>NC_060149.1:577560712-582360712 GCF_021461385.2 Schistocerca piceifrons
AGTATTCAACGAGTAGTGACACCAGAGATGCTCAACGAACTCCAATGGCAGGCGGAACGAGAGAGGCGTTGTGCATCACGAAGTGGGTTACTACTAAAATACTGAGAAAGTTACGTTCTGGGAAGAGTCGCACTACATATTACTTCCACCCACATACTTCTAGCGAAGTGTTCACAACGGGAAAATTCGAGAAATTAGAACTAATACAGAGACTTACCGACAAGCATCCTACCCACGAGTCATTCGCTAGTGGAATAGGGGAAGGGGCCTGTGTTAGTGGTACCAGAAGTACCCTCCACCACGCACCATCAGAGGGTTTACAGAATACTGATGTACTCGTAGATGTAGAAGCTGCTCTGTGCAAGATCTATAGAATATGGGTAATATAATGTCAATAGCCTCGTGCTAAGTATGTTAATTTCTTTCTGACTAATAGAGTTTTCACACCGAATACAACTCGACTCTAGCTGTAACTAAATCTAGGAATTAAAATTACAAACAACTTAAAATGGAGTGAACACATATATAATGTTGTGAGGAAAGCAAATCAAGGACTGCGTTTTATTGACAGAACGCTTAAAAGATTCGACATGTCTGTAAAGAGGCTGCCAACACTACTAGCATGTCAGTGGGCATGACAGCAAACATTGAACGAAGCTAGAAATGCAAAGCAAAGGTCGTAACAGGTCAGTATAGCATGAAGGAAAATGCAAAAGTTGAGCAGGGAAGTTAAGTGAAGATGGTTGAAAGGAAGATGACTATGTTCTTAAGATACTGTGGTGGATAAATGTAGATAACTGATATTCGAGCAATATTGCAACCAATTTTGCTGCCACCATCTGTTATCCCGTTCAGGAATGATGAGAATAAGGAGAGAGAGATTGAGGGGCGTACCGAGATCTGTAGCTAATGGTTACACCCTCCCTCCATACGCTAATAGGATTGGCAAGAAGTCGGCAATATTTACAGGAAGTGACCTCCGCTATGCACTCCACATTACCTCTGTGCTCTCTCTCTCTCTCTCTCTCTCTCTCTCTCTCTCTCTCTCTCTCTCTCTAGCCGGCCGGTGTGGTCGAGCGGTTCTAGGCGCATCAGTCTGGAACCGCGCGACTGTTACGGTCGCAGGTTCGAATCCTGCCTCGGGCACGGATGTGTGTGATGTCCTTAAGTTAGTCAGGTTTAAGTAGTTCTAAGTTCTAGGGGACTGATGACTTCAGATGTTAAGTCCCATAGTGCTCAGAGCCATTTGAATCATTTGATCTCTCTCTCTTTCTCATTTTGTCTTTCTCTCTCCAGCAATCTTTTTTGTAGTATATTTCTAATGGGTAGCGTTTGAAATCTTCAGGTCGGATTCTAATGTACTTAAGTTATCATTCGCGTTACGCGGTACTTTCATGACTACATCGGCACAAGGGATTCTGTGATCTAGGAAGAATACCACCACTGGCCTTGTGGCAAATTGCAACATACAAAACACAAAATATCATTGAGTCGAGGCCCAACAAAACGAACCGCTGTCAGCAAACGTGTTCTCCCCGAGGTTCATAAGCGACTGGCGTCACTTTCTCCTATTTTTGTTGATAGAAATGTCCAGAACCAGGATGATGGAAGACTGATGCGGACAGTCTCGACCGTAAGTTGGGGTACAGGTTTGTAGGTCTTTAATATTGTTCGAGGTTTACAAAACAGTGTCGATCCTCCACTATAAAACACACACATGGAGTTGAAAGTTAAATATTGTGCTTCATTAACATATTAGTAGCACGTCATACTAAAATAAAACAGCCGAATGCTTAGTACTCGACAATACGATTACTGTAGTACAACTCTACAGATATTTATTTTAATCAAAACTTTATCATTCAATAAACAAATTCCTAGTAGTGGCACGCAGAACTCAAAAGCAACCTGCATCTAGAGCCTATAAAATACTTTCCTCTCACAATCGTGCTGCTCCCTGACGTCTTTAAACGATACGTACTGTCCATAGGGTTATCTGTTTCTTACAAGGGAACCTCCCCACCGCACCCCCCTCAGATTTAGTTATAAGTTGGCACGGTGGATAGGCCTTGATAAACTGAACACAGATCAATTGAGAAAACAGGAAGAAGTTGTGTGGAACTGTGGAAAAATAAGCAAAATATACAAACTGAGTAGTCCATGGGCCATATAAGCAACATCATGGACAACGTGACCTCAAGAGCGCCGTGGTCCCGTGGTAGTGTGAGCAGCTGTAGAACGAGAGGTCCTTGGTTCAAGTCTTCCCTCGAGTGAAAATTTTACTTTCTTTATTTTTGCATAGTTATTATCTGTACGTTCGTTCATTGACGTCTCTGTTCACTGTAATAAGTTTAGTGTCTGTGTTTTGCGACCGCATCGCAAAACCGTGCGATTAGTAGACGAAAGGACGTGCCTCTCCAATGGAAACCGAAAACATTTGATCGCAAGGTCATAGGTCAACCGATTCCTCCACGGGAAAACACATCTGATATATTCTATACGACACTGGTGACGGCATGTGTGTCACATGACAGGGATATGTTGTCGACCCACCTAACTTGTACACTTGGCGGATGGGTAAAAAGATTCTTCTACCTTGCCCGATTTAGATTTTCTTGTGGATGTGATAATCACTCCCAAAAAAGTGATGAAAACATAAGAGTTTGTCACATAAACTGAAAATAAAAAATTAAACTTTTCACTCGATGGAAGATTTGAACCAAGGACCTTTTGTTCCGCAGCTGCTCACGTTAAGGCCGGTTCCCACTAGAGCGCGGCAGCGCGTCGTGCGGCAACGGCAGCGGCAAGCGTTTTCCGCTTTGACGCGGCGGCTCGCGAATTGGCGTTCCCATCTGGAAGCGGCAGGCGCTAGCGGTAGCCAATGACGGACAGCCACTGAGGTACGGGTCAGGACCCACTGAAACTCCCGGTGCGTTTGAAAAACTATATCTTACACCTACGTGGAGGAAAGACGAAGTTGGGTGAAGACATACCAATTTTTCATTTTCTGTACAATGTACTCTTTCACATATTCCATTATGCATGTTTTCTCATTTCATCATAAACAGATTTCATGACTACCGTTCATCATTCTACACTATCTAGCACATTGCTTAAGAATCATGAAAGAATAATACATATTTGGAACAAAGTTTTCGAAACCAGATTTTAAATTATAAGACATTTCCCGGTGCAGACGCAAACCTACAATACTTTATTAGTTACGAGCTGCAGTTTACAACTAAAGAGACAGTAAACGGTAGCAAATTAAGGAAATGGAACTTGAATAAGTCAAGACCCACAGTTTTTCGATAATCTTAAAGTTAGCGTAATGCAACGACTGACTGAAACAGAGGAAGGAATCCGCTAGAATACGAATGGATATCTTTGAGAGAAGAAGTGGTGAATGCAGCAGAGTATGAGAATGGGAAGAAGGTACAGTAGAAATCGTTAGATAAAACGTGAAATATTAAATCTGACAAGAGGGAAAAATATAAAAATGCAGCAAATAAAGTAGGCCATTGGAAATAGAAATGTCTAAACATGACGTTGACAGGAAGTCCAAAATTGCAACGTGATTTTGCACTTGGAAAACATAAGGGAATGAAAATGAGAAAGAACAAAGAAATCTTTGCTCAAAGCAGAAGCAACTGTCAAGAACTCATTTGGCAAGCCAGAACTAAGCAAATAAGAGAAGGCTAGATAGTGGAAGGAATATGTAGACAGGAGAGGGGGAGGGGTTGTACAAACTAACATAAGTACAATGTTAGATTCCTGTGAGATGTCTGAACACGCAAGGCAATACTGATCCTACCACTTAACTAAGTAGACACACTGAAGAACAGCGAAACTGTGTTTATAGCATTTGCATGTTTAGAGAAAGGTTTTGACAATCTTAATTAAAACATTCTTTGAAGCTCTGGAGATGTCATCGATAAAACACAGGGACACAAGATTATCTACAACTTTTACAGAAACCAAACTGCATTTCTAAGACTTCAATGACTTGAAAGGGAAGCAGTAATTGAGAAGGCAGAAGTAGAGAGGATATAAAATGAAGACTGTGAATAGCAAGAAAGGCGTTCTGAAAAAGAAAATTTGTTCACATGGAATATAAATTGTAATGATTGGGTACTATTTTACGAAGGTATTTGTGTGGAGTGCAGCCTTGTAAGTGAAACGTGGGCGATGAACTGTTCTGTCGAGAAGACAATGGACGCTTTCAAAACGTGGTGATCAATAAGAATGCTGAAGACTAGATATGAGGATCGTGTAACTAAAGAAGAGGTACGGAATTAAATAGAGTAGGAAGAGGAAATTACGGCACAACTTTGACTACAAGAGGGGTAAGTTGACAGGACATATTATGAGGCGTCAAAGAGTGAGGACAAAGGGGTTGGGTGATAGTATTCTGATAATAATCATTTGTTCAAATGCTATTCTACTATTTTACCTGTTAATGTAAGCAGTGAATTTAGTCTTCCATGCACTCCTCCACAAAACATTTAAACCAAAACTGAAATCAGCTGAATACCAAACCTTTCAATCACTGTCTGACAACTACTGCATTCACTTTCAACTTTCTATAACTATCACTGGCTAGCCCCACACATATACAGATACAAGGAGAACAGAAATAAACAAACAACTTCAGCATATAATTCTTTAGGTTGGCAACATGTACATAAACAAACCAAACAGGAAGGGGCATGAGGTGAACACACTGTAGTTACGACTTCAAATCAGTGTTTTCGGTAAAACGTCTACTGCTAGTGACAGAAGAAAAAAGAGCGAACATGAAAATGTGCTTATGTTCCATAATCTAAGTTTTAGTTCAACCTCCAGCATGTGACCAGGTGAGGGGAAACGTATATGTCCGCCAAAAACTCGATTCACTGTAAGTAATCAGTTATGCAGTTAAAACAAAACTGAATCATTCTAGATTCCACCGAAAATGCCTTAAAGTAAAAGGCGAAACGCGTCTTGAACCAATAAAGTACACTCGATAAAGAAAAAAAACGTTTGTTACTCACCAAAGGAAATAATCTATAGCTGTAGATACTTAGCAAATTACATCTTATGACATACCAGCAAATTAGTTTCTGTTTAACTTCTCATTCCACACGCTATTAAATGCTGTTTAAAAAAAATCATCTATCCCTTCTGAAAAACTGTAGTTTGTTTCACATCTTGGTAGGTAAACAGATTTTGGATATTTATCATGCGACGAAATACATGACTTTTTACAAGTTATCGTTTGCAAAAAAAGGCTTTTAGATTTCTTGAACCGTTTACGAAATTTGCAGTTGATGCAACCACATGGTTTACAACGAGCAGGACGAAGTATCGGTCGCGTCGCGAGCGACCCGCGGTCACCGCACAGCCCGTCCGCCGACATATCATTCAATATCTCGAGAACGGTGATAGCTATCGTTCTGCTCTCAGCTTTAAAAGCAATTTCGATATGTTGACTAAATTTCATACGCAATAATGTATTACCTAAAATGAACTGTACGCAAAGTCCACGCAATGCGTTTTTACCTCTGCACACTCATTAAAATTTCGTGTAAAGGTTTACGTAAATGTGATACAGCAAGTAACCACGACGAATATCGAAAAGAAATTCGGCCCTTTATCGAGAGAAGATATCAGGCTGTAACATGCCCAAGAATCAAATTTTTCTACCGAATAGTTTCCTTGGAATCGGATGATAAGTATTTCATAGCTGCCGCCGCGTCCGCGCCAGCGGTTCGGCGAAAGTTCTTGTGGCCCGGGGTTGCGTACCTGACGTCACGCTCAGCGCGTTCTGTGATTGGCGGCGTGCACCTGGGGCGCGTCACGCGGCAGCGGAAGCGGTTCGACATGGTCAAACCGCGACGCAGAGCCCGCCGCGCCGTGCCGCTGACGCCGTTTCCATGGCAACCACGCCGCTGACGCGCGGTTTTGACGCGCGGCAGCCCTAGTGGGAACCGGCCTTTACCACGAGACCACGGCGCTCCTGCTTTCCCACCCTCCTTGATATTGCATATCTTCCCATGAACTACTCAGTTTGTATATTTTGCTTATTTTTTCACAGTTCCACACAACTTCTTCCTGTTTTCTCGATTGATCTGTGTTCAGTTTTTCAAGGCCTATCCACTGTGCCAACTTATAACTAAATCTGAGGGGGGTGCGATGGGGAGGTTCCCTTGTTAGTATATACTCTCTCTCTGTTCGTCATTAGATGTTCTGTACACGAGTATAGACTGGCATCCATCAACTACAAGGATTGTAGTTTCCGTTTTTTGTTGTTTGTTCTGTGGTGTAATAGGTATGTTATGCTTCTAATTTATATAAACAAACTAGATTGAGTAAGTTCTGTAAAGTGTTTCCAGGCTAAATGAAGCTATGCCAGCCCCCAGGCAGTAAGTGTGTGTTATGTTAACAGGAGTGAGTGCTGGACAGAGTGGCGTGTGTACCACTCCTTGCGGGGAAAACGCCTTCTGCAAGAAGGGTCTATATCCCAGCTGTGAGTGCAACGAAGGATTCTACGGCAACCCGTACAATGGCTGCAGTCCCACCGGAGAATGTACAGGTATGCTGGCAGACCAGAGGCTAAACTGCTGCAAAAGCGCGATTGCAGCGTTCAGTCCCATGTCCAGTGCATAGATTTTATGTATCACTAATGAGTCGATCTATGTATACAGCGTCACTATCTCATAAAGTTACGTAATGTACCATAACTATGTATGATATATGGCACACTAATGAGAAGCTCTTCGTTATTTTATTCCTCCACAGATAATTTACTTAATGATGTTTGACATGTAATCTTCATAAAACGAGATTACAGTTAACAAGTTAATTAATTCATAGGCACAGTCATACTGTCATTGTCAGGTTAACTGACACAGGATTTATTTGTTGTGTACAATGCTTTATTGTATATTCATATTTATAAACAAACTGACTAATGATCAAAAAATGCTGACACACTAATTATTAATACTACTCCACTAGTCACTGCTTGCACTACACACACACACACACACACACACACACACACACACACACACTTTTTGTTGACATCAGGAACACGAATATGTTTCCGCCTTTGTATTATATTCTTCGTGTTTACCTATCTGTCTGATAAACTGAGTCAGCATCCTTCTATTTGAGAACTAGATTCAAAGTATGAGTAGGATTAGGTTGGCACATTACCCATCACACATCTTGAGCATGGTCTATACCTTGACAATAGACTGTACATTGACAGAACTGTTTATTATCGATTTGTGTAATTTTTCTGCCAAACCTTACACTGTGTTATCTAAACAGTTCTAGCTTATGTAGTATGCAGTATTTAAGCAGTATCCTTTAACTTAATTTTTAGATACTTAGATTTCAGTTCTCTCTTTTATATTTTTGGGAAATTTATCGCATAATTTTATTACCTGGTAGAAAATGATACTCTGTGTTTTTTTACTTATCTTTTTTCAGTAAATGGAAGTTAACTCTTGCTTTTGTTTAATGATGACGAATGCTGTTGTTAATGTAATAATTACTGATTTTCTTCTTAAAGTACATAACTGATTGGTTGACTTAGTCTTATGGTGCATTTAGAATCCCTGGCTGTTTAAACAGACCTTTACAGTGAACTTAGTTACTATTTTTTGGACTTTATTATCGATGCCTAGCTCGTAGGGTGTAGTTGTCTATTTGCTATGGCTACGGCAGCGACGCGTCATACCGAAATTATTGCCCACCATATTGATCAATGACGTTGCTCAAACGGGTCTACTTTCAAGGTGCGAACATCTCCCAGATGTACTCAAGGGGGTTGAAATTACAGGGAGGGGAGGCACACAAGCACCGTGATGTACATAAAGTGTCCCTCATATCTTTCTGAAATACTTCGGGAGAGATGAGGAGCTGCGTTGTCTAGTGGAAGGTACAGGGCATGTAGGTGGACACACACATGCCTGTATGGTGCGTTCGTGGGAGATGTCGGCACTCGTAATAAGAGCCCATTTCATTCCAAATATTTATTCTCCACAGGTGACTACCATTACCACCATCCTGAACAGAGTCCTTTTCGCAAGTGAGATGTTTGTCCTTTCGTGCCGCGTCATCTGCGAGAACAAACGCATACCGCGACCCATCACCACAGGCGAGCTTTCTCCATGCTTCGAGTATGGAATGGTGGTATTCCGGAGCCGATGGTATCCTCCGTACCTTGTGATGCCCATTGGATAGAGGTACATATGTGGGTGTATGGCAGTAGCTTTTGCAGCCTGATGGTAGGAGATAGTGGCGTACGGGTTTACTACGCATCTGTTCAGAACTGATCTACTGCACTGCATACTCTGTACCTATTCCCACTGTCAGTGGTTCCCCTGTTATTAACACGGTATAGCCCGCAACAGTTGTATCTGGCGGCTACCACGTTAATAGCCTATATGGGAAAAGCCGAGTGTCTGTCCGGCTTCAGAGGTGGATAGCAGCATTGCAAGGAGCCCACTAAATAGGTGTACACAATAGCGACGTCATTTGAAAAAAGAACCACAACCATGATGTGCTTCCTTACTGTGCTCCCTACGTTGCTCAGTAATTTGCTTCAACCCAGTTATACAGTGTTATCGATATAGGTTCTTCCTCTCCTGAACCCTGATTATTTTTGTTTTAAGATGACCTCAGCAATTTTCTAATTCTTCTTGTACTAATTTTGGAGTATACCTCGTATGCTGTATTCAGTAAGCTCAGTCTGCGTCAGTTTTTGCAACTAACAGGTCTCCTTTGTTGAATGTAGGAAGCATCACTGAGTATTTCTACAGCTGTGGAATGTGTTTCTTCCTCCAACATATGTTTAAAAATGTAGAACATATTTCTATCGTTATATCTGCAAGATGTGGAAGTAATTTAGCATCGATATTATGGTAGAATATAAATATTTTTTTTCAGTCTGATTTAGGGCTTATACCATTTGTTCTAGCTCTGTGTTATTCACTGCAATATCTCCTCCTCTGTCTGCTCTTCTTTCCTCCTCTCCAGCTGTCCACAGACGTTTATAGCGGCTCTTTTCAGAAGGGGGCTAGGCGAGCATCAGCGCTCTCGCTCGCTGTGTAGTGAGCGTTCACGGTAAAATGGGCTGTCAGACGTCATTATGTAGCGCAGGGGAAGTGCAAACTGCGCGCTTTCTTCGGAGGAAAGGGCATGTATTAAGTTGGCCCTATCCTTAAACGCGAGCGTATGTACTAAGTGGCTCAGTATTTAAAGTGGAGAGTAGCTCTTTTAAAATTGGTGGAAAGCAGCATCAGACCTTGTCAGGAACTTCAAAGCATACGTCAAACACACCAATATCAATTCATAACACGTCGATGCAGTACTGCCTAGCTACAGTCAGAAAATTATAGACCTGCAGTGTGACAGGCGGTTGAGTGTTAAGTTTCATACGTAGTCCATCTTTAGAAATCTTGAATAACCACCTTTTGCAGCGCAGACCGCTTCGAGACGTGCAATAAGAATGTCAATGGGGTTCTGGATGGTACCAACAGGGATGTACAGCCATACCAACTCAAGTGACGTGGCCAGCTACGCTAGGTTTCTTGGTTGAGGATCCATGGCGCGAACAGCCCAGTCGAGGTCGTCAAACATATTCTTGATTGAATTTAAATCCGGGAAGTTTGGTGGCCAGGGTAGTACGGTAAACTCATCCTGTGAGCTGTGTAACACGTTGCATTGTCCTGCTGGTAGATGCCATTGTACCGAACAACAACAGACTGTATGTAGTGGTAGACATGGTCCCAAGAAATAGATGCATACATGTGTTGATCCAATGTGCCTTCCAGAATGGCGAGATCACGCAGGGAATGCCGCGAAAACATTTCTCAGACCATAATGTTCCCTCCTCCGGCCTGGATTCCTACAACGATTCTTGCAAGGTGTTTGCTTTCTGACGTTTCGAGGCCAATTGGGCATACACCACGATTCATCTGAAAAGAACACTTGTGCGACTCAGTGGACATCCAGTTGCGGTACTGGCGTGCAAATTCCAGCCTTCGTTGCCGATGAAGAGCAGGTCAGCACGGGTACATAAACCGTGAGCCTGCTGCGGAGGCCCATACACACCAACGTTCACTGAACGGTCGTTGAGGAGAGACTGTTGGTAGCTCCTCGGTTCATCTGGGTGGTCAGTTACTCAACATTTGCCCGTCTAACCGTCCGTATACATCTCCGCAGCCGTCGGTCACTCCTGTCATCCACGGTTCGTGGTGCGCCACGGTTGCCTCGGCGCCGGATTCTGATAGCGCCATTTTGTCGGATACTTTAATCGCGGTGGCACGCGAACAGTTTACAGACTTAGCAGATTCGGAAATACTTCTAAACTTGACCCAAAAGCCAATGATCATGCCCTTTTGGTCGTCAGATAAATCGCCCCGTTTGCGCATTACGACTGTTTTCTGCGTCCCACCGACACGTTTTATATAGCCTCTGCTGCTAGTGCTGCCACCTGCCGTCTGTGGGTGGTTATTGCACGTTGACGCCGAACATAGGCGGTGCCACTGGACCTGTTTTGTTCTTTTTGCAATATCTCGAATGTTGTAGGTGTTGACTGCTGAGATGTTTCAAAGTCTTGAAAGCTGTATCTATTTCAGTGTTGGAAATGCACAGGTGTTGGACAAAAATATGAAAACATTGCGAGAAATGCATACTTGAACATAGATGCAGATACTTGGATTTTGACGAAAAATAAGAAGACGACAGCTGCAAAAGTCACAGCAGAATTTGACTGTCGCACTCGCGATCCCTGTCAGCACCGAAACAAGGCGAAGGGAGCTCCATGAGCAGGGCGAGCTGGAATTCCAAAACCATTCATTAGTGATGCAAATGCCTACAACTGGAAAACGTTGTGCCAAAGTCACAAAATTTGGAATTTGGAGCAACGGAAGAAAGCCATTTTGTCGAATGAGTCTTGTTGTACGCCTTTTGTAACTTCTGGCCGATTTTACGTCCGAAGACTGATACATAGGGGGGTTCGGTGATGATTTTGGACAGCCATGTCATCTTATTCCATGGACCTCACTGGTAATCGTCAAGGTTACATTACTGCCAAGGATTATGTGATCATTTAGCTGATCAGGACTATTTTTCGGGGAGAATGGTATAATATTTCCTTGAAAACCATACAGCACCTGCATATATCCAGTCCGAGACGACAGGAAGCTGTTTTGAATACAAACGGGATTCCTTTACCGTATTAGGCATTGTAATTTGTTGTATTTTTTATGTTTCCGTGTTTTTGTTCAACCCCTGTATGTGTCTTAGCGTCAGCTGACAGTCTCCTGTATAATTATTTGCTCTGAGATGGTTGTTTTTGTAGTAAATTTCTAAAGGCTTCGTTCCATCTTTCTACATCTTCTTTTATATCTTGATTTCAGAAGTTTACTTTCTGGTGTTTTCTTTTATTCAAGGAGTCCAAGCGATTCTGTAGCTGATTTTTCAGTTATATTATCAACTTAGAGTTTTGAAATGTGTACACGGAGTTAGTCCACACAAATACTGCTCAGTACGTGTTTTATACGACTCTACAATCAACAGAAAACGTCAGTTTGTTTCCATTTCAAACAAAAGTGAATATTTTTGTATCCATTCGATAGCGGTCTCAAATTACTGTAGTACAATATTTGTTTCGTATTGACTCAGACAACAGATCGAAAATAATTACAAATAGATCATCGATGGAGAAGCGCTGCTGCATACGGATAATGATGACTTTGTCACGGACCGCATCAAGAGACGGCACGTCAAATATGAAGAGTGTTAGCTACGGCGCGTATCGTTAAATCCAATATTGTAGTAGACTAGTTTCGTAAAATTCAGCTTTAAAAGCACTGTAACAATTCCACAATTGCTGTTAGCACTGGATGTCACACGTAACACGCAGTGGGCAGTATTTATGTTTGGGCTGACTCCGGCTATGTGCTTAAAAAATGTAAACTGAAAATACTTTTACGAGTAATACCTTTGTATTATGATCAGTGAATTTCCATCATTCCATTCAAGATAGTGTTAATAAATTATGGCATCATATGGTCTTGGTAGTATTAACAGGCATTTCAGGTTAATAGGAGTTGCAACAGAAACCTTAGCTAGGGACACCCGAGCTCTCCCCACCATTATGGCTTGCGACGTGGCCAGGCCGCCTCCTCCCTCCCCCCCTCCCCGCTGTCCCCCACCCTTCCCCACGACCAACTGCTCTGATAAGCCGACGGCACCACCTGGCTTCCCTCCGCCCATACTTCCTTCCTCCCACAGACCCTTCAAGTCGACCTTACCAATTCCTTGTCAATGTGCAGCTTATGGAGTCTGCTAAAACCCAGACAATAATCACAGGACGAACCGCTTTCCTAGTACGAATTTCTTCTTTCCAGCTGAACCATAAATAACCATCCATTCAGCTTACTAAGACATTAAAATTTCTACGACAAACCTTCGACTGGAGACTAACCTGTAAACCCCACGTACTAGCTGTCGAACAGAAAACGCACAATCGACTACAACTGCTAACAGCGGGAACACGGTTACTACACCCTTCCACCGTCATTCATACCTATTCCGGATCAGTACTTTCATATGTTAACGTAGCTTACATTTCCGCTCCTCCCAAATGTTCTCACGCCCTTACAGTCTTACAGGGAACCTCTTGAGTGCCAGCTCAGAGAAGGCCAATGATGTTTACGGCATTCGACGCCCCACTTATTGCCTATCATGCAAGTACAATATTGCCTTCTAATGGTAATAGGGGGCGAGACTGGAGATATCCAATGGTGAGTACAGCATGAGGCTACGGAGCGTAGTTGAACTGTTTAGTCGACGAGTAACTCACAACAGTGCTACTGTGCTAGTCGTTTTAATACAAAGCAGAGCAATGGCAACGATAAACAAAGCAACCACTGCGTTGTATCTACAACAACAGTTGCCGAAGTTGACATTTAGTCAGCAAGGAAGCCAAGGAATTTAGCAAAGTGAGAAAGAAATGGCAGATGAAATATTAGCGTTTTGCAATATGAGTCAGTGGAATGTGTGGTGTCGTATACGCTCGACTATGCAGACAATGTGCATGAGGAGTAAAATGATGACTGCATGACTGCACGTACTTCAACAAGTGAAAGCGATATCGAAACAGGTGTCGAGCCATGTAGTTTATCATCCTTATCGGACAGGAAGCCAAAAACTCTGTCTCCGGTGAAACGAAGTAAAGGACAATTATTGTCCAAGGAGGGTTACTAAACACAATTACGTACATGGAAGATCATTCGCAGCATAGTAAAAAAAAAAAAAAAAAAAATGAATCAAGAAAAGATTTCGAATAAGTCCGCAGCAGTACGACCGTGTAGTGAATAAGAAAGACTACGGATATTCAAGAGAGGACAAGGCGTAGTTATTACAGAAACTGGTATTTTCACGTTTCAAGGACACTCGATACAGGATGTGTATGATAATGACCTACTACGCTATGCACATCAAATAGCGAGCGATATAAATTACAGTGATTTCAAGGGAGGCAGTGGATCGTTGCATAACTTCAAACGGTCCTACAGAATTGGAAGACATAAGACAACGAAATTTCAAACAAAGCGTCATCTTGACGATGCACAGCAAACTATGCAATCGGCCCGACAATTTCTAGATGAGATAAACAAATTTGTGCCATTGTTCAGTAAGGAATTTGTTTTTAACTCTGACCAGTCAGGATTTGAAGAAGAAATGCATATGAAAGGAACCTTGGAAATCAGAGGTACCAAGAGAGTTGTATCAAAATCAACTAACATCAATGCCTTAACAAATATGCCGACTGTTAATCTCGATAGTAAATTGGCTGGAAAGTTATTTATTGTGCTACGAGAAGCTGGAGGTGCTCTGGCCCCTACGATTTTTTCTCGTGTGCATGGTCTTGCAAGGGCGATAGGGAATATTTACGTCACAGCAAGCAAGAGTGCGAAAATGGGTGTAAGAGAACTGCAACTATTGTACGAGCACTGCTTTTGGCCAACAGCTGGTCAAAATAACTAGCTTTTGCTTGATTCCTGGTCTGCGTACAAAAATCATACTTCTTTAGAGCAAACTATCCCTCCTGGAAAGTGCATGACGTTGCAGTTCATACCAACTGGAACAACTAGACAAATTTCAGCCTCTGGATGTTTGTCTTTTCTGTGCCTGCAGAACATATTATTGCACCATCTGCATCTACTCTTAAAGGATAACCAGTTTAACTATAAGCTCCACAACATACTGTTTTGCATTCGATTGCATGCCATCACATTCCACATGTCCTCATCACCCCATTACACCCATATGAATCTAAATGCATTTTTTTTAAACAAGGCTGCTTCTCAGCAACCGCATATTACTTTCAACATAGGAGTCAGACTGCCAGCCGATTGCAAATAACCGTTTGGGACATTGACCTGGGTTTCGACACCTCTAAGGATGTCTTCATCAAATTGAAATTTTGAGAAACCCTATAAAGTAAGCCGGCCGGGGCGGCTGAGCGGTTCTAGGCGCTACAGTCTGGAGCCGCGCGACCGCTACGATCACAGGTTCGAATCCTGCCCCGGGCATGGATGTGTGTGATGTCCTTAGGTTAGTTAGGTTTAAGTAGTTCTAAGTTCTAGAGGACTGATGACCACAGCAGTTACGTCCCATAGTGCTCAGAGCCAGCCATATAAAGTAATAAATAGAAAATAGAGTATGACAAATAACGTTAATCTAGTTGACAATTATCATGACGTACAAACGCTGCTTACGTAAAATTACATTGCGAGAAAGCAATGATCAGAATTAAGATCAGATATGCTTAAGTCAAAGAATAAAATACAACAAGTTGCAGCCTTTGACACGTATGCCTAGCTAGGAACAACGTCTGACTGATCGCCCCAATGGCTTACATTGCTGCCACGAATACAAGTTGCGCCGCCTGTCGGGAGCGGACAATGACATGTGCCCAATTGTGTATAGGGGTACGTATCACAACTGACTTTATACACTCCTGAATTGTGTATAGGAGCAATTGTGGACTTGAGATTGTGAAAGATATTTTTTTTGAAAGTTTTTGTTAGTGGAAAAGGTAACTTTTCATCCATATTTTTAATTACAATAACTTCCAAAAAAATGTCATTCACAATCTAAAGTCCACAATTGCTCCTACACACAATCCAGGAGTGTGTAAAATCACTCGTGATACGTGTCCCGTTTATTATACAGCACAAACTGAAACATCTTTTAGTGTAAGGTACAAGGAACATTTATTGGCAGAAAGAGGCACTAATGTACATAATTCCACTTTTACTGATTATCTGTTAATTACCGGTCACAAAGCAAAAAGCGTTGAAGAAATTTCCATTTGACATAGAGAAAAGACGGGTCATAGGTTCGACGTACTCGAAGAGCATACTTCTAAGAACGATGGCCTCATCCTCAATGAACAGTTACAATTACGTAACAAATATTTTTTTAATGGTTTTAATCCACTAATCGTGGAATTTTATTCCACTATTTTCTACTATGTCTTCCTGCCCCTAGTTCCGAAACATCATTTTCTTCGAATCTTATTGATGTATATTACTAAAATTACCTTCATGCAGATTTTTTTAGATTGTACAGCTGTTTGTATAATTTTTTATATTATTCTGTACTTTACCTAATTGTAATTTCTGTAAAGCCTAACAGATGGCTCTTTGTTATACTTCATCTGCTTGACTAAGGTGTATTTTCAAAAATATATTAACCTCTCTTCCTTTGTTTTTTGTTTTTAAAATTAACTGTCATTTTTTCAGTTATTTCTGTTATAGTATTTCAAATGGGTACATGTCTCTGTCCGCGCCCAATAGGCGGCGCAACTTGTATTGTATTCGTGGCAGATGTTGTTCCAGGCTAGGCATACGTGTCAAAGGCTGGAATGTGTTTTAATTTAATTTTTTACTTGAGCATATCTGCTCTTAATTCTGATAATTGTTTTCTCGCAATGTAATTTTGCGTGAGTAACCTTTGTAAATCACGATAATTGTCATCGTGATTAGGCCTAATGCTATTTGTCATACCTAATTTTCTATGTATTATTTTATAGGGTTTCTAAAATTTCATTCAGACGAAGACATCCTTAGAGGTGTAGAAACCGAGGTGAATGTACAAAACAGTTATTTGCAAGCGATTGGCTGTATGATTCTATGGTGAAAAATCTATATGCATTCTTTAAGAATGCACGGATTCTAACTCCCAAGGAATTAACCTTCGATATTGATGGTGCAAAACTTTGTCATCACTGTGGTGCGCCATTTATCATTCCGTGTTCATGGTGCAAGTTAATGGTTTGTTTTGGTAGCCGAGCCCGATAGTGCTTAACTTTGATGACCTGACAGGAACCAGTGTTTCCACTAGGTACTACAAGGTCGTTGGTAGTTAAGCCCTCATACCTCCTTAAATTACTAGAATACGTCTGGGAAACCTTTGGGTCTTGTAAACCTGGCTATCAAAATCCTATCGTGTTCTCACCAGATATGCCCCGCTGCCAGGCACTTAAATGTGATTTGCAGTGTGTCCCTCTAGATACAGATGTACCTCTACCAATAAATACCTCATTTACTTCGCTTCTGCACATTCTATAACCTTTCTCAAGGTAACTTTAACCATCTATCGCTTCCCAATCCAGAAATCTGCACAGGTCTCCAGCCTTCTTACCAACTATGATCCTGCCATTCTTCTTCCTTCAATAAATCAAGGCACTGTTTTACCAATCTTCTCAACTCTCATTTGACATCAAACACCTACATTCAACTCTCTTCCCAGACCTTCCACAATGCTCACACCACGCTCCTGCTACCTACATATATTACTTTACTTCCCACTTACACTCTCATCTAATAATTTGCAATTACCACGTGCACCTACTGATTGCTCTGCAGTGCATGATTGCCAAATCATGAACTTCTTCTTTTGCTCTTTCCCGTTTCTTCTATGGCGACGTCATTGTTCTGTGGGTTGAGACAGTGTCTGTGGTGGTGAGTGGCCGGATGATCTTCCTGACGCCACCACTCCCCCAGGGACAGAATCTGTGTACCCCATCTACTGCCTCTAGAGTACATATAGGTTTAAGTGTGAGAATATTTTCTGAATGTTTGCGTAGCGTGTGTCTGAGACGGGACATGGCTTACCAGCCCAGCGGGATGTGATGAATCGACTGAAAACCACAGCCGCACTGGCCAATCACCGGCCCTCGTCGTAAATCCGCGAGGCGTATTCGCTCAGGTGCACACTCGTCTCCCCATATCCCGGAAGCGACGCTTTAATGTGCTCGGCTATCTGGGCGCGTCGCCACTAAATTTTCGACATCGGTATATTACTCTATATATTTTATATACTTTTAACCCCACTCCGTCCGAACACATCTCGGAAGGCCCATCAGTACCGAGCGACCACCGTCTCATCCTCACACGATATCCATCACAGGATGCTTGTATGGATTGTCAGTTTTCGTAACTGGAGCCGCTACTTCTCAGTTAAGTCGCTCCTCAGCTGGCATCACAAGAGCTGAGTGCAAATCGCTTGCCAACAGCACTCAGCAGACCTGGACGGCCACCCATCCAAATGTTAGCCACGTCCAACATCGCTTTATTTTGGTGATCTGACAGGAACCGATGTTACGACTGAGCCGAGGCCGTTGACTTTAATCTCACTCATTATTTGCAAATAGCCCTGTAAGTTTTAAAAACTCATGTGGGATGATGATCATCACACTGGCAGCTGACAGGTTGCAGTATGTTGGGGGAGTGGAGAGATCATTTAATAGGAAAAGTATTTGCAATGACTTTGCCAGACGGTCTTCTCTGTGATGCTGTCGTGTTTACCTCCTGTGCTTGAGAACCGGAGCTCCAAGCATTCTGTCGGATGCTTCCCCAGATCCAGTCCTCCCCACCTGAGGGGGCGTACCATGTGACGATTGGTAGAGGTACTGCCACACGAAAATGATGGTAACTGTTATGCACATTTATTCAACCACTTGTAGACAAACCTGAATTATAATATATTGTCTGTCATACATTTGCTAGCTTCTATATGCAGATATGTAAAATGATGATGACTGTGATTGTGAATAATGCACATTAATGAAAACATTATTTGACAAAGTTGTGTTATAATAATCAGTGTATTAAACATTTGTTAGCTTTTACAAACAGGTTTTCTGATTCTGTTTCAGTGAATGAAGACTGCGAAGATCGCCTTGCGTGTTCAGACCACGTGTGCGTTAGCCTTTGCTCTCGCTACTGCCCTCTAGATGCACCTTGCTTCGTAACAAACCACGTCAACGTCGAATGTGAACACAAAATTAATCCCCCGTCTGAGTAATAAGTTCAAACACTATAGTCTCTGCAAGTGGTGCAGATATTTCTACTTCCAAATAACGCCACTTAGAGACCAGGATTAAATATTTTAATTTTTTTAGACGTGTCCTGCAGTACAATGACATTTTGACGACACTAATGAAGTACTAGGTGGTACTAATAATTTCCCTCATGTTTAGTAGTGTTCCGACTCCGATTACAGGACGATTAAACACAGAAAAGCCATACTATGATTGCAAGCTGAATAAACGTAGACATACCACGGAGTGAATTGTACTCATATTTCTGAAAGCTACATTATTCTGAATTAATCATTAAAACTGTAAAATGAGTGTCTTATGTCAGCAGTAATGACTAAAGTTTTAACCACTACTTCAGAATTACCATTACGGAAAAAATACCAGGAATTCATGGTGCTTTTACAACCTGATGTCACAAACCTCTAACAAAATCTACAAAGCTAACAAACGTTAGATGTATCCTGTAATATTATTCCTCAATTCATTGGCACCTACAAATGATGAATTTCGACAGATCAGTTGCCAAGGAACTATATCCCAAATGTTTAATTGGATTCAGATGTGGCAAATGGGTAAGCAGCCAAGAGGCAGTGTTTTGTTTCATGTAAATAAGGTAATAATATCGTGACAAAAATATTCTCGTCTGAACCCAGCTTTAAACTTAAAATTATCAAATACTGAAATGGAATTTTTTGAGGTTTGTGACAAGCTTATGATTTTTTAAAATAAATCACAGTTTTTATATATCAATCACTTCGTTCATATTTATTTCATAAAACTAGACGAGAGACGCATTTTAGCTGCATGCTGCAATTTGCGGGTGACGAGAACTTACTACTACATTAATTTGCCTTTTGTAGTGACATTATTTCCAGACGCAATGTTCGTGTTGATGTATCTGTTTTGACTTAACAACATCTTTGGAAATCTCGGTGTCACCTGGCATTTGATAATTGGTGAGCAATTAAAACTATGGGAAGGATAAAGAAATCCACTCTGAACTTAACCCTATTTCCATGTAGGAATTTGCTAAGTAAAAGCATGTGTATTTTTACAAATGAATATTGTAGCCATGAGCAAAATTTATGAAGACAGGCGGTCAGTCGGCGGCAAACTGAAGGTGCGCCACCAAGATGCCAAAATAGCCAGGTGATGGTGGCGCGAGGGAGGCCCCGGACAACGTCAGCGAGCGGTACGACAGAATATAGAGGCGAGAAGAGTGGATGAGAACGTCAGACGTCGAAAGGGTTAGACATGAGAATGAATTCCGCAAAGGATGTGAGAGTCATGTAACATTATTCAGATATTTAAAGTTTTATACAATACTGAGGGCGTAAGATAGGAGCAATGAGTGAGTATAAAAATTAATGAACAAGTTTATATGGTGCGGTCTGTGAAAATAGTGTATGTTAAAACTGAAACAACAAATGCAACAAATGACAAGTTACATATCAAGAAGAAAGTACTGAAGGTATACTGTTTCACTGGATCACTTATATACGAAGTAACTTCAAGAAAAGATCTACGAGGCTGAGCTCACATCATCTTAAAGGTAACACAAGGCAGATACTACACATGTATAGCAGAGTAATTCTTCTAAGACAAAAGACTCGAGGATTTCAGCGATAAGGATGAAAAGTTTCGTGTAGTAGAATGTTTCGATAACATCTCTATAGCAGTCGGATAACATCATAGGAAAAGATATGGAAAACGCATTGCGCAAATAAACATTAAAGAATTAACATTTCAAAGTGCATAAACCGTCCAGTAAAGTAACGTCACATTGTATCTTAGTTCACAGGCCAGAACTGGAGCAGACAGAAACAGTAAATACAGTTTGTAACACAAAAAGGGCATGGCTACAACTATTAGGATAATAAGAAACCGACTTCACACCGTTAGCTTAGGTAGTGAAATGTCGCTTGTATTTTGGGAGTATTTGGGTCATTCCTGACACGAGCACAAACATAAACCTCTCTTACCAATCACTGGAGTGGAATGACAGTGAAAGCCCTTCAGAAATGCTAAACATATTGCGTAATGAATATGCTGTACCAATAGAAGGAACAGATATCACTTCATCGCACTATCATTAATTTATTCTCCATTGACTCCAATCATATATTACAGGGAATTTATTACAGGTGACATACCGGTATATAAGCGACGGTGCTCCATAAAATACGTTCCCCCTTTGACGCTATTTCAGAATGGAGACCCTCCGGATGTTTGTTCAGAAGTGATGGGAGGAAACTTCGATGACAACAGAAGTCTGTCTGCAGCTCGTGGCCGTGCGGTAGCGTTCTCGCTTCCCGCGCACTGGTTCCCGGGTTCGATTCCCGGCGGGGTCAGGGATTTTCTCTGCCTCGTGATGACTACTGTCGTAAGTGTAAAAATTTACAGAAAGTCATTAACTCCAAAGCACATTTAAGAAAAATGGACAACAGAGAAATGAAGGGATTTATAGAGTAGAAGAACTAAAAAAATAAGATTTCTAAAAAAAATTGTAATTTTTGTTACTGTTAATATTCGTGAAGAAATTATTAATTAATTACATAAGCTATTATGAAAAATTTTTTAAAGCAAAAATGTTGTTTCGTTCCCTTTTGGTGATTTGTGGCATACAGGTAAGCAGAAATGAATTCTGGAAAATTAAAAGGAATTTCAAAATTAAATAAGGGATGTAAATATTTATTAATAGCAGCATACGTTTCTCAAAAATCTGCTTGGACTATTCTCGTTAAAAATAACACAGATAGATACATTTCAAGCTGTTTCGAAACAAATATATGGTTTTAAGAACGCTGAGAAATCATCAAGTAGATAGTGAAAGAGAATTATTCAACAAAGATTTTCAGGAACTCATAAAAAATGTAACACTAACCATTACTCCAAACTTCTCAGAATTAAAAGCATCTATTAGTGAAAATTGTAATAGGACAGTGAAGCGAAAATTTGGAAAAAAATTTGTTCTTCAAGGTAATTACAAATGAATTGAATAACTTCTAAAAGTTATTGAATAGCTACATTAAATATAGCTTTCTGTTTCATTACTTCATAACCATTATCATGAAAGTGTTATTCAGTAGCTTTTCTGATTATTTTGTCTTTCTTGAGATATATTGGGTAATCTTCATTTAATGTTTGTTTTATTTCTTCTTCACTGAGATTCTCTAATACAATTTTATAAGGTATCTTGTCGTTAATGTTAGTTGTAATTTCTTCAAACATTTTCAGTGTCTCTCTAGTCTGAGGAGATATAAATATGTTGTTAAATATTTTTTCTCAAAATTCATCACGATTTAATTTTAATATATTTAACAAGAAATCACTCTCATCATCAATAAAAACAACAAAGTGGTATATAATGCCATGAAAAACCATATTATATAGTTCTTTAGCTTTTTCTCTTCGTTGTAATTTAATAGAAAATTCAAATGATATTTCAATCATGTCTTAATGAATACAATCCCACATGTAGTAATATTCACATGTACTAAGCAGGCTGTGCACCAGGATTATATGTAGGCAATATAGATTAAATTTTTTTATTGCTCCACCAAATTTATATAAATGATCTTTTTGTAATTATTTTGTAATGACAACATACATTACATCACTTGCTCTATTTTCGATAATATTTTTTTTGTGTTGCTAACTTAATGTTTCTTTTGGCTACTTATCTATAGCTTGAGCTTCGATTTTAAACTTATTTCCAAATTTACTCTGAGTTATTCTTGTTCTTTTTGTACGTAATATTCACCATATTTTCTAATCAATGATAAATTTTCACTTGTGAACCATTGTTTACATTTTTAGCTTCATCTTTTTGTGATCATAAAATTAATTAATACCATCTAATTCATTAAACAATATAGACCATTCTCCATTGCCTTTCAATACATTCTAATTGAATTCGTTTAAATTGTGTAATTTTTTTAATCTTATTAATTTTTATTTACTTAGATCTTTTATAATTTGTTTAAAACTATATTAAATCATCTGAATTAACTCCTGTTTTAAGTAACAAATTACAAAAACTTAAATATTCAACTACTATAAATTTTTTAATATATAAATTTTTTCTGTGAAGCAAAAACGATTGAGTTATTGCCATATCAATCTTTAGACTGTGTCAAAACTAAAAGGTGTAAGTCTGTGATATTGAGAAAGAAGAAGATAATTTTAAATTATGAAAGTATATAAAAGGTAGTTATAGGTCAACATGTAGACAATGTTGTAATGAGTGTCATAAAAAAGTGTTTAATACTAAACAAAATTTGTGTCGATGTGGAAAATATATTCGTAAATGTTATACTTGGAACACATTAAAAAAAATATTTCCAATGGTGAACACTGAAAGATATTATGATCTTTGGAAAATTATAAACAAACTTAGTCTGATAAAAAACGAAAATGTATTAAACTAAAAATTTTGATTGGTTTTATTGAAATCCATGCAAATTATGAAAAACCTCTGTTTGGCAATATAACAGAAGAAAGTATGTGGAATTATCAGAGTTAAGGTCAAATTCAGCAGAGTTAACAATGAAAGGTATAAATTATCAAGAAATTTAAAAAAATTGATTGCTTTTAGTGAAATCCACCCTCTAAAGACTAATATTCAACAACCTGTAAAAAATACTATTCTAGAAATATGAAATATAATAAATCTGGCGATAAAAATCAGTTTGAAGCCAATTAAATATGGCAGATAAGATAACTATTAAAAAATTCAATTCTATTAAGTTTATTCTTACCATATATTCAATTAATTTGTAATAATTCTTTATTAATTCTTGACTGTTGTATTTTTAATTTTTGCAATAAAATTTTTCTGTTCTGAATAATGAAGAAATCGGGTGTTGCAAAGATCAGATTGAACCCCATTACAAATAATTAAAAACTCTTAGAACCAAATATATTTTTTCCTTAACTTTGTTAAATTTACCTTTATCTTATATTCAGTTCAGGAGTAACAATCTCGTTAAAAAACCTTGGTTCACCTGGCCCGGGTGATAGTACCTCGTAAGGGTCCCTTGCCAGGGTAACGGTGAAGACCTCAACGGCAGTGAAGGCGGAGATGAAGATCATCGGAACGGCGGAGCTGGCGGAAAAGGTGAAGATTAACCAACGGTCCAGAAGGCGGAAGAAGACACTATATGTCCCAACGGCTTTTGGAGCGGAAGAGTTATCTTCAATCTTCAATCAGCAGCGTCTGTACTTCAGAGAAGCGGCTGCGAAAGGCGTCTGTACTCCAGAGGAGCGGCCTGAATTAACTTCTTAGTGTAGCGAACTAAGTCTTAGTGGAAGGAGGTGTATACCTCTGGAAACAACAGCTTTAACCAAGTATCAGAAATGGAAGGTGCAATGAGAAAGTTTCCTCCCCGTGGTGGTAATACCACCGAAGCTGGGCATTCGGATCCGGGGGCCCAGCATCATTGCGCAACAGACCAGTCGGAGGGTCCTAGGATCCCTAACGCTAAACATAGGAACAGACATCAAACGTTCATAGGAACACTGAACGTGAACTCAATGCTGAGAACAGGTAAACAAAAAGAACTGACAAAACTAATGGATGAACACAAACTAAAAGTTCTGGCTATACAAGAAACAAGATACCCAGATGAGGATACAGTACAGGCAGACCAGTACAGGATTTATAAAGGGAAACCAGCACAGATAGTAAAGAATACAAAAGGTCTTCGGGTATATGGCACAGCATTTGTGATACATAACTCATTCTCTACTAAGGTACTAGAATTTAAATCTAAATCACCAAGAATATCATTGATAACATTCAGAAATAAAAATAAAAAGTACACAGTTATAAATGCCCATGCACCAATAAATAAAGACAACCAACAAAATCCAGAGAAAGTGCAGACATTTTGGGAGGAACTGGAAGAAACAATAGGGAAGATCCCTGAGCAACACACTACAATTCTGTTAGGAGACTTTAATGCACAAATTGGAAGAAACGAATTATCAAAAAGCACAGGGAGGTTTACAGCACACACTAAAACTAACATGAATGGCCAGAGATTAGTAGAGTTTTGTGAGAAATTCAAATTGAACATTATGACAACTAAATTCCAGAAGAATCCCAAAAAACAAACAACATGGAAATCACCGAACAAATTACTTGGCGAGTTCCAGATTGATCACGTGACAATAAGTTATGATAATTCAAGGGACATTCAAGATGTACAGGTGGTGAAAGGGGCCAACTTTGATTCTGACCATTATCTGACCAAAATTAAGATGAAATTAACACCAGAAAGAAGTCACAAGAGTGACGAAACAAAAATAGCCAAATATAGAGTACAGGACTTAATGCTCAATCAGCAAGTCTTAGACGACTACAAGGAAAAGACAGATAAAATCAAAAGTCACAAATGGGAAGAAATTGCAACCTCAATACGAGACGTAGCAGAACAAACAATTTTACTAACCAAAAAGAAAAAGCATCCCTGGTGGAATGAGGTCTGTGAGAAAGCACTACAGAAAAGAGCCAGAACTTGGGAGAAATACAACTCAACCAAAAGGCCAACTGACTGGGAGCAGTTCAAAACGCAAAGACGTGAAACGACGAAAATCATTAAAAGTGAACGAAGGAAATATGACACACAACAAATACAGAAAATACAAGATGAATTTTCTAAGAACAATACACGCAATTTCTTTCAAACATTCAGAACTACAATAACAAGATATAAACCACCGACACTCTGCTTCAAAGATGAAAAAGGAAATCTGATCACCAGCGTGGAACAAAATTGCCAACACCTAGCGAACTACTTTGAAACGCTGCTAAACTGCAAAAGACCTGATGAAACCTTGACATTTGAGAAGCCTAAGAATAAGCTACCAGACTCTGAACCACCTAATAAAGAAGAAATTAAAGAGATCTTGAAAGGATTGAAAAACAATAAAGCATCTGGTAAAGATTCGTTAGTCGCGGAACTACTGAAATACGCAGGAGAAAACTTAATAAATAATTTCGAGGCGCTGTTTGAAGAGATTTGGAATACAGAGAAGATTCCGGAGGAATGGAAGACAGCATTGATTCATCCGTTACATAAGAAGGGTGCCAAGACAAATGCAAATAACTACAGAGGTATCTCCTTGTTATCAGTGGCCTATAAGATCCTATCCAAGGCACTACAAAACAGGATTGAAAATCAACTAGAGAAAGAACTGGGTGAATATCAGGCTGGGTTTAGAAAAGGAAGATCATGCAGTGAACAGATATTCAGTCTACTCTCCATAATACAACTTCGCGCACGCACATCGAAAAATCTAGTAATTACATTCATAGACTTCAAAAAAGCATATGATTCTATTGATAGACCAACCCTGATTAACACATTAGAAGAATTTGGGATTGATGATAAAAGCAGAAGTCTAATCCAGGACACCCTTACGGGAACAAAATCGCAAGTGAAGTTTTTGGGTAGATTGTCACAACCGTTTATAATTGGAACAGGTGTTAGACAAGGGGATGGGCTCTCCCCACTGTTGTTTAACATTGTCCTTGAAAAAGTGGTCAGGGAATGGAGAAAGAAGATGGCAGAAGCTGGAGTGAAAAATGGGATAACGTTAGGAAGAAATAAAACAAAAATTGAATGTCTGGCATTTGCTGATGACATGGCAATATTGGCAGATGACATCGAAACAGCAAAGATTCAGATAGAAATGCTGCATGAGATTGCTGAGAAGACAGGTCTACAAATATCGTATGAAAAGACAGAACTGATGATACAGGACAAAACAGACCCAACACAGACATTGCAAACTAAATATGGAATAATTAAGAGAGTTCATAAATTTAAGTATCTAGGGGAATGGATTACACCGACAGGGTTACCAAATGTTTCACTACAGGAAAGAGCAATAAAGATGGAAACGGCATACCAGCTATGCCGAAATGTATACAATAAAAAGTCGATCTCCATCAATGCCAAGCTCAGGCACTACAATGCGGTAATAAAACCAGAAAGTTTGTATGCGATTGAATGCATCCCACTGAACAGAAAACGTCTGTTGGAGAAATTGGAAATAAAAGAGAGAAAAATACTGAGAAAGATCTTAGGACCTAAAAAGGATGGACAAGATTATAAATTGCGATCCAATAAAGAGTTATACGAGAAAATTGAAAAACTGACAACATCCTTTAAAAAGAGAAGACTGAGTTTCTATGGGCATGTCAAAAGAATGGCACCAGAAAGAACGGCAAAGAAAATCCTGGAATACATGGAAAGCAGAAAGACACAAATTAACTGGCTGAAAGAAGTAAAAGAAGACATTGCAGAAATGAACATTATACCAGAGACAGTTTACAACAGAATGGAATATAGGAATGCCATCAACAAAATACAGGGATTCAAAGACCGAACGCAATCAAAGAAGACGAGAACAACCTGGTCGCAAGAACGTAAAGAAGCCCACTCAGAAAAAATGAAGAAGTACTGGGAAGAACGCAAGAAAAAGCACAAGAAATGACTGATGCTTAGCGTAGTCCAAAGTTGACTGTAACGAATAATAATAATAATAATATTCAGTTATTTTATATTAATTTTTGATTCTTTTTACTTTGTTTTTATATAGTTCACTAATTTTATATATTTTTAATAATTTTTAATTCTTTCACATTTTCATATCTCTAGTAAAATGTTTCTCTTATTAGTGGTGACAAAATTGACATATTTTACATTAGCTCAAATTCGAGATTATTGAAAAAAATATTTTACTACATTTAATAATTTAAGGAAATATAATTTAATTGATTTTATAATTAAATTTAAGATGGTTAAAGTGGAATAAATTTGTCGAGCTAGTTTCTTTATTTTGACACTTAAAATGATGATGAAATTTTTGTAACTGATGAAACTAAAGAACTGGGTGAATTATTTACATTTTCTACTAATGTATTTGAAAACCAAAAGATTGAAAAGCAGTTAATGAATATGTAATTGATTATGTAATTGGAAATCGATTATGGACTACAAATTTAGAGAACAAACTAAAACTTCCTTGATCCACATGTCTTTATGAATACATCAAAACAAAAAGTTATGGGTATAGTGAGGGAAAGTTTAAAATTACATCGTGGATTGGAAGTAGATTGTGTGTTATAAGATGAAAACGTTAGATTCTGAAGAAAAAATTGAATTTAAATATCATGTACATAATAATACACTCATGAATGAGAGAGATACAATGAATAATTTTAAAATGGAAAAAAGGAAAATGTAGTTCAAATTTCAGAACTTCAACCTTGAGGATATGGCTGGAGACTAGAGGAACTGTTGGTTTACAATTAGCAGCTAATAGATAATTGTTGTTACCAAGTTCATCTCACATCAAATTACCGGAAGAAACAAAACAGAAACATGTTAGTATTAATTATAAAATAATGATCAAAAATTTCTTCTTTGGGCTATAGCTTCAGCATTACATCCAGTACATCAAGAAAAAGGTAAAAAAGCAGATAGATTTAGTTGATCTAAGAAATATGCTGCAGACATTAAAGAAATTTACCTAACATGTCTTTTCCTGTTGTAATTGATTACATTTCAAAAACTGAAACTAAATTAAAAGGTAAAAATGCACATAGAATTAGTTACTATAAGTAATTTGCTATAGACCTTATAGAAAGGTATGAAACATATCTTTTTGTGTTGTAATTGATGACATTTCAAAAACTGACACTAAAACTAATGTATCTATTATTGTTTATTCATTTGATTAAAATTATCAAGTATATCCATTGAAAATAACTGAATGTAAAAAAGATAAGTGTATTAATCTATTGTATTTCAAAGATGAAAATAACTCACAGTATTGTTGGATTAAAGATTTGTCTTGACTTATTTCCACGCAGGTTTCAATATACAAAAATTGAAATTTATTTGTAGGGGTATATTACATTTTAATAATAAAGAAAAAATTAGATAATCATATTCCAAATTGTTTAATAAATAAGCTTCTCAAGTCTGAATTATCAGAGAAGAATTCATATGGAGAAGTATACAGTGAGAGCTTCATTTGTTATTTCTGCCTAATTTTTAATGTTTACTTTTAAAAACGTATGATGGCCAACTTGATGCAGAAAAATCATACACAATGAAGTACCAAAAACATGATTCAAGTTGTTTTTATTGTTACATTAAATGTATGGACAGACTTTATAAACATCAAAATATATAGAGGACCAAACCGACATAAAAAAATTAATCAAATGTATAGAAAAAGAATTTGAAGAAATTGGTAATTTGTTTTCTGAAATTGAGTAACATATAAACTACAGTCACGACATAATAATTCAAAAACATATTCAGTATGCAGATTTCATTATTCTTAAAGAAACAAAAAAATTAAGATGTGTACATGGAAAAATTTTGAGGAAAAAATCATAGTGTATATCATGATTTATATCTCAAAACTCATATCTTGTTGTTATATGATGTTTTCGAGAATTTTACATGAAGTTGTAGGTCAGACTAGGATTTCTTGTGATTTAGGTCCATCTTGGTATTTTACAACATCTAGTTTAACTTTTTGATTCAGTCTTAAAAATGACTAAAGTTAAATTACAATTATTAGATGTTTGAAACATGATTATAATATTGTAAAAATGAATTACATCTTATATATTTTAATGTGCGAGACATATTTCAAAGAAAACAATGAATATTTCAAAGATGTCACATTATTTTACATAGGCAGATGAAATAATTTCTGTAGGTGGACTATAAGTCAATGTTTTCCCCAGGAAAATATATAAATCCATTGTTTATTATCGGGATATGACTTCTTTTGTTCATAAAGGAACTTTGTTATGGCGAAAAAGAAAATTTGATACATTTAAATGTATGGCTCAAATCTCAACTCACTTTCATCAAATTTGAAAAAGGATCAAATGACAACTATTTGAAAATTTTTTACAGAAAGTTTAGTAAATTTACTGTTAAAAAGGGACCATGATGTATGGATAGTTGGAAACGATTTCAAAAACACATTTTCCTCCAAAACATTATTTCTACAGTTAAATGAATGTGGTGTTACCAGTCAAGAAAGTAGACATGGGAAAAATTATATACAAAAATCTTGGTGTACATCATGATTTATATCTCAAAATGGATACCTTGTTGTTATCTGAAGTTTTCAAAATTTTTACAAAAACCTTGTATAAAAGCTTATGATTAAGAACCATCATGGTATTTTACAACATCAGGTTTAGCTTTCTGATCCAGCATTAAAAATGACTGAAGTTAAATCAAAGTTATTAGATAACTTTAAGATGATTTTAATGATGATAAAATCTTTTCAA
Source organism: Schistocerca piceifrons (assembly GCF_021461385.2). Classification (NCBI taxonomy): domain Eukaryota; kingdom Metazoa; phylum Arthropoda; class Insecta; order Orthoptera; family Acrididae; genus Schistocerca; species Schistocerca piceifrons. The sequence goes on from NC_060149.1 coordinate 577,590,445, forward strand.
GTTGACAGCTGAGTCAATGCATCATTCTCCAGCAAGTCTTCAGCAAGTTACTTACGTGCCATCTTCAGCCACAGTGTCAGGTTCACATCTTGTCTGAATCTTTGTAGCTGCTGGACCACAGGTTTCTCTGCATCCTCTGCATCTGTCAGGCCAGTCAGTCGCGAACGGAATCGGCGCAGCATCGTATGGTGGGGGGGGGGGGGGGGGGGGGCGGGGAGCCATGGGCACTGGGTCCTCATGTCTCGTCTTGGTGTGGCCTGTTTATTGCAACTGCCATCAACCTGCCTCCATTGTTGTGCTCTCATCTTATTCTCGCTAATGTTGTGTTCGACGTGGTGCTGAGCTTCAAGCCGCTAACCCATTTGACCAGGCTATCGCTGACCCATGTTTCCACTGACTCTTTAATAACAGATCCTAGAAACCTTTCACTGTATACAGTCTCTCGGTTTGTTCAAATTAAAACATGTGTTCTTCACTGACGCTGCACTCTGCTACCATGGATTTTTCCTTTTCTCCGAGGCAAACGCTTCTCACATGTTCAGAGATGTGTTGTGTGATGCCATGCTGCGTCTGTCCATTATTTGTTTTCCACATTCACAGGAAATGCTGTAGACACCTGGTGTTCTTAGACCCAAGTTGTCCATCATTGAGTGCAGCATATTCCTGATTTTTGCTGGAGGATGGAAGATGGTTTTTATCTTGTTCTTCTCAAGAATCCTGGCAGTCTTTGCCATGAGCAGCCTTGCATACAGGCAGAACGCCAGACCTTTGTTGTTCTCTTCTTCCTGAAGACCTCCTTCTTCTTCTCACTCATCTTGAGAGCACATCTAATCTCAATTTCAGTGTAGCCTTTTTTCTGAAATGGTTTCTTCAGGTTCTTGTTGCATATGTTATCAGCGCTGTGGACAAGGTTAGTGAGCATGGATTTCCATTGCGCTGGGTGATGGCAGCTGTTGGCGTTGAGGTACAGGTCTGTGTGTGACTACTTTCGGTAGACTGAGTGTGCCATTTGTTTTCTTCTTTATTAGGATATCAACGAAAGGTAAGCACCTATTTTCTTCTAATTCCATTGTGAACTTGATGTTCTCGTCTATGTTGTTCAGATGGTTGAGAAATTCCACTAGAGTGTCCGAGACATGCGGCCAGACCGCGAAAGTCCTAGAGACTACTGGAGAATCATTTCGACGAAGACACAGTGGAATTATTCTGCCATGCACTCACGACAACTTATTTCCAACGTGGGGGAAAGTTTAACCAACAGCTGGATGGAATCGCTATTGGATCCCCACTGGCACCATGTATCGCCAACCTGTTCATGGAATACTTCAAGGAAACTGCACACCTTAAACCCAAGGCATTTTATCATTACATGGTCAACACTTTCAAGGTCTGACCACATCATATGGACACTCTAATGGAATTTCCTAGTGATCTGAACAGCATACACGAGAACATCGAGTTCACAATGGAATTAGAAGAAAATGGGTGCCTACCCTTCCTCAATGTCCTAATAAAGAAGACAACGGACAGCACACTGGGACACTCAGTCTACTGAAAGAAAACACGCACAGACCTGTGCCTCAACGCCAACAGCTGCCATCACCCAGCACAACAGAAATCCGTGCTCACTACCCTTGTCCACAGAGCTCATGACATACATAACAAGGAAAGTTTATCTACTGAGATTCAGCACCTGAAGAAAACCTTCCAGAAGAATGGCTACACCAAAACACAGATTAGATGCACTCACAAGATAAGTAAGAAGAAGTAGGAGGACCCTCAGGGAGAAGAGAACAACAAATGTCTGGCGTTCCTCCCCTACACAGGGTCGGTCCTGGCAAAAAAATTGCCAGGGTACTGGAGAAGAACAAGATGAAAACCGTCTTCCATCCTCCAGCAAAAATCATGTATATTCTGTCTCAATCAAGGACAACTTAGCTCTAAGAATACTAGGTGTCTATAGCATTTCTTGTGCATGTGGAAAACAATATATAGGACAGATACAGTGTAGCATCACACAACGCATCTCTGAACATGTGAGAAGCGTTTGCCTCAGACAAAAGGAAAAATCTGCTGTAGCGGAGCACAACCTCAGTGAAGAATGCGCTTCAATTTGAGCAAACCAAGAGACTGTGTAGAGCGAAAGGTTTCTGGGACTCTGTTATTAAAGAGGTAGTGGAGATATGGGTAAACTGGGATAGTGGCTTCCAAGTCAGCACCATGTGGAACACAACATTAGCGATAATAAGACGAGAGTGCACCAATGGAGGCAGGCTGGGGGTGACGCTTGGATTAAATATGTCGCACCAAGACGAGACGTGAGGACCCAGTGCCCGCGGCTGTCCACCACCATGCACTGCCACACCAATTGCGCTCGGGCCTGGCTGGCCCAACTGGCGCCAAGGATGCAGAGAAACCTGTGGTCCAGTGGCTATAAAGATCCAGACAAGACGTGAACCCGACACTTTGCCTCAAGATGAAAGTAAGAAGCTTGCTGAAACGTTGCTGGAGACAATGCATTGACTCAACTGTCAACTCAAGAAGATTTTATCATAGAGATTCGTCTAGAAAGCCTGCATTCTCATTTGATTTTAATGATGGAAAAAGGAATTAGATATGATATATCTTAATGTATTAGAAATATTTCAAAGAAAACAATAAATATTTCAGAGACTGTGTTTAAAATAAGAGATCACATTATTTTACATAAGCAGATGCAAATAATTGATGTAGGTGGGCTATGAGTCAATATTTGCCGTATGATGTATTTGAATGGGATAAGACCAATAATTCTAAAATAGTAAATGACATTTCTGATAGTAGATTTATAATATCCAAAAAATTTACAAAATTAACATGTGGATTTAAACGCAGCTCCTGAAAATACAATTGTGCCTGTAACTAAAGGAGAAAGTTATTACAAACTTTCAATTACAAACATAATTTTGTAAGTCAATACAGAAATCTTAAATCATATCCGTCTCTTGGAAAGAAGATAGCAAAAATACATAATGTTTTAAGAATAGTATGAAAAGGATAGCTGCTACTAACCATGCACCAGAGATGCTGTGTCACAGACAGACAGACCGTCAGAAAGTGAGCTTTTGCCCAATAAGGCGTTCTTCGAAATTATGCAGCTTAGACACACACTCTCATGCAAACACAACTCAGCCACACATGACCTTAGTGTCTGGCATAGAAGCCACTTTCTGAAAGTCTTTTTGTTGTGCATATCTGCAGCCCAGCATCTCTGTCATATGCTGAGTAACAGCTATCGTTTTCATAATATTGTTACATTCCATCCTGGATTTTCCATTGCTTGATACATTATGTTTTATAATATAACCAATCTGATGAGTTGAAAAGTACATAGAGCTAAATACAGAAATGAGGACTAAAGTAAAAATGATATTGAAAAAATTTCTGCAACATGATGAATAATCCAGTGTTTGAAAAAATTATGGAAGTGTATATAAAATTAGTTTCAGATGCAAAAAGTGAGACAAACTTCTAGAAAAACCAAACTTCAAAGGAGGAACAATATTTAATCAAACTCTTGCTACCCTTAACATGACTAACATTAAACTCATGTTCAACAAACCAGTTTATGCAGGAATCAGCATGTTTGGTTTGTTGAATGAATTAAGGTATAATTTTCATTTTAGATCTATGAAACAAAATTAGAAGCAAAATGAACATTGTTATCAAGATACTAACACTTACATTTATAACATACAAACAGAAGATTTCTGCAGAGATATGAAGAAAATTATTGATAAATTTCATACAAATGATTATCCAAATGATAAATTTTACAACATTCTTCAAGGAAACAAAGTAGTATTAGCTAAAATCAAAGATGAATGTAAAGGAAAAATAATAGAGGAATTTTGTTGAGTAAGATACAAAATATATGCTCAGAAAATTGTTAATATTGTGAAAAAATCAAAAGGAGTTAAGATATATGTTTAAAAAATTAAATAAACTTGCAGTATTATAAACATTGTTTGTTGAATAATTTCGAATAATATAGAACTATGAATTCATTCAAAGTAATAAACATTGAATTTATTCTGTTGAGGTTAATAAAACACATTAAGTTCTCATGATGACAAAATATATGTTTTGGAAAATAAAATAGATACATTATCATATGGACTTTATCTAATTACTTTATCTAACTACAATACCATGGGCCATTTCTGCTGCTGTCACTGCTGCCGTGGAGATGATTAAATTATAGAACCAAAAGATCAGTGTGCTATCTAGTAATCGTGTTTCATCAGCTCCCCAGGGGATCTGATAGGCCCTCACAACCACACTCCATGCTTCGCCATCCTTCAGCCATAAGCATCATATCCTACCGACCTCTAGAGACAATGTCATTGGGTTTAAGCTACAGCCCTGAGATGTGGTAATGGTATGTTTGTCCCATGTGCATGTTCATCACACTCCTGGTCAATAAATTAATATAGTGAAGGAGAGAAATACTCTGCTGTAATTATATATAAATGTACAGAAAATTTTATTACAATAAGTTTGGCAGAAACAGCATCATGATCTGAATGGAGAATCATGAGATTTTGAATTTTAATTCAAACAATTTATCTAAATTCATATGAGCCATAGGCATGTGTAGGGCATCATTATCGAATACCAGAATGGTGGTGGCCACAGAAACGCCAGTCACCAGTGACAGGGACTCAGTCCACAATCTGTTAGTAACATTCTACTGCTGGTGGAGTTATATTAACTGTGTCCTAAGTAAAAATAAAGCGTAATTTACAGAAGTGGGCACCCCTTCAGTACGACCTGGTGGGAGAGTCCAAGGTAGCATTGAAGGACAGATGCAAAATACTGCATGAAGAAGTTATGCCTTGTCATAGAGATAGGAAAAATTTTGTCTGATATCATGCTGAGAGTGATTCTCATGGAGCAATCGATTTAAATTATTATAATATTAAATTCTTTAACAATTCTGCAAGATTATGGTGTGATGTCACTAAGCCCAGGATGGGCAGCTGTAGCGATGATGTGCTGTTGTAGAAGAGAACACGATTGGCAGGTGGAGTGGCCGAGCATGCAGTGAATGTCAGTTCCATAGTCATGACATTATAGGCTCTGATTTTGCTCATATTAACTCAATAATGACGCAGAAAGTAAAGTTGCATAGGAAGTGAATTTGTTTGACGTTGCCAAAGTATATTTCGAATTGTGACAACTTACACAGACTTAGATGATGTCTGACAGTACACAAAGCATATGCTTGGCGTCATGCCACGACTACACTTGATGTCGGTAAGTTGAATGCTTTGACTATTGCAGTGTTACTGCCTCAGTATTCTGATTTTATCGTCGCTAAATACCACTTGATTGCAACAGCGAGATTATTTTATAATTTTTGTTTTGGGAGACTATCAGATCAAAAAGTGTCAGCAATTGCAAAAATGTCCAGACATTCTGGCATAAAGTACCACGTGGCAGGAACCAACAAACATATGTCGCAAAGCATAGCAGGGTTGTGGCAGCCTAGTAGTGTAAATCGGTTCGCGAGTACTTTTTCTTGAGTACCCATATTGTTGGGTCGCTAGTAAGAGGCCACGGTCGTGTGAGCTCCATGAATTCTGATCAAAGATTTCTAACTTTATAGTATTGCTGTAACGAACGTGCACCGACAAAATTGGAGGATACTGAGCCTTGACAATATATGAAGAAATTAACAGATTTGTCTCTTACTCATTTACACCTTTACCACCTTCCCTCACAGCGTTCTTATGGTAGCACAATTCGTCATTAGAGTTCATATGGTTAAGTGCAACATACTACCAGTTGTAGTGCAGACAAGATCAGATGAGTTTAACACGTCGAGGATGTCCTGTTGGATTTCAAAGATGCAGAACCTACAGGTAAGCTTGCTAGTTACTAGAGCCACGCACCCTTCCTTCTTAGACTTCCTCTTCCTGATACGGGCCGCTTGTTTATCGTACATTGTTGGTTAGGGTTTGGACATCAGTCATTTTCTCTCGTTGTCAACCGATGCGTTTTATTTCGTTTCACACTAAAAAGTGCAAGTCAGATTAATGTAAAACAGCATGGGAAGTAGCGGGAAACCTTTTACTACCCTCCTCATGCTTCCGGAGATGTGTGATTCAATGAGACCAATTCATACTGATAAGAAAATATCAGTGTTGCTAGAGCTTGTTAAATGTTTATGATTCGCTTATCACGGTTTCACGGCCACACTACTCTCTTTCTGATCCTGACAATATCTGTTGTTCTATGTTATATCTAACGTTACTTCATTTACTGTTAAAGTTCTTATTAAGCTGATATTCAGGTAAACTAGTGCTACTAATTAACGACAAAGTTCTTTAATAAACTGAATATTTTTTGCCTTTTAAGAAAATTTCAGATTGGTGCACAAACACAAGTTCCAGTACGATCACAGTTCTGTTATAAAGGTCGTGATCGTCTATGGAATGGGCAAAAAGTCAGTCAAAGTTCAACTATTTGCTTGTGCATCTCCAGCAGTATATAAATCACTACAGAATTTAGTGTAGTGGGCGCAATTACACACTCAAATGTGATTATATTCAATAACCTACTAAATAATGACGGTAGTTATCACCAGCCCTGCAGCGCCCACACAATTCATCATTAATTCAGTTTTGATTAAATTTATATAAAAATGCGTCAGATATGTAAGTATTGCATTGCTGACTACTGTATTTACATATGTGGCTAAAAGAACCTCGATCAGCTCTTTAATGTGAATTATTTCTTATTTCTGCATCTTAATCCTACGATTCATAACGTATTTCATTATGAACGACCGTTACATAAAGTGCTTTCCTGAACTATTTTCTCAAGTTTAATAATAAAAATTTGTTCCGAGTCTCACCACGGTCTACTCGTTGTAGTCTTTCCACTGCTATATCTTGTTTCCCTGTTCCTTCCTTGAAGCATAGCACAGACCGTCTTGTGGTAGCTGTTACTTTTCGCAGGTCCATATGGTTGTCTAGAGTCTTTCGTCTTCACTGAGACTGCTGCTGACAGCTGCACCACGCCTCTCTCGTGAACTGGAAAGTTATATAGTGTACATACAATTTCACAATACATTCTCAATGTTCAAAAATGTCTCCACCGAGTTTAGTGCATTTAGCTGCACGTGTATGAACAGATTTTGTTGCTCATTTCAGTTTCACAGCGTTGTTCTTAATTTCCTATATTGCATTCATATTGCGACCAAGTAATGCCTCACGTGTATTGACTTTGTCCTCATAAACTATGTCTTTCATCCATTCCCATACACAAAAATCCATTGATGTTAAATCGGGCGAACTGGGTGGCCACAGACTTGTAGCACCACGACCAATCCATTTCTGGGGAAAATGTTCATTTAAATGTGTAGTAACGGCGTTGGTGAAATGTGGAGGCCCACCGTCATGTTGAAAATACATGTGCAGTAGCATAGCAAGTGAAACATCTTTGAGCAAGCAGGGCATTTCTTCTAGAAAGAATTGTAAGTACATATCGCCAGTTAGACGTCCTGGGAAAATTAATGGTCCAATAAAGTGAGTGTTTATTGTACCACACCATGGATTTATGCTAAATCGTTGATGGTATTTGCATTGTACTGTTGCATGTGGGTTTGCTTCAGACCATATGTGCTCATTATGTAATTGTGTATACCATCGCGAGTAAACTAAGCCTCATCAGTAAATAAAATGTATTTCTGTAACTGCCGATTAGTATTTAACCAGTTGCACAGCTCCAAGCGAAGGGCTGGATCTCCCTGATGTAAATGATGCACTTTTTGTTTATGGTAAGGATACGGATCATTATACTTCAGTGTACGCCTTACTTTAGATTGTAAAATGCCTAATCGTTGAGAGATACGTCGTGTACTGGTACCTGGGTTACGTTGAACAGCATCCATAATATCCTCATCATCGTCTTGAAGTATCAAGCGCTCGTACTGATTATGAACGCTAGGTAGAGAAGCTGTCTTTCGCAACATTCGAAATACTCCACTAATAGTTCGTGCGTTCGGAATCCTCCGAGATGGATGACGTACGCAATATCTGTTAACTGCAGCCATAGCATTACCATAGCATTTACCATATATAAACACCATATCGGCGTATTCCTCTGTCTTAAATTTGAAAGGAATCCCTATTTCATAAATAATCTATAAACTACAACAGTTACTGAGCTGTGACGTTTTGCTGCCCTGCCTTCGCGCTCTTATCTTTGCTTGTGACGTATACTAAGTCTTGGCTGCGTTATGTTTGCCGGGGTAGTTAACTGGAGACTTTCGCAAAGAACGTGGACAGTTGGCGTTCGATGTTGCCTGAAGCTGGAGTGCGCTTGTAGTGGATGGGGAACTGACCATGTGTATGGGGCAGCTTGGTGGAGAGCCTTTCATGTCGCCTGTGAGGAGGCTTGTTGCTGCCTTGGGTTGCATGCTGCTAGTTCCGGACACGGTACTCTACGGTCGTCCCCTGCCTTATTGCCGCCTGCTGTACCCGACGCAAGCTATATTGGACATTCATCCAAAAATTAAGTGAGATTGTATTTAGGGCATATGTGTGGAGGTGCTGAGGACTGCTACCTCACTTCCGGTAACTGTTAGCACAGGGCTTCACAACATACGTGCTTGTTGAGCAAGGTGTGAGCAGCAAGGCGCAAGCACGGAGCAGCGCGAGCATGCTACCCCCACTACCGAACCAGAGCGGAGAGTGGGGAGAGTCACGTGGGGCACACAACAGCTGCCGCCAGTCAATGTAAATCCGCGGCCACCTGCAGGGATATCACTCACGAATTATTACTGTGACAAATGAAACAAATAAAGGAGAATGTACACGTGCCACATAATTTTTTAGCTTAGTGTATGCCTCTACATTCGTATTAATTTGTGAATTGTTACACAATAAAAGGTGTCACTGAAGTGTGGGATTCTCTGTTATCTTGTTCTTTTTGCCCTTCACAATTGCGTCTATGTTCGGAGTAATTATTCTTGTGCATCGTAGGCGCAGCGTGTAGTTTAAATTTCGATCACACAATGCGTTTCTCAGGCACGTCTTGTTACATTTCATTGCAGAGAACAGTTATACACAAACATACATGGAACCGAACATTGATATTATTGTAGCCGCCGGTTTGTGCAAATGAGGAAATCTATCCTGAGGGAAGTGTCTGTAAAATTCCAAAATGTTTTTCTTGTCCTGAAATTTGTCTCTGTATTCTCTGTCACACTGCAGGTCAATAATTTCTAGTTGCAGCTCAGGACGAATCTCTTCAATATTCGCTGAATATGGAGAGGAGAACAGATCAGAATCACTGTCTAGTGCATTCAGATCTTGAAGGCATTTATCAAATTCTTCCTTACGGCCACTAAACTATGTGAATAACGTTCACAGTCTTTGTGAACATCTTGCATGGATGATAATTTAGGAAAATGAGCTAGATTCCTGTTTCCAGCTGACTCACTCAAAGTGTCAATTTTATCTTAAAAGCTCGTATTCGATCTATGGAATGAGTAATTAGCAGATCTTTACCTTATAGTGAAATGTTCAAAGCATTCAGATGGCTAGTTAAATCTGCTAAGAACGCGAGATCACATTTCCATGAAGGCTCTTTCAATTCAGGAACGCACATGTTATTTATTTCCATGAACATATTTATCTCATCTAATAGGCAAAAATTCGATTTAATAACTCGCCACGACTAAGCCAGCGGACCTCACTGTAGTAAGGCAGGCTACCATACTGGCTTTCTACATCCTCAAGAAAGCTTTTAAATTGTCTGTGTTGTAGCCCATGCCTCCTTATATAATTGGTTGTACGAACAACAACACTCATCACATTTTTTTGAGTGATACTCTTTGCACATAAGTTTTCCTGGTGGATCACACAGTGAACACCCCTTATTTCATTCGGCACGGTCAGTTTTTGAATTTTCTCCTTTAACAGCGCAACGAAACCTAATTTTTTCCCTGTCATCGCTGGTGTACCGTCTGTAGACACTGAAACTAAAGAATTCCACGACAATCCTTTATTTTCAACACTTTCTTCAACACTACATAAAATATCACCTCCGGTTGTAGTGTTCTTCACGGCTACTACATCGAGGAGCTCCTTCCTCACCTGAAGATCTCTATTAACACCTATAATAAATATGGAAAGCTGCGCTGTTCCAGTGATATCAACACTTTCGTCCGGAGCTAGAGAATACGCCATAAAATCTTTATAGATATTTGCAAGCTGGCTCTGGACGTCGTCTGCCATGTCCTGTATGCGACGCATAATGGTCATGTCAGATAATAACACAATCCGAAACTGTTCAACTTGAGATGGACACAAATGTTCCGCTGCAACTACCAAACATCTTATATTAAATCGCCATTAGTGAAGGGGCGCAGGGATTTTGCTAAAAACAAAGCAATTTTGTAGCTCACTCTGAGAGCTGCCTCAGTTGATTTTTCTTCGTCATCTAGATCTTCTTCGGATAGCTTCCTTTTAAGTTTAATAACTTCCTGTGCACGATCTGGTCCATCAGATTTTCCACTTCCGTAGTCTTTCGCGTGGTACGACATATAATGTCGCTGCAAATTAAATTTCCTAAAAGAATTCAGCGTTTTGTGACATACTAAACATTTTGCAACACCATCTTCTTCTGTAAACAGATACAATTCCTCCCAATGGGGGTTGAACTGCGAAAGCATGGTTGAAGTTACACAACGGCGACTTGACATGATTCTTCACCAGCGAAGTCACTGTTAGAGCTGATCGTAGTACTTTTAACGTTACACAGTCGTCGCGAATTCAATAGCACGCTGCGGTCCTATTCATACGTGCGCGCGCATTTCCCCTCCCTCCCCTCCCTCCCTACTCCGCTCAAAACCGGCCAGTTGTTAAGCCCTGTGTTAGCACATGGGTGTTACCATGGAACTAAAGGTGTGCCTATAAAGAGTTCATGGTGTTTAAGATACATGTTAAATATTAATATAATGCACGAGCGTGCCTCTTCCAGCTCGTGGGAAATTTTTTTTGATTTAATTGTAATCAGCTGCAAGGACATAATCTGTTTATCAAATATACTGTATTCGAGTGTTTGGTAGCTTTAGCGTAGTGAGTTCCAATAAAACTGATAATGAAATTTTCAGATTGGTGTTCGTTACAGTTTTCACTGAACAGTGGGGCACAAGAGTTCACGTAGTTTAATTGTGACTAAGACTGGAGTGCCCGCTGGCCTTACTAGTAATTGTAATTTTTTTTATATCTTAATAGCAGGCAATTTTCCTTAAGGTTATTGATAATATTTGCACTGTTGGTAGTACCTTGTCTGTGTAATTCATTCGTAGTGGGGCAAAGGCAGTGTGCCATTTCATTAGTGAATAATTTAACGTGTTATTTAATATCTTTTGGTGGTTGATTACACTGTCCCTGCGGACCTGTTCTGTGCACTTGTTAAATGTTAGTTGGATGGTTGGTGTTTTGGAGTAAGCGCTACCTTTCCACCTAGGGGTATCTAGGACTGTGAAATCCTGGATAGCGGGAGATTACTCCGGGTCAAAGCTCAAGAAGTGGGTCATGTTCGAACTGTTGGCTTTTGCCTTGGCTTCTCCAAGTTACGTTTTCATTCGGTCTTCGAGCGACAAGGCGTCACTCCTCGCTAATTAATTCCAGTGCTACTTATGTTTACTCGGTTATTTATTATATTTATTAAACTTTGTTTGAAGAACAACATACAGTTGTGAATTAATTTAAGCCATCAGGAGCATAATTGTTAGTGGTTGTATACTTTTCTTATATATGAGATAGACTTTGTTTCCTAAAATGACATTGGTAGCAGATTAAGATATTGTTGTTTTAAAGGAATTTGTTTACATGATTGTTAAATAAAACGAGTGATAAGAAAAGGGGTCCAGTCCTCGCCATTTGTTTCCCTATTCCTTAGTAGAACAACGTTTCAGTGGTAGCAGAGCATGGTTTCGTTCTGTTGGCAGGGGGTGGGGGGGGTAGAATTGTTTTCCCTTCTAATTTTTATCACTCGTTTATTTTTGGATTTGTGATTGAAATATTGTTGTTGTAAGTTCTAACTTAACATTCGTTTTCTTCTCAGGTGCTTGTCGTCTGATATGGCTTTAAGGGAGTGTCCAGGCATCAGTTATTTGAAGAAAGAATCGTTACAGTGCGAGCTTCATATTAGAGAGCAACCGGTAGCCAGAAGTGTTCCAGAATTAGCCACTAGGTTGCGCATGGTGTTAGACCATCCGGTTTCCATCTCCCCCGACGTCGTTGGCAAGGTAGGTGACGTCTTACAATTTCTTGACGGTGCCGTAGAGGAGATGGATAGGAACATTTCAACCCACACATAGAAAAGTGTGTCGTGTTCAACCACAGTTAATTCATTTCATGAATCGTTTAAAAGACTAGGACAGCATAGAGCTTAAAGACATGGAAAGACAGGAAGTTAAGCAGGTTATGGATCGTGTGCGTGGGTTACAAATTAGAACCGCATCGTTACATGTGGAGGCCGAGGGAACGAATTCAGAGCAAGCCATCAACTGAAATCAGCAGTCCAGTAAAATTCCAGTTTCACAAGTAGGGCATTCTAAATATATGGCTGTGGATTGTTTCACTAAATTACCTAACCCTATTATAAACCTGGTTGGTTGGTTTGTGGGATTGAAGGGACCAGACTTATAAACATGTTGTCAGGATTATCAGAAGTATCAATGGATGACTTAAATAAGGTTCAGAAATTATTATGGTTGTTAGTTAAACTTGAGATTTGGGCTGACACGTTAGGTGTTCCCCACAGAGCTGCTCTCCAATTGCTTTACCCATTAACCAAGGGGGCCGTGAACCAATTGGTGTCAGATATTGTGAGGTGTGGAGGCTCAATCAAAGATCTGAGAGTGCAAGTTATTTCCTGGAGGTTATTGGCACGAATGAGAAATGAACTGAAATGTTCGTTTCATTGGAGAGTGCAAGAGTCGGTAGAAACCTTGGAACAATATGTAGACAGAATCCGAACTGCTGTGTTGGCTTTGAACATGTCGGTTTCTGAAGCAGATACAGCAACAAATATTTTGGAGAGCATGCACCCCGAAGATCAGTCTCACCTCATATTTTCTAATCGACCAAGTAGTTTTGCGGAGTTAGGCACCGTGGTTCAGTCTGTCCAAGCTCTTGTGTTCGCCGATTCCTGGCTTGGGATTGATTGGATTTCAGTTACGGTGCCTATGGTCGCACTGAATAGTAATGAACGTGTTGAATCTGCATTTGCATCCAGAAGGCATTGGTTTAGGTGTGGTGATGCAGGACATGTAGCGCGTGACTGTCCTGTTCCGAAACCATCTAAATCAGGTGGCTGACGCCAAGCTAGTGGCAGAAGCAGGAAGCATAAGCTCTGGCTTCGGTGCTCTCATATTCCTACTGTCACCAGACCCCAGCTACCCTATATTTGCGCCCAAATAGGAAGGGAAGCTTTGTGTGGCCTAATTGATACAGGCAGTTCGGTGTCATTAATTGATATTGATTGGTACCTCGAGTTCCGGCATTTGAATAAGATGTCTGTTAAAACGACCGTTCAGAGATGTCAGAGATGCCAATGGCCAGGCTTTATTTGTGCTGGGTCAGGTCCAGGGAAGTGTTTGTTTGTAATTTCACTTGGCCTATTACTCTTTTGGTCGTTAAGAATTTGACGATGTTACTGTTACTGGGCTGTGACTTTATTCAATGTACCAGACTGATAGTTGACTATGCGAGCAAAACTTTCGGTTTTAGCTTTAGACCTCAGCAAAAGATTGCGCTTTGTGTGTGTCGTCAGTTTGCTTTGGTGAATGTGGTTGAAAAGAGGGATAGCAAATTTGAGATTAGCCACCTCTCACATGATCAGGGTGCTCAGCTTCTTGGGTTGTTAGACGATTTTCCCGACGTTCTTTCTGATAAACTTGGAGTCACAAAACTCATTGAGTATCAAATTCAGTTATCTGATAATATCCCAGTTCAGCAGTCTCCATATTGTCTTTCACCCCCCAAAGATGAAAATAGTAATGCATAAGTTAGAGAGCATGTTAAAAGACGGCATTGTTAGACCATCAACCTCTGCTTATGCTTCCCCCATGTTCCTTTTCCCTAAGGCTAATGGCAAGGGTTTTCGACCAGTGGTAGACTACCTTGTGTTAAATAAAAAGGTTACTCTGGATTGTGTGCCTCTACCAGATATTCACAATTGTTTTAGCTGGTTCTCGGGCGCCAGGTGGTTTACGGTTCTAGATCTGAACCTGGCTTATTTTCAAATTCCTCTGAGTGAAGAGTCTAAGCAGGTCACTGCATTCTGTACTGACTGAAATCTCTGAGTTCCACAGAGTTCCTTTTGGTTTGGCCACTGGTGCTGCAGTGTTGGTGCGCTTGTTAGACCATGTTTTCGGAGACCTGAAGTTTAAATTCGCATACAATTATTTGGACGACGTGGTCGTGTATAGTCGCATCTTTGAGGACCAACTCCTCCATCGTAGGCAGGTGCTCGGTGGGTTTTGTGCTGCTGGATTAACTGTCAAACCAACTAAGATTACTCTGCCTAGGCAGCACGTCTCATTCTTGGGTCATCTTATTTCTGGGGACGGTCAGAACCGACCAAGAGCGCACAAGTGCCCTCAAGAAGTACCCTCCGCCGAGAACCAAAGAGGAGGTGGGACGTTTTATCGGCATGGCCAATTATTTTCGAAGATTCGTGCCCAATTTTACGCAGTTGGCCGGTCCTCTGAATGATCTACGTAAGAAGAGACAGGACTTTAATTGGGGAGATAGTCAGCAGGTTGCATTTGAAGCGATTAAGACTGCTATCTCGAATCCCTCGGTGTTGGGGGTTCCGAATTTCGAGAAGCGTTTTATTGTCAGGACAAACGTGTCTAATGCAGGAATTGCTGCTGTACTACTTCAAGAGGATCAGGGTGTTAAACGGCCGTTGGTGTATGCTTCAAGGAAGATCAGTAGAACAGAGCTAAATTATTCCGTCTATGAATGTGAAGCACTTGCCATACTCTTTGCGTTAGAAAAATTTAGGTTCTATTTAGAGCATAGAGAGTTTGACCTGGAGACCGATAATCAGACTTTAATTTGGGTTCTGGTTCGTCCTAGCGAAACAGGGAGGATCACTAGGTGGGCAGTCCACATTTCTGCCTTTCCATTCAAGGTGCGCTACATCAAAGGAACCGATAATCAGGTGGTGGAAGCACTTAGTCGAATGTTTGGTGAAGATCGCGACTCTCGATTGAGTGAACAACCTGAGTCGCAGTGTACTTTTGTTAAGTGTTCTCATGGATATTCCAGAGCTCTTCGCCAACCTTCACACTAAGCAGGATCACGATCCGCATTGGGGTCCCCTTAATGAAAAACTTAAGGCTGGAGAAGAGTTCCCGGGTTATTCTTTGAGAAGAGGTGTCGTGTAAGGAGATTGGGAAGCCCGGCAAGTTTAGGATTTGCTTACCCCTAGATTTGATTGATCCAGTTTTTAGATATTTCCATCATTCTGAGTTAGGAGATCATCTCAGACTTTACAAGACCTTGGCCAAGGTGCGGTCACATGTTGTCTGGCCGTCACTATACCGTGATGTGCGTCGCCTGGTTGGTGAATGTGAGGAATGCAAGAGGGGTAAGGGTTGTTTGAACACCTCCTTGGCATTATTGCAGTCTCGTTGGGAGCAGCGACCCATAGGCAAAATATTTGTAGATTTTGTGGGCCTCTTGCCCCGAACAAAAGGGGGGCACCATTACGTGTTTGTGGCAGTTGATGACTTTACATGTTACGTCTGGTTCCTTCTGAGTAGGAGGATTATGGGGGGGGATAACCATCTGCCACCTCATGGGTACATTCTCATGGTTTGGTCCACCTAAACACTTGGTTAGTGACAATGCTCCTGCCTTTGTGTCCCGGGATTTTAAGCATTATTGTTTTCGTAAAGGCATTCTCCATGTGACCACTACGCCTTAAGATCTGCAAGTTTCACTTTCTGGAAGGGTTAATCGTAATCTGAAGGCGGCCCTAATTATTTATCATGCTAATTCCCCTTGTCACTGTGATACCATCCTCCCTTGGTTGAACTCCACCTTTCATATGGCCCAACATGAAGCTTCACGAGCAGTTCCCGCCCAGTTACTGTTAGCCTATCCGATTAATTTACCCCTTTATTCGTGCTAACCACTCAGCTACCAGGAGAGGACACTTTGTCATAATAATTGTGCTGTAGAATGTCCAATGGCTTGGTTATTGAGTATAATACATACAGTACAAGTGGTCCAGCTGTGCAGGATGATAGAATACATTGAGAGGAAGATGACAATTGGGTACAACCTGTTGCTTACTCCTATTAACATTCATATATTTGGAAGGATAGTGTCTGTAGTCAATACACATTGAAGAGAGAAACGTGATGGGATGCAATATATACATACACAATGGTTCAAATGGCTCTGAACACTATGGGACTTAACATCTGAAGTCTTCAGTCCCCTAGAACCTAGAACTACTTAAACCTAACTGACCTAAGGACATCAAACACAACCATGCCCGCGGCAGGATTCGAACCTGCGACCGTAGCGGTCGCGGGGTTCCCGATTGAAGCGCCTTCAACCGCTCGTCCACCATGGCCAGCTACATACACAATGGCAGTAGCACCACATATAAGAGGTATAAATAGGCACTGCATTGGTGGAGCTGTCACATGTACTCATGAGATTTGTGTGAACAGGTTTCCGACGTGATTATAGCTGCACAACAGGAATTAACAGACTCTGAACTCGGAATAGTACTTGGAGCTAGAGATATAGAACATTCCATTTCGAATATCACCAGGTAATACAATATGCATGTGCAAAGAATACCAAATTTCAGGCATTACATTTCACTGTGGACAACACAGTGGCCTACGACCTTCACTTAACGACCAAGAGCAGTGGCGTTTACATAGTTGTCAGTGCTGCCAGATAAGCAACAAAGAGTAAAATAACTGTGTTGGTTGTAAAATAACTGCCAGAATCAGTGTGGTATGTAGAATGAACGTATCTGTTAGGACAGTGTGTCTGGCCCTGATAGCTGAGTGGTCAGCGCGATAGAATGTCAATCCTAAGGGTCCGGGTTCGATTCCCGGCTGAGTCAGAGATTTTCTCCGTTCAGGGACTGGATGTTGTGTTGTCCTAATCATCATTATTTCATCCCCATCGCCGCGCAAGTTTCCGAAGTGGCGTCAAATCGTAAGACTTGCACCTGGCGAATGGTCTACCCGACGGGAGGCCCTAGTCACGCGACATTTACATTTAAGACAGAGTGGCGAAATTTGGCGTCAATGGGTTATGGCAGAAGAAGACCGATGTGAATGCCTTTGCTAACAGCACGACATTGCCTGCAGGGCCTCTTCTGGGCTTGTGATCATATCGATTGCACCCTAGACACTGGAAAACCGTGGCGTGGTCAGATGAGTCTCGAATTCAGTTGGTAAGAGCTAATGGTACTGTTTGACTATTGTGCAGTCCCCATAAAGCCATGGACCCAAGTCATCACCAAGGCACTGTGCATGTTGTGGGTGGATCTATAGTGGTGTGGACTGTGTTTACATGGAATGTACTTGGTCCTTTAGTCCAACCTAAACGATCATTAACTGGAAATGGTTATATTTAGCTACTTGGAGACCAGTTGCAGCCATTCACTGACTTCATGTTTTCAAACAAGGATGGAATTTTTATGGATGTCAATGAGCCATGTCACCGGGCCACAACTGTTCACAATTGGTTTGAAAAGCATTCTCCACGATTCTGGAGAATGATTTGACCTTCCAGATTGCCTTAAATGAATCCCATAGAACATTTATGGGACATACTCAAGAGGTCAGTTCGTGCACAAAATCCTGCACCGGTAACATATTCGCAATTATGGATGGCTACAGAGGCAGCATGGTTCTGCACTTCTGCAGGGGACTTCGAACGACTTGTTGCGTCCATGTCATATCGAGCTTCTACACTACGCTGAGCATGAGGAGGTCACTGGCACCCATACATCAGAGACGCATATTATGAGATTATACTCTATTTACACGATCATGGTGTATAACAATGTATTCCTGCATTCCTCCAGTGCAGTTCTGACAGCAACACACCCCACAATCAAAGAATCTGTAAAAGTAGAAGATACAGCCACAAAATCCATGTATATTGTTGCTCTTAAAGTGTCGAATGCAATTCATGCTGAATTTAAGGAACATAGCAATTATTTGAAAAATATTGTAGAACTGCATGGTCGGAATGTATATATCTAAATAACAAAATGTCTCCTACAAAACTGATCTTACTGCCTTCCATCTCCTGTCATAGCAATCAAATGTTTTATAGGTCACTGGAGATAGTCAAGTTCTTCCAAGGAAGAAACAAGTTCAAAACCAATTGTCACACAAATAACTGCTACATAGCAACTGTTGCCACACTGAGGAGCAAGGTCATAAGCTCTCACACATCGAATAGTACTCTGATTCACCATTCTACAGTGCAATACTGCTGTCTCCTGGCCGCTGCATCTAATACGTGCCTATGGGGCATGATGACAGGCAAGCCCCATCCCGATCAGTCTGTGGGCTGACAGCTAAGCACCACTTGACCAGCCTCTGCACCCAATTACCCACAGACTTTCATGTCACGATGTCCACCAACACAACCTGTCACCACTGGCACCCCCATTGTGTGCACTGTGCATGTTGGAGCAGCAGCTGACATGTCAGATTCATTTAAGAGGAGGATTCGAGCTATCTGCCTGCAGATACACATTTGAGGAGGAGATAACAGCTGCACCACTTCTTTCCTCCAGGAACAGTCAGTATTTAAAAGTGAATTAAGTGTTAATAAATGCACATAGCTGAGGTAGCTGTGTCAGTAAAGTGCTTGATTCATAAACAGAAAAATAAGCCAACCAACTTCGTATGCTGCTGTGACTACTCAGAAAAATATTTTTTTTAGTTGTGTACACTGCTGCTAATATTATATTAGTGTACAGCAGTTGATAATTCATACATCCAGTGCTGTGAGTACTCTTGAAGCGTAATTATGTCAAAACCAATGGCAGGACAAACGTCACATGAGAAAATGCTGTCTGATACGAAATTAACATTACTTTAAAAAATTTACAGGCTTAACATTTGTAGCAGCTAAAGTGCCAGTGTGAGAATAAGGTTGGATTGTGAATTCTATCTGGTGGTGGTCTTTCGAAAGCCACAATATAATGACTCCAACGTTATGTTCTCCACAGATGAGTGGATGTGTCTATGCAAGATATCAGTGCAAACTGCTGCCCCATTCAATGGAAATGTCAGCTCTCCATCACTGGTCCTGGGTGATCATATGATCGCTGCAGGGGGCTTCCGACAAACAATTAAACTGTATAATGAGAGAGAATGCACCCATCTTCAAGAAGTTCTTGCAAAAATATAATGTATACAGTTACATGATCCAGAATGCTGTAGACTGTCGAGTAAGATGGCAACCATTAGTCAATCAATTTTATGAGAGAATATATGTCAATTGATTGATTTATTGATTGATTGATTTACTGGTCCATTTTCATCTACAGCTGCACAATGTGCAAGAGATATTTGGATTTTTATGTTAATATTAATAGCTTTACATATAATATAGCTTTGTACATAGTAACACACTTTAATATATCAATTAATGATGAATACTCAAATAAATGTTGTTACGCTATATACAGAGAGATAAAATACAAATGTTCTTCTGAATGAGACTACATTGGGTTAACACAGAAAAATTTAGTTTTGCAGGTATTCATTTACTGTGTAAAAGCAGTGATCAACCAAGTACAACTTCAATTTAGATTAGAAGTGACCAATGTTTTGTATGTGTTTAATGGTATCTGGTAAGGCATTGTATAGTTTGATACTAGGATGGATAAGGTCGTTTTGAAATAACTTTGTGTTGGCACTTTGAACATGTACATCAAGTTTTTGTCTTGTATCATAGCTGTGTATTGTGTGATTTTGAGTGATGAGTGGTCTTTTTGTAAGTAAGTTTTGCTTTAAATGCATTATATTTTCAAGTATATATATGCAAGGAAGTGGCAGGATCATCCTTTTTTGAAACAATGGTCTACATGATTTGCGATTATCTACCCCTTCCATTATTCTTATAATTTTTTTAAATTTTGAATGTTTTGATGGCATCTCCAGAATTTCCCCAGAACATAATCCGATTCCAGAGGGGAGAGTGTACAACTGCATAATATACACACTGAAGGGTGTTATAGCTGGTACAATTTTTAATGCATGTAACACAAAACAAGAAGTACTTAATTTTTTGTTCATTTTCTCAATATGTGCTTTCCATTTCAAGTTGTCTTGTAGATGAAGTCCAAGAAACTTGGTACAGGCTGTTTTGCCAATTGTCTGTCCATACAGTTCTAGATTGGGTGGTATCAGATTTGTTGTTCATGCTGTGTGTATATCCATAGCTACAGTTTTTTTCAGTGTTTATTATTAAGTCATTGTCATCAAAGTAACATGTTAGCCGATCAGAGGCTTCTTGTATGTCTTTTACAAAAGTTTCTTCTGAGTTTCCTGTAATTAGAACACTCGTATCATCAGCAAATTGAAATATTTTACTGCTGTCATTGCTTATGTTTAGGTCATTTACAAAGAGTAAGAACAGAACAGGACCCATTACTGATCCTTGTGGCACTCCATATTTAACAGTCAGTAGCTTGGAATTATATTTCCTAATGACATTGTCCCTTTCTTGATCTATTTCCACATATTGTTCCCTGTTATTAAGATAAGAACTGAGCCAGTTGTTAGCTGTTCCTCTAATGCCAAGATTTTCTAGCTTGTGTTGCAATTTGTCACGATTTATGGTGCCAATGCCTTTGACAAATCTAAAAATATGCCCATGGTAATTTTTGGTTGTCTAATGCTATCAGTGCCTCTAATTGAAAGGAGTGAACTGCTGATTCAGTTGAGCAGTTTGTTCTAAATCCATGATGAGATTATGACAGAATGCCACTATCCTCTAAGAAGTCTGTTAGCCTCTTATTGAAAAGCCTTTCTAATATTTTTGAGAAAACAGGCAGAAGTGCCAGTGGTCTGTAGCTGGAAATATCATCTTTGTTTCCTTTCTTGTATAATGCCTCTACTTTTACTGTTTTCAGACATGAAGGAAACTTTTGTTGTAACCTGTACTACTTCTACATTTGTTGGGTACAGAAACATTGATCTGCTTGAGACTTTTTTCCCTGTTTCTGCATGCTGTTTTCTATTAGAGGTCTGTTGTAGTAGTTTCTCTCTTACATATATAAAATAGTTATTAAACATATTAGCTACTTCCTGTGGGTTATTAATGTTTTCCAAGTCAGTCTTTAATACTATGTTATTAGCTCTATTTTTGTAAGATTTGGTTTCTTTCTTTACAACTTGTCAGATTGCTTTAGTTCTGTTTGAAGCATCTTCTATGTATTTGTCATTGTCTCATTTCTTTGCCTCCTTTATTATGTTATTTAAGATAGATTTATATTTTTTAAGGTAACTACCAAACTTCTGAGTTGTGTTGTAGCTTCTTGCAATATTGTGAAGGTACCATTTTCTAGCACAAGATTTCCTTATACCACTAGTAATCCACTTGTTGCTTTTAGTGGTTTGGGTTGTTTTCGCTTTGAATGGAAAATTAAGATCAAAATAATATTTAAAAATATTCATGAATGACTGAAACTTATCAGAAATATTTTCTGTACTATACACTATCTCCCATGATTCTTGTTAAAGATAATTCTGGAATGTCTGTACCGCAGTATTACTGAAAGTGCTGCCCATGTGTGTAGTCTTCCTCATATAATTATAGGATGGATTAGTGTTTACACAAAAGCTTATATCCTGTGCATGATGGTCTGCCAGTCCAGCTTTAATCACAACTGATTTATATTTTGTTTTGGAGCTAATTATTATTTGGTCTATGGTAGTACTAGATTGATTCGTTTCAGTGTAGGGAAGTGGATTGTAATCTCCAAATTATTGGCTGTTAATATGTTCATCAGCTTAGATTTTGAATTGCTTCGCTTATTAAAGTCTATATTTAGGTCTCCACATATAAGAACTGTTTTTCGATTTGTTACTACTTTATTTAGTAAAGTATCAAGCTGAGTGTTGAATTTTTTTAGGTGTGTATCTGGAGATCTATATAAACATATTACAATTAACACGAATGCTGGAATTTCTATGCCTGATATTTCAAAATCTTTCTCACTGTTTAAGGATTCAACATTGTTTAAGTTATTGAATGTGATATCTTTCTTTATGTATATGCAGTTCCCTCCACGTGTAAACTGATTTCTACAAGTTTGTGCTGCTAACACATAATCGGTTATTTTCATTGTCTTTAATTCATTTTCTTTCAGCCAGTGTTTAGTTAAGCACACTTTATTAACGTATTTGAGTTCACTTGATAGCAAGATTTCAAGCTCTCTTACTTTATTCTTAAGTGACTGTATATTCTGATGAAGAAGAGTGACCTGGTGAGATTTTAGGTTTGTTCTGATTGTACTTGGTTGACCACTTACCTTTATTCCTGAATTTAAATGGTGTGGGAAATCTTCATTCTCATCTAGAAGCGTGAGTTGGTTTTTTCCATTGGTCATAAGAATATGTCCTGATGGTGAAAAGGGGCAGTTCTCCATCTCTCTGGTCATTTTACTTGTGTGGTAGATGTTGAGGTGGTTTCTGTTTTTGCTGCAAGGACTGCTACTGGAGGTGGTGTTGATAGGTGGACTAGTTATCCTAAATTGATCTTGAGGCTTTTTGGGAATAAAAAATCTTGTAGATGACATGGTTGCCGTACATTTCTTCTCACTGGAATTGCTGAACTTCCTCCTGTTGCTGGTGTGGTAGTAGTTGATTGTTGGTGTTCACTGATACATGTAAAATTAGTTGTCCTTGGTGATACTTTTGAGACTGGATCTGCTGATGTCCTTAGTGGGTCTCCTGTAGGTACTGCTTCTGGTTTCCAGTGCCCAGTTCTTCTTGTTGTATCTAGAATATCTTTGGGTGTGGAAATTAGTTCTGCTGCTTTTTCGGGTTAGATGCTTTTGCCGGTATTACAGCCTGGTTTAGTCGAGGGTAGTTTTGTTTTGCTGTGTGTTCTTTGAGTGATGAAGGTGTAGTACAGTACTTTTTTGTGCCTCCTTAAGAACAGGGAATAATATGTGGAAATAGATCAAGCAAGGGACAATGTCCTTGGTGATACTTTTGAGACTGGATCTGTTGATGTCCTTAGTCGGTCTCCTGTAGGTACTGCTTCTGGTTTCCAGTGCCCAGTTCTTCTTGTTGTATCTAGAATGTCTTCGCGTGTGGAAATTAGTTCTGCTGCTTTTTTTGGGTTAGATGCTTTTGCCGGTATTAGCCAGCCAGAGTGGCTGAGCGGTTTTAGACGCTACAGTCTGGAACCGCGCGACCGCAACGGTCGCAGGTTCGAATCCTGCCTCGGACATGGATGTGTTAGGTTAGTTAGGTTTAAGTAGTTCTAAGTTATAGGGGACTGATGACCTCAGAAGTTAAGCCCCATAGTGCTCAGAGCCATTTGAGCCATTTTTTTTTTTTTGCCGGTATTACAACCTGGTTTAGTCGATGGTAGTTTTGTTTTGCTGTGTCTTCTTTGAGTGATGAAGGTGTAGTACAGTTCATTTTTGCGCCTTCTCGTTTATCTTTCATAACTATCGAGTTGGATTAGTCCGTTTCTCATGCTGATTTTTCTTGTGTTTTTACTGTCATAATTGCTGAAAGGTCTTCACATTGTATGTATGTTAGAGCCGGTATTTGCAGAATGGCACCTACTGCTAGGTGTAAATATCTACATAATTTCTCTTTGCCTTCCATTCGCAAGTGAAGTCCATGCTTTGTATAATCGCTTCTACTGAGGAATGTATTGACGTCCTGGTTTAGTTTGCCGGCCGCGGTGGTCTCGCGGTTAAGGCGCTCAGTCCGGAACCGCGCGACTGCTACGGTCGCAGGCTCGAATCCTGCCTCGGGCATGGATGTGTGTGATGTGGTAGTGGTGGTGGTGGTTAGTGTTTAACGTCCCGTCGACAACGAGGTCATTAGAGACGGAGCGCAAGCTCGGATTAGGGAAGGATTGGGAAGGAAATCGGCCGTGCCCTTTCAAAGGAACCATCCCGGCATTTGCCTGAAACGATTTAGGGAAATCACGGAAAACCTAAATCAGGATGGCTGGAGACGGGATTGAACCGTCGTCCTCCCGAATGCGAGTCCAGTGTGCTAACCACTGCGCCACCTCGCTCGGTCTGTGTGTGATGTCCTTAGGTTAGTTAGGTTTAAGTAGTTCTAAGTTCTAGGGGACTGATGACCACAGAAGTTAAGTCCCATAGAGCTCAGAGCCATTTGAACCATTTTTGTTTAGTTTGCAGTCCTAATTGAGAATTCGTTTGCAGCATAGGTTCTGTTGCTCAGTTCTGGTACATCGTATCTGTACGGAATTGTGCACAAGATAACTTTTGTGTGGATTATCTTTTGAAGAGAATCTGTTAAGGCACATTTGAAATTTCTTTAGGATGTCGTTTGTCCCACCCAGAATGATGACACTGTCATTTTTCGTATATTCTTTCGTCTCCCCATCTACGTTACAAACAACGTCCTTTAACTGTGCGTTAGGTTTTATTACTGCAGAGATGTAGTGTTTTTGATTTTGAGAACTGATCATAATTTTTGCACAGTGACGACCATGACTGTCAGAAATAATTAATACGTTCTGACTCTTGTTATCACTGTGTATCATTTTTTGGGACACTGGCCGATCGTTTTTTACAGTTTTCATTTGTATTAACGCTGTTGGTTTTGTCAGAGCACTTCATAACACAATCACTTGAGTCCTTCACTGTAGTATTTTTGCTTCTGATCCATTCATGCTGCTTTTCTTTCTGACAATTTACAACTTTTGTGGGTTTTGTTTTGATTGGTGCACTCGATTTCAGATAATCTAACAGTTCGGTATTTTCATTTCGAAGTTTCGTTAAATCATTCTTTAAAGTGTTAATCGCTGCTTGCATACTTACGATACACACTTTTAAATGTTCAATATCTGTTACACATTTTTTACATGGTATATTTTCACTTTCAACGGCTGTATTTCCGTGTGGTAGAACATTGCGCACATCACACTCGTGAGCCATTTCATTTGACTTCACATACATATCAGTAGTTCACTATTTCTAGACCGAATTTCCGGACACTTGAGTTATAATATCACGCACAGTGCATTTACGATTGCAGTATTCACTGATTTTTACGTATATCGTACATTTTTCGTTCAATTTACATTAAACTCAGTGAGCAAAACTCCATAGCCACCAGAAGAAAGCACTGCTCATTTTTAAGTAGGTTCATATACCCTGCTATACTGAAATGTTTATAAATAAAAACAGTAGGAGGTACATGTGTGTTCACATCCCCGTGTACAAATGTAAACACATAGTCATGGTCATTGCCCAGTCAATAAAACACATTCACCACAAGGGTCTCACAGTAACCAACTGGACATGCAATGATACTGAAAAAAGAATAAGGCTGGTTCTCTGCTTCCCAATGAAATACATGCTAGAAATATTAGACTATCTGACTGTGGGAAGAACAATGTCGTTTTACCATTGTTAACGAGATCCTAAATTGGTGGGCTTCAAGCATGTTTATACATCCTCAGAACCCCTTTCTTCAGACTAAAAACCAACTATTACAAGAGATTTGTCATGCCAATAATAGAGTGGCCTACCCGATGTCTGGCGAAAGCAATGATATTTCACTGTATGAGAAAGTAAAACCCAACTTTTTTTTTTCATATTTGACAATACAGCAGTTGAAACCAGGTCCAGGCACAGAAGTATTTTTATTTTGGCCATCATATTAATGTTAATATCTCCTATGAGAGCCACACATATTCCAGGATTCCTAAGCAATTTGAGGGGATAATGCAGACCTTATTATCGTTTTCAAACAGGGTGATGCGAATTTAAAACATATTTACAAAGTACATGAAGGGACAGGCATTCAATTAATTTATACCCATACACAAGAACTTCTGGACTCACGCACTTGAAGGATTTTTGGAAAACAAGAAAATTAAATAATGGATGATACAGACGAAACTTCCAGGAGATTCTGCTTAAATTGTTCCGGTAGTGTAGTAGCATGTAACTGTGTTAGTATTCTATAGACCACGCACAAATTTGCAAGAATACAATACTCATTCTGAGGGGATGATGCACAAGCCAAACATACATCTGTAGAAAAATTGGAGTAATCAACACAAAATTAAAGGAACTGGATAACATTTACAAGGCAACAGCTATGAAAGGTGAGACATATGAAGCTAAGATGGAACACGATTAAATAATGAGAAACAGCAGCAGTTACATATTTCTTCATGCTTAGCATAACGCATTTCGAGAATTTATTCTCATTTTCAAGTGCATTTGCTTACATAACTATTTGTTGCGATGTTTGCACGTATCTTTCTGCCTCTCTTGCACTGTACTTGCCTTTATGAGTTTATACTGCAATCGGAAAATCGGACAAATGAATCTTGGAATACTTTCTATATACTAATGTTAGAGATGGTGTTTGTGTTCTTCTGCTTACAAGTATTGTGCCTCCTCCAGTACACAGACGTCACTCACACGCAAGTCATCACTTACACTGTCTGTTTTTGGAATCAAACCATGCTAAAGAGGTATTATGACAGTGTATTTTCACAAAGAGTTTCCATACAGTCAGAGTTGTTACATTTTCTGAGGATTAAACTGTTAAGTTGCCACTTATAAAATACATTTTACCATTATTTGGTATTGAATTATCGATTATGTCTCTATAGAATATAAAAATCATTCCAGGATTCATTTGTCTGATTTACCAGTAGCACTATAACCTCAAAAAGGCAACTACATTATAAGAGAGGCAGAAAATCACTCGCACACAGACATCACTAAAAATATTTATGGAAATAAACGCCCTCAAAAATGAGAATAAATTTTTTAAATGTATTGTGCTAAGCATGAAAAAAACATGCAACTAATACAGCTTTTCACTATTTAAATCATCAACAACACAGCTGCAGGCTTTCCAAAAACATAGATCATCATACTTGAAATTAAGAAGGAACAGTTGAATGACAGAAGCCACTGACATGAGCCATATATTGAGGGAAGGACTGAAGCCGTCACCGAAAGTCTCAATGCATGGTTAGTTGAACTTCTTGGGTTTATCAAGAGAATAACTATGAAAGTCTAGTTCTATGAAACCCTGATGGGGATATGAGTGAACAAGTCCATTGAGATTTATCTGAGACAGAAGGATTAAAATGGAGAACAACTCATTACCACAGCTAGTCCCAGAGCATATAAGTCGTATACCATCTCAAATCACATTTAGTATGCAGCAGCATGTCGGAAAAATGCAAATTCATGGAGGTGCAGAAGCTTATTTGTCGGAAATTACGACTGCCAAAATTAGGACAGCTCGAGCAAGATCATTCTCTCACTGAAACTTTTAAACCAGGAACAGAAAGCATTAAACAGCTCTCACCCATAGTAGATGGAAGTAGAAGAGGCAGAGGAGATCAGATAGGAGAGGAATAAGAAGGATATACTATTACTGGTTACATTAACCAACATACTGCTAGCGAAACAGGTGAGACTTAAAGGATGAGCCAGTATCATCCGTACATGCTTGGCAAGCTTCCTATTTGCTTAACCAAGCATGTAATAGAGGTTGAGAGAAAGGAATTTCAGCAAACACCAGTTTAGTGGTACTAACATTCTTAAAAACATTGACCCCCAACGAAATTAAAGAGCACCTACGAATGCTCGCAGCAGCAACTGCATCAGGGAACATAACTCACACCTATGAAATAATATCAATCACCTCAGAGCTTTGAGGGACATATTATCGAGAAATAATTATGAAGACAGTAGAGTCAATGGTCTGGAATGCCACAGGATGGCGTAGAAAATATTCCCACATTGATGGGTCATAACATAAGGCAGGCAGATCTCGTAAATGTGAGGCAATATTCACAAGTGAATAAAGTTTTCAAATATATTTTAATGGCTATAGAAACATATTTCAGATCCACCTGGGCCCTGTCTGTGAAAGCAAAGTCTGGGAAGGCAGTCGCACTTGTGTTTGAACAATTACTGCAGATGGGAGCGAATCAGTGCTTTGATAACCTTCAAATCGACCAGGATGGCGAATTATACAGTGGGTATTTCAAGGCACTAATAGAGCAGTACGGAATAAACCACTACTTAACACCCTCCCGATGAAAGCGAGAATTGCGGCATGGGAACAGAACAATAAAAAAACCATATGTGGATGTAAATTAATCTTCATGTTTCATACCAATGGCTACAGATTCTCCCACAAATAACTGATCAGTATAACCTGGCCAAACATCATACTAGTAAAATGATGCTAATTGTTGTTCATGAAAATGAGCTTTTAAATACAGTACACAATCGTATGAAAATGATGGATACACACAAGCAGAAAATCAGTGTAGGTATTTTGTTGCATTTTCAAAATAGAAGACCATGTTTGAGAAATTTTTGTTGTGGAACTGATCATAGGAGCTCTATACAGTATTCAAAGTGCAACAGACAAAATCAGAATCTTACAAATTAAAGGAAAAGGAATGTAAAGAAACTGTTGGGAGTTTTTATACAGAAGAATTGCAGGAAAAATCTGAACTGGACATGTTTCTCATAGAGCATATCACACATCAAAGGAACAAGGCTTTCTATCACTGTCCATCAGTTGGGTAAACGCTTGAAATTTGATATATAACAGCGTACACAAGCCTCAGTCAGTGCAGCGGCATAAAAATACATGCTAGGAAGGACATCAGAGGTGGTGGAAATATTCAAGATAAGTTACCAGTTGAATTGCATGTTATTGGGAACTACCACTGTGGACTTGGAATGAAGCTGAATATGCACGTAACTCATAGTGATAAGGCAATTAATCTATTACATGAGGCATGCAAGGAATCTTTCTTTCCTGGGGCCTTTGTCCCGCATCATGCAGGGTTGGCAGTGTTACCATTGGTTTGGCAGTGTTAGTTGCAGAGGGTGGCCAGATGCCCTTCCTGCTGCCACCCAGAACCCCCAGGACACAGTGTACCTCAGCTGTCTTCATCTGGAGTACACTATGGAACAGTGCTAACGTTTTCAAATGCCTGAGAGTCGTGCAACTTAGACAGAACGTGGGGACCAGCCTGGCATTCAGCCAGCAGAATATGGAAAACCGCCTAAAAACTATATCCAAGGTTGGGTAAAGTTTGTACGTGCCAAAAGAATTATCCAAAGAAAGTTTAGGTTATTATTATTTAATTAAACAGTGATTTAGCTCATATAAGTTTATTTTATCGATGTTTAATTAAATTAAGATTAACCTGTGATTTTGCTCATAGAGGTTTATCTCGGTTACATAAAGACAGCTATTCTTTATGTGTACAAAGAATGACAGATGCATGGTTGTGTTACGAAAATCAGCATGCCCCCTCGAGGTTAAATTCGGTGCTGCAATAAATTTCCGACGTGTCGTGAATACAGCTCATCAGACACTAAAGTAGCAGAAGATAAAACCTGTATTGTGTTTAATAAATTGCATACAATCAGTGGTGACAGTGGAGAAAAGTGTCTTGAAGCAGAAAGTGATAAGACGAAGAAGTCACGTAAAAACGTCTAGGTGTAGAAACCTGTATAGGAAATTTGGTGGTTATTCCAGTTGCAGGCTAATCAGCAATAGGTTCATTAGCAGGGGGGGGGGGTGGCTGCCATAGTCAGAAGAGTAAAGACTGCACAAAATGCAAATGAGCAACTAAAAGGCATAGTAAGGTTATGGAGGCCATCACTATCAGGAAAGGACTATATTTAAAACTATAAGAGAAAGGACTTGGTCTCTTTATAAAAAAAATAGTGTCCCCTATGTATGATACCAGACAGACCACTTGCAAATACATACTTGCTTAAATTCTTCCAGTGTGTCCAAAATGGGCGAATAGAATATCGCAGTGATTGGTCTGGAAACATAGGTACATTAGCATTTGTAACATCACCAATGTGAACAATGATCTGCACCTCAGAAGTGACAAAGTTGTGGAAATATCCTCTGGCTCATGTGATACTGATGATGGAGAAGGAAGTATAAAATGGTCTGTAAAATGGTTTGAACAATGTGCAAACGTTGTACATTTAAAACAGAAATAAAAACGACAAAAGAGACAACACACTTTAGCTGGGAAGGTTCAATAGAACTACCACTGCGATTCCCAAGTAGCCGAGTTTGGTAGAATCATATTCAAAAAATTGATGTCAGATCAAGAAGTGTATATATTACCAGTTAGCAAATTGAATGTTGACTGTAGTATCACAACAAATTTTTATCTGAATGGCCGATTAAATCATACAATCGACGTAGTTTTCCCAACAGTGTGACCAGGATAAAAACTCGTTGAGGGCTGGGCAACCTATTATGCCTTCCCATGACTGTTCAGGCATCAGAACATCTCAAGGTGGACACTGTGGAGCAAGGCGGGAATGTAGTCAATTTTCAAGAAGAGGAAATGGTAGTGCATCTTCATTTGAAGCATAATGGGTATAAAGTATAAAACTGACGCAATCAATACGTCACTTCACAGCAGAATGACAACATGATAACATACAAGAATTAAGAGTTTCTTAAATCGACAGGACTAAAAGTGCACAACGATGTCACTGAATGTAAAGGTCCCAGTTCAATATGATGAGTGAATTACTTGTTAGGAATATTTCTGCTACAACCTTTAGCTTGAGCAACATTTAATACCGATGAGATAAGGATTCTCATTTAATACCAAGATGATTCGACACTTCCTAGCAGCAGTTTCATATACTGTACGTAGAAGGCCAATTAATGTAGAAGGATGGAAGTTCATCAGCAACTTCCTGATTTCAACATAATGCATTCGCCTTCCAATCTAAAGAAATAACTTACGAACTTAATAGCGTTGAAATCGACCAAACAAAAACGTTAGAATAACATCAATCCTCAAAACATACGTTTCCACATCAGCCTTGGACCTGAATAGTTTTCAAAATGCTGGATGGTTCACAGTCAAGAGAGATAACTACGGTAATCAATTTAGCGTGTGTATCCTGTTCAAAATGTGCATGGAATTCTTTGAGGATAACAAACGCATTATTATGAATGCTAAACAAGAACTGATTATGATACGAAGTACTATGTATAATACCGGTAATGCTTACACTCAAGAGTAAAAAGAGAGTAGAGTTGCGTTGGAGACTTTCGTGTAGAAAGTGCCACATTTATCTGTATCAAATGATGAGCACCTGAAGCTTTTCCGTGTATTGAATTCAAGTGTTCAACTTGTATTAACTTCTGTTCATGGGAACTTTACGATTATTCACTTATACTGACGCTTTGGGCTACTGAGATATCAGTTCAACTAGAAACGCCTTGATTCATTATTCTCATACTGCAAACAGACAGAAGGGGAAATGTGAGGAAGAATTCTATGCGTATTCAATAACTGTAAGTTAACCAGTGTTAGAGCGAATTCGTCCACTACCATACAATTATCTGCAGCTTCACTGGGATGATAACAATGTCGTTCTAATGAGCAATATGTACACTAGGTTCCACTCCTCTTATTATGGGGTTGATGAATTTGCATGCATGCTCAGATCAAAGCAGTTTCAAGATTCAGCGTCAGTTGCCATGATTGTTTGCTCAAAGCAAAATGAGAGCATCAAATCAGGGCCTATAGACATTCATATTCAGATAAATATGCCATGCCTAATTATATAAATAATTACTTTTTAAATCTACCCCAGACATTAAGCAGGAATTTTGGGGACAGATTAAGATGAAAGCACCCAAGGCAGCCAGCAGTATGATGGCAGTTCCAACAAACGAGCTCTGGAAACAAACTGTTGCACAGCTACTCTGGTAATAGTAATACAGTTCTCTGAGATTGGAATGTGGAGGACAACAATCAGTTATGATGTATGAAAAGTTAGGTTAGGTTTGGTTATCTTATTCATTAGCTGCAGGCACAAATGTAGAATATCATATTTTTTCAGGGTGAATTGGAACATGCCATGGGTATTCAAAAAGAAGATTGGGCCAGCTGGCTATCAAAAATACAGCGAGACAAGCCTGCAGAAAGCTGTCAGTGATGTCAAGGCATGTAAATTATCACTCAGGAATGCATCCAAAAAATATGGTATACCATCTAGTAAACTTTCAAGGAAATTAAATAAAAAGTAATCATTTGAAAATAGGTGGACAAACTGTTCTGAGTTGAGAAGAAGAGAAGACATTAATCAGTGGAATATTTAAATGTGCAGAATGGGGTCAGCCATTAATGACAAGTTCGATAAGGGATATTGTAAAGAGCTACTTGGACCGAAGGGGAAGAGTGAAAAAGAGGTTTGAAGACAATAGGCCTAGATATGAGTGGATGAAAAATCTGCTTTCATGTCACCACAATCTTACTGTCCGTTTGAGCGGAAATGTAAAGAGAGCTAGAGCTCAAGAGAACAGAGATGTCATAGCAAGCTATTTAGAAAATTTGGAGGGGACTGTGAGAGGTGTTCCACCTAGCCACATAGTCAACTACAATGAGACCAACTTCTCTGATGATTCTGGTGCTATCAGAGTGTTGGTCAAGAGGGGATGTAAACGTCCTGATAGAATCATAGACTCATCCAAAATAAGCACATCTGTAATGGTAGCTGCTGCAGGAGATGGACACCTTCTGCCACCTTATGTAGTTTACAAGGCCACTCATCTGTATCCAACCTGGACTGAAGGTGGAGTGAATGGTACAGTCTACAACAGAAACCAAAGTGGATGGTTTGACCTCAGGATATTTGAAGATTGGTTTCAGACAATAGCTTTGCCATATCTTAGAAGGCTTGAGGGGGTCAAAGTTCTGACAGGAGACAATCTCTCAAGCCACATTTCCTTGTTCGTAGTCTCCCTATGTGAGAAGGAGAATATTAAGTTTGTGTTGCTCCCGCCAAATGCAATACACATCTGCCAGCCTCTAGACGTGGCATTCTTTTGCCCAATGAAGATTGCCTGGCGAAAGGCTTTGACTGATTGGAAAAAGGCAATAGGGGTGTTCTTCCAAAAAGCGACTTCCCTAAGACATTGAAGGCGACATTTCACTACATGGGTGAGAAAATTCGAGACAATGTTATTGCAGGATTTCGATCCAGGAAAAGTTCTCTCTCTCTTACCTGTTAGTAGTTTGGAAAACGAAACAGGTGACCCAAGGCAGGTATGGTCTGAAGCCTTTGTGGAACACTTGAAAGATGTTCATTATGGATCTGTTAATTCCAACCCAAAAAAGCTCGTGGTAGAAAACTGGAAGTTCTCCCTGGGAAAAGTGTTATGTCACAGACAGAAATTTCAGACGATATTGGAGAGGACAGCAAGGAGAAGGAAGCTGATGATCCCAAAGTTTTGGAGCAAGAAACTGTAATATCTGAGACAACAACTGAAGAGGAATATGGACCTGGACCTTCTGAGGCACCTCCAATGACACTGGCCAAAAACGATTCCGTCTTGGTTAAGTTTCCTGTTACAGAGAATAACCATTCAAAATTATATGTAGGTAGGATTGAGGCAATGGAGCTGCATGACGACATTCAAGTTAATTACATGAGGAAGAAAATTAGTGAGAAACAAGAGTACTTTTTTTCCTGATGTTGTAAACATGTGTGTGGTGTCAAAAGCAGAAGTTGTGATGAAGGTGCAAGTAACTGATTTCCGACGAGGTAGAATGATATTTAAAATTCTTGGACGCATTGACATCATGTAATGTAAAGTGTTGTATTAAGTAATGAATGATATGGTTTGTTTTTTGTAACATCATTGTCTTAGAAAAGCATTTGTAAGCTCAGAGATTTAATGGTTAATAAATCTGGTTGCTAATATAAACAATATTAATTGGCAATAATTAATACAAAGTTGAGGTAGTATAAATTTTTCTTAGTAAAATGCTTGTTAGATGTGTTTCACATGTTCCAATTCACCTCACCACATGTTTCAAATGCAACTGCTGTTCAAAATATGCAGTGTTCCAAATCACCCCAAGACAGATCAAAATTTGAAGCAGGGTTATGGTACAGCATTTTCGCTCATGTAACACATTGCTGTAGGAAGGACTAGAGATGCTGTATTTAAAATTTCTAAATTATAGTACAATATTTTGATATTAATTTTCAGGAAAAATTTCCCTTTCCAGTACCAATTCACCCCAAGTTACGGTACCAATAATACTAGTAAAGAAAACAGCTAATCAAATAGCGAAACGATTGGCGCACATAGCAAACTTGTCAATGGCTGAGGGCGTGTTTCCACAGAAACTGAAAATTTCCAAACTTGTTCCCCTGTTGAAAATGGGTGATAAGCTTAAAATAGAAAACTACAGACCTGTCTCACTTCTCCCAACTTTCTCTAAGGTTTTAGAGATACTAATGAAATATAGAGTCACACATTATCTTAATATCCACAATCTGATAAACAGTAATCAGCATGGATTTCAAGCTGGGAGAAGTACCGGAACAGCTGTACTGGTATACACAAAAGAAATAATCACTAAATTGGAAGAGAGAAAAAGTGTAGTTGGGATAAATCTAGATTTGTCAAAAGCCTTTGACACTGTTGACCACAACATACTTTTGGAAAAGCTTGAAGCTATAGGTATCAGAGGACCGGTAAAAAAGTGGTTTGAGTCTTATCTGGAAAAGAGGATACAGGTGGTTGAAATGACAGCACCAAATATTAATCAAAAAATTAAACTAAGATCAGATCCAAGGGAGGTCACAGTAGGAGTACCCCAAGGAAGTGTATTAGGCCCCTTGCTGTTCCTCATTTACATTAATTATATTCAGGTGTCAGAGAGAAAAGCTAGAATTATGTTATTTGCTGATGATACTAGTTTAATAGTTAGTGATATGAAGCAGTCATTGCACAGTACTGTGGACCATGCCCTACAAGATATACAAAAATGGTTTAGTGCTGACAAGCTAACATTGAATGCAAAAAAAAAAAAAAAAAACTAATTATGTGCAATATGGAAAAATAAGTGAACATGACGACCTAAATCCCACCATGGAGGGCAAACAACTTGAAAGAGTACAGTGTGCAAAATTCCTGGGTATGCACATTGATGAGAAGATTAACTGGAAGGACCATGTGGTAGGTTAGAAGGCCTCGGGAAAGTACGGGGTGGGCTGCAACCTCAAAGGGTGCATGGCAAATACAGGATGTGCTTGGATCAAGGAACAGTCGGAATTGTAGTTGTAAATTGTTGTAGTTGTGCTGGGAAAGTCCCTGAGCTTCAAGCGCTAATAGAAAGCACAGAAGCTGAAATCGTTATAGGCTAAAGCCTGAAATAAGTTCTGCAGAAATTTTTAAGAAGTCTCAGATGGTGTTCAGGAAAGATAGATTAGGCAGAATTGGTGGTGGAGTGTTTGTGTCTGTCAGTAGTGGTTTATCTTGTAGTGAAGTCGAAGTAGATGCTCCGTGCGAATTGGTATGGGTGGAGGTTATACTTAACAGCCGAACTAAGTTAATAATTGGCTCCTTCTACCGACCCCCAGACTCCGATGATATAGTTGCTGAACAGTTCAGAGAAAATTTGAGTCTCGTAACAAATAAATACCCCACTCATACGGTTATAGTTGGTGGGGACTTCAACCTTCCCTCGATATGTTGGCAAAAATACTTGTTCAAAACCGGTGGTAGGCAGAAAACATCTTCCGAGATTGTCCTAAATGCTTTATCCGAAAATTATTTCGAGGAGTTAGTCCACGAACCCACGCGAATTGTAAATGGTTGCGAAAACACACTTGACCTCTTAGCCACAAACAATCCAGAGCTAATAGAGAGCATCATGACTGATACACAAGGTCGTTGTAGCTAGGCTCAATACCGTTTCTTCAAAATCCACCAGAAACAAACGCAAAATAATTTTATTTAAAAAAGCGGATAAAGTGTCACTAGAAGCCTTCCTAAGAGACAATCTCCATTCCTTCCGAACTGACTATGCAAATTTAGACGAGATGTGGCTCAAATTCAAAGGTATAGTAGCAACAGCAATTGAGAGATTCATACCTCATAAATTGGTAAGAGATGGAACTGATCCCCCACGGTACACACAACAGGTCCGAACGCTGTTGCAGAGGCAACGGAAAAAGCATGCAAAGTTCAGAAGAACGCGAAATCCCGAAGATTGGCTAAAATTTACAGACGCGCGAAATTTGGCACGGACTTCAATGCGAGATGCCTTTAATAGGTTCCACAACGAAACATTGTCTCGCAATTTGGTAGAAAATCCGAAGAAATTCTGGTCGTATGTAAAGTACACAAGCGGCAAGACGCAGTCAATACCTTCGCTGCGCATTGCCGATGGTATTGTTACCGACGGCTGTGCCGCTAAAGTGGAGTTATTGAACGCAGTTTTCCGAAATTCCTTCACCAGGGAAGACGAATGGAATATTCCAGAATCTGAAACACGAACAGCTGCTAGCATGCGTTTCTTAGAAGTAGATGCCTTAGGGGTTTCGAAGCAACTCAAATCGCTTGATGCGGGCAAGTCTTCAGGTCCAGATTGTATACCGATTAGTTTCCTTTCAAATTACGCTGATACAATAGCTCCATACTTAGCAATCATATACAACCGCTCGCTCACTGATATATCTGTACCTAGAGATTGGAAAATTGTAATTTTAACAATTACATCTTATGCATTCTGAAATGTCTGTTGGTGATCAAAAGAAATCAGGACAAAATGAAAACCAACACAGACTACCATAGTTATGATACACGGCAATGTAAAGATCTCCACATACAAGCTGTAACAAGGACCTGAAGTCAGAAACATGTGTGGAATCAAGGCATCAAACTTTTTAATGCTGAACCAAAACATATCAAAGAGCTGGAAAATGAGGATACATTTAAAACTGTTATAAAGAACCACATGCTTGACAAATGTTATTACAGCATAAGTGAATATCTCTGCACAACTGTATAAGAATATATGTTTAAGTTAATGTGATGAATGAAATTACATCAGTGAATATGTCTGTCACGCACATAAGAAATTATGTTATAAAAACGCTTATTAGTTGTACATTGTGTTAAACATAAGATATATTCATATGAATTGAGCACAGATAACAACTTTGTAAAGATAATATATAGTTGTTAAAATGTACCCTGACAAATCCAAATCACAAATGTGATCATTTGGATGATAATAAATAAATAAATAAATTAATTAATTAAATCATCAGACAATTTCCCGTCAAACACCATGTTGCATTATTGTGTGATAAATTAGTCCCCTCTCACATGGATCATTCAGTGACTAGTATAAATGTACAAATGCTGCTTCACAAATGAGGCATTTAGTGATGGCATCTGAAAGCGCAAACACCCTTGCGGATGAGCGTGGACAATTTATGATTAAGGATGTTGTATTCAACAATTTCAAAATGTGTTGATGACACTTTCCACAATCCTAGCCCTCGCCGAAATTGTCTGGTGCAGTAGTGGTGGAATAGGGTACGAAATATGGTGACTTTGATTCGAAACTTTTATCATACAGACAGCATTGTTTACATCAAAGGCCATGGGAAAGTATTGTGCCTGCATGAAATTTTCAAGAATGCTTCAATTAGAGTTCTTGAAAAGTATAACTGCCCACCGATTTCATGACTGAAATAAATGTATGGCAAAGAAGGCAAAAGAAATGGTTTGATCTCCACTTCACATAATGTGCAAATATTTTATAGTTGGGTTTCCAATAAATGATATGGTCTTTTAGAAAAACTTTGTATTTATTCAGCTCCTCCACCTTGTACAACTGTTTTCTGGTATGTATTCATAGCACACTGACTATGCAGTTCATCAAGGATGGGAGATATGATTTTAGATATCTTCTCTATCCAACACTGGAACCAATCATGATCGACTGCAGCCTGTTGCCATGGAACTGTTTGAGGTACACTTCATATAGGAAAATCCTGGTCATTTAATATGTGGACCACAGTACATATCTCAGCAGGAAAGCATACTTTCTTCTTCATGATCATTCTGTATACTAACAGCAGCATACTATCTGCAGAGCAGACCATGACCATGGCCGTGGCTGAGGAGAGGCTCGACTGTGTCAGTCGCTGAGTTGTGTGCCATGGCTGGCTGCCTCCTGCATGTTGTGGTGTCTCTTACATTGTAATGTTTGTGGTTCACATCATTGCCAACTGCTGCAAAGTGTAGGCACCTGGAAGTGAGCAAATAACAGGCACTAAAAACAAAATGGTGATGACAGCAGTGCATACCATATGGTGGGATAAGATGCTTATGGCAGTGGTAACATAGTGATGTCAGTCCATAGGTAACCTGCAACAATGCATCCTGCCCTGTCAGCAGATGGCAGTAAATTTAATGTGGTCATCTTTCGAACAGTGCCACTGCTGACAAGATAGTAGCACATGTGACAGTGACATGCTGGCAGAGGAAACATGCATTCTTATTGTATTATCTGATGTGACTACTGGACTTGCTATTACACACATCAAAAAAAGTTTTACATCACATTGGTTCCGAGAGTTCCAGAAACTGTACAAAAAATTGGAATAGAGATCAACATAAACATCATTTCCACCCTTTTTATTGCTCATGAAAACCACATATTGCATGTTGTACCACCATACAGCGAGACCTTCAGAGGTGGTGGTCCAGACTTCTGTACACACTGGTACCTATAATTCCCAGTAGCACATTGTCTTGCATTGATGCATGCCTGTATACTACTGGCATACTATCCACAAGTTCATCAATGCACTGTTTGTCCATATTGTCCCACTCCTCAACTGTGATTTGGCGTAGATCCCTCAGAGTGGTTGGTGGGTCACGTCGTCCATAAACAGCCCTTTTCAATCTATCCCAGGCCTGTTTTACAGGGTTCATGTTTGGGGAACATGCTGGCCACTCAAGTCGAGCGATGTCATTATCCTGAAGGGAGTCATTCACAAGATGAACATGATGGGGGGTGTGCATTGTCGTCCATGGAGACCAATGCCTCACCAATATGCTGCCGATATGGTTGCACTATTGGTCAGAGGATGGCATTCATGTATCGTACAGGCATTATGGTGCCTTCCATGACCACCAGAAGCATACATCAGCCCCACATAGTGCTACCCCAAAACACCTTGCTGCACTTGCTGGACAGTGTGTCTAATGCATTCAGACTGACCGGGTTGCCTCCAAACACATCTCTGACAATTGTCTGGTTGAAGGCATATGTGACACTCATCAGTGAAGAGAACGTGATGTCAATCCTGAGTGATTCATTCAGCATGTTGTTGGGACCATCTGTACCGCACTGCATGGTGTCGTGGTTGCAAATATGGACCTTGCCATGGACATCTGGAATGAAATTTTGCATCATGGAGTCTATTGCGTACAGTTTGAGCCATAACACGACATCCTGTGGCTGCATGAAAAGCATTATTCAACATGGTGGCATTGCTGTTAGGGTTCCTCCGAGCGATAATCCATCCACTGCAGTAGTAGCCCTTGGACAGTCTGAGAGAGGCATGTCATCAACAGTTCCTGTCTCCTGTATCTCCTACATATCCGAACAACATCACTTTGGTTCACTCCGAGACACCTGGATACTTCCCTTGTTGAGAGCCCTTCCTGGCACAAAGTAACAATGTGGACATGATTGAACCACGGTATTGACTGGCTAGGCATGGTTGAACTACAGACAATATGAGCCATGTATCTCCTTCCTGGTGGAATGGCTGGAACTGATCAGCTGCTCATCCATGGTTGTTTACATCTTTGGGCATGTTTAATGACATCTCTGAACAGTCAAAGGGACTGTGTCTGTGATATAGTATCCACAGTCAATGTCTGTCTTCAAGAGTTCTGGGAACCAGGGTGATGCAAAACTGTTTTTGATGTGTGTATTATTACCATTATTATTAATGATTTCTGCATATGTCTCTTACACACATGATACTTATCAATGTTGCTTCTTCCTTTGAAGGAGTGGTGCAAGTGTCTCGAGACGGGCTTGGGCCAACACTGTTGATGAAACATTGTCACCATCACAGTGGGTGGGCTTATCGACATCTACATCACTCTGGTAAGGGGCAAGAGACCTGGCTCCGCAAGTTGGTCCATCAGTGTTTTCATCATTCTGGTACAGACTAGCAGCACTAGCATATCTGCCACAGCCTGGACACACTCCCCGTGCCATGGACCATCTTGCCAACACTGTCCTGGATCTAGAATCAGACCACCAGCATGTCCTGTTAATGATCACCAGTTAAATCACACACCCACATAGGACTTCTCTCTGGATATTAGTGCTTTTGGAGATTACATTTCGCAAGCTCACTTAGAAAATTCTAATGCATATTACCGAGACCCTAATACTTTCCTTATTGCATGCCTGCTAGTGTTGGAAAGTGAGCTTCCCAGAATCATCAGTGACTTCAGGTATCTTGCTATTAAGTACAGCATGGTTCTATGCTGCAAATACACACATCTCCTGAAAGAAGGTAGTAATGGTGTTGAAAGAAAGTCCATTGTCCACATTTGGTGGCATAATGGTGTGCTATCAGAAGGCAAGTCAAATGCAGATTGCTTCTTA
Organism: Schistocerca piceifrons; assembly: GCF_021461385.2. Classification (NCBI taxonomy): domain Eukaryota; kingdom Metazoa; phylum Arthropoda; class Insecta; order Orthoptera; family Acrididae; genus Schistocerca; species Schistocerca piceifrons. Next base: position 577,631,250 of record NC_060149.1, read on the forward strand.
ACTTTTATGAAAAGTCTCATACTAGACAACTTTTCTGAAATGCAGGAAGAGGTTTGTTAAGGCACTCCGTGTGTACTCTACCTCAATGTGTACTTGCATGTCTACAATCCAGTAATTGGAGGGTCCTGTTTTATCCCTCTTTCAAAATATACTGCCACTAAAAAGCATTTATTAATGTCCAAAACACTGCTAGGGGGGGATGAATTTTATTTTGCATGGCTTGTGATGGAAATCATAGTGTTCATCCTGAACATAAGACTGTGTACCAAACACCTAACATCTGTGAGCATTATAACTTCATTGGCATCCCATTCCTATTAAATTGCAGGACCTGATGAAATTTAAGGGGCTGAATATGGACTATTCAGTTCATGTTTAGCATCTGCATGTAGATAAAAAAAAAAAAAAAAAGCAAGTTAGAAATAGAAGAAGCTGACAAAGGGCACACTGTGCAGAACACAAAAGATGTAAAGCACAAGCAGCTGGGCCCCTGTGTTTTTCAAAAGTAGCCAGTCAGCTCCTGAAACATCTAGAGTTATTGCTATTCTCAGAGGTTGAGACAGGACACTATGTCTGGAAAAAGACACGTGCTAGCTACTTTCCACCCAAATGAGTAAAGGCAGCCATAAATACCATTTTTATCATATATGTCTAAACTCGTTTACTGTGAGCGAGTATTAAGAAAAGCATCTGATTGATTGCACTAACCAAGAACTGGTACGTTTGGAATACATACCAAACTAAACAAGTTCTTAAAGTTTATGGGTGCCCACAACCAGGGGCACTGCCCCTTTGTCATTTATGCAGATTTTGAGTGCCTGCTAGGTGAGCCATATGGGTTCGGCCTTCTATCAATTTCACCATTTGTTGATGATCTTTGTCTGAATAATTTTGGAGGTAGGTCGGTGGTGCCATCAGTGGGATAAAAGGCTTCAAAGTGTGGAGGTTTTGTGTGTGAGTGTAAGGTGTGCAGAGCGAGTTGGTGGGAGGCGGGAGGGGGGGGGGTGTTAATGGTTTGGAGTTCTAGTTGGTACAAAAAAGAACAAATCGGCTCCTGTGAAGGTGCTGATCTTAGTTTTGACTGTCAGTTATTGCCTGCCCTGTGAAGAGGTTTCTGTGAGATGACATAATATTTACGAAAATACACCAGAGACTTGGACGTTATTTGGTGAGTTCAACACTAGTGAGGGTGGTCGGGTGTCAAGTTTAAGGAGTAGAAGGATGGCAAATATCCTGTCCAAGTTAGATAACTTCCATGTATGTCTTTACCTCTTGCTCTTTACCTTCCTCATGCCCCACCCCCCATCCCCCGTCCTCCCTCATGGGGTTTATGCACCACCACTCATAATTAACAGCAGTTGCCTAAAAGTCAATGAACAATAGTGGATTCACAATTAATAGAAGCTGTTTAATAATCATTTGCTTGATATATGATCAGTCAATTTTGGTTAGCCATAACTGCCTATTCAATGAACGTTAATTGTTTTAAAACTCTCTACCTTGTATGTGTCCTGAATGACAATGGGTTCATAATTACTGGGAGCTGTTTATAAGTCATTTGCTCAAAATCTGATCAGTTAATTTTGGTTAACTGTAGCTGCCTATTCGCTGACTGTTAATTGCTTTTATAATTCTTTGCTCTGGGTGTGAGTGTACTGAGTGACAGTGGGTTCATAATCAATGCCAGCTGTTTAAAGGTCACATGTTTAAAATCTGGACAGTGAATTTTGGCTAACTGTAGCTGATTATTTAGTGACTGTTAATTGTTTTTAAAAATCTGTATTTTTCTGTCTACTGTATGACAGTGGGTTCATAATTAATAACAGGTGTTTAAAGGTCATTTGCTTAAAATCTGATCAATGAATTTTGGCTAAATGTAGATGCTTATTCAGTGACTATTAATTGTTTCTGAAATTCTGTATTTAGCTATCTACTAAATTACTGTTGGTCTATAATTAATAACAGCTTTTTAAAAGTCATTTGCTTAAAATCTGATCAGTGAATTTTAGCTAACTGCTGCTGTTCATTGAGTGACTGTTAATTGCCTTTTCTTTGAAGAAAAAAAAAAACCTGTAATTTTCTACCTGCTGATTGACAGTGGGATCATAATTAATAGTGTAGTTTATTAGTCATTTGCTTAAAATGTATTCATTAAGTTTTGGCTCACTGTTGCTACTTATTCAGTGACTGTTAATTGTTGGCCGGCTGGAGTGGCCGAGCGGTTCTAGGCGCTACAGTCTGGAACCGAGCGACTGCTACGCTCGCAGGTTCGAATCCTGCTTCGGGCATGGATGTGTGTGATGTCCTTAGGTTAGTTAGGTTTAAGTAGTTCTAAGTTCTAGGGGACTGATGACCTCAGCAGTTAAGTCCCATAGTGCTCTGAGCCATTTGAACCATTTGTTAATTGTTTTTAAAATTCTGTAGTTTGTTGTCTACTGAATGACAGTGGGTTCATAATTAATAACAGCTGTTTAAAAATCGTCTTCTTAAAATCTGATCGAGGAATTTTATTTGCCTGTAGCTAATTAATCAGTGACTGTTAATTGTATTTAAGATTCAGTACTTTTGCTGTCTACTGAGTGACAGTGGGTTCATAATTAATGGCAGCTGTTTAAAGGTCATGTAATTAAAAAACTGCTCAATGAATTTTTCTAATGTAGTTAATTATTTTTAAAATTTCATGTTTTTGGTATATAGTATATGCCAGGTAGCTCATAATTAGTGTCAGCTGTTTACAGTCATTTTTTTTAAGTCTGATGAGTCAATTTTGCCACTGATTGTTTTTAAAACTTGTTTGACTTCAGTAAAGACAAGTTATGTGTTAAAGATGATGAATGCTGAAGCAGTTATGTGAGGACCCAAGTCCTTCCATTAGGGTAATCTGGTCCCAAATCTTCCCACCCACATTCCCCATTATCACTAGGCTCTGTAGTGAGTTGTGGAGGCGTCCCCATTGCCTCTCATACTACCTTCACAGAACGACACCGACCTTATGAGACTGTGTATCGAGAAGTGTGTTTATATGATCCCTGTTTAATCAGTTCAAATTATACATCAGAGATAATAATATGAGACAGTTGCTCACTGAGCTCAAGAAAATTACACTGAGTGCTATCAAGATAAGTGATTCTGATGAAATGACCAACTTTTTACTGTGTGACAGAAATGCTGATTTATGTTTACTAAGAAGAAACGAGTCTGAGGTCATGAATTTAATGAAGGCAGGAGTGATCAGGAGTTTTGTAAAATGTGTTTACCACTTAGAAAATTTTTCGTAAAATTTTGCAAGTCCACAGATTTAAAATTGAGACATTCGACTACGTTTTAGATAAGGTGAAGCAAGATCTGACTTCAAGTGGAGGAGAAGCTGACAGTGACATGAAGGTAAGATTAGTTCTGTTTACTAAATTTAGAGTATCAGTGTTACAAATATGTGTTATGTATAGAGTATACATGAGATGATGAAAACATTTTGTAATAATAATTGTAACACTGTTGTACTGTTCATAATCCTCATAACCACATCATTCTTGGACTTACAGTATTGTATACTGCTATATGTCCATGTCTCCAGTGAACAATTTAAACATGAAATGCAAATTGTTAACTTCATATTTCTCCATTGCTGCTTTTTCTGCCTTATCTACATATATAAGCCCTTTCCACATGTTGACATAGGGTTGCAAAGTTATCATGTCTTATTTACTTTCCCACGGTTATTAACTGCCCTCTTCATCTCTGCATAATTACTGCAACCTACATCCATTTGAAGACGCTTACTGTAGTCAAACCTTGGTCTCCCTCTACAATATTTACCCCATATGCTCCTCTCAATTATCCAGTTAACTATTTGTTTCTCAGGATGAGTCCTACTACCCCTTCTTTTAGTCAGCTTATGCCATAGGTGTAGTATACTGATTATTGTCCACATTTCACTTTAATGTGAGACTAGACTTAGACTCTGTCAGAAACAACTTTCTAGCAAGTGAATGAAATAGTAAAAAAATTACAAAATGTAAATTTGATAACTTCACTGCACATATATTATACAGTAAAAATTATTTATTCTGTAGCACCAACAGTTCATCTGTCATATTGTTAAACCCAGTTTTATGCAAAACCTCATGAAATATACTTTGTGATGTCCCAACAAATACTTCAAAATGATCTGCATCTGCAGTTTCAAGGTTTGTTTTTTGTAGATTTTTTTTTCTTGAAGAAGAACATTTATTTTGATGGTCATCATCATTCATTTGGCAACCACTGACAGATTAAGACATACTTGTGACTTTGATGTATGTTACAGTCTTCAGCAAAATGGTTCTATGCTTTCTAATGTCATCTAGCCACCATCCTTTTGGCAGTTTTTTGGTCTTTTCTTATTTTTTGGAATTAAGCAAGAAATTGATTATCCACTGGTCAGGTTATACATCCTGATTACTCCTCTTTGGCCCTACACCTTCATCTACATATACACGTATACTCTGAAAACCATGGTGAAGTGCATGGTAGAGGGTACATCTCATTGTACCAGTTATTAGAGTTTTCTCCTGTTCAGTTCATGTATGAAGCATGGGAAGAATGGATACCTCCATGCATGCTGTAATTAAATTAATCATGTCATGGGGACAATGTGTAGGGGGTTGTAGTACAGTTATCTTTTAAGACCGATTCTTGGAACTCTGTAAGTAGGCTTTCTCAGCATAGTTTATGTCTATCTTCAAGCATCTGCCAGTTTCATTTCTTCAGCATCTCAATGATACTCTCCCATGGATCAAACAAACCTGTGACCATTCATACTGCCCTTCCCTGCAGCAGTTCAGTATCGCTTGTTGGTACTGTTTGGTATGGGTCCCACACACTTAAGCAATATTCTAATTTTGTTAGGTTATACCAACTCACCTGGAACACTGTCACTGCACAACATATGTGTGCATAGTACCATGCAGAGGCACATTGAATTGAAAGTACCATGGATGCACATTTAGAACCATCAGGCAGTACTCACTGGCATGTTGGATTTCATGTTCATTCAAGTGTGGACTAACTCACACTCTAACGAAAAGCGCGAACATAGTGGTACTTGCAGACGAGTGAAATGTTTGCAGTGAAAAGCACAAATGTTAGCACTGTGCTAGATTCAAGTGAATGTAGACACCTGTGTATCTTGTTACATGTGTATCTGCACCCAGAAGTATGTGCTGCCTGTATATAAAAAACCAGTGCTCAAAGGCTCCTTCTCATTTCAGTCTGATCAGCCATGAAGCAGTCTGCATAAGCTGATGACGAAGGCACTTGTAAGCACTCCCACTTCTAGGATGATGAGAATCCACCACCAACCCTGTTGATAATGCATTACATGCAGAGTTACTGCAACATGAGGAATTTGTATATAAGTAGAAGTTATTTTTATGTGAGTGCGTGTGTATAACTTTTCTTTGGTCATACTCATTGACTGTTATGTCATTATGTTTCATTGATAATTATTCAAAGAGTCAGGGGCAAGATGTAATTGTTCTTTAATCAATTGCCCTTAGTTCACCCTCATCTTTCATGGAATCAGAGGGATGGTATGTGGATATAAGTCCATATATTGATATGTTAGCCACATCATCCCACATATCTACGAATAATCATGATGGAATGACAAAAGTCATGGGAAAGCGATATGGACATATACAGATGGTGATAGTATCGCATACATAAGGTACAAAAAGGTGCTGTATTGGCAGAGCTGTCATTTCTACTCAGGTGATCTGACAGAAATTAACAGACTTTGAATGTGGAATGGTAGTTGGAGTTAGATGAATGGGGCACTAAATTTCAGAAATCGTTAGGGAATTCAATATTCTAAGATTCATAGTGTCAAAACTGTGCCAAAAATACCAATGTTTAGCCATTACCTCTCACCATGGACAACGCAGTGGCTGACGGCCTTCACTTAAAGACCTAGAGCAACAATGTTTGCATAGAGTTGTTAGTGCTGACAGAAGGCAACACTGATTGACATACCCACTGAAATCAATGTGGGTCATATGGCAAGCATATCTGTTAGGACAGTGTGGCGAAATTTGGCATTAATGCAGGGCTTCACAACATACGTGCTCGCGGAGCAAGCTGTGAGCAGCAAGGCGCGAGCACGGAGCAGCGCGAGCACGCTACCCCCACTACCGGACCAGAGCGGAGAGTGGGGAAAGTCATGTGGGGCACACAACAGCTGCCGCCAGTCAATGTAAATCAGCGGCCACCTGCAGGGATATCACTCACGAATTATTACTGCGACAAATGAAACAAATAAAGGAGAATGTACACATGCCACATAATTTTATTAGATTAGTGTATGCCTCTACATTCACATTAATTTGTGAACAGTTACACAATAAAAGGTGTCACTGAAGTGTGGGATTCTCGGTTAGCTCGTACTTTTTGCCCTTTACAATTGCGTCTATGTTCGGAGTAATTGGTCTTGTGCATTTTAGGCGCAGCATGCAGTTTAAATTTCGATCAGACAATGCGTTTCTCAGGCGCGTCTTGTTACATTTCATTGCAGGGAACAGTTGTTCACAAACATACGTGGAACCGAACATTGATATTATTGTAGCCGCCAGTTTGTGCAAATGAGAAAATCTATCCTGAGGGAAGTGTCTGTAGAATTCCAAAATGTTTTTCTTGTTCTGAAATTTGTCTCTGTATTCTCTGTCACACTGCAGGTCAATAATTTCTTGCTGCAGCTCAGGACGAATCTCTTAAATATTCGCTGAATATGGAGAGAACAGTACAAAATCACTGTCTAGTGCTGTCAGATCTTGAAAGCGCTGATCAACTAAACTATGTGAATAACGTTCACAGTCCAGAATGAGATTTTCACTCTGCAGCGGAGTGTGCACTGATATGAAACTTCCTGGCAGATTAAAACTGTGTGCCCGACCGAGACTCGAACCCGGGACCTATGCCTTTCGCGGGCAAGTGCTCTATCACTTGCCCACGAAAGGCAAAGGTCCCAAGTTTGAGTCTCGGTCGGGCACACAGTTTTAATCTGCCAGGAAGTAACGTTCACAGTCTTTGTAAACATCTTGCATGGATGATAATTTAGGAAAATGAGCTAGGTTTCCTGTTTCCAGCTGACTCACCCAAAGTGTCAATTTCATTTTAAAAGCTCGTATTCGATCTATGAAATGAGTAATTAGCAGATCTTTACCTTGTAGTAAAATGTTCAAAGCATTCAGATGGCTAGTTAAATCTGCTAAGAATGCGAGATCACATTCAAATGTGCGCGCGCATTTCCCCTCCCTCCCCTTCCTCCCTACTCCGCGACCTTGCACCTGCTGGCGAGCACGTGCCTGAGCAGACACGAGTACTCGCGCTCAAAACCGGCCAGTTGTTAAGCCCTGCATTAATGGGCTATGGCAGCAGATGACTGATGTGAGTACCTGTGATCACAGCACATCACCTGCAGCACCTCTCCCGGGCTTCTGACCATATTAGTTGGACCATAGACGAATGGAAAAACCTTGTAATGAGAGCTGATCATAGGGTTTAAGTGTAGTGCAGAGCCCATGAAGCCATGGACCCCAGTTTCAGCAAGGCACTGTGCAAGCTGCTGGTGGCTCCATAATGGTGTGGACTGTGTTGACAAGGAATGGACTGGATCCTCTGGTCCAACTGAACTGATCATTGACTGCAAATGGTTATGTTCAGCTATTTCAAGACTATTTGCAGCCACTCATGGACTTCTTGTTCCAGTACTATGATGGAATTTGTATGGATGACAGTGCACCGTATCACAGACTGACAATTGTTTGTAGTTGGTTAAAAGAATGTTCTTGACAGTTTGAGCAAATTATTTGGCAACCCAGATCACCTGGAATGAATCCCATCAAACTTTTATGGTACATAATCAAGAGGTCAATTCATGTACAAAATCCTGCATTGGCGATGCTTTTGAAATTATGAATGGCTATAGAGACATCAACTTGTTGAGCCAATTTCACATCAAGTTGCTGCACTATGCCAGGCAAAAGGAGCTCTGAAATGATATTAGGAGGTATCCCATGACTTGTCACCTCTTTATCTGTCTGTCTGTCTGTCTGTCTCTCTCTCTCTCTGTTTTTGTGTGTTTGTGTGTGTGTGTGTGTGTGTGTGTGTGTGTGTGTGTGTGTGTAATAGCTGCTCTTGTTGCATACATGGAAAGAAATCCTTGTTTGTTCTAGTGAGTCACATATGCAGTGTTGATGTAGAATTTCTCCAACTACTTCAGAAAAGTAACATACCACTTATACTGATTCCGCCCATAGCACCCCCAGTAGGACTCCCAGATGGGAGGAAGACGGCAGGCAAGGCAGAGTTTTTTTAGTAAGTATCTGTCTAAATACATTGACAGAAAAAAATAGTACATCCTTTTAAAGGTTTCCAATTGACTCATGATTTATTGTTGCAACAGTGCTTATGGAGTACAGGAAATGTTTACATTTACAGATCAATAGCAGAAGCAGTTCTGGGGTACAGGTATGAACCCATGCTGACACACCCATATTAGTATGTAGTGTAGTCTTCATGGGTGGCACTGCGGACACTGACTCTGGCATCCAGTCGATAGTACAGACAGCAAGTGCCATCCTCAAATACATTATTCCATGCCTGCCTGACCTGTTAATGCAGATCTGTAAGAGTTGTTAGTTGACGAGTCGCAAGAAGCACTTCTCTTCCCATCATATCCCACATCTGCTCAATTGTAGACAAACCTGGAGATTGTGGTGGCCAGGGAAGTTTCTGCGCATCTTGTAGAGTGCATTCACTGGCAGTGTGTGGGTAACCATTATACTCTTAGAACAACACATCAGCGTTCTGTTGTAAGAACGGAAAAAGGACATGTGTAGTAACAGTCTGCACATTCTGAGTTCTGGTTAGTGTCCCCTCCAGAAACACCAAAGGTGAATGAAAGTTGTAGCTTATACCACACCAGACCATAAGGCCTGAGATGGGGCCAGTGTTTTTTGGACAAATGCACTCTATGAGTTATCACTCACCAGGTCTGTGTCTTATGAGTAGATGATCATCACTTGCATGCAGGCAGAATCTACTTTCAAAATAAATGGTTGTTGCTCTGACATAAGTTACATTGAGAAGTATCTTTTTATTTCTTGATAATGACTAGTTTCAGACATCTGTTTCCATTTTCAAACCTTCAGCAAGTGTGACAAATACAGGCATTAGCCTACGCACAAAGTTTCCCCTGCAGTGATCAAAGTGATGCTGTGGCCGACTCAACAACAGTAAAGTATACAACACAGGATGGACATTAGAGTTCTCTAATGTCTGTCCTATGTGATGTATTTTGCTGTTGTTGAGTCGGCCATAGTGCAGCTTTGAACACTGCAGAAGCAGTTTTTGTAAATAGGCTATGGCCTGGATTTGTCACACTTACAGATGGTTTGACAATGGATACATATGTCCAAAACTAGTCACTATCAAGAATTAAAAAAAAAGATGATTACTTCTCAGTGTAATTTATGACAGAGCTTTTAGACAGAGTCTGTAGAATCTGCTTTCGTTGCTAAAGATGACAGTGCACCATTCCATCTTTCTAGTGATGCTCTGATGGAACCAATCTTTTATGCTGTGGTGTGAATGGAAGATGAGCTAGAGGTGTGCATGCCGACAGTTCTACTGCTAATAACCACTTCTCAACAGTTTGTGTTGGAACGTCTTGGCTCACAAGCCTCCTAATAAGTGCTGTGGTAGCTGTACAATCTGCCACTGCTTTCCTTACAATATGAGGTCCTGGCTGGAGTGTATGTTGCATGAGCATCCAGAACTTTATCTATGGCTATGAGAATGTTCACATGACCACTGATACCACCATCATTGCATAACTGTTGCAGCACATCCAATTTGTGTGAAAAACCACCCCACCACTCAGAAGATCACAATTTGCCCCCTTGCAAACTCATTTAGTTCGCTGTAAGAAGCATGTGTGTGTCTCCATGGCAAGATTACCTGCTTGCTTCACATGTTTACACCACACTGAGCCTCCTGTCTGTGAGCCAAAGGCTAGACACAGATGGTGCTCTGGTAGTTATGCCATTAAGCTATTTGTTGGTGGATGATGTTAAAACCATTATAAGCACATCCACTATCCCCCATATGGCATAGGCTATCACCATATCAAAATTGATGTCCTTTTTCTCTGACAGTGTATACTCATGTGTGTGTGTGTGTGTGTGTGTGTGTGTGTGTGTGTGTGTGGAAGGGGGGGGGAGGGGGCGGGGGCATGTGTAATTTCATATGATAACTACAGACTGCTGTAATGCATGTGTTTCAGAATGTATTGCCACCTTTGTGTGATTGCCACCTTTGTGTGTGTGTGTGTGTGTGTGTGTGGGAGGGGGGCGGGGGCATGTGTAATTTCATATGATAACTACAGACTGCTGTAATGCATGTGTTTCAGAATGTATTGCCACCTTTGTGTGATTTCTCCAGGGGCAGGCATGCAACACTGTGACAATCAATACCTGCATCCCTTAGTCTATCAGTAACAGGGTGATGCCATCAATATTTGCATCACCTCATCTGGAGCCATCAGGCTACTGCTTCCTGTGTAGTGGTAATAGGTCTGTGCCATCAACATTTGCATCATGTCATCTGGGACTACAATCTCCAGCCTACTGGTAGCAGGATGATACCGTCAACTACGGAGTCACCTCATACCCAGTCTAGCAGTAGCAGCCCATGTTGTTCTCCAACACCAGGGCAAATCATGCAGCCACATTAGACTACCCTGTGGTTGCCAGTGGTTTCAGGGATAGGATCCAGCAGCACATGTTGGTAACATCAATGCTGGATTTCAAGATCCAGCTATCTTACTTTATGCATGACAAGCAGTGTTAGAAAGGGAGCTCCCTAAAATCATGAATGCCCATCTATACGGTGTGAAACAGTTCTCTACTCTGAGCTGTTGCATTCCCCTAAAGATGCCAGTAATCATGCTACAGAGAGAAACATCATCAAAATTTGGGGTAAGAATGGCGTGATATCACAGGACATGTTCATTGCAGTGTGGTATCAAAGTTTTACCAAGAGTGACATTCTGAAGCAATTTACAATATGAGGGTAAGAGGATCTGGTAAGGCGCTCAACCATGTATTCCATCTTCATGTCTACTCACACATTTTTGATTCAGTAAATGGTGGGGTCCAGTTTCATCCCACTTCCAGATGATATTGCTGCTAAAAAGCAAATATTAATGTCCAGAATGTAGATGAAAGGGATGGTTACTTCTGACTTGCCACAGAAATTATTCAGATCATGCATATCTTATGGATATGTACAAGACATCCAATGTCTGCAAGCATTATAACTTCAAAAGCATCTCATTCCCCATCAAAATACAGACCTAGCAGAATTCAAGAGGCAGAACCATTATTATTTGGCTCATGGTTACAGTCGAGATGTAGATGAGAAGCATGATGTAGTTGGGCCCCTCTACTTTTCCAAAGTAACTGGTCAGTGTCCTAAACATGTAGATCTGTTTCTATTGTCCAAAGGTGAGAGGCAACACTACACCTGAATCAAAAAACATGTCCCAACTACTTTCTTCCCAAAATTCAAAACACCATGGCATGAGGCACATTTGCCACAGATGCTTCAACTGTTTTTGTAAGCATTAGTATTTAGAAAGATATCTGACTGATTGCTCAAGCCAGGTACTGGTGTGTGTGGAAATTCCCACTGAAAATAAAAAGTTCCTAAAATTTAAGAGCACCCACCATCAGGAATGATACGCTTTTCTTGTATACACTGGCTTTGAATAGTTACTAGTTCCTATGGTGCAATTTTCACATGCCTCGAGATGACTGGGTGTTTGTCTTGTCCTGATTATTTCATCATCATTCATGAAAGTGGCGAGTTTGGACTGAGCAAAGGTTGGGAATTTGTATAGGCACTGCTAACTGCACAGTTGAGTGCCCCACAAACCAAACATCATCATCATCATCACATCCTGTGGTGCACTGTGAAAGTGATCCCAATGACTCTCACATCAATATCACAAAATGACACTTCCTGTATGTGGCAGTGTATTAAGTTCTATGCTCATTCGATTTTAATTACAACAACTTTGACTCATATATCAGGGATAATCCAGTGAGATGATTGCTCTCTGAGCTCAAAACCTTCTGTGGGCTGGTGATGGCCTTCTGTCGTCTAACAGGGTAGGTTTGTGGTGCAGCTCACAATGAATGCAACTTGAGGTACAAACTGCCATGAAACGTAACTGTCTTCTTCCATAAACTGAGCACATCTGATGTTCACTTTCTTGTTTAGCACTTGGGTGCTTTTTGGTTGGAGAATGATAAGATCAGTATCATACTTGACAGTGTAGTAAAATACATTTTGTTCCTCATGTGAATGATGCCAAGAATATTGCTCCTCTTCCTGGATTACTTACAATTTATGCAGGCACCTCTTCAGAAACTTACTGAGATGATGTGTCAAGAGGATATGCATATCACTTGCACTTGTTGTATATGCTGACTTTGAATAGTTACTAGTTCCTGTGGTGCACTGTGAAGGTGGTCCCAATAACTCCCACTTTCACAATGATGCAAAGTTTCATGTTGTGATGAAGAAGGGGGTCTTTCCATACAAACACCTGGATTCAGTGGAAAGCAAAACCACCAGCAAACTCACAGGCACCGATTTAACAAATGCAGAGTATAGGCTTCAGGTGAATGGTTTTCAGGAGTTCAGCGTCTCTGATTAGAGGAGTATGATAAATTGTATGTGGAGACAGGTGTGCAGTTGCTTGCAGATATTCTTGAGAAATTCTGAAGTGTATGCCTGGGCACACATACTCTGTATCCTGCCTTCTGTTACACCATGTCAGGGCTTTTGTGGGCCACACCGTTAAAAGAGACATGTATCAAACTCAATCTGTTGACCGATGTTGATATGTTAAATTTTTTTAATATAAAATTTGCAAGGGTTTTGCCAGGATGTTCACAGTTATGCCGCTGTGAATAACTTGATATTGTGTAAGGAGGGGTACTGACCTTCTGACACAATTTGAGTACAACCTTTATGTGGATGTAAGCAATCTCTTCAGCCAAACTCTGCTATTTGGAGGGTTCTGATGGCAGTACAAAGATGAAATTGTCAGACTGAAGCATAAGATCCTCATTGTGGCTGCTGATACTGGGAGGGGATATATCCTGGAGAAAGGTGTAGAATATCCCTCTATTTACATGATGAGCACAGTGACTTGCAGCTGTGTCCAGAGCACCTAGACCCTTGAAATGGCCCCATCCCCCAGCTGATGTCAGTGCTGGCGAATAAGAAGATACATTCTACTCTATAGAAACTGCCAGCAGTGTCTCATGTTGGGGATATGACTTCTTAGGATCACCAACAGTATCTCCTTCAAGCAGCATCTGTGGTTGAAGGAGTACACTGAACAGAGGGCTCCAATGATGTGTGATTTTGAAAAAGATTTTTATAAATTACGGAATAAGACAGATTTTTACAATCAAGTAGATTTTTGGAAACTGTCATGACATTTGTTTTGTTTACCATTGGGATGGGTGCTATGGTGCAAGAAATTGCATCACCAGGTCAAATTTTGAGCAGGCCACTATCCTCCATCAAGGATTGGTCTCTCTGGAGATGGCTAAGGTTTTGATGGAGTTCCAAAAACCTGTCTATGCCAATATGTGCATACTGGAGGTTTCCAAAATCCACACCTAACATTTGCATTATGAGCTTGCAAAACCAAACTTTGCCAATCTGAATTTACTTTATATGGATACAGACAGTTTCATCTACTGTGTGAGAAGCTGTGATCAACAGGAAGTAGTAAGGTGCCACACCAATTTATTCAACATTTCTGGATATGCGACAGATAATCCTTATAGTGTTGCGCATGAAAACAAGATGGAAGATGAGGTAAATGGGTTGCAGAATATGGAATTTGTTGGGCTCAGATTGAAATTGTACTCATATTGAGCAGATACATGCACCACCCACAGAGGGGCTAATAGTGTGCATTGTGTTGCTTCAGAGACTCTAAAAACTAAAAGGCAATAAGGAGTGTCTGTTGATGATTTGTCTCCTCATGTGGTGCAGCAAGTAGACTTTTGGTTGTGGGGCCATGAGGTGCATAATGCACTGCAACCGAAAGTTGGTCTGTCAAGTCATGATGACAAACGCTTCATCTGTGTGGATGGGATCAGGACCCTCACATTCTCACAACACTATTTACTTGAGTGATTTTCTGTGTGTGTGTGTGTGTGTATCTGTGTGTGTGTGTGTGTGTGTGTGTGTGTGTGTGAGTGAGTGTGTGTGTGTGTGTGTGTGTGTGTGTGTGTGTGTGTGTGAGAGAGAGACAGAGAAAGAGAGAGAGAGAGAGAGAGAGAGAGAGAGAGAGAGTATACATGTGAAATGTATATTATTATGTGTACCATGTCCATGACTGCACACTAAATGTACTTGTAAAAATAATATGGTACATATATTTGGTGTATTAGTGTGTATATGCGTAAGTATTATTCTGCTGGTGCTAGTCCCTATACCCCGTAAATATTATAAATATATAAATCATCTCAATATACTGTATCTCTACCACTGTAAATATTGTATGGTTGATCAGCTGCTGTTATGTAAATAAAATCATAATGCATGTATACAATCTATTTTTAATGTATTGTTCTTGATAATAAACCTGGGTTAATTTGCTATATTTATGTTATTATTATTTGATCCTTTCACAATTAAAGTTATTGTAGGGTGGAAGTAAATAAGAACAACTTTAAAGAACTATTTTTTATTTCATACACAATCATTCAGCATTGCAGAAGTATATAAACAGTTGGCTTTTATATACTCTGAATTGAGCCTGAATCATATTCAAGCTATAGGTGTAATTACATACATGGGCAATCCTTCAGTAAATTCAGCCTCCATTGATTTTATAGTTACACTCTCACATTTACACACATAGATACATCTACATCTACATCCATACCCCTGACGGTGTGCAGGGGAGGATACCTTGACTACCTTTATCAGTTCTACCATCTATTCCAGTCTTGTATTGTTCGTGGAAAGAAAGATTGTCGGTATGCCTCTGTGTGGGCTCTAATCTCTCTGATTTTATCCCCATGGTTTCTTCGTGAGATATACGTAGGAGGGAGCAATATACTGCTTGACTCCTCAGTGAAGGTATGTTCTCGGAACTTCAATAAAAACCCATACCAAGCTACTGAACATCTTTCTTGCAGAGTCTTCCACTGGAGTTTATCTATCACCTCCATAATGCTTTCATGATTACTAAATGATCCTGTAATGAAGTACGCTGCTCTCCATTGGATCTTCTCTATCTCTTCTATCAACCCTATCTGGTACGGATCCCACACCGGTGAGCAGTATTCAAGCAGTGGTTGAACATGTGTACTGTAACCTACTTCCTTTGTTTTTGGACTGCATTTCCTTAGGAGTCTTCTAATAAATCTCAGTCTGGCATCTGCTTTATCTACGATTAATTTTATATGATCATTCCATTTTAAATCACTCATAATGCCTACTCCCCGATAATTTATGGAATTAATTGCTTCCAGTTGCTGACCTGCTATATTGTAGCTAAATGATAAAGGATCTTTCTTTCTATGTATTTGCAGCACATTACACTTGTCTATATTGAGTTTCAATTGCCATTCCCCACTCCATGTGTCAATTCATTGCTGATCCTCCTGCATTTCAGTACAATTTTCCATTGTTACAACCTCTCGATATACTACAGCATCATCTGCAAATAGCCTCAGTGAACTTCTGATGTTATCCACAAGGTCATTTATATATATTATGAATAGCAATGGTCCTACGACACTCCCCTGAGGCACACCTGAAATCACTCTTACTTTGGAAGACTTCTCTCCATTGAGAATAACATGCTGCATTCTGTTATCTAGGATCTCTTCAATCCAATCACACAATTGGTCTGATAGTCTATATGCTCTTACTTTGTTCGTTAAACAACTGTGGGGAACTGTATCAAATGCCTTGCGGAAGTCAAGAAACACAACATCTACCCGGGAATACAGGCCAGACACATTGCTCTACTTGGTCTATATTTACACTGTTATTGCACAAATATTCAACAAATTCATAGTATGCCCCTCTCATATATGGATGCCAATTTTACACTCTATCTGTCACAGTTGATAATGCACATTACAGGTCTTTTCGTATAACAACACTTTGGTGTTTCAGATATATAGTCTTGTCCCATGAGGTAAATTCTAGCATTGCCTCACCATACATATCTACTATAGAGACTTTATGACCAAACATTTGAATGTCAAGAGGAATAAGGGAAGTATCATACTCTTCTGTCAGCTTTCTATTTATATATTTCATCATACTGCATAGATAGTCCCACTCATACAATGAATATTGCACTTTAGTGCTAATACATTGTGCATTTTATACCGCTGTAACTACTTCAAAGTCATTGCCAGGTGCAAAACTTACATTTACACATTTAGAAACAGAGAAAACAACATTGTATTTGTTAGTGAATAACAATACTCTTGTGGGCCTTGGCTGCTGTGGTTCTGCTATGGCATAATCAAGTGACACCAGGTCAGAATAGTCAGGATGACATCCTGTGGGCTGCGACTATGGAAACATCTGGGTGACCTAGTTCAGCACAGGATCAGGTGCTCATTGTAGTTGCTCTGCTCATGTTACTATGGCATAGTCTGACAATGCTGGGCAGCCTGTGGACTGTGGCTGCTGTTGCAATGCGTACAAATAATTTTCTTATACACATCTTGGCAGCTAGAGTTCATAAACTAAAAATGGTTTTCTTTTCTTAAACCTTTCATCATTATATCTGCTGGCACATAACTTTTTATAAATTTACTGTCTTTACTTCTTTGTTAGAAACAATTGCCCTTATATACTGATGTCAAACATCAATATGTTGTGAACTTTTATCATCTGAGTGATCAACAGACAAATTTAATGCAGTCTGATTATCATTAAATGAAGTTACACAATTGTCATAGCCTATCAGTTCATACAATAAATTTGTTACACGAATGGCCTCTCAACTAGCCTTAGAAATAACCATATATTAAGCCTCTAGGTGTTAGAAAGAACAACAGTCGCTTAGCACTTTGTCATGATACTATGGGACCACACAATTTGAAAATAAAACCAGTATATGATTTCCTGTTCCAGGAACAATTTGCCCAGTCTGCATCTATAAAACCACATAATTCTTAACCTCCTTTGGTAATTTTTAGACAGTAAACTTTACATGATTCAAATATTTAAAAATTCTCTTAGCACATTTCCAGTGGTTGTTAGAATATGAACTATTTAAATGGCTTAAATAGCTGACACTGAAATAAATATCTGATGTTCTACATACAGAAAGCTACATAAAATTACCAATTAGGGTTTGATAAGGAACATTATCCACCTTACTTTCTTTTTCACTTTGGAAATGAAGTTAAGTTTTAATAGGAGTTTCTACTGTCTTGCATACTGAATATTTCCAATACTGGGTAAATATACTCCTCTTGACTTAAAGCCAACACACCATTAATTTGTCATATATTATTTCCATCCCTAAACAATCTTTTTGTTATTGTTACAGCCTTTACTTTGAACTCCAAACTGAACTTACATTTCAAGATTTCAGTCTCATGTATGTCATTTGAGAAAATATAAAAATCATCAACATAGAAAGCCATCTTAGTAACTAAACCTTTGTTCTTATGTTTTAAAACCAAGCAAGGTTCTAGTCTAGAACCTTTGTAACCCAAACAATTTAAAACATCATTTACTCTTTGATTCTATATTATGTGTGATTGTTTTGACCCTAAAACAACTCTTTTTCATTTTAAAACTTTTCCATTATCATTGCAAATATTATTACCATTTAAAAATTTCCTCCTTCAGAATACCCTTTCAAATGCTCTCTTCACATCAAGATGTGTTATGTTTAAATACAGCTCAACAGATAAAGCCATTAAAAGTCTACATGTAGAATGTGTTATCAAAGTTGAGAAGGTTTCATCATAATCAATACCAGGTTTCTGAGTGAATCCTCTTGCTACTAGCCTGATATGATGCTGCACTTCTCCTTCACTGTTGGTCACCACATGTGAGAAAGTTTCATCATAATCAGTTTTAGGTCTCCGGGTGAATCCTCTTGCCACTAATCTGGCATGATCCCGCACTTTACCTTCACTGTTGATTTTTTACGTGAACACCCATTTACTCTGCACATATCTACCACTTTTTGGAAGATCTACAACTTCCTAAGTATTGTTGTCTTTAAAAGCTTGTATCTCTTCATCCACAATAAATTTCCCCTCTTCATCATCAGGTCTACAAAGAGCCTCCACCACAGTTATTGGGTTCTCCATCTGATCTGAACTTCCTAGAGAAAAGTAAGTCTCATAATCATCAAATCTCCTATTTGTTTTGAAGTGCTGCTGTGATCTGCTAACTATCTTCACTTCAGTTTTTTGTGAAACAAGTTTTTGATCATCAGCTGCTTCCTTTGACTTCACTGAGTCTTCTGAAGCACCACGTAAATCTTCTTTTGATATAGGATCAGACTTTTATTTTTCTTCTACTTCCCCGAATGAACTCACAGTTTCTTTGTGATTCTTTATTTCAACCTCTACTTCATTGACATTTTTCGTTACAGTCATATCTCTACTTATCACTTCATCATTTGCTTCAAATCCATAAAGACTACAGTCTTTTGTGGTATTGATATATCCCACTGCATGTACAGCATATCTGGACTTAAAGTGGCTTAGCAGCACTGCTACCTTTATGTGGAACAGGCTGCCTTGTTTGCTTACTTTTATTACATACCACACAATTCTGCTTATTAATATTGCTGTCAATATCTTCACACACCATTCCTTCAATAGCACCACCCATCATATTTATAAAATCCTTTGCATTTAACTGTCCTAATCTTTTATGCCAAATAGATGTAGTAACCATTAATAAAAAAATTACATCTCTTGTCAATGTTCAGCTTCTAAACACGTTAACACAATCTGCAGTTGCAACTAAATCTTGCTACTCATTAAAAATATTACAGTAATTGCTACAAAATTCAGCTTTTTCAATCAATCAGCTTGTAGACAGTAAATTAATTCTCAATTCTGGAGCACGCACAACAGTTTTCATTGTGACATCATAGCAAGTCTTTTCAACTACTGCTGTTAAAACAACTTTTACAGAGCATAACACTAGAATTTAAGTCTGACTCACCACCACAATTTTATACACCAAAGTGCCAAGGGAACTGGTATAGGTGTGCATATTCAAATACAGAATATGTAAACAGGCAGAATACGGCACTGTGGTTGGCAACGCCTATATAAGACAACAAGTGTCTGGCTCAGTTGTTAGATCAGTTACTGCTGCTACAACGCCAAATAATCAAGATTTAAGTGAGTTTGAATGTGGTGTTATAGTCAGCGCATGAGCAATGGGACAGAGCATCTCCAAGGTGACGATGAAATGGCGATTTTTCTGTATGACCATTTCATGAATGTACCATGCATATCAGGAATCTGGTGAAACCTCAAATCTCTGACTCTGCTGCAGCAGGAAAAAGATCCTACAAGAACAGGAACAATGATGACTAAAGAGAATTGTTCAATGTGACAGAAGTGCGACCCTTTTGCAAATTGCTGCAGATTTCAATGCTTAGCCATCAACAAGTGTCAGCATGTGAACTATTCAACGAAACATCGTTGATATGGACTTTTGGAGCTGAATGCCCAGTAGTGTACCCTTGATGACTGTAGGTCGAAAAGCTTTATCTCTCGCCTGGGCCAGTCAACACTGACATGTTGCCTGGTTGGATGAGTCTCGTTTCAAATAGTATTGAGCGGATGGGCGTGCACAAATATGGAGACAACCTCATGAATCCATGGATCCTGCATGTCAGCAGGGAACTGTTCAAGCTGCTGGAGGCTCTGTAATGGTGTGGGGTATGAGCAGTTGGAGTGATATGGAACCCCTGCTACGTCTAGATACGATTCTGATAAGTGATATGTATGCCTGGTCACCTGCTTCCTTTCACGTCCATTGGGCATTCTGACAAACTTGGGCAATTCCAGCAGGACAATGTGGCACCACACGCATCCAGAATTGCTACAAAATGGTTCCAGGAGCACTCTTCTGAGTTGAAACATTTCTGCTGGCCACCAAAGTCTCCAGACATGAACGTTATTGAGCATATCTGGCATGCCTTGCAATGTATTGTTCAGAAGAGATATCCACTCCCTCATACTCTTACAGATTTGTGGACAGCTCTGCAGGATTCCTGGTGTCAATTCCCTTCAGCACTACTTCAGACAGTTTTCGAGTGTATGACATGTCTTGTTGTGGCACTGCTCATGGGGGCCCTACATGATATTAGGCAGGTGTACCAGTTTCTTTGGCTCTTCAGCGTATATTCTAACTTCATTTACTGTAGTCTTCATTGAATTTTTATTTGCAGTGAGATACACATTAGCACCCAAATTAACATACCTGTCACTTCTATTAAAAGAACATCTTCAAAGCATTGCACTGAAGGTATTTGAGATTCTGTTTTGTATATCTTTCATCTCTTTGTTAGAGACTTACTTTTAAAATGTTCTGGCTTTTTGCACTTTCAGCAAATAACTTCCATCTTACACTGATGCTGATGTCTCACATGATTTGAAATACAAGTTCACTGGTATTTCTAAATGACAACACAGAAATCCCATATTGGTGAAAATACATTTGATCACTGTGCCCACTTTTCACTCTAAAACCACTGCCAGCGGCATACTCTTCTTCCATATATAGAGAAGTATACATGTAATTACATCTCTTGTAATAGGAACTCCTGAATGTTTAGTGATCATAATCATCAGAGAGTATTTTTCCAGTAATCCTGCTAACGATAATGAACCAGTACATTCAACACTAACATCAAAACCATTTCTACATAATTTTGACCATTTTCTACTTCTTCCTTTACATAGTTTGTCATTGAATCACATTTTTCTAACAATACTGATATTAATGTTCTCAAAAAGTTTACTCTTCACGCAAAAACAGAGTCATCAGTTACTGTTGCAAGTCCACTGTTATTGCTACTTTATACATGTATGTAGAGAGACAGATCAACAGTAAGAATTATTTTCATATTGTACTTGGCATTATTTGTTACAACTGCATCTGAGATACATTTTGCCACTCCTTTGAAACTAAACATGTTCTCAATTGCAAAATACCAATCTCCATAGTTTGCATGTCCTTTCAGCTTTGTCAGCTTTGTCACATAAGTCAATTAATTTGTTGGCATCCTTGCTAAGTAAAAAAATTCTTCTATTGAAGAATGGTATTCTGGACTGGGCTGGAAACCTGTTAAGAGTATTGACACACGTGGATGCACATGTGGAGACTACCAGTAAATTACTTCTACTGAGAACACTGATGAGTGTATTACTGTATAGTATATTGGATCTCCTCAGGTTAAAACAAACACACACATTGTACTGCACTGAGTGCTACATGAGATAGTGTACAAGGACTGTAACATGATACAGGACAAGACATGACACAATAACAGGTACACACTGGCAAAAAGACAGATGGTCAAGTGGGCATGTACTTAGACTGAGTAAAGACACTGGTACATACAACCAAAGACATATGAACACCATTGCTCACATGAGTCCACAGGTGTTCATTTGAATGGTTTTGAATAAACTCAATATTGTATACCATGGATTAACGATTAGTTTATGATTTGCTGTTAGCTTTTGAACACTTTAATGTTGATGTGTTTAGAGATAAGATTTTGATGGAACCGTAAAATTGAAGGGAAATGCAAGCAGCAGATGCTAATAGTCAACACGGTGATGAATTGAGACGGTGTGTATGAAGAATATAATTCTCTTGTGTTTAGGTTAAAATTTATGACACTTATTGTCACGTATGTGTTAGGATAAAGTTTTGGAGGATCAGTTTGCTGTGTACAATTTATGTTTAGTTTAAAATTTTGAGGGATATTTTTGCTGTGCACAGTGATCACTGACCACTGTGCACCCAGTCAGCAGTAGTAACTGTGAGACAGAGCCAACTGGGAGCTGCAGCAACCATCACCATGCCTTATCTTGTCACAGTGCACAACTTCACGGACAGCACACAACAAGCAGCTGGCAATGGCAGTCCACACACAGTGGCATGCCTTAACACATTGGGTCAGCAGCAGCAGATCATAGAAAACAACAAATAAATTTAAGTGTTGCAGTGTGAGTTCAGTATTTTGCTATTCAGCTCTTGTATTAGTCACAGGGATGAAGCAAGAAAGCAAAACATTACACAATAATTGTAGATCCATGGCTAGTGGCAGTGAATCTGACAGCCCAAAGAAAATGAAGGTAGACTGGGTAAAAGCAATATAGAGTTGGATGATGACTGAATTTAAAACTGAGATTTGCAATATGAGAACTAGTTTTGAAAGTTCTATTTGAAGTTTAGACAGTTAAGTGATATGCGGAGTTCAAAAGATGATTTGGATGGTAAAAGCGAGGATTTAGACAATACGTTGGTGGATCAAACTGTAAACGATGTTGTTGTTGTGGTCTTCAGTCCGGAGACTGGTTTGATGCAGCTCTCCATGCTACTCTATCCTGTGCAAGTTTCTTCATCTCCCAGTACCTACTGCAACCTACATCCTTCTGAATCTGTTTAGTGTATTCATCTCTTGGTCTCCCTCTACGATTTTTACCCTCCACGCTGCCCTCCAATACTAATTTGGTGATCCCTTGATGCCTCAGAACATGTCCTACCAACCGATCCCTTCTTCTGGTCAAGTTGTGCCACAAACTTCTCTTCTCCCCAATCCTATTCAATACTTCCTCATTAGTTATGTGATCTACCCATCTAATCTTCAGCATTCTTCTGTGGCACCACATTTCGAAAGCTTCTATTCTCTTCTTGTCCAAACTATTTATCATCCATGTTTCACTTCCATACATGGCTACACTCCATACAAATACTTTCAGAAATGACTTCCTGACACTTAAATCTATACTCAATGTTAACAAATTTCTCTTCTTCAGAAACGCTTTCCTTGCCATTGCCAGTCTACATTTTATATCCTCTCTACTTCGACCATCATCAGTTATTTTGCTCCCCAAATAGCAAAATTCCTTTACTACTTTAAGTGTCTCATTTCCTAATCTAATTCCCTCAGCATCACCCGACTTAATTTGACTACATTCCATTATCCTTGTTTTGCTTTTGTTGATGTTCATCTTATATCCTCCTTTCAAGACACTGTCCATTCCATTCAACTGCTCTTCCAAGTCCTTTGCTGTCTCTGACAGAATTACAATGTCATCGGCGAACCTCAAAGTTTTTATTTCTTCTCCATGGATTTTAATACCTACTCCGAATTTTTCTTTTGTTTCCATTACTGCTTGCTCAAAATACAGATTGAATAACATTGGGGAGAGGCTACAACCCTGTCTTACTCCCTTCCCAACCACTGCTTCCCTTTCATGTCCTTGACTCTTATAACTGCCATCTGGTTTCTGTACAAATTGTAAATAGCCTTTCACTCCCTGTATTTTACCCCTGCCACCTTTAGAATTTGAAAGAGAATATTCCAGTCAACATTGTCAAAAGCTTTCTCTAAGTCTACAAATGCTAGAAACGTAGGTTTGCCTTTCCTTAATCTTTCTTCTAAGGTAAGTCGTAAGGTCAGTATTGCCCCACGTGTTCCAATGTTTCTACGGAATCCAAACTGATCTTCCCCGAGGTTGGCTTCTACTAGTTTTTCCATTCATCTGTAAAGTATTCGTGTTAGTACTTTGCAGCTGTGACTTATTAAACTGATAGTTCGGTAATTTTCACATCTGTCAACACCTGCTTTCTTTGGGATTGGAATTATTATATTCTTCTTGAAGTCTGAGGGTATTTCGCCTGTTTCATACATCTTGCTCACCAGATGTTAGAGTTTGTCAGGACTGGCTCTCCCAAGGCCGTCAGTAGTTCCAATGGAATGTTGTCTACTCCGGGGGCCTTGTTTCGACTCAGGTCTTTCAATGCTCTGTCAAACTCTTCACGCAGTATCATATCTCCCATTTCATCTTCATCTACATTCTCTCATTTCCATAATATTGTCCTCAAGTACATCGCCCTTGTATAGACCCTCTATATACTCCTTCCACCTTTCTGCTTTCCCTTCTTTGCTTAGAACTGGGTTTCCATCTGAGCTCTTGATATTCATACAAGTCATTCTTTTATCTCCAAAGGTCTCTTTAATTTTCCTGTAGTTAGTATCTATCTTACCCCTAGTGAGATAACCCTCTACATCCTTACATTTGTCCTCTAGCCATCCCTGCTTAGCCATTTTGCACTTCCTGTCGATCTCATTTTTGAGACGTTTGTATTCCTTTTTGCCTGCATTTTTATATTTTCTCCTTTCATCAATTAAATTCAATATTTCTTCTGTTACCCAAGGATTTCTACTAGCCCTCATCTTTTTACCTACTTGATCCTTTGCTGCCTTCGCTACTTCATCCCTCAAAGCCACTCATTCTTCTTCTACTGTATTTCTTTCCCCCATTCCTCTCAATTGTTCCCTTATACTCTCCCTGAAACTCTGTACAACCTCTGGTTCTTTCAGTTTATCCAGGTCCCATCTCCTTAAATTCCCACCTTTTTGCAGTTTCTTCAGTTTTAATCTACAGGTCATAACCAATAGATTGTGGTCAGAGTCCACATCTGCCCCTGGAAATGTCTTACAATTTAAAACCTGGTTCCTAAATCTCTGTCTTACCATTATATAATCTATCTGATACCTTTTAGTATCTCCAGGGTTCTTCCATGTATACAACCTTCTTTCATGATTCTTAAACCAAGTGTTAGCTATGATTATGTTGAGCTCTGTGCAAAATTCTACCAGGCGGCTTCCTCTTTCATTTCTTAGCCCCAATCCATATTCACCTACTATGTTTCCTTTTCTCTCTTTTCCTACTATTGAATTCCAGTCACCCATGACTATTAAATTTTCATCTCCCTTCACAATCTGAATAATTTCTTTTATTTCATCATACATTTCTTCAATTTCTTCGTCATCTGCAGAGCTAGTTGGCATATAAACTTGTACTACTGTAGTAGGTGTGGGCTTCGTATCTATCTTGGCCACAATAATGTGTTCACTATGCTGTTTGTAGTAGCTTACCCGCATTCCTATTTTCCTATTCATTATTAAACCTACTCCTGCATTACCCCTATTTGATTTTGTGTTTATCACCCTGTAGTCACCTGACCAGAAGTCTTGTTCCTCCTGCCACCAAACTTCACTAATTCCCACTATATCTAACTTCAACCCATCCATTTCCCTTTTTAAATTTTCTAACCTACCTGCCCGATTAAAGGATCTGACATTCCACACTCCGATCCGTAGAACGCCAGTTTTCTTTCTCCGGATAAAGACATCCTGTTGAGTAGTCCCCGTCCGGAGATCCGAATGGGGGACTATTTTACCTCTGGAATATTTTACCCAAGAGGACGCCATCATCATTTAATCATACAGTGAAGCTGCATGGCCTCAGGAAAAATTACGGCTGTAGTTTCCCCTTGCTTTCAGCCGTTCGCAGTACCACCACAGCAAGGCTGTTTTGGTTATTGTTACAAGGCCAGATCAGTCAATCATCCAGACTGTTGCCCTTGCAACTACTGAAAAGGCTGCTGCCCCTCTTCAGGAACCACACGTTTGTCTGGCCTCTCAACAGGTACCCCTCCTTTGTGGTTGCACCTACGGTACGGCTATCTGTATCGCTGAGGCACGCAAGCCTCCCCACCAACGGCAAGGTCCATGGTTCACGGGTGGGGGGGGGGGGGGGGGGGGAATTAGAGGTGAGACAGACTCAGGTGAGCAGTTGTGTAATGCGAGGGATGAAGGGATGAGGCAGGCTCTAATTCATGTGGACAGAATAATCTGAGAAAGGAAATGGAAAATAGGGTTATTGTGAGTAACAGTAAAATTAACATACCAAGCAGCAGAATAAATAAGCCAGAATTTTGCATTGCTTCTGGAAATTTGAGATGACATATTGTGCAAGTACTCAGTGATAAAACTTTTTACAGTCAAAGCAAGTATCATGCTGTTGACTTCCTTGCAGCATGCAAAGAATGTTCCATTGAAGGGATAAGTGAACAAAGTACAATTAAATTTATAAAGAGATTATTAGAAGGTTCTGCTCAGACATGGGCAAATCAGAGTGTAACCAGTTTAGTTCTTATGATGTACGGTACTTGAAAAAGATTGTTAAATGGAGTTTGGAGCCAAGCTAAGGAATTTGGATTGCAAAAAGAGTTTCTTAATGGGCCAGGGCACAAAGGAGAGAGATATACTATGGAAGAGTTTTTTTAGGAGGAGCTGGAAACATTAATACATTTAGGTAGTTTATTGGGAGTACTCACTGAAATTTATGCACTAAGAAGGAGCATACCAGAAACTTTATAGTGGGAATTAATACATTATCCTACTGCTTCCATTGAAAGTTTCTTAGAATTTATAGAGAGAATGGACTAGGCAATGTGCCATAAGCCAAGTTTTGGCAATAATAATCATGGAAACAATCAAAGTAATTATGAAGGTAAAAGGAATGACAGGAAACTGGGGAATAATCAACAGCAATAGAAACAGAAACATGAACTAGGAGGAGAATTGGAGAGGAGACAGAGAATGATGAGAAGAGGAATTAGAGGGGTCCATGGGACAATAACTACAGGAATGAACCAAAGAAAATGCAAGAAAATAGAGCTACGAGAGGGGAACAAGGTTACGGATGCCAACAGGAATTTTGTATCAATTGGGGTCCACTTTGGGAGAGGACCAAGAGATGGGAAAATAATTATAGGCAAGATAACAGGGAATTTCACAATAACAATAAAAATAATGAAGTAAGAGAAGAGAGAGTATGTGGAATGCAGGAAGTTTTGGAAAGGGTAATTTATTTGGAGGCTGGTTTAAGCAGCATGATAGAAAGAATTCCTATAAGAGAACATTTTGGAGAGAAAGAAGGAATCAATGGAAAGAACTTAATACTCGAGACTTATTTAATGAAGAAGATGGCAGTAATATGAATGTTGAAGAAAATAATGTTGATCTGACATCTATGTTATACAGTGAATCAGAATCAACTGTGCAGCCTGAGTAAGTAAATGTGTGCTGGAGTGCTGGAATGGAGAGTGAAAACTGCAACAGTACTAATATTGAATTAGATGAGAAGGAATATACCTCATTGGAGGTCAGTACTAATTATGTTAGGCCAATAGTGCCTGAAGCTAGTGAAGTTGTGGATGGAGGTGTACAAGGAGGCACATGCTCTGGTGATGGGGGTGAGTTTAATTGTGTGCAGATAGTGTTTCCTGTACCATAAATCTTTGTTGATGGTGCTTGTGATATGCAAAATATAGCTGCAGATGGTGAGTTTGTGGTAGAAACTGTGAATGATTCAATACATCCTAAAGATGTGAATTCTGTGACAAATGGTTCGAATGAAGAAGTTGGGAAGGCACATTTATCTGTTAAACTTCAGGAGGAGAAGAAGAACAAGAAGAGAGACTTTAATTCAGTTGAATGGGTAGCCAGAACCTGGTTTTAGAAG
This sequence comes from Schistocerca piceifrons, assembly GCF_021461385.2. Classification (NCBI taxonomy): domain Eukaryota; kingdom Metazoa; phylum Arthropoda; class Insecta; order Orthoptera; family Acrididae; genus Schistocerca; species Schistocerca piceifrons. The sequence goes on from NC_060149.1 coordinate 577,658,954, forward strand.
AGGCCACCTCAGGATTGGTAGCTTAGTGAGCTTGATTATGGTTGGCTGTGCGGTCTAATGCATGGCTTTCCAGGCGAGAAGGAGCGGCTGGTCCCCAGCACGAATCCACCTAGCAGATTTGTGTCGAGGTCCAGTGAACCGGCCAGTCTGTGGATGGTTTTTAGACGGTTTTCCATCTGCCTCGGCAAATGCAGGCTGGTTCCCCTTATTCCGCCTCAGTTACACTATGTCGGCGATTGGTGCATGAACTAGCTCTCCACGTACAACCATTACTCTACCACAGGGGGGGGGGGGGGGGGGGGGGGGGGGGGGGTCCACCAGGGGCCGAACCACACAATAACCCTGGGTTTGGTGTGGGGCGGTGGAGGGGTGAAGTGGACTGCTGTAGTCATCATGGGGTTGTGGACAACTGCGGCTGCGGCGGGGACTGAGCCTCTCCGTCGTTTCTAGGTCCCCGGTTAATATACAACATACAAGCTTGATTATGCTAAGCAGACAAGGGAGCTCATGAATATGAAGAAATTTTGAAGGAATTATTCAACAGAAACAAATATCTTGAATTATTGGGAGAAGAATGTATGTTTAGAAGGAAAAATTAAAACGTTCTCTAAAGATTTATGTGTAGAGTATGAGGGGTTTTTGAGCTACATTTGACAGATCAGTGCAGTGGCCCTGTGGTCACGCACACTGATTGATAATTTTGTTGTCTCAAGTTCAATTTCTGCTGCTGCCACCATGTTTTTCTTCATTTTGTTTTATTCCACACAACGTTAATCTATTAATTATAAAATTTAAATAAATTTAATGAGTTCAATTTAAATATGTAAAATTAATATCTTCAATTCAGCTATGATTATTCCCCTTGTAAATAAAAAGAGTAGATAAGGAAATTTAGTATGAAAATGTATGAGAAGGGTTGGCTCTATGGGTTTGATGTTTGCAATGCATGTTTTTGCTTTCCATGTTTTTTATTTGAGAAGAATTATGTGTGTGGTACAAAAGGAGTGAAATATCTAGGACAGGCTCATCCAAACTGTGCCCCTAGCGCCTGCAATCGCCCACAGCCAGCGCCCAGGGCAAATTCATATGTTGCTGCAGTGGCCGAGCTGTGCCGCTTAGCTGGCCATACGGAGCGCCCGAACGCCAGCCAATAGATGTATTTGTTCGCCCATTTTCCCTTCGGGCAGAGGACGTCTCACAAATGCTTCAACTAGAGCTGATTGACATACAGTGCCATATCCACCCGAAGGACCGCTTTCTTATGTGTAAAACTTTGGATGACTTTTACAGCTGTCTTCCATGAGAGAAATATCCTCTTTTGCACAAGCATGTGACCAAAGTTCTCTCAATGTTTGGTTCCACATATATTTGTGAGCGCTTTTTCTCTCTTTTAAAGCTTGCTAAAACTAAGGACCGTTCATTCCTTGGCAATAAAAATTTGCACAATTCTTTGAGGTTAGTAGTCTCACGGAATATTGTACCAAGCCTAGACAAAATCGTTTCCTTGAAAAAGAAAAACATGTAAAATGTTAATTGTCTTCTTTAACAATGTTTACTGTAAGAATTAAAGAGCTTTATAACCTTAATTCTATTTTAATAAGTTTTCAAACTTGATCAGTTAAAATTATTACGTACAAAACAGCAAACTAAGGATCCGATTTCCAAACTCTGAAAAAGGATACAAAAAATTGTACCACGAAGTATAACAAAAAATACTTACTAGTAACTACTAACAGACTGAGATTCTATATCCCTTACATAAAATTAATTCTAAAATAGAATATTTTGTTCATATGTTTGATCTGACTGTGGGACAGTCCAGCGCAGAGCAGTGCTGTTCGATCTTACTTGCTCTGCAGCTCTCTCTCTCTCTCTCTCTCTATCTCTCTGTCTCTGTCTCTGTCTCTCTGTCTGTCTCTCTCTCTCTCTCTCTCTCTCACTCCTATGGCGACACTAGCGATACACGGTCACGGACGGGTTGCTGAACTACACTGTCTTTGTCTTGTGCCCGCGGGGCGTGGGCACGCCCCCCGGACGCAATTCTTGGATGAGCCTGATCTAGGACATACTAATGTATTAATAAAAAACATAGCAGAAATCTCAAACAACATAGTTGATCTTAGGGCATTAGGTAAAGCTAACATCACAAAAATATTAAGTTATGCCTATGATGACAACATAGTAAATCACAGTCTTTTTCATTTCGGAATATTGTAACATATTGGTAAAATTTGGCATGAGCCACAACTGGTGTTTATGATGTGAAAAGATGTCATGAGCAACGATAGTGCAGATAATATGAGTTCAGTTAGTGGAAGCAGTGAGGATGATGAAGAGATTAAAACCCTTTTCATTATTAATGATGGATAACATATGATTGATGATAAAGAGGATACCATTGGACCTGGGGTGAATAAGAAGGAGAGTGATTTTGATGGTGATGACTAAGTATCTGTGGCTAAATGGTTTTGGAAATGTCCACCTAAAAATGGATAAATCATTAGTTTGATTATGTGAGCTGGGTAAAGGATCTGGGTAAGTAGGAGGCTAGTTATCAGGGTCTTTTTGATGAAATGATTGCTGAGGATGAGATTTTCAGTTTGTTTGGTGAGGAAAGGATGTGTATGATGAGTAAACAAGACATGGGTTATAAAAGGTGTTATGCAGTTGAGTATGCTAGGATTGATAATATTGCAAGTGGTGGAGATAAAAATATTGAGTCAGCAGAGAGGGAACAGTGTATGATTAGTGTTATTGCAGATAATGGAAGAGTGAGTGCTTTGGTGGACACTGATAGGGACCTATGTAGGGTATTGCCAATGTTTGTAGATTCAGTCACATGTAGAATAGATTTTGAAAATGTCCAATTGCAGAAATATGACAAAAACTAAAAATATAAAATTATTATGCAACAATGAGGACAAATGTGCTGCTGTGTGTGGAAAAAGAGGATGAACAGTGCAGACATGCATTCCTAGTACAGTAGTTGGAGGGACAGACGTTAGCATGAGTGTTTGGAAGAATTTCTTAAGAAGGCAGAACGGAAATATTTGTTGGAAAGAACAAGTACTAGAACTAAACTTTCATAGGGGCAACCAAAGTGAAGTTTAAAGATACACTGATGGGAGAAAACAGGATGCCCAGTTTGTGTGTGTATGAAGAGCTGAAAGAGGGAATAGGTTAAAACTGATCAGGGATGTACACCAATGTATGGTGAGCGTTTGAATGTATGTGGATATGCCTATGGATATTACCAGAAAATTACTTCTATTGAGAACACTGATGGATGTATTGTTGTACACTTTATTAAAACACTTCAAGTTATAAAAAACTCACACATTATACTGCACTGAGTACTACATGCCATAGTGTATGAGGAACATAATATTATACATGATAAGACACAATAACAGGTACACAAGGCAAGTAGGCAGATTGTCAAGTGGACACAAATTGAGAATGAGCAACGAAACACAAACATGATTCCTCACACAAATCCACAGATGTTAATTTGGATGCTTTTGACTAAACTTAAAACCCCCACTTCAAAATATTGAAACGATTTACTTAAAAACATCTGATCCATAGAGTTCATAAATTCAGAATGTTTTTCTTTTTGTAATTCTTTTGTCAATATGTCTGCCAGCATATCACTTGTTTGTAAATACACTGTTTTTACTTCTTTGTTAGATACGTCTTCCCTTATATAATTGTATCTAACATCAATGTATGAGTTCTGTTCAAAAAATTTTGGAAAAGTATCCACAAAATTTTTCTGTGCTTATCTTTCACTTATTGTGCATGGTCTTCTTTGAAATACTCTCCTCCACAATTGTTACACTACTCCCAGTGCCACTTTCACTTCTGGAAGCAGTCGTGGTATACCTCTTGCTGGATCACATAAAACACCACTTGCGAATTTTCTTTTATCTCATCTATCATTGCAAATCTTCCTCCTTTCAAAGTCTACAGGGGCCATGTCTGGGAAGTACAGAGGATGAGGCAGCTCAGTGATTTTGTATTTTGTGCAATAGCCACATGCCAACAGGGATGAATGTGGGTGCACTATCATGATGCAAGAGTCATAAGTTGTCTCACCACATTTCAGGACATTTCCTTCTCACATTTTCTCACAGGTGTCACATGACTTCCCAATAGTACCATCAATTAACAGTTTGTCCCTGTGGCATCAGTTCATGATGAACTAATCCTTCAAAGTCAAAGAAAACTATCAGCGTGGCTTTGACATTTGACCTGACCTGACAAGCTTTTCTTGGTCCTGAAGAACCTTTCCTGTTCCGTTGTGAAGATTGAACCTTGGTCTCAACATCATAACCATACACCTACATCTTGTCAACACTTATGATTATTTTAAGGAACACCTTGTTCTTATTTACATGATCCAGAAAAGTCTTTCCGGTCTTGAATCAAGATCCGTGGGATGAGCTCGGCGATAACACAATACATTCCAAGATGCTGTGTCAAGATTTCATGACATGATCCAACTGAAATGTTACATTCTTTTGCAATCATTTGGACAGTCAGTCTTTAATTGGCATGCACAATTTTGATGATGTTCCTGACATGAGCTTCGTTGGTAGACGTTGAAGGGTGTCCTGAATGAGGGTCATCTTGATCTTGTGCCCAGGTATTTTTAAACTAAGTGTGGCTTAAGCACTCATCTTTGTAGGCTTCCTGCATCATTTAGAGTGTATCTGTAAAGGATTTCTTGAGTTTTGCACAAAATTTAATGCAAACTGTGCGACACAATGTTCTACTCAATAGGCCACTGAACAATAACTAGCAGATATAAAACGATGAAACTTCCAGTAGTTACACATTAAACATAGCTGTGTGCAGGGATGCCATCCACATCTCACTCCAACACACCATTGGCACGAAATTATGAATGTTCCAGAATTTTTTGACCAGACCTTGTACTTTGACCTTTTGTGATCTGAAGGATGAACAGACAAATTTATTGTACTCCGATTATCATTAAATAAAATTACACACTTATCACAGCCTACCAGTTCATAGAATAAAATTCTTAAGTAATTGGACTGTAACCAGCCTCAGAAAGAGCCACATACTCAGCCTCTGAGCTAGAAGAAGAAACAGTTTTCTGGTTAGTACTTTGCCATCATATTAGAGAACCACACAATTTGAAAATAAAACCAGCACATGATATCCTGTCTAAGGAACAATTTTCCCATTCTGCATCTACAAAACCATATAATTCTAAATGACCTTTGGTAAGTTTAAGACAGTAAGCCTTAGTTTCTTCAAACATGTCAAAATTCTCTTAGTATATTTCCAACACTTGTTAGAGTATGAACTATTAAACTGTCTTAAATAGCTGACACTATGATACTGAAAGAAATATCTGGTCTTCTAAGTATAGACAAATACATTAAACTACCAATCTGGGTTGAAACACTTCTGCTGGCCACCAAAATCCCCAGAGATGATTTGGAACATCATCCACCATATATTATTTTGCACTTTGGAAATCAAGTTTAGTTTCAATAGCAATTTTTACAGGCTGTCATATTGAACCTTTCCATTTCTGATAAATATACTCCTTTTGACTTGAAGCCAACACACCAAATCATCAACATGTAAAGCCACTATAGTAGCTAAACCTTTGTTATTATGTTTTAAAAACAAGCAAGGTTCTAATCTAGACCTTTTGTAACCCAAAAGAATTAAAACATCATTTATTCTTTGCTTCCATACTTTGGATCATTATTTTAACCCATACATAGCCCTTTTGTTTTAAAATTTTTCCCTTATCATTATAAAGATTATTTATTACCTTCATGTTGTTTTATAAAAACTTCCTCATTCAGAAAATCATTTAAAAAGTAGTCTTCATATAAAGATGTTTAAATTTAGTTCTACAGATAAAGCCATTATAAGTCCGAGTATAGAATGCATTACCACTTTCGAAGAAGTTTCATCATAATCAGGTCTAGGTTTCTGAGTGAATCTTCTTGCCACTAACCTGGCATGGTGCTGTGCTTTACCTTTAATGTTGCTATTCTTCAACACTGATTCAGTCTGCACAACACAAGAACTTTCTGAAAGATCTACAACTTTCCAAGTATTGTTGTCTTCAAAAGCTCATATTTCTTCATGTATAGCACATTCCCATTGTTCTGCAAATGGCCTCCTCTGCAGTTACTGCTGCCACCATATGATCTGGAGTTCCTGTAGAAAAGCAAGTCTCATAATCATCATATCTTCTATGTGGTATGAATTGCCACTGTGATCTGCCAACCATCTTCATTTCAGTTGCTTGTGAAACAAATTTTTGGCCATCAGTTTCCAGCTGTCATTTGACTCAGTCTTCTCAAGCAGTGTGTAAGACTTCTTTTGATATAGGATCAGACTTCTTTTCCTTCTTCATCATCCCTAATTGAGCTCCTTCATGATTCTTTATTTCAACCACTACATCATTGACATTTTCCATTGCAGTCATGCATCTGTTTATCACTTTGTCATTTGCACCAGGATCACTAAGTCTTTTGTGGTATTACTATATCCAAATGCACATACACTGAAGTGCCAAAGAAAATGGTATAGACATGCATATTCAAATACAAAGATATGTAAACAGGTAGAATACAGCACAGCGGTCAGCAATGCCTATATATGACAACAAGTGTTCGGTGCAGTTGTTAGATCAGTTACTGCTACTACAATGGCAGGTTATCAAGATTTAAGTGAGTTTGAATGTGGTTTTGTGGAATATCTAGAATCCGGTAAAACATCAAATCTCCAACATCGCTGTGGCCAGAAAAAAATCCTGCAACAACGGGACCAAGGACAACTGAGGAGGCCGGCCGGGGTGGCCGAGTGGTTCTAGGCGCTACAGTCTGAAACCACGTGACCGCTACGGTCGCAGGTTCGAATCCTGCCTCGGGCATGGATGTGTGTGATGTCCTTAGGTTAGTTAGGTTTAAGTAGTTCTAAGTTCTAGGGGGCTGATGACCTCAGAAGTTAAGTACCATAGTGCTAAGAGCCATTTGAACCATTTTGAGCAACTGAAGAGAATCATTCAACATGGCAGAAGTAAAATCCTTCCACAGATCTCAGTGCTGGGCAATCAGCAAGTATCACCCTGCAAACCATTCAACGAAACATCATCGATATAGGCTTTTGGGACCAATGGCCCACTCGTGTACAGTTGATGACAGCAGGACACAAAGTTCATGAACACATGGACCCTGCATGTCAGCAGTGAACTGCCCAGGCTGCTAAAGGCTCTGTAATGGTGTGGGGCATGTGCACTGGAGTGGTATGGGACCCCTGATACCACTTGATATGACTCTGACAGGTGACACATATGTAAGCGTCTTATCTGATCACCTGCATCCTTTCATGTCCATTGTGCATTCCAAAGGACTTGGTCAATTCCAGCAGGACAATGTGACACCCAACACGTCTAGAATTGCTACGGAGTAGCTCCAGGAACACCCTTCTGAGTTTAAACACTTCCGCTGCCCGCAAAACTCCCCAGAGATGCACATTATGGAGAATATTTGGGATGCTTTGCAACATGCTGTTCAGAAGAGATATCCATCTCCTCATACTCTTACAGATTTTTGGACATCCCTGCAGAACTCATAATATCAGTTCCCTCCACATTAGTCGAGTCCATGCCACATCATGTTGAGGAACTTCTGCATGCTCATGGATGCCCTACAGTTTATTAAGCAGGTGTACTAGTTTCTTTTGCGCTTCAGTGTATAACTTCAAGTGACCTTTCAACTTCAAGCTGCCTTTATACAGCATAGGCTGTCTTGTTTGCTTGTGCTCATTACATACCACACAATTCTGCTTACAAGGGAAACTCCCCATAACAGCCCCTCAAATTTAGTGGTATGATGACCCAGTAGATAGACCATCAAAAACTGAACACAGATCAAGCATGAAAACAAGAAGAAGGTGTACTGAACTGTGAAAAAAGAAGTAAAATCAAAACAGTGAATGGTCCCATCTCAAGATGCGCAACACTGAGCACACCTCTGTGCCCATGATGTCTTGGTTATGTGGTCATGGTACTGTACTTCAAAGGGGTAAATCTGGGTTCAAATCACCCTCATGTTCAATTTTTTTTCACTAAATTATGATCTGTCTGTCCAGTCATTGTCATGTCTGTGTCTGTGACATGGTGCATTGTCCATTCACAACAGTGAGGTGTAAGGGAGGGTCCTCCAGATGTACATACCTCCTATTTGTTCTACACTAGTACCATCTGTTATGAGTGCTGGAAATTTTGACTTTTGAATTCATTTGTTGTAAAATAGTTCACAATATTTTTTTAATTTAATTTATTTATTTATTTATTGAGTGGTCTATGCGGCATCTTGCCTGCTCTCACTATACATCACATTTACTTGTGATGGTAATATATTCTTACCACATGACTCATATTCTATAACAGTGTAAAGTACGACACTTTCCAAGACTGCAGAAGGAGAACAGACACATCCGTCACCAGATAGAAGGTTCATAATTTTGTGAAAAAAAAGGAAAGAAACTAAGGCACACACCCAAATCAACATATCAGTCACCTCTATTAAAAGAACCACTTAAAAAATAGCAGTGAAATGAACTGTGCATGAGGGTAGGGCCTCTGGTCACATCCACTGGATGCCTGATGCAAGTCTTTTTAGTTGACAGCACTTTGGCAACTTGCATGTCAATGAGGATGAAATGATGATGAAGACAACACAACACCCAGCCCATGAGCAGAGTAAATCTCTGACCTGCCTGGGAATTGAGCCCAGACCCTTTGCGGGGCACATGCTGGGTTCACCACTCAGCTAACAGGGAGGACAACATTACATTAAAGGCAACTGAGGTTCTGATTTGTCTGACATCATTAACCACACTGTTTTGGCACTTACTTTCAAAATGTTCTGGCTTTTTGAATTTTTAATAAATCTCTTCCTTCTTACCTTGATATTGGTATCCCACATGATTTGAAAATACAGGTTCAGTTTTATTTCTAAATGATGCCACTGAAGTCCCAAAGACTCATATTAGTGAAATTACTTTTGATTGCTCTGCCTTTTTTCACTCAAAAAGCACAACTAATGGTAACCTTTTCCTCCACATCGAGAAGCTTCCTTCTTTTTGTTTCTGACTGGTTTAATTCTGCACGCCACAAATTCCTCTCCTGTGCCAGCCATCTCAGAGTAGCATTTGCAGCCTACATTCTCAATTATTTGGATGCATTCCAATGTCTGTCTTCCTCTACAGTTCTTATGCTCTGTAGCTCCCTCTAGTACCATGGATGTTATTCAGTGACATCTTAACAGAAGCTCTGCCATCCTGTCCCTTCTTCTTCTGAGTGTTTTCCACATATTCCTTTCCTCACTAATTCTCTGAAAAACCTCCTCATTCCTTCCCTTATTAGTCCACCTAATTTTCAATATTCTTCTGTGGCACCACATCTCAAATACTTTGATTCTCTTCTTTTATAGTTTTCCTGTTCTCCATGTTTCATGACCATACAATTATATGTTCCAAACAAACACCTGAGAAAGTCCTTCCTTAAATTAAGGCCTATGTTTGATATTAGTAGACTTCTCTTAGCCAGAAATATCCTTTTTATCAGTGCCAGTCTGCTTTTTATGTCCTCCTTGCTCCAACCATCATGAGTTATTTTGCTGCATAGAGAACTCCTTAACTTCAACTACTTTGTGATCCCCAATCCTGATGTTATGTTTCTTGCTGCTCTCATTTCTGTTACTTCTCATTGCTTTTGTTTCCCTTCAATTTACTCTCAATCCATATTCCGTACTTATTAGAATGATCATTCCATTCAGTACATCCTATAATTCTTCACTTTCACTGAGGATAGCAATGTCATCCATGAATCTTATTATTGATATCACTCAGCCCTGAATTTTAATTACAAACTTTGTTTTGTTTCCCTCATTGCTTCTCCAGTGTATACATTGAACAAGAGGTTATATCCCTGTCTTACATCCTTTTTAATTTGAGCACTTCATTCTTGGTCTTCCTCTCTTATGAGTCCTTCATGGCTCTTGTACATATTGTATATTACCATCTTTCCATATAACTTACCCGTATTTTTCTCAGAATTTTGAACATCTTGCACCATTTGACATTGTCAAATGCTTTTTGCAGGTTGACATATCATACGGACATGTCTTAATTTTTCTTTAGTCTTGTTTCCACTATCAACTGTAACATAAGACTTGCCTTTCTGGTGCCTTTACATTTCCTGAAGCTAGACTGATCACCATCTAACACATCCTCAATTTCCTTTCCTTCTCAGCAACTTGGATGCATGTACTTTTAAGTTCATTGTGTGATAATTTTGACTGGAATACTCTCTTTCACATTCTAAAGGTGGCAGGGGTAAAATACAGGGAGCGAAAGGCTATTTACAATTTGTACAGAAACCAGATGGCAGTTATAAGAGTCGAGGGGCATGAAAGGGAAGCAGTGATTGGGGAAGGAGTGAGACAGGGTTGTAGCCTCTCCCCGATGTTATTCAATCTGTATATTGAGCAAGCAGTAAAGGAAACAAAAGAAAAATTCGGAGTAGGTATTAAAATTCATGGAGAAGAAATAAAAACTTTGAGGTTCGCCGATGACATTGTAATTCTGTCAGAGACAGCAAAGGACTTGGAAGAGCAGTTGAACGGAATGGACAGTGTCTTGAAAGGAGGATATAAGATGAACATCGACAAAAGCAAAACGAGGATAATGGAATGCAGTCAAATTAAATTGGGTGATGCTGAGGGAATTAGATTAGGAAATGAGACACTTAAAGTAGTAAAGGAGTTTTGCTATTTAGGGAGTAAAATAACTGATGGTGGTCGAAGTAGAGATGATATAAAATGTAGACTGGCAATGGCAAGGAAATCGTTTCTGAAGAAGAGAAATTTGTTAACATCGAGTATAGATTTAAGTGTCAGGAAGTCGTTTCTGAAAGTATTTGTATGGAGTGTAGCCATGATTGGAAGTGAAACATGGACGATAACTAGTATGGACAAGAAGAGAATAGAAGCTTTCGAAATGTGGTGCTACAAAAGAATGCTGAAGATAAGGTGGGTAGATCACGTAACTAATGAGGAGGTATTGAATAGGATTGGGGAGAAGAGAAGTTTGTGGCACAACTTGACCAGAAGAAGGGATCGGTTGGTAGGACATGTTTTGAGGCATCAAGTGATCACAAATTTAGCATTGGAGGGCAGCGTGGAGGGTAAAAATCGTAGAGGGAGACCAAGAGATGAATACACTAAGCAGATTCAGAAGGATGTAGGTTGCAGTAGGTACTGGGAGATGAAGAAGCTTGCACAGGATAGAGTAGCATGGAGAGCTGCATCAAACCAGTCTCAGGACTGAAGACCACAACTACAACAACAACTGTGTGATAATTGTCGAACTTGTCAGCTCTTGCAATCATTGTAATTATGGATTATGTTTTTCTGAAAGTCAGATGCTATATCACCAGACTTGTATATTCTAGACACCAATGTGAATAGTCATTTTATAAATTCTGACAGACTGTTATCTATCCCTTCTGTCCTGTTTAATATTCATTCTTCAAAGTTTTTTAAAGGGGTGATTCTAATACTGGATCCCCTATCTCTTGTATATTGATTCCTGTTTCTTCTTCTATCACATCATCAGACAAGTCTTCCCCCTTATAGAGGCCTTCAATGTACTCTTTCCACCTATCTGCTCTCTCCTCGGCACTTAACGGTGGAATTCCCATTGCACTTCTAATGTTACCATCTAGGCTTGTATCAAACAGTGGAAAATGCAGGATGGAATGTAACAATATTATGAGAATGAAAGTTACTACTCACCATATAGTGGAGATGCTCCCCACCACCCCCACCATACTATTCCTCCCCCTCCCCTTTCCAGCCTCCTCCTTACCACTGCCCAGTAGCCACTACCATCATACACTGCTTCTGCTGCTCACAGCTTGTTACTGAGTCATATTTTTCTAGACATACTGATATTAATGTTCTCAATAAGTTTATTCTTCTTGCTAAACAGAGTCATCGAACAATGATTTCAGTTTCTGCCACAGGGCTGGCTGCTTTTTTACATTCACATACAAAGACAGAGCAAGGGTAAGAATTATTTTCACCTTGGGTTTGGCATCTTCAGACACAACTACATCTGAGGTACATTATGCTAATACCTTGAGAATAAAATATCCATTGCAAAAGACCAATCTCTTCACTTGCCATGCCCTTTCAGCTTTGGCACATTAACCAAATAATTTGTCACCATCCATGTTGAGCAAAGCAGTTCTTCTATTCAACAACAGTAACCTGGACTGTGTGCATAACCTGTTGAGAGTATTAATGCATGTGGATAGGCATGTAGACACTGCCAATAAATTACTTCTGTTGAGAACACTGATGAGTGTAGTACTGTACACTTTATTAGACCACTTCAAGATGAAACAAACTCACATATTCTACTGCACTGAGTGCTACATGACATAGTGTATGAGGACTATAACATGCTACACAACAAGACATGACACAATGCAGGTACACACTGGCAAATTGACAGACAGACAGACGGGCACATACTGAGACTGAGCAAAGATACTGGTACATAAAAGCAAAGACATAAGAAGATCATGTCTCTCACATATCCACAGATGTTCATTTGAATGCTTTGACTAAATTCAGCAGTGCATAAAATAGCTCAGAGACAGCCACAGTATGCCAAACTTCACATGTCCTTCTCAGAAGTATGTGGAACAGCGTGACATTTCATTGAGTATTGAGGTGTGGCATTTTTTGGTTGGAACGACTCTCTGAGAAGCTCTCTGCCAGTGCAGTTTACCTTTCCTTTTTGTTCATGGTATGAATGCCATTCACAAGCCAGTGACTATTTGCACAAAAAGGGGCAGTCTAGTGATCTATTGTCACAATCTTTTAAAAAGAATGGGAATGACAGAAGAGAGGGATGAGACTTCTCATTTCAGATAATGACAGCTACTGCATATTTGCTCTGAAACAACTTTGCAATACTATGCAGAATGAATTTAAAGATTTAGTTGACAATGAAAGAGCAAAACATTATAACAATTGATAGGTGGTATTCATCATTCTGTACATAAAAAAAACACTTTTTGCTAAATCTGCAGGCGTGGAGCATATGAATAAATTTGTAACACAAATAGTAAAATTTCTGAAGTAGCACACATTATTCTAGGGGGTGTCAATTGCAACCATTTTTAATGGAAATGAACAATGGGTATGGACATTCCATATATAACTGCAAAGTACATTGGCCAAGTCAAGTGGCATGCCCAGTGCTGTGTCATCCAAACAAGACACAGTCAGGGCAGAGGCACCACAGGCACAATGATGCGAGCTGTGCCAGTGCCAAAGAGACTCACCACTTATGCAAGTTCCACCAGTGCCAAGGTCGATGCTGAAGATGGAGATATTGATTTTGCCTCAGCTGTTTGCTGGCCGAGTACAATCTGCCGACGACTGTACAACAGCAGACAGCAGCCTACTCAGAAGATAGAAGAGCAGCTCTCACTGACTTGGTTATACATTATTGTCCATGGCTTACTTAGACAAGGAACATTATTTAGCGAACTCTTGGAAGTGAACAGACAGTTGTAAATAGCATTCACTATGTACTGTAAAGTTTATCTACAATTATTTCCACTTAGCCATTGAGGGCCATTTTTGTGTTATGTTACATGCAGTGTTGTGTACTTTATTATTCAACAAGGCACAAAGATAAGTAAACCCTTATAACTCATTTGTGTGACTTTCCAAGTAAATTGTTTGAGTGTTGTATAACCTTCGTTCTCATATCCTGTTACCTGACCCCTGGGGGATATCTGTGTAATAGTGTCAGAGAGAAATTGTCTTAGTGGTGTACTGTACCAGGAGCCATTTCACGAACTCACAAACACGACTTACTGTATCAACAGTGGCAACTCGGCCTCCACAGCAGTAGAGACAAGGCCTTTACAAAACTTGTGGCAAGGGTTTACAAAACTGGTGATGGGGATGGGATGAATGAAATGTAATAATTGAGCTCCCTAAGACGGATTGCAATTCTTTGACATTCTGAGGCAGTTTGAGATCACGTATTACTTGCAAATGTGGCTGTGTCAGATGAACACCTCAAAAATTGAAAACATGACCTAAATATTCTATTTCTGTCTGAAATAAACACACTTTTCTTTATTACTCTTGAGTCCAGCCTCAGATAAAACTTGAAATAAAGTGTGCAAGTTGGCAAGATGATCTTCTGCTCTGCAGTCAGCAACTACAATATCGTCCAGGTAATTTATACAGTACACAGCAAATACAATTTACAACAAGTTTGGTCACTTCTAAGACTTCACTAAACAATGTTATCTGTCTAAGTCAGCCATGGATGATGACTTATAACCAAGTGGGTGAGAGCTACTTTTCTGTCTTCCAAGTAGGCTTCTGTACATTTTCATCTAGTCATTGGTGGATTGTACTCGGCTGGCAATTAACCAAGGTGAAGTTGATATCTTCATCCTCAGTGCCACCTGTGGTGCTGGTGGAACTTGCACAAGTGGCAAATCTCTATGCCACTGGCATCAGCTCACATCTTTGCACCTCTGGTGCTTTTACCCTGCCTGTGTCTTGTTCGGACGACACAGCACTATTTGTACAATATACTCCATCCAGTCTTCTGTGATTTCATCAAAGGTGCTATGGTGGTAGGAACTGTGGCATGGAAGCTGCAGACCTGGCTGCCAATGTGCTGCTTACTGTTAAAGCTGCCGTTTGATGTGTGATGAATTGTGCCATGATTTCAGTGAGCTTCTGAAGCAACTGCATCTGAAATCAAATGAATGTATTAAGATCCTGTAGTGATTGTACATCCACATTGGACAATGGTTCTGTAGGAACAGATACAACTGGTAGATTCTGTGGATTTGGAGCCAGAATCGGTGCAGGCATAGGTGACAGTTGCGTTACAGGATAGTGAATTATAAATTGTGGCTACATAGTGGGTGGAGTTGACATTGAAACTAGTTAGACAATAGTAATGACCAAAAAGCAAAACGTGTGATGTACATCACATGCTCCCACAACTAGAACAAAAAATGTCACAAATGAGCAGTGTTGGATTAGGGGAAACAAGACAAATAAGAACACTTTAAATTTGAAGCAGAAGTCATGCCTCCCAGCCATTATTGTCACTGCTTCTGGCTTGGGAAGCCACCACCTCATCACCAGTTTTGTAAAGGCCTCATCTCTACTGCTGTGGAGGCTGAGTTGTCACTGTTGTTATGGTAGGTTGAGTCTGTGGGTTCGTGAAATGATTACATAGCTATGTCCCTGGGTCTGATAACAAGATTGGAGAACAAAGATGCTACAACACTCCAACAAATTAGTTACACAGTCACACAAATGAGTTAAAAAGGTTTACTTATCTTTGTGATTTGTTGAATAATGAAGTCTGCAACACTGCATGTAATATAACAGAAAAATGGCACTCAATGGCTAAGGGCAAATAATCATAGGTAAACTTCACAGTACATGCAAATGTAGTTTACAACAACTGTGTATTCAATTCTAAGAGTTCACTAAACAACATTCTCTGAGTCAGCCCTGATCAATAACCTGTAACCAATTGGGTGAGAGCTGCTCGTCTACCTTCCAAGAAGGTCGTTGGTGGATTGTACTCGCCCGGCAATTGGCCGAGGCAAAGTTGATATCTTCATCCTTAGCACTGCCCATGGTGCTGGTGGAACTGGCACAAGTGACAAGTCCGTAAGGCACTGGCACCAGCTTGCATCTTGCACCTGTGGTACTTTTTTCCTGGCTGTGTCTTCTTTGGACAACACAACACCTGGAACAATTTTTCAATTTAAAACTTACTATTGTTGAATTTGTGAAGGAAAAAGGAGTGCAGAGATAAAAATTAGAACATCCAGAAAGGATTTCAGACTTCACATTTTGAGTGGACTTGACTCTACACTGCCCACAGTAAGACATTGCAAGGTAACTTCTTTCTGATTTATTTAAAAAGATGTATTTAAAAAGAAAATCATGTAATAGAACAGACACATTCTGACAAAGACAGTCCACATCTCTAACCCCACTGTCACTAAAGAAAATACAAGTTTTGAAGAATTCATTGTGTCCCCAAATGAATTGCAAGCGTAGTTTTACAGAGATTTTGAGGACAGTGTCAATTTACATCTGTTTTCGTGCTGTTTTTGAGACCATTTGCTCTTTCAGCTGAAAGTGCCCCTGTGTGTGTGCATTTGTAACTGAGTGACCTGCAAGGTAATTTTAGTTCTAATGACAAATCTTTTAATGTTAAATTTCCAGTACATACACATGGCTTTCCTCAGCGAGAATTTTCAAGTCTCAATAATGAGGCTGCAAAAGTGTGTCAATATTTTGATCAACATACACTCCTGGAAATTGAAATAAGAACACCATGAATTCATTGTCCCAGGAAGGGGAAACTTTATAGACACATTCCTGGGGTCAGATACATCACATGATCACACTGACAGAACCACAGGCACATAGACACAGGCAACAGAGCATGCACAATGTCGGCACTAGTATAGTGTATATCCACCTTTCGCAGCAATGCAGGCTGCTATTCTCCCATGGAGACGATCGTAGAGATGCTGGATGTAGTCCTGTGGAACAGCTTGCCATGCCATTTCCATCTGGCGCCTCAGTTGGACCAGCGTTCGTGCTGGACGTGCAGACCGCGTGAGACGACGCTTCATCCAGTCCCAAACATGCTCAATGGGGGACAGATCCGGAGATCTTGCTGGCCAGGGTAGTTGACTTACACCTTCTAGAGCACGTTGGGTGGCACGGGATACATGCGGACGTGCATTGTCCTGTTGGAACAGCAAGTTCCCTTGCCGGTCTAGGAATGGTAGAACGATGGGTTCGATGACGGTTTGGATGTACCGTGCACTATTCAGTGTCCCCTCGACGATCACCAGTGGTGTACGGCCAGTGTAGGAGATCGCTCCCCACACCATGATGCCGGGTGTTGGCCCTGTGTGCCTCGGTTGTATGCAGTCCTGATTGTGGCGCTCACCTGCACGGCGCCAAACACGCATAAGACCATCATTGGCACCAAGGCAGAAGCGACTCTCATCGCTGAAGACGACACATCTCCATTCGTCCCTCCATTCACGCCTGTCGCGACACCACTGGAGGCGGGCTGCACGATGTTGGGGCGTGAGCGGAAGACGGCCTAATGGTGTGTGGGACCGTAGCCCAGCTTCATGGAGACAGTTGCGAATGGTCCTCGCCGATACCCCAGGAGCAACAGTGTCCCTAATTTGCTGGGAAGTGGCGGTGCGGTCCCCTACGGCACTGCGTAGGATCCTACGGTCTTGGCGTGCATCCATGCGTCGCTGCGGTCCGGTCCCAGGTCGACGGGCACGTGCACCTTCCACCGACCACTGGCGACAACATCGATGTACTGTGGAGACCTCACGCCCCACGTGTTGAGCAATTCGGCGGTACGTCCACCCGGCCTCCCGCATGCCCACTATACGCCCTCGCTCAAAGTCCATCAACTGCACATACGGTTCACGTCCACGCTGTCGCGGCATGCTACCAGTGTTAAAGACTGCGATGGAACTCCGTATGCCACGGCAAACTGGCTGACACTGACAGCGGCGGTGCACAAATGCTGCGCAGCTAGCGCCATTCGACGGCCAACACTGCGGTTCCTGGTGTGTCCGCTGTGCCGTGCGTGTGATCATTGCTTGTACAGCCCTCTCGCAGTGTCTGGAGCAAGTATGGTGGGTCTGACACACCGGTGTCAATGTGTTCTTTTTTCCATTTCCAGGAGTATATTTGTGAGAAAGACTTTTCTTCTCTTATGAAACTAAATAAGTCAAAATTACATTGTAATTTGAGTGTGAAACTTTGTGAAATTGTCTTTTTCTGTCCATATGCCAACAGTCTGTACCTGATGAAAATTCTATTATGTCTTCAGTGCCACAACAATAACTAAATAATACTGAAAATTTGCTTTGTTTGTGACCTATGTTGTTGAGAAATCCAAAATATAAACATGCTTGTGCACAGATGGCATGCAGTGGTGGTGGGAGAAACATGAAGCAAGGCTGAGCACTTTGGCACTCAAGCCTGGGCACAGCCCACAAACTTTAGTCTTGGCCACCCCTGCAGTAGATTAAAAGTTATTTTCTGGTTTGCTCTTATTTCTTTGAGTGTTATTGCGTTGATATGATTACAAATAAGATGATGAAGCCATAAATATAAAGGGCCATGGAAGCATAATATGTTTCAAAGCAATATGGCGACAAATTAGGATGGTGTGTATGACATGAATAATTCTCTTGTGTTTACTTTGAAATTATTGTGTCATATTGTTGTATGTGTTAGCATAAGGCTGTGGAGGTCAGTTTGTTGTGTATATGTTATGTTTAGTTTAAAATTTTTGAGATATCTCTTTGCTGTTGGGACTGATAGACTTTGGGAATATTTTTATTGTGTGCTGACAGATGTAAAAGCTTTAGAGCAGTTAATTTAGTATATGTGTGTTAACCTTGTGGGATGATATATTGTGAGTTACAGATGAAAGTGAATTGTAAAATAGTTGCTCAACAAGGTTCAACAGCTGTAATTACTGTACAATATTTTATGTGTTTTTAATTGAGTATCCAAAGGGAATGGATTGATATAGAAAAGATAAAATTTTATCTACTGCAATTGCAAATTTTGCATAAGCAGTTGCATTTTCATGAATGGTGAATTAGTTTAGGTTAAACATCAAACATTCTGATGGATATGGATTGAGCTGTTACCTGAGGAAAGATCAGCCATTAATAATAAAATGGAATTAAAGTGGTCTGAAGTTAGTAACATAAGATTTACAGGTAGCTTCATCAATTATGTTTTGGTTTGTGATGTTATTTATTCATTAGGGTATAATTAGTTTCCTGTGCACTGTTGTTTAGTATTTTTGTTATTTGTAACATAAAGTGAATGAACAGCAGTTAATTTTGTTTTTTATTTTGTGTGAAAGGAGATATAGTTTGTTGTGCTGACAGTTGTTCATGACACCAGTCATTTCTTAACATTCTGAGCATTTTTTACATCACATCTACATTTTTGTAGGCGAAATTTTGTCTCAATGTAGAACAGTTGCAATGGTGTGGGCCATTCTGACATTGAATGGAACAAACTTTAAACTTTTAGTTTTGATAGTGGTGAGTCTGCATAGCAGATGATGTAGGTTTTCATCTGGCCGGTCCTTGGTATTCAGATGCATCTAAATAATAGGTGATTCATTGGGTAGTTTTTGTCCTTTGCTTGTGTCATGTCAGCTGGCTAGCAGGAGTGTTTGAAACAGCACCAATGATCTGAACTTCATCCTTGCAACAAGCCTGGGAGTCACATAAGAAGACAGCAAATGTGTTGTAATCAATGATTTGTTCATACTATTAAAAAACTATAAACAAAAAGTGCAATGATACAAGTGATTGAATTAATACATTTCAGTCTAGAGAGACAGTCAATTATTTCAATATCTTTCATCTTGTTTAGTTGTAACTGTAGCATCCCTAACAGGTGGCAGCACTGGAAGAGCCTTAATGTTTAACCTTAATGTTTAACTTCCTCACCAGAGGTCGGCTACGCACTGTTGTGTAATTCAACAAATATCCTTCAACCCCCTACTGAAATATTACTCCAATATCTAATATATGTGAAATAAACTGATAAATTACAATAATTAGTGCAAGTAAGTGGAAGATCACAATGCTAAATGACTTAACTTAGTGTCTTTCATATGTTACATGTGAAGAAGATCCATCATTGAGTCACTTGCGATATATGTGCTAGTGAATTATTGTAGACATCCAAGAGTGTCCAAATTTTTTCTTCGCTGGTGCTATACCCAGGATTTGCCATTAGAAAATGTGTAGGAGCAATCAGACAGTGTTTTGATATCAGTAAACATATGACTTTATGTACAAAGAATCCGCAGATCCTGTAAGTTACTTGATGCCTTTAGTTACAAATTCAGAGATACAGATAATAATGCAGAAGTCCCGTTTGCCCCCCCCCCCCTCCCCCATAGATACTGTAGCTCTTGATGCATAGTAAACAACATACAAATACTTGGACACAGACTATCCAAGCTCATATACATTTATATTGAAGACTTCATAGCAAAGCAATCTCAGTAGGTTCTTCTCAAAGAGAAACATTGTCAGGAGTAGAGGTAGCATTGCCATACCTCATGGCAGTGTGAAGGAAGTGCTAATACTCACAACATACAAATGACGTGGCAAATAGAATCTGCAGCTGTATGTGACTGTTCCCAGATGATGCAATAATGTATCAGTACCTGGGTTAAAGTGCAGTATTGTGTCATTATTTCCACCACCACCCACCTCTCCCCCCTGGAAACTTGGCTTTGGTCACAGACTGATGTTTGTTGCAGTCTGAGGTCTAGGTTAGATCTATCAGAAATGAGAAAGTCAAATAAAGGTTGTGTTGACAAAGTGACCATTAGCACAGCCTAATGTTTAAGTCCACACCATATTCAAATATGCAAGGGGTCCAATACATAACTGGTGCCAGGACTGATAGTTGGCACACAATATAAATAAATATAATTTAATGAATGTAAACGGACATAAAATCCAATACAGTTTGACTACATGATCAGCCTTCAGTCACTGCCATCAGTCTCACAGCCATCAAGTATCCAGCAGTTTCAGTTTGAAGTGACCATTGGCACTCTGAAGGAATTGTAAGAAATTGTAATTGATGCAGGATAGAGGTAACTTTCAAGAGCCTGGTTTGACCTATTCTTGAATGTTGTTCATTGTTATGGGACTCTCAACAACTTGGTTTATGAGATGAGATAGAACAGATTCAGGAAAAATGTGTATAGTTATTCACATATTTGTCTAGTCAATGTGATAGTGACATGGAGATGTTTAACAAAATGCAGTGGAGGACGGTACAGAAAGACACAAAAAGCCTTACTTACAACACTTTGAGAGACAACATTTGATAATGAGTAGGGAAACATTTTGCTTCCTCCAACTAATATCTCACATAATGGCCACAAAGCTCAAATAAGAAAGTAGGGCAGCAGTATCAGTTCTGGAGAAAAGGGCCCATTGTTCTCCTTACTTATTCAAATCAGTCTCTTGGCCTAGCATCCTTAAGTAAAGCATTCCAGCATGCTACTCCATTGTTTATTTATGGCCATAATATAAACAAACTGGGTATGTATACTCTTAGTTATGCAAGTCTAATTTATGATCAATGGCAGATTGACACTTACTGAAAGATAACACACTAAATTGGAGACAGGGACAATTAAAAGACACTTACAAATAAGCTTGCAGCCACAGTCTTTATTGGAACAAGAGAAAAGCAAACCATCCATTCACACAAGCAAGGACACCTCAAGAACACATGACTGCCAACTCTGGCAGCTCAGGCCCTATATAGAGTTTACATTGTCTGTTTGTGATAAAATGATTTCAGCATAATCTTAACTAGTATAATTTATGACCCAAATTAGCTTCCTTCCCCTCCTCCACTCCTATAGTCATGGGTGGGGGGAGGTGTTATCACGTTGATGGGAAATGACTCCCACCATATCTCCACACCACTCTCACCATTCTTTGGTGTACGGTAACAACCTCCACCTCCCCCCCTCCCCTCCCCACCCCTGAAACATGGACCTTGCCAGTGGTGGGGAGGCTTGCGTGCCTCAACGATACAGATAGCCATACCGTAGGTGCAACCACAATGAAGAGGTATTTGTTGAGAGGCCAGACAAATGTGTGGTTCCTCAAGGGGGGCAGCAGCCTTTTCAATAGTTGCAGGGGCAACAGTCTGGATGATTGATGGTATGGCCTTGTAACACTAATCAAAACGGCCTTGCTGTTCTGGTACTGAGAACGGCTGAAAGCAAGGGGAAACCACGGCTGTAATTTTTCCTGAGGGCATGCAGCTTTACTGTATGGTTAAATGATGATGGCGTCCTCTTGGGTAAAATATTCCGGAGGTAAAATAGTCCCCCATTTGGATCACCGGGCAGGGACTACTCAAGAGGACATCACTATCTATTTTTTTTTTTTTTTTGTACTCTTTTGATCGTTGCATCTGCTCAGGGCGGACGTCGTAAAACATCCATTGAAGTTCGCTGTTAATCGAGTAACTCAGTTTTTCTTTATTATGGAGAGCACGTAACCCTCTGACCAAACACGCTGAGCTACCGTGCCGGCTACTATCAGTAGAAAGAAAACTGGCATTCTACAGATCGGAGCATGGAATGTCAGATCCCTTAATCGGGCAGGTAGGTTAGAAAATTTAAAAAGGGAAATGGATAGGTTAAAGTTAGATATAGTGGGAATTAGCGAAGTTTGGTGGCAGGAGGAACAAGACTTTTGGTCAGGTGAATACAGGGTTATAAATACAAAATCAAATAGGGGTAATGCAGGAGTAGGTTTAATAATGAATAAAAAACTAGGAGTGTGGGTAAGATACTACAAACAGCATAGTGAATGCATTATTGTGGCCAAGATGGACACGAAGCCCATGCCTACTACAGTAGTGCAAGTTTATATGCCAAGTAGCTCTGCAGATGATGAAGAGATTGATGAAATGTATGAAGAGATAAAAGAACTTATTCAGATAGTGAAGGGAGACGAAAATTTAATACTCATGGGTGACTGGAATTCGATAGTAGGAGAAGGGAGAGAAGGAAACGTAGTAGGTGAATATGGATTGGGGCTAAGAAATGAAAGAGGAAGCCACCTGGTAGAATTTTGGACAGAGCCTAACTTAATCATAGCTAACACTTGGTTCAAGAATCATGAAAGGAGGTTGTATACATGGAAGAACCCTGGAGATACTAAAAGGTTTCAGATAGATTATATAGTGGTAAGACAGAGATTTAGGAAGCAGGTTTTAAATTGTAAGACATTTCCAGGGGCAGATGTAGACTCTGACCACAAACTATTGGTTATGAACTGTAGATTAAAACTGAAGAAACTCCAAAAAGGTGGGAATTTAAGCAGATGGGACCTGGATAAACTGAAAGAACCAGAGGTTGTAGAGAATTTCAGGGAGAGCATAAGGGAACTATTGACAGCAGTGGGGGAAATAAATAAGGTAGAAGAAGAATGGGTAGCTTTGAGGGATGAAATAGTGAAGGCAGTAGAGAATCAGGTAGGTAAAAAGACAAGGGCTAGTAGAAATCCTTGGGAAACAGAAGAGATGTTGAATTTAATTGATAAAAGGAGAAAATACAAAAATGCTGTAAATGGAACAGGCAAAAAAGAATACAAACGTCTCAAAAATGAGAGCGACAGGAAGTGCAAAATTGCTAAGCAGGGATGGCTAGAGGACAAATGTAAGGATGTAGAAGCATGTATCACTAGGAGTAAGATAGATACTGCCTACAGAAAAATTAAAGATACCTTTGGAGAAAAGAGAACCACTTGCATGAATATCAAGAGCTCAGATGGAAACCCAGTTCTAAGCAAAGAAGGGAAAGCAAGGGTGATGTACTTGGGGACAATATTATGGAAATGGAAGAGGAGGTAGATGAAGATGAAATGGGAGATACGATACTGCATGAAGAGTTTGACAGAGCACTGAAAGACCTGAGTTGACGCAAGGCCCCGGGAGTAGACAACATTCCATTAGAACTACTGACAGCTTTGGCAGAGCCAGTCCTGACAAAACTCTACCATCTAGTGAGCAAGATGTATGAGACAGGCAAAATTCCCACAGACTTCAAGAAGAATATAATAATCCCAATTCCAAAGAAAGCAGGTGTTGAGAGATGTGAAAATTACCGAAGTATCAGTTTAATATCTCACAGCTGCAAAATAATAACGTGAACTCTTTACAGATGAATGGAAAAACTGGTAGAAGCCGACCTTGGGGAAGATCAGTTTGGATTCTGTAGAAATGTTGGAACACATGAGGCAATACTGACCCTAAGACTTTCTTAGAAGAAAGATTAAGGAAAGGCAAACATATGTTTCTAGCATTTGTAGACTTAGAGAAAGCTTTTGACAATGTTGACTGGAATACTCATGACATTGTAATTCTGTCAGAGACAGCAATGGACTTCGAAGAGCAGTTGAACTTAATGGACAGTGTTTTTAAGGAGGGTATAAGATGAACATCAACAAAAGCAAAACAAGGATAATGGAATGTAGTTGAATTAAATCGGGTGATGTTGCCGGAATTAGATTAGGAAATGAGACACTTAAAGTAGTAAATGAGTTTTGCTATTCTGGGAGCAAAATAACTGATGACGGTCAAAGTAGAGAAGATATAAAATGTAGACTGGCAATGCCAAGGTATGTGTTTCTGAAGAAGAGAAATTTGTTAACATTGAGTATAAATTTAAGTGTCAGAAAGTCGTTTCTGAAAGTATTTGTATAGAGTGTAGCCATGTATGGAAGTGAAACATGGACGATAAATCCTGTGCAGGCTTCTTCATGTCCCAGTACCTACTGCAACCTACATCCTTCTGAATATTTTTAGTGTATTCATCTCTTGGTCTCCCTCTATGATTTTACCCTCCATGCTGCCTCCAATACTAAATTGGTGATCCATTGATGCCTCAGAATAAGTCCTACCAACCAATCCCTTCTTCTGGTCAAGTTGTGCCACAAACTCCTCTTCTTCCCAATTCTATTCAATAGTTCCTCATTAGTTATGTGATCTGCCCACCTAATCTTCAGCATTCTTCTGTAGCACCACATTTTGAAAGCTTCTGTTCTCTTGTCCAACCTATTTATCATCCACGTTTCACTTCCATACGTGGCTACTCTGCATACACATATTTTCAGAAACGACTTCCTGACATTTAAATCTGTAGTTGATGCTAACAAATTTCTCTTCTTCAGAAACACTTTCCTTGCGTGCAAGTCTACATTCTATATCTTTTCTACTTCGACCATCATCAGTTATTTTGCTCCCAAAATAGCAAAACTCATTTACTACTTTAAGTGTCTCATTTCCTAATCTAATTCCCGCAACATCACCTGATTTAATTTGACTACATTCCATTATCCCTGTTTTGCTTTTGTTGATGTTCATCTTATATCCTCCTTTCAGAACACTGTCCATTCCATTCAGCTGCTCTTCCAGGTCCTTTGCCGTCTCTGACAAAAGTACAATGTCATCGGCAAAACTCAAAATTTTTATTTCTTCTCCATGGATTTTAATTCCTACTTCAGATTTTTCTTTTGTTTCCTTTACTGCTTGCTCAATATACAGATTAAATAACATCAGGGATAGGCTACAACCTTGTCTCACTCCATTCCTGACCACTGCTTCCCTTTCATTCCCCTCGACTCTTATAACTGCCATCTTGTTTCTGTACAAATTGTAAATAGCCTTTCGCTCCCTGTACATTACCCTTGCCACCTTCAGAATATGAAACAGAGTATTCCAATCAACATTGTCAAAAGCTTTCCCTAAGTCTACAAATGCTAGAAATGTAGGCTTGCCTTTCCTTAATCTTTCTTATAAGAAAGTCTTAGGGTCAGTATTGCCTCACATGTTCCAACATTTCTACAGAATCCAAACTGATCTTCCCCAAGGTCGAATTCTACCAGTTTTTCCATTCATCTGTCAAGAATTTGTGTTAGTATTTTGCAGCCGTGGCTTATTAAACTGATAGTTGCATACTATAAAAGTACCTCAGTATTTCAAGGAAAGACATTAAAATGTCCAGAAGTATGCATGACCTGACAGAAATAAATACTGCTGATAATATGGGTGAAACTATATGGGATATAGCCAAATGGTAGACAGGACCGCCAGTCAGTCTACAAGACCATCATAACAATTAAACTGAATGACACTGTTTTGACAGATAATTCACAAGTTGCAAGTGCTTTTAACACTCACTTTCTGAATGTAGCAGCAAAAATAGGATTAGATGGTCAAGCTGAAGAAGCCAGAGATTATATAAAATGTTATTCCTTGAAACTCTCAGCAACTATATGTAGTACCAGCATCCTTCACCGAAATTAATAGAACTCCATAAATTCCAAAAACCAAAAGCTCATGTGATGCTGATGGAATTTCAAACATAATTCTGAAAAGTTGTTGCAACTTAGTAAGCACTGTCCAAATTCTTTACTAATATCTTTTTCGAAAGTGTTAGAAAAAGTAATTTACTCATGAGTAGTCTCACACTTAAGTAGAAACAATTTACATATAATAGGTTGGATTCTAGGAGTGTTGTTCAACTGAGAGAGCTATTTATAGATTTATTCAACAATTATTACAAGTCTTAAATAATAAAATAATAAAATATTTCCAGTTGGTATTTTTGTGATATTTTCAAGACATTTGATGAACAGAATACAAAAGGTTGTGCTAAATAATTCAAACAATGTCAGAAGGTTAGAAAATTTTAGTGACTCAGAAGAAACCACAATGGGAGTCCCAAAGGTTCAATTTTGGGTCTGCTCCCATTCCTCATATATGTGAATTACCTTCAGCTTAACATTAAACAAGTAGAATTGGTGCTTTTTACTGACAATACTGGTGATGTAATAAATCGTATTAGAGAGAAAGCAACAAAAGAGATGGTAAATGATATTTTCCAAAAAATTATAAAGTGCTTCTCAGAAAATAGACTTTCCCTAAATTCTGAAAGAAAAAGAAACACTGTATTGAGTTCTATACAATGGGCAGACTCATACCAAGTATTGATGTAGCTCATGAGCAGGAGTGAGTAAATAGGGTAGATTTTTTCAACTTTTAAAATTTATACTTGATATTAGCAAATTGTTTTCAACGTGTGAATAACATAACACATAAAGCTCTTTTTCCCTTCAGGTGAAGCATTTTTGAAGCAAAATTGAACTTGAAAGCCTGATAAATATGGACACCATGGGAGAAAACTCAGTGTGTGGCTTGGTTCGTATAGACAGTGTACAGTACCTAAGTGCAACAAAACTTCAAATATGATATGGAAGACAACCACCATCCCAACCAACTATCCACACTTGGCATACATTATCTATGTTTTCCATAAAAAGGGGTGGGTCACACATCAGTTTCAGATGCCCGAGTGGACAAAGTATGGCAGTCATTTGCAAGGAGTCTTACAAAATCAGTGCATACAGTGGCCAGAGAGTTGGAAATTAGATGATCAACAGTGCACAACATCTCCCTGATATATAAAACCAAGGTTGGAGACCTGCAGGACTTGAAGATACACATTCAAAATGCATTGGAACATGTTACCAAGGAGATCTTGAATTGTTTGTGTCGAGAAATGGAATTCTGACTAGACATTATCCATGCCACTCATAGTGCGCACATTGATACATATGAATGAGGAAACAAAATTTTAAGAGTTTTCTTATCACATGTTTGAAACCATTTATTAATATCTAGTATAGTTTTAAAGGTATTGAAGTCTTAAAAGTCATAAAGATACTTTATGAACACCCCGCATATGGTGTTCACCCACAGATGATATGTAGGTACCTTTTCAAGTGGCTAGGTCAGAAATTATCCATCACAGTTTGAGAAGAATAGTGTATCCACACCTAGAACACTTGAGGGAAAAGTGACTTTTATAACCCATTATTAAAGCTGTCAGTGGCTCAAACAGAAGTCAAATACACAGAAACAGAAATGTTTGATCATTTGCCCAATAACATAAAATGCCTGACAGGTAGAAAAGCAAGTTTTAAATCTGAATTAAAATCATTTCTCCTGGACAACTACTTCTATTTCATTGGCGAATTTCCACTTAAAAATTGGTAGTCAGAGACAAACTTGTTTTTAAGTGTAGTTACACAAGCTGGACTAAAACAATAATTTATTATAATTTATAATAATTTATTCACTAATCTTAACACTAATCATGTATACATATCCTGTAGACTGGTGGTTCCACAACATTTCAATAAAAGAATTCTTCAAATGATCTATGGATCATGTAACTTACTTGATCATCTCCCTTCTCTGGTGCAATCCCAAATATATTTGAATGCAGAAAATGAAGCTTCATGCTAATTTTATATCAAGATTTCATGGAACTCTGCAATATTGTTTTAACCATGGTTTTATGGTGTTTGTTGTTGCCCCAAAAAGTAGCACACTACTTCCTCAAACAAAACCTACACCCTTTTTTCCCACTGTTCTCACAGCACTTTCAGACAAATTGTCTTTCATTAAATTTCTGACCAGTGGCTCCACAAATATCCCTTCTTTAAGTTCTTCATAAGATACTTTTGGAAGTTTTCTTAGCAAGTACAGGAAGCAGCCACAATATTTTAAAAGTGCTTTAGTAAACTGTTTCATTAATTTATGCTTGGATCAATAATTGATTCATTTTTTATATTCTGTGTCTTGGATGGAGGGTTTTTCTTTAGGGCCAGTTGGTTTCCTTCCCATGTTTGTCTTTGATTCAGCTGTCCCACTCACAAGTGAAACATGACATTTTTTTGTAGCTAGGTTATTGACCAAGTAACATGACAATTACCTTCAAACACTCAGATGTTCTCCAAGAATATTTTACGTGGTTCTTATATTGCAACACAATTTTGAGAACATATGGCATACCTAGAGTGGTGCCCATCTTTTTTCTTCATCACCAAGCCTTACACTAAAGTATGTGTTGTAGACATCTTTCACAAAATCTATTAATATCTTGTCTTTGCTTAGCAAACTACATAAAATTAAACTAAACTTCACCTGCACAGGCCTTGAAGGCCCAACGGTACTGACCAAATGCCATGTCATTCTCAGCCCACAGGCATCACGGATATGGAGGCGCTGTGGCCAGCACACTGCTCTATTGTTCAAAATAGGAAATTATAACCATTTGAATTTTACCTATTTAAAAAATCTGAAATAATTCATTGTTCCTGTTACTTTCTAACAGCAATTAGCTCTGTTTGTCTCTCTACAATATATAAAGTGTCAGCCACAAAAGCAGTGCCTGAGTACTGACACACAAAAACATGCACACAGGTTTCTTTCTTCATTCTGATGATGTCCAGTGGTGTAAATAAATCACTGAAGCAAAGGTCTTTCTTGCAACCACTTTAGAAAGACATTCATGTTATAATGGGGGAATTATTATTGATAGTCGTCACACAGTATCAGTAAATAAAACTTTCAACACAATATTGGTTAAAAAACTAAAGTTGGCAGTAATTGTAAACAGTCACAAAGTTTATAGCTTATTGCCAACAAGGAGGTTAGTCAGGTTAGGGATGTCCTGGGTGAGAAAGAGGGTGGAAACTGTCATCACATAAAGGTGTGTTCACATGATGACTCTTTTGTGTTCAATTACGTACAGAAGTATAAATTTGCAACAGCACAACCACACAGGTCTATTTGTGCATGTGTAATTTCTTGCAAATGGAGGCTGTGCATAAAGGGCATTACTTTCTGGCTTCAACTGGAATCTCTGTGCTTCTTAGCAGGTGACAGACTGATGGGGCTGATGCATGTTTGATTGATAGTGTGTTGAGGTTGTGCTGTGAAGTGATTTATGTACAATATTGTCTGTTCTCTCCAAAGGAAGCCCACTTCAATTTATAGATGATTACAGACAAAGAAAAGTTGTATGAAATGCCACTTTTAAAGATTATGACATGTGACACCCCTAGTGTTAACACTAGGAGGATGGGCATTAGTGAACTACCTATAAGGACTGCTACAAGTCATTTTAATTGGTGAAATTTTTCTTTTTGTTTTCAGTTTTATGTCTTAAGTTACTTCAGTACAGTGTCTTCATAGGTCAGTAGTGCTTTATATTCATCATACAAAAGTGTTGAGCTTAAAAATTTCTATAGAAAGCACATTTAATTAAATAAAAAATTTTGAAGTAAAGAATACATTGTAAAAACAAAATCAATCTAAAATAAACTTACAAATGCAGATAAACATATACTTCCACAATAACATTTCTATCTGTATCAGTTGTACTCAGTCAAAGCTCCAAACAAGTCACAAACATATATTTAGTACGAAAAATGGACACAAATTGCTGTAGCAATAACAAGAAAATAATTTTTCTCTCTATGACATCTTTTCAATCAAAGCCACCATCTTTGTTAAAAAACGTTGTACATACATATTGAAAACTTCAAGCACATGGATCACATACAAATTTCCTTCACTGCAGACACAAATTTTTGTTTCGTTTCAACTTTTGCATCCTCATAAGTGGCAGGTTTTCTGTAGTGGTACCTTACATATTTCAGTGGCTACAGTGAAAGTATGCACAGGTCCTTTCCTTGGTTATACATACACAGAGGAGAGTTCTTCAGCTAACCTGAAAAGAAACATTCACCAACAAAATTCTCTCCAGTTATCTCTCTGTAAAGTATCCAGGTGTTGATTCCTGCAAGGCCTAGGACATTGAAAAGCACGTGCATAGGCCATGTGTGGCAGCCAAACTTGACATTGTACAGATGAGACAACTGTTCCACAATATAAACTACATATTTAGTGCAGTTGTAGAAGGTCATAGTTTCAAGGAGTTTCATCTGTGTTTGTTCCTTTACTGCAACTGACTGGTACATAGTGCTCAACAGAATAACATTTTTCTTGGTCTTCCCCTGATAGGAGGTAAATGTTGTGTCACCATGTTTGTTTAAAATAGTATCACACAAAGATCTGGCAACTGACTTTGCTAATGGAAGAATTTCTCTTCAGGTTTTCTTCAGTGTACCCACCATGGTTGTGTTCTCCCACTTTAGCTGCTCTGTAAGATTTTTGACTGTGAAGAAATTGTCACATGTAATGTTTCTTCCCCTTGAAATGTTAGGTTTACATGAGTCATGTAATAGCATGCTCTGCAACAGGTATGCTAGTGGGTCTTTCACTTTGTTTACCCACATTTGGAAATTCATTCCCCACACGTTTACTACTAGCATCTGCTGCAAGCCAATACTTCAAACCAAATTTGTCTGGTTTATTACTCATGTATTGTATACAGCAGTAATGAACTTTGCATGGATATAGCTCCTCATCTTCAGTTATAAATGGACCTGGTTTATTGTTGTGAATACAGTTAGCTAAAAATGAATTCCAGACAGAGGAAGCTGCTGCAAAGCCATTGGTTTTGAGTCTTTCAGCATCACTGTGCTTGTCATCAAACAGAGACAAACAAATTCCAGCACCCAGCCCCCCCCCCCCTTAAGACTGCAGAAGTTTCAGGGGGAAATTCTTTCCTCCATACATTCCAAGTGCATACATTATAGCTATAGCAGCTTCTAATTCGGCAATATGACATACCAATGTGTCATCCTGGAGATGTTATTGGACTCTAATTTCTGTAATTTTTTTTATTTTCTGTAGAATATTATTGTTTGTCAACACTCACCATGCACTCAAGTAACTGCCTGCATTACACATTGGCCCATGAGCTACAACCTACATGTTGTGATGCCCAAATCTTTAAGGTGGATGCCTTGGTGCAATTCAAGTCCCATTGCTCCATCAGCGGCAATCTCAACTCTTCCAATTTCCATATGCTGAGACAAATGTGATTTTTTTCCATTTTTTTCCTCAGCTGTGAGTGTGTAAGCACTGGGTTATTTGTATGTTGTTGTACACGTTCTTTATACTCATCTTCTGACTCTGATGATTTGCCTTATTCTGTTTCATGGGGCTGTTATTTCGTGTCACCTTTATAATCATTGTCATCTATATCAGCCAACTCATCACATTCAAAAATATGCCCTCCTTCAGAATCTTCTTCAGGTTAACTGTCCTCATAATTCAGTAATTCTTCATCCAAAAGGAAACACAGGTGTGCCATAATAATGAGGAGGAGCACTATAACTTCTGCGTAGAAAAACAGTGTATTAACAGAGAACAGCAAATAAAGTATGTCCACTCTTCCACTAAATAAAGGAAAATGTTAAGAGAGAGAGTAAATGAGATCACAATAATGTCATAAAATAAGCTAAGTGAATGAAAAAATCCATTGTTGTGCCTTTAGAGATATGAAATGTAAAAAATATCTCACTGGTCAGAATGACTGGCTATGGTCCTTTAAGATAAAAATGTTTATAATTCATTCAGTTTTTGTAATAGACGTTTGTTTCTTATAGAAATTATAAACCACCAACGTACGTTAAAAGTCATGAAAAATAACACCCATAAATTAAAACATACACTATTTAGTAAATGTTAACCAATGCTCACTGGTCAGATTGACCAGTGCGGTCCTTATAATGTTACATACTAGATAAAAAGTCTCATCATATTACTGTATAGAATAAGATACCATACATTTTGAAGTAGGAAAACAGAGAATATTAGGCCAAAACATTATGAAAAGTGTATATGAAAACTGTGGCCGAATACTCATGTTAGGGTGACTTAATAGCACAACAACTGATGAGAGTCACATCTGAACAAAGGAAATGATGAGGTACATGTACCTACTCAATAAAGCACTAGAAGAGATTCAGGCCACTGCTGATGCAGAAATTACAAAACTGGAAACATAATCTCCATTCTAGTGGATTCTGGACTCTATAAAACTTCCAAATTGGTCGAGTCCAAGGATGTTAATCTATATATATTTTCTCAAGATTAATATTTTGTGAACAACTTTTTTTATAAAATGAAATACAAATGATGCATTGAAAATTAATTAGGCCACAGATAACAACTAAGGATCTCCGTTACAAGTTCTTAAGTTTCAGGAATAATCACAGAATTGTTTAATACTCAAACGTGAAATAATAGTTCAGACATAAGTCACCAGTTGCAAGATAATGAAATGTTACTGCCAGGCTTATCATTGCAGTTTGCCAAGTAGAAAATCAAAACTCTTGTTGCAGCCTTCTTTCTAAATTTGAAAACAAAATGATGTCACTGTCTGTTTCTTGTACCTCAGTTGTTTAGATACTGGTACTTCTTTAATTATTGTTTCATTTGCATTTGCATTTGCGCAGTAAGCTCAGCTCAAACTCCCATGCAATGAGGCAGATCCATAGTAGACAGCCTGTGTAATGAGGCAATGTGTGGTAATAGCCCCAAAGAGTCCTTTCTACAAATTTTTGTCATGCCCATTTATTCCTGTGTGTCCTTGATGGCAGACATGGAATGTGGCATCAAGTGGACACTCTTCTATGGCACATCTTGATGAGAAATGTTCATGTTCCTCATCAGGTCATACCAACATAGGGCTGTACACCTAGTATGGATTAGCATATTTCATGAGGAAGTAAGAATAATTTGTGAAAGTCCATTATAGGGATGACCATCTTCAAAATCATTAAGCTAGTGACTCAGCCCTTCCAAACACTGCAAACCTATAATATATTTTGCCATGATCCTACACTCTGACAAAGAAAATCTTGCTTGCTGCACTAACTCTACATTACATGATCAATAAATTTGTTTATAGTCTGTGTTTTCTGATGTCTTCCAAGGCTGACTTTAAGGAGGAATATGATGCACTTTTCCAGGAATCTGTATAAAAATCAAAGATGAAGGCTGTGATAAATCAAAGAAAACATAAAATACAGGAACTGTTGTAACACAGAATCATTAATGACGAGAAAACATTGTATTGAGAGAATAAAACATCTGTTGAAACTGAAAAAAAGAACATAAAAAGAAGGAAAACACAGAATATGGGAACATGAAAATGGTTTCACTGTATAAAGTTTCCCACCTAACAGTTAGATGAGGGTGACAAGTATTGCCAACAACTCCTGCTAGCTAAAATAAAATTTCCCTTAGATGCAGTAAAATTTCTCTGTATGAATTGAGGTTCAAATGAAAACTGAGTTCACTTGGTTGGTAAAAAAATTGTAAATGATTGATAATAGCTAATAGTAAATCCGAAATCAGCACAGAAAAGTACTTAAGGAACAGTGAAAATTATACAAACTCTAAAAATCATGTTGAATAGAGTAATTTATGAGGCAAACAATGGCCACCACACTTGTCTAGTCTGATTGTGTTATTGGTGGTAATTTAAACCAACCACTAGTCCCCGATCATCCCTCTTCAGGGTATGGTAGACACCCACATGAGATTCATGCTCTCTATGTCAGCCAATCACCATGAAATATCAGCAGCAGCAGCAGCAGAAAGTGAGACAATCCACCACCCACCCCCTTCCTGGCAGAATAAAAAGGAGAATAAGGCTGTCACATTTGAATGTAAGTATTATTAACTTCACACATCTCTCTCATTACTCATTATTATGAGCATTTTCTTTTGTCATTTCTTTGCCACACAGAAAAGAGCTTCTGATGATGCAGTGCAGCAGCAGTGGCACACAGTCAACCTATCTGACTTGTGATCAGGACACACAGCCATTTGAATTTCCATTCACTACAACTGTAGCAGCAGCACCCACCAGATCTATCACCTGACTCAGAGTCTGCACTGTAGCAGCTGCAGCAGCAGCAGCAGTGATACATGATAGCAACAGGACATACAAGAGCCATTCTTCACATACATAGAGCTCTCACCACCATCTTTGTCAGCACCACTCATTGGACAGTTATGATGGTATACCTCACATATTCAAGTGAAGTTATTCTCTGTAATGTACAGTCTCAATGTAAATGGGAGTAAATATATGGTTGTCGGCATATCCTCTAATAATGAGTTCAACATAGGGTAACATTTGAAAATCACAAATTTAGTGGCATGAAAGTAGTGCTTCCATACTATGATTGGTATAAATTATGTAAGACTGTTGCATATATAACTGCAGTGTTGAAAATGTTGCATACATAACTGTACTTTGAATGTTCAGACGGCATGTTGCTGGGCTCTCACACGATATGTGCTGGGGACTAAGCAAGAACAATTAATTTTATAACATATACGTATGTATAACAAATATAAACAACTAATATTAGTAAAGATCAATAGGTACATAGATTTTAGTCTAAATTTTATAAACATCTTCAAGTGTAATAGGAAATTTAATTCTGTCAAGCTTCTGACTGATATTGAGTTCACAGTTTCTATATTTCGTGATCTCTGCATATTTAACTTCTTCATATAATGCTGATTTTATTGACTACAAAAACATTTTTATCACAATTTTTAACATTAAAATAAGTTTTCTAATTTTTTTCTGGTAGTTCATTGTAAGATGAACCTCTTAAAGGAGTTTATTTCTTAAAGGCTGATTGTAGCTCAGTATTTTGAACTAGACTCTAATCACATCCTTGAGCTTGAAATTCTGATATTCGTGCTGTAATTTCCTTTTTCTCATTTTTATAACAATTCATATGATCTCTTTCGTTCATGATTCTATAGTTATGTATCTGAAATTAATGTCTCATTCTGATGGTTTCACTTGTAATCAGGAATAAGTAGAAAACTTACATTTGACCCACTGTGTAGTTTAAATTTTCGTTCACTAATTTGATAATTTCTTGTTATGAATCGGTTCAAAGGATATTTATATTAAACAAGTTAGGATTTTTCTCTGTGAAAATAGTTTTTAATCTATTGACAAAACGTTTTTTCTGTTTTCCAAATACACCAAAAGAAAACTGAAATATATCTCTCAATTTTAGTTACAATGTCTTTGAAAACTATATCTTTATTTTCACTTTCGAAATAATGTAAATGTTCCCAAATATTTTCCTGGTTATTAAGATGTTTACAAAGAAAGCAATTAACCTTCTTTTCTTAAACTACTACATACAGTAAATTTATTTTTCTTTCACATGTTATGAAGATTACCTATCGTCAACCACCTAAATTTTCACACACTTTATAAGATAAAATTTTTATTATGAAAATGAAACATAATGACAATGAAAATATAGAACAAAAATGGTTAAATTGTTAAATTCGAAGTATTGACAAAATTAAAAAAGAAAAAGTTTTAAAAATTTATTAAAATGTATTGAATAGAAGATAAATTGAGTTCAAAATAAAAATAAATTTAATTGGATTCAGAATAAACATACATCTGTAGTTAAAAAAATGGACTGAGTTTGAGATAAAAATAGATTAAGAGATATTAATTTAAAATTATCTTTTATTTTATTTCAAACCGATTTTAATCAGCACCTTTCCTATTTTTGACATGTTCCTGTATACATTCATTACCTTTATCTCAATGCTGACTTTCACATGACGGATTTTGATTAAGAAACAATCTTAAATTTTAGTTTATGTACAATTAATGCATTTTTACATGTTGTTTGTTGTCCATGAACCCCATTTTTATCAATAATAATATTTTGCAATGTGTCTTCGAATGTTCATCGGTAAATTTTCTTTTTTATGATAATATCCACAACGTTTTAACTGCATACATAAAAAATTCGCTTATTATCCTATTTTTATAATAATCGTTAAAATACTGTTATGTAACTACTTTTTATATTTCTCTAAATTAAAAATATTTAAAAAAACTGTTTCTAATTTTTTTAAAGTAGTGGATTTCCGTATGCAGAAGTAAATTATGATGAAGATTAGAGCAAATCAAAAATTAGTATTATTAAATAGAATAATTTCTTCAAATGAAAATGTTTTTCTGTTGAATGGAGTTGTTCATAGACATAACAAACAACAAATT
Source organism: Schistocerca piceifrons (assembly GCF_021461385.2). NCBI lineage: Eukaryota > Metazoa > Arthropoda > Insecta > Orthoptera > Acrididae > Schistocerca > Schistocerca piceifrons. The sequence goes on from NC_060149.1 coordinate 577,695,557, forward strand.
TTCATAAGATAATCTGCATGTGTTAATGATTATTGTTGTAAAATAATCGATGGTTTAAAGAAAAATTTTAATGAAATATTACAATATAATCCAACAATAAAGCATATAAATATATTGTTTAAAATGCAAAAAATATATCAGAAAATTAGAACCCACACATATGGCACATATTAAAAGGAAATGAAAAACCAACTCAGTTTATCAATTAATCATGTCTACATAGTTCAATTTTACCATCTCAATAAGCAAAAATATTTAAAAGAAACAGGTAATCTATGATGTTTTACTACAAAAATGATATATGGTGAAAAGAAGTTACAAAAAAATAACGAACATCTTGCAATCAAATCTGTAAAAACTAAACATCAAACACAATGGAATACCAGTTAAATAATAAGAAGTAAAAGCAGTAACTGTAAAGTTAAGTAAAATTAATAAAAAGATATCAAAAATGAGCTGAATGCTATAATTAACCTTGGTAGTACAAAACTGTTACAAAAAGATCTTTTTTACAAATTGGTGGCAAAATGAAACATAAAAAATTAGTTCAAGATCATCTACACATAATACTGGTAAACATCCAGATAATTAATTGCAATATCATTACATAAGGGAGACAGTAGTGTTATTTATCATGTAATTGTAGAATTATTAAAATCAGCTTTTAAATTAGATAGACAAGAAGAAGGTAAGAATTAAATAACATCAATTTTGATGATATAACATATTACTTTGATATTTTTGTTGACAGAGAGAATAACTGTTGCTATATCAATTAAGATAAAATGATCATAAACTTAGAGAGAAAATATTTATAACATGTTAATACGTCTTTAAAAATTAAAACCATTGAGAATGTCTCAAGAAATTACAACTAAAAAGAACAACAAGATAATAGATAAAATTTTATTAAATAATCCGAAAGAAGAAGGAAAAAACAAGTGATAAAAGAATGTTACCCAGCTTATCCTAAGAAAGATAAAACAAAAAGAAGAGGTTTTGAACAACTTACATATGATAACAGATATAAATAAACATATAAATGTAAAATATAAATAAACAATAGCAAACACATATTTAACTAAAGAACCAATTGAGGATTAAATTATTGTTAGTATATTAGTCTGGGACATGTAATACTTATAAAGAACAGATATTTTATCAACATGAGGACTAAATAAATAATTAATACAATTATTAGTCAATTACTAAACGTTTTTTATAAAATAATTTAATCTTCATTTACACAGTTACTGCATGAATTAACAAATCCTAACCATTTAACATAAACTTCATCACATTTCTGTTTTATAACTATTTCTAAAAGATACACATCCACAAATTTCGTTGTTTGCCCTTCTTACTCACAAGGAATTCCATTGACATCTTTTAATTTGTATTTAACTGGTTTTAAAATACTGTGTCTTTAGTTTCAAACATTTCTATCGAATTGTTTACAGCATAATTTTTTTCAAAAAATTCCTTTCAACATGCTTATTCTCACTTTATCCCCTGGTTTATAGTAACTGCACACAAGTACAATCAGATGAAAATTAAATTTATGTATGCATTTTAGTTTCATTTTTATTGTTAAATGCTGTGTATTATTGCATTTTTAAGGAGTATTTTAACTAAATCAACCCACAACTAATTACAATCACAGACTTCCACATATTTTGCTTCATTGCACTGTTATATCTTTTAACAACTAATGCCTTTAATTCTGAAAAGGTTCAGTAACAATTAATGTTACATTCTTCCACAGGTTCTTAGAAACCTTCATTGTAAAATCATTTTCCATTATCTGCTTGAATATTTCTCAGTGCTCTTGTTAGTAAAATATTTCTGGAGCTTCAATAGTCCAAGCAAATTTTGAAAAAAAAACATCACAGTTAATAAATAAATATTTAAACCCTCTATTTATTTCTAAAAGTCCTTTAATTTTCCACACTCCATTTCTACTAAATCTTCTTGCCATAAATAATCTATATCGAATGAAACATTTCTTCTTATAGAACTTTTCTCATTGGCTTATGCAGTTTAGTGATTGTTACTTCACAAGTGTTAATGTTACCAATAATTAACCAATTTTTAACAAATTTAACTTTTTTGGAGTAATTCTCTCAATCTACTGCCATCTATTTTTCAGTTTTTGTTCTTTGAGGATGATAGGATCCAGTAAATTTTTTGCTCTCAAAATATCAAATTAGATCATCCTTAAGAATTGAGAATTAAATTTCGTCACCTATTTATACAGATAAATTTCACCAAATAAAATAATTTTTCCCTTCTACTGGTAGTGTTTTAATGGTATCCCTTAATCTTACAGCTAGAAAATTTGACTTATGCACTATTATTCATTGATCATTATTATTTATTTCATATAGATATTCACACACTCTTAATGTAATATCAGAAACATTAAATTTTCCAAAATTGTGTTAAGTGAGAAAAAGGGAACGCTGAAACCCAGTATACATATTGAAAATACACATATACAGGGTGTACATGAAGTCCGGGATCACTTTCATTTATTTGTTGCACAAGAACTAAATATAGTACATATGTCATACATATTGCATTGTGGAGACAAACTCTGTAAGATTTTTTTTTACACACATTCGATATGCAGACCATGAGTGACCCAGCAGACATCAATAGAGTAATCAAATTGTTGCCATACCTGTCGCAGCATGGTATCATCAACTGTGACAGTAACTTCCTGTAGTCTTTACCAGAGCTCTGCTACATCACGTGGTGAAGGCGGTACATACACCAGATCTTGAATGTGTTGTTTTTTCAAAAATTCCTTTCAATTAGCTTATTCATACTTTAACTGCTGTTTTTAATTTTGGTTCATAATCATTAGGTACATTTTTAGTCAAATTGAAATTATATATTGATATGCATTTTGGTTTTATTGTTATTGCCATGTGTTTTGTGTTATTATATTCTTCAATCAGTTTTCTAACTAAATCAACCCACTTGCATTTACCTGGACAACAATTTTTTCGACATTCTTTCCCCTAATTTTATGTTAAATCTTTCAGCAAGTCACGCCTTCAAGTTTAAAAAAGTTGCGTACTGAAAAATGTTATATTTTCTCATAAGATCTTGAAAATCTCTATTGTAAACTACTTTTCTATTATATGTTTGAAGATTTCTCAGAGGTGGTGTGACTAATTTTTTTTCAAACTTTCCCAAAACACTTCTATGCATTTTGCAATTAATTGGATTAGTCCAACCAAATTAAAAAAATTACAGTTCAAAAATATTTATATCCCTTCTAATGTACTAGCTGTTAATGCAGTGTGCTCCACAATACTAGGTACGAAAGGACCACCCTGAGTGTGTGTAAAAGTGTTTACATTCTGCCCTGCCAAGTAGGGAGCATCAGTCACAGAATTGGTTAAACGTCACAAGAACAGTTATTTGTGGATTCCTGAAAGAGTTTGTTTAGCAAGCAACTTAATTTAATGAGAGTAGATAGCCAACTTTTAGGACAAATAACCCGTTTGCTGCAGTATTATATTAATTTTATTACATGTTGTTTACAAAATGATTCCAGATATAAAAGGTTTACAGATAACTGAATTTGGAAAAGGACACACGAATCTTCATAGAGGTATAAGGCAGTTATAGATAACAATACTTTGCTACCTGATAAGTAAAACCAAACAAGCAAGAACAGATGTAAACTCCCTGTGTGATTTCAATGGATTATTTACCTTAGCTGCAAGGTGTGTCATTGGATGTGCTGGATGCCAGACGACTACAACTGCTCTGTGCTGCCTGTTTATCTATAAAATTGCTTATTCTTGACTGAAGTGCCAGTGATATACTCTCACTGAGTACTTCTGTGAAACAGAAGACTGTTGCCACTAGTCTGTCTGTAATGGCTGTGTACATTCGCTTGGTTGGTGGGGCGATGTGCACAGTGATGCTCTTGCAGTTGTCACAATGACATATTAACTAATATAACCCCTCAGATCTCTCCACTTGGTGAATATACGAGACTCTCATGTAATTTAACGCTGATCTCTTTAGAGTCCATTGTAATCAGAGTGACCACAGAATAAATCGTTCTCCATGCTAAATGGAGCATTAAGCATTTATTGCATCAAAACAATGCTTTGAAGAGAGAGTCCCTTTTTGTCTGAAAACTGCATATATTCCCTCTCAATGAAGAGCATTGTCTCCCTCCACAGCTTGAGTCTGCCAACCAAAGTGCTACATACAGGAATTATTTCTCCCATTCTCACATCATTACTTTGAGACGTCCATCTGCTTACTCTGCCCCACAAAGAAATGACGTAAAGGGTGCAGTCCCATTCTCCTCAAAGCTTTCAGACTGTTCCGCCAATTGGAGTGTGTTCTGCGATAGGCTTAGGCCTTTACTAGCATTAAAATGAATACCTATACCAAAGAGCCAAAGAATCTGGTACACCTGCCTAATATTGTGGAGGGCCCCTTGTGAAGATGCAGAAGTGTCACAACACGACATGGCAAGGAATCGACTAATGTCTGAAGTAGTGCTAGAGGGAATTGACAGCATCACTCCTGCAGGATATTTATAAATCCGTAAGAGTATGGGGAGGTGGAATTCTCTTCTTAACATTGCAAGGCATCCCGGATTTGCTCAATAGTGTTTATGTCTGGGGAGTTTGGTGGCTAGCAAAAGTGTTTAAACTCAGTACAGTGTTGCTGGAGCCACTCTGTAGCAATTCTGAACGGGTGGGGTGTCGCATTGTCCTGCTGGAATTTCCCCAGCCCTTCAGAAGGCACAATGGACATGAAAATGTGCAGGTGATCAGACAGGATGCTTATGTACGAGTCACCTGTCAGAGTAGTAACTAGAAATATCAGGGGACCCATACCACTCCATATGCACACATCCCACACCATTACGGAGCCTCTACCAGCTTGAACAGTCCCCTCCTGATTTGCATGGTCCATGGATTCATGAGGTTGTCACCATATCCACACACGTCCATCCGCTCGATACTGTATGAAACGAGACTTGTCTGAGCAGGCAACATGTTTCCAGTCATCAACAGTCCAATGTCAGTATTGATGGGCCCAGGAAAGGTATAAGGGTTTGTGTCGTGCAGTCATCAAGGGTACATGAGTGGACCTTTCATTCCAAAAGCCAATATTGATGATGATTCGTTAAATGGTTCACACTCTATTACTTGTTGATACCCAGCACTGAAATCTGCAGCAATTTGTGGAAGAGTTGCACTTCTGTCAAGTTGAACGGTTCTCTTCAATCGTTGTTGGTACTGTTCTTGCAGGATCTTTTACCAGCCACAGCAATGTCGGAGAGTTGATTTTTTACCTGATTGCTGATATTCACTGCACACTCGTGAAATGGTCGTCTGGGAAAATCCCCACTTCATCACTACCTTCGAGATGCTGTGTCCCATCGTTCGTTCGCCAACTATAACACCACTATCAAATTCACTTAAATCTTGATAACCTGCCATTGTAGCAGCAGTAACCAATCTTACAACTGCGCCAGACACTTGTTGTCTTATATAGGCGTTGGCAACTGCAGCACTGTATTCTGCCTGTTTACATATCAATATGCATGCCTATACCAGTTTCTTTGGCGCTTCTGCTCATGTGCCACTTTAACTATATATTTTCTTCTCTGCCTCTGAAAATGTGGCCTGTCCCGTTAGTGTGAACTGCTCTGTCACCTTTCCCTTGGGAGACCTGAGGCACTAAACTCGTCATTGCTCCCCTGTGATGGAGCAAGCTTCACGACTCTGTTAGGACCTGCAGTGTGTCCATTGTGACTCTGATATTTATTACCCATCTCTACCTTTTGACACTAATCTCCAAGAAAAATATTGCATCATGGCTTGTTGCCTTCTCAATGTTCCAGTGACAAAGGACTGCTTAGTATCGTATTCTGATCAGTTAAGTACACTTTCATTATCGTTCGATACAGAAATTATATCTGTTATGCCCAAAGTATGGCGTCTGATGTACCAGCCAACTCGTGTTCACATGGAAGATGGTAAAATGGATTGTTGCCTTATGTGTTGCCCATGGAAGGTGGTAAGAATGGTCTGCCACCTTACACGCTTATTAATTAAATTTTGAAATTTCCTTTCATTTTCCATCTTCCGCTTCTACTAAAACTGCTTGGCATAAATAATATGTATGAAGTGAAACAACATTGGCTTATGTAATTCACTAATAATTACTTTGTAAATGTTGATGTTACCAGTACCTGCAAAAGTTCTTAACAAATTTACTTTTTGGTTTAACAAACTGTTGAATTTCCTTCAATCTTTTGTCATTCATTTTTAGTTACATTGTTTGAGGATGATGGACTTCAGTAAATTTTATATATTTAAGACATCAAATGTGATCATCCTTAATTACTGAGAATGAAATTCAAGTCATAATTTATATAGGTTAAATTCTGTTAAATAAAATTATTTTTACAACTGCTGGTACGGTTTTAACACTATCTTTCAATGTTACAATTACAAAATTTTGTTTATGTACTAATATTGACTGATTAACACAATTTAATACATATCAGTTATCATATACACTTAAGGTAATATGAAACTCACTAAATGTTAAATCTTTGTTTATATTTTCATCAGTGGTAATAAATGCTGTCAATGTAAAACCTTACTCACAATTATGCATTTGTTGCTCATTTCAAGTTATAAATGAAAAGCCAGTTATTTCCTTTCATATACTTTCCTTTCTTTCCAGTACATCAAGAATACCTTATGCAGTGATTTATAGTTCTGCATTTAAATTATTAATCACTTCATTAAGCTGTATAATAATGACTAAATTTGCATTTGAAGATGGTTATTTTTTCATTAAGATGAGATTTAGTGATACATTTCTTAAATTGTGTTACAGTACTTGCATCTTCATCTTCTGTAACTACATTATTTATATCATTTTCTAAATATTTTTTGTTATATACATTCTTTTTATGATTATATGGTTTACATCTACTAATCTTCCTTCGTTAAAAGCAATATAACTTCTATTTATTTAAAAAAAGTTACTCAATCCATACTGAAGGAACTGAACATTTTTCATTTTTTATCAATTCCTTTTTTTAAATCTCATATCTGATTCTTTATGATTCTCCTAATTTTATTTTAATACTGCTTTGCACCTTTATTTTATTTCCAAACATGCTGATTTATTAGTTTTAAAATGCTACTGAATTTGTAACTTTCTAACGATAGCTTTAACACAAATATACGTGTACCATGATATATTAATTCATCAGAATAACTTATTCCACCCTCCATGAACCATGGATGGTGGCATTTAGGGGTGACTTGCATGCCTCAGTGAAACAGATAGCCCTATTGTGGGTGCAATGACAATTAAGAGGCATCTGTTGAGAAGCCACAGAAATGTGTGGTTCCTGAAAGTGAGCAGCGATCTATCAGTAGTTGGGCAACAGTCATGATGATTAACTGATATGCCCTTTTAACATCAACCGAATTAGCCTTGCTATGGTGGTACTATGAACAGCTGACAGCAAGGGGAAACTACAGCCATACATGTTCCCTAGGGCATGCAGTTAGCCTTCTGCCAGCGAGCAGCGTGTCAGCAGTGAGCAAGTAGTAGTAAGTGGCTTATTTAGCATTCATATAAGTGTAGTAGTAAAGTTGAAAATTTGTTTGAGTGTTCTTAGCGCATTTGTTTAGTTAAATCCGTCAAATCATTGTGCAGTTTCGTAATTAGCAGGGGCAATTTCCATTTTAATATCTGTGACGTGTAAAGTCACGTAGTCGTCTGTCATTTGTTTATTTCTTTCAAATAGTCTTTATATGTTACTGACAGTACAGTTAGCTTTCTGCCACCGAGCAGTGTGTCAGCGTGCGCAAGTAGCAGCATTACAGCATTTACTAGGCAGTCTTGTATTTTAATAACCGTTTAAATTTTCTGTCGAATTGTTTGTGCTCTCTGTAGATTAGTTCAGACGTTCCTTGCACAACAGTATTTAACATGGACACGGACTGCAACTGCTGTGTTCAGATGCGGGCTGAGGCATCCCTTAGGGATATGGCTGCAAGGGAGCGGAAGAAAACCAATGTGCACTCCATGTGCATACCGGGGGGAGTCATTCTAGATATGGAAAGGGTCCTTCCAGATGCCATGAAGGGTACAGGGTGCACCCATCTGCAGGTGGGCGCTCATGTCGACACCAATGATGTGTGTCACTATGGATCGGAGGAAATCCTCTCTGCCTTCCGGCGGCTATCTGATTTGGTGAAGACTGCCAGTCTCACTAGCGGGATGAAAGCAGAGCTCACCATCTGCAGCATCGTCGACAGGACTGACTGCGGACCTTTGGTACAGAGCTGAGTGGAGGGTCTGAATCAGAGGCTGAGACGGTTCTGCAACCATGTGGGCAGTAGATTCCTCGACTTGGTGTAGAGTGAAATTAAACACTCCTCCACAAAAAACAGAAGGCCCATACAAAAACACCGGCCATTAACGCTATTAACATTTATATCAATGTTGTCAATAGCTTTATTAACTGTCTGGCGTGAAAATTACTAGGGCCCGCAGCTCAGCGTACAAAATGCGCGCCACAGCTGCTCTGGCTCACTGGTTAAGTCCTGTTGCAGGTCACACAGAAATGCCTCACACAGAGTACGTCACAGAGTGACAAAGTGAGATTGCAATTTTTTTCGGAAGGGAAATAAGGACAGGATAGGCACTTTATTAATTTCTGTAATAATGAGTCAAATCACCTACAATATGAACATTGTTACAATTGCCTGCACCTTTAGCCCAGACACATACAGATTCATATTCACCGACTTTACGGTGATTCTTAGTCCTCAGAGTAAGAGGCATACAGATTATAAAGCTATAGACAATATTAATATGAATGTCAATCACACTAATGGGCAAGCGTTTTTGCACGGCCCTTCTGTTTTTTGTGGAGGAGTGTTCAATTTCACTCTAACAAATAATGATACGAACCAAGCTGGAAATGGATGGGCGACTGTAGCAATTGTACGTTACCCAGGAGACAGAGTGGCTAAAGTAGAAGGACTAGAGGCCTTTTATAATAGAGACATAATTGCCTATCGTACATACCATATAGCTGAAGTGTATAACAGGGACATGGGGGCCTCGTATTTTATGTCTACAATGCCTCTTACTCTGAGGACTAAGAATCACCGTAAAGTCAGTGAATATGAATCTAGGGTGGTGGGGTTCCGTGTTCCGCTGGATAGGCCAGGAGTCCACTGCACACAGCAGGCTGGCCTCGGGCAAGTACAGAAAGGGCAACAGCGTCAAAGGGTGTGATGCAAAGTCAGGACATGTGGGGTACAAGCAGCAATCTGTATTGTAATTGTAAACTGTCGAAGCTGCGTTGGTAAGGTACCGGAACTTCGAGCGCTGATAGAAAGCACCGAAGCTAAAATCTTTATAGGTACTGAAAGCTGGCTGAAGCCAGAGATAAATTCTGCCATAATTCTTACAAAGGCACAGACGGTGTTTAGAAAGGATAGACTGCATGCAACCGGTGGTGGCGTGTTTGTCACTGTTAGTAGTAGTTTATCCTGTAGTGAAATAGAAGTGGATAGTTCCTGTGAATTATTATGGGTGGAGGTTATACTCAAAAACCGAGCTAGATTAATAATTGGCTCCTTTTACCGACCTCGCGACACAGCAGCATTAGTGGCAGAACAACTGGGAGAAAATCTGGAATACGTTTCACATAAATTTCCTCAGCGTGTTATAGTCTTAAGTGGAGATTTCAATTTACCAGATATAGACTGGGGCACTCAGATGTTTACTACAGGTGGTAGGGACAGAGCAACGAGTGACATTATACTGAGTGCACTATCCGAAAATTACCTCGAGCAATTAAACAGAGAACCGACTCGTGGAGATAACATCTTGGACCTACTGATAACAAACAGACCCGAGCCGGCCGCAGTGGTCTAGTGGTTCTAGGCGCGCAGTCCGGAACCGCGGGACTGCTACGGTCGCAGGTTCGAATCCTGCCTTGGGCATGGATGTGTGTGATGTCTTTAGGTTAGTTGGGTTTAAGTAGTTCTAAGTTCTAGGGGACTGATGACCACAGACGTTAAATCCCATAGTGCTCAGAGCCAGCCAAACAGACCCGAACTTTTCGACTCTGTAAGCGCAGAACAGGGAATCAGTGATCATAAGGCCGTTGTAGCATCACTGAATATGGAAGTAAATAGGAATATAAAAAAAGGGACGAAGGTTTATCTATTTAGCAAGAGTAATAGGAGGCAGATTTCAGGCTACCTAACAGACAAAAACGAAAAGTTCTGTTCCGACACTGACAATGTTGAGTGTTTATGGAAAAAGTTCAAGGCAGTCGTAAAATGCGTTTTAGACAGGTACGTGCCGAGTAAAACTGTGAGGGACGGGAAAAACCCACCGTGGTTCAACAACAAAGTTAGGAAACTACTGCAAAAGCGAAGAGAGCTTCACTGCAAATTTAAACGCAGCCAAAACCTCTCAGACAAACAGAAGCTAAACGATGTCAAAGTTAGCGTAAGGAGGGCTATGCGTGATGCGTTCAGTGAATTCGGAAGTAAAATTCTATGTACCAACTTGACAGAAAAATCCTAGGAAGTTCTGGTCTTTCGTTAAATCAGTAAGTGGACTGAAAAAGCATATCCAGACACTCTGGGATGATAATGGCGTTGAAACAGAGGATGACACACGTAAAGCTGAAATACTAAACACCTTTTTCCAAAGCTGATTCACAGAGGAAGACCGAACTGCAGTTCCTTCTCTAAATCCTCACACGAACGAAAAAATGGCTGACATCGAAATAATTGTCCAAGGAATAGGAAAGCAACTGAAATCACTCAACAGAGGAAAGTCCACTGGACCTGATGGGATACCAATTCGATTCTACACAGAGTACGCGAAAGAACTTGCCCCCCATCTAACAGCCATGTACCGCAAGTCTCTAGAGGAACGGAAGGTTCCAAATTATTGGAAAAGAGAACAGGCAGTTCCAGTTTTCAAGAAGGGTCGTCGAGCAGATACTATACGCCTATATCACTGACATCGATCTGTTCTAGAATTTTAGAACATGTTTTTTGCTCATGTATCATGTCATTTCTGGAAACCCAGAATCTACTCTGTAGGAATCAACATGGATTCCGGAAACAGCTCAAAATGGTTCAAATGTCTCTGAGCACTATGGGACTTAACTGCTGTGGTCATCTGTCCCCTAGAACTTAGAACCACTTAAACCTAACCAACCTATGGACATCACACACATCCATGCCCGAGGCACTATTCGAACCTGCGACCATAGCAGTCGCGCGGTTCCGGACTGTGCGCCTGGAACCGCGGGACCACCGTGGCCAGCTCCGGAAACAGCGATCGTGTGAGACGCAACTCGCTTTATTTGTTCTCAAGACCCAGAAAATATTAGATATAGGCTCCCAGATAGATGCCATTTTCCTTGACTTCCGGAAGGCGTTCGATACAGTTCCACACTGTCGCCTGATAAACAAAGTAAGAGCCTATGGAATATCAGACCAGCTGTGTGGCTGGATTGAAGAGTTTTTAGCAAACAGAACACATCATGTTGATTTCAATAGAGAGACGTCTACAGACGTTAAAGTAATCTCTGGCGTGCCACAGGGGAGTGTTATGGGACCATTGCTTTTCACAATATATATAAATGACCCAGTAGATAGTGTCGGAAGTTCCATGCGGCTTTTCGCGGATGATAGTTTACAGAGAAGTTGCAGCATTAAAAAATTGCAGCGAAATGCAGGAAGATCTGCAGCAGATAGGCACTTGGTGCAGGGAGTATCAACTGACCCTTAACATAGACAAATGTAATGTATTGCAAATACATAGAAAGAAGGATCCTTTATTGTATAATTATATGATAACGGAACAAACACTGGTAGCAGTTACATCTGTAAAATATCTGGGAGTATGTATATGGAACAATTTGAAGTGGAATGATCACATAAAATTAATTGTTGGTAAGGCGAGTGCCAGGTTGAGATTCATTGGGCGAGTCCTTAGAAAATGTAGTCCATCAACAAAGGAGGTGGCTTACAAAACACTCGTTCGACCTATACTTGAGTATTGCTCATCAGTGTGGGATCCGTACCAGGTCGGATTGACAGAGGAGATAGGGAAGATCCAAAGAGCAGTGGTGCGTTTCGTCACAGGGTTATTTGGTAAGCGTGATAGCATTACGAAGATATTGAGGAAACTCAAGTGGCAGACTCTGCAAGAGAGGCACTCTGGATCGCGGTGTAGCTTGCTGTCCAGATGAGGTATCGAATATATGGCATCCCCCTACTTATACCTCCCGAGGAGATCACGAATGTAAAATTAGAGAGATTCGAGCGTGACGGAGGGTTTCCAGCAGTCGTTCTTCCCGCAAACCATATGCGACTGGAACAGGAAAGGGAGTTAATGACAGTGGCATGTAAAGTGCGCTCTGCCACACAACGTTGGGTGGCTTGCGGAGTATAAATGTAGATGTAGATGTACTATATGAGTAAAGTATTCCAGATGTAAAAAAGTTCCCCATTTGGATCTCCAGATGCCAACTTCTCAGGAGAATTCTTTATTAGGAGAAAGAAAGGTAGCGTTAACATCAAGAACTGCATCAAGTCAGTCTTTGGACTGAGGAGTACTACACCAACAGAAACAATAGCAACAATTTTTACTAACTCCATGTTATAGCGTACATCATTTTCCCAAATAGTTAACTAGTGCTTTTGGTATATTTCCGCTAAATAAATCAAAATTTTGGATTATTTGTTTTATAGAAACAAACCCAATGTGTGCCATTATGATTTGAAGTATCTTAATTAACTATTCCAAATTCAAAATTTTATGGTTTACTTGGTATTTGATCAGTCATAAACACACAATGAAAGTGATTAAGTGGAAATTGTGTAAATGTATTTTCTTTTCAAATCGCCTATTATATTCCTTAATCGTATCTCCTGTTTTTTGATCTATCAAATGTTCACCTTATTTTGCTTAGCATGAGCAGATTAAGCTATAGTTGCTGTTCTGCCAGCTAATGCCGCATACGAAATCAGTACAAAACCTCTCTCTTGCTTGTTTGTCATTAAATATTCAACATTTATTTTCATATACGTATTCCTAATGTTATGAGCAAATTTCTAAGAATTTTTATTGCCGTAACAGACTCTTGAAACTTCGTTTTTGGCTCTCTTTCTTTTTTGATCATTAGTTGCTTAATTTTAATTAATTTAACTTGCTTCTTGCCACTCAGTGCACAGGCTAAAAGAAGGTATAAAATTATATTCATCAAATATTAACATCCATATCCTAATATCCTACTCGAAATTTTCAGTTTCCATACATAATTCCTGTGAGTGCTATTGCTCCCAATTTTTCTCCAAATAATGAATTTTTCTCCAAATGATGCATCTTGAGCAGGCACTCTCTCTTTTCGGTTTTTCGGTGTTGTTTGTCTGATTCATATCTAGTTTCTTAATCTTTATGATCTCTAGATGAAATATCTTGTTTTTATATGCTTAATGAAACTTGTTTATACCATGGTCACCTCTCGATAATCGTCGTTCTGATTCTGTTTCTAGGCCACATTAATTTTAGCTTGGAAGATGCATTTCGAATGTTAATTTGTTAACTAATGCTATAATCTATCCTTTTCCACATGCTCAGTATTTCTAAAATGTGTGCGCTCAGTTGGTCAAAAAGCTAGTCAGTTAAGTTGTATCACAAAGTCACTGGATTTACCAATTAAAATTCGTGATATCAAAACTTTTGTCAGTGTAATCCTTATCATTGCAGCTAATCTGCCAATCACATGTTTTTTAGTGAATTATTCAGATGTACATTTGAAGATTTACATTCTCTTTCAGCAATAATAAATTTATCTACATCAATTTATACATATCAAGACTTTTAATAAAAGAAAGTTTCATACTCATCAGCTTATTTATTTAGTACAACTTGTATTTATGATTTATTTATTGTATACTCCATTGGTGATATAATTCAAAATTCTTTAAATATTGTTGGTAATAAAGAAGAATTTGTTGTTGTACTTTTCTATTTTCCTCAATATTTTTAACATATTATCTGCTAAACCTTTGATTACAGCCCTTAATTTTTCTGTCACATCCATAACATTATATCATTATAACATTCATTATGATATTCCCTTTTATGTTAAAAATTGAATTCATAGATTTGTAACAATTATTTAAAAGAGGTATGTAACATTTACATCATAAAAAATAGCACCTTAATGCATCTCATCTACTTTCATCATCATTATTAGACCACAAACAAAAGTATAGAGTTATATTACTCAAATAATTCTTATTGTTGTAAACAATCAAGAGCATTTGCAAAATATCTTACATTCATCTAAGATACGTTCAGAAAGGTTTATTAGTAGTTTTTAAAACTTTCGATGAATACATTAAATTAAGGTTTAAATTCTTAGAAAATTTTTGATCTCATTTTTATAGTTTATATGAATAATTTTTCTCCTTATATCTACTGTAAAACTATCAGATAGATCCCTATTCTAGTATTTATTATACATTTCTTACACATTAGATAAGATTTAAAGCACACAACAAATTATGGCAAATATAATTAAAATTTATGTCATATTGACTGATCATTTTTAAAAAATAGACATTTCCTCTGACTATTTGTTTTGGTATTTTTCAATATGTCTGTGCTAAATAAAAATTTATGCCTCTAGCAAAATATTCTCTATCTAGAATTTAACTGACAACAATAAAACCAGGAAACCAAACATCAGAATTATCTTCATTGGTAGCAAGAAACTGGGTGACCAGCATGCAGTTTATGTGTGCCCCTTATTTTTTTCGAGAATTTCTAAAGAAAATCAATTTCAAACATACCATTTTTAATTGGGTAAAACGGCTAAAACCTATAACAATACGAAATTAAAAACTCAAAAACTATAAATTTTAACCTAATATAACAATTAAAAAGCAGAAAAAATTAGATTTTTACTGAATATGAATGTGACTAAAAATAAGTTAATCACACGTTTTTAAATGAAAATACACGACCTAAAAATATTAATTTTTTGTCATTAAATGTTAAAAATATAAACAAAATTATTATAATTTCATATAAATGGAGATTTTATTAATCAAAGGTAAAACAAGTAAAGTGCAGAGCAAAAGGATTAAAAATTAAAGCACATTGTAGATATAATATAAATAAGCTACTGGAAAAATCGTTGATCATAATAACATTTTATTAATTGATAATAACGACCTTATATATTAAAACTATATAAATCTCTCTAATAAGAAGAATTACATAGTTTATATTGAAAAATGAAAAAGATATTATTTCTGTTGTTCATTATATTCAAAAGAATGGCACACTTAAGGTAAGATGAATGGAGTGATATTTGCCTTTACAGTTAATTATAGGAAAATGATTTAAGAGACTTTAGAGATATAGGAAACTGAATTTTTATTTCACAATACAAAACATTGTCAATAGATTTCATTAAATAATTCAAAGACAATATAGACTGGTGTCATGTACGTATGACTCGAGAATTAACTGAAAATTAATTAGAGAATATAAACAAAAAGTAATTTGGTATTGTATTACTCAATACCAAAATTACCAAAATATTTTATAGAAAAAGTTGAATCATTATGTAAATTGGAGAATTATATATATATATATATATATATATATATATATATATATATATATTTCAAATTAAAATCAATTTCAAACACACCATTTTTGATTGGGTAACACAGCTAAAATTTATAACAATACGAAATTAAAGACTCAAAAACTATAAATTTTAACCTAATATAACAATTAAACCCGTGTGAGGTTGATAGATCCTCCATCGGGCGCCTCCCCAGGTGGCGGATATGGGAAAGCCTTCCAGATATGGGTGGCACCGAGGAAATCAAATACTCGGGGCGGACCAAAACTATCACATCCTCGAGGATAAGTACCCGGAGTAAAAACTGGCGAAACGAAGAAAACTAACACAAAAGCCCAGACACGTCTGTGTGGTAACCACCGGTACTCTGGCCAGCGTCTGTCACCAATGGTGTGGCTGATAAGAGCTCCAGGAACTGAAAATCCCTGGTTCTACCAAACTGGCGAAAGCCAGACGAATTACAAGCATAATGGCAAGTACACCTAAAAACAACATTACCCCAGGTGGACGATCCACCTGTCGCAAGACGGCAACCAGGCACTCGGATTCTGGGGGACCTGGAGATGTACTAAAGGGCGAGTCGGAGCGCTCTGGCAAACTACCCAAGAAAACACACACATACTTTGGCACCTTCAACATACAGACACTAATACAAACGGGAAAATTACACAATCTAACAACGGAACTCACCAGTCAAAAGATCTCGATCCTAGCGCTACAAGAAACAAGATACACGGATTCAGACACAATAGACTACGGAAATTACAGATTCTTCAAGAGTGGAACCAACAGGAAAATCGGCAAAGGAGGAGCACTCCTCGGCATGGCCTTCGCAGTAAACAAAAACATCCTAGACTCAGTAAAAGAAGTCAACGCGATCAACAACAGGCTCATGACCATGCGAATCAAACACGCCAACAAGAACTACACCCTCATCAACGTATATGCCCCCACGAACGCAGACAACAAGGACAAACCAGAAGAAACAGACAAATTCTGGGACAAACTCGAAACCACCCTGGCAAAAATACCCCAAGACAACGCGAAAATTCTACTAGGCGATTTCAACGCACAAATCGGCAGAGAAAAACGCTACAGAAAACAGTAGGAAATTTCCCTGCACACAAATTCACCAACAAAAACGGCACCAGACTGATCGAACTCTGCCAGCAAAACAACCTCAAAATCATGTCAACCTCCCTGATGAAAAAGCCCAAGAAACAAAAGACGTGGCGATCACCAGTCCACTCACTAGGCGAATTCCAGATAGATCACGTGGCAATCTCCTATGAATACCAGAAAGAAATCCACGACTTCCAAGTGAGAAAAGGCGCCAACATAGATTCGGACCACTACCTAACAAGAATCAAAATCAAACTCACACCAAGAAGACAACACAAAAAGAAATTGACCTCACCGAACTTTGATACAAGAAAGATCAGAGAATCGAACATCACAGAACACTGGGAAAAAAAAGAGGCGAAAGATTGGACCAGCTTTAAACAAAAAATTGTGAACACAGCCAAAGAACTGATCCCGCTGACTAGAAAACCCAGGCACCCTTGGTGGAACACTACCTGCGAAATCGCCCTACAAAATCGAAGAACAGCTTTCACAAACTACAACAGCAACAAAACACAAGAAACACAGGACAACTTCTATGAAATTCGAAGACAAACATCGAAAACAATAAGACAAGGGAAACGCAAATACATAAACGATCAGCTAAACTCCATCGAAGAAGACTTCAGAAATTTCAACACACGGGATTTCTACAGGACGTTCGCCAACCAAGTCAAAGGATACTCACCACAGAACCTCTGTTTCAGAAAAGAAGACGGAAAACTGGCACTTACCAACAAAGAAAACTGTGAAGAGCTCGCGAAGTACTTTTCAAAATTACTAAATTGCCCAGAACCTAACTCAACCTTCGAACCCCGAGAACTGGCCAACGCACCGGAAGACTCACCATCACCAACAAAAGAAGAAATCCTCCACTGCATAAAGAAACTGAAAAACAACAAGGCAGCCGGTGAAGACGGAATAACGGCAGAACTGCTGAAGAACCTAGGACCAAACTTGCTAAACGAAATCACACAAATCATACAGAACACCTGGACAACCGAAATCATACCTGACGACTGGAAGACCGCACTCATTCATCCGCTACACAAGAAAGGTGACAGGACAGACACAAACAATTATAGAGGAATTTCCCTGCTACCGGTCATGTACAAAATTCTATCAACCTGCCTTCTCACCAGAACGCAAGGACAACTGGAACCCGCCATCTCGGAATACCAAGCGGGTTTCAGACCCAACAGAGCCTGCCCCGAACAAATCTTCAACCTGAAATCAATCATAAAATCCCACATGACAAGCCCCAAAAAAATCATCTGCACTTTCGTCGACTTCAAAAAGGCTTACGACTCGATCGACAGACAGTCCCTCATCCAAATCCTCAGAGAAAAAGGCCTAGACCAAAAGACCCGAACACTAATCGAACAGACACTAACCAATACAAAATCCAAAGTCAAATTCATGGGCAAAATCTCGGACCCCTTTGAAATCCACACTGGCCTAAGACAAGGAGATGGACTATCCTCGCTATTGTTCAACATCGTCCTGGACAAAGTAATGAGCGAATGGGAAGCTGAAGTCAGGAGACAAAACACCTGGAGACCAGTCACATTAGGAAGGAAAAGACTGGAAATCCCTTACCTAGCATTCGCAGACGACCTAACGATACTGACCTATGACCCAACATCAGCAAAAACACAGATCGAAATCCTGAAAGAATGCGCCGAGAAAGTCGGCCTACAAATCTCTTTTGAAAAAACGCAAGTCCTAACAAGAGAAGGCGACGACATCACAACCAAGTACGGCAAAATTAAAGGGGTCACACACTTCAGATACCTAGGCGAAATCATCGAACCGACCAGAACAGAGAAACTGGCTTATGAAGACAGACAACAGAAGACACGGAAATCACTAGGCATGGTACGAAACGTCTACAACAAACAATGCATTTCCAGAAACACCAAGATCAGACACTATAACACAGTGATCAAACCCGCCGTACTGTATGCCAGCGAAACACTAGCACTCAACAGGAAAATCAAAATTGAAGAAATCAAAAAAGAACGCAAAATCATGAGGAAAATTTTAGGAGGAAGACCCACACCAGATGGCTACAGACTACAGAAGAACTCAACAGTAGAAGCATATTCGAACATCGAGAACGATATGAGAAAAAGGCGCCTTAAATTCTACGGACATTTAGATAGACTCCCTGAAACAAGACTCACCAAGAAAATTCTAGAACACATCAAGACACTTAAAGTTTCGACACCCTGGATGGAAGGAGTCCGAAAAGACCTACAAGCAATTGACACCACAAAAACCACAGACAGAAGCACCTTCCGAAAACACATAGACAATTGGGAAGTAAAGTGAGAAGCACTAAAACAGCGGACCAAACAAGAATGGTCTGAGGAGAGAAAAGAGGCCCTCTCCAAGAGAATGAAGGAGTACTGGAAGGACAAGAAGAACAAGCCTTCAAAGTCATAAGCTTAACGATTTCCTTTTAGGGAAAATCCGCCAACAATAATAATAATAATAATAACAATTAAAATGCAGAAAAAATTAGATTTTTACTGAATATGAATGTGACTAAAAATAAGTTAATCACACGTTTTTAAATGAAAATACATGACCTAAAAATATTAAAATACACACACACACACACACACACACACATATATATATATATATATATATATATATATATATATATATATAATTATTCAAGTTATTCGTCCTACATATGAAGGGAAATCCAGTTTTTATATGTACACTCCTGGAAATTGAAATAAGAACACCGTGAATTCATTGTCCCAGGAAGGGGAAACTTTATTGACACATTCCTGGGGTCAGATACATCACATGATCACACTGACAGAACCACAGGCACATAGACACAGGCAACAGAGCATGCACAATGCCGGCACTAGTACAGTGTATATCCACCTTTCGCAGCAATGCAGGCTGCTATTCTCCCATGGAGACGATCGTAGAGATGCTGGATGTAGTCCTGTGGAACGGCTTGCCATACCATTTCCACCTGGCACCTCAGTTGGACCAGCGTTCGTGCTGGACGTGCAGACCGCGTGAGACGACGCTCCATCCAGTCCCAAACATGCTCAATGGGGGACAGATCCGGAGATCTTGCTGGCCAGGGTAGTTGACTTACACCTTCTAGAGCACGTTGGGTGGCACGGGATACATGCGGACGTGCATTGTCCTGTTGGAACAGCAAGTTCCCTTGCCGGTCTAGGAATGGTAGAACGATGGGTTCGATGACGGTTTGGATGTACCGTGCACTATTCAGTGTCCCCTCGACGATCACCAGTGGTGTACGGCCAGTGTAGGAGATCGCTCCCCACACCATGATGCCGGGTGTTGGCCCTGTGTGCCTCGGTCGTATGCAGTCCTGATTGTGGCGCTCACCTGCACGGCGCCAAACACGCATACGACCATCATTGGCACCAAGGCAGAAGCGACTCTCATCGCTGAAGACGACACGTCTCCATTCGTCCCTCCATTCACGCCTGTCGCGACACCACTGGAGGCGGGCTGCACAATGTTGGGGCGTGAGCGGAAGACGGCCTAACGGTGTGCGGGACCGTAGCCCAGCTTCATGGAGACGGTTGCGAATGGTCCTCGCCGATACCCCAGGAGCAACAGTGTCCCTAATTTGCTGGGAAGTGGCGGTGCGGTCCCCTACGGCACTGCGTAGGATCCTACGGTCTTGGCGTGCATCCGTGCGTCGCTGCGGTCCGGTCCCAGGTCGACGGGCACGTGCACCTTCCGCCGACTACTGGCGACAACATCGATGTACTGTGGAGACCTCACGCCCCACGTGTTGAACAATTCGGCGGTACGTCCACCCGGCCTCCCGCATGCCCACTATACGCCCTCGCTCAAAGTCCGTCAACTGCACATATGGTTCACGTCCACACTGTCGCGGCATGCTACCAGTGTTAAAGACTGCGATGGAGCTCCGTATGCCACGGCAAACTGGCTGACACTGACGGCGGCGGTGCACAAATGCTGCGCAGCTAGCGCCATTCGACGGCCAACACCGCGGTTCCTGGTGTGTCCGCTGTGCCGTGCGTGTGATCATTGCTTGTACAGCCCTCTCGCAGTGTCCGGAGCAAGTATGGTGGGTCTGACACACCGGTGTCAATGTGTTCTTTTTTCCATTTCCAGGAGTGTATTAATATATACATATATATTAATCAAAATTATCCAAAAGTTTCAAAAAAGGATATTGAGATTGAATTCTATAGAATACAGACTTTTATTATTTTCTAAATATGAAGAGATAGATTCAGATTGACAAATACAAAGATTCAAAATTTTCTGCTAATACTCTCTTTTGAATAACAGAAGTTAAAATTTTTCCATAAAAAATTTTATAAGCGAAAGTATCATTATATTTTTGTCCTTAAAAGTGTTACATCATTTCATAGTTTTCTTATGGTGTAGTCATACTATTTTTTTCATCGACTCACATTTCTAACATGTATAGAATAATTTGTAATGAAATTCTATCGATGTATATCACAATCTTTTAAATGTATTAGTCATTAAAACCCCGAAATCAATTCTGACCTTTTAAAGAATTCTTCAGTGGTTTTAAATTCATCTTCCTGGGGAAAAGTTGCATTGCCCATTTTTGCAAAAAATATTTTCTTATTTATAGTATCTAATAATTTAGAATCAACTAGTTTATCTTATTTTCTTATTTTTTGAAGAACAACAAAAATAAAGTAAGGGAGGTCAAAATCTGCTGCTTTGCAATGAGTTATTATATCTGTATCGAAATCATATTTATTATTCAGTACAGCCATATTCTGTAACTTGGAATTCAATAAACGAATTGGTAAGATAGGAATTTTTAATTTTTTTGTAATAATTAAAGTTCCAAATCAGGATCATATTTAATGATACATACACTAAATTCCCTATTTTCAATTACAGTTTTGCTTTCATTTGATTATATATTAATTGTTTTTGCTCCAGCACCATTTTTCTCAAAACATCTATGAATTGTATCATTTGAACTTCCACCAAAAATAAATATAACACACATTCTCGATCCGCAAATTATTTCTACATAATCATTACAAAAATCCATCAAACAATTCTAACTGATAATGTACTTCATTATCTTTACTTTTTATTTTACCATTATAAAGTGTATTTCTTTCCACATAAATTGTAACAGAAATAAAAGAAGTTAAACTTAATAACACATAGCAAGGAATAAAAGGACCTAGATTTCCCATCATACGTAGGACCAATAATTTGAATGATTTTAAAACTCGATATTATTTGGACATGTTGAGTTTGAACCCAACCATCACCAATATTTATATTAATTTCTAATTTTTTATTAGCAATTATTTATTTATTTAACTTTCCTCATTGGATGGAAAAAATATAAAATCATAGCTTTAATTTTGTTCATTTATAAATAATAAAATTTGTAAAGATTAAAATTATTTTATAACACAATTTTTTGATACCCAACTATTATGTGAATTATCACACTATTTAACAAAAATTTTATCATCTTTCTTCTTTAAAAAATTTTCCACAATATAATACATCTGGTATTTTTTTCTTTATAGTTCTTTTTCATAAAATTTTTTTTTACTTCTCTTCCGTCTAATGCTTTAAATACACATGTGAATGTTTTGGAATGAATGGCACGTTCACTTTCATTAATTTTGGTGTGCTATATCTGTGTAACTGTTCTCAAAAATTCCTTTTCATTTACTTATCCTTACTTTATCACGTATTTTATACTTGAGTTTACTACTTCCAAATTATTTTATGGACAGGTTGGAATAGAATTTTCTCATTTTTTCTTGCTTACATCTTTGGGCTTTATTTTTACTGTTGGATGCATTGTGTCATTACATTAATTATTTAATTTTGAAACTAAATCAATCCATTTATAATTTCGTTGTATGTTAATACTATTCCACATTTTCTAAATGTTGTATTAATTGTTTCAACAGTTGGTACTTTTAATTCTGTATAAATTTATGATGGTTAATTGTATTTTTTATTGGTTCATGAAAATATTTATTAAAATGATCTCTTTGTAAATACTTTGTGTGTAATTCCTTCAAGAATTTTTCAAAATTACCAAGCTAATTTTGCTAATATTTAAAAAACATCAATAGTAGTTATACAGTCTCTTTATTTTAAAATTCTTTTCAGTATACCACATTATATTTTTACTTATTTTGCCTTCCATGAAAAGTCGGTATCAAACGAAATAAGATTCCTTCTCTTTAAAGTATTTTCGAAGATTTGTATTATATTTTGATGAATGTTAACACTTACAAATTTATTTTAGTCAATTTACGCATTTTAGTTTTACAAATTGCATTCAATTCTTTGTATACACTTTTTGCTATCATTCCATAAGAATGATATATGTTGCAAAAGAAAATGAGAAAATTTTATTGCAAACTGTTTATTAAAATATTTAGAAGGTAGTTAGCCTGAAGTAAAATATGATACAATAAAAATAGGTAAATTAAAAGGAATTTTAAGAAACCAAAAATGATTTTCTGAAAAGAAATAATGGTTATAACTTACATGGATTAATAGTAACTAAAATTTAAATAACTGAATCTCTTCTGGTAAATACTTCATGAAATAGAAAGAATTTAAGCTCACTTCCATAGTTGCATGCTAAGTCAAGTTTGCTGTTATATTTTCACTCCCTACTTGAGGCGGTGCAAGGATTCCTTCTATTGTGATCACAAGATCATGACATGTGAGGTTTTTTCTCTATTTTCCCATAAACAGTAAGATTTCTCATTTTTAAATTAACATTAGAACACACACATTCACATCAATCACCTTATTAATTGATAATCTATAGACATCCCTATGAGTTATATCTTTTTGTGTTGCACCACATCTGTCATTAAGAGACATATTCACATTATGTACGCCTTTATTGTGATGTGCCATAGATCCCGTCATAGATTCCATTTTTTGTTATTATCTGTGTCATTTTAGTGTATTTAGCTCAAATTCTGTTTTATTTTGTATTTATTGCTTAATGATATGGTTACAATATTCTGTTCCAATACTTTTGTATTTACCTTTACTAAAATAACTTTATATAATTTTAATAAATTCCATTTTTCATTACTTATAATTGATGAGTATTTATTTATGTACTAATTTTGGTTTATATTTCTCCTAATTCCTGATTTGGAGTTATTCTTAATGTTGATTATATTTTTGATTTAAGTTTAGTTACATTTTCAATTTTTATTTTCATTAACATTTTATTCTAAATCACAACTATATTTTTCGATTGTAATGAGTTATTAACTTTCATTTTATATTTCGTGATCCATCTTTGTTAAATTTTGTGTTAATTTTCGTTTCTGTCTCGTTGTTTACTAATTTTTGACACTTAGGTTTTTCTAAATTATAATATTTTTTAAATTTTTTCTCCAAAAATCTACTTTATAACATTTAAATGTCATTAAATTCAGTAACAACTAAAGTAGTATTAGGATAATATCTATACTTATCTGATAAATGTTCCAACAATGTCATAAGTGAATTCATCAAAATTTTGTATTATTTACACATTATAATATAAATCATTTAACCCAAATAATGAAGTAACATTTTTGCAATATTTTCACGAAAGGAATAAAAACAATTTTTGATTAATTTGTTTTCTAATAAAAATCCAATGGGTACCACCATTACCAGCGTTATTACTAATTCTTTTATTTTAATGTATTTTGGTTTTTTTTCTTTACCGCAGTTCCACCTGAAGCTTTGTTTACAATTGCGAAATTATCACCTTTTTACCTTCAAATTATTCCATACTTTGTCCTTATCTACTGTTGTTTTTGCTACTGTACTGATAGAAGCAAAATATGGTATTTCAAAAACTAATAATTGTATAAAACAACCATCATGTTTTACTACGCCTGAACTTGTTGTTTTTTATAGAATTTTCAATAGTTTTTTTCACAATTGAAATGCTTATTGTTATTAGTTAATTTTCATTAAGTTTTTATGTGTTTTTTCTTTTCTGCATCAGGAAAAGTATATCTATACTATATAAGTGTTCAGTATTTCATTTTTATTGCATAAGTTTTAAATTTACTAGTTGGCATGAAATGTACAGTCAACAGTTAGGATGTTGGCTTGTTGCGATTAAAGTTGTATAAAATATTGATTAAAACATTAATAAAATTACAATCTCAGCCATTAACATCTAAACCCATTCCATATTTTCTTTTACTCAGCATTATTGATCTAACTATGGTTGCTCCTATTTTCCAGGAAATGAAGCACCTTGAGCATACATTCTCTCTTTTGCATTGAATCTAAGTTGTTTATCTGAATCATTAACTTTTTAAAATATTTATTACCTCAGTATCCAATGTCATTCCTTTACAAACTTTGACGAATTAATTTACTCCTGTATAGATATATTAACTTTCGCTATATTATGCTAATCTTTAATTCCAATTTTGTTCATGGACTGCTGTAATTACAACCAAGAAGCTCCCTTTAGAAATGTAATTTACTAATTGGACCTTAATAAAATTTTCCATATTTTTATGATTTCCAAACAAAAAAGTTGTACTGGAATACTAACAATATTATATTGATCAGAAAATATATAAATTACTCCATACTTTTCCGTATGAGAATTTTTACTGTAAATTTTTTTATTAATATTTCACCAATTATTTCGTTTTCTGAACTTATGTTATCTAATAGTTCATCAAGATTTCTTTGTGAAAAATTAGGAAAGTATTTACTTAGAATCACTTTATCAACAAATATATACCTTTTGCTTACTGTTTTGATTTCATTTGTAGTATTTTCACTATATAATGCTTCCATGTCAAATAAAATTTCGGTATATTGTAATAAACCAAAACCATCGAATTTTTCACCCGAATCATCTGTAGTTATCTGTTTTTTTTAGGCACAGAATTCTCTAATCCATTTAACCTTATACTGCTTTATAGAGATTATTAACAATACCCATAAAATATTATTGGTTTAGCACAGACATGTATAAAACTATTAACAGCTCTCAATCCAAAAACTTGATTTTCACTATTTTTAATAGATTCTAGAATTCTATGACTTTGAATTTTCTCGTAACCTTCCGTTTCTTTGACTTTTAACTTTTCCTAATTTTAACCTATTTTTCACAATCTCTTAACAAATTAGTTATTTGCAATTCAATTACTGTACAATATCTAACACATTGTATAATTGGTGGAATATGGTAAAATTCTTCTAAGTAATGTCTGTGATAATGAACAACTGGTTTTTTTTACTTCTCTGTTTTCTTCAGCCACTTTTAACACTTTATCGCCTACTTTCTCACTTATGTCAATAACATCGACAACAGGTTTACCTTCTATTCAATATTTTTATAATTTGTTCAAGATTACTCATTTCTTTCCTTAAATTCCTCTCTTAACTGCAGCTACATCTGTCTATTTCGTCTAGCATTTTTAATAACTGCTACGTCATTCAGTTTAAACACTTAAAATGGATGGAAGGAAGAAAAACAATAATGTTATATGCTTAACTCTCATTTTTCAAGTATAATTTGTTTAAAAATCTTTAAATTTACTGTTTTGTAAATGTTGTTAAAAATTCTTTACATTTGTGTTTAGTGTTTGTGTTGTTAAAAGTCTTTAACATTTTTTATTTTGTTTGTGTTACCAAAAAAGGTTGTTTTACTTTTATGCCTACATTTATCTTGTTAAAAAATCTTGAACGATTGTTGTTTTGCTTATTTTATAAAAAAATCTTTTAATTGATAGATGTAGTTCCCTTCAACATATTTTGAGTTGTAATAAATCCAATTCCATGATTATTCTAACATTTAGTACACATTTTTTAAGTCGTCTAACTCTATCAACAAATTCGTTATTTATACCTTTGCATCATGTTGTCTAAAAGTATTTGAAAAATTAAAACTAGCTTTAACTAATTGTTATAATATTTCTGAAGCTGTTTATGCTAAATAACCAAAAATCGGTTCTTTTATGTCTTCCTCTTCTGTAAAGTTCTTATTTATATATAGATTTATCAGAGTGAAATCATCAAATAAAACAAAATAATGAACTTCACAACAGTCTAGTGGTATCTCAGCTTTATTTTCAATAAAAGTAACAATTTTTCATTGTTTTTATACTAATTTAGTGTATTAGTTTTGAAATTTTGTGTTTTTGCTTTGTCAAAAAATTTGAGCATAAATATATAAATGGTTAATGTAATTGGTCTGGAGCTAAACTTTAGTTAATGGTCATTAATTTCCTTTTTCTGCATCCACTTCCTTCTACTACAGAACATTGAATAGAATGTGGAAAAATTTTAACAAGTTTCCTAATTACTTTTCTGGAAATCTTATCTGTGATTCCCAAACGGTTTTCATTTAATTACAGTTTTTCACAAGACATTGTACTAAATATATTACTTAAAAAATAATATATAATATTTTGTTGGAGAGGCTATAATAAAAACTATTGCTCAATTGAGTTTAAAGAGTTTAGAAAATATATTGACACTACAAAACCTGGTATTCACATGAAATGAAAAAAAGTTTCTTACTGGAAAAATTAAAGGCTTACAGATCAAATAATTGAGGTTTTTGAAAAATTGTGGCTATTAATTTGTTAAAAATTATATCTTTTTAATCAATAAAGACATACATTTATTTTGAAGATGGATTGACTGCAGAAAAGAAATATTTTCTTCAAGAAGCTAATATTATTGCTTCTTCCAAACATAATTTAGAATTAGGATTTCCTACAAATTATGAACCACGATATCTTTCATTCATTCAGGTTCATAATATAACGTTTTTACTGAATGTTTTTGATGGATGTAATTTATTGACTGTTTTTACTAACGGTTCTATAACAGTTTACTTAACAATGAATAAAACGAAACGATTTGGTTTATTATGCTACAAACAAACTGCTCTGTTATATCTAATCTGTTAAAATGGAACTGATGTAATTAATTCTCAAATTTGATTTTATTCTAACTGATGCTTTTTATATGCATAAATGGAATAATTTGATAAGAATCCCAACAACATTATAATTATATTTTGTTTAAGAAATTACATACATAAAGTCAATTTTTTCGATAATATTACTTGCTATATATAATTCGATACAAAATATGTTGAAAAATTAGTTCAGATGTATATAATGAATTCAAAATTATTTACCAAGATATATGTAATAAGGTGACAAGTGCATACGATTTTCATGTATTGTAGATGGAAATTTTGAACTAAAATGTGAAGGAATGAAGGTTTATAAAAAGGATGAGATTAACAGAATAGAATACACTACATCAATTTGTAGGAATGCGATATGGAATTCACAAAAGAAAAGGAAACTGGTACTTAAAAAAATTAATAAACATAACTTTTTAAATGTTGCAAATTTATTATTCTATAAATTTCTTATACTAAATCTAATATTCAGCTAGTTTTTCCATTTCGAAAAAATTAATTTTTTTATTAGTAAGTAAACAGCCACTAAAGCAGTTTTAAATTCGTAAAAAATTAAATTTAGTGTATAATACTAATAGCTGTGATTGTATGAGTACTTTTAATGGTAAAATAATGCATTTTGATGACAGTACTAAATTTCAAATCTCTTACCAGAGAGATATTTCTTCAAGAAACGATTGCTGAACTAAAATATAAAGCTAAGCTGATGACCAAAGCAGAAGGAATGAATTTAAATTTTTGCCACATTTAGGACTCGAACCCGGCAAGGGGACCTGGGGTAGGGTCCTGGCTGCAGCACACGTTATAACTAAGTAAGGCAAGGAAAATTAAGAAAACTTGTGGTCGAGTCCCAGACAAGCACTAATTTTAAACTAATTAATGCAAGGCAAGAAAAGGAGACCTGGGCTCAGTCCCCACTGCAGCACAAATTTTAATTAATTTCTTCTGCTTTGGTCATTGTCATAGATAATGACGAGACTTAAATGTCTTAGGGAAACACTTAATTATAAAATATGATGGATTTAAAAATAATAAGGTTTAAGATTTTGAATTCAGTAATATTGAAAAAAATGACGAAATATTTGAAACTTTATTTTCCAGAATAACAGTAAATTACAACTTAATTCTAAAGCAAAAGAAGTAAATAATATAAAGTGAATTGGGCCTAACTATTTCTTTAATGGTTCGAACCATAAAAATTGTGAAAGAAGTGAAAGATAATTGAAATAACTTATTGTTATACAAGTTTCTGTAAATTTATCAGATGAATATCAACTGTACACATATAAGTAAGTCAAAGAATTTGGTGTTCAAACTAGAAATTAAAAGATTACTATAGAAAAAAAATTAAAAATAAAAAAATTTAAGAAGGGTAAACATCAACAAAAGTGGCTAACTTTTTAATTCTCGAAGAGTAGACAGAATTAATGGAATACAATAGGTGTGTTCCAGTAAAAGTCCATCTTCTAACAAATTACCAGAAAAAATAATGGAAGAAAGAGTTTGTATTTACATTAAAAACATAGACCGAAAGTGTCTTCATTGTACTACAAAATCTGCATTACTTCATGTAAATAAAAATCCATTAACGGTTACTAAACGTAAAACTGTCAGACTCAGTAGGAAAAATCTAAGGCTTTTGAAACAATTAAGATTGATTATATTTTGATAACTGAGACCAAAATTTATATCTCTTAACGTCTTTTCTTCTGATGATATATACCAGGTATACATCAAAATTTCTTTTGAATAATGGAAAACATAATAATTTATTGTGTTTTAAAGAGGGAAGTAATTCACACTATGTTGGGATACAAGATATATGTAAAACTGCTTCAGCTCTAATCATAAAACATTAATGTTCAAGATTTATTTGTGACTTGAGTTTATGTCATTTTAGAAATAAAGTAATGTTAGACAATCACATTAATAATCGTTTAATTAATAATCTACTAAAGGTAGAACTACAAGAAGAAATCATTAAATTTTATAAGTGTACTCAAGATGTTTTCTATTGTTATTTATGCTGATTTGTATGTTTCTTCTAGACGATTGATAATTGTCAAGGAAAGCCAATAATGATAAATATATTTTTAATTTTCGCAAAATAACAGCAATCACATCATGGAGTGATTGTCATAAGGGATTACACAAGGAAATATTAGAACATGGAGATAACGTAGAAACAAGAAGATTAATATAACCAAATAAAAGTCAAATAATGAATCTTATATTACAAAGTATCAAAAATTCAACCAAGTGGTGACTGTAATGATACAAAATATATAAATAAACATTAGAAATTTTTACTTATTAACAAAGGACCAAATGGAATGAAAAATCGTTGAATGTATGAAGAAAGTTAAAAATTAGTAAAACTTACACTGAAGTTGTACAAATGAAATCCATAGCAAGTGAAGAACAAAATAGACTAGATTAATCTAAAATTGGCATTTTACGTAAGAAATATCGGATTTTGTGAATAATGATGTCTAGCTTATGGACATTTGCTAAATTGATTACATCTGCATTGCTCTTTCATGGTAATGGTTTCCATTCTTCCATTTCTGAATGTAAACTAGTCATTTCTTCAACTGATTTTCTAATACCTTCAATACATTTCCTCTGAAAATTTGTTCCTTTATATACCACTTTATTTTTATAACGAACCATCATTTATTTAATGTAATGAGAAAAGCCAGTTATTTTTGATAGTTCATCGTGTATTTTTTTCTGGATCCGCTGACAGTTATCCGTTTTTAACAGTGTGCTTACAAAATCAACATAAGAAACAAGACAAAATTTGATAATTTTTTAAAACTTATATAGCAATTTTACTGTGCTGGTTTAACTTTAAGGGACTTATTTACTAAACATTTTGGAAAATAGCTATCAATTCTGTCTTTATTGTTACAATGTCCCAAAGAGATAAAGTTTGATGCTTCTTATGTCAATTATCCTGAAACAAGTATACGTAATATTTCTATCCAACCAGTGTGTGTTCTTTTATACTTTAAATATTAAAATTAATTTGTGTCTTTTTCAATTAAATAGTTTTAATGAATATACTTGTTCCATTTGATAAAATTAAATAATGCCAACAGATACTTTAATTTTATTCTCAATTATAGGAATATCTACAACTGTAAACAGATATTTAAATTTTTTCCAGCTTCTGATTGATAATGACTTCAATAGTTTTAAGATTTCCAGCTATCTCTGCGTATTTGTTAAAAGCCTAAAGGGCTGATTTTATTGAACACAGAAACGTTTTTGATAATTTTTTAACATTAACATAAGTTTATTTATTTTCTCTAGTAATTCATTACATTTGAGCCCTTCATGTAATTTATTTCTTAAACAGTAAACGTAACCCAATATTTCAATTAGTCCCCAACCTTGCTCTTGATCTTGAAACATTCGTCCTATAATTTCTTTTACCCATTTTTTTTAATTTAGTCTAATTTCTTTTTATTCTGATAGTGTCATCCTATAATCATAAATAAGTATAAAACATATTTTCAAGTACTATTTATTTTGAAGTTTCGCTAAAAGTCTGATAATTTGTTGTTTTGATGCATTCAAAAAGAAATGTGTATCAACCAAGTTAAGACTGTTCCCTATGATGAAGTTTTTTAATCCATATTCAAATTCCTTATTAACTTCATATTGTCCAGCTTCTTTTCGTTTCCCTGATGCTCCAGTTGGAAATGGCCATATTTCTTTCGTCATTGTACCACCATTTGCAAAATTTTCATCACTATTTAGTGTTTAGAGATATATTGAGGTTTTCGTATGTTTTTCTGGTTATTAAGATGTTTAATAATAAAAGAAATTAGAACATCATTTCTTAAATTACTATACCTAGTAAATTTATGTCACTTTCACATGTCATGAAGATTAGCAACAATGAACCATCCCACCTTTGTCAGAATTTATAAAAAAATATAAAAAAATTAAAACACAATGTCAATGCAATATAGATTAGTAATGGTAAAATTCGAGCCAATATGAGAAAACGTAACATCTAAAAAATAAAATGCATTAAGATTTTATTAAAATGCATCAATATAAGATAAACTGAGTTCAAGATACAGATAAATTTAACAGAGTTCAAGATAAATATAAATTTAAAAAATTGTGTTTCAAAAATGGTTCAAATGTGTCTGAGCACAATGCATCTTAACGTCTAAGGTCATCAGTTGCCTAGAACTTAGAACTAATTAAACCTAACTAACCTATGGACATCACACACATCCATGCACGAGGCAAGATTCGAACCTGCGACCATAGCGGTCGATCGGTTCCAGACTGTAGCTCCTAGAACCGCATCGCCACTCTGGCCTGCAGTTGTGTTTCATACGAAAATAAATTCAGAGATAAGATTTTTAAATAATTCACAATAATATGTCTAAAAATGATTATTAAAATCCCTTTTAACCAAGATGGAAATAGTTAAAAACCCTATCCCTGAAATTATTTACATTTATTCTGTTCAGCCATTTGAATTTTGATCTTTACATGATGGATTTTGAAAAAAGTAGTCTCAGCTTTT
The DNA here is from genome assembly GCF_021461385.2 of Schistocerca piceifrons. Classification (NCBI taxonomy): domain Eukaryota; kingdom Metazoa; phylum Arthropoda; class Insecta; order Orthoptera; family Acrididae; genus Schistocerca; species Schistocerca piceifrons. The sequence goes on from NC_060149.1 coordinate 577,727,966, forward strand.
TAATTATTTAACATTAATACCTTTTTACGTTCTGTTGGTTGTCCATAATAATTATTTTTCACTGTTAATATGATTTTAGAACCTTCGATTGTTCATCACTTCAGTTTCATTTGCACTATAATACACATTATTCTTATATCATATTCCTAAAGAATTCGTTAATTATACTACCGTCATTAAAACATTTTTCCAAAGTGTCATATACCCATCTTTTGTATTTTTCTCTAAATTAAAATTGTCAGTTGGTCTCTCAATTTTCTAAACCTAACATGGTTTAGTATTTATTGCTCCAATTAAGTAGAAAATGTTTAAAAGGTAAATGTATTCGCTATTCTCAACCAAAACAGTTATAAATTAAAGTAGGTACAGTGTTAAAATATATTTGAGTCCCATTATTTGAAAAAATAATAAACTTTTAACATAATAATCTGGATGAATCAACTCATTCTCATCAAGATTTCACTATTGAAAGTATTTGCTGCTTAATTCCATAAAACAATCGAAGCCCCACATTCAATAGTAAATTGTGTTAAATATTAGATAATATCGAACATTAATGAAATTGAGAGGCACCTACATGTCTTGCTCATACTGCGGCATCAAGCAGTCAGGCCTGCAAGATGAGTGGTCTGCCATGCGAGTGGATTCATTTTTTATTTATCAAGTAACATGAACTCTAGCACTCACAAATAAGTTAAAAGTTATTCTCCTGCTTGGATATTACGCAACGGAAACGCACATCTGACTATTTGTAATTTACACAACACTGACTGTTCACTACGCACTGGCAATACCACATTTTCTTTCTTATTTAACGGCTTTTATCAACACGTGGCCATCGCACTGAATATGAATGGCGCACACATTATAAATTCTGGATGTCATGACAACATACAATTCGAAGGAAAAGGCCACCAATCTTTTTCTTGCCACTATCTTATTTATTCCGATAAATTCTACAACCTAAACACACAAATTCTATAACCTACAACAATAACACATGAGAAATTCCGCCCAGTGGGCATGGCTTTACATTGGTGATTCACTATCCTATGGTCTCGTAATTATTTAATGCTACAGTGCACTTTCTGGATAGGATGGTGGATCTTTTGCTATATCTCACACTTCGACTCTCACAACCATCTTCATGAAACTTTCCTCCAGACCGAGCGGTACAAAAGGAACATGCATAACCCACTACCTCAGAAACTACCTTGCTACTCTCCCATGCAAACCACACATACTTAAATTACATGACATACACCACACTGCAACATGGAATACGACATAAGGAATAGTCACAACATTATAATCACATCACTTTCAGCTTACCCACTTAAATTAGCATTCATCCCCGTACCACATGACACTGCCCCACTTCATAACTTTTCTATCCTACTGCGAAGTCTGGACGTTATATGCACGTCTTCCTGTGCAATGCAAGCCAAGTGGCGTTGCTGGATAGATGGCTGACTCATCTCGCTTCTCTCTCAGAGCATTATAGTTTGAATCAAGCATCAAACGGAAACACAACACGCAAAGTAATATTAAGAACATATTCATCACTCACGCGAGTCCTCAACTGGTACCATGGATGAGTACTTCTCTTTATCGTTTGTCTCATACACAGATTGAGACACACACAGTATTAACCATGTGGAAGTACTCGTCTCTAATTTCAAGTCCTGCACACGCCATTTCTTAAATATTTCCAACTTATAGTACACACGCTAGTAATTCAGCTTAACTTAAGCACTCGGAAGTATTTCAACTTATTGCTACACGTGGTTTCATTGTGTCCGTTGGTCACTTCCGAAGATTACTACGATCCCATTAATATTACCTGCCTGACATTTAATTCTCCCCACAAAAGTTCCTGAAATAGAGAAATTATTATTCTAAACTACTCTTAAGTATTTCACATGCATACCATGGCTCCACTCTTTTGTGTTTACAGAGCTCACCTAAGACATGTATTACCAACACTAGATCCAGTGGCAGAGTGCTGAAACATGGCTGTCCTTCAGGTCATCTCGCACCTCTGTCGAGATGTGGGAAGACCATGCTACCATATTGGTCAGCCACATTTCAGGCGCTCAGAGCTCTGGTAAGTTTCATCTCTTTGGTTCCACCAAAGGTGGCCAAAGGATCGTCTCAAAGATGATCATATATTCACATTCACTATCTGCGGTTAGCAGACGACCATTCATTTCACAGATATCACCATACTGCATGTAGGGACTTATTTTGTGGGAGTGCACATGTGATCAATTAAATAAATAAATTGTCATTCTTTCCCACACTGGTATCTGGCTTCGCTGTATTAACTGAAATTGAGTTATTTTTACGAAAAATATGTTCTACTGACAAGAATAACGAAGAATGTTGTACCTATTTTCAGTGTCGGGTGGTACTGTAACATTTCAAAATTAAAGAATATTTTATTCTAATTGAAGGTTTTTTTAAATGGAATTATTCACAACATAATCACAACTAATTCTCTATAGTAATAAGTAAATTTTAATAATTATTGATTAGAAATAATGCATCGTTTAAAGCAAAAGCTGTTCCTGGAAGTTTACAGTATAATCGAACAAGTAATGCATTTAATTTTGATGTTCAAGATGAGAAAAATGTATTTGCAGTATTCAATCTGTTCAATGTGGATGTATTCAAAGGAAATGGAAAATCTTCACTAGTTATTAATGAATTACATTTGCATATTTTAATATTCTCATCTTCATAAGACATGGAAAAACATTTATATAATGGAAAAATAAAAGTGTTCAATAAGTTTTCATGGTGAATATAAATTAAAAAAGGTATAGGAAAAACTTACAATCGAATTCGAAAGTCACTGACAACTAAATACCAGTTAAAGATCAAGAAGAAAAGCAGAAAATTTTAATAAGAAGTAACATTAATAAAAGGATGTCAAAAATTGATTACAATGAGCTAATGTATATTGTTAGTACAAAACTATTAGGAAAGATCATTTTTATAAAATTATGGGCTCAATGAAAAATCAATTTCCTTCAAGATTATCTACAGATAAAACTGATGAACTCTCAGATAATAAATGAATATATCATTACATAAGAGATAGAGTTCATCATCTAAAGACAACTATATAACATAATGTTGAAGACAGAGAGACTGACTGTTAGTAAATCAATTAAAATTAAGTGATACTAAACTTGGAAATAGAACATGGCTATATCTCCTTAGAAATTTATGCTGTTGAGACTGTCTCTAGTTATGACACACTAAGGTGAATAACAAAATGATTGATAAAATTGTATTAGATAATGTCAGAGAAGAAGGAGAAAACCTGTAACAGCTGAATGTTCCTCAGCCTATCCCAACATAGAAAAAATATGAAAATGTGAAACTTTAAAAACATTTATCTGATAACGTATGTAAAATGAACAATAGGATACATTCATTAAATATGTTAACAAAGTACAAGGGGTAGAATTATGTATATAATTATGTAGGTTATGTATAACATATAATTATGTATATTAGTCTTTCTCATTAATATTTGTAAACAATACAAACATCATCAACATGTAGACTAAATAAATAGTTGCCAAAATTGTAAGGCAATTAATTTCTTATTTTAGATATATTATTAGCATTATGATGACAAACAGAGAAAAACAGAGTGCTACTATTTTTTGTTAGTCCATCCAGTAATATATAAAGTGGTTTTTATAACATTGTTTTATCTTTATTTAGACAAAAGACAACAATTACGTGAACTATCACAGCCTAACCATGAACTTTATTACTTTTTTTGTAACTATTTCGAAAAGACACAACACACAGGAATTTTGTTGCTTATATGTCTTTCTCATAAAAATTTCTTTCACCTCTTTGAAGTAGCTTTTAATTCAATGTGAAAATATGACTTCACAATGTCAAATATTTCTGTTGAACTGTTTATAGTATAAATTGTTTAAAAAAATTTTTTTTAATAGACATATTACTATTTTATACCCCACATAGAATTTTGGTTAATAATCATTACATACAAGTATAATCATATAAAATTGTTTTCAAATATTTTTATTATGATATTCTTCAACCAGTTTTTAACTAAATCATCCTACACGTAATTACTATGAAGAACAATTTAATTTCAAATTTTCTTTCAATGCATTATTATATCTGAATAACATGAGTATTGATTCATGTCATATTTCTCCATAAGTTATTGAAAATCTTTGGTGTAAAATATCTTCCATTATCTGTTTGATTATTTTCAAAGTTTTGCGACTGAAATATTTTGAAAACTTTCTAAAGCATTTTTTTCTGTGTTGCTGGAATAATTCAAGCAAATTTCAAACATTAATTAAAGACAATAAATATTTATACACATTTTTTGTTTTTGAAAAAAATTTTATTTTAGCCAATCGGTTTCTTCTAAATCTTCTATCTGTATATTATCTATGTTGCGTGAAACAATATATCTTCCTTTAAAATTTTTCTTAATGGCTTATGTAATTCATTAATTATTTTTCAAAAAAATTAGTGTCACAAATAACTAACATTTTCCAACAAATTTAATTTTTGTTTTTTGTGCAAAATGTACACCTTCCTTCAACCCTGTCATCGTATTTTACTGATTGTTCTTTCAAGATGATTGGCCTCATAAAAATTTTTGCACTTAAAACATCTAATTGATTATCCTTAATCAGTTAGAATACATTTCTTTTTCTATTTATGCGGGTTAAATTTCACTAATTAAAGTTATTTATTATATGTATTGTACAGTTTTATAGGATCCTTTTATCATTCAGACTTTAATTTTGGTTTATGGACTATTATTGTTTGGTCACTGTTACTTCTTTCATTTAGGTTGTCATTAACTCCTAATGTTATGTCAAAAATATTAAATGACAAATTTAGCTGATATTTTTACCAATACCAAAAATTTTCAAAAATTTATACAAGTGAGCAAAAGTGACCTAGTAATCCGGAAATACATAATGAAAATTCATATATGCAGTAGAAAATACATACCAAAATATACCAAATTTTGGTTTGCTAAAACTTATTTTTTCATGAAACCCATATTAATAACAAAAAAAGGTGTTCGACATGAACGAAAATCACTCATTATTGTTTATTAATTTTTGTGGGTTGTCAGAATATTTTTACTGTTTTTCTGCATTTTCATTATTTTTTAGTAATTATTACTATTTTTCTAGTGTTTTTGCTATTATATTTGGAAGGTCTTGTTCAACTGTGAAAATATTTTTCTAAGATTTCAAGGAAAATTCATGAAGTTTCAAGCACAAAAAACCATATAATTTTTCAAGCAATCTAATTATTAAATTTTTTACCACTCTTATACAGACCTAAGTCATAATTTTGTTTTTTAACATAAAAATTAGTAGTTCATATATTTTAACCAATATTTCACATATAGTATTAATAATGGAATGATTCGATTTGTAAGAATCTACAGGCTCTGGAAGCTAAAGATTCTATTTTGAGCATCAAATGATAGATTCTTTTTCCCAAATTGATAACTACAAAACTATATCAGATGATATGTTAGCATTAGAGGCAGTACATAATTTCATTGTTGTATATTGTGTCACCACAATATCTTTCCTATGTTGTGTAACAATGTGATAAATTAAATTATTTGTCGCAAAATAAGTTATAATAATTTATGTTATCGATCTCAAAATTGCACTTCAATCTACTGTGTCGTTGTTCTGGCTCATAGATACGTTTAAATTTATAACTGATGCTTTGAGATTGTTACTTTCTACTATAATTTTGACTTCCTTTAATAAAGAATCTTTCATATTGACACCAGTATAAGTTTAATACGCTCATCCAAAAGCAGTGATTCACTACTTCACTTTCTTGCTGCTTACTTTACCACTATTAGGTACGTCCTTCCATACATAAGTTATCAGCAAGAGATGAAGTTACGTGTAATAACAGTAGTGAAAAAAATGATGGATATTCGAGTTTGGATAAACATTATTTGCTTTACTTATTTTGAGGAAATCAAATATATTTCTTATAGTGTTATTAATTAATGATTGATTTGAAGATATCCAACATCAATTTGAATGTTGGTATTTGCATCCGTATTAGAACTGTTTATATTATTTTTACATTTTACATTCACAGGTAAGAATAAAACTGAATGCTCTCAATCTTTGTCATCCATTAATTCAATTCTGCAATAACTACTAAAGTAGCACCATTGAAAATTACACATTATAAATCTCATGTTTAATTTTATCAACTAAATTAAAATTAGCACTAATTGATTCACATGGTAGAATTTTCGAAATATTTTTATCAACAGTTTTTCATTAGGTGCAATAATTAGAATATTAAAACTTAACAAACTTCTGATACCATCTTTTATGTCTGTATACAATTTAAGATTACTTTTACTAATAGCTTCATTTAAATTTTCGTTGCTTGAATGTATACTTCGGCGTTTTGTATACAAATAAATGCTTCTAAATTTTTAGACATTATTGACCAACAGCAACTTCTATTGTTTCTTCATCACATTGCGAAATATATGGAGCTAAAGATGTTCTAGATATATAATAATTTAAAAGAAGGAATGGTAAACTTTTACCTCATTCATTCCGTATGCGATAACTGGGAAAAGCAGATGTGGAAAAACAGCAACAATGATGAGATTATTATGTTTTAGTTCCATGATGTGGTAACTGGGTTCAAATGAATGATTTAAATGCTTGTAATAAATGTTTAGATCTGCTGGAATATCAAGAATTTACACAAAAATTTGAAGAGAATACTGTTACTTTTTAGAGAAAATAATGTTGAAATTGTTTCGTTGGATGAATATGAAGGTAATTCAGTTGTGTTATGTGATGATTTCATTCTTCAAAAGTAGGATATTGTTAGAGTTTATTGTCCTAGAGACTGACATAAAGGAATAGATTGTTTTATTTAGGTCAGACCCACTCAGAATTACCAGAACTTTTAGTCAGAAATATTATCAATTTTGTGAAAATATTTAGAAAAGGTGAGATTGCTTTAAGTTATATTTACCATAAGTTTACTATTAGAAGACTATATTTTTATTATTGTTAAAATGTAATAATTTTGGAATGTGGATGTTTGGATTTTTGGTAATACATATGATAAGAAAGTTAACTGAAAGATGATATCAGCAGTAAATGTGGTCCACATAAATATATTTCTTACATTTTTTATTAATGTAAATGTAAAATACTTCACTTAATAAATTTTTATAAATCGACCATTATAATATAATTTTGAACAAATAGGAAGATAATCAGTTAATTAATGTTATAGATTATCGAATCATTAAACATATGCATATTCATTAAATGTAACTGTAGACATTAAACAAAAAAGAAATGTTGACGATAAGATTTAACAAATTTCAATTGTTTATCCAAATTAAATGCTAATAATGTAGAATCTGAAGTATACTTCTTTTGATAAAGCAGTCGCCAACAAGCTAAATGAAACACAAAAAGCTTTTGAATCAAAAGATAAATTTAAGAAATGGAGGAAACAAATGATGACAGAATATGATAAATTTAAAGGAAATGCTCAACCTGATATTATGCATTCGAATAGTTAAAAAAGGAATCGAACATTTAGGTAATTATATGTTACAAGCAACTGAAGAAAACAGGATTTGAGAAGTAAATTCTTCCTAATTATCACCAACATAAGAAAAATTTGTAGATATATCACCAACTGATCGTACATTAAGCAAAACAGAATAGAGGTCCATTAAATCAGTATGAAAAAATAAAAAATGGCGTTAATAAATAAATACAAATGAAATAATGTTGAAATTTATTGCAGAGATAAAACCTTTGGATTAACAATGACTCAGTTTTTAAATACATTGATAATTTCTCTCTAAAATTATATAGAGATGAATTAATAATAGGTGAAAGAGAATATAAAAACAAAGACGGACAGATGAATTCTTTAAGAAAAAAGCCTATTACATTAGATGATATTAATACAATTATATATTCTATCAATTTATCATATTATGCAAATATATTTATGCGATTCTGAAGTATATAGTCTGATAATCCAAATAAAACAAAATCAAGTACAGGAATTAAACACAGTATTTAGATAAAGAAAGGGAGGTATTGTATTTTCCAAAATCGGTATCAGATTCTTCAATTAGACAAGTAAAACATTAATTAAAGATATACTAATATGCCAGCTAAATATGTTTGGAGAAATGATGTTACAGGTTTAATCAACAAATTAGCCAAAATTCATGCTGACAATATAGATTGAAATTAGAATTATCATAATGTTAGTATATTACAAATGTTAACTAAAAAATTAAATAATTTTATCAATAACAATTCGAAAATGACTACCCTCTTTAATTAGATTTTTGAACAATTTACTGCATCGATTTTGTAAAACTGAAAAATATGAAAAGACATAATTAACACAATAATTAACAAATTGTCGTTTGAGTTGCTCTGTCCAGTCTACAATTATTTTGGTCCAGCAAAGAGAAACTAGATGAAAGGTTAGTGTTTGGAGGACAAGGTAAAACAAATCAGATCAGGCATGTAAAAGGCATGATATTCCATACAGAGGTCATAAAGCATGAAGCAGGAGAGAAATTCGCAGCAACAGAAGTTAGAGGAACAATGTATGGATAAAGAAAATTGTGAATAGGATTAGGAGTTGATTGTAATTTTTTATAAATTTTTCTGTTTTTCTTTTATCTATATTAACGAGTAATTTCAGGATTGGTTATTCTGTGCTATCAAAGAGCAAAACTAAGTCAACATCAAATAAAATTAAAAACAATAATCATGAATTACATAGTACTGAAAAGTTTTTAACTGATGCTCAAAAGAGAAAACAGACAGAAATGCAGTTTCAAGAGCCCATCAGGGCAATAAAACATTCGGTCTAAATTTGCTCATAACTTTATATATACATGTTGTGAAAAATCATTGACTATTTAACAATAAGAAACAAGGAGAAAGTTTAACAAATCCTGACCAAGATTTCTTAGCGATTTTATTAGCAGCATTAAAAGTGGTTGGTTAATTACCTGGCGGATGATGACTATGAAAACAATCACTAAATCATTTGAGAATAGAGAAAATATGATGAATTATAAGAATAAGAAGTTCATTATTTAGCAATAGAAAAGAAATATAAACAATAAGATATGTTATAGAGAAATGTGTTCATTTAAGTTTATTTTTGCTACAGCTATTGTCAGATAATTGTAAGTTTAATCGTATTTTGAATTTTATAAATGGAAATTTTCGTAAATAAAGTAATTGTCCGAAGCACAATTACAATAAATTTAGGGGAATTGGAGGGTATGCTGTGATATCAGCACATCATGTTGTATGTTTTAGTTAAGTGTTACTTTCTTTGTGGCACACTGATGTTCCCTGCAACATTTCATGTTACTTTCAGTAACATAACAAGGATGTACAACTAATAATGTTCCAAGATTGGAAGATGGCAGCATACATCTTTCAAAACCAATCACAGTAATAAAAAGAATTGCTCGAGATCTTCACAAACTTGATTGATCAAGAACAATATATAGAATAAGAAAAACAAAAAATGACATTAAGGAAGCATTTCATCCAAAAATAAAAATTATTGTTAAATAAATTCATAGTGAGCTAGAAGTTAAACTGATTTTAAAAACAAAGGTTAATAGATGTAAATCAGTCTATTGACAAATAGGGTATAGTGAAGAAAGAAAATTATAAAATGAAGTAAATAACCTAGTTACAAAAGGTGGATACACACTGTATCACAGCCTAATGGAAATAGCTTAATAATGATAACTAAGTCACCATAAATCATATTAACAAAGAGATTAATAATATAAACAGAGAATTTGAAAATTTCGTGAAGGATCTCTTTAATATTTTAGAGAGAAACATAAATGATAAACAAATAATTGAAATTTCATTTTTGAGTCATAGTGAGCTAAAATGTATAATTTTGAGTATGATTTGCACTGAAAACATTTGTGTCTTTGGTAAAAAGATAAACAAAGGTTAAACATTTAATGAGTTTGCTATTACAGTAAGTGTTATGATAATCTGTATGAAATAAGTAATAACATTCAATCATTAATATTGCATAAACCAAATATTAAAATGTAATATTAAAATGTACTGTTTAAACTGTTCATTAGATGTAAAAAAATTTGTTTGGTGAAATTTAATTTACATAAATGGATGATTGAACTTCATTTTCAGTCCTTAAGGACGGTCATATTTAATATTTCAAGTGTAAAAGTTTACTGAAACCTCTACTCCTCACACTAAAAATAGATGACAGAGAATTGAAGGAATCTTTACTGTCTGTAAAATGAAAAAGTAAATTTTTAAGTAAATTATACGTATAGGTAACATTAACATTCATGAAGAAATTATTAATGATTAACATCAGTCAATTATAAAAATTTTTAAATGAGAAATATGGTTTCACATGATATTGATGATATATGGTAAGCAGATTTTGTGGAAATGGTTTCTGAAAAATTAAAAGGAATTTCAAAAATAATAAAAAGATATAAACTGTAGCTGATGTTGTTTCAAAAATGGTTCAACAGCTTTTTGACCAATTTTAGTCACAAGAACTCTGAGAAATCTTCAAACATAATGCTATATAATTTTACTACAAAGCTTTTTAAGAACATGAGATGTAACATAACTTTAACCACTACTCATCATTTCCAGAATTAAAGGCAGAAGTTGTTGAGAGTTTTAAAAGAACATTGAAGGAAATGATTTGTTAAAATTTGTTCTTCGATATAATTACAAGTGCGTTGATTAGTCAGAAAACAGTTAAAGAATATAATAATACAAAATACATGAAACAAAAATGAGACCAAAAGGTGTAGATAAATGTAATTTAAATCTGCCCAAAACTGTACTTATAATAATATAGCAAACTATGAAATACGAGATAAAGTGAGAATAAGTAACTTGAAGGGAAGTTTGGAAAAACACTATACTGCAAACTGGTCAACAGAAATATTTGGAATATGGAGCCTCTATTTTTTGTTGAACACCTGGAAGATAAGTTTGGGGAAGGGACAGCACTGTCCAAATTGTGCAATGGGTTAGTCTTGATTCAAACAGTATCCCCAACCCAGTCCCAGGCATTATTAGCTGCATGGTATTCCCCATAACAGCCTCAAAATGGTCTAGGGAATTATTTTCCATATTGATCTCCTGTGTCAGTCCAACAACGAGCTATGCGACAATTTAGAACGATGTTGTTTCCATAGGTGGCCTAAAGATAAGAGTGTTGTCACTGGCACCTTCACCTTGGCCCTTGAGGGCGATTCGTTACATGAAAAGTTCAAAGAATGGTATACAACTGTCCTGTCGAATCATATGTCCCTCCTCTTATGCAGTACATTAAGCATTGAAAGTTTCGCCACATGTCTTCCCAGTACACTTCCAGTGCCTCATGTAGAGATTGCGGACATCAACTGCATCTGAATACTCCATGTGCCCCTCCTCCCAACGGTGTTAACTGTGGAGAGCACCACTGCCCAAGGGAGGACTCGAACCTCCGACATGAGGGGCTGCCCAGTCTGTGACATGACACCTCAGACCGCACGGCCACTCCACGCATTGTGGAGATTTTAGACTCTCCCACTCAGCCAGTGGCATCAGGCGATCCTGAGGTGTAATCTGCCTCCGTGGACTCCTTCATGCCTTCCTCAACGACAAAATGAGTCATCCTCCAAAGGAACTGCGACGGTTTTTTCTCCCACCTGGCTGAGTTATGACAACTCTTAAGTGTTACACCTCCTTTTTGCGTTGTCCTTCAGGAAACCTGGTTTTCCGTGAACTGGATCCCTCGCCCTTCATGGGTATTGGGCGTGCTACAAAAACTGTACTGACTGTGACAGACTGTAAGGTGGATTTTGTATCCATGTCCTTACCTCTGTGTGTAGCGAACCTGTACCCCATTAAACACCTTTAGAAACTATGGCATTCAGGGTGAACACAAAGTAGGAATTTACCATCTGTAACATCTACCTTCGTCCAGATGGTGAAGTGCCACACCACGTATTGGTTACGCTAAGTTCGCAACTCCACCCACCTTTTCTACTTCTAAGTAATTTTAACATCCATAACTCTTTGTGTTGTGGAACCAAGATTACTGGGTGTGGAAAAGGTGTCGAGGGTCTACTAACTCAACTCGACCTTTGCCTCCAAAATACCGTTGCCTCCACCCATTTCAGTGTGGCACATGGCACATGCAAGGTCATTGATCTCTTGGTTTGCAGTCCTCGCGTTCTCCCTTTTTATCCTCTAGGGAGCTGACGATGACTTGTGTTTTAGTGACCACTTTCTGCTCTTCTTTCCCTCCCACAGCGTCACTAATCTGGACGCTTGCCCAGCTGGCCTCTTACCAAGGCTGACTGGGATACTTTCACCTCCGCTACCACCACTGAATCTCCATTGCATGGCAACATCGGTGAGATGATCCAGATCATCACTACTACCATTGTTGGCGCAGCTGAATCAGCACTCCCTTGTTTCTCACGTTTCCCCAGAGTTCGGCAGTGCCTTGGTGGTCGCCAGAAATAGCTGTGGCAATTAGTGACTGTAGGTTGGCCCTCCAATGTCATAGGCGCCACCCGTCTCTGGAGCACCTCATTGCCTTCAAACTGCTCCATCAACTCATCAAATGACGGAAGCAGAAGTGTTGGGAATGATATGTCTCCACCACTGGATATTGAACCTGTCCTTCCTGGATTTAGAGCTCGCATCTCGTGGTCGTGCGGTGGCGTTCTCGCTTCCCACGCCCGCGTTCCCGGGTTCGATTCCCGGTGGCGTCAGGGATTTTCTCTGCCTCGTGATGGCTGGGTGTTGTGCGCTGTCCTTAGGTTAGTTAGGTTTAAGTAGTTCTAAGTTCTAGGGGACTGATGACCATAGATGTTAAGTCCCATAGTGCTCAGAGCCATTTGAACCATTTGAACCTGGATTTAGATCAAGCTCAGACCCCTTTCTAGCTATCAGACCCCTGCAGGTGTACCTGGAATTTTCACACATACAGCTGTATCTGCACATCCAGACATAATCACTGAGTGTCTTGCCAAGCGTTACGCTTGCATCCCTGACTCTGAGAATTACTGTCCCACCTTTCATCTCCTAAAACAGTGGGTGGAACGACGACACCTATCTTTTGTTCCACGCCTCCTTGAGCCATATAATGCTGCCTTTAGTGGGTGGGAGTTTCACAGTGCCCTTGCTGATTTTCCTGACACGTCCACTGAACCAAACCACATCCATTCCTGGATGATTAAACATCCGTCAGCAGATTACCAGCACTACCTCCTTGCCGTCTTCAACTGCACCTGGAGCCATGGCGAATCGCTGTCAAATGGCGGGAAAGTATCATCATTCCAGTGCTAAAGCCTCGTCAGTACCTGCTAAATTTGGATAGCTATCATTCTATCAGGCTTCCCAACATTCTGTGAAAGTTGCATGAATGGATGGTGAGAAATGGTTGTGTAGACTCCTGGAGTCTTGGGGCCTTCTGGCTCCATTCCAGGGCGGTTTTCGCTAGGGTGCTCCACCAGCGACAACTTGGCCCACCTGGAGTCTGCCATCTGATCAACGTTTCCCCTGCGACAACACGTTATTGCCGTCTTTTTCGATCTGACGAAAGCTTCCGACTACACTTGGTGACACTACGTCACTACTCTGCACGAGTGGGGTCTCCAGGGCCCACTACCGATTTTTATACGAAACTTTTTGTTGCTCCCCACTTTTAAGAGTTTGAATTGGTGCTTCCCACACTTCACCCCATATCCAAGGGATTGAGGTCATGCAGGGCTCTGTCCTGAATGTCCCAATCTTTGTAATTGCCATTAACGGTCTCACACTAGCAGTGGGGTCTTCAGTATCTCCTGCCCCATATGCTGACGATTTGTGTATTTTCTACTGTTTCTCTTCTATTTGCATGGCTGTACGTCGACTGAAGAGAGCTATACTAAAGGCGCAATCATGACTTTCCGTTTTTAGCCGCCAAGACTTGCGTCATGCACTTCCGTCATTGTTATACTGTCCATCCTCACCTGGTACTTTACCTGGATGACCAACTACTTAATGTAGTGGAGACTTACCGTTCTTTGGGTCTGGTTTTCAGTGACAGCTTAATTTCTCTGCCCCATCTTCGTCAGCTTAAGGGAAAGTACAGCTGGCATCTTAATGTTATTCGATGCACACTTGCACTCCTCTGCAGGTGAGTCCTTTGTCACCTGTAGTGACTCCTTAAGCAGCCTACAACCTCCCGACCAGTGCTTCCCTCGCCATCCTTTGGTAATGACTATCCAGGAGTCTCTTTAAGCCCTCGGAAAGTGTGGAAATTCAGTGTCCTTCATTTAGACCCCAGGACATGTTAGGATCCCAGGCAATGAACTTGTCAAATAAGCTACTGGGAAACAAACTCTGGAGATCAGACCGCCAGAGACTCATCTCTGATTGGTCTTACATGGCAAAATTTATGGGAGCTAGGAATCTGAATGGTCCACCCATGGTACACCTAATAAACTATGTGTTATGAAGGAGACAACGAATGTGTCATCCATATGAGCCCCTCCCAGGGACTCTGTTGTCCTTTGCTGGCTGTGCATCAGACTTACTTGACTGACTCATGGTCGCCTCGTTCATGGCTGGACCTCGTCTCAGTATTGCTGTGGTTCCTGCTTGACTGAAATCCACATCTTATTTGACTGCACACTTTTAGCCGCTCTGCTGTGGACTTTTAACTTTCCCACCACACTGTCAATGTTGTTGGGAGACAATGCACTATGGCTGATGAAGTTTTACATTTTATTCATGAGGGGGGTTTTTATCGACCCCCCCCAATCTTAACTCTTCCTGACTCTTTCTCTGCTGTTTGTTTGCCTTGGTGTTCACCGAGCGAGGTGGCGCAGTGGTTAGCACACTGGACTCGCATTCGGGAGGGCGACGGTTCAATCCCGTCTCCAGCCATCCTGATTTAGGTTTTCCGTGATTTCCCTACATCGCTTCAGGCAAATGCCAGGATGGTTCCTTTGAAAGGGCACGGCCGATTTCCTTCCCCATCCTTCCCTCACCCGAGCTTGCGCTTCGTCTCCAATGACCTCGTTGTCGACGGGACGTTAAACACTAATCTCCTCCTCCTCCTCCTTGGTGTTCGCCTTTTCCCTATCTGTGTTCCTCTAGCCTTGTCTTTTAGGCTGGAGATTTTAGTGTATTGCAGAGTGGCTGGTGCATCCTTTTTTATACTTGTGATCAGCCAGACCAGGCCATCTGCTATGTTATTTTAAAAACTTCCATAACTCTTTCCTTTTAGTGTACGTTCTCTCCTTTCGTTAGCTTCTTTCATTTTCTTCTTCAGTGTGGTTCTGAGTTAATTTTATGCCTTTTCTCACCTACTCCTTACAGGAATGTTTTTACCCTGAAATCTGTTTGAATGTGGAAAAAGGGACTAATGACCCCATAATTTGGCCCTTTTACTCCCCAGATCAAATATTTGAAAATGAAGATGTTATATTTTCAAATCCATATACACACAAATGAAAAGATATCAAAGGAAATTTGTATGATGAGGAACAGAAAAAAGCTAAATTTCGAGATGTATATTTTGTAGAAAAAGTTATAAGAATGAAAAGTGATCAAGTTATGTTGAATGGTTATGATTTAATAATTCACATAATAGTTGGTTAAATAAAGAAAAAATCATGCTATAAAGTTTTTTATACATCAGTAGATAGACTGTCAACAAAGAAAAGTGACCTCTCAATTCTCTATCTCTTCGTTATCCTGATGATGATGATGTATGTACCTTCATAAATCAATTGACTGATAATTCTAACAGTTATTTATTTAATATAAATGTTGATGAAGTATGTCTTATTTATAAATAATACAATCGACAGATTAATATTCACACTTAAATTTATACATAAGTACTTCTTTTGTTTGTTTGTTTCCATATCCAATATCATATAAAAGTTGTCTAAAATCTTGTCATGTTATTTTATCTTCGTTATTGTACATAGAGTAACATTCTTTTATTAATTGGTTATTTCTTTTTTACAGAGATAATGAAATACAATTTTATCAGTTATATTGTGAACTTTATCTTTAATTTTTTAGAGATATTGTAAGTAGTTTTATTTACTGAGGGGATATAAATATTTCGTTATACATTTCATCCATAGCTTGATCGTCATTCATTTCAATAGATTTGGGAATCATGCAGACTTTCTGTCAATAAAAAATATCTAAATACTGTTTCATATCATAAATATCCATGTTACATAATTTTGAATCTTCCTCTGGGCTCTGTGATAGAGAAACTGATTCAAGCAATTCTTGAATAATGTGATACTTAACTCAATTTCATATGTAATAATACCCAAATTTACTGTCTGCCACCAACTTTACAAAAATGATCTTTTACTAATTATTTCATGTTAACAATATATATAATATCATTCCTTATATTTTTTCTTTTACTGTTGCTAATCAAGGTGTTAAACTTACTATTTGTTGTATTTGATTTTTACTTTATTTTGAAATTCGACTGTAAGTAGTTCTTTCTCTTTCTGTAATCTATATAGAACATATTTTCTAATTTATAATAAAACTTCATTATTAAATATTTTTAATTTTTATGATGAAATTAAATTATATAAATGAGTGTTCAATTCCTTTTAATGCATAGAAACTGAACACATTTAAATGTTCTAATACATTTTTATCATCTTTATCAATATTTTTATATCCTTTATATTTTTGATGACATACCAATGTTTCAACATCTTTTGCTTTAAATCATCTAATATTCCATCATGATTTACTTCTATTCAACGAATTTCGTTAGTTTTATGAGTTTAACATGATTTATAAATAGTTGAAAATATTTACAGGAATAGTTTGATTCCTGTAGAATATTATGTAAAATAGTTAAATATAATTTGTAATCAACAAATACTGGAATCCAAATATACTTCAAAGATGTACCTAAATTGATGATTGGTCAGATATCGGTCTGGTTAATAAAATGAAATATATTTAGTATTGCTGTAGATTCATATTTATTCATATTTACCCATCATTTAATTACTATATAATTTTTTATATTATAATTGTTTCTATTGTATGAGAGTGATGAAACCAAAAAGTATGAAATGTGCATTTAAAACTAAATCTGAGACATGAACAATTCAAGAAATGTTCTAAATCATTACTATTGATGAAATATGCTGATGATGAACAGTGAAGAGGACATAAAAATGTATTAATTGTGAAGAAATTAAAGTTGTAGAATTTTGTTATCAAAATCTGTCATGTAAAGTTACACTTGGAAGAAATGTACACAAGAAATTGTCAAAATAACAAATTTCATGATAAAAATCAATTTGAAAAATAATCTGTAAATCTTAACTGTAATTCTATCTTGAACAAAATTAAATCATCTTTATCATATAGTTAGTTTACTTTTATAATAATTAATAATTACTTCATTCTTCAAGAGTCTTATATATAACTGAGAAATATGGTGACACAGAAAACAACTTGAACCAGATAAAACATCCCAACTCTGAATTCACCGTTTTCTCGGACTCACTCCATTTTCTCACCTTTACATATATATTTATCTTGTACTCAATTAAATGCATCTTTATCGGGAACTAAGTTTAATTCACATTATTTTCCATAAATTTTTTATAATTTCTTAATGCTGTTTTTGTATTATTTAAATTGTGTCAACTGTTCTCAACTTTTAACGTTTTTATTCAGTATTTTCATAACCACTCATTTTCGTTTTGCTTATAAATATTTTATTATAATTGGCAATAAAACTGAGACAGTTCCAGATTGCTTTTCTTTATAATTATTGGACGAGAAATAATTTTACAAGGTACAGTAATTTAAGACAAAATATTTCCTATGATGAACTTTTGAATATATTATTATCAATGGAAAATTATGAACAAGCTGATTGTGATAGAAAAGAAATAAATGTATTAATTGTTAAAATATTAAAAATTTTGCTTGTTTTTACTCACATCCATCATCTAAAGACTAACATACAAGTCAATGTAAAAGTTTTATCCAGAAATATAAGAAGAGGATATGTGCAGAATTAACACAATTAAATTCAAATTCATTAGAGTTAACAAGGAAATGCCTAAAATCACAAGAAATAACTAATGATTGTTTTTCGTCAAATCCATCAACTAAAGACAAACATTCAGGTTAATACAAAAACTGTATTACAATAAGTATAAAGAATGAAAAATGTGATTACAAATATAATTCTGAACGCATTTAATTACATTTTAAAACATAATTTGAGGAATTGCACCCAAATTTATTTGTCTCTTATATTCATTACATATATGGAAAAGATTATTTTTTATTTTTAGTTACATAATCTAGATTAATTTCAAATAATACTTTTCTGTCATTTTTTAGTTTTCTCATAAAATTTTCTCTCATAAATATCGGCAAAATTGTAAGAGAAAATTGTAAGAGAAACACACTGAAGACCCAAAACGCAGAAGTGCTGCAACATGATGTGGCATGGACTCGACTAATATCTGAAATAATGCTGAAGGTTACTGACTTCATGAATCCTGTAAGACTGCCCATAAATCCATAAGAGTACAATGTGGTGGAGATCTGTTCTGTACAGCACGTTGCAAGGCATCCCAGGTTTTCTCAATAATGTTCATGTGTGTGGAGTGTGGTGGCCAGCAGAAATGTTTAAACTCAGAAGAGTGTTCCTGGAGCCACTCTATAGCAATTCTGAACGTGTGGGGAGTCGCATTGTTCTGTTGGAATTGCCCAAGTCCGTCAGAATGCACAATGGACATGAATGGATGCAGGTGATGAGACAGGACGGTTACATACTTGTCACCCATTAGAGTCGTATCCAGACATATTATAAGGTGGCAGATTAAATGAATGTCAATTTCGCACCTTACATCAGAGTTTTTATACATCGTAACAGGGAGGTGAATATATCACTGAGATCCTTCAGCGAAAATGAGCAGATTTGCCTATTAAAATGTACAGTATGCAATGCAAAAGAATGACACTAAATCGACAGTATTAACACACCGAACCTAAATCCTTCATTTCAATGAGCAAGAGGTGAAACAAGCTGCTGGAGGAATCGTTTCATTTGAGAGCAGATGCGAGTGGCGACGTCATGGGCCGAGTACAACGGAAAGTTCTTAAAAGCGACACGCAGCGCAGGACAACGAACGGGCTAAGTGTCTCATCAAGGAGGGTAAGCAGCGGGCCACCAGAGTGGTAAGGAAAGAATCTTTAGAAAACTGAATTGTGGATTTCTAGACAGATACAGTGATGCAGTTGATCACGTGAACTGCACGTAATTTGCTCATGATGTACGCATGTAAGTTTTACATGTCTGGAGAGGGTACAAAAAACTAGGAAGACGAGGGATGACTGCATGTTTTCTCATCTAAAGAAAAACATAGGAGAGTTTCTCCTGATAAAATCAGCAAAGGTTTTGTTTAGCTATTATAGGACTTTCAGAGGACGAGAGCAGCCATACAACTGACAGCTCATAGCAGCTACCGCACGCAGAGGCATAAACTTGTTGATTCACCAGCTTGCATCCTCTGTAGACTTGATTGTCATCCCAGATAGTACTGAACTTAGAACCATAATAGGATGATTTATCGCAATATTGGCCAACCTCATGATATAGTAGTCAGAATAATTTTGAAAGGAACCTTCTGGTTAAAATTTGATATTGTTGTGTTTAGAGTTATTTCGGTTAATCAGGACGAAATGCGTTATCTTGACAACTGTCCTAACACTGTACTGTTACAACCCATGTAAATTCATGTATTTCTTTGATAATAATTCTGAATTAATGTACAGCTTAAATACTGTTATGCTCTGTCATAGAATAAGAGTCCAGTACTTACCCCAGTAATTTATTATATAGACGCTAATGCACTCACAGGGTGTTTATGCTGATGTCTGATGAAAGAGAAAAGGAGTGGATTGTCATATCATGGCGACCCTGCCAGGATGGCAATTGGTCTGCCTGAATGGCAATTAGTCAAATTAGAAAGAGTAATTAAAGCTTAGTATTGAGAAAAAAAATTGTGTCAAAGTTACTTCATATGTGTCTGCATAGTGGTCAGAATACTATTAATGTGTAATCCACAGAGTAGTAAAAGTTGTATTAACGAGTAATGATAAAGTTTTATGACAGCATTGTTGAGTTGGTTTGAATATCCACAAATGCTGAACAGCGTCCTTAATGCATATCATAAGAAACTGTCTATGATTTTGACTAGAGCTCAGGCTTGTGCAAATAGAGAAAGACAGAGGTTAGTTAGACGGTCTGCGATGGTGGAAGGACAGAGATCATCACAGATAGGGCAAACTGAAGATCTTGATAGGATAGAAATCGATATACAACATCGAGTGCAAGTCACGAAGCCGAACAAAGTGACAATGCAGATGGAATGGTGGCAGTTTCGCGATTGGTATCACAGTCTGAGATGACGGATCTAGTGGGTCGGAAGTAAAATCAGAGAGTGAGCGACTTCGGTACGAGAACCAAATGTGGTAATTCTGAATCAAACGGGACAGTTTCCTACGGAAAGAAAGTGTGTATGTGCATCTGCACTATGCACAGAAGTTAGTGAGACGTCACGTTACACCAAATGGTGTCAGGTGACGATGATGAAGAGTCTGATAGTGTGTTTGCAATATTGAAGCAACTTACTATTTTTGTCAAGCAAACAAGTGAAACGATAAGAGCAGAATTAGCAGATTAGAAAGAGAAACAAATGCGGGGTTAGCAGACTTAAAAACCCAAACGGAATATTAGAAACGGAAAAAATGCTGCTTTAAATGGTCTCCAATTTGAAACCAATGCTGGGTTCGAAAAAGTCCCCGAAGATAAGCAAAAGTTGCGAACGGAAGTTAATGAGCAGTTTACTGAAATCCGGATAGGCAAGAGACTCGCGCGAACTAATTCAGTCGCTAATGGCTGATCAGAGTATGATGCGTACAGACAATGGCCAGGTGCAGGATGCAGTGTCTAATATCAACCAAAGAGTTAATAATTTAGCACTTAAAGCTTCTGGTAAGGCGCAACAAATCGTGGAAGAACTCAACGTCAGGAAACGTGTCACACGAGGCATGTTAAAAAGATTCGATACACGCATTGTAAACATCGTCTCGAATAATCAGCAGCAGTATGAACAGCTTCGCACAGAACTGAAGCAGTGAGGCGACGGAATCGGTAGTATCATCGGACATAATGGTGGAAGAACAAAATCCAGAGGTAACCAAGTCAGTTATTCAATCTTCCATGGAAGTTGCGGAAACACAAAAATGTCATGAGATGCCACTTGTATATCAACAAGAGACTGGTCAGTATTTTCCGATCCGAAATTAGAAGCAAATGGGAGGAGAACAGTCGAGGCAGGTGAGTGAAGCAGGTAATGTGCGTTCACAGCAAACAATGGTGCGAGAAGCGGTAACTGCGTGCATTCCAACAGAGCGGCAGCCGACCCTCAGAACATACGCGAGTGACGTGATAACAGAGCAATTTAAGGTGACACATGGACCAAATTCTCAATTTATGAGTTACAGTACAACAGGTCATATACCGCAGGTCAATATGAGTGAAGTACAAAGAAAAAACACTGATCCTGTAAAGGGAAATTTAAACGTATCTTCCAGTCCGATACACTAGGAAAGTTTTATACATTGTAACAGGAAGGTGAATATGTCACCGGTCATACTTCGGCGAAAATGAGAGATTGGCCTATTAAAATGTACAGTATGCAATGCAAAGTGATGACACTCAATCGACAGTATTAACACACTGAAGCTAAATTCTGCATGTCAGTGAGCAAGAGGTGAAACAAGCTGCTGGAGGAGACATTTCGTTTGGGAGCAGATGCAGGTGGTGACGTCACAGGCCAAGTACAACAGAAAGCTCTTAAAAGCGACCCGCAGTGCAGGACAAGGAATGGGCCAGGTGACTCATCCACGAGGGTAAGAAGCGAGCCACCGGAATGGTATGGAAAGAATCTTTAGAAATCTGCATTGGGAAATTTCCAGACAGATACAAACAAACCAATGACGCAGACGATCATGTGAACTACATGTGGTATGCTCATGACGTATGCATGTAACTTTTAGGGATCTGGAGAGGGCACAAAATTTCCGAACTGCTGACAGGAACTAGGAAGTAGTAAAGAAAGGAGTAAAGCACCGAAATTTTGACACAGTTTGATCGTAGGCTCTTTGCTGTTGGTGGAAATAGTTTCCGCAAAATAAAAGGAGCGCTCCTATTGGTTAGAAAAAGCCACGACGTAGAGCACAAAAGGACCCAGGTGGGGGACAGTTTTGCTACGAGAGACACAAGGCCGAAAATTTCGGGGACATTCGTCTGAACCAGCGTCAACTGCAGAACAGGGCGCATCACGCTCTGTATGATACAAAGGAGGAATTTTGTGTGAACGCTGTGTTCACTTCAGCTGGCATTCATCTAGATCAGGGCTTCACAACATACGTGCTCGCGGAGCAAGCTGTGAGCAGCAAGGCGCGAGCATGGAGCAGCGTGAGCACGCTACCCCCACTACCGGACCAGAGCGGAGAGTGGGGAGAGTCACGTGCGGCACACAACAGCTGCCGCCAGTCAATGTAAATCCGCGGCCACCTGCAGGGATATCACTCACGAATTATTACTGTGACAAATGAAACAAATAAAGGAGAATGTACACGTGCCACATAATTTTATTAGCTTAGCGTATGCCTCTACATTCGTATTAATTTGTGAACTGTTACACAATAATAGGTGTCACTGAAGTGTGGGATTCTCTGTTGCCTTGTACTTTTGCCCTTTACAAATGCGTCTATGTTCAGAGTAATTGTTCTTGTGCATTGTAGGTGCAGCGTGCGGTTTAAATTTCGATCAGACAATGCGTTTCTCAGGCATGTCTTGTTACATTTCATTGCAGAGAACAGTTATTCACAAACATACATGGAACCGAACATTGATATTATTGTAGCCACCAGTTTGTGCAAATGAGGAAATCTCTCCTGAGGGAAGTATCTGTAAAATCCCAAAATTTTTTTCTTGTTCTGAAATTTGTCTCTGTATTCTCTGTCACACTGCAGGTCAATAATTTCTAGTTGCAGCTCAGGACGAATCTCTTCAATATTCGCTGAATATGGAGAGGGGAACAGATCAGAATCACTGTCTAGTGCTGTCAGATCTTGAAAGCGTTGATCAAATTCTTCCTTAAGGGCAACTAAACTATGTAAATAACGTTCACAGTCTTTGTGAACATCTTGCATGGATGATAATTTAGGAAAATGAGATAGATTTCCTGTTTCCAGCTGACTCACCCAAAGTGTCAATTTCATTTTAAAAGCTCGTATTCGATCCATGAAATGAGTAATTAGCAGATCTTTACCTTGTAATGAAATGTTCAAAGCATTCAGATGGCTATTTAAATCTGCTAAGAACGCGAGATCACATTTCCATGAATGCTCTTTCAGTTCAGGAACACACATGTTATTTATTTCCATGAACATATTTATCTCATCTAACAGGCAAAAATTCGATTTAATAATTCGCCACGACTAAGGCAGCGGACCTCGCTGTAATAAGCCAGGCTGCCATACTGGCTTTCTACATCCTCAAGAAAGCTTTTAAATTGTCTATGTGTAGCCCATGCTTCCTTATATGATTGGTTGTACGAACAACAACACTCATCACATTTTTTAGAGTGATACTCTTTGCACATAAGTTTTCCTGGTGGATCACACAGTGAACGCCCCTTATTTCATTTGGCACGGTCAGTTTTTGCATTTTATCCTTCAACAGCGCAACGAAACCTTTAGTCCCCCTTAAACATCCCAACAACCACCACCACCTAATTTTTTCCCTGTCATCGCTGGTGCACCGTCTGTAGACACTGAAACTAAAGAATTCCACGACAATCCTATATTTTCAACACTTCCTTCAACACTACTTAAAATATCACCTCCGGTTGTAGTGTTCTACATGGCTACTACATCGAGGAGCTCCTTCCTCACCTGAAGATCTCTATTAACACCTCTAATAAATATGGAAAGCTGCGCTGTTCCAGTGATATCAACACTTTCTTCCAGAGCTAGAGAATACGCCATAAAATCTTCATAGATATTTGCAAGCTGGCTCTGGACGTCGTCTGCCATGTCCTGTATGCGACGCATAATGGTCATGTCAGACAATGACACAATCCGAAACTGTTCAACTTGAGATAGACACAAATGTTCCGCTGCAACTACCAAACATCTTTTATTAAATCGCCATCAGTGAAGGGGCGCAGGGATTTTGCTAAAAACAAAGCAATTTTGTAGCTCACTCTGAGAGCTGCCTCAGTTGATTTTTCTTCGTCATCCAAATCTTCTTCGGATAGCTTCCTTTTAAGTTTAATAACTTCCTGTGCACGATCTGGTCCATCACATTTTCCACTTTCGTAGTCTTTCGCGTGGTACGACATATAATGTCGCTGCAAATTAAATTTCCTAAAAGAATTCAGCGTTTTGTGACATACTAAACATTTTGCAACACCATCTTTTTCTGTAAACAGATACAATTCCTCCCAATGGGGGTTGAACTGCGAAAGCATGGTTGGGGTTACACAACGGCGACTTGACATGATTCTTAACCAGCGAAGTGACTGTTAGAGCTGATCGTAGTACTTTTAACGTTACACAGTCGGCGCGAATTCAATAGGCACGCTGCGGTCCTATTCATACGAGCGCGCGCATTTCCCCTCTCTCCCCTCCCTCCCTACTCCGCGACCTTGCACTTGCTCGCGAACACGTGCCTGAGCAGACGCGAGTACTCACGCTCAAAACCGGCCAGTTGTTAAGCCCTGATATAGATGTCAGCTGTAGAGTCGTTGACCTCCAACAGCAGAGAAACGAAACAGCCACATAGTTAATTGTCCTTGCGAGAACTGAGAGGGCATTGTAAAATGCATGCTGCTCCATCCATGCACGTGCACGTTGCCATATTTCAAGACGAGGGATGAGTGCATGTCTTCTCACCTAACGAGAAACATAGGAGAGTTTCTCCTGATAATGTCAGCAAAGGTTTTGTTTAGCTTTTATAGGACTATCAGAGGGCGAGAGCAGCCATGCAGCCGACAGCTCATTGCAGCTAAGGTAAATATCCCATGCAGAGGTGTAAACTTATTGGATCACCCGCTTGCGTCCACTGTGAACTCGTGCAACCATGAGTAATCTTTTGCTCAGCTTGTCACAAGAACTAACCATCCTCCGTAGATTCGATTGTCATCCTAAATAGCACTGAACTTAGCATCGGAATCGGATGATTTATCGTAATATTGGCCAACTTCACGATATAGTAGTAAGAATTATTTTGTAAGAAAACTTCTGGTTAAAATTTGATATTATTGTGTTTAGAGTTATTTTAATTAATCAGGACGAAATGCGTTATCGTGAGAACTGTCCTAAAATTGTACCGTTACAGCCTATGTAAATTCATGTATTTTTTTAATAATAATTCTGAATTAAAAGAATTTATGGACAGCTTGAACACTGTTGTGCTCTGTCATAGAATAAGAGTCCACTTATTACCCCAATCATTTATTCTATAGACACTAAGGCACTCACAGGGTGTTTATGCTGATGTCTGACGAAATAGAAAAGGAGTGGAGTGTCAGAATATCAGCGGTCGCATATCACTGTCACTGCACACGACCCACACCATTACAAAGCTTCCACCAGCTTGAGCAGTCCCCAGCTGACATGCAGGGTCCATGGTTTCATGAGGTTGTCTCCATACCTGTACACATCCATCCGCTCGATAGAATTTTAAACGAGACTCGTCCGACCAGGCAACATGTTTCCAGTCATCAATAGTCCAGTGTTGGTGCTGAAGGGGCCAGGCGAGGCGTAAAGCAATCAGTTGTGTCGTCATCATGGGTACACGAGTGAGCCTTCAGCTCTGATAAGCCCTTATCGATAATGTTTCGTTGAATGGTTTGCACACTGGCACTTGTTTTGGCCCAGCATTGAAATCTGCAGCAATGTGCACAAGGTTACAATTCTGTCAATTTGAACGATTCTCTTCAGTTGTCGTGGATCTTTTGCTGGCCCCAGCGATGTCAGAGATTTGATGTTTTACCGGTTCCTGATATCCACGGTATACTGGTGCAATAGTCATACAGGAAAATCCCGACTTCATAGCTACCTTGGAGATGCTGTGTTCCATAGCTCGTGCGCCGACTATAACATCACGTTCAGACTCACTTAAATCCTGATAGCCTGCCATTGTAGTAAATGGCTCAAATGGCTCTGAGCACTATGGGAATTAACTTCTGAGGTCATCAGTCCCCTAGAACTTAGAACTACTTCAGTGTATATACATCTAGTAGTGGTACGAGATAGCGTCCACCATACATAAATTTGTCTAAGCTTACGGCGGAGGCTCATATTTCTTGGCAGGCAACAGCACGAAATAATGTCGCCATAAATAACAAAGTCTCTAATTTCACTGAGAGACTTAGTAACTTATACGATAAAGATAACCCCCTAAAAACAGTAAGAGTTAACGAGAAAACCTGCGCCATGGCTCACAGATCATCTCAAACACCTCACTGGTATCAGAGATGCAGCACACAGGAAATAGTAGCAGCACATTATATCTGATAATCACATCACTTACAAGTAGCTAACAAGTGAGTGAGTCCATCAGGAATGCAAAACTCAGATATGTCCACTCACTAACTGGGACTTTCGCAGGTTTGCAGTACTGTGGAAAAATCTATGTGGCCTATTAATTGGCAAACCCAGATATTCTGTTGAACCTTTGCTTTTTATGGAAGACCTAAATGAGTATTTCCAAACGCTGTCATCTATACTTGACCAGCATGTAAGGGCACAAACTATCGATTCCCTTAATACATCAGTGGTTAGTGGATGTGAGAAATATTCACTGAAGGCTCTGAGCCCCAACACCGCCAGGAACTCAATTGCGCGAATTCGTTCTGCAGCTGCAGAACACTTTATTATTAAAGTGCAAATGATCAGTTTTCTTGTCGATACACTGCTGCCCATAATTATGGACATTTTAACAATACTTTAACCTCTTGCATCTTCCAATCAGAATGGAATCAGGGACTCATAAAAGCATTAACAAAGAAGAAATCTATCAAAGAACCCTCTGACTACAGACCCATTTGGATTCAGCCAGTACTACCCAAGACTTTACATTATACAGTTCATGGACAGCTCAATAATTATTTAATATCACATAACCTTTCAGATGAATACCAGTCTGGTTTCTGGCAAAATCGCAACATGTTGACTGCTATTATGAAAGTGACATGATTTAAATCAAGCCATGGACAAACAGCAAGCGACTATTATGTGCTTTTTAGATTTCAGCAAAGCAGTCGACACAGTGGACTTTGAAATTTTACTTGCTAAACACAGAAGCCTAAACTCTTTTTCAACTGCTGTAGACTGGTTCCACTCATACATCACGCAAGCAGTGTCTACTTATTGGAACAAAAAGGTCACAAAATGGAGGAGCATAGTATCAGGAGACCCTCAGGAAGCAGTATTGTGCCTGCTGCTATTCTCATTATAAGTTAAGTTGCTACTACCTTTTTATAATATTATTATAGTCATAAGATGTATTAGGCTACAAAAATTCAACTATCCATTAATATGTCTGAATGCATAATTAATTCCTGCAGGCATTCCAGAGAATATTTTACATATAACTACACATAATTTATATTTAAAATTATATTCATCCAGCTCTGTATAGAAAAACTCATTAGAAAATAAAAAGATGTTCACTGTGGATATGTGTTGATTACAAAATTTAATTTAAAATGTTGATGTAATCCTTTATCAGGTACAGGTTTTGGATATCCTAGGATAACTATAACGTATTTATAGTTATCATATATATCACATTATTAACAAATAAAACAACTTTAGTACATGGTCTTTTGATACCAGTTACTGATTGTAAATTTTGTGGTAAGAGTTTTACCAGTTACTTATTAACTATGGTTAAAATTTTATATCATCAACAATCCACATCTATTTCTGATAAAAAATTATATAAAATTCTGTTCACAACTAATAAGTAATCAGTATTTTTGATCTGACATAATGATTCAACTGGTATAAAACAGGCAGCTTGTGTCATTTTTGGCATAAATGACTGTTTTGTTTGAACTGACATTTTACCATATGAATTTAGAATAGCATTGATGTCGTCTTGAGATTAATTTAAATGTGTTGGATTAAACTATGGATACATTAATGATACAAAAATATCTGTATGTTGTGTACTTAATGAATGACCAGTTACATGTGATAATACTTCAAATAGATTTTTGATGTATTAATATCAGTCTCAAAGTATCAAATCACACCTTGATCAAATGTATTCCTACTAGATTATTATTAATACCTGCAAAAATGCATGGGGTAACATAGTACCTTTTCCATTTAATTGTATTGAATATTGAACATTTTTATCAGCTTCATATCAATGAACACACCATTTATTTGAGGTTATTGTTACAATGACCAAACTTAATATTGACATTTTTTGGCATACATTAAATGCTGTTTCTACTACTTGTAATTCTTTTTTATTTGTTCCTTTGTAACATTATTTCAATTATTTATTTCAGTTATACATATTTGTACAATAACTATAAAATGAATCTTTTACACCACATTACATTATATCCATAAAATTTGAAGAATTATCACTTAATTCAGTACATAAATGATGAGTAAATGAAATTAGATTAACGCTTCTCTGCACACAACATCAGACATTTGACAATTTAAATCATGTAGTACATCCAAGTAAGCAAAATTATTCAAATGGCTCTGAGCAATATGGGACTTAACTGCTGAGGTCATCAGTCCCCTAGAACTTAGAACTACTTAAACCTAACTAACCTAAGGACATGACACACACTCATGCCCAAGGCAGCATTCGAACCTGTGACTGCAGCGATCGCGTGGTTCCAGACTGTAGCGCCAAGAACTGCTCGGCCACTCTGGCTGGCAATTATTCAAATATTTTATTGCTTTACTTTTGTCATCTGCAAATATTATTTTCACCATCAATAATGGTAAAAGAGTCTTCATTTTATTACTTCAAATATAATATAGAATGTGTTGAAATTTATGAAAAAGATTTAGATAAAAATTATTTTCGAAAACTTAATAACTTCCAGTTTGTAGGTTTCATAAAGAGAATAAAAAATCTTCTTTATTCATCATCTAATCTAATTTACACAGGCTAATTCTACCAGAGAAAAGAAATCTAAAAATTAAAGAACAAAATAAATTTAAAATAAAAATTATTTCTGTTAAGTGGTATCATTCATAGATATCATTACTGACAACAAACTTGTTTATAATACTAAAAAAGCTTTTTTACTATTTGATACAAAATAATTCCCG
The DNA here is from genome assembly GCF_021461385.2 of Schistocerca piceifrons. Classification (NCBI taxonomy): domain Eukaryota; kingdom Metazoa; phylum Arthropoda; class Insecta; order Orthoptera; family Acrididae; genus Schistocerca; species Schistocerca piceifrons. Next base: position 577,757,542 of record NC_060149.1, read on the forward strand.
GTATAAAGTTAAAGGCATTGCTGAAATCTTAGAATATATTGATACCAACCAAGCAATTAGAAGAAATTTTGATGTGGGAGGCGAAAATTTCAGAAATATTAAACACCATCTGCCAGACAGATATAACATTTAATGAAATTTACCGTATCTACTAATGAATCTGGATTATAGAGTGTAATTTTATCATCTAAAATAGGGAAAGCAAAAACGTTTAAAAATGGGCAACTAGTGGCGTCTACTACCCATTAGAAGAAATTAAAAACTGATATCATCAAATTATCAGATTGTCATATTGAGTTTAAAGATAAACATAAAGTAAAATTAAAAGAATCAGTTAACAAAACAATCGAAAAAGTAAATAGAATATAACCTCACTTTGTACCCCAATCGATCAGAAATTAAAATCTACTTTGTTCTATTAAAAATATTTTATGCTAATTGTGATTTTAAACATTGTATTACTACAACACAAACTCAAACCTTACAAACATAATTTAACTATACGAAATATAGACATCGAAACTGTTTAGATATGTTAAGCATTAACTATGATCATAGCTCAATATTTTCAATGATTACACAGAAGAATGATTAATTAATGCTGTAAGAAAACTTCATTCTGGTTTTTGGAATAATTACTAATCATAGATTTTACATCACTGTCTATATTAAATATACAAATGATACTGCTTCAGGAATGTAGCTATATTGTCATCATGAGGATAGCAAACAGAAAACTTGGAGTGGGAGGCTAAATTTCTTTCTTTAGCGTCTATTCATTGATATATAAAAAATTTGTGGGAGATAATTTTACCTTTATTTTCCCAACAATTATGTTATATTATTTTTGTGGCTCTTGCTCATAAGAAATATCTTTGAAGTCTTACAATTTGTATCTAATTGGATTCCAAAATATATCAGCTACAACTTCAAAGTTTCTGTTGACAAATTTGCAGTATAACCTGTTTCAAAAATTTCTTCCAGTTTGCTTATCTTCACTTACCTGCTATTTTAAAATTTTGTTTATGACCATTAGGTACAAATTTTTGTCAGATTTAAAATAAATTGATGAACATCTTTTGATTTTATTTTTACTGTTGAATGCATTGTATGATTATATTCTTCCACCAGTTTTTAACTACATCAGCCCTCTTGTAATTAACTTGAACTACAAATTCTTTCTACATTTTCCCCTTTGGTGTTCTGTTAAATCCTTCAACAACTGTTGCCTTTAATTATGAAAAAATTGAGTAATAATTAATGTTATATTGTTCTACATGTTAAATTGCTTGTACAGTTTTACAAATGACAATAATTTTCAAAAATAGTGCAGAGTCAGCCAAAGTTAATCAGAAATCTCAGTATATATATATATATATATGTAAAATATATGTATGCATATACAACATACCTATTGAAAAATCACCACATTACAGCTACATTTCATGAAAAAGTCCTGGAAATTCATTAAGAAACACAATTTTGCTAAGAAGTCAGATTTTAACAGTAGAAACCTGACATTGCCCTAAACAAAATTAATCGATCTTTTTTAAGCATCTTCACCATTTTCCAAAATATTTTCATAATTTTTCATGCATTTTCATCACTTTTTCAAATATTTTTACTATTTTTCACTATTAATTTCGGAAAATTGTTTCATTTATCAAAATATTTTCCAAAGATTTCAAGGAAAAATCTTGAAATTTCAAGCAAAAAGTAACCAAAAAACATTTCAATTAAAATAATTTTGAATCTACAAACTTAATATCATGATATTCGTTATAATCACCTTGTTTAACATTTCTATCTTCAAAAACTGAAAATTCATCCACTTATTAGTTTCAGCTATTTGTCTGGAAAAATTACTTTAAATTGAACACTGAGCTGCACACAAATTTTTTCTCCATCTTTTGTGTTTACTTAATGACATCCACTAATGTCATATGAAACATCTACTTCTAGCTCATTGATTTTCTTAAACAATTTTGCATTGTTTAGATTGTTGAGGCTTTTAAGTAGAGACTGCACTTGCATAAAAAATTGTTGATTACGAAAATTTAAATTTATTCATCATAGAATTACAAATATTTTTTCTAGATAAATTTATATTTAATATAAATGGACTCAAAAAGAACAACAAAAAGTCTAAGCAAATCTACACAGTTGAGAAGATAGCAAGTAAGACATATAATAATTTTCAGCTTCTTGGAGTTGAAGATGGAAAGGTAAAAATTCCATTTTTTATAACAAAAGTGAAAAAAATAACAAGAAATGAAGAAAAGATATTAATGTTAAGAAATGTAAAAAATTAAGAAAAATTGAACTGATGCAGTTGCCACAGTGCCTGTTCCTTAGCATATGCATGGATATCCAAAGGAACATGGCATCATACTACTGAACAACACATGCACTGCAATATTACATTTATCTGCTGACACAGGGCAAGCAGCATTCAATAAAACTGTCTCCCCTATATGGGAACATACACAATACATGTATGAGGGCACATTCTAGACACATTCTTGATGACTTACGGAGGTTTGTGTCTGGCTATGATGTGTGAACCGAAATATTGGGTTAATGTTCGTTCAGGCACACTTTTGATATCAATTTGATATGCTAATTAATTAAATTGATCAATTAAAACCCCCTTCCCCGTCCACTTAAGCTATTGTTATGCTAATTGATTTAGGACCCCCTAAGGATAATCTGTCCCTCTCAGAAACCCACACCTCTCCCCCTCCCCTCCTCCTCTCCTCCCTCTTGGAAAAGGGACACTTTTTTGTCACCCCTTCCCAGTTCAGTTCTGAGTCAATTTTCTCCTTCCTGTGAAATCCCCCAAGCCTTCCACCTCTTCCCCACTTCTGCTCCCCTCCCCAAACCGTAAATTGGAGAGAAAAACTCTCAGTCTGCGCTGAGCTGCTGGAGAAGAGTGAGCTAAGGTAGTATCTTTATTTATTTATTTATTTCTGAAGCTTTTTGATTGTAGTCCATACTCCGCCGCCTCGCCCTCACTTTCTGTCCCCACTTTCTGCCGCCCCACCCCTACTTTTCGCAATCGATTGTGTATATGTTCGCCTCAAAATTTGAACACGACTGGTGTAGTCCACAATACCACCACTATTGTCCATAAGCACATGACTGAGCACTACATCCATAGCCTCCTACACGAGGAATGGAAGGAGGTGATAATGGATTAGTGTAGGGGGAATACTTTTCCGCAAATAATGTACTGTAGATGCATTTTGAAACTCTTAGAGACTACTGCCTATGCTGGAGCTGTTGGTGTTTTTTTTGAAATTTTCGATCAGTTCACAGTGCAGGAGGCAACTTTGTCCTATTCCACTACCCCAGACTGAATGGACCAGAGGTGCTCACCTTGGTGTATGGGACTCATATTCCACCATCCCAGACCGAATGAAGCAGAGGTGCTCACCTTGATGTAAGGGGATCAGCTGAGGACGCTTGAAAAGGGATTTGCTTTCCTTTCTATCACACATGTGTAGATGTTCATCTCAATACCACTCAAAATCGGCGGGGAACTGTCCTACCGCCACTTCCAGAAGAATTACCTCCTATCGATCTACAAGTGCATAGCTGTGGAGGAAGTTGTACACACATATACATACATGGCAAAAAGGGACGGGACACCAGCTATCATTGAAATGTCCGTCACCAACACAAACGAACGCAGTTTCACTTAGTCTTTCAGGATGTTGCTTAATAGCTAAATACCAACCTCTGAAGGATGCCGGCCTCACATTGTATGTTCAGTATTTATTGTGAGGTAATCTAATCTCCCACTCATCACACATTGTACTGCATAACGATGCTGATTCAGGAGATGAATGTGGGAGTATCCCCATTCTGCATAGATTACAAGTCTCGTGAAAAACAGTTTGAATTAACGATATGCCTCCACAAGAACCTCAGACATCCACTATGTTACAGGGCGATCTGCTTTCAAATCTCAGTTTATGCAGAGCCCACTCTAAAGACCCAAGACGCTGACGCTTCTGTTCATGTGATCATGACATCTTTTCTGGCCACATATTCTCAATTTGCTTGTAAATGTTGTGCAGCTATGCTATATATGTAGTGCAACTATGCTATTTTTCCATACCCTTCACCTTGCACTGTACAACCGCTAGCAGTGTATTACTTTTAGATGTGTGATGTTTGTAGGTGGTGGAGTTGTCTGCAGGCAGGCAGGAAAACCTGCAACTGGTAGTTGACCTGAACATAACTAAATCTATTGCCCATTAATAGGACTACAAATCCTGTACACTGTCATCAGAAGAGTTAACTGTTGTAAATCGTCTAACAGCAAGCATCTGGAACGAGCTGAAGTGGAATGCATATGTCAGGTTTGGCATCATTTCCTGGAATCTTAAGGAAAGCAGACCAAGCACTGAGAACCCCAAATCAGTGCACTAAAGCAGGAGAATGTGTCAGATTCAAATTCAATTCATGGATTTTTAACGGGAGGTGTGATCCACCAACTAAGATGTAATGATGAAGGAGGCAGTGGTAAGTCGCCTATAGACTATTGCACTACAATTTGGATCGAGATATAAGTTGTACTAAGATGGCTGCTGTTGCCCATTGACAATGAATTGGTCTGGCTTGTACTTATTGCTTAATTGGCTCTCATTGTACGATAGATGGATAAGCGTGTAAGTACTGGGTTTGCTTCTAAATAAGCAACTAGTACTGTGCAAGAACAAAAGGAGGTACCTCAGGTGGGCATGCTCGTGGGGGTAAAATATGAGCAATGCTGTGATTAAGTCCTGACTCTCCCTCTACTCTTGCAATAGCTCTGAATTATGCATGGAGGTGTGAGGCTGTTGCATCAATATAAATGATTTAATGGATAGTTTATTAGTAGCTCTGTGACACTGTTAAATTCGTATTATGGAGCTATGCTCCAAATAAAAAAAAACATGATGTATTTCTCACGAACCACTGTGCTGTCAAAAAAGACTATGACACCAGTACACTCGTATTTCTCGCATAATAATCATAGGAATGCATATAATGGAGATGAGGACACATACAGTGGGATATCTTTAGACAATCATTTGATATCAATGAATTGTAGTTGCTATGGCTCTGAATTTGTTTGTACAGACCATACACACACTAAATGGTTGTGAATTTCAGCCTATACGTTAATGTGCTATTTTTCTCGTTGTGTTAGCTCTCTATCTAGTCAATCATCACGTCTATCGCGATTGCGGTTTATCGTATGGCGACATTGCTGCTCGCATTGGTCGAGATTCAGTGACTGTTAGCAGAATATGGAATCGGTGGTTTCAGGAGGGTAATACGGAACGCCATGCTGGATCCCAATGGCCTCGTATCACCAGCAATCGAGATGGCAGGCATCTTATCCGCATGGCTGTAGTGGATCGTGCAGCCACGACCCGATCCCTGAGTCAACAGATGGGGACGTTTGCAAGACAACAACCATCTGGACGAACAGTTCGATGACGTTTGCAGCAGCATGGATTATCAGCTCGGAGGCCATGGCTGGGGTTACCCTTGACGCTGCATCACAGACAGGAGTGCCTGCGATGGTGTACTCAACGACGAACCTGGGTGCACGAATGGCAAAACGTCATTTTTTCGGATGAATCCAGGTTCTATTTACAGCATCATGTTGGTCGCATCGGTGTTTGGCGACATCGTGGTGAAGGCACAGTGGAAGGGTGTACTCGTCATCGCCATACTGGTGTATCACCCAGAGTGATGGTATGGGGTGCCATTGGTAATGCATCTCGGTCACTTCTTGTTCGCATTGACGGCACTTCGAACAGTGGACGTTACATTTCAGATGTGTTACGACCCATGGCTCTACCCTTCATGCGATCCCTGTGAAACCCTACATTTCAGCAGGACAATGCACGACCGCATGTTGCATGCCCTGTACGGGCCGTTCTGAATACAGAAAATGTTCGACTGCTGCCCTGGCCAGCACATTCTCCAGATCTCTCACCAATTGAAAACGTCTGGTCAATGGTGGTCGAGCAACTGGCTCGTCACAATATCCCATTCACTTCTCTTGGTGAACTGTGGTATCGTGTTGAAGCTGCATGGGCAGCTGTACCTGTACATGCCATCCAAGCTCTGTTTGACTCAATGCCCAGGCGTATCAAGGCCGTTATTATGGCCAGAGGTGGTTGTTCTGGGTCCTGATTTCTCAGGATCTATGCACCCAAATTGCGTGAAAATGTAATAAAAAAAATGGCTCTGAGCACTATGGGACTTAACTTCTGTGGTCATCAGTCCCCTAGAACTTAGAACTACTTAAACCTAACTAACCTAAGGACATCACACACATCCATGCCCGAGGCAGGATTCAAACCTGCGACCGTAGCAGTCCCGCGGTTCCGGACTGCGCGCCTAGAACCACTAGACCACCGCGGCCGGCTAAAATGTAATCACATGTCAGTTCTAGTATAATATATTTGTCCAATGAATACCTGTTTATCATTTGCATTTCTTCTTGGTGTAGCAATTTTAATGGCCAGTAGGTGTATATGTGTACTTTGCAAGCCATTGTACGGTGCGTGATGGAGGGTACCCTGTACCACCACAACTCATTTCCTTTCCTGTTCCATCACAGAACGAGGCAAAAAGCTACTATCTATATGTCTCCATATGAGCGTTAATTTCTCATATCTTATCTCCGTGATCCTTACTTGAAATTATGTTGGCAGGAATAGAATCCTCCTACAGTCAGCTTCAAATGTTGGTTCTCAATAGTGTTCCTCGAAAAGAAAGCCGCCTAGAAAGTCTCTGAGAGGGGTGGAATTGCAATTACAACTATACGTCCTAGCCGCACCTGCTTGTCTCACAGTCTACCAGGGCCAGGAGCAGGAGTGATAATGAGATAATGAGAGTTAGACTGATGGGAAGCCGTGGCGACAAGTCCTGGTGGTGTCACTCGCAGACCCCCTCTGGGTGGCTCAATAGCGAACTAACCAATACACTGGTTGAGCTGTCAGAGAAGCGGATATGTGTGTTGCGTGTATTATCCGATTTTATCCATGGAAATTTGAGACAATTCAATATAGCGAGTGTTTGCACCGAACGATTATTCCCCCTTGTAAACTGATCGCTTAACAGCTTGGCGGTACCGTGACATTCTGTCTGGCCTCTTAGCATCTGGTAAGGCCAGCGTGTGGATACCTGGAGATGGGCGCATAACTGCCAGCATGGCCAGCGCCGCTGTGGCTCCTGGCACTCCTGCAGTCGTCGGACGGAGCGTGCTTCACGATCGCGAGCCTGTGCGATGAGGTTGTTTTTTTCGCAAAATGTATTTAGTGGAAACGGTGTGGGGAAATGTGCTTGTGGTCTTAAATGGCAGTGGATACACGACCTCCAATATATTTAATGCTAAGATCTATTTGTAGCAGAAATTTAGTTAATTAGCAAAATGTATGTGTGTGATTCTCAAACGTGAAGACCTAATATACGTATTATTGTGAAGAAGAATCATCGTAAGGTGGTGATGAGTGTTTTAAGCTATCTATCTGACTCCCATAAATTGTTAAACGATTAATTTGATAGGATGGAAGGAGGAGATGGAGGGACAAGGGAGGTAGGTGGATAGGTAAAACTGGTCCTAAGCTGGTTAGCCTCTATCCACACATCAAGGTGAACACATGTGCTTACAGGCAATACTCTTATTAAGCTCCTCTCCATGCAGCGCCAACATCTCATCAATCGCACATATTTCTGGCAAAAATAAAGACAGTACCTTTCACTCAAGTCTTCTTACCGCTAATTCACAAGTGGGGGCGAGGGGTGGCAGAAAGTTGTAGCAGGTGTAGGCGGCTATGGAACAATTACAAGCACCTCTGGTAGCGCTATTGTGGACTAGATCAGTCTGTCTTCAGATTTTAAGGCGATCATGTACACACGCCATCGGAAAAAGTGGTGATTGGGGGGGGGGGGGGGGGTTGTCGGTGGAAGGTAGTGGTAGAAAATAGAGGTGAGAGGTGGTGGAGTATGGAGGACAATCCAACCGCCTCAAAAATAAATAAAGCAAATAAATGAAGATACTACCTTAGCTTATTCCTCTCCATCAGCTCAGCAGAGACTGCATCTTTTTCCGACCAATTTCCAGATAGGGAGGGGAGAGGGAAGTGGAGAAGGGGAACAGAGGGCTGGGGTATTTCCCAGGAGGTTCGAAGGTGGCTCTGAACTGAACTGGGGAGGGGTGATAAGAAAGTGTCCTTTTTCCCAGAGGGGTGGGGAAGGAGGAGGGTAGGTAGAGGAATCGGGTTTTCCAAGAGGATATCCCCAGGATATCATAAATCTATAGCATAACAATAGATTAAGTAGAGGGGGAAGGGTGGTTTAATGGGTCAGTTTAATTAATTAGCATATCAATTCAATATCAAATGTGTGCCACAACGAACATTACCCAACTACTCTCGGATAGCCTAATGATAGTTGACCGTTCATAGTAAGTGGGAAATCTGTGTTCGAGTCCCAGTATGGAACAAATATTCATAGTCGTCTTTCCATTATACCATTGATGGTTGTCCATAGTCACAAGTGTAAATACAGATCATCTATTTCATACTGGCTGTAGTCGCCGCAGTGAATGTTCCTTTAGAGATGCATGCATGTCCAAAGGTCCACTGTATCGTACTTCTGAACAACACAGGCACTGTTATATAGTATTTATTCTCCAACAGCGGGCAAGCGACTTTAAACTGAAGTGTCTCCCCTGTACAGATATATACATATGAGCGCAGGTTGTAGGCACGTGGTTGGCAATGTATGGAAGTGTGGATCTGGCCATGAGGTGTGCTCAGATAGCGTAATTGTAGGTCGATCTTCCGCGATTAGCGCGAAATTCCGGTTTGTATCCTGGACCGGCACAAATTTTCATTGTCCTCTTTCCATTATACAGTTGATGATCGTCCATATTCGCAACTACAAATACATGTCATGTATTTCACAGCGTCTGTAGTTGCTGTAGTGTTTGTGCCTTTGGACATGGATGCATGTCCGAAGAACATTGCATTGTACTTCTGAACATCACATGCGTTGAAATATCGTATTTATCCGGCGGCACCGAGCAAGGCGTCTTTCAATTAAAATGTCTCTCCAGTGTGGGAATATACGGAATGGATATACCAGTGCAGTTTGTAAGCACAAGGTTGACAACATAGGGAAGTTTGTGTCTGACCCTGAAGCGTGCTCTGGCAGCCCAATGTAAGGCGACCACTCACAACCAGCGGAAAATCCGGGTTCCAGTCCCAGTCCGGCACAACTTTTCTCTGTCGTCATTCCATTACACTGCTGATGCTTGTCCATATTCGCAACTGCTAATTTATTTCACTTATTTCATAAAGGCCGTAATCGCCGCAGTGCCTGTTTCTTTGTACTTCGGAATGTATTGTTTAGGTGGTTTACGTCTCATTAGTCATGTCTTATTGAAACAGGTGGACAGGTATAATAATAAAGAGACAAGTCTTCGCCACTCTCGACCTCCAGTATTGTCGGGCCTGCTGGCCTAGTGGTAAAGCACGTGACGAAACGACGAAATTTTCAATCTGGTTTAACCTAGCCTTCACCTCTCAAGAAAGTAGTATTCGCCAGGACCGACACGTGGTTCTGATTCCGTATTAAACTGTGTGTCCTCTGTGAGGCACACGTCAGTGGTCTAAGTGGCGTCCAACTGAAAGACCTAAAGCAGGCCTTCGAACCACACGAAGTTTCTTTTGCGGCTACTTCGTAGTTTTCAGACGCAGAATGTTTATTTACGTTCTTTGTATTTGAAGATGTGTTCTCTGTCTGTGTCAAATAATTCGAAGCTGTATAATTCGGGTTTCATCCAATTCTTGGTTCCAAGTATAATTTAGGCGTGGCAGTCTTCCTGGGGAGTATTAAATGCAGGGACATTGTTACGAACGCTCCGGAAATTAATTGTTAAAATCTTGTCATTCGCAGTGTCTTTAATTTGTGCAGTACCTGATTTAGGTCTCTCCATATAGAATGGCGAACAGTGACATTAAATATCTCAGTTATTCATGAGCAGCTGCTTGTGCACTTGTTTGAACTTTGAATGTCATGACGAACTTTTTCGTTCCGGATATAGATTCAAACCCAGAACCTGCCAGTCAGTGCTAACTAAACAATGCTTTCGTGCCTGACCGAGACTCCAGCGCAGCCCTCATCGTCATTGCAGACTAAGCATAAAGAGAGGTGACAACTAATTTTTGGCTGATACCAATCAGCAACTTTGAATTTTTAAATTGCGTGACAAAACTTTCGCACTAGGCCGAGACGCCTATGTATCTGTAGACCATAAAAGATGTTAAATATGGTTTCATTCACAGGTAACAAGTTTACGCCCGTTTAAACATGAAATAATGTCACGCATATCGGATTTTTAACTAAGCACAATCACGGTGTTGGATATCAAACTTTTTCACCAATAGCGAGATGTCTGAACCTGAAATAACGAGACCAAAAATTTGTGCCTCACTGCGATTCGAACCGAGAAACCACGGCTGTTGTTTTCTATCCATGAACAGACGTTAAATATAAGATTCATTCACCAGTAGCGCCCTATCAACACGTTTGAACAGGAAATAGCATGACGTGCTGACTGGGAGGCGAAACCCACGGTCATCTGTGCTGTTGACTATGCACGAAGAGACGTTAGCAATGACATTTTTTTCACCAGTGTATGTAAGTGGTATGTCTGTACCGGGAATGATGTGATGAAAATTTCCTTTTCTGACTGGAAGTCAAAATCGGCACCTATTGTTATCGTCAACGACGCGCGAGGAGACATTAAAAGTCAAAATTACTTCACATCAACTGCTAGGTGTTCACATGCTAGATATTGAAATAAAATAGTGAAGTTGTGTTGCTGGATAACAATTCGAACGCAGACACGCACCAGTCTTGAGGACCTTAAGATGGTTATAACATTCGAGAAACAACGAAATGACGGAACTGTATCGTCTGAATTGTGTCAAATCCCGTGAAAGGGTACATCCCCATTTCAAATCTCAGTCATCCACCAATATTTTCAACATCTCAAGTTCAGATAAAATAATAAATTAGTGTTCTGTGATCTTACATGACGATTGGTTCATTAAACTGAATAACATTTCTAGTGCAAGAACGCTTACTTTTGACAGAGTTTCCACTTGCCACTACATCCGCTTCTATCATGGCCCATTGTAAATCAACTAGGCTCTAGTTGCTAGCAAAGAAACATAATCTTTAATGTGTATTTGGAACCACTGTGCAACGCTACGGTCTTCAGTTGGTATCACCAAAGCTGAAGAGTGTTTGTTTGTATTTTTTTTTAATGAGAAGAGGGATTCGAACCTTAACTCAACCATACATCAGCCTAACGGACCACTCTTCAAATTTGGCTGCGTCATTTTATCTTAATGCAGGATACTCAACAACAGATGCGAATTCTGACTCCTGGAGCTGAGATTCAGCCTGTTCAGTACATTACTTTCCTTGTTTGACGGCATCGTGATTCCTTCGCTACCTAGTGCATGCATTCCATTTGATTTTGCAATCACTGATACAGAATCACGTGATGGCCATCTGCACGAACTGGCAGCAGTGAGAATGCGGTAGGTCCTACAGTAAATGTCATCTTCCACTGGAATGGTTTTGGTGACGTACCTGTTTGTAGTCTAGTGGTCGCGCAATGGAAACGCAAAGCCGATCCAAAAAGAAGTAGGTTGGTGCATTAGTTCATAGTGATTTTGTTGGCTTGTTGGTACGCAGATTGCTGTAAATTTATTTGTTAAGCGTCGTTTTTTATTTGAGATTCCAGTACTGAATGCTAACATTTGTGAATAAAGATGAATTATTTGGTGAAGGCAGCGGAGGCAACCTGAAACATTTGCACCGCGTACAGGATGAGTGCTATCGAAGAAATCACGCCAGAAAACAATTTTCTCGTTTCCAGTAGGATTTTTTTTGACATGAATTATTTGTCACATACAGACGGACAAAAGGACTTTGACGAAGAATCTTCTTACAGTTCAGCACAATAATCCACGCTTGTGTACTCAATAACAGTAAAATTTTCATTCAACCAATGGGCAATGCTGCAGAAAAAAGAAGGAAGATAGTTAAATGTCCCATCGTCGACAAGTTCATTAGACATGAAGAAGAAGTTAAAATTGGGAAGGATGGGAAAGGAAACAGGCAGTGCCTTTCAAAGAAAAAATCCCAACATTTTCGTTAAACGATTTAAGGGGTAACATAAATCAGGATGGCCAGATGTAGATCTAAAACACTGTATGTTAACTTCATAAAAAGCAAATAATGGTTGAAATCTAACAAGAAACATTTCAATCCAAGGTCAGTGTGAGTCAGCGGAATGTAGTGTTATGCATCTAGTGGGACAAAGAAAGTGTTGGTGCTATGGACTGCTTTCCTAGGATGTGTCCAATACAGTTCTTATTTGTTGCCAACAAAAGAAACGCCTATGGATCACATTACACACTGAGTGACAAAAGTCATGGGATAGCTCCCAATATCGTGTCGGACCTGCTTTTGTATGGCGTAGTACAGCGACTCGACATGGCATGGACTCAACACGTCGTTGGAGGCCCCCTGCAGAAATACTGAGCCATGCTGCCTTCATAGCCGTCCATAATAGTGAAAGTGTTGGCCTCTCGATTATGACCCTTAAATGTTATATGGGATTCACGTCGGGCGATCTGGGTGCCAAATCATTCGCTCGAATTGTCTAGAATGCTCTTCAGACCAGTCGCGAACAGTTGTGGCATGATGACATGGCGCATTGTGATCCATAAAAATTGCTTCGTTGTTTGGAAACATGGAGTCCATGAATGGCTGCAAATGGCCTCCAGGTATCCGAATAAAACCTTTTCCAGTCAATGATCGATTCAGCTTAACCAGAGGCCCCAGTTCATTCCACGTAAACACAGTCCATATCATTATGGAGCCACCTCCAGTTTGCACAGTGCCTTGTTGACAACTTGGCTACACGGCTTCTTGGGGTCTGGCGCAATATTCGAGCCCTACCATCAGCTCTTACCAACTGAAATTGGGGCTCGTCCCACTAGACCACGGTTTTCCAATCGTCTAGGGTCCAATCGCTATGGTCACGAGATCACGAGCGGCGCTGCAAGCGATGTGGTGTAGTTTGTTAGCAAAGGCACTGGCGTAGGTCGTCTGCTACCATAGTCCATTAATGCTAAATTTCGCTGCACTGTGCTCACGGATACGTTCGTCGTTCTTCCCACATTGATTTCCGCAGTTATTTCACGCTGATTTGCTTATCTGTTAGCACTGGCAGCTCGGCACAAACGCTGCTGCTCTCTGTCGTTTAGTGAAAGCTTTCGGCCATTACGTTGTCCGTGGCGAATGGTAATACCTGAAATTTAGTATTCTCGGCACACTGTTGACACTGTGGATCTCGGAATATTGAATTCCTTAACGATTTAGGAAATGGAATGTCCCATGCGTCTAGCTCCATCTACCATTACGCTCTTAAAGTCTCTTAACTCCCGTCGTAAGGCCATAATCACGTCGGAAACCTTTTTACATGAATCACCCGAATACAAATAACAGCTCCGCCAATGCACTGGCCTTTTATTCCTTGTGTACGCGGTTCTACCGCCATGACTGTTGGCACCTCATTGTGTAAAAAAAAACGACCAAGATAACTGTATAACATGCTGCTATTGCGCGAGATTACCCACCTGCACTCTGCTGATTACACAAAACAAGGCTAGGAACTTTGTTGGGAATCCCTTCCTTTCCACACTTATTCTTCTAATCATGCACACTCAAATGTTTATCTTTATCGCTCCTTATGGGACAACCACTAAGAAAATTTATTTGCGGGCGAAACTGTGCTCCACACCTGGCTTGATGATATCGTTAACTCCAAACTAGCACATTTCTACAGGTAAGGAATTGAGAAACTGTCTGAGCAGGTTCAGGCTGGTTTAGATAATGTGAAAGATCTATTGTTGATGGTTAATTACACTCTTATTTTTATGTTTGTTCTACAAAATAACGAGAAAATGTTATAAAATATCAAATTTACTAATACCAGTGAATTACAACTTATCATGACAACGTTTGACGGAAGTCTATGTTAATTAACAAGTTCAACCCGGCACTGAGTGCTGTTTTTCCCGTTGTAGCGTGGCGCGAGTATTCATGCTTTTCTTCATCGAGCGGCGCTGCTTTTCCTGTTTTTCGCCATGGGGCGACGGTCGTATTTAAACGCCATAAACTACTACCGTATTTTAATATGTTTACTGTTTATTTTTAAATTCCATTCTTTTGAAACAGCAAGAGCTCACATAATATAATTTTACTCTAAATTAATAAAATATTATGCGATATCTCATTTGTTCAGAAACCTCTCTCACTGAAGGGTTACACAGAATTGTACTCACATGTGTTCGTTTTCGCCTGGCTGATGGTAATACCTGAAATTTAGTATTCTCGGCACACTCTTGACACTGAGGATCTCGGAATATTGAATTCCTTAACGATTTAGGAAATGGAATGTCCCATGCGTCTAGCTCCATCTACCATTACGCTCTTAAAGTCTCGTAACTCCCGTCGTAAGGCCATAATCACGTCGTACGTTAGTGTGCTGCTGGTACCATTACAGGTAGAATCTATCGTGAGCCATCGGTGGTAGACGCCTGCGTGAACGTGTTAAACATAAAGTTCACTTAACACAAACGTGTCCAAATCGTCACGAATTAGGAAGATATGTACTTTTGACCTCTAAACAGTGTATGGGGCTACCACATGAGTATGGAAATGTGGCAGCACGAGCAGTTTCATAAACAAACATAGTTAAAAATTATTCATTGGCACAGTTTCATCAATAACATTGTGTATTCTCAAAAAGCTAAGCATGATGCCTGCAGAAACATAACACTGAAGGTATTACGAAGTTAGCAATTCTGCAACAGCCGGCCGGTATGGCCGTGCGGTTCTAGGCGCTTCAGTCTGGAACCGCGTGACCGCTACAGTCGCAGGTTCGAATCCTGCCCCGGGCATGGATGTGTGTGATGTCCTTAGGTTAGTTAGGTTTAAGTAGTTCTAAGTTCTAGGGGACTGATGACCACAGATGTTAAGTCCCAAAGTGCTCAGAGCCATTTGCACCATTTGAACCAATTCTGCAGTACCATTGTTTCTTGCTCTTAGATCTAATGGTTACTCTGTAGTGAGAAGTCTTATGATGGAAAAATAGTCTTAAGATTTCCTTACAACTTTCGATCTGGCTGCTCTAACTCTGTCACAGGAGAGGTAAAATATTCTTATCCCACCAGACTGGAAGCAAAAGCTAATGCAGCCTTCACTGTACTGTGTAACCATTTTACCATAGAACTAGCAACCAAGTACAGCATTCAGTAGCCCTCGTTGACATGGCGATGTGAAAACAGTCAATTCGTAATGTGAAAGACGAAATTAACTGAAGTTCTTTCGAACGACCTTCCTCGACTAAAATCTATATACAGGGTGATTCGAAATGAAAGAACACGTTTCAGTTCAGGAGTTTATTACAGACAAACTATAAAAGATAGGAAACACATTGCTCAAAATCACAGGATAGAGAAAGGTTCAATGGTCTGACATAGCTGCACTGTTGTTTGTTTGTTGTAGTAACATGGTAACTACCACACCTAAGAGAGAGCTGAGCGAGGGGGAGGGGGGGGGGGAGAGGGGGGGAGTGGGGGGAGGGGGGCAGGTAGAGGACCCAACTCTCTCAAGGGTTCGGATCCCGCAGGGTGTTCAGTTGACAAAGCGGGCTACAGAAAATATTTTGCATTCAAGAGTAACTACAAAATACAATATATATATATATATATATATCTGATGCTCAGAAGCAGAATAACCAACTTAAATCGAAACTCTGATGTTACTTAATGTCTTGGTCGAAGAAGCTTGGCCTTCAGAGGTTCATCTCACAAAATGGAGATCCAAATAATGAAAATTTCCTCGGAATATTACAGCTCTTCAGTCACTATAGTCCAGTTCCTGCAAAATACATTAGCATAGTCATAGACGGAAAAGAAGCTGAAAAGAATTTACAACTGCATTATCTGTCAAGTGAGACTCAGAATGAATTTAATTGTGGTTGTTCCCATCAGGTCAGGAGTGCCAGCCCGGAACAGAGCTATAATATCTAGTGAGATTAGTACAGATTCCGAATGTGAAGTAGTTTGAATGAAGACAAATATTAAAGGCGGATAAAACATGGTCATCGGACGCTTTTATAGACTCCTGCCTCAACAAAAGTAGTGGAAGCTTGGAGAAAAATTTCACTTACACTTTCTGCTCATGTTGTAGTATTAGGCGCAGATCTCAGCTCACCAGTTACAAACTGTGAGAATCAAGTGATTAGGGAGGGTATTATGAACAGGGAATCGCGTAATATTGTTCTAAGTGCCTCATCCGAGAATTGCCTTGAGCAGTTAATCAGAAAAACAACACGTGAAGGTAACATCTTAGATCTGCTGATGACAAAAAGACCCGAACTTTTCGAAGCAGTTAGCGCAGAACATGGAATCAGGGATCAGAAGTCCGTTACAGCATCAGTGAATACGGCTACAAACAAGAATACAAAGAAAGGTAGGCGTATCTTCCTGCTTAGCAAAAGTAAAAAGAAATATATTTTAGCACGAAAATTTCAGCTCCTTCACTAACAACGTATCAACGGACGAAGTTCAAGAGAATTGTGCAATATGTTTTAGGAAGACGTGACAGCAACTGGGCCCACCTACAGTTGCTCTCACGCCTTCGTATGAAGCATCTCCACAATGACTGGAATTCACGATATCCAGTTTTACGGCGCTATACGATAAGTTCGTTGATTTAAAAAAGGCTTATGGGGCCTTAAGATGGCAAAACGAGTTGTCGAAACTGGTTGCTTTCAGAAAAGAATAAAATACCTTAAAGCGTACGGGTGTAGGTAAAGTTTATTGACATTGAAAAGTACGTATCAGCCGATGTCCCTTAGTCGTAATGGAATAACAGAGATTGAGACCAAAAGGGTATGTCCCTGAGTTTTATTGTCGTTTCTGTAACTACACTCCTGGAAATTGAAATAAGAACACCGTGAATTCATTGTCCCAGGAAGGGGAAACTTTATTGACACATTCCTGGGGTCAGACACATCACATGGTCACACTGACAGAACCACAGGCACATAGACACAGGCAACACAGCATGCACAATGTCGGCACTAGTACAGTGTATATCCACCTTTCGCAGCAATGCAGGCTGCTATTCTCCCATGGAGACGATCGTAGAGATGCTGGATGTAGTCCTGTGGAACGGCTTGCCATGCCATTTCCACCTGACGCCTCAGTTGGACCAGCGTTCGTGCTGGACATGCAGACGGCGTGAGACGACGCTTCATCCAGTCGCAAACATGCTCAATGGGGGACAGATCCGGAGATCTTGCTGGCCAGGGTAGTTGACTTACACCTTCTAGAGCACGTTGGGTGGCACGGGATACATGCGGACGTGCATTGTCCTGTTGGAAAAGCAAGTTCCCTTGCCGGTCTAGGAATGGTAGAACGATGGGTTCGATGACGGTTTGGATGTACCGTGCACTATTCAGTGTCCCCTCGACGATCACCAGTGGTGTACGGCCAGTGTAGGAGATCGCTCCCCACACCATGAGGCCGGGTGTTGGCCCTGTGTGCCTCGGTCGTATGCAGTCCTGATTGTGGCGCTCACCTGCACGGCGCCAAACACGCATACGACCATCATTGGCACCAAGGCAGAAGCGACTCTCATCGCTGAAGACGACACGTCTCCATTCGTCCCTCCATTCACGCCTGTCGCGACACCACTGGAGGCGGGCTGCACGATGTTGGGGCGTGAGCGGAAGACGGCCTAACGGTGTGCGGGACCGTAGCCCAGCTTCATGGAGACGGTTGCGAATGGTCCTCGCCGATACCCCAGGAGCAACAGTGTCCCTAATTTGCTGGGAAGTGGCGGTGCGGTCCCCTACGGCACTGCGTAGGATCCTACGGTCTTGGCGTGCATCCGTGCGTCGCTGCGGTCCGGTCCCAGGTCGACGGGCACGTGCACCTTCCGCCGACCACTGGCGACAACATCGATGTACTGTGGAGACCTCACGCCCCACGTGTTGAGCAATTCGGCGGTACGTCCACCCGGCCTCCCGCATGCCCACTATACGCCCTCGCTCAAAGTCCGTCAACTGCACATACGGTTCACGTCCACGCTGTCGCGGCATGCCACCAGTGTTAAAGACTGCGATGGAGCTCCGTATGCCACGGCAAACTGGCTGACACTGACGGCGGCGGTGCACAAATGCTGCGCAGCTAGCGCCATTCGACGGCCAACACCGCGGTTCCTGGTGTATCCGCTGTGCCGTGCGTGTGATCATTGCTTGTACAGCCCTCTCGCAGTGTCCGGAGCAAGTATGGTGAGTCTGACACACCGGTGTCAATGTGTTCTTTTTTCCATTTCCAGGAGTGTAGTTTTCGGGGCCAGAGCGTAGTTATCTATAACACTTAGGTGCACAGACTACAAATTAAATACAATAAATCAATAACTCTAGCAATTATTTCTGTTTGTCTGCTCTAAATACACTGCATACTGGAAAGCTCATTCACCAGCCAAGATTCACATTTCTGGAGCTTTCCTATGGTTACACCGCATACGTTATGAGTGGGCAACACGTCTTTTAACTATTACACACTTTGAAAATATTTTTCGTATGAATGCTGTCATTGGCACTATTCAAAACAAAGGAACACAAGCGAAAAGATAACAACGCAGCATTGTTAACAAAACGTGAACATCCACAGTTATGAATAACATAATGTTCTAAATCAAGTAGTCTACTGTGTGTGGAAACCATACGCCATCTCCGAAAAAGCACTCTAAACGAGTGGAGAAAGTTAAACCAGCTAACATGAAAGGAGAAGCAGTTGTTATCAGAACGTGGAACAAAGAACACAGAACGCTGACAGTCATGTCTAGAATAAGTCCTATTTAAGCAAATCCGTCATTCAGTCCATAAATACTGGAAGAATGAGAAAAATATCTACTTGTAATTATTGCAGTTCTGTCAATAAAAGCGAAAGGCGTCTGTGCTGAAGAGCTTTTCAACTTGCAGTACGCCTATGGCTGAGAGAACCCGAAATAACAACTGGTTCACCAAGCTGAGTGAGTTGCTAAGATTCTATGCAGCGTCTGTGTTATTATCTTAGCTCCTGACGTTTTCATACGAACGAAGCCTTTAGTGTGGCATAACCTTCATATGAGAAATATTGAGTTGTTATGCGACGGCACAGATGGGCATACGGTTGTAGAATCTGCCGAGACTATCCATTAGGGTGTCCCACAAAAATTGAAGAAGTTTTTTTTAACGCATACCTTTTTACTTTATTTGCTCGACGTCAAAACAATAGTAAATAAAATTTCAGAAACGTGGGACCTCGGCAACCCGTGTCGACTTGCATGTGAAACGTATTGTTGTAAGTCCGTGAACATGTCAGTGGAATTACGTAGTAGCTCCAAAAATTAATAGTCGTATAAAACGTCAGATGAAAGGTCCAAAACTGCCGTCTAATGAACAAGTTCTGTTAGTTTTATTTTATAATATCTGTGAAATGAATTTAACTATCAGTGAGAATGCAGATCCCACTATGCGCAATGTATTATCTTTCGGGAAAGGCCCGTATACCTACCAAATCTTTGGCTAATTGTGTGAAGGAACTAGTGAACCAACTTCAAGGTCGGAGGGAGTTGCAAAAGAGTGCACAAAAAGCCCAAAATGTATTTGAGCAGCGCCGACAAGAGTTTATCAACAAGTTACATGATTTGTCTGACATTGACCACGCCGAAACGCTTCAATTCATGAAAATAAATGAAGAGAGAAATTTCCCACAGCGACAGAGAGTGAGCCGTGTCGGCCTGTCCACTTACCTAGAGTGGACAAAAAATTGACTCAGAGCTATTGAGCAAGAAAAGAGACGTTCTAAATATGTTTCCATGACAATTCCTTCGACATCATCTTATGAACCGTTACAAACGACTCACCTTTTGATTATAATGAAAATGACATGCATTTACAAGAAGATTTCCCAACTGTGATCGAGAACATAAGCCTGGAACCAGTAAAAGAACTATGTGGAAAAATTTTATTATTCCAAACTCAGTAGCAGCGCTAGATAGGTGTCAGCTATGTGTGAGAGAGTCACTGTTTATTCTTGAAGCTACCATTCAGGCAATTACATACAATTCTGATGATCTTTCCATAAGTAAGTCCTCGATTCAAAGAATTCGTACGGAAAAAAAAAACGAAAAAGCGTGAGGAAGCTATAAAAACTAATTTTTAAATCTGGGTACCAGATGTTGTGTCTGTTCACTGGGATGGCAGACTGTTGCCCGCTTTATAGACCTTAAATCAAAAGAAGAATCTCTTCCGATATACTTCTGTTCAAAGTTGGAAAGCTCTTCAGGATACGAACGTTTGAAGATTGTTTGGATCGCGGCTGTAGACTGGAATCTTGATGGTGAAGTGCAGTTTCTTTGTTGTGATATTACAGTTTTAGATACAGGTCATATCTATATTGCCTGTGTTCTTCTCGAACAAGAACTTAAGAGAAATCTACTTATTTGTGCTTGCAGCCATACGTTTATTAATTGGTGTTAAAATGTGTGTTCGAAGTAAAAGTCAGTCAAGTGACAACAAATCCTGATGGCCTATTCTTCGAAAAGTTCCGAGATAACTGGTAACGAGTCGATCCAGAAAAAAGTACAGTGTTGTAAAGAAAACCTCGCATTGTACCTGACTGTTTTCGAAATTGACGACTATCGGGTTGAGTTTTACCGAACTGAACAAACTAAAGAAATAGTCAGAGATGATTATCGACAGTTGACAGATCTTTCTGCGATACATTTAGGTAGAGATACACAGAGAAAGTTTACAATTCGACTTCAAGGTGCCATGAACGAAGCTCGATAGTTGGCGAGAGCTGTTTATTCCGTAAAAAATATTATTACTTTGTGCTCATTTCAAAATTACAACCAATGATAAGGCAGCGCTGTTGTTTCTTTAGTTTTCTGATTATTTCACAATTTTGTTAACACACATTTTCTTTCTTAAACCTTTCAGATCTGAATTTTTCCTGGAGGAAGGTAAATTTTTCTTTATGTTTTAATGCTCTTAGGTGATTTTATAATGCATGATTTATACAAATATGTGTACCCGTTTTCAATGCATACTTTGAACAATTTCCTTCTTTTTATGTACTAAAATAAATAATTTTAAAATATTCGCTGTTGTTATAAATAAATTGATAATCCAATAACTGCCATGAAAAATAACAATAATAATATTCAGTTATACAGTGCAGTATAACTAACCAAAAACTTCGTGAATTCTGGCGGTCCGAAACTGCTGCGCATTACTACATTCACTTAGTGATATTTTTACAGTGATGGCCAACAGCTGCGAGCTCTTGGGCATCATGAAAAGACTGAACATTAACAGATGTTTACGTGGGGTTTCCATTGAGGAAATATATTTCTGTTGCAGCTAATACGCACTAAATATTAATGTACACAATTGTAGCCAGAGAGTCGGAAAGGATTAATTACAGTGAAAGACATCTGCGACTTCATTTCAGTCAGAACAAGTCACTGTTCGATCGTCTTAAAATTGATGTCAGTCTCTCCACGGATGACCTACTATGTGATCAAATAATGCTTCGTTTCAAGAAGCCAGAAAGAAGGTTTCGACGCTTAGGGCAGTGAACGATTCAGCTGAAAGAGCGGTTAAGTTGATGCAAGACATTCATGGTTTAACAAGAACAAAAGCAATTTTTGTTACGTTGCCTACATGAACACCACAAGATTTATCCTGGCTGCAGAAAGCAAACTTTGAAATTTTTTTTTAAAAATAATGTTTTTTACATGTTAAACAGTATCTAAAAACGATTTGGGCATATTTGTGTTTCATTTCCTAAATAAACAAAAATGGCTCTGAGCACTATGGGACTCAACATCTCAGGTCATCAGTCCCCTAGAACTTAGAACTACTTAAACCTACCTAACCTAAGGACATCACACACATCCATGCCCGGGAGGATTCGAACCTGCGACCGTAGCGGTCGCGCGGTTCCAGACTGAAGCGCCTAGAACCGCTTGGCCACTACGGCCGGCCTAAATAAACATTACGTCTCAAATTCCTCCCATACTCAGTACAGATTTTCATGTCACATGTTTGGCACCGAGTCGGCACGTGTTATCATAATCTAATTGCAATAAAATTAGTATGTGAGTTATTATGGTCAAAGACATAAAAATAGAGGGAATATGTATTTTATTTCGCGAAAAAAATCTTCACGTCTTGGGACACGCTGCTGATTCGGAACGCCAGACTACCACTACGTCGGATTACAGCACATTATTTAATTTCTGACTGTGAAAGAATAACGCAACAATGGGCAAATATCATCGACATGTACCACTCACCCACCGTTGAGCAATTCCTCCACAGGCAGAAATTAAGTCTGGGCTATAAACCGACGCAGTGGTAGTTTGGCGCATGGACAGTCTCGACAAAAGCTACAACCGTCTGCCCATCTGTGCCGTCACAGTACAACTCAATAATTCTCATATGAATATTGTGGTGGCCTAGAGGCGTCGTTGGTATGAAAACGACAGGGGCTAAATTAGTAACACACTGCGCAGACGCTGTAGAGATTCTCAGCATCACACTCGCCTTGGTGAACCTGTTGTTACTTCGGGTTCCCCCTGTCTTAAGCGTACTGCACGTTGAAAAGCCCTTCAACATAGGCACTTTTCGCTTTTATTGACAATGCATCAGCAGAATAAATATTGCACTCATAACAAGCACATGATACATATCGTTTTTTCACTATTTATAGCTTGAATGACAGTTTTGGTTGAGGATAAGTTATTCTAGACATTGCCGTCAGCGTTTTGCGTTTCTTGTTCCCTGTTCTGGTAACAACGGCTTCTCTTTTCGTGTTGGAAGCGAAAGTGGACTGCACAGATTAGTTGGTTTCATATTTAACCGATTTTTGAGCCCACATTTTCAGTGCTGCGTACGAAAAAAAAAAATGGCTCTGAGCACTATGGGACTTAATTTCTAAGGTCATCAGTCCCCTAGAACTTGGAACTACTTAAACCTAACTAACATAAGGACATCACACGCATCCATACCCGAGGTAGGATTCGAACCTGCGACGTAGCGGTCGCGCGGTTCCAGACTGTGGCGCCTAGAACCGCTCGGCCACTCCGGCCGGCAGTGCTGCGTACGGTTACCTGGCAGGAGCCTTTCTTGATTGAGTACCCCATTGCCGCCACATTAACCCCTACTTTAGTGTTTTCTGTAACTCATAACAATAACTTCGTCATGAAGCTCACTCAGGCACGTGCATTTGTTTATTTTGACTTGATTCTAGACCATTTCAGGTCAAATATACTAATCTTCAATAATTACCATCTATGTTATATGGCCAGTATTGCCGGATGTTACAGATTAGATGTAGACTTGTTCGCCGGCCGATGTGGCCGAGCGGTTCTAGGCGCTACGTCTGGAACCGCGCGACCGCTGCGGTCGCAGGTTCGAATCCTGCCTCGGGCATGGATGTGTGTGGTGTCCTAAGGTTAGTTAGGTTTAAGTAGTTCTAAGTTCTAGGGGACTGATGACCTTAGAAGTTAAGTCCCGTAGTGCTCAGAGTCATTTAAACCATTTTTTTAGACTTGTTCATAAGTTCATTCATGACCATTTGTGTGCTGGCAATAGGATGTTCATGCGTTGTAACCATAGTTAAGCAAATGCTTAACATTTACGTCTCAAAAAAAATTTAGACTTAGTCATAATAATGACGATTTTAGCTTTATATTATCCTTCCCACTCCTAAGTTCTTTTTAGGTGATTAAACTTTGTGCTTAAGCACAAAAGTTTCCTAGACAGACCATACGTTGTAAGCACATGATGTCGTCCTCATATCATGAACAACGAATACTTCATAAATGTTAAGACAATCGATCTAACTACGTTCTGCACAGGATAACATATACGCCCTTTTCCTCAGCTGTACCTATCTTCTATTTCACTTTACTAGTAAAATGAAGGTCAGGAGTTAGGTTCGTGTCTTGTCCCAACAAGTACCCATCACACAGTTCATGCGCAGGCTCAAGGTATTGTGTCCGCCTAGGCGGGCCTCACGACGCTACGGTCAGTTCCAGTAGAGCACTCAAGGCTGGCGCATTGCGGTCGCGAAGTGGGGCC
The DNA here is from genome assembly GCF_021461385.2 of Schistocerca piceifrons. Classification (NCBI taxonomy): domain Eukaryota; kingdom Metazoa; phylum Arthropoda; class Insecta; order Orthoptera; family Acrididae; genus Schistocerca; species Schistocerca piceifrons. Next base: position 577,781,858 of record NC_060149.1, read on the forward strand.
GAGGCAGTTTCAGATAAGTTTTTACAGTCTGACGATAATTTATGGATGTGTAGTTTTAGCTTGGCGATGTCCACTATGGACAAACGGTACTTACTTTTGTCTGGGTTGGGTTATCCCGACTGAAATCTAGGTAAATCTAGGTAAACTTTGCAACTGAGGCTATTGGTTTTTAAAATCAAAATTGATGTCTCGAAGTCCTCAGCCAACAGATGAAGGATGTCGGCTGGTCCCGGCGAATGTTCGAGTCCTCCCTCGGGCATGCGTGTGTGTGTTTGTCCTTAGGATAATTTAGGTTAAGTAGTGTGTAAGCTTACGGACTGATGACCTTAGCAGTTAAGTCCCATAAGATTTCACACACATTTGAACATTTTGGAAGCATGTCGAGTGGGGCTCTCTCTTGGCTATCTGCTGCGCTATGCCAACTAAGGAAATGAGTTCCTGCCACGAGTGGCCTCTGGAGACGAAACATGCTATCATTACTTCCGACCCGAGCGAAGATGACAGAGTCTCCAGTGGAAGCAAGTAGGGTCACCACCACCCAAAACTCACTACATATCTTTGCTCTTCTTAAGAAGCCTCCATTTCGCTGTTCCCAACACGAATGAGTGCAGTGGATGGTCAATGCATGTACTTTCTCGCTCTGTCGTGAATTTGATTTCTGCCTGTGTCCCTCTAGCAGCGAATTTGGGACCTCAGGTGTCTTATGAGGATCACACCTTCTGCAGGCAACGACGTTACAATCCTTTCACAGGTTTTCGTTTTACATCCTCAGGCTCGTTTCTTTGTGAATGCTCCTTAAACGTTCCTAGATTCCCCACTTAAAACCGGTCTTGAAACTTTGTAAGCAGCCTTTATGTATTATCTAAATTGAAGGTGGAGAGAGGAAGAAAGGAAAGGAAAGGTAGGGGATTACTGCTGTCAGCTGCATCGGGACGTTACACGAAGTCAGCGGCGACGATACAGCTGACAGCAGTGACCCCCTTCCTTTCCTTTCCTTTCCTTTCCTTTCCTTTCCTGTCTTCTCCTCTCCAACTTCAAGTTACACGTAATGTATAACAGCTGCGGATTCCGCTTGGTGTCTGTTCTTTCGGACAACGGTTTTCTTGAAAGACTTTAGTCAATGACGGATAGTTTTTGCTGTAGGTGGTTCACCACCACACTGACACCTAAAATTAAATTGCCGTGTTATAACTGACTCAGTTTTCACAAGTCAAATAACACACTACACTGTACCTTCTGTTGCGGGGTACACATTGTTGCTGAGTTGCTCTGCACTGCACTGCATGCACACCTGGATTGAACTGAGAGAACAGACGAAAAAAACGGCACTGGTGCCGTCTCAAGGTCAAGCAGACCTCCCAGCTGTAGGGGAGTCAAACTTGGGGAGTTGACGAATCAAACGCCACAAATTAGAATAGTCCGAAAGAACAGACACCACACATTCATATAAATTCTTGTGATACTCTGTGCCTACCTTCAGGCGTCTGTCAGTTCAATACAGGTTGTCTGAAAAAGAACTCCCTAGTTTTAAGTATAAATTTAATGGGGAAATTTTACATCAATGAGTACATATCATGAAAGAGAAATCCTTCAAGTTTTGTTTAATGTTAGCAGACTTCAATGTGGGATCCATTTGTTACTCAGCACTCGTCGAGACGATATTCCACTTTTCGCCACGTATTCTCCAACATTTCAGGTGTAACTGCCCCACCCGCTGCGACTATTCTTTCCAGTAAATTATTAGTGTCTCTGACCTTTTCACTGCACACAACATTTTTTTATGTGGTCCCAAAAGATAAAGTCCAATGGGGTTAAGTTTGGACTTCGTGGTGGCCAAGGTATTGGGCCAGCCCTGCCTATCCACCTTCCTGGAAAGCGAGTGTCAAGAGCCACACGGACATGCTTACTGCAATGAGGTGGGGCGCCATCTTGTTGGAAAAACACAAGCTCCTTTTCCGGCTCAATATCTTCCATTTGGGAAAGACGTACTCTGCAAACATGTCACACGATCTCCATCAAACCATACCAGACATTAACTCTGGGAGAGTCACGTTGATGCTCAATAACTTCATGTGAATGCTCTGCCCCCCAAATTCTGCAGTTATGACGATTAACTGTTCCACTGACATGAAATGTAGCCTCGTGAGAAAAGAGAATCTTTTTTTAAAAATTGACATCATCATCAATTCTGTGTATAAAGTCAACAACAAACCCATACCTTTCGATTTTATCAGTAGGTTTTATTTCATGTAACAGTTGCAATTTGTAGGTGTGAAACTTAAGTCTTTTACACACAATATCATAACACAGTACCTTTAGGCACTGCTGATTGTAGGCTACATCTGGCCAATGACTTTTTCAAGCTCCGAACACACGAAACACGGATCTGTTCAACAACATCTTCAGAAGTTCTCGGTTTACCTAGCGATTTTGCTTTTAAAACACTACCGGTTTTCTTGAAAGACTTTAGTCAATGACGGATAGTTTTTGCTGTAGGTGGTTCACCACCACACTGACACCTAAAATTACATTGCAGTCTTATAACTGACTCAGTTTTCACAAGTCAAATAACACACTACACTACACCTTCTGTTGCGGGGTACACATTGTTGCTGAGTTGCTCTGCACTGCACTGCATGCACACCTGGATTGAACTGAGAGAACAGACGAAAAAACGGCACTGGCGCCGTCTCAAGGTCAAGCAGACCTCCCAGCTGCAGGGGAGTCAAACTTGGGGAGTTGACAAATCAAACGCCACAATTAGAATAGTGTATGTCACTTTGTGCAGGACACATTAAAACTAGGGAGTTCTTTTTCAAACACACTGTATTTTCAGCATCTTCGTGACGCTCTCCAGTGGGTCAAACAAAGGTATACTATTTGTGTTACTTTCTTTATATTCGTTCGACATCCCCTGATAGTTCTATTTGGTACGGATCCCACACACTTAAACAGTATTCTAAATGGATCGTATGAGTATTTTGTAAACAATCTTCTTCATTGACAGATTGAATTCTTCTGGTATTCTAAGAGTGAGTCGAAGTCTGTCGCTTACTTCACCTACGACTAAGCTTATGCAATCGTTTCATTTCATAAAGCTACGGACTGTTACATCCGATATTTGGCCAATTTACAATTATGGCTCACTGATATTTTAGCCAAACGAGACTATATTTGAGGCTTTTACACTCAGTCACATTTTTCAGGAAATGGAAAAAACGTTGTGTAAGGGACAATCTAGTGAGTAGAGCTATGAATTTCCTTTTGATTTCTCTACTACTGAGTGCAAGTATATGTACATCTTGTTCGATAACATGAGACCAATACAAAAGCCTACAGAATTTTTTAAAAGTGATGGTGAAGGTGCTGTTTCTAAAACACACCACAATAATTTACAAAAATGATAACAGTTAATCGGTTTTAATAGTTCTTAATGAATTTAGGAACTTTACTCCTTACAACAAAACTACATTTTAAATTGATAACAGAATATAGGACACTTTCTTCCTATCCTGTTCAGGGTGTTCGTAGCCACAACAAAAATTAATAATGTTTATGACTTACAAATTTCGACAGGGAATATGTTGTTTGAAACAAAGAAAATAATGTTACGTCATTTGTGTTACATCATAAAGCTCCATAAATGCTGCAAATTCAATAAAGAATGTGAGCACAAAAAATAATATTTTATATCTATGTATGGGGCTTTCTCAACATAATTTGTCACCAGCTATTGTGGAGGGCGTTGCTAGAAGTTCCATTATAAAAGTCACGATAATCCGTTGGCACATACAGTTGCAGTTTCCTTATCATATAGTTTCTTCTCATTTAGTTCAACGTAGCTCTGCGGGTGAGCAGGAGCACATGACAACAATGGACAGTCGACTGTAGAAAGCATCAGTTCAAAATTACGAACAATCAGTCCGTCAATGAACTTTTTTCCTTTATAACACAAAAATCTCGAACAGACAAAACACTTCTCACACAAACATTTAGAGCAGAAACAGCACCTCTCCAGAAGAAGTGCCATTTCTGCACCAAACTGAAACTTTACATTCCTTCTGGGGGCCAGGAAAATATGGTAGATATGTTATTTCTACAGAGAACTGTAAGTATAGTCCCTATAATCATCAAAATATAGCTCATTTAGTATAAAAAAGTGGAGAAGTGCTGTTTCGGAAATAAACGATTCAGTTCTAAATTTTGCGAAGTGGACACTTTCACATTTCTAAACATCTAAAGCAAGTTACCAATCTTTCAACCACGTTAAAAACTTATCAAAATCTAAATCAATATTTGAGACGCTTTTATTAGACAGTACATCATCTCGTAGGGCTTCATCACAGAAATCGATACACCAGGAAGAAAATGCTTACCAATGGGAAGCTTGAAGATTGGAAATATGTCTACTGATCTCACGATACACTGTTTCCTCTTCAATTCAACAAGTATTGTATCCTTAGCTTGCACCCGCGATTGTCGTAGCGATAGGGGCCTATAGCTATGAGGCAACTAGGACCTACATTGCTCAAAAGAGAATGCATGAACAACTTCTGTTACTTCAACCTCGCATGCAGACTGCATAGGTGTGACAGTACTAAACTCTTAGTTCAACGGCAGTGACATATTTCTATAGAGCAATTCATTTAGCCTTCATTCATGTCTTCACAATAGTATTCAGAGAGCATAGTTAATATTCGTGACAGCTTAAATAACCCACAATTTCAAAAGAATTTTATTCTGTAGCGCACTTGCATGGTGTTGTGTAAAGGTACATCGTGTCGGTTCTACTGGAAAGTGTTGGAGACTCTGGCTACCCCTGCCCCATACAACCCTTCGCACACCACTGTGTTCCGGGGTGCCTGCTATGCAGGTAAGGCGGTAAGTTGGGAGTTGGATTGTTTGGGGGAAGAGACCAAACAGCGAGGTCATCGGTCTCATCGGATTAGGGAAGGACGGGGAAGGCAGTCGGCCGTACCCTTTCAAAGGATCCATCCCGACATTTGCCTGGAGCGATTTAGGGAAATCATGGAAAACCTAAATCAGGAGGGTCGGACGCGGGACTGAACCGTTGTCCTCCCGAATGAAGGCGGTAAGTAACGCAAGCCTCGGTGACAGTTCAGTGGAGGCCACCTTTAACGGAGGAACTGCTTTTCCATATCTACTGCAGACACCAACCAGAGACGACGATGACAGAGTCCAGCCAGGAGAGCCAATGGGCGACAAGCTCGTTATCTCCTACAGCGACAGTGGATTACACAGATCCGTGCGGAGCAGTCGCATTCTGGAGGCGCATCCTGCAATCAACAGTCGTGTTCTACAGTCGATAGTCGCAGTTACGAAGTTACTTGCAAGTGCGATGGACTGTTGAGAGTACTAGTGATGACTTGTCCCGGACTAAGTTTCAGTTTTATGGAATATTTATGCATCAATGTTCACATCAAGATATCTTGTGAGTTACAAAAAATAAGAGTTATTTTACTTGAACTAATTTATTTATGTAGTAATACAGGGAGAGGGACAAATAAAAATGGCCCAGAGGACAGAGTTACAGAGTACAAAGAAAAACAACCGGGGAAAGGAAATACAGTACTAACCTGACTATAGCAGATGGTGAACATGACTACCATTTGTCTTTTGGCACTTCTGGACCCGGGTAAGCAAGTTGCTGAAGGCGGATCGAAGCTGGAGTGGTGGAATTGCTGCAGGCTCATCCGAAATGTTCTGCTCCAGTTCTTGAAGACTATGAGGGTTGTTGCGATACACCTTAGACTTGAGGGCTCCCCACTCAAAGCAATCGCACATTGACAAATCAGGTGACCTGGGTGGCCTGTTATGGCCGTGACCAGACTAACCTCCGCTAACAACTCTGTCAAGCGAGAAGATTGTGTAAATGTGCTCCAAGGTTCGGTCGGCTATATGTGTAGTTGCTCCAGCCTGTTGGAAGTAACTGTAGGTCTTTTCCTCCTCCGTTAATGTTACCACAAATGGTTTCAAAATGTTGGCAATGTAACGCTCCGAAGTCAGCGTCTGATGAAAGAAGATGGCATCAATAACGCGGCGTACAGACACTGCACACCAAACACCAACCTTCTGCTCGCACAGTAGTGCTTACGTAAGTTACGCTGAATCTCCGCTGCCCAGAACCCGTGATTCTGTGAGTTTACATAATCACTCAGGTGAAACCAGGCTTCGTCAGACATAACGAACAGAGCCATGACCATTCAGTGTTATCTCAGTGAACACCCACTCACAAAACTGGAGGCGGTAAGGAGCGTCTGCTGGTCTTAATACATGAAAAACAGACTCTCAGTAGTCATGCATGTGCAGGTCCAGGTGCAGTATTCGTCCGCATGACCGGCGTTATATGCCGGCCTCTTGCGACAGTCGTCTGATTGATTTGATAGGACTCTGAAGCATTTTCTGGTGAACAGCAGCAGCTTTTTCTGGTGTGTGGGCACGTTTCGGAATGTTTTTTTCGATTTGTTGAAAACAGCTGACGCCATTTTCGGAATAAGCGTTCCGTGGCACTTTTTGCTGTCACTTTGGCACCATTAAACTTCTCAGCAAACAAATGACTACACAGTTTCCACTGCTTCGTTGTCACGTAACTTTCCACAGCGAACACCTGCTCCTCCACTGTGAGTACCATCGTCCCTTCGCACTGCTCCACTCACTCTGACACGGCCCACACTACGCTCTGAACCGGTGTAGATCACGTAGCGGCCATACACATGGTGAGCGCTTCACGGGGTGTGATTACATGCATACATTCACGTCCAATTATATCCACTCGTCCGGGCCACTCTTATTTGCCCCTCTGTAGTAATGTAGTGCAACAGAAGTAGAGAGCATATCACAAAAGAGGCGCTGCCGGTATTGTCACTTGACACCTCCGCTTCAGACAAGGGACGCACACATCAACTGTATTTCTGCTAGTATTTGACAAGTTATGGGCAGCCACTGAAATGGGTACACTTCAGTGGAGAATTCTGGATCTCTCCTACAATGTATTTCGTGCAGCAACTATACGGTACAGTGCACTTCTTCTGGTTTTTCTGCCTTCCGGTGCTGACATCAGAACTGCCAGCGTATTGTTGACACAGTGGTCGACACACATTTTTCTTTGAAACTAGTCATTTCCCGTGGGCATTAATTGCATTTGCTTGTTGTTGTTGTTGTTGTTGTGGTCTTCAGTCCTGAGACTGGTTTGATGCAGCTCTCCATGCTACTCTATCCTGTGCAAGCTTCTACATCTCCCAGTACCTACTGCATCCTACATCCTTCTGAATCTGCTTAATGTATTCATCTCTTGGTCTCCCTCTACGATTTTTACCCTCCACGCTGCCCTCCAATACTAAATTGGTGATCCCTTGATGCCTCAGAACATGTCCTACCAACCGATCCCTTCTTCTAGTCAAGTTGTGCCACAAACTCCTCTTCTCCCCAATCCTATTCTATACCTTCTCATTAGTTATATGATCTACCCATCTAATCTTCAGCATTCTTCTGTAGCACAACATTTCGAAAGCTTCTATTCTCTTCTTGTCCAAACTAGTTATCGCCCATGTTTCACTTCCATACATGCATACGCTCCATACAAATACTTTCAGAAACGACTTCCTGACACTTAAATCTATACTCGATGTTAACAAAGTTTTCTTCTTCAGGAACGCTTTCCTTGCAATTGCCAGTCTACATTTTATATCCTCTCTACTTCGACCATCATCAGTTATTTTGCTCCCCAAATAGCAAAACTCTTTTACTACTTTAAGTGTCTAATTTCCTAATCTAATTCCCTCTCCATCACCCGACATAATTCGACTACATTCCATTATCTTCGTTTTGCTTTTGTTGATGTTCATCTTATATCCTCCTTTCAAGACACTGTCCATTCCGTTCAACTGCTCTTCCAAGTCCTTTGCTGTCTGTGACAGAATTACAATGTCATCGGCGAACCTCAAAGTTTTCATTTCTTCTCCTGGGATTTTAATACCTACTCCGAATTTTTCTTTTGTTTCCTTCACTGCTTGCTCAATATACAGATTGAATAACATCGGGGAGAGGCTACAACCCTGTCTCACTCCCATCCCAACCACTGCTTCACTTTCATTTCCCTCGACTCTTATAACTGCCATCTGGTTTCTGTAAAAATTGTAAATAGCCTTGCGTTCCCTGTATTTTACCCCTGCCACCTTCAGAATTTGAAAGAGAGTATTCCAGTCAACGTTGTCAAAAGCTTTCTCTAAGTCTACAAATGCTAGAAACGTAGGTTCGTCTTTCAATAATCTAGCTTCTAAGATAAGCCGTAGGATCAGTATTGCCTCACGCGTTCCAACATTTCTACGGAATCCAAACTGATCTTCCCCGAGGTCGGCTTCTACCAGTTTTTCCATTCGTCTGTAAAGAATTCGCCTTAGTATTTTGCATCCGTGACTTATTAAACTGATAGTTCGGTAATTTTCACATCTGTCAGCACCTGATTTCTTTGGGATTGGAATTATTATATTCTTCTTGAAGTCTGAGGGTATTTCACCTGTCTCATACATCTTGCTCACCGGATGGTAGAGTTTTGTCAGGACTGGCTCTCCCAAGGCCGTCAGTAGTTCTAATGGAATGTTGTCTACTCCCGGGGCCTTGTTTCGACTCAGGTCTTTCAGTGCTCTATCAAACTCTTCACGCAGTATCGTATCTCTCATTTCATCTTCATCTACACCCTCTTCCATTTCCATAATATTGTCCTCAAGTACATCGCCCTTGTATAGACCCTCTATATACTCCTCCCACCTTTCTGCCTTCCCTTCTTTGGTTAGAACTGGGTTTCCATCTGAGCTCTTGATATTCATACAAGTGGTTCTCTTTTCTCCAAAGGTCTCTTTAATTTTCCTGTAGGCAGTATCTATCTTATCCCTAGTGAGATAAACCTCTACATCCTTACATTTGTCCTCTAGCCATCCCTGCCTAGCCATTTTGCACTTCCTGCCGATCTCATTTTTGAGACGTTTGTATTCCTTTTTGCCTGCTTCATTTACTGCATTTTTATATTTTCTCCTTTCGTCTATTAAATTCAATATATCTTCTGTTACCCAATTATTTCTACTAGCCCTCGTCTTTTTGCTTACTTGATCCTCTGTTGCCTTCACTACTTCATCCCTCAGAGCTACCCATTCTTCTTCTACAGAACTTCTTTCCCCCATGTCTGTCAATTGTTCCCTTATGCTCTCCCTGAAACTCTGTACAACCTCTGGTTTAGTCAGTTTATCCAGGTCCCTTCTCCTTAAATTCCCACCTTTTTGCAGTTTCTTCAGTTTTAATCTACAGTTCATAACCAATAGATCGTGGTCAGAGTCCACATCTGCCCCTGGAAATGTCTTACAGTTTAAAATCTGGTTCCTAAATCTCTGTCTTACCATTATATAATCTATCTGAAACCTGTCAGTATCTCCAGGCTTCTTCCATGTATACAATCTTCTTTTTGCTTATTTAGTGGATATTGAGACGCGGTTCGTGCATCTTGTGGTTTCCTTGCTAATCCTCACTGTGTGTGACCTCTTTCAGGCCGGCCGTTGTGATCAAGCGGTTCTAGGCTCTTCAGTCCGGAACCACGCGGCTGCTACGGTCGCAGGTTCGAATCCTGCTCCGGGCATGGATGTGTGTGATGTCCTTAGGTTAGTTACGTTTAAGTAGTTCTAAGTCTAGGAGACTCGAATCCTGCTCCGGGCATGGATGTGTGTGATGTCCTTAGGTTAGTTACGTTTGAGTAGTTCTAAATCTAGGAGACTGATGACCTCCGGTGCTAAGTCCAACAGTGCTTAGGGCCATTTAAACCATTTGAAGCTCTTCCAGATGGCGCATCAAACTGATTTTACGACTCCGGTGCTTAATCTGCCGTCGCTGCAGACTTCCGTGGAAAACCTGAGTGTTACTGTTACCTAGGAAAGGTTGGGGACCACTTAGGAAGAGTTGCTGCACCTGCTGGAGGCCCATGAACATCGCCACGTAGACGTTCAGCTGGCGCCGCAGGCGTTCCACCCATCTGGTCCGCCTCAAGAACAGCGGGCCTCTTACGTAGACAGACTTGAACAACATTTTTATGCCACGCGGAACATTAAGTGATAGAACCAAACGTGCATTTCCCTTGTTTGATGCTGGTGCTTATGTGTATGGTCTGGTACAGCACTTTTTCCCAGATAAATACCCTTGTGACTTATGTTATACAGCTGTTAAGAACAGGTTAGGTGATTATTTTTGGAGCAAACTTCTAGTCGCTATAGTACACCATAAATTTTATCGTACTTATAAGAAGTCTAACGAGTCGTTTAAAGAATGGGTTGCAACTCTGTGAGGCTTTAGGCCGTGCCCTACGTAAGTGTCAGAAGCGACAGACAGCGAGCGAAGTCTGGATACGTGACACTCCAGCGACAAGCAGCAGCATCGGGCGAAAAGCTCGGGTGTGCTGTGTGCGAACGGCCGTCTCGCTCTACAAGATGGCTGCTTAGAGCCGACCAGCTGTTTCTATAAAACGACTCCCTTAAATTGTAGAATACTATAGCTGGAGAGTAAGGCTACGAAATTAGCTTCACTTAGGAAAGTAAAGCGAAAAGAAATATTGCGCATGAAATTTACAAATCTTCATGGACAATTTCATAATTTATATCATCTACTACCAAGATAACCATACAAATTCTTCGAATACACGTGAATGAGCAGAGGAGCATCCGACTATCTCATCAATAAATTAAAGACGATTGTTTTTTACATGATCAAGAACTTTTAACAGCCGATAAATGTGGAAGAATGACTGACTACCGTAAATACAAAGAATGAACTCAACAAATTAAAGCTTACTGTGGTGTAAACGGTAGTGTTCCGAGTTTGTGTTTACGACCACGGAAAGGTCCTGGGTAAGAGCACAGCTACCTCATATACTTTAACTAACTCGGCTACAGTTCTGTGTATTAAGTTTTATGTATACTGTTTACACTGCATCGCTAAGTGTATTTTTAACGTCTCGCCGAAGTAGTTGACTTATAAGTGTATACACACCTACCCAGTACATCACACACATTATATTCCTAAATAAAATGCAATGAACAACCACGAAAATTTACAGATATTTGATTTTTATTTTGTGTTAAGTTCCTATGGGACCAAACTGCTGAGGTCATCGGTCCAAAGGCTTACACACTACTTAATCTAACTTAAACTAACTTACGCTAAGGACAACACACACACCCTTGCCCGAGGGAGGACTCGAGCCTCCGATGGGGAGAGTGGCTGTGAGCACTATGGGACTCAACTGCTGAGGTCACCAGTCCCCTAGAACTTAGAACTAGTTAAACCTAACTAACCTAAGGACATCACAAACATCCATGCCCGAGGCAGGATTCGAACCTGCGACCGTAGCGGTCTTGCGGTTCGAGACTGCAGCGCCTTTAACCGCACGGCCACTTCGGCCGGCCCGACGGGAGTGCCGCGCGAACCGCGGCAAGCCACCCAAGCGAACGTAATTTATCAACAGTCATTGTTAAGGCCAAGCGTTTCAGTTATTCTAAATAATCTGCAAAAGTAAAGCATACAAAGTTTTTGACAAGAAAGTCAAACGTTTTGTGAAACGATTTGTCTAAAAGTATGAAATAAAAAATATTAGGGAAACGTTTGATGCACCTCATTTTCTGTTCATGATTTCGAGCATCATTCAAAGGCACGTAGAACGTTTCTCTGACCTATTTATTTCTGTTACACAAATCATTTGACAAAATATCTGACCAATTGCTTTCATTTTTTGTTTTCAAGTTATATTCAGAAAGCATGTCTTCCTAACGTCTTCTGTTCTCGAATATCCTAACTTTGGTACTTGATTCTTAGAAAACCTTTTTGACGTTTAAATACCGCACCAATGTATCTTTTTATGTGCAAAATAGCTAGACCTTGAACAGATGAACTTTTTGACACTTCATTTACATAGCTTTGCAGCAGCTTTTCTTGAAATATTTCAATTTTTTCCTCAACTCATGAATTAAGTTTTCCGTTATTACCCTGATTGCTTTCAAGCAGTTAAATATTCTCATACAAAGCTAGATCTCACGCTGGTCACTTTGATACACCGTTTACCGGTTTCCCTCTCTATGAAAATTCGGACAAAACCTCATGGTGTAATTTATAGGGAGTCCCGTTTTAGCTCTGCTCACGCGTTTAGAAAAACGTATCGAATGTTAATCATATGATAAAATAGTCTTTTCCGCTTGTTGTCATTTCCAAAAAACGTTATCTGGAACCGTCTATGAGATACGACGATTTGTTCGACCACTTTATTCCCGAAGCGCAGGAAAGGATTCTGGCCCGCCGCGAGCAACCCGTCTGCGAATATAATAACCAATATCTCAAAAATGAAAAGAGATATCATTCCGGTTTCAACTTTAAATACAATTTAGATATATTGGTTACATTTCATACGCAATAATGTATGGCCTTAAATGAACTGTACGGAAAGTCTTCGCAATGTGATTTTCCCTCTGCAAATTCTTAAAAATTTCGTGCAGCCATGTACTCAGTTTCGTGCAGCACAGTAGCTATGACGAATAACGAAAATAAATTCAGATCTTTACCGAGCAAAGATATGAAGTTATAAGATGCGGAAGAATCAAATTTTTTCACCAAATAGTTTTGTTAAAATCGGATGATAAGTGTTTCATAGCTGCTGCCGCGTCCGCTCCACTACTTTGCCGAGAAGACGCGTGGCTGTCGATCTCACTGTCGCGCGTGCTACAGCGACAACATTCAAACACGTTTGAATTCAAACGTCGCTAGCTGTAGCAGCGAGCAGGCAGCGCCACGGACGTCGCCAAGGTATCCACACCTACGGAGGTGTTTCGTCGTCTGAAGTTGTCGCGCGCTGTCGTTCGCTTCTGTCGCTTACGTAGGACGGCGGGGTTACTCGCGACTGTCGTTTACAGTGTGACAACAAACATTGTGCTCTTTCCTACGCAGGTACTGCTGAGAGGGATATGTTAATCGTCCAAGCTTAGAACGCAGAACTACTTAGGAATCTTATCCGTTTAAATAATTCTACAGTAGATGAATGCTTATCGGTTATTCAAGCTTCCGAACAGTATAAGCAAACCAAACAGGCACTTGTCTACAAGTGAAGTGAACTTTTTCACACAAACTTTGAGAGTGTGGATGTTCATAAAGGGAAACAAAGCGGTAAACATCGCCAGGCAACTTGTTCTTGAGCTACGCCTCGGAACGAGGGCACGTCGTCTTCAGCTGATAACTCTCCTCGAGTCAAATTTTGCTCTCGATCCGTCGTGCTATTACAAAGTGTGACATGCTCTATTTGTCGGAAGCTCGGTCATAAGGCTGAAGTTTGTCTGAAGAAAATACGTCGCACCGTCAAGCGCTCCACATCCACCAGTGACAGAGACAATTCAGTGCATTCATTTGATCCCACTACGGAAGATTTTCAGAATGCAGTGTTTAATGTTATGTCACGTCATCATTCTCCTGATGGTGGGTTTGGAATGGAAGTCTCCAGTGTTCTCTCATATAGTGGGCTTGACCCTAATGTTGATAAATTTGAAAGTAATGTGTACAGTATTCTCTCACAAAATAATAAATCTGTGTTGATGGATGTTGACGTCAATAGTCAAATAATTCAATTCCAATTGGAAACCGATTCGTCGAAAAGCATAATTAACAATGACACCATTGCATTAATTGGAGCCCCACAGCTGTCCAAATTTCAGGAAACGTTAACAAGTTACAGTGACTGTTCACATCAAAGATCATTGTGAAGTAAACGTTAAATGTAATAGCAAGCAGGTGCAAGCCCTAATTTTGGTGACACAATCGCGTACAGCGGTCAATATCTTGGCCTCGACCTGTTTCACATTCTGGTTTTCACGGTCTGGGATTTCACCAATTGCATCCAGGCCACAAATGGTGGATTGGTCTCCTTGTAACTCTTTTCCGAGTACAAACATCTTTTTTCAGGCTCATACAATGGCGTCAAAGACCGTGAAACACACATCGGCTTGCACCCAGACACGATACCCAGACAGCCATGGCTGTCTCAATGCAGGATCGCTCTCTGTTTGTAGAGCTGTATTACAAGAATGATAACTGTGCACACGTCGCTCTGCAGAAGTTACGGACACTGAAGGGTTTGAAAAAAGGCGATGGTCCGATAACTGCTGTGCGTCTGGAGAAAATGACACGGAAATTCGAAAAGACGGGTTCTTTTGGTGTGCAACCTGGTAGAGGGAAGAAACGAATTGATTGAACGTCAGAAGAAGCAGTGGCCACAGCAATACAGGAGGAGACGAGTGGTGGTGTGAAAACGTGTAGTACACGGAGAATTGCCCTGACATTGGACATACCCGTGAGCACGATGCGTAAAATCCTACGAAGCTTCCTTCTTTGATATCCATTCAAAATTACCCATGTGCACGAGTTGCTTCCTGTTGGCCTGCCAGCAAGAGAGAACTATGCTTTAGAATTTCTTGCTCGCATGGAAGTGGACAATGATTGGCCGTGGAAGATTTTGTGGACAGACGAAGCCCACTTCCAGCTGACAAGATATGTCAATATACAGAATTGTTGAATATGGGTAAGGAAAATTCACACGCAAATCAACCAGTACCACTTCATCCTGAAAAGGTCACTGTGTGATGCCGGCTTACGGCATCATTTATCATAGGGCCATATTATTTGGAAGAGACATGTGCTTCCGGTCCTGTTACCTGTACCGCCACTGGTAAGCGCTGTGAGTGTCTTTTGCGCAACCACGACATTCCATCTCTTCAACAGCGTGAATGTGTGGATGGGATCTTTTTTATGCAAGATGGCGCACCTCCGCACGTTGCAAATCCAGATAAGCAGCTGCTGAACCGCCATTCGGAAATGCTAGAATTATCAGCCGCCATTTCTCTACAGCCTGGCCGTCCCGATCACCTGATCTTAATTCGTGTGATTTCTGGCTGTGGGACTATCTGAAAGATGTGTTCAGTGTTCCGATTGGAAACTCAGCTGCATCGAAGGCACGCATTGCGCAACACATTCTGAATGTGACCCCGGAAACACTTCGATCAGTTGTGGGACATGCTGTTTCTCGATTTCAACTTGTTGCAGAAAACGGCGGACAGCATATTGAACATGTTTTGCGCCAGTCACACGAAAATTAATAATCCGATTTGATTTTGACTGATGCTTTTTATGCGGTTTTTGGCCTCAGGAAAATTAAAAACCGATGTTATTGATGCTTTTTTATGCAGGTTTGGCCTCAGCACAATTAAAAACCGATGTGATTTTTGCGTTTTATGCAGTTTTTGGCCTCAGGGTAATTAAAAACCGATTTTTCCCATCCGATGTGATATGACCTTCCCGCGGTGGATGGTCTTACGTAACTAACAGTATCACATCTGTACACCCATGCACACTGAGTAGTACAGTTTGTTTAATGTCAAACGTACAGCTTAGGCATTGTTGTATGATTCATATGTCATTTGTATTCGACCACTATTAAATTATGATGCTTACAGCGCCATCTATTGCTACATTTTGGAACTACTTATTTTTCTTCCACCATACGTTTTCCCGTCTTCTCCGATAATATTCCGTTGCAATGTGACGTCATTCTGACCAGTGATGTTATTTCTAGAGCGATTTGAAATTTTAACTTTAATTGTAATCACCCTGTATTAGCTGTCGTAGATTGATACGCCTTGAAAAAGACAATGAATATGTTTTGGCCCTTGTGCGTATTGTTTTGGCCAGGAACAATCATTCTTTCACACAGACACCTGTCTGGAGGCCAGGAATCGAAGACATCACCCCTCCTATAGCAAGGAAGTTTGTAGTATCGAGCTATAGGACCAGTTATAGCTGTAAAGTGTTTGTTTTCAAGTGCTGGTCTTACGTGTACCAGGGCCTCCTCCCCGTTGGTGCGGAGTCGACTTTAATCTTCTGCTTAGGCAAGCATTTCGCCATCTGTGGTATCCGGGATTAACTAACGTCAGCGGAGGGTGGAGTGAGTGAGCCACTTGGTATATACAGGGGGTACTATTGATATTGCCCATTCAAACTAACTACACTCCTGGAAATGGAAAAAAGAACACATTGACACCGGTGTGTCACACCCACCATACTTGCTCCGGACACTGCGAGAGGGCTGTACAAGCAATGATCACACGCACAGCACAGCGGACACACCAGGAACCGCGGTGTTGGTCGTCGAATGGCGCTAGCTGCGCAGCATTTGTGCACCGCCGCCGTCAGTGTCAGCCAGTTTGCCGTGGCATACGGAGCTCCATCGCAGTCTTTAACACTGGTGGCATGCCGCGACAGCGTGGACGTGAACCGTATGTGCAGTTGACGGACTTTGAGCGAGGGCGTATAGTGGGCATGCGGGAGGCCGGGTGGACGTACCGCCGAATTGCTCAACACGTGGGGCGTGAGGTCTCCACAGTACATCGATGTTGTCGCCAGTGGTCGGCGGAAGGTGCACGTGCCCGTCGACCTGGGACCGGACCGCAGCGACGCACGGATGCACGCCAAGACCGTAGGATCCTACGCAGTGCCGTAGGGGACCGCACCGCCACTTCCCAGCAAATTAGGGACACTGTTGCTCCTGGGGTATCGGCGAGGACCATTCGCAACCGTCTCCATGAAGCTGGGCTACGGTCCCGCACACCGTTAGGCCGTCTTCCGCTCACGCCCCAACATCGTGCAGCCCGCCTCCAGTGGTGTCGCGACAGGCGTGAATGGAGGGACGAATGGAGACGTGTCGTCTTCAGCGATGAGAGTCGCTTCTGCCTTGGTGCCAATGATGGTCGTATGCGTGTTTGGCGCCGTGCAGGTGAGCGCCACAATCAGGACTGCATACGACCGAGGCACACAGGGCCAACACCCGGCCTCATGGTGTGGGGAGCGATCTCCTACACTGGCCGTACACCACTGGTGATCGTCGAGGGGACACTGAATAGTGCACGGTACATCCAAACCGTCATCGAACCCATCGTTCTACCATTCCTAGACCGGCAAGGGAACTTGCTTTTCCAACAGGACAATGCACGTCCGCATATATCCCGTGCCACCCAACGTGCTCTAGAAGGTGTAAGTCAACTACCCTGGCCAGCAAGATCTCCGGATCTGTCCCCCATTGAGCATGTTTGCGACTGGATGAAGCGTCGTCTCACGCCGTCTGCATGTCCAGCACGAACGCTGGTCCAACTGAGGCGTCAGGTGGAAATGGCATGGCAAGCCGTTCCACAGGACTACATCCAGCATCTCTACGATCGTCTCCATGGGAGAATAGCAGCCTGCATTGCTGCGAAAGGTGGATATACACTGTACTAGTGCCGACATTGTGCATGCTGTGTTGCCTGTGTCTATGTGCCTGTGGTTCTGTCAGTGTGATCATGTGATGTATCTGACCCCAGGAATGTGTCAATAAAGTTTCCCCTTCCTGGGACAATGAATTCACGGTGTTCTTATTTCAATTTCCAGGAGTGTACTTTCTGATCCGTTAAATGAAAAATTGCTTCAACCATAGTTTTTTAACATCATTGGGTATACGTTTTGTGTATGCCTGCGGATGTAGAAGACATGGGGTAGAGGTTAATTTTTGTAAATTGAACCGTATACATTTTATTCAAGAATATACTTACCTCTAAAGAGCAATTCAGAAATGTATCACACTATAGGATTTTGTCAATAAAATGTAGAAGTCAAACGATAAAGAGTACACAGGTTGCGAAGAAACCGAACTGTTCACTACCTTTATTATACACATTACGTACCCAATGTAGTGCTTTAGTAGAGGGCTGGGGCTTGTTTATGATTTCCAGCTCATATAAACACCGGTACTCGTGTCCCCTCCCCACTTCCCCCCCCCCCCCCCTCGTGTTATTGACTTAGTGTATGGTATACCGCATACCCGTGTAGTAGGGCATCAGAGATCAGAGTAACTTATTAACTGCATAGCAGTTGTACATATTGTGAATACAATTTTTGTCGTATAAAGGTGTATGATGTGCATGCATGAGGATAAGGTAGAAATGCCGCCGATCTACAGAGCAAGTACGTTGACAGGACATAATTTAGTTACTTGAAATTTTATGTTAAGTACTGTTATAGAATATTATGGTTATCATGTTATTATATCTAACTTGTAGTCTACTGTACATACCTGTACTGTAATTTGCTGTTAGGTGGGCGAAATTCTGTTTAGGGACAGGTACTGTGCAGCAGATGATTCCCTGCCAACCCACCGCCTTATCGCTGGATGTTTGGTCGTCTCAGTTCTCGTCTACGTGAAACGCTAAATTTAAATGTAAGAGCTCGAAATCGACGTACAACATGAACAGACGAAGCTGCTGAGGTCGCTGAGCTCGCTGCCGCAGCCATGAATCCTCAAGCCAGCACATATCGAATTCAACATGAAATTGGTGTCTCAAAAACAAGTGCACATCGCATTCTGCAACGTCATAAATTCCATCCTTACCAAGTTCAAGAATAGGGTTCAACTTCGTCAGTGGTCTCTTCTCATATGCTCCTTTTACAGAAGAGGCGTCATGCTCCAACAAACTAATCGTCAATATGAGCAATATGTATTATTGGTCCATCAACAATCAACGATGTCTCCGACAGGTAGACCATCAATGTCCATGGAACGTTAATGTTTGCTGTGGAATTATTTGAGATACCATTACCAGAACTTTCTTCTTACATGGCAACCAAAATGGCAGACGATATGCCTGGTATTTAAGACACACTCTTCCTGTCCTCTTGGACGCCGTACCTCTGAATCAGAGGATGGTCATGTGGTATCAGCATGATGGATGCACGGCACATAACGCCTTACGAGTACGACGAATTCTGGACTGTAAGTACCCTGGTAGGTGGATTGGACGTGGTGGGCCAGTTAGGTGGCCTGCCCGATCTCCGGACCTTACAACATTGGATTTTTTTTCTTTGGGGAGCAGTCAAGTATGCTGTCTACTAAAATGTTCCAACAATACCAGAGGACATGTAGGCTCTGAGCACTATGGGACTTAACTGCTCAGGTCATCAGTCCCCTAAGAAGTACTTAAACCTAACTAACCTAAGGACATCACACACATCCATGCCCGAGGCAGGATTCGAACCTGCGACCGTAGCGGTCGCGCGGTTCCAGACTGTAGCGCCTAGAACCGCTCGGCCACTCCGGCCGGCAGCACATGTAGCAGCGCGTTATTGATGCTTGCACAGCCATCACAGGGGAAGTAGTAGCATTACGTAGGGTGTCCTTCATCCACAGAGTGACCCTATCTATGAATTCCAATGGTCACCATTTTGAGCATGTGACGTAAATGCTCTGTTTTTGCATGTAGAGGTAGTGTCACAGTAAAAGTTACTACAAAGGCCATGTTACTTCTTTATTGTCATAGGTACTGTAATATGGTACTGTACAATAAGAAGATACAATTACTGTACAGTGCAGTTGCATGCAGTGTTTATTGGTTATTTGTAAAATGTTCAAATGCTCTTTGCAGAGGTTAAATGATTCACTTATAGAAATGCACTGAATTGATATTTAAATTGGAAAAGTTATGTATTATTTATCATTTCCACAGTTTCGTGGATAAAATGGTAGAGTATGATACATTTTTGAATAGCTCTCGGAGAGGATGAGTGAATTCTTGATTAAAGTGTACACGGTTCCATTTAAAAATTTAACCTCTAGCCTGTATCTCCTACATTTGTGGGGATACATAAAATGTACACCCTCAGCAAGAATTACGCAGTGGTCTTAAGAAACATTGGTTGAAACAATTTTTCATTTAATTCATTAGAAAAATTTTGGGTGAGCAAGATAAATGACACACACACACACACACACACACACACACATATATATATATATATATATATATATATATATATATATATTGTTTCAATAAATGTTTTTTAACATAACTGGGTAGTTCTTGCTAAGGGAATACGTTTCATGTATCCCCACAGGGGTAGGAGATATGGTGTAGAGGTTAAATTTTTTAAATGGAACCATGTACATTTTATTCTGGAATACACTCACCCTCTCCAAGAGCTATTCAAAAATGTATCACTCTGTACCATTTTACCCACGAAACTAGCAGCTATGGAAATGGTAAATAATACATAGCTGTTTTGTCATACATATCTAACAATTTTTATACATATATAGATTTTATTTTTTCAACCCTATAAACTAATAACAGCACACACACACATATCTCATGCTGGGGTATACACCACAATTACGCCAGAAATACAGTGCACATACGTCGTACATACACTGTGATAAGATATTTTGGCGGTATAAAATGATAGCGTCATAGCATAGCCTGCAAAATGTTTGTCAAGTGGCGCCAAATCTGGAAACTGCTAAAACTGGTAGACACCAAATGTGGAAACTGGTTAAACTGGTAGGATATGCCGATGTGGAGATGTATCAGCCGAAAAAGGAAAAGAAACGAGCACTTTCTGCAGATGCATGTGTATCTGCCTCCTGTATAAATGGATAAAAAGATGTGTGCAACGTAAATAGCTGCCTGATATTAAGTACAGATCTTCACCCAAGCAGCACTCGAGCAAGAGATAACTACATTTCACAACGTTGCCTGTACTAAAAAGTATCTGAATTATTTATCAATCATGCGCTGTTGCTCTCAGTCAATAGTTGTAGGGCTGCACTGCTCGTAGCCAATTTGCTCTCCAGTCTAGATCTGTGCTCTATGGTGAGAGGATTAGGGTGTTGGTGTCGAGATCGAAACCGTTGCTGCGAGGAAAAACGTGTTTCATTGCCTTCTGTGTATATCTACATTAAATACTCGACTGAACTCGGATTTCCACAAGTCTCAGCCTGTCCTTCTGCTGCTTAGAGTATTGACTAGGTACTTTGGCAAGCGTCAGATTCCCAAGGCTTTCAGACTCCTAGTCGAATCGGATCATAGGTCTTAAGAGAGAGAACCAGTGTATCAAATGCAACTACTATCTACCCGTCTATACTTATAATTATTTAACGAGGAAGTCGAGACACTGTATCACGTCTTGCAGCGTACAGTTGATCTTCTCTGTGTGTTAAGCTTCGAGTTATAAGTATAGTATTTACCCAACACATACGAAGAAAATACTGTACTACTGCACTGTGGATGCAGTGAAAAAAAATGACGTTAGCATGTAATCCACGTCAAGTTCGACGAGCAGTAAGAAGTAGCGAAATATGTCAAAATGCAAGAGTAAAGAAAATGGTAGAGTTAGCTACACCACGTTGGTTAGGAGCATTACTTCCACTATAAAGAAAGACAAATTTTTTCTACCGGCCAAAGAGTCGAAGTGTTGTCTGTAAGCGCAACCACCGCTCGTCTTACGTGTACTCGCACAGTAAGGCGATAACTACAACAAAAGAAAAAAAAGTTCCATGTAATTACAGAGTGATTCGTCCTGTCACGCGACAACCGCACCAAACGCAAAGTGCACGCGTTGTCGAACGTCTAGATCACCTCGCCCACCAAAATAGCCACATGAGCTGCACAAATGGGTAGGGGGGAAAAAATGTCGGAATATTGGAATAACGTGCGCCATCCACGAGAGGTGTGGATACCGTAGGATGTGGTTGGAGTGGAGGGGGGAGGGTAGTCCAAGCCCTCCTCCCCCCCCCCCCCCCCCCTTACAGAGCCATGAAGGTTTTTTCTCCCTCAAGTTGTTGTAATGAATATGAAATTAAATTTTGCATGTTGAACACTAACGGCGACTGTTAGACTGTAAAAGTTTGACAGCAGCGAGAAGCGGCACGATGCCTGTAAGTTGCGATGCTAAGTCGAGCTTCGGCTCTCTGTTTCTTACCAGTACATGTCGGTACACTTTGTGTCGACTGTCTTATGTTTACGACTTCTGCCAACTCTAGTGATCCAACAATAGCACCATAGTAGCGCGGCGAACCCGTGTTGTGTGTGTCAATTGCAAAATAAATAATGTAACGGCTGTGTTTAAACACGAACTACTCTATGATATGCTTTCACATAACCATGTTGCTTCCATGTGTGATTTACACCATAGCTGATGATTATCTACGCACATGCATGCCTAAAATGGCATCATTGTATAAGAGAAAGATAACATTCTTCCTCTTACGGCCCTCCTTAACGAGGGGACAAAATCGTCTTCCTCTTTTCTCGGCATCTCACATTCCAGTGAGATCGAAGCTTAACTTATCATCCTCAACTTCCAATCGACTTCTGTCGATATCTATGGAGCGGGACTATGCTATCTGAGATCACCAAAACTTGAAATGAGAGGAACATGACGTAAACAAGATAATGATTACCAAAAACTTGAAGGCCTTTAATGCTTTAGAGCAGGAGTGGCCACAACGAGGTTTGCGAGGCACCTGCGGCCCTTGCTTCGGTGTAGTGTGACTCTCGAAATAAAGTATATAAATCAAGTATAAAAATAACAAAATTCTTAAAAAATGAGTTCCAACAGCTATAGCACCAGAGTAGGACTTGTAGAGAGGAGTGAGTACATAATATTTTCGATATGAGCTCATGTCTGGAATCGTGCCATTTCCGTTCTACGACGGTTTCGGTTCAGATATTTAACTCATCCACTTCTGCTTGAGGAATTGAATTTGGCGTGACGCAGTGCAATTATTAGGTAGCAATTTGAAAGGAGACATAACGAAACATCCATTTATCACTCAAGCACATTTATTTGTACTAAGACTTAAATATTACGTCTTTACATTATTTAAAAAAAGTACCCAGCATACTGTATGTACAGAACAGTATTGATGCTTTACAACTGCGGCTCTATGTGGTTACCACCAATGTTGTTACAGACATTGAATGTATGAAGCATGTTTCGGTTCACACTCTACCTGACGTCTCGTCAGTTTCTAGCGCAACGGCCAGAACCCGTGCCAACAGATCTTCCTCTGTCTGTACAGGAGTCTCGTAAATTAAACTTTTCGTAGAACCCACAAGAAGTAGTTCATAGGAGTTAAAACTGGCGATCGCGGCTGCCACTCGATTGGACAACCTCGGTCTATTCATCTTTCACCATATCGTCTGTGGAGATGTCTCCGAACCGCACGTGAGAAGTGAGGTGGTGCACCATCATGCAGAAACCACACTTCCTGATGAGCACCAGCGCGATGCTGTACATCTTCTTCAAACTCGGGCGTGCGGTTTTGCAGTGGATAATGACGGTCCTGCCTCCTCAGGGTGAAGGTACCTGTTTTTGGAGTAGCTACGTAACTTGGGGAAAAAGTGTTTGCGGTGAAGGGTTGCCATACGTCCCAATATATTGGGACCGTCACCGTTATGTACCTTCTTGTCCCGATACCCCGACAAGACCCAATTTTGTCCCGATCTTGCAAAACACTGTTCGAGCTTGGGTCAAGTACTGAAGTACCGCAATCTGTTAGCGCAACACGTAAATGCAGCCTCAATTAGTTTTATTTATGTCAATAAGTTTGTGTTGACAAGGTCGTTTACAAATGGCTTTGCATGTTGTGTATCCTGTATCGACGATGCAAAATCTTTCTAGATCTAGAGCCATCATTAGAGAAAACACCAGACTTCTCCAGTAGTACGGAGCTGGAACTATTTAACCAGCGCCACGCTGAAGAGTCGGGCAGCTCCCATTTGAATAGCGATCTGATAAGACGATTGTTTCTAAATGTAATACGAATAACGAGTACAAATTAATAATTTGTGAAGTGTTTACTGCTGGTATATATGGCTTGAAGAGTGTAGCTACGTGTAGTTACATGACTAGAGTGTTATTGTCGACTGTTTAGCGTCTAATAAACGTATCTTATCATAGCTCACGAAAATGCCCAAGGATGGAAACAGAAAGTGTTACTTTTCGGGACATTACACAAAAGAGTGGTCTTTTGTCAAGAAAGGACGTACGGATCAGGAAGCGTTGTGTAAGATGTGAGGCATCACATTTCTACGAAGAACCATACAAATAGATTCGCGGTTGCGTCGACATCAGAGCCTATTTCTACATTCACGATTAAAGAAGATACCCAGGAAGAATTACTCATTGCTGTTGCAGAACTAACAACAGCTTACAAAGTTGTCAAAGCATCATCAGTCCTTCAGTTCTCTTGGCTGTACCGTAAAACTGAATGCTGCGATGTATCCTGACTCCAAAGTCGCCACAAAGCAGTCTACAGCCAGGATCAAAGCTACAGCGATTGTTAAAAATATTCTAGCACCACACTCCGTGTCCGAAAGCATAAAACAGTCGAAAGAAGTTTCATTTTACTGTATAGGCAACGACGCATTGGACCTCAAGTTTGAGACTGTGTTCCTTTAGTTGTTCAACTGACTGAATCCAACAGAAGCTGCTGAAGATTGATTCGCTGAATAACAAAACATCTGAGACAATTGCAAGGTTTTTATAGATACTTCAAGATAATTGCAAATTCCATTAGACAAATTACTCGCTTTTTGTGGAGACAGTACCAATACCAACTTCGGAGCGCTTCATCGACGCGGCTAGCATAATGTGTTTTACCAAATTAAAGAAGAACTATGCAAAAATATGGAATGAAGTGGATGCCCTGCCCACATTCCCCACGATATTATATCAAGCGCTGCTGGACTCTTAACTGTCGACATTGACATAACCGTCATGAAAATATTTAATTATTTTTCAAGATACATAATAAGGACAAAGAAGCTGAAAGAGCTCTGCTTATACATTGATGTCAATTATCAGATTCTTCTTTCTCACTCAAAAACAAGAGGGATATCGTTAATGCACGCAGTTGAGAGAATTCTTAACCTTTGGTTTCCACAAAAAAAATTTTTTTTGACGTCGAAGACAGGCGACCTAAAATAATTTCAGATTTTTTTAGTAATCCGATCAGTGAAATTTACTTGACGTTTCTACAGTCAGAAAATAATAGGAAATTTGTGGTAAGGTCTTATGGGACCAAACTGCTGCGGTCATCGGTCCCTAAGCTTACACACTACTTAATCTAACTTAAACTAACTTTCGCTAAGGACAACACACACACACCCATGCCCGAGGGAAGACTGGAAACTCTGATGGGGGAAGCCGCACGGGCCGTGACAAGGCGCCCTAGACGGAGCGGCTACCCCGCGCGACTGCAGTCAGACTTGGCTCTGTTTGAAATAAATGTAAAACGTGCGGAGAAGAATAAAGTCACGATAAGTGAAATAAGAAGTATATTAATCGCCACTCGAAGATATCTGAATGAAAGGGAGACTGGCAGTTTTATTGGCATGCAAACCAAGATGAATTTGAAAAAATTAAAGAATGAGAACCCTAACCAAGAAATAATTATTTTGATTTCGAAGTTTGAGGACGAGACCGTAGCTTTCTATACCACAGCATTTGATTACTTAAATAAATATCAAGTATTTGATTGGATAACGCTATCTGAAACCCCAGACTGAGTGATGATTTTTAAACACTATTATATACATGACTAAAACTGGTGTGAAGATTTCAGGTGACAGTTGTTTTCAGGAATATAAAATCCGAAAAGCTTTTTAGAAACTACGTGTGACTCGGAAGAATGGAAGTCTAAACACACCGTGGAAGAAAGTTGGATTTACTTTCTTAAGGAAACCGAAAATCCTGAACGCTAATGTCAACTGCCAAAAATTATGCGAGTATTTGTTTTCTATTCTCGCACACAACGCCACTGTGGAAAGAGTATTTTCGCTTATGTCGGCCCAGTGGGCTGATGAAAGAAACCGGCTGCTGCCAGGGACTGTGGAATCAATCTTACAGTGCCAGTTTAACGAAACTCCCTTTCATGGAGTTTTATAAATGCGTAGAAGGAAAAAAAAACTTGCTGCAAAAGATAAAATCTTCCAAAAAATATAGTGTGCCAATCACTTCTTCCGCAACAAATTCCATGTAATTGATTTCTAAATAACAAGTAATTATATTAAATAAACTTTTTACTTCATTTCTACACCCCATCTCAGAGTGTCCCGACGAGGTCTGAGCTAGATTCTTCAACCCTAGTGCGATGGCATGCTACGTCGCGGAAAACGTTCGTGATACAGCCGACTAGCAGCTCTTCCGTTACCTCGAGCTTTGCCATACACAAGCAGCACGTATGTGTCTTCCGAAAACACGTACCGAACCGTGTTTACTGTGCCGGAGACGCACAGGCATTGAATAGGTCTCGCAGAAAGGCAGAAGTTAATTGACATCAGGTGACCGTCTGACGCAGAACACTTCATCCTGTCTACCCTGTTCTATACCTACGACAAGCAACTCTGAGATTTTTCTCTTTCCATCAGCAGACGTGGACGCGTTACACATCAGAATTTCAACCCGTTTCCGGAGATGGATTCGTATTTAAAATATTATGTACTCACTCCCCTCTGTAAATCCTAGACGTTTGTAACGGGGATTCGCGAATACCCTGTATAAAACCGCCTCCTCACCGGATGCGCAGCGCCGCGCACGGACGCGAGACGCAGAGCAACGCTGAACGGCGCAGAGCAGCGCAAGCTGCAGCGGAGTGTTCGTTACAGGAAAAACGGATAACGAGTAACGCCGTGCAAACAGTGCCGCGCACGAACTAACCATTTCCTGTGATGTACCGACACTGCGCGGAACTTCAGGCCTGGCCACATAAAACGCGGTCTGCCACCTTGAGCCGCTGCCGGCTGCCCGCGTCGTTGAAATGCTGTTACTGCATCCTGTCGGCCAGGCAAAGGGCGGCTTTGCCGCTACCGGCACAGGCGAGCCGCCGCGGGCAGCGCCAGTCTGTCTCAAAATACAGAATCGCCGCCGCGGCGAGCACCTGAGGCGCGAATTTGGCTGAGTTGAGACCCTTGCTGTTCCTTGCAGACAATATTAATAGTAACCTCAGATTTTTTCAGATAATGCAATTATTTATTGTGAAGTACAGTTTGAATGAAACAGCTGCTGGAGGCAGATCTGTAGACTCGGTGAACACACACACATACACACAGACACACACACACACACACTCACACTCACACGCACACGCACAGAGTGGAAATGATGGAAACAGACAACCTAATCGAATAGGACCGTTGCTATTCATAATATATATAAATGACCTTGTGGATACCATCAGAAGTTCACTGAGGCTATTTGCAGATGATGCTGTAGTATATCGAGAGGTTGTAACAATGGAAAATTGTACTGAAATGCAGGAGGATCTGCAATGAATTGACACATGAAGTGGGGAATGGCAATTGAATCTCAATGTAGACAAGTGTAATGTGCTGCGAATTCATAGAAAGAAAGATCCCTTATCATTTAGCTACAATATAGCAGGTCAGCAACTGGAAGCAGTTAATTCCACAAATTATCTGGGAGTACGCATTAGGAGTGATTTAAAATGGAATGATCATATAAAGTTGATCGTCGGTAAAGCAGATGCCAGACTGAGATTCATTGGAAGAATCCTAAGGAAATGCCATCCGAAAACAAAGGAAGTAGGTTACAGTACGCTTGTTCGTCCGCTGCTTAAATACTGCTCAGCAGTGTGGGATCCGTACCCGATAGGGTTGATAGAAGAGATAGAGAAGATCCAACGGAGAGCAGCGCGCTTCGTTACAGGATCATTTAGTAATCGCGAAAGCGTTACGGATTTGACAGATAAACTCCAGTGGAAGACTCTGCAGGAGAGACGCTCAGTAGCTCGGTACGGGCTTTTGTTGAAGTTTCGAGAACATACGTTCACCGAAGAGTCAAGCAGTATATTGCTCCCTCCTACGTATATCTTGCGAAGAGACCATGAGAATAAAATCAGAGAGACTAGAGCCCACAAAGAGGCATACCGACAATCCTTCTTTCCACGAACAATACGAGACTGGAATAGAAGGGAGAACCGATAGAAGTACTCAAGGTACCCTCCGCCACACACCGTCACGTGGCTTGCGGAGTATGGATGTAGATGTAGATGTAGAAAGTACAACACCTTGTACGATACAAGGGATGCAGATTGTAAGAACATTTTTAATAAGGCCGACGCAAGGATGGATATAGCTGTAAAACTAGTTTAAAATGGTAAATATTTTCCAAAATTTTAACTTCCACACACAATATGTTACATAAAATGAAGTACAGTGTTAAGAATTGGAAATCAATTAGTGTATATTACCTCTTAAAGAAGGTGAAACATGTTATTGCAACTATGTAAGCAACCATGTGACCGAAACGGAAAGCCACAAGTAGAAAATCTAACTTAATAAAAGCAATTACGTCTCCCCTTCAAAAAACTTAATTGTGTAGCCTCACATGATATTTCTGATGTCGAAAGAATAATATCCACGCTTGCTTCTAACACTAAAAACCGAAAATGTTATTCCATACAATTATTTTATAATGCAATTTAAAGCAGTATCCCTAGATCTTATGAGAAATTGTATGCAATCAGTAAAGACTTTACTTAATCTTTAAAATTGAACGAAGCCGCATGGCCCGATGGAATCCCTGTCAAATTCTATACCCAATTTGCGGCTAAGTTAGCCCCTCTCTTCACTATAATCTATCGTACATATCTCGAAGGAAAAACCGTGCCCAGTAGTTAGAAGAAAGCATAGGTCGTACCCGTCTACAAAAACGGTAGCAGAAGTGATCCACATAACTACCGTTCAGTATCTTATCCATTTGTTGTAGAGTCTTAGGACACATTCTGAGTTCAAACATTATGAGGTATCTCTACGAGAATGACCTCCTCCAAGCGAACCAGCATGGATTTCAAAAATATCGATAATGTGATAGCACTTTTCTCACATTAAATACCGAAAGCCATGAATAAAGGCACTCAGGTAGAAGCAGTATTTTTCGATTTCGGAAAATTATTTGACTCAGTACCGCAATTACGCGGGACTGCATTGATGACTTTTTTGTTACAGAGGACGCAGCAAGCTATCTTGTATGGACAGTCAGCGACAGACGTACAAATGACTTCGGATGTAACGTTCAGACAATATTAATAGTAACCTCAGATTTTTGCAGATGATGCAATTATTTATTGTGAAGTACTGCCTGAAAGAAACTGCACAAATGTTCATTTAGATATTGCTAAGATTTCAATGTGGTGCGCAGATTGGTAACTTGCTTAAAATGTTCAGAAATGTGAAATGTGCCCTTCACAAAAAAAGAAAACGTAGGGTCCTATGACTGCAGTGCCAACGAGCCGCAGTTGGGATCAGTAAACTCACGCAAATACTTGGGTGGTAACACTTTGTAGGGATATGAAATGAAATGATCACATAGGCTCAGACATGGGTAAGGGAGGTATCAGACTTATGTTTGGAGGTAGAATACTAGAGAAATGCAGTCCGTCTACAAAGGAGATCGCTTACAAATTACTAGTGCGAGCTGTCCTAAAATATTGCTCTAGTGTGTGGGACCCGTACCAAACAGGAGTAGCAGGGGATACCGAACGCCTAGAGAGAAGGGCAGCAGGAAACGGAAGCTGAAAGAACTGAACTGGCAGACACCCGAAGACAGAAGTAAACTATCCCGAGAAAGCCTACTTACAAAGTTTCAAGAACCGGCTTTAAATGATGACTCTAGGAATATACTACAACTCCATATGTATCTCTCCCAGAGGCTGGCTGGTTCAAATGGCTCTGAGTACTATGGGACTTAACATCTATGGTCATCAGTCCCCTAGAACTTAGAACTACTTAAACCTAACTAACCTAAGGACAGCACACAACACCCAGCCATCACGAGGCAGAGAAAATCCCTAACCCCGCCGGGAATCGAACCCGGGAACCCGGGCGTGGGAAGCGAGAACGCTACCGCACGACCACGAGATGCGGGCTCTCCCAGAGGGATCGTGAGGACAAGTTCAGAGTAATTACAGCACGCGCAGAGGCAAAACAGTCATTCTTCCCCCATTCCTTGCACGACGAGAAGAGGAGAGGGGGGGGGGGGCAGGAGGGAAGAGGCAAAATTCCTGGGGCTCAAGCCTCATGGAGGGCCGAAGTCTCTGAAGGGTTCGGGTCCCTCATGGTACCAAGTTGGCAAATATCAGACAGATATTGTAAAATAAGTCTTACATCATACAATAAATAAAAGAACAATACCCCTGCACCAGGAAAAGCAATCTAGCATTTCGCTTCAAAATCAAATGGCTCTGAGCACTATGGGACTTAACTTCTGAGGTCATCAGTCCGCTAGAACTTAGAACTACTTAAACCAAACTAACCTAAGGACATCACACACATCCATGCCCGAGGCAGGACTGGAACCTGCGACGTAGCGGTCGCGCGGTTCCAGATTGTAGCGCCTAGAACCGCTCGGTCACACCGGCCGGCCCATTTCGCTTGTATTTCAGTTTTTCAGTTTTAGGAGTCATACAAACCGGTTACATACAAGTATATTCCGCGTTTAATCTTAAATGCACACTGTTTTCTTTATACATCATACACTAAAACCAACTTGTGATGGAGTCGAGTATGTGTTTTCCTTAAATGTTGTTGACGCCTACTAAAATGTATCCCCAACAAATGTAAAAGGCAATAGCTCTGAAACGTCGTTATAATTTGGTAGATTTATCAACAGCATTCAAAGATAATGCACTTCTGATTGCATCACAAGGCGATTTTACGCGAAAAACGAGTATACAGAAAAACTTTGCATTCAAGAGCAAACACAAAGTAAAATATTTCCATTTGTATATAGCTGTGCTGGAAGAATCGTAAAAGTGAACAAATGAAATGACATGAAAGAAGTACTTTGGCCATGCTGATGCTCGTAAATAAAGAGGTATTGTTCGTGTTTTGTTCGTCCGTAAAATAGCAAACTTACATCTGAACTCTCATATGACTTGATATGGCATTATTTCCTCATCAAAGAGGCTTTGACTTCAGAGGTTCAGCTCAGAAAATTGGAGATAAAAACAATAGAAATATCCACGGAATACTGAAGCTCTTGAGTCAATATGATCCAGTTCTTGGAAAACACATTAGCAAGGTCAGAGACCGACAAGAAGCTGGAAAACATTTAGAAGTGTATTATCTGTCAAGTGATTCTCAGAATTTATTTAGTTTTAGCATCATGTCAGGAGTGCCATCTTGGAACATCTACACATATAGATACCCCCAGGCCACCGTACTGCGCGTTACAGAGGGTACTCTGCACCACGAATTGTGGTATGACTGTCTATATGCCTCTGTATGATCCCTAATTTCTCTATATTATTTTCGTGGTCTTTACGCGCAATGTATGTTGGCTGCAGTACAATCGTTCGGCAATCAGCTTCAGATGCCGGCTCAATAGTGTTCCTCGAAAAGGACGTCGCCTTCCCTCCAGGGATTCCCATTGGAGGTCCGGAAGCATCTTCGTAACACTTACGTGTTGCTCGAAGTTACCGGTAACAAATATAGCAGCCCAGCTCTAAATCACTTCGATGTCTTCGTTTAATCCGACAGGCTACTGATTCCAAACTTTCTAGCAGTACTCAGGAATAAGTCGCACCAGCGTCTTATATGCAGTCTCCTCTACAGATGAGTTACACTTTCCTAAAATTCTCCTAATAAACCGAAATCAACCATTCACCTTCTCTACCACAGTCCTCACATGCTCGTTCCATTTCAACGTTAGGCCCCGACGTTTGAACGACATGACTGTGTCAAGCAGGACACTACTAATGCTGTATCCGAAAATTGTTCTTCCTACTCATCCGCATTAACTTACATTCTTCTACATTTAGAGCTAACTGCCATTCATCACACCAACTAGAAATTTTGTCTAAGTCGTCTTGCATCCTTCTACAGTCACTCAACTTCGAAACCTTACCGTATACCACAGCATGATCAGCAAACATCCACATATTGCTGCCCACCCTGATCGACAAATCTTTTATGTATATAGACAACAATAGCGATCCTGTCACACTTTTCTGGAGCTCTCCTGACGATACCCTTGTCTCTGATGAACACTCGCAATGGAGGACAACATACTGGATTCTATAACTTATAAAGTCTTACAGCCACTCACACATCTGTGAACCTATTCCATATGCTCGTACCTTCGTTAACAGCCTGCAACGGGGCACCGTGTCAAAATGCTTTCCGGAAATCTAGAAATATGAAATCATGTATGTTGCCCTTCATTCACAGTTCGCAATATATCATGTGAGAAAAAGGCAAGCTGAGTTTCTCGCGAGCGGTGCATCCTAAAACCATGCTGATTCGTGGACATCAACTTCTCGGTCTCACCAAAATTTATTATATTCGAACTAAGAATATTCCCAAGGATTCTGCAGCAAACCGAAGTTAGGGATATTAGTCTGTAATTATGCAGGTACGTTCTTTACCGTTGTTATATACACTACGTGATCAGAAGTATCCAGAGACCCTCAGAAACATATTTTTTCATATTAGATGCATTGTACTGCCACCTACTGCCAGGTACTCCGTATCAGCGACCTCATTACTCATTAGACATTGTGAGAGAGCAGAATTGGGTGCTCCACGGAACTAACGGACTTCGAACGTAGTCAGGTGATTGGGTGTCACTTGTGTCATACGTCTGTACGCGAGATTTCCACACTCCTAAACATCCCTAGGTCGACTGTTTCTGATGTGATAGTGAAGTGGAAACGTGAAGGGACACGTACAGCACAAAAGCGTACAGGGCTACCTCGTCTGTTGACTGACAGAGACCGCCGACAGTTGAAGAGGGTCGTAATGAGTAACAGGCAGACATCTATCCAGACCATCACACAGGAATTCCAAACTGCGTCAGGATCCATTGCAAGTACTATGAAAGTTAGGCGGGAGGCGAGAAGACATGGATTTCCTGGTCGAGCGGCTACTCATAAGCCACACATCGCGCCGGTAAAAGCCAAACGACGCCTCGCTTGGTGTAAGGAGCGTAAGCATTGGACGATTAAACAGTAGAAAAACGTCGAGTAGAGTGACGAATGACGGTACACAATGTGATGATCCGATGGCAGGGTGTGGGTATGGCGAATGCCCGGTGAACATCATCTGCCAGCGTGTGTAGTGCCAACAGTAAAATTCGGAGGCGGTGGTGTTATGGTGTGGTCGTGTTTTTCATGGAGAGGGCTTGCATCCCTTGTTGTTTTGCGTGGCACTATCCCAGCACAGGCCTGCATTAATGTTTTAAGCACCTTCTTGCTTCCCACTGCTGAAGAGCAATTCGGGGATGGCATTGCATCTTTCAACACGATCGAGCACCTGTTCGTCATGCACAGCCTGTGGCGGAGTGGTTACACGACAATAACATCCCTGTAATGGACTAGCTTGCACAGAGTCCTGACCTGAATCCTACAGAACACCTTTGGGACGTTTTTGAACGCCGACTTCGTGCCAGGCCTCACCGACCGACATCGATACCTCTCCTCCGTGCACCACTCCGTGAAGAATGGGCTGCCACTCCCCAGGAAACCTCCCAGCGCCTGATTTAACGTATGCCTGCGAGAGTGGAAGCTGTCATCAAGGCTAAGGGTGGGCTAACACCATATTGAATTCAAGCATTACCGATGTAATGCACCACCAACTTGTAAGTCATTTTCAGCCAGGTGTCTGGATACTTTTGATCACATAGTGTACATGAGTCACCTGCGCTTTTATCCAGTCGCTTGGGTCTTTGCGTTGGGAGAGAGATTGGCGATAAGTGTCAGGCAGGTGAGGAGCCAGTGACATAGAGTACTCTTTGTAAAACGGAACTGCGATTCCATTTGGACCTTGTGACTTACTTGCTTTCAGATCTTTCTGTCGTTCCTCTACACCAGCAATGCTTGTTACTACGTCGTCCATACGGGAGTCTGTCCGATGGTCAAATGACGATATGCCTGTACGATTCTCCTGCGAGAACGATTTCTTGAGCGTGAAATTTAAAACGTCGGCTTTCGTTTTGCTGTCTTCAACTGCCACACCAGAATGGTCAACAAGGGCCTAGTGGAAGCCTTAGACCCGCTTAGCGATTTTACGTAGGACCAGAATTTTCTGGGGTACTCCGTCAGGTCTTTTGCTAAGGTATGGTGGTGGTAGTAGTCGCATGATTCGCGCATAGATCTTTTCATAGACGCACGAATCTCTACTAACCTTTCTTTGTCGTCATTTGTACGTTCTATTTGGACCGAGAGTGCAACAGCCTCTGCTTCATCAGAGTTTTCAGAATTTCGTTATTAAACCATGGTGGGTCTCTTCCATCTTTAATCCACTTGGTAGGTACAACACTCTTCGGACCCGATTTACAATCTGATTAAACTTTGCCCACAATTTCTCTACGTCCATCTTACTGGAACTAAGTGATGTTAGTTCAATGTCTTACTGAGATGCTAACAACAGCTTATCTGCTCTTTCTAGTAGGAACACTTTCCTACCAGCCGGACGGAGTGGCCGAGCGGTTCTAGGCGCTACAGTCTGGAACCGAGCGACCGCTACGGTCGCAGGTTCGAATCCTGCCTCGGGTATGGATTTGTGTGATGTCTTTAGGTTAGTTAGGTTTAAGTAGTTGTAAGTTCTAGGGGACTGATGACCTCAGAAGTTAAGTCCCATAGTGCTCAGAGCCATTTGAACCAACTCTCCTACCATTCTTGACTGATTTATTAATTTTTGTTACCACAGTTGCTATAATAATACCATGATCCCTAATCCTCGTTTCCATACTGACGTTATCGATAAGGTCCGGCCTGTCTGTAGCTAAAAGGTGTGGGCTGACGAACTAGCTGCTCAAGACAGTTTTCAGACGGTCTGCATATACGCCTCACAAGGAATCCAGACATCACTGTCTATACTCGGTAGGTTAAAGTCGGCTCCGACTAGTATTGCACGATCCACATATTTACGCTGTACTGACCGTAGAGTTTCTTTGAAGGACTCTTAGAGCTGTCGCGACGGAATCGGATGGCCGGAAATAACATCCAACAATTAATGTGGTTTCACCTGCAGCTGTTATATGCGATCAGATAACTTCACGATCACACTCAACTTCGTTCTCAATAGAGGCAAATTTTTGTCAACTGCGATGGCCAGTCTCCCTGCTATGGCCTCCAATCCGTCTTTCAACGATGTGTTCCACGACTCGCTAAATATCTCAGAGATTTGTGTTTCGCATTTCAGCTAGCTCTCGGTCCCTAGAATAATTTGAGCGCGAGAATTTCCTGGAGGGCAATAAATTTGGAAAATTTGTTACGAATACTTTTACAATTTACTGATAAAATTTTGACAGTCCAAGTGTCTACTCTGAAGGCAGCATGAGTTCCCTTGCTGTGTATCAACAGGCGAGTGTTCATCAGAATACCTCAAACTACCGACTAACCTAAAAAAACTATCATGTACACTCCACAAGTACTCTGCTACCCGAGTGGCTGCTTCCTTTGTGTAGTGCACCCATGACCTATCAAGAGAAATTCTATAAATCACAAATCCCCACCCGATAACGCAGGTATAGAAATCTGCAGCCAAGACCGTCACAGAGTCGACAAAACCTTTACTTGAGACCCTCCACTTGGCTGCAAGCCAAAAAGCTCCGATCAACTCTGAGAACAATGCTGCAAATTGTGAGCTCTGCTTGCACCCCGCGCGCGAGGCCAGCCGCCTGTACGAACTGAGGATCGCCTCAGAACCCCTGTGACAGATGTCGTTGGTGCCGAGGTGAGCTACAACTTGGAGACGACTGCAGCCTGCATGCTCGATAGCCGTAGGCAAGGCCGCCTGCACATCTCGGAAGAGGCCCGCCAGCAGATACAACGAGTGCAACAGAAAGAAGATGAGAAGGATTATTTAGTCATTTTTGATGCAACTCCTCTCATATTATATTAAAAAAAAAAACATTCGTCCAGAGTTATACGTACTTAAAGCAGGAAATTGATAAATATGAAACAAATGAACGGTTATTAGAATTCATAAACTGAAATCAGGAAACGACAGTTGCTACTGCAGATTCAGTTCAATCAGCAATTTTGAAACACTCAGTTCCTATGAGTGAATGCCGCGGACAAGGTTATGATAACGGAAGTAATTTAGAGGGTCTTACAAAGAAGCTTAGACACATTTTCTTCAGTGAAATCCTCATGCAAAAATTTCTGGTTTGCATGTCATAGCCTTGTGTGGAGTACATGCAGCTGAGAGTTGCGATGAAACAGGTACGTTTTCGGAGTGACTCATCTTCATTAGAATCTGTTCAATAGCAATCCAAATTGATGGGAAATCTGAAACAGTGTGTTAGAAATTCTTTATTCCATTACGAATTCCACTACAGCTCACTTGGATAAGATTACCATTCCTACTGAGACGCTCGGTAAGTTAAATTTGTCAGCTGAAACAAGTTCTGTGGTGTGGAGTGTTTTGGATTGCATGTTTGCATGTCATAGCCTTGTGTGGAGTACATGCAGCTGAGAGTTGCGATGAAACAGGTACGTTTTCGGAGTGAATCGTCTTCATTAGAATCTGTTCAATAGCAATTCAAATTGATGGGAAATCTGAAACAGTGTGTTAGAAGTTCTTTATTCCATTACGGATGCCACTACAGCTCACTTGGATAAGATTACCATTGCTGCTGAGACGCTCGGTAAGTTAAATTTGTCAGCTGAAACACGTTCTATGGTGTGGAGTGTTTTGGATTATATGAGATCATTCAAGTGACATCAGTTTAGCTGAAGTTGTTGGAAGCAACTGACTACAGAAGCAAATTACTAGAAGCTCGAAATAATACCATAGATGTTAATGTGAAACACTTTGAGACCTTACTAAGTTACTTAAAATATCTTCACGAAAACTGGGACACTATTGTTGCTGAATCTAAAGTTGTTGCCAGTGCAATTACTGGAAGTGCAAACTAGGAAGAGGAAATCATTCCATGATGAAACCAGGAATGAAGTGACAGACGTGAATTCAGAAATTTTATTCAAGATGAATGTATATCATGTATTGAAAAGATTATATCATTGAAGCACGCAAGTTATTGATCAATGAATACCATAATGATGTCACAACCTATTTAGAGCAAGAAACAAAATAGTTGGAAACAATCCATACTTCAAACTTTGAACACATTATCATTGAACCATTAGAGCTCTTGAATAAGATGCACGAGCTTAAAATTTTAAGCTTGTTTCTGATGTATGTGTAGCTTTGTGCACCTTTTACACTCGTCCAGTGACTGTAGGTGAATCAGAAAGATCAGTCTACACTCTCTCATCTTAAAATCTGTCTCAGAGCAACGTCTCATAGATTTGGGAACCTTGGCAACTGAATGTAATTTGGCAAGGCAACTAGACTCTGATGTTGTGATTCAAACATTTCTCAAGCGAAAGGCTCACAAAGCGCCACTGACCGTATTGCATGTAAGTTGATTATAACATGCTCTCCACTGCATGACTCATGGCGGTTTACATGCTACGGCGCTGATGTCTATTTACTGAAATACGCGGGCACGCCAGAGAACGATTGGTGACAGAACACCATATCGCAACGTTACTGGCACCAGACGTTTCGTCAGTGTGGAAATCAATATAACGTTTAGCCTTTTGTTTTCAGGTGAAGATAATATAAATAAAAGCAATTTAAACAAATAAAATTAAATAGAGGATACATACTTTTTTACTATGATTCCTTACTGAGTAGCATCAAGTTTGTCAGTCGTATTGAGAGGCACCCACATGCCTTGCTCATAATGTGGCATCAAGCAGTCAGGCCTGCAAGGAGTGGTCTGCCATGCGAGTGGGCTCATTTATCGAGTGACATGGACTCTAGTACTCACAATTAAGTTACAAGTTATTCTCCTGTTTGAATATTACGCAACGGAAACGCAAACCTGACTATTAGTAATTTACACAACACTGACTGTTCACTACACACTGGCAATACCACATTTTCTTTGTTATTTAACGGCTTTTATCAACACGTGGCCATCGCACTGAATATGAATGGCGCACACATTATAAATTCTGGATATCATGACAACATACAATTCGAAGGAAAAGGCCACCAATCTTTTTCTTGTAAAGGATGAGCCAGACAATAAGGGATTTTACTTTATTATATGAGCCCCCAACCGGTAACTTCATTTCTCCATTACGGCCAAGCCACGGCCGGCAGTGTTAGCTGCCTGTAAATTCTTTCGTCCCACGGTCTAGTAACAGGAAGTCAGCACCGAGAAAGGGCACCTTGTTCACGCGCCTCTCTCGTGTGCTGACGAGGTAACGCCGTCCCAGGCGTCGCTTAGCAGGCAACGCTCTGGAAAGTTCCATGCCGCCCGCACGGTTTGCTCGGTCCTGACCAATCAGGGTGGAGGAAGCCGCGTGGTGCGTCGAATATACCCGGCCGCCCGTCGCCGGGCCCCCTCTCTTGTATTCTTGCTCACCCGCGAGTCGGATGCGCGCCCTGTAGCATTGATCATCTCCCGCTTCTCCCGGTGCTGCGGCACTGTGGACTTAGTTTTGGCAGACAACGACTTTCGGTAGCTTCGCGAACAATGTTCGCCAAATTGCAAGCTCTGGCTCACCCTCACCTCCCTAGGCCTATGTAGCCCCTTTCATCATGCTTTAGCCAATAAATGGCCTTTCTCTAAAAATTACCCTATTATTCCACAACGCCCACCGCCTGCCCATACCCGCCATCCTGTACATTCTTTTCACTATCTTATTTATTCCGATAAATTCTATAACCTAAACACACAAATTCTATAACCTACAACAATAACACATGAGAAATTCCGCCCAGTGGGCATGGCTTTACATTGGTGATACTCTATCTTATGGTCTCGTAATTATTTAATGCTACAGTGCACTTTCTGGATAGGATGGTGGATCTTTTACTATATCTCACACTTCGACTCTCACAACCATCATCACGAATCTTTCCTCCAGACCGAGCGGTACAAAAGGAACATGCATAACCCACTACCTCTGAAACTACCTTGCTACTCTCCCATGCAAACCACACATACTTAAATCACATGACATACACCACATTGCAACATGGAATACAACTCAAGGAATAGTCACAACATTATCACTTTCAGCTTTCCCACTTCAATTAGTATTTATCCCAGTTTCACACGACACTGCCCAACTTCGTAATTTTTCTTTCCTACTATGAACTCTGGAGGATATATGCACGTCTTCCTGTGCAATGCAAGCCAAGTGGCGTTGCTGGATAGACGGCTGACTCACCTTGCTTCTCTCTCAGAGTGTTATAGTTTGAATCAAGCGTCACACGGAAACATAACACGCAAAGTAATATTAAGAACATATTCATCACACACGCGAGTCCTCAACTGATACCATGGACGAGTACTTCTCTTTAGCCTTTGTCTCATACACAGATTGAGACTCACACGGTACTCACCACGTGGAAGTACTCGTCTCTAATTTCAAGTCCTCCACACGCCATTTCTTAAATATTTCCAACTTATAGTACACACGCTAGTAATTCAGCTTAACTTAAGCACTCGGAAGTATTTCATCTTATTGCTACATGTGGTTTCATTGTGACCGTTGGTCACTTCCAAAGATTACTACGATCCCCTTAATATTACCTGCCTGACATTTAATTCTCCCCACAAAAGTTCCTGAAATAGCGAAATTATTATTCCAAACTACTCTTAAGTATTTCACATGCATACCATGTCTCCACTCTTTTGTCTTTACGGAGCTCACCTAAGACAGGTCTTACCAACACTAGATCCAGCGGCAGAGTGCTGAAATATGGCCGTTCTTCAGGTCCTCTCACACCTCTGCTGAAGTGGGGGAGCACCTTGCTACCGTATTGGTCAGCCACATTTCAGGCGCTCAAAGCTCCGGTAAGTTTCATCTCTTTGGTTCCACCAAAGGTGACCAAAAGAACGTCTCAAAGATGATCATATATTCACATTCACTATCTGCGGTTAGCAGACGACCATACATTCACTCATTTCACAGATCTCACCAAACTGGATGTAGGGATTTATTTTGTGGGAGTGCACATGTGATCAATTAAATTGTCATTCTTTCCCACACTGGTATCCGGCTTCGCTGTATTAATTGAAATTGAGTTATTATTAGAAAAAATATGTTGTACTGACAAGAATAATGAAGTATGTTGTACCTATTTTCAATGTCGGGCGGTACTGTACCCTTTCAGTATCAGTTTTCTCCTTTGCCGTTATCGCATTGCCTCTGTCTCCTCTCTCACTTAACACTGTCTCCTTGTGCCTTTCTTTGCACTGCCACTATCTCCACAATACTTCATGAGCTCAAACGTTGAGAGGGAAAATGTCGGCAGGGGTCTAACTTATTTTTTCAACTATCCCATATGTTTAAAATTTTGGGCCAAAATGTATCCTTCCCTATACCTACGTTTTAAAGTTTGCCACTCTGGGAGGGTCCAGATCCGCCAAGACTGTGTAAGGTCTCCACTTATCCCTCTTTTTCCTCTCAACTGTCTCCTCTCTCACTGCTTCTGTTTCCATGTATCCCCCTTTCTCTGTTACTGCCACTGTCTGTCACTGACCATCAATATCTTCTCTCTCTTTGGCTGCCATTGCTATTTCTTTCATCCATCTCTCTTCCTCCTTCATTGACACACTGTCTCGCTCACCAGTACTCTCTCCTCTCTCTTTCTCTTCCACTGGCATTGTCTCGTCTCTCTTCCATCGTCACTGTCTCTCTGCTATTCTCTTTCAGCACAAAAATTGTGAATGTTTTCTCATGCCAAAATTTTTGCTGAGGAGGGCGGAATGAGGATTTCGGCAACTGATTTCTCACTTTTCTGTCAGAATCTTTTCAAGAGGAACATATTTGACTTTTAGCGCTCTGACAGAATCATTTTTCCGCTGATTGCCTTCTGCAACAGCGTATGCAGCTCATATAAAATGTATCGTATAGGCCAGGAATATTTTGACAGTTTATATTTATACTTAGACACATTTATACACATTAACATATATAAACAACAATTAGTACCTATAAGTTTAACACAAAATAGTTTGCTTTATGTTTTTTTCTCAATACTTTGTTCATCGATCGCAATTAATCGAAAACACCAGATCTCTGGTTTCTATCATAAAAGAGCAAATATGTTATGAGAAATATTTCACTGCATTCACAGTCTTTCCAGTTTTACATAATTTTTGGCAGTCATTTTAAGTTCTTTTCAGGCATTGTAAGACCCTTTTTCGCCCATTTTTTGTTACTGCAGTACCACTTTGGGCATATTTGTATAGGCTCGAAGTGCCTATTATACAGAGACAGTGCATTATGAAGTTTTATTGGTGAAATAAATCAGACTGAAAACATAGTTCGGTAACATCAGAACCCTTGCGATGATCCTAGAAACCTTGCCACGTGTTCACAACATCAGCTGAAACTACCTTTACCCCTCAGACCAGATATTACGTGCATATTTTTTACTGCAGAAGTACGATAATTTTGGACCTCTGAATCTTAGTAACGGATAATGATATCAAAAAAATGTCGAAGATTCCCGAGAATATCATCGGCGAGCTGCCATCAACAGAAATTATACAAGTGGCCATGCACACATTTGATGGCTTTTGTACACAAAAATAATTGTTTATCGTGTTGTTTTGATAAATGGCACAGATTTTTGAAAACGGGAAAATGGTGTTTCTAAACGAATGTCTAAAGAAAGTACAATTAAAATTTGAGGCATTTGCTATGGTTAGCTATTCAGATAATTGAGCCTCACTGTGCAGAAACCGCTATGAACCGGTTTTTCCGGTTTTCTGGATAAGTACGGTAATTTGAACCTCTGGATCTCGGTAACGGATAATGATAGCGAGAAACTTTTCGAAGCTGCCCAAGCATATCATCTTAAGAATATATCGTAAAATTTTCGACGAACTGCCATGAACAGAAATTATGGAAGTGGCCATCCACGCAATTGGTACTTCTCGTACCCCAAAATTTTGGTTTTTCAGGGTTTTCTTAGAAATCCTCTATGAACGAATAGTGCTTTTATAAGCACTTTCATAAGCACTAAGTTCATCCTATACCACAACCTATACCACGCCTAATGCAACAAATCTAACCGATACGCTCAGTTTGTCTGGGCTGGAGAAGGTGCGTAATGTTTAAACGTAGCTCTGTACTGTAGGAAAACTACATTATGCCAGTTCTTCCGATGGGTATACAAATTTTCGCTAGACGAAGCTATCCAAAATAATTGACCCCTTATCTCTGTGATCAATAGAACCAGAGATATGACGTCCTGAAAAATCAGATTTTCGCACGCAGCTTTTTAGAACATATTGGCAGCCTGCACTGTGAAGATATGTTTAGTATTATCCCAATGAGTAGTTTTTCTGTATCTCCAATATTCCCAGAATTACGTTATGTTTAAACCGCGTCAAACCTTCTTCAAAACAGCAATATAATTGGTCTGCTATATTTGGAAATGGGGCCCAATCACACATCTTGCCCCGGGCCCAGTCCTACACTTTATCCCAATGAGTAGTTTTTCTGTATCTCCAATATTCCCAGAA
Source organism: Schistocerca piceifrons (assembly GCF_021461385.2). Lineage (NCBI taxonomy): Eukaryota > Metazoa > Arthropoda > Insecta > Orthoptera > Acrididae > Schistocerca > Schistocerca piceifrons. The sequence continues at coordinate 577,824,338 of NC_060149.1, forward strand.
TTACGTTATGTTTAAACCGCGTCAAACCTTCTTCAAAACAGCAATATAATTGGTCTGCTATATTTGGAAATGGGGCCCAATCACACATCTTGCCCCGGGCCCAGTCCTCGCTGTCAGTTGCCCTGTATGGAGGTGTTGGTAAAAGTGACACAAGGATATTCTGTTTCTCGGACTTGATTTCCTTACTAAACATAATTCAAAAAGCAATCTTTCGCAGCACACTTTCGAACTTGGAGAAACTTTCTTTCCTTTGGATCCTGGTAGACCTCTTTAATTCATATAATCTTATGCAAACCGTGTTCTTTCCAACGAGAGTGCAAGGGAACAGTAGAACAGCCATAGACAACATTTTTGTTCATTCCTCATTACTAGAAGGGCATTCTGTTAGCAAAAAGGTGAATGGCCTTTCAGATCATGATGCACAAATTTTAACTTTAAAAGATTTTTGTGCTTCAACACGTGTTAAATATAGTCATCAGCTGTTCAGGAAAGCTGATCCAGTTGCTGTAGAGAACTTTGTAAACCTTATAAAGGAACAAGAGTGGCAAGATGTTTATAGCGCTGATACAGTAGACGATAAATATAATGCTTTTCTCAAGACTTTTCTCATGCTCTTTGAAAGTTGCTTTCCGTTAGAACGTTTAAAACAGGGTACTAGCACAAACAGGCAGCCTGGGTGGCTGACTAGAGGGATAAGAATATCTTGTAGAACAAAGTGGCAATTATATCAAAACGTTAGAAACAGTCAAAATCTAAATGCAGCAACCTATTACAAACAATATTGTAGGGTGCTTAAAAATGTTATTAGGAAGGCAAAAAGTATGTGGTATGCAGATTGAATAGCTAAGTCTCAGGATAAAATTAAAACCATATGGTCAGTCGTAAAGGAAGTTGCTGGTCTGCAGAGACAGGTCGAGGATATAGAATCAGTGCGTAGTGGGAATGTCCGTGTTACTGATAAGTCGCATATATGTACAGTATTTAATAATCACTTTCTGAATATAGGAGGTGAACTAAATAGAAACCTAGTCCCAACAGGGAATCATATAGCGCTCTTAGAAAAAAGTGTTCCGAGACTGTTACCTGAAATGCTCCTCCATGATACTGACAAGAGGGAGATTGAGTTAATAATTAAATCACTAAAGACCAAGAACTCTCATGGATATGACGGGGTATCTAGCAGAATACTGAAGTATTGTTCTATGTATGTTAGCCCTGTTCTCAGCCATATCTGTAACTTTTCCTTTAGGAGTGGTCGGTTTCCTGACCGATTAAAGTACTCGGTAGTGAAGCCACTTTATAAAAAGGGAGACATTGATAATGTTGACAATTTTAGACCTATTTCTATGCCATCGGTGTTTGCTAAAGTTATCGAGAAGGTTGTATATACAAGGTTACTGGAGTATTTAAATTCACATAATTTGCTGTCAAATGTTCAGTTTGGTTATAGAAATGGTTTAACAACTGAAAATGCTGTATTCTCTTTTCTCTGTGAGGTTTTTGACGGATTAAATAAAAGGTTGCGAACGCTAGGTGTTTTCTTTGATTTAACGAAGGCTTTTGACTGTGTTGACCACAAAATATTACTGCAGAAGTTGGACCATTATGGTGTAAGGGGAGTAGCTTACAATTGGTTCGCCTCTTACTTTAAGAACAGAAAGCAGAGGGTAATTCTCCGCAATATTGAGAGTGGTAGTGATGTTCAGTCCCAATGGGGCACTGTTAGGTGGGGCGTTCCCCAAGGGTCGGTGCTGGGGCCACTGCTGTTTCTTATTTATATAAATGATATGCCTTCTAGTATTACAGGTGATTCAAAAATATTTCTGTTTGCTGATGACACCAGCTTGATAGTGAAGGATCTTGTGTGTAATATTGAAACAGTAACAAATAATGTAGTTCATGAAATAAGTTCGTGGCTTGTGGGAAATAATTTGATGCTAAATCACAGTAAGACTCAGTTTTTACAGTTTCTAACTCACAATTCAACAAGAACCGATATTTTGGTCAGACAGAATAGGCATATTATAAGCGAGACGGAACAGTTCAAGTTCCTAGGCGTTCTGATAGATAGTAAGCTGTTGTGGAAAGCCCATGTCCAGGATCTTGTTCAGAAGCTAAATGCTGCTTTATTTACCATTAGAACAGTATCTGAAATAAGTGACACTTCAACACGAAAAGTAGTCTACTTCGCATATTTTCATACGCTTATGTCGTATGGTATTATTTTTTGGGGTAATTCTTCTGATTCAAAAAGGGTATTTTTGGCTCAAAAACGGGCTGTTCGAGCTATATGTGGTGTAAGTTCGAGAACCTCTTGTCGACCCCTATTCAAAAATCTGGGAATTCTGACATTGCCCTCACAGTATATATTTCCTTTAATGTTGTTTGTTGTTAGCAATATTAGCCTATTCCCAAGAGTTAGCAGCTTTCACTCAGTTAACACTAGGAAGAAATCAAATCTGCATGTAGAATGCACTTCCTTGACTCTTGTGCAGAAAGGAGTGCAGTATTCTGCTGCATCCATTTTCAATAAGCTACCACAAGAATTCAAAAATCTTAGCAGTAGCCCAAACGCTTTTAAGTCTAAACTGAAAAGTTTCCTCATGGCTCACTCCTTCTATTCTGTCGAGGAGCTCCTGGAAGAGCTAAAAAATTAAGGAAATTCCAGTGTTACATTGTTGATTTTCTTCATTTAAACTTACGACTTGTCACCTGAATATGTTTTTTTATGTTTCATTTTATCTGTTTATAATATCGTGTTATAATTTCATGTATTGACTCGTTCCATGACCGTGGAGACCTCTCCTTAATTTGGTCCCACGGAACAATAAATAAATAAATAAAAATAAAATACCGCTGCAATGAAGTAATGTCGCAAGGCGCACCAGGTATGAAGATGTAGCCAACACTGCGTACTCCCACGTTAAAGATGGGTTCTCGTGATAACGTGCTATACGGCACAGGAAAACTAGTTTGGGTATCTGTGGGTATAGACTTACCACAGGAAATGTTATGCATGGTTGGACCACTGGAGAACAATGAACAGTCATATACAATGCACTGTTCTGTAGATGGAAGTGTAGGGCGAATAACTAGCGTAATGTTGGTTTCGGTTAGCCTGGGTGATTTTGGTATGAACAACACGAATCTACCGAAGGGCACAGTGATCGCCACATTTATAGGAAGAGGATATAGATAGGTCGACCACAACCACAAGAATTCTGCTTTACGAATTAAAGTGAGTCATCTGCAGTGCAGTGACTGGCAAGTTATGGAAGCACTATCGTTACAGTTTAAGGATTTGTTCAGTGCACAGGGTCCTCTACCCATCGTTTCTATTACCCAGCATCGCATACCAACAGGGAATGATGCCCCAGTTTAATAGAAGCCTTATCTTACACCGAAGCGTTTACTATCACACATGGAAGAATTTATCGAACGACAACTGGCAGATAGTATTATAGAAACCAGTGATAATCCATGTGAGGCAGCTGTGGTCGTAGTCCGGAATAAATCAACGGGTGGCACAAAGAAATATTACAGAGACACTTGACAATTTCTGTAAATGCAGGTACTTCTCTACAATGGATTTATGTAGTGAGTACCATGAGACGGAGGTAGTACCGGAAGGTAGACCTAAAACTGCTTTTACGGTGCTACGGAGGCATTTTGAATACTGCTGGATGCCATTCAGGATTAAAAATGAGCCAGCAACGTTTCAAAGGCTGCTAAATGGAGTTTTTCTGTCCCTGAATCCAAGGAAGTGCATGGTACATCTCAGTGATACCATAGTTTTTGCGGAAGATATGGAAGAATACGTGAAACAATTAAAATAAGTTTTAAATAGACTAAGAGAAGCGCCTCTTACGCGAAGTACTGAAAAATGTAATTTTGTACAGAGTCAAGACAAGTAGTTGGCCCATGTCGTTAGTCAGGGGGCTGTATGAACTGATCCCTGTTTAATATCAGCAGTTTCTGAACTTACAACTCCACATACGACCAAACAGTTACAATCTTTTCTTGGCCTTTGTTATCATTAACAAAGATTTATAAAGGACTTTGCACAAACTGCTCAATCGTTAAATCATTTGCTGAAGAGCGGCATTAAATTTGAGTGGTCGACAAACTGTGAGTGTACCTTTCAGGCATTAAAGAAACTATAAACCTTGACCCAGTACTGATGTTTCCTGATTTTGGAAATGCATTCATCCTTTCTTACGATGCGAGCAATACAGCTTCTGGTTGTGTCCTGATTCAGGATACAAATGGACAAGAGCATCCTGCTGCATACGCTATTCGACAGTTAAATAGAGCAGACCGCAATTACTCTACCACAGAGAAGGAATTGTTGGCTGTGATCTGTGGGATAATGTACAGATATTACGTATTCACCAACAACGAAAAATTTGTCGTCAGGAAACAAAAGTGGCATTATGAATTTGGCAGTACCGTAAGGTTTTCGCTCTGACACTAATGGTTACTGAAAGTAGAAAGACGAATTTTGCTCGAGCGTTGTCTTACGATTCCCTTATTGAGTTTGTGTCTGCCTCCTTGTAGCTCTGCTACAAAAGAATTAAAAAATCTGGCTTTCAGCGAGTCTAGAAGTGCGAACAAAGGCCGCGTGCACCTGACACGCAAGCAATCTACCTGGTAGCCAAGCATGTTACGTGGGAACTGGTTTTCTCCTAAGTGGATAGACATACTTTTGAGGTTGAATTGTTGGCAAATGTCAGTCAGACGTGTGCCGTTGGTGTGTGTTGCGGTGTGTTGAATTTGTAACAATGATTTTTCTGTATGCTTTTTCTGTCCCAAATAGAGAGTTGGAGTCTCTCATTAGTAGTTTCACGTCATCTTGGTGAAATTTGCTCATAGTTTTTTCGAGTGTGTTCCAGAAATTTTCGACATTTTCGGTGTTTTTCTTATTTTCGATGTTGGTGGAGGCATGTGTATTGATGAGTGTATATTTTTTTATTGGGGCTCTGAATGAGCATAGTCGTGAGTCAACTGTTGATGGGTGTGATTTCTTTGACAGAGTTGATGATAGATCTGTGTTCGAGAAAGGCCATGTCGAAGATTGGTGACCCTTTCGGTACCTTTTGATGTATTTTGCTCTTGACTATGCAACTGTTTCAGTTGGCAGTTAGTCGTGGTTCTTGAAGAGCAACGATGAGAATTTTTTGTCGGTCGATTTCTTATGTGAGATTATTTAGTTTTCGTGTTTGGATCAATGAATCGATGATTAGTTTTGAAATGAATGTTTTCTGCTTGTAGGGAAATTTACCAGAGATCTTCGATATTCTCTGCCGTGCTATCCTGGACTCCCCAGAATCCGAAAAACCAGCTGCAACCTGTCGACAGGCGGGTTGTGTACCACCTGGGGTAAAGTTGAATTTTCTTGCACAGTTCATGTTTGCTTGTGTTTCATTGGTTTGGCATGAGTGATACCAGGACCGGACGGGACCAGACGGTGTTGAAGCCTTTGGAAGCAAATATTTTCAGCTGAGCTCGTTGGGCTAACAGACCGTGACCAGAGTAGCGGTGTTTTTCACTCAGACGTGTCTGGATTTTGGGTTCAACGGATTGAGTAGCCGTTCAGGATTGTGTTAGTATTTGATCACATCAAGTATTTGATTTCCTCGGTACCATCCACATGGGGGAAGCTTTCCCCTATCAGCCACATAGGATTATTATTATTATTATTATTATTATTATTATTACACTCCTGGAAATTGAAATAAGAACACCGTGAATTCATTGTCCCAGGAAGGGGAAACTTTATTGACACATTCCTGGGGTCAGATACATCACATGATCACACTGACAGAACCACAGGCACATAGACACAGGCAACAGAGCATGCACAATGTCGGCACTAGTACAGTGTATATCCACCTTTCGCAGCAATGCAGGCTGCTATTCTCCCATGGAGACGATCGTAGAGATGCTGGATGTAGTCCTGTGGAACGGCTTGCCATGCCATTTCCACCTGGCGCCTCAGTTGGACCAGCGTTCGTGCTGGACGTGCAGACCGCGTGAGACGACGCTTCATCCAGTCCCAAACATGCTCAATGGGGGACAGATCCGGAGATCTTGCTGGCCAGGGTAGTTGACTTATACCTTCTAGAGCACGTTGGGTGGCACGGGATACATGCGGGCGTGCATTGTCCTGTTGGAACAGCAAGTTCCCTTGCCGGTCTAGGAATGGTAGAACGATGGGTTCGATGACGGTTTGGATGTACCGTGCACTATTCAGTGTCCCCTCGACGATCACCAGTGGTGTACGGCCAGTGTAGGGGATCGCTCCCCACACCATGATGCCGGGTGTTGGCCCTGTGTGCCTCGGTCGTATGCAGTCCTGATTGTGGCGCTCACCTGCACGGCGCCAAACACGCATACGACCATCATTGGCACCAAGGCAGAAGCGACTCTCATCGCTGAAGACGACACGTCTCCATTCGTCCCTCCATTCACGCCTGTCGCGACACCACTGGAGGCGGGCTGCACGATGTTGGGGCGTGAGCGGAAGACGGCCTAACGGTGTGCGGGACCGTAGCCCAGCTTCATGGAGACGGTTGCGAATGGTCCTCGCCGATACCCCAGGAGCAACAGTGTCCCTAATTTGCTGGGAAGTGGCGGTGCGGTCCCCTACGGCACTGCGTAGGATCCTACGGTCTTGGCGTGCATCCGTGCGTCGCTGCGGTCCGGTCCCAGGTCGACGGGCACGTGCACCTTCCGCCGACCACTGGCGACAACATCGATGTACTGTGGAGACCTCACGCCCCACGTGTTGAGCAATTCGGCGGTACGTCCACCCGGCCTCCCGCATGCCCACTATACGCCCTCGCTCAAAGTCCGTCAACTGCACATACGGTTCACGTCCACGCTGTCGCGGCATGCTACCAGTGTTAAAGACTGCGATGGAGCTCCGTATGCCACGGCAAACTGGCTGACACTGACGGCGGCGGTGCACAAATGCTGCGCAGCTAGCGCCATTCGACGGCCAACACCGCGGTTCCTGGTGTGTCCGCTGTGCCGTGCGTGTGATCATTGCTTGTACAGCCCTCTCGCAGTGTCCGGAGCAAGTATGGTGGGTCTGACACACCGGTGTCAATGTGTTCTTTTTCCATTTCCAGGAGTGTATTATTATGTCATCAGCAAATCCGATATGGTGTATCTTTCCACCACTGGAATAGATGTGTATTGTTCGATTCAATATTTCCATCACATAAATATGGGTTATAATTACGTTACATTGCTGCTAGTTGACATATTTCTATTTTTTTCTTAGACAGTTGCTACCTGTTACTCCATCAAAGGAATTTATGTGCACAGCATTGTTGCAATGCAGACGTTCAAATTATCCGATTTCTGTAATTTCATTTCGATACCAGAACGTTCTAATCGGATTCAGTCAGTCAATCTTAATGTGGATATCAGACTACGGCTCTCATCATATGATAGATCATGCATTACTCCCGCTCGGAGATTCTTATTTAAGGACTTGTGGGCATCAAGTTATTCAGCAGAATAAGCCTTATGTTTTTGTGCTAATTACGGTATGGAAAAAATGCAACAAAGACGATTTCCCCTATGGCAGTGGGGATATTTGCACATGTCTGTATTCAGCAATGACTGCCAGCTGCCACAACACCTCACACAATGCATGCGGCAGGCAACACAACTGTGCGTGCACTTCAGACTTCATTCAGTAAGACGTCAGGAGATGGACGGAAACGTCAAATTAACATCGCTTTCCGAGTCGTATTCAATCCAGAATGAGGTGTTATTAAGGTAGTTCAGCGTTCTAGCAACTACACTTTGATAATTCCCATATGAGTATTCCGATAGCCAAAAGAACCCGTTAGTGTGAAACCATCGGGAACTGCATTAATATGATACTGCAAGAATTTGAGACAATTCGTGGACTCTTCTCTTCGCTGGGTGACCTATTACTGTTCTTTGGAATTCTCTCTGTCCTAGGCGTAATGCAAATGGAACTTCACATTGTAAGTAGACTGTTCAGGTTTTTTTATTGGTAACGCCACGTAGCGTTCTGCATGAAAATCATTGGCTGTGCTGTGTTCAGTCTGTGGCTGGTTTGCATTGTTGTTGGCTATTGTAGTGTTGGGCAGCTGGCTGTTAACAGCGCGTAGCGTTGCGCAGTTGGAGGTGAGCCGCCAGCAGTGGTGGATGTGGGGAGTGAGATGGCGGAGTTCTGAGAGCGGATGATCTGGACAGAGACAGTGAATTTGTAATATTAGAAATCATGGACTGATATAGATATAATGACTTTTGAACACTTTTAAGGTAAATACATTGTTTGTTCTCTATCAAAATCTTTCATTTGCTAACTATGCCTATCAGTAGTTAGTGCCTTCAGTAGTTTGAATCTTTTATTTAGCTGGCAGTATTGGCGCTCGCTGTATTGCAGTAGTTTGAGTAACGAAGATTTTTGTGAGGTAAGTCATTTGTGAAACGTATAGGTTAATTTAGTCAGGGCCATTCTCTTGTAGGGATTACTGAAAGTCAGATTGCGTTGCGCTAAAAAAATATTGTGTGTCAGTTTAAGCACACTCATGTATAATTTTTCTAAGGGGACGTTTCAACATTCATGAGTCGCTTTCCGCTTTTCTTGTCAAACATCAACAACTTGTAATCACTGCGAGTTACAACTGTGTGATGATAATGGTACAGGTTGTCAGTAGTTGTGGTGGTGTTTTTGTCAAACTGCTTACAGTAACGTTAATGGCAGCGCACATAATTTAGCGATGACTACCTACTTAAGTACAGAAAGTGTTGTGGCGTCGTCGCTTCTCTTTATTTGGCATCAGCATGAGTAATCCGATTTAACGAACATAGTACTCCATTCGCGAGCTGCTAATGACACAGTATGACTAGAGATCAACGTGCGGGTATTACATTAATTCTGCAGTGAATTGCTTAACAAATATTACCCTCAGCTATGCACCTGGAATGACTCATTACACAGGCACTTTATGTTGCACTTGGTTAAGTGATGAGTTCGCTGCAATCCTGCTTCTACTGTTCGTAAATACTTGTATACTGACCATTAGTTATTTGACTAAATATGCACTACAATCTGATTCGCATGTATATGACATGGGTTAGCGCTGTCACAAAGCAATGACTAAGGGTTGGATGCCGTTGAAGTACCGTTACATTGTTGACAAGACAAATGTTCGCAAATCACCTCTATTGCCTCAAAAAACAATTGCATCTTAAATGTCGGAGGGCCGACGTCCACAATGTCACAGCGCAGATGAAAATTTGTGACCGACTGGGCTTCGAACCTGGACCTCCTGCTTACTAGACAGACATGCTGACCACTGCACTACTTTATTTTAAAGTTTGAGAAGACTTTCAGCACCAGGTAGGCGGAGGCAAAGAGGGCAGGGGTCGAAGATCCGAGGCCTGGCCACAATGCCTCCGTCCGCAGCTCGTGGTCGTGCGGTGGCGTTCTCGCTTCCCACGCCCGGGTTCCCGGGTTCTATTCCCGGCGGGGTCAGGGATTTTCTCTGCCTCGTGATGACTGGGTGTTGTGTGATGTCCTTAGGTTAGTTAGGTTTAAGTAGTTCTAAGTTCTAGGGGACTGATGACCATAGATGTTAAGTCCCATAGTGCTCAGAGCCATTTGAACCATTTTTGAACAATGCCTCCCTCATACCTGTCACTGAGTAGCTGCATTATTCCCATGTACTCCATGTTTGTTCCCATATATGCCTTAAACTGTAGAACAAAATTAAAGTAGTAATTGAGGTAAAATAAATTACAGATTGTCGCCTCCAATGCTGTGCGTTCCTTGTAGAACATAACTTATAGCAGTGAAAAGGATGACGGGGAAAATACATAACAAACATTCATTCAGAAATATATGCACAATTTAAGTTATTATGCACTGGATGCATATGAGGTCTGTAAGGAAGCCATATATTTTTCAACAAATGAAAGAAATTTCGGAGCCAGAGGGGTTTTGCCAAATTAGAACAGTTCTGATTTTAGAACAAACGTAAAAGAATATTCCAGGAATAAAAAAATTGAAAGAAAAGTATTCTGCTTCTAATCAATAAAACAGTCCACCTCTTTGTAGCCCACGTAAAGCAATAGACAAAAATTTTGAAACCATGCCTTATATTTGTTATTCTTCTTCAACTTAAAATGTTCTTCTGCAATGTAAAACATGTACTCTTCTAAGTTCGAAGTTTTGTTTGTGAAGACGTAAAACACAAACTGTCCCAGAAGCCACGAATAACTGTTATTCTTTGCGGACGGGTAACATTTCCAGTCGGATTGTGAAGCTTCAGTTATCGGTATATGACTTTCAGCGATTCTGTTGATAGTGCTAATTCCTTCCTAGTCCAGTTCCAAATTCTGATTCTATTTTCACATAAGAAGATGTGCGCTATAGTTTCTACAAGCCGACATTTGTCGCAGTATGGAGATGGTCTCAGTTTGATTTTCCATAATCGTTCCGTTGTGGGTATGGTTTCGTTTACAACGTTGTATCATACGGCACTGACTCTAGTTGGTAGAATTTTACTGTTGATTTTTCCAGACGTTCACCCAGTTTTTAGTAGGTTAATTTACCTGAATTGGGTTGTGAAGACGATGTCTGGTAATATAATCATAGACAGTTCGAGTGTTGGTCTGTGCTGGTGGAAGTCTTATACAGCTCTAATCGACATCGTACTTTCGGACGTAATCTATGCTGGCATCTATATGTACTACTTTAACAGGAGCGTTCCTATCCCCAGGATCTAACGAGAGGAACGAAAGTTTCGTGATGCCTGTCTTAGTGGTATGTATTAGTTTAAAAGCACGTCTTTAATTCCAAGTCCTCCGTTTTGCCTCTGCAAAGTCGCCGTGTGGAAGGATACTTAGGAGATATTTTGCTAAGTATGTATGTATTTATAAACTGAATTTTCTGCAGTCGATCTAACTATCGCATGTCATGGTCCTTCAACAAGGTTCCGATGACGTTAAGTTTCCGCTCCCAATTGTTCGTAGCCATGCGCTTGAGATTCACCCTTAACCACAATCCGAGTTGGAGTCTCTCTTCAGTTATATCTAACCAGTTCGCACCTATTGCACTAATGTAAGAACCGAGATGCAGTATTTTGGATTTAAAATTTTGTAAATTTGTGGTAAGATCTTATGGGACCAAGCTGCTTAAGTCATCGGTCCCTAAGCTTACACACTACTTAACCTAACTTAAACTAACATAGGCTATGGACAACACACACACTCATGCCGGAGGGAGAACTCAAACCTCCGACGGTGGGCACTGTCGGGACACAGCAGCCAAACTCTCTGCAGCACCTATCTACACACGCTCCTCATCAGACGCGAATTCCCATCTTTGCCGCATATCACATGCGCGGTACATCCTCCTGCCCCCCCCCCCCCCCCCGTCCATTATTCCATTATTCCACTCACTCGCGGCCACACTGTATTCCTGCGAGGGTTCGGACGATGATGTGCGTCTAGCACTGAAAACTTTCGATGACCCGTCGGGACCCGAATAATTATATAGGATGTTTCAGGAGGCATAGTAAATATTGTAGGAGGTGGTAGTATAGACAAATTGCAGGAAAAATGCCATATAACATGTGCCCAATTTTTATTACGTAGCCGGCCGGAGTGGCCGTGTGGTTCTAGGCGCTACAGTCTGCCTCGGACATGGATGTGTGTGATGTCCTTAGGTTGGTTAGGTTTAATTAGTTCTAAGTTCTAGGCAACTGATGACCTCAGAAGTTAAGTCGCATAGTGCGCAGAGCCATTTGAACCATTTTATTGCGTACATATAGCTGGGTTCAATGCATTTTCGTTTCGTATGTTGGTCCTTACAGGACCCAGTTGTCTACACTTCCTTGAAAATGAACTTCCAGCGTTATTGGAAGAGGTTCATTTGGGTACAAGAGTGTGTATGTTCCTCCAGCATGACGAGGCTCTTGCACATTCTAGTCGTCAGGTGACACATTATCCAAACCTAACATTTCCCAGAAGATGGATCAGTAGATATGGGCACTTTTCTTGGCCTTCAAGGTCCCCGGACCTTATCTCTTTGGATTTTTGCCTGCGGGGATGGTTAAAGGCGAAGTCTACAAAGAAAAAGTAAACCCAAGAGCCGATTTGATCGTTCGGATTATGAGTAGTGCAGCCCTCATAAAAGAACGCAAAGACGACCTCAGAAGAGCTACACGTGGTGTTATCAAGAGAAGTCAAATGTGCATTGAAGTTGGTGGGAAATTTTAGAAAATCAACTTTGAACGTCCTCATTTGCCTTTGTTTTGAGTTTGTTAGGGTTACGTACTAACAGCTGTATCTCTGTAGTCAATAAAAAGTGGACGCATTTATATGGAATTTTTTAATGTAATTCGTCTGTACTACCACCTGCTAAAATAGCTACTATTCCACCTGAAACACCCCGTATATGGATATATGTGTGGTGTCTGTTCTTTCGGACATGTCCGAAAGAAAAGACACTACGAATCCGGGTTAGAACCTGGTCAAGCACAAATTTTCATCTGACGGCGGTGTTCTATTTTAACGCCCATGACAGCCTGGACATCTGTCCTTCGATATTTAATTGATTAACAAGGCTGTCTATTTCGATTCGTAGTGTCTGTTCTTTCGGAAATGTCCGAAATTACAGACACACACACACACACACACACACACACACACACACACACACACACACACACAAACACACACACACACACAAACACACATTTTTATCTCAAGTGCTACTCGGAAAATGTTTGGCAACTCAGTGATAGTGCTGGACTGGAGCTGCATTAACCTACTCATTTCACTAGATATAGTAGTAATTTTCTGAACAATTCCTGTTTAATAAGTGACAGCGACAGTGTCTCTTGTCGTTTACTTTGTCGGAAACTGCTTCTTTCTGCCCTAGCCTATACTACAGCAATCGTGATTGCTCACATTCTTGACACCTTACTGGACGTGCTACTGCAACTGTAGCAAAAGATTCAAATCCCGCTGGAAAAGTATGTTTCAAGTCAGATGGTTTTGCTCCTCCCCTACTGTCACTGAAAACGATCACAACGATATTAAGTATAGGAATCCTACGAAACCCTTGAGTTCATACTGCGGTGTTGTGCAGATGAAAAAAGTAGTTTTCACAATTATCAGATGACAGATGGAATTTGTCAGATTCCACCAATTATGACTGCATTATTAATTGTAGGTTCACATGCACTTTTCTGCCGCTTATTGTAACTGTTTTTTGAATGTTAGAGCTGGAAGAATAGAAACATCAAATTTTCGCCGTATGGAATGTTCGAATTCACCTTAAGTCTTCACGTTTCGAGCAAACGCAGAACATCCGTCAGAAAAGCTGACAACAATAAGCCAGGCCGTGCCTGTCTTCTGGCGGATATGCCAGTGACAGTGATCTCAATAACAATGCTGTACATCAAAGATACATTTCTAACTCAACCACTGGAGAAGCAGCAAAATTGTGAATTGTGTCTGGTGAATACGCTTTCAAGGTTTTGGTCCGATTAAGACAGTCAAACACAAATAATTGTCGCAGTTATTAATTTATGGCATTTAGTTCGCCTTCAGTGCATCGATGTACTACAAGAAATTGCACTCTAGCCCCTAAACCTAGTTACAGAAATGCGAATAAGATTCAGTGACATATAATGAGGATCTTGCGGCCCTTGCCACCCGCAACTCTGAGACGAAGCTATAGTCACTTCCGAGGTCGCTCACAGAACACATCAGCTGGTTTCCTTCCTGGCAGTATAACTGAAACTTGGCAACAGCGCAGAATATGTTTGGCAACTCTGTAACCTACGACTTACTTCCTTGATGGCACAGAACTATCCTGCTACATTCACTTGATATTATCGTGTCATTTCAGTTGAATACTGTGAGTGATTTTCTCTTGAGATGTGACATAAGGATATCAGCTAACGCTTTTGAGTCAACGAAAGTCGTTCCACACGGGAAAAACAACTACTCTCGTCTCTTATGTTGAGATGTATCTGCCATCGCGGCTACTCAGCCAGTAAGTACGTTAATGACATCAAACCTTTTCGCTAGCTCCTAGGTAACGCGCTTGCCTCTCAGCTGCACGCAGCCTTTGTTCGCCTTTCGAGACTCGCTAAAAGCAAGATTTTTAATGCTTTTGTAGCAGAGCTACAAGCAGGCAGATACAAACTCAATAAAGGAATCGTAAGACAACGCTTGAGCAAAATCCGTCTTGCTACTTTTAGTAACCCTTAGTGTCAGAGCGAAAACCTTACGGTACTGTCAAATTCATAATGCCACTTTTTTTTGCCTACATGTTTTTCGTTGTTGTGAATACGTAATTTTATCTATGAGCTGCCACATTTCCATAATACTTGCTAATGATACAGGAAATGAAGTAAATACAGACCTTTTCGAATTCAAAAGTTGGTAATATCCTACTAATTCGTGTTAAAATAGGCTCAATCGTCTTACAGATTTTGCTTTATTAAGATAGACTGCCGTCTTGATGCTTCTGTAGTAAGCTGCATTTAATTTGTATTAGCACAGTGAATATTTTAACTGCGTTTTCCATTAGTTTACTGAACGCAACAGTAATCGTCAAAGAGAAATTAATCATCAGCAGAATTTTGTTTCACGATACTTAAAACAATCTGACAATGCTAAAGTAGTTTACAAATTCTACACCCATAGAAACCTACTGGTTCTACCGATGTCATTAAAACAGTGTTGTTTGAAGAGTGTTTTCTTCTAGAAATGAATTGCCTTGACGGTTGATCGATCAGGAGCTGGAAAGGTAAAATTTTACGAGAGTATGACGAGAGGGACAAGTGCTTAAGAGAGGACTTCCCTATCAATACAAGTGCCTGAGAGACGACTTTCCTATCAATCTCCCGGATAGTTTTGTTTCTCAAATCAACAGAGTACGTTATCATGCAGTAGCACAGGTGATGTAGTTTTGTTGCTCGAATTTCTTACACTGCGACCGAAAGGTGCTCAGTTGTTGGCAACAAATTCCAGCTGTGATGCACACACCCCTTGAGGCAGAATTCGTAGCCGAAAACACACTTTTGTAGATATCAGATGTAAAATATTATGTTCACACTACTCTTTGCTCGAGTTTTCGTCTTTTGGTGGAGCTCAGCCTTTCATTTCTTCTTAGGAAGTGAACGATAAAGGCATCATAGCACGTCACCAGTAACAGTGCTGTATAGGAATGCTCAATGAGCGACCTGATGACTTTCAATAATAGTCACTCCGTAGATTTTTGTTGTTTCGAATTAGACCATGCAGTACTCCTACACCAGACTTCTGAACTTTGCCTGTTGAATGCAAATGTCGCATGATGGTTAAATGATAGTCCATCACATATCAGTAATCGAGACTTCCTTAATGTGGAAAATCACTCATGCCAGAACGATCTTTGTTGAAACAAAAATATCTTTTTCTGGCGTATTTTTCCCAAAAGCACTCACTCCACACACAGTTCAAATCTTTCTAGTTGCCTCCTCTGCATTCATCCCTCTGTTATACCAAAAGCAAATATTATGTTGCAGATGTTTCACCTTTTTCCACTTGCGACTCAGTTTTACAATGCTTCACCGTAGTTCATGATTTTCAAGTATGCAAAATCCAATGCTTAACTGCAAGATGATAACTAGAACTTCAGATTCGAAAATGGCAGTTGATACATACACTGACAGCGTCGCGTCGCGTTCACATGAGGATTTCAGGCGGCGGATGGCGTCTGGCCGGTGGTCGGTAGCAACTGCAGCGCGAGGAAACGCTCTAGCGTAAGCTGTTCTGATCGCGACGCAGCCACGAGCTGTCCTGCGGAATTGCTTCTGGAAGTACTTGTTATTGCTGGTGGGTAGAATGTGAAGCGAATTATCTTCGATGTTCAATCAAACTCATAACTTTAGACGAGGGCCGAGATGTGGTAAAAAAAAAAAAAAAAAAAAAAAAATTACAGTTGGACGCGAACAGCCGACTATAAGTTCAGAATGCACGACGATTACCACTTTTTTTTTTCATTTTGCTCGTTATTGATCGTTGTGGACGTCGCAAAACAACCTGTTCAAGTTCGGCGGTTGATCCTTTCACTCAGTTTTTTATTATTGAGGCCACCCCGCTCTCTGACCGAACACGCTGAGCTACCGTGCCACCTGCCACTAGACCACGGGCTCATACAATCCAACGACATCTAGGAAGTAGACAACACTTCCTCCTAACACTTCCGCATCTTACAGTGTTGCCAGATTGTGCAGATTGCCGGACTTAGAGTTGTCAGGGGCGGTCAATTTTATTGGCCACCTTAAGTGAACGACTCGGACTTAGTCTCTGTGGCGGCCAGCGGCGTTCAGTTTTTATGTCTAAGACTGTACTTTAGATGTTTCCTATATCGGTAGAAATTCAAAGTAATACCGGTAATGCAATACTCTTTCTTGGAGTGTGTATTGGGTTTGGAGGATCTCTCTAGCAGATTAACCTGGTGGGTCCTTAAATTGAGTGATTTCGATTACACCGTTGCTCACAAACCCGAAAAAAAACAACAATCAAACACAGATACTTTGAGCTGCAAGGATGCAGTACTGCAAAATCTGGGTAAACATATAAGTGAGTGGCAATGCAAACAGGCAGCTAACTGGGATTGTCAGGAATTTAGGTTTCAGTCACAGTTCACAACACATGAAGGCTTACTTTGTAGATATAGAAAATATTGGCCATGTGTAGTGATTCAGTTGTTACTAAGTGTTACAAAAGGCACATGACCATGTCTTTTAAGGTCGTGGATTGACAGGAGAGTAGCTGAAAAGTTTTGGTGGTGTACAAGGAAATGTGATATGCATCAATATGTACGGAATTGCATACTATGCCCACAGCGAGTGGATCTCAGCAAAAAAAAGATTCGTTTTCAAAAGTTACCACAGGCGTCCAGCCTTTTCAAGCGATTTATGTTCGTATTTTACGTCCATTCAATAGAACTCCAGCTGGTAATAAATACATATTAACAATAACTTACCATTTTTCGAGGCTTATATCCATGACAGCAATTCCCAACCAGCGAGCTATAATGATTGCTACAGTCTTAGTGTGTAATTGGATTCTTAAATTTGGCGTGATGGAGACCTTAGTAACTGATCATATTAAGTTCTCATCTAATGTGATGGAACACCTATGCTGTGAACTTCATGTTCGCAAGGTACGGACAAGCCCGTTTCATCCACAAGCAAACAAACGAACGGAATGCGTTCGCCAAATGATATCGGAGATGATGAGTTACAATATCAATAGCCAACACACAGAATGCGACACATACCTTAGTTATGTTGTCAGAGCATTCAATTCTGAAGTCCATACTAGTACTGGCCTCTCGCCTTACATGGTGGTCTATGGAAGAAAAAGCCATCTCCCTTCGGCATACCAAAACCAAAGTTGGGATCCAAAGTGGAGTCGACAGAGAAATTTGCAAAAAGGATACGTGAGGTATGACAAAGGGTTTGGCAAGCCAATTCAAAAGCACTGGAAAGGTAAGAAAATTGTTCAAATGACTCTGAGCACTGTTGGACTTAACATCTGAGGTCATCAGTCCCCTAGACTTAGAACTACCTAAACCTAACGAACCTAAGGACATGACACACATCCATGCCCGAGGCAGGATTCGAACCTGCGACCGTAGCAGCAGCGCGGTTCCGGACTGAAGCACCTAGAACCGGTCGGCCGCGCCGGCCGAAGTGGCCGTGCGGTTAAAGGCGCTGCAGTCTGGAACCGCAAGACCGCTACGGTCGCAGGTTCGAATTCTGCCTCGGGCATGGGTGTTTGTGATGTCCTTAGGTTAGTTAGGTTTAACTAGTTCTAAGTTCTAGGGGACTAATAACCTCAGCAGTTGAGTCCCATAGTGCTCAGAGCCATTTTTGAACCACAGCGGCCGGCTTGGAAAGGCAAGAATGTGTGACACAGCGAGCATGTAAGTTTCCACATTTCAGAGTTGGCCGGTGGGTATTGATTACGAATCCATACATGCCAAAATGGAGAAACAAGAAATTTTTAATGAAATATAATGGCCCATATCAGGTTGTAAAAATGCTCTTCTTGTTCAGTGTGAAAATCCAGTTACCTACCAAAACATCGATTATTCATATTGGTAGAGTGAAGCCATTAGATTCTGTGATAGATGGCTTGCTGCAAATTGTGGTAAGGGCACCATAGCAAAGCAAGAAACAAAGGAAGGTTAAGAAGAATGTGCAATGCATAGAGCACCATACAAACTTCGATCGAGGAACTAGTCTTACAGTGTATTTTTACGTGTTTCCTTCCTTTGTTTTGTAGTATTATATGTGTATTGCATGTTAGCGGTAAACAAGGTACTAGGGTGAGTTACACATTGTTGTTGTTATGGGGACGCTCTTCTGAAGAATGGAAGGGAATGGACAGCCATTTCACTCCACTACGTTGCATTATGGCAGGGACACCCCAAGGAATTATTGTATTCACGTCGTTACCACACACTGTCACAGAGAAGTGTTGAAACCCGAACCACATTTTCAGAAAATAGGAACCCGTTGGATTTACTCAGTCTATTCGGTGGCAACTAGAATAATCAACTTACTTGGATGGGAGACCTAGGGGCATAGAAAGGATGGAACTGCAGAACAGTGGAATCTTGATTAATGACGCGACTTGTGGTATAGGAGGGAGTAATTATCGTTTACCTGCAACCATTACCGGTAACCTTGATTAAGTTATCAACACCGATGTTATACCTATAAGTACACTACCTACCCAGAATCTTGCCTTTCTTAACGGCACCTTGATTAAATGGTTCGTTCAAACGGCTCTGAGCACTAAGCGACTTGACTCCTGAGGTCATCAGCCACCTAGAACTTAGAACTAATTAAACCTAACTAACCTAAGGTCATCACACACATCCACGCCCGAGGCAAGATTCGAACCTGCGAGCGTATCGGTCGCTCGGTTCCAGACTGTAGCGCCCAGAACCGCACGGCCACTCCGGCCGGCTCCGCACCTTGAATCCATAACTCCAGTACTCGACCGATAAGCTAATCACAGAGGAAAAAGGACACTACTATGGAACAGATAATGAGGCATATTCAAAATTTCCGGGAACAACAACATCGGAACGTTACAACTATCAGTGTTTAAACTTTTATTATAGCCGTGTTGCTTATAACAACTTGTATGCTCTACCTATTCTTGGGGTGTAAAGCTGCCAAGCTTTCAGACCTGCCATTGCATTAAACCCCGTGGAATGGCTTGCTGCCATACGCTAAACAATAAGAACTAGAGTTACTTGTCGTAATACTTGTTATCAGATTATAGTAATTTGGGATTAAAACCATATTTTAAGGAAAGGAGTGATAATGAGCAGTAAGGCCACTCTCGTGAGTTGCTACACAACAATTGCTAAATGAAAACCTTTTGTAAATATGGCATATGTATATGAAGTTGTTCTAGAGTGACACCAACCCAAACTTCAGGGCGAATTTCTTTAAGAAGGGAAGATTGTTGCACAGCGACCCTGTCTCCAGGTGCACTAAAAATTTTCCGGAGAGTTTGCTCGACATAGGCGGTAAAAGAACCAAACCAATTCAGAGCGTGTGTCACAACTTTAACCGAGACCATGCAAAGGGTGGCAGTATTAACAAAAGGAGGGCAACGTCCATACCACATTGCTGCACAGCGAGCGGCTCTATAGCAGGGAGTGCAAATGGTGCAGTATGACGTCACCCAGACCGTCGTTCTGCAAAATCTACAGTACGGAAAAATGACATGCAACATCCGAGCTCTATCGTTCCAATGCGTGTTAGTACTGGTGATAAACGCAGAGGCACGGAAAACTGTTCGTACTTGAGAGAACACGATGCTGACAGGACTGCTGTCACCTCTGTTTAAACGAGGGCAAATGGCCGCCTAAGCTGCTACAATGACGTGATATCTCTGTCTTGGACAACTTGTCCTCAGTGTGTGTTCATTCCGTCTGCATCACCGATCCCAACGGAGTGACAGTTTTGCTAGTTGCCGGTCAGCGCTGATGATATGCTACTTTCCGCCTGTCTACAGCAATAAACTACGAGACTGTAGCCTGCCCGCTGCGGGTGGACTTCGTCGCTCCACGCCGTCGCTCCTGATAGGTCGCAGTCGTGACAAATATAACATGGAGACCTATGGAGCCTGCCTGTCTCTGGTGAGAGACCTATCCGACTAATTGCGAGCTGCCATCTTCTACTTGCTGGGTGGACGCCTAAATGCCATCTGGCAGGACGTACGCTGTGTGTGCTGAGGGAGCTCTGGGCTTCCACCTTCACGACATCCACCATCCGGAAGATGCTGCAGTACAGGTCTAAGCGCACGTCTCTCTTTGAGTGCGATGAGACGCTCAAGTTCAGCACGGCACGTCCGTGGGCCGCCACACAGGCTCCCTCTGCCGCCCCCACGCTGCTCTCCAATCGCACACTATTGGAGCTGTTTGGGTGCTGTGTCTAGCATTTCTCTCTGGCATCTGGGCGAGCAGCCCAGCCTGTTTCCTTAGCAACGGAGAAGCCAATATTCACTGTCGCAAACACGTTAATAATATATTTCAGAAGCTGCTGATTCTCGGGCGCCTTCAGATGTAAGACTGAAACACTCACCAGCCCTAGGAGCTGAACCTCAAACACAGTGTAACGTCACCCACTCGCCTCTCCAACCTCGACGCTCACTGATCTTCTGACCCGAGAGGCGGGTACAAGGTTTGACATTCTGACAAGCCTTACAGATGGACAATGCTTTACATATCCTCCACGTCATATTACCGAAATGAAAAATAATTTTCAGTTACAAGAAACACTTCCCCAGTCCAAAATGAGCGTGACTCAAACATGTGTACCAAATGATGTTACTCACTAGGTCTTGGGGTATGTACGACAACCAAAGTGAATCATCTAAATATCGGCGCTGAAACAGAATCTTTTTTTTTCAGTAGGTAGTACAGCCTGAGGACAATCTCCCTCTCTGAATTTATTCTTTAGACTGAGGAGAGCTGCATCCTTGTCTTGTTTTTTGGAAATCTCTCTCAATGAGGCAGTCACACAGTTCTCAAAAGCTACATTCTAGACGTAAAATACAATGAAAATTTAAGTTCTTCGACCAAACAATAAATAGCTTCTATCTCTGTCACCGAGTAATTTCGTTCACTTTTTGGAAGTAGCCTACTTCCAAAAGCAATAGACTTCTTCATCAAATTTCCACCTTTTGCGTGTTCTTGAAATATCACTACACCCAATCCAGTCTTCACGCTATACATGGCCTTACAAAAATCTTTTCACAAATCAGAGTGCTAAAATATAGGGACAGCTGTTAGTGCATCTTTTAATGCTGGAAATTCACGTTCAGCTTTCGCATTCCACGTCAGAATCATATTCAAAATCCTGTGCCCCAAAAATTTATTCTGCGTGGATGTAAAATAATATTTTTTAATGATCGTGGTGACCCCATGATAGCGAAGAATGCAGAGCAAAACATTTAAAATTGGTTGAGCTTCTCCCAAGACCTCTGTGCCATGAAAATATCGTCTACATATCTTGTCACATTGCGGCATAGTGATTCGTCAAGGATGCTGTCTAAACCTGTAATAAATGCTGTGGAGGAAATATTTATTACAGAAGGAAGGCATTTGAATTGATAGCCTCTACCGAAGACATGGAATACTGTATCTTGTCAACAGAATGATTCTAGTTCGATTTTCCAGTAACTCAATTGCAAGCCAATCGATGAGAAAACGCTTATACCATGAAATTTATGTATTAATTCTTCTAGGTTTCCTGGACTAGCAGATTTCAATGCAATTACACTATTGATTTGGCTGGAATCGCGAATTGTTTATTCCTTTTTGGCACTACCTGTAATGGGCTGTTGTATGATAAGACGGTAGGGTAAATCACCTTATCTTCAAGCATTTTCATTGTTTCCTGGAACGCTGCATACTTGTATGTCAGTGGTATTGCGTAAGGTTCTACAAAAAATTTCTCATGCTTCTTTTCTTCAAACTTGTATTGGAAATTCTTGATGGCACATAGCTTTGGTGAAAAGCATGACACATTGTCGGGTATGTTTGTCAACTCCCCTGTCTCATATGAACCTATGTCTCAAATTGCTTGTATCTTTTCTTGGATCCTTCATTGAACCTCTTGTATCACCAAAACATCATCTCTCGAAAGGTTTTCCCTTGATTACCGCATAAACCCTCTCTCCATTCTTCACGTCCTTCAATTTCTAAACATTCTTTTCAACAACTCACTGTTATCTGCACACAGATTGCTTGTACTTCTAAATGGAGGTGCGCAGGTGTCTCCCTCTGCAAAATTACTTCACTATTTCCAAGACCCAGAATTTCCTGATTTATCCTTCATGAAATACATACCTGTTATCAGGTTTATAGCCAGCTTTGGTACTACTAGGAGCTTTCACTCTACTTTGTGCCCTTGACAAACAAATTCTAGTTGGACATGTTGGCTCACCTTTGTACTCTTTCCAATTATGGCTCTCTTTACTTTGTCTTCTTCAGTCCTAGTGTTAGCCAATGGTTGTTTTCAATACGCCTCCCGAATGCTATATTCGAGATGGCGGAAATCTGTATGTCACTGTCCAGAACAGCTCACAGCTGGCTCTCCCCTACCATAACTATAATTACTGCGTGACAGTCTTACATGCTGATATCCTTCTTTTCTTCTAATAGTGTTTCTCCTAGATGCTCATAACCTATCAAGTTTATTTGGCTCTTTCTGATGTCATTCATGTGTCCGTCAGACACCTTTCCCATGTGTAACACCTGTCATTGCAAATATGTGTTTCCTGCATTATTGTTTGATTTGGAGATCATGTTTCTATAATTTCAGACTGAGGTCTTGTTCCTTTTGCTCATTCAAATTTTGCTTGAATCACTGTCCATTGTTACGCTGGTAGTGACTCCAACTTACTTGATTCAGCTGACATGGACAAAGCCTTGTGGTCGAAATCTATTATTTCTACGTTTGTTGTAGGGCATTGCACCCACATATAATTATTCTCCAACTCCTATTGCCTTTCTTGTGCATAATCTTCTCAAAAACGTCTATCAGATACATGGCCTATAGTTCACTGGTAATTTCATGTGGGAATCTATACTACTGTGTAAAGACAAGTCGGTGTTTAACGTTGTTACCAAGAATTTTGAAAAACTTCGAATTAAATTGCTTCAGATTTTTGCGCAATACTGTAATAAAAGTTCAGACAGACATAGAATACATATTTTTAATATATATGGTGTATAAATATATATTTATTGTATAGGAGGGAAATGTTCTTAGCAAAAATCTCGCAAAGTTCTTAACCGATTTGCTTCAAATATTTACACAATACTCTAATAAATGTTTGAATGGACATAGGTTATACAGTTTGTTAAACTTCTATGGTGTATAAACATGTAAATAAAATCTATACTACTTTATACACTCAGTTCATTGTTTACGGTTGTCACCAAAAATTCGAAGTTTTCTTGACTAATTTACTTCATATTTTTACATCATACTTTAATGAACGTCCAGACATATATCATATACAGGCTACACACACACACACACACACACACACACACATATATATATATATATATATATATATATATATATATATATATATATGAGAAATATTGTTAGCATAAATCTCGAAAAGTTCTTGACCAATAACTTGCTTAAAATATTTGCATGATGCTCTAATAAATGTTCGAATAGGCATAAGCTATACATATTTTAATATGTATGACATATACGTACATAGGCACTGACTGAAGGGAAAACATTAGCAACAATGTCGGAAAGTTCTTGACCTATTTACTTCAAATTTTAACATGATACTCTATGAAACATTGGACAGGTATATGTTACATAATTTCTTTAATTTATGTGGTAGATAAACATACACATATATACCATGTAAAGGGGAAATGTTAGCAAATTCTCTAAAAGTTCTTCCCCGACTTCCTTCATATTTTTTACACTATACTCTAATAATCATTCAGATATGGGCTATATATTTTTTACACTACAGTGTACAGGTTTACTATTACATCCAACTGCGAGAAAGGAAATGCAGTGCTATGCTATGCTGTGAAAAGGTGTGGTTTCGTTTTCTTTCTCACTGACTGTTTTAATTACAACAGCATGACATTTGAACCATTCCATTTGAACCACTGAACTGTTCCTTCTACATATATTCCTTCTTCGTATACATAATTTTGAACAAAAGTTGCATACAAAACTTTGTGCTGTTTTGTTTTCGTCCTCCCAGTCGGTTTTAAGAGAAAACCGAAAAGTAGTATCTATGGCTTATCAGCTAATGATTAGACTACCACTACAGCTTCTGACTATTCCAAAACCTTGTAAGCCTAACCATTTGCATATTAAAACTATGCCAAATGCTGCCATTGAAGCTCAGATCCAGAAGCAGGAGAGGTCTCTCATACACTGTATACCAATAATCCCAACCGATTTTCCCATTCATTTTAAGTGACTTCTATTCCCATCAAGATTTCGTTGGTAATAACAATAATCAAGGTTCAGTCTCAGACAGTGGAGAACAGATAGACAGAGAAGGGGGAGGTGGTCATGTACAGAGGGGGGAGGGGGGTGGAAGGAGATAAGGACATATATCCAACTGCCATACATATTTAGCAATTGCGAATCATTGTCAGGTTTACTAGTAACGTATAATTTTTGATGGACTACGTGGCACGTCAACATGTTGATTTTTCTTAAGCATTCCCCCAAATAATATGACTGGGCTCTGGAAACCAGATACTTCTAAATTCCTACTCATTATGACTTAATGTTTGATCTTGTTCTGTGTCGCCCTTAACCAGCAGTTTACAAAAACGCCTCCTGAGTTATTTATGCGATGTGCCTCTTAACACATGGACATCATTCTTGTCACAGTTTTCCTTTCTAAAGAGCCACACAGATACTCTAGTTTATGTCTTAATGGCCTCGAGGGTGATAAAGACCGATAAAATTATTCAATCCATGGTTTATCATGTAATGTGTTACTATTACCCATGAAAGCCTCATGTTTTCGTTCTGTTGTGTTTCTACTATGGTGTTTGTAGTCGAATAACTCCTTCTCTTGCAATATTATCCTATTCTCTGCTGGCGAACATTTTTCTTCTTCAAAAATGCGTGAGTTGGGAGAACTCTCCCATCCATAACTATCCCATCAATTAACATTTTCAGAATTTCGAGTGTAACTTCTTTCATGCAGTGCAAAGTTATGTGAACCACTAGCTTCTTCTTGCCCTCCCAACACTTGTGCTATTTTTTCTTTAAAACCTCCATAGTCACTAGGCAGCTGATCACACTTCCTCTGTTGCTTAAGGTTTCATTCCTACTGATCAAGGTACCGGACATGTACCATCTGATTCTTCACGTATTTTTGTCTTTTCTCGTTCTATAATCTCATGACTGCTAATCTTTCACTGATCTGTGGCTTCATACAACCTCTGAAAATCAAGTTCGGTGAATAGTCCAGTAACATTAACGTAGATGAACTATGAACTACAGTTATCTTACTGTCCTTCAGAACTGTCGCTTCCCATAACTATGCAACGCTGATCTCTGTGATACATGTCCTGGATACTTTGCACGAAGTCTTCCTTTGGGATGGTGTTCAAAAGCCGTGTCACGTTTAGTTGGATGTCGGGAATATCGTCAAACCTTTTTCCTTTTAAGCGACTTGGAGTCAAGGGAACAGGAAGAAATCTGAAGGATAGAGATCCGGCGAGTATGGTGGATGTTCAAGTTGCACCACCCCCTTTTCTGAAAGGAACTGTGTGACGATATTGGCTGTGTGTGGGCGAGCGATATCGTGAACAAAAAACAAGGAACCTTGTTGCGGGTACTAGGGTGGTACCCTGTGTAGGCGTTGCACAAAACGAGTCAGAATTTCAAAGTACCGTGCAGCGTTCAACGTCGTTCCATTAGGTAGAAATTCCTTGTGAATAATGCCTTGACTATTGAAAAAGGTGATGAGCATCGTTTTGATTTTTCGGCTCTGACCTATTTCCGACGAGGTGATGTCGGAGAACGCCATTCCATGCTTTGCTGTTTCGATTCAAGGTCGTACCGAGGACACCAGGTTTCATCCCCAGTGACAATACGGTTCAAGAAATTGTGTGTCACATCCAGCGTCTCGAAAAAATCCTGTGAAGCCTCTAAATGCGCCTGCTTCCGATCGTCAGTCAAGTGATGTGGCACAAGACGACAGTAGTGGGGCAAGAGGGGCATCACCCCACAGGGTGCCCTGAAAGTTCCGTCACGATAACGTCATCCAACCCCAAGGGGGGCATTACCCCACTCTCCATTGTTGCCAAATTTATTCAAGATGCCAGCGATGCCGTCATCCAAGATCGCGGCATGCACACTTGGCAACAGTGCATGACGTCATCCAAGATGGCGGATTTTGGCGGGAAAATAGACCAATTGTGCTACGTCCACTAACCTAAGCCTCCAGAAGAAAAAATGGCCGCAAGTTTCAATTCCAACAGGATAATGCATGCAAAGACCGTACTTGTCTTTTTATTATTATTCATTATCATTCATTAACATTCATTATTATTTATTACTATTGATTATCTTCATTAACATTCATTATTATTTATTATCATTTATTATTATTTATTATTACTGACCTGCTAGAAATATTCCCTCCAAATTCAAATTCCAACATGATAATGGCTGCAAAACCTTACTTTTGTTTATTATTATTCATTATCATTCATTATAATTCACTGTCATTTATTATCATTCATTATCATTTATTATCATTCAGTATCATTTATTATTATTATTATTTATTGTTATAGGCCTACCTCCACGAGAAAATTGCGCCAAATTCAAATTACAACACGATATTGTCTCGAAAACTGTTCTTCTGTTTATTATTGTCATTTATTATTTATTCAAGATGTCTGATTTTCTCGGTGAGAAAGCCATTGTCCTTACATCCATAACAAAAATCTATCACAAGTTCAAATCCCTTAATTGATCACACGTATGAGCTTTCTCCATCACTTATCGTTTTTCACTGGTAGCCTATCATAATGGCATCAAATAATAAACTGCACTTATAGTAACGTAAGTCACGTCCTTTGATTTTGCAGGGGGGAAGGGACTGAAGACTTTATTTCAAGCATTTGGGTCATCCCTTGTTCTCCAACACAGTCAGCACACACATCTTTGATATCGCAGTGCAGTCACCACGACGTCTGCACGCCAACTGAATTAGGTCAAATCATCGCCACCCCCTGCCCAGCGCACGGAGACACTGCCTACGCCTGTCACATGAGGCGGCCAGCTACTAGCGCAGGGGGCGAGCCAAGCGATCGCTCCCACGTCGTAAACATGTTTTTGCTGGACACGCTGGAACTTGCCGAGTTTGGCGTCTCAGCGGCCCCATGTCCGCTCACCACGTGTATTCGTCGCCTCCGCACGTTTACTGCCAAAATTGTCTACCTCGGACCTGAATCACACAATGGTCGACCGTTTGCTGCCACACTTTTGGCGCCACGTTCAAACCTGTCGATGCTGACCGCTCACCGTCCATCACGTGTCCCTGTGCGAGCGAGAAAGCAGTGCTACATTTTTGGCGGCAAAGTTTGCTCAATAGTGGAATCCGCCATGACTATATAACAGCACGTTTGGACCGCACTAGAACGCCTGCTAATTGACTCGGTCTCGCACACGCGTATTAACATAGCCTTCTGTAAATACCTGGAAAAGGACTTTATTTCAGACATTATGGTCATGCAGGTGTGTCCCAACTGACTTCTCCATGCTCACACAGCGCAACTCCAGAGTGCAGCTGACGTACGCATGGTCAGCTGAGCCCACTCCATCGGCAGCTTCCGGGCCGGCTGACGTCAAGTGACCAGCGACCACGGACAGTGCGCCAGGTAGGCGGCGAGCGGCGCCTAAGGGCCCCGCCACAAGCCCCAGAGTTCGGCTACGTAAACATCTTTCCGCGACTGCGAGCACTTAACGCCGGACACGATGGAACCTGCCGACCGCATGCCGCACAAAGGATACGTTTGGCGCCAGAGTTTGACCGACAGTGGAATCCACCATGACCGTATAATAGCGCATTTGCTCGTCACGAGAACGCTCGCTAATTCACTCTCACCACCCCGCTATATTAAATAATTGAATTTACAGTTTCATATACGTATGCAAACGTGTTCAACTCCCTAATTTCAACTACTTATCGAGGACCAGACCGGCACCTCCTCCTCCTAGGGACCAGCGCCAAGTTTTAAAATATGCCAGTAAACGAAGCTCACTTGCGCTTCTGCCACCAGCCTAAAAAAATTGTTTCAAACTAAACCACCAGCACTCAACCTCTTCCTACACGTTTCTGGTAAACGGACTCACCCTGCACTAGGTCCATGGAGCGAGGAACGAATTTACTTTATTTAGGAATGGAGTATGTGTATCACACCGACATGTCCCACATCATACAGACCTGCAAAACACGCCTACGCAACTCATTTATAATGTTCTATACACACCCTTGCTAATTGTAAACAGTTAAAAATAACTCATAGCACAGCCTACAGACATGCGAACCGCTCGTAAATAATGCAAAACATTTACCTCCAAATAGCCAAACAACTGCTAATTTTCGGAAATAATTTCAGTACATAGGCTGATGGAAGGAGGAACGAGTGTACTCTATTTATTTGCGACATATCTTTTTGAAGCTTTTACTTATCATAGGTTTCGATATGTAACGCTCACATAAGGCAGTTTCTGAACTCCAGTAGTGCACTACACTTGGCAACACAACCACACCCATCAAGATATTCATTCCAATCCAGACCTGTAACTCCTCCACAGTGGGATCAGTGCGGGTGTTTTGTGACAAATATACTCCACGACTAAATGAAAGGACTCCAAATAAATAGAGTGCAGCCCTTCCTTACTTCCCCGAGCAGCACAGCGCAGTCTGAGCTGTTTTTGCGCAATAACGGCAATCTGGTCAGAATGTGAGTGAGTAGACAAATAACTGGACAAATTTATCTGTAGAGGAGTTACAGGTCTGGATTGGAATGAATATCTTGATGGGTGTGGTTGTGTTGCCAAGTGTAGTGCACTACTGGAGTTCAGAAACTGCCTTATGTGAGCGTTACATATCGAAACCTATGATAAGTAAAAGCTTCAAAAAGATATGTCGCAAATAAATAAAGTACACTCGTTCCTCCTTCCATCAGCCTATGTACTGAAATTATTTCCGAAAATTAGCAGTTGTTTGGCTATTTGGAGGTAAATGTTTTGCATTATTTACGAGCGGTTCGCATGTCTGTAGGCTGTGCTATGAGTTATTTTTAACTGTTTACAATTAGCAAGGGTGTGTATAGAACATTATAAATGAGTTGCGTAGGCGTGTTTTGCAGGTCTGTATGATGTGGGACATGTCGGTGTGATACACATACTCCATTCCTAAATAAAGTAAATTCGTTCCTCGCTCCATGGACCTAGTGCAGGGTGAGTCCGTTTACCAGAAACGTGTAGGAAGAGGTTGAGTGCTGGTGGTTTAGTTTGAAACAATTTTTTTAGGCTGGTGGCAGAAGCGCAAGTGAGCTTCGTTTACTGGCATATTTTAAAACTTGGCGCTGGTCCCTAGGAGGAGGAGGTGCCGGTCTGGTCCTCGATAAGTAGTTGAAATTAGGGAGTTGAACACGTTTGCATACGTATATGAAACTGTAAATTCAATTATTTAATATAGCGGGGTGGTGAGAGTGAATTAGCGAGCGTTCTCGTGACGAGCAAATGCGCTGTTATACGGTCATGGTGGATTCCACTGTCGGTCAAACTCTGGCGCCAAACGTATCCTTTGTCCGGCATGCGGTCGGCAGGTTCCATCGTGTCCGGCGTTAAGTGCTCGCAGTCGCGGAAAGATGTTTACGTAGCCGGACCCTGAGGCTTGTGGCGGGGCCCTTAGGCGCCGCTCGCCGCCTACCTGGCGCGCTGGCCGTGTTCTCTGGTCACTTTAACGTCAGCTGGCCTGGAAGCTGCTGATGGAGCGGGCTCAGCTGGCCATGCGTACGTCAGCTGCGCTTTGGAGTTGCGCTGTGTGAGCATGGAGAAGTCAGTTGCGACACACCTGCATGACTGTAATGTCTGAAATAAAGAGTCATTTTCCAGGTATTTACAGAAGGCTATGTCAGTCGCGTGCATGGAGGGTGTGTGATGTAAGAGGGGTGGTGGCACAGCGAATGTACAGTTGTTACTCACGTGCACGAGACTGAGTCAATTAGCAGGCGTTCTAGTGCGGTCCAAACGTTCTGTTATATAGTCATGGTGCATACCACTATGCCGCCAAAAGTGTAGCACTGCGTTCTCGCTCGCACAGGAACAAGTGGTGGACGGTGAGCGGTCGGCATCGACAGATTTGAACGTCGCCCCAAAAGTGTGGCTGCCAACGGTCGACCGTTGTGTGATTCAGCTGCGAGGTAGACAATTTTGGCGGTAAACGTGCGGAGGCGACGAATACATGTGGTGAGCGGACAAGGGGCCGCTGTGACGTCAAACTCGGCAAGTTCCAGCGTGTCCAGCAAAAACATGTTTACGACGTGGGAGCGATCGCTTGGCTCGCCCCCAGCACTAGTTGCCGGCCGCCTCACATGACAGGCGTAGGTAGTGTCTCCGCGTGCTTGCCAGGGGGTGCCGAGGATTTGACCTAATTCAGTTGCAGTGCGGACATCGTGGTGACTGCACTGTGATATCAAAGATGTGTGTGCTGACTGTGTTGGAGAACAAGTGATGACCGAAATGCTTGAAATAAAGTCTTCAGTCCCTTCCCCCCTACAAAATCAAAGGATGTGACTTACGTTACTATAAGTGCAGTTTATTGTTTGACGCGATTATGATAGGCTACCAGTGAAAAAAGATAAGTGATGGAGAAAGCTCGTAGTGTGATCAATTATGGGATTTGAACTTGTGGTAGATTTTTGCTATGGATATAAGGAAACTGGCTTTCTCACCGAGAAAATCGGATATCTTGAATAAATAATAAATGATAATAATAAACAGCAGTACAGTTTTCGAGACAATATCGTGTTGTAATTTGAATTTGGCGCAATTTTCTAGTGGAGGTAGGCCTATAATAATAAATAATAATAATAATAATAATAATAAATGATACTGAATGATAATAAATGATAATGAATGATAATAAATGACAGTGAATTATAATGAATGATGACGAATAATAATAAACAAAAGTAAGGTTTTGCAGCCATTATCATGTTGGAATTTGAATTTGGCGGGAATATTTCTAGTGGTAGCAGGTCAATAATAATAAATAATAATAAATAATAAATAATAATGAATGTTGATGAATGATAATCAATAATAATAAATAGTAATGAATGTTAATGAATGATAATGAATAATTATAGGTTAGGTTAGTGGACGTAGCACAATTGGCCTATTTTCCCGCCAAAATCCGCCATCTTGGATGACGTCATGCACTGTTGCCAAGTCTGCATGCCGCCATCTTGGATGACGTCATCGCCTCCATGTTGAATAAATTTGGCAACAATGGAGAGTGGGGTGACACCCCTCTTGGGGCTGGATGACGTCATCGTGACGGTACTTTCAGGGCACCCGGTGGGGTGATGCCCCCCTTGCCCTATTACTGACGACAATACGTTTTCCTTTTCCATAACTCCTGGGTAAAGATTTGTTGCACGGAGTCACGGTTCATCTGCAGTTAATCCGCTATCATGCGCACAGTTAATCGACGGTCGTTCGTGATTAATTTCCTCACTTTCTAAATGTTCGCTACGAGGATTGTTTGAAGCACTTTACCGGCCTCCTCGAAAACGGGTGAACCACTCGTACACACACTTCATGGACAGTGCTTGACCCCTTTAAACACGTACCAGTATTGCATGCGTTTCTTTAGGTGTCTTGCCATGCTTAAAACAAAACTTTAAATTGGTTCTTTGCTCGTTCCTTGTCCTCTTCTCAGTTAAGAATCAACACACTAAACAAGCACTTCGTCCAACATGTCTAACACGGAACACACACAGTGCTCAACTGAACTATGGTGGGGGCAGGTTGTCAACAGCGGCAGCTATACAGGTGTACCATTGAGTCACCAGTGTTGTCCAATCGACCGTTCCAACTTCATTCTTCGAACTTTATTGTCGGAGGTTGTATAATCGAGTTTTCATTTCAGCCATTAAATGACTAACTCTTTCTTATACTATGTCAGTGAGATTCTCCACACTCTTGACATATCTTTCTTGCTGTTCCTGCCAACATTCTATGTTGCCAAGGCGTGTTGGTTCAAGATCAGAATCTGCTTCAGTTGGAGCCCAGTTTTCACTAGCTGTGCCTCTTGCCTTGTCAACATCTGCTTAGTCTGTGTTCCTTGCGTTTTTATGTCCTTTGCCCCTTTACTCAGTTTATCCAGCATCTCATTACTCTGCTTTGTATCTTGGCTCACTCTCACAATAGCCTCAATCAATATGTCAAATTTATCTTGCCCCTCAACTGCATTTGCTGATAGCACACTAGGCTGGCTTAAGTGAGCGTCACTAGGTGAGGCAAGATCTAACTCATCGTCTTCCTTATTGAGAGTTGCAGCATTCACTCGTGTGTCTACATTTAGTCGCATCAGCATGTTTTCATTCACATAATCCTGTAATTCTCGTCCGTGACTTCTGACCTGTTTCCAATGCAAAAACACCTGCTCGCTCGCTCACATCTGCTCACTCTAAAATACAGTTTCCCTGCTTCCCTGCTACTGCTGTTTCCTCTCAACCACGATCTACTTCCATGATTTCTAACCGATTTCTTCTTTCTGATTCTCTCTCTCTCTCCTGATTTGACTATTTGTTTGTCGAAATTATCTCAATTAAAACAAGGTCACAACATTGATTTCCCCACTTTTCACACATATAACCCGTCCAAAATTTGTAGCGCTGGTAGCAATACTGATTGACAACATCTAAGTAGAGCAGAAGCCACAAGTACATTATAGAACTTGAAAGGAAAACAAATGGTTCAAATGGCTCTGAGCACTATGGGACTCAACTGCTGAGGTCATTAGTCCCCTAGAACTTAGAACTAGTTAAACCTAACTAACCTAAGGACATCACAAACAGCCATGCCCGAGGCAGGATTCGAACCTGCGACCGTAGCAGTCTTGCGGTTCCAGACTGCAGTGAAAGGAAAACAAACATGCGTTAGTTACTTGCACCATCAACTTAAATCATGATTTGCCAGTTGAATCTTACTCACTAATGCTACCTTTAATTGTAAATGCAGTCAAGAAGCAACACCATAAGGAAACTTTTATAACTGCCTATCATTACGATTAATAACACAATTCTGGCAGGGTCACCATTTTATGTGAAGTGCCAATCAAGCTAAAAAACACAGAAGCCATCCGGCCTTGTATCAATTCGGCTACTGAGAGGCAGCTGAATTAAAAATTGCATAATCGATTTACCAATATCAAAGGGATGGCTCTAGTAAGTGAGTTCTGGGTATTGGGGTTCACAAAAATCGTTAAAGGTATACTGCACGGGAAATAGATGCACTAACTACTGAATAAAATCTTGACCCAAGTGAATCTTAGTTTATTATAATCATTCTCAGTGTGCACAAGTCAGGTAATGACGTTAACATTAATACTCATCAGCTGCATGGCAAAACAATATCTAATTAGAACAAAGAAATTAGATAAAACTGCCGGCCGAAGTGGCCGTGCGGTTAAAGGCGCTGCAGTCTGGAACCGCAAGACCGCTACGGTCGCAGGTTCGAATCCTGCCTCGGGCATGGATGTTTGTGATGTCCTTAGGTTAGTTAGGTTTAACTAGTTCTAAGTTCTAGGGGACTAATGACCTCAGCAGTTGAGTCCCATAGTGCTCAGAGCCATTTTTTTTAGATAAAACTGACTCTGAGTAATTTGGCAAAATTTTGGAAAAGGAGTTGCGGTTCTGAAACAATTATCATTCAGAAAAATTAATTGCGTGAAACACCACCACAGGTAGATACACAGTGACTGTAGGATAGTACCGAACAGTGAACTGAAAATAACGTGCAACCCTTTCTGCTCGCGTGGTCATGGATGTTCCCCCATGAATTTAATTGTGTCGAAAAACGCTTGACTTCATTTATTCCTTACCAGACGATGCCACGAAATAGTCTCACCGTAATCTTCATGTAGAAATGCAGGCTGCATGCGGTGCAGGTTGCTATCACTGCTACTCAGACAACGAACATGTTGCCTCTCAGAGCAGAAGTTCCGATCACTGCTGCACCCTGTCCTAAAAGACTGAAGTCTCCTCTCTCAGCACTGAGCATGTGTGCAGCTTCAAATATCCACACAGTCTTCTCAACATCCTCTCCTGTCTCTGCTCTGAGCAGAGTCCATGCCACAAACATAATCCTCCAATGAAAAAGGTGCAGAAAACTGTGGCCAGTTATATAATTGTTAATGTAATCGCTGTTCTCCCACCAAAGATCTCGTGAACAAGTTCTCCAATCAGTTGGATTCCCGCCAACGCCATTTTTAGAGCATAATATGTCATGTTCCCATGTCATCGATTTCCTTTTTTAGCCGATGTGTGCATCGTATTTCAATGTAAAAAAATTCCAGAACGTCAGCTTCTAGCCTCCCACACTCTAGTATTTTTTAAGAGTGCGCAATGAGCTCAGATGAATTTCCCACTCCACCGATGCTGGCGTCTGGTTGACACAACTCGCTTTCACTGGGAGGAAGAAAACACATTAAAAATTGCTGAATAGCCGACATAAAAGTTTTCTGGGTATGGTACCGTGTCATTTTGTACACAACTACTGCTGGAGAAAACCATCGTTTCGGCCACGATAGCCACCAGTACTTTTATACAATATGACGCCGTACCATACTACTGTTAGACCCAGGAGAAGACCGCTGCAACCGTGGCCGAAACGTTTTTTTTTTTTTTTTTTTTTTCAGGAGTAGTTTTATACAGTATGACGCGGTACCATACCCAGAAAACTTTTATGTCGACTGACTCTGGCCGTGTAGCCTACGCATTTGTAAATACTGAATAGCATAACTTTCTTTTGGAGGGCAGGAAATAGGGATCCATTCAAACTGTTTCCACTCCACCCGCCTTCCGAGAAGTCACTGGGCTGAGTACAATAGCCTCTGCAAACTACACTTTAACAGACCTGTGCCTGGTTGTAAAACAGTCATTTACTTTCCAGGGGTGACTCCCCCGTGGTTTAATATTCTAGCATACAGTTTATAGGAAAGAATTTGTGGGAACAGCCAAAACGGCACCGAGCAGAAAAATGGAGATTACCTGCTTACCTGTGCCCTGGATGACCAGAAGCCTCACCCTCCTTCTCTTGTCAGGGCCTCAGAAGTCAGTCTGTGCCCCTTAGGGTGTGTCACCACAGGGATTACAGCCCACAGTCCCTGCTGTAGCTTACTACTGACTCCCAAGACCATGACTCACAACTGTTGTCTACTGCTCCACATGCAAAAATTCCCACTCAGAGTAGTGAAGGTGAATAGAAGAATGTTAGTAGATAGTAAAAGAAGGCTTGACTTTTGCAATCATTGATATCATCACTAGAGCTACGATAAAGCATAAAATGATCAGCAGAAACATAACTTTAATTGTCATTAATGAAATTTATGTAATAAAAATGGAATGTGACAGGCCGACAATGAACTGATGGCTCTCGAGATTAGTAGAGAGATGGAACCATCCTTCATCTATATAGGTGACATAAAAAATATCAGTGTATCCCCCTCAATAAAAGATGCAAATGATTTGCAGCAACAGATTTGTTTTCCATGATGCACATCTTACAATTCACGCACTGCACATGTATGGGAATAGTTTTAATGTTCATCTAACTGATTTATGTGCAGTAACGAGTCCAAATCCTATTTCTTGGGCCATCTTGCATATTGATTTTTCTGGGATCTGCTGCATAGAGTCAGAAATATCTAGTAAATTCTGCTTAATTCAGGTGGTCTTCCAGTTCATTCAGCATCTAACACTTAGACTGTCACCCAAAATTACTCAATTACTCTATGAATTGCACTATGCTGAAGTACGACCTTTTCTGGGAGATTTTCAGTAAATGCCTCCTGCACCAAATACATGTATTTATCACCTTGTCGGACCACATGTACAACAAGAAAAATACATTCCACAGTTGAAAGCGCCATAATTTAAAAACAAACTGAACATCTAAACACTACAGATTTTAAAATGCTGTGCAACTGTAACACAAATTAAAAAACAATGGTCTATCTATGGTTCAAATGGTTCAAATGGCTCTGAGCACTATGGGACTCAACTGCTGAGGTCATTAGTCCCCTAGAACTTAGAACTACGTAAACCCAACTAACCTAAGGACATCACAAACATCCATGCCCGAGGCAGGATTCGAACCTGCGACCTTAGCGGTGTTGCGGTTCCAGACTGCAGCGCCTTTAACCGCACGGCTACTTCGGTCTATCTATGAAATAACAGTTGTGTCAACTTGTGTTCTGCCAACTTTGTTTCAAACTTCCAACATTAACTACATCTGTAGTCTTTAGTCCAATGCACAACGACTTCCCAAACGCACTGTACTTTGTCCATTTGATCTAGAAGGGATTGGGAGGAGGGAGGGAGGAGGGGAGGGGTGATCTTGACCTTGACATTGCCGAGAGATCTGTCTTTGAACCAGCTTTGTTTCATTGCTGTTTCAATTTCCTGCTGTTCTATTCTTAGGAGAATTGGTAGGTCTGCTGCCACGTCTGAGGGTGTGGGGGGTTCCTAGTCATTAAAACTGTTGCATCTCGAAGACTGTATCGTTGCCTTGTGGTTCATTTGCCGCTTAGCTTCTAGTGCAGGTGCCTATCTGCCCTGTACCGTAGGTCCATAGCTACCTTACTGCCCTCTTCATTAACCATAAGTTAGTCAGGCCTCACCACAAATACCTTTCCATTGTGATCGCACATATTGTATGGTTGTCTACGAGGGTTGGAACTGTAATAGTGACAACTATTTATTTACAGCTCGTACAAAACAGATGTGTTTCAAAGTTTTACTGACCTCCAAAGTAATCACCAGCATTGTGTATAACCCGTTGCCAGCGATGTGGAAGTCGTAGGACACTCTTAGCAGTGCCAGTTGTGTTGACAGTTCGAGCGGCACGGTCTATTTCCCGACGAATTTGTAGCAGTTCTGAAGCGAATGCCTTGAAGCGTTTCCTTCCGTTTAGAAATCGAGTTGAACTTACGAGGGTTTACGTCAGGGGAATGCAGTAGGTGGTGTAGCACTTAGCTGTCCCATCAGTCAAACGAATCAGTAACAGCTTGTGGTCAGGCCCTGCAGAAAGTGTCATCACTTCTACCTCAATGCTGTTAATTTTTGGAACACAACCTACGACCAGCTTATAAACCATGTACACGCACACACTCATATCGCTCACCCGAAAAAAAGTTGACATAATTATAAAAATAGTTTTGAATTTTATTCTACTAATAGGTCTGACTTAGTTGCATCTTGCCACAGGAAAAGTGTAGTTCGTGCAGTTATCTGGAAAACCGCTAGAATGTGCAGTGTGTCACTTTGTCATCACAAAAAAAAAAAAAAAAAAAATGGTACAAATGGCTCTGAGCACTATGGGACTTAACATCTATGGTCATCAGTCCCCTAGAACTTAGAACTACTTAAATCTAACTAACCTATGGACATCACACAACACCCAGTCATCACGAGGTAGAGAAAATCCCTGACCCCGCCGGGAATCGAACGCGGGAACCCTAGCACGGGAAGCGAGAACGCTACCGCACGACCACGAGCTGCGGACTGTCATCACAAGAAAGTCAGTATTGTTGGAACAAGAACAACAGTACTTCTCAGTTGTTTTGGGACCTTCACAGACGTAACGTGTTGCGTGAATCGAGAATAGTGTCAGTTTTTTAGTTCCGACAGTTTTCCAGCTTGTGTTCTGAGAGTTTTATTGGCCCGTGCATCACATCTTGAATTAGGACACTTTTCTTGTTTGTCAGGTAAACATTTCATTGCGCCATTTTAAATTAAAAACATCATATTTTGAGTATCTTTGAAACAGGTAACCTAGAAATCTGCAGTTACTGTTATTGCCATAATGAGTATTATAATTTCAGTTTTTATTATTTTAATATTATTGTTAGGTATTTACCATTATTTTTTGAAATAAACTAAAACGATATAGTTATATTTTTAGTTTTTGTACAGTCTGAAAATAGCTTTCTCATCTTGCGCGAAAATGATGGAGCAGATAGGCATATCAGGAAAGCTAGTTAAGTCAGGTAACACGGGATCTACAGTTTCTGAGGGAAACTGCGAAGCTACAGGGGACAAGCTGAAGGTAAAGACCTCGTTACTTATGAAAAGGTTGTGACTGGAAATTTATCTTCCTATTGTAATGAAATTCATGATTCGACTGATACGAGACTCATTTTGAGAAAGTTCAGCCCACATATTGCTCATTTTGGGACCTCTTTGAGAGGAAATCGTGCCTCTTTTATAAAAAAAGCTGCGATAAAGACAGTGATAGTTCATTATCACCTGTCCATGACTCGGACTGTGATCCATAGTATGAAGTTCCTTCGGAGAGTGAATCTTCAGATACAGAAGACTGTCTGTCTGAAGCTGAGGATAAAAATGCAACCCAACTTGACGGTAGCCCCTTAACCATCTTTCAAACATCGCAAGTATCTGATGTCCACCCCACGTCTTCAGACATAGTGGGAAGTGGTTTTTCTACACTACCCCCATTGTCTCAAAAGAGTGATGAAGAAAATACACCGGCAAAAATCTTGTCGTCCACATCAAAGCGCAGCAAAAACCCGCCTTCTTAGAAATTTGCTACGATTAAAGAAATTTCAAAACGCCAACGAACCCAGGCAAACAATATGTCTCTTCCCCGAAGCCTAAAAAAGCGTTTTCTGAAAGAACAAATATGTCATCTTGTACTTCAGAGTGCAGGCTCCAGTGCAGTACTAAGTTCACGGAGGAAGATGGAAAAGCAGTTTTCGGTACTTACTGGGATTAGGTGATTATAAGAAACAAAGCTTTTTCATAGCCGGAAAGGTTGAGCCAGTGCTTCATAACTATAGATACAATAACCCAAAGAAGTGCGGTCAAATGAACCATGCATTTTATCTCTATATTAAGATTCCAAGCTACGCGTCTGCAAATGGCTTTTTAAAAACACATTGGGTATTGATGAGAGGCCCACCCGTACCATTCTCAGCAAAAAAGTCAACGGTTGCGCAAGCAGTGAAAGCAAGGAAAAACATGGGCATCACAAAATCGACCCATTAATGAAAGATTCCGTAAGACAACACACAGGTTCAACACCGAGAGCGGAGAACCATTATACACAACCCTAACTTTATTCTAGGGGATAAAAGTTTGGCAGCTCTCCGTCGAAATTACGTAAAACTACAAGAAAAGAAGAGTCAACCAGCCGCCAGCTTAATGATGTACCCAAGAATTTTTAATAATGAATACAACATTTCATTCTTCTTACCGATAAAAAGACATGTAATTTGTGTGAAGCGTAGAAAACTGCACCAGATGATGCAGAACTGAAAGCGAAGTTCCAGGAATAAGAGAGAGAGAGAGAGAGAGAGAGAGGGAGAAGGTCTTAAGTCGTCAAGCCAAGATCATGATAAACGTCGAATTAAAAACAATGTCATCGCGTCTACCTTTGATGTTCGGGCCGTAATGCCGTGTCTTACATGCGAAATCTCTCTATTTTACCACAAATCAAAGATTAATTGTTATAACTTTACTGTATGTCAGGTAGGTAATGATGCTGTTGAATGTTACTTTTGGAGTGAATGTGGGGATTAGCTTAATTCAAATGAGATTGGTACTTACCTGTGGGTGTATCTGCATAAACTTTCTTCACTTACTAATGATGAAAATTTGCCTTTCAGTTTTTACTGTGATAACTGCGGCAGAAAAAATAATAATAAATAAATAATTTCTTTATTAATGCGGGCCGTGAAGACATTAAAATTTAACTAAATTACTCTAAAATTCTTGATCAGTGGTCACACGCAGAATGAAGGCGATGCCATTCATTCAGTAATAGAAAAGAAATTAAGAAAGCAGAGAAAACTAGCCCGATCTACATTCCGCAACAGTACGCGACACTAATTAGAACCGCCAAGAAAAAGGCACGTCCGTTTGCTATGTACTAATTAGTTAGTTCATTCTGATTTTTTAGATCTCAAACGATTCAATGCGATTTCCAGCATCTAAATTTTGAGATCTGCTAAATCAAAACCTTCTTCATTCAGCTTTATGTACTCTTATCAGCAGTCTGATTTTTCTGAAGTTGAAGTCAAAACTAAAAATAAGAGAGAGCTCCTCTCTTTATATCAAGCATATTCGAGAGCATGTATTTGGAGTGAATCGAAGAAACAAGATTGTTTGCCCCAATTATTTCCAAGCATTTTACGCAAACTTATGCACCTTTTTTCTCTAACTTATAACATTCACAGCATGGAGAGAAGACTGTACTGTTGCACCCACACAGGACTATTTTACATAATGTGCCAGCGTGTGAAAGTTCTTCATAACGAAGAATAATTAATTTATTTTTAATATGAAAAGAAATGACAAAATAACTGTATATTTTGTTGCGTTGAACAAGTTTTTCTTTTTATAATAATACCGTTTTTATTGTTATGTACGAGTAAATAGTTGTTGTAATACTGAATTCTGTAAAATAACTTGTCAATTACAGTTTCAAGTTGTTTCCAACACTATTGTGATATAATCAAGATAACGTGAATTATTTTTAGGATAATAGCTTTTGTACATGCATGTGTTGTAGCAGTTTTTGCTGAAATTTAGCTGCAAGATTAAAAATCTTTCTAATGTGGTTAAATATACTAAGGATTTGGAAAAGGTTTATATTTTCTTACATTTACATTCCTAGTATCCCTTTTTTGAATCTAAATTTGTCGTTGTACGATTTATCATAAAGTTTAAAATATTGTAAATGAGGTAGTTCACGTTGTTGTATGTACTATTTTGAGAGAGAACTGGAATTTGATAAATTGTGTCACAAGAAAAATGTCATAACTCCAAATGGAAATGGAGCTACATCAGTGCAGTTGTGGAGTGGGTGAGGGGGGGGGGGGTTGGGTACATTTACTCAATCCTTACTGTCTTCTCTACACCCTGATTTTTAAGGGTTTTATGCTTTTATTGCGCCATTACAGCTATATACATAGGGTGAGCGATATATGGTACTATTTAAATCATTTTTCGCGTCAGCATTAAAAGGTAATAATTAAAACGCAAAATTTAATAATAAGAGCAAAAGCTGTACAACAGATAAGTGTGACTAGGTGGTCTGTGATTAATGGACTGAAAAAGGGTGAGCCAGACTCTGTGTATTGTACGCAGCTAGGCGAATGCTGAAGTTTCAGTTTTATTTTTATTGCTGTTTCATTCCCTCGTCTACGAGGGTGATCGGTGGTCGGTAGCGGTAAATTAAAAATGCAAAATATGTACATGTGTACATGTTTTTAAGATTATTACAGTCGTTGGTACTGTGAAGATTTTAAGCAAAATTCAGTCACTTTATTGAAATTACGGAAAATAAGCGGCAGATGAGGAGAGATGGAGAGGATGCGTTTT
Organism: Schistocerca piceifrons; assembly: GCF_021461385.2. Taxonomy (NCBI): domain Eukaryota; kingdom Metazoa; phylum Arthropoda; class Insecta; order Orthoptera; family Acrididae; genus Schistocerca; species Schistocerca piceifrons. Next base: position 577,866,105 of record NC_060149.1, read on the forward strand.
GGACATGATGTAGAATGGGAGAGTAAGATGAGGACCCAACCAAGCGTTTGGAGAGGGAGAGAGAAAATTAGGTGTGGTGGGGATGGTCGGTTGGCTGGTCTGGAGGAGGGGACCAAACAGCGAGGTCATCGGTCCCACCGGTTTAGGGAAGGGTGGGGAAGGAAGTCGGCCTAGCCCTTTCAAAGGAACAATCTCGGCATTTGGCTGAAGGGATTTAGGAAAAATCACAGAAAACCTATATCAAGATGGTCGGACGCGGGTTTGAACCGTCGTCCTCCCGAATGCGAGTCCACTGTGCTAACCACTGCGCCACATTACTCGGTGAGGAGGAGGGGGGAGGAGGGAGATGAGATGACGATATGGTTAAGAAGAGCATTATTCTGTTATAGTTGGAAGGATGGGTGGATTTGTGGACAGATTTCATGATTAGGTAGATAGTGGGAGGCAGCCAACATTTCGTTGGGCTAGGATGTGAAGAGTGTGAAGGAGGAAGGTTGGCGGGATAGGTTGGTATATGTGTGGCACTGTCCAAGGGTTAATAATGACGGATGAAACGAAAGGATGGCTGATGTCAAGTTTGTGGAAAGTGTGGGAGAGGAGAAAAGTGAATTAATACGTTAATATGGGATGCTATTGGGGTATGGTCGACAGATTCAGCAGGCGGGGCGGAGAATTTAGCGCCGAAGTGGTAAGCGTGTTCTATAACTTCCGTTCGATTCGCTTAAAGAGCGACAACCGTGACCAACTACGTTCGCCTACCATTTACACCAAAAATAGTGCTCTGTTCACTTCTAGAAACAAGGCTTCAGGCGTGATGTTATACGATACTGTAACAGTACCCTCTGCCACCCTCCGTAGAGTGATTTGTTGAGTATAGGTGTTGTAGCTGATCAGGCTGGTCGAGCATGACACCTCTAACGTAACGTACTTTTCTCCTAACTTAGGGAAATGAAGTAAAAGTCGAACCGGTCAACCACAAAAATGAATGTCACCTGAAGTTCAGCAGATAGGTGTTATGGGCTGCCTACAAAGCTATGTAGTTGCAGCAGATCTCGAAAGAGTGCGCTCTCATGCTTATCGGCGCAGAGACGGTGAGTCACTGGCTGTAGTATCCTGTGGTCCGGCGCAGTAAACGGTTTTGCATCTTGTGCCCTAGCTGCTGGAGGGTGGGATCAGCAGGTGGTATGTTGTCATGTTTTCTTTCCTATAGCTTATAGCTTGTTTATAAGAGTCGTTGATGTCTACGTAGGTCATGTTAAAAATCTGTTGTCAACTAACTGGACTTGCTACATAGTACTTGATCAGTAACTTCTAATTTCTTCACGATTTTTTGTAGATTGTTAGGTTTACTCTACTAATTTGAATTCTTTTAACGTAAGTTCGGCTTTCTTGCTGTTGTACTTCGTAGTTCGTATTAGTTTTCCACGAGTCGTGTCAGTTTTAGGCGTCTGCCTACACGAGACAATTTTAGAAAAATGCAAATCTGAAAGATGTTGCGTATCATATTTCTACGTTTTGATTGATTTATACACAATTTAATTTAAACTGGTAGGGTCTCAGATCTTCGTAGCCTACACGCACCAATTTTTCCCTTTTATTTGTTTTTGTTGCAATTTAGGGACCAGTAGCCTCTGAATAAAATTAGCATGCCAAAATATTCGTACATAAATCGTAATGAGACTCGAATTCTTCCATCAGATTTGTAAACACAGAGCTTCAACAGCAGCTACACGTTGAAGGCAGCGCTCTTATTGTGTAGGTTTAGTATAGAAGCTGCTAAATTATAGGCTTAAATACAGTTACGTGAATCTCCCGAATCAAGTTATCGTAATAGAGTTGCTAACACTGCTTTTGGTTGCTCATGTATACCCACAGACCTCGGTTTTAGTAGTGGGACTGTAGATACCGTATTTCTTGAACAATGTATGTTTGCTCGCGTATGAACGCTCAACCGTTTCTGAAACGTCCTTTGGTAGTCACGTTTTAGGCATCTGACTACGTACAATACGTCCGCCCAGCGAATAATTTGTGACGATACGCCCTACAGGTTGCTCCCACGAAAAAAAAGCGTTAAAATGATTTAAGACGTCTAAAGTAAAAAACCTCTTGGGTTACAGTACGTTAAAAAATCAAGCACTACGTCCGCCACTCTGGACGAAGTGACTTTTTGTGCAGCGAAGGTAGTTCCAGAGGTCATTCGTATAAAATTGGCGGTAGGAAAACTGACAACTGACAAAGCTAGCAAAAACGAGTCAAGCTAGAACGTACACCCTCGTCAGTGGAAATCGTTTTTGTGTATTCGGTTTTCATCTTGCGGAAGTCGTGTTCCGTGTAAGTGTAATGCAATCGATAACTGAAGTCGGGTCGACAGAAGCGTCCGATCCCACACGTCGGCTTTGACCCGTGACGTAAGGGTGTTGTCGTGTGTGACGCCATGACGGCGCGGAGTTTAGTTTGAGTGTGGCTGTCTCCAGTTCTGTTTTATCTTATTTTATTTAATTTTCTGATCTGTTCGTTCTATCTCGTGAGATTTTTTTTTTAAATTTAAAAACACTTATTACTTATTTTAATTATGTTTCCTCCAATTTCTGTTTTAGTTTATTATATTTATCTTTCTGATCTGTTCGTTCTATCCCGTGAGATTTTTTTTTAAAAAGACAAAAAACACTAACCAGCTACTGAAGCATCTTTATGTTCTATGGGTTGCAGGGGTTACGACCCCTGGGGAGGTGGGTGGGTATTCATGCATGGCTGTCTTCATTTGCTCGATGTAGCTACGCAAGGCGTCTAAATTTGTTTATATTTAGCTTGCCCCCCACCCAAAACACCCCATTTCCCATGCTTGTCCGGTTAGTGTCATTAGGCTTCTTGTGGAAAGTGTGTGTGTTTGTTTTTGTTTCCGCCATATTTGTGACGTCATGGGTCAAAGCAGACGGGCGGGATCGGACGCTTCCGTATTTCCCTGAAGTCTCACTCTGAATGTGATCTGTAAAGTCTCAGCATGGTGGAAACTTTAGTTACCTGTAACTTAGCCCGTAAGCAGAAGCTTTAAAGATTCTGGAGTCTGAAGAATTAAAAAATTGTGTGTTTTTTTTTTTTTTTTTTTTTTTTTTTTTTTTTTTTTTTTTTTTTTTTTTGCGGAAGGGGTGTCAGTCAGTCGGGTTGCGGTCGGTACATTAATAGCATTATTATTAGTGTCATACAACGCGTGCATAAAGTATATCTATGGAGTGAATAGTTGCTATTGGAACAAGACACTCGAGCTCTTCGAACATTTACGTTCCCGTGCGGGAAATCTCGAGTTCTGTTCGATCTTCTGTTCGTCCTGCGACCTAGTGCCTTTCGTTGGTACTATCGCAATGATCTCTCTTGTAATTTTTAATATAGTATGGATTTTAAAAACAAAAATAACTAAAAGCCGAATTTAAATTTCTAGGGCGCAGGTTAGACATAACAACCGCAACTAATAAGATTGCAGTCGTAATACTGGCCAGTTGTCGAGCATGCGCTTGTCCCGCGATCTAGTGAGGTCTGATGGTACTATCTCAAAGACTGGTCATTCTGTTGTAATCTCGCGATAAAAACTGGTCACTTTATTACCATACATTTCGTTTGTTTGGCATGTAATTCTTGTCTTGTTTCGCCTGAATGTGGTCTTGTTTTCGAACTGATTAAAACCTGGTAAAGTTTTTGTTCAAATATGTGAACAGGAATTGAATTGCTTTGTAAATTATAACGCCTCTAATAAACGAATGAAATGTTGTACGGGTTCAGTCAAGCAATATTTTCTGGTGAATAACATTTTTGTCTTTGTTGCCGTTAAAATCCAGCATAAAGGTTTCGATATCCATGCATGTCGACACTATGAGAACTCGTATTGTTAATTTGCTCAAACATAATAGTTTGTGCAGTGGTAGGATTTAATGCTATTTCCTCCACTGTTTCAATAAATCGTCAAAGTTATGCAGAGCTATAGCTTATTGTTATGGGTACTTTCTTGCGTATCCCTTGCACGTGCGCCGCGCGTGTCATGTCACGCGATTGCTCGGACAAGCTCTACATGTATTAAATGGAGCAGCGGCGTATCGGGAAGTCGCGGCGTAACAAAGAAATGAAATATTGTAGACGTCTGGTCAGATTAATACCAATTCGCCCAGTATTTCAAGTGATGTTTAAAATAGTCGCAGCAATGAACGCAAATCATAAACCTTGACTCTGTTTCAAACAGGCTACCATGATCGGGTAACGTACACAGAACCTCATTTACTGACTGTAATTGACAGGAAACTTTAATGTGAATAAGGTGTGACAATTTTCTATGTAAAATCGATTTGCAATTTTCCAATGCATCACATTTAAGAAAGCAAATTTCTGCACGCTCACTGTATGAACATGAAACAAGTGTGTTCCCAGGGTCTGTTATTGCGGTGTGTGAGCGTGCGGGAGAGTGGGGAGGGAGAGGGGAGAAAGCAGGTACTTCTCAAAAAAGTACGAGTGATTTGTATTTTAAAATTTTACTTATTTGACATTCTACATCTATACTCTGCAAGCACGTTTACGGTGCGTGTCGGAGGGCACTTTAGAAACTGTTCCCCTTTCCCATTCCGAATGGTGGGAGGGAGGAATGATTGTTGGAAAAGCTCTATATGAGAGCTAATTTCTCTAATTTTCTCGTCGTGCTCATTTCGCGAGACGTATGTGGAAGAAAGAAATACGTTGTCTGACTCTCCTTGGGACGTACACACCCGGAATTTCTAAAGTAAACATATAAGTAATACACAATGCCTCCTGTAGTGTCTGCCATCGAAGTGCGTTGAGCATCTTTGTATCACTTTCGCGTAAAGTCCTGTGACGAAACGCGGTGCTATTCGTTGGATCTTCTCTATCTCAACACTGGTTAGCAACACGAGAAAATATATCGCGCATTGAAGGTACAGAGGTAGTAGAAAGAGCCATCTGCCACTTCCTGTGAAAACGACAATAACGGCGAACAGTGAAATAGTTTTCAGTATTCACAACAAAACGGTCTGCGTGCACTTAATGCTAATGACTATTCATTACGTGTTCTGGCTTTCACCAAACTGACAGTGAGTGAAGGATCGGGAAGGGGGGATGCTGCCATTCCCTGACACTCGATGGTTATGCGCGACTTGAACAATCTTATCATTCTGTATCTTGTCCTAAATAATACATTCCTTCATGCACTATCTCCGAAACGCTACAATCGTCAGAGTAACTCCAGCATGCGCGACAGTTAACAGGAACTTTCTTGTTCTATAGGACTCTTGATACAGATTCTACTCGTTAACGCTCTGCCCCATTACAGTTTTTCCCATATATGTTTTAAGCGGATTTGGCGACGAATCCGGCACGTTTGGATGTAAAGAGTCGAAACAGCACGCTTAAGCTGGAATTTTAACTTTCACTGTGTGTTAATCGAGAATTTATCCTGAAGTTGAGGGGAGAAGCTACTTCGTAATTATTTTGTGGCCTTTGGTCAGCACAGATAAGGTAAAATGAATGAAAGGTGGCGCTGATGACATCGCTGTTTAGCTCCCTAATCCAGGAATCATCATTATTATAAAGAAAGGCCACTGCTACTGGAGATATGAACACAAAAAACATGTGAATGCAGACTTTCCCAGCTTTCCCCCCCAGGGGGTCCACAACTCTTTTGTGGATACGTGCGTAGCGAGCACGGGACCCCCAAGCTAATATGGCCCTTTTTCCTTCCCAGGCTGCATACCTACCTTTTCCGCATCCTTGCCCATCTCCCGTCTTCGCGCGCCCCCCCCCCCCCCCCCCCCCCGCTCACCTCCGCCTCTTTCCTTCCCTTTCTCACCCTCTGGGAGTATGTTTTGTGCCTACGTCTGGAGACGGACGCTCGAAAATGTTACACATTCTTCGCTTTCTCTGCTTGCAAGACTTCGTCCTTCGTTTGTCCTTCTCCTTTCCTTACCTCTTCTCTTTACCCTTTTCTCCGCTGTGGCGTTTGAGACCTCTCTTCTTTCCTTTCCCTTTCTTTGCTTTTCCCTTTCTCTTTTATCCTCCCTGTGCCGACCTACGCATTTCCATGCGTAGCCAGTGACGGGGTAACACGTAATTCCGCGCCCCGGGTAGACAGGTAGGACACGTACGTACCCCCTGGTAATGGCCAGGCCCAGGGAGGGGTGATTACCCGAGCTGATACCTGCCGAAAGTGCTGATTGGTCCGTCAATCCTTTCCTCGGGAGGTGCGACCTGAGGTGAACAACCACCTAAGGTGGGAGTGCCCTCAGAGACGGCTTCCCCACAAGGGAGGAGCGCGCCATCGGAGACGCCGGTAATCATGGGGGTACTTCCGCAATGGTTTCCTCATCTTCTACTATGTCTGCTCACAAGCGTAAGGTCACTGAGTCTCAGCCACAGACAGTTCTTCCATCGTTGCCACAGTTCCTTGTTGTTTCTCGGTCTGATGGTCACGACTTCTCCACAGTCAACCCTTTCATTATTCAGAAAGGTGTCGACGCAATTGCAGGTCCTGTAAAGTCTTGTTCCAGATTACGGAATGGCACCTTGTTGTTAGAAACAGTCAGTGCCCTCCAGGCACAAAAATAGCTACATACTTCACTTCTCCACACCTTCCCTGTCCATGTGGAACCGCACCGTACTTTAAATTCCTCACGTGGGGGTGTTAATACACGCTCCCTCGATGGATTGTCCAATGAGGAAATTCAACACTACCTGTCTGACCAGGGCGTAACGGCTGTTCGAGTCATGAAAAGGATTGACATGAACATCGTTCCAACCCGTACTGTCTTCTTGACAATTGAGAGTCCAACTCCCATCGTACATAAAAGCGGGCTATGAGATAATTTCCGTTCGCCCTTACATCCCAAACCCTACGCGTTGCAATCAGTGTCAGCGGTTCAATCATATCAGCCAGTCCTATTCCAATCCGGTCAAATGTGTTACGTGTGGCAAGGATGCCCATGAGGGTGCTTGTCCACCTCCATCCCCTTGTTGCATCAACTGTATGGGTGACCACGCTGCTTCCTCTAGAGATTGCCCCATTTTTAAAGACAAAAAGCTCATTCAGGAAATCAGAGTGAAGGAAAAGGTGTCGACCTTTGCTGCTCGAAAATTATTAGCCAGTCGAAACCCCATTGTGCCTCAAACAGGTAAATACAGCACTGTAATTGCCTGTCCTCAGCCAACAAAGGAGGCGGCCACGCGGACTTGTGATCTCATCTTTAGTGCCACAGTCGTCAGATCGGCCAGCGCAAAGATCACCCTTTCAACCTCACCACTCTCGCCTGCTCACTCTATGGCTCACCCTTCATCGGGTTCTGCTAAATCTCGAGCCCAAAAGTCAGACACCTGGACTTCGAAAAAAGAGCATACTCGAAGATCTTTCACGTACCCCAACTTCACAACCATCGATTCCTCCATCTAAACATCCTGTTTCCAAGAAGGCTAATAAGAAACCCATATCCTCTGCTTCTCTGCCACGGCGTGTCTCATCTACAGCACCACCTGGCGGTAGCCGCCCACGGCCGTCTTCTGTGTCGCCGAGGCGCACTGCTGGCGGCCGATCAACCGGCCGATCGCTGGTGGCAGGAGCTGCTCCTGAACAACGTATGGATCAGAATCCCCTGCCTTCAGCTGAATGCCGTTCCACGCTGTCGGTCGCAAGTTCTGAGCAGTTGTTGAGTTGAGGGCAACCTTGGTCACATCTTCCCCCCAGGGGGTCCACAACTCTTTTGTGGATACGTGCGTGGCGAGCACAGGGCCCCGAGCCATTGCAGCCTTCTTTCTCTCCCGGGCTGCATTTCCTTTCCCTTCCCCTCCTTTCCCCTCCATACCCCTTTCCCCTCGCCCTCTCCTCTCCCTCTATTGGTGTCCTTCCTTATGTTGGCCCCCGCTATCCTCCTGGTTCTGTTGGTTTTACACTCCGGCTTTGTTGCGTAATCATCTCCTCCTTTTTGGCATTCCTTGGTCCCCCTCTGGGGTTTGACCTCCATTCCAAAATTTCTCTTCCGTAGTGTGAGCCATTTGGGGAAGAGCACCTTACCTAGTGTCTCCGACGTGTACCCTACTAGTACATTCCACCTTTTCTTTTACGTCGTTGTCTGATGCTAGGGTGCATAGCCAGCACGGTAGCCAGCCCGTGTGGTGGGGTCGCTATGTACCCTTTTGGTTGAGCCCCCTGAACACACAGGGATCACACTTCTGATACCTGAGCTGTGACCTCCTCATGCATGCCTTGGAGTGGTTGCTCGTCATCCTGGAGCATCGGAACTCCCAGCAATGGCCGCCGTGCCAGACAGCCCTTGCTGTGGCTGGGTGGCGCCCGTGAGGAGAGCCCCTGATCGGAGTGGGTGGTATCAGGGCGGACGCTATGCAGATGAAACGCATACGGGTCCAAAACTCTGGCCGCTCTTCTGCGGCCGTCTCTCTGCGTGGTACTGATTCCTCAAGTGCTGCTTCTCTTGCCCCTTCGGCCTTCCCTTCCGTGGCTACCCCCTGGGAGGAGGGTCAGGCCCGTCGTCTAGGGGCAAAACCTTTCCCCCGTTATCTAGTTTGCACCAGGACTGATGGAGATACTTTCACCAGTGTCAAACCTTTATTCTTTGTGGAACACATTGAAGACAAGTTCGGCGAAGTGGACTCCCTGAGCAAGATGCGGTCGGGTTCGTTACTGATAAAAACTGCTTCGGCTGCCCAATCTGCGGCCCTTCGTGCCTGTACCCATCTTGGCACAATTCCCGTGTCCATTACCCCTCACCAGTCTCTAAATATGGTACAAGGTGTGATTTTTCACAGAGACCTCATCCTTCAAACTGATGAGGAACTTCGGGACAATCTCGGACGGCGGGGTGTTCACTTTGTTCGACGTGTTCAGAAGGGTCCTAAAGATAATCGTATTGATACTGGTGCCTTTATCCTGGCCTTTGAAGGGGATACCCTTCCTGAGAAAGTTAAGATTATGGTCTATCGCTGTGATGTGAAGCCATACATCCCACCTCCTATGCGGTGTTTTAAGTGCTTGCGTTTTGGCCATATGTCTTCTCGCTGTACCCAGGACCCTCTCTGTGGTGACTGTGGACGTCCACTCCATGAGGGGAGTCCCTGTGTTCCCCCTCCTGTATGTGTAAATTGTCATGGTAGTCATTCTCCACGTTCAGCAGATTGCCCAGTCTATAAGAAAGAAAAAAAGATACAGGAGTATAAGTCTCTTGATCGTTTAAGCTACACAGAGGCCCGTAAGAAATATGCACGATTGCACCCTGTATCCATGACATCTAGTTACGCCTTGGTTGCCTCTTCATCCCTTCCTCCCCCTTCCTTACCCCCATCCCGGACCCCTCTCCTTCCCCCCTCCCCTGCGGCTCCCACACCTTCTCCTCTGGGCGCCGCTCCCCCTCCCCAGCCGGACAAGTGTCCCACTCCTTCGGCGTCTGCCGGTCAAGGGCGCCTCTCCCGGGATGCCCCTTCCCGGCACCTTCCAGGTCAAAGGTCTGCTGCAGCGCGGCGACCGCGAGAGCCGCGGTCTATCGGCCCCCAGGTCGCCCGGTCTCTTTCTGTTCCTGATCTTGCTGCAGCTGGCTCCATTATGCCACACAGCCCTCCTCGATCTCAGCCTGAAAAGAAGAAGAAACATAAGTCCCGGGACAAAGAGCCTCTGGTGTCACCGGAGGTCCCTTCCCCGGCTTCACAACCGGATTCTGACCTGTCGTTTATGGATGTCGCCCCCTCCCTGTCGGTGACGGGTGGGGACCCGGCGGTATGACTGGATTTAGCGTGTTCAGCCCTCATTTAAACCATCGTTCTGTGGTTCTCCAATGGAATTGTAATGGCTACTATCGTCAGCTTCCGGAATTGAAATCCCTTCTTTCGTCCTACTCAGCAGCTTGTGTGGTTCTCCAGGAATCTCATTTTACTGATGCTCACTCACCGACCCTCCGTGGGTTCCGTGTTTTCTGTCGAAATCGGGTCGAACCCTTGCGGGCTTCTGGTGGCGTTTGTACGTTGGTCCGTACAGACATTGCTAGCACGTGGATTCCTCTCCAAACTACATTGGAAGCGGTTGCTGTTAGGGTCCACTTAGACTCTGCAGTCACAGTATGCAATCTTTATCTCCCTCCTGACAGGACTCTTACACCTGCTGCCTTAACCACCCTTCTTCAGCAACTTCCTGCTCCCTTCCTCCTCCTTGGGGATTTTAATGCTCATCATCCTTTGTGGGGCAGTGCCTTTCCATCTAGACGAGGTCTTCTTATAGACCAATTTATTGCAGACCACGACCTGTGCCTTCTTAATGATGGCTCCCCTACTCATTTCAGTGCTGGTCATGGTACCTTTTCTGCCACTGATCTTTCTCTTTCTTCTCCCTCTCTCCTCCCTTCATTACACTGGTCGCCACACGACGACCTTTGTGATAGTGACCATTTCCCGTTGATTATCACGCTCCCTTCCCGCTCCCCGATGGACAGGTTACCTCGTTGGTCTTTCCACCGCGCCGATTGGCCTCTATATACTGCACAGGTCGAGTTTTCTCCCTCTTTGTCGGGTTGTATTGATGACGTCCTACGTGACGTGTCTGACGCGATTGTTCGCGCTGCTAACCTTGCTGTCCCGCGCTCATCTGGACAATTTCGTCGTCGGCAAGTCCCGTGGTGGAGTACGGCCATTGCCATTGCCATCCGTGATCGCCGTCGAGCTTTGCAACACTTTAAGAGGCACCCATCTGTAGCCAGCCTTTCTACCTTTAAGCGCCTTCGCGCTAAAGCCCGTTATTTAATCAAACAGAGCAAGCGGATATGTTGGGAACGATTCGTTTCTTCCCTTGGTTCCACTGTCCCTCTGTCACGGGTATGGGCTACACTTCGCTCTCTCCAAGGTTGCCATCGGCAGTCCACCCTCCCAGGCCTTCACCTCCCAGGTGGCATTTGTACGGACCCATTAGTTCTCGCAGAACATCTTGCGACCCATTTTGCAGTGGCATCAGCGTCGGCCTCCTATCCAGCTGCTTTCCTTCATCAAAAACAGCAGGCTGAAGCTGTCACCTTATGTTTCACTTGTGAGTCAGAATCTTACAACGAACCTTTCACTGAATGGGAATTTCTTTCTGCTCTATCTTCTTCTCATGATACGGCCCCTGGCCCAGATTCCATTCATAACCAGCTGCTTCAACATCTCAGTGCTCCACAACGGCACCATCTTCTTCGGGTGTTTAACCGTATCTGGCTCCAGGGTGACTTCCCTTCTCAGTGGAGGGATAGCATTGTGGTTCCTGTCCTTAAGCCTGGTCAGAACCCCCTATCTGTTGACAGCTATCGGCCGATTAGTTTGACCAATGTTGGTTGTAAGTTACTTGAACGGCTGGTAGCCCGTCGGCTCACTTGGGTCCTCGAATCTCGGGATCTATTGTCCCCTTACCAGTGTGGCTTTCGAGAGGGACGATCTCCAATCGATCATTTGCTTCGCTTGGAATCCGCAGTTCGGCAGGCTTTTTCCCAGCGCCGCCATTTGGTTGCAGTGTTTTTTGACCTTCGCAAGGCCTATGACACGGCCTGGCGCCATCACATCTTACTAACCCTTCATCAGTGGGGTCTTCGGGGCCCACTCCCGATTTTTATCCGCCAGTTCCTGATCCATCGGTCGTTCAGAGTTCGAGTTGGTACTGCTTTTAGTTCTCCACGGACCCAGGAGACGGGCATCCCACAGGGTTCTGTCTTGAGTGTCCTTCTTTTCCTCATTGCTATCGATGGACTTGTGGCCTCTGTCGGTCCCTTGGTTGCCCCTGCCCTGTATGTGGATGATTTCTGCATTTGGGTTAGTTCCTCCTCGATGCCATCTGCAGAACGGCAGCTCCAGGTGGCTATACGGCGTGCCTCTGCATGGACCCTCTCACACGGGTTTCAATTCTCTCCTTTAAAATCGCGGGTGGTCCACTTCTGTCGCCGTACTACGGTCCACCCTGATCCAGAGCTCTATCTTGCTGCACAAAGATTGCCTGTGGTTCCACAGTTTCGTTTCCTAGGTCTTCTTTTCGACAACAAGCTCACTTGGCTGCCCCATATCAGACACCTGAAGGTAGGATGTTTCCATAAACTCAATGTCCTTCGCTTCCTTGCCCACTCCTCCTGGGGTGCAGACCGTTCCCTCCTCCTCCGCCTTTATCGTGCTCTAGTTCTGTCACGTTTGGACTATGGTTGTCAAGTTTATGGTTCAGCTGCTCCTTCCACGCTGCACGTGCTGGATCCAGTCCACCATCGTGGTATCCGTTTGGCCACCGGTGCCTTCCCTACTAGCCCTGTTGATAGTCTCCTGGTTGAAGCTGGGATCCCCCCCCCTTTCTGTTCGGCGGTCCCAGCTTCTGGTGTCTTATGCCCTTACTATCCGTTCTTCTCCCGCTCATCCTTCCTATTCTATCCTATTCCCAGACCATGGACGTCGCCCGCCTGACTCCCGCCCTCGGGCGGGTTTACCGGTTGGGCTGCGCCTTGCGTCTCTTAACCGTGATTTTCGGCTTCCTTCTTTGTCCTGTCTTCCTCGCTCCCTCCCCTCCACCCCTCCTTGGTTAGTTCCTCGGCCTCGAATTCGGATGGATCTCCGCCGCGGTCCGAAAGGTTCCATCCCCCCGGTGGTGTTCCGTTCCTTTTTCCGCCAAATTTTATGGGAGTTTCGGGATGCTGTTGTTTTTTACACTGATGGCTCTAAATCTGCTGATCATGTTGGGTATGCCTTCACGTCCTTTGTTGGAACGGAAAATCATCTACTGCCACCCTCATGTGGGGTGTTTACTGCGGAATTGATGGCAATTTCCCGGGCCCTTACCTTTATTAAACAATCCAACACAACCGCGTTTTGTTATGTACGGACTCGATGAGTGGCCTTCTTGCTATTGACCGGTGTTTTTCGCGCCATCCCTTGGTCTCTGCCATCCATGACCATCTCGCTGATCTTCACCGTGCTGCTTGTTCCATTGACTTCCTATGGGTCCCGGGCCATGTGGGTATCCTGGGTAATGAGCTCGCTGATCGTTTGGCTGGGGGAGCAGTTACTTACCCCCATTTTCTGTAACCCCTCCTGCAGCGGATTTACGGCTTCACATCAAATCTCACTTTGCACAGTCATGGGCCAATTCTTGGGAGGCTACTCCACTGTCTAATAAACTTGGTGCCATTAAGGTGAATCCAGGCCCATGGCGTTCTTCCTTTAGCCTCTCCCGCAAGGACTCGACAACACTGTGTCGTCTCCGCATTGGCCATACCAGGCTGACCCATGGTTTCCTTTTGCGTGATGAGCCACCCCCGCTATGTGGTTGTGGAGCCTTCCAGTCAGTGGCCCACATTTTGGTTGAATGCCCCCTTCTTTTGGCTCTGCGTGCTAAGTACAGACTCCCTCACACTTTACCTTTGATGTTGGCTGACGATTCCCGGATGGTCTCTCTGGTTCTAGGTTTCCTCCGGGAGAGTGGTTTTTATTCTCAGTTTTAAAGTTTTTAATCTCCCTCTGGTGTTGGGGCAGGGCGGTGAGTGTTTGGGTGTCTCCCACTGTAGGCAGTGTTCAGAGATTCCCGATTCACCTCCCTGACCGGAATCCTCTTTTCTTTCCCTTTTACTCTGTTTTTACCCCTTCTTTTTAAGGCTTGGTTAGTTTTTCTATTCCCATACGTACTTTCTGCATTATAGCAGTTGTACCTTTTAAGTCACAGGTGGTCTTGCCTATGCTGCTTCAGCATAGTGTTGGGTTCGTTCTCTAGCCAACTTCCCTCATTTGTTTTTGCTGTTGACAACGTGACTGCCCTTTTACGTTTCCCCTTTTTCCGTTTTCTTGTTCTGACTTTTCTGAGATGTCCCGTTAGCAGAATGGAGTCTATTTGAAACAAGGGACTGATGACCTAGATGTTTGGTCCCTTTAACCTCAAACAAACAACCAACCAACCAACCAACCTTGGTCACATCTTCCATTTTCTGTCCACCCTATGTCAATTATCCATTGGAATATCCGCGGCATTAGAGCCAATCGGGATGAATTGTCGATCCTCTTACGATCCTACTCGCCGGTCATCTTCTGTCTTCAGGAAACAAAGCTGCGTCCCCACGACCGCTTTGTTTTCCCCCATTTTCAGTCAGTCCGATTTGACCTCCCCTCTGTTGAAGGTACTCCAGCACATGGAGGACTCATGATTCTTCTCCATGATACTCTCCATTATCACCCAATCCCCTTAGACACTTCCTTCCAAGCTGTCGCTGTCTGTCTTTCCCTTTCTGGATACACGTTCTCTCTTTGTACTGTATACATTCCATCATCCACACCAATGGCTTGAGCTGTTCTCCTTCATCTTCTTGGTCAGCTTCCACCCCCCTGTTTGCTGGTTGGCGACTTCAATGCCCACCACCCGCTTTGGGGATCTCCACATCCTTGTCCGTGTGGCTCACTATTGATAGACGTCTACCACCAAGCGGATCTTGTTTGACTCAACACTGGGGCCCTACATTTTTGTCTGCCTCCACGACAAATTTCTCTCATTTGGACCTTTCGGTCGGTACTGTTACGCTAGCTCGGCGCTTCGAATGGTTCGCTCTTGCTGGTACACACTCCAGTGGCCACTTTCCATGTGTCCTTAGATTGCAGTCACAACTGTCCTATATGCGCCTGCGACACTGGAAGTTTGCCCATGCCGATTGGACACTTTTTTCGTCTCTAGCGACATTCGATGACCGTCACTTTCCTAGCGTCGACGATGAGGTCACTCATATTACGGACGATATTCTTACAGCTGCGGAACGTTCAATACCTCGCACCTCCGAATTGCCCTGGCGCTCCCCAGTTTCTTGGTGGAACGCGGCATGCCGTGACGCCATACGTGAGCGGAGAGGCGACGTGCTCTTCTCGTTTTCAGACACCATCCTAGTTTGGCCAGCTGTATCCGCTATAAGCAGTTCCGTGCGCGATGATGTCGCGTCATCCGCGATAGCAAGAAGGCAAGCTGGGACTTCTTTACTAGCTCATTTTTAACACCTTCACTCCCTCCTCGGAAGTTTGGAGTCGGATTCGACGGTTATCTGGCGCGCCTAGTTTCTCCCCGTCTCTGGGCTCACTTGTTGCGCATGATACATTAGTGGACCCCGTCGCAATTTCTAACTCCTTGGGTCAACACTTCGCTGAGATTTCGAGCTCTTCAAATTACCCGCCAGCGTTTCTCCCAAAGAAACGTGCAGCGGAAGTGCAACCTCTTGCTTTCTTCACAAAATCGCGAAAGCTATAATACTGTTTTCTCCATGCGGGAACTCCAACATGCACTCTCTTCTTCTCGCTCCTCCACCCTAGGACCGGATGGTATCCAAATCCAAATGTTGCTGCATTTATCATACCATAGTCTGCTTTACCTCCTTCGCCTTTAAAATCGAATTTGGACCGACAGTACTTTTCCCAGACGATGGCGGGACGCTATCGGCGTTCCTGTTCCGAAACCTGGAAAGGACAAACATCTCCCCTCTACCTATCGCCCCATTTCTCTCACGAGTAGTGTCTGTAAGGTTTTGGAGCGTATGGTGAATTACCGTTTAGCTTGGGGGCTGGAATCCCGCAGTCTTTTAACACCAGCCCAATGCGGATTCCGAAAGCATCGTTCTGCCGTTGACCATCTTGTTGCTCTCTCCATTTCTATCATGAACAATTTTCTCCGGAAACGCCAAACAGTAGCAATATTTTTTGATCTGGAGAGAGCATACGATACCTGTTGGAGGACAGGCATCCTCCGCCCACTGTTCTCCTGGGGATTTCGAGGTCGGCTGCCCCTTTTTCTTCGCGAATTTATGGCAGAGCGCACATTTAGGGTGCGGGTGAACACTACTCTCTCCTGTAGTTTCTCCCAAGAAAACGGGCTACCCCAGGGCTCCGTGCTAAGTGTTGCCATTGCCATTGAAAGGGTACAGTACCGCCCGACATTGAAAATAGGTACAACATACTTCATTATTTTTGTCAGAACAACACGTTTTTTTTTGTAAAATAACTCAATTTCAATTAATACAGCGAAGCCGGATACCAGTGTGGGAAAGAATGGCAATTTATTTATTTAATTGATCACATGTGCACTCCCACAAAATAAATCCCTACATCCAGTTTGGTGAGATCTGTGAAATTAATGAATGTATGGTCGTCTGCTAACCGCAGATAGTGAATGTGGATATATGATCATCTTTGAGGCGATCTTTTGGCCACCTTTGGTGGGACCAAAGAGATGAAATTTGCCTGAGCGTTGAGCGCCTGAAATGTGGCTGACCAATACGGTAAGAAGGTGCTCCCCCCACTTCGACAGAGGTGCGAGAGCACCTCGAGAACGGCCATATTTCAGCACTCTGCCGCTGGATCTCGTGCTGTTAAGAACTGTTTTAGTTGTGCTCTGTAATGACGAAAGAGTGGAGACATGGTATGCATGTGGAATATTTAAGAGTAGTTTGAAATATTAATTTCTCTATTTCAGGAGCTTTTGTGGGAGAATTAAATGTCAGGCAGGCAATATTAATGGGATTGTAGGAATCTTCGGAAGTGACAAACGGTCACAATGAAACCACGTGTAGCAATAAGTTGAAATACTTCCGTGTGCTTAAGCTGAATTACTAGCGTGTGTACAATAAGTTGAAATATTTAAGAAATAGCGTGTGAAATTAGAGACGAGTACTTCCACGTGGTGAGTACTCTGTGAGTCTCAATCTGTGTATGAGACAAAAGATGAAGAGAAGTACTCGTCCATGGTATCAGTTGAGGACCCGCGTGTGTGATGATCTTAATATTGCTTTGCGTGATATGATTCCGTGTGACGCTTGATTCAAACTCTGAGAGAGAAGCAAGGTGAGTCAGCCGTCTATCCAGCAACGCCACTTGGCTTGCATTGCACAGGAAGACGTGCAAATATCTCCAGAGTTCATAGTAGGAAAGTAGAATTACAAAGTGGGACAGTGTCGTGTGAAACTGGGATAAATATTAATTGAAGTGGGAAAGCTGAAAGTGATAATGTTGTGACTATTCTCTGTGTAGTATTTCATGTTGTAGTGTGGTGTATGTCATGTAATTTGGGTATGTGTGGTTTGCATGGGAGAGTAGCGAGGTAGTTTCAAAAGATTAGTGGGTTATGCTTGTTCCTTCGGTACCGCTCGGTCTGGAGGAAAGTTTAGTGATGATGATTGTGAGAGTCGAAGTATGAGGTATAAGAAAAGATCCACCATCCTATCCAGAAAGTGCACTGTAGCGTTAAAAGTAATTACGAGACCATAATATAGAGATCCACCATTGTAAAGCCATGCCCACTGGGCGGAATTATGTGTTATTGTTGTAGGTCGTAGAATTTGTGTGTTTAGGTTAGAGAATTTATCGAAATAAATAAGATAGTGAAAAGAAAAAGAGTGGTGGACTTTTACTTCGAATTGTATGTTGTCATAATGTCCCGAATTTATAATGTGTGCGGTGGCCACGTGTTGACAAAAGCCGTTAAATAACAGACAAAAAAGAAAATGTGGTATTGCCAGTGCGTAGTGTACAGTCAGAGTTCAGTAAATTATTGATAGTCAGATGCGTGTTTCCGTTGCGTATTAATCATATAGGATAACTTGTAACTTGAGTGTGAGTACTAGAGTTCATGTTACTCGATAAATAAGAATGAATCCACTCGCTTGGCAGACCACTCATCTTGCAGGCCTGACTGCTTGATGCCACAGTATGAGCAAGGCATGTGGGTGCCTCTCACCGTAAATCCTATTATGGATTGTCTCCTTCCTGATGTCTCGGGCTCCCTCTTTGTGGACGATTTTGCGATCTACTACAGATCTCAACGGACCAACCTACTTGAACGACGTCTTCAAGGATGTCTCGATCGCCTCCACTCTTGGAGCATCGAAACAGGCTTCCGCTTTTCTCCCAGTAAGACCGTTTGTGTTAATTTTTGGCGTCCTACGGAGTTTCTTCCACCTTCCTTACATCCAGGACCTGTCAACCTTCCGTTTTCGGACGTCGCTAAATTCTTGGGTCTTACGTTTGACAGAAAACTGTGCTGGTCCTCCCACGTTTCCTAGCTTTCGGCTCGCTGTCTGCGATCCCTCCGTGTCCTGAATGGTACCTTCTGGGAGCGGACCGAGTGGTCCTTCTCCGCCTCTATCGCGCCTTAGTGCGCTCGAAATTGGATTATGGAAGCATAGTCTACTCCTCTGCTCGGCCGTCTATTCTTCGTTGTCTCGACTCTATCCACCACCGTGGATTACGTTTAGTGTCTGGAGCTTCTTACACCAGCCCTGTGGAAAGCCTTTATGGTGAGACTGCTGAACCTCCGCTGTCCAATCGGCGAGCAGTCCTTCTGAGTCGTTATGCTAGCCATCTGTCTTCCATGCCTGCTAATCCAGCCCATGACATTTTTTTCGACGCCTCCTTGGATTTAGGGTATGCTGGCCGCCCTTCCTCCCTACTACCACCGGGAGTCCGCTTCCGTCAACTGCTCCATTCTCTTTCCTTTCGCTTTCCTAAAACCTTCTTGACAACTTGGGGTACAGCACCGCCTTGGCTCCGTCCCCGGAACTGCCTGCTCCGTGACCTTTATCAATTTCCCAAGGATGGTACCCCTTCTCTTGTTTATCGTCGGGTATTTGCTGCTCTATGTGCACAAATGAAGGAAGCCACATTTATTTACACTGATGGCTCAAAAACATCGTTTGGTTTAGGGAGTGCCTATATTGTTGGCGACACCCTAAATCAATTTCGGCTTCCCGACCAGTGTTAGATTTATACTGCGGAGCTTTACGCTGTTCTCCAGACTGTCCTATACATCCGTCGCCATCAGCGGATACAGTATGTTATCTGTTCAGATTCCCCCAGCTATCTACCCTGTCCACCCTCTGGTCCACCGGATTCAGGACTGCCTCCACTTGCTCCACTTGGGGGGCGTCTCCGTGGCGTCCCTCTGGATCCCAGGACACATTGGTATGTATGGAAATGAGGCGGCCGATATAGCGGCCAAGGCTGCAGTCTCTCTTCTTCATCCAGCTATTCGCATGATTCCCTTCGCCGATCTACGGAGTGTTTTATGTCTTCATGTTGCTCTTTTATGGCACGCACATTGGTCGACACTTCCAAATAATAAATTGCGGGACGTGAAAGCTCTTCCCTGTGCTTGGACCTCTTCTCCCCGAACGCGTCGTCGGGAGGAGGTAATTTTAACTAGACTCCGGATAGGGCACTGTCTTTTTTAGCCATCGACGTCTTTTAAGCGGCGATCCTCCCTCACTCTGTCCCCACTGCTCTCAGCTGTGGACGGTAAGACACCTTTTAATTGAGTGCCCCTATTTTACTCCATTACGCGCCCGTCTACAGCTGTCGCCTGATATATCTTCCATTATAGCAGATAACATGCGCTCAGCCGATCGCGTTCTCGAGTTTATTACTGCCAGTGAGATGACGTCAGTCATTTGAAGCTCTTTTTGGGGATAACCAACCCCCTTTCATAGTGGTTTTTTAAGCTTTCCTTCTGGTTTTAGTTTCTCCAATTTGTAGAGTTTCGTTCCCATTGCTGCTGGTTTTCAGTTTCGTTTTTTTACCTTTTCCTAAGTCACAGAGCGGGCGCTAATGACCATAGCAGTTTTGCGCCCTAAAACCATAACAAAAAAGTTCCCAGCTTTAACTTTAAGAGATAATGATCTGGCGGAGATGATAGTGACAAACATCGAAACATCGCGGAATATAAACGCAGACGCCCGAGTGGAAGCCCGAGATGATTTTGTCAGCGGTACGGAAACGTTGGGAGTAAATTCGTGCTAGGTGGTGGTAACTCTTAAGTTGTTGCAAAACCAATCTCGTTCTTGGCGCTGTAGAATATTTGTCTTAATCATATTCTACAAAGGTTGTTTCTCGCTGCAATCTGTTAATTGATACTTCTGCCCCCTCCCCCTCCCCCCCCACCCCCCGGTATTAGAACAGAGGCTGGAAGAGTGACATTTTAGAGGCAGAAGTAAATGACGAAAGTATACAGTTTCAAAACCAAACGTATTTTTCGGTATTTTACAAACTTCGTTCTGTTTCCAGTGATTTCTCTGAAGGTGAATATTTGAAACACACCCAATACAGACCAGCTGCATTCTGAAATGTTAACATTCAGTAGACGCTTAAAAATCATTAAATTAGTAGCTCTGGATGGGAAGTTATTTTCCACCAACATACGCCAACTTTTTAAGCTTCAGAAGAGCGCTTTTCAGTGTCATAATGTACGAAAAAAAGGGGCTATTGTACTGTTATGTGGGGAAGGATGACTCTAACTTTCATTAACAGCTCCGTGGATTTTAAAGATCAGGAATAGTTCTTCTTTTTCTATCACAATTGAAGTAGTATGGTGTTAAATATTGTTTTTCATGTATGCTGTAAACTAAAAATGAAATGAACCTTTACTATGTAAAGTTGTAGGCTGTTTATCTGAAAAGAAAAATTTCCGATTTTGTTTCACTAGCTCATGTACCGTAATAGCCTGCCCCTCGAAGGTACGTTGTACGTCATTCATAGTTACTGGTAATCGCACTCCATTAACAGCAGCATGCTCCATCTTAGGAGTCACTGTATCCTTCCTTGTAACTATAGACAGGCAATCTGTGTGCAAGTTACATGGCAGCTAAACCAGTATGGCATTATTAGGGCACACAGAAATTTGTAACTCAAGCTAATAATGAAGTTACCACAGTCAGACAGTACATTTCGAACCCAGTGCGCTGCTACCAGTGTCATTACAACCACACTCGAACGTATTACTGGCACCTGGATCACGGCTCGAATTAGTCAGAGGGTGCCACTTCGTATACACTGGTGCACTCCGCAAGGCTTAATGTACTTGTTCATTTCGCGAGATGTTTATGGCAAGAAATAAATAGTTTCGTGACTTTTGTTAACAAGCGTGCATGTTCAAGCGTTTCCTGCAAGCATGCACAAATTCGTGACCTCTGTATTGTTAAAGCATGCTTGTGTACTCGACTCCACTGGTTCCGGCAAAAAATCGCATTCAGAGACCGGTACAGCATTGATGCGAATGAAATGCAACATACCGTATTTCCGGAGTACGCTAAGAATACGTGGAATAAGAATTACTACTTTAACTTTCACACAAAAATGGTCCTGCCTGCATTCTACACCAATTCCAAGAATACAAAAACGCATTTCTGAAAATAAAATATTATTTCTTAACTTCATGGACTCTTAACAGATAAATTTGCCATTGGCGTCACCATAGCTAAATGGTCAAACTGTATTCTTTATACAGAAAGGGATTGAGTTTTGGGTCATTTGTGATTGCAATTACGGTTGTTGCTGATGCCGATGTAAATGATGATACTTTCCAAAGCCTAACAGAAGGATGAAGATTATCGAAACATGATTACTGAGTCTACACAACAGTAGCACTAACATTTCTTCGTATTACTGAAAATCTTGTTAGAGGAGGCTACTCGCGAAGACAGATTTCGAAGTGCTTCGACACACTGATTAAGGACCTCTCAAAGCACCCAGGAGGTTAGTCACTCTTGAGCTAGTTCATGCTTGGCTACCACGGGGCCCCAGCCATTACAGCGTAGTTTGCCTCCCGTGCTGCATGTCTATCCTCCTGCTATTCGTTTCCCCTCCCTTGGGGAACATGTCTGGGATGTTCTGAATATTCAGTAGCCGATATCAGAACAGTCTCTTCACTGTTGATCCTTCCTTTTCTTATCTTCGTTCCCCTTCTGCTATCCTTTCTCCGCTATGGCATTTGAGATTCTCGTTTTCCTTCTTCCTCTCGGTGCACTCCTGAGGGCCGGCCCATGCGTCTGATGCGTAACAGGTGACTGAGTAACGCGTAATTCCCAGCCCCAGGTCGCCAGGTAGGGTTCACACGTACCTCCTGGCACAGGCCAGGCCCAGGGAGTGGTGATTGCCTCAGCTGCTACCTTCCCAAATTGCCAATTGGTCCCTGTGTCAGGTGTTCGGGAGGTGTGAACACTCGTCTAAGGTGGGTGCACCTCCTTCTGAGGTGGGGGGGGGGGGGGGGCAATCGTGGGAATTTTCTCGCTATGAGCAAATCATCTTCACATCCAACGGTTACGAAACGTAACAGGAGTCACGCTAACGATTCAAAAACCCTCCTAGCTGCACCATAGTTTCTCGTGGTTTCACGTGCTGAAGACTCAGTCCTTTGCTACAGGAAATCTGTTAATTATTCGGAAAAGGTATTGATGCAGTTGCTGACCCTGTTAAATCCTGCTCTCATTTATGCAATGGCATTCTACTTCTGGATACTACTTCAGCTTCTAAAGTGCAACAGCTGCTTGCAGCTTCTCTCCTCCATGGCTATCCTGTTCGTGTCAAGGACGATCCAATGCTGATTTTTCCTGTGTTATTTACACTAGGCTGCTCGATGGTCTGAACGAGGTAGAAATCAAAACTTACCTGTCTGCTCAGTGTATCATTGAGTGATGAAAAAGTAGATGCCTCCTTAGCGCCGACCCCCCCCCCCCCCCCCACACACACACACACACACACACACACACACACACACACATTTGATAGAGTGGTTCTTCTGTGAAAGAACAAAGCAGGCTATGAAGCTGTCACAGTCCAACTGTACATTCTGAACTCAATGCGCTGCTACCAGTGTCATCTTCTCGAATGTCCTGTCGACACCCAGCCAAATGTGTAACATGTGGTAGGGATGATCACGGGGGTGATTGTCTGCCTCCTCCTCCCCGCTGAATGAACTGCAGTTGTGCCATGCCGCTGCCTCCCACGATTGTCCCATGTATCTTGATGATCAGGCTGTCCAGGAGATCCAGGTGAAGGAAAAAGTGCCTTACTCAGTCGCTAACAAGATGTTGGCTAGCTGGAAGCCCTGCCTTCTACTATCCACACTTCGAGTGTTATATCTCGCTCTGTGAAGGATATTGGCCACACAGACATGAGACCTCAAATTGAGCACTTCGGTTGTGAAATCGCCCGTTGTCATGGTAGCATCCCCATCTCCTCCTCCAGCTGTATAACAGACCACCAAGCTTTCGCCTCACGAGGCAAAGTCACCTGCTAAACTACTGGCGGGCACGAAGACTTCTTGTGTCCCTCCAGCCAACAAACATTTGAGTCTTTCTCTGACCAAACGGGAAGGCTCAAGGAAATCAATCAAAGGCAAATGGTCATCTCCTTTGCTGGCTTGGAGATCGTCTTTAATGGTGTCACCACGTGATACTCTCGCCTGGCCAACCTCTGTGTGGCTGGTGCGTACCACCAACCATTTTTCTGCCCTGGACGCAGCAGGTCGGCAGGGGGGAAATGCTGTGCATCTCGTGGAGCAGGATCCTCCAGCCTCCCCCCCCCCCCCTGCAGTTCCAGGGGTTAGAATAGGCCCGAGGCATTCCTGCATGTCTTACGAGTCGAGTAAAAGGACTTTCACAGGTCTTGGCTTTACATGATGGTCCCCCGTACAGTTTGACCTCCAGTCTTCAAAATTTCCCCAAAGAGCAAACCAATTTGGGAAGGGTTCCTTACATGGTGCATCATGTCCATCGTGCATTGAGATCTACAGCCCACTTTTTCGTAGTTGCATTGCAGTCCTACCCATTCTCCATCTCTTGGGTGAGGACGCCTTCCTGTGTGCATTTTCCACCATGCACTATGCAGTGTCAATTTCTTTGTCGACGATGACCATGGACTTCTCTGCACCTGATATTCAGCACATTAGCCAGTCAGTTGTGGTGGGGGCGCCATGTACCCTGTTGGTTGTAGCCCCCTGATCACACAGGGATGGCTCTGCTGATGTCTGTGCCGTTAACTCCCCACGTATGCCAAAGGGTAGGTGCCCATCACCCTGGGGCATCGGGACTCCTGGCAATGACTGTCCTGCCAGGGGGCCGTTGCTGCGGCTGGGTGGCACCCGTGCAGAGGGCTCCTGGTCAGAGTGGGTGGCATCAGGGCAGGTGACAGGTGATGAAGCGTAGTCCATCATATCTTGCTGGTGGTGAAACACCAGCAGTCTCTAAGCGATCGCGAGCTCAATTCAATGCACAGAAGTATGACCCCAAATCGTTCCCCTCCCTGGCCACACGGTGAGAAGAACGTCAGGTTAAGGATGGCCGCAGATCTTAGTCACCCCGGTACCTTGTATGTTCGAGAGCTGGTGGGGAATCTTTCCTGACAATGAAACCCCAGTTTTTTGTTGAGCATTTAGAGGACAAGTTTGGGGAGGTGGAGGGCTTGTCCAAAGTGAGATCTGGGTCATTGTTAATCAAAAGAGCATCCTCTTCCCAGTTACAAAGGTTACTTGCTTGTGACAAGCTGGGGGATGTTTTTGTAACCATCACGCCCCATAAGAGCTCAAATATGGTCCAGGGTATCATATTTCACAGATACCTTCTTTTGCAGTCTGACAATGAGCTGTGCGCCAATTTAGAGTGGCGAAGTCTGGCGTCTGGCGTGTCCACCGGGGTCTGAAGGATAATCAGGTTGTCACTGGTGCCTTCAACTTGGCCTTTGAGGGTGATACTTTGCCCAAGAAGGTCAGGTTGATGGTCTACCAGTGTGATGTAAAGCCCTATATCCCTCCCCTGATTCGGTGCTTTAAGTACTGGAAGTTTGGCCACATATCTTCCTGCTGTACTTCCAGCCTCACATATCGAGACTGCGGACGCCCATCACATCACAATACTGCATGTGCCCCGACTCCCATCTGTGTCAACTGTGGAGAGCACCATTCACCTTGCTCGTCTGACTGCAGGATTCTACAGAAAGAAAGGAAAATCATGGAGTACAAGGTCCTGGACCGACTGATCTACACCGAGGCTAAGAGAAAATTTGAACACCTGCATCCTGTGAACATATCATCTTACGCCGCCGCTACAACAGTTCTAGCACTGTCCGCTTTGCCGACCCAGGTCACCTCTGAGAGCTGGAAAACTGCACCTGCCCCCTTGATGGTCGAGGGGCATTTTCGTCCCTGTTGCTCCTGCACCACCTTCAAGAACACCACCCCTCCCCCTCCCTCCAACCATCGGGGACATCCGTCCCCACATCTGAGCTGGAGAAGCGTAAGTCTTCTTCAGTTTCTCTCGCTAGGAAGGGGTCCCTAGGGTCACTCCCTTCCCAGGTTTCTTCTAGTGGGAAAGACGACACCCGCCAGTGGTTGCAGAGCCCAAAAGCAGGTGGTTGTAGGGCTTCACGCTCATCCTCAGTCCCGGAGGCTGAGCCAGTGAAGTCCTCCCAGCCAGGGAAACTCAACGAGCAACAAGAGAAATCCAAAAAGAAAACCCCTAAGACCAAGGAAATCACGATGGCACCCACACCACCGTTACCTACAAGCTCTGTGGCTGAGGATAGGGTGGAGATTTGGCGTTCGCTGAGGACCTCAGACACGATGGGTATAGTCTGCTCAGCTCTGTGGCAGCAGGTGACTCTGAGGCGTAAACTGCCTCATTGAATGTTCCATGCCTTCCCAGTCTAACAATGACGTCGTCTTCCAGTGGAATTGCGGCGGTTTTTTCCACCACCTGGCTGAGCTACAGCAATTGTTACGCTTTGTGACGTCACCGCCAGACACCACACTTGCTAGGTGGTAGCCTTTAAATCGGCCGCGGTCCGCTAGTATACGTCGGACCCGCGTGTCGCCACTGTCAGTGATTGCAGACCGAGCGCCGCCACACGGCAGGTCTAGAGAGACGTCCTGGCACTCTCCCCAGTTGTACAGCCGACGTTCATAGCAATGGTTCACTGACAACTACGCTCTCATTTGCCGAGACGGTAGTTAGCATAGCCTTCAGCTACGTCATTTGCTACGACCTAGCAAGGCGCCATAGCGTTTGATAATTAATATTGTGAAGCTTGTACAGTAACGAGAGATGTTCTACAATTGTGGATTAAAGTTAAGTATTCCAACAGCTACGTACTTTCTTTGCTAGACTCAAATCCTTTAACTGTTCCAGACCTCACGCCAATCTGCGTGAGCTTAGAAGCGTGCATTTCGGCCTCCTCTAGCAACACAGTGTTGGCTCTTCTGCCAACACTTCACTTTACACCTGCTTTGCATTGCCCTCCAGGAAACCTGGTTCCCAGCAATTTGAAACCCTGCCTTCCGCAGCTATACGGGATATTACAGGAACCGTAGCGACTATAATAGTGTCAGGTGGATTTTGCATTTATGTCCTAAACTCGGTCTGTAGTGAACATGTGCCCCATTAAACACCTCTTTGAAGCTGTGGCTGTCAGAATAAGGACGACACAGGATATAACTGTCTGCAATGTATATCTTCCTCCAGATGGTGCAGTACCCCTGAATGTATTAGCTCCACTGATTGATCAACTCCCTAAACATTTCCTACTTCAGGGTCATTTTAATGCCCATAACCCCTTGTGCTGTGGTACCATGATTACAGGCCGAGGCAGAGATTTCGAAGCTTTACTGTCGTAATTCGACCTCTGCCTCTTAAATACTAGGGCCGCCACATATTTCAGTGTGGCTCATGGTAGTTACTCGGCCATTGATTTATCGATTTGCAGCCGAGGACTTTTCCCATCTACCCACTGGAGAGCACATGACGACCTGTGTGGTAGTGACCAGTTCCCCATCTTCGTGTCACTGCCCCAGTGTCAGGCACACGGACGCCTGCCCAGATGGGTTTTGAACAAGGCAGACTGGGGAACCTTAACCTCTGCTGTCACTGCTGAATCTCCCCCACACGGTAACATCAATGTGATGGTTGAGCAGGTGACTATAACAATTGTTTCTGCGGCAGAAAACGCGACCCCTCACTCTTTAGGGTGCCCGAGGTGTAAGGAGGTCCCTTCATGGTCGTCGGAAGTCGCTGAGGCAATTAAGGAGCGTCGACGAGCTCAACAGCGGCATAAGCGGCACCCTTCCCTGGAGCTCCTCATAGCCATTAAATGGCTCCTCCCGTGTTCGCTACCTTATCAAACAACGGAAGGAGTGGTGTTGGGAGAGATACTACTCCACCATTGGCTGTCACACGTCACCTTCCCAAGTCTGCGAAAAGATCAAACGTCTTTTCGGGTACCAGGCCCCAACAGCTGTCCCCAATGTTACCATAAATGGCGAGTTATATACCGACGCAAACGCCATTGCCCAGCACTTTGCTGAGCACTATGTTCGAGCCATTGCGTCGGACAACTATCCCCCAGCCTTTCGCACTCTCGTATGGCGGCTGGAAGGGAACGTCCTCTCATTCACTACTCGCTGCAGTTAATTCTATAACGTCCCATTTACAGAGTGGGAGCTCCTCAGTGCCCTTGCACACTGCCCCGACACAACTACTGGGCCAGATCGGATTCACAGCCTGATGTTTAATCATCTCTCATCTAACCACAAGCGACATCGCCGCGTCATCTTCAACTGGATCTGTCGCGCTGGCGTGTTTCCATCGCAATGGTGGGAGACCACCATTATTATGGTGCTTAAACCCGGTAAAACCCGCTTGACGTGGATAGCTACAGACCAATCAGCCTCAGCAACGTTCTTTGTAAGCTGCTGGAATGTATGGTATGCTGGCAGTTGGGTTGGGTCCTGGAGTCAGGTGGCTTGCTGGCTCCATGTCAGGGCGGCTTCCGTCTGGGTCGCTCTACCACTGATAATCTTGTGTCTTTAGAGTCTGTTATCCGAACAGCCTTTTCCAGATGGTAACACCTGATTGCTGTCTCTTTTTGACTTACGTAAAATATACATGACTTGGCGACATCATATCCTTGCCACATTGTATGAGCGGTGGCTGCAGGGACCACTCCCGATTTTTATCCAAAACTTCCTGTCTCTCCATACGTTCCGCGTCCACGTTGGTGACTCCCATAGTTCCATTCATATCCAGGTGAATGGAGTCCCACAGGGCTCTGTATTGACTGTCTCTGTTTAGTGGCCATTAACGGTCCAGCAGTAGCTGTCGGGCCCTCCGTCTCACCTTCTCTTTATGCAGACGACTTCCGCATTCGTAATCCTGCTCCAGTACTGTTGTTGCTGAGTGGCGCCTACACGGAGCCATCCACGGCTTCCAGTTTCCAGCCACAAAGTCGTGTCTCACGCACATCCGTCGGCGTCGTACCATTCATCCGGAACCTGCACTTTACCTTAATGACGATCCACTCACTGCAGTGGAGACATAAATTGCTAGGACTGGTTTTCGGCGCTCGATTGACTTAGTTCCCTAATCTTCGTCAGCTTAAGCAGAAGTACTGGGAGCACCTCAATGCCCTCCGTTGCCTGAGTAACACCAATTGGGGTGCAGATCGCTGTACGCTGCTGCAGCTCTACAGGGCCCTTGTCCAATCTCAAACTATGGGAGTGTCCTTTATGGTTCGGCAGCGCCTTCAGCATTTCATTTACTCGACCCTGTGCACCACTGTGCAGTTCGATTAGCGACAGGAGCTTTTAGGACGAGTACGGTGACCAGCGTACTGGTGGAGGCTGGTGTCCCTCCACTGCAGATCAGACGTGCGCAACTCCTCGCCAGTTACGCAGCACACATTCATAGTTCGCCTGAGCATCCGAATTACAGACTCCTTTTCCCACTCGCGGCAGTCCATCTCCCACATCGGCGGCCGAGATCGGGGATAACGATTGCGATTCGCATGTGGTCCCTTCTCTCCGAACTGGACTCCTTCCCCTTACCACCTCTACTTGCGGTCCGTTCACGTACATCTCCATGGAGTAAATCTCTGCCGCATCTTTGTCTGGACCTTTTGCATGACCCTAAGGACTCAGTTAACTCCGCCGCTCTCCGCCGTCACTTCCTCTCGATTCTTGACGTGTTCTGGGGCTCTGAACCGGTTTATACCGACGGCTCAATGGCTGATGGTCACGTAGGCTTCGCATATGCTCACGGAGGACATGTTGAGCAGCACTCCTTGCCAGTTGGCTGCAGTGTTTTCACTGCAGAGCTGGTGGGCATATCTCGTACTCTTCAGTACATCCTCTCATGCCCTGGCGAGTCATTTCTCCTGTGTACTGACTCGTTGAGCAGCCTGCAACCCTCGCCACCCGCTGGTAGCGTCCATTCAGGATCCATCTATGCCGTGGAACAGTCCCACCATTCCGTGGTGTTTGTGTGGAACCCAGGACACGTCGGAATCCCTGGCAACGAGCTTGCCGACAGGCTGGACAATCAGGCGACGTGGAAACCGCTTCTGGAGATAGGCATCTCCGAAGCTGACCTGCATTCTGTCTTACACAGCAGGGTTTTCCGGCATTGGGAGACGGAATGGCATAACAGCACGCACAACAAACTGTGTCATTAAGGAGACCCCTCAGGGGGTCCACAACTATTTTGTGGATAAGTGCGTGGCCCCGAGCTATTGCAGCCTTCTTTCTCTCCAGGGCTGCATTTCCTTCCCCTTCCCTTCCTTTCCCCTCCTTGCTCCTTTCCCGTCGCCCTCTTCTCTCCCTCTCTTGGTGTCCTTGCTTATGTTGGCCCCCGCTATCCTCCTGGTTCTGTTGGTTTTACAATCTGGCTTTGTTGCGTAATCATCTCCTCCTTCTGGCATTCCTTGGTCCTCCTCTGGGGTTTGACCTCCATTACAAAATTTCTCCTCCGTAGTGTGAGCCATTTGAGGAAGAGCTCCTTACCTAGTGTCTCCGACGTGCGCCCTCCTAGTACATTCCACCTTTTCTTTCACATCGTTGTCTGATGCTAGGGTGCATAGCCAGCACGGTAGCCAGCTCGTGTGGTGCGGTCGCTATGTACCCTTTTGGTTGAGCCCCTGAACACACAGGGATCACACTTCTGATACCTGAGCTGTGACCTCCTCATGCATGCCTTGGAGTGGTTGCTCGTCATCCTGGAACATCGGAACTCCTGGCAATGGCCGCTGTGCCAGACGGCCCTTGCTGTGGCTGGGTGGCGCCCGTGAGGAGAGCCCCTGATCGGAGTGGGTGGTATCAGGGCGGACGCTATGCAAATGAAACGCATACGGGTCCAGAACTCTGCCCATTCTTCTGCGGCCGTCTCTCTGCGTGGAACTGATTCCTCAAGTGCTTCTTCTCTTGCTCCTCCCCCCAGGGGGTCCACAACTCTTTCGTGGATACGTGCGTGGCGAGCACGGGGCCCCGAGCCATTGCAGCCTTCTTTCTCTCCCGGGCTGCATTTCCTTTCCCTTCCCCTCCTTTCCCCTCCATACCCCTTTCCCCTCGCCCTCTCGTCTCCCTCTATTGGTGTCCTTGCTTATGTTGGCCCCCGCTATCCTCCTGGTTCTGTTGGTTTTACACTCCAGCTTTGTTGTGTAATCATCTCCTCCTTTTGGCATTCCTTGGTCCCCCTCTGGGGTTTGACCTCCATTCCAAAATTTCTCTTCCGTAGTGTGAGCCATTTGGGGAAGAGCACCTTACCTAGTGTCTCCGACGTGTGCCCTCCTAGTACATTCCACCTTTTCTTTTACGTCGTTGTCTGATGCTAGGGTGCATAGCCAGCACGGTAGCCAGCCCGTGTGGGGGGTCGCTATGTACCCTTTTGGTTGAGCCCCCTGAACACACAGGAATCGCACTTCTGATACCTGAGCTGTGACCTCCTCATGCATGCCTTGGAGTGGTTGCTCGTCATCCTGGAGCATCGGAACTCCCGGCAATGGCCGCCGTGCCAGGCGGCCCTTGCTGTGGCTGGGTGGCGCCCATGAGGAGAGCCCCTGATCGGAGTGGGTGGTATCAGGGCGGACGCTATGCAGATGAAACGCATACGGGTCCAAAACTCTGGCCGCTCTTCTGCGGCCGTCTCTCTGCGTGGTACTGATTCCTCAAGTGCTGCTTCTCTTGCCCCTTCGGCCTTCCCTTCCGTGGCTACCCCCTGGGAGGAGGGTCAGGCCCGTCGTCTAGGGGCAAAACCTTTCCCCCGTTATCTAGTTTGCACCAGGACTGATGGAGATACTTTCACCAGTGTCATACCTTTATTCTTTGTGGAACACATTGAAGACAAGTTCGGCGAAGTGGACTCCCTGAGCAAGATGCGGTCCGGTTCGTTACTGATAAAAACTGCTTCGGCTGCCCAATCTGCGGCCCTTCGTGCCTGTACCCATCTTGGCACAATTCCCGTGTCCATTACCCCTCACCAGTCTCTAAATATGGTACAAGGTGTGATTTTTCACAGAGACCTCATCCTTCAAACTGATGAGGAACTTCGGGACAATCTTGGACGGCGGGGTGTTCACTTTGTTCGGCGTGTTCAGAAGGGTCCTAAAGATAATCGTATTGATACTGGTGCCTTTATCCTGGCCTTTGAAGGGGATACCCTTCCTGAGAAAGTTAAGATTATGGTCTATCGCTGTGATGTGAAGCCGTACATCCCACCTCCTATGCGGTGTTTTAAGTGCTTGCGTTTTGGCCACATGTCTTCTCGCTGTACCCAGGACCCTCTCTGTGGTGACTGTGGACGTCCACTCCATGAGGGGAGTCCCTGTGTTCCCCCTCCTGTCTGTGTAAATTGTCATGGTAGTCATTCTCCACGTTCAGCAGATTGCCCAGTCTATAAGAAAGAAAAAAAGATACAGGAGTATAAGTCTCTTGATCGTTTAAGCTACACAGAGGCCCGTAAGAAATATGCACGATTGCACCCTGTGTCTATGACATCTAGTTACGCCTTGGTTACATCTTCATCCCTTCCTCCCCCTTCCTTACCCCCATCCCGGACCCCTCTCCTTCCCCCCTCCCCTGCGGCTCCCACACCTTCTCCTCTGGGCGCCGCTCCCCCTCCCCAGCCGGAGAAGTGTCCCACTCCTTCGGCGTCTGCCGGTCAAGGGCGCCTCTCCCGGGATGCCCCTTCCCGGCACCTTCCAGGTCAAAGGTCTGCTGCAGCGCGGCGACCGCGAGAGCCGCGGTCTATCGGCCCCCAGGTCGCCCGGTCTCTTTCTGTTCCTGATCTTGCTGCAGCTGGCTCCATTATGCCACACAGCCCTCCTCGATCTCAGCCTGAAAAGAAGAAGAAACATAAGTCCCGGGACAAAGAGCCTCTGGTGTCACCGGAGGTCCCTTCCCCGGCTTCACAACCGGATTCTGAACTGTCGTTTATGGATGTCGCCCCCTCCTTGCCGGTGACGGGTGGGGACCCGGCGGTATGACTGGATTTAGCGTGTTCAGCCCTCATTTAAACCATCGTTCTGTGGTTCTCCAATGGAATTGTAATGGCTACTATCGTCAGCTTCCGGAATTGAAATCCCTTCTTTCGTCCTACTCAGCAGCTTGTGTGGTTCTCCAGGAATCTCATTTTACTGATGCTCACTCACCGACCCTCCGTGGGTTCCGTGTTTTCTGTCGAAATCGGGTCGGACCCTTGCGGGCTTCTGGTGGCGTTTGTACGTTGGTCCGTACAGACATTGCTAGCACGTGGATTCCTCTCCAAACTACATTGGAAGCGGTTGCTGTTAGGGTCCACTTAGACTCTGCAGTCACAGTATGCAATCTTTATCTCCCTCCTGACAGGACTCTTACACCTGCTGCCTTAACCACCCTTCTTCAGCAACTTCCTGCTCCCTTCCTCCTCCTTGGGGATTTTAATGCTCATCATCCTTTGTGGGGCAGTGCCTTTCCATCTAGACGAGGTCTTCTTATAGACCAATTTATTGCAGACCACGACCTGTGCCTTCTTAATGATGGCTCCCCTACTCATTTCAGTGCTGGTCATGGTACCTTTTCTGCCACTGATCTTTCTCTTTCTTCTCCCTCTCTCCTCCCTTCATTACACTGGTCGCCACACGACGACCTTTGTGATAGTGACCATTTCCCGTTGATTATCACGCTCCCTTCCCGCTCCCTGATGGACAGGTTACCTCGTTGGTCTTTCCACAGCGCCGATTGG
Source organism: Schistocerca piceifrons (assembly GCF_021461385.2). Taxonomy (NCBI): domain Eukaryota; kingdom Metazoa; phylum Arthropoda; class Insecta; order Orthoptera; family Acrididae; genus Schistocerca; species Schistocerca piceifrons. The sequence goes on from NC_060149.1 coordinate 577,898,915, forward strand.
TCTCTATATACTGCACAGGTCGAGTTTTCTCCCTCTTTGTCGGGTTGTATTGATGACGTCCTACGTGACGTGTCTGACGCGATTGTTCGCGCTGCTAACCTTGCTGTCCCGCGCTCATCTGGACAATTTCGTCGTCGGCAAGTCCCGTGGTGGAGTACGGCCATTGCCATTGCCATCCGTGATCGCCGTCGAGCTTTGCAACACTTTAAGAGGCACCCATCTGTAGCCAGCCTTTCTACCTTTAAGCGCCTTCGCGCTAAAGCCCGTTATTTAATCAAACAGAGCAAGCGGATATGTTGGGAACGATTCGTTTCTTCCCTTGGTTCCACTGTCCCTCTGTCACGGGTATGGGCTACACTTCGCTCTCTCCAAGGTTGCCATCGGCAGTCCACCCTCCCAGGCCTTCACCTCCCAGGTGGCATTTGTACGGACCCATTAGTTCTCGCAGAACATCTTGCAACCCATTTTGCAGTGACATCAGCTTCGGCCTCCTATCCAGCTGCTTTCCTTCATCACAAACAGCAGGCTGAAGCTGTCACCTTATGTTTCACCACTTGTGAGTCAGAATCTTACAACGAACCTTTCACTGAATGGGAATTTCTTTCTGCTCTATCTTCTTCTCATAATACGGCCCCTGGCCCAGATTCCATTCATAACCAGCTGCTTCAACATCTCAGTGCTCCACAACGGCACCATCTTCTTCGGGTGTTTAACCGTATCTGGCTCCAGGGTGACTTCCCTTCTCAGTGGAGGGATAGCATTGTGGTTCCTGTCCTTAAGCCTGGTCAGAACCCCCTATCTGTTGACAGCTATCGGCCGATTAGTTTGACCAATGTTGGTTGTAAGTTACTTGAACGGCTGGTAGCCCGTCGGCTCACTTGGGTCCTCGAATCTCGGGATCTATTGTCCCCTTACCAGTGTGGCTTTCGAGAGGGACGATCTCCAATCGATCATTTGCTTCGCTTGGAATCCGCAGTTCGGCAGGCTTTTTCCCAGCGTCGCCATTTGGTTGCAGTGTTTTTTGACCTTCGCAAGGCCTATGACACGGCCTGGCGCCATCACATCTTACTAACCCTTCATCAGTGGGGTCTTCGGGGCCCACTCCCGATTTTTATCCGCCAGTTCCTGATCCATCGGTCATTCAGAGTTCGAGTTGGTACTGCTTTTAGTTCTCCACGGACCCAGGAGATGGGCATCCCACAGGGTTCTGTCTTGAGTGTCCTTCTTTACCTCATTGCTATCGATGGACTTGTGGCCTCTGTCGGTCCCTTGGTCGCCCCTGCCCTGTATGTGGATGATTTCTGCATTTGGGTTAGTTCCTCCTCGATGCCATCTGCAGAACGGCAGCTCCAGGTGGCTATACGGCGTGCCTCTGCATGGACCCTCTCACACGGGTTTCAATTCTCTCCTTTAAAATCGCGGGTGGTCCACTTCTGTCGCCGTACTACGGTCCACCCTGATCCAGAGCTCTATCTCGCTGCACAAAGATTGCCTGTGGTTCCACAGTTTCGTTTCCTAGGTCTTCTTTTCGACAACAAACTCACTTGGCTGCCCCATATCAGACACCTGAAGGTAGGATGTTTCCGTAAACTCAATGTCCTTCGCTTCCTTGCCCACTCCTCTTGGGGTGCGGACCGTTCCCTTCTCCTCCGTCTTTATCGTGCTCTAGTTCTGTCACGTTTGGACTATGGTTGTCAAGTTTATGGTTCAGCTGCTCCTTCCACGCTGCACGTGCTGGATCCAGTCCACCATCGTGGTATCCGTTTGGCCACCGGTGCATTCCCTACTGGCCCTGTTGATAGTCTCCTGGTTGAAGCTGGGATCCCCCCCCCTTTCTGTTCGGCGGTCCCAGCTTCTGGTGTCTTATGCCCTTACTATCCGTTCTTCTCCCACTCATCCTTCCTATTCTATCCTATTCCCAGACCATGGACGTCGCCCGCCTGACTCCCGCCCTCGGGCGGGCTTACCGGTTGGGCTGCGCCTTGCGTCTCTTAACCGTGATTTTCGGCTTCCTTCTTTGTCCTGTCTTCCTCGCTCCCTCCCCTCCGCCCCTCCTTGGTTAGTTCCTCGGCCTCGAATTCGGATGGATCTCCGCCGCGGTCCGAAAGATTCCATCCCCTGGTGGTGTTCCGTTCCTTTTTCCGCCAAATTTTATGGGAGTTTCGGGATGCTGTTGTTTTTTACACTGATGGCCCTAAATCTGCTGATCATGTTGGGTATGCCTTCACGTCCTTTGTTGGAACGGAAAATCATCTACTGCCACCCTCATGTGGGGTGTTTACTGCGGAATTGATGGCAATTTCCCGGGCCCTTACCTTTATTAAACAATCCCAACACAACCGCGTTTTGTTATGTACGGACTCGATGAGTGGCCTTCTTGCTATTGACCGGTGTTTTTCGCGCCATCCCTTGGTCTCTGCCATCCATGACCATCTCGCTGATCTTCACCGTGCTGCTTGTTCCATTGACTTCCTATGGGTCCCGGGCCATGTGGGTATCCCGGGTAATGAGCTCGCTGATCGTTTGGCTGGGGGAGCAGTTACTTACCCCCGTTTTCTGTAATCCCTCCTGCAGTGGATTTACGGCTTCACATCAAATCCCACTTTGCACAGTCATGGGCCAATTCTTGGGAGGCTACTCCACTGTCTAATAAACTTCGTGCCATTAAGGTGAATCCAGGCCCATGGCGTTCTTCCTTTAGCCTCTCCCGCAAGGACTCGACAACACTGTGTCGTCTCCGCATTGGCCATACCAGGCTGACCCATGGTTTCCTTTTGCGTGATGAGCCACCCCCGCTATGTGGTTGTGGAGCCTTCCAGTCAGTGGCCCACATTTTGGTTGAATGCCCCCTTCTTTTGGCTCTGCGTGCTAAGTACAGACTCCCCCACACTTTACCTTTGATGTTGGCTGACGATTCCCGGATGGTCTCTCTGGTTCTAGGTTTCCTCCGGGAGAGTGGTTTTTATTCTCAGTTTTAAAGTTTTTAATCTCCCTCTGGTGTTGGGGCAGGGCGGTGAGTGTTTGGGTGTCTCCCACTGTAGGCAGTGTTCAGAGATCCCCGATTCACCTCCCTGACTGGAATCCTCTTTTCTTTCCCGTTTACTCTGTTTTTACCCCTTCTTTTTAAGGCTTGGTTAGTTTTTCTATTCCCATACGTACTTTCTGCATTATAGCAGTTGTACCTTTTAAGTCACAGGTGGTCTTGCCTATGCTGCTTCAGCATAGTGTTGGGTTCGTTCTCTTGCCGACTTCCCTCATTTGTTTTTACTAATGACAACGTGACTGCCCTTTTACGTTTCCCCTTTTTCCGTTTTATTTTCTGACTATACTGAGATGTCCCGTTAGCAGAATGGAGTCTATTTGAAACAAGGGACTGATGACCTTGCTGTTTTCTCCCTTTAACCTCAAACAACCAACCATTCTCTTGCTCCTTCGGCCTTCCCTTCACGGCTACCCCCTGGGAGGAGGGTCAGGCCTTTCAGCTAGGGGCGAAACCTTTCCACCGTTATCTAGTTTGCACCAGGACTGATGGAGATAGTTTCACCAATACCAAACCTTTCTTTGTGGAACACATTGAAGACAAGTTTTTGCCGAAGTGGACTCCCTGAGCAAGATGCGATTGAGTTCGTTGCTGATCAAAACAGCTTCAGCTGCCCAATCTGCGGCCCTTCGTGCTTGTACCCATCTTGGCACAATTCCTGTGTCCATTACCCCCCACCAGTCTCTAAATATGGTACAAGGTGTGATTTTTCACAGGGACCTCATCCTTCAAACTGATGAGGAACTTCGGGACAATCTTGGACGGCGGGGTGTTCACTTTGTTCGGCGTGTTCAGAAGGGTCCTAAAGATAATCGTATTGATACTGGTGCCTTTATCCTGGCCTTTGAAGGCGATACCCTCCCTGAGAAAGTTAAGATTATGGTCTATCGCTGTGAAGTGAAGCCGTACATCCCACCTCCTATGAGGTGTTTTAAGTGCTTGCGTTTTGGCCACATGTCTTCTCGCTGTTCCCAGGCCCCTCTCTGTGGTGACTGTGGACGTCCACTCCATGAGGGGAGTCCCTGTGTTCCCCCTCCTGTGTGTGTAATTTGTCATGGTAGTCATTCTCCACGTTCACCAGATTGCCCAGTATATAAGAAGGAAAAGAAGTTACAGGAGTGGAAGTCCCTCAATCGTCTAACCTGCACAGAGGCGCGTAAGAAATATACACGTCTTCACCCTGTGTCCATGACATCTAGTTACGCCTTGGTTACATCTTCACCCCTTCCTCCCCCTTCCTTACCCCATCCCGGACCCCTCTCCTCCCCCCCACCCCTGTGGCTCCCACACCTTCTCCTATGGGCGCTGCTCCCCCTCCCCAGCCGGAGAAGTGTCCCACTCCTTCGGCGTCTGCCGGTCAACGGCGCCTCTCCCGGCACCTTCCAGGCCAAAGGTCTGCTGCCGCGCGACGACCGCGAGAGCCGCGGTCTGTCGGCCCCCAGGTCGCCCGGTCTCTTTCTGTTCCTGATCTTGCTGCAGCTGGCTCCTTTATGCCACACAGCCCTCCTCGATCTCAGCCTGAAAAGAAGAAGAAACATAAGTCCCGGGACAAAGAGCCTCTGGTGTCGCCGGAGGTCCCTTCCCCAACTTCACAACCGGATTCTGACCTGTCGCCCCCTCCTTGTTTGTGACGGGTGGGGACCCGGCGGTATGACTGGATTTAATGTGTTCAGCCCTCATCTAAACCATCGTTCTGTGGTTCTCCAATGGAACTGTAATGGATACTAGCGTCACCTTCTGGAATTGAAATCCCTTCTTTCGTCCTACTCAGCAGCTTGTGTGGTTCTCCAGGAATCTCATTTTACTGATACTCACTCACTGACCCTCCGTGGGTTCCGTGTTTTCTGTCTAAATCGTGTCGGACCCTTGCGGGCTTCTGGTGGTGTCTGTACGTTGGTCCGTACAGACATTGCTAGCATGTGGATTCCTCTCCAAACAACATTGGAAGCGGTTGCTGTTAGGGTCCACCTAGACTCTGCGGTCACGCTTCGCAATCTTTATCGCCCTCCTGACAGGACGCTTACACCTGCTGCCTTAACTGCTCTTCTTCAGCAACTTCCTCCTCCCTTCCTCCTCCTTGGGAATTTTAATGCTCATCATCCCTTGTGGGGCAGTGCCTTTCCATTTAGACGAGGTCGTCTTATAGACCAGTTTATTGCAGACCACGACTTGTGCATTCTTAATGATGGCTCCCCTACTCATTTCAGTGCCGGTCATGGTACCTTTTCCGCCATTGATCTTTCTCTTCCTTCTCCCTCTCTCCTCCCTTCGTTACACTGGTCGCCACACGACGACCTTTGTGATAGTGACCATTTCCCGTTGATTATCACGCTCCCTTCCCGCTCCCTGATGGACAGGTTACCTCGTTGGTCTTTCCACAGCGCCGATTGGTCTCTATATACTGCACAGGTCGAGTTTTCTCCCTCTTTGTCGGGTTGTATTGATGACGTCCTACGTGACATGTCTGACGAGATTGTTCGCGCTGCTAACCTTGCTGTCCCGCGCTCATCTGGACCATGTCGTCGCCGGCAAGTCCCATGGTGGAGTACGGCCATTGCCATTGCCATCCATGATCGCCGTCGAGCTTTGCAACACTTTAAGAGGCACCCATCCGTAGCCAGCCTTACTACCTTTAAACGCCTCCGCGCTAAAACCCGTTATTTAATCAAACAGAGCAAGCGGATATGTTGGGAACGATTCGTTTCTTCCCTTGGTTCTACTGTCCCTCTGACACGGGTATGGGCTACACTTTGCTCTCTCCAAGGTTGCCATCGACCGTCCACCCTCCCAGGCCTTCACCTCCCAGATGGCCTTTGTATAGACCCATTAGTTCTTGCAGAACATCTTGCGACCCATTTTGCAGTGGCCTCAGCATCAGCCTCCTATTCAGCTGCTTTCCTTCACCTGAAACAGCGGGCTGAAGCTTCCACCTTATGTTTTACCCCTTGTGAGTCAGAATCTTACAACGAACCTTTTACTGAATGGGAATGTCTTTCTGCACTTTCCTCTTTTCATGATACAGCCCCTGGCCCAGATTCCATTCATAACCAACTGCTTCAACATCTTACTTACCCTTCATCAGTGGGGTCTTTGGGGCCCACTCCCGATTTTTATCCGCCAGTTCCTGTTCCATCGGTCATTCAGAGTTCGAGTTGGTACTGTTTTTAGTTCTCCACGGACCCAGGAGACGGGCATCCCACAGGGTTCCTTCTTGAGTGTCCTTCTTTTCCGCATTGCTATCGATGGACTTGTGGCCTCTGTCGGTCCTTTGGTCGCCCCTGCCCTGTATGTGGACGATTTCTGCATTTGGGTTAGTTCCTCTTCGATGGCATCTGCAGAGCGGTAGCTCCAGGGAGCTATACGGCGTGCCTCTGCATGGACCCTCTCACATGGGTTCCAATTCTCTCCTTCAAAAGCGTGGGTGGTCCACTTCTGTCGCCATACTATGGTCCACCCTGATCCAGAGCTCTATCTCGCTGCACAAAGATTGCATGTGGTTCCACAGTTTCGTTTCCTGGGTCTTCTTTTCGACAACAAGCTCACTTGGCTGCCCCATATCAGACACCTGAAGGTAGGATGTTTCCATAAACTCAATGTCCTTCCCTTCCTTGCCCACTCCTCTTGGGGTGCGGACCGTTCCCTCCTCCTCCGTTTTTATCATGCTCTAGTTCTGTCTCGCTTGGACTATGGTTGTCGAGTTTATGGTTCAGCTGCTCCTTCGACACTGCACGTGCTGGATCCAGTCCACCGTCCTGGTAACCGTTTGGCCACCAGTGCCTTCCCTACTAGCACTGTTGGTAGTCTCCTGGTTGAAGCTGGGATCCCCGTCCCCTTTCTGTTCGGCGGTTCCAGCTTCTGGTGTCTTATGCACTCACTATCCGTTCCTCTCCCACTCATCCTTCCTATTCTATCCTGCTCCCAGACCATGGACGTCGCCCACCCGACTCCCGCCCTCGGGCGGGTTTATCGGTTGGGCTGCGCCTTGCGTCTCTTTGCCGTGATTTTCAGCTTCCTTCTTTGTCCTGTCTTCCTCGCTCCCTCCCCTCCACCCCTCTTTGGTTAGTTCCTCGGCCTCGACTTCGGATGGATCTCCGCCGTGGTCCGAAAGATTCCATCCCCCCGGTGGTGTTCTGTTCCTTTTTTTGTGGGAGTTTCGGGATGCTGTTGTTTTTTACACTGATGGCTCTAAATCTGCTGATCGTGTTGAGTATGCCTTCACGTCTTCTGTTGGAATGGAAAGTCATCTGCTGCCACCCACATGTGGGGTGTTTACTGCGGAATTAATGGCAATTTCCCAGGCCCTTACCTTTATTAAACAATCCCAACACAACCGCGTTTTGTTATGCACGGACTCGATGAGTGGCCTTCTTGCTATTGACTGGTGTTTTTCGCGCCATCCCTTGGTCTCTGCCATCCATGAGCATCTCGCTGATCTTCACCGTGCTGCTTGTTCCATTGACTTCCTTTGGGTCCCTGGCCATGTGGGTATCCCGGGTAATGAGCTCGCTGATAGTTTGGCTGGGGGAGCAGTTACTTACCCCCCGTTTTCTGCAACCCCTCCTGCAGCGGATTTACGGCTTCACATCAAATCCCACTTCGCACAGTCATGGGCCAATTCTTTGGAGGCTACTCCCCTGTTTAATAAACTTCGTGCAATTAAGGTGACACCAGGCCCGTGGCGTTCTTCCTTTCGCATCTCCCGAAAGGACTCCACCACACTGTGTCGTTTCCGCATTGGCCATACTCGGTTGACCCAGGGTTTTCTTTTGCGTGATGAGCCACCCCCACTATGTGGTTGTGGAGCCTTCCAGTCAGTAGCCCATATTTTGGTTGAATGCCCCCTTCTTTTGGCTCTGCGTGCTAAGTACAGGCTCCCCCACACTTTACCTTTGATGTTGGCTGACGATTCCCGGATGGTCTCTCTGGTTCTCGGTTTCCTCCGGGAAAGTGGTTTTTATTCTCAGTTTTAAGGTTTTTAATCTCTCTCTGGTGTTGGGGCGGGGTGGTGAGTGTTTGGGTGTTTCCCACTGTAAGCAGTGTTCGGAGATTCCCGATTCACCTCCCTGACCAAAAGCCTCTTTTCTTCCCCTTTTACTCTGTTTTTACCTTTTTTAAGGCTTGGTTAGTCTCCTTTTCCCATACGTACTTTCTACATTCTTGCGGTTGTACCTTTTAAGTCACGGGTGGTCTTGCCTATACTGCTTCAGCATAGCGTTGGGTTCGTTCTCTTGCTGACTTCCCTCGTTTTGTTTTTACCATTGACAACATGACTGCCCCTTTACGTTTTTAACCTTTTCCCTTTCATTGTTCTGAATTACCTGAGATGTCACATTAGCGGAATGGACCACACGTGAAACAAGGGACTGCTGGCCTTGCTGTTTGGTCCCTTAAACCTCAAACAACCAACTACCATTAAGGAGACTATGAATGTGTGGAAGTCTTCCATGCAGGCCTCCCACAGGGAATTAGTTGTCCTCTGCCTACTCCGCACGGTCACCTACTTCGTCGCGAGGACCCACCTCAGTGTCGCTGTGACTCCCAAATGGTGGTTGTCCACCTCTTGCTGGACTGCCCACTTTTTGCCACTCTGCAACGGACTTTTAACTTTCCCAGCATCCTGCGTTCGGTGGTGGGCGACAGTGCCTCCACAGCAGCTTTAGTTATACGTTTTATCCGTGAGAGTGGGTTTGATACTTCTATGTAGGTTTTAGCACATGTCCTTTGTCACTCTGTGTCCTCCACCGTAGTGCTTTTTTAGGGTGGAGATTTTAATGTGTTGCAGAGTGGCTGGCTTTCCTGTTTTATTCTCGTGGTTGACCAGCCACTATAATCTCCTTTGATGTTTTATACTCTTCTGTTTCTAGCATCTGTTGTTTTCTTGTCCTCTTTTGTTCCTTTTAGTGTTCGTTGTCTTCCCTTCGTTCTTGTGGGTTTTCCTTTCTTTCCGTTCTGTGTTATGTTTTGTCCATTTTATTCTCATACTTGTGGGATTGTTTTATGAGGAACAAAGGAACAGAGACCTCGTAGTTTGGTCCCTTCTCCTGCCTTTAAACCAACCAACCACCAGCTCTCTGACTGACCGTGGTGTTTGATGTGGCTTCATCATTGGCACTGACGTTTTTCGGTATCGACTTCTGGAACACTGCTCAGTATTTACAGCAGAGTTCTTCGCAATTTATCAGGCCAAGAAGTACATCCGGCCACATAGGCTTTTCAATTGCGTCATCTGCTCAGACTCTATGTCCTTAAGAGGCTTAGTGTACTGTACACCGTCCATCCCTTGGTGCAACGGGTACAGTAAGGCTGTCACTTGCTCACTCTTGATGGAGACCCTGTGATGTTTATGTGGGGGGGGGGGGGGGGGGGGTCTGGTCACGTTCGTCTGGTGGGAAACGAGGCCACTGACGTTGCTGCCAAGGCTGCAGTTCTTGTACCTCGGCCCGCTATTTTTTCAACACCCTCCGACGATCACTCTGCAATCTGTCAGCAGGTGATGTCACTTTGGCATCACCATGGGTCCTCTCTTCATGGGAAAAAGCTCTGGGGAATGAAGCCTGTCCCATCGGCTTGGACGACCACCTTTCTGCCCTCCCACCGCGAGGAGATCATTTTAACTAGGTTGCGTATTGGGCATTGTCTTTCTAGCCATCGCCATTTAAGTGGTGCTCCCCCACCAGTATGTGGTTATTACCCTCAGCCTCTGATGTAATGCTTTTCTTTTTTCAACCACTTATGTTCTCATTTATACTTGGTGCCTACGTTATCCACTGTTTTAGCGAGCAACGCACGGGTTGTCGAGCGCATTTCACTTTTTATACGTCGCAGTAATATGGTGAAGGACATTCAATTTTTAGTTCATGATCTTTGTTTCTCTATGGCGTATTTTATAGATCTTTCTCCACGTCCCTGCTTTTAGCTGTCGTAGCTTACGTTGATTGGGATTCACGTGTAGTGGTTTTAACTCCTTTTTTCTCTTCGTGATCTATGGTTCCGACATGGGCGTGTATGACCCTAGTTGATTTTGCGCCCTAAAACAAAACAGACTTCTCAAATATAACTCCTGTGAAAAGGCCCACACCAATAGCCCTTACTTTTATAAAAAATAAATTATCTTAATGTATCCAGTTTCGTATTATAGTTTGGGATACTTGTTCCTGACCGACCTTCATCTTGACAATGCATGCGTGGTAATCGTAATTAATTCAATTTGTTTTCCTTCCCAGTGTTATTGGTTCAATTTTGTGATTTTTCTTTTAACTCCGAATTCCAGAACCTTACAAATTTCTCCAGAACACAAACAGTAAATGTGATAAACAGTCCCCTTGTCTAACACCAGTTTTTATTTCAAATGGCTGAGATACGTCTCCCGTAAATTCGACTTTAGATGTTGTACCTGTTAGTGTTTCACGAATTATACTTGCTAATTTTGATTTAACACCAAATTCTCTAATGACCTTATCCATTGTTTCTCTGTCTATACAATCAAATGCTTTCTTGAAATCCATAAATGACACTATTATTGGTTTACTGATTAACATTCAATGGCGAATTATTGACTACAATTTAAAAATTTGTTTTGCACAGGATCTTCCCTTTCGACAACCGCTCTGATATTCTCCCACTTGTTTGTCTCAAGTATCTACCACTCTGTTCAGGAGAATTCTTGGTAATATTTTGTATGTCACTGGCAGAAGTGACACTCGTCTGTAATTATTGACATTTTGTTGGTCTCCCTTTTTATGTAGTGGGTGGATTAATGCTGTTTTCCATTCAACTGGAATCTCTTCAGTTTTCCAAATGTTCTCAAAAAACAGCTGTAGATCCTTTGACTTTTGGTTCTGACCAGTTCAATAATTCTGCTGTAATGGAGTCTTCACCACTTGCTTTATCGTTTTTAAGTGTTTTGATGGCTTCATGAAATTTTAACCCTGTTGGTGGGAAATCTTCCTCTAGAGTCTAGACTTTGAGGTGTCACAGGAAATTCTAATTTATCTGTTGGAACTGGACCGTGTAACAGATTTTCAAAAAATTTTGCTAAAATTTCACAACTTTCTTTGTTATGTAACCCCATTTTGCCATTTTCATCTTTGAAACAAATACTTGGTGCCTGATATCCTTTATGTATGTGTTTAAAAGTTTGGTAAAAATTTCTAGTATTATTTTTGGTGAGATTTTCTTCTGTTTCAATAAGCTGAAAGTTTTCAAAGTTTCTTTCGATTTTCCGGATTATTTGTGATGTTTCTTTTCTTTGTTGTCTGAATTGTTCAAGGTCTTCCTCTTTTTTTCGAACATCTCCATTTTGAGCTCTTTTGTATTAGTGCTTCTTCATACTTCTCATTCCGCCATGTCTTCTTTTTATGTCGGGCCAATCCTATGTTTTCTCTGCTGCTTGAGTTATTTGCATCTGTAGTTCACGCCAATCACCTTCTTTACTTGTCTCAACTCCTTCTCTAAATTTTTCTATATTTTCTATCGTGATATTTGCTTTAGTGGTGTTGTATCTGATCACTTTCGTGATCGCCTTTTGTATTTTAGATGGGAGAAATTTTATTTTAATTTTAGAGAGATAATGATCTGAATCGAATTCCACATTTCTGACTATTTTAACATTTATAATTTACGTGATATACCTTTTAGATATGGCTACGTGATCCAGTTGAAATTCTCCTAGGTTTGGATTTGGATGTCTCAAAGTTTTGGCTCTTCTTGCTACTTTGCGGAAATGTGGACGTGAGTTTTAACTGAAACATTTTACACACATTCATCAGTCTTTGACCATTTCTGTTTGTTCTTTAATGTGCTAGATATTCACCTACAATAGTCCAAAATTTCTTTTCCCTCCCAATTTGCGCATTGAAGTCACCAAGAAGTATTTTAACGTTGTTTTTAGGTATGATAGAAATTTCAGATTCTAAAAAATCCCAGAACTGATTTAATTTCTCCAGATTTGTCAGCGTTTATAGGTGCATGACAGTGCGAGAGTGTAACTTTTTTTCTTGCAATGTATTGTTAACATGGATATTCTTTCTGAATTCGATCTAAATTCTGTTAAACTGTCTACGATTTTTTTGTTTACAGAAAATGCTGTTCCAAACATCGGCATGTTTTCCATTAGTCTTACTGTTTTTTCCACCTTATAAATACTATGTTATGTATGAACTATATTCTCGTCTAAGAATTGTTTCCTGGACTAGCATAATTTGTATATCGTTCTTCTGCAGCAATAATTCTAATTCCTTTTGTTTCCCAATTTTCAGAGGACAGTTTACATTTAATGTTCCAAAGAAGTACTTCTTCTAGATCTGAAATTGGGAGGCTTTTAAATATATTCCATCTCTTCTTCACCGCAAATGTTGGGATTCCCCAGAATCCTAGGCCCCATTGCATTACATGATGGTTAACGCTGGATTCCTCATCAGAGTTACCACCTGGGGAAGAGCATCCATTGTGCGAACTTTCCATTTTGCGACTTGTAACTGTAAATTGTAAAGAGTAGGGAAGCAAAAGTCGTCCCTGAATTCCCAAAGTAAGACCCGGTTGTTAGCCTGGAATATTACTTACTCAGCCACCACTAACATGTGAACAGACGCTGTCGGGGTGCCGCAACTAACATGTGGAACCGTGGTGCCCTTTGTCCGTGGCAGTCCTTTAATTTAACAGCTGCACTTCCTTTAATTGTAGGTGACGATGCCTCTATAGCTGACTCAGTTTTACGTTTTATCCGTGCAGCTGGATTTTATCATTTACTCTAGTGTGGGCACTCTCACATGATTTCTCAGACTCCACCCGCTCTAGCGACTTTTAATTGTGACGTGGATACCAAAATAGTGTCTTTTATGGTAACAAGTTGTGTTGGTACATCTATCAACCGTTTCCAGCTGGAGGTTCTTGGTTTGTAGTTGAGTGGTTGACCTTTTACCTGATCCATCGACCACTTTAGTCTGTTTTACTCTAGTCAACTATTTGCTCTGTTCCTTTTAAGAGTCCTCTATTTTGTGTTATTGCGGTGTTCATTTTAGCTCTGTACCCCTTGGTGTTCCTTCCTTCTGGGTGCAGAGGTTACGGTTTCACTGTATAGGCCTTTTACAAGTATGTTGGTTTGGAACAGGATATTGATGACCTCGATGTTTAGCACCCATCAAACCCCAAAACCAACCAACCAACCTACCTACCTCTGTCCGTTCCGGCCTTGGACAAGAGGCTGCCTCTTCCACCAGCTCCGCCGTACCGAAGCCCATCTTGTCCTCCTCCCCCCCCCCTCTCCTTTTTCAACGGGGCTTGGGACCGGCAATGGCATATTGTCTTATTATTACATATATCATCTTGTAATTACTGCACAAAGTAGAGTTAATCATCAGCCATAATAAACACTATACTGGTCCGATAATATGCCGCCACCGCATGTAAACAGCACCACTAAATTTCAGGAGAGAAGTAAATATTTTGTGTGAAAGTAAGCCACATACTGATTGAAAGGAGAAAAATTACCAGAAATTTGCTTGTACTTTTGTGTAAGACGAAGGTATGTACTGTAAATAGTTGTTGTAACCTATTATAAAACACAGTGGCACCTAACACACCCGTACCATGTATCGTCTTACTCTCGCCACTCTAATCAGGATCAGTACCGGTATTCACTTCATCATTCACTCCCATTAATTTCTTCATTCGCTTGCCACAGTACATCATCCTCGTTGCCATCCAGCGCATTCGATATGCAGAATTTCTTCAACCCCTTGAAGATTGATAGTACGGAGAACCATCAAGCAAGAATCCACTCGTGCAGAAGGGTGACTGAAGGTTTCTTCATCTTACCAGGCGGTATAACGGCATGGTTTTCTTCCAGGAGCCAATCAGCATTTTTTTTGTAGGTTGTCCTTGAACGGCTCTTTATGGCCACACCTAGCACCTGCGGTTTTGAAGCGGGTATACAATGTAAAGGGCATATTACCATATACATAACTAGGTCTAGATTGGGACTTAGCATCTATTCCACAATGCCACATCTTGTAGGTGATGACATCTCGGCGAATGACTCCAATCCGGGTAGAGAAGCGTTCTCACATCGGACGATAGCTAGTGTGAACCATCCACTTCCAGTATTCCCTGTGCCAGCATCCAAACTGAAATTCACTTGACATCCTCGGACAAGGTCTGTCTTTTGTGCTATAGCTTTACCTTTTATTTCAGCAGTTAGATGTCTTTTAAAAGTGTCCAAAACTAGCATGGCTCTCTTAGCAAGCAGTGCCCCAGGTCTGAGATTGAAAACAGCAGACAACCAGTCAACCATCAGTTGCGGTGTCAACCAGCTCTTTCCTTGGCAGCAATCACAGCCCTTGGGGAAGTTTTCTTTGGACATAGTTTTCCTCTTCAGAATGACATTAGGGGCTAACTTCTCCCATCGGCTGTAACAGCTAATAAGTTGTTATAGTTTTTCTTTCCTGGTACCCCTTAACGGGATACGTACTGTCCCCTTTCATGTCTACTGTCATATTGCACAGCGTGCCAAAAAATAGTGGCATTTCGTCTGCATTGTGAATCCTATGAAAAGGTGACACTTTCGCAACTGGATGACGTCTCGCTGGAAGTTACAGTTTCTCCTCAAAATCTGTTGGCATTCTCCATGTTAGTGCAATACTTCGTCCTAGAGCGAGACCATTTCTTCGCTTAAACCGACGACTCCAACTATTAGTCCCTCGTAATACTCCTCGTGGCACGTTTGACTTATGATGGTCAAGGTCTTCAGCTGGATTATTTCTCGTAATAGGCATCCCATCTTTCCTCTTATCTTGCACATAGGAAAGAAACTTAACGTCACGTTTCGGGTATTTGCCACAATTTCGTCTTCTGATACTCGTTGAAACCGCCTTCTCCCATTGTTCTTGTGCAGCAGCATATAGTAGCATATTGTGTTCGTCCAGGGCAAATCATCTTCAGGCCTCTCTGTTGGTTGGGTTTTCGGCGTAACGCACAACTGTTAGTTTGAAGCTTGTGCCAGATTCCTTGTATTAATGCTTTCCTCATTAAATGTTTGTTCATAACGACATAAACCAGGCATCCTCATCAGTCTCAAACCTAAATTGAAATATGAGCTAAATAAACAATATTGGTAGACCTACAGAATGTTAATGCAAATAAATTACTGGTAAAAGTATGCCTTTTTGCGCAATAAAATGCCTTGCTACCACATTAGGTTACAGACGCTAATTGAAATTCTGAAAATGAGCAAAATTCTTTTAACACAAAGGGTATGTAGAAAGAAAAGATAGCGGATATAGGCCGCACCCAAACTTTTCGAGGGTGAAATTTGGATAAAAAATGCGCCTTAGTTTCGTGCCAATATGGTACTATAATTATCCACAAGATAAATAAAAAACATAAACCTGGGGATTTGGGCCCACGGCGTTCTGGTCGTTCAGTAGTCATTCTACTCACTGCGCCAACTCTCCAGTTGAAAATAATAAAGCACTCAAACGTGTCGAATGTTGACAGATTTTTTTTCGTAAACTAAGTCTTTGTGCCCAGACGTCGCATGGACACATTTAGACTATACTGAACTTCCTTGTAGGATCACCTTACCCGAAGGGGAACGCCATTCTCCAATAATTTGTCACGCTAGACATTATCCCCACAGACGGTGACGGTATTTTACTCCACTGGCTGACAGTCTAAAGCTGCATTTGCAATGTTAACATGGGTTGGTTGGTGATGTAAACACTCATACCTATTCGGCAACTGCGGTTCTAGCTGCTGAATTTCCAGTGCCACAATCTATTTTCGATCCCACTAACGCACAGTCGGTTTTGAAACGTGCTTGGTTTGTCAGGCTACGTCTGGTGTTAAGAATTTTTAAAGAGATTTGGTTAATATGTTCGGAGTGACTTTCTTGTGCAGTAGAGAAGTAGCAATAACAGATTGAGCATGAAGTTGTCTACATTTAATATGTAACTGCAGAGAAAATGTCATAGTGCCTGATGAAATCAGAAACCAGAACAGTTGATTTGCATATGACATTTGTGTAAAACACAAAGCAGGTATTTGACCAGTCTGACGAAACCTCTTCAGGCATTAATTTGCAAACACGACAGCGAAAAATGGATTCAGAAATTAATTTTTGATTTACACCTTTGCTAATAGTCGCTGTGTGCCTGTGTTCGCACGCAGGTATAGGTGCGCGTGTAGGTGCATGCCTCCTTCTCAGCATGTGCACAAGAGTGATCCCATTCACACCTAAAAAGCAGCACCCATGCTACTTCAGCGATGAAGCTGCAGCAGCAGGTAAAATGCACCACCCTCAGGGGGCTCAGCATTTAGTTGCTGGGTATGGGCTTGGCGATCCCGGGGCCACTGAGCTGGGCACTGGGAAGCGCCACCAGTCCTAAATACCGTAAGCTCTGGCCATGCTTCATCGACCACTGTAAGGCACATCGGTGGAATGTTGTACGGTACAGAGCCCGGGGATCTTGGCTTAACTGCCTGGGTCGCGAGGATGGTATAAACCTCTATTAAAAAAAACCTCAATCTCAAGGTGTGCTGCGCGCCGAGGAGACGCATGGCTGTTGTGGTAGAACAGTTGCTAGCGGGCGATCTCTGGGGAACCTGCCGCTCCCCGATTATATTAGGCTTACCCAGGCAAACGGGGCTCTATCTGGTTGACATTTGTTTCCCTAGCTGCTCGTGGGACCACCACAAAAAGAACTAAGAATAGTGTGCAAGCATGAATTTCTAAGATAGGAAAGTTCAATACTTTAAAGTATGACCCCCCCCAATCGTTCCCTTCCCTGCCCACACCAGGGGAGGAACGGCGTTTAAATTACCTGGTGAGACGTATTCTCCTCGATTTCTGGTTTGCAGCCGAACAGATGGGGACTCATTTCTGACCACAAAGCCCCAGTTTTTGTGGAAAATTTAGAGGACAAGTTTGGAGAAGTTGAGGGCATATCTAAAATGAGCTCTGGAGCAGTCCACATACAGACAGCATCCCCAGCACAGTCACAGGCATTGCTTGCTTGTGACAAGCTTGGTGATGTTGCAGTCTCCATTACGCCTCATAAGAGCCTCAATATGGTTCAGGGACTTATTTTTCATTGTGGCCTTTTGTTACAGTCTGACGACGAGCTCCGCAGAACGCCACGGTGTCCACTTTGTACGATGTGTCTTCAGGGGACCTAAAGATAGTAAGGTCGCCACCAGCGCCTTCATCTCGGCTTTTGAGGGTGACACCTTGCCCAAGGAGGTCAAGGTGGTGGTATATCGATGTGATGTTAAGCATTAGGTCCCTCCTCCCATGCACTACTTTAAGTGCTGGAGGTTTGGGCATATGTCATAGAGATGTGATGCCAACCCTACCTGTCGGGATTGTGGACGTGCCTCCCACCCCAACATCCCATGTTCGCTGCCCCCTGTTTGTGTCAACAGCAGACAGAAATATCCACATTGCTCACCAGACTGCGCGGTTTATTAAAAATAACGGAAGATTATGGAGTACAATACCTTGGACAGGCTTACTTACACAGAGGCTAAACGCAAGTACAATCGACTTCATCCTGTGTGCATTTCAGCACCGTATCCTACAGCCATCCCTGGCGATGACCCCCCAAGCTCAACCGCTTTTTGTGGGCCCTCCAGCCCGGCCGTCTATTCCAGCCCCCCTGGTAGTTGGGAACACCCTCTTCTGTTGCTCCCCTGTTTTCAACATCAGGAGTACCAACCCCTCCTTTTTGGGGACTTCAGTCCCCACCTGTGAGCCATAGAAGTGCTCGCCTCCTCTGGCTCCCCTCGTGCGGAAGGGGTCTCTTGGTTCCCTCCCTTCTGTGGTTACTGCCCCTCCAGATGTCAGCCAGTGACTGAAAAAGCCACCACCTGAGGGCCATAGGGCTTCCAGGTCTTCCTCGGTCCAAGAGACTGGGTCGGAAAAGCCCACCCAGCCTGATAAACTGAGGGACAAACCGGACCCTACCAAAAAGAAGAAAAAGCAAAAGGACATAGACAGAGAAGGAGTTCACCACTGCACCTGAAGATCATGTGGAGCATCTAGCGTCCACTCAGGAGCTAGATGTTGCTCGACCCACAGCTCCTATGGAAGTTGATCAGGCTACTTCGCAATTGGTGGCGGCGAGCGCTTGTAAGGCGTGACCTACCCCCCCCTCAGGTTCTTTCATGTCTTCATAGTCGGATACCATTTTTCTTCAATGGAATTGCCGTGGTTTTTTCCACCACCTTGCTGAGTTGAAATAGCTTTTGTGCCACTTCCCTGCCACTTGTCTCGCCCTACAGGAAACCTGGTTTCCTGTTCGGCAGACCTCCTCCCTCTGTGGCCACCGGGGTTACTATAAGAGCCGCGTAGAATACGACAGGGTGTCTGTGTTTATGTTCTTGTCACTGTTCCTAGTGCCCCAGTGCCTCTTCACATAGCTCTCGAGGCTGTGGCTGTTATAATCTGGGCAGGAATGGAGCTTACCATCTGTTCCCTCTACCTTCCCCTGGATGAGGTTGTCCCTCTTGCTGACCTAGCTGCCTTTTTCACCCAGCTCCCCCCGCTGTTCCTCCTTTTGGGGGACTTTAATGCCCACCACCCCTTATGGGGTGGGGCCCAGATCTCTGGCCAGGGTAGGAACATTGAGGCTCTCTGGGCACAGCAGGACATTTGCCTCCTTAACACTGGTGCTCCCACATATTTTAGCTTGACTCACGGCACATACTCGGCCATTGACCTATCTCTTTGTAGCCCAGGTCTCCTTCCATACCTCAGTAGGAGGGTCCACGACGACCTCTGTGGTAGCGACCACTTTCCTATCCTGGTTTCACTTCTTCAATCCCAACCCCCTGACTAGCTGCCATGATGGTCTCTTCGTGGAGCTGATGGTACAACCTACACCTCAGCTACTATGGTCATTGCTCTGCTTCCTGGTGACATTGATTTGGCAGTGGACGAGGTCACTATGGCCATTGTTTCTGCTGCCGAGGCAACTGTCCCCTGTTCAAGTACCTTACGGCGTAAGTCAGTCCCTTGGTGGACACCATAGATTGCAGAAGCTATCCGGGACAGTCGCAGAGCCCTGCAGCGACACCGGCGTCATCCTTCCCTAGAGAATCTGGTTGCTTTTAAACGGCTGCGGGCTCGGGCTCGGAGGTTAATCCAGCAGAGCAAACAGGCCTGCTGGGAACAATATGTTCCCACCATAGGTTCTCGCACCTCCCCATCTCAGGTGCTGCCACAGGTTCAGCGCATTTTTGGCATATGCAGTTGTCGTTTTGCACACACCGTTGGGAACGATACAACGCCCCGTTTAGTGAATGGGAGTTCCAAAGTGCCCTTACAGCTTGCCCCAATACCTCTCCAGGTCCAGACCGAATTCACAACCAGTTTCTTTGCCATCTCTCGCTGCCCTGATTAACCCCATCTGGACGGAGGGCGTTTTCCCAACTCGTTGGCACGATAGCATTACCATTCCGGTGCTGAAAGCCGGTGCAGATCCGCTGGTGGTTGATAGCTATCGCCCTATCAGCCTTACCAACGTTATGTGCAAACTCCTGGAACGGATGGTGAGTCGGCAGCTCGTGTGGATTCTCGAAGCTCGGGGCCTCCTGGCCCAGCAACAGGGGGGCTTCTGTCGGGGCCGCTCAGCGATCGACAATTTAGTCTCGCTACAGTCGGCTTTCGTACGGCTTTTACTCGGCGAGAACATCTAGTTGCTGTTTTCTTTGATCTTCAGAAGGTGTACGATACCACCTGGCGTCTTCATATCCTTGCTATGCTGCACGAATGGGGCTTACGGGGTCCACTTCCGATTTTTCTACGGAATTCTCTCTCCAATGGCTCCTTTCGGGTTAGAGTTGGCACTTATTTTAGCTCTGCTCGTATTGTACTACTCAGCAGCACCATCCACGTTGCAGATCCTCGAACCGATTGTCCATTGTGGCGTCAGACTGGCGACAGGTGCCTTCTGCACTAGTTTGGTGACTAGCCTTCTTGCAGAAGCTGGAATCCCTCCCCTACGATTCCGCCGACAACAGTTGCTTGCGTCATACATCTTCTGAGTCCATACCTCGCCCGACCACGCAAACCCCATGCTTCTTTTTCCATCTTCTGCACTCCCCTCCCCACGACGGCGGCCTAGGTCGGGTTTCCTGATCGCGGTCCGCGTTCGTTCCCTTCTCTCGTCACTCGAGTCCTTTCCCCTTCCTCCATCTTTCCGGCCCTCTTCTTCTACCTCTCCTTGGTCCCGCCCTCGCTTGCGGCTTTGCTTGGATTTCTCCTGCGACTCAGTCCTCCATTCCATCTGCCAGTCTTCAACAATTCATGGCTCTTCTTGCCTCGTTTCACGAGGCAGATGTAGTCTACAGCGATGGTTCTGTAGTCGATGGACGCACTGGGTTTGCTTTCATCCACGGCGTCTAAGTTGAGCAGCATTCCCTGCCTTGTAGGAGCACTGTTTTCACTGTGGAGCTGGTTGCTCTTTATCGTGCACTGGTTCACATTTCCTCCTGCCATGGTGAGTCATTTGTCATATGCAGTGACTCCCTGAGTGGATTGCAAGCACTCGACCAGTGTTTTTCTTGGGACCCTTTGGCGCGCGGTATTCAAGATGCTGTTTTTGGTCTCGCTGAGTGTGGTCGTTCAGCGACGTTTGTGTGGACCCCGGCCACATCGGCATTCCAGGAAACGAACGTGTCGATCGGTTGGCCAAGCAGGCCACCACCTGGCCACCCCTGGAGCTTGGTCTCGTGGAAAGACCTCCAGTCAGCCCTACATCGCAAGGTCCGCGATGTCTGTAGCTCTGAATGGTCTGTCTTGTACACGCAAAATAAGCTCCACATGGTCAAGTCGTCCATGGACGTATGGAATTCATCCTTCAGGAGCACGCGTAGGGACTCAGTTCTGTCATCTCCGAATTGGTCATACGCGGTTGACCCGCAGCTATCTCCTTCGTTGTGAGAACCCACCCAAGTGTCGCTGTGATGCAGGGCTGACAGTGGTCCATCTTCTAATGGACTGCCCCCTTTAGCCCCTTCGCGGCAGTCCTTTAGTTTACCAGCCGCACTTCCTTTAATTGTAGGTGACGATGCCTCTATAGCTGACTCAGTTTTACGTTTTATCCGTGCAGCTGGGTTTTATCACTTGCTCTAGTGTGGGCACTCTCGCATGATTTCTCAGGCTACACCCACTCCAGCGACTTTTACTTGTGACGTGGATACCAAAATAGTGTCTTTATGGTAACAAGTAGTGTTGGTACCTCTATCAACCGTTTCCAGCTGGAGGTTCATCGTTCGTAGTTGAGTGGTGGCCCTTTAACCTGATCCATCAACCACTGTAGTCTGTTTTACTCTAGTCAACTATTTGCTCTGCTCCTTTTAAGAGTCCTCTATTTTGTGTTATTGCGGTGTTCATTTTAGCTCTGTACCCCTTGGTGTTCCCTCCCTCTGGGTGCAGAGGTTACGCTTTTACTGTATAGGCCTTTTACAAGTATATCTGTTTGGAACAGGGTACTGATGACATCGATGTTTAGCCCCCATCAAACCCGAAAACCAACCGACCAACCAAAATGCGCCCCTGTGGCTGGTCAGAGGGGAGTGGGTTTGTTTATCAGAGCCAGCATGCTGTGCTGGCGGTCTGCACTTAGAGGTTGCAGCATAAACGTAGGCTGTGTTCAGTGTGGCACTGAAACGGTCGCCAGAGGCGGCCAGATGACATAGGCAGACATTTTGATAAAAGTTCATCAGGTGCCTGTCAGTTTTTGGCAGGATCAAGATGGTGAGGTTACGTTCGAATCTATTCTATTATAGAGGTTAGAATTTATTTACATCATACTCCGCAAACCACGTAATGGTGTGTGTCAGAGGGTACTTATTGTACCACTAACTGAACCCTCCAACGCTGTTCAACTCGTAAATGGCGCGTGGGAAGAATGATTGTCGGTAATCCTCTGTATTGGCTCTAATTTCTCGAATTTTCTCCTCATGGTCATTACGCGAAACGTATGTAGGGGGAAAGTAACATGTTGTCAGACTCTTCCCGGAAAGTGCTCTTGAAATTTCAGTAGTAAATCTCTGTGATGTTCAACACTTCTCTTGTAACGTCTGACATTGGAGTTAGTTGAGCATCTCCGTAACGCTCTCTTGCCAACAAAACGATCCCGTGACGAAACGTGCCGCTTTTCGTTGAATCTTCACACTCTTCTATCAGTCCTACCTGGTGTGGCTATACAGTTTCGGATTTCTTTTCCTGTGTATGCGCAATGTGTTAAATTTATTTATGTTCAGGATCAACTGCCAGAGCCTGCACCATTCATAAACTCTCTGGAGGTCATTCTGAAAATCGTTACTATCTTTCGGCGCTACAGTCTGGAACCACGCGACCGCTACGGTCGCAGGTTCGAATCCTGCCCGTGGCATGGATGTGTGTGATAGCCTTAGGTTAGTTAGGTTTAAGTAGTTCTAAGTTCTAGGGAACTGTCGACCTCAGCAGTTAAGTCCCATAGTGCTCAGAGCCATTTGAACCATATCTTCCGGCGTTGCTGCTTTGTTATAGACGACCGCATCATCTGCGAACAGCCTTAGAGAGCATCCGACGCTTTCTACCAGATTATACATATACTGTAAACAGTAACGGTCCTATCGCACTTCCTTGGGGTACACCGGAGATTACGTGCCGATTTTGTTCCGTCAAGAGCGACGTGTTGAGTTGTGTCTGCAAGGAAGTCTTGATCCAGTCGCAATTCTGCTCCGATACTCGATAAGCTCGAATTTTTTTTAGCTTAACGGAAGTGCGGGACGGTGTCAAATGCTTTGCTGAAGTCAAGGAACACGGAATCAGCTGAGCGCCATTGTCTAAGGCACTGTGGATCTCATGGAGGAACAGAACGAGATGAGTTTCGCAGGGGATCTCTGTTTGCGGGATCCATGTTGATTTTTATAGAAGAGATTTTTTGTTCTCCAAGAACGTTATAATTCTTGAGCATAAAGTTCCAAAATTCTATAACAGATACACGTCAATTATATAGGTTTACAACTTTGTGCATCTGTACTACGGCCCTTCTTAAAAACTGGAATGACCTACGCTTTCTTCCAATCGCTAGGTATCCTTCGTTGCTCAAGCGATCTACAATAAATTACTGCTGGAAGGGGAGCAAGTTCTTTTGCATAATCTTTATAAAATCTTACAGGTATCTCATGTAGTCCTGACGCCTTTTCACTACTAAGCGATTGTACTTGCTTTTTTATTCCACGATCGGTTATCTCAGTACCTGCCATTTTGACGTTTGTACGACAATTGAAAGGAGAGGCCGTGTTACTATCTCCCGCGGTAAAACAATTTTGGAAGACCGAATTCAGTGTTTCGCTCTTCTCTCTGTCGTCTTTCGTTTCGGTGCCAGTATGGTGACTGAGTGAATGAAGAGATGATTTTGACCCACTTACTGATTTTACGTACAACCGAAACCTCTTAGGGTTTTTACTCAGATCGGTTGACAAAGTTTTACTTTCAAAGTCATTGAACGTTTCTCTCATTGCTCTCCTTACGCTCATTTTCGCTTCGTTCAGCGTTTGTTTGTCAGCTAGGTTTTTACTACTCTTGAATCTGAGGTGAAGTTCTCTTTGTTTACGTAGCAATTTTCAAACGCGCCTGTTATTAAGACCTTACTCCGAACATGTTTGCCTGGGCATATTGCACGATTCCTTTGAATTCTCCCAATCTATACCTGGCAAGTTGTAGTCACACCCCCCCCCCCCCCCTATTATATTACAACGTTATGATCAGGAAAATTACTAACGATATTCTGCAAGTTCTATCCGAAGCACTCTACCGCTAAAGCTCCTGACCCAAGCGGTGTATGAAAGCGTCCTATTACCATCTTTGACCGATCTTCGATATTTAACTTAGCCCAGATTGACAGTCTGAAGCCGTGATAATGTCCCAAGATTTTATCGAATTCTTACTTCAATAACCTCCTTGGGCGAGATAGGTGCCGAGACCCTCTGTGCTTGGAGACGAGTGCTGCATTGGGTCTTTTACCAATATTTCTCAGTAAGCGCGTAAACACTACATGAAACACAGATACGAATTACTAATAATAGTAATGGAAGAAACGCATAAGGACCAAATCTGTGTAAATCTCTGCACACTGTTGCACACAGATGGATGGAAAATTCTTATCCAACCAGTGCAGCAGTTGCGGCGTTCTGAGAAACTTGACTTCCTCCACCACGAGTGCTGATCGATTTTCAGTTTAGACAGACTACACCTTTCCAGTTCTTATGTGAGCAGACAAAATAACTTCACTAAGCTCGAGATTGTATAATGGAGCTACTTTACTGAATGGCTAATTCTTTGCAAATATTAAATGAGCTTTTACGTAAAATACGGTCATGTGTGATGTTAGTGATGCCTGTAATGTTGGTGGGAAAGGCACTGGACTGGTGTATTTGGCACCTTACTCCTGTTAATTGTTGACAGCGTATTAGATGTGTAACTGTTTGTCACTTTGTAGTGAATGACCAAAAAGTTACCGCTCTTATATCACCATTGATGGTGTTACCAGTGGACTTCATAAGCAGTTCACATTGAGGAATTGCTGGCAATTGTAGTGCGGGCTGCATTCAGTGCAGCCATTTACTACACATCCACAGTATATCTTCAAAAATTGGTGTAAATGTGTCTGATAGAATGTAACTGATAGTGTTGAAGCCTAGAATAGTAATCTACTATAATACTTTGCCTGACATTCGATGAAAGGTCTGAAATTCTATAATACCACCGTTACCAACTATTTTGTTGCTGAGGAAAACAGTATGTTTTAGGAGAGCTGAGGCTGAGGTGATGCAATTGGTACAGCTCATACCATGAAAAGTATTTCAGACAGTGACAGTGTAGATAATGAAACCGACATTGTCGAATACATACTGAAAGCACATTACATGTGGATACGGTTCTTCAGTGTGGTAGACCATTGACAGCTCCAGCTGTTGAACTATTTTACATGATAGCGCACTTAAAAATTGTAAATACTTCGTTTACTTAAGTCATAGAACTGGACAGGAAATACTGGGGAGGTATAGTCTGTATGTAAACTGAAAAGCGAGCAGAGCTCCTGGTGGTGGGAAGCTGCATTTCCTGGGAGACCACTACCATACAGGACAACTAAGAATTATTTTCCCCTCTAACAGTGTAGAATATGCCCCCAGTGTGCAGCTATTTGCGTAGATTCTGACCATATGCATCACGTCCGTTAGCGTTCTTAGTAACTCGTGTCTGCATTTCGTGTCGTGGTAACAAACTTCGTGCAATATACACTCCCAGAGAAAATCTGCACAGCCAGTGATTCACAAGGCCCGCTGTGAGGGGGGGTCTGTATAACATTTCGAAACACCCTGTAGTTATTTCCTGTAACTTAGTGGGGTACATATTGGGGAATCAACTGCTCGACCTTCAGTTTAGACATACGAGGGAGGGAAGTGCGTGAACACAATCCAGCGCTCTACCTTCGCTCCTGATTCTACCCCCCACACATCTCCCCACTCCATCCTGTAAAACTCCAGAATTCAATTCATCCGCCCCCTGCGAGTCCGGGGGTTACAATAGGCCCGAGGTATTCCTGTCTGTCGACTAAAAGGAGTCTCACACGTTTCGGCCTTTGTGATGGTCTCCTGTGGGGTTTGACCTCAATTTCTCAAAATTTTCCCAAAGAGCGAGCCAACTGGGGAAGGGCGCCTTACATGGTGCATCGTGTCCATCATGCCTTCAGATCTTTAGCCCACTTTCGCGTCATCGCACTGCAGTCCAGTTCATCCTCCATCTCTTGGGCGAGGACGCCTTGCTGGGTGCGTTTCCCACAACACACCATGAGTGTCGCTTTCTGCGTCGAAGATGACCATGGACTTCTTAGCACCTCATATTCAGCACGTTAGCCAGTCCGTTGTGTGGGGCCGCCATATACCCTGTTGATTGTAGCCCCCAGACAACACAGGGATTGTTCTGCTGATGCCTGCGCCATTAACTCCCCAAGTATGCCAAGGAATAGATGCCAGTCATCCTGGGGCATCGGGACTCCCAGTAATGGCTATCCTGCCAGGTGGCCTTTGTTGTGGCTGGGTGGCGCCTGTGGGGAGGACCTCTGGTCGTAGTGGGTGGCATCAGAGCGAATGACGAGCGGTGAAACGTACCATGTCATCACTTGTTGGTGATCAGACACCAGCAGTCTCTCAGTATTCCAAGTCTCAGTACAATGCGAGAAAGTATGACACTAAATCATTCCCCTCCCTGGCCACACAATGGGAGGTATGTCAGGCTAAGGATGGCAGTGAAGCTTATTCGCCCAGGTACCTCGCATGTATGAGAACTGATAGGGTCTCCTTTGTTTTGATGAGTCCACAGTTTTTTTAGAGCATTTAGAGGACAAGTTTAGGGAGAGGGCTTGTACAAAATGCGCTCTGGGTCAGTCTTGATAAAAACAGCATCCTCTGCTCAGTCATGGACTTTACTCACTTGTAACAAGTTGGGGGATGTATCTATTCCTATCACGCCATGTAAGAGCTTAAATATGGTTCAGGGTATTATATTCTACAGGGACCTTCTTTTGCAGTTTGACGACGAGGTGCGCGCCAATTCAGAGTGGCGAGGTGTTCATCTCGTCCGGCGCGTCCATCGGGGTCCGAGGGGTAAGCATCTTACCCAAGAAGGTCAAGGTATGGTCTACGGCTGGAATGTCAAGCCATATATCCCTCCCCCCGATGTCTTCCTGCTGTACTTCAGGCATCACATGTCGAGATAGTGGACGTCCCTCACATCCCAATAATCCATGTGACCCGCCTCCCATCTGTGTCAGATGTGGAGAGCATCATTCACCTGCAGGATTTTACAGAAAGAGAGGAAAATCATGGAATAAAGATCCTGGACCGCCTGACCTACACTGATGCTAAGAGAAAATACGATCACTAAATCCTTTGGCTATTACCTCCTCATACGCTGCCACTATGAGAACAGTTCTAGCCACATCAGTTCTGCGAATTCCAGTCGACTCTGAGCCAGAAGGCTAAGCTTGCCCCCTTGATTTGGGGGGGGGGGGGGTGACACTTCCAGCCCTGTCGCTCCCACACCACCTACCTTGGGAGTATCCCCCCCCCCCAAACCATCAGGGACACCAGTCCTCACATCTCAGCTGGAGAAGTGTAAGTCTTCTTCGGCTCATCTAGCCAGGAAGGGGTCCCTTGAGTCACTCCCTTCGCAGGTTTCTGCTAATGGGAAAGAGGACACCCACCAGTGGCTGATGTGCCCAAAAGCAGCTCGTCCTAGAGCTTCACGATCATCCTCAGTCCCAGAGTCGGAATCAGTGAAGTCCTCCCAGCCAGAGAAACCGAAAGAGCAGCGTGAAAAGTCCAGAAACAAGACCCCTAAGACCAAGAAAATTGCAGTGGCACCCACACCACTGCTGCCTAAAAGCTCAGCGTCTTGGCATGTGGTGGAGATTCTGGCATCTGCTGAGGACCTAGATCTCGCTGGACCCTCAGACACAATGGATATAGACTGCTCAAGCAATAAGTCGGAGGCGTAAACTGCCTCATTGAATGTTCCATGCCTTCCCAGTCTCGCGATGACGTCATCCTAAAGTGGAATTGCGGCTGTTTCTTTCCACTGCTTGGCTGAGCTATGGCAACTGTTAAGCTTTAACATGCTTTCTGCATTCCCCTTCAGGAAACCTGGTTTCCGGCAATGTGAAGCCCTGCCTTGGACAGCTATGAGGGATATTACAGAAACCATAGCGACTATAATCTAGTGTCAGGTGGAGTTTGCGTCTGTGTCCTAAACTCAGACTGTAGTGAAACTGTGCCCCCTTCAGACCCCTCTTGAAGCTGTGGCTGTCAGAATAAGGACGATGCAGGAAATAACTATGTGCAATGTATATCTTCCTCCAGATGGTGCAGTATCCCTGAATGTATTAGCTGCTGCTGCACTGATTGGAAGGGAAAGTCCTCTCATTCACTACACGCCACAGTGAAGCCTGTAACGCAACATTTACAGAGTGGGAGCTCCTCAGTGCCCTTACTCTTTGCCCCGGCACAGCTCCTGAGCCAGTTTAGCGCCACCGTCAGATGATTAAACATCTCTCATCTAACTACAAGCGACATCTCCTTGTCATCTTCAACCAGATACGATGCGATGGCGTCTTTTTTATTTACGAAAAGCATATCACTCGACCTGGCGACATCATATCCAAGCCACATTATACGAGTGGAGTCTCGGAGGCTTGCTCTAGATTTTTATCCAAAACTTCCTGTCACTGTGTCCAAGTCGGTGCCTCCCATAGTTCCCATCATATACAGGAAAATGGGGTCCCACAGGGCTCTGCATTGAGTGTATCTCTATTTTTAGTGGCCATTAATGGTTTAGCAGCAGCTTTAGGGCCGTCTGTCTCACCTTCTCTGTATGCAGACAACTTCTGCATTTCGTTACGCACTTCTGTCGGCGTCGTACCGTTCACCCAGAACCAGAACGTTACCATAATTACGATCCACACACTCCAGTAGAGACATTTCGATTCTTAGGACTGGGTTTTCGACCCCTCTTTGACATGGCTTCCTAACCTTCGTTAGTTTAAGGGGAAGTGATGGCAGCACCTCAATGCCCTCCATTGCCTGAGCAACACCAATTGGGGTGCAGATCGCTCTACGCTGCTGCAGCTCTACAGAGCCCTTGTTCGATCTCGGCTTGACTATGGGAGTCTGGTTTATGGTTCAGCGGCACCCTCAGCGTTGTGATTACTCGACCCAGTGCACAATGGTGGCGTCCGCCTAGCAACAGGAGCTTTTAGGGCGAGTCCTGTGACCAGCGTCCTGGTGGAGGCCGGAGTCCCTCCATTGCAGGATAGACGTGAGAAATTGTTCTCCCGTTACGTTGCACACGTTTGTAGGTCCCCTGCACATTTGAATTACCATCTCCTATTCCCGCCCACGGCGGTTCATCTCCCTCATCGACGGCCCAGGTTCGGTCTTACAGTTACACTTTGTGTGCGATCCTTTCTCTCCGAACTGGAGTCCTTGCCTTTACCGCCTATACTTGAGGTTCAGTCACGGATACCTCCATGGTGTACACCTAGGCCGCGGCTTCGCCTGGACCTTTCATATGGTCCTAAGGACTAAGTTAACGTTGCGACTCTCTGCTGTCACTTCCTCTCGATATTCTCGACATGTACCGGGGCCATGTAGTGGTTTACACCGATGGATCGATGGCTGATGGTCACGTTGGCTTTGCCTATGTTCTTGTAGGACATATAGAACAGCACTCCTTGCCAGGTGGCTGCGGTGTTTTCACCACATAGCTGGCGGCCATATCTCGTGCTCTTAAGCACATTGGCTCATGCCCAGGCGAGTCATTTCTCCTACGTAGTGACTCCTCGGGCAGCTATCAACCAGTGCTACCCTCGTCATCCAGGAGTCCATCTATGCCCTGGAACGGTGCAGTCGTTCAGTAGTGTTTTTCTAGACCCCACGTCACGTCGGAATCCCAGGCAACGAATTCACCGACAGGCTGGCCAGACAGGCTATACGGAAACCGCTTATGCAGATTGGTTTCTCTGAACCTGACCTGCGTTCGGTATTATGCCGCAAGGTTTTGCAGCTTTGGGAGAGAGAATGACATAACCTCAGTATGCACAAGAAGCTGCGTGCCATTGAGGAAACTACGAATGTGTGGAAGACCTCCGTGTGTGCCTCTCGCAGGGGTCCATGTCTTGCTGGAATGCCCACTTTTAGCCGCTCTGCGGCGGAAGTTTAACTTTCCCAGCACCCTACCTTCGGTGTTGGGTGACAATGCCTCAACAGCAGCTTTAGTTTTAAGTTTTATTCGTGAGGATGAGTTTTATCATTTGCTCTAAGTTTTAGCACATGTCCTTTGTCCCTGTGTCCTCCACCCTAGTGCTTTCAGGGCGGAGGATTTAATGTGTTGCAGAGTGG
Organism: Schistocerca piceifrons; assembly: GCF_021461385.2. Taxonomy (NCBI): domain Eukaryota; kingdom Metazoa; phylum Arthropoda; class Insecta; order Orthoptera; family Acrididae; genus Schistocerca; species Schistocerca piceifrons. Next base: position 577,928,901 of record NC_060149.1, read on the forward strand.
CTGGCTTTTCCTTTTTATCCTCATGGTCAGCCAGCCAAGGTAACCTTCTTTCTTGTTTTAACTTCTTCTACCTGTTTCTTGCGTCTTTGTGGTTTTCTTGCCCCTTTTGTCCATTTAAGTATTTGTTGCCCTTCAGTCGTTGTTGTGGTTTTCCATTTCATTCTGTTTTGTGTTGTAAGTCTCACTGTCTTATTCTCACCCGTGACATTGTTCCCTTCGAAGCAAGTGACCGATGACCTTGTAGTTTGGTCTCTTTCCCCTTTTTTAAGCCACCAACCAAGAATTTATCACGTAATACGGCTATACTGCACTTACATGTGGCACACATTTAATATTCCTTTCTAACCCTGTTCATTCAATGATAAACAGTAATTTTATATAGTTACAACAATAATTTTGAGGTTTTTCCATCCCCTGCAACGCGGAAAGTGCGGCTGGTTATAATTAAAGTGCAGCTACTCACGGAGGTCCAGTGTGGGTTACAGTGCTGCACTGAGAATATCACCGACTGAAATGTCTGAGGAGAGGCCCGATGTCTTTAAATATGATGATGATATTCGAAAACACAGATGTGATCGTTGTGGCACCTGGAAGAGGAAGGCGTCCTGTCCTGGGTGAAGCGACTGAAGAGGTTACTGTTGCTGTAACTGCACATACACTGGGTAGTACTATTGTTCGTGGAATGTCACGGGAGTGGAGTGTCAACAGTACAGAAAGTTTTGCAATTTGTTTTACACTGGTACACACATAAGATCAGTACGGTGCGGCGATTGGAACCTCATGATCCAACTCAACGTTCTGAATTTGCCCTTCGGTTTATGTCATGGATCAAAGTTGATGGCATTTGGCCGGGCAGCATTCTGTGAAGTGCTGAGGTACATTTCACACTACAAGGAACAGTGAATACATAGGACTGCCAACTTTGGGGTTCTGTTAAACCTCGTGCTGAGCACAAAGTGCCATTGCAATCGTCGTATGTGACTGTGTGGTGGGTATTCACAAGCACTTTATTCTCTGTCGGTTCTTCTTTGAAGAGACTGCACCCAGAGGGCCCGTCAGGTGCACAGTGATGTCTGTATGTTTCAAAATCTACTTGTACAGCATGTGATTCCTGCTGTGGAAGAGTGCAACCGTATAGTAACCATGGTTTTCATGCAAGACGGGGCACCGCCTCACGTCACTCACCCAGTGAAAGATCTGCTTAATGCAACCTTCCAAGAACATGTTATCTCTAGATGTTTTCCAGATACATGGCTTGCAAGATCATATGATTTGAATCTGTGACTTTCGGCTCTGAACGCGTTTACCAGGGACAATTTCGGTCTCTACCTAATCTGAAGGCCAGTGTGCAGGAAAATGTTGCTCACATTCCATTAGAACTGCTGCGAGCAACTGGCGATACCGTCATTTTATGGATGCAGCATCTCGATACCTCCGGTGCTCCTCCTGTGCACCTCCTGTTCCTAGTCCATTATATACGAAAACATTTCTATACTTCTTTCTTGCATTCACAGCTCCAAATTGGCACCTGGTTGCCAAAATGGAAACTAATTTTTTCCAGCGTAAATCGGTCCCGCATTAACGCTTCAGCATATCAACCAAGTTTCGCTGCTATACGGTAATTACAGCCCACACTGGGCCTCTGTGAATAACTGCTCTTTAATTGTAACCACCAGGTCTTAGTCCTGCATAAATGAATAGGACCACTGTTGTAGGATATATAATGTAGTTTAATTTTGAAATGGGAAAAATTTTCGCAGTTTTGGAGTTACACGAGGAAAAGATAAATACCCTTTAACACCACCAAGCCCAACGCTCACACTCCACAGGTCAGGATTTTTTGTATGTTATTCACAAAACCCTTCCTAATTCTTTGTAAAAATCTGAAACTGCACGATTTTCCCTAATTTTTCTTCGTTGACTGGACAAAAGATAAGAGCCTCGTAATTTGCAGGTCTACAGGGCCGTCGACACGTCTCAACAGACATTGTTTGCAACGACACTCTGCGCATCCTGGTCTGCAGTATTCAGTTCGCACTTACACCTTCGAACCGCAATGCAACTTTTGCACAGCCCTGAATCAGAGTGTAGAATATTTTATGGCCATGAATAAATTGATTTGTTTAAAAGATAATGATTTTGTCTAGTGTTATTTCGGAAGCTGAGTGATGTAAGCTAAGTACGGAGGAGGTGGACAAAATAGTGGCTTGTAAAAAAAAAAAAAACTGAACAGGACCGGCTTAACTACCTGGGACGAAGAAACATTGTCTTGAAACGATATTTTGATGAGAAAATGTAAAAATGCGTTGAAGTTCTTAGAGTAACACTGAAGTATTTGACAACTAGCAAACCCCATGCTGATCCGAAATTTACTGCTGTATTATTACCGTCATCGTTCAACCACATCATTCAGGAAATGTGTCCTGCCATATATAACGTAGCCTCTGGTCTGTGTCAGTTCAAGGGCCGCTAGAATTCGCGCAGGCCGAACACGCCTAGCAACACAGAAAATTTTTCACTCTGCGAACACTCACACGCTGTGATTTGTCTCTACAACCAATATCTGTATAGACAAGACGGTGCACATATGAGTGTGTAAAGGGCTCTTACGTCACCAATTAAGATGAGCTTGCGTTTTTGTCAGCGCTTAGAATTAGTAGCGGCTTTCTTCATAGTAGATTTACAAAGGGTAAACTAGAAACTATTGCTGCTCAACATATGAGGTCTCATTTCCTTACTCTTCTCTACCACCCCCTGTGGGCCTTGGGGTAAGAATAGGCACGAGGTATTCCTGCCTGTCGTAAGATGCGACTAAAAAGAGTTCACACGCTTCGACCTGTATGTGATGGTCCCCTGTAGGGTTTGACCTCAATTCTTAAAAATTTTCCTGAAGAGCGAGCCAAGTTGTGAAGAGCGCCTTACATGGTACAGTGCATCCATCGTGCATTGATATCTTTGGCCCACTTTCTCGTCGTCGCATTGCAGTCCCTCCCATTCTCCATCTCTTGGGTGCAGACACCTTCCTGGGTGCGTTTTCCACCATGCACTATGCAGTGTAGCTTTCCGCGTCGGCGATGACCATGGACTTCTCTGCACCTGATATCCAGCATGGTAGCCAGTTCGTTATGGTGGGGCCACCTTGTACCCTGTTGGTTGTAGCCCCTTGACCATACAGGGATCGCTCTGCTGATGCCTGCGTCGTTAACTGGCCGCGTATGCCAAGGGGCAGATGCCCATCCCCCTGGGGCATCGGGACTCCTGACAATGGCCATCCTGCCAGGTGGCCTTTGCTGCAGCTGGGTGGCACCTGTGGGGAGGGGCCCCTGGTCAGAGTGGGTGGCATCAGGACGGATGACATGCGATAAAGTGTAGTCCATCATCTCTTGCTGGTGGTGAAACACCAGCAGTCTCTAAGCGTTCACGATCTCAATTCAATGCACAGAAGTATGACCCCAAATAGTTCACCTAACAGCATACAACATGGGAGGAATGTCAGGCTAATGATGGCAGCAGATCTTATTCACCCCGGTGCCTTGTATGTTAGAGAGCTGATGGGGAATCTTTCATGCCAATGAAGCATCAGTTTATTGTTGAGCATTTAGAGGACAAGTTTGGGGAAGTGGAGGGCTTGTCCAAAATGAGAGCTGGGTCCCCCCCTGTGGGTCTGGGGTAAGAATAAGCCCGAGGTATTCCTGCCTGTCGTAAGAGGCGACTAAAAGGAGTTTCAACCGTTTCGGCCTTCCATGTGATCCTCCCCCTTGAGGTTTGACCTCCATTTTTCAAAATTCTACAGAAGTATGAGCCTTTTGGGGAAGGACGCCTTACGTGGTGTACCACTGGTCCTCAGTGCGCTAAGACCTTGGCACTCAGCGTTGTAACGGCGTTGTAACCATACCCACTATTCCTCAACTTGGGCCTAAACGCCTGATGGGTTGTACAAATTACGCCCATAGTGCGTCCCCATCTGCATCTACGTTCAGGATGGACTTTCCATGGCACCCGAAATCCAGCACGGTAGCCAGTCCGTTGTGGTGGGGTCGTCATGTACCCTCTAGGTTGTAGCCCCCTGACAACACAGGGATCGTACTGCCGATACCTGAACTGCACCCTCCCCACGTCGGCCAAGGAGTAGATGCCCGTCTCCTTGGGGCATCAGGACTCCCGGCAATGGTCATCCTGCCAGGTGGCCCTTGCTGAGGCTCGGTGACGCCCGTGGGGAGAGCCCCTGCTCGGAGTGGGTGGTATTGGGGCGGACGTGTCGCAGATGAAACGTCAACATGTATCAGGTCGCTCTGCGGCCGAGTTCTTCAAAAAGAAAGGTACTGTCTCCGGTTCTGGTTCTCCTGCCCTTTCCCCCTTGGCCACTCCCAGGGAGGAAGGACAGGCCCGCCGGCTTGGGGCGAAGTACTTCCCCCGCTATTTGGTCTGTTCTCGAACCGATGGAGGGACGTTCACCACCTCCAAGCCCATGTTCTTTGTTCAGCACATCGAGGACATCTTCGGGGAAATCAAGGCTCTCAGTAAAATGCGTTCGGGGTCCGTTCTTATAAAGACCACCTCCGCCACACAGTCGGCGGCGCTCCAGGTGTGCGACTGACTAGGGGACATCCCAGTGTCCATTGTCCCGCATCTGGCACTGAATAGGACGCAGGGGGTTATTTTTCATCAGGACCTCCTGCTGCAATCTGATGAGGAGCTCAGGGCCAACCTGGAGCGCCGAGGCGTGCATTTCGTCCGGCGAGTCCAGCGCAGCCCCCAAAGACCGTCGCATCGACACCGGGGCCTTTATCCTCGCCTTCGTGGGGGACGTTCTCCCGGAGAAGGTGTAAAGGTGATGTGCTATCAGTGCGACGTGTGACCTTACGTCCCGCCTCCTATGTGCTGTTTTCGGTGTTTCCTCTTTGGGCACATGTCGTCACGGTGTGAGGCTGAGCCCCTTTGTGGCGATTGTGGACGTCCTTGTCATGAGGAACATACATGCACCCCACCGCCTTGGTGTGTTAATTGTCCTGGCATCCACTCGCCTAGATCCTTAGACTGCCCCGCGTATCAGAAGCAGAAGATGATTCAAGAAATCAGAACTTTGGATTGGCTCTCTTATTCTGAGGCCAGGAAGAAGTATGACCGCCTTCATCCTGTGCCATTGACCACTTCGTTTGCCTCAGTTGTGTCCAATCCTTCCGCGGTATCCTCACCCCTAACCTGTTCCCCCTCCGCCTCCTCCACCCATCAGGGGGCTCTGCCCCTGCCTCCCAAATCCCTCCCTTCCAAATCCTCCTCCCCTGTGGCCCCCACCCCCTCTGCCCCAGGGGCCACCCTTCCTCCTCCTCCTCCTCCTCCCCCCACGCCACCTGAGAAGCGATCCTCTGCTCAGGCGTCCATCAGGGAAAAGTTCCGGACCCCAATTTCCGAGGTTCGGCGTTCCAAAACGGACCCCGCGCGTGAGGACTTTCTTCGGGTCCAGCCCACCATCCCTGTGCCTCCTCGGCCTTCCAAGAAGGCCTCCAAGAAGAAGTCTCTATCCCCCTCTCCACCCCGGCGCGTTTCGTCTGACGCTTCATCCGTGAGTCGCTGCTCCCGGCCGTCCTCAGTTTCGCCGGGACGCTCTGCTGCCAGGCGCTCCGCCGGCCTTTCGTCGGCAAATGATGCGGCCCCTTCTACACAACCAGGGACAGTGGCCGCAGCTGGCGACGAGTCGATGGAACCGGATCCGCCTCCCGTCGGTTGTAGCGTTGTTCCCTCGCAACCTGGCCCTCCGCGGCCGTCGAGGTGACCAGCTCTTCCCCCGTCTCGTTCCCCCAACTTTTCGACTAGCGATCGTGTTGTTTCATTGGAGCATAAGAGGTATTCGATCTAATCGGGAGGAATTACAACTGCTCCTCCGCCTGCACTGTCCGCTCGTCCTTGGTCTCCAGGAAACCAAGTTGCGCCCGACTGACCGTATTGCCTTTACCCACTATACCTCGGAGCGGTATGACCTCACCCCTGTGGATGGTATCCCAGCTCATGGTGGGGTCATGTTGCTCGTTCGGGACGATGTCTATTACCATCCCATCCCATTGACCACCCCACTCCAAGCAATAGCTGTCCGCATTACTCTTTCTGCTTTTACTTTTTCAGTTTGTACCATCTACACTCCACCGTCATCTGCTGTTAGTCGGGCTGACATGATGCACCTGATCGTTCAGCTTCCCCCGCCGTTCTTATTGTTTGGCGACTTTAATGCGCATCATCCCCTTTGGGGCTCTCCTGCATCCTGTCAAAGAGGCTCACTCTTGGCGGATGTCTTCAACCATCTCAATCTTGTCTGCCTCAATACCGGCGCCCCGACTTTCCTCTCGGACTCTACTCATACCTACTCCCACTTGGACCTCTCGATCTGTTCTACCACTCTTGCCTGTCGGTTCGAGTGGTATGTCCTTTCTGACACCTATTCGAGCGACCACTTCCTCTGTGTCGTTCGTCTCCTGCACCACACCCCATCCCCACGTCCTTCGAGCTGGAACATACTGAAAGCTGACTGGGGACTTTACTCCTCCCTGGCGACCTTTCCGGACCACGATTTTCCCAGTTGTGACAGGTCGAATACCTCACGGCTGTTATCAATGCTGCCGAACGTTCCATTCCTCGTACTACTACTTCTTCTTCACGTCGCGTTTCCGTCCCCTGGTGGAACGAGGCTTGTAGGGACGCTATCCGTGCTGGACGACGTGCTTTACGCACCTTTCGCCGCCATCCTACGTTGGCGAATTGTATTGAATACAAACGACTCCGAGCGCAATGCCGTAGAATCATCAAAGACAGCAAAAAAGCTTGTTGGGCCTCTTTCACCAGCTCCTTTAACAGTTTTACTCCCTCTTCCGTCGTTTATGGGTAGCCTGCGCCGGCTGTCGGACATTAAGGCCCACCCCTCGGTACCTGGCCTGACCTCAAGTAATGAGGTCCTTGTTGATCCTGTGGCTGTCTCCAACGCCTTTGGCCGCTTTTTCGCGGAGGTTTCAAGCTCCGCCCATTACTACCCTGCCTTCCTTCCCAGGAAAGAGGCAGAAGAGGCTCGGCGACCTTCCTTCCACTCGCTGAATCTGGAAACTTACAATGCCCCCTTTACTATGCGGGAACTCGAACGTGCGCTTGCACTGTCCCGATCCTCTGCTCCGGGGCCAGATGCCATTCACGTTCAGATGCTGGCACACCTTCCTCCGGCGGGCAAAAGCTTCCTTCTTCGTACCTACAATCGCGTCTGGACCGAAGGTCAAGTCCCCAGGCGTTGGCGTGATGCCGTTGTTGTTCCTATACCCAAACCCGGGAAGGATAGACACCTTCCTTCTAGTTACCGCCCCATTTCTCTTACAAGCTGTGTCTGTAAGGTGATGGAGCGCATGGTTAATGCTCGGTTAGTCTGGATTCTTGAATCTCGACGACTACTTACTAATGTCCAATACGGCTTTCGTCGCCCCCGCTCCGCTGTTGACCACCTTGTGACCTTGTCGACATTCATCATGAACAACTTTTTGCGAAGGCGCCAAACGGTAGCCGTGTTCTTCGACTTGGAGAAGGCTTATGATACCTGTTGGAGAGGAGGTATCCTCCGCACTATGCACAGGTGGGGCCTACGCGGTCGCCTGCCCCTTTTTATTGATTCCTTTTTAACGAATCGAAAGTTTAGGGTACGTGTGGGTTCCGTATTGTCCGACGTCTTCCTCCAGGAGAACGGAGTGCCTCAGGGCTCCATCTTGAGCGTAGCCCTTTTTGCCATCGTGATCAATCCAATTATGGATTGCATTCCACCTAATGCCTCAGGCTCTCTTTTTGTCGATGACTTTGCGATCTACTGCAGTGCCCAGAGAACATGCCTCCGGGATTGCTGCCTTGAGTGTTGTCTAGACAGCCTATACTCATGGAGCGTGGCAAATGGCTTCCGGTTCTCTGAAGAGAAGATGGTTTGTATCAACTTTTGGCGATATAAAGCGTTCCTTCCGCCATCCTTACATCTCGGTCCCATTGTTCTCCCATTCGTGGAAACAACTAGGTTTCTAGGGCTCACATTGGACAGGAAACTTTGTTGGTCTCTGCACGTCTCTTATTTGGCGGCCCGTTGTACACGTTCCCTTAATGTCCTCAGAGTTCTTAGTGGTTCGCTTGTATCGGTCCATAGTCCGATCGAAGCTGGATTATGAGAGCTTCGTCTACTCGTCTGCTCGGCCATCCCTCTTAAGCCGTCTCAACACCATCCACCATCGGGGGGTTACGTCTTGTGACCGTAGCTTTCTACACTAGTCCTGTCGAGAGTCTTTATGCTGAAGCTGCCGAATTACCATTGACCTACCGACGCGACATACTGCTGTGTCGGTATGCCTGCCGGCTGCTGTCAATGCCCGACCACCCCTCTTATCAGTCCTTCTTCGCCGATTCTCTCGACCGTCAGTACGGGTTGTATGTCTCTCCCCTGCTGCCCCCTGGAGTCCGCTTCCGTCGCCTGCTTCGACAATTGGATTTTGCCCTCCCTACCACCTTCAGAGCGGGTGAGAGCCCGACACCACCTTGGCTCCAGGCTCCGGTTCATAATTATCTCGACCTCAGCTCACTCCGGAAGGAGGGTACTCCAGCTGCAGTGTATTGCTCACGGTTTGTCGAACTTCGTGCTCGACTTGCCGGTCACACCTTTATTTACACCGATGGCTCCAAAACTGACGATGGTGTCGGCTGTGCCTTTGTCGTCGGGGCCATCACCTTTAAATACCGGCTCCTCGACCAATGATCCAGCTTTACGGCCAAGCTTTTTGCCCTCCATTAGGCCGTTCAGTATGCCCGCCGCCACCGCCATTCATCGTATGTACTCTGCTCTGATTCACTCAGTGCTCTTCAGAGCCTTGGAGCTCCCTATCTGGTCCATTCCTTGGTACAACGGATCCAGCAGTCCCTCCATTCTTTCGCTGATAATGGTGGTTCTGTCAGCTTTCTGTGGGTTCCCGGACATGTAGGAGTGCCTGGGAATGAGGCTGCGGATGCTGCAGCCAAGGCTGCAGTCCTCCTGCCTCGGCCAGCCTCCCATTGTGTCCCGTCATCTGACGTTCGTGGGGATGTATGTAAGAGGCTTGTGTCGTTGTGGTGGGATGCTTGGTCATCCCTCCAAGGAAACAAGCTCTGGGCAGTAAAACGGCTCCAAACTGCTTGGACGACCTCCTCCCGACCATCTCGGCGCGAGGAGGTCCTTCTGACCAGGTTGCGGATTGGGCATTGCCGGTTTAACCACCGCTACCTGCTCTCCGGTGACCCAGCCATGCGCCCCCCAGGGGGTCCACAACTCTTTTGTGGATACGTGCGTGGCGAGCACGGGGCCCCGAGCCATTGCAGCCTTCTTTCTCTCCCGGGCTGCATTTCCTTTCCCTTCCCCTCCTTTCCCCTCCATGCCCCTTTCCCCTCGCCCTCTCCTCTCCCTCAATTGGTGTCCTTGCTTATGTTGGCCCCCGCTATCCTCCTGGTTCTGTTGGTTTTACACTCCGGCTTTGTTGCGTAATCATCTCCTCCTTTTGGCATTCCTTGGTCCCCGTCTGGGGTTTGACCTCCATTCCAAAATTTCTCTTCCGTAGTGTGAGCCATTTGGGGAAGAGCACCTTACCTAGTGTCTCCGACGTGCGCCCTCCTAGTACATTCCGCCTTTTCTTTTACGTCGTTGTCTGATGCTAGGGTGCATAGCCAGCACGGTAGCCAGCCCGTGTGGTGGGGTCGCTATGTACCCTTTTGGTTGAGCCCCCTGAACACACAGGGATCACACTTCTGATACCTGAGCTGTGACCACCTCATGCATGCCTTGGAGTGGTTGCTCGTCATCCTGGAGCATCGGACTCCTGGCAATGGCCGCCGTGCTAGACGGCCATTGCTGTGGCTGGGTGGCGCCCGTGAGGAGAGCCCCTGATCGGAGTGGGTGGTATCAGGGCAGACACTGTGCAGATGAAACGCATACGGGTCCAAAACTCTGGCCGCTCTTCTGCGGCCGTCTCTCTGCGTGGTACTGATTCCTCAAGTGCTGCTTCTCTTGCCCCTTCGGCCTTCCCTTCCATGGCTACCCCCTGGGAGGAGGGTCAGGCCCGTCGTCTAGGGGCAAAACCTTTCCCCCGTTATCTAGTTTGCACCAGGACTGATGGAGATACTTTCACCAGTGTCAAACCTTTATTCTTTGTGGAACACATTGAAGACAAGTTCGGCGAAGTGGACTCACTGAGCAAGATGCGGTCGGGTTCGTTGCTGATAAAAACTGCTTCGGCTGCCCAATCTGCGGCCCTTCGTGCCTGTACCCATCTTGGCACAATTCCCATGTCCATTACCCCTCACCAGTCTCTAAATATGGTACAAGGTGTGATTTTTCACAGAGACCTCATCCTTCAAACTGATGAGGAACTTCGGGACAATCTCGGACGGCGGGGTGTTCACTTTGTTCGGCGTGTTCAGAAGGGTCCTAAAGATAATCGTATTGATACTGGTGCCTTTATCCTGGCCTTTGAAGGGGATACCCTTCCTGAGAAAGTTAAGATTATGGTCTATCGCTGTGATCTGAAGCCGTACATCCCCCCTCCTATGAGGTGTTTTAAGTGCTTGCGTTTTAGCCACATGTCTTCTCGCTGTTCCCAGGACCCTCTCTGTGGTGACTGTGGACGTCCACTCCATGAGGGGAGTCCCTGTGTTCCCCCTCCTGTATGTGTAAATTGTCATGGTAGTCATTCTCCACGTTCAGCAGATTGCCCAGTCTATAAGAAAGAAAAAAAGATACAGGAGTATAAGTCCCTGGATCGTTTAAGCTACACAGAGGCCCGTAAGAAGTATGCACGATTACACCCTGTGTCCATGACATCTAGTTACGCCTTGGTTACATCTTCATCCCTTCCTCCCCCTTCCTTACCCCCATCCCGGACCCCTCTCTTTCCCCCCCTCCCCTGCGGCTCCCACACCTCCTCTGGGCGCTGCTCCCCCTCCCCAGCCGGAGAAGTGTCCCACTCCTTCGGCGTCTGCCGGTCAAGGGCGCCTCTCCCGGGATGCCCCTTCCCGGCACCTTCCAGGTCAAAGGTCTGCTGCAGCGCGGCGACCGCGAGAGCCGCGGTCTATCGGCCCCCAGGTCGCCCGGTCTCTTTCTGTTCGTGATCTTGCTGCAGCTGGCTCCATTATGCCACACAGCCCTCCTCGATCTCAGCCTGAAAAGAAGAAGAAACATAAGTCCCGGGACAAAGAGCCTCTGGTGTCACCGGAGGTCCCTTCCCCGGCTTCACAACCGGATTCTGAACTGTCGTTTATGGATGTCGCCCCCTCCTTGCCGGTGACGGGTGGGGACCCGGCGGTATGACTGGATTTAGCGTGTTCAGCCCTCATTTAAACCATCGTTCTGTGGTTCTCCAATGGAACTGTAATGGATACTATCGTCACCTTCCGGAATTGAAATCCCTTCTTTCGTCCTACTCAGCAGCTTGTGTGGTTCTCCAGGAATCTCATTTTACTGATGCTCACTCACCGACCCTCCGTGGGTTCCGTGTTTTCTGTCGAAATCGGGTCGGACCCTTGCGGGCTTCTGGTGGCGTTTGTACGTTGGTCCGTACAGACATTGCTAGCACGTGGATTCCTCTCCAAACTACATTGGAAGCGGTTGCTGTTAGGGTCCACTTAGACTCTGCAGTCACAGTATGCAATCTTTATCTCCCTCCTGACAGGACTCTTACACCTGCTGCCTTAACCACCCTTCTTCAGCAACTTCCTGCTCCCTTCCTCCTCCTTGGGGATTTTAATGCTCATCATCCTTTGTGGGGCAGTGCCTTTCCATCTAGACGAGGTCTTCTTATAGACCAATTTATTGCAGACCACGACCTGTGCCTTCTTAATGATGGCTCCCCTACTCATTTCAGTGCTGGTCATGGTACCTTTTCTGCCATTGATCTTTCTCTTTCTTCTCCCTCTCTCCTCCCTTCATTACACTGGTCGCCACACGACGACCTTTGTGATAGTGACCATTTCCCGTTGATTATCACGTTCCCTTCCCGCTCCCCGATGGACAGGTTACCTCGTTGGTCTTTCCACCGCGCCGATTGGCCTCTATACACTGCACAGGTCGAGTTTTCTCCCTCTTTGTCGGGTTGTATTGATGACGTCCTACGTGACGTGTCTGACGCGATTGTTCGCGCTGCTAACCTTGCTGTCCCGCGCTCATCTGGACAATTTCGTCGTCGGCAAGTCCCGTGGTGGAGTACGGCCATTGCCATCCGTGATCGCCGTCGAGCTTTGCAACACTTTAAGAGGCACACATCTGTAGCCAGCCTTACTAACTTTAAACGCCTTCGCGCTAAAGCCCGTTATTTAATCAAACAGAGCAAGCGGATATGTTGGGAACGATTCGTTTCTTCCCTTGGTTCTACTGTCCCTCTGTCATGGGTATGGGCTACACTTCGCTCTCTCCAAGGTTTCCATCGGCAGTCCACCCTCCCAGGCCTTCACCTCCCAGATGGCATTTGTACGGACCCATTAGTTCTCGCAGAACATCTTGCGACCCATTTTGCAGTGGCATCAGCGTTGGCCTCCTATCCAGCTGCTTTCCTTCATCAAAAACAGCAGACTGAAGCTGTCACCTTATGTTTCACCACTTGTGAGTCAGCATCTTACAACGAACCTTTCACTGAATGGGAATTTCTTTCAGCTCTATCTTCTTCTCATGATACGGCCCCTGGCCCAGATTCCATTCATAACCAGCTGCTTCGACATCTCAGTGCTCCACAACGGCACCATCTTCTTCGGGTGTTTAACTGTATCTGGCTCCAGGGTGACTTCCCTTCTCAGTGGAGGGATAGCATTGTGGTTCCTGTCCTTAAGCCTGGTCAGAACCCCCTATCTGTTGACAGCTATCGGCCAATTAGTTTGACCAATGTTGGTTATAAGTTACTTGAATGGCTGGTAGCCTGTCGGCTCACTTGGGTCCTCGAATCTCGGGATCTATTGTCCCCTTACCAGTGTGGCTTTCGAGAGGGACGATATCCAATCGATCATTTACTTCGCTTGGAATCCGCAGTTCGGCAGGCTTTTTCCCAGCGCCGCCATTTGGTTGCAGTGTTTTTTGACCTTCGCAAAGCCTATGACACGGCCTGGCGCCATCACATCTTACTAACCCTTCATCAGTGGGGTCTTCGGGGCCCACTCCCGATTTTTATCCGCCAGTTCCTGATCCATCGGTCATTCAGAGTTCGAGTTGGTACTGCTTTTAGTTCTCCACGGACCCAGGAGACGGGCATCCCGCAGGGTTCTGTCTTGAGTGTCCTTCTTTTCCTCATTGCTATCGATGGACTTGTGGCCTCTGTCGGTCCCTTGGTCGCCCCTGCCCTGTATGTGGATGATTTCTGCATTTGGGTTAGTTCCTCCTCGATGCCATCTGCAGAACGGCAGCTCCAGGTGGCTATACGGCGTGCCTCTGCATGGACCCTCTCACACGGGTTTCAATTCTCTCCTTTAAAATCGCGGGTGGTCCACTTCTGTCGCCGTACTACGGTCCACCCTGATCCAGAGCTCTATCTCGCTGCACGAAGATTGCCTGTGGTTCCACAGTTTCGTTTCCTAGGTCTTCTTTTCGACAACAAGCTCACTTGGCTGCCCCATATCAGACACCTGAAGGTAGGATGTTTCCGTAAACTCAATGTCCTTCGCTTCCTTGCCCACTCCTCTTGGGGTGCGGACTGTTCCCTCCTCCTCCGTCTTTATCGTGCTCTAGTTCTGTCACGTTTGGACTATGGTTGTCAAGTTTATGGTTCAGCTGCTCCTTCCACGCTGCACGTGCTGGATCCAGTCCACCATCGTGGTATCAGTTTGGCCACCGGTGCATTCCCTACTAGCCCTGTTGATAGTCTCCTGGTTGAAGCTGGGATCCCCCCCCCTTTCTGTTCGGCGGTCCCAGCTTCTGGTGTCTTATGCCCTTACTATCCGTTCTTCTCCCGCTCATCCTTCCTATTCTATCCTATTCCCAGACCATGGACGTCGCCCGCCTGACTCCCGCCCTCGGGCGGGTTTACCGGTTGGGCTGCGCCTTGCGTCTCTTAAACGTGATTTTCGGCTTCCTTCTTTGTCCTGTCTTCCTCGCTCCCTCCCCTCCACCCCTCCTTGGTTAGTTCCTCGGCCTCGAATTCGGATGGATCTCCGCCGCGGTCCGAAAGATTCCATCCCCCCGGTGGTGTTCCGTTCCTTTTTCCGCCAAATTTTATGGGAGTTTCGGGATGCTGTTGTTTTTTACACTGATGGCTCTAAATCTGCTGATCATGTTGGGTATGCCTTCACGTCCTTTGTTGGAACGGAAAATCATCTGCTGCCACCCTCATGTGGGGTGTTTACTGCGGAATTGATGGCAATTTCCCGGGCTCTTACCTTTATTAAACAATCCCAACACAACCGCGTTTTGTTATGTATGGACTCGATGAGTGGCCTTCTTGCTAGTGACCGGTGTTTTTCGCGCCATCCCTTGGTCTCTGCCATCCATGACCATCTCGCTGATCTTCACCGTGCTGCTTGTTCCATTGACTTCCTATGGGTCCCGGGCCATGTGGGTATCCCGGGTAATGAGCTCGCTGATCGTTTGGCTGGGGGAGCAGTTACTTACCCCCCGTTTTCTGTAACCCCTCCTGCAGCGGATTTACGGCTTCACATCAAATCCCACTTTGCACAGTCATGGGCCATTTCTTGGGAGGCTACTCCACTGTCTAATAAACTTCGTGCCATTAAGGTGAATCCAGGCCCATGGCGTTCTTCCTTTCGCCTCTCCCGCAAGGACTCGACCACACTGTGTCGTCTCCGCATTGGCCATACCAGGCTGACCCATGGTTTCCTTTTGCGTGATGAGCCACCCCCGCTATGTGGTTGTGGAGCCTTCCAGTCAGTGGCCCATATTTTGGTTGAATGCCCCCTTCTTTTGGCTCTGCGTGCTAAGTACAGACTCCCCCACACTTTACCTTTGATGTTTGCTGACGATTCCCGGATGGTCTCTCTGGTTCTAGCTTTCCTCCGGGAGAGTGGTTTTTATTCTCAGTTTTAAAGTTTTTAATCTCCCTCTGGTGTTGGGGCAGGGCGGTGAGTGTTTGGGTGTCTACCACTGTAGGCAGTGTTCAGAGATTCCCGATTCACCTCCCTGACCGGAATCCTCTTTTCTTTCCCTTTTACTCTGTTTTTACCCCTTCTTTTTAAGGCTTGGTTAGTTTTTCTATTCCCATACGTACTTTCTGCATTATAGCAGTTGTACCTTTTAACTCACAGGTGGTCTTGCCTATGCTGCTTCAGCATAGTGTTGGGTTCGTTCTCTTGCCGACTTCCCTCATTTGTTTTTACTAATGACAACGTGACTGCCCTTTTACGTTTCCCCTTTTTCCGTTTTATTGTTCTGAGTTTTCTGAGATGTCCCGTTAGCAGAATGGAGTCTATTTGAAACAAGGGACTGATGACCTTGCTGTTTGGTCGCTTTAACCTCAACCAACCAACCAACCAACCAACCAACCACCCAGCCATGCAGTGCTCTTCTGGTCAAGCATTAACAGTTCGCCATGTTTTATTGTCGTGTCCCCGCTTTAGTCAATCTCGTGTTGTCCTGTCCCTGCCATCTACTTTACCGGATATTTTAGCTGATGACTCTTGAGTAGCTACTCGTGTTCTGCGTTTTATAACTTTGACTGGCTTGTCCAAAGACATCTAACTTTTTTACTTATTTTATCTCCATCTTTGTACGGACTTTCTGGTGTCCCCCCCTCCCCTTGAGTTTTACTAGATTCCATGTGCTCTAACAATTGTGACTGGGCGCTAATGACCTCTGTAGTTGAGCGCCCTTAAACCCCACCAAAAAAAAAAAGGTCTGGGTCAATCTTGATCAAAACAGCATCTTCTGCCCAGTCACGGGCGTTACTGGCGTGTGACGAGCTGGGGGATGTTTTTGTAACCATCACGCCACATAAGAGCTTAAATATGGTCCAGGGTATCATATTTCACAGGGACCTTCTTTTGCAGTCCGACAATGAGCCGCTTGCCAATTTAGAGCGGCGAAGTGTACATTTCGTCCAGCGTGTCCACTGGGGTCCGAAGGATCATCAGGTTGTCACCGGTGCCTTCATCTTGGCTTTCGAGGGTGATACATTGCCCGAGAAGGCCAATGTGATGGTCTACCACTGTGATGTAAATCTCTATATCCCTCCTTTGATGCAGTGCTTTAAGTACTGGAAGTTTTGCCATATGTCTTCCCGCTGTACTTCCCGATTCACAAGTACAGATTGCAGACGTCGATCACATCCCAATACTGCATGTGCTCCGCCTCCCATCTGTGTCAACTGCGGAGATCAGCTTTCACCTTGCTCGCAGGATTGTACAGAAAGAGCGGAAAATCGTGGAATAAAAGTCCCTGGACCAGCTGACCTACACTGAGGCTAAGAGGAAATTTGAGCCCCTACATACTGTGTCTATGACCACCTGTTACGCCGCCACTACGAGAACAGTTGTCGCCCCATCAGAACCAGGAGACTACACCTGCCCCATTGATGGTGGGGAACTTCGCTCCCTGTTGCTCCTGCACTACCTACTTCCAGAGCAACTCCCCCCCCCCCCCCCCCCCCCCCAACCGTCGGGGATATCAGTCTGCACTTCAGAGCTGGAGAAGCGTAAGTCTTCTTCGGCTCCTCTCGCTCTGATGGGGTCCCTTGGGTCACCACCTTCCAAGGTTTCTGCTAGTGGGAAAGATGACACCCACCAATGGCTGAAGAGCCCAAAAGCAGCTGGTAGTAGGGCTTCACACTCATTGTCAGTCCCAGAGATTGAGCCAGTGAAGTCCTCCCAGTCAGGAAAACCCAAGGAGCAAGGAGAGAAATCAAAAAAGAAGGTCCCCAAGACCAAGGGAATCGCGATGGCACCCACACCACCGCTATCTACAAGCTCTGCGTCTGCAGATGAGATGGAGATTGTGGCATCTGCTGAGGACCTAGATTTCGCCGGACCCTCAGGCACAATGTATATAGACTTCTCGGGCAAAACGTCGATGGCAGCAGGTGACCCTGAGGCGTAAACTGCGTCATTGAGTGTTCCACTCCTTCTCAGTCTAACGATGTCATCCTCCAGTGGAACTGAGGAGGCTTTTTCCACCACCTGGCTGAGGTACAGCAACTGTTAAGCTTTAAACCTGCTTTCTGCAATGCTCTCCAGGAGTCCTGGTTCCTGTAAATGCGGACCCCTGCTCTCAGCTGCTATAAGGGATACTACAGGAACCATAGCGACTAAAAATAGTGTGTCAGGTGGAGTTTGCGTTTATGTCTTCAACTCGGTCTGTAGTGAAACTGTGCCCCTTCAAACCCCTCTTGAAGCTGTGGCTGTCAGAATAAGGGCGACAGGAAATAACACACTGCGATGTATATCTTCCTCCAGATGGTGCAGTATGCCTGAATGTATTAACTGCACTGATTGATCAACTCCCTAAACCTTTCGTACGTTTGGGAGATTTTAACACCCATAACCCCTTCTGAGGTGGCAGTGTGCTCACTGGCCCAGGCAGAGATGTCGAAACTTTTACTGTCTCAGTTCGACCTGTGCATGTGAAATACTGTGGCCGCCACACATTTCAGTGTGGCTCATGGTAGTTACTTGGCCACTGATTTATGAATTTGCAGGCCAGGACTTCTCCCATCTAGCCACTGAAGAG
The DNA here is from genome assembly GCF_021461385.2 of Schistocerca piceifrons. Lineage (NCBI taxonomy): Eukaryota > Metazoa > Arthropoda > Insecta > Orthoptera > Acrididae > Schistocerca > Schistocerca piceifrons. The sequence continues at coordinate 577,946,581 of NC_060149.1, forward strand.
CACATGACGACCTGTTTAGTAGTGACCACTTCCCCATCTCCGTGTCACTGCCCAGGTGCCAGGCCCACGGACGCTTGCCCAGTTGGGCTTTAAACGAGATAGACTGGGAAATTTTCACCTCTGCTGTCACCGTTGAATCTCCCCCGCATGGCAACATCGAAGTGATGGTTGAACAGGTGACTACAAGAATCGTTTCTGTGGCAGAAAACACGATCCCTCGCTATTTAGGGTCCCCAGCCGAAAGGCAGTCCCTTGGTGGTCACCGGAAGTCGCTGAAACGATTAAGGAGCATCAGCGAGCTCTACAGCGGCATAAGCGGCACCCTTCCCTGGAGCACCTCATAGCCTTTAAATGGCTCCGTGCCAGAGTTCGCCAACTTAATAAACGACGGAAGCAGGAGTGTTGGGAGAGAGATGTCTCGACCATTGGGTCATACCATACGTCACCTTCCCAAGTCTGGGCCAAAATCAAACGTGTTTTCGGGTACCAGACCCAAACAGGTGTTATTGGTGTTAACATAAATAGCTTCTTACCTACTGCGATTGCCGAGCGCTTTGCTGAGCACTGTGCTCTAGCCTCTGCATCAGAGAATTACCCCCAGCCTTTCGCACTCTCAAATGGCAGCTGGAAGGGAAAGTCCTCTCATTCACTACACGCCACAGTGAATCCTATAACGCCCCACTTAGAGTTGGAGCTCGTCAGTGCTCTTGCACATTGCCCTGACTCAGCTACTGGGCCAGATGGGATCCACAGCCAGATGTTTAATCATCTCTCATCTAACTACAAGCGACATCTCCCCGTCATTTTCAACCATATCTGGTGCGACTGCGTCTTTCCATCGCAATGGCGGGAGAGCACCATCATTATGGTGCTTAAACTCGGTAACATCCGCTTGATGTGGGTAGCTATAGGCCCATCAGCCCCACCAACGTTCTTTGTAAGCTGCTGGAATGTATGGTATGTCTGCAGTATGGTTGGGTCCTGGCGTCACGAGGCCTACTGCAGGGTCGCTGTACCACTGATAATCTTGTGACCCTCAAATCTATCATCCGAACAGCCTTTTCCAGACGCCAACATCATATCCTACCCACATTATACGAGTGGGGTCTCAGAGGCCTGCTCCAGATTTTTATCCAAAACTTCTTGTCACTGTGTCTAAGTCGGTGCCTCTCATAGTTCCCCCCCCCCCCCCCCCCCCACCCCTCCATATACAGGAGAATGGGGTCCCGCAGGGCTTGGTATTGAGTGTGTGTCTATTTTTGGCAGAAGCTGTAGGCCCGTCCGTGTCACCATATCTGTATGCAAATGACTTCTGCATTTCGTACTGCCCCACCAGTACTTATCTTGCTGAGCAGCACCTACAGGGAGCGATCCACAGGGCGCAGTCATGGGCTCTAGCATACAGTTTACATTTTTCGGCCGCAACGTCATGTGTTATGCACTTATGTCGGCGTCGTACCGTTCATCCAGAACCAGAACTTTACCATAATGACGATCCACTCAGTGCAGTGGAGACATTTCAATTCTTAGGACCCCTCTTTAACATGGCTTCCTCACTCACCTTCGTCAGTTTAAGGGGAAGTACTGGGAGCACCTCAGTGCCCTCCACTGCCTGAGCAAAACCAACTGTGGTGCAGATCGTTCTATGCTGCTGCAGCTCTACAGAGCGCTTGTTCAATCCCGCAGTGAATATGGGAGTCTGTCCTATGGCACGGCGGCGCTCTCAGCGTTGCATCCAGTGCACCACTGTGGCTTTCGCCTAGCGACAGGAGCTTTTAGGACGAGTCTAGTGACTGGCGTCCTTATGGATGCCAGAGTCCCTCCATTGCAGGTTAGGTGTGCACAACTGCTGGCCTATTATGTTGCACACGTTCGTAGTTCTCCTGCGCATCCGAATCGCTATATCCTTTTCCCACCCACGGCAATTTATTTCGTGCATCGACGGCCCAGTTCAGGGCTTCCAAATGCAGTTCATGCCCGATCCCTTCTTTCAGAACTGGAGTCCTTACCTTTACCACCTTTCCACGTACACCTACATGGTGTATGCTTAAGCTGCGGCTTCACCTGGCCCTATCATATGGCCCTAAGAAATCAGTTAACCCCGCGGCTCTCCGCTGCCACTTCCTCTCGATTCTTGATGTGTACAAAGGCCACGAAGTGATTTACACCGATGCCTCGATGGCTGATGGTCACATTGGCTTTCCTTGTGTTCATGGAGGACATATAGAACAGCACTACTTGCCAGATGGCTGCAGTGTTTTCACTGCTAAGCTGGTGGCTATATCTCGTACTCTTCAACACATCCGCTCATGCCCAGGGGAGTCGTTTCTTCTGTGTACTAATTCCTTGAGCAGCCTACAAGCTGTCGACCAGTGCTACCCTTGTCATCCTTTGGTAGCGACCATCCAGTAGTCCATCTATGCCCTGGAATAGTCCAGTCGTTCAGTGGTGTTTGTCTGGACCGAAGGTCACGTTGGAATCTCAAGCAACAAACTTTCTGCCCCCCCAGGGGGTCCACAACTCTTTTGTGGATATGTGCGTAGCGAGCACGGGACCCCGAGCTAATGTGGCCCTCCTTCCTTTCTGGGATGCATACCTTCCTTTTCCGCATCCTTCCCTATCCCCCATCTTCGCTCCCCCTCCCCTCACCTCTGGCTCTTCCCTTCCCTTTCTCCCCCTCTGGGAGTATGGTTGGTGCCTACGTCCGGAGACGGAAGCTCATAAATGTAACGCATTTTTAGCCCTCTCTGCTTCATCCTTCCTTTGTCCTTTTCGTTACCTATTCTCTTTACCCTTTTCTCTGCTGCGGCGTTTGAGACCTCTCTTCTTCACTTTCCCTTTCTTTGTTTTTCCCCTTTCTCTTTCTTCATCCCTGTGCGTGTCTGAAGGCCGACCCACGCATTTTCATGCGTAGCCGGTGACGGGGTTACACGTAATTCCCCGCCCCGGGTAGACAGGTAGGACACGTATGTACCCCCTGGTAACGGCCAGGCCCAGGGAGGGGTGATTACCCGAGCTGATACCTTCCGAAAGTGCCGATTGGTCCCTCCGTCTGTTTGTCGGGAGGTGTGACCTGAGGTGCGAACAATCACCTAAGGCGGGAGTGCCCTCAGAGAGGGCCCCCACAAGGGAGAAGCGCGCCATCGGAGACGCCGGTAATCATGGCGGTACTTCCGCAATGGTTTCCTCATCTTCTACTATGTCTGCTCACAAGCGTAAGGTCACTGAGTCTCAGCCACAGACAGTTCTTCCATCGTTGCCACAGTTCCTTGTTGTTTCTCGGTCTGATGGTCACGACTTCTCCACAGTCAACCCTTTCATTATTCAGAAAGGTGTCGACGCAATTGCAGGTCCTGTAAAGTCTTGTTCCAGATTACGGAATGGCACCTTGTTGTTAGAAACAGTCAGTGCCCTCCAGGCACAAAAATTCCTACATACTTCACTTCTCCACACCTTCCCTGTCCATGTGGAACCGCACCGTACTTTAAACTCCTCACTTGGAGTCGTTTATACACGCTCCCTCGATGGATTGTCTGACAACGAAATTCAGCACTACCTGTCTGACCAGGGCGTAACAGCTGTTCATAGTTATGAAAAGGGTTGACACGAACATCATTCCAACCCACACTGTCTTTTTGACATTTGACAAAGTTCAACTCAAATCCAAAATCAAAGCAGGCTATGAGATAATTTCCATTCGCCCTTATGTCCCAAACCCTACGCGTTGCTATCAATGTCAGTGATTCAATCACACCAACCAGTCCTGTTCCAATTCGGCCAAATGTGTTACATGTGGCAAGGATGCCCATGAGGGTGCTTGTCCACCTCCATCCCTTCGCTGCTTCAACTGTATGGGTGACCACGCTGCTTCCTCTAGAGATTGCCCCGGTTTTAAGGACGAAAAGCTCATTCAGGAAATCGGAGTGAAGGAAAAGGTGTCGACCATTGCTGCTCGAAAATTATTCGCCAGTCGACAGCCCACCGCGCCTCAGACAGGAAAATACAGCACTGTCCTTGCTTCTCCTCGGCCAACAAAGGAGGTGGCCACGCGGACTTGTGATCTCACCTTTAGTGCCACAGTCGTCAGATCGGCCAGCGCAAAGATCGCCCTTTCAACCTCACCACTCTCGCCTGCCCACTCTATGACTCACCCTTCATCGGGTTCTGCTAAATCTCGAGCCCAAAAGTCAGACACCAAGACTTCGAAAAAAGAGCATACTCGAAGATCTTTCACGTACCCCAACTTCACAACCATCGGTTCCTCCTTCATCTAAACATCATATTTCCAAGAAGGCTACTAAGAAACCCAGTTCATCTCCTTCTCCGCCAAGGCGTGTCTCATCTACAGCACCACCTGGCGGACATCGCCCTCGGCCGTCTTCTGTGTCGCCGAGGCGCAGTGCTGGCGGCCGATCAACCGGCCGATCGCTGGTGGCCGGAGCTGCTCCTGAACAACCTATGGATCAGGATCTTCTGCCTTCGGCTGAATGCCATTGCATGCTGTCGGTCGCAAGCTCTGAGCAGTCGTTGAGTTGACAGCAACCTTGGTCACATTCCTCCATTTTCTGTTCACCCTATGTCCATTATCGACTGGAATATCCGCGGCATTCGAGCCAATCGGGATGAATTGTCGATCCTCTTACGATCCTACTCGCCGGTCATCTTCTGTCTTCAGGAAACAAAGCTGCGTCCCCATGACCGCTTTGTTTTCCCCCATTTTCAGTCCGTCCGATTTGATCTCCCCTCTGTTGAAGGTACTCCAGCACATGGAGGACTCATGATTCTTCTCCATGATACTCTCCATTATCACCCAATCCCCTTAGACACTTCCTTCCAAGCTGTCGCTGTCTGTCTTTCCCTTTCTGGATACACGTTCTCTCTTTGTACTGTATACATTCCATCATCCACACCAATGGCTTGAGCTGTTCTCCTTCATCTTCTTGGTCAGCTTCCACCCCCCTATTTGCTGGTTGGGGACTTCAATGCCCACCACCCGCTATGGGGATCTCCACATCCTTGTCCACGTGGCTCACTATTGCTAGACGTCTTCCACCAAGCGGATCTAGTTTGCCTCAATATTGGGGTCCCTACATTTTTGTCTGCCTCCACGACAAATTTCTCTCATTTGGACCTTTCGGTCGGTACTGTTAAGCTAGCTCGGCGCTTCGAATGGTTCGCCCTTAATGATACACACTCGAGTGATCACTTTGCATGTGTCCTTAGACTGCAGCCTCAACTGCCCTATATGCGCCCGCGACGCTGGAAGTTTGCCCAAGCCGATTGGACACTTTTTCGTCTCCAGCGACATTCGGTGACCGTCAGTTTCCTAGCGTCGACGATGAGGTCACACATATTACCGACGTTATTCTTACAGCTGCGGAACGTTCAATACCACGCACCTCCGAATTGCCACAGCGCCACCCAGTTCCTTGGTGGAACGAGGCGTGCCGTGACGCAATACGTGAGCGGCGACGTGCTCTTCGCGTTTTCCGCCACCATCCTACTTTGGCCAACTGTATCCGCTATAAGCAGTTCCGTGCGCGATGCCGTCGCGTCATCCGCGATAGCAAGAAGGCAAGCTGGAAATTCTTTATTAGCTAATTTAACACCTTCACTCCCTCCTCGGAAGTTTGGAGTCGGCTTCGATGGTTCTCAGGCGCGCCTAGTTTCTCCCCGGTCTCTGGGCTCACTGTCGCGCATGATACATTAGTGGACCCCATCGCAATTTCTAACTCCTTGGGTAAACACTTCGCTGAGATTTCGAGCTCTTCAAATTACCCGCCAGCGTTTCTCCCAAAGAAACGTGCAGCGGAAGTGCAACCTCTTGCTTTCTTCTCAAAATCGCGAAAGCTATAATACTGTTTTCTCCATGCGGGAACTCCAACATGCACTCCCTTCTTCTCGCTCCTTCGCCCTAGGACCGGATGGTATCCAAATCCAAATGTTGCTGCGTTTATCATACCATAGTCTGCGATACCTCCTTCGCCTTTAAAATCGAATTTGGACCGACAGTACTTTTCCCAGACGATGGCGGGACGCTATCATCGTTCCTGTTCCGAAACCTGGAAAGGACAAACATCTCCCCTCTACCTGTCGCCCCATTTCTCTCACGAGTAGTGTATGTAAGGTTTTGGAGCGTATGGTGAATTGCCGTTTAGCTTGGTGGCTGGAGTCCCACAGTCTTTTAACACCTGCCCAATGCGGTTTCCGAAAGCATCGTTCTGCAGTTGACCATCTTGTTTCTCTCTCCACTTATGTCATGAACAATTTTCTCCGGAAACGCCAAACAGTAGCAATATTTTTTGATCTGTAGAGAGCGTAGGATACCTGTTGGAGGACAGGCATCCTCCGCACACTGTTCTCCTGGGGCTTTCGAGGTCGGCTGCCACTTTTTCTTCACTAATTTATGGCAGAGCGCACATTTAGAGTGTGGGTGAACACTACTCTCTTCCGTACTTCCTCCCAAGAAAACGGTCTACCACAGGGCTCCGTGCTAAGTGTTGTACTGTTTGCCATTGCCATAAATCCAATTATGGATTGTCTCCTTCCTGCTGTCTCGGGCTCCCTCTTTGTGGACGATTTTGCTATCTACTACACATCTCAACGGACCAGCGTTCTTGAACGACGTCTTCAAGGATGTCTCGATCGCCTCTACTCTTGGAGCACCGAAACAGGCTTCCGTTTTTCTCCCAGTAAGACCGTTTGTGTTAATTTTTGGCGACGTAAGGAGTTTCTTCCACCCTCCTTACATCTAGGACCTGTCAACCTTCCGTTTTTGGACGTCGCTAAATTCTTGGGTCTTATGTTTGACAGAAAACAGTGCTGGTCCTTCCACGTTTCCTATCTTTCGGCTCGCTGTCTGCGATCGCTCAACACTCTCCGTGTCCTGAATGGTACCTCCTGGGGAGCGGACCGAGTGGTCCTTCTCCGCCTCTATCGCGCCTTAGTGCGCTCGAAATTGGACTATGGAAGCATAGTCTACTCCTCTGCTCGGCCGTCTATTCTTCGGCGTCTCGACTCGATCCACCACCGTGGATTACGTTTAGTGTCTGGAGCTTTTTACACCAGCCCTGTGGAAAGCCTTTATGCTGAGACTGCTGAACCTCCGCTGTCCAATCGGCGAGCAGTCCTTCTGAGTCGTTATGCTAGCCATCTGTCCCCATGCCTGCTAATCCAGCCCATGACATTTTTTTCGACGCCTCCTTTGATGTAGGATACGCAGGCCGCCCCTCCTCCCTACTACCACCGGGAGTCCGCTTCCGTCAACTGCTCCATTCTCTTTCCTAAAACCTTCTTGACAACTTGGGGTACAGCACCGCCTTGGCTCCGTCCCCGGATCTACCTGCTCTGTGACCTTTGTCAATTTCCCAAGCATGGTACCCCTTCACTTGTTTATCGTCGGGCATTTGCTGCTCCATGTGCACAATTGAAGGAAGCCACATTTATTTACACTGATGGCTCGAAAACGTCGTTAGGTTTAGGGAGTGCCTATATTGTTGGCGACATCCTAAATCAATTTCGGCTTCCCGACCAGCTTTACGCTGTTCTCCAGGCTGTCCACTACATCCGCCGCCATCAGCGGATACAGTATGTTATGTGCTCAGATTCTCTCAGCTCTCTCCTCAGTCTCCAAGCTCTTTATCCTGTGCACCCTCTGGTCTACCGGATTCAGGACTGTCTGCGCTTGCTCCACCTGGGGGGCGTCTCGGTGGCGTTCCTCTGGATCCCAGGACACGTTGGTATCTGTGGAAATGAGGCGGCCGATATTGCAGCCAAGGCTGCAGTCTCTCTTCCTCGTCCAGCTATTCAATCGATTCCCTTCGCCGATCTACGGAGCGTTGTGTGTCGACGTGTTGTTCATTTATGGCACACGCATTGGTCGAGACTTACCCATAATAAATTGCGGGACATGAAAGCTCTTCCTTGTGCTTGGACCTCTTCCTCCCGAACGCGTCGTCGGGAGGAGGTAATTTTAACTAGACTCCGGATAGGGCACTGTCTTTTTAGCCATCGACATCATTTATGCGGCGATCCTCCCCCACTCTGTCCCCACTGCTCTCAGCTGTGGACGGTAAGACACCTTTTAATTGAGTGCCCCTATTTTAATCCGTTACGCTCCCGTCTACAGCTATCGCCTGATATATCGTCGATTTTAGCAGATGACACGCGCTCAGCCGACCGCGTTCTCAAGTTTATTAGTGCCAGTGAAATGACGTCAGTCATTTGAAGCTTTTTTTTGGGGACAACCAACCCCTTTCTGTAGTGGATTTTTAAGCCTTCCTTCTGCTTTTAGTTTCTCCAATTTTATGACTTTCGTTCCCATTGCTGCTGGATTTCAATTTCGGTTTTTTACTGTTTCCTAAGTCACGGACCGGGCGCTAATGACCATAGCAGTTTTGCGCCCTAAAACAAAACCAAAACAAACAAAAAAAACTTGCTTACAGGCTGGCCAAACAGGCGACACGGGAATCGCTTATGGAGATCTGCTTCTCTGCAACTGACCTGCGTTCAATACTATGCCGCAAGGTTTTGTGGCTTTGGGAGACAAACTGGCATAACCCCAGCATGCACAACAAACTGTGTGCCATTAAGAAGACTACGAATGTGTGGCAGTCCTCCACGCAGGCCTCTCGTAGGGACTCTGGTTCCCTGCCGCCTCCGCATTGGCCATGCTTGAGTGACACACGGCTGCCTCCTGCGCCGTGATGACCCACCTCAGTGTCGGTGCGGCGCACAGCTGATAGTGGCCCATATTCTGGTGAGCTGTCCTTCTTTGGCTGCCCTGCGACGGACTCTTCAGTTACTGGACTCGTTGCCATTAATTTTAGCTGACAACGCCTCAGTGCTAATTTAGTTTTATGTTTTATACGTGACGGTGGGTTTTATAGTTTTATGTAAGTTTTCACTCATATTCTTTGTCCCTTCCTGTTCCCCACTCTAATGCTTTTAGGGTGGATGTTTTAATGTGTCGCAGAGTGTCTTGCTTTTCCTTTTCATTCTCGTGGTTGGCCAGCCACAGTCATCTGCTCTCTTTGTTTTTACTCCTTCTACCTGTTTCTTGTTTCTCGCTGTGGTTTTCTTTTCCTGTTTTGTCCATAGTAGTGTTGGTTGTCCTGTCGTTTTTCTGGTTCTTCCTTTCTCCTGTTGTTGTGCTGTACATCTTTCTTGTCTTCTTCCCTTGTGTAGTTATTTTATTGGGAACAAGGGACCGATGACGTTCCAGTTTGGTCCCTCCCCCCCCCCCCCCCCCTTCTTTTAAACCAAGCAACCAACTAACTTCGTTGCACCACTTGTGACCCTGCGTTGAAATCTGCAGCAACTACTGTCACGTTCGACGATTCTCTTCAGTCGTCGTTGGTCTCGTTCTTGCAGGATCTTTTTACGGCCGCGATGTCGGAGATCTTGATGTTTTAACGGATTCTTTATATCCAGGTACACTCGTGACATGGTCATACGGGTAAAACCCAACTTCATCGTTACCTCGGAGATGCTGTGTCCCATCACTCGTGCGCAAACTGTAACACGACGTTTAAACTCACTCACATCTTGATAACCCGCCATTGCAGCAGCAGTAACTGATCTAACAATTGTCATACTTATTGTCTTTTATAGGCGTTGTCGACAGCAGCGCCGTATTCTGCCTGTTTACATCTCTCTGTATTTGAATATGCATGCCTATACCAGTTTTTTCGACGCTTCAGTGTAAGTTAATTCACTCTGAGACAAAGAAGACATCTGACACAAAGAAGACTCACCACCCACGAATTATCCGATTGGGAAGGAAATTGGAAGATGTGATGCACATGTACAAACATATGTTTACAGTTTCAGAAAAATGGATGATTTATCAAAGAAAAAGTGCTTCACAATCTGTGTAAGACATTAGTCCACCTTTGGCAGTCATGCAAGTAGCTATTCGCCTTGACATTGATTGATAAATATGTTGGATGTTCTCCTGAAGAATATCGTGCCAAATTCTGTCCAACTGGAGAGTTACATCGTAAAAATCCCGAGACGGTTGGAGGGGCTGCTCATAATGCTCCAAACGTTCTCAGTTGGGGGGAGAGCTGTGATCTTGGTGGCCAAGGTAAGATTTGGCAAACACGAAGATAAGCATCAGAAACTCTCGCCGCATGTGCGTGTGGACATTATCTTGTGGAAATGTAAGCTCAGGAAGGCTTGCCATGAAGGGCAACAAAACAGGATGTAGAAGATGACACCCCGATTACTCACTCATAGCTGTCGGGCCATGTGGTGGGGGACAATCAGATTGGTATCCCACTCGTTTGCAGGGCGTCTCAAGACAAGTCTTCAGCCTGGAATCTAATTGACTGGAGTATAACTGTGTTCAGTGAGAGTCCAGCTTAGAACTGGGCCCTGATGACGAGCGAAGACGTATCTGGAGACGCCCTGGACTGCAGTGGGATACCAACGTCACTGTTGCCCGCCGTACCACTGGACGACCAGCAGTGATGGTCTGTGGTGCCATTTATTTTCACAGCAAGACCATTTCGGTACGTCGACGGTATTCCACGTCCCCTTTTGTTGCCGTTCATAGTAAGCCATCCTGGGCATCAATTTCAGCAAAATAATACCTGTCCACATAGGACGAGAGTTTCTATTGCTTTTCTTCGTGCTTGCAAAACCCTAGCTTTGCAGGCAAAGTAGTAGGATCTCTAGCCCTATAGAGAACACTTGGAGCATTATGGGCTCTGGAGTTTGACGATCTAACGCGCCAGTTGGACAGACTTTGGCACGATATCGCTCAGGACGACACCCAGCAACAGTATGAGACAGTGCTAAGACGAATAACAACCTGCATAAGAGCCAGAAGTGGACCAACGAATTGTTGATGTGCTCAATTTGTAAAGCTGTTTCTCTTAAACAGTTCATCCAATTTTTTTCGGATATTGTGATCATTTGTTTGTGTATGTTCATCACATCTACCAATTTCCGTCCTATTCGGATAATTCCTTCATGGTCTTTTCTTGTCATAGCGTATTTACCTTTTCTCCAATATGCCATTTGAACTTCTTTCTTAATTTAGTTTCCTTTCTTTCATCCTAAAAAAATGCTTTCATTTATTGAACTGAACCTCAGATTTCTTTTCTATACTGGCCTCTCTCTTACAAATAATACCCAACTGCTGCAAATGGAATTGATTTACGAATACTTTAATATGTATTTCCTTTCTTTTATGCTATTTTATGGACGTAATAGAAGTAAACTACATTCTGTCTAGGTACAGTTACAGTAAAAATCAGAAAGTCTTAATTTTTTGTAACAATGAAATAAAACGAAATTTGTAAGTACATTCGCTGAAACGGAGTTCCGCTATGTTGTCCATGGTTTTCACTTTTGGCCACAAAACCATTATCCTTGTTGAATACCTGTAGCATAGGTTTGAGGAAGTAGCATTGATCTCAAAAATTAAGGGTGATTCAGTTTCGATGAAGACGGCATCCCCTGCCCAGTCAAGGGCACTGCTTGCTTGTGACGAGCAGGGTGATATTCCTGTAGCCTTAACTCCCCATAAGTCTCAATAGAGGACCCCCTCTCCCTGTGCACTCATGACTTTTTCACGAGTGCATACATGGCGCACACGGGGTCTCAATCCGTCCCAGCAGTCCCTTCCTTGACTCCATTCCCTCCCCTGTGACCCTTCATCCTTGGCCTTGCTCCTTCCCTCTGACCCCTCTTTCCCCTCTCTGTGAGTCCTTGATTACATTGAGCTGGACATCCTAGTTTCTGCTATCTCTTACGGTCCTGTTCTTCTCCTCACTTTTGGGAGTTTTTGGCCCCCCTTTGGGATTTGACATCTCCTTCTAAATTTTATCTCAGTAGTGTGAGCCAACTGGGAAAGAAAACAGTGTAATCAGCATGTGGCCTTAACTCCTCTTCCATCTTTTGACACCAATGTCCTTTAATGCCATATAGCCACCACAGTAGTCAGTCCATGTGGTGGGGTTGTTTACGTTTTTGGCTGAGTCCCTTGACAACGCAAGGATCACACCTGATACCTGAGCTGCTACCTCCCCATGTATGCTTATGAGTGATTGTGGAGCAGTGGAACTCTGAGCCCACAGGAAGAGCCACTGATTGGAGTTTGTGATATTAGGGCAGATGCTTTGCATGTGAAACACATTAAACTCCAAACAACTGACTTCTTTTTATATCAGTCTCTCTAGCTGACAATGGACCTGTTACTGCTCCTCCTTAGGAACCTGCAGCCTTCGCTTATCTGGCTACCTTTTGAGACAAGGACCAGACTCGTAGCTTGGGGTGAAATTTTTGACCATTACCTGGTCTACAACAGGACTGGTGACGACATTTGCACCACCGCCAGGCCGTTATATTCTGGGGGACTATCAAAGAAAAGTTAGTCGACACTCTGAGTAAGATATGAGCGGCTTCACTGTTGATCAAAAGTTCTTTTGCTTTTGAAAATTGTTCATGGTGTCAATTATCATTGGGAACTCATCCTTCAAACTGATGAGGAACTCTAGGCCAGTTGGACCAGAAGGGAATTAATTTTGTTTGGCAAGTTGAGAAAGGCTGTAAGGAATATTGCATCAGTACTGGAGCCTTTATTCTGACATTTGAGGGGATACCCTCCTATAGAGGGTCAAGGTTATGGTTTATTGGGTGGTGGAAGCTGTGCATTCCACCACCCATGAGGTGCTTCCAGTATTTGTGTGTTAGGCATGTCTGCACACTACACAGCAGACCCTCTGTCAGTGTGGACACTAGTTCCATGAGGGGAGCCCCTGCGTTCCACCGCCTGTGTGTTGCCATGACTACCACGCTCCAAGCTTGCCAGATTGTCTGGTTTATACACTCCTGGAAATGGAAAAAAGAACACATTGACACCGGTGTGTCAGACCCACCATACTTGCTCCGGACACTGCGAGAGGGCTGTACAAGCAATGATCACACGCACGGCACAGCAGACACACCAGGAACCGCGGTGTTGGCCGTCGAATGGCGCTAGCTGCGCAGCATTTGTGAACCGCCGCCGTCAGTGTCAGCCAGTTTGCCGTGGCATACGGAGCTCCATCGCAGTCTTTAACACTGGTAGCATGCCACGACAGCGTGGACGTGAACCGTATGTGCAGTTGACGGACTTTGAGCGAGGGCATATAGTGGGCATGCGGGAGGCCGGGTGGACGTACCGCCGAATTGCTCAACACGTGGGGCGTGAGGTCTCCACAGTACATCGATGTTGTCGCCAGTGGTCGGCGGAAGGTGCACGTGCCCGTCGACCTGGGACCGGACCGCAGCGACGCACGGATGCACGCCAAGACCGTAGGATCCTACGCAGTGCCGTAGGGGACCGCACCGCCACTTCCCAGCAAATTAGGGACACTGTTGCTCCTGGGGTATCGGCGAGGACCATTCGCAACCGTCTCCATGAAGCTGGGCTACGGTCCCGCACACCGTTAGGCCGTCTTCCGCTCACGCCCCAACATCGTGCGGCTCGCCTCCAGTGGTGTCGCGACAGGCGTGAATGGAGGGACGAATGGAGACGTGTCGTCTTCAGCGATGAGAGTCGCTTCTGCCTTGGTGCCAATGATGGTCGTATGCGTGTTTGGCGCCGTGCAGGTGAGCGCCACAATCAGGACTGCATACGACCGAGGCACACAGGGCCAACACCCGGCATCATGGTGTGGGGAGCGATCTCCTACACTGGCCGTACACCACTGGTGATCGTCGAGGGGACACTGAATAGTGCACGGTACATCCAAACCGTCATCGAAACCATCGTTCTACCATTCCTAGACCGGCAAGGGAACTTGCTGTTCCAACAGGACAATGCACGTCCGCATGTATCCCGTGCCACCCAACGTGCTCTAGAAGGTGTAAGTCAACTACCCTGGCCAGCAAGATCTCCGGATCTGTCCCCCATTGAGCATGTTTGGGACTATATGAAGCGTCGTCTCACGCGGTCTGCACGTCCAGCACGAACGCTGGTCCAACTGAGGCGCCAGGTGGAAATGGCATGGCAAGCCGTTCCACAGGACTACATCCAGCATCTCTACGATCGTTTCCATGGGAGAATAGCAGCCTGCATTGCTGCGAAAGGTGGATATACACTGTACTAGTGCCGACATTGTGCATGCTCTGTTGCCTGTGTCTATGTGCCTGTGGTTCTGTCAGTGTGATCATGTGATGTATCTGACCCCAGGAATGTGTCAATAAAGTTTCCCCTTCCTGGGACAATGAATTCATGGTGTTCTTATTTCAATTTCCAGGAGTGTAAGAAGGAAAAGATTGGTAACAAATCCCTTGATCATCCTAAACTGAGGCTTGTCAGAAATATGGTAGTCTTCACCCTTTTTCTATTCTTGAATTCCTTTCCTCTCCCATACCCAGTTGGAGAAGTGACCCTCTTTTTTGGCACCTGGCAGTAATGGCACCCTGTGCTGGAACCCTCCCCCCAGGTGTCTTCCAGACCAGAGGCTTGTTGTTACTGCAAGACAGCTGCGTGACCAGTCAGTAGTCAGTGCCCTCCAAGGTCGCCTGCTCTCTTGGTTCCAGGTTTCGCTGAATATCTAGTTGGTGACAGATGGTGATCAGCAGTGTGCCTGCCTTCAGATTGCTTGCCTCCCATTTCTACCCCTGTTCTGTGCTTATTCAATGGAACTGTGAGGTATACTACTGTCACCTTCTGGCGTTACAGTCTATTGTCTTCTCGTATTTTGCAGCTTGTCATTCTATAGGGATTTCGTATTACTGATGCTCGCTCACAGACGCTTCATGGGTTTTTTGCTTTGGCGGAACCAAGTCGGCCCTTGGAGAGCTTCCTGTGGTATTTGCACGTTAATCCATACAGCTGTCGTTAGTACATGGATACTCCTTCTTCCACACTGGAAGTGGTTGCTGTCTGGGTCCACATGGACTCTGTGGTCACAGTTTGCAATCTTTCTCCCTCCTGACGGGCCACCTATGCCTGCTGCCCTGACTCCTTCCCTGTATCCAGTCCTCCCTCCCCCTTCTCCTTAGGGATTTTAGTGCCCATCACACCTTGCTTTTTCGTCTGGTCGTGGTCTCCTCATAGAAAAGTTTCTTGCAGACCACGACCTGTCCCTTCTTAATGAGGATGGCCACTTGGGGCACTTCCTCTGCCATTTCTTTCGCTCATCTCTCCTCTCTGTCTCTCTTCATTACACAGGTCGGTGCAAAGTGACCCCTGCTATAGCGACAACCTACACTGATTCTCTCATTCCCTCCTGATGGGCAGGTTACCCCACTGCGCTTTCAGTGACGCTGATGGGCCTCTGCATACCTCCTAGGTCGTGTTTTTTTCTTTCTGGTTCAGCTTCCATCGCTGAAGTCGATTACTGACGCCACCAGCCTTGCCGTCCCCACTCGATAGGCCCCTTTCACTGTGGGCCAGTACTATGGTGGAGCATGGCCATTGCCATCCATTATTGCCATTGGGCCTTGCAATGCCTTAGCAGCACCCGTCCTCCACTGGTCTTTTTACCCTTAAATGCCTTAGAGCCGAAGTTCATTACTTAATTAAAGAAAGAGAACACTTTGTCTCCTCCTTAGGGCCTTCTGTCTCTTCATCACAGGTGTTGGCTATGGTCTGCACCCTCTCAAGTTTGACAGTGGCAGTCTTCCATCCTTAGCCTACTTATCCATTTTTTCCGTGGTTCATGTTGCAAACAATGTTCAGACTGCATTGGCGTCAGCCTCCTATCTGGCTGACATTATCCTCCGGAACCAGTGGACTGAAGCTTCCCTACTTACGTTTTAAACCTTGTCGGGCGGAATTCTACTATGAACATTTTGCTTAATGGGAACTCTTTCAGGCCCTCTCACGTTTCAATGATTGTCCTGGGCCTGCTCCCATCGATAACCAATTAAAACACGTCATTCCTCTACAGTGACAATATCTCCTCTGGGTGTTTAACAGTATTTGGCACCAAGATGTCTCCCCCCATCTGAATGAAGGGACAGTACTGCGTTTCCTGTTATTAAGCGTGGTAAGGATCTGTCATCATTCTGTAGTTACCGACCAGTCAGTCTAATCAACATACCCTGCAAGTTATTTGAACAGATGATGACTTGTCGGCTCTGTTGGGTCTTCCAATCTGAAGACTTTGTCTCCTTACCAGTGCAGCTTTTGAGAGAGATGGTCTTCAATCACGTGTTTCAGTTGGAAACGTAAAGTCAGCAGACCCTATTCTCAGCACTGCCATCTTGTCACAGTTTTCTTCATTTTCGTTAGGCCTATGACAAGTCTTGGCACTATCAACGAGTTGGGGCATCAGGGTCCACTCCAGGTTTCCTATCCCACGGGTCGTTCAGAGTAAGAGTTGATAATATTCTCAGCTCTCTATGGGCCCAGGAGAATGGCGTTTCATATGGTACTGTATCAAGTTCAAAGGGGTTCAAATGTCTCCAAGCACTAAGGGACTTAACATCTGAGGTCGTCAGTCCCCTAGAACTTAGAGCTACTTAAACCTAACTAACCTAAGGACATCACACACATCCATGCCTGAGGCAGGATTCGAACCTGCGACCATAGCTGTCGCACAGTTCCAGACTCTGTATTAAGTGTCGTTTTCATTATCACTATTTATGGTGTCCTGGCCTCCATCAAACCGTTGGTTACCCCTGTTCTGTATGTGACTGATTTCTGTATCTGGGCTAGTTTCCAGTTCGTGGCCTCTAAGGAGCAACAGGTCCAGGGTGCCATCTGGGGTGCTTCCATGTGTACACTCTCAGGGTTTTCAGTTCTCCCCCCTTAAATTGTGGGCGGTGTATTTCTGTCGTCGTATTATGGTCCATCCCAATCACAGGTTCTACCTCGATGCCAAATGCCTGACTACGGTCCCCTAGTTCCGTTTCTTGGGTTTTCATTTGACAATGTGCTCACTTGCTCGTCCTATATCCACCTTCTGAAGACTGGTTGTCTCCATCTTGCTTACTTGCCTACACCTTACAGTGCAGATCGTTACTCTTCTCTGCCTTTGTCAGATGTTGGTTCTGTCCCATCTGGACTAAGGCTGTCAAATTTATAGCACAGCTGCCCCTAACACACTGCTCCCCTTGGATCTAGTCCATTATTGTGGTATCAGTTTGCCCACTGGTGTAACTCGCACTAGCCCTATCGAAACAGTTCTTGACGCTGGGACCCCGCCCCCCCCCCCCAACCCCCGCCTTCCGCTTTGGTGGTCAGTTACTTGATTCCTATGCCTTCACTATCTGCTCCTTCCCTGCTCACCCCTCCTATTAATTCTTTTCTTGGCTTCAGTATGTTAGCCACACAAGGACAGACTGCAGGTGGGTTTAAGAGTTATGTTCCACCTCACTTCTCTGCGGCCCTCAGGGACTCAGCATTCATTTGCTGAGTACAGGCTTGGCGATCCCAGGGTTCTTGAGCTAGGGACTGATAAGCACCACCAGTCTCCTGTTACCATAAGATCTGGGCATGCTTCAGTGACCACTGTATGTCGTGGCAGTGGAACTTTGGATGTCACAGGTAATGGGGATCTTGGCTTGATGGCCGAGATCGCGAGGATGGTAAAAAATGAGATGGAAAAACGCCTCAATCTCGAGGCATGCTTCGCGCTGATGAGCTGCGTAGCTGTTCAGGTGTAACAGCCATTAGTGGGCAACCTCTGGGAACCTACCGCACCTAGGTTGTAACCTCCAGGGAGTCCATAACACGTGGATAAATGCGTGATGAGCATGGGACCCTGAGCTGTTATCACCCAATCCCCTTAAACAGTCACTTCCAAGCTGTCACTGTACCTCTTTCCCTGGATTCACCTTCCTCTTTGTACTATATACATTCCACTGTCCACACAAATAGCAAGAGCCAATCTCCATCTCCTTGGACAGTTCCCATCCCCCCTGTTTGCTGGTTGGGGACTTCAACGCCCATCACCCACTTTGGGGATCTCCATGTCTTTGTCAGAGAGGTTCCCTATTGCTTAACGTCTTCGACAAAGCAGATCTTCTGAGCCTCAACACTGGGAAACCTACAGTTTTGTCTGCCTCCATATCAACCCACTCTCATTTGGATCTTTCGGTCGGTACTGTTCACCTAGCTCGGCGCATTGAATGGTTCGCACTTGCAGATACACACTCGAGTGACCATTTTCTGTGTGTCCTTCGATACATCACAACTGCCATCTATACGCCCAAGATGCTCGAAGTTTTCCTAAACCATTTGGACACTTTTCTCCTATCCAGTAACATTTGATGACCGTCAATTTCCGAGCATCAACGATCAGGTCACTCATGTTACAGAAGTTATTCTTCCAGCCACGGAACGTTCAATACTTCATACCTCCCCTTTGCTGCAGCGCCTCCTCCTTCCCCAACGCAGTTCCTTGGTGGAACGAGGGGTGCCGTAACGCAATACGTGAGCGGAGACGTGCACTTCGCGTTTTCCGCCACCATCCTATATTGGCCAACTTTATCCACTATAAACAGTTCCATGCACAATGCTGTCGCATCATACATGATAGCAAGAATACAAGCTTGGACATCTTTACCAGCTCCTTTAATAACCTCACTCCCTCATCAGTTGTTTGGAGTCAAATCAGACAGATATCCGGAAATCCAATTTTTCCCTGACGTCTGGGCTAACTGTCGCGCGGGATACGTTAGTGAACCCAGTCGCACTCTCTAACTCATTGGGTCGACACATTGCTGAGATTTTGAGCTTTTATTTACCCACCAGCCTTTCTTCCGAAGAAGCGGGTACCAGAAGAGCGACTTACTGCTTTTTCCTGTCAAAATCGCGAAAACTATAATGCCATTTGTTTTCTATGTGAGAACTCCAACAAGGATTCTCCTCCTCTCGCTCTTCCGCCCCGGGACCGGATGGCATCCACGTCGAAATGTTGCTGTATTTATCATACCGTAGCCTGCGTTTCCTCCTTCGCCTTTATAATCGAATTTGGGCTGACAGTACCTTTCCCAGAAGATGGGAGGAAGCTATAGTCATTCCTGTCCCGAAACCTGGAAAGGATAATCATCTCCCCTCTAGCTATTGCTTCATCTCACGAATAGCGTATGTAAGGTTTTGGAACATATGGTAAATTGCCTTTTAGGCAGTGTAGCTTCCGAAAGCATCGGTCTGCAGTTGACCATCTTGTTGCTCTCTCCACTTATATCATGAACAATTTTCTCAGGAAACGTCAAATGGTAGCTATAGCATTGATCTGAGTAGGGCATATGATACCTGTTGGAGGACATGCATCCTCCGTGCCCTGTTCTCTTGGGGCTTTTGAGGCCAGCTACCCATTTTTATTCGTGAATTTATGACAGGGGGATCACTTAAGGTGCGGGTGAACACTACTAGTCTCTCCCGTGCTTGCTCCCAAGAAAACGGGGTGCCCCCAGGGCTCTGTGCTAAGTGTTGTACGGTTTCTCTTGGCCATAAATCCAGTCATGGAGTGTCTCTTTTCTGATGTCTCGGTCTCCTTATTGGTCGACGATCTGCGATCTACTATGGCTCTAAATGGACCAGCCTTCTTGAACGACGTCTTCAAGGATGTCCCCATCGCCTCCATTCATGGAGCACTGAAACCGGCTTCTGATTTTCTCCCAGCAAGACCGTCTGTGTAAATTTTTGGCGTCGTACAGTGTTTTATCCGCCTTCCCTACATGTAGGCCCTATCTACTTTGCCGTGGTTTTATCCACCACCTTGCTGAGTTAAAACAGCTTTTGTGCCGCTTCCCTGCCACTTGTCTGGCCCTACAGGAAACCTAGTTTCCTGTTCAGCGGACCCCCTCCCTCTGTGGCTACCGGGGTTACTATGAGAACCGCGTAGAATACGACAGGGTGTCTGGCAGTGTCTGTGTTTGTTTTTGCCACTGTTCCTAGTACCTCAGTGCCACTTCACACGGCTCTTGAGGCTGTGGCTGTTAGAATTCGGGCAGGAATGGAGCTTCCCATCTATTCCTTCTACCTTCCCCGGGATGAGGTTGTCCCTCTAGCCAACCTAGCTGCCTTGTTTGCCCAGCTCGCCCCGCCATCCCTCCTTTTGGGGGGACTTCAATGCCAACCACCCTTTATGGGGTGGGGCGCAAATCTCGAGCCAGGATAGGAACATTGAGGCTCTCTTGGTATAGCAGGACATTTGCCTCCTTAACGCTGGTGCTCCCACATATTTTGGCTTGACTCATGGCACATACTCGGCCATTAACCTCTCTCTTTGTAGCCCAGGTCTTCTTCCATACCTCAGTAGGAGGGTCCACGACGACCTCTGTGGTAGCGACCACTTTCCTATCCTGGTTTCTCTTCTTCAATCCCAACCCCCTGACCAGCTGCCACAATGCTCTCTTCATGGAGCTGATTGGGCAGCCTACACCTTGGCTACTATGGCCATTGCTCCACTTGCTGGTGATTTTGATTTGGCAGTGGATGAGGTCACTATGGCCATTGTCCCCCCAGGGGGTCCACAGCTCTTTTGTGGATACGTGCGTGGCGAGCACGGGGCCCCGAGCCATTGTGGCCTTCTTTCTCTCCCGGGCTGCATTTCCTTTCCCTTCCCCTCCTTTCCCCTCCATGCCCCTTTCCCCTCGCCCTCTCCTCTCCCTCTATTGGTGTCCTTGCTTATGTTGGCCCCCCGCTATCCTCCTGGTTCTGTTGGTTTTACACTCTGGCTTTGTTGCATAATCATCTCCTTTTGGCATTCCTTGGTCCCCCTCTGGGGTTTGACCTCCATTCCAAAATTTCTCTTCCGTAGTGTGAGCCATTTGGGGAAGAGCACCTTACCTAGTGTCTCCGACGTGCGCCCTCCTAGTACATTCCACCTTTTCTCTTATGTCGTTCTCTGATGCTAGGGTGCATAGCCAGCACGGTAGCCAGCCCATGTGGTGGGGTCGCTATGTACCCTTTTGGTTGAGCCCCTGAACACACAGGGATCACACTGCTGATACCTGAGCTGTGACCTCCACATGCATGCCTTGGAGTGGTTGCTCGTCATCCTGGAGCATCGGAACTCCCAGCAATGGCCGCCGTGCCAGATGGCCATTGCTGTGGCTGGGTGGCGCCCGTGAGGAGAGCCCCTGATCGGAGTGGGTGGTATCAGGGCGGACGCTGTGCAGATGAAACGCATACGGGTCCAAAACTCTGGCCGTTCTTCTGCAGCCGTCTCTCTGCGTGGTACTGATTCCTCAAGTGCTGCTTCTCTTGCCCCTTCGGCCTTCCCTTCCATGGCTACCTTTATTCTTTGTGGAAAACAGTGAAGACAAGTTCGGCGAAGTGGACTCACTGAGCAAGATGCGGTCGGGTTCGTTGCTGATAAAAACTGCTTCGGCTGCCCAATCTGCGGCCCTTCGTGCCTGTACCCATCTTGGCGCAATTCCTGTGTCCATTACCCCTCACCAGTCTCTAAATATGGTACAAGGTGTGATTTTTCACAGAGACCTCATCCTTCAAACTGATGAGGAACTTCGGGACAATCTCGGACGGCGGGGTGTTCACTTTGTTCGGCGTGTTCAGAAGGGTCCTAAAGATAATCGTATTGATACTGGTGCCTTTATCCTGGCCTTTGAAGGGGATACCCTTCCTGAGAAAGTTAAGATTATGGTCTATCGCTGTGATGTGAAGCCGTACATCCCCCCTCCTATGAGGTGTTTTAAGTGCTTGCGTTTTAGCCACATGTCTTCTCGCTGTTCCCAGGACCCTCTCTGTGGTGACTGTGGACGTCCACTCCATGAGGGGAGTCCCTGTGTTCCCCCTCCTGTATGTGTAAATTGTCATGGTAGTCATTTTCCACGTTCACCAGATTGCCCAGTATATAAGAAGGAAAAGAAGATACAGGAGTACAAGTCCCTTGATCGCTTAAGCTACACAATGGCCCGTAAGAAATATGCACGATTGCACCCTGTGTCCATGACATCTAGTTACGCCTTGGTTACATCTTCACCCCTTCCTCCCCCTTCCTTACCCTCATCGCGGACCCCTCTCCTTCCCCCCCTCCGCTGCGGCTCCCACACCTTCTCCTCTGGGCGCTGCTCCCCCTCCCCAGCCGGAGAAGTGTCCCACTCCTTCGGCGTCTGCCGGTCAAGGGCGCCTCTCCCGGGATGCCCCTTCCCGGCACCTTCCAGGTCAAAGGTCTGCTGCAGCGCGGCGACCGCGAGAGCCGCGGTCTGTCGGCCCCCAGGTCGCCTGGTCTCTTTCTGTACCTGATCTTGCTGCAGCTGGCTCCTTTATGCCACACAGCCCTCCTCGATCTCAGCCTGAAAAGAAGAAGAAACATAAGTCCCGGGACAAAGAGCCTCTGGTGTCACCGGAGGTCCCTTCCTCGACTTCACAACCGGATTCTGACCTGTCGTTTATGGATGTCGCCCCCTCCTTGTCGGTGACGGGTGGGGACCCGGCGGTATGACTGGATTTAGCGTGTTCAGCCCTCATTTAAACCATCGTTCTGTGGTTCTCCAATGGAATTGTAATGGCTACTATCGTCACCTTCCGGTATTGAAATCCCTTCTTTCGTCCTACTCTGCAGCTTGTGTGGTTCTCCAGGAATCTCATTTTACTGATGCTCACTCACTGACCCTCCGTGGGTTCCGTGTTTTCTGTCGAAATCGGGTCGGACCCTTGCGAGCTTCTGGTGGCGTTTGTACATTGGTCCGTACAGACATTGCTAGCACGTGGATTCCTCTCCAAACTACATTGGAAGCGGTTGCTGTTAGGGTCCACTTAGACTCTGCAGTCACAGTTTGCAATCTCCCTCCTGACAGGACTCTTACACCTGCTGCCTTAACCACCCTTCTTCAGCAACTTCCTCCTCCTTGGGGATTTTAATGCTCATCATCCTTTGTGGGGCAGTGCCTTTCCATCTAGACGAGGTCTTTTTATAGACCAATTTATTGCAGACCACGTCCTGTGCCTGCTTAATGACGACTCCCCTACTGATTTCAGTGCTGGTCATGGTACCTGTTCCGCCATTGATCTTTCTCTTTCTTCTCCCTCTCTCCTCGCTACATTACACTGGTCGCCACACGACGACCTTTGTGATAGTGACCATTTCACGTTGATTATCATGCTCCCTTCCCGCTCCCCGATGGACAGGTTACCTCGTTGGTCTTTCCACCGCGCCGATTGGCCTCTATACACTGCACAGGTCTAGTTTTCTCCCTCTTTGTCGGGTTGTATTGATGACGCCCTACGTGACGTGTCTGACGCGATTGTTCGCGCTGCTAACCTTGCTGTCCCGCGCTCATCTGGACAATTTCGTCGTCGGCAAGTCCCGTGGTGGAGTACGGCCATTGCCATTGCCATCCGTGATCGCCGTCGAGCTTTGCAACACTTTCAGAGGCACCCATCTGTAGCCAGCCTTACTAACTTTAAACGCCTTCGCGCTAAAGCCCGTTATTTAATCAAACAGAGCAAGCGGATATGTTGGGAACGATTCGTTTCTTCCCTTGGTTCTACTGTCCCTCTGTCACGGGTATGGGCTACACTTCGCTCTCTCCAAGGTTGCCATCGGCAGTCCACCCTCCCAGGCCTTCACCTCCCAGATGGCATTTGCACGGACCCATTAGTTCTCGCAGAACATCTTGCGACCAATTTTGCAGTGGCATCAGCGTCAGCCTCCTATCCAGCTGCTTTCCTTCATCAAAAACAGCAGGCTGAAGCTGTCACCTTATGTTTCACCCCTTGTGAGTCAGAATCTTACAACGAACCTTTTACTGAATGGGAATTTCTTTCTGCTCTATCTTCTTCTCATGATACGGCCCCTGGCCCAGATTCCATTCATAACCAACTGCTTCAACATCTCAGTGCTCCACAACGGCACCATCTTCTTCGGGTGTTTAACCGTATCTGGCTCCAGGGTGACTTCCCTTCTCAGTGGAGGGATAGCATTGTGGTTCCTGTCCTTAAGCCTGGTCAGAACCCCCTATCTGTTGACAGCTATCGGCCAATTAGTTTGACAAATGTTGTTTGTAAGTTACTTGAATGGCTGGTAGCCCGTCGGCTCACTTGGGTCCTCGAATCTCGGGATCTATTGTCCCTTTACCAGTGTGGCTTTCGAGAGGGACGATCTCCAATCGATCATTTACTTCGCTTGGAATCCGCAGTTCGGCAGGCTTTTTCCCAGCGCCGCCATTTGGTTGCAGTGTTTTTTGACCTTCGCAAGGCCTATGACACGGCCTGGTGCCGTCACATCTTACTAACCCTTAATCAGTGGGGTCTTCGGGGGCCCACTCCCGATTTTTATCCGCCAGTTCCTGATTCATCGGTCATTCAGAGTTCGAGTTGGTACTGCTTTTAGTTCTCCACGGACCCAGGAGATGGGCATCCCACATGGTTCTGTCTTGAGTGTCCTTCTTTTCCTCATTGCTATCGATGGACTTGTGGCCTCTGTCGGTCCCTTGGTCGCCCCTGCCCTGTATGTGGATGATTTCTGCATTTGGGTTAGTTCCTCCTCGATGCCATCTGCAGAACGGCAGCTCCAGGTGGCTATACGGCGTGCCTCTGCATGGACCCTCTCACACGGGTTTCAATTCTCTCCTTTAAAATCGCGGGTGGTCCACTTCTGTCGCCGTACTACGGTCCACCCTGATCCAGAGCTCTATCTTGCTGCACAAAGATTGCCTGTGGTTCCACAGTTTCGTTTCCTGGGTCTTCTTTTCGACAACAAGCTCACTTGGCTGCCCCATATCAGACACCTGAAGGTAGGATGTTTCCATAAACTCAATATCGTTCCCTTCCTTGCCCACTCCTCTTGGGGTGCGGACCGTTCCCTCCTCCTCCGTCTTTATCGTGTTCTAGTTCTGTCACGTTTGGACTATGGTTGCCAAGTTTATGGTTCAGCTGCTCCTTCCACACTGCACGTGCTGGATCCAGTCCACCATCATGGTATCCGTTTGGCCACCGGTGCCTTCCCTACTAGCCTGTTGATAGTCTCATGGTTGGTTGAATGGTTGAAGCTGGCATCCCCCCTCCCCCTCTTTCTGTTCGGCGGTCCCAGCTTCTGGTGTCTTATGCACTCACTATCCGTTCCTCTCCCACTCATCCTTCCTATTCTATCCTGTTGCCAGACCATGGACGTCGCCCAACCGACTCCCGCCCTCGGGCGGGTTTACCGGTTGGGCTGCGCCTTGCGTCTCTTTGCTGTGATTTTCAGCTTCCTTCTTTGTCCTGTCTTCCTCGCTCCCTCCCCTCCACCCCTCCTTCGTTAGTTCCTCGGCCTCGAATTCGGATGGATCTCCGCCGCGGTCCGAAAGATTCCATCCCCCCGGTGGTGTTCCGTTCCTTTTTCCGCCAAATTTTATGGGAGTTTCGGGATGCTGTTGTTTTTTACACTGATGGCTCTATATCTGCTGATCATGTTGGGTATGACTTCACGTCCTTTGTTGGAACGGAAAATCATCTGCTGCCACCCTCATGTGGGGTGTTTACTGCGGAATTGGTGGCAATTTCCCGGGCCCTTACCTTTATTAAACAATCCCACCATAACCGCGTTTTTTTATGTACAGACTCGATGAGTGGCCTTCTTGCTATTGACCAGTGTTTTTCGCGCCATCCCTTGGTCTCTGTCATCCATGACCATCTCGCTGATCTTCACCGTGCTGCTTGTTCTATTGACTTCCTTTGGGTCCCGGGCCATGTGGGTATCCCGGGTAATGAGCTCGCTGATCGTTTGGCTGGGAGAGCAGTTACTTACCCCCCCGTTTTCTGTAACCCCTCCTGCAGCGGATTTACGGCTTCACATCAAATCCCACTTTGCACAGTCATGGGCCAATTCTTGGGAGGCTACTCCACTGTCTAATAAACTTCGTGCCATTAAGGTGAATCCAGGCCCATGGCGTTCTTCCTTTCGCCTCTCCCGCGATGACTCGACCACACTGTGTCGTCTCTGCATTGGCCATACCAGGCTGACCCATGGTTTTCTTTTGCGTGATGAGCCACCCCCACTATGTGGTTGTGGAGCCTTCCAGTCAGTGGCCCATATTTTGGTTGAATGCCCCCTTCTTTTGGCTCTGCGTGCTAAGTACAGACTCCCCCACACTTTACCTTTGATGTTGGCTGACTATTTCCGGATGGTCTCTCTGGTTCTCGGTTTCCTCCGGGAGAGTGGTTTTTAGTCTCAGTTTTAAAGTTTTTAATCTCTCTGGTGTTGGGGCAGGGCGGTGAGTGTTTGGGTGTCTCACCTTGTAGGCAGTGTTCAGAGATTCCCGATTCACCTCCCTGACCGGAATCCTCTTTTCTTCCCCTTTTACTCTGTTTTTGCCCCTTCTTTTTAAGGCTTGGTTAGTTTTTCTATTCCCATACGTACTTTCTGCATTATAGCAGTTGTACCTTTTAAGTCACAGGTGGTCTTGCCTATGCTGCTTCAGCATAGTGTTGGGTTCGTTCTCTTGCCGACTTCCCTCATTTGTTTTTACTAATGACAACGTGACTGCCCTTTTACGTTTTTCCCTTTTTCCGTTTTATTGTTCCGACTTTTCTGAGATGTCCCGTTAGCAGAATGGAGTCTATTTGAAACAAGGGACTGATGACCTTGCTGTTTGGTCCCTTTAACCTCAAACAACCAACCAACCAACTATGGCCATTGTTTCTGCTGCCGAGGCAACTGTCCCCTGTTAAAGTACCCTAAGGCGTAGTCAGTCCCTTGGTGGACACCAGAGATTGCAGAAGCTATCCGGGACCGCCGGCGAGCCCTGCAACGACACTGCCGTCATCCTTCCCTAGGGATCTGGTTGCCTTTAAAATCTGTGGGCCCGGGCTCGGCGGTTAATCTGGTGGAGCAAACAGGACTACTGGGGACAAAATGTTGCCACCTTAGGTTCTCGCACCTCCCCATCTCAGGTGTGGTAGCGGGTTCGGCGCATTTTTGGCTTTCGCCCTAATATGAGTCAGTCCCTTGCCTTTCTCTTCGGGGTACACTTTGTACTGACTCAATCGCCATCGCCGAACAGCTGACAGTACTTCGCTCGTATTCCCGCGACAGCAGGCTACAGCGCAGAAATCTGTGCCATTAAAGAGCAGGCTGAGCGTACACAGTTGGCGTTTTGCACGCACAGTTGGGAACAATACAACGCCCCGTTTAGTGAATGGGAGTTCCAAAGTGCCCTTACAGCTTGCCCCGATCGATACCTCTCCAGGTCCAGACCGAATTCACCACCAGTTTCTTCGCCATCTCTAGACGCGTTGTCAGGGTGAATTACTCACCCTGTTTAACTAAATCTGGACAGAGGGCGTTTTCCCAGCTTGTTGGCAGGATACTGTTACCATCCTGGTGCTGAAACCAGGTGCAGATCCGCTGGTGGTTGATAGCTATCGCCCTATCAGCCTTAACAACGTTATGTGCAAACTCCTGGAATGGATGGTGAGTCGGCGATTCATGTGGATCCTCGAAGCTCAGGGCTTCCTAGCCCAGCAACAGGGGGGGGGGGGGGGGGGAGGGGGGGGGGGCGGGCTTCCGTCAGGGCCGCTCAGCGATCGAAAATTAGTCTCGCTAGAGTCGGCTATTCGTACAGCTTTTACTCAGCGAGAACATCTAGTTGCTGTTTTCTTTGATCTTCGGAAGGTGTAAGATACCACCTGGCGCCTTCATATCCTTGCTATGCTGCACGAATGGGGCTTATGGGGTCCACTTCCGATTTTTCTACGGAATTTCCTCTCAAATCGCTCCTTTCGGATTCGAGTTGGCACATATCTTAGCTCTGCTCATATTCAGGAGAACGGTGTCCTTCAGGGCTCAGTTTTCAGTGTTCCTCTCTTTTTGTTGGCGATTAATGGTATTGCGGCTGCGGTGGGCTCATTGGTCTGTTCCTCTCTATATGCCAAAGACTGTTGTCTTTTTTACGGTTCCCCAAGCATCAGTGTTGCTGAACGGTGGGTGCAGGGAGCTATCCGTAAGGCACATATTTGGGCATCCAACCATAGTTTGCAGTTCTCAGCCTCTAAGACCCGAGTGATGCATTTCTGTCGTCGTTGCACGGTCCACCTTTATCAGGAGCTCTACCTAGCCAATGAAATCCTTCATATTGAGGAGACACATTGCTTCCTTGGCATGCTGTTTGATGCTCAGCTCATTTGGACACCTCATCTTTGCGAGCTTAAACAACGGTGCTGGTGGCACCTCGACATTCTTCACTGCCTCAGCCACACCGTTTGGGGGTCTGTACGAACAACCCTCCTATAGCTCTATAAGGCCTTCGTCCAGTCCAGTTCCGTCTCGACTACGGGAGCGTGGTGTACGACTCAGCAGCACCTTCCACGTTGCAGATCCTCAACCCAATTCTCCATTGTGGCATCAGACATGCGACAGGTGCCTTCTGCACTAGTCCGGTGACTAGCCTTCGTGTAGTAGCTGGAATCCCTCTCCTACGATTCCGCCGACAACAGTTGCTTGCGTCATACATCGCCCGCGTCCATGCCTCGCCCGACCACGCAAACCCCATGCTTCTTTTTCCATCTTCTGCACTCCCCTCCCAACGACGGCGGCCTAGGTCGGGTTTCCTGATCGCGGTCCGCGTTCGTTCCCTTCTCTCGTCACTCGAGTCCTTTCCCCTTCCTCCATCTTTCCTGCCCTCTTCTTCTACCCCTCCTTGGTCCCTCCCTCGCTTGCGGCTTTGCTTGGATTTGTTCTGCGACTCCAAGTCCTCCTTCCACCTGCCAGTCTTCGTCAACAATTCATGGCTCCTCTTGCCTCGTTTCGCGACGCAGATGTAGTCTACACCGATGGTTCTGTGGTCGATGGACGCACTGGGTTTGCTTTCATCCACAGTGACTACGTTGAGCAGCATTCCCTGCCTTGTGGGAGCAGTGTTTTCACTGCGGAGCTGGTTGCTTTTTTTTTCTCTCCCCGTGCACTAGCTCACCTTTCCTGCTGCCCTGGGGAGTCATTTGTCATATGCAGTGACTCCCTGAGTGGATTGCAAGCACTCGACCAGTGTTTTTCTTGGGACCCTTTGGCGCGCGGTATTCAAGATGCTGTTTTTGGTCTCGCTGAGTGTGGTCGTTCAGCGACGTTTGTGTGGACCCTGGCCACATCGGCATTCCAGGAAACGAACGTGTCGATCGGTTGGCCAAGCAGGCCACCACTTCGCCACCCCTGGAGCTTGGTCTCGAGCAAAGAGACCGGTCAGCCCTATATCGCAAGGTCCGCGATGTCTGGAGCTCTGAATGGTCTGTCTTGAACACGCCAGATAAGCTCCACATGGTCAAGTCGTCCATGGCCATATGGAACTCATCCTTGAGGAGCACGCAGTTGTTCTCTGCCGTCTCTGAATAGGACATACGCGGTTGACAGCTATCTCCTTCGTTGTGAGAACCCACCCAAGTGTCGCTGTGATGCAGGGCTGACAGTGGTCCATCTTATGATGAACTGCCCCCTTTTAGCCCTTTTGCGGCAGTCCTTTAATTTACCAGTTGCACTTACTTTAATTGTAGGTGACGATGCCTCTATAGCTGACTCAGTTTTACGTTTTATCCGTGCAGCTGGGTTTTATCACTTGCTCTAGTGTGGGCGCTCTCGCATTATTTCTCAGGCTACACCGACTCCAGCGACTTTTACTTGTGATGTGGATACCAAAATAGTGTCTTTTATGGTAACAAGTTGTGTGGGTACCTCTATCAACGCTTTCTAGCTGGAGGTTCTTCGTTTGTAGTTAAGTGGTGGACCTTTTACCTGATCCATCAACCACTTTAGTCTGTTTTACTCTAGTCAACTATTTACTCTGCTC
Organism: Schistocerca piceifrons; assembly: GCF_021461385.2. Lineage (NCBI taxonomy): Eukaryota > Metazoa > Arthropoda > Insecta > Orthoptera > Acrididae > Schistocerca > Schistocerca piceifrons. The sequence continues at coordinate 577,976,257 of NC_060149.1, forward strand.
CTTTTAAGAGTCCTCTATTTTGTGTTATTGCGGTGTTCATTTTAGCTCTGTACCCCTTGGTGTTCCTTCCTTCTGGGTGCAGAGGTTACGGTTTCACTGTATAGGCCTTTTACAAGTATGTTGGTTTGGAACAGGGTACTGATGACCTCGATGTTTAGCCCCCATCAAACCCCAAAACCAACCAACCAAGTATCTACTTCCTGTTCGCGGACGTCGCCAAATTCTTGGGACTTACGTTTAACAGAAAACTGTGCTGGTCTTCCCATGTTTAATATCTTTCGGCTCGCTGTCTGTGATCGCTCAACACCCTCTGTGTCCTTGGTGGTACCTCCTGGGGAGTGGACCGAGTGGTCCTACTCCGCCTATATCGCGCCTTAGTGTGCCGAAATTGGGCTATGGAAACGTAGTTCACTCACCTGCATGGCCATCTATTCTTTGGCGTCTAGACTGTTTCCACCACCATGGATTGCGTTGAGCATCTGGAGCTATTTACACCAGTCTCGTGGAGAGCCTTTAGGCTGAGACTGCTTAACCTCCACTGTCCAATCGACGAGCTGTCCTTCTGAGTCGTTACGCTAGTCATCTGCTGCATTCCATGCCTGCTCATCCAACCAATGTCTTTTTTTCTTTTTCGACGCCTCCCTGGATTTAGAGTATGCAGTCCACCCTTCCTCTTTACTACCGTGGGGGAGCCCACTTCCATCAACTGCTACATTCCCTTTTTTTCCCATTTCCTAAAACTTTCTTGACCAATGGGGGTATGGTGCCGAATGGTTCAAATGGCTCTGAGGGCTATGGGACGTAACATCTGAGGTCCTCAGCCTCCTAGACGTAGAACTATTTAAGCCTAACTAACCTAAGGACATTACACACATTCATGCCCGAGGCAGGATTCGAACCTGTGACTGTAGCAGCAGCACGGTTCCGGACCGAAGCGCCTAGAACCGCTCGGCCACAGCGTTCGGCGGTAAGGTGCCACCTTGTCTTCGCCCCCGGACCTGCCTTCTCTGTGACCTTGGTCAGCTTCCCAAGAACAGTAACCCCCCTGCCTATAGTTCATCGTTGTGCATTTGCTGCTCTATGCACAAAAATGGCAATGCCACATTTATTAACACTAATGGCTCTAAGACCACATTCTGTGTTGGAAGTGCCTATATTGTTGGCGACACCATTATTAGATTTCGGCTTCCTGACCAGCGTTGGGTTTTTACTGCAGTGCTTTAAACTGTTCTCCAGGCTGTCCAATACATCCGTAACCATACCGGCTACTGTGTATTCTATGCTCGGATATCCTCAGCTCTTTCCTCAACCTCTAAGCTCTTTACCCCGTCCACCCTGTGGTCCACTAGATTCAGGACTGCTTCCACATGCTACACTTGGGTGGCGTCTGTGGCATTCCTATGGATCTCGGGGCATGTAGGTATCCGTGGAATCGAGGCAGCCGATACAGTGGCAAAGGCTGCTGTCTCTCTTCCTCTGCCCGCTGTTTGTATGGTTCTCTTTGCCGATCTTCAGAGCGTTTTATGTCGTCGTGTTGTTCGTTTATGGCACACACATTGGTCTAAACTTCCCAGTAATAAATTACAGGACGTAGAACCTCTTCCTTGTTCTTGGACCTCTTCCTCCTGGCCTAGTCATCAGGAGGAGGTAATTTTAAGTAGATTCCGGATAGGACACTGTCACTTAAGTTATCGACATCTTTTAAGTAGCGATCCTGCCCCGCTTTGTCCCCACTGCACTCAACCGTGGACGGAGAGACATCTTTTACTGCAGTGCCCCTATTTTAAACCGCTAAGCGCCCATTTACGGCTGTCGCCTGATCTGTCTTCCTTTTTAGCAGTCCGCGTCCTTGAGTCTGTGTCAGTGAGATGACCTCGGTCATTTGAAGGCCTTTTTCGGGGAAAACAACCCCCCTTCAATAGCAATTATCTCTGATTTCGTTTTTAGTTTCCCTCCTTCGAGAGTTTCTATCCCATTGCTGCCGATGTAAAATCAGGTTTCTTTTACCCTTCACTAAGCCACAGAATGAGCGCTTATCACCGTAGCAGTTTTGCACCCTAAAACCGTAATTAAAAAAAATATGCTCATACTCTCTCAGCGCCCTTCAGTGTCTCTGTGTGCTGTACACCGTCCATACCTTAGTGCAACCGGTCCAGGAAAGCTGTCACTTGCTCACTGTTGATGGAGCCACTGTGATGTTTGTTTGGGTTACTGGTCATGTCGATCTGACAGGAAACGAGGTTGCTAACGCTGCTGCCAAGGCTGCAGTCCTCGTACCTCAGCCTGCTAGTTCCTAAATTCCCTCCGATGATCTGTGTTGCTGTCTGTCAACAGGTGGTTTCACTTTGGCATCACCACTGGTCCTCCTTTCATGGGAACAAGCTCCGGGTTATTAAGCCTCTCCTAGTGGCTTGCTCGATCTCCTGTCGGCCCTCTCGACGTGGGGAGATTTTAACTAGGTTACGTATTGTGCTCTGTACTTTTAGCCATCATCATTTGTTAAATAGTGCTCCACCACCACGTTGTGTACATTGCGCTCAACTTTCGATGATCCGCCATGTACTCACGGAATGCCTTCACTTTAACTACTTAGTTCTCGTTTGTGTTTGCCGTCTGAGTTACTGACCGTTTTAGCGAAGGACGCGCTGGCTGTCGACCGCGTTTTACTTTTTGTACGTCGGAGCAATGTGGTGGACATTTAATTGTTAATGCAGGATCTCCATTTCTCTGTGGCGTATTTTAAAGACCTTACTCCACATCCCTTTTTTAGCTTTCTTCTCTTCTGTCCATTGGGCTTAACGTGTAGTAGTTTCTAACACCTCTCCATCTTCGTTTTCTACAGTTCTGACATGCGCGTGTAAGACTCTAGTTGTTGTTGCGCTCTAAAACAAAACACTCAAGCACTCGGACAGGTGCTCGGGCGGGCGCTCCAATGACGAATTTATGGCTAAACTGGAACGATGTTTCGTTTATTTCATCCAGCACGTCTACAATGACCCTAAGGACCATCGTGTGCACACTGGCGCTTTCATTCTGGCAATAGCCTGTCCTAGAAGGTCAAAGTAATGTGTACAGATGCGACGTACATTCCACCTCCGTCTCAATTCTCCTCACCCATGGGAGTGTCCAGTGTACATGACGGGAAAAAGAATTCAAGAAATAAAGATCCTTGACCGCCTCAGCTACTTTGAGGCTCGGAAGAAGTTTGACAGTCTTCACTTTGTAAATCTCTCCTCTACCTTTGCTTCAGTTACGTCGTCGCGTCCTCACCCCTCCCCCGCACCCATCCTGGCCACCCTTCTCTTTCCTCACTCTCAGTGGCTCTTGTCCCTTCCCCTCCAGGGCCGCCTCCTCCTCCGCCTCCTCCTCCTCCTCCTCCTCCTCCTCCTCCTCCTCCTCCCCCCCTCAGTCAGAGAAAACAGCATCTTGTCTGGCTCCTGCTAGGGATGGGGTTCCATGTCAGAACACTCCTCCTCGGTGTTGTCCGGACAGGAATCTTGCATCCTCAGGTGGGATGAGAGAGACATGCACTCAGAGGGCCACAAAGCCATTCGTCCCTGTCCAGTCTCAACATCACTGCCACCTAGTCCCTTACTGGTAACGCCTCCTCCCTCCCTCTGAGGGATGATGATATGATATGATGATATGATATGATGATATGATATGATGATATGATATGATGATATGATATGATGATATGATATGATGATATGATATGATGATATGATATGATGATATGATATGATGATATGATATGATGATATGATATGATGATATGATATGATGATATGATATGATGATATGATATGATGATATGATATGATGATATGATATGATGATATGATATGATGATATGATATGATGATATGATATGATGATATGATATGATGATATGATATGATGATATGATATGATGATATGATATGATGATATGATATGATGATATGATATGATGATATGATATGATATGGGGTGTGTGTGTGTGGGTGGGTGGGTGGGTGGGTTGGTGGGGGTGTGTGGGTTGGTGGGGGTGTGTGGGTTGGTGGGGGTGTGTGGGTTGGGGTGTGTGTGTGGGTGTGTGTGGCCCCATGGAGCCTCGGGTAAAGAATAGGCCTCCGGTATGTTCCCCCAGTCGTAAAAGGCGACGAAAAGAACAAACCACTAATAGGGCTAACCCCCCTTTTAGTGTGATCAGTTGGTTCAGGACAGAACTAATGAAGCCTCGGACAAGTGCTGTCATGGTCGGGAATGACGCTTGAACCCTATGCCCGTCCACAATGGTAACGACACTGCTAGTCACTCGGAAAATGATTTAAATCCAAATAGAGGTGTTTTGTAGGATATGATTCCTGCAACCACTCTAGAAGGAAAACAAAGACAGAGGATGAGATGGTCAGATGAAGTTAACCGACACCTCATGTTCTATTATTACCAAGCAACAAACCTAGGAACCAACACAACTGGATACCAATCACAAGTATACACAACGTTTATTACCAGATACCCAGAATTAAAATTTTTAACAGAACAATGACTAGCTGATCAGATCCGTGTAATAATCAAAAATAACGGGATACCCCAGTCAGAATTAGAAAACATCAAACAACAAGTACAACAAATACTGGAACAAAATAATGTTCAATCAGAAGAAGAAGAAGAAAATACAGTAATGGACTCAAACATCCCAGAGCAAACAAATAAAGAACAACATGCATCAATTAAACAATCAGAGGAAAACGAAATATTAAGACAGCCACCAGAACAAGCACAAATAGAACACGAAGTGACACACATGTTAGATACAGAAGAAAAATTTCAGTTGACATACATAGAATACAAAGACACAAATACAGACATTAGACCATTCTTGCATAGACCATCAAATAACCCACAAGTTGAAACAACAATAACAACTATCAACAGAATCATACACAACAAAATAAATGAAAACACAACTATGGAAGAGTTACAACTACTGGTTTATATACGAGCACTCACTACACTAGATATACACGCTAGGCAGAGATCAGAACCAACCAACACACAGAAGAAACCCACAAAACCAGCATGGCAACACAGGCTACAGATCAGAATAGAAAAACTGAGAATAGACATCGGACAGCTAACACAATTTATAAGAAATGAAATATCAGACAAAAAAACGAAATAGGTTAGGTAAAATCTCACAACAAGAAGTGATAGAGCAATTAGATGAAATGAAGCAGAAATTACAAGCATTGGCCAAACGACTTAGAAGATACAAAAAAAGTGAAAATAGAAGGAAACAAAACCAAACATTCAACACAAACCAAAAGAAATTTTACCAGACAATAGATAACACACACATTAAAATACACTCCACCAAACATAAGACATGGAACGCTTTTGCAGCAACATATGGTCAAACCCGGTACAACATAAGACATGTATGGTCGATACAAGCAGAAACACACACATACAAGATGATACCACAAATGCCTGAAGTGATAATTTTGCAACATGAAGTCACCCGAGCAATTAATTCTACGCGCAATTGGAAAGCCCCTGGGGAAAATAAAATAGCAAATTTCTGGCTAAAGAAGTGCACCTCAACACATTCACATCTAACTAAATTATTTAACAATTACATTGCAGACCCATACACATTCCCTGAGACACTTACACATGGAATAACTTATCTGAAACCTAAAGATCAAGCAGACACAGCAAACCCAGCTAAATATCGCCCCATAACATGCCTACCAACAATACACAAAATATTAACTTCAGTCATTACACAGAAATTAATGACACATACAACACAGAACAAAATTATAAATGAAGAACAAAAAGGCTGTTGCAAAGGAGCACGAGGATGTAAAGAGCAACTGATAATAGATGCAGATACAGTCGCAGGTTCGAATCCTGCCTCGGGCATAGATGTGTGTGATGTTCTTAGGTTAGTTAGGTTTAAGTAGTACTAAGTTCTAGGGGACTGATGACCACAGCTGTTAAGTCCCATAGTGCTAAGAGCCATTTGAACCATTTTTTTGAATAGATGCAGAGGTGACACACCAAGTTAAAACTAAACAAAGGTCGCTGCTCTACACATACATTGATTACCAAAAAGCTTTTGATAGTGTACCCCACTCATAGTTACTACAAATATTGGAAATATACAAAGTAGATCCTAAATTGATACAATTCCTAAACATAGTAATGAAAAACAGGAAAACCACACTTAATATCCAAACAAATTCAAATAATATCACATCACAGCCAATACAGATTAAGCGTGGAATATACCAAGGAGACTAAGTCCTTTCTGGTTCTGTCTTGCTCTGGACCCACTATCCAACATCCTAAATAATACAAATTATGGATATAATATTACTGGAACATACCCACACAAAATCACACATTTGCTATACGTGGGTGATCTAAAACCACTGGCAGCAACAAATCAACTACTCAACCAATTACTAAAGATAACAGAAGTATGATATAAATATGGCTTTTGGAACAGACAAATGTAAGAAAAATAGCATAGTCAAGGGAAAACACACTAAACAAGATGACTACATATTGGATAACCACAGCGACTGCATAGAAGCGATGGAAAAAACAGATGCCTATAAATATCTAGGATACAGACAAAAAATAGGAATAGATAATACAAATATTAAAGAAGAACTAAAAGAAAAATATAGACAAAGATTAACAAAAATACTGAAAACAGAATTGACTGCAAGAAAGAAGACAAAAGCTATAAATACTTATGCTATACCAATATTGACCTACTCATTTGGAGTAGTGAAATGGAGTAAGACAGATCTAGAAGCACCCAATACACTTACACCATCACAATGCCACAAATATAGAATACATCACATACATTCAGCAACAGAAAGATTCACATTAAGGAAGAAGGAATGAAGGAGATTTATCGACATAAAAAACCTACATTATGGACAGGTAGACAATTTAAGAAAATTCTTTATAGAACGAGCAGAAACTAGCAAAATACACAAAGCAACCACTCATATAAATACATCGGCTACACCACTGCAATTTCATAACCACTTCTACAACCCTTTAGATCACATAACATCAACAGATACAAAGAAAGTAAATTGGAAAAAGAAAACACTACATGGCAATTACCCGTATCATCTAACAGAGCCACACATAGATCAAGACGCATCCAACACATGGCTAAGAAAAGGCAATATATACAGTGAGACGGAAGGATTCATGATTGCAATACAGGATCAAACAATAAACACCAGATATTGCAGCAAGCATATTATTAAAGATCTCAATACCACAACCGATAAATGCAGACTTTGCAAACAACAAATAGAAACAGATCACATCACAAGCGGATGTACAATACTAGCAAATACAGAATACACCAGAAGACATGACAATGTAGCAAAAATAATACATCAACAACTTGCCATACAACATAAACTAATAAAACAACACGTTACCACATACAAGTATGCACCACAAAATGTACTGGAGACTGATGAATACAAATTATACTGGAACAGAACCATTATAACAGATAAAACAACACCACATAACAAACCTGTCATCATACTCACCAATAAAAAGAAGACATTAACACAACTAATCAAAATATCCATACCCAATACAACAAATATCCAGAAGAAAACAGGAGAAAAAATTGAAAAATACATCCAACTGGCTGAGGAAGTCAAGAACATGTGGCATCAGGATAAAGTTGACATTATACCAATTATACTATCAACTACAGGAGTCATACCACGCAATATCCACCAGTACATCAATGCAATACAGCTACATCCAAACGTATATATACAACTGCAGAAATCTGTAATTATTGATACATGTTCAATTACCCGAAAGTTCCTAAATGTAATGTAACACATACCGTACAATTAAAAGGAGGTCACGCTTGATCAAGGTCTGCGCCACTTTCCATTTTTAACCAGACATAACGTCTGAGAAAGGAAAGAGTAACAATAAGTCAAAAGGACGAGGCTTCCCCGGGCGGGCTTCATCCCCCCCTCCTCATCCCAAATCAGACTCAGTTTTTCTGGATGTCACCCCATCCTCGTTGGTGACGACCACCGACCGAATGAAATAACCTCCCCTCGGCTGCTTCGTCTCACTTGGACTCTCACCACATGATAATCCAGTGGAATTGCGGGTATTATCGTCACCTACCGGAAATACTCCTAGTTTCGTCCTGCTATTCGTTCCGCTTTACTCAAGAAATGCACTTTCTTGATTACCACTCTCCAATGTTTCGTGGTTATCGACCGTTCTGTCGGAACCGTCCCGGCTCTGGGATTGCCTCTGGAGGGGGTCTCCACTTTGGTTCGCGGCAATGTCATTAGGGACATATGGAATAAGTTCACACACATGTGAGTGGCTAGGAGACTTCATAAATAATAGAACCCAGTATGTTGTCCTCGACGGCGAGTGTTCATCAGAGACAGAAGTATTGTCAGGGGGGTCCCAGAGAAGTGTGGTAAGACTGCTGTTATGTATATACATAAATAATTTGGCTGACAGGGCAGGTAGCAATCTGCGGTTGTTTACTGATGATGCCATGGTGTACGGTAAGGTGTCGAAGTTGAGTGACTTTCGAAATATATAAGACGACTTAGACGAAATTTGTAGTTGATGTGATGAATGATAGTTAGCTCTAAATGGGAAAAATGTGAGTTAATGTGGATAAGTAGTAAGTTCAAACCTTTAGTGCTCGGATACAGTATTACTGGTTTCCTGCTTGACATAGTCGAGTAGTTCAAATATCTGTGCATAACGTTACAAAGAGATATTAGGTGGAACGAGCGTGTGAGAACTATGGTAGGGAAGGCAAATGGTCGACTTTGGTTTATTGGGAGAATTTTAGGAAAGAGTACTGCCCTTGTAAAGGAGACAACATACAGGGCGCTGGTGCGGCCTATTCTTTACTGCTAGAGTGTTTGGGATCCGTACCAGGTCGGATTGAAGGAAGACATCGAAGCAGTTCAGATATGGGCTGCCAGGATTGTTACCGGTAGGTTCGAACATCATTTGTTATGGAGATTCTTCAAGGACTCAAATGGGAATCCCGGAGGGAAGGCGGCGTTCTTACGAAGGAACACTGTTGCACCGGCATTCGAAGCTGACTGCCGAACGATTCTACTGTCGCCAACGTACGTTTCGCGTAAGGACCACGAAGATAAGAGAAATTAGGGATCATACGGAGGCTCACACAGTAGTTTTTCCCTCGCTCTATTTGCGAGTCGAACAGGAAAGGAAATGACAAGCAGTGGCTTGCGGAGTACTTGTGTGGATGTGGATGTAATCGGCATTTGCGTGCTGTCACTGAGAGTCGCCTTCGGTTTGTAGGTGCCGGGAGTTGAGAAACTGTGGCGATTGTGCTGTTATTAGGTATGTGCAGGCCGTTTTTACAGCACTCATTACCTGTGCGATGTTTGCAATTTAATTCACGTGTGTGGAAGATGAACTGTTAGTCTTTGGTGAATCTGCTTATTGACATACGGTGTGCGACCTCAGCAGCTCTCTCTCGTAAGGTCGCATTTTTTATCACATAGCGAGAGCTCCGTGAGTCTACAAATGCGTATGTAAAAGTTTTTTTTATTTTTTTTTTTTGCTGCACTGTGGCAATTGCTCTGTCTCAGTCGGATGGCTGGGACATGCGTATTATACTCCATATATGTTTTTATTCAGTCTGGGAGCTACGAGTGACAGACAGACGCCACATATGCGTAAGCGCTGGTTTTGAAAGCAGGATTCTGGTTGGTTCGGAGGAAGAAAGGAGGGGGAGGCGCCTGGTACCTAACTACAATGCAGGCCACGATTTCCACCTTCGTGTTCGGACCTGTTTGCCGTTATTACTGTGAGCGGGAGGTCTCTCGCTGAAAGCTTCATATAGGGGTAACAGTGTCTTCTGGACTTGCAACCAATTCAGAAACGATTACACCAAAAAATAATACAAACTTCTCGGCTGTTGCTGGATTGCAGGGGCAGTGTTTCCACTACCATACACCAAGCATTGGTGCTCACGGTCGTGGCTATATTCTACACAGCAACGTTAGAGGGGTGAGCTACCCTGCAGGCGACATACTTTTTGGTGGGGTGGTGGCAAATACTGGGCATCTGTCTCCTTGGGTGCGTATTTTGTAGCACTGAGCTAATTTTTAAACTTACCATGATCTTCGGTTGGAAATCGACAAAACTGCAGTACTTGTATAATTTTCTATGATATTGTCACTTCTACCAATGAGATCGTTTCAAAAACACACACTATGATGATGCACGTGCACGTATCATTTGTTGGAGTCTTGCGACACAGGAGCTTGAACTATGAAGCGGACCAAAACCATGTTGCAGTCTTCCGTTCAGGCTTGTTGCAATGACTGTACTGGTCTATCACCTTCACATTTGTCACACTTGGTTGACCTGAGGCCACATCCTCTATTGTTACGATGTACCCCACTGTCAATGTGGTGCCCACCTGGTGGTGGCCCACATCCTACTGGACTCTCCTAATTTGGCCATCTTACGGGGAAATCTTAAACATAATGACATGCTGCCTCTGGTGCTAGTGAACGACGCCAAAGTGGCTCCTCTGGTTTGGTTTTTCCTATTGAAAGATGTTTCTCCGTTATTTAGGACACATTAGCCTCGTTGGTCACTAGATAGACTGGAAGGATGCCTCTTCACTTGTTCTGATCCAGGGAGGCCCATGGCTGCTCTTACTTGGTGGTCCAGCCTGGTTCCTACTCTTCCCACCTTTTCAAGTCTTCTTATTCATTCACATCTGTCATAGGTTTACTGTTTCGCCATCGTTGTTCTCTTTCCCGAGATTTTATTAACTTGGCTACGTTGCTAGTTTTCTTGTGGTAACATAGTGAGGAAATATCTGTCAGATGCAGAGGGTGTGTCTCCCACCACGTAACATGCTAGGGAGGCCTCCAACTGCATTCTGGGTGGAGGAATTCTCCCACTTACTCCTTCTGTCCCCTCTCTCACTTCTATTTGTTTCCATCTCCTGGTTTTGTTGATTCTCAGTTGGAGACACGTTCATCAGAAATTGTCTCGGGATCATTCCTCTGAGAGGGCTATTCCCAACTTGATCCATATAGGATGGAGGGACCGATGACCTCATCGTTGGGTCCCCTTAAACGTATGAATCCAGTCCCTATGTATAAAATGACTGCGAGTTCAAAAATAGCCCAATTGTGCTAATGGGTCTACCCTCTCGCTCCTATGCTGTCACTATAGGAGTAAGGCTGTTGTCCTTAATTGGCAGGAAATATAAGATGGTACATTGTCCTGTTGGAATTAAAGATGGATGACCTGAGATAATAGCACAGTCTGCACTGTTGCCAGATTTCCAGGGTTTCCCCAGTTGTCATGCTAGTCTGAGCCTGTTCGGGCGGCTTTTCAGACAGGACTAAAGGTATTAGTTTCTCATGTAGGTCCATACCTGTATGTTAAAGATGGTTTTTCTCCTGCCAGTCTGGGCCTGTTGGTTACATTATCTGTTCCTCACTTTACAGGTAATAACCAGTCGGGACTTTCCTGCTGACCTGCTTGCAGAAACATGGAAAACCAGTTGACAAGGTTTCCCTGAGCTATTATTCACTCAAGTGTGTGGCTGTTATAGCAGTCAGGTCACTTAACAGAATTGAAGATGACCACAGGTTTTCTTCCTGACATCACACACACAACTTCTTGCTCTAAGTTGGTCATTCCCCTAAGTCTGGGTTGAATTGATTAAATTCAAAAACCGGGAATCCACAAGCCTGAAGTTTTAAAATGTTGCACAGCTGTCGAAAGTTTAGAAAACTGCCCCACTGACGCCACAATTAATAAATTTAACCCACCGTGTTACATTATGTTCGAGACTAAAGTGTTTATTTCTCCTAAGTTTTAAATGTTGGGACAATTCAAAATTTGCTTGTTTCAAGTTTAGAATGGTGAGAAAATCACTTGCGGTAAATGATGGCGAGCCCTCTGTCAGAACCAGCCCACTTGCCCTAACGAAAAAGAAAGCTATATAGCTCGCTGGTACAACAATTATGGTTGGCTGACAGCAGTCACTGTTGTATGTCGGACGGGAATAGGGCATACCTGTGACCTTATTTAAACAAAGAGCAGGGAGGGCATTCTATCGAAAGTATCTGGACATGTCGATCGCGAGCCGACATGCGTGCAGCGCAATGCCTGGCAGGACCGCTCCACCGCCACTTGGGCAAGCCAAGCCACTCGCAAGTTAAGGCCTTCGCGATAGTCAGTGGTCGAGCTGCCTTGCTGGCCTGGAACGGCCGCTCCTTCATTGTTCCACTACCACCACTGAGATCCATCCGTTGAGGCCGACTGTCTCCGTTCAACTCGGAGCAATTATTGGATGGAACCCATGCCACACTGCGTGACGTCATGCGGTCTCTCGACTGACTGACTGACTGACTGAGTGACTGGTAGGTAGGTAGGTAGGTAGGTAGGTAGGTAGGTAGGCAGGCAGGCAGGCAGGCAGGCAGGTAGGTAGGTAGGAGTCCTGTGTTAACAGCATATACGTGCAGTTTAGAATGTACATACACATAGGTTGTTTGGTGTGGAATGAATACCATGTCACAGTAGACTACACAACACTTAGAGCAAGGTTAATTTTAGAAGTGGACATTTTGTAGCCTCTGTCCTCTGCAGTGCGTCGCCTTCAGACGTATTGCTAAAGCCTTAGCCACGCCTCAGTTTTAGAAGTAATGCGCGCGAACTGATTACGAGTCAGTTAGAGCAACACACCACAGTACTGCAGCTGAAGAGAGAATCTTCAGCGTTAAAGTGACTCACGCCTTGGAGTTCCATAATGACAAGTCAGCTAGGCGATGTATATGACCCGCCTAACTAATCGCGAGGCAGCGACAACACACGCAATCCTCCTTAGGCACGCGTCGAGCTATTAGTCGCATTAGTCACAGTGTCTGTAAGACAAAAGCCTTTCAGAGAGAGGGAGGGATATCGCACTAATGTTTCACGAAATATCCGTCAGATTCTGGTTCAGTAGTTGTGATTCTTTTTATTTTTCTTTTTTTTCAGTGAGACAAAATTCGTAATACCGACTAAAGTTCGAGAATGGACGTCAGTGCAAGGTATTTCTTGGAGAGCAACAAAGTAGCAGAACACGTGGAAATTACTAGAAGTAGCTCTAAAATGTGACAGTGCTATCCATTAAATTATCACGTGTCCCATTTCGACAAATGCGAATGCACTTGCCTCAAATGGCTCTAAGCACTATGGGACCTAACATCTAATGTCATCAGTCCCCTAGACTTAGAACTACATAAACCTAACCAACCTAAGGACATCACACACATCCATGCCCGGGAGGATCAGAACCTGCGACCGTAGCAGCAGCGCGGTTCCGGACTGAAGCGCTAAGCACCGCTCGGTCACAGCGGCCGGCCACTTGCCTCGGCAAGGACGCTTGTGTAGAGTATATTCTAGCTATAACCATAGTAAATTTGAAAGAGGTGCAATGATTAAACAGGTTGTTTGAGTGTTTGCAATGAAAATTCTCAGAAATGGCCATACTCTTTGCCATATTTTTCTTTTACAGTACAATCAAGTGGAATCGTAATCGTCAAAAGCACGGGGAATATGGAAGGTGAAAATAAGATCGGATGCATTTTGAGAGCACATGTATGAAAACAAGGAGCTTACAACCCAACTCACATCGTGCAGCGCATCGGAATGTACAGAGCCATGCGTATCACCCCGCACTACCGTACCAGTCGTCACTGGGTAGACAACCAGGACACGAGACCACATCGGCCGTGGAGCTATGGCGGTTACCCGATGAAGTACACAAACTGGTGCTGGGTGCATCCGATAACTGTGGTGGTGGTGGTGGTGGTGGTGGTGGTGGTGCTAGGACTAAAAGTACTCCAGAGGACGCGATTCTTGAAACCGTTCACCAGTCATCTCGGCGAAATATCCATGATACTGCAAGTCAGTGCCAGATATCTAAAACGTTGGTTGTTGAAGTGTTGTGCAGTGAAGAACTGCATTCATATAATTACACGTTAACACCAGCAGCCAGAAGACTGCATTCGACGAGTACAGCTTTGTGAATGGCTTTTGCATCAAGTGGAAGACAACGGACATGTTATACCTAACGTGATATTGACTGATTCGGATTTTACTCTTTAAGGTATTTTCAACCTCCAAAACAGCGAATTACTATGGGTAGAGGTTATACTCAACAGCCGTACCAAAGTAATAATTGGCTCCTTCTACTGACCCCCGACTCAGATGATATAATAGCTGAACGGTTCAAAGAAAACTTGAATCTCATTACAAATAAGTACCCCACTCATACAGCTATAATTGGTGGAAACTTTAATCTACCCTCGGTTTGTTGGCGAAAATACATGTTCAAAGCCGGTGGTAGACAGAAAACATCTTCCAAAATTATACTAAATGCTTTCTCTGAGAATTATATTGAACAGTTAGTTCATGAGCCCACACGAATTGTAAATGGTTGCGGAAACACACTTGACCTCTTAGACACAAATAATCCTGATCTAATAAAGAGCGTAATGACGGATACAGGGATTAGTGAACACAAGGTGATTGTAGCGAGGCTCAAAACCATATCAACCAAAACCAATAAAAATAATCTTAATATATATCTATTTAAAACAGCAGATAAAAATTCGCTTGATGCCTTCCTATGAAAGAGTCTCCAGTCCTTGCAAGCTAATTATGTAAGTGTAGACCAGATATGGCTCAAATTCGAAGATACAGTATCGACAGCAATAGATAGATTCATATCGCATAAGTTAATAAGAGACAGAACTGATCCACCATGGTACACAAAACACGTCAGAACACTGTTGCAGAAGCAACGGAAAAAGCGTGCCAAATTCAGAAGAACGCAAAATCCCCAAGACGGGCTAGGTTTCACGGAAGCTCGAAATTTAGTGCGGACGTTAATCGAAATGCTTTTAATAGTTTCCACAACGAAACAGTCTCAAAATATGGTAGAAAACCAAAGAGCTTTTGGTCGTATGTAAAGTACTCACTCCGTCTTCAGGCCACAAGTGGCCCACCGGGACCATCCGATCGCCGTGTCATCCTCAGGTGAGGATGCGGATAGGAGGGGCGTGTGGTCAGCACACCGCTCTCCCGGTCGTTATGATGGTTTTCTTATGTAAAGTACACCAGTGGCAAAAAACAGTCAATACCGCCACTGCGCGATAGCGATGGAAATGTTACCGATGATGGTGCCACTAAAGCGGAGTTACTAAATACAGTTTTCTGTAATTACTTCACGAAAGAAGATCAAGTAAATATTCCAGAATTCGAAACCAGAACAGCTGTTAGCATGAGTGACATAAAAGTAGATATCTTAGGTGTTGCGAAACAACTCAAATCATTTAAGACAGACAAGTCTTCCGGTCCAGATGTTATACAAATCAGGTTCCTTTCAGAGTATGCAGACACAATAGTGCCTTTCTTAGCAATCATATACAACCGCTCACATGACGAAAGGTCTGTTCCTAAAGACTGGAAAGTAGCACAGGTCACACCAATACAAGAAAGGAAGTAGGAGTAACCCATTGAATTACAGACCCATATCACTGACCTCAATTTGCAGTAGGATTTTGGAGCATATACTGTACTGGAACATCACGAATCACCTTGAAGAAAATGACTTACTGATACGTAACCAACATGGATTCAGAAAATATCGTTCATGTGCAACACAGCTAGCACTTTATTCCCATGAAGTAATGAATGCTGTCGACAAGGGATCTCAGATCGATTCCATATTCCTAGATTTCCAGAAGGCTTTTGATAACGTTCCTCACAAGCGACTATTAATCAAATTGCGTGCATATGGGTCTCGTCTCAGTTGTGTGACTGGATTCGTGATTTCGTCTCTTAAAGGTCACAGTTCGTAGTGATAGACGGTAAATCGAGTAGAACAGAAGTGATATGAGACGTTCCGCAAGGTAGTGTCATAGGCTCTCTGATGTTCCTGGTTTACATAAATGATCTAGGTGATAATCTGAGCAGCCCCTTTAGCTTGTTTGCAGATGACGCTGTAATTTACCGCCCAGTAAAGTCATCAGACGAGCAATTCCAATTACTAAATGATCTAGAGAGAATTTCTGTATGGTGCGAAAAGTGGCAATTGGCACTAAACAAAGAAAAGTGTGAGGCCATCCACATGAGTACTAAAAGAAATCCGATAAATGTTGGGTATACGATAAATCGTACAAATCTAAGGGCTGTCAATTGGACTAAATACCATAGATAATATTGTGGGGAAGGCGAAACAAAGACTGCGCTTTGTTGGCAGAACACTTAGAAGATGCGACAAACCCACTAAAGTGACAGCCTACATTACACGTGTCCGTTCTCTGCTAGAATATTGCTGTGCGTTGTAGGATTCTTACCAGGTAGGATTGACAGAAGACATCGAAAAAGTGCAAAGAAGGGCAGCCTGTTTCGTGTTTTCGAGCAATAGAGGTGAGCGTGTCACTGATGATGCGCGAGTTGGGGTGGCAGTCACTGAAACAAAGGCGGTTTTCTTCGCGGCGAGATCTATTTACGAAATTTGTCACCAACTTTCTCTTCCGAATGCGAAAATATGTTGTTGACACCCACCTACGTAGGGAGAAATGGTCATCATAATAAAATAAGAGAAATCAAAGCTCGAACGGAAAGATTTAGGTGTTCCTTTTTCCCACACGCCATTCGAGAGTGGAATGGTAGAGTAGTATGAAAATGGTTCGATGAACCCCCTGCCAGGCACTTAAGTGTGAATTGCAGAGTAACCATGTAGATCCATTGGTCGGAGCATAACCTACGTCGCGCATGCTCATGAGTGTGTGTTTCAGGCACGCTTTGGTATATTCCTGTGGGCTGGAATCATGGGAGTGGTGCTTTTGGGCTGTTACCTATTGTCAGACAAGTTGAATGTGCTTGTGTGTCGTACGTTTCCTTTCAATACTTCGCTGACCTATTAGAAAACGTTCCACTTGGTGTTGGGCGGCAGCTATGCTTTCAGCATGATGGTGCACCCCTACACTTGGGAATGAAAGAGCATAAAAATTTAAACGAAGGTTTCTCGGGGAAATGGATTGGTCGTAGAGGTCCAGTGTTCTGGCCTCCACGTTCCTCACACATTAATCAACTAGATTCGTTTGTGGGGACACCTAAAGGAAAAATTTTATAGTACTCCACCCATTGATGTACATGACCTAGTGTTTACATGCATGCCACTTCGACAATGGAGGATGCAGCTGTGTCACGTAGGCTCCAGCGAAGTATGATTCATGGAGTTCCAAAGTATTTGCAAATGTAAGGTGGTCGCGTTCAACATCGTCCCTAAAGTAAACGTTACTCGTACGTTTGCGAACTAGTTCTGTCAAGATAAGCTGGTATGTCAAACATGCAGAATGGAGTTGTGTGCATATCATAATCTGCAATCAAGTGTAGCGTACCTACTGTGTTCTTGTTTTTTTCTTTTTTTACTTCATTGATACATATTATGTGACTATATCCACTGTTATTTTCTATTGGCTTTATTTGTTCATGGACGAAACAATGGTCGTTTACATTTTTAAGAAGTTCATATTATGTGTAAATAAAGATAACAGTAATGGAAAGATATACAAAAGATTCCGTATTGTGGAGGTATAAATTGGATACAGTTCGATGATTTAGCCGAAACAAAGTTTTAGCGCAAACGCGACTCGAAGATCTGTGAATCTGCATTCCCCATGGCATTGCCTTCTCTCGCTGAGCCACTGGAACAGGTCCAGCGCAGCGCAGAGCTCATGCTACCTGCTCTTGACCACACTGCAGGCAGTTACAGCGTTTTTTAAAATCACATTACTATTAACCCTGTTGGTGGGACTAGGTGTTGCTAGATACATTTTTTTCGTGTATGGTCGGTTGGCAGGAGATTTCTCACCCCAAGCACTGCATTTTTTTCTTCACCGTGTATGTATAGTCATGGCACTTCCATTACCTTCCTCCTAGGGGACACCATGTTCCTGTAGGCACCTTTAATGCCAGCAGGAGGATTTGTGTGCCTCAGTGACACTAAGGGGTTATGCTGGTGGTAGCATAGCTACTGACAGGGTCGTCCAAGTTGGACAGGCCTCAGCAGTGGGGCCGGACAAAGTGTGTCGCACAATTTACAGAAGGGAGGGCTGTGTTTCTCCCAAGGGAGGTCTGCCAGAAGAGTAAGAGTATGGCGATCTGAGGTTTCCCAAGCTGGGGACAGGTTTGAGCTGGAAGACGTCTTCTTACTGTAAACTCTGGATATACTTCAGGTACTATCATTAGGCATGGCAGAGGAATGTAGTGTCTTGGAGAACAGGGCGCCTTGGCTGCGTGGCCTGGACCATGAGAAAGATAAACACTTGTATTTTTAAAAAAAGCTCAACCTGCTGCATGATGATGGTGGGGATGGTGCGAGAGAATGGTGAGGCAAAACAGTTTCTAGTAGGTAACCTCTGGTACTTCCCCCAGTTTTATAAGACCTGCTCAGGCAATTGTGGTTCTGTCTGGGTCGACATTTCTTTCCTTAGTGGCTCTTACGATCACTGTGGAACGACCTTAGTCGACAACAACTCCTGATGTGATGGGTGTACCGTCAGGTAGTACCTATGCCCACCCAACAAACAGATCTTCGTTGGTCAGTCTGCCCAAGAAGGTGTCAGAATTAAAGTAACTGGGGAGCAGTCTGACATATACTTTCATTGTAATCAATAGAGCAGATGGAGCATTTCACAAGATGGTATCCTACATCCACAGTCACAAGACATTGCCCCCCCCCCCCATGGGGGCTGAACACTCTTTACTAGGTTTGTGCTTAGCTACCACAGGGACCCAGCCTTTGCAGCATCTTTTCCCTTCTGTGCTGCGTGTGTAGCCTCTTGGTGTTTATTCTTTTTTCGTCTCCCTAGGGAACATGTCTGGGATGTTTCTGGAAACGTATTCTGCGTTTCCGGTAGTTAGCATCAGAATACACTCCACTGTTTTTTATTCCTTTTTTATTTGTTCACCTTCTCCTATCATTCCTCCGCTTCGACATTATAGGTTCCTCTTTTTCATCTTCCTCCCTGTAAGCTCCTGAAGGCTGGCCCACGCGTCTGACGCTGGTTAACGCGTAATTCCCAGTCCCGCTTAGACAGGTAGGGTCTGCGTGTACCCCTGGTGCAGGCCAGGCTCAGGGAGGGGTGGTTGCCTTAGCTGCTACCTTCCCAAGTTGCCGATTAGTCCCTGTGTCAGATGTTCGGGAGGTGTGATCTGAGCGCGCCCCCCCCCCCCCCCCCGCCCCAGTTGGAAGAAGAGCGCCATTGGACATGCTGGCAGTCATTGAGAAATTTTTCGCAATGAGTCAACATCTTCACATTCAATGGCGAAGAAACGAAAACGGAATAAGGCTAATGATTCAAAGACCCTCCCAGCTGCACCACAGTTCCTTGTAATTTCACATACCGAAGACAGTCAGTCCTTTGGTATGGTAAGTCAGTTTATTATTCAGAAAGATGTTGATATAATTTCAGGGCCTGTGAATTCTGCTCTCGTTTGTGAAATGGCATTCTGCTTTCGGATACTACTTCAGCTTCTCAAGCATAACAGCTGCTTGCAGCTTCACTCGTCCATGGCTATCCTGTTCGTGTAAAGGCCCATCGAATGTTGAATTCTTCCCGTGGTGTTATTTAAACTAGGCTGCTCGATGGTCTGAGTGAGGCAGAAATCCAAACGTACCTGTCTGATCACAGTGTCAAAGCAGTCCATTAAGTGATGGAAAAAGTAGATACCCCATTAGTGCTGCTATACACCCTCGTTCTCTCTCTTGATAGAGCAGTTCTTCTGTCAAAGATCAAAACACGTTATAAAGTTACCACAGTCAGACTGCATATTCTGAACCCAATGCGCTGCTACCAGTGTCACCATTGCAACCATACTAGAGTCCTGTCGACACCTAGGAAAATGAGTAACCTATGGTAGGGATTTTCACGAGGGCGATTGCCAGCCTCCTCGTCCCCCACTGCATCATGTGCAATGGTGACCATGTCCCCGCCTCCCGCAACTGTCCATGTATCTTGATGAGTGGGCTGTCCGGGAGATATGGGTGAAGGAAAAAGTGCCTTACCTACTTGCTCGCAAGTTGCTGGCTAGTCAGAAACCCTGTGTTCTACCATCTACCATCTAGCACCTACAGTACTGGTCCTGCTACAGCTCACTCCATGAAGAACATGGCAGTCTCCCCGTCTCCTCCTCCAGCTGTGCAACAAGCCACCAACCTTTCGCCTCATAGCGCGAAGTTACCAGCTACACAACCAGCAGGCCAGGAAGGACAGAAGATATACTCGCATGAAGACTTTCTACATACCTCTAGCCAAACAACGTCTGATTCTTCTCCTCCTTTGCTGACTCGGAGATCCTTTTCAACGGTGTCGCCACATAATATCCTCGCCTGGCCGACCTATGTGTCTCCAGAGTGCACCACCACCACCACCACCACCACCACCACCACCACCACTTCTCTGCCCAGGACTCTGTAGGCCGACAGAAGGAGAATGCCAAAGCTTCCGTAGGCTTCATGGAGCAGGATTCTCCTGTCTGTACCCTGTAGCAGTGAATTTTCGAAGGCTGGCACTCGACAGACGCCACAGTGACAACCTTCATTTTTATCCTCATATGAATCTCCTGCAGTGGAACGTTTGCAGACTTTGAGCCAACACAGAGGATTTATGACTGCTTTTGGAATAAGTGTCCTCTTGCTCCCTGTCTTCAGGAAACTAAATTGCGTTCTCACAACCGCTTTGAGCTCTCGCATTTCTTCCTGGTCGGTTTTGACCTCTTCCCGTAGGTTGGCATTCCATCTCATAGGAGAGTCAGGCTGCTCACTGACAACCCGCCTTCAAGCTGTAGCAGTTCGCCTTTTCCTTCCTCACTTGACCTTTCCTATTTGTACCGTTTACATCCCTCCGTCATTCGATGTCACTAGGGCAGAATTCCTCCAGCCTATTGGGCAACTACCTCAGCCCTTTTTGCCGCCCGGTGACTTTGATGCACACCATCCTCTTTGGGGTTCTCCCAGAACATGTCCGAGAAGTGCCTTCTTGACTGATGGTCTCAATCAACTTAACTTCCTCTGCCTTAACACAGGAGCACCCTCGTTCATTTCAGGTTCCACTTCCAGCTATTTCTATTTGGACCTCTTCTGCTCTGCCAAGCGTGCACATTGTCACGAGTGGTCCATTGTCTCTGACACATGCTCAAACAACCATTTCCCCTGTTATCTGTTTGGTGACTCCTAACCTACCTATGTGCACACCCAGATGGCAGCTTACAAAGGCCGACTAAGAGGCTTTACTCCTCTCTGGTTACCCTCGACGAACATAATTTCCCCAGTTGTGATGACCACGGAGAATATCTTAGAAACGTTATCCTTACCGTCGCAGAACGTTACATTCCTCGAATTTCCTCTTAACCTCGCTGTGTTCCGGTCCCTTGGTGGACTGAGGCATGCTGCGACGCAATTCGCGCGCGGAGACGTCCTCTCTGCGTTTTTAACCGTCATCCGACGATGGCAAACTGCAATCATTGCAAACAGTTGCGTGCACAATGTCACCACGTTCTATGGGATAGCTAAAAAGCTAGCTGGTTTTCACTCATGAGTTCTTTTAACACTTGCACTTCTTCCATCATTGGGGCCTACCTCTGATGATCCTCTGGGACGAAAGTCCATTCTCCAATTTCCAGACTGACAGCAGCAGACGTTGTCATAGTCCCCCTTACTGCTATTTCCAACACCTTGTACCGCCATTTTGCGGAGATTGTGCTGCTCCCACTATCACCTTGACTTCCTCCGTCGGAAACGAGTGGAGGAGGCTCAGGCGATAACTTGCTCTTCTCAAAATTGAGAGTGCTACTATGCCACTTCTACTATGAGGGAATTAAATCAAGCTCTCACTTAATCAAGATCACTCCCTCCAGGGGGCTCGCCACTCTTTGGCAGGTTCATGCTTGGATATCCTGGGCCCCCAGCTTTTGCAGCATTTTTTCCCTTCCATGTTGCATGTCTAGCCTCTTGCTATTCTTTTTCACCTCCCTTGGGGAACATG
The DNA here is from genome assembly GCF_021461385.2 of Schistocerca piceifrons. Taxonomy (NCBI): domain Eukaryota; kingdom Metazoa; phylum Arthropoda; class Insecta; order Orthoptera; family Acrididae; genus Schistocerca; species Schistocerca piceifrons. Next base: position 577,998,408 of record NC_060149.1, read on the forward strand.
TCTGGGGATTTATTGGGTATGTTCTGCATACTGTCGCTGATGTACGAATAGTCTCATATTTATTTTTGCCCCCCTTTTTCTTTCTTTGCTTCCCTTCTCCTCTCGTTCTTCCACTTCGGCGTTTGAGAATCCCCTTTTTTTCTTCTTCCTCCCTGTGCGCTCGTGAAGGCCAGCCCATGCGTCTGACACGTAACAGGTGACTGGGTAACGCGTAATCCCAGCCCCAGGTCGAGAGGTAGGGTTAGCATTTACCCCTGGTATAGGCCAGGTCCAGGGAATAGTGATTGCCTGAGCTGCAACTTTCCCATATTGCCGTTTGCTGCCTATGTCAGATGTTCGAGAGGTGTGACCTGAGGTGTGAACAGTCACCTAAGGTGGGTGTGCCCCCTTGTGAAGGGAGCCCGTAGTTGGAGATGCTGGCAATCGTGGGAATTTTCTCGCAATTAGTCACTCCTCTTCCCAATCGACATCTACAAAACGTAAACGTAATGAGGCTATTGATTCGAAGACCCATCCCGCTGCACCACAGTTCCTTGTGGTCTCGTGTACTGAAGATGGTCAGTCTTTCGCCACGGTCAATCCGTTTATTTTTCAGAAAGGTGTTAATTGCAGGCCCTGTGAAATCCTACTCTCGTTTAGGGAATGGCACTTTGCTTTTGGAGACGGCTTCTGAGTCTAAAACACAACTGCTTGCTGCCTCGCTTCTCCACAGCTACCCTACCCTGTTCGTGTCGAGGCCCACACAACTTTGAATTCTTCCCATGGTGTAATTTACACCAGGCTGCTTGATGGTCTAACACAGGCCGAAATACATTCTTACCCCTCTGATCAGGATGTCATTGCTGTCCATCGTGTAATGAAAAAGGTAGATTCCTCCTTAGTGCCCACTCGCACTCTTTTCCTCACCTTTGATAGGATGGTGCTTCCATCCAAGCTCAAAGCAGGCTATTAAATTATCACAGTCTGGCCATACATTCCGAACCCGATGCGCTGCAACCAATTTCATTGTTTTAACCACACTAGAAGATCTTGTCGACTCCCAGCAAAATGTGTAACCTGTGGCAGGGATGCACACGAGAACGATTGGCACCTCCTTCTTCCCACTGTATCAACTGCAATGGCGACCATGCCGCCAGCTGTCGGGATTGTCCCATGTATCCAGATGAGTGGGCTGTCAAAGAGATTCAGGTAAAGGAAAACGTGTCATACCCAGTAGCTCGCAGGTTACTGGCTAGTCGCAAACGCTGTCTGGCACCTATTGTTGTGTTCTGCTTACCCCTTGCTCCATGAAGGACATGGCCACGCACACATCCAACCTCAAATTCGGCGTGGATGTTGCGAAATCGCCCAGTCTCAAGGTAGCATCGCCATCTGCAGGTTCCACTGTGCAACAAACCGTCAAATTGAAAGGCTCGAAGAAGTCCATTAAAGGCAAACGGTCTTCTCCTTAGCCGACTCGAAGATACTGTTCGTCGGTGTCACCACGTGCTACTTTAGCCCGGCTAGCCTCTGTCTCGCTGGTACGCACCACCAACCATTTTTCAGCGTTGGGCTCCACAGACCAACTGCACAAGCAAGCCGATGCTTCTGTAGACCCCATGGAACAGGATCCTCCCGCTCCTGTGCCCTGTAGTAGCAACTCTACACCAGGTGTCATTAGGCGGTTGCCGAGTTGACACCCTTCCATCTCTTCCTCCTCATGACTGTCCTCAAATGGAACGTTCGCGGCCTTAAGTCCCACAAAGAGCATTTACAGCTGCTTTTAGCATCGCAGCATCCCCTTGTATTGTGCCTTCAGGAAACGAAATTGCGCCCTCACGATTGCTTTGAGCTTTCACATTACTTACCAATTCGTTTTGACCTCCCCCTGAGGTCAACATTCTGTTTCATGGGGGTGTCATGCTGCTTGTACGGAATGACCTTCATAGTCAACCAGTCTCCCTGACTACCCGTCTTCAAGCTGTTGCAGTTCACTTTTTCCTTCCCTGCCTGACTTTCCCCCTCTGTACCATGTATGTACCTCCGTACTTAGATGCCAACAGGGTAGACTTCTGTCAGTTTATTGGGCAGCTACCTCCCCTGTTTTTGCTACTCAGTGACTTCAATGTGCACGATCCCCTCTGGGGTTCTCCCAGGACCTGTCAGAGGTGCCCTCTTGGCTGGCCTCCTTAACCAACTCAACCTCTTCTGCCTTAACACTGGAGTGCCCACTTTCCATTCAGACTCCTCGCACACCTGTTCCCATTTGGACGTATCCTTTTGAACTGGCCAGCTCCCCATCGTCTTGAGTGGTCTGTTCTTCCAGACATCTACTCGAGCGACCATTTCCTGTGTGCTCTCTGTTCGTTGACTCCTACCTCATCCACATGCATGCCCAAATGGCAGCATACTAAGGCTAACTGGCAGCTTTACTCCTCCCTGGCGACCTTCGAAGAACAAGTTTTTCCCAGTTGTGATGACCAGATGGACCACCTCAGCAATGTTATCCTTACTGCTGCAGATCGTTCCATTCCTCGCGTTTCCTCTCTACCACGTCGTGTTCCAATCCCTTGGTGGACTGAGGCATGCCGCGATGCAGTTCAAGCACTGAGACGTGCTCTCCGCGTTTATAACAGTCATCCTATGATGGCAAACTGCATTCATTATAAAAAGATGCGAGCAACGTATCGTCGCGCCCTTCAGGATAGCGAACGAGCTAGCTGCCTTTCATTCACTAGTTCCTTTAACAGTTCCATCCCTTCCTCTGTCGTGTGGGCCAACCTTCGACGGCTCTCTGGGACCAATATCCATTCCCCAATTTCCGCTCTGACAGTAGCAGACCATGTTATTGTGGACCCTATTGCTATCGCAAGCACCTTGGGACACCATTGTGCGGAAGTTTCGAGCTCTTCACACTATCACCCTGCCTTCCTCCATCGGTAACAAGCAGAGGAGGCTTGAGCGATACTCTTCTATTCTCCGAATCTGAGTGCTACAATTCCGTCTTGGCTATGAGGGAGCTCGATCATGGTCTCAATTCATCCGGATCCCCCACCCCAAGATCGGATGCCACCCTCATGCAGATGTTGCAACACCTGTCTCTTGCTTAACATATACAACCACATCCGGGCAGAGGGATGCTGGCATGAAGCCGCTGTCATACCCATACCGGCAAGGACAAAAACCTTCCTTCTAGCTACCGCCCCATCTTACTACCTGCATTTGCAAGGTGATGGAATGTGTGATTCATGCCTGGCTGCTGTGGTGTCTCGAGTCTTTGACATTTACTACCGAATGCACAGTGTGGATTTAGAGTGTGGTGTTGTGCAGCTGACGATCTCGTACTTTGTCCATCCATGTCATGAATGGAAATCCCAGACCGTGGCCGTGATTTGGGAAAGGCCTACACCTGCTGGAGAACAGGTATCCTCTGTACTCGTTACGTGTGGGGCTTCTGTGGGCACCTGCCCTGTTTTCTTCGGGCATTTTTAAAAGAGCGAGTTTTAAAGATGCGTGTGGGTTCTGCCTTGTCGGACTCCTTTATCCAGGGAAATGGTGTGCCTCAGGGTTCCGTCCTCAGCGTCGTTCTCTTTGCTATCGCCATTAACCCTTTAATGGCCTGTCTCCCGCCGGGCATCTCCGGCTCTCTTTTTGTAGACGATTTTGCAATCTATTGCAGTTCTCAACTGACCTGTCTCACTGAGAGGCGTCTTCAGGGCTGTCTTGATCGTCTTTACTCCTGGGGCACCGACAATAGCTTTCGCTTTTCCTCTGACAAAACCGTCTGTATCAATTTCTAGGGGCGCAAATGATTTCTCCCACCATCTCTACATCTTGGACCTCTTGCCCTTCCATTCATTGAAACTACGAAATTTCTGAGACTCGTTCTCGATAGGAAACACTGTTGGTCCTTCTGTGTCTTACCTGGCAGCCTGCTGTGCACGGTCTCTCAGTGTAGTACATGTCCTCAATGGTACTTCCAGGGGTGCCGATCGAACCAGCCTCCTCCGTTTCTACCGGTCCCTTGTCCTTTCGAAACTCGACCATGGGTGCTTTTTTGTGTGTCTGCATGTCCATCCCTCTTATGCCGTCTCAACACTATCCACCATCATGGCATCCGTTCGTCCACGGACGCCTTTTACACCAGCCTGGTTGAGAGTCTGTATGCTGAAGCTGCTGAATTTGCTCTGTCCTACCACCATGACTTTCTCCTTAGCAGGTATACATGCCAATTGTCTGTCACATGTGGCGAGCACGGGCCCCCCAGATATTGTAGCCTTCCTTCTTTCCCAGGCTGCATTTCCTTTCCCTTCCCCTCCTTTCCTGTTCTTGCTCCTTCCTCTCCATCCTCCCCTCTCCCTCTCTTGGTGTCGTTGTTTATGTTAGCTCCACTATCCCCCTGGGTATATTGGCTTTCCGATTTGGTTTTGTTGAGTCATCTTTTTGGCATTCTCTGGTCGCCCTCTGGGGTTTGACCTCCATTACTAAATTTCTATTCTGTAGTGTTATCCATTTGAGGAAGAGCACCTTACCTAGTGTCTCTGGCATGTGCCCTCCTAGTTACTTCCATCTTTTCCTTCCAGTCATTGTCAGATTCTAGGCTACATAGCCAGCATGGTAGCCAGCCCATGGGGTGGGGTCGCTATGTACCCTTTTGGTTGAGGCCCTGAAAACATAGGGATGACACTTTTTATACCTGAGCTGTGACCACCTCATGTAAGCCTAAGAGTGGTTGCTTGTCATCCTGGAGCATCAGAACTCCCAGAAATGCTACTGTGCTAGACAGCCCTTGCTGTGGCTGGGTGGCGCCCGTGGTGAGAGCACCTGATCAGAGTGGGTGGTATCAGCGCGGACGCTATGAAAATGAAATGCATATGGATCCATAACTCTGACTGTTATTGTACAGCCATCTCTTTGAATGGAAGTGATTCTTTTCATGCTGCTTCTTCTGCCCCTTTGGTCTTCCCTTCCATGGCTGCCCCTGGAAAGAGGATCAGGCTCGTCGGCTAGGGCACCAGGACTAATGCGGATACTTTTACCACTACCAAACCTTTATTTTTTGTGGAACACTTTGAAGACACGTTCAGCGAAGTGGACTCTCTGAGCAAGATGTGGTCGGGTTCGTTGCTATTCGAAACTGCTTCAGCTGCCCAGTCTGTGGCCCTTCGTGTGTGTGACCATCTAGGCACAATTCCTGTGTCCATTACCTCCCATCAGTCTTTTAATATGGTTCAAGGTGTAATTTTTCACAGGAACCTCATCCTTCAAACTGATGAGGAACTTAGGGACAACCTAGGATGGCGTGGTGTTCACTTTGTTTGGCATGTTCAGAAGGGCCCAAAGGAAAGTCGCATTGATACTGGTGCCTTTATCTTGGCCTTTGAATGGGATACTCTACCTGAGGATGTCAAGATTATGGTTTATCGAATGTGACGTGAAGCCATACATCCCACCACCTACGAGATGTTTTGAGTCCTTGTGTTTTGGCACATGTCCTCCCACTATTTGCACACACCTCTGTGGTGACTGTGGACGTCCACTCCATGATGGGAGTTCCTGTGTTCCCCTCCTCTGTGTGTTAATGGTCATGGCAATCCTTCTCCACGTTCACTGGATTGCCCAGCTTATAAAAAGGCAAAGAAGATACAGTAGTATAAGTCCCTTGATCGCCCAACGTACACTGAATCTCGTAAGAAGTATGTGCGTCTTCATCCTGTGTCAATGACATCTAGCTGTGCTTCAGTTACATCTTCACACCTTCCTCCCCCTTCCTTACCTCAGTCCTGAACACCTCTTCTGCCCCCCACCCTTGCGGTTCCCACAACCTCCCCTCTGGACGTCTCTCCCCCTCTCTAGCTGGAGAAGTGTCCCACTTCTTCGGTGTCTGCCGGTCAAAGGCGCCTCTCCTGGGACGCCCCTTCCCGGCACCTTCCAGGCCAAAGGTCTGCTGCCACACGGCGACCATGAGAACCACGGTCTGTGGGCTCCCAAGTCCCTGCTCTCTTTCTGTTCCAGATCTTGCTGCAGCTAGCTCCTTTTTGCAGCACAGCCCTCCTCGATCTCAAACAGAAAAGAAGAAGAAACATTAGTCCTGGGACAAGGAGCCTCTGGTGTCACAAGAGGTCCCGTTCCCACCTTCGCAACCTGAGTCTGACCTGCTGTTCGTGGATGTCGCCCCCCCCCCCCCCCTCCTTGTTGGTGACTGCTGGTGACCCAACAGCATGACTGGCTTTAACCTGTTCACCCCCCATTTGAATCATCATTCTGTTGCTATCCAATGGAATTGTAATGGATATTACTGTCACTTTCCGGAGCTGAATTTCCTTATTTCGTTTTACTCTGCATCTTGTGTGGTTCCACAGGAATCTCATTTTACTAATAAACACTCACCGAACCACTATGGGTTCTGTGCTTTCTGTAGCAATTGGGTTCGCCCCGTGTGGGTCTCTGGTGGCGTTTGTACGTTGGTCTGTGTGGATATTGCTAGCACGTTGATTCCTCTTCAAACTACATTGGAAGCGGTTGCTGTTAGGGTCCACCTGGACTCTGGGGTCATAGTTTGCAATCTTTATCTCCCTCCTCACAGGACTCTTACACCTGCTGCCTTAGCTACCCTTCTTCAGCAACTTCCTCCTGCCTTCCTCCTCGGTGATTTTGATGCTCATCATCCCTTGTGGGGCAGTGTATTTCCATCTAGTTGGGGGTCTTCTCATAGACCAGTTTCTTGCAGACCACGACTTGTCTTCTTAATGATGGCTCCCCCACCCATTTCAGTGCCGGTCATGGTACCTTTTCTGCCATTGATCGTTCTCTTTCTTCTGTTACTCCTCCCTTCATTACACTGGTCGCCTCGCGATGATCTTTGCAATAGTGACCACTTCCCGTTGATTCTCTCGTTCCGTTCCCACTCCCAGATGGACAGGTTACCTCGTTGGTCTTTCCAACGCGCCGATTGGCCTCTATACAGGGTGTTACAAAAAGGTACGGCCAAACTTTCAGGAAACATTCCTCACACACAAAGAAAGAAAATATGTTATGTGGATATGTGTCTGCAAACGCTTACTTTCCATGTTAGAGCTCATTTTATTACTTCTCTTCAAACCACATTAATCATGGAATGGAAACACACAGCAACAGAACGTACCAGCGTGACTTCAAACACTTTGTTACAGGAAATGTTCAAAATGTCCTTCGTTAGCGTGGATACATGCATCCACCCTCGATCGCATGGAATCCCTGATGCGCTGATGCAGCCCTGGAGAATGGCGTATTGTATCACAGCCGTCCACAATACGAGCACGAAGAGTCTCTACATTTGGTACTGGGGTTGTGTAGACAAGAGCTTTCAAATGCCCCCATAAATGAAAGTCAAGAGGGTTGAGGTCAGGAGAGCGTGGAGGCCGTGGAATTGGTCCACCTCTACCAATCCATCGGTCACCGAATCTGTTGTTGAGAAGTGTACAAACACTTCGACTGAAATGTGCAGGAGCTCCATCGTGTGTGAACCACATGTTGTGTCGTACTTGTAAAGGCACATGTTCTAGCAGCACAGGTAGAGTATCCCGTATGAAATCATGATAACGTGCTCCATTGAGCGTAGGTGGAAGAACATGGGGCCCAATCAAGGCATCACCAACAATGCCTGCCCAAACGTTCACAGAAAATCTGTGTTGATGACGTGAGTGCACAATTGCGTGCGGATTCTCGTCAGCCCACACATGTTTATTGTGAAAATGTACAATTTGATCACGTTGGAATGAAGCCTCATCCGTAAAGAGAACATTTGCACTGAAATGAGGATTGACACATTGTTGGATGAACCATTCGCAGAAGTGTACCCGTGGAGGCCAATCAGCTGCTGATAGTGCCTGCACACGCTGTACACGGTACGGAACCAACTGGTTTTCCCGTAGTGACGTGGTCAACGTTACCTTGTACAGCAGCAACCTCTCTGACGCTGACATTAGGGTTATCGTCAACTGCACGAAGAATTGCCTCGTCCATTGCAGATGTCCTCGTCGTTCTAGGTCTTCCCTAGTCGCGAGTCATAGGCTGGAATGTTCCGTGCTCCCTAAAACGCCGATCAATTGCTTCGAACGTCTTCCTGTCGGGACACCTTCGTTCTGGAAATCTGTATCGATACAAACTTACCGCGCCACGGCTATTGCCCCGTGCTAATCGATACATCATATGAGCATCTGCCAACTCCGCATTTCTAAACATTGCACTGACTGCAAAACCACGTTCATGATGAACACTAACCTGTTGATGCTACGTACTGATGTGCTTCATGCTAGTACTGTAGAGCAATGAGTCGCATGTCAACACAAGCACGAAGTCAACATTACCTTCCTTCAATTGGGCCAACTGGCGGTGAATCGAGGAAGTACAGTACATACTGACGAAACTAAAATGAAGTCTAACATGGAAATTAAGCGTTTCCCGACACATGTCCATATAACATCTTTTCTTTCTTTGTGTGTGAGGAATGTTTCGTGGAAGTTTGGCCGTACCTTTTTGTAACACCCTGTATACTGCACAGGTCGTTTTTTTTCTCCCTCTTTGTCACGTTGTATTGACGACGTCCTACGTGACGTGTGTGATGCGATTGTTCGCGCTGCTAGCCTTGCTATCCCATGCTCATCTGGACCATTTCAGCGCCGGCAAGTCCCGTGGTGGAGTCGGGCCATTGCCATCCGTGATCGCCGTCGAGCTTTGCAACACCTTAAAAGGCACCCATCTGCTGTTAATCATCTTACCCTTAAACGCCTAAGTCCGTTACTTAATCAAACAGAGCAAACGGGTGTGTTGGGAACGCTTAGTTTCTTCCCTCGGTTCTACTGTCAATATGTCATGGGTATGGGCTACACTTCACTCTCTCAAAGATTGCCATCGACAGCCTACCCTCCCGAGCCTTGCCCTCCAGGATAGCCTTTGCACGGACACATTGATTCTCGCGGTGCATCTTGCGACCCATTTTGCAACAGCATCAGCATCAACCTCCTATTCGGCTGCTTTCCTTCACCAGAAACAGCGGCCCAAAGCTTCTGCCTTATGTTTTACCCCTTGTCAGTCAAAATATTACAACGAATCTTTTACTGAATGGGAACATATTTCCACACTTTCTTCTTCTCATGATACGGCCCATGGCTCACACTCCATTCATAACCAATTGCTGCAACATCTCAGTGCCCCACAACGACATCTTCTTTCGGTGCTTAACTGTATTTGGCTCCAGAGTGACTTCCCTTATCAGTGGAGGGATAGAATCGTGGTTCCCGTCCTTAAACCTGGTAAGAACCCCCCTGTTTGTCGAAAGCTATCGGTCAATTAGTCTGACAAACGCTGTTTGCAAGTTTCTTGAACGGATGGTAGCACGTCGGCTCAATTGGGTCCTCGAATCTAGGGATCTATTGTCCCCTTACCAGTGTGACTTCCGAGAGGGACAGTCTCTGATCGATCATTTATTTCGCTTGGAATCTGCAGTTCGGCAGGCTTTTTCCCAGCGCCGCCATTGGGTTGCAGTATTTTTCGACCTTCGCAAGGTCTATGACACTTCCGTCGCCATACTATGGTCCACATAGATTCAGAGCTCTGCCTGATGCACAACGGTTACCTGTGGTCCCACAGTTTCGTTTCCTGGGTCTTCTTTTCGACAGCAAGCTCTCATGGGTGTCTCATATCAGACTTCTGAAGATGTTCCCGTAAACTGTGTCCTTCACTTCTTACCCACACCTCTTGGGGTGCGGATCGTTCCACTCTTGTCTGCCTTTATCGGGCTTTAGTACTGTCTCGCTTGGACTATGGTTGTCAAGTTTATGGTTCATGGTATCCGTTTGGCCACCGGTGCCTTCCAACTAGCGCTGTTGATATTCTCCTGGTTGAAGCTGAGATCTTCTCCCCCCCCCCCCCCCCCCCCCGCCCCATTCTGTTCATCTGTCCCAGCTTCTGGTTTCTTCTGCAATCGCTGTCTGTTCCTCTCCCACTCATCCTTCCTATTCTCTCCTGTTCCCAGACCAAGGACGTCGCTCACCTGATTCCCGCCCTCGGGCAGGTTTACCGGTTGAGCTCTGCCTTGCGTCTCTTCTCCGTGATTTTCAGCTTCCTTCTTTGTCCTGTCTCCCACCACGTTCCCTCCCCAATACACCCCCCCCCCCCCCAATTGGTTAGTTCCTCGGCCGCGGATTCGGATGGGAGTTTTGGGATGCTGTTGTTTTTTACACCGATGGCTCTAAATCTGCTGATCGTGTGGAATATGCCTTTATGTCCTCTCTTGGCATGGAAAATCATTCTGCCAACTACATATGCGGTGTTTACTGCGGAATTGATTGCAATTTCCCAGGCCCTTACCTTTATTAAACAGTCCCAACTCAACTGCATTTTGTTATGTACGAATTCCAGGAGTGGCCTTCACACTATTGATTGGTGTTTCCCCACCATCCCTTTGTCTTGGCCATTCATGACTATCTCACTGATCTTCACCATGCTGCTTGTTCCGCTGATTTCCTTGGGGTCCCTGGCCGTGTGGGTATCCCAGGTAATGGGCTTGCTGATCGTTTCGCACAATCATGGGCCAACTCTTGGGGGGCTATCTCCCTGTTCAGGTAATTATAGACTGTTAAATGTTACAATAATTGTTGCATTTTTTTGGCCATTATAGGGTAGTCAATGAAGGTTTTCATCCCGGAAACTTAGGTACTTGGTTTGACATGGCAGTTCCAACTAGATGTGACCCATTACAAAGCCTGAACTCCTTTTGAGGACCCAGCAATAACTTCCAATGTCTTGTTCGTTTATTTTGCTTTAGGGTGCAAAAACAACTATGGTCATGAGCGCCCACGTCAAAAGTAGAACATGAAGACAAAGATGAGTTAAAAATCACTAAACGTCAATTTCAATCGATGGAAGAGGATATAGCTAAACACAGGAACATTGAGAAAGGTCTATAAAATACGCCACAGAGAAACGGAGGTTCTGAACTAAAAATTAAATGTCCTCCACCACATTACTCCGACGTATGAAAAGTAAAACGCGGTCGACAGCAGGCGCGTCGTTCGCTAAAACGGCCGATAACTCAGACGGCAAAAACAAACGAGAACGAAGTGGTTAAAAAAAAGCATTCTGTCTGTACATGGCGGACCATCGAAAGTTGAGCGCAATGTGCACAAAGTGGTGGGGGAGCATTATTTAACAAATGGTGATGGCTGAAAGGACAGTGCCCAATACGTATCTAGTTAAAATGATCTCGCGTCGAGAGGGCCGACAGGAGGTCGGCTTAATAACCCGAAGCTTGTTCCCATGAAAGGAAGACCAGTGGTGATGCCAAGGCGAAACCAACTGCTGACAGACAGCAACACAGATCATCGGAGGGAATGTAAGAACTAGCGGGCTGAGATACGAGGACTGCATCCTTGGCAGCTGCGTCAGCAGCCTCGTTTCCTGTGAGACCGACATGATCAATAACCTGTATAAACATCACAGTGGCTCCATCAAGAGTGAGCAAGTGACAGCTTTCCTGGACCTGTTGCACTAAGGGATAGACGGTGTACAGCATACACAGGCTTTGAAGGGCGCTGAGAGAGTCTGAACTCTATCTATATGCTAGCGGACATACCACTCGTCGGCAGAGTGGTGGGTTCCTAGATTTAATTCTGGAGGAGACAGTTAATACTAAACAGACACAAAATATCACTTCATTATAACTTAAATGAATAAAGTACTTGAGTTTTTAAGAATCCCTGGCCACAGGAATGTCATGTCTATTACTGTCACTGAACACCAGGGTATCACGTGCTGCAGTACAGATGAGTCCTTTCCCTCAAAATGCAGATGATTATAAACTTAGCTACATGGTTCTGTCTAATAAAACTCTAGCACTGCTTGCTGTAGTGAAACGATGCTGTCTTCTTCCACAATGAGTACAGGGTGTGTGTATGCCGTCATAGTTAATTTGTTCTTATTTGTGGTTCTGTGGAGAGGTACAAACAATTCCTTGGGACCTTGTTCTTTGAACGACCCTACAATATCCGTCTAAAGGTTAGACGGTTTGCTCCCAGCCCAGTTTAATGCTTAAAATGCCAAAGATTTTGCTATATGTCTATGGCACGTAATGGGAGGGAAATTGTAGAGACTGAGCTCAAGAAATGGGCAGTTCCCGTAAACTAACTCCAAAATACACAAATTGCTCTGGGAATCGCAGAGTATGGGACAAAAAATGTGGGGGTTTAAAACAACGAAAGAAAAATTAGAGTTGCGACAGAAACACTGTGATGGAGCTAAAACAGTTTCCAAAACTCTGGAACTCATGGAGTTAGTTCCTACTTTTGTCAGCCATTAACAAACCAGTCGTAAAGTGTGTTGCCTTCGTCCAGACCACAGATTAAAGCAAGAGGACTTGTACCTGTCAGTGTACCTGTGAAGGAAAAGCTACACTTGAACCCGAAATCATTCAGAAGCCCTCAACGACAGAGTTGGAATGTCAGCCACGTACCGTTGCACATTATTAGTATCCCACTACGTCGTTCTCTCTATCCGTGCAAGTAACTACTTCCATAAATAAGGAAATGTATCACAAAGTTGCTAGAAATTGAAGAAAGTGGCAGCAGAATCATTGGATCAGCGAGCACTCTCTTTTCCAGTGGTGATATTACCGTCGAGGGTACTGAAATCCACGAGGAGGAACTAGAGCTGGGCACCGTCTTACATACTCAAATGTTCTCGCGAAGTAAGCGGCGACCACGCCTACTTCCGGAAAGTGTTGGTGAAAACAGAGCTATGGGTGGTGTGGCTGTTTCTGTCGATGGTATCTACCACTTCTATCCAGGCCCTTTTACCACAGCCATACAATCAGTTACAGAAATAGGTCTCACACCAGTTAAAATAAGTGTGTGCTTCATATCTTACACCTCCTGATCCGTTGAATGCAGATGCACTGACTGAACTCTTTTGGGCACTCCCTCACCCATTTCTCCTCGTGGGAGACTTCAGTGCATACAATGTGCAATGGGGAATGTGCACTGGGGCTTGGCTACTCTTTCTCCAGGGGTCGAATTATCAAGTGCTTTGTCCATTCAGAGAATATCTGGGTTATCAACTCGGGTCCAGTTATACATCACAACTGCTTCAGGGCCACATTCAGCCACTGACCTATGTTTTTCTATCGAACTATTGCAGATGCAGTTCGGTTGGAAGGGCTCAGAGTTCCTTTCCAGTGCCCCCTCCTCCTTTCCAGTGCCCCCTCCTCCTTTCCAGTGCCCCCTCCTCCTTTCCAGTGCCCCCCGCTCCTTTCCAGTGCCCCCCCTCCCCCGACTGAAAATAGGGATGCTTCAAAGGGTGAAATGGTTGCAGGGCTGTCACCAGGCCATATTCGAACCGGATTATGCCCAGGAGATAGTGGAGCATATCACTTCAAAGATCCAATGAGCTACTGCCAATTCCACTCCCATCTAGCAACCATCTGAGATGATGGGCGGTCACTTGGTGAAATGACGAATGTCACTTGGCAATGAAAGCCAGGCATGCTGCTTCGCCTAAATTCAAACCCCATTCAGCTAGAGAAAACATTAGTACTTTCCAATGTGAGACAAGTGATAAGAGCAGAGGAGGAACTTCTGGAAGGAATTTGCAGCTCGCATTAATGAATCAACTTCCACTGTCCAAGGCTGGGACTCAAAAAGGCGGATTTTAGGCCAGGACAGTGCAAGACACCTTTCGACCTTGTTGAGAATATTGGTGGACATGCTTTAGCTCAATACTTTTTTACCATAACTGTGTTATTCACACAAATACATGCATTCTATTCTCACGTAATGAGGTTGTCTGCGATCTTCCATTCTCTATGTCGAAATTGGGATCAGCTCTGTCAGTGACCAGACACACTGCTCAAGAACTGGATCAGATTCATTATGCCATGCTTGGTCAGTTTTGTCATGAAGCCAAATTCTTATCCTTCATGTGGTTTCATGGAAACGGCTCTGAAGAGGGACAATGTTAACTCCATTATGAAAATATGCCAAGGATTATGCTGACGCTAACAACTATTAGTGTAGGCCTTACCAGTTGAAAGGGTAAGCCTCTGGAGTGGATGGTCAACCACTGCCTCATCTGGCCCCTCAAATCCACAGGTCGCATGTGCTGCTTCCAGTCTTCCCTCTACGATGTAATCAATAGAGAATTCCTTGTTACACACAAACCATTTGGTTTGTGGTTTTTGACCTCAGGAAAAGCAGATGACACTATTTGGATGTAAAACATCCTTCGCCAACTTGGTGGGTGGGGCTATGTGGATGTCTGCCACTTCTTATCCATTCCTTCCTCGGGAACTAGTGCTTCAGATAATGCATTGGTAATTGATAGTCTGGTTGCAATGTTCAGGAGGATGGGATCCCCCAAGGCAGTGTACTCAGTTCATATTGCTTGCATTCGTTATCAATGGCATCTTCTCTGCAGTCTCTGTTAAATTCTCTTTGTCTGCAGATGACTCTTCCCCCAATCTTACGACAACGATGCAATCACAGATGAGTCAAGAGCCTGGAGGCTACTGACAATTCTGGTTTCAGGCACTCACCAGTCAAGACTGTGTGTTTTAACTATGCTCATTGAAATTTTAACCAACCAGAGCTCATAATGGAAGACAATATTTTGTATTTTAACGTCATTGTGCGCTTTATGAACCTACTATTTGTACCGAGATTAACCTGGCTCCTGCACCTAAAAGATGTACAATGGGCGTCGAATGATTGAATATTTCGAAATTCATCAGCAGATTGGCATGAGGAGCGGACAGATCCCCCTTCCTGCAGTTTTTTAGGGCATTTGTCAGATTACAGTTAATGACAGCATGCTTTATGGCTCAATCTGTATCTCCTATCTCAGGACATTATACGCTGTCCATCATGAGGGCATTAGGATATCGACTGGAGCCTATTAGACAAGCCCAGTTCAGAGTCTGTGTGCAGGGACTAGTGAACAACTACTGTTTTTTTGGCGGCAGTACCACCTTCTGGCTCGACAGGACCACAAAATTTCAGTTTACTCACTCCTTTGAATTTAGTGTGGTGGTCCACCCCAACTTAGTACAGCTCTTCAGGAACTGGTCCCATGCGACCAAACTATTTGGAGTACATGCTGCTGACTGTCTCAAGGATATGGATATCCAAGATGCCTGAATACACAGACAGGGATGGCACAGATTGGCGCCTTGGCATCTGCATAGATCCAAATTGATTTTAAGCTTGACACAGTAAAAAAAACTCACTCCAGATTATTTTTACAATTGTTTTCTTCAATTTTAAGTACTTACCACAGGTGTGCTAATTGTTTGTGCATATGAATTCCAGAAAAGGAATGCACTCAACTTTTCAGTTATTTTTCCTGATAGGATTTTCCAAAGTGTGCCTTCCAGAACAATTAAAAAATTATGGAATTATATAATGGTATTGTGATAGCACTGGAATGGGCACACAGTACAAGGTTTCTCTCTCAGTATGCTACAAGTGGTCCACCTGATGTATCCAAGACCAGTTGATTGAGCTAATCCATGATTCCTTACAGTGGCTCCAACACTGTGACGAGGTGGTGGTCTTTCACTGGTTGTCTGGACCCATCAGTAAGCAGGGAAACAATGTAGCCGACAAAACAGCCAAAGAAGCATGTCAGAGTGGTGTTGTATATTGTACATAGATGTGCTGACCCCTTGCATGCAGTCATGAAGGTGGCAGGACACAAATGGGTTGCTCAGATTTCATGCCAACCTCATAAATCGAATTAAGTGCTGCCCACCATACTGCTAACAAGATGCAGCCCTCCAACACAGTTTCCTCCTCCGACAATAGGATCCTCAACTCTGTGAAGTTTTTGGTGTGCCACTTCTAGTTCAGCATATTTTGGCTTCGTGTGTCCTTCATACTGACATCAAGATGACCCTCAGTTTGGCTGAAGATCTGCCCATGATCCTCACATATCCTGACAACAGTGTTACACAGGTTCTGAAATTTTGTCAGCTGCCAAGCCTCATCCATAAAGTTCTGATAAGCGGAGCCAGACTTTATGCATTAAAAACTATTGTGTGTGATGACAGCCTTCATCCAAACTGTTCCCTGTCTCCCCCTTCCCCCTGAGAATGACATGCTGTCTTTTTGTTAGGGTGCTCATGACCATGATAAGCGCTCTGCATCCAAAGTCATCAGCATTGTGCTACCTGCTACATTAATTGTGTGCTTTTAGGTGTGGTGGGAGAGATGGGCGTTGCAGTCACGTATAGATGAGATGAGGTGGGAGGGGTTCGGGGAGACAGGTGTTTCAATCATGTATAGATGTGGAACACTGTATCAAACTTGTAAGAATCATTTCCGTCACATCTGCTATATTTGCAGGCAGTTTTCACATACACAGAGTTCTTCAGTTTCATACCTGTTGCTTGGGGAAAATGTGTGTTCCCATGTCAGTGAAAGTAGGTCAGCAAGCAGGCCCAGACAGGTTATCCACTTGTATGATGAAAAACGTGTTTATGTAGCCTGCTGTGGCCCCCTCCCCCTTTCTTTCTCACTCCGGTTTTATGTCATTTGTTTTATTTAGAATTAAGTTTTGGGAATTAGAAAATGTGTAATATGCTTTGTTACCTGTGTGGAAAATGACGTGTATAATATGTAAGGCAATTAGACAAAAAAAGAAGGGGACATCACTTTGATGCCACACGTTAAAGTAATAATAAGTAGAAATGGTTACTAATACCAATGAGCAAGTAAACAGTCACCAGCAGTATGCAGCTATGTCATGTCCCAGAAACGATATGCAAATGATTATAACCAAAGCACAGTAAATTATTAAAGTACTTCTCCTGCAAATCATATACACTGAATATATCAGTACCGGTGCTATGAAATGCTACTCCAAGAACTGTGAGAAAAGTTAAATAAACGTTGGTTCCCTTTCTGATTTCTTTTATTAACGTTAGACAAAGTTCATTCGAACCACACAGCATATTTACCAGCTCTCACAATTATGTTTTCAGATCCATTCCATGTGGAGATTTACACCCTTTGATATTGTTGTAGCATTGGACGCCAAATGTGGCGTATTGGCACCAAATGTAGTGGATGGGTGCCTAAAACTCAGCGAGAACTTTCCAAATGATTTGTTTCCACTACATTGCTCCATTCACCTTGGTCTGTGTCACAAGGCCCCGCATTGCTGAGGTAGCACCCCAGTGGTCTCTGAAACAACTCTGTGTCGTGCCAGCCTTATATGCCAGCAGAGTCCGGCGTATTTAGAATGCTGCGGTTGACTCGGCGGTCTGCGTCCTTGCCGATTCAGCGCCACTCAGTGTAAGCTGCAGGTGGCCAGCTGCTTCCCTTGACTAGCTCTTAACTTGTTCGGGTCAGTACCTATGACATACTTCCTTACTACTAGAAAACTTAAATGTGGTCTAGCGCCATCTTAAAACCATGACGTAAAACAAAACGTAAAAATGCCTTACTGGATGATTTCTGCTCGATCAACCCCTTACCTACTCATGTCACACCCTCAGTATCCAATCCACTGGTACTTTGACTACCCTTGGTTCCCTTTTGGAATTAGCTCTTCGCCTGATCAAAAAGAAAGCAACATATAACAAAAGTTAAGGCTGCGATGACACTTGGCACAGAGGTGCTCAAAATGATCATTATTTGCCATTGCCTATCCCTATACTGCGCGACATGTTGATATGCGCCCCCTGTTGCTCTAAAATGAACCGGTTTATGTATCTCAACAGACATGGCTCCAGAATTTGATTTAACAAGGTCAGATTCTGCCTTGGAAAAAACTCTAGAATGGTTTCTGGCCAGTGCAGCTGTCGCTGCATAACATTAAATTGTGTGACTTCTGAAATTGATGCTGGCAGATGGAAGGTTGGTCCTATTACGTTAAACTTAGTTCCATTGATTAAAATTCCGCTTCCTTCGAGCTCTACACGTTTCGCTTGCTCAAAACAACTTGATACTACTACCAAATTCTCGTAGGTGGAGAAGATCCAATGCATCCCGACCCGTTGCAAGCTCAATTTCGGCTCCACGATGTCCCCTGGACAGTCTATTCCTTTCCCCCCTGGTTGAAAATAACGGCACCGTGCATGTGTCCCATATTTGTAGCTTCAGATTTTCTTCCAAAATTCACTATTTTTGATCCAAACTCGACACTGATTATGTGACTACTTTCACGCTTAAATTTACATTATATGAACTGGCGCAATAAACACGACTTTCCTGACCCAGCACTGCCGATAGCTAAAAATTTAAACAGGAAATCGTACGACTCGGACATCGTTCAACACATATTTATTATGGCTTTGTCGTAAAATTTACTCAGACACATTTATTTCTCCAGAACTGCGTTCGATTTCTCCTCCAACAACACTCCAAATGTCAGACGCTACACTTCCCTTTTCAGTGACCTGAGGACAGGGATCACCATCGCCCTTCCTCCCTCTTCAAAAAGATTGCTGCCCTAGTAGGCGCACAATACGTGAAAACATATATAAAGCACAACGCCTAATTAATCTATGTAAATCCAATGATACATGACATGAAAACAAAAGAAACTACAAATATTCTACTACTTCCCGGATGGCAAAGCATTCAGTACTTCATGCTGTACTTTCTCCTTGCTCAGCACCACCCTTCACTCCCTTTCTCCCTCTTTCCTTCCTGTGACACGCCTGGAATCCCATCCGAACAACCCTTAAATGGTCGTAACCGCCCAATGTGTACTATCGTCGCTCTAGTTGGCACCTGGAGCTTAACATTAACGGGAGATGTGGTTTCAACAACTTGGTATGGCCCTTGATACGTCGTGAGGAACATCTTCGTTTTCCCTTTTAGCGTATAGGGGTTGGATAGCATTACCCATTGCCCTACTTTATACTGCGGTAAACATCCTTCCGCTTTACTGAGTCTTCCAAAGCCTTTGTCTTTGCCTTTGCCTTTTGTACCCGTTTCCAAACATCCAGAATTGTTTTAGCGAATTGACGTAAAGACTCACCAGTCCTTCCATTCTGTACCTTCACTAAATCAAAGGACGCCGGCATTTTTCGCCCGTACACTACTTCATATGGAGACAAACCTGTATTTGTATGGACTTTCCTGCATTGTATGCGCATACAATACGCTTCAAATACTCGTCCCACTGATGGTGATCAGAATCCATATAAAAACTCAGCATCTTCCCGATTGTTCTGAGTACCTGTTCTGTCCTTCCGTTGGCCTGTGGATGCAACGCTCTCGTCCTCAACTTCTTTACGTTCAACAATTTACAGTTGTTTCATTAAATCCGACATGAAGTTGGTCCCTTGGTCAGTAATTATTGTCTCTGGCACACCAAACTTCAAAATCCACTTGCTTATTAGCGCTTGCGCGACCGTTGCTGCCTGTTGATTTGGCATAGCCACCATCTCCACATACCTCGAAAAATGATCTGTTATTGTCAGAACGAATCTGTTCCCCAATGGTGTTCGCCTAAAAGGTCCTAAGACATAAACCTCCAGAAAAGAGAATAGACATTTTGCTTCCAGTAATCGTTGCAGCTGTATCTGTTTCCAGCTCAAATCTGCTCTCTGTGCACGTGATATACAATTCTTGACATACTGATCCACGTCTCCATTCCTACCCCTCCACCAATACCTCTCCGCCACTCTCCTATTCGTCGCTCCACACCCTCCATGACCGGATAACACGTGATCATGTGCTTCCTTTAAAAGTTCGTCCCTCAGTTTCGCTAGCACTACTACCCTTGGCCCTAACTTCGTTTCCCTGCAGAGAAGATCGTCGTACATATTAAATTGTGTCTGTGTCCGATACAATTTACAATAGTTGTCCGCGTCCTGTAATTTTTTGTCATACTGCTAGGCCATAACCTATGACTTCTACTTTTGCCACCTTCCTACATTACCGTGCTTCTTCCCAGGCTTGTGCACCACCTCGTAGTCGAATTCACTAAGCCTCACAGCCCATCTAGCGAGTCCCGCATTACCGTGCTTCTTCCCAGGCTTGTGCACCACCTCGTAGTCGAATTCACTAAGCCTCACAGCCCATCTAGCGAGTCTAGTGGACGGATCCTTCAACCCCAACAACCACTTCAACGCAGCGTGATCTGTCACTACCTGAAATCTTCTCCCATATAAATAACATTTAAAATATGTAATTCCATAGATTACGCTAAGCATCTCCCTCTCTGTTGTTGAGTAATTCTTCTCTGCAGCATTCAACTGCCTAGACGCATAGGCTACAGGATGTTATTTCTCATCAATTTCCTGACTAAGATCACACCCTAATGCTTGATTCGATGCATCGCATGCTGGTATAAACTACTTTTCAAAATCTGGAAACACAAGAACCGGACTTGATGTTAACACTTATTTCAGTTTATCGAACGCTTTCTGACAATCTTCTGTCCACTCAAATTTCACACCCTTCCGTAGCAATCGCGTCAACGGCTGTGCTAAATCTGCAGAACCGTTTAAGAACTTTCGATAGAAATTGCAAGTTCCGATGAATGACTGCACTTAATTGTTTTCGGTTACCGAAAATCCCTTACAACCTGTAGCAACCTCGGATCTGTTCGCACACAGTCCTTACTGATAATATGACCCAAATATTTTACTTCTTCTAATGCGAAATGACACTTCTCCAGGCTCTACGTCAAACGAGCTGCTCTTACCTTCATAAAGACTTCCCTTAACCGCTGTCTATGTTGCTCCATACTACTTGGAAAACCTGTGTCATCCAAATAGACAAGACAGTGCCGTGGTTTCAAACCCCTCAAGACACTATCTAACAACCTCTGAAACGTTGCCGGAGCGTTTTTCAAACCGAATGGCATTCTAATGTGCTGGTAATGGCCTCCAGGTGTAGAGAAAGCAGTTTTTGGACGATCTTCTGGAGCCACCTCTAACTGATGATAACCACTTGTCAAATGCATCGTAGAAAAGTACTGGTACTGTCCTATGTGATCCAAAGTCTCCGATATGTTTGGAATGGGGTATGCATCCGTTACTGTCTTATTATTGAGGTATCGGTAGTCAGAACAGAACCTGTATTTCTTAGTTCCATCCGCAGATTTTTTAGGCACAACAATAATGCCCGCTCCCCAGCAACTATTACTATGCTCTATAATACCGTCCGCAAGCTGCTGATCAATGAAATCCTCCACAATCGGCTGCAAATACCTCGGCATTCTGTATAGTTTACGGTAAACGGGTGCTTCATTCCCTGTTGGTATCCTATGTTGAACTAATGGAGTTGCTGGCAACGTCCCCTGTGGAAAAAACAAATACTTAAATTCCCACAATAATTCTTCCATATGCTCTTTTTCTCCTCCTTTCAAATGCTTAGCTTTGTCACGCAATGCAGTTCTATTGGCAGTTAATGGTTGATCGCCTCGCCTACCTCTCCAACACCAGTCTTCGTCATCTGGCACATCCAAATTTGCTACCAAAACTCCTTTCCTCAAATTCGCGTCTACAGCGCTAAAATTATCCACGTTCATGGGAACTACTCGCCCGTCGTTCCCCTCCTGTACGCTTACAACACTAGGTTTCACAAAACAACCCAGTGAACCCATATCTTCATTATCCTCCAATGGTTCAATAAGATATACTGTACCCACAGGTAGATTAGACTCCATATTTACCCAGAGAGACTTCCCGGTGCCATTACACACACACACTCATGCAAATTAAGCCTTAATGCTAATGGACGCCGTTCAGTTGGTTTGTTCATTACGGTGGACGCCCCTCGCGACAGCTCTACATTGACAACAGTTTCCCCTAGCGGAAATAACATTCCACTAAGTTCCATAGTTCGTTGTCCAAGGTCAATTTTGGCATGGTTTTGATGCAAGAAATCTACTCCTAGGATCATGTCGTAGCCCTCGCTTACCCATGGTACCACGTCCATGCATGCATTAAATCGGACTTTACCTATGCGAAAGTCAACTGTCACTGACCCCAAAGGCGTGACCTCCTTATCCTCCACTCCACGCAACCTATAACGTGCTGGGTCTAACTTCCTTCGTCCCATTATATTCTTAGTAGCCCCTGACACTTGCGCCCCTGTGTCCAACAAAAATCTTAAACTTTTTAGTTCCTACGGATCCTACCACTGAACATTCCACCTCTGAATACGTATTCGTAGCATTGAAATTAAACAGGAGCTCCCTTAGGTGGGTCTTGGGCCCCCTCTGCCGTGTAATGCTTGTCCACCTCTATCTCCATCCTCCACACTGTTGATTTCCACCCATTATTCTATTCCTTGGTGACTATTCCTTGGTGCCTCTGCACATGTCCTATTCGACCACACTTACAACATTTTATACCTGCTGCAAATTCTGTTTGCCTCTCGCGTACCCCTGTTGCCACGTCTATTTCGTCACATTGAATTGCCAGCTGAATGGCCGAATACAAATCTTTCGGATTCCCTTCGCGCACTTTCCATGACATATGCGCCGGTAACCCTCTCGAAAATACGTAAAGTGCCCTTTGCTCGGCCTCCTGCAACAGAACACTATTCGCTTCATCGCTCTGACCCAACTCGTAAGTATACTCATTAATTTCTCTTATCCTGTCTGCAAATTTCTTCTTCTCCCCTTGTCTCTTTGTCATTGTACTTAACCTCTCCCTAAAGTACCGAGCGCTATTCTGTTTTTTACCTTTGTAAAAGCCCTTCCTTAATGCCTCAGAACACCTTATATATATTTCGCTATTTCCTCACAAGGCAAACCTGGCTAGGTTGCGTGTTCCTTCCAGGCACATTATCCTCAGCTGCTGACAGTATACTAGTCATCGTGTTGTGCACTGGATCAATTGTTTACTTTTCTCAATGCTATCTCTTATTCACGAACCGCATGTTGTCAGTCCGGCAAGCCAGAGGTGAGTAACCAGCATGTAGCATGTGCACATCACTCTGCTTGAAGGGTACAATTGTGTTTATTTTCATATTGCACAGATGAAGAGCAGGAAGAAAATGCTTTGGTAAGTTTCCATTACAGTCGTTCACTGTTAAAAATACTTTGGGTTATGGTGATTCCACCAAAACAGCAACAGAAACGTCGATTAATTTTTGTATAAATCTTTAACCTTTTCTCATTTGAAAAAGCATAATCATTTGAGTTAAGGCTGCATTTCTTTTGTTGACAGGTTTAATTGTTCTTTTCCTAAAATACAGCATAAATTTCACAAACTCGCCTTGCAACAGCTATTCCAACAGAATTCTGTAAGTGACTCATTACACAAGAATTTGGCGACCAGGTAGGTCAATAGTTTACAGAAAACCTCATTGTCAATTTTCAGTAAGGTAAGACAAGAAATTTCACGTTTTTCATACTAGGGAATTCTCTTTACACACGAGCTGCTAATAACTCTTCAAAAATTACAGTACTGGATTGAAAAATAAAATCAATAAATTATGCTGTTGCTGTAGATACAGAAAGTTCTGTCATTAACGATTAGGCAAAATATTCTCCTCGTTCTGTGCTATCATCCACCAAAATCTCGTTTAGATGTCTCGAGCAGTTCAGGAGATATGAGGTCTCTCTCTCTCTCTCTCTCTCTCTCTCTCTCTCTCTCTCTCTCTCTCTCTGTTTCCCATAAACTATTGACATCTTTGGTCGCCAATTGCATGTTTATGAGATAATGTTTCAGAATTCTGTCGCAGTAGCTGCTGCAAGATAAGTTTTTGCAGATTATCCTGTGTTTTGGCTAAAGAAACACAATTAAACCTGTCAACAAGGGAAGTGTGCCCGTTAATCATAAATGTCTGTGCTTCTTCGAACGAGAAAACGTTAACAATGCATATAAAAATAAATCGACAGTTGTGTTGCAGTTTTTGTTGACTCCCCGTAACCCATAGTATTTTTAACACATAGTGGCTGTAATGGAAACTTACCAAATGATTTTATACCTTTTCTTCATCTGAGCAGTATTAGAATAATGACAAGTATACCATTCAGGCGGACCGATGCACGTATGAGGTGTTGCTCACCTATGGCTATCCAAACTGACAACGCGTGATTCACGAATAAAGTAGTTGTTACTGAGAAACGTAAGCAATTGATACGTCGCACATCAAAATGGTCAGTGTATTGTCAGCAGTTGAGAATAATGCGTATAACATGAATGCAGAAGCTAGTCAGGTGTGCCTTGTGGGTGGAAGAGTTCACGTCGTTTGAAAATCATGGTCATGAATGCAGGTCTGCGTTTGTCAGTAATACATTTCACCGAATAAATATATCAAATCACCACACTCTTTCAGGATGCGCCTACTACGAGAAAAATACGGCCCCTTCTCCATTTGTATAGCTGTTGCATAATTACTTTATTAATGCTGATACTATGTATGCAACCACTGAAACGCTTATTTCATCACGGCGCGCCAATTAAAACAATGTCATTCGTGGGCATTTCTAGACCATTTCTAACTTGCAGTGGAAATGTGATGTCCACATGTACATAGTACAATGTCTCTTAGTACAATGTCCCTTAGTACAATGTCCCTTAGTACAATGTCCCTTAGTACAATGTCCCTTAGTACAATGTCCCTTAGTACAATGTCCCTTAGTACAATGTCCCTTAGTGCAATGTCCCTTAGTGCAATGTCCCTTAGTGCAATGTCCCTTAGTACAATGTCCCTTAGTACAATGTCCCTTAGTACAATGTCCCTTAGTACAATGTCCCTTAGTACAATGTCCCTTACTACATCCATAGCTAAGTAATAAGAGTGAAACTTACATACTTGAGTGATGACATTATTTTATAATATTCCTTACTTCCTTATTCACTACCCTCGAGGTCAATAGTCTGTTCCTTCTTACAATCTGAAAACATTGTGGAGGCAGAAGATAGAATACCAGTGGCTAGTGGCTCACAAGTCATTGAACTGTGCATTGTTCTTGACAAAAGAAAAAAAAATATGCTGTATACTGTAAGTCTGTATTTTTCGGATGGGCAATACTTCTACAGGCCATATGAGCCATGTCAAAGTGAACATATGGCAGGACTGCTTTCCCAATCCCCACCTCACCCCTATCGTAGTGCTACCCCTCCATTGGGCTTGTGGTTCTTTCGTGTGTGGCACACACAGGTCCCTGAGCTATTGCAGCACATTCTTTCTTCCCAGGCTGCATTTCCTTCGCCCTGCCCCTCTAACCACAACCTGGCTCCTTTCCTGCTGCCCCTTCCTTCCCCCCTCTGTGTTTCTATGTCGACCTGGCTATCCAACTGGAGCCCTGTATTCCTTGCGAATTTATTCCTCTTGCCTGATATTTCATACTTCCTGGCGTTTTTGGTCCCCCCTTGGGGTCTGGCCACCACTTCTAAATTTTCTATCTTTAGTGTGAGCCATTTGGTGAAACAGTCACTCCCTCCCATCTATGCTGTGTATTCCTCTACTCCCTGCCTTCTCCTCTTCCTTGCCCGGCCGGTATAGCCTCCCTTTGCCCCATTACATCACCTGCATGTGTAGCTAGTTCATTTGGTGGGTCAGTTTCATACCCATCTGACTGAGCCCCCTGACAACACAGGGATGACACTACTGATGCCTCAGCTATTCCCTCCCCATGTATGCCAAGAAGTGGTTGCTTGTCGTCCTGGAGCATGGGAACTCCTGGCAATGGCCACCATGCCAGGCAGCAATTCCTTTTGTAGGATGGCGCCTAAGGGTCAGATGCTTCGCACATGAAGTGTATCAACCTGCATAAATTTGACTGTTTTCAAATGGCCATCTCTTTGAGTGGTAGCGGATCATTGAATGGTGCTTTGTATGACTCTTCAGTCTTCCCATCCCTGGCTACACCATGGTAGGAGGACCAAGGTCGCTGTCTTGGGGTGAAACTCTTTCCCCACTACCTGGTATGTACTAGGATGGATGGGGACACATTCACTGCTTCAAAGCCATTATTTCTTTTTGTGGAGCATATCGAGGAGAAGTTTGGTGGAGTGGAGTCTCTCAGTAAGATGGGGTCAAGCTCCCTGTTAATCAAAGCTTCTACAGCCCATCATGCTTGTTATAGCTGCGGCAACGTCCTGAGTGTCTATTGCCCCTCATCAGTCTCTCGATATAGTCCAGAAAGTGATTTTTCATCGGAACCTCATCCTGCAAACTGATGAACTCCAGACTAATCTCGAGCAATGTAGCATTCATTTTGTTTGACATGTGCAGGAATGTCATAAACACTATCACAGCGATACTGGCTACTTTATTCTGGCTTTCGAGACGGATAACACCCCAGTGAAAGTCAAGGTTGTGTCTTATTGATGTGACTCGATGCTATATGTCCTGCCACTAAGAAATACTTCCAGTGCTTGCGTTTTGGTCACGCCGACCCCCTGTACAGTGGATGCTCTTAGTGTTGACTGGCCACCAACTTCTTGAGGAATGCCCTGTGTTCCACCACACATGCATCCGTGTGCACATGCGTCAACTGTCATGACCAGCAAGCTCTGCACTCGCGAAATTTCCCAGTTTACAAAAAAGGAAAGATCAAATATTGAAAGTTCCTGATCATCTGTCTCAAGCCAAAAATACGACAAACTCCACCCGGTGTCAATAACTTCCACTTCTGCCTGTGTTACATCCTTTCCCCTCTCCTACCTCTTCAGTTCCTACGCCCTTCCCTCTGGGTGCCGCTCCGCCTCTCTTACCAAAGAAATTCTCCACTTATTCAGCGCCCGCTGTTGATGGGGCTCGCGCTGGACCCCTCCCCTTGGCATCCTGGAGTTCATCAGTTTGCAGGATGAGGTTCCTATGAAAAATCGCTCCCTGGTCCATATTCAGAGACTGCTGAGGGGTAATAGATACTCAGAACGTCGCCACGGCTACCACAAGCATGATGGGCTGAAGAAGCTTTGATTAACAGGGAGCCTGACCACATCTTACTGAGAGACTCCACCCCACCAAACACGCGCCATCACAACTCTACCCTGGGATCACCCCCTGCGGGTCCGGGGTAAGAATAGGCCCGAGGTATTCCTGCCTGTCGTACGAGGCGACTAAAAGGAGTTTCAACCGTTTCGGCCTTCCATGTGATGGTCCCCCTTGGGGTTTGACCTCCATTTTTCAAAATTCTACAGAAGTACGAGCCTTTTGGGGAAGGACACCTTACGTGGTGTACCACTGGTCCTAAGTGCACTAAGACCTTGGCACTCAGTATTGTAGTGGCGTTGTAACCATACAAACTATTCCTCAAATTGGGCCTAAACGCCTGATGGGTTGTCCAAGTTACGCCCATAGTGCGTCCCCATCTGCCCCAGCGATCATGATGGACTTTCCATGGCACCAGAAATCCAGCACGGTAGCCAGCCCGTTGTGGTGGGGTCGTCATGTACCCTCTAGGTTGTAGCCCCCTGACAACACAGGGATCGTACTGCCGATACCTGAGCTGTACCCTCCCCACGTCGGCCAAGGAGTAGATGCCCGTCTCCTTGGGGCATCAGGACTCCCGGCAATGGTCATCCTGCCAGGTGGCCCTTGCTGCGGCTGGGTGGCGACCGTGGGGAGAGCCCCTGGTCGGAGTGGGTGGTATCAGGGCGGACGTTTCACAGATGAAACGTCAACATGTATCAGGTCGCTCTGCGGCCGAGTCTTTCAAAAGAAAAGGTACCGTTTCTAGTCCTGGTTCTCCTGCCCTTTCCCCCTTGGCCACTCCATGGGAGGAGGGACAGGCCCGCCGGCTTGGGGCGAAGTACTTCCCCCGCTATTTGGTCTGTTCTCGAACCGATGGGGGGACATTCGCCACCTGCAAGCCCATGTTCTTTGTTCAGCACATTGAGCACATTGAGGACATCCTCGGGGAAATCGAGGCTCTCAGCAAGATGCGTTCAGGGTCCATTCTTCTCAAGACCACCTCCGCCACACAGTCGGCGGCGCTCCAGGCGTGCGACCGCCTAGGGGACATCCCAGTATCCATTGTCCCACATCTGGCACTAAATAGGACGCAGGGGTTTTTTTTTCATCGTGACCTCCTGCTACAATCTGATGAGGAGCTCAGGGCCAACCTGGAGCGCCGAGGTGTGCATTTCGTCCGGCGAGTCCAGTGCGGCCCCAAAGACCGTCGCATCGCCACCGGGGCCTTCATCCTCGCCTTCGAGGGGGACGTTCTTCCGGAGAAGGTAAAGGTGATGTGCTACCGGTGTGACATGCGACCGTACGTCCCGCCTCCTATGCGCTGTTTTAGGTGTTTGCGCTTTGGGCACATGCCGTCAGGGTGTGAGGCTGAGCCCCTTTGTGGCGATTGTGGACGTCCTCTTCGTGAGGAACATACATGCACCCCACCACCTCGGTGCATCCCCCCTGCGGGTCCGGGGATTAGAATAGGCCCGCGGTATTCCTGCCTGTCGTAAGAGGCGACTAAAAGGAGTCCATCCCCCTCACGGGGGTAGTTCGCGCCTGCGTCCGGAGACGGACGGTTCCACGACCTATCATTGTGGTCCTTTTGGTTTTTTCACTTCTCGTTTCTTCCTTCCTTTTGTTGGTTCCTTTCTTTGCTCTTCTCCACCTCACTGTCTTCCTTACTCCTTCCCTTGCCTTCTCATTGCCTTTTTCTCCTTGCCTTCTCATTGTCTTTTTCTCCTTGCCTTCTCATTGCCTTTTTCTCCTTGCCTTCTCATTGCCTTTTTCTCCTTGCCTTCTCATTGCCTTTTTCTCCTTGCCTTCTCATTGCCTTTTTCTCCTTGCCTTCTCATTGCCTTTTTCTCCTTGCCTTCTCATTGCCTTTTTCTCCTTGCCTTCTCATTGCCTTTTTCTCCTTGCCTTCTCATTGCCTTTTTCTCCTTGCCTTCTTATTGCCTTCTTCTCCTTGCCTTCTTATTGCCTTCTTCCCCTTGCTTTCTCATTGCCTTCTTCTCCTTGCCTTCTCATTGCCTTCTTCTCATTGCCTTCTCATTGCCTTCTTCTCCTTGCCTTCTCTGGTCTCCGCCTTGGCGTTTGAGACAGTCTGTCCTCTTTCTCCCTCTCTTCTTTTTCCTCTTCTTCCTTCCTCCCTGTGCGTGCCTGAAGGCCGACCCACGCGTTCGCACACGTAGCCGGTGACGGGGTAACGCGTAAGTCCCCGCCCTGGGTAGACATGTAAGGCACGCGCGTACCCCCTGGTAAAGGCCAGGCCCGGGGAGGGGTGATTGCCTGAGCTGATACCTTCTGACCATGCCGATTGGTCCCTCCGTCTGTTTCTCGGGAGGTGTGACCTGAGGTGTAAACATTCACCTAAGGCGGGAGTGCCCTCTGAGAGGGTCCCCACAAGGAAGGAGCGCGCCATCGGAGACGCTGGCAATCATGGGGGATTCCTCCGCAATGGATTCTACTCCATCTCTTTCGACTTCGACCCAAAAACGGAAACGTGACCAGCCAACAGTGACAAAAGTACTACCGCCTGCCCCACAGTTCCTCGTAGTTTCTCGAACTGAGGATGGAAAGGATTTTTCCTCTGTCAACCCTTTCGTTATTCAGAAGGGCGTAGATGCCATAGCCGGATCTGTCAAATCCTGTACCAGGTTGCGTAACGGCACCTTATTACTAGAAACTGAGAATGCCTTTCAGGCACAAAAACTGCTTCGGGCCACCCTCCTGTACACGTTCCCTGTCCGGGTGGAGGCCCACCGAACTTTGAATTCGTCTCGTGGTGTGGTCTATACTGGCTCCCTCGACGGATTGACTGACGAGGAGCTTCAATCATTCCTCGCTGAGCAGGGCGTGACGGCTGTCCATAGGGTCATGAAAAAGGTCAACAATGACCTTGTACCGACCCGGACAATTTTCTTGACCTTCGATAGTGTTAAGCTGCCATCGCGCATCAAGGCGGGCTACGAGGTTATTTCTGTTCGCCCCTATATCCCGACACCTACGCGCTGCTACCAGTGTCAGCGTTTCAATCACACTCGACAGTCTTGTTCCAATGCGGCTAAATGTGTCACCTGTGGCAGGGATGCCCATGAGGGTGACTGTCCACCTCCGTCTCCTCGTTGTGTGAACTGTCAGGGTGACCATGCAGCATCCTCCCGCGACTGTCCTGTGTATAAGGAAGAACGCTGTATCCAGGAAATTCGGGTCAAAGAGAAAGTGTCCACCTCGGCTGCTCGCAAGCTATTGGCTAGTAGGAAGCCCACGCTGCTCCCAGCGGGGAAATACAGTACTGTCCTCGCCTCTCCTCGGACTACCCGGGAGGTAGCAACCCAGACATGCGATCTGACCTTCAGCACCACGGTCGTCCGTTCGGCCAGTGCTAAGATCGCGCGGTCGACGTCTCCTCTTCCTCCCATCACCCCACAGACACGAGCACCTTCTTCAGCTTCTGCTAAGACGAAGACACCGAAGTCAGATGCACGGGCCTTCAAGAAGGAACCATCCCGTGCAGACTTCCTCCGTACCTCGACCTCACAGCCTTCGACCGGTACTTCCACTACACGTCCTTCCAAAAAGGCGCATAGGAAGCACAGTTCTCCTTCCCCGCCACGGCGCATTTCTTCTCTTGCGCCACCCAGCGGCTGCCGCCCCAGGCCGTCATCAGTTTCGCCTGGCCGCACCGCTGGTCGCCGTACATCTGGCCGTTCACTGGCGGAGGAAGCTCCCCCTCCCGGCCATCCTCCCGAGATGGCCGATGACCCTATAGACCCAATGGACGATGACTGTCCGCCTACTGATAGCGGCGGCAGTGCTCGCTCGAAGCCAGGCCCTAAGCGGCCTTCGAGGTGACCACTTCTCTCATCTTTCTTTTCTTACGATGGCACTTATTCACTGGAATATTCGCAGCATTCGCTCCAACCGAGAGGACTTGAAGTTGCTGCTCCGCTTGCACCGTCCGCTTGTCGTAGCCCTCCAGGAAACGAAGCTACGCCCATGCGATCAAATTGCCTTGGCACACTACACCTCTGTGCGTTTTGACCTACCCCCTGTGGTAGGTATCCCAGCTCATGGAGGGGTTATGTTGCTGGTCCGGGATGATATTTACTACGATCCCATCACGTTGCACACCGGCCTGCAGGCAGTTGCCATCCGCATTACTCTCCCCACTTTTACGTTTTCCTTTTGTACCGTTTACACTCCATCGTCATCTGCCGTTACCAGGGCAGACGTGATGCAACTTATTGCTCAGCTACCTGCACCATTTTTGTTAACTGGAGACTTCAATGCCCACCATCCCCTTTGGGGCTCTCCAGCATCCTGCCCGAGGGGCTCCTTGTTAGCAGACCTCTTCAACCAGCTCGATCTTGTCTGCCTCAATACTGGCGCCCCTACTTTTCTTTCGGACACATCTCACACCTATTCCCATTTAGACCTCTCTATATGTACTCCCCAACTTGCACGCCGGTTTGAGTGGTATGCACTTTCTGATACATATTCGAGCGACCACTTCCCGTGTGTTATCCATCTCCTGCAGCATACCCCCTCTCCGTGCTTCTCTAATTGGACCATCTCCAAGGCAGACTGGGGGCTCTTCTCTTCCAGGGCGACCTTTCAGGATCAAACCTTTACAAGCTGCGATCGTCAGGTCGCACACCTCACGGAAGTCATTCTCGCTGCTGCTGAATATTCCATCCCTCACCCTCCTTCTTCTCCACGTCGCGTACCGGTCCCCTGGTGGACCGCAGCATGTAGAGACGCTTTACGTGCTCGTCGACGTGCTTTACGCACTTTTAAACGCCACCCTACAGTGGCGAATTGTATCAATTATAAACGATTACGTGCTCAGTGTCGTCGTATTATCAAAGAAAGCAAGAAAGCCAGCTGGGCTGCTTTCACAAGCACCTTCAACAGTTTTACTCCTTCTTCTGTTGTCTGGGGTAGCCTGCGCCGGCTATCTGGCACTAAGGTCCACTCACCAGTTTCTGGCTTGAAGGTCGCGAATGACGTCCTTGTGGCCCCTGAGGCTGTCTCCAATGCCTTCGGCCGCTTTTTCGCAGAGGTTTCGAGCTCCGCTCATTACCACCCTGCCTTCCTCCCCCGCAAACCGGCAGAGGAGGCTAGGCCACTTAACTTCCGCTCCTCGAATTGTGAAAGTTATAATGCCCCATTCACCATGCAGGAACTCGAAAACGCACTTGGCCGATCACGGTCCTCTGCTCCAGGGCCAGATTCTATTCATATTCAGATGCTGAAGAACCTTTCTCCTGCGGGTAAAGGTTTTCTTCTTCGTACATACAATCGCATCTGGATTGAGGGACATGTTCCCGCATGCTGGCGCGAGTCTATTGTTGTCCCGATTCCTAAGCCGGGGAAGGACAAGCACTTGCCTTCCAGTTATCGACCTATCTCGCTTACCAGCTGTGTCTGTAAAGTGATGGAGCGAATGGTTAACTCTCGATTGGTTTGGCTGCTCGAGTCTCGACGCCTACTTACCAATGTACAATGTGGATTTCGTAGGCGCCGCTCTGCTGTTGACCATCTGGTTACCTTGTCGACCTTCATTATGAACAACTTCTTGCGGAAGCGCCCGACCGCGGCTGTGTTCTTTGATTTGGAGAAGGCTTACGACACCTGTTGGAGGGCGGGCATTCTCCGCACCATGCATACATGGGGCTTTCGCGGTCGCCTCCCTCTTTTTATTCGTTCCTTTTTAATGGATCGACAGTTCAGGGTACGTGTGGGTTCTGTCCTGTCCGACACCTTTCGCCAGGAGAATGGGGTGCCACAGGGCTCAGTTTTGAGCGTCGCTCTCTTCGCCATCGCGATCAATCCAATAATGGATTGCCTCCCAGCTGATGTATCAGGCTCCCTTTTCGTGGACGATTTTACCATCTATTGCAGCGCGCAGTGTACACGTGTCCTGGAGCGCTGTCTTCAGCGTTCTCTTGACCGTCTTTACTCCTGGAGTGTCGCCAATGGCTTCCGTTTTTCTGCCGAGAAGACGGTCTGTATTAACTTCTGGCGATACAAAGAGTTTCTCCCACCGTCCTTAAGACTCGGTCCCGTTGCTCTCCCAATCGTGGAGACAACCAAATTTTTAGGCCTTACATTTGACAGGAAACTTAGCTGGTCTCCACATGTGTCATATTTGGCCGCCCGTTGTACCCGTTCTTTAAATGTCCTCCGTGTTCTCAGTGGTCTGTCGTGGGGAGCGGATCGAACCGTCCTACTTCGTCTATATCGGTCGATCGTCCGCTCCAAGCTGGATTATGGGAGCTTCGTATACTCCTCTGCACGGCCATCCATCTTACGCCGCCTCAACTCCATACAACATCGGGGTTTACGACTTGCGATCGGAGCATTTTATACCAGTCCCGTAGAGAGTCTTCATGCTGACGCTGGCGAATTGCCACTCACCTACCGGCGCGATATACTGCTTTGTCGGTATGCCTGTCGGCTACTGTCAATGCCCGACCATCCGTCTTATCGTTCCTTTTTTGACGACTCTCTTGACCTTCAATACGGGTTGTATGTCTCTGCCTTGCTACCCCCTGGAGTTCGCTTTCGTCGCCTCCTTCAACACCTTCATTTTTCACTCCCTGCAACCTTTCGAGTGGGCGAGAGCCGCACGCCACCTTGGCTCCAGGCTCAGGTCCGCGTTCACCTCGACCTCAGCTCGCTCCCAAAAGAGGTCACCCCCGGTTCGGTCTACCACTCCCGCTTTTTGGAACTTCGTTCAAAGTTCATCGACATGACTTTAATTTATACAGATGGCTCTAAGACCAATGACGGGGTCGGGTGTTCCTTTATTGTTGGGGCACAAAGTTTCCAATACCGGCTCCATGGCCATTGTTCAGTCTTCACAGCTGAGCTCTTTGCCCTCTACCAGGCTGTTCTTTACATCTGCCGCCACCGACATTCTGCTTATGTCATCTGCTCAGATTCCCTGAGCGCCATCCAGAGCCTCAGTGATCCGTACCCGGTTCACCCTTTCGTACACCGGATCCAACGCTCTCTTCAGCAGCTGGTGGACGTCGGTACGCCGGTTAGCTTTATGTGGGTTCCTGGCCATGTCGGTATCCCTGGGAACGAAGCTGCAGATGCCGCGGCCAAGGCTGCGGTCCTCCAGCCTCGGACAGCTTCTTGTTGTGTCCCTTCGTCCGATTTTAGCAGGGTCATTTGTCGGCGCGTTGTCGCTGTGGCATGCCGATTGGGCTGCACTTACCGACAATAAGCTTCGGGCCTTAAAACCTCTTCCCGTGGCTTGGACGTCCTCCTCACGCCCTTCTCGGCGGGAGGAGGTCGTTTTAGCAAGGTTACGAATTGGACACTGCCGGTTCAGCCATCGCCATCTGCTGACTGCTGCGCCGGCGCCGTTCTGCCCATGTGGGCACTTGCTGACGGTTAGACACATTTTAATGTCCTGTCCAGATCTTAACACACTGCGCCTCGATCTTAACCTGCCTAATACTTTAGATGCCATTTTAGCGGATGACCCACGAGCAGCTGCTCGTGTTCTTTGTTTTATCAATTTGACAAACCTCGCTAAGGACATTTGATGATGTTTTTTAGTCCTATGCCTGTCAGTCTGTCTTTTATTGTGTTTTCCCTTTTAGTTGTTGTTGTCAACTTGTGCCTCGCGGTGCATTCTTAGAGTAGTCAGGGCGCTAATGACCACTGAAGTTGTGCGCCCGAAAACCACAAAAAAAAAAAAAAAAAAAAAACCTCGGTGCATTAATTGTCCTGGCGTCCACTCGCCTAGATCCTCAGACTGCCCCGCCTATCAGAAGGAGAAGAAGATACAAGAAATCAGAACTTTGGATCGGCTCTCTTATTCTGAGGCCAGGAAGAAGTATGACCGCCTTCATCCTGTGCCATTGACCACTTCGTTTGCCTCAGTTGTGTCCACTCCTTCCGCGGTATCCTCACCCCTATCCTGTCCCCCCTCCACCTCCTCCGCCCATCAGGGGGCTCTGCCCCCGCCTCCCAAATCCCTCCCTTCCAAATCCTCCTCCCCCGTGGCCCCCACCCCTTCTGCCCCGAGGGCCACCCTTGCTCCTCCTCCTCCCCCCCCCCCCCCACGCCACCTGAGAAGCGATCCTCTTCTCAGGCGTCCATCGGGGAAACGTTCCGGACCCCAGCTTCCGAGGTCTGGCGTTCCAAAACGGACCCCGCGCGTGAGGACCTCAGTTTCGCCGGGACGCTCTGCTGCCAGGCGCTCCGCCGGCCTTTCGTCGGCAAATGATGCGGCCCCTTCTACACAACCAGGGACAGTGGCCGCAACTGGCGACGAGTCGATGGAACCGGATCCGCCTCCCGTCGGTTGTAGCGTTGTTCCCTCGCAACCTGGCCCTCCGCGGCCGTCGAGGTTACCAGCTCTTCCCCCGTCTCGTTCCCCCAACTTTTTGACTAGCGATCGCGTTGTTTCATTGGAACATAAGAGGTATTCGATCTAATCGGAAGGAATTACAACTGCTCCTCCGCCTGCACTGTCCGCTCGTCCTTGGTCTCCAGGAAACCAAGTTGCGCCCGACTGACCGTATTGCCTTTATCCACTATACCTCGGAGCGGTATGACCTCACCCCTGTGGACGGTATCCCAGCTCATGGTGGGGTCATGTTGCTCGTTCGGGACGATGTCTATTACCGTCCCATCCCATTGACCACCCCACTCCAAGCAATAGCTGTCCGCATTACTCTTTCTGCTTTTACTTTTTCAGTTTGTACCATCTACACTCCACCGTCATCTGCTGTTAGTCGGGCTGACATGATGCACCTGATCGTTCAGCTTCCCCCGCCGTTCTTATTGTTTGGCGACTTTAATGCGCATCATCCCCTTTGGGGCTCTCCTGCATCCTGTCAAAGAGGCTCACTCTTGGCGGATGTCTTCAACGATCTCAATCTTGTCTGCCTCAATACCGGCGCCCCGACTTTCCTCTCGGACTCTACTCATACCTACTCCCACTTGGACCTCTCGATCTGTTCTACCACTCTTGCCCGTCGGTTCGAGTGGTATGTCCTTTCTGACACCTATTCGAGCGACCACTTCCCCTGTGTCGTTCGTCTCCTGCACCACACCCCATCCCCACGTCCTTCGAGCTGGAACATACTGAAAGCTGACTGGGGACTTTACTCTTCCCTGGCGACCTTTCCGGACCACGATTTTCCCAGTTGTGACAGGTCGAATACCTCACGGCTGTTATCATCAATGCTGCCGAACGTTCCATTCCTCGTACTACTACTTCTTCTTCTTCACGTCGCGTTTCTGTCCCCTGGTGGAACGAGGCTTGTAGGGGCGCTATCCGTGCACGACGACGTGCTTTACGCACCTTTCGCCACCATCCTACGTTGGCGAATTGTATTGAATACAAACAACTCCGAGCGCAATGCCGTAGAATCATCAAAGACAGCAAAAAAGCTTGTTGGGCCTCTTTCACCAGCTCCTTTAACAGTTTTACTCCCTCTTCCGTCGTTTGGGGTAGCCTGCGCCGGCTGTCGGGCATTAAGGCCCACCCCTCGGTAGCTGGCCTGACCTCAGATAATGAGGTCCTTGTTGATCCTGTGGCTGTCTCCAACGCCTTTGGCCGCTTTTTCGTGGAGGTTTCAAGCTCCGCCCATTACCACCCTGCCTTCCTTCCCAGGAAAGAGGCAGAAGAGGCTCGGCGACCTTCCTTCCACTCGCTGAATCTGGAAACTTATAATGCCCCCTTTACTATGCGGGAACTCGAACGTGCGCTTGCACTGTCCCGATCCTCTGCTCCGGGG
Organism: Schistocerca piceifrons; assembly: GCF_021461385.2. Classification (NCBI taxonomy): domain Eukaryota; kingdom Metazoa; phylum Arthropoda; class Insecta; order Orthoptera; family Acrididae; genus Schistocerca; species Schistocerca piceifrons. The sequence goes on from NC_060149.1 coordinate 578,035,012, forward strand.
CCAGATGCCATTCACGTTCAGATGCTGGCACACCTTTCTCCGGCGGGCAAAAGCTTCCTTCTTCGTACCTACAATCGCGTCTGGACCGAAGGTCACGTCCCCAGGCGTTGGCGTGACGCCGTTGTTGTTCCTATACCCAAACCCGGGAAGGATAGACACCTTCCTTCTAGTTACCGCCCCATTTCTCTTACAAGCTGTGTCCGTAAGGTGATGGAGCGCATGGTTAATGCTCGGTTAGTCTGGATTCTTGAATCTTGACGACTACTTACTAATGTCCAATGCGGCTTTCGTCGCCGCCTCTCCGCTGTTGACCACCTTGTGACCTTGTCGACATTCATCATGAACAACTTTTTGCGAAGGCGCCAAACGGTAGCCGTGTTCTTCGACTTGGAGAAGGCTTATGATACCTGTTGGAGAGGAGGTATCCTCCGCACTATGCACAGGTGGGGCCTACGCGGTCGCCTGCCCCTTTTTATTGGTTCCTTTTTAACGGATCGAAAGTTCAGGGTACGTGTGGGTTCCGTATTGTCCGACGTCTTCCTCCAGGAGAACGGAGTGCCTCAGGGCTCCGTCTTGAGCGTAGCCATTTTTGCCATCACGATCAATCCAATTATGGATTGCATTCCACCTAATGTCTCAGGCTCTCTCTTTGTCGATGACTTCGCGATCTACTGCAGTGCCCAGCGAACATGCCTCCTGGAGCGCTGCCTTCAGCGTTGTCTCGACAGCCTCTACTCATGGAGCGTGGCAAATGGCTTCCGGTTCTCTGAAGAGAAGACGGTTTGTATCAACTTTTGGCGATATAAAGCGTTCCTTCCGCCATCCTTACATCTCGGTCCCGTTGTTCTCCCATTCGTGGACACCACTAAGTTTCTAGGGCTCACGTTGGACAGGAAACTGTGTTGGTCTCCACATGTCTCTTATTTGGCGGCCCGTTGTACACGTTCCCTTAATGTCCTCAGAGTTCTTAGTGGTTCGCTTGTATTGGTCCATAGTCCGATCGAAGCTGGATTATGAGAGCTTCGTCTACTCGTCCGCACAGCCATCCCTCTTACGCCAGCTCAACTCCATCCACCATCGGGGGATACGCCTTGCGACCGGAGCCTTCTACACTAGTCCTGTCGAGAGTCTTTATGCTGAAGCTGCCGAGTTACCATTGACCTACCGGCGCGACGTACTGCTGTGTCGGTATGCCTGCCGGCTGTTGTCTATGCCCGACCACCCCTCTTACCAGTCCTTCTTCGCCGATTCTCTCGACCGTCAGTACGGGTTGTATGTGTCTGCCCTGCTGCCCCCCGGAGTCCGCTTCCGTCGCCTACTTCGACAATTGGATTTTGCCCTCCCTACCACCTTCAGAGAGGGTGAGAGCCCGACACCACCTTGGCTCCAGGCTCCGGTTCATAATTATCTCGACCTCAGCTCACTCCGGAAGGAGGGTACTCCGGCTGCAGTGCATTGCTCACGGTTTGTCGAACTTCGTGCTCGCCTTGCCGGTCACACCTTTATTTACACCGATGGCTCCAAAACTGACGATGGTGTCGGCTGTGCCTTTGTCGTCGGGGCCGCCACCTTTAAATACCGGCTCCTCGACCAATGTTCCAGCTTTACGGCCAAGCTTTTTGCTCTCCATCAGGCCGTTCAGTATGCCCACCGCCACCGCCATTCATCGTATGTACTCTGCTCTGATTCACTCAGTGCTCTTCAGAGCCTTGGAGCTCCCTATCCGGTCCATCCCTTGATTCAACGGATACAGCAGTCCCTCCATTCTTTCGCTGATAATGGTGGTTCTGTCAGCTTTCTGTGGGTTCCCGGACATGTAGGAGTGCCTGGGAATGAGGCTGCGGATGCTGCAGCCAAGGCTGCAGTCCTCCTGCCTCGGCCAGCCTCCCATTGTGTCCTGTCATCTGACGTTCGTGGGGATGTAAGTAAGAGGCTTGTGTCGTTGTGGTGGGATGCTTGGTCATCCCACCAAGGAAACAAGCTCTGGGCAGTAAAACGGCTCCAAACTGCTTGGACGACCTCCTCCCGACCATCTCGGCGCGAGGAGGTCCTTCTGACCAGGTTGCGGATTGGGCATTGCCGGTTTAGCCACCGCTACCTGCTCTCCGGTGACCCAGCCATGCAGTGCCCTTCTGGTCAAGCATTAACAGTGCGCCATGTTTTATTGTCGTGTCCCCGTTTTAGTCAATCTCGTGTTGTCCTGTCCCTGCCATCTACTTTACCGGATGTTTTAGCTGATGACGCTCGAGCAGCTGCTCGTATTCTGCGTTTTATAACTTTAACTGGCTTGTCCAAAGACATTTAACCTTTTTACTTACTTTATCTGCATCTTTGTCAGGTCCTTCTGGTGTCCCCCCCATCCCCTTGAGTTGTAACAGATTCCATGTGCTCTAACAACAGTGACTGGGCGCTAATGACCTCAGCAGTTGAGCGCCCTTAAACCCAACCAAAAAAAAAAATACCCTGGGATCGTCTGTACGCCCTAAGGTTGCATGCTTCTTCCAGTTCGTTTCAGATCTTGTGGAAGCCTGCTCTACCTCTGTACCCTGCCCCCCTCTAAACGAGAACAACCACCGTAAGTCCCAGGAACAAGCCATACCCTCCATGCTTCCAGAGGGGCTGTCTCCCCCTTCACAACCTGAGTCTGACATATCATTTATGGAAATCACCCACCCTCATTGGTGATGACCACTGACCCAGCACCATGACTTCCTTCACCTTTTTTGTGTCAGCTGGACAATCGCCAAATGATAATACAGTGGAATTGGTTCAGGTATTACCATCACCTACCAGAAATATAGAAATTCGTTTCCTCCTATTCTGCATTCTGTCTTGCTCTTAAAGAAACACACTTCGGTGAGAACCACTCTCCAATGTTCTGTGGTTATCGGGCATTCTGTCAGAAACATGCCAGCGCTGGGATAGTGCCTGGAGGGATCTTACACTTTGGTTAATACCAATGTCATGAGTGAGAACAACTCCAGCAATCACCATTTACAATGTCTACCTCTGTCCAGGTAAACCACTTCCTGATGTTGATCTACACTATGTGATCAAAAGTATCCAGACACTCCCAAAAAATACGTTTTTCATATTAGGTGCATTGTGCTGCATACTGCTGCCAGGTACTCCATATTAGCATCCGCAGTACTCATTAGACATCGTGAGAGAGCAGAATAGGGTGCTCTGCGGAACTAAGACTTCGAACGTATTCGAGTGATTGGGTGTCACTTGTGTGATACGTCTGTATGCGAGACTTCCACATTCGTAAACTTCCTAGATCCACTGTTCCTGATGTGATAGTGAAGTGGAAACGTGAATGGACACGTACAGCACAAAAGCGTACAGGCTGACATCGTCTGTTGACTGACAGAGAATGCTGACAGTTGAAGAGGGTCATAATGTGTAATAGGCAGAGATCTCTCCAGACCATTACACCGGAATTCCAAACTGCATCAGGATCCACTGCAAGTACTACGACAGTTAGGGCGGGAGGTGAGAACTTGGATTTCATGGTTAAGCAGCTGCTCATAAGCCACACCTCACACTGGTAAATGCCAAACGACACCTCGCTTGGTGTAAGGAGTGTGAACATTAAACTATTGAATAGTGGAAAAACGTTGTGTGGAGTGACAAATCACGGTAGGCAATATGATGGCAGGGAGTGGGTATGGGTATGGGTATGGCGAATGTCCAATAAACGTCATCTGCCAGTGTGTGTAGTGCCAACAGTAAAATTCGGAGGTGGTGGTGCTATGGTGTGGTTGGGGTTTTCATGGAGGGGGCTTGCACCTCCTGTTGTTTCACATGGCACTATCACAGCACAAGCCTACATTGATGTTTAAAGGATCTTCTTGCTTACCAGGGCTGAAGAGCAATTCGGGGATGGCGATTGCATCTTTAAACACGATTGAGCATGGAGTGGTTACATGACAATAACATCCCTGTAATGGACTGGCCTGCACACAGTCCTGACCTGAATTCTATAAAACACCTTTGGGATTTTTTGAAACGGTGACTTCGTGCTAGGCCTCACCACCTGATATCGGTACCTCTCCTCAGTGCAGCACTCGGTGAAGAATAGGCTGCCATTTCCCAAGAAACCTTCCAGCACCTGATTTAATGTATTCCTGCGAAAGTGGAAGCTGCCATAAAGGCTAAGAGTGGGCCAACGCCATATTAAATTCCAGCATGACCGATGGAGGGCGCTACGAACTTGTAAGTCGTTTCAACCCAGATGGCCAGATACTTTTAATCACATAGTGTACCTAACTTAATACAGCAACTCCATTGCCCATGCTTCCTCCTCAGGGACTTCAGTGCACACCACCTCCTATGGGGCAGTTCTACGTCGACAGGTGGGGGTCTTATAATTGACAAATGACGATTCCCCTACCCATTTCAGTGCCACTCATGGCACCTTTATTGCTATTGATCTCACGATCTCTTTCCCTGCTCTCTTGGCTTCCCTACATTGGTCACCCCATGATCGTCTGCGTGACAGTAACCACTTCCTGCTGATTCTATCGTTCCCTGCCACCGCCAGGCATCCAGGCCACCACATTGGGCATTCCGCATTCCGCAGAGCTGGTTGCCTTTATATACACCCGCTGTGCACCTCAGCACCTCTCTCGGATTGCATTGATGCAGTCATGCAAGATGTCTCTTCTTCAGGCCACTGGCCCTGCTATCGCATATCCCCCACGTTATCGACCAGTACTCTAGTGGACCAAGAATGCTATCGCTATCCAGGACCGCCAACAGGCGCTGCAACGATTTGTGACATCCTTCGCAGAGCAACCTTACCGCTTATAAGCGCCTGTATGCTAAAGCTCGCTACCTTATTAAGCAGAGTAAAAAAAATTGCTGCAAGTGCTATGCTTCCCCCCTGGGGATGTATACCTTTTCATCCCAGGTTTGGTCCAAGGTCCATAGCCTTTTGGGCTGCCAACAACAATAAACGGTCCTAGGTCTTGTCCTACAGAGTGCTCTGTGCAGTGATCCATATGACACAGTTTGTGACAGCATTGGCGTTCTCTTCCTAACCTGCTACCTTTCTCCAGCACAAACGCAAAGTTCAACAAACCCCACTCTGTTTCAAACTCCACCCAGCTGAATCCTCTAATGAATGCTTCACTGAACGAGAATTCATGTGGGCTTGCACCTCTTCACATACATGGCCCGAGGCTCAGGTTCCATCCACAACCGGATGATCCATCACTTGGATGTTACCCAGAAACATCATCTCTGGGTCATCAGTGGCATTTGGCTCACAGGCGCCATTCAAACACAATGGCGAGATAGCATAGTTACCCTGTCCTCAATCCTGGGAAGAAACCATCTCTAGACAGCTACCACCCAATCAGCCTGACCAATGTACGTTGCAAATCGCTTGAGAGGATGGCTACCTTGGTGTGGTTTTCTTTGACCTACATAAGGCATAAGACACAGCACTGTCATATTTGTCACCCACCATGATTTGAGTTTCATGGCCCCCATCAGATTTTTATCGCAGAGTTCTTTTCCACTAGCTCTTCTGGGTTATCCCCCTGCGTGTCCAGGGGTTAGAATAGGCTCGAGGTATTTCTGCCTGCTATAAGAGGCGACTAAAAGGAGTCCCACACGTTTTGGCTTCTATGTGATGGTCCCCTGTTAGGTTTGACTTCCAGTCTTCCAAATTTTTCCGAAGAGCGAGCCAATTGGGGAAGGGCGCCGTGCATGGTGCATCATGTAGATCACGCATTGAGATCGTTAGCCCACTTTCTCGTTGTCGCATTGCAGTCCCGCTCATTCTCCATCTCTTGGGTGAGGACACCTTCCTGGGTGCGTTTCCCACCATGCACTACGCAGTGCCGCTTTCTGCGCCGACGATGACCATGGACTTCTTTGCACCTGATGTCCAGCATGGTAGTCAGTCCATTGTGGTAGGGCCACTGTATACCCTGTTGGTTGTACCCTCCTGACAATACAGGGATCGCTCTGCTGATGCCTGCACAGTTAACTCCCCACGTGTGCCATGGAGTAGATACCAATCTCCTTGGGGCATCAGGACTTCCAGAAATGGCCATCCTACCAAGTGGCCCTTGCTGAGGCTGTGTGGCGCCCGTGGGGAGGGCCCTTCGTTGGAGTGGGTGGCATCAGGTCGGATGACACACATTGAAGCGTAGTACGTCATCTCTTGCTGGTGGCAACCCACCAGCAGTCTCGAAGCGTTCCTGGGCTCAACTCAATGTGCAGAAATATGACCCCAAGATGTTTCCCTCCCTGGCCACACCATGGGAGGAACGCCAGGCTAAGGATGGCAGCAAAGCTTCATCATCCCAGTACAACATCAGTATGAGAGTTGATGGGGAATCATTCATGTCAACAAAGCCTCAGCATTTTGCGGAGCATTTAGAGGACAAGTTAGGGGAGGTGGAGGGCTTGTCCAAAATACGCTCTGGGTCAGTCTATAATAAAATCAGCGCCCTCTGCCCAGTCGTGGGCATTATTCGCCTGTGATTAGCTGGGGGATGTTTGTTTCAATCACACCCCATAAGAGCATAGATAGAGTCCAGGGTATTCTATTCCATAAGGACCTTCTTTTACAGTCTGATGACGAGCTGCGCGCCAATTGAGAGTGCCCAGGTGTTCACTTCGTCCAGCACATCCATTGGGGTCCGAGGGATAATCAGGTTGCCACCGGTGCCTTCACCTTGGCCTTCGAGGATGACAAATGACCCGAGGAGGTCAAGGTGATGGTCTACTGCTGTGGTGTCAAGCCATATATCCCTCTCCCAGTGCGGTGCTTTAAGTGCTGGAAGTTAAGCGACATGTCCTCCTGCTGTACTTCCAGCGCCGCCTGTCAAGATTGTGGACGTCCTTCCAATCCCAATACTCCATGTGCCCCGCCTCCCATCTGTGTCAACTGTGGAGAGCACCATTCTCCTTGCTCGCTGGACTGTAGGATTCTACAGAAAGAAGATAATAGAATACAAGACCCTGGACCACCTGACCTACACTGAGGCTAAGCGAAAATACACTCCTGGAAATTGAAATAAGAACACCGTGAATTCATTGTCCCAGGAAGGGGAAACTTTATTGACACATTCCTGGGGTCAGATACATCACATGATCACACTGACAGAACCACAGGCACATAGACACAGGCAACAGAGCATGCACAATGTCGGCACTAGGACAGTGTATATCCACCTTTCGCAGCAATGCAGGCTGCTATTCTCCCATGGAGACGATCGTAGAGATGCTGGATGTAGTCCTGTGGAACGGCTTGCCATGCTATTTCCACCTGGCGCCTCAGTTGGACCAGCGTTCGTGCTGGACGTGCAGACCGCGTGAGACGACGCTTCATCCAGTCCCAAACATGCTCAATGGGGGACAGATCCGGAGATCTTGCTGGCCAGGGTAGTTGACTTACACCTTCTAGAGCACGTTGGGTGGCACGGGATACATGCGGACGTGCATTGTCCTGTTGGAACAGCAAGTTCCCTTGCCGGTCTAGGAATGGTAGAACGATGGGTTCGATGATGGTTTGGATGTACCGTGCACTATTCAGTGTCCCCTCGACGATCACCAGTGGTGTACGGCCAGTGTAGGAGATCGCTCCCCACACCATGATGCCGGGTGTTGGCCCTGTGTGCCTCGGTCGTATGCAGTCCTGATTGTGGCGCTCACCTGCACGGCGCCAAACACACATACGACCATCATTGGCACCAAGGCAGAAGCGACTCTCATCGCTGAAGACGACACGTCTCCATTCGTCCCTCCATTCACGCCTGTCGCGACACCACTGGAGGCGGGCTGCACGATGTTGGGGCGTGAGCGGAAGACGGCCTAACGGTGTGCGGGACCGTAGCCCAGCTTCATGGAGACGGTTGCGAATGGTCCTCGCCGATACCCCAGGAGCAACAGTGTCCCTAATTTGCTGGGAAGTGGCGGTGCGGTCCCCTACGGCACTGCGTAGGATCCTACGGTCTTGGCGTGCATCCGTGCGTCGCTGCGGTCCGGTCCCAGGTCGACGGGCACGTGCACCTTCCGCCGACCACTGGCGACAACATCGATGTACTGTGGAGACCTCACGCCCCACGTGTTGAACAATTCGGCGGTACGTCCACCCGGCCTCCTGGCCTCCCGCATGCCCACTATACGCCCTCGCTCAAAGTCAGTCAACTGCACATACGGTTCACGTCCACGCTGTCGCGGCATGCTACCAGTGTTAAAGACTGCGATGGAGCTCCGTATGCCACGGCAAACTGGCTGACACTGACGGCGGCGGTGCACAAATGCTGCGCAGCTAGCGCCATTCGACGGCCAACACTGCGGTTCCTGGTGTGTCCGCTGTGCCGTGCGTGTGGTCATTGCTTGTACAGCCCTCTCGCAGTGTGCGGAGCAAGTATGGTGGGTCTGACACACCGGTGTCAATGTATTCTTTTTTCCATTTCCAGGAGTGTACAAGAGGCTCCATCGTGTGCACATGACATCAACCTACACTGCTGCTACATCAACAGTTCTACCATCTCCCGTTTCACTGCGTACTGTTGGCTCTCAGAGCCGTCAGACTCCACCAGCCCCCCCTTGATGGTGGTGGGCACTTTCTTCCCTGTTGTTCCTGCACCACCTACTTTGGGAGCAACACCCCCCAAACCATCAGGGACATCAGTCCCCACTTCTGAGCTGGGGAAGTCCACTGGACCTGACAGGATACCAATTCGATTCTACATAGAGTATGCGAAAGAACTTGCGCGCGCCCCCCCCCCCCCCCCCCCCGCCCGCCTTCTAACAGCTGTGTACTGCAAGTCTCTAGAGGAGTGGAAGGTTCCAAATGATTGGAAAAGAGCACAGGTAGTCCCAGTTTTCAAGAAGGGACATCGAGCAGATGCGCAAAACTATAGGCCTGTATCTCTGACATAGATCTGTTGTAGAATTTTAGAACATATTTTTTGCTCACGTATCATGTCATTTCTGGAAACCCAGAATCTACTCTGTAGGAATCAACATGGATTCCAGAAACAGCTATCGTGTGAGACCCAACTCGCTTTATTTGTTCATGAGACCCAGAAAATATTAGATACAGGCTCCCAGGTAGATGCCATTTTCCTTTACTTCTGGAAGGCGTTTGATACAGTTCCGCACTGTCGCTTGATAAACAAAGTAAGAGCGTACGGAATATCAGACCAGCTGTGTGGCTGGATTGAAGAGTGTTTAGCAAACAGAACACAGCATGTTGTTCTCAATGGAGAGACGTCTACAGACGTTAAAGTAACCTCTGGCGTGCCACAGGGGAGTATTATGGGACCATTGCTATCCACAATATATATAAATGACCTAGTAGATAGTGTCGGAAGTTCCATGCGGCTTTTCGCAGATGATGCTGTAGTATACAGAGAAGTTGCAGCATTAGAAAATTGCAGCGAAATGCAGGAAGATCTGCAGCAGATAGGCACTTGGTGCAGGGAGTGGCAACTGACCCTTAACATAGACAAATATGATGTATTGCGAATACATAGAAAGAAGGATCCTTTATTGTATGATTATATGATAGCAGAACAAACACTGGTAGCAGTTACTTCTGTAAAATATCTGGGAGTATGCATGTGGAACGATTTGAAATGGAATGATCACATAAAATCAATTGTTGGTAAGGCGGGTGCCAGGTTGAGATTCATTGGGAGAGTCCTTAGAAAATGTAGTCCATCAACAAAGGAGGTGGCTTACAAAACACTGGTTCGACCTATACTTGAGTATTGCTCATCAGTGTGGGATCCGTACCAGGTCGGGTTGACAGAGGAGATAGAGAAGATCCGAAGAAGAGCGGTGCGTTTCGTCACAGGGTTATTTGGTAAGCGTGATAGTGTTATGGAGATGTTTAGCAAACTCAAGTGGCAGACTCTGCAAGAGAGGCGCTCTGCATCGCGGTGTAGCTTGCTGTTCAGGTTTCGAGAGGGTGCGTTTCTGGATGAGGTATGGTGCGGTACCCCTGAATGTCCTGGCTGCCCTGATTGATCAGCTCCCTAAACTTTTCTTACTTCTGGGCGATTTTAACGCCAATAACCCCTTGTCGGATAGTACCATGCTTACTGGCCGAGGCAGAGGAGTTGAATATTTACTGTCCCAACTCGACCTCAGCCTCTTAAATACTGGGGCTGCCACACATTTCATTGTGGCTCACGGTAGTTACTCGGCCATTGATTTATCAATACGCAGCCCACGACTCCTCCCATCTGTCCACTGGACAGCACATGACTTGTGTGGTAGTGACCACTTCCGCATCTTCCTGTCACTCCCTCCGCATCACGCCCACGGACGCCTACCCAGATGGGCTTTAGACAAGGCAGACTGGGAAGCCTTCACCTCTGCTGTCACCGTCGAATCTCCCCCAGATATTACCATCGATGTTGTCGTTGAGCAGGTCACCATAACGGTCGTTTCTGTGGCAGAAAACGCTATCCCTCTTTCTCTAGGGTGCCCCCAGCGAAAGACAGTTGCTGAAACCATTGAAGAGCGTCGGTGAGACAGCGACATAAGCGGCATTATTCTGTAGAGCACCTCGTAGCCTTTAAACGGCTTCGTGCCTGCGTTCACCAGCTTATACAAAGACGGTAACAGGAGTGTTGAGAGAGGTTGTTTCGACCATCGGGTGCCATAAATCACCTTCCGAAGTATGGACCAAGAACAAACGTCTTTTAGGGCACCAGACCCCAACGGGTGTCCCTGGCGTTAACATCAATAGCGTATTGCCTACCGATGCAAATGCAGTTGCCGAGCACTTTGATGAGCACTATGCTCGCGCTTCTGCATCGGAGAATTATCCCCCAGCATTTCGCGTCCTCAAATGGCGGATGGAAGGGATGGTTCTCTCGTTCACTACACGTCACAGTGAAAACTATAACGACCCATTTACAGAGTGGGAGCTCCTCAGTGCCCTTGCATGTTGCCCTGACACTGCTCCTGGACCGGATCGGATCCACAGTCAGATGATACATCTCTCGCCTGACTACAAGCTGCATCTCCTCCTCGTCTGAAACCGGATCTTGTGCGATGGCGTCTTTGCACCATAATGGCGTGCGAGCACCGTCATTCCGGTGTTCAAACCCGGTAAGAACCCGCTTGACTTGGATAGCTATTGGCCCATTAGCCTCACCAACGTTCTTTCTAAGCTGCTGGAACGCATGGTGTGTCAGCGGTTGAGTTGGCTCCTGGAGTCAAGTAGCCTCGTGGCCTCATGTATGGGCGGCTTCCGCCAGGGTCGCTCTATCACTGATAATGTGGTATCCCTAGAGTCTGCCATCCGAACAGCCTTTTCCAGACGCCAACACCTGGTTGCCATCTTTTTTGACTACGTAAAGCATACAACATGGCCTGGCGACATCATATCCTTGCCACATTGTATGAATGAATGGGGTCTCTGGGGCTCGCTCCCGATTTTTATCCAAAAATTCTTGTCGCTTTGCACTTTGTGTCCAAGTTGGTGCCTCCCATAGTGTCGCCCCCCCCCCCCCTCCCCGCCTGTCCAGGAGAATGGCGTCCCACAAGGCTCTGTATTGAGTCTTTCTCTTTTTAGTGGCCATTAACGGTCTAGCAGCAGCTGTAGGGCCTTCAGTCTCACCATCTCTTTATGCAGACGATTTCTGCATATCGTACTTCCGCTCCAGTACTGGTGTTGCTGAGCGGCACCTGCAGGGAGCCATCCACAAGATGCAGCCATGGGCTGTAGCACATGGCTTCAGGTTCTCAGCCGCAAAGTCGTGTGTCATGCACTTCTGTTAGTATCGCACTGTTCATCCAGACTCAGAACTTTATCTTCATGACGATCCACTCACTGTGTTGGAGACATACCGGTTCTTAGGACTGGTTTTTGACGTCTGATTGACTTGGCTACCTCACCTCCAGCACCTTAAGTGGAAGCGCTGGCAGCACCTCAACGCCCTACATTGCCTGAGCAACCCAAATTGGGCTACAGATCCCCCTCTACGCTGCTGCAGCTCTGCAGATCCCTTGTCCAACCCCACATTGACTTTGGGAGTGTGGTTTATGGTTCGGCAATGCCCTCAGCGTTGCATTTACTCGTTCCTGTGCACCACTGTGGGGTTCGAATAGCGAAAGGAGATATTAGGACAAGTCCAGTGACCAGCGTACTGGTGGAGCATTTGGTCCCTCCATTGCAGATCAGACGTGCACAACTGGTCGCCAGTTCTGCTGCACACATTCGTAGTTCTCGTCAGCATTCGAAGTACTGTCCCGTTTTCCCGCCCGCGGCAGTCCATCTCTCACGTCGGTGGACCAGGTTGGCTCTAACGATTGCGGTTCACGTGTGGTCCCTTCTATCCAAACTGGAGTCCTTGCTTTTACCACCTCTACTTGAGGTCAGTTTACTTACGCTTCCATGGTGTACGTCTCAACCGCATCTTCGCCTGGACCTTTTGCATGCACCTAAGGGTTCTGTTAACCCCGCCACTCTCTGCTCTCACTTTCTCTCGATTCTTGACGTGTTCCAGGGCTCTGACGTGGTTTACGCCGATGGCTCGATGACTGATGGTCACTTAGGTCGCGTAGGGCGCGTAGGGCGCGTAGGGCGCGTAGGGCGCGTAGGGCGCGTAGGGCGCGTAGGGCGCGTAGGGCGCGTAGGGCGCGTAGGGCGCGTAGGGCGCGTAGGGCGCGTAGGGCGCGTAGGGCGCGTAGGGCGCGTAGGGCGCGTAGGGCGCGTAGGGCGCGTAGGGCGCGTAGGGCGCGTAGGGCGCGCGTATATTCATGGAGGGCATACTGAACAGCACTCCTTGCCAGACGGCTGCAGTTTTTGCACTGCATAGTTGGCGGCCATATCTCACGCTCTTCAGCACATCCGCTCATGCCCTGGGGCGTCATTTCTCCTGTGTACAGACTCATTGAGTAGCCTACAAGCTATCGACTGGTGCTACCCTCGCCATCCTCTGGTAGCGTCCACCCAGGAGTCCATCTATGGCCTGGAACGGTCATGTCGTTTAGTGTTTTTTTTTTTTTTTTTTTTTTTTTTTTTTTTTTTTTTTTTTTTTTTTTTTTTTTTTTTTAAATTCCGGGACACGTCGGAATCCCAGGCAACAAATTCACCGACAGGCTGACCAAACAGGCGATGCGGAAACAGCTTATGGAGATAGGCATCTCCAAAGCTGACCTGCATTCTGTCTTACGCCGCAGGGTTTACTGGCATTGGGAGATGGAATGGCATAACAGTACTCACATCAAACTGCGTCTTATTAAGGAGATTACGAATGTGCATAAGTCTTCAATGCGGTCCTCTCGCAGGAAATAAGCTGTCCTCTGCCTTCTCCACATGGCTAACGCATGGTTACCTACTCCGTCGCGAGGACCCACCTCAGTGTCGCTGTGGCTCCCAAATGACAGTCGTTGTCCTCTTGCTGGACTGCCCACTCTCCACCTCTCTTCGGCGGACTTTCAACTTTCCCAGCTCCCTACCTTCAGCGTTGGGCGACGATGCCTCAGCGGCAGCTTTCGTTTTAAGTTTTATCCGTGAGAGTGTATTTTATGCTTCTATATAGGTTTTAGCGCATGTCGTTTATCCCTCTGTGTCCTCCACCCTAGAAGCAGAGTGGCTGGCTTTTCCTTTTTATTCTCGTGGTCGGCCAGCCAGTGTAATCTGCTTTCTTGTTTTACTCTTCTGTTTCTAGCGTCTCTCTGTTGTTTTCTTGTCCTCTTTCGTTGCTTTTAGTGTTCGTTACCTTTCCTTCGTTCTTGTGCTTTTCTTTTCTTTCCATTTCGTGTTATATGTCTCGTCCGTTTTATTCTCACACTTGTATCAGTGTTCTTTTAGGACCAACGGACCGATTACCCCGTAGTTTGGTCCTTTCCCCCTTCTTTTCAATCAACCAACCAACCAACCAACCAACCAACCGATCTTCTGGGTTAGAGTTGGCACTTCACACAGCACCTCTCAGATTCAGGAGAACAGCTATCCTACAGGATTCTGTGTTAAGTGTCACACTTTTCCCTCGCCGCCAACAATGAATTTGAACCTCTGTTGCGCCTCTGGTAACTCTGGCGTTCTACACTACTGGCCATTAAAATTGCTACACCAAGAAGAAATTCAGATGATAAACGGGTATTCAGGACAAATGTATTACACTAGAACTGACATGTTATTACATTTTCACGCAATTTGGGTGCAAAGATCCTGAGAAGTCAGTACCCAGAACAATCACCTCTGGCCGTAATTACGGCCTTGATACGTCTGGGCATTGAGTCAAACAGAGCTTGGATGGCGTGTACAGGTACAGCTACCCATGCAGCTTCAACACGATACCACAGTTCATAAAGAGTAGTGACTGGCCTATTGTGACGAGCCAGTTGCTCGGCCACCATTGACCAGACGTTTTCAGTTGGTGTGAGATCTGGGGAATGTGCTGGCCATGGCAGCAGTCGAACATTTTCTGTATCCAGAAAGGCCTGTACAGGACCTGCAACATGTGGTCGTGCATTATCCTGCAAAATGTAGGGTTTCGCAGGGATCGAATGAAGGGCAGAACCACGGGTCGTAACACATCTGAAATGTAACGTCCACTATTCAAAGCGCCGTCAATGCGAATAGGTGACAGAGACCTGTAACCAGTGGCACCCCATACCATCACGCTGGGTGATACGCCAGTATGGCGATGACGAAAACACACTTCCAATGTGCGTTCACCGCTATGTTGCCAAACACGGATGCGACCATCATGATGCTGTAAAGAGAACCATGATTCATCCGAAAAAATGACGTTTTGCCATTCGTGCACCCAGGTTTGTCGTTGAGTACACCATCGCAGGCGCTCGTGTCTGTGATGCAGCGTCAAGGGTAACTGCAGCCATGGTCTCAGAGCTGATAGTCCATGCTGCTGCAAACGTCGTCGAACTGTTCTTGCAGATGGTTGTTGTCTCGATCCTGAGTCAACAGATGGGGACGTTTGCAAGACGTGGCCGCATGATCCGTTACACCAGTGCGGATAAGATGCCTGTCATCTCGACTGCTAGTGATAAGAGGCCGTTGGGATCCAGCACGGCGTTCCGTATTACCCTCCTGAACCCACCGATTCCATATTCTGCTAACAGTCATTGGATCTCGACCAACGCGAGCAGCAATGTAGCGATACGATAAACCGAAATCGCGATAGGCTACAATCCGACCTTTATCAAAGTCGGAAACGTGATGATACACATTTCTCCTCCTCACATGAGGCATCACAACAACGTTTGACCAACGTTTCAACTGCTGTTTGTGTATGAGAAATTGGTTGGAAACTTTTCTCATGTCAGCACGTTGTAGGTGTCGCCACCGGCGCGAACCTTGTGTGAATGCTCTGAAAAGCTAATGATTTGCATATCACAGCATCTTCTTCCTGTCGGTTAAATTTCGCGTCTGTAGCACGTCATCTTCGTGGTGTAGCAATTTTAACGGCCAGTTGTGTACGCCACGAGTTTTTTGCATGTGGTGCAGCTCCCAATAGGTAGCATCTGCTCAACATCAGCTCAAAGACACCATCCAATGGGTCTTTACGTGACCCTGCCTCGTGGCTTCCAGTTTTTTCCACATCAAATCATGGGTTAAATATTTTTGCCATCTTCCCACAGTACACCCCAATCGATAACTTTATTTTCTTGACCAGTGCGTAGATGTTGGAAGACAGTGCCATTTCTTCGGCCATCTTTTGTATAAAAAGCTGATGTGGCTGCCTCATATTCGTCACCTGAAGACTACTTGCATGTGTAAGCTTAATGCTCTTGCCTCTCGGTCCACACGTCTTGGGGTGCACACTGTGCTACTCTTCTCCATCTATACCGTTCTCTGATTTTGTCCAGAGTGGATTATGGTAATCAGGTTAATGGCTCTGTGGCTCCTTCCACTCTCAAACTACTTGACCCAGTTGATCATTGCAGGGTGCACCTGGCTCTCGGTGACTTTTCGCTAGTCCTATCGATCGTCTCCTCACAGAAGTTGGGATTCTCCCTCTACACATAACATGGAGCCATTCTTACGCAATCACCATTTGAGGATTCCCTGGCCATCCCAAGTACGCCATCCTCTCTGGAAATGAGTGATATCTCCATCCCAATAGCTGCCCTCAGGTGGGACTGCTGCTTGTAATTCGTCTCACTTCCCTCTGTCGGGATCTCATCTCTACTTTCTGGAAAGTGTCCCATGCATTTCCTCCCTGTCCTTGAACCAATGGTTCTAAAATGATAAAGTGGGATATGCTTTTACATCTCTTACTGGCATGGAACACCATTTACTGCTGGGATCACATAGTGCATTCACCTCCTCAGGGCTCTGGATTTGTTGGCTGGGTACGGGCTTGGCGATTCCGGGTTTCCTGAGCTGGGGATTTGTAAGCACTGCCAGTCTTCTGTCACCGTAAGCTCTCGTCATGCTTCACTGAGCACTATGTGGCGCAGCGGTGGAACATTGTATCTCAAGGAACAGGGCTCTTGGCTTGACTGTCCAGATCACGAGTACGGGATAAACCTCTATCAAAAAACTCTCA
Source organism: Schistocerca piceifrons (assembly GCF_021461385.2). NCBI lineage: Eukaryota > Metazoa > Arthropoda > Insecta > Orthoptera > Acrididae > Schistocerca > Schistocerca piceifrons. The sequence goes on from NC_060149.1 coordinate 578,051,520, forward strand.
ATCTCAAGGTGTGCTGTGTGCTGATGGGGTGCATGGCTGTTGAGGTGGAACAGTCGTTAGCCAGCAACCTCTGGGCAACCTGCCACATCTCAGTCATATAAGGCTTACTCAGCACGCAGGGCTCTGTCTGAGTGGACCATTATTTCCCTAACTGCTTCTGGGACTAAGATGGAACCCTTGACATCATCAGCGTCTCCTCCCAGTGGGACGGGTGTACCACCTGGTTGTGTTCACACCCATTCATCAAAAATAATGAGAGGGGCTACTCCTGATAATAAAAATACTTTGGATTACAGTAACATGCCTCGTGGAATCATGAGTAACAATGTATTTCTGGTGATAAAGTGGAAGGAGGGGACATATGAAAAAGTGTCCCCCTTTTAAACCCATAAGTGTCTGGAAGGCCTTGCTGGAATATAAAACTCTATAAAACAATTGCATAATGTCTCATTGTTGGTCGAAACAAACAGGTCAAAGCAGGTAGACCACCTTAAGAAATCGCAGAAACTGGCTGATTGTGATATAATCGTTGAGATGCACACCTCTCCCAACTCCACTAAGGGTCTTGTTACATGTCGAGATATCATGGACATGGATATAGCAGAATCGAAGCGAGAATGGGCATTTGAGGGAATAGTCGATGTGGAGCAACGAACTCGGAGGAATAACAGAGCAGCTCAAAAGACTGCCACTTTTACTGTCACATTCAATTCTCCGTCACTGGCTGAACATCTTACGGTGGGATTCCATCGACTTAATGTTCGGCCTTACATTCCAGACACTATGCAATGCTGTAAATGGCATTGTTTCGGTCGTACAACCACGAGTTCTGGAGGTGAAACGATCTGCAGGAACTGCGGAAAAGCCGCTCATGACCCTAGGTCTGACTGCCTGTATCTGGGGATCTGCATCAACTGCTCTGGGAACCATCCAGTCTAGAGCCGAGACTGCCTTGTTTTTGCTGAAGAACGCAAAATACTGGAGATAAAAAGTGGCCAAGCGGATCCCCTATGCCAAAGCCAAAAAAGAATACAAGGCAACAAAACCCCAGTCTTTGCCACCTCATTCTTTCATGGTGCGGAAACCTGTTCCCAAGCTGGACGCCTCGACACAGACGACGTCTCGTGTGCTTGTATCCACCACAAGCACCTGTACTTGCATGTGTGCATGTCAAGGGAAAAAGAGTAAGGGCAAAACAATCCAGGCAGCTGCACTAGGAACATCAAACAACAGTTCTGCAGCAAGCATGCCGAGGGTAAAAGAAAAGCAGAGTGCCTTTTGCGCCCCCTTTCCCCCCTCATCCTTGAAGGGACAGGGTGAAGGGAAAGGCTCATGATGTTTCGGTCAAAAGCTGTCCCGAGCGCTGTCAGAAGTAATTTTTTCCTGTCTGACGGATCCGGAGGATATTGTGGAGTTGCATGCCTTGGACCGAGGCAGCCCCTTCACGCCCCCTCATTCTTAAAGTGATCCTCCTCCCCGGAGGAAAGGGCCAAGGGAGGCGTTGCCATGTTTGTCACTCATACGCACCACTTCTCTGTTCTCCCCTTGCCTACTGATCTGCAAGCAGTTGCAGTTCAAATTCATGTGTGTTGGAGGATCACTGTTTGCTCACTGTATCAACCTCCGCAAGGTGCACTAGACTCTGAGGCTATCGCAGATCTTATTGCGCAACTCCTGCGACTATTCCTCCTCCTGGGACTATTCCTCCTCCTGGGAAACTTCAATGCCCATCATGTCTTGTGGGGCTCTACCAATACTTGCCCTCAGGGTTTTTTTTTTTGGAGGGCGTCATGACGTCTTATGAGCTGTGCATCCTGAACACGGGTATTCACCCACATTTCTCTACTGCTACTGGGAAATTCTCAGACACTGACCTCTTTCTGTCATTGACAACCTCCATTCCAGTGACCACTTCCCAATCGGCCTTCACCAACTAAATGGCTCACCACCTGAAGTTACACCTCCAAAACGGATGGTCAGCAGGGCTAACTGGACATGTTTCAGCCAGCTGGCTGTGTTCGAACACTGTAACAGCATCCAAGGATGGGTGGACCATATCACATGAGTGATCTATCATGCCACTGACTCCTCCATCCCACAGTCCTCAGGTTATCGTAGGAGACGACCAGTATCTTCGTGGACAGATGAGTGCCATTCCGCGATCCGGGAATGGCGTATGGGTCATCGACATTTTAAATCCCGACTGACAGCAGACAAGCTTAGGGCCTTTAGAGTTGCAAGGGCCAAGGCTCAACGCCTCATTAGGGAGAGTAAGAAAAGGTTGTGGCAAGTGTTCCTGGACTCCATCAATCGTTCCACTTCCATAAAAATATGGGAAGCCATCTAGAGGATGTCCAGTAAGCGAAGCTGTTTACTGATAGCTGCAGTGCCAAAACGGGCGCCTCCAAACAATACCCAGAGACATTGCTCAGATGCTATCCGAACATTTTGCACAAGCTACTGCCAATGCAAGCCAGGATCTGGCGTTTCATTGCTATCATGTGACTTTAGAGAAGGAAAAGTTGGACTTCAGGTCCAATAGTTCTGAGGCCTACATCTCCCCTTACTCCACTGACTGAGATTCGTGACACTGCACTTGGTCACAACCAAATCCGGTACTGCACGCTTAGACATTTGCCATCGCCATCAAAGGAAATCCTCATTGAATGTTTTAATCTAATGTGGCAGACAGGCAGCTTCCCCAACTCGTGGAAGGAGGCAATTCTGATCCCTCTCCTCAAACCAGGAAAGGACTACACATGTCCCATTAGTTATTGGAGTATTGCCTTCATGAGCTGTGCAGGAAAGACCCTGGCGCGAATAGTTAACCATCGCCTGGTCTGGTTGTTAGAGACCAGATAGGGAACTGGTCCTCCCAGAAGCCATGAAGAGCACAGGGTGCAGCCAACTGCAGATGGTTACTCACGTCAGTACCAATGATTTGTGTCGCTTTGGATCAGAAGATATTCTCTCTGGTTTCGAGCGACTAACAAAAGTGGTAAAGGCTGCCAGTCTTGCTTGCAACATGAAAGCAGAGATGAGCAAATGCGGCAGAGTCGACAGGACCGATTGCGGAACTCTGGTACAGAGCCAGGTGGAGGGTCTGAATCAGAGGCTCAGACAGTTCCGCGACGATGTACGCTGCAGATTCCTCAACTTGAGCCAAAGGGTGGTTGGATTTTGGGTTCCACTGAATAGGTAAGGTGTCTACTACACGCAGAAGGCGGTTACACGGGTAGTAGGGGCTGTGTGGCGTGGACTGGGCGGTTTTTTAGGTCTCGGGAAAACACAAGAAGGGCTTCAGTCACAAAGGGTTCAGGCCACACACAGGAAGAACGTAGATACAGGAACCATCGTTATAACAGTTGTAATCTGTCGTAGCTGTGTTGGGGAAGTGCCAGAGCTCCAAGTGCTAATAGAAAGCACTGATACTCGAATCGTTATAGGCACTGAAAGTTGGCTATAGCTGGGGATAAGCTCAGCCGAAATTTTTGCGAAGAACCAAACGGTGTTTCGAAAGGATAGGCTAAACAGTTAGGAGTGGCGTGTTTGTTGTTGTTAGAAGTAGTTCATCTTGTCGTGAAATTGAAGTAGATAGTTTCTGTGGGTGTGGGCTGAGGTCATTGTCGGCAACCGGAATAAAATAGTAATTGGATCCTTTTACCGACCTCCCAATTCAGATGATACAGTTGCTGAAAGGTTAAAAGAAAATTTGAATTTAATGTCAATATGTACCTGACTCAGACAGTCATACTTGGTGGAGACTTTAATTTACCCTCGATATGTTGGCGAAAATACATGTTTAATTCCGGAGGTACGCATAAAACATCACCCGAAATTGTGCTAAACGCATTCTTTGAAAATTATTTCGAGTAGTTAGTTCAGGAGGCCCATGCGGATAGTAATCGGTTGTGAAAAGACACTTGATCCCTTAGCAACAAATAATTCTGAGTTAATAACAAGCATCAAAACGGATACAGGGATTAGTGAACACAGGGTTGTCGTAGAAACATTGAATATTGTAACCCCCAAATCCTCCAAACATAAACGAAAAATATACCTATTCAAAAAAGTAGATAAAAATTCACTTGGCGCCATCCTGAGAGACAATCTCCACTCCTTCCAAATTAACAATGTAAGTATAGACCAGATGTGGCTTGAATTCGAAGAAATAGTGTCTGCAGCAATTGATACATATTTAAAAAAATTAATGAACGACGGAGCTGATCTTCCTTGGTACACAAAACGGGTCAGAATACTGTTGCAGAAACAAAGAAACAAACATGCCAAATTTAAACAGACCCAAAACCCCCATGATTGGCGATCTTTTACAGAAGATCGAAATTTAGCACGGACTTCAATGCGAGATGCTTATAACAGTTTCCACAACGAAACTTTGTCTCGAAACCTGGCAGAAAATCCAAAGAGATTCTGGTCGTATGTGAAGTATGCTAGCAGCAAAAAAACAATCAATGTCTTCTCTGCGTGACAGCAATGGAGATACTATCAAAGACAGCGCTGCCAAAGCAGAGAACTAAACACAGCCTTCATAAATGCCTTCACAAAAGAAGACGCCCCCCAGGGGGTCCACAACTCTTCTGTGGACACGTGCATAGCGAGCACGGGACCCCGAGCTCGTGGCCCTCCTTCCTTTCTGGGCTGCATACCTTCCCTTTCCGCATCCTTCCCCGTCCCCCATCTTGCCCACCCCCCCCCCCCCCCTCACCTGTGGCTCTTTCCTTCCCGTTCTCCCCCTCTGGGAGTATGGTTTGTGTCTACGTCTGGAGACGGACGCTCGAAACTGTTACAAATTCCTTGCTTTCTACACTTGCAAGTCTTTGTCCTTCCTCTGTCCTTCCCTCTTCCTTCCCTCTTCTCTTTGCCCTTTTCTCCACTGCAGCGTTTGAGACCCCCTCTTCTTTCCTTTCCCTTTCCCTTTCTCTTTCTTCCTCCCTGTGCGTGTCTGAAGGCCAACCCACGCATTTCCATGCGTAACCAGTGACGGGGTAACGCGTAATTCCCCACCACGGGTAGACAGGTAGGACACGTACGTACCCTCTGGTAATGGCCAGACCCAGGGAGGGGTGATTACCCGAGCTGATACCTTCCGAAAGTGCCGATTGGTCCATCCGTCCGTTTGCCGGGAGGTGTGACCTGAGGTGCGAACAATCACCTAAGGCGGGAGTGCCCTTAGAGAGGGCCCCCACAAGGGAGGAGCGCGCCATCGGAGACGCCGGTAATCATGGGGGATTCTTCCGCAATGATTTCCTCACCTTCCACTATGTCTGCTCACAAGCGTAAGTTCACTGAGTCTCAGCCACAGACAGTTCTTCCATCGTTGCCACAGTTCCTTGTTGTTTCTCGGTCTGATGGTCACGACTTCTCCACAGTCAACCCTTTCATTATTCAGAAAGGTGTCGACACAATTGCAGGTCCTGTAAAGTCTTGTTCCAGATTACGGAATGGCACCTTGTTGTTAGAAACAGTCAGTGCCCTCCAGGCACAAAAATCGCTACATACTTCACTTCTCCACACCTTCCCTGTCCGGGTTGAAGCGCACCGCACTTTAAATTCCTCGCATGGATTCGTTTATACACGCTCCCTCGATGGATTGTCTGACGAAGAAATTCAGCACTACCTGTCTGACCAGGGCGTAACGGCTGTTCATAGAATTATGGAAAGGGTTGACACGAACATCATTCCAACCCGCACTGTTTTCTTGACATTTGACAAAGTTCAACTCCCATCAAAAATCAAAGCAGGCTATGAGATAATTTCCGTTCGCCCTTATGTCCCAAACCCTACGCGTTGCTATCGGTGTCGGCGGTTCAATCACACCAGCCAGTCCTGTTCCAATCCGGCCAAATGTGTTACGTGTGGCAAGGATGCCCATGAGGGTGCTTGTCCACCTCCATCCCCTTGCTGCATCAACTTTATTGGTGACCACGCTGCTTCCTCTCGAGATTGCCCCAGTTTTAAGGACGAAAAGCTCATCCAGGAAATCAGAGTGAAGGAAAAGGTGTCGACCTTTGCTGCTCGAAAATTATTCGCAAGTCGACAGCCCACCGTGCCTCATACAGGGAAATACAGCACTGTCCTTGCTTCTCCTCAGCCAACAAAGGAGGCGGCCACGCAGACTTACGACGTCACCTTTAGTGCCACGGTCGTCAGATCAGCCAGCACAAAGATCGCCCGTTCAACATGACAACTTTCGCCTGCCCACTGTATGGCTCACCCTTCATCGGGTTCTGCTAAATCTCGAGCCCAAAAGTCAGACACCAAGACTTGGAAAAAAGAGCATACTCGAAGGTCTTTTACATACCCCAACTTCACAACCATCGGTTCCTCCTTCATCTAAGCAACATACTTCCAAGAAGGCTACTAAGAAACCCAGTTCATCTCCTTCTCTGCCAAGGCGTGTCTCATCTACAGCACCACCTGGCGGACATCGCCCTCGGCCGTCTTGTGTATCGCCGAGGCGCACTGCTGGTGGCCGATCAACTGGCCGATGGCTGGTGGCAGGAGCTGCTCCTGAACAACCCATGGATCAGGATCTTCTGCCTTCGACTGAATGCCATTCCATGCTGTCGGTCGCAAGCTCTGAGCAGTCGTCGAGTTGACAGCGACCTTGGTCACATTCCTCCATTTTCTGTTCACTCTATGTCCATTATCCACTGGAATATCCGAGGCATTCGAGCCAATCGGGATGAATTGTTGGTCCTCATACGATCCTACTCGCCGGTCATCTTCTGCCTTCAGGAAACAAAGCTGCGTCCCCATGACCGCTTTGTTCTCCCCCATTTTCAGTCTGTCCGATATGATCTCCCCTCTGTTGAAGGCACTCCAGCCCATAGAGGACTCATGATTCTTCTCCATGATACTCTCCATTATCACCCTATCCACTTAAACACTTCCTTCCAAGCTGTCGCCGTCCGCCTTTCCCTTTCTGGATACACGTTCTCTCTTTGTACTGTATACATTCTATCGTCCACACCAATGGCACAAGCTGTTCTCCTTCATCTTCGTGGTCAGCTTCCACCCCCCTATTTGCTGGTTGGGGACTTCAATGCCCACCACCCGCTTTGGGGATCTCCACATCCTTGTCCACGTGGCCCACTATTGCTAGACGTCTTCCACCAAGCGGATCTAGTTTGCCTCAACACTGGGGTCCCTACATTTTTATCTGCCTCCACGACAAATTTATCTCATTTGGACCTTGCGGTCGGTGCTGTTACGCTAGCTCGGCGCTTCTAATGGTTCGCCCTTGATGATACACACTCGAGTGACCACTTTCCATGTGTCCTTAGACTGCAGCCTCAACTGCCATATATGCGCCCGCGACGCTGGAAGTTTGCCCAAGCCGATTGGACACTTTTTTCGTCTCTAGCGACATTCGATGACCGTCACTTTCCCAGCGTCGACGATGAGGTCACACACATTACCGACGTTATTCTCACAGCTGCGGAACACTCAATACCACACACCTCCGACTTGCCCCGGCGCCCCCCAGTTCCTTGGTGGAACGAGGCATGCCGTGACGCAATACGTGAGCGGCGACATGCTCTTCGCGTTTTCCGCCACCATCCTACTTTGGCCAATTGTATCCGCTATAAGCAGTTCCGTGCGCGATGCCGTCGCGTCATCCGCGATAGCAAGAAGGCAAGCTGGAAATTCTTTATTAGCTCATTTAACACCTTCACTCCCTCCTCGGAAGTTTGGAGTCGACTTCGATGGTTCTCAGGCGCGCCTAGTTTCTCCCCGGTCTCTGGGCTCACTGTCGCGCATGATACATTAGTGGACCCCATCGTAATTTCTAACTTTTCCCCCCAGGGGGTCCACAACTCTTTTGTGGATACGTGCATGGCGAGCACGGGGCCCCGAGCCGCTGCAGCCTTCTTTCTCTTCGGGCTGCATTTCCTTTCCCTTCCCTTCGTTTCCCCTTCATGCTCCTTTCCCCTCGCCCTCTCCTCTCCCTCTATTGGTGTCCTTGCTTATGTTGGCCCCCGCTATCCTCCTGGTTCTGTTGCTTTTACACTCCGGCTTTGTTGCATAATCATTTCCTCCTTTTGGCATTCCTTGGTCCCCCTCTGGGGTTTGACCTCCATTCCAAAATTTCTCCTCCGTAGTGTGAGCCATTTGGGGAAGAGCACCTTACCTAGTGTCTCCGATGTGCGCCACCCTAGTACATTCCACCTTTTTTTTCACGTTGTCTGATGCTAGGGTGCATAGCCAGCACGGTAGAGCCAGCCCGTGTGGCGGGGTCGCTATGTACCCTTCTGGTTGAGCCCCTGAACACACAGGGATCACACTTTGATACCTGACCTGTGACCACCTCACGCATGCCTTGGAGTGGTTGCTCGTCATCCTGGAGCATCGGAACTCCCGGCAATGGCCGCCGTGCCAGACGGCCCTTGCTGTGGCTGGGTGGCGCCCGTGAGGAGAGCTCCTGATCGGTGTGGGTGGTATCAGGACGGACGCTATGCAGATGAAACACATACGGGTCCAAAACTCTGGCCATTCTTCTGCGGCCGTCTCTCTGCGTGGAACTGATTCATCAAGTGCTGCTTCTCTTGCCCCTTCGGCCTTCCCTTCCATGGCTACCCCCTGGGAAGACCCCCCTGCGGGTTCGGGGGTTAGAATAGGCCCGCGGTATTCCTGCCTGTCGTAAGAGGCGACTAAATGGAGTCTCAAACGTTTTGGCCTTAATGAGATGGTCCCCATTAGGGTTTGACCTCCATTTTTCCAAATTCCACAGAAGTACGAGCCTTTTGGGGAAGGACACCTTACGTGGTGTACCACTGGTCCTAAGTGCACTACGACCTTGGCACTCAGCATTGCACTGGCGTTGTAACCATACCCACTATTCCTCAAATTTGGCCTCAACGCGTGATGGGTTGTCCAAGTTACGCCCATAGTGCGTCTCCATCTGCACCAGCGATTATGATGGACTTTCCATGGCACCAGAAATCCAGCACGGTAACCAGCCCGTTGTGGTGGGATCGTCATGTACCCTCTAGGTTGTAGCCCCCTGACAACACAGGGATCGCCCCCCCAGGGGGTCCACAACTCTTTTGTGGATACGTGTGTAACGAGCACGGGACCCCGAGCTAATGTGGCCTTCCTTCCTTTCCGGGCTGCATACCTTCCCTTTCCGTATCCTTCCCCATCCCCCATCTTCCCCCCCCCCCCCCTCACCTCTGGCTCTTTCCTTCCCCTTCTCCCCCTCTGGGGAGTATGGTTTGTGCCTCCGTCCAGAGAAGGACGCTTGTAAATGTACCGCCCTCTTCGCCTTCCTTGCTTGTATGTCTTCATCTTTCTTCGTCCTTCTCTTTTCCTTACTTCTCTTTACCCTTGTCTCCGCTGCGTCGTTTGAGACCTCTCTTCTTTCCTTTCCCTGTCTCTTTCTTCCTCCCTGTGCGTGTCTGAAGGCCGACCCACGCACTTCCATGCGTAGCCGGTGACGGGGTAATGCGTAATTCCCCGCCCCGGGTAGACAGGTAGGACACGTACGTACCCCCTGGTAACGGCCAGGCCCAGGGAGGGGTGATTACCCGAGCTGATACCTTCCGAAAGTGCCGATTGGTCCCTCCGTCCGTTTGTCGGGAGGTGTGACCTGAGGTGTGAACAATCACCTAAGGCGGGTGTGCCCTCGGTGAGGGCCCCCACAAGGGAGGAGCGCGCCATCGGAGACGCCGGTAATCATGGGGGATTCTTCCGCAATGGTTTCCTCACCTTCCACTATGTCTGCTCACAAACGTAAGTTCACTGAGTCTCAGCCACAGACGGTTCTTCCATCGATGCCACAGTTCCTCGTTGTTTCTCGGTCTGACGAAGGTCACGACTTTTCCACGGTCAACCCTTTCATTATTCAGAAAGGTGTCGACGCAATTGCAGGTCCTGTAAAGTCTTGTTCCAGATTACGGAATGGCACCCTGTTGTTGGAAACACACAGTGCCCTCCAGGCTCAAAAATTGCTGCGTACTTCTCTGCTCCACACCTTCCCTGTCCGGGTGGAACCGCACCGTACCTTAAATTCCTCGCATGGAGTCGTTTATACACGCTCCCTCGATGGATTGTCTGACGAAGAAATTCAGCACTACCTGTCTGACCAGGGCGTCACAGCTGTTCATCGGGTTATGAAAAGGGTTGACTCGAACATCATTCCAACCCGCAATGTCTTCTTGACATTTGACAAAGTTCAACTCCCATCAAAAATCAAAGCAGGCTATGAGATAATTTCCGTTCGCCCTTATGTCCCAAACCCTACGCGTTGCTATCGATGTCAGCGGTTCAATCACACCAGCCAGTTCTGTTCCAATCCGGCCAAATGTGTTACGTGTGGCAAGGATGCCCATGAGGGTGCTTGTCCACCTCCATCCCCTCGCTGCATCAACTGTATGGGTGACCACGCTGCTTCCTCTCGAGATTGCCCAGTTTTTAAGGACGAAAAACTCATCCAAGAAATAAGAGTGAAGGAAAAGGTGTCGACCTTTGCTGCTCGAAAGTTACTCGCCAGTCGACAGCCCACTGTGCCTCAGAAAGGAAAATACAGCTCTGTCCTTGCTTCTCCTCAGCCAACAAAGGAGGCGGCCACGCACACTTGCGACCTCACCTTTAGTACCACGGTCGTCAGATCGGCCAGCGCAAAGATCGCCCGTTCAACCTCACCACTTTCGCCTGCCCACACTATGGCTCACCCTTCGTCGGGTTCTGCTAAATCTCGAGCCCAAAAGTCAGACGCCAAGTCTTCGAAAAAAAAGCATTCTCGTGAAGAGTTTTTACGTACCGCAACTTCACAACCATCTGTTCCTCCTTCATCTAAACATCATACTTCCAAGAAGGCTACGAAGAAACACAGTTCCTCTCCTTCTCCGCCAAGGCGTGTCCCATCTACAGCACCACCTGGCGGAAATCGCCCTCGGCCGTCTTCTGTGTCGCTGGGGCGCACTGCTGGTGGCCGGTCAACTGGCCGATCGTTGGTGGCTGGAGCTGCTCCTGACCAACCTATGGATCAGGATCTTCTGCCTTCGACTGAATGCCATTCCATGCTGTCAGTCGCAAGCTCTGAGCAGTCGTTGAGCTGACAGCACCCTTGGTCACGTTCCTCCATTTTCTGTTCACCCTATGTCCATTATCCACTGGAATTTCCGCGGCATTCGAGCCAATCGGGATGAATTGTTGGTCCTCATACGATCCTACTCGCCGGTCATCTTCTGTCTTCAGGAAACAAAGCTGCGTCCCCATGACCGCTTAGTTCTCCCTCATTTTCAGTCCGTCCGATATGACCTCCCCTCTGTTGAAGGCACTCCAGCCCATGGAGGACTCATGATTCTGCTCCACGATACTCTCCATTATCACCAAATCCCCTTAAACAGTTCCTTCCAAGCTGTCGCCGTCCGTCTTTCCCTTTCTGGATACACGTTCTCTCTTTGTACGGTGTACATTCCATCGTCTACACCAATGGCACGAGCTGATCTCCTTCATCTTCTTGATCAGCTTCCACCCCCCTATTTGCTGGTTGGGGACTTCAATGCCCACCACCCGCTTTCGGGATCTCCACATCCTTGTCCACGTGGCTCACTATTGCTAGACGTCTTCCACCAAGCGGATCTAGTCTGCCTCAACGCTGGGGTCCCCACATTTTTGTCTGCCTCCACGACAAATTTATCTCATTTGGACCTTGCGGTCGGTACTGTTCCGCTAGCTCGGCGCTTCGAATGGTTCGCCCTTGATGATACACATTCGAGTGACCACTTTCCATGTGTTCTTAGACTGCAGCCTCAACTGCCATATATGCGCTCGCGACGCTGGAAGTTTGCCCAAGCCGATTGGACACTTTTTTCGTCTCTAGCGACATTCGATGACCGTCGCTTTCCCAGCGTCGACGATGAGGTCACACATATTACCGACGTTATTCTCACAGCTGCGGAACGTTCAATACCACGCACCTCCGAATTGCCCCGGCGCCCCCCAGTTCCTTGGTGGAACGAGGCATGCCGTGACGCAATACGTGAGCGGCGACGTGCTCTTCGCATTTTCCGTCACCATCCAACTTTGGCAAACTGTATCCGATATAAGCAGCTCCGTGCGCGATGCCGTCGCGTCATCAGCGATAGCAAGAAGGCAAGCTGGGACTTCTTTACTAGCTCATTTTTAACACCTTAACTCCCTCCTCGGAAGTTTGGAGTCGGCTTCGACGGTTCTCAGGCGTGCCTAGTTTCTCCCCGGTCTCTGGGCTCACTGTCGCGCATGATACCTTAGTGGACCCCGTCGCAATTTCTAACTCATTGGGTCAGCACTTTGCTGAGATTTCGAGCTCTTCAAATTACCCGCCAGCGTTTCTCCTGAAGAAACGTGCAGCGGAAGTGCGACATCTTGCTTTCTCCTCTCAAAATCACGAAAGCTACAATACTGTTTTCTCCATGCGGGAACTCCAACATGCCCTCTCTTCTTCTCGCTCTTCCGCCCCAGGACCGGATGGTATCCATGTCCAAATGTTGCTGCATTTATCAACCCATAGCCTGCGTTACCTCCTTCGCCTTTACAATCGAATTTGGACCGACAGTACCTTTCCCAGGCGCTGGCGGGAAGCTATTGTCGTTCCCGTTCCGAAACCTGGAAAGGACAAACGTCTCCCCTCTAGCTATCGCCCCGTTTCTCTCACGAGTAGTGTCTGTAAGGTTTTGGAGCGTATGGTGAATTACCGTTTAGCTTGGTGGCTGGAATCCCGCAGTCTTTTAACACCAGCCCAATGCGGATTCCGAAAGCATCGTTCTGCCGTTGACCATCTTGTTGCTCTCTCCATTTCTATCATGAACAATTTTCTCCGGAAACGCCAAACGGTAGCAATATTTTTTGATCTGGAGAGAGCATACGATACCTGTTGGAGGACAGGCATCCTCCGCACACTGTTCTCTTGGGGCTTTCGAGGCCGGCTGCCCCTTTTTCTTCGCGAATTTATGGCAGAGCGCACATTTAGGGTGCGGGTGAACACTACTCTCTCCCTTACTTTCTCCCAAGAAAACGGGGTACCCCAGGGCTCCGTGCTGAGTGTTGTACTGTTTGCCATCGCCATTAATCCAATTATGGATTGTCTCCTTCCTGATGTCTCGGGCTCCCTCTTTGTGTACGATTTTGCGATCTACTACAGCTCTCAACGGACCAGCCTGCTTGAAAGACGTCTTCAAGGATGTCTCGATCGCCTCCACTCCTGGAGCATCGAAACCGGCTTCCGTTTCTCACCCAGTAAGACCGTTTGTGTTAATTTTTGGCGTCGTACGGAGTTTCTTCCGCCCTCCTTACATCTGGGTCCTGTCAACCTTCCGTTTTCCGACGTCGCTAAATTCTTGGGTCTTATGTTTGACAGAAAACTGTGCTGGTCCTCCCACGTTTCCTATCTTTCGGCTCGCTGTCTGCGTTCCCTCGACACCCTCCGTGTCCTGAATGGTACCTCCTGGGGAGCGGACCGAGTGGTCCTTCTCCGCCTCTATCGCGCCTTAGTGCGCTCGAAATTGGATTATGGAAGCATAGTCTACTCCTCTGCTCGGCCGTCTATTCTTCGGCGTCTCGACTCTATCCACCACCGTGGATTACGTTTAGTGTCTGGAGCTTTTTACACCTGCCCTGTGGAAAGCCTTTATGCTGAGACTGCTGAACCTCCGCTGTCCAATCGGCGAGCAGTCCTTCTGAGTCGTTATGCTAGCCATCTGTCTTCCATGCCTGCTAATCCAGCCCATGACATTTTTTTCGACGCCTCCTTTGATGTAGGATACGCAGGCCGCCCCTCCTCCCTACTACCACCGGGAGTCCGCTTCCGTCAACTGCTCCATTCTCTTTCCTAAAACCTTCTTGACAACTTGGGGTACAGCACCGCCTTGGCTCCGTCCCCGGATCGACTTGCTGAGAGACCTATGTCAATTTCCCAAGGATGGTACCCCTACACTTGTCTACCGTCGGGCATTTGCTGCTCTATGTGCACAAATGACGGAAGCCACATTTATTTACACCGACGGCTCGAAAACATCGTTAGGTGTAGGGAGTGCCTATATTGTTGGCGACACCCCAAATCACTTTCGGCTTCCCGACCAGTGTTCGGTTTATACTGCGGAGCTTTACGCTGTTCTCCAGGCTGTCCACTACATCCGCCGCCATCAGCGGATACAGTACGTAATCTGCTCAGATTCTCTCAGCTCTCTCCCAAGTCTCCAAGCTCTTTACCCTGTGCACCCTCTGGTCCACCGGATTCAGGACTGTCTGCGCTTGCTCCACCTGGGGGGCGTCTCAGTGGCGTTCCTCTGGCTCCCGGGACACGCTGGTATCTGTGGGAATGAGGCGGCCGATATAGCGGCCAAGGCTGCAGTCTCTCTTCCTCGGCCAGCTATTCAGTCTCTTCCGTTTACCGATCTACGGAGCGGTTTATGTCGCCAAGTTGCTCATTTATGGCATGCGCATTGGTCAACACTTCCCCATAATAAATTGCGGGAAGTGAAAGCCCTTCCTTGCCCTTGGACCTCTTCCTCCCGAACGCGTCGTCGGGAGGAGGTAATTTTAGCTAGACTCCGGATAGGGCACTGTCTTTTTAGCCATCGACACCTTTTAAGCGGTGATCCTCCCCCACTCTGTCCCCACTGCTCTCAGCTGTGGACGGTCAGACACCTTTTAATTGAATGCCCCTATTTTAATCCGTTACACTCCAGTCTACAGCTATCGCCTGATCTATCGTTGATTTTAGCAGATGACACGCGCTCAGCTGACCGCGTTCTACAGTTTATTAGTGACAGTGAAATGACGTCAGTCATTTGATTTTTTTTTTTTTTGGGGACAACCAACCCCTTTCTATAGTGGATTTTTAAGCATTCCTTCTGCCTTTAGTTTCTCACATTTTATGACATTGTTCCCCTTGCTGCTGATTTTAAATTTCGTTTTTTTCCTGTTTCCTACGTCACGGGCTGGGCGCTAATGACCATAGAAGTTTTGCGCCCTAAAACCACACAAAAAAAAAACACAGGGATCGTACTGCCGATACCTGAGCTGCACCCTCCCCACGTCGGCCAAGGAGTAGATGCCCGTCTCCTTGGGGCATCAGGACTCCCGGCAATGGTCATCCTGCCAGGTGGCCCTTGCTGCGGCTGGGTGGCGCCCGTGGGGAGAGCTCCTGGTCGGAGTGGGTGGTATCGGGGCGGACGTTTCGCAGATGAAACGTCAACATGTATCAGGTCGCTCTGCGGCCGAGTCTTTCAAAAGAAAAGGTACCGTTTCTAGTCCTGGTTCTCCTGCCCTTTCCCCCTTGGCCACTCCATGGGAGGAGGGACAGGCCCGCCGGCTTGGGGCGAAGTACTTCCCCCACTATTTGGTCTGTTCTCGAACAGATGGGGGGACGTTCGCCACCTCCAAGCCCATGTTCTTTGTTCAGCACATTGAGGACGTCTTCGGGGAAATAGAGGCTCTCAGCAAGATGCGTTCAGGGTCCGTTCTTCTCAAGACCACCTCCGCCACACAGTCGGCGGCGCTCCAGGCGTGCGACCGCCTAGGGGACATCCCAGTATCCATTGTACCACATCTGGCACTAAATAGGACGCAGGGGGTTATATTTCATCGTGACCTCCTGCTACAATCTGATGAGGAGCTCAGGGCCAACCTGGAGCGCCGAGGCGTGCATTTCGTCCGGCGAGTCCAGCACGGCCCCAAAGACCGTCGCATCGACACCGGGGCCTTTATCCTTGCCTTCAAGGGGGACGTTCTCCCGGAGAAGGTAAAGGTGATGTGCTACCGGTGTGACGTGCAACCTTACGTCCCGCCTCCTATGCGCTGTTTTAGGTGTTTGCGCTTTTGGGCACATGTCCTCACGGTGTGAGGCTGAGCCCCTTTGTGGCGATTGTGGACGTCCTCTTCGTGAGGAACATACATGCACCCCACCACCTCGGTGCGTTAATTGTCCTGGCGTCCACTCGCCTAGATCCTCAGACTGCCCCACCTATCAGAAAGAGAAGAAGATACAAGAAATCAAAACTTTGGATCGGCTCTCTTATTCTGAGGCCCGGAAGAAATACGACCGCCTCCATCCCGTGTCATTGACCACTTAGTTCGCCTCAGTTGTGTCCACTCCTTCTGCGGTATCCTCACCCCTCTCCTGTCCCCCCTCCGCCTCCTCCGCCCATCAGGGGGCTCTGCCTCCGCCTCCCAAATATCTCCCTTCCAAATCCTCCTCCCCCGTGGCCCCCATCCCCTCTGCCCCAGGGGCCACCCTTCCTCCTCCTGCCCCCACGCCACCTGAGAAGCGATCCTCTTCTCAGGCATCCATCGGGGCAACGTTCCGGACCCCAGCTTCCGAGGTCCGGCGTTCCAAAACGGACCCCGCGCGTGAGGACCTTCTGCGGGTCAAGTCCACCATCCCTGTGCCTCCTCGGCCTTCCAAGAAGGCCTCCAAGAAGAAGTCTCTATCCCCCTCTCCACCCCGGCGCGTTTCGTCTGACGCTCCATCCGTGAGTCGCTGCTCCCGGCCGTCCTCAGTTTCGCCGGGACGCTCTGCTGCCAGGCGCTCCGCCGGCCTTTCGTCAGCAAATGATGCGGCCACTCCTACACAACCAGGGACAGCGGCCGCGGCTGGCGACGAGTCGATGGAACCGGATCCGCCTCCCGTCGGTTGTAGCGTTGTTCCCTCGAAACCTGGCCCTCCGCGGCCGTCGAGGTGACCGGCTCTTCCCTCGTCTCGTTCTCCCAACCTTTTGACTAGCGATGGCGTTGTTTCATTGGAACATAAGAGGTATTCGATCTAATCGGGAGGAATTACAACTGCTCCTCCGCCTGCACTGTCCGCTCGTCCTTGGTCTCCAGGAAACCAAGTTGCACCCGACTGACCGTATTGCCTTTACCCACTATACCTCGGAGCGGTATGACCTCACCCCTGTGGACGGTATCCCAGCTCATGGTGGGGTCATGTTGCTCGTTCGGGACGATGTTTATTACTATCCCATCTCATTGACCACCCCACTCCAAGCAATAGCTGTCCGCATTACTCTTTCTGCTTTTACTTTTTCAGTTTGTACCATCTACACTCCACCGTCATCTGCTGTTAGTCGGGCTGACATGATGCACCTGATCGTTCAGCTTCCCCCGCCGTTCTTATTGTTTGGCGACTTCAATGCCCATCATCCCCTTTGGGGCTCTCCTGCATCCTGTCCAAGAGCCTCACTCTTGGCGGATGTCTTCAACCATCTCAATCTTGTCTGCCTCAATACCGGCGCCCCGACTTTCCTCTCGGACTCTACTCATACCTACTCCCACTTGGACCTCTCGATCTGTTCTACCACTCTTGCCCGTCGGTTCGAGTGGTATGTCCTTTCGGACACCTATTCGAGCGACCACTTCCCCTGTGTCGTTCGTCTCCTGCACCACACCCCATCCCCACGTCCTTCGAGCTGGAACATACTGAAAGCTGACTGGGGACTTTACTCCTCCCTGGCGACCTTTCCGGACCACGATTTTCCCAGTTGTGACAGGTTGAATACCTCACGGCTGTTATCATCAATGCTGCCGAACGTTCCATTCCTCGTACTACTTCTTCTTCCCGTCGCGTTTCCGTCCCCTGGTGGAACGAGGCTTGTAGGGACGCTATCCGTGCTCGACGACGTGCTTTACGCACCTTTCGCCGCCATCCTACGTTGGCGAATTGTATTGAATGCAAACGACTCAGAGCGCAATGCCGTAGAGTCATCAAAGACAGCAAAAAAGCTTGTTGGGCCTCTTTAACCAGCTCCTTTAACAGTTTTACTCCCTCTTCTGTCGTATGGGGTAGCCTGCGCCGGCTGTCTGGCATTAAGGCCCACTCCTCAGTACCTGGCCTGACCTCAGGTAATGAGGTCCTTGTTCATCCTGTGGCTGTCTCCAACGCCTTTGGCCGCTTTTTCGCGGAGGTTTCAAGCTCCGCCCATTACCATCCTGCCTTCCTTCCCAGGAAAGAGGCAGCAGAGGCTCTGCGACCTTCCTTCCACTCGCTGAATCTGGAAACTTATAATGCCCTCTTTACTATGCGGGAACTCGAACGTGCGCTTGCACTGTCCCGGTCCTCTGCTCCGGGGCCAGATGCCATTCACGTTCAGATGCTGGCACACCTTTCTCCGGCGGGCAAAAGCTTCCTTCTTCGTACCTACAATCGCGTCTGGACCGTAGGTCAGGTCCCCATGCGTTGGCGTGACGCCGTTGTTGTTCCTATACCCAAACCCGGGAAGGATAGACACCTTCCTTCTAGTTACCGCCCCATTTCTCTTACAAGCAGTCTGTAAGGTGATGGAGCGCATGTTTAATGCTCGGTTAGTCTGGATTCTTGAATCTCGACGACTACTTACTAATGTCCAACGCGGCTTTCGTCGCCGCCGCTCCGCTGTTGACCACCTTGTGACCTTGTCGACATTCATCATGAACAACTTTTTGCGAAGGCGCCAAACGGTAGACGTGTTCTTCGACTTGGAGAAGGCTTATGATACCTGTTGGAGAGGAGATATCCTCCGCACTATGCACAGGTGGGGCCTACGCGGTCGCCTGCCCCTTTTTATTGATTCCTTTTTAACGGATCGAAAGTTTAGGGTACGTGTGGGTTCCGTATTGTCCGACGTCTTCCTCCAGGAGAACGGAGTGCCTCAGGGCTCCGTCTTGAGTGTAGCCCTTTTTGCCATCGCGATCAATCCAATTATGGATTGCATTCCACCTAATGTCTCGGGCTCTCTCTTCATCGATGACTTCGCGATCTACTGCAGTGCCCAGAGAACATGCCTCCAGGAGCGCTGCCTTCAGCGTTGTCTCGACAGCCTCTACTCATGGAGCGTGGCAAATGGCTTCCGGTTCTCTGAAGAGAAGACGGTTTGTATCAACTTTTGGCGATATAAAGCGTTCCTTCCGCCATCCTTACATCTCGGTCCCATTGTTCTCCCATTCGTGGACACAACTAAGTTTCTAGGGCTCACGTTGGACAGGAAACTGTGTTGGTCTCCACATGTCTCTTATTTGGCGGCCCGTTGTACACGTTCCCTTAATGTCCTCCGAGTTCTTAGTGGTTCGCTTGTATTGGTCCATAGTCCGATCGAAGCTGGATTATGGGAGCTTCGTCTACTCGTCCGCTCGGCCATCCCTATTATGCCGGCTCAACTCCATCCACCATCGGGGGATACGTCTTGCGACCGGAGCCTTCTACACTAGTCCTGTCGAGAGTCTTTACGCTGAAGCTGCCGAGTTACCATTGACCTACCGGCGCGACATACTGCTGTGTCGGTATGCCTGCCGGCTGTTGTCTATGCCCGAACACCCCTCTTACAAGTCCTTCTTCGCCGATTCTCTCGACCGTCAGTACGGGTTGTATGTGTCTGCCCTGCTGCCCCCCGGAGTCCGCTTCCGTCGCCTGCTTCGACAATTGGATTTTGCCCTCCCTACCACCTTCAGAGAGGGTGAGAGCCCGACACCACCTTGGCTCCAGGCTCCGGTTCGTATTTATCTCGACCTCAGCTCACTCCCGAAGGAGGGTACTCCGGCTGCAGTGTATTGCTCACGGTTTGTCGAACTTCGTGCTCGACTTGCTGGTCACACCTTTATTTACACCGATGGCTCCAAAACTAACGATGGTGTCGGCTGTGCCTTTGTCGTCGGGGCCGCCACCTTTAAATACCGGCTCCTCGACCAATGTTCCAGCTTTACGGCCGAGCTTTTTGCTCTCCATCAGGCCATTCAGTATGCCCGCCGCCACCGCCATTCATCGTATGTACTCTGCACTGACTCTCAGTGCTCTTCAGAGCCTTGGGGCTCCCTATCCGGTCCATCCCTTGATTCAACGAATACAGCAGTCCCTCCATTCTTTCGCTGATAATGGCGGTTCTGTCAGCATTCTGTGGGTCCCCGGACATGTAGGAGTGCCTGGGAATGAGGCTGCGGATGCTGCAGCCAAGGCTGCAGTCCTCCAGCCTCGGCCAGCCTCCCATTGTCTCCCGTCATCTGACGTTTGTGGGGATGTATGTAAGAGGCTTGTGTCCTTGTGGTGGGATGCTTGGTCATCCCTCCAAGGAAACAAGCTCCAGGCCGTAAAACCGCTCCCAACTGCTTGGACAACTTCCTCCCGACCATCTCGGCGCGAGGAGGTCCTTCTGACCAGGTTGCGGATTGGGCATTGCCAGTTTAGCCACCGCTACCTGCTCTCTGGTGACCCAGCCCCGCAGTGCCCTTGTGGTCAGGCATTAACGGTGCGCCATGTTTTATTGTCGTGTCCCCGTTTTAGTCAATCTCGTGTTGTCCTGTTCCTGCCATCTACCTTACCGGATGTTTTAGCTGATGACGCTCGAGCAGCTGCTCGTCTTCTGCGTTTTATAACTTTAACTGGCTTGTCCAAAGACATTTAACCTTTTTACTTATTTCATCTGCATCTTTGTCAGGTCCTTTTGATGTCCCCCCATCCCCTTGAGTTTTAGCAGGTTCCTTGTGCTCTAACACCAGTGACTGGGCGCTAATGACCTCAGCAGTTGAGCGCCCTTAAACCCTACCAAAAAAAAAAAAAAAAACTGTTCCGAAACCTGGAAAGGACAAACATCTCCCCTCTAGCTATCGCCCCATTTCTCTCACGAGTAGTGTATGTAAGGTTTTGGAGCGTATGGTGAATTGCCGTTTAGCTTGGTGGCTGAAGTCCCACAGTCTTTTAACACCTGCCCAATGCGGTTTCCGAAAGCATCGTTCTGCAGTTGGCCATCTTGTTGCTCTCTCCACTTACATCAAGAACAATTTTCTCCGTAAACGCCAAACAGTAGCAATATTTTTTGATCTGGAGAGAGCATACGATACCTGTTGGAGGACAGGCATCCTCCGCACACTGTTCTCTTGGGGCTTTCGAGGTCGGCTGCCCCTTTTTCTTCGCGAATTTATGGCAGAGCGCACATTTAGGGTGCGAGTGAACACTACTCTCTCCTGTAGTTTCTCCCAAGAAAACGGGGTACCCCAAGGCTCCGTGCTGAGTGTTGTACTGTTTGCTATTGCCATAAATCCAATTATGGATTGTCTCCTTCCTGATGTCTCGGGCTCCCTCTTTGTGGACGATTTTGCGATTTACTACAGCTCTCAACGGACCAGCCTTCTTGAACGACGTCTTCAAGGATGTCTCGATCGCCTCTACTCTTGGAGCACCGAAACCGGCTTCCGTTTTTCTCCCAGTAAGACCGTTTGTGTTAATTTTTGGCGACGTAAGGGGTTTCTTCCACCCTCCTTACATCTAGGTCCTGTCAACCTTCCGTTTTCAGTCGTCCCTAAATTCTTGGGTCTTATGTTTGACAGAAAACAGTGCTGGTCCTCCCATGTTTCCTATCTTTCGGCTCGCTGTCTGCGATCCCTCAACACCCTCCGTGTCCTGAGTGGTACCTCCTGGGGAGCGGACCGAGTGGTCCTTCTCCGCCTCTATCGCGCCTTAGTGCGCTCGAAATTGGACTATGGAAGCATAGTCTACTCCTCTGCTCGGCCATCTATTCTTCGGCGTCTCGACTCTATCCACCACCGTGGATTACGTTTAGTGTCTGGAGCTTTTTACACCAGCCCTGTGGAAATCCTTTATGCTGAGACTGCTGAAACTCCGCTGTCCAATCGGCGAGCAGTCCTTCCGAGTCGTTATGCTAGCCATCTGTCCCCATGCCTGCTAATCCAGCCCATGACATTTTTTCGACGCCTCCTTTGATGTAGGATACGCAGGCCGCCCCTCCTCCCTACTACCACCGGGAGTCCGCTTCCGTCAACTGCTCCATTCTCTTTCCTAAAACCTTCTTGACAACTTGGGGTACAGCACCGCCTTGGCTCCGTCCCCGGATCTGCCTGCTCTGTGACCTTTATCGATTTCCCAAGGAAGGTACCCCTTCACTTGTTTATCGTCAGGCATTTGCTGTTCTATGTGCACAAATGACGGAAGCCACATTTATTTACACCGACGGCTCGAAAACATCGTTAGGTGTAGGGAGTGCCTATATTGTTGGCGACACCCCAAATCACTTTCGGCTTCCCGACCAGTGTTCGGTTTATACTGCGGAGCTTTACGCTGTTCTCCAGGCTGTCCACTACATCCGCCGCCATCAGCGGATACAGTACGTAATCTGCTCAGATTCTCTCAGCTCTCTCCTCAGTCTCCAAGCTCTTTATCCTGTGTACCCTCTGGTCTACCGGATTCAGGACTGTCTGCACTTGCTCCACCTGGGGGGCGTCTCGGTGGCGTTCCTCTGGATCCCAGGACACGTTGGTATTTGTGGAAATGAGGCGGCCGATATTGCAGCCAAGGCTGCAGTCTCTCTTCTTCGGCCAGCTATTCCATCGATCCCCTTCGCCGATCTACGGAGCGTTTTATGTCGTCGTGTTCTTCATTTATGGCAAGCACATTGGTCGACACTTCCCCATAATAAATGGCGGGACGTGAAAGCTCTTCCTTGTGCTTGGACCTCTTCCTCCCGAACGCGTCGTCGGGAGGAGGTAATTTTAACTAGACTCCGGATAGGGCACTGTCTTTTTAGCCATCGACATCTTTTAAGCGGCGATCCTCCCCCACTCTGTCCCCACTGCTATCAGCTGTTGACGGTAAGACACCTTTTAATTGAGTGCCCCTATTTTAATCCGTTACGCTCCCGTCTACAGCTATCGCCTGATATATCGTCGATTTTAGCAGATGACACGCGCTCAGCCGATCGCGTTCTCGAGTTTATTAGTGCCAGCGAGATGACGTCAGTCATTTGAAGCTCTTTTTGGTGACAACCAACCCCTTTCTGTAGTGGATTTTTAAGCTTTCCTTCTGCTTTTCGTTTCTCCAATTCTATGACTTTCGTTCCCATTGCTGCTGGTTTCCATTTTCGGTTTTTTACTGTTTCCTAAGTCACGGACCGGGCGCTAATGACCATAGCAGTTTTGCGCCCTAAAAACAAAGCAAAAAAAACAGAAGAAGACGAAGTAAATATTCCAGAATTCGAATCAACAACAGCTGCCAACATGAGAAACGTAGAAGTAAATATCTTAATAAAAGCAAGTGTTTCGATCCAGACTGTATACCAATTATGTTCCATTCATAGTCTGCTGATGCATTAGACAATCATATACAACTTTTCGCTCGAAGAAAGATTCTTACCCGAAGACTGGAAAGTTGCACAGGTCACAACAATATTCAATAAAGGTAGTAGGAGTAATCCACTTAATTACAGGCCCAGATCATTAACGTAGATATGCAGCAGGATTCTGGAACATACATAGTGTTCGAACATCATGAATTACATGGAAGAAAACGGTGTATTGACGCACAGTCAACATGGGTTTAGAAAACATCGTTCTTGTGAAACACAACTAGCCCTTTATTCGCATGAAGTGTTGAGTGCTATTGACAAGGGATTTCAGATCGATTCCGTATTTCTGGAAGGCTTGTAGCGGAATTGCGTGCTTATGGAATATCATCTCATTTATGTGACTGTATTTCTGACTTCCTGTCAGAGAGGTCACAGTTCATAGTGACAGAAAGTCATCGAGTAAAACAGAAGTGATTTCTGACGTTCCCCAAGGCAGTGTTAAAGGCCCATTGCTGTTCCTTATCTACACACACCAAAAAACGTTTTGCATCACCTCGGTTCTGAGAGTTCCGGGAACTGTACAGAAAATTGGAATAGAGATCAACATAAACATCATTCCTGCCCTTTCTATAGCTCATGAAAACCACACATTGCATGTTGTACCGTCATACAGCGAGACCTTCGGAGGTGGTGGTCCAGATTGCAGTACACACCTATAAGGAGGGGGCAAGGCAGTTTCTGGCGAATTTTGTTACTGCGGGTTGCCTACATCTGGGGCAGGTATGCACTCAATTGTTCTCCTTTGATTAACAGGGACTTACCCTATTCTGCTAAGTGGTTTTCCATGTCGCTGCATTCAACCTATTGTCCCCCCCTCCCCCTCCCACAACACCCTGTGTTGGGTGTTATTACCGGCCACCAGGTTCCACCGTGACAGTTCCAGAATCATTCAAAGGGAGTCTACACTCTCTATCGCTGAAGTACCCAGATCGTGCTATATTAGTTGGAGGCGACTTCAACCTACCTAGTATAGATTGAGATGTCTATGAATTCATTACAGGTGGTACAGATAAGCCGTCGTGTGAATAACTTTTGAACACATTATCCGAAAACTGTCTTGAGCAGCTAAATCGACAGCCAACATGTAATGGAAATATTTTAGATCTGGTAGCCACGAACAGACCAGACCTCATCAATGGTGTCAGTATTGAGACAGGGATTAGTGATCATGATGTTGTCATTACGACTATGGAGACAGTTAAAAAGTCGGTCAAGAAGGCTAGGAGAGTATTCTTACTAGAAAGAGTAGATAAGCAGTTCTTAGCATCCCACTATCCCACTTAGTAAATGAATCGACTTCATTTACTTCTGGTGCGATGGACGTGGAATAATTATGGGCAAATTTTAAACACATTGTAAATTATCCATTGGAGAATTTTGCGTTGAAAAAGTTGGTTACGGACGGAAAAGATCCACTGTGGTTTAACAGCGCAATTCGGAGAATGCTCAGGAAGCAGACAGTTGTACTCACGGTACAAGAAAGACCTGGAGAATGAGGACAGGCAAAAGTTAGTAGAGATTCGTGCTGCTGTAAAAAGAGCGATGCGCGAAGCATACAACCACTACCACCATCATACCTTAGCAAAAGATCTTGCTGAAAACCCAAGGAAATTCTGGTCTTACGTAAAATCGGTAAGCGGGTCGAAGGCTTCCATCCAGTCACTCACTGATCAGTCTGGCCTGGCAACATAAGACAGCAAAACGAAAGCTGAAATTTTAAATTTAGCATTCGAGAAATCTTTCACGCAGGAGGATCGTACAAACACACCGCCGTTTGAGTCTCGTGCGGATTCCCTTAGGGAGGACATAGTGATAGACATCCCTGAGGTTGTGAAGCAGCTGAATGAAAATAAATAAATCGCCAGGTCCTGATGGGATTCCAATTCGGTTTTACAGAGAGTACTCTACTGCATTGGCTCCTTACTTGCATTTATCGCGAATCTCTTGCCCAACGTAAAGTCCCAAGTGACTGGAAAAAAGCGCAGGTGACGCCTGTATATAAGAAGGGTAGGACGGATCCTCAAAACTACACCGAGCGAGGTGGTACACTGGACTCGCATTCGGGAGGACGACGGATCAATCCCGCGTCCGGCCATCCTGATCTAGGTTTTCCGTGATTTCCCTAAATTGCGCCAGGCAAATGCCGGGATGGTTCCTTTGAAAGGGCACGGCCGACTTCCTTCCCCGTCCTTCCCTAACCCGATGAGACCGATGACCTCGCTGTTTGGTCTCTTCCCGCAAGCAATCCAATCCTCAAAATTACAGACCAATATCCTTAACATCGGTTTGTTGCAGGATTCTCGAACATATTCTCAGTTCGAATATAACGAATTTCCTTGAGACAGAGAATTTGCTGTCTGTGTATCAGCACAGCTTTAGAAAGCATCGCTCCTGCGAAACGCAACTCTCCCTTTTTCACATATCTTGCGAACCATGGGTGAAGGGTGTCAAACGGATGCCTTATTCCTTGACTTCCAGAAAGCGTTTGACTCGGTGCCCCACTGCAGACTCCTAACTAAGGTACGAGCATATGGGATTGGTTCCCAAATATGTGAGTGGCTCGAAGACTTCTTAAGTAATAGAACCCAGTACGTTGTCCTCGATGGTGAGTGTTCATCGGAGGTGAGGGTATCATCTGGAGTGCCCTGGGGAAGTGTGGTAGGTCCGCTGTTGTTTCCTATGTACATAAATGATCCTTTGGATAGGGTGGATAGCAATGTGCGGCTGTTTGCTGATGATGCTGTGGTGGACGGGAAGGTGTCGTCGTTGAGTGACTGTAGGAGGATACAAGATGACTTGGACAGGATTTGTGATTGGTGTAAAGAATGGCAGCTAACTCTAAATATAGATAAATGTATATTAATGCAGATGAATAGGAAAAAGAATCTCGTAATGTTTGAATACTCCATTAGTGGTGTAGCGCTTAACACAGTCACGTCAATTAAATATTTGGGCATAACATTGCAGAACGATATGAAGTGGGACAAGCATGTAATGGCAGTTGTGGGGAAAGCGGATAGTCGTCTTCGGTTCATTTGTAGAATTTTGGGAAGATGTGGTTCATCTGTAAAGGAGACCGCTTATAAAACACTAAGACGACCTATTCTTGAGTACTACTCGAGCGTTTAGGATCCCTATCAGGTCGGATTGAGGGAGGACATAGAAGCAATTCAGAGGTGGGCTGCTAGGTTTGTTACTGGTAGGTTTGATCATCACATGAGTGTTACGGAAATGCTTCAGGAACTTGCGTGGGAGTCTCTGGAGGAAAGGACGTGTTCTTTTCGTGAATCGCTACTGAGGAAATTTAGAGAACCAGCATTTGAGGCTGACGGCAGTACAATTTTACTGCCGCCAACTTATATTTCGCTGAAAGACCACAAAGATAAGAGAGATTAGGGCTCGTATGGATGCATATAGGCAGTCATTTTTCCTTCTTTCTGTTTGGTAGTGGAACATGGAGAGATGATGCTAGTTGTGGTACGAGGTACCCTCCGCCACGCACGGTATGGAGGATTGCTGCGTATGTAGATGTAGATGTAGATGTAGATTCTCTGCAAACATTGCATCACTGAGGTCTATCAAATCCATGAAGTGTGCTAAGACACGAAAGACTGCAAAGTGGTTAACGCATTTCTACCATGGAATTCACTGAGATGATCCTGGCATACCCTATAAAGATATGGTGACTGCACTTAAATTATTCGATCACATGGATACCATCGTCTACGTGAAGGGAATGAGATCATCTCATGGACGTGTCGAATCTTTAAGTTTGCTGCTATTCAAGACCTGGAATTCTGAGAGTGTCCTTCTCTCCATCGAATCAAGAACATTTATGAAAAAAGTGTTCCTGTGTCTGCTTATGAAAATGTAAAATTACTGTTAAGTTGGATAAGAAATAAATGAATTTTTACCTCACAACCTCTGCGTTCTTTTTTCTCAACCCTACTCCCACTGTGATAGTGTACAGTTTATTAACCACATGCTATGTCTGTGGTTTTCTTAAAGTACAGGAGATATAATTTTAGATATGTCCGCTATATATCTTTGGAAGCGGACACGGTCACGTGCCTCCTGCTCCCATAACCCAATTCGTGCTGCATGATAGGCATAATGCCATGTAATCATTATATATATTTTGTTATCTTCCATCTTAAGCTTCACCTCCTTAATAGCACTCATCTTCAGCAACAACTGTCATTTGAGACGGCGCTCCCACACTGGCAGCAGCTGCAGTTTGACTGGTAAATTCAGTGACGATAGCTAGGAAGAATGCACCCTGTGTTATTCCGGAAAGCATTGCAATATCTCTCGGCCCTGGACCCACATCGCAGCTATGCATCATCGCGTATCGGACCAGCGTGAACGCGCCTTGGAGTTCTGTGACGGCAGTATCACACTCGAAGAATTCCAAGTGTATAGACGAAAATAGACCAAACTTTCACCTGCAGCGGTATGATAGCAATGGCTTGCGGCGGCGGGCGTGGAGTCGGCATTGGGCGCCGAGCCGCGGGATGTGTCTTTTATTAGCAATCTTTTGTTTAAACTATGTTCCATCGATTTCACCAACCAATAGGATGCTGCGAATTAAGAAAAACTACCCCCTACATGTGAAGAATACCGATTTCATTAATTTGCATTAATTTTTTGTCAATTTTTTATATCAATATGGTGTTAGAGGTCTAATAGGTTATGTACAGAATACTAAGTTAATTTACATAATTTTTATGTAAAACGCAGTACAATAGTTTAAGGGGGTGGGTGACAGAAGAATGCTTCATAAATCGCATTCAAAAAGCATGTGAAATCCGAAAAGTTTACCAGATGATGTTAGGATGAGATAACTAATTACTTAATTTGGTATAAAAGGCGGTACAATAATTTAAGGAAATTGGGGGTGACATGGAAAACCACTTAACAGAACAGGTTAAGCCCCGACAAAGGGCCAAACATTACGTTAAGACACCCAGAGTACAGAGCCGAACGTTAGGTAATGCAACATCTTTGCCCCATGTAATTGCTTGTTGCAAGACCTAGATGTTTCCAAATAGAGAATGATAAGCAAGAGAAATCCAACCTGCACAAACTGAATTTTTTATAAACAAATAATATACCCATTCCATACATTGTCTAAATTGTTTAAACAATATTCCATACAGAGCAATTCATTTCCCTCAAAATGACCAATCAACTGAGTCTCTTTCCCGCCATTTTCCAGGTGGGAGGGGACAGGGGTTTACCAGATGATCAGAGGTTAATTAATTGATAAACTTAATTTAGTATTCAAATTGATAATAGTGACAGGGCCTATTCCAACAACTCAGACATGAAAACGTAGCTCTAGCACTGAGGGGGAGGGGGCAGGGGGCCAATGGGTTAAGGGAGGTGACATGGAAAACCACTTAACAGGTCAATAGTTTAAGTACCTTTCAATCAAAGGAGAACAATAGGTCTGGCCCTGAATGCATACCTGCCCCTGATGTAGGCAACCTGCAGTAACAAAATTCGCCAGAAACCACCTTGCTCCCCCTACTCCTCTAATACCCAGTAGCACGTCATCTTGCATTGATGCTTGTCTGTATTCTTCATGACTTATTATCAAGTTCATCAAGGCACTGTTGGTCCAGATTTTCCCACTCCTCAACGGCTATTTGGCGTAGATCCCTCAGAGTGGTTGGTGGGTCATGTTGTCCATAAACAGCCCTTTTCAATTTATAGCATGCATGTTCGATAGGGTTCACGTCCGGAGAATATGGTGGACACTCAAGTCGAGAGAAGTCGTTATCCTAAAGGAAGTCATTCACAAGATGTGCACAATGGGGGTGCGAATTGCCGTCCATAAAGACGAATGCCTCGCCAATATGATGCCGAAATTGTTGCTTCTATCGGTCAGAAAATAGCATTCTCGTATTGTACAGCTGTTACGGCGCCTTCCATGACCACCAGTGGCATACGTGGGCCCCACATAATGCCACCCAAAAACATGGAACCTCCACCTTGCTGCACTTGCTGGACGTTGTGTCTACAGCGTTCAGCCTGACCAGGTTGCCTCGAAACACACATTCGACGATTGTCTGGTTGAAGGAATATGTGACACTCATCGGTAAAGAGAACGTGATGCCAAACCTGAGCAATCCATTCGGCATGTTGGGCCCATCTGTACCACGCTGCATGGTATTGTGGTTGCAAAGAGGGACTTTGCCAAGGACGTCAGGAGTGAAGTTGCGCATCATGCAGCTTATTGCGCATAGTTTGAGTCATAACACGACATCCTGTGGCCGCACAAAAAGCATTATTCGACATGGTGGCGTTGCTGTCAGGGTTCCTCAGAGTCATAATCCGTAGGTAGCGGTTATCGACTGCAGTAATAGCCCTTGGGCGGCCTGAGCGAGACATGTCATAGATAGTCTCTCTCTCTCTCTCTCTCTCTCTCTCTCTCTCTCTCTCTCTCTCTCTCTCTCATTAATGTCCGAACATCGCTTTCGTTCTCTCAGACACCTGGACATTTCCGTTGTTGAGAGCACTTCCTGGCACAAAGTAACAATGCAGACGCAATCGAACCGCGATGTTGACTGTCTAGACATGACTGAACTACAGGCAACACGAGACGTGTACGTCCTTCCTGGTGGAATGACTGGAACTGATCGACTGTCGGGCCCACTCCGTCTAATAGACACTGCTCATGGGTGGATGTTTACATCTTTCGGCGTGTTTAGTGACGTCTCTGAACAGTCAAAGGGACTGTGTCTGTGATACAATATCCACAGTCAACGTCTATGTTCAGGAGTTCTGGGAACTGAGGTGATGCAAAACATTTTTTTTATGTTTATATATAAACGATTTAGGAGACAATCTGAGCAGCCATCTTCGGTCGTTTGCATATGATGCTGTCATTGATCGACTAATAGTCATCAAAAGATAGACAAATTGCAAAACGATTTAGAAAAGATATCTGAATGGTGCGAAAATTGGCAGTTGACCCTAAATAACGAAAAGTGAGAGGTCATCTACATGAGTGCTAAAAGGAATTCGTTAGACGTCGGTTACACAATAAATGTCAAATCTAAAGGCCGTAAATTCAACTAAATACCTAGGAATTACAGTTACGAACAACTTAAATTGGAAGGAACACACAGGAAATGTTGCGGGGGAAGGTTAACCAGAAACTGCGTCTTATTGGCAGCACACTTACAAAATGTAACAGATCTACTAAGGAGACTGCCCACACTACGCTTGTTCGTCCTCTTTTAGAATATTTCTAGCTCATCTCCACATTCGTTAGTTTTTATAAGAGTAAGGGCGCTTATGACCTCACTGTTGGGCGCCCATCAGATCCAAACACACAGTGCATTCACATCAGAGCTGCTAGCCGTTAACAGGGTCCTCCATTTTGTTTTTCAGGGCTCCGTCCACATTGTTTTAATATGTACTGACTCAGAGTAGTTTGCGGACTGTCACCCTTTTGTCTCTGCTGTACATGACCTCTGTATTTGGCCATGCCTCCTGCTCCGTTGTCTTCCTCTGGGTCCCAGGCCACGTCTGCATCCTAGGGAATGAACTGGCTGACTATTTGCTGGAGAGGCAGATACTTACCAAATCTTCCCTTTCATGATTCCCGCTGCACCTATGCGAATAAACATCAAATAGCTCTCTTCCCGGGTGTGGAATGACATCTGGTATACTACTGCTTTCAGTAATAAACACGCAATCACGGAGACTACTGCAGTTTGACGCTCCTC
The DNA here is from genome assembly GCF_021461385.2 of Schistocerca piceifrons. Lineage (NCBI taxonomy): Eukaryota > Metazoa > Arthropoda > Insecta > Orthoptera > Acrididae > Schistocerca > Schistocerca piceifrons. Next base: position 578,082,370 of record NC_060149.1, read on the forward strand.
CTTCCACTCCTGTGGGAAGGATTCCACTGTCTTGTGCCGTCTTTGCATCAGTCATACTACGCTCACTCTGTGTCTCCTCTTGTGTAACGAGCCACTCCCGCAATCTAGCTGTGGAGCCAGATGGTTTGTATCCCATATGTTGGTGGAATGTCCCTTCTTTTGGCCCTTCATACTAAGTATTGCCTTCCAGATTCTTTGCCATTAATATTAGATGATTTACGGATGTTTGAACTGGTTCTGTTTCCTATGTGAAAGTGGTTTTTGTTTTCAGTTACAAACTTTTACCTTGCTCCAGGAGCTGGGGTGGCAGGGAGCTTTTGTTTGGGGCCTCTCTTTATGTTTTCTAGGTCTGGGAACCATAAACACTCCACCCTGCAAAGACTGCTCTTTTATCTCCCCTCTGTTTTTCCAGTTTTTAGATTAGGCCTACCCTTTCATGCTTTCTGTTGTGTGTATTTTAATCTCCTCAGTTTATGGTTTGACTCATCTGACTGGATTCTCCAACTTTTAGTTTGCAAGTAGCTTTTGAATCGCAGGATTGATAAACTCGCTATTTAGTCCCATAACACCTCTCAATCAGTCAATCTCTCATAGTGCTAGCGTGGTGCGCGAAGCGAGAAACTGTGCCATAACCGCTCATTACCTAAAGTTTTAGTGCGGCTTTCGTCTGAATGCTGAAGTCTTGCGTGTAATGTTACTACAGCTACAATGTGTTTCACTTCCCGACACACCGGTAGTAACAGTTCCGTCCTATAACATTTTTTGGAAAACATTTCTCGGCAGACGGCAGCTGCCCGTGTCGAAAGCCGCTCATCGCTTTGGAGAGTATAAAATGCGTTACTGTTGTTGAGTAATGCTCCACAGAAAGTGTCAACGATCTGCATTTCATGCTCGATAGCAAGGTAGGCAGACACCATGTTACTATACGAGTATTGTATAACACTAATACGCAGACATGAGTGTGGCTCAAAATTAGTCACAGTACCTCGCTACGTTCTTCAATGTTGTTATTAATGCTTCATATATCATTTCTTTTTCTTTTAAAAGCGATTCTCCATGCAAAATTTTTTAGTCAGGATTTCGTATGTTTCCGCCAAGGCACAGTAACTGTGGTGTAGTTCGTTTCACTGTCGTTTGATTTCTTACGATAAATGTATGTGATAAACTGTATAGTAAACTATGTGTAAACTATAGCAACGAAAGCACACTGCATATTTTGAGATCCATGTATGGATTCAAGGAGAACTTAATGCTGAACTAAAATCATATTTAAGGTATTGAATTAGATTTAAACCAACAAAATTATCAATTTTTGAAGCTACCCCTAATGGAAGTAGATTTCTAACGCCGCACAGTGGGCCAGAATCTTGAAAACGTGGCCAAAAAGGAAAAAAAAAGATTAAAGATGGGGATTTTGGACTATCAGGTTGGCAGCAGAAATGCTGGGACAACTGAATGCCGGCTGTGCGGCGACCAGATGTTCATTTGTTCGGTAATATCTCAGGTCAAATACGGCAGTTCATTGTTAGCGTGTGCACAGCTGGCCAGGCTACAAAAACAGTCGTGTTGTTGAAGGAAGTTATTTATGTTTTGTGCAAGTGAAACCAATACTTTCAATATGGTATGTATTCCAGGAGGTATGTACTAGTGAAAAAGACTTACATCACTATTAAATCATCAATTATGCACGTTTCACATTTCAATTAACGTACTACAGGGAAATGAATGACAAAATCGTAAAATGCGCTTAAAAAATAGATAAGTTACGAATTCCACGACATTCCGCTTTCTTTTGCGCTGTGTACGCAAGTATTTATTATTACCTTTGTAAATTAAGCTTCAAATCCTGCGACTAGTTGTGACTCTGGCTTTGAGCCACGTTTTTAGCGACACTTGCAAAATGTCATTGTTCGGACATCTTCAAAAATTACAGTAGAATCAATTAAGTATGAGTTTTATTTGTTCAATTTTAATTACAATCGACACATACAAGCATTGTAAAGAATAAAATAATTAGAAAAATGACGAAAAGTGTAACACAGATTTTTTTTTAAATTTCAGTTTCATCTGATCCAGCGTATTCCAGAATCGGATTTTCGAGGAAAGATATTTTTCTAATAAGAGTATTTGTCAAATGATTTAGAAGGGGTCATAGAACATTTGGAAAGGTCGTTGACAGAAAAAAGTGGACATACAATTAGAATTCCCTATGATATGAGGCCTACCATTTCGATTTTGTTAACAAAGTTAAGAAGAAAGTATAAGGAAGCAACTCGGCGACAAGGATATTTTTTCAAGAAGAACTAAACCTGGTTAAAAACAATAGTATATATTCCGATTAATTCGAAACCTGCAAGTATGACTAAATCAACAGGCCGACCTGCCACAAAATTTGAAACATTATCTGATAGGTCTAAAAGAAGGAGAACTGAGGAGATTCGTACGAAGTTCAGTCCTGTCGAATTATCGTTCGCCGCGCAAATGAGTCTTCGATCTTCGGGGCACCCAGATGCTGCGAAGATTGTGAAAGACATCACACTCTAAAGTCCATCCAAGGTGGAAAAAATACAAGGCAGGCTTGCGATTTTCAACATCATCGCCATCCTCATGTGATGCAAATGAAGGTCTAGCACTCCTTCTCGACTTGAAATTGTCAAAAGAATTTTACCAGCATTTGAGAAATGGGGCTAAAGGAAAAGGCTTAAACACACTATATCCACCGTATTCAGCTGTTTTGGTAGCAAAAAAAGCTTGCTGCCCTCCAGACGTAACCCTCACTTTTACCGAATCAAAAGCTGACGTACGGTTGCAAGCTTTGTTAGACCACACTGTTCAACGTGTTCTACTGCTGAAACGAGACGATATTTTACATATGAGTGATTTGGAAATGTCTAATATGGCCCTTATTTGTAAGTGGGGCTTTGACGGAACCTCTGGGCAAAGCATGCATAAAATGTTTTCAGATTCGAGTATTTCAGATGCAACTTTATTTTTCACTTCGCTTGTTCCACTGAAACTTGCAGGTGTAAATGAAGAAACTAAAGAAGAAAAGATCTTATGGATTAATCCGAAGCCGTCTGAAACCCTCTTTTGCAGACCACTGAAGTTAGAATTTACAAAGGAAACAGAGCAACCGTCTTTAAATGAGAAAGCGTATTACGACAAACAGATCGAACAACTCCAGTCATTCGAAACAGTTATTCATGGGAAAGACATTTCCATTAAATACAATTTAAGCATGACCATGATAGATGGTAAAGTGTGCAATGCTATCACCAACACGAAATCTGCGCAACGGTGCTATCTCTGCAAGGCTACGTCTGCCCAATTTCAAAACATTGACGATGTTTTGAAAAAACAAGTTACCGCAGATTATCTGCAGTACGGACTATGAACTCTTCACGCCTGGATTCGATGTTTTGAATGTTGTATTCATTTGGCATACCAAATGAAAACAAAAAAGTGGCAGGCACGTAAAGCAGAAGATAAAGACGAAAAAGCAATACTGAAAGCCAACATTCAAAAAGCTTTCAAGGAGCAGCTTGGAATTGTAATTGACATGCCGAAGCAAGGGTTTGGCAGTACGAATGACGGAAACACCGCTCGACGTTTTTTTGAAAAGACTCCAACATCAGCGCTGATAACTGGAGTTTCCGAAGAACTAATCCACCGTTTCCATATAATTTTGCAGATCGACATTGAAAAGTTTCGAGCATACGCCTTAGCAACTGCCAGGCACTACGTGAAAGAATACCCCTGGTACAACATGCCAACAGCAGTCCATAGATTGTTGATTCACGGTCCAGACACTATTTCTTCGGCCATTTTACCCATCGGTCAACTATCGGAGGATGCTCAGGAATCAACCAATAAGTTGATAAAGCAATTACGCCCGAGTTTTTCTAGAAAATTTTCAAGAGTTAAGACTATGGAAGACGTGTTCAGGAGATTGTTGGCAACGACAGACCTCTACGTTTCTTCCTTACGCAAATCTTCGCCGAAGAAACTGAAGAGTTTGTTGCCAGAAGGCGTTGCCCTCTTAGTTCCTGTGGCGGAAGACTATGAAGATTCAGATGCAGATAATGAGGAAACAGTGTTTGAGAATGATGACGATTCAGTTGAAGCAGAAGATGAAAAAGAATAAGAAAATGAAAACTTGTAAATTAAGTTATAAAAAATTTACAAAATAAATAATTGTAATTAAAATGAAATAATTTTTTGTAATATTTTACACCATCTTGTAACCTATATTTGATCCTTTCTTCGAGTTTTCCACTTTTTTGGTTTATTTTCTAAGCATTAACTACAATAACCCCTAAATACTGACTTTTATCTGAATAAAAATATATAAATATAGATAAATATAAAGACATAAATTTTGACCGCCATCTTGGATCCACCATTTTTAAAATTTTTGAACTCTGTCATCAGTAACCTCGATAATTCCCTAAAAATTATTTTTCTACGTAAAAAAATATAAGTGTACATAGAGCCTGCCATCTTGGGTCCGCCATTTTGTTTTTTTTTCACTTTTTGATATCATATTCTTAATCAGAAACTCCGTAAACCCTTACATACTAAGTTTGGTACAAACTGAACAACTACTTATATTTTGACCAGCATTTGGGATTCAGACCCACTGTGCGCCGGTGTCAGCAAACGTCTGCAGGGGTGCCTAATTGCCGTTACACAATTCAACACAGAGGAACTATATTCTTTTCACAACTACTCCCCCTCACATGAGTCCTAAGTGAAGAACAAAACTAAAATTCGTGTCGTTGAGGGCAGAGTGGAAGTTTTTCAGAGAAGTTTGTCTAGTGAAGTAGACTGGTGTTCACACAGCAGACGTTGATGGCCATTAACTTAATGTGTCAAGGTTTTCTTCAAATTTTGTTAAAGAATTTCTTCTAACAATATGCAACTCTGTTAAATAAAAATGGAAAATATGAACCTAGAGCGCGCTGGTGTGCAATGCAATTAGAACTAAGATTTCTTGTCGCCCTTGCATCACAACGCAGCTGTGGAACAATTGAGGTACAGAGACGCTGATGGGAGCAGGTCTCCCTCGCCACAGTATTGGTCGCCGACCGTGATGACACAAAGTAAACAGCTAAGAACAGTTGTTACTTACGTGAAGTACGGCACTCCTGGAGTCCAAAAATTAAATTTTCTTTTCTCTCATCTTGTATCAGGATTATGTAGCACGGAGTCATCAAAGTGGAAAAGGATTCCTAAGTGAAGCTAGCGGAACAGTTCTGGCCCACATGCAGAAGTAAATGTGCTGTCACAGGGTTGCCAAATATTTGTAACCATGTTGCAATGTCTTCTTACCTGTGTTAGATGCAGCTACTTAGCGGCGAAATGCTTGTCGCGCTCGTCTTACAAGGTGCCTGAGGGGAGGTGCCAGCATGGTCTGTTTCTTACGCGGCTCCTGATAGTTCTGACATCACCTCTTGGGCTACCTATATTTAAAGCATTCAGTTAGATTTAATCTAGAAGTCCGTATTTAAGCTTTCCGGCGTGTAAGGGTGATGGTAACGCCAGTGATATAAAATTTCAGTGCAGGGATAGCAGAGGGTGTGATATTAGTTTTCGTTCATGCAGCTTATGGCATGTGAAATGTTGAGGTATATAATTTTCCATCATGATTAATTTCCCCGAAGCACAAACGTGCAAGACACTTTCTTTGATATCTTGCTACGAAAACTTATTTCGATGAAATAAAAAGTAATTAAAAAATCAACCTTCCCCTACACGTCTCGAAACACTAAGATGTCGAAGACGTAAATGTGGGCAATGTGCAATTTTGCACCTTGATGTTTTTCCACATTGAGGTCTACACTAACTAGCCTGTTCATTGCTTTCGTAACTGTCCCTTCATGTTTGGCCCCTAAATGATGAAAACTGATGAATGCTTCCTATGTTTCAAGCGACTTCTTACTGTGTTGTCGCTTGGTACTCGTAAAGCAGACGCCTATGCCTGCTACCACGAGGTACTGCACCGAAGTTGCCGGAAGGTTTAAGAGTTGTATTCGTAATAGAATGTTGCAGGTGCAACACACATTTGATTACCCGGAATTCCCATGTTGGTTTACACAGCATCATCTCATTTGAACAGCAGCAGAACAAAATTACTGAACATAATCATCCATTTAGCTGTCTGTATCAGTGGCAGAGTAAATTCCTGAGCACTATACTGTGAGACTGATTTATCTGTCGTGACGGTGTTAAATCAACAGGAAATGTTGCAGAGTCTTGCCTGCGTCACCGGCCTCCGGTTGTTTCGTACTGGGCAATTCCTGTTGCCCTGGCAATGAGACCCCAATGTAAATACGTGTGTATTCTGCGTGGTGAAACATTCCGTTATTCTAGATTCACAGTTCATGTGCATAGATACCAAAAGGGATCGGAAAGCTCTTGCGAGTGAATGAACAACAATAAAAGTAACAATAACAAACTGTTAATGAATGAAGTTTATTGTATTACAGAAAAAGATTGGCGATTAAAAATAAAACTAGGCTGATCGTTCACATCCTGCAATGAGTGTTTCCTTAGCATTTTGTTACTGAATTATGTTTTGGCCATTTACAGAGAAAAAAGAAGAAAAATGAAGTGATAGACATCGGTAGTCCAACGAGGTCTGAACCAACAACTACCCTTGTCTTTAGATCATGAGACGACCATTGCCCCATGGTGCCAACGGGACACTACTTCGATTTGCTCTGCTAGATTGGATATCCGGGTTTAGTCACGCACGATTCCAGCTACGAAAACACATACTTCTTGCCACTAGCATCTTCAAGGCTTTGCAATGTCGTCGGCATAGTTTTGGAAACACTGTTGACATGACACTGATTTGCGAGTTTGGGACTGATTGATTCCGCCAAATTTACTTAACATTTTCTTTTCAGCTCCCTAAATATTCCGAATAATTGCCACTGAAGATATCAAATTGTATTAGTAAAGTGAAGTTTTCTATTCCAAAAAGGAGCTTTCAAGCATAAGCTTCCTCTACTACCACGTTTCACGTTGTGAATGACAGTGACAATGAGAGTGTCTGTGTATAGTTGTAAAGTGCTCAGTTCCTTTAATAGTTGCTGCTTTCGAAATTAGTTTAAATTTTGCAGCAAAAGCTGCATCTTATTACTTTCCTTCGCTGCTACTTTGAGCTGCTAATAGTTACAAGTAATTGTCAAGTCTTAATTCTCCGTGTCATATGTCTCCGGTAACCTCGCAGGAGCAGCTAGTCATCTGCTTTGCAAATACCAAATTATAACTTCAACAAAAGTCTCTCCACAGATTCTTAGCAACTCTCAGGGATAAGAATCTTTAATGTATTAATCATCTCTGGATCAAACAAAACGAGAAAAATTATTGAAGCAATGATCAAGCTTGTTAGTTTGCATTGCCTAATGGTAGATCTGGAGGTGAAAAACTTATGAAAGTGTAAAACTGAACAGAGCCTATTATTTCTATTTTGTTTCTGCATTAGTAGTCGTAAATTCAATTTTTTTTTCTTGTGAAGCCATAATTTGATTGTGTATGGCCAAAAGACCAGATGCAGATAGTCCATTTTAGTATCTGGGCAGGGACTACTCAGAATGATGTCATCATCAGGAGAAACAAAACTGGCATTCTACAGATTTGAGCGTGGAATGCCCGATCGCTTAATCTGGAAGGTAGGTTACAAAATTTAAAATGGGAAATGGCTAGGTTAAAGTTATAGTGGGAATTAGTGAAATTCGGTGGTGGGAGGAACAGGACTTCCGGTCAGGTGAGTCCAGGGTTATAAATACAAAATCAGATAGCGGTAACGCAGGAGTAGGTTTAATAATAGATAAAAAATAGGAACGTGAATAAGCTACTGTAAACAGCATAGTGAGCGCATTATTGTGACCAAGAAAGACATGAAGCCCACACCCACCGCAGTAGTACAAGCTCTGCAGATGAGGAGGAGATTGAAGAAATGTATTGATGCGATAAAAGAAATTATTCACATAGTTAAGGGAGCCGAAAATTTAATAGTCATGTTTGACTGTAATGCACTTGTGGGGAAAAGGAAGAGAGAGAAAAGTAATTGGTGAATATGGACTGGGGGGAAAGGAATGAAAGAGGTAGCTGCCTGGCAGAATTTTGCACAGAGCATAATTTAATCGTAGCCAACACTTGGTTTAAGAATAATGAGAGAAGGTTGTATATGTGGAAAACATCTGGAGACACCAGAAGGTTTCAGATTGCTTATATAATGGTTATACAGAGATTTAGGAACCAGATTTTAAATTGTAAGACATTCCCAGGGACAGATGTGGACTCTGACCACAATTTATTGGTTATGAACTGCAGATTAAAACTGAAGAAACTACAAAAATGCAGAAATTTAAGACTATGGGACCTGGATAAACTGAAAAAAAACAGATATTGCAATATTTCAGGGGGAGCATTAGGGAACGACTGACGATATCAAGGGAAAGGAAAACAGTAGTAGAAGAATGGGTAGCTCTGAAAGATGAAATAGTGAAGGTAGGAGAGAATCGAGTACCGTAGGTAAAAAGACGAGGGCTTGCAGAAATCCTTGGGCAACACAAAAGATATTGAATTTAACCGATGAAAGGAGAAAATATAAAAATGTAATAAATAAAGCAGGCGAAAGGGAATACAAATGTCTAAACAATGAGATAGACAAGGAGTGCAAAATGGCTCAGCAGGAATGGCTAGAGGATAAATGTAAAGATGTAGAAACATATATCGCTGGAGATAAGATAGATAATTCCTATAGAAAAATTAGACCTTCGGAGAAAAGAGAATCATCTGTATAAATATCAAGAGCCCAGATGGAAAACCAGTCCTAAGCAAAGGAGGGAAAGAGGAAAGATGGAAGGAGTATATGGAGTGTCTATACAAGAGAGATGCACTTGAGGAGATTATTATGGAAATGTAAGAGGATATAGAAGAAGAAAATGGAGATATGATACTGCGTGAACAATTTGACAAAGCACTGGAAAACTTCAGTCGAAACAAGGCCCCAGGAGGAGATAACATTCCATTAGAGCTACTGACAGCCTTGGGAGAGCCAGCCATGCAAAAGTCTTCCATCTGGTGAGAAGATGTATGACACAGAGATGTGTGACACACCCTCGTATACATATCAGGAAAAAACTGTGAAAAATATCTTTGCTAATTATTGTAAATAAATCAATGTATGCAGATCATCCAAAATATTTATTATGCATTGCATTTGTAAATAAAACCATAAAAATGGTTAAGAAATAAATTATTGTAAAAAAATTTGTATTGCAAAGGAAATTGTAAATAATAAACCATTAATTAATTTGTTACAGCACTATTATTGCATATTAATAATAATAATAATAATAAAAATAATAATAAAAATAATAATAATGAAAATAATGAAAATAATAATAAAAATGAGGAGGGAGGAGGGAGGAGGGAGGAGGGAGGAGGGAGGAGGGAGGAGGGAGGAGGGAGGAGGGAGGAGGGAGGAGGGAGGAGGGAGGAGGGAGGAGGGAGGAGGGAGGAGGGAGGAGGGAGGAGGGAGGAGGGAGGAGGGAGGAGGGAGGAGGGAGGAGGGAGGAGGGAGGAGGGAGGAGGGAGGAGGGAGGAGGGAGGAGGGAGGAGGGAGGAGGGAGGAGGGAGGAGGGAGGAGGGAGGAGGGAGGAGGGAGGAGGGAGGAGGGAGGAGGGAGGAGGGAGGAGGGAGGAGGGAGGAGGGAGGAGGGAGGAGGGAGGAGGGAGGAGGGAGGAGGGAGGAGGGAGGAGGGAGGAGGGAGGAGGGAGGAGGGAGGAGGGAGGAGGGAGGAGGGAGGAGGGAGGAGGGAGGAGGGAGGAGGGAGGAGGGAGGAGGGAGGAGGGAGGAGGGAGGAGGGAGGAGGGAGGAGGGAGGAGGGAGGAGGGAGGAGGGAGGAGGGAGGAGGGAGGAGGGAGGAGGGAGGAGGGAGGAGGGAGGAGGGAGGAGGGAGGAGGGAGGAGGGAGGAGGGAGGAGGGAGGAGGGAGGAGGGAGGAGGGAGGAGGGAGGAGGGAGGAGGGAGGAGGGAGGAGGGAGGAGGGAGGAGGGAGGAGGGAGGAGGGAGGAGGGAGGAGGGAGGAGGGAGGAGGGAGGAGGGAGGAGGGAGGAGGGAGGAGATTTATCGACATAAAAAACCTACATTACGGACAGGTAGACAATTTAAGAAAATTCTTTATAGAACGAGCAGAAACTAGCAAAATACACAAAGCAATCACTCATATAAATACATCGGCTACACCACTGCAATTTCATAACCACTTCTACAACCCTTTAGATCACATAACATCAACAGGTACAAAGAAAGTAAATTGGAAAAAGAGAACACTACATGGCAAGCACCCGTATCATCTAACACAGCCACACATCGATCAAGACGCATCCAACACATGACTAAGAAAAGGCAATATATACAGTGAGATGGAAGGATTCATGATTGCAATACAGGCTCAAACAATAAACACCAGATATTACAGCAAGCATATTATTAAAGACCCCAATACCACAACAGATAAATGCAGACTTTGCAAACAACAAATAGAAACAGTAGATCGCATCACAAGTGGATGTGCAATACTAGCGAATACAGAATACACCAGAAGACATGACAATGTAGCAAAAATAATACATCAACAGCTTGCCTTACAACATAAACTTATAAAACATGTCCCCACATACAGGTATGCAACACAAAATGTAGTGGAGAACGATGAATACAAATTATACTGGAACAGAACCATTATAACAGATAAAACACCACCACATAACAAACCTGACATCATACTCACCAATAAAAAGAAGAAATTAACACAACTAATCAAAATATCCATACCCAATACAACAAATATACAGAAGAACACAGAAGAAAAAATTGAAAAATACATCCAACTGGCTGAGGAAGTCAAGGACATGTGGCATCAGGATAAAGTTGACATTATACCAATTATACTATCAACTACAGGAGTCATACCACACAATATCCACCAGTATATCAATGCAATACAGCTACATCCAAACGTATATATACAACTACAGAAATCTGTAATTATTGATACATGTTCAATTACCCGAAAGTTCCTAAATGCAATGTAACATATACCGTACAGTTAAAAGGAAGTCACACTTGATCAAGGTCTGCGTCACTTTCCATTTTAGACCAGACATAACGTCTGAGAAAAGAAACAATAATAACAATTGTTGTTACAGTTTTAGTAATAGTAATAATTTGTTTATAACAAACCTGTGTCTCTGCCTATGGTGCACAGACCTATAATGAAGAGGCCTATGTGACTGAACTAGTGAGAAAGGAAGATGGGGGGGGGGTGGGGGTGGGAGGGAGCGGAAGGTCATGGGAATGGATTAGGTTTTCTGCCATTTCAGTGTGCTCCCATTGATTCAGAAGTTTCCTCCAGTTTTGTATCCTGTGACCTGTGTCGAGTTCCATCATGACTTTCAATATAACTAGTCCACTTGCCTAAGTGGGGAGGGGGGGGGGGGGGCGTCGTCGGCGTCGGCGGCGGCGGCGGGAAGTAGAGGATGACCTTGAATATACAACCAGCCCAGTTTTCTAACCTGACACTGGAAGTCCACATTAGTGACATTGACATAAGATCATTTCTCAGCCAGAACTTTCACTAGATAACTACCGCGTATCTGTTACAGCATTGTCTTGTCACCAAATGTGCTGGTTGCCTGTCCCAATAGCCCCTGGGCTTCTTTGAACCCCATATAACTACTTACATAGGAGTTGTGTGGAGCCCCGTTTCCAACAGTGTGCTCTGAATGGTGTGCTCTGAAACGCTTGCACCTGCACTGGTATTGTACTATGTCGTCAAGAGTTGACACAGATATCTGTCTATCTTGCATAATAGAGTGGGCAAACATCCGAACTACATGTTATGTCATGAGGCGCGGTCATCCAACACCTTGCCATCCACTCACGGTTTCACTGTCCATCAACCAATTTCCATAAATGCTCACAACAGACTGACTCACAGCACAATGACTAGCTAGCCAGCACTGCAGAGATACTCATTCCTAGGCGTCTTCTTATTTGTCAAAGTCACTTGCGTCAGTGTCTTTCCCACCGTGGCCGTATCGTTTCTAGTATGATGATTCATTCGTCTCTACTTCGCTTATATTGTTTTCCTTTCCGTGCTATCGCCAATAGGTGGCATTCATTCTTGGTGTTGGTAGTGGTCATAATGTTTTGTATCAGTGTATCTCAGCATTAATTTTTTTAAGGTCCTCCATCTCCAGCAAGAGCATTGTACGAAGGGAAAAAGTCTGCTCAATGTCAACATTGTTAGTATTCACAATAAATCACGTGGTGCTCAGATTGGCAATTGATATTTATCCCATCACCTTAGTTTTCTTTCAGATGTTTCAAAGCTTTGTTAAATGGCTACAGCCATTACGCACTACATGCAGTGCGACATCTCTAAACATAAAAGTTTTTCTCTGTTTGGGCACATTCTTCACTGTTACTTAAAATATCTCACCTGGAGCCACAAATGCGTTGTAGAAATGATAGTGTTAGTGCAAATACAAATTCTTTTGATCGGTAAATTTGGTTTGTGTGCCTTTCGCAACTCCATTTTGTCCTTTATGAAATAGTACTGGTAGTGTAAAGTTTGTGGCTACAAAAATAATTTTTTTCGTTTATATGTATATTATTTCCTCTGTAAAGTGCATTTTCTTACTATATTATTACATCCTTAGTGTGCTGATGGCTTTGTCTGAAATACTGCGTAGTGATGGTGGATTCGCTTCAATATAAACATCCTAATATGGTATTGTAATGCAATAGCTTAATTTTAGAAATTATAAATTGAAGCAACGATACAGTAGCCGTGTGTGGGGCAAGCAGGAAGGCACATAGGCGCTGATAACGTAATTTCACAAGGGAGCCTGTTCGTATACAATGATGGGGCTGGGCTTTGAAACGCCAGACTGGCCTGTGCTACATTTCCACACCTTGGGGACACAGATGTTGATCTGCACATACCTGGAAGCAGTGTAACGGCACATGTGTTCTACCAACTGCTATGAATACCCTGTGATTACAGCACATTTATGCAGTGTCTTGCAGGACTCACCAGGTTAGCAGAGAGCGGTAATGCGCTGCTTCCTGGACTCGGGTAGGCGCGCCGGCTCCGGATCAAATCCACCCGCCGGATTAACGACGAGGGCCAGTGTGCCGGCCAGCCTGGATGTGGTTTTTAGGCGGTTTCCCACATCCCTTTAGGTGAATACTGGGCTGGTCCACACGTTCCGCCTCAGTTACACGACTCACAGACATTTGAAACACATTCGCACTTTCCCATGATTTACACTGGGCACAGACAGATGGGGTGCTCTGATTCTGTCCCGGGGGGTACGGGTTGGCGGCAGGAAGGGCATCTGGCCACCCCTTCACATTAACATGCCAAATCCGTTTTAACCACGCCAACCCCGCGCCGAATGCGGGACAAAGGCACAAGCGATAGAATGCAGTGTCCAGCAGCACCCTTCATGACGTCGGGTCCACAGTTTCCAGCACGCTGTGCACCAGACAGCAGCCGATGCCAGTCTGGGCAGCCAGCTCCACCAGACCAGTTAAAGTCCAGCACCGCATATTTAGGTGACAATGGAGCCAACCCTCAGCGGCCAAAGCCTCACCGAACTTCTGCTTTGGAGGGCAGTGGTTGGCAGTCAAGGCAGTACTGCCCCCATCCACCCACAGCAGGACGGGCTGCTAGCCTTGTAGCCATGGCCGCCTGAGGGAATTCAGTGGACGCACGCATCTGTGGCACTGCTCACTCGGGGCTACATAGTGCTAACTCAGGCACAGCCTGCTGAGTGAGGTAAACAGTGTCGGCAAAGTAGGACGCAGATGGTAATCGGCCATCACACCGCTGCGGCTTTCCGACGTCATCGGCATCGCTCGTCTACCATGCACCTGCCGAGGGCGTATCTAGGAGCGCCACAGCGCTCGGTCTTTGTAATCCAAAACTAATAAAAATGTATGTTGGAGAGGAGTTGCTCTAGCCAACCCCAACCAGTACTTCGCCTCCACAACCTGCCACTCCACCACCTTCTGCCCCGTAGCGGCCCAATTGACCCCTGGGTCTTCAACTTCGTATCTTGTCCTATAGATACTGAAAAATGTAAAAAATTTCAACTACAGGATTTTGAAGTGAACAATATAAGTGATTAGTTGCAAAAGTGAATCCCTGCTCCAGAAGACACTGGGAATTATAGAACCAAAATTACTTTTACATTTACACACAACTTTGACGTATTTACCTTAGTCACAACGTTCCAGCACCACACATACGCACCAAGCATCATAATTCACAGATCTTATGTGGTGAAATTATATGCTGACTGAAAATTATTGCATAAATAATGTGAATAAGTAACCTACTAGTAGGGAACAGGGTGTGCAAAATTTGTATGTTATCAGCTAATGATTTTTAAATCAGTTTCCAAATGGTTCAAATGGCTCCGAGTACTATGGGACTTAACTTCTGAGGTCGTCAGTCTCCTAGAACTTAGAACTACTTAAACCTAACTACCCTAAGGACATCACACGCATCCATGCCCGATGCAGGATTCGAACCTGTGACCGTGGCGGTCGCGCGGTTCCAGACTGTAGCGCCTAGAACTGCTCGGCCATCCCGGCCGAATCAGTTTCCACGCTGTAACAACTGTCTGAAAGCAATGTATCCTCGTCAACAAAAAGTATTCCAGATACACTACCCGTCATTCATGTAAGTCCTGTTGCGAAATTAAAGTGACTATTTTACAGTGAGTAGATGAATCGTGCTGCAGTTCATTCCACTGCTTGACGACAAATAATGACACTCATCCCGTGTACAATAAGTATTAGTTCTGCACACAAGTTAGTTAAGCAGAACTCGGGGCTTTTTCCCACCTGTCGTTTCGGACACACCCTTATCTCCAGTCTGACACACTGAGTCCTCACACATGATAGATCCTCTTCCCGTGGCTTGGACGTCCTCCTCACGCCCTTCTCGGCGGGAGGAGGTAGTTTTGGCCCGGTTAAGAATTGGACACTGCCGGTTCAGCCATCGCCATCTGCTTACGGCTGCGCCGGCGCCGTTCTGCCCATGTGGGCACTTGCTGACGGTTAGACACATTTTAATGTCCTGTCCAGATTTTAACACACTGCGCCTAGATCTTAACCTGCCAAGTACTTCCGATGCCATTTTAGCGGATGACACACGAGCAGCTGCTCGTGTTCTTCGTTTTATCAATTTGACAAACCTCGCTAAGGACATTTGATGATGGTGTTTTTTAATCCTATGCCTGTCAGTCTGTCTTTTATCGTGTTTTCCCTTTTAGTAGTTGTTGTCAACTTGTGCCTCGCGGTGCAATCTTAGAGTAGTCAGGGCGCTAATGACCATTGAAGTTGTGCGCCCTAAAACCACAAAAAAAAAAGACACATGATAGATCTTTGTTGATGAATTCAACAATCCACACCCTTAAAACGAGTCTCCAGATTTTAAACTGGGATGTTTGCTTTTGCAAAAAGTTGAACATTTCTTTGTCCAAAATAATCTGTCCTTTTATCCTTGTTCCATTAGCGTTATTTAAGCTTTCGAAGTAATAGTTAATTTTGAGTATTAGCTGAATTTCCTTGCCAGTGAACTTAAAGCTCCGGATTTAAAATGTTTCGTGACGTTCTTTTCCACACATTTCGGAAGTTTCAAAATCTGCAGAACATTGTTTCGTGTGTGCTGTGTATAATCTGCGATGAACGCGCTGGAGTTTTCGTGTGCATTTGTGGCCGTGCGATTCCTGTTATTATAGTCAACAACATAAATAAGAGCCGAATTGAATTGTACCCATTTCGTTGTTCTAAGATGCCATATTCTACCGCCAAGTTCTATGTAGTATGGTGCCATACGTTGCGTGTGGTTTTGCCTTGCACCCGCCCAACAGTTGGCAAGACGTACGGCTAGAACTTAAGTGCACTGATAACACCGTTGCGCTCATGCCAGTGATCTCTGGTTCGTGAAGAAGCGCGCTGTATAATTTGCAGACACGTAACAGAGAACTAGAGACAAGAAACTGTCCACAAAGGTAGGTTCACGTGTTTGGAGTTTACCATTTACAGAGGTAAATATTTCCATAGTTATACTCTACATCTAAGTTTAGTTCTGAAATTTACGTTACGGTGTGCTTCCGTTGTCGAGTTTTTCCGGGGCCGTCTGAGGCTGCTGTTGAGGTTGTCCTATCAAATTAGTGTAGAACCTGTGGTAAGGCTTGGTAACATGATATACGCTTTGTAACTGAAATATATTTAACATTTATGCTGTTGTAAGGAATAAGTATCACTCGCTATCGATAATGAGCTCCAGAGGATAGGCTGCCGGTATATCAGCAACGTAATTTGCAGCTTGGGCTATTATTTCAAGTTGTGCTTTTCCTTGTGTGAAAGCCGATTATCACTTAATCTTAAAGACATTTCTAAAGTTAAAAGTACAGCACCGCGAGGGTAAAACGAGGCGCGATAACGCTGTAAGCTTGCCAAATTCTTAACAGTTATTGGCCAAGTCAGTACTGTGATTAGAGATCTTGTTCAAAATACTGCGTACGCAGAAGCTAAAATTTCTAATCATATTTTTTATTGAATTTTTAAAAACGCTACTCTCCTTGCATTACTCCAACGAATATTCTAGCTTCCGTGATGTTAGTAGCACGTAAATTATTGGTATTAATCGTTGATAAAACACATGGCTAAATATTTTAAAAAAGCGTGCTTCAGATATTGACAGAGGTAGTTAGTTGAGGATATGCGTGCCTGATTAAGCAAAGGTCACGGTAAATATCAATTTACTGTTGTCAGCGCTATTTCATTGCTATACTTGGACTTACTATATAAATTGCTCATACTGTTCATACTTTTCATAAATTTTTGAGACACGACTTGAGAGTAGTATAATAAGATTGAATCTGTGTATTACCATTAAAACGTTTCTTTTCAGAGTGTGAAACGGTGCCGTACTTTGGAGACAATCTGCTTTATAAAAAGCGATCACCAAATCTAGACATATCATAACGAAGAGACAATGGGACAATCCATGGTAAGTGCACAGCAATATCAGTACAATTACTTTGTTGAAGAAGTGTTTCCAGTTAACAAGTCAAGTCTAGTTCATAGTTCCAGTGAATGTTGTTATGTCAAGGAAATTTTCGTGCAAATAACTCGGCTATCAAATGGACCTAAAACTGTCGAAACTATCTTCTATGCAACTTCCTTGGTTCACATGCATTAGCCTACTGGCGCTATTAAAAGATATCGGCATGGAAAAACTTCAACATTTAAGCTTTAAGCTGAGGTTTATCACCGGTGCCATTATTGTAACAATATTAGATGTGGTACAATGTATGCAAGCTTGATACCTTGTCTCGCATAGTGAAAGAGTACAATAATAACACAGTAAAATGTAGGCAAGCACTTACTCGCCAAAAGTTTCAGTTAACTTTGCTCCTTATCTCTGCACAGTAACTGCATCTTGAAATAATTGATAATCATATTCATTAACTTACATAAATCAGATGCTGAGAGCACCATGTTGTTTGAAGTACTGTAGTAAGTCTCTCTCTCTCTCTCTCTCTCTCTCTCTCTCTCTCTCTCTCTCTCTCTCTCTCTCACTCTGTGTCTGTGTCTGTGTCTGTCTTCATCAGGCGAATAGCTAGAAGCTAAGATTCGCTGTGCTACTTAGTCTCAAACTGGTAGGGAAGGACGTTTGTTAATAAGTTGCTATAATTAACCAAGCACTTCATAGTAAGCCTTTCGGTAAACATTTCATTGTCATTCCACTCTGGTGGTATTGCCAAGTGAAAAGTAATTACCTGGTTCAGCATCTTTTATCATTTCTTCATTGAAACTTAACCATTCACAAAATGTATCTGCCCCAAGGGTCACATTTCCAAAAACTGCACAACTGTAATATATTGTAACAGCAAACAAAGTTTAGACTGTAGGTTAACTAGAAATATATTTGAAAGAGCTACTGCATAGTGTCTGTGGTACCATATTTTCTCAGTGATGATGGAATGGTAGCTCATAAAAAAAAAGCTAAGGTAATGTCAGACTGTCAGACACACTATACGACATCCACACAGAAATGACAACAAATATACCGACAAACTGACAAAAAAGTGGTAAAGCGTCAGCCTACAAATTCAAAGTCACAGGTTTGATCCCAATCAATCCTAGGATTTTTGTCACTTACCACTATTTTCACCTGTGGCAGTGTTTGCTGATGTGAAAAATGCCAAGTTACACTGTGGTTTGGAATCTGCATTAATTTGCAGGTCTCCCCACAACCAGCTGGGAAAGTGGAAAGGTCAGACGAAGGCAAAGGCATACCACCTTAAACAGGACTGCGCCTAGTAAAGCACTGTAGTGTTCAAAACAATCTTTGAATTGATGACAGCTTTAATTAAATACATGAACTTCAGTATATGTAGAAATACACATGAATTTTTTCTATGTGAATATGAGATTTAAGTAAAGTTCAATGCCATCAAGTACATTGCACTAAATAGGCCTATACTCTAATAAAATTAGATAGATAGATACAAATATCTGACCCTAACCAACTATCTCCGCACTCTCTGATGCCCACAGCTCGTGGTCTAGTGCCTAGCATTGCTGCCTTTGGATCATGGGGTCCCAGGTTGGATTCCCAGCTGGCTTGGGAATTTTCTCTGCCTGAGGACTGGGTGTTTGTGTTGTCCTCACCATTTCATCATCATCATCATAATTCGTAATAGTGGCTGGATTGGACTGTGAAAAATTTAGACTGTGTAAAAAGTGGGACTTTGTATGGGTGCTGATGACTGCACAGTTCAGCACCCCACAAACCAAACATCATCCTAATCATCAGCAGCATCCTCCGATATAATGTGAGGCATCCTGAATGTAATTCTGTAGTATTAATCTTAGAGAAGATGACCTACGCAGGGTGTTCTAGACTTGAAATGTTGTTCAATCTTCTGATACAGTTTGTATTAACTGATGAGGTGAATAGAACACATGTTCAGTTGTCTGGGATCTGCCTGAAAATTGGGAAAAGTAGCTCCACTACAACATTCCAAATTGAAACAAGTTAAAAAATAAAATAAAAAAGCTGAAAGGGCTCTCAAAAATGAATATTTTTATATAAAAACTTTATTTTATACCATTTTAAATGGTATCACTAAAAAACCTCCTGGCAATGCATCACACCACTTAACCTAAGTGGCAACTGTTGACACTACATAGTGTAGCTTGAATTTCCTTTCTGCTGATGCCATTACATGTATCTAATAAACAATGTTTTGGCATTGCATGATCAAAGGTTTTGGTGGTGGCCCTCTATTTATTTGTTTAGTAATGGCATACTCTAATGAAAAGGCATTTGACAGGCCATGGTACACTGAGAAAGTGACTAGAATCCTGTACAAGCAGAACAGGTTTGTGCAAAGAGATACAGACATCAACCCCCACGAGCCACTACATGTTGGATGCATAGATTTGGAGCAGTGTCTGGATGCAACTGACCATGATGATGACAAACAAGTCAGATATGGTAAAAGTGCAGACATTCTTGCTGCAATGCATGTTGACCCACAACTTTATCTGTGAACAATAACTTGGTTTTCTGGGCTGAGAAGTAAAATTACAGAGAATTCTATAGGGTTCTAGTTCATCTCTGTATCACATCTGTGCCTGTCGGGCAGAAAGGGTTAATGACCTTCAAAACCAACTTCTACATAAAATCACATAGTTTATGGCTGTCATACTGTTGACTGATGAAGCCAGTTTCAGAACTAATGTTTCAAATGTTATGTTAGAAATAAACCTCACTGGTTATGTCAATAAGACAACCAGCGTTTTTGGAAGATAATTACTTGGTATGACCTCTTCCCCGATAGTTACTGAACCATAATTTTGTGATGAACAGCTTATTGGTAACTGTTACTCTGAATTTCTCTATCATGCACTTAGAATTGTTAAATGGTACATTAGCGATACTGTTCTTAATGTGGTTGCAGCAAGGTAGGTAACCAGTGCATTTATTCTTGGTGTCCAGGCATACCTCAAATCGATTCTTGTTGCTTGATAGATAGGTAGAGGACCAGTGGTTTGGCCACAATTGTAGCTATTTACCTTCCCTTGACTAATTATTTCTTTCTTTATAGAGCTTCCTTTACAGAAGTTTAACTGAGCAGTTGTTAAAGTCAGTCAGGAAATGACTTCAATAATCCATTCTTACTACCTTCTCAAAAAGTTTTTCAAATGCAAAAAGAGAAATATCCCTTCAAACTGACAATTTAGAGAGATAACTCAAGGAGGTAGGAGAGGAGGGGGTGCTTAAAGTCAATACAAGATTTTTGTACTTCTGATAGTGTTACCACAGAATAATTATTGCTTTCAGTGGCTTAGTAAAGTGATTTCTACTGATGGAGTATGCGATACATGTGTAGTAAATTTAATGGACAGTCAGTTTTATTATCATCACTGTTTTTTGTGTTGCTGCTCGAAAATGTTTTGTGTTTCCATATGAAAAGATTAATAGAATTTAGTAGTCAATGATTTGAATCTAGAATAACTTGTGTTGTAGGTTTGGTCACCTGGGAATTGAAAGCCAGTTTGTGAGGAATTCTATAGCTTTGCTTGTATTGCAGGTATAATTCTTGTTTAGAAGTTTCATTCTGCATTAAAAAAATCTCTCTTCTAGGAACAATAAAATTTGATCATTAGTATTCTCTGCTGTTTCTAGTGTTATTTACCCTGATTCCTTGTAAAGGAGAGCTGGATACATACACTATGTGATCAAAAGTATCCGGATACCCCTTAAAACATAGGTTTTTCATATTAGGTGCATTGTGCTGTCACCTACTGCCAGGTACTCCCAATATCAGCGACCTCAGTAGTCATTAGACATCGTGAGAGAGAAGAATGGGGTGCTCCGCATAACTCATTGACTTCGAACGTGGTCGGGTGATAGGGTGCCTCTTGTTATATGTCTGTACGTGAGATTTTCACACTCCTAAACATCCCTAGAACCACAGTTTTCGTTGTGATAGTGAAGTGGGAATGTGAAGGGACATATACAACACAAAAATGTACAGGGTGACCTCGTCTGTTGACTGACAGAGACCACGAACAGTTGAAGAGGGTTGTAATGCGTAAATTCGCAGACATCTGTCCAGACCATCTCACAGGAATTCCAAACTGCATGAGGATTCACTGCAAGTACTATGATAGTCAGGTGGGAGATGAGAAAACATGGATTTCATGGTCGAGTGGCTGCTGATAAGCTGCACATCATGCCGATAAATGCTAAACTTCGCTTCACTTGGTGTAAGGAACATAAACATTGAGTGATTGAACAGTGGAAAAATGTTATGAGGAATGACGAATCATGGTACACAATGTGGTAATCCGATGGCAGGGTATGGGTATGGCAAATGCCTGGTGAACGTCATGTGCTAGTGTGTGTAGTGCCAACAGTAAAATTCAGAGGTGGTGGTGTTATGGTGTGGTTGTGGTTTTCACGGAGGGGGGGCTTGCACGTCTTGTTGTTTCACATGGCACTATCACAGCATAAGCCTACATTGATGTTTCAAGGATCTTCTTGCTTACCAAGGTTGAAGAGCAATTCGGGGATGGTGATTCAATCTTTCAACATGATTGAGCACGGATTGGTTACATGACAATAACATCCCTGTAATGGACTGGCCTGCACACAGTCCTGACCTGAATTCTATAGAAAACCTTTGGGATGTTTTGGGACGGTGACTTCGTGCCAGGCCTCGCTGCCTGACATTGATACCTCTCCTCAGTGCAGCACTCTGTGAAGACTCGGCTGCCATTTCCCAAGAAAACTTCCTGCACCTGATTTAAGGTATGCCTGCGTGAGTGGAAGCTATTGTCAGGGCTAAGGGTGGGACAACACCATACTCAATTCCAGCATGACCAAGGGAGGGTGCCATGAACTTGTAAGTCATTTTCAGCCAGATGTCCAGATACTTTTGATCACATAGTGTAGTTGTGGGAACATTTTTAAACGAGTACTAAATTTCGCATCTACTGTGTGACCTTGAAAAATTACTGTTTTTGTCCAGTAAATTCACTTTGAAAAGTGTCAGCATATGTGATAATTTGTAATTGTACTTTCTATTTCGAAATTCGATTGATGTGTTCTTTTATTATTGCCTTATTGACCATCATGGTCAGACAAACCATTTGTTATGGAAGTCATGTCTATTTCATGTGTAATGGATTTAGAGACAAGTTATGATTCACTGTTGTCTTATATGAGAGTTCGTTCTTTTGTAAAAGTAATATTCACAACAGAAATACGTAACTTTATGTCCTTTATCAGGACAATTGGCGATGAAATCCCAATTGAAGTTACTGCATACAATGACTTCCTGCTTGTTTTCTGCATCATCTGGCATCTTATATTGAGAGCCTGTAATGCATCATTAATTGTAATGGTCATTTTGGGTCATGGCCGGCTACTTCATCTTACCTTTTCTGTACACAGCCATTCCCCCGTTCTCTAAAAGATGCCTGAAGTAATGTGTCACTAACTTCTACCAGCCTTAAATGCACTTACCTCATTTCTGTAACTTCCAAATGATGCTCACTTGTGCATAGTATACCTGTAGAAGTGCCCATTGATTTTTATATTGCTGTAGTGGTATGAGAAGCTGCTCTGTTTCATGTATCAGCCTGCTCAAGTTTCAGTGAAAAAGTAAAAATATATTTTGATTCTCAAACTTCCTCCTACCTAAAGTAAAGCTACTTTTATTTTCCCTCTAACAGGATTGTGACACAGTAGTTTAGTATATCAAAGATATTGCAGTCACCAAGGTTTTTTATTCGTAATTGTCAAGAGAAGTAGAAGTGGTTATTCCTAAATTGGCTCACTGTTTAAGAGCTATTGCTGTGCATTGAGTTGGTAAATTACTTCCAGCATTAATGTGCGGTACACAGACTTCATGTGATTGTTTCAAATTGGGTGTGATGCTGTGGAAATACTCACTGTCTTCACTACAATTCAGAACTGGAAGAGTGGGCAACAGTTGTGTACGTGACTCACAGAATGTGGTCCTCAGTCCTACATCAAGCCATTAGTTTTTGACACATAATCAGATTTTGAGAAATGTGTTGTTCTATGTGATAACCTTTTTGGAAGAGACCTCTTATATTCACCATGAAGACACAACAGGTATGTAGAATTGTGTTAAGAACATTTTTTGAACAGAATAAGAGTTGTAGGAGCACACATTAATCTATACTAATCATGTGATAGTTGAAGTTTTCCTGAGTAATAGAATATTCCACCTTTTAGGTGTGTATCTGTGACAGAAAAATTTTGTCACCAAGCAAAGTGGCACAGTGGTTAGCACACTGAACTTGTATTCAGGACGAAAAAGGTTCAAACCTCTGTCCGGCCATCCTGATTTAGGTTTTCTGTGATTGCCCTAAATAGTATAAGGCAAATGCTGAGATCCTTCCTCTGAAGGGCACAGCTGACTTTCTTCCCCATCCTTCCCTAATCCGATGGGACTGATGACCTTGCTGTTTGGTTCCCTCCCCCAAACAAAAAAAAATTCTAGTTAAGATATTTTGGCTGTTAACTATACAGTCATCTTTAACGTGAGTCAGTGTGTGAATTAAAATGGCCAGACACAATGATATGCTGTGGACTAAAATGTGGTTGCATCACAGATAAGACATCAGTACACCACAAGTAATAGATAAAACTTATGCACCTAGGAATAAAATGCAGCAAGAGCTAAGTCAGTAAATCCACAGTGCTTACAGATAGATGGTATTTGAGGAATTCAAGGCAGGAAAGACATAGAAAAATAATTCCTTTGAAAGCACAGACATTACAGTGATTCCCATGACTTGTTCAGCTAGAAATCAGTCTTCATAGAACAGATTGTCTGCCAACTGTATTTACAAAACCTCTGTTACCAATGAATCCCATTAATATGAGGGTGTGGTCAGTTTCTCAACTTTCTCATAATACATGCAATGTCAAGTGGAAATAAAATGTTTAGCCACTGTAGATTTGTTGTGCTCATTTTACTCCACAGTATATCATACTGTCAAGTGGTTTTCACTCAGTCACCAACTTGCCTGGTTGGTGGCTGTACAGTTAATAGTGGAAATATCAGAAGGTGAAACATTACTGTCCTAAATACGTACATGAAAGATGATTAGATATACCAATCTTGACAAATGGTCAAAACATTTGATGTGGAATTGATGTTAATTGGAATTGATGTTAATTGGAATTGATGTTAATTGGAATTGATGTTAATTGGAATTGATGTTAATTGGAATTGATGTTAATTGGAATTGACGTTAATTGGAATTGACGTTAATTGGAATTGACGTTAATTGGAATTGACGTTAATTGGAATTGACGTTAATTGGAATTGACGTTAATTGGAATTGACGTTAATTGGAATTGACGTTAATTGGAATTGACGTTAATTGGAATTGACGTTAATTGGAATTGACGTTAATTGGAATTGACGTTAATTGGAATTGACGTTAATTGGAATTGACGTTAATTGGAATTGACGTTAATTGGAATTGATGTTAATGAATAAGCAACGTATTTGGATTTTAGTATTCTTTCAAATCTGCATAAAAATATGGTCATCAATCATACTCTTCATGGTGTGGCTGTATTAAAACTGAAAAATAATTCAGAGCACCTTTCTTCTGAACCCATCAAACTCTTGAAGAAAGGTCAGTGCATTGAACCATAAGGCAGAACCTTCAGACTGAACTACTGTAAGGGTTAAAGTACAAATTCATCTACACCTACATACATACGCCATAAGCCACCATATGGTACATGCCATAGGGTACCCTATACCACTGCTAGTCATTTCCTTTCCTGTTCCACTTGCAGATAGTGAGGGGAAAGTAACTGTCTATATGCCTCCATACAAGCACTAATTTCTCTTACCTTCAAGATCTTCATGCAGAATGTATGTTGATGGCAGCAGAATTATTCTGCAGTCAACTTCAAATCTCAGTTCTCTAAATATTCTCAAATATTCCTCAAAAAGAACATTCCTGTCCCACCACAGATTCCCATTTGAGTACCTGAAGCATCTCCATAATACCTGTGAATTGTTGGAACATACCAGCAACAAATCTAGCAGCCCACATCTGAATTGTTCAGATTTCTTCCTTTAATCTGATCTGGTATGGATCCCAAACACTAGAGCAGTACTAAAGAATAAGTTGCGCTAGCATCCTATATGTGATCTCTTTTACAGGTGAACTACAGTTCCCTAAAATTCTTCCAATGAGTCAGTCAACCATTCACCTTCCCTACAATCCTCACATGCACATTCCATTTTGTTGTATCAAGCTGGACACTACTACTGCTGTATCCAAACATCAAGAGTTTGTTTCCTACTTATCCTCATTAACTTAAATTTTTGTACATTTATAACTAGCTGCATTCATAACACAAAAGCTTGTCTGTCACCTTGTATCCTCCTACAGTCACTCAACTTAAACACCTTTCCGTGCACCACATCATTATCAGCAAGTAACCACATATTGTTGCCCATCCTGTCTACCAGATCATTAATGTTTACAGAAAATAGCAGCAGCACTATCACACTTCCCTGGGGCACTCACGATAATACCCGTGCCTCTGATTAACAATTGTCATACGACAGCACAATGGGTTCTGTTTTGTAAGTCTGTAACTTGCATATCTGGGACTCTATTCCATATGTTTGTACCCTCATTAACAATCTACAGTGGGGCACAGTGCCAAATGCTTTTTGGAAATCTAGAAATATGTAATCGGCTTGTTTCCCTTAATCTATAGTTCGCAGCATATCATGTAAGAAAGGGGCAAGTGGAGTTTTGGATGAGTGATAACTTCTAAACTCACACTGACTCATGGCCATGAACTTCTTGGTTTCTAAGAAATTTATTATATTTGACCCGAGAACATGCTAAAATTTCTGCAGCAAACTGATGTTAAGAATAATGGGTTCTAATATTGCAAGTCCATTCTTTTATTATTTTTGTGAAACCAAATTGGAATTCAATCTGGACCTGCCAACTTATTTGTTTTCAACTGTTTCAATTGTTTCTCTACACAAGGATGCTTATTACTTTTCTATATGTACAAGACTGTATGCAATGTTCAAAAAATGGTATGTTTGTACAGTTTGGGGTGGAAGCTGTAGACATGCTAAGCGATTTAATTAGATTCAGAATTTTCACACGTTCTTGGCAAGACCTTTTGGTAAGGTATGACAGTGGTAGTGGTTATGTGCTTCACACAAATATTTTCAGGCACACAAATCTCTGCTAATATATGCCTATTGCCATTTGCACATTCACTGGTGAACTGAGTGTGCCTTTGCTTCCTCTCCATTTACAAATTTTGTTGTTAAACTAGGGGTCTTTTCCACCATTAATCTGCTTACTAGGCACCTACTTTTCCAGAACACCATTAAGTCTCTTTAAACATTGCTCATAATTACTCTATGTTCGTCTTACTGGAAGTAAATGTCAGTTCGTTGTCTAACCGAGATGCTAACAACTGCTTATCTGCTCTTTCGGACAGAAACACATTCCTGACCTTCTTGACTGATTTATTAACATCTTTAACCATTGTCACTATGATATCATGACCACTAACGTCTCCATTGATAAGAACCAGCCTGTTTGAAGCTACCAGGTCTAAGATATTTCCATTGCACGTGGGCTACTGGACTAGCAGCTCAAAACATTTGTTGGAAAACATGTTCAAAAGCACTTTGCAAGACTTGTCTGTACTCCCTGCAATGCATCCGTAGACATCCCAGCCTATACTCAGTAGGTTTAAGTTGGCTCCAACCCATATTGACTGATTTGGATACTTAAATGCTACCGACAGTAACTTTCTCCAAATGACACTAGCACTGTCACAGTGGGATCACCTGGCTGGTAAAAATGTCCAACAATTAACTTGATATCACTTAGATCTAACATACACATCCAAATAACTTCTTTGTCACACCTAAATTCCATCTAAATAGTGACAGTATTTTTGTCGTTCATGAGGGTGTATCTACCATGTGGGATACAGTAGGCGGTGCTTCAGCAGCAGAGCCTTTGAGTGTAATCAGCAACATCTGAGATGTGCCACATGACATGAGAGATTTTTCAGCACCACTAAACCTCAAGGCAGCAACCTGAAGGCAGCTAATCGTAACCAAAAGTGCATTAAACAGTTCACAAACTGCAGTCAGCTCATCCTTTGTGTGCACATAACATGTCCTAGCCATCCCAGCAAGACTAACTGAAGCAGTAAACTATAAAAGCAGACAGAAATCTAGATATGCAACTTACTGGACTCCTGACACATTAGCTCTGTAGATGGCTGTTCAGAAGAAATGAAAACTATACTATAGACTTCCTGAATTTACACTTCTTTAAAAACTCAAGATGGAACCTTTAAAATATAAAAACATAAATGAAGTTTAGAACAGTTACTACTAGGAAAACAAAGGAAAAGCAAAATGCACAACTTTCACTCTGAAGATGTGTAACAGGTGACAGCAGCGGCCTGACTGAATTCATTACTAAATGACATTGATCAAATCCCAGAAATTGTTAATAATGGGATTGAACCATAATAAAATGAGGCACTTATTAATTTGCCTTTGTGACAAGTTCCTTAATTGAGAATTTTCACAGTGGCAATAGCTTTGACAATGTTCACCGAAGTCAGTTATTTACTGAATACATTTTGCATATTATATCTGTTTCTCACATGTTCCATGATCATTCCTTTTCTTGCAACATCTGAAAGTACAGTCTGATACATGTTCATTTATTCTTTAGAAGTATTTGATTTTTCTATTGTAATCTGGTGTCATGACATATTATAAAGAAGTGAAAAGAGTGCTGGTAAATGTGACATTAGTGCAGTCTTCTCTCTTATAAAGTGCTAAAGGTGACCTCCTCCCTAGATAAGTAGAACCTTGTTCCACACTGTGCCATCTCTAGCTGCCATTTTGAAATTATGAAGTGTTTGGCTCAGCATGCTGAAATGGTTGTTGAGTGACAAAACTTACCAGTTATAGCACCTCCTTTATGTAACTTCTGTTTATTGGCATTAGTGAATTGTTACTTATCCCTCAAAAACTTATCAGAGAACATTCAATTCAGTTAAATCTGTGTTTCTAAAAGAAAGTTGGTGAGACCTTTATCAGTTAGTTGATTTGTTTCATGTTCCATGGATCATTTGTACAATTACTCATAATGATGTGAAATGGGTCATTTTACATTCACATTAAATGTTCATACATAAATATGACTACATGCTGAACATTTAAAATTGTTCCCTCCCCTCCCAGCTGTGTGTTTGCCAGTTGCTGCTACTGTATAGTAGATTTGTCTACCATAGCTAACTGTTCATTTCTTTACTTACTGCATAACAATGAACTTTGTCTACTTTCGACAAAAAAAGTGTATGAAAACATTGTTTTTCTGAAGTTTGCTCTACATAAATATGAAACAGGCAAGACAGAAATGTAATATAATAAAATTTAAGTAACTAAACAAACTGATGGCTTTATTAAAGATGTAAACTAGGTGCAATTTTAACTCCTTTCACATTTCTAATGGTAAACCACACTACTTACATGTGCACAAGAAATAATCGATATTTTCATTTGAAGAATATTTAAAAGTAAATGTATGGTTCATAAAACTACATATGGTACTAACATGGTTTGCTCTGTCAGATCTATGCTACTAGTATTAATGAATGACAGACATGCTGCCCCTGCTTTCCCAAATGTTCATAAGCAGAAACAGGAACTATGGTAATGCATTTGCAACTCCTATGTGCATTAACCATGTAACTCACCATAAATACTGATTAGTGATTGAAGACCTCAGCTCTACAGAATGAAGTTGCAGTGATGGTCTTAGTCTTTAATCATCAGATGCATAAAAAGTGCTTAGAGAAACTTTAACACATCTAATTGCTGTCTCCATGCCAGAAGTAGTTGTAGCGGCTTGTAGATGGCAGGTAGAACAGACACTACAGCATGAACTACCAGCATTGGCCCACTAACCATGCCAATAATGAAACAGCTGATGTTTGTCAATAAGATTTGGCCACCATGTTGCACATGCATACGGCACTTTCATCTTACTGTGCCTCATGGCAACAAAGATATTCTGGTGCACTCATAGTTCTACTGCTGGGGTAGAGTGCACTTCAAAGGAAAAGACAGTTGTTTCATGGCATAAGCTCAGTGAAATATGCAAGAACAAAAAATGCAAAATTTCTTGGCCTGGCAGGAGAATAGAAGCATTTTAGGTCAATATGGTTTTAATGTCATTTTTCCACTGATTAGATTTCCAGCTACAAATTTCTTCAGATTTGGAAATACGTAAAAGTTAAGAGACAGCTAAATCTGGTGTGTAGGAGTGATCTTACAGTAATTAGGTCTTAAATGCCTTCACTTTTCCCACTGTAAAAGTGTATGATTGTGCAACTACTTTACACATAACGAAATACATTTTTTCTCAGTATGGTTTCCATCTTTTATGTTATCATAAAATGGGTTGAGAAACTTCCATAGGGTTTTCCAGTTATCATTACACTCCTTGCAATGGAATTGATAAGAATAATTCAGTTTGCAACAAAGGAAATACTGGACGTAGTATTTCTGGCAGATAGATTTGACTGCCTACTTAGCCTTTCACAGTGACTAGGAGAGAAATATGGGATGGAATGGAATGACTCTGAACGTGGAATTTGTGCCCATGCTTACTACATTTTATGGTATCTTACCAACCTTTCATATCTCTGTTACCTCCACTTGTTTTGTCATTCTAAATGAATACATTAAGGACGGATTTGTCTGACTATCTTGTTACACTACTTGCCATTACAATTGTTACACCACGAAGATGACGTGCTACAGACGCGAAATTTAATTGACAGGAAGAAGATGCTGAGATATGCAAATGATTAGCTTTTTAGAGCATTCACACAAGGTTGGTGCCGGTGACGACACCTACAACATGCTGACATGAGGAAAGTTTCCAACCAATTACTCATACACAAACAGCAGTTGACTGGCATTGCCTGGTGAAGCGTTGTTGCGATGCCTCATGTAAGGAGGAGAAATGCGTACCATCATGTTTCCGACTTTGATAAAGGTCGGATTGTAGCCTGTCACAATTACGGTTCATCATATTGCGACATTGCTGCTCGTGTTGGTCGAGATCCAATGACTGTTAGCAGAATTTGTAATCGATGGGTTGAGGAGAGTAATACGGAACGCTGTGCTGGATCCCAATGGCCTCGTATCACTAGCAGTCGAGATGACAGGCATCTTATCCGCATGGCTGTAATGGATCGTGCAGCCACGTCTCAGTCCCTGAGTCAACAGATGGGGACATTTGCAAGACAACAACCATCTGCACGAACAGTTCAATGATGATGTTTGCAGCAGCATGGACTGTGAACTCGGAGACCATGGCTGTGGTTACCCTTGACGTTGCATCACAGACCGGACCACATGCGATGGTGTATTCAACGACAAACCTGGGTGCACGAATGGCAAAATGTCATTTTTTTTTTATGAATCCAGGTTCTGTTTACAGCATCATGATGGTCGCATCCGTGTTTGGTGACATCGCAGTGAACGCATGTTGGATGTGTGTATTCGTCATCGCAATACTGGCATATCACCCGGCGTGATGGTATGGGGTGCCATTGGTTACGCGTCTCAGTCACCTCTTGTTTGCATTGACGGCACTTTGAACAGTGGATGTTACATTTCAGATGTGCTATGACCCGTGGCTCTACCCTTCATTCGATCCCTGCGAAACCCTACATTTCAGCAAGATAATGCACGACCGCATGTTGCAGGTCCTGTACGGGCCTTTCTGGATACAGAAAATGTTCGACTGCTGCCCTGGCCAGCACATTCTTCAGATCTCTCGCCAATTGAAAATGTCTGGTCAATGGTGGCTGAGCAACTGGCTCGTCACAATACGCCAATCACTATTCTTGATGAACTGTGGTATCGTGTTGAAGCTGCAAGGGCAGCTGTACCCGTACATGCCATCAGAGCTCTGTTTGACTCAATGCCCAGGCATATCAAGGCCGTTATTACAGCCAGATGTGATTGTTCTGGGTACTGATTTCTCAGGATCTATGCACCCAAATTGCATGAAAATGTAATCACATGTCAGTTCTAGTATAATATATTTGTCCAATGAATACCCATTTATCATCTGCATTTCTTCTTGTTGTAGCAATTTTAATGCCCAGTAGTGTACTTTCAGAGAAGTGCTGTTGGCTTTACCCTCAAGATAGAGAATGTGGTGACCTTGTAGTTTGGTCCAGTTGACCTTATCAATTCAGTCAAGTCAAAACAATTTCACAGATAAAGTTGATAAAAGTTGTGTTTTATATGGTACACAATAAAAGAAACAAAATTTTCACAACATTTATTACATGTAAAATTGCCCCCTTTTCCTTGTATTAATACCACCAAGATAAGTACCAGGCAAACATCTCATTAATAAAATTCAAAAGTAGCATGCGTACAATATTTTATTGAGATTGTTTCCATTATAGGCAACAAAATGAGTCACGTAACGTTGGTAAGTGAGCAGCTAGCAGGGATGTAGCAATTTGCATTTTCAATGTCATTAACATTGCGTGAGCCTCTATAATAAACATGTCCACTTTCCAAAAAGCTGGGTTAAATAACCTGAAGATGGGTAATTTGCACAGTAAACAGAAGCTAGCTCTGTCTGTCTCTCTGTTGTGTGTCTGCACATCTCTGCTATCCGGATCACAGTGTTGCCCATCACTAAATATGTCATTGTAGCATGATACCATCAAAATTATTAGCTTTCACACTAATACTGAAATATTACCCATTAGTATGAAGTAAAAATTCAGCTTCACCGTACAGACAAAATGCACTCCATAAACTTAATTCCTCTTCCCTGACCTTATTTTATATAAAACTGGCCCATAACTTTTTTACATGTCATTATGAAAGACTTCACTATGTCTAGAACTCACTCCATATTCCCAGTAGATAATGACTGATGTCACCATTTAGACTGAAATAACTCTTGTTAAAGTGCCTTTGTTGTGGTGTACCAACAATGTATTGAAATATTTGTTGCAGAGTACCGTCCATGCGGCTCACCATGATGGCACCAGGGACAATATGCGAAAGTTAAAGGTGCAGTCTGACGCTGACCAGATGCCGCCGCCGCTGCCGCCGCCACCACCATCACCACCACCTCCTCCACCGCCAGAGCAGGGCCAGCATCCATTACCGTCACCATCAGAGCTGGATGCCACACTGCCTCCTCCCATGTCCACACAGCCTGCTCCCACTCAGGCAAGCAGTGTGCCAGGATCTTCAGAGCTGGCTAGCTTACAGCTCAAGGAAGTAAGGCTCACTCACACAAAGTAACCATTGTTTAATTAATATACTGTACAGAATGTGTAACAGTGATCTTGAGCCGGTGTCTTCATTGGGAAAACAATTAATTTTAGCTGCTTAGACCTTCATGGAAATGAGATGGATTCAAATTAGAATTAATAAGATGAGGATGACTGTAAGAAGCTTCTTCAGAAAGTTGGTGGGAAAGAATAGCACATTTATGTTTTAGACCGCATAAAGCTGTGTGTGTAATCTATTTTGTGGAACTGTTGGTGTCATCCTCACTTGAAATTTGAAACAAAAACAGTAAACTGTGCTGACATGGCTATGCCTTTATCCGTATATATTTTCATTTTGTTTTGAAACAATGATTTATGTGCTGACACATTTATACACAAAAAAGATTTAAATGTCCTTCCCAAATTAATGATTCCAGTAATTTGTAAATATTTCAGCAAAACACTTTTTTGTTGGGTCCCACTTGACAAAAGACGTGAAACATTTTCAAAGGTTTTCTGTTTAGATTTCAAGAAATCATTATGAGGATTTTACAACCCATTGTTACTAAATTGCCTGTAGAGGGTGCTATTTGTGGGTTTGCAAATGCAAGTTCTGGAATGGAAGGTTACTCACAAAGAAACAGTCCTGGGTCTGTTGTAGCACGATCTCCATCATCCTAAGCCTAATGTGGTTACCCAAGGTGAGACACTGGAAGTGCAGAGAAAGCAGAGTTACCTCTTGGAAATGGTAGCTTGTGGCTATTTTTATCACTTTCACTAGAATTAGTACACTACTTAGATTTCTTTAATAAGATATGCCTGAATGTGGCTGTGGATGCCAGGTAAGACAACACAGTTCATGTAACAGCCATGGAGTGCATCCTGTGACAGACCCTTGTGTAATGGTTTACACAGTGGACTGGCCAAGTTGATGCAATGATTAAACTCTCTTTTCTACCACAGAAGTTGTGCAATTATGCACCAAGATTAGAGTATAGGGGGTCTAGATTACTGGGCAAATGAGAAGTAGAGAGTAGGTACAAGTATTTGTGTTGAATACAGTATTTTTTCTTCATGGCTGTGTAGTGAGAATAGCCGAGCTATACAATGTTTTATTAGTAGTGCTTGAGGATACTTAACAAGATTAGGCTGAATGCAGTACCCTTTTCCTTCTAACACTATAACCATTGCTTGATACTTCATTGTAGTGTCTTCAGCAATGCTTACAATGTAACAACAGTGACAAAGAAGTCTACAGCCTTTTGAAGATAGTAGTACAGATTATAATGGGTTGAATATAAAGGGTACTGAGTTAATGAGAATAAGAAAGCCAGGTATGGAAGAAAAACAAAGAAAAAAAATCGACTACAGCGAGAACTAGCAGAACAGAGTTTTCCGTATAAGAAAGTTGACTTCACATGAAATACTACTGCATTGTAGTATGATGCATAGTTGCATTTTGTGTATATTGTACAGCAGTTGGAAGTGAAAGATGAAATTTTAAGGGAAAGTCCTTCTTTAACTTGCATATATCAAGAGAATTTAGTACCTCCATTAGCTCAAAAATATCATATTTGTGGTATGGGGTGAAAGAAGTGTAGATATACTAAGAAGAATTAATATAAAACAATGTAAATAGTTGAAAAATTTATTAGCCTAGAATGCTCAAATACATAAAGCATTGCTTAACCAAGTTACACACATGGGCAAAATAAAACTAAAAATGTTACAGTCATAAGTAAAACTACATTGACCAAAGGAAACCAATAACGAATTGTTACCTAATTGTACAGTTCAACTTACAACCATGTACTTTCTTATAAGCATTCAGACTGATTTAAATAATACTGCATTACAACTGAGGCAGCTGCTTTGTGTTGCCCTTCACAGTGCAAGATAAAAAAGGGATAATATGTGTCCCTGTTTAATGGCAGCAGGTGGTGTAATCATTAAAAGCTGGAAACATTGTGCATCTCTACAACAAAGATTTATAAATTTCATTGAAGGGTTCTCTGAGGAAATAATCATCCAAGAGTGCAACCTGCCAGCTCTTTGGGAAAGTGACCCTAACCTAGGATCAGTGTATTAATGAAGCATGTTCTGAAGCCACTGAACCAAATTTAATAGTACCTTTATATGCAGACATATGAGGCTTCATATTGTTTCTTGTTGTACTTTCCCAATGGGTGCATTGATTAGCAGCTGTTACCCACAAAGGTTTCTCGAGACACTCTGTTCACTGAATCTCAAGAGATATTATCTAATCCTTTGGGTGATTCTGACTGAAAACTGATGACAAATGGTACTCGTGCACTCCTTAAACATGACAGGTGACAAATTGGTGCTAATGTTAGCTTTAGAAAAACTTGTTTTAATGTTATATTCCAAATTCATGTGTGGGATGTCAACTGAAGATTGTCCCCCTGCCCCCCCCCCCCCCCCCCTCACCACCGCCCCTCCCTCCAGGGGGCTCGCCACGCTTTGGAAGGTTTGTGCTTGGCTACCATTGGGCCCTAGCCTCTGCAGCATTTTTTTTCCCTTCCATGCTGCATGTCTATCCTGTGTTATTCTTTTTTCCCACCCTTGGGGAACATGTCTGGGATGTTATTGGGAATGTTCTACATTGTCTGTCACTGACTAAGAACAGTATCATCTTTGTTTTTCACTCCCTTTTCCTTTCTTTGTTTTCCTTCTCCTCTTGTTCCTCCGCTTCTGCATTTCAGTTCCTCTTTTTCATTTTCCTCCCTGTGCACTCCTGAAGGTCAGATCACACGTCTGATGCATAACAGGTTACTGGGTAACGCGTAATTTTCAGCCCTGGGTTGATAGGTAGGGTTCGCACGTACCCCCTGGTACAGGCCAGGCCGAGGAAGGGGTGATTGCCTGAGCTGCAACCTACCAAAATTGCCACTTGGTCTCTCTATGTCAGGTGTTTGTGAGGTGTGACCTAAGGTGTGAACAATCACCTAAGACAGGTGCGCCCCCTTGTGAAGGGGGCCTCCAGTTGGAAGGCACGCATCATCGGAGATGCTGGCAATCATGGGGGATTTTCTCACAATGAGTCAATCATCTTCACACTCAACATCTATGAAATGAAATGTAAACATAATGAGGCTAATAATTGAAAGACCCTTCCCACTGCACCACAGTTCCTCGTGGTCTTGCGTACTGGAGACTGTCATTCCTTCGCCACAGTAAATCCGTTTAGTATTCAGAAAAGTGTTGATGCAATTGCTGGCCCTGTGAAATCCTGCTCTCATTTAGGAAATGGCACTTTGCTTTTGGAGACTACTTCTGATTCTCAAGCACAACTTCTTGCTGCCTCACTTCTCAATGGCTAGCCTGTTCATGTCAAGGCCCGTAGAACTATGAAGTCTTTCTGTGGTGTAATTTACAGCAGGCTGCTCGACGGTCTAACCGAGGCCGAAATCCAATCTTACCTCTCTGATCAGAGTGTCATTGCTGTCCATCATATAATGAAAAAGGTAGATTTCACTTTAGCAACTACCCACACTCTTTTTCTCACCTTTGATAGAGTGGTGCTTCCATCCAAGATCAAAGCAGGCTATGCAATTATCACAGTCTGGTCATATGTTTCGAACCCGGTGGGCTGCTACCAGTGTCATCATTTCAACCACACTAGAACATCTTGTTGACACCCAGCCAAATGTGTTACCTGTGGTAGGAATGCACACGAGGAGTGCTTGTGCGCCTCCTTCTCCCCACTGTATCAACTGCAATGGCAGCCATGCCTCTCAGGATTGTCCTATGTATCTTGATGAGCAGGCTGTCCAGGGGATCCAGGTGAAGGAAAAAGTGCCTTACTCAGTCGCTCGCAAGTTACTGGCTAGCTGCAGACCCTGCGTTCTCCCGTCTGGCACCTGTAGTTTTGTTCTCGTTACCCCTTGCTCCATGAAGGACATGGCCACGCAAACATGCAACCTGCAATTCAGCTCTTAGGTTGTGAAATCGCCCAGTGTCAAAGGAGCATCACCATCCCCCCACCCAGCTGTGCAACAAGCTGTCAAACTGTCGCCTTAAGGGCCAAAGCCACCAGCTACACAACTGGTAGGCCAGAAAGGACAGAAGGAATACTGCCTAGAAGACTTCCTCTGTCCCTCCAGCTAAACACCCGAGTCTTCCGCGAACCAGAAAGGCTTGAAGATGTCCACCAAAGGCAAACAATCTTCTCCTTCACTAACTCGAAGATCCCCTTCGGCGGTGTCACCCTGTGATACCTTAGCCTGGTTGGCCTCCGTGTCATCAGTGCGCACCACCAACCGTTTTTCTGTGTTAGACTCCACAGGTGAACTGCACATTTTTTAACTGTTTATGGTCCTGCTTGGGTGTGCCATCTGAGTTATCGACCGTCTTAAAAAATGACGCCCGGGCTGTCGACCAAGTTTTACTTTTTATCCGCCAAAGCAATATCGAGAAGGCCATTTAATTTTTAGCTTTGGCCCTCCTTTTCTGTCTGGTGTCTTTTTTTAGCCCTTTTTCCACATTTGTGTTTTAGCTGTCTTCTATTATGTCAATTGAGACTGACATATCATCGTTTTTTAACTGCTGTCTTCATGTTCTATAGTTTTGACTTGGGCGCATATGGACTCCAGTTGTTTTTTGCGCCCTAAAGCAAAACAAAACCAAACTGAAGATTGTTCAGCGTACTGTTTGATATTCAGTGTCAACAATTCAAGGTAATTAACAGTAGTTTAATACAGCCTTCATTAACTTTTTGAATGGTTCATAATTAGATTAAAAAATAAATTAAATAAACTTAAAACTGCTCAGACAAAATGTGTGTCTGATGCTTAGTGCAGTACTATGATGCATCACGGAGCTACTAACTTATCAGAGACACAATGAAAATGGATCATGAGAATGAACCACAGCATTTAATCATACATGCATCTCTGGAGAAGGAATGGGTAGGATTAGGTTTACAACCCAAAACTACTTTCCTGATGCACTATCCTCTTTCCAGGCACACACTACACATGATGAGACTGTACTGAGCTGGTGTGATGTTTGAGATTTCTTTGTGACAAGGTCTGTTACGGACATTGTGTCTCTATTCTCCACAAGCCATCTTATAGACTGTGGTATAGGGTATGTCTAAATCTCTCCTCCCTCCACCCCTTCTATATTCCATTTGCATTTTGTGTGAGAGATATATGATGATGATGCCATTGAACAATTGTGGATTTCTTCACCTATTTATTTGCAATATAAATCATTTATTTACATTCACGTTCAAATACTAATCACTGCCCCAATTGTCAGTCTTCTACAGGTCTTTCTGCACTTCATGACGTTTGTCTGATGTTGCAATTTTATGATACACAGTAGTCCCACAGAGCCTCTAGATAATTCATACATATTGTGAATGGTAACAACACTCTTTTGGGAGTATTTTTGAAATTATTTCTATGACTGTCAATTTAGTTGTTAAGAATTGGTGAAATCACATTTTGTTCACTCACAGTTAATTACCACTGAATATCTTTACAAGAATTTGGAATCAGATGTGACAAAACGGAGCAAGCAGTTTCATAAGATCTGTGTTTGTGGAATCTAGTCTAAAGAACAAAATCTGTTGTAGTGTGTAAACATGAAATGTTCCATAGTTCTAAAACAGATATCAGCAGTATAGGTCTAAAATTCTGTGCACCTGTAAAGAGAAACTGTCTTGAAAATGGAAATGACCTGCTCTTTCTTTCGAATAACATTGTACCTTCATTACTCCAGTAACCAGAAGATAATGTACACATGAAAGGCGAGCAAGTTATTTTACATAATATTCTAAAACATCTCACGGTATCTTCTCTCGTCCAGATGCCTTTGTAGACAGTCCTGCTCACTTATGACATAAATTAAATGTAAACTTCTTGCAACTGGCGACAGTTTTGGAGCATTAGATGTACTGGTGACATATCAGTACTTGGCATGATAAATGGATAACATCTATGTTTGTTTGATCAAACTAGTAAATATCCTTGTTCATTGCAGATGGCCTGGGCTGACAGTTCTTTCTAATCGTACACTTTAGGCTTTCACAGCTGGTGTTTACTTCAGTTAAAACTTCTGGGCTGTCAGGCCATAGTTGATATATAAAATTATTTCCTAACATTTCATCTCTGACGGCTTCAAGAACTCGAGAAAACATCGAATTTATAGGAATGCATAGAGGACACTACCATTCATCACATCATGCTGATTGCGAAATTATCTGTGGCTGGTGCAATTATTCTCAATTGAGAGTGTTCTATCATAATTAATCCGTGCAAAGTTGACACCCATATTTTATGTAAGTTAACACCTTTTTCTTTCATGTTGAAATTATGAGGTTTGTAAATCTCTATGGCCTCTCTGTACATGCGTGTATGGATAGATCATACTTCATGGGATTCTGTGAACAGTCTGCCTCAAGAAATCTGTTGTTGAAACTGCTAACCAACTCATGTGTTATTAGGGCTGTTACCTTTTAAATAATCTTCTTGCAACCAAAATTTCACAATAGTCTTCATCTATTTACAGATCTTTCACTTTCAACATCTGCTGCTGACACTCACACTCCCACAACTACTCACAACTCGGTAACTAACTCAGTTACACTTTGACGTAACACCATCCCTTATACAAAATCTTCATAATGCATCATATTTTCAGTGTTATTGCAGTTATTATTTTATGTTAATTACAGTGGGAAAAAGATGAATACAAATAATTTGCCATATGACCTGAAGGTCAACAGAAATGAAAAATGTTTCAAATAACCGTTATGTGAACTGCAAAGATTTTCTACATTTCATTTTGTAAATTGAATCCCTTAAAGGGTTAATATTAAAATGTAAATTTGTATTAAAAATAAATTAGTATAATACTAACTCCAATGCCAATTCTGTATCATTCTATACAAAACATTCTTCCAGATTGTATTGAAGTCTAGTGATACGAAAATTGTTTGCACTGTGAACAATTGGTTACATCATTATGTATAACTATATTGAAGTACTTTCATCTGTAGATTAATTACTGATTCTAATGTTGCTATACAATCTTTAGTGTAAATTAAGACATAAACATAAATGTAAACATAAACATCTTCACATAACAAAATTATAGGTTATTATAAGGTTTAGTAATCAGATGTACCCTATACTACAATGGATGATGCTCAGTCTGTTACATCACACGTTTTACTGTTGAGCAATTAGTCAGTTTTCTATTTGATGATTACTTCACTCAGTATTTGCCATTTTGGTGTTTATGCAGTCATTAGAATCATCCATGTTCAAAAATTCCAGTGGACTGAATTCAGTAGTTCAGCCTTCAGTCTGTTATCTTCAGATTGGGTCCCAGTATGATCACTGAGTAAGTGAACAGATAATTTCAACTCACTTTCTGACTTTGTGTAAGGCAAAAATTTCCTGGTTGGCAACATTTTACTTCCATTAAATGCTGCTCGCATTGCTCTCCTCAATCTCATTGTGGCTTCACTTACTTTCTGCCCATCAACTATTCTTTGACTTTGTTTAAATCTGTGGTAAAGCTCTGTATGATTGTGTAACCTCTAACACTATTATTTGAATCACAGTGGATCTTCCCATCCACCACAACCTCACAAGACACACAAGAGTCCAGGCATATTGTACATTGCTTCTGGATTTTATCCATTTGTGCTTCCCAACCTCATCCTTCGAGCTGAATATTTGATGCTGACTACTCAGTTACTCTGTAATTTGTTTCCCATTACTTTTGCCAAGAAAAATGATTTACCTTAACATTTCTCATAACACCTGTAATCATAGAGTTAAGGTAGCCTTGTGATTACAGAACCCCTCCTCTTCATTAACTGATTTCAAAAGTTCGGACCGAGAGGGGTAGCGACTCAAATTCGGGAGGTCGATGTTTATTGGAACCTGCATCCAGCCATCCTGATTTAGGTTTTCCATGATTTCTCTAAATTGTGTCAGTAGATGCCAGAATGGTTCCTTCAGAAGGGTACAGCTGATTTCCTTCTCTGTGCTTTCCTAATCCAAGCTTGTGCTCCATCTTTATTGACCTTGTTGACGGGACATTGTTGGACCTTCTACCTACCTCAAAAGTTAGTCTGTTAGCTATTGGGATGTCTAAGATGTTTCCCTCCCAAGTCAGTTCTCTGTCTGCTTGAAATAAGTCAGATATGACATTCAGAAAAATTTTGCACCCTAGTTTTAATTGCATGACTCTCACATTCTGTAGCTCTCAAATTAACAACTCCACCTAATGCAGTAGTGTAATCAAGAAACTTGATATAATCATGAAGCGCACTTTGAAACATTCTGTCATGACATATCCTGAAGTAAGTGGTCTATCAAAACATCTGATTATCCCATTTGACCTAAATTTAAGGTTTAGCTTCACTCAAATTATTTCACATTTGGAATATGTAGCAGGCGGGCGGGTGGGTGGGCGGCCTTAATATAACATAAATACCCCCAAAGAGATTGTCTAACCAGAACATCCAGGAAAGGCAGACAACCATCTTTCACTATTTCCATAGTGAACCAGATGTTCTTTCGAATGGAGTTAAGGTGAAATAAAAACTCCATTCATTTATCTTCTCTATGAGACCACACCATGAAAGCATCATCCATATACCTCCAAAATACATTGCTTTAAGGGGTGCTGATTCAAGTGACCAATTCATGGTCTTCCATATAAAAAAGAAAAAAAAAATCTGACCAGGGGAGACAGACTAACCATGGTGACACAATCTGCTCAAAATATTCTACATTGAACATATAGTAGGTTGATGAAAAGGCATGCTGAAATAAAGCTGTGATGTTTACCTGAAAATTATCACCAATTCATGCCAAAGAATCTGTGAGAGGAGTCTGGTAAACTACATAAACGGTAAATATAAGGTCAAAACTGCTTAAATGGAGAACGCTCAATCAGCTGTTAAAATCAGTTATATACATGACATGAGCTTTTACGCGCCAATGGCCCCAGCAAGAAATCAGTATGTTTGGTATTCCTGCATACAATTTAGCCAATGTTGCTCACTGATGTTCATAAAGGTAGATCATCTTACTGAATGTTGGGAAGGCTGTACAGTCTTGGTGATATGAAACCATGTGTTTTAACATCTTAATGGTCTCTTGAGATAATAAGAAAGAATTTAGGACAGCAGAGGTTTTCTGTGGCACATATGCTGTTGGGCCATAATCAATCTTTCTATAGGTACAATTACTTAGACCATACGTCTTATCAGCACACAAATTAAGAGGTATCTGTACTGCTGCATTACCTTTGTTGTCAGAATCCTCTGAGATGTCATAGAGCAAAAAATTTTCTCTGGTTAATTCATACATTGAGGAGGGTATTTCAAAAGTGTGTGGCAAGTTTCCCTTCTTGTTTCTTCTGTAGCATCCAAAGGAAGACACCATACAGCTTCTTCAACTCCACTCACAATACTGATTAAATATGATGCCCTATGTAGATAGAAAATGGAGTTCTTTGTCTAATACTGACAGATGTGAAACGTAAATGTGCAGTTAAAAGTGTGTGTAAGCCACATAAGTGCAGTAACATCCAGAATTCACCAATGAGTTTGAGAAAATCTCTCTTTAAACGTACAATAGCAGTATATTCAGTAGGCAAATAGTAAAGAAAAACTCAGGGAAAGTCAGTTACAATAATGATTACATGATCTATTAATACAGACTTGGGGCTGATTTCTGTTGGCAATAATTCATCATCATTTTTAGCAAGCACAGAAACATTATGATAACTCCTTAATGGAGATTATCCATATACTGTGATTAAGGTATCTACCACAAATGACAATATATTTTGTCCATTGTCCCACATCATCAGAACAGCCCTTGTGGAGTACTAATAGATGAAGGCTTAGTGCCAGTATGATGTAGATCAGTTGGTAAGAAGGCAACCAGCAAAATGGTTAGTCTGGATATGGTTACACTGTTCTGGTCTGTCACAAAGGCTCTTAACATTGTGAATATTACACATACTGAAATCATGGAAATAATTGTTTTGGTTCATCACATTAGTAAATAGGTATTTATTGTCTGTAGTAGTGGTTGTTAGTTATTACTATTAATATGCTGTCTGACAAGGAATAGGAACTACCCTGAAGGAGAAGAGGAAATGAAATGAAACTTCGCAGGTTGAGAGGGATGATGATTTTTATTTCTGTAATTTCAATATTGAGTAGAATTTACAAAGAACTTGACAGTATGAGCCCACCCCTTCTGGTGTGGATGCATGCACTGACTTTGTTGGGAAGCATGTTGTCAAGCTGTTGCATCCACTCCTGAGACAAATTCTCCCACAACTGCTGTGGCTGGTCATTGATCTCATGGATACTGGCATTGGGATGGACTTGACATCAGAGCTGGTCCCACAAATATTCAGTCAGGTATAGATCTGGGGATCTTGCTTGCCACAGGAATTCAATTGAATGAGAGGTAACACATGAGGCAGGCAGGATGCCCATGCCCTGAAGTCGTGCACAGTGGCC
Organism: Schistocerca piceifrons; assembly: GCF_021461385.2. Taxonomy (NCBI): domain Eukaryota; kingdom Metazoa; phylum Arthropoda; class Insecta; order Orthoptera; family Acrididae; genus Schistocerca; species Schistocerca piceifrons. The sequence continues at coordinate 578,125,415 of NC_060149.1, forward strand.
CTCACACTAAGATGTCAGAAGTACCACCACTGTCCCTCTGGGATCTCCCCCCCCTCCCCACAGTCAGCACCTACTCACTGACAATCATCTGGGATAGTGCAGAATTGCTGAACACATATGCAATTTACTAGCAGTCCTGGCTTCCTGGTCATGGTACCACTCCAGACACAGCTGTTGGTCTTAACAAATGCCTGTGCTTGGGGTGGGAATTCCCTAGGCCAGCTGCTGCTAGTTTCCAAGTAGTGGTGCAAGGTGACACAGAATGTTTCAGGGTGTCCATTACTCCCTCTTGGATGGAAGGTGTAGATGTAAAGGGTTTATGATCATCTTGGCGCACAAAATGGTGATCCTCTCTTATAGTACTCAGACGAGGTCAACTGGAAGTTTGACAGGAAGTGTGCCTGTGCTAACATTTCCATGCCCTCCAACATTGAGCCACTGTCATATCTGAATGCCCCATAAATATGGTTATTGTGCAGTTTACTAGCCAACCAAATGGAGAGGCAGAATGAGACACTTTTCAAACTCCATCAGGAACCAATAATGTGGTCTTGCACGAGTATGCGACATCTGTGTTCTTCTCACTGATCACTCAACATTTTGAACTCTCTCTGCCCCTTATATAACCTGCCAGGCCTGGTAACACTAAACTCAAACAACACTAATGCACACTAGTGGTCATTCTACTTGCTACAGAGAATTAACTGTCATCATTGAAATACCTGCTGATAGTGTGCCCACGTACAAAGTTAGACAGACATGTGAAGAAGTCTTGTGGGTACTTCACATCTTTTCAGGTAGTGTACAAATAACTTTCCAGATTGGAAAAAAATTTGAATTAAAGAATTTTAGTTTTGAGGGGAGAGAGATCATATGCGAGTAGTATCAACTGTTCAAGCAATAATATATATTGTCATAACCAGCGATTATTGTAATAATACACAAATGTGATTAATGTGTGTGAGAGGAGGAGTTGCCATATATGTTACTATCAGTCATAGTGTGAAAAATTTGGAAACTAAAAAATTTTGTGTAGAGCAACACACAGAAGCATGTGCATGCGAGCTTAAATTAAATAAAGGCACTTTTATAATTGTTGCCTTGTATAGGTCCCCACTGGGAAATTTTCAACTATTTTTGAAAAATTTGGATTCTTTGTTATGCTACCTGTCAGACAAAGGAAAGGAAATTGTTGTTTGTGGGGATTTCAATGCAGATTTTCTGAAAGAGTCAGATAGAAAGCTTGACCTTGAAGTATTACTTGGTTCTTTTAATTTGACATCAGTTATTGATTTTCCTACTTAGGTGGTACAGGAAAGCAGCACAGTGATAGATAATGTTTTCATAGACCAAGATAAATTTAATCAAAAAAAACTTGTCCTGTTAAGAATGGTCTGTCTTATCTTGATGCACAGTTAAAGTATATGAATAGCTCCGTACAGTAATGCAAAACAGTCCCCCAAAATAGTGTGTTCCATTATTGTTTTAACACTTCAAAATTTTAGGGAAAGCTTGCAACAGTTATATTGGGTAAGATGTACAGAAAACATGATGTTAATTTAAAATGTAACCTATTTCATGATACTTTTGTGAGCATATTTGAAAACTGATTCCCTTAGAAAACAGTGAAATACAATTGTAAGAAACCATGTAAAAAGCCATGGCTTACTAAGGGGATAAAAAATCTAGTAAACAGAAAAGGGAAATGTATCTTATAGCTAGGAGAAGTAATGATGCCAAAACAGTGAAACATTATAAAAACTACTGCACTGTATTAAGAAAAGTTATTAAAAAGTCCAGAAGTATGTGCATTATATCTGAGACTAGCACATCTGATAATAAAATGAAAACAATTTGGAATATTGTGAAAAGGGGAACAGGGCAGCCAAGAGCACAGGAGGATTGTTCTTCTATCAAACACAATGAAAAGTTTGTTAGCAAGAAGTCAGAAGTAGAAAACATTTTTAATAAACATTTTTTAAGCTTTGCAGAGAAAATAAGTTCCAGCAATTCTTTATAAAATGCAAGTCAGTATATGGAAGAGGCAGTACCTACACAATTTAATAAAATTGAAATTCAACCCACCTCTCCTACTGAAATTAGGAAAACAATAAATTCACTCAAAAGTAAAAGCTCACATGGAATTGATGGCATTCCCAACAAATAAGTAGGATTCTCAGCCACATATGTAGTAGCTCACTGAAACGGGCAATTTTTCCAGCTAGACTGAAATATGCTATTGTTAAACCATTCCATAAAAAGGGGATATATCTGATGCTAACAACTACTACCCAATCTCACTTCTGACAGCTTTATCCAAAATTCTTGATAAAGTAATATATTCGAGAGTAGCATCACATGTTTGTAAAAATGAAGTACTAACAAAATGTCAATTTTTTTTCTTTTGAGATAGGTATTTTCAAAAGAAAATGCTATATATACTTTCACTGATCAAATATTAAATGCAGTGAATAACTGAACATCACCCATTGGGATATTTTGTGATCTCTCAAAGGCTTCTGATTGTGTGAATCATGAAATTCTTCTAGTTAAGCTTAAGTATTGTGGTATGAGTGGGACAATGCACAAATGGTTTAATTCATACTTAACTGGAAGAATGCAGAAGGTTGAAATTAACAGTACAGATAGTCTACAAAAACCAGCAGAGCCCTCTAACTGGGGAGGTATCAAGAATGGTGTCCCACAGGGTTCAGCCTTGGGTCCCTTATTGTTCTTAATATATTATTAACGACTTGCATCTCTGTATTTGTGAAGATGCAAAGTCAGTTCTTTTTTCTGATGATACAAGTATAGTAATCACATCCAAGAATCAGCTGAGGAAATTGCAAATAATGTCTTTCAGAAAACTATTAAGTGGTTCTCTGCAAGTGGGCTCTCACTAAATTTTGAGGAAACACAGTTTATACAATTCTGTACAGTAAATGGCATAACACCATTGATAAATATAGACTATGAATGGAAGTCTGTTGCTAAGGTAGAATACTCAAAATTTCTGGGTGTACACATTGATGAGAAATTGAATTGGAAGAAACACATCGGTGATCTGCTGAAACGATTAGGTTCAGCTACTTATGCTATTAGGGTTATTGCAAATTTTGATGATAAACATATCAGTTAATTAGCCTATTATGCCTGTTTTCATTCACTGCTTTCATATGGCATCATATTTTGGGGCAATTGGTCATTAAGAGAGAAAGTATTCATTGCGCAAAAGCATGTAATCAGAATAATAGCTGGAGCCCACCCAAGATCACCTTGCAGACATTTATTTGAGGAACTCAGGACATTCACAGTACCTTCGCAATACATATATTCACTTATGAAATTTATCATTAATAACCCATCCCAATTCAAAAATAACAGTGAAGTGCGTAGCTAGAAGAAAGGATGATATCCACTATTCTGGATTAAATCTCACTTTGGCACAGAAAGGGGTGAATTATGCTGCCACAAAAATCATTGGTCATTTGCCAAATACACTCCTGGAAATGGAAAAAAGAACACATTGACACCGGTGTGTCAGACCCACCATACTTGCTCCGGACACTGCGAGAGGGCTGTACAAGCAATGATCACACGCACGGCACAGCGGACACACCAGGAACCGCGGTGTTGGCCGTCGAATGGCGCTAGCTGCGCAGCATTTGTGCACCGCCGCCGTCAGTGTCAACCAGTTTGCCGCGGCATACGGAGTTCCATCGCAGTCTTTAACACTGGTAGCATGCCGCGACAGCATGGACGTGAACCGTATGTGCAATTGACGGACTTTGAGCGAGGGCGTATAGTGGGCATGCGGGAGGCCGGGTGGACGTACCGCCGAATTGCTCAACACGTGGGGCGTGAGGTCTGCACAGTACATCGATGTTGTCGCCAGTGGTCGGCGGAAGGTGCACGTGCCCGTCGACCTGGGACCGGACCGCAGCGACGCACGGATGCACGCCAAGACCGTAGGATCCTACGCAGTGCCGTAGGGGACTGCACCGCCACTTCCCAGCAAATTGGGACCATTCGCAACCGTCTCCATGAAGCTGGGCTACGGTCCCGCACACCGTTAGGCCATCTTCCGCTCACGCCCCAACATTGTGCAGCCCGCCTCCAGTGGTGTCACGACAGACGTGAATGGAGGGACGAATGGAGACGTGTCGTCTTCAGCGATGAGAGTCGCTTCTGCCTTGGTGCCAATGATGGTCGTATGCGTGTTTGGCGCCGTGCAGGTGAGCGCCACAATCAGGACTGCATACGACCGAGGCACACAGGGCCAACACCCGGCATCATGGTGTGGGGAGCGATCTCCTACACTGGCCGTACACCACTGGTGATCGTTGAGGGGACACTGAATAGTGCACGGTACATCCAAACCGTCATCGAACCCATCGTTCTACCATTCCTAGACCGGCAAGGGAACTTGCTGTTCCAACAGGACAATGCACGTCCGCATGTATCCCGTGCCACCCAACGTGCTCTAGAAGGTGTAAGTCAACTACCCTGGCCAGCAAGATCTCCGGATCTGTCCCCCATTGAGCATGTTTGGGACTGGATGAAGCGTCGTCTCACGCGGTCTGCACGTCCAGCACGAACGCTGGTCCAACTGAGGCGCCAGGTGGAAATGGCATGGCAAGCTGTTCCACAGGACTACATCCAGCATCTCTACGATCGTCTCCATGGGAGAATAGCAGCCTGCATTGCTGCGAAAGGTGGATATACACTGTACTAGTGCCGACATTGTGCATGCTCTGTTGCCTGTGTCTATGTGCCTGTGGTTCTGTCAGTGTGATCATGTGATGTATCTGACCCCAGGAATGTGTCAATAAAGTTTCCCCTTCCTGGGACAATGAATTCACGGTGTTCTTATTTCAATTTCCAGGAGTGTAGTATTAAAAGTCTGACAGGTAGCCAACCAAAATTTAAAAGCAAATTAAAAGAATTTCTGAATGACAACTCCTTCAACTCAATAGATGAATTCTTAGATATGAAGTAGTAACTGAAAATATTAATTAATTAATTATTTTGTGTAAAGAAAACTTATTTTAAAGTGACATGTTCCACATCATTACCAAATGTCATGTTCATGATCTATGGAACAAGGATTAATGTATGTATGTATGGATGTAGATGCCAGAACAAGATGAAAGCAAGCTCAAGAATTCAGGTGTGACTATGAGCCCTACAAATTGGGAAACTAAAAATTGGGCTGATAGTGTGGAGCATGATAAGCAGGAAGAAATCCCAAGGATACCTGTGGGTCGTGGCGCATTGAAGAAAGTATTTAGTGTATTAAAGGGAGTAGCAGTTGCAGATCAAACGGAAGAAAGAAAACAAGGTGTGAGGACTGAACATGGTCATATCTCTGATGACAGGCTAAAGCAGGCAGACAAGAAGCAACACTTAAATCCAAAACAAACTACTTTTCTCAGAGGAGAGAAAAGGGGCAATAAAGATATGTTTCTGGTGAGTATTGTCATAATATTAAAAATATGCATAAATTAAAAGCATTTGCTGTAATTTAGTTGTAATTGCTGTGGAACATAAATGTCATTGAATAATTAAATACTTAAGTGTTTGGAGGTTCTGTATTCAAACAATGTGTGGGGTTAAACTTATGATACTTACCCAGAACTTTTTTGCAAATAATTGTATGAAGTTGCTTTGGTTTAAGTTTGAAATTAACCTATGGTGCACCAGGGGTCTAGATGCTAGTAAAATTATTATTTTAGAATAATATTATATAGGAAAGAACTTCATAATGTTTTGCAAAATTATATTTATTTTTTCACAAAGCTTCCTTTGGTTTGTTAGGCCATCTTCAGGTGACAATTGAATGTCACAACACAGATAAAAATCAGGTGAATGCATGGCTCTGTTATTTCAGACATGCCTGAAATGACACCCTGCAGAATCTGCAGGTGTCATACATATTATTTAAATTTAAGGTAGAAGGATAGGAAAAGGAAGGAACTAATTACATCAGCTGCATTGGGACATCATGCAGAATTAGCAGCAATGAAGTGAAAATCCGTGTCCGACTGGGATTCAAACCCAGCATCTCCTACTTACTAGGCAGTTGTGTTAACCACTCTGCCATCCAGACAAAGTGTTTATCACAACTGCATGGACCATCTTGACATGCCTCCTGGCCAACCCACATTCTCACCTACTGCCACCTACCTGCAGTCCCCTTCTATGTCCTCCATGCGTGCTACTTTCAGATTCCCACTGGAGGTCAAACGTGACTGAGCTTTTGCACTAAAGGTGGTGGAGTCACTGTCCATTGAGAAAATCAAGTATATTAATGCATGATATCAGTTCTCTTTGACATGTGTAAGAGAAAATACAAAGCTACGGCAATTAGAACACTCAAATACATTCTGCAATCTTGAAAATCTGGAATTGTACCCATTGTCAACTTACAGTGAAAAAGATGTGATATTCCTGATTATTAATGTATTGTCATTAAAATAATAAGCTATTGGAACTACAGTATTGGCTACAAAACTGCAATCTTGTTCTAGTTAATGTACACTGCTCATCCCTTAATTAAATACAATGGCAATGAACTGGCAATAGTCCACTTCAAAACAAATATAAAATACACTCCTGGAAATGGAAAAAAGAACACATTGACACCGGTGTGTCAGACCCACCATACTTGCTCCGGACACTGCAAGAGCGCTGTACAAGCAATGATCACACGCACGGCACAGCGGACACACCAGGAACCGCGGTGTTGGCTGTCGAATGGCGCTAGCTGCGCAGCATTTGTGCACCGCCGCCGTCAGTGTCAGCCAGTTTGCCGTGGCATACGGAGCTCCATCGCAGTCTTTAACACTGGTAGCATGCCGCGACAGCGTGGATGTGAACCGTATGTGCAGTTGACGGACTTTGAGCGAGGGCGTATAGTGGGCATGCGGGAGGCCGGGTGGACGTACCGCCGAATTGCTCAACACGTGGGGTGTGAGGTCTGCACAGTACATCGATGTTGTCACTAGTGGTCGGCGGAAGGTGCACGTGCCCGTCGACCTGGGACCGGACCGCAGCGATGCATGGATGCACGCCAAGACCGTAGGATCCTACGCAGTGCCGTAGGGGACCGTACCGCCACTTCCCAGCAAATTAGGGACACTGTTGCTCCTGGGGTATCGGCGAGGACCATACGCAACCGTCTCCATGAAGCTGGGCTACGGTCCCGCACACCGTTAGGCAGTCTTCCGCTCACGCCCCAACATCGTGCAGCCCGCCTCCAGTGGTGTCGCGACAGGCGTGAATGGAGGGACAAATGGAGACGTGTCGTCTTCAGCGATGAGAGTCGCTTCTACCTTGGTGCCAGTGATGGTCGTATGCATGTTTGGCGCCGTGCAGGTGAGCGCCACAATCAGGACTGCATACGACCGAGGCACACAGGGCCAACACCCGGCATCATGGTGTGGGGAACGATATCCTACACTGGCCGTACACCACTGGTGATCGTCGAGGGGACACTGAATAATGCACGGTACATCCAAACCGTCATCGAACCCATCGTTCTACCATTCCTAGACCGGCAAGGGAACTTGCTGTTCCAACAGGACAATGCATGTCCGCATGTATCCCGTGCCACCCAACGTGCTCTAGAAGGTGTAAGTCAACTACCCTGGCCAGCAAGATCTCCGTATCTGTCCCCCATTGAGCATGTTTGGGACTGGATGAGGCGTCGTCTCACGCGGTCTGCACGTCCAGCACGAACACTGGTCCAACTGAGGCGCCAGGTGGAAATGGCATGGCAAGCCGTTCCACAGGACTACATCCAGCATCTCTACGATCGTCTCCATGGGAGAATAGCAGCCTGCATTGCTGCGAAAGGTGGATATACAATGTACTAGTGCCGACATTGTGCATGCTCTGTTGCCTGTGTCTATGTGCCTGTGGTTCTGTCAGTGTGATCATGTGATGCATCTGACCCCAGGAATGTGTCAATAAAGTTTCCCCTTCCTGGGACAATGAATTCACGGTGTTCTTATTTCAATTTCCAGGAGTTTATATTAATCTATGTGCCTTTGTTAACAAAATGTTGCCACTATGTTATGAAATTTGAATTATCTTTGTATAAAACATCATTACTGCTCCAGTAAGTCAGAGTTGTTAATACACTCTGAAGAAAATGATGAAATGCTCATTAACCCAATGATTCTGTCAGTCATTGGGAATGGGCCACTCCAGAGCAATTTTGTAAGCTCTTAGTTTGCATCAGTTACTTGTGAACATTTTCTTACTGTGCCATATCTGACAGACGTGGGTGACACTGTCACCTTTACAGAGAAGTGTATAGCCAAGTAAGGTTGGTGCTAAGTGCAATTTTATGCTGTGCAGCCGGGTGGTGGTCTCTTCTGAAGCTTTCAACAAAGTGGTGTCAGCCACTAACATGCAACAGAAGAAGAAATTGCCATAAGTACCACAACACAAAATCTGCCATGTGTACTTTGCAAATAACATGTTAATTAGTAAAATACTTCCATATGAAAGACCTGTCTATCACTGAAGCAAAATTGTTTTTTCCAAAGCAGCCCAAACAAACAAACAAGCTGATTTTTCACAGTTTTGACAGAAGATCCTCACTTTACATTTTCATTTACTTACTTTTCGCATCATATCTTTCCCTCAGTTTTTTTCGCAGATTGCTGTAGTCAAACATGAACCACACAGGAAGCAATTGTGCAGTCCTTTCTTCTCAGAACCAAGGTATTTTTAGTTTTTTATTTCACGCTGCCTTGTACACTGAGAGAGCATTGACAATGCATATTCTGAAGAGGTACTGTTCCAAACTTCCTGTAATATTTCTCACCCTTTCCCCAGACCTGTTGCGTATGACTCAAATTGATCTGAAAAGTCAATACCACTTCTACTTAATGTTGTAGTTACAAATGGCAAGTGGCTTTAATTTCTTCATTCTAGTTTTCTTTCATTCAGATGGTTAACAGAGATCTGCTTTGTTTGATATTGTTGGTGCATGTTTTGATGAAAGGACTCTCACATTAAAAGTACTTCTCCATAGTGTTACCATAACATCATTTTTTATCTTTTTTTGCTATCAAATTACTATTATCTAATTTCTTTACTGTGACTCTTATGCTTTGTTCACACACTTCTGACAACATGATACTTTTGCTGTTGGTAACTTGTCTAGGTGGTGTCCACGAACAGTGTGGTCCCTCATTTAGAAATCTTTTTGATCATTTTCTGTGTCTCAGCTTTACCATGGTACATTTCACTATTCCACATCTACTCTTTTGCAGAGAGACTGTAACTCCTTTGATGACAATAGTGTCTGATAATGGCCTTGTAAGCCAGAAACTGACCAACTAAATTAAGTTGGTCTGTAGAACATACATAATTGTGTTCTTCACTTTTATCAAAAAACTGAAACTTTTTAGTTCATATTTGTGAGCTTTATTGGGAATGTATTGATTGAGTACCAGTGTATATCTCAAAGAGGCAAGTGTTTAACTGATGATAGTTTTCTCCTTAGTGTGGCTGAGCAATGACACCCATCAAATTGTGGTACTAAGTCATGGTTGCATGATACATGCTGTTACTTACATTTAGTGTCCTAAAGTAAAAAAAGTATGAGATACATACACATGTTCTCCTTTTAACAGTACCAAAAGATTTCAAACTGAAAATCAAATAGTTCTATTTTATGTTATCTTCATAACATTGTCTAACAGGGGAAGACTGATGCGAGTGATAAAACTGACTTAGCTGTTAGAGCAAAAATAAAAACTGCAGTGTGATAATATTGCACGACAACAATGTAGACAAAAGTTTTAAGGAAGAACTGTGAGCTATTAGTTAAATATGCTGAGTTGATTAAATTTCTACAATGTAAATGATAAGTGCACCAAGCCAACAGTGTACTCCTGATAACATATTGTGCAACTATAAACTGAATGGATGGCATTCAAATACTATTAAACAAGGTATCACAGATCATTGTAGCCTGTAGCTTAGGCCACTTACAATTAATAAAATAAATAGCTGTTTCACTAAACATTGAAGACTAATCATCCTATTCTCAACTATTAATGATCACCATTTCAATAAACAGAAAGCCAGATTAGATTTAATAAAGTGGTATAAACAACTCCCTCAGGTTATAGAAGTTAATGAGTCAACAACTACATTCCCACAGGTGCTAATGGAAGTCTGATGAAATTTGTCATACATTTTATGAGATACATGTAAAGCAGAAACATCCTACTAAATCTAAAATGCAATTAAATAAGTACCTGACACAATTCAATAATAAAAGGATCTTGTGTTGAGATAGATCACACAGCAGTAGAACTTGCAAGAAAATTTTCATAATAATAAAAAGGCTAAAAAGACAGAAATCAAGGGGGAAAGAATGAAAAGCAAACAATGAATGCAGGTCTTAATGCACCAAGCAGATGTAGACACCCCAGGAGGGCATCAAAATTAAGGTAAGATCTGTCAAAAACAAAGCGTGTGTGAGGACTGTACCATTCCAATTCTTCTGGCCACAATAAACACACATTCAGTCAACCCTTTCTCAGTCATCAAATGGCAACTTACAGGAAGTTGAGAGCTCTAGGCATGAATGCAAATGATAGAATTATCGGGACTAGTGTAGCTTGTAAACAAGTCAGTGAATCTGTACTCAAGCAGAATAACTTGGGAGCTGAAGGTTACAATGGTCTCTTGAAGTTTTTAACAAAACAAAGCTTAATGTCATGAATGTAACGCTTCAGGAACAAGTAAGATAAAGATGTCTACACAAAATGCTTGAGAGATCTCTAATGAAATCTGTTCACATGAAAGTAAATTAATCACCACCAGATAATTATAAAACTATTGCACATATCCCAATAATAGTAAAAGAAAATAGTTCATGGTTATACTTCCAGCCACTCTGTCAAAACAATGTGAAGCACTGTAGCAAAAGTTTGAAACTGCTTTGGGAAAAAGGCAGTTGAACAGTATTGAACTTGAGTAAAGCCTTCAATACAGTCTCCCATTCTGTACTAATGAACAACCTGTACTATTAAGGAATAAGAGAGAATACTCTTGGCTTACTACCAGGAAGCAGCTAGTGTTTGAGGAAAACAGGATATGTTTATTTTGCCTTCTTCCATTGTTAATATGAAACAGGTAACAGAGAATAACTCTTTGATGAGCTCAAATTCTGATCTCAAAGGAAAATTACAAATGTACAAGGAAAAACATGTTGAAACTGTTTAGTGTAATGGGCCTGAAAATTCTGTTGGGGCAAAATTTACTAAAATTCATTTGGAGGTGAATAATGATCCAAAAGAGATAAGCAGATACAAAACTACATTACCTAAGAGTTGACAAGACAAGTGTAGAATATGGTGTTCCAGTGGAAACTGTGGTTTGTCTCCCTATTTTTCAAGATAAATAGAACTCTAAAATTTCGGTTGCCTGTGGGTATGGAACTCCAGATGCCAGATTATAGAATTCACAAAGATTTTCCTTACTGCAATTAGAATTCATTTTGAGAGAATTACTAAAAATGTTCAGATTTCATGTTGTTTTTAATTTAAACAAATAGAGTTATAAATGGCAACAAAGAATGCCAAAACTGGTCAGGTATACGAAAAAAGCATTTTAGCAATTTGGCAGCTGAAAATTTATTCAGTGTTCATGTAAAAGAAAGGTGCTTATTATGGGAGAATCCACTGATGTAAGAACTTCTGACTAAAGTGCTCAGCTCTGTTGGAAAGTACAACAACTTAGTTCTTACAGCTCCTGAGGTGTACAGCAGTGACAAAAAGACCATTACAGAGATCTAGATTGTTGAGAATCCTTTATTTTAAAATCATTGAAGTTAAAGATTTTTGAGTGTACGTGCTAATAGGTCTTTAATGTCTGAAACTGAGTAACTGTTCCAACAATATTGATATAATTATATTCTTCACAAAGTACTTTCTCATTTGCTATAGTGAATTGTCATTAAACCAAACAGCATAACTTTAAGGCTAGGTTTCTAATGCTGATGGATGATCAGTAATATGTGATAATGTAGGTATTTCAATACGTGGCAGCATCACGTATGACACACTATATCATATCAGGATAACTTCAGCTTGCCACAGTAATAGCTGGATTCAGACTCATATTTTTACTAAGTGGCTTGACAATTTTGTAAGCTTTGTGAAGCCATCTGATGGTGATCTTGTTGTGCTAAAACTTAAGGGGTACTGTGTAACATTTGTGTTATAGACAAAGCAAGGAAAAAACTCTGTCCTTTGTACATCTCTGCATTCCCTGCATAAAATGTAGCCTCTAATGTGGAATAACAGGACCATTAAAATGCATTGTCCTCAAGAAATAAAAAGCATCAACCTCATTTTTGACTATGAGGTTATCTGGAGCAGCTTACTTGAAAGCAGTAACAGTGGAAAATGCTATAAACAACCTCCTGAAATTGGAACTCTTCCAATGTAACACACATGTGATTGGAGACAATACCTTTGCAATACATCAGTTTGACATCCAAGATGCAAAAAATGGATTAAATGAGAGTCCAATTGAAATCCAGCCAGCTCCTAAAATCAGCAAGCCACACAAAGAGCCACCAGCTCTAGTAAAATCGATACTTTCTGAATCTGTTAAATTGATTGACAGTAGTCTTATAATGGTACAAATGTTCATATAATACATGTGTAATGCCCAGAAACAAAAAGTTTATAGGTGGGTAGCTTGTGAAAAATTCAGAATTGCACACTATTTCTAAATAAGTTCACACTATTAAAGGAAAGAAACACACAAGCAAATAACATGGAATTGCAAATGTATCATATACATCTAAAAATCCGTTACAAAAGTGAAACACTAAAACATAATAAACACACAGTTATATGAAAAGTGTAAATTAAAGTGCGGTAATGTGAGAATAGGGAAATTTTCACGTCAGGGGTAATGACAATATATGACATAGCTCCATTCAGCAATACTAAACAGTCCTCCAAAGTAGTACGTTCAGTCAACGATTTAACAATTGCAAATTTCAGGGAAAGCCTACAGCAGTTAGACTGGGATGAGGTGTACCGTGAACCTGATGCCAATTTAAAATATAATTTATTTCATGACATTTTTGTAAATGCATTTGAAAACTGCTTCCCCAAGAAAATAGTTAAATATACTCGTAAGAAACCTTGTAACAAACCATGGCTTACTAAGGGTATAAAAATATCTTGTAACCGGAAAAGGGAAATGTATCTGACAGCAAGAAAGAGTAGTGACCCAGAAACTATCAAAAATTATAAAAACTACTGTGTTACATTAAGAAAAGTTATTAAAAAATCCAGGAGTATGTGTATCATGTCTGAAATCAGCAACTCTGATAATAAAATTAAAACTATTTGGAATATTATTAAAAGAGAAACAGGTCAACCAAGAGCAGAGGAAGACAGTATTACCATCAAATTGAATGAAAACTTTACGAACAAAAAGTCAGAAGTTGAAAATATTTTTAATAATCATTTTCTAAATGTTGTGGATATAGTAGGATCCAGGTGTTCATTAGAAGATGCTAGGCTGTTAATGGAAGAGGCCATACCTATGCAATTTGATACAATTGAAATTTCACCCACTTCTCCCTCTGAAATTAGGAAAATAATAAACTTGCTTAAAAACAAAAACTCACATCGAATTGATGGCATTTCCAGCAAAATACTAAAGGCTTGTTCTCAACAGATAAGTAAGATTCTCAGCCACCTGTGTAATAGCTCTCTGGAACAGGGCATTTTCCCTGATAGACTGAAATATGCTATTGTTATACCTTTGCATAAAAAGGGGGATAGATCTGATGTCAACAATTACCGTCCAATCTCCCTTCTAACAGCTTTATCCAAAATTTTTGAGAAAGTAATGTATTCAAGAGTAGCTTCACATATCTGTAAAAATGAAGTACTAACAAAATGTCAGTTTGGTTTCCAGAAAGGTTTTTCAACAGAAAACGCCATATATGCTTTCACCAGTCAAATTTTGAATGATCTGAATAACCGAACACCTCCCATTGGGATTTTTTGTGATCTCTCAAAGGCTTTTGATTGTGTAAATCATGAAATTCTGCTAGACAAGCTCAAGTATTGTGGCATGAGTGGGACAGTGCACAAATGGTTTAATTCGTACCTAACTGGAAGAGTGCAGAAAGTTGAAATAAGTAGTTCTCGTAACATGCAAAGATCAGCACATTCCTCAAACTGGGGAACTATCAAGAATGGGGTTCCACAAGGGTCAGTCTTGGGTCCTTTGTTGTTCTTATTATATATTAATGACTTGCCATTCTATATTCATGAAGAGGCGAAGTTAGTTCTCTTTGCTGATGATACAAGTATAGTAATCACACCTGAGAAACAAGAATTAACTGATGAAATTGTCAATACTGTCTTTCAGAAAATTACTAAGTGGTTCCTTGTAAACGGACTCTCACTGAATTTTGATAAGACACAGTACATACAGTTCCGTACAGTGAATGGTATGACGCCATTAATAAATATAGACCTTAATCAGAAGCATATAGCTAAGGTAGAATATTCCAAATTTTTAGGTATGTCCATTGATGAGAGATTAAATTGGAAGAAACACATTGATGATCTGCTGAAACGTTTGAGTTCAGCTACTTATGCAATAAGGGTCATTGCTAATTTTGGTGATAAACATCTTAGTAAATTAGCTTACTACGCCTATTTTCACTCATTGCTTTCATATGGCATCATATTTTGGGGTAATTCATCACTGAGGAATAAAGTATTTATTGCACAGAAGCGTGTAATCAGAATAATAGCTGGAGTCCACCCAAGATCATCCTGCAGACTTTTATTTAAGGATCTAGGGATATTCACAGTAGCCTCTCAGTATATATACACTCTTATGAAATTTGTTATTAACAACCAAACCCAATTCAAAAGTAATAGCAGTGTGCATAACTACAATACTAGGAGAAAGGACGATCTTCACTATTCAAGATTAAATCTAACTTTGGCACAGAAAGGGGTGAATTATACTGGCACTAAAGTCTTTGGTCACTTACCAAATAGTATCAAAAGTCTGACAGATAACCAACAAGTATTTAAGAAGAAATTAAAAGAATTTCTGAATGACAACTCCTTCTACTCCATAGAGGAATTTTTAGGTATAAATTAAGAAAAAAAAATATTAAAAAAATAAAAAAAATAAAAAAAACACAAAAAAAATAAAGTTGTTATATTAACTTAAGTATGTTGTTAAATTAACCTAATTATCTCATGTATTGGAAAATTCGACTCGTTCCACATCATTACGAAATATCGTATTCATGATCCATGGAACTAGTATTAATCTAATCTAATCTAATCTAATCTAACATTAATGAGAAGTCCACCCACCATTGGTGACAATTCTGTGCCTCATCTTGTGAGACTTGGAGGCATTCAGCTTCTGGAAATGTTTCACTGTCTGCAAGACACTTCCATGTGTCCAGAATTAGTTCCCATGGTTGGTGATGTGTGCATGGAACCAGTGTCAGCCAGAGTAAATTCATGTGATGTTTAATTTTTGCCCACAAAGTTTTGGTGGGATTCACATTAGGTACTTGAACAGGCCAGTCAATCAGATCAACATTAGCGTGTTGCAGAAACCATGGCTCAGTGATTTGACTCATGCGAACCAGTGAGTGGTTCACCTTGAACTGGATCACTACAAGAAGTTTATGTACCAAGCAGTTCACATAACAGAGTTCATACAGCAGTTGGAAGCTTCATCTTATGGTGTGCAATGTCTTCAAGCAGTGTCAGCACACTACCAGTGACATGTTAGCTGTGAACTGATGCTAGTGGCTCAACAGTAGCCACAGACAGTTAATAGCCACTGACAAGTTATCAGGCACGAGGCACCCTCAGGTAAAGTTGTTGAAATGTGGCATCCTGGAGTTGACTGAAGTCAGCCAGCAGTAGACCTCCAACTGGAAGGCAGCAGTTCAGCTCCTGGGAGCATCAGGAGTACATGCAGCCCATAAGCCTTTGGCTGGTGGAGGCAGTGTCTGTTAGTAGTTATGGCTAGATGACCCTCATCAGTTCAGCAATTGGCATGGAGTAATTCTCAGTATAGACTGAGGTCTAAAACAGATACTGCATGGCCGGAATGGAAGGTATTTATAGCCACTCAACCTGGCCAAGTTGTGCCGAGGCACCATTTTTGATTGGGTGGATCATAGAAGCAGTGCAGTGCAGGAATCGTGTAATACAGGTCACCACTGCAGAGGCCTGGGTCTCGTACCATGTTGTGTTGACAATGTTCCAGCCCTGGCAACAGCGACAGGGTTAGACATGTGGTAACAGACATACTCCACTGCCTGGCTATAGACTTCTGTTGTCAGCTCGGCACCTTTCCAGCTTCTGGTAGTGGAATGTGGTGGTAGCCTTCTTGCTCTCCAGGCCACAAGTTACAGATGCTGGTTTGGAAAGATAATAGTGTAACAACATACTTAAGTATGCTGAGATCATTTGGGATGAATAAGAAAAAGATCATGTACCAACCCTTATAAAACTTGGACCAGGAACAAACTGCATATTTGCTGGACTAGAACAACAAAATTACAGAAACAAACCAAAAAAAAAACTTTCTACTTGTAGGAAAATCTTTTTGTAATTTGTTAATTAATGAAACAAGATAGTTGAAAATAAATAAGTTCAGAAAGGCAACAGAATCCTGACACAAGGAAAAAGCTTTCTATATTTTTGTATTTCTAATAAAATTTCTAATAAAATTTCTAATAAAATTTCTAATAAAATTTCTAATAAAATTTCTAATAAAATTTCTAATTAAAGTGGTATATTAATCTAATTATAAACAAACAACTTTTGCCCCTGTTATCCTAAGGGTGTTGCTATTGCAGTTATGAACAGTATAAATTTATTTAGCCAATGTGTCACATGTTTTTAATTTAAAAAATGCATGTATGAGTACACAATTATTCAATTAGGTATGGGCCAGTACAACATATATTTAAATGGATATGACAAATTGTATATGTGTAAATGTCGTCACTGCCTTATTTAGGTTGAAAGCTGCCTAGAACTAATAAATAAATATGAATGAATGAAATATGAATCACTTGAACATTAAGAAATCAGCAATTCAGTATAAAAGGAGAAATGCACATGCAATTGACATCCCAACACCAGACTAGCAAAGATTCACAACTACTGTAATGATCTTGACCTAGTGACTTTTTTTTAACAAATTCCTACAGAGTGCCTGCACAGTATCTGTGCATGAATCCAAAAGTAACTACAAAAATTTATTATAACTAAACCACTCCATACAGTGGATGCATTCCAACCCTATATAATAGATCAAATACTTTTAAAACAGTGAGCTGTTTAAAACACTGGTGATATATTGTTCGCACATCATGTGTAAGTCAGTGTAATATACGTAAGAAAGCTAGTTACTTAGTATGTACTGTTAGATTATGTAAATTATATTTACAGTCTCAACTATTTCATACAAGTACTTACATTAAAGTAATAATTAAAATTAAACTTTGAGAGAGCTGATTGCATGGAAAATATTCAAAGGAGAATAAATTCATCCTATTCTGAAGACATAAAGGCATAAAGATATTTCTGATCTCACATGAATGTAGAACAACATATGGCAAAAATATAATTTTCTTTTTTTGTGTGTGAAATGCATGACGCTCAGCTGTCTATATGCCTTTTATCACTGTCAGCTTTGATTAATAATAATCATCATCACAGTATAAAAGCTCATAAATTATTTACATGTCATCTCATATCAGAATGGCCCCATGAGTACTGTTGAACATCAAAAGAATGAACAGTTATCTACACTCAAGAGGTGTGTGTCATTTGGAAACACTTAACATATTGACTATTGTGACTCAGACATTTCATAAAATAATTAACACCTAGTTTTTTTGCCAATAATTTCAGAAATGGGCTGTGAGACCTCATAAGTAAAACTGGAACAATTTTTTCCACAACTGACATAATCTGATTATGGACACGAACATAAACAATAGATGAAGGGTATTGAAAGTAGAACTGCCTGAGGAAGGGTATAAGACCACGTTTGAATTACTAATAAGAAATCGTGAAGGTTGTGGTCCAGTTCGATGATTTTAAATCGGTTTGAAGTTGAGTTGGTTCACTAACTCTATACGTGTAAGAGAAGAATTGCAGAGATATAGAAATATAATTTTGATTAATCTCCCATCTAAATGTTTAATTGGGTATAATCTCCAAATTCATGATTATTAATGACCATAATTGATACACGGCCTTGATAAATCTGGTTTACCTTGCACTGTGTATGCTCCTTGCCTATTAGAAGTTACTTTGGTAAGGACTGCCCTGTAGCATAATGGAAATAGTGGAGAATGAACCACCACTTAACAGATGCATGACGAACTGATTAGATGTGGCTTTGATTGCAAAGTGTAAGAATCAGTTACATCTAATTCACTGAAATTAAATGGAGTCCACAAGGTTGAAGGCAATCGTGTAATGACGTGAAAACATACTTTTGAAATCAGAAACTGCGATGTATGGAAAAATGTCTCAACCAATGAAATTTTGATATCTGTTGGTCCATCATGGACACGGGACGTCAGCTGCTTAAGTAATTGTCAACATCAATGAAATTCACCAATAATCATGTAACTTAAGAGTTATTTTATTTTATTTTGAGGGCTACCATTTTTGGCATTTCTCGATGCCATCTTCAGGCCCAATATGCATCTCTTCAAAATAAATGAAAATGTCATATAGAGCCATAAACCTCTGGATGTTTTGAATTCAATTGGTGCATTAATGCTTCATTCAAAGACTTGATAGCAAGTTTTTATCAAGTCTTTGAATGAAGCATTAATGTAACAATTGAATTCGTGATAGCCAGAGTTTTATGGCTCTATATGACATTTTAGTTTAGTTGGAGAGATGCAAATAGGGCCTGAGGATGGCATAGTGAAATGCTGAAACTGATAGCTTTCAAAATAAAATAAAATAACACCTAAAGTTTCACAGCTGTTGGTGAATTTCATTCACATCAACAGTGAAATTTTGTGTTGGACTTGAATTGGCTGCTGGATGTCTTGCTTATCATAAGTGTTATATCCACAGATTAACACCCATGTGCGAACAAAAATTTTTTTATTAGTTGGAGCAAGGCCCCTGCTTAATTTTAGAAAAAGATAAACTTTCTTCAAACAAAAAAAATCTGCTTCTCCTACCAAAATTTTATAACAAGCCAAAGGATATGCCACCTTATTGAATTGAAATATTGGCAACTGAACTGAATTTACATTCCTTCGTCGGGTTTCCTCTCGACGCTTTCCGGCGGATGCTGAGGAAGTAGACAGGCGCAGAGTGTGGGGTCGATGGCTTGTGTAGCGAAGATGTGGCACCTGGACATTCCAGCTGCGTCGAAGTATCTTCTGAGCAGCAGTCTGTGGTGGGTCGAAAGACGCCTGTTTCCCTTTCTTCCGGCTATTTAACACGGCGGCTCCAGTCTTCCTCCACTGATTCCGGAGTGATGATTGGCAGCCATTGGCGATTCCTGACTGGTGGATGATGATATCATAGTATGACCATCCACGACAGAAAAAGGCTCGTGCATGTGCTTAGTTCATGGCTGATTGAATGTTTGGTGGGAACGCCTCTGGCGCCGGCTAGTGGTATGCACCAGCACTAAGTTGCAGGCGCCAATTAACTCTGCCATGGTAGCCAACCATTGCATTTGTGTGGCTGTGCGCGCCACAGCAATAATTAGTAACCTAAGTGAATTGAGCTGTCAGTAATCCAAGCCATCAGGGTCATTCATGTTTGCCAACCATATTTCCAAACAGTCTGCCAGAAGTGCTCCTGTCTAGGAACAGAGTGAACACGCAGTTCGATTCAATTGACGTATATCAGTATGGCGAGGTAAGCCAGGGGCCTCCTCCAAACCAATGCCCTAGTGGTGCCATCCTCGCATACACCTGCCCCTCCCCCTCACACACACCCCTGCCCCCTCTGCCACCCAGAACCACCTCTGGTTGTAATGTGGAGAAGTAATAAAAATTAAAATTTGAGCCACACCTGGAGCTGTGCTTGGGTAGTAGACACAGAGAACATGAAAATGGTGGAGCCTGTGTTTGTTTGTATTAATAACAGTAATACAAATCTTATAAAGCTTATCATACTTGTGTTTGGTTGACATAGTAGAAATTTAGCTTCATAAGAAAATTTCACTGGACCTTTAGTTTCATTAAGGGGTGCTTCATTTTTTCCCAGAAAAAGCCTACCACAGAAACAAAAAGGGATGCTGTTTTGCCATCACGTGCCAAGCCATACGGAACAAAAACTATCGTATGTCGAAATAAATTAGCAGAGCCACTGACCAGCACACCGACGAAGAGTACAGTAAAGGGAAAGAGCAAGCTGCCATTACCTGTGCCACAAGCTAGAAGTTTCAGTGATACTGCTCCACCCTCAGTGTGGCGACTTGACAACAAGGAACCTCCAAAGGGAGTATCTCAAAAGTGTCACACTGGACGTGAGGGTATGCAGTCGGTAAGTAGGATTCTAATGCCGTCTATTTCTTATCTCTGACAGAAAAATTTGAATATGTAACAGTTACATACATTGTTAGTATTATAACTATGATGAATAATATTTTGTTTCAAAAGTCAGTAATCATATAAATTAAGGTATCCTAGGACATAGAGAATGGTAATATCTGCTGCTTTTTAAAACACTAAAAATATGATGAAACAAAAGGTGCTGGAAATATTTCTGTTAGAGTACTAAGGACTTTATTTGTTGTAATGCATTTTAGCATCAAGGTCTTTTTGACATGTGCCAACACAAGGATGAATAAAATATTATCTTAAAAAATGTGTGATTTGCCGATAAGCTGTTTCGTAACAGCTATTAAGGTTGTCTAATAAGACAATAACAACATTGTTTGCTTTTATTTGTAGATTTTACTACCCTTGAAATTAATGTATTTGTTGCTTTCTTAATGCACTTATTTCTTGAGCAGAAGATAAATATTTCATTTGTAATGTGAAATTTTCATTTGAAACTAGATTACAAAGTTCTAGGTGAAATGTACTAAAAGACAGATGTAAATTTCGTCTCCTTAAAACTATTTATAAAACTTCCATTTATTCATTTTCTTAATGAGGTTATTATGGATATTTTTCAATAACTGAAACAGGTGGCATGCATCTGTGGCAAGCAAATGGTATGTGAGAAACCCAGGGAAGGGATTAGTAGAAACTTAGTATTACAGGGGAATTGCGAGAGTTATGGTGGGGGGAGAGGGGGGGACTTTTGCTGGCAGAGCAGTTCCTCCTAAATAGTTCAGAGACTCTGGTGCTGTGGGGAGGATCCAAAAGGCATGAGCATTAACGCAGCTGTTCAGATCATTGCTGTTGTGGTGGACAGTATGTTCATCAACTGAGTGGCAAATTAACTGTTAGTCATAGATCGGTGGTGGCCTTTCATGCAGTTGAGAAGTTGGTTAGTTGTCACACTCGCATAGAACACTGCATTTACACACATCTTTATTGATGACCCATCGTCTAACAAACTTAATGGACCATTTTTTGTTACATTTCTGTGACAAGTTGTATGAAAATGCATACTTTTATTGCTATTTCTTAAAATACCCAGTATATGCTTAAGACTTTAACAAAAAGTGTTAGACTGAGAAAGTGAAAGACTCTACCTTCAGATTATTTGATTAGAAAAGAAGCAAAAAAAGCTTAGGATAGATTGTGAAAGAGCCCACCACCAGTGCATTCCAGATGAAAGGGCCTCAGTAGTATGTATAGAGGTGCTCGTCTGCGAGGAATGAAGATACCTAATTCTACTGATTGACTGACTATAGAAACGCACCTTTTAATTAAGGTGGAGTTGCAACATCAACACTGCCTTCTTTCCTAATTTCTGGTATTTTCTATTCAACTGAAGTCTTTATATTGTTCTGTGTTTCCAGTTAGTGTATTTAATTTCTATTTGTATTGAGTTGTTTTAAGTGCCTATGGTAAGTATAGTCTGGCACAGATGTGACTTGTGCATCTGTGACCTAGTTGACACAAATTTTAGACTTAATGATGCTACTTTTACACTACAGCCATCACAGATTTAAAATACCTATGTAGAGCACAGCATGTTATCATTATAGCTAGTTGTAGTCTACAGATGTTACTTCTTGGTGTCCTCTGTTTATACAGTTTTCACAATGTTCTATGTCTGATACTTTTCACAGGTCAGGTTCATGTTTGAGTGTCAGTGTTGTTTGTCTCTGCTGTCCAGTTTCTGTTAATTCATTGTGTAGTGTGCATGATGTAGCATCAGAAACTGTTCAGATCATGCCATTTGTCTGGGTCTCTTATGAATCCAGGAATGTCATCATGCATGAAATTTCTTTGTGGAGTCCATATGTATAGTTTACGGTGTCGAAGTGTATGCTCAAGGGTGCCCAGTTCCCCATGAGAAAACTGTGTTCTCAGGCCAAAGTGCACATGATGAAAGTGTGTTGGGTAGAGTCTGCTCAGTATATGATGGCTAGTGCTCAGTGATGACTTTTTGTCAGAAGTGCCAGATTGGTTCATTTGTGTGTTGGGAAAGAGAAGCCATCCTTGTTTGCCCACTTTCAGCAAGTTGGCGATAGGCTGCACTGACAAAACCGAGGTGCAGGCCCTATAATATCTATCAAATGATTTTACAGAGAGTATTTGGTAAAAAAAAATCTTTTTGCAGTACTTACAGCTTTAGATGTTAGCTTCATGATGAAATGCCCATCTTTCATCAATGATCATAGCTATTGTGATATTTGCATTTAAAACATTGTGTGAAATTCTAAAAGTTTGCAAGGGAAAATTGGCATTGTCATATTTTTGTGTCTGGTGTACATTAAATTGTATGTTGCTGTGTAAGAAATTTAACTAAATTGAATTTTTCTTTAGATTTTGGTGGAAGTCTCTCACTAATCCTAAGAAAATTTATTTTGTGAAGCACACTTAATTTTGACTGTGTGCATGAGTGATAAAGCCAGAATGAAATATCCATAACTCATTACTTCTCCCAAACAGAGAAATATCTAAAAGAAATTCTGAAAAATGATAGCACACAAGGAGGAGAGTATTTTGCAGTATGATTAATACATGATATGTAATTATGTACCATATTTTTCATCTAACTACAATGAAACAATGTAATTATTTAGAGGGATTGATACCTTTTAAAATGAGAAGTGCTGAGAATTTTGGTACAACATAAGTGGACACAGTACATGTTTGGGGGTAACATCCTCAGTACAAAAACAAAGATGACCCAAACCCACAAATTTAACCTTGGAGTGACCCCTTTGTGATTCTCTTGATCATCTGCCATTAAACCATTAAACTACTATTTTTAAGGTAGCCTACTACTGTACACTTGTATTATTTGCTGTAAAATATTTTTTGGCTCATTTACTACTTCATTTTGGCAACTTATTCTAAATGATTTTATTGTAGTGTAATGTTCATTTTTGACAGAAACTGGTTCTTATTTGGAATATTTTGTCCATGCGGATTTTCATTTTTGAGAAAGACACTTCGATTTGTTGTTACATATTTCTCGATAAACATTATGCTTTTAAGGATGTAAATGTATGGAAGAAAAATCCCCATGTTTTTAAATAGTGGTCTGCAGGGTCTGTTCCTTTTTTTATTCCAACCATTATTCTCAGTAACCTTTGTTGCAGCCGGAAGAGTTTCAGGCAGGTTGGTGAGTTACGCCAGAAAGTGATACCGTGCTTCAGAATAGTGTGTACATCAGCACAACAAACTGTTATTAGACAGTCTTTATGACAACAGGTTCCAAACACTATCATTAAATAGCACATGGTATTAAGTCTCTTAAATATGCTATCTCATCTAAGGTTGTCTTGGAACCAGATCCTCAAAAACTTTGTATTTGCTATGCTTGCAATATTTGTCTCTGATATCTGCATTTTGTGTCCTCTTCACTGTTCCTTTTGCTATTTTGAAAATTTTACACTGCTCTTTTGCTTTTATTTATTAGTAGTTTGTTTTGGCTGAACCAGTTCACAACACTAATTAAGGTTACAGATGGTGGCTTATTTCTTACTTGCTGTTGGACTGTCTCCCTCATGGCTTTAATTTTGTTCCTGGCCATTATTATGTGGTGATCATTTGCCATTTTTTAGCTGCTTCTATGACATTGTGAAGCATCGTCTTATAATGCTTGGAATACGCCAAAAATTCATCATTAACATCTTGTGTTTGTGAAATTTCATAAAGTCTGCTCTTTTCAGCACCAGAATTTATTGCCTGTTGTCACCCAAGAAACATTTCTTTTACTAGCTTTGAAAGAAATAGTGAAATAATGTGAGAATATTTCCATAAACGCCGGCCGTGGTGGCCAAGCGGTTCTAGGCACTTCAGTCCGGAACCGCGCGACTCCTACGGTCGCAGGTTCGAATCCTGCCTCTGGCATGGATGTGTGTGATGTCCTTAGGTTAGTTAGGTTTAAGTAGTTCTAATCTCTAGGGGACTGATGACCTCAGATGTTAAGTCCCATAGTGCTCAGAGCCATTTCCATGAACATGTCAAAATTTTTATATGTGCCCTCATAGCTCTGTTAGCTCCTCTGGTACTACTGTTTGCAAATGATATGTTATGGACATATCTAATGGATTGTGGATCCAGTCATAGTGAGACGAAGGTTCTGGAGATTTACCCTGAAATTGTTGATTAAGTTTTTTCAGGTGTACTGAGCCAATTCTACTAATTTTACGTAAGTCTATCTCATTCTCCTTCATGAAATCATTGAAATGTGAAAACATCTTGCATTTACTCATCTGCATTTTGGTTTTCCAAAGTCCAACTTTCTGTTAAACAAAGGCCCTTTACCACTTGGAATGGTCTGGGCAAATTTTACTCCCTCAAAGTTATTTTGTTATCATCTAAAAGCTTCCTGACACATGTCAACCCAAACCAACGTGGTGTTCTGCTTTAATCCATTGTGCAAAAACAAGGCACATTTAATGCCTGTGTACTATCCCAAAAATAATAAAATTGCTTTTTTGTTTTCCAGATAGCAAATTCTACATTGGCCGGAACTTTGTCACTGTGATGCAAAGTTCCTCCCTAAAAATATTATGATCCAGTAATTTGAGTTTACAGCAAATTTACATTTTCCTTTCTACAGTGACATTCTCCTTCCCTTAAGCTTTCATATACTTAATTAATAATTCCAAATGCTCTTTCTAGTTGCTCCTAGTAACTAATACATTGTTAACATAAATGGTTAATTTTGTGAATAACTTTTTCTGCAGAACAAAATCCAGTGCCTGTACAACGTCAGGAATGGAAACAGTAAATGGCACAAAACATCTACTCCCATATAAGAAGGCAGTGTATTCTCTAGAATTTTGCTCAAGAATAATTTAATGCTGTATCTCACCTACATTTTCTGGGTGATAAGTCTCCATTCCCAAAAACTTGTCTTAATAGCTAGAGTCAAGAACTAATGATCATTCCCCCCCCCCCAGCCTCCTTTTTTTGCCACAACAATGAGAGGGCAATTGTATTCGCTAAAATTCCTCTGTTATGCCACAACTTTCCATTTCTTGTCATTCCTTTCCTGCAGCCTCTTTCCTTAAAATAGTACACCATATGGCCCAATAAAAATGATTTTGTTGTTTGACTTTAATTTACTCTTACTTTCTTATATTTCCATGTTTTTGTTGAAAATGTTGTACTCTGACAACATTCTGTCAATTTTTCTTTCTGTTCAGGATTTAGCTTTATCGTTGCTCCTAATATTGCTTCTGCCATACTGTGATATTGTTCATCAACCAGCCCTTTTAAGTATAGTAAACTTTATCCTCAAAATATCCCTTCTCATTTACGTAAGTTACCTCATGATCTGGTTATTACTGCTGACACTATTCTTCATGACTAATTTTTTTCTCTGAAAAAGTTTTACTTTTAGTCTTAGTAAATACCAATCAAATTCCTCTCTTGCCTTAACAATATGGTATTATAAGACTTGCTTGGACAAATGCTGTGTCACTAACTTTAAATGTCAGTAACATTCTTGTTCACAGTTTTACTAAGTCTCCCTGTAGCTCCTGCTATTGTAATTCCTACGATAGGTACATCATTGACTTCTTAGTTATGTTTAATCGTATCTATTAATTTTTTGGAAGTCACACAAACAGGTCTGCCAGTATATCCCAAACAGTCATTTTCCCAGTTACCTGTTTGAATTTAACTATAAACAATGCCCATGTATCTAACATTCATTTTATTGCCCTCCTCTCAAAATAATTCAATTCCAGTTTCACTGTAATCCATGTTTTCTGTGCCATCAGTGCCTTCAACTGTTGGAAATACACCTATAGTCACACCAGACTCACTTTCTGAGCAATAGTTCGTTTTGACAGGATAATAATCAATTTCAGATTTCCCATTACCTGATTAATTTTTCATTTCTTATTGCTGATCTAGATGAATCTTCTCACAAACATCTTCTAAATGTTTTATGCTGCTCTTCTGTTCTCTCTCATCCCCATTATTGGTTACTGAGTTCCTAATGTTGACTAACAAAATCTGATTCTCATGCCCCTCCCTATCATCCTGACTTTTCCAACTTTTTTCAACATTGCCATTTAAATCACAATTTTCCTCAGATTCTTCAACTTCAACATAAATCATCCCATCAGTATCATCATCATAATAATATCCATCATCCATCCAATTATAACTGAGTAATAAAACTTCTTTTACCTGCAACTACATGGTTATCAGGTCCACCAATGCCAATATCAGGATTCACAAGATTCCTTTATTTTTTGTACTCTTGTTTATTAATTTATGCTATCCTTGTCAGAATTACTAACACTTTTTCACTTTTAAAATTTCATTTCCTGACTGACTATAGAAATTTGTGATCACATCTGCATGCATCTGCACCACTTTGTTAAAAGTGCCATTAGTTTTTCTATCAGCACATACATAAGTGTTGATTTCCACTACAGTTCCCTGTCAAAATACAGTTTAGTTACCATGTATGCTCCCCTGTTATTTTGCCTGTTGGATTCAGAATTTCTCCTCTTGTGAAACCATTTCCATAATTGCTAGCCTGATTTTGGTTTATATTTCTTGTGCCAAACTGACAGGCTCCCAGTGTGATGACTCTGTTTACCAGAAAATTTCTCCCATTACGTGGTATTCTATTATTTTGTGGCCTATTGTCTCCTTCCCATGACTCAGCGCTATTTTCATATTCACTTGTCCTATTTCTAGTTCTCTAATTCCATTGAAAATCATGTCTGTTTCCAATTTATGATATTCATTTCTGTAATTCCCTCCATTCCTTCTGCCATGATTCCTCCATCTGTAATTTTGGTTGCAACCTCCCCCCCCCCCCCCCCCCCCCACCTTTCCATGCCTATAATTAACAAACCCACCCTGATTAAAATTTTCATATTTGCTATAGCTCTGTCTAACTTGTCAACATACTTTAGAAATTGCTCAACAGTCATCAGGTCAATAAAACAAGCCCGACAGTACTTGCCCTTGTAATCTTCTTTTAAGAGAATCAGTCTAATTGTAGGTTGTTCTCATTCTGACCAAAATTGACCAAAATTTACATTGCAAACATTTTTCAAATTCACTATGACATATCTGATGTGGTTTGCCCACACGACGTAGACACTGTCAGGTGGTATGTTGCAGTGCAAAACAAAGGATGGGGCGTTCGTGTCTCTAGAACCTGAAATGTCTTCAAAACCTGTGAATGGGGATGATGATGACATGCCTGAGGAACCCGTGAACTGCGGTGGTGACCCGTCGGATGGAGAAAACCCAACTGTAGGTTGAATGGACTTGTTAGCTGGTTTGTCAAAAGAACATGGGCTCGGGCAGTCCGACTGGGATGGCAGAGGGGTGTCGGAGTCTACGAAGGCAGGCTTGAGCCTCTGTATAGAAATGGTTTGCAGGTGATATTTTATCATAATGTCGAACGTCATCTTGCCCCTCTAGAGTACTTCTAAGGGGCCGAGGTAAAGGGGTTGTAAGGGTTGTCTGATGTGGTCGTGCCTGAGCATGACGTGTGAACAAGTGCTGAGTGTGGTCATAACATAAGTTTCAGGTGGGGAATGGCTGACAGGTGGCTGTAGCCAGGTGTTTCTGGAGCAGGAGCGCATACAGCTGATCTGCAATGTATAGGCAAGAACCGATAGACTCGAAAGAGTGCAGCAGTAGATGTATCTGTAGATCGGTAGGTAACTTGGCAGACCATACTGCCCACAGGGTGACATCTGGCATCATGTGTTCAATCACTAGTAACTTGAGACGACGCCAAAGTTGTGACAGAGTGCAGTCCCCAAGGCTCCCCGTACAGAATCTTGATTATCAGTTCCTGTGGCGAGCAGACATGTCAGTCCAATATCGTTTTCTTGGCGAACTCGTACTTTGGTGGCGGTGGAGGCAAAAGTAGGAGATCACAAATTAAATCTGAGTGGTCGTGAACGTGTGTGACCAAACGTAGGAACTTGGAGTTGTCATCAGTCACTTGATGCAGCTCGACGAGGTGATCCACCAGTGCGAACCATGAAACTGGATTGTCCTCGTATAAAGGAGGTCGCTTGGGTAGGTGGCCTGGAGGTGGAGACGAAGGTGGCTTCAGCATGTCGTGGAAGGCCTGTGGTCCTGCTGCACAAGAGTTCATGCTGGGATACGACATCACCGGAAAAGAAATGTTACTAGCACACACGTTCAAAACAATGGCTGGTTGTAATGTCTCTGAAGATGTCCAAAAATAGGACGCGGCAGGCATGGTCGGTACTGTGGAAACAAATGGGTGGGTGGCACATAATGAGGGCCCATAAACTGGACTGGAAATTTCAGGAATAGCACTGACATTGTCTAACTCAGAAATGATGTGGAAGGCCGGTGCGGCAGATGCAGACGGTACTGCGGAAGGAGCGAGCAGTTGTATGGTCAGAATCGACGCCCCCCTGTGGGTGAGAGTGGGGGGCGGGGTGGGGGGGAGGAAGGGGGGGGTTGTGTGAGTGGCCTGGAGCTTAAAGTGGCAACAACGAGAGCTTTCCGTGCAAACTGGCCATGCCCCCTTTGTGGTAAGATCATAAAACACTGGTGAAACCTGTTGGCAGTCGCACTACCGTAGTACAACATTGCTGGGTGAAGAGGCTATGTTGAGTGCACTCATACCCACGTGGTTGCGAAACTGGGCCGCTGATCCGGTGGTTTGTTCTGGTGAACTGGATGCATAAAAATGTCTGTTAATGATTTGCAACTGTTAGTCATAGATCGGTGGTGGCCTTTCATGCAGTTAAGAATGTTTCCTGATCTGCCACATTACAGTAGTTACATGTATGTCTGGTCTTTGTCTGAATAATTATAGCAGTATGTTTTTCCAGCAGAAGAGGTTCTTCTGCATCAATTTGTGGGTGTTCTACTGTATCTGATGATGTACATGTAACAACCTCTCAAACTTACCATAGGCTGCAGGCAAAATTCACAAAGTGTATCTCATAAAGTCTCCAACTATGAGACTTACCATTAGCCAACAATATGGGCCAGTACTAGAGTGCAAATCAAGGAACGATCTTGAGAATAGGCGAGTTCTAACATGATAGGAAGAAAAATTTAAAATTCCATGTTGCTAAGAAATTATTCTTGAACTCCTTCATATGGTGGTGTGTCTGCACAACCTGTATCCCTACCTCAGGAGTGGTGGCTCATAATATTTATAAAAGAACACCATACACTCCTTCAGAAAGATGGGGTACACTAATAGGGGACTTTTAAGCTAGGAAGGTGTTACAGATCATGAAAAGCTCTGCCCTAAAGGGGTCTGATTTCATTATCAGTCAATATATCAGTTCTACTCACAGTCATGGCAGAACACACATATAAAAGAAAGTTATTATTATGCAATCTTTCGAAACCTGTGGTGCATACAGGCAGAATGGTTGAAGGGGGAGGAAGAGGGGTGAAGGAAAAGTGACTGGAGAAGTCTACGAAAAGGGGTAGATTTCAGTAAAGTCACCCAGAACTGCAGGTCACGGGAGACTTACTGGACGGGATGAGAAGAAACAACTGATTGTTAGGGCCTACATTGGGCAGTATTTGAAAACCTGAGAGCTTTAAAAGTGAAAGGCAGGGAAATATGCAAAAAAAAAAAAAAAAACACACCCCTAGACTTAGAACTACTTTAACCTAACTAATCTAAGGACATCACACACATCCATGCCCGAGGCAGGATTCAAACCTGCGACCGTAGCAGCAGCCCGGTTCCAGACTGAAGAACCTAAAATCGCTCAGCCACAGCGGCCGGCTAATATGCAGGATAGAGGTCATTGCTTAAACATTGTGCACAAGTTAATAACAGTGAAAAGCTAAGTGTATTGTATGTAACAGAGGTTGGAGGGGAGTGTGGGGGGGGGGGGGGGGGGCTAGTGAAAAATAGATGGTTAAGACAATGAAAGATGTAGAAGACTAAAACGGAGTGAAAAAAAAGAGTGTTTGCTGTGAAGAAATGCTGAGATGGGAGAAATTAACGTAAATTGAGGCCAGGTGAGTGGCGAGAGCCAAGGACATGTTGTAGTGGTAGTTCCCACCTGCGGGTTTTGAGAAACTGGTGCCTGTGGGAAGAAACCAGATGGTGTGCATGGTGAAACAGGCACCAAGATCATAATTCTCATATTGTAGAGCATACTTTACAACAGGACATTGCGTGTAGCCAGTATACACCCTGTGCCTATGCCCATTAATCCTAATTGATAATTTGATGGTAGTCATGCCAATGTAAATGGCCAAACAGTGTTTACATAATACCTGGT
This sequence comes from Schistocerca piceifrons, assembly GCF_021461385.2. NCBI lineage: Eukaryota > Metazoa > Arthropoda > Insecta > Orthoptera > Acrididae > Schistocerca > Schistocerca piceifrons. Next base: position 578,156,330 of record NC_060149.1, read on the forward strand.
ATATGATGTGTCATTTCACTGGTGGCTCTCCCTTTGATAGTGTATGTATTGCGAGTTGCAGGGCTGGCATAAGTGGCGGTAGGAGGACGCATAGAGCAAGTTTTGTAGCGGGGACAGTCACAGGGGTAGGAGCTATAGGGTAAGGAAATGGGTGCAGGAGGCATGGGGTCTGACAAGAATATTGCCAAGATTATGAGGAACTATTGCTTGACAAAACAAACGGACCAACCGTTTACGTGGTAACTGGAAAGTCTTGTTTTATCTGATTGCAGAAGCAGTGCAAATAAAATGAAACAGCATAGACAGATAAAATGCATATGATATTATGTACTGAATGAGGCTTGACCACTTCATTAGAAATAATACACAAGTGAAAATCAGTGGATGAAAAGAGTATTGTAAATTCTTAGCTGTTTGTATTGATAAGAATCTGTATTGTAGTCACCTGTTTCAGAACTAATTAAATGCCCTAGCTATTGCACCACAGATAATAAAAAGGTTTTGGAGATAAAAATGTCAAAAAGTTGACTTACTTTTCAAATTTTCCTTCACTGTCTTCTGGAATTGCAGTCTGAGGCAATTTGTCATTGTGGGAAAAGTGTTTGTTATAGAAGCAAGTAATGTGTATGATGTGTTGTGTCTACTCTAGAACCTGTTGTAGACAGCTCTTTAAATAGTTGTGCAGACATACGTCCCACAGTACATTTACTATGTTACAAAGTTTGTTGTCATATATTGGTTACAGTTCAAAAGCAACACCGTAGCAAAATGCAATAATTGGGTTCTTGATCTGCTTCTTTAAACATTTCATTACTTGTCTTACTTCCTATCAAATGCATTACAATACATAATAAATTTATTAAAAGACTGTTACAGAGATAATTTTTAAAAAGCTGTATTTGGCTCCTACCAAGATAAAGGCAGGCTATGAAGTCATCTCTGTGTGCCCATATGTTCCCAATCCCTTGCGGTGTTATAAATGCCACCAGTTAAGTGATACTAGCACATCATGTAAAAACGCAGCCAAATATGTCACTTGTAGCAGGGATGCACACGAAGGCACCTGTCCATCTCCTTCCCCCTGCTGCGTTATTGTCATGGAGACCATGCTGCTTCTTATCATTCTTGCCCTGTCTATCAAGACGAGCAGGCTGTTCAGGAGATAAGGGTGAAGGAAAAGGTGACTTTTCCTGTTGCCCGGAAACTGTTGGCAAGCCATAAACCGACTGTCCCTTCATCTGGAAGCAACAGCACCATGTTAGCATCCCCCTGTCCCATGAAAAACGTGGCTACACAAACTTGTGACTTACAGTTCAGTTCAATGGTGGCAAAGCTGACACTCCGTCTCCCACTTCCCGGGCTGTAGATTCTGCTACCCGTTCTTTGCCCTCACCGGTGAAGATGGTTGCAATGCAGCCAGTGAACTGTCAATTAAAAAGAAATATTCCCAGAAGATTTCTTTCGTACCTCGAGTTCGCAGCCGTCTGGCTCTTCTGCCAATCGCCAAAAGCCAAAACAATCTTCCAAAGGCAAACAGTCTTCCCCCTCTCTGACTCATCAACCCTCATCGACCCTCTTCAACTCGTCAGTCCTTTTCAACTGACCGACACTGGGGAAGCTCCATTGATCCCGCTGAGATGATGGACGAAGATTCTCCACCTGTGGATTCCAGTGGCCATCCTCCCTCGATGGCTCGCCCTAAGCAGCCGTCGAGGTGAGTGTTTCTTCTTCATTCTCCAGTGTTCCTAAATTTTATGGCCTTTTTACAATGGAATATCCATGGCCTTCGGTCTAATAGGGCAGACTTCCAGCAGCTCCTGCATTCGCAATGACCGCTTGTAGTCTGTGTCCAAGAATCCAAGCTACGTCCTCAAGGCCATTTTGCTCTTTCCCATTTTACTTCGCTACGGATGCACCTTCCCCTTATGAGAGGGATTCCTGCTCATGGTGGGGTCATTCTGCTTCTACGAGATGATGTTTGTCATTGTCCTATCGCCTTGCACACCCACCTGCAAGCAGTTGCTGCCTGTTTTTTCTTCCCGAATTTACCTTTTCCCTCTGCACCATTTATATCCATTCATCATCTGCTGTCACTAGGGCAGACCTGATACAGCTTGTTGCTCAGCTTCTCCCACCCTTTCTGCTCCTCGGTGACACCAGTGCCCATCATCCTCTTTGGGGCTTGCCAGTCACCTGCCCGAGAGGTTCTCTTTCGGCGGATCTTCTTAATCATCTTAATCTCGTGTGCCTTATCACTGGCAAAGCCACATTTCTCTCTTATTCCACTCACACTTATTCCCACTTAGACCTCTCGATCTGCTCTGCCCAGCTTGCTCAACGTCTCTAGTGGTGTGCCCTTACTGATACTTACTCGAGTGACCACCTCCCTTGTGTGACTCGCCTGTACAATCGTACCCCACCACAGTGGCCCGCTCATTGGAAATTCTCTCTTGCTGACTGGAGGCTATATTCCTCCTTGACAGTGTTTGACAAACGGCTGTTTCCCAGCTGTGATGATCAGGTTGAGCACCTCGTGGATGTTATTGTCTCAGCTGCCGAATCCTCTATCCCTCGTACTACTACTTCTCCCCATCTGGTACCAGTCGCTTGGTGGACTGTGGAGTGCAGCAATGTGATCCATGCCCAACAACATGCGCTTCGCGTCTTTCACCATCATCCTATGTTAACGAAATACATCTGCCACAAGCAACTATGTGCGCAATGCCGTTGCACTATTAAGGAAAACAAGAAAGCATGCTGGGTTTCCTTCACCAGCTCATTCAACAGATTTACTCCGTCCTCTCTCATTTGTGGTGGCCCGTGCCAGCTTTCTGGGACTACTGCCCACTCCCCATTTTCTGGTCTGACTGTGGTGGGAAATGTCATAGTCGACCCAGTTGATGTTTCCCACGCTTTGGGTTGGTACTTTGCAGAGGTTTCAAGCTCCACCCACTACCATCCTGCCTTCCTTCCTCTGAAACAGGCAGAGGAGGCTCGTGCAATCTCTTTTCTCTCTTTGAATCGAGAATGCTACAACACTCTTTTTTCTATGAGGGAGCTTGAGCATGCTCTCTCCTCATCCAGGCCTTCTGCTCCTCGACCTGATACAATCCACGTCCTCATGTTGCAGAATCTTCCTCCTGTCTGAAAACTTTCTCCTCGATGCTTACAACCCTATTTGGACTGACGGTTTATTTCCCATGCTTTGGCGTGAAGCTGCTATCATTCCGCTACCTAAGAATAGTAAAGATAAATCTCTTCCTTCCAGCTATTATCCAATTTCCATTACCAGCATTGTTTGTAAAGTGATGGAATGCATGATCAATGGTCGATTAGTGTGGGTGCTCGAGTCACACCATCTTCTCACTAATGTGCAGTGTGGGTTCCGAAAGTGCCGCTCCGCAGTTGATCACCTCATCATCCCGTTGATGTTCATCATGAATAATTTTCTGCAGAAGCGACAAACAGTGGCAGTTTTCTTTGGTTTGGAGAAAGCCTATGATAGCTGTTGGCGGACAGGTATTCCACATACTATGCACACATGGGGCCTCCGCGGTCGTCTTCCCACTTTCATCCAGGAATTTTTAACGAACAGAATTTTCTGGGTACTTGTGGGTTCCTCCTTACCCCACACCTTTTCACAGGAGAATGGGGTGCCTCAGGGCTCCATACTGAGTGTCGTCCTCTTCGCCATAGCTATCAACCCCATTATGGACTGCCTTCCACCTGGCATTTCTGGCTCTCATTTTGTTGACTGCTTTGCTCTTTATTGCAGCTCCCAGCAGATGTGTCTCCTGCAACGCTGTCTTCAGCATTGTGTGGACTGTCTATTCATGGAGTGTCACAAATGGTTTCCGCTTTTCTGCTACCAAATCCATTTGCGTCAACTTCTGGCAGTACAAGGTGTTTCTTCCACTGTCCTTGCGACTGGGCCAAAATGCTCTCCCATTCGTGGATGCAACAAAGCTCTTAGGGCTTACATTTTATAGGAAACTCGGTTGGTCTCCCCACATGTCCTACCTGGCTGCACACTGCACCTGGTCCCTCAATGTCCTTCATGTATTGAGTGGTACCTCTTGAGGGGCTTACCGGACTGTCCTCTGCCTCTATCGATCTCCTGTCCGCTCAAAGTCGGATTATGGATGCATTGTTTACCCCTCTTCACGGCCTTCTATCTTACGCTGTGTAAATAGAATACAGCATTTGGGGATCCATCTCGGCACTGGTGCCTTCCGTACTAGCCCTGTTGAGTCTCTATGCAGAAGCTGGTGAACTGCCACTGTCATACCAGCGTGACATCCTACTCAGTAGGTATGCGTGTCGGCATTCTTCCATGCCAGGCCACCCAACCTTTGACCCTTTCTTTGATGATATTCTTGCCTGCCAGTACGAGATGGATGTTTCGTCTCTGCAGCCTCCCAGCGTCCGCTTTAGTCACCTGCTTCAGCAGCTGCAGTTCACACTTCCTGCCGCTTTCTGAATGGGGGAGAGCCCTTCACCACCTTGGCTTCAGACACAGATTTGTGTTCGTTTCGACCTCAGCTCATTCCCGAAGGATTTGACTCCTGAGCTGACCTATTGCTGCAAATTTCTCGAACTTCGCTCACAACTTGCCGATAGCATATTTTTGTACACTGATGGTTCTAAGTCCGCCAACGGTGTTGGCTGTGCTTTTGTCATTGGGGCTGATAAGTTTAAATACCGGCTTCTCGACCAGTGCATAATTTTTACAGCAGAGCTCTTTGCCCTGTCTCAGGCTGTTTGTCCGTAGGCACCAGCTCACACGCTGTGTAATCTGCTCTGACTCCCTCAGTGCCCTTCAGATTCTAGATGATCCTGATCCAGTCCACCCCATCGTTCAGTGGATCCAGGACTGCCTCCATTTGTTCCCAGATGGGGGAGCCCAAGTGATATTCATGTGGGTTCCTGGCCATGTTGGTTTGCCTGGGAATGATGCTGCTGATGCTGCAGCCAAGGCCGCCGTCCATCTTGGCCAGCCAACCTCTTACTCTGTTCCCTCACAAGATGTTTGTACTTTTCTCTGTCAGCGTATCATGTCACTTTGGCATGACCATTGGTGCTCCCTTCATGGGAATCTCTCCCAACAGCCTGGTTGACTTCCTCCCAGACGTCTCACCATGAGGAAGTAATGTTGGCTCAGTTGCAAATAGGGCACTGCTGCTTTAGTGACCGCCACTTGCTGAGTGGCGACCCTGCACCCAGCTGTCCTTTCTGTAGCCAGCTATTAACGGTCAGACATTTCCTGATCCCCTGCCCCTATTTTAACCACTTATGTCTCAGGGTCGGGCTGCCGCCCTCTTTGCCGGACATTTTAGCAGACGACGTGCGAGCTGTGGTGCGCGTTTTAAGTTTTTAAAAAAGCAGTAATATGTGAAGAGAGATTTGATTTCTACCGGTGACTCTGGTTTCTTGTCAACATCTTTAAGGTACTCTTCCATAATATCTTGATGTTTTAGATTTGTTCTTCTTCCTTTTTGTATTGGACCTGGCAACGGTTCTTTTCCCCTCGCGGTCCCAGCATTCTCCAGTTCTTTACTAGGTGCTTATGTCCTTAGATGTTTTGCACCCTAAAACCCTACACAAACAAAAGTCACAAGTCTGAAAATTAAAACATATATGTATATTTAATCATTATCATTATCATGAGATAAACACACATAACCTCACGATAAGTGTATCAAGCACACCAAGCTTTCTTATGGAATGCAGCGCATATCTTACTATGTTCCAAATCTAATTTTAAACACTCTGTACTCTTTGATGCACTACTAACTTGCTGACGTAACATTGATCCATTGGCCTGGTAACCCATTCTGTCACTCGAGGGCATGAATGTGTTGTGACTTGGCAAGACAGCCAAGCCACTAGGAGGTGAAGCCAAAAGGCACGCGTTTAAGCTCATGCAGGCTGGCGTGAGGTCTGGAACAGTTAAAGGATTTGAGTCTAGCAAATAAAGTACGTAGCTGTTGGAATACTTAACTTTAAACCATAATTGGTGAACATTGCTCCTGATGGTACATGCATCACAAGATAAATAGCAAATGATAATGGCGTCTTGCTAGGTCGTAGCAAATGACGTACCTGAAGGCTATGCTAACTATCGTCTCAGCAAATGAGAGTGTAATTTGCCAGTGAACCATCGCTAGCAAAGTCGGCTGTACAACTGGGCAAGTGCTAGGAAGTCTCTCTAGACCTGCCGTGTGGCAGCGCTCAGTCTGCAATCACTGGCAGTGGCGATACGCGGGTCCGACGTATACTACCAGACCGCGGCTGATTTAAAGGCTACCACCTAGCAAGTGTGGTGTCTGGCGGTGACACCACAGAATTTAGTATAGAAAAACAAGAAACAAAACAGGACCTACATAATGTACAATAACAGGTGATAGTTTGTGCCACTGTCAGGTTTTAATTAAACTAGTCTCTAGTTGAAGTATAAACACCAGTATACATTGTTTATAGCTTTAAAATTGCATAGCAAAGCATAATTGATAAGGTATGATAAAAAAGAAATGAAGTTTCATCTCAATACAGCATTATAACAACCAAAATATTGTTGTATACACATTACAAAATGTCCGTCCCATGCTTTCCAATGAAATGTCGTTTGTTACAGTCTTTCACACAGACAATTACAAAAACAAATTAAAATCGTATTTACTAAATGTGATAGCTATGTATCACGCCAAAACACTATATATCACGGAGCATAAATGGCTGGATGTGCTGTGTATTTGAAAGGGGTGGAAGGGTGAGGGAGGTGGTGGGGGGGAGGGGGGGGGAGGGTAGGGGAGAACTGAGGAAGAATGTAAGGGAAAGGGGTGGTGAGTGATCTACACTTATTGGTATTGTATGGTAAGGGATGAGGGGGAGGGGTTCTTGGTTGTAAGAAAAACATGAGGGGGGGGGGGGCAGCAGAAGAGTTACAGAATCTGTGTTCTTTATATTAATATATATATCCATTGAAAATTAATATTAAGAAACTGAAAAATATTGTGTGTTATATATAGCCACCAATGCATGAGAAGGCAGTAACAGTGGACAACAAAAACAAAATCATCAGTTACAGCAAAACAAACTACATTCTAGATACTACATTCCAGCAATCTTAAGTAATAAGAACAACCTATGCTAATAGGTACAGTGTGTGTACAAGATATTAACTAACATAACATATACATATAAAAGAAATTTAACACATTGCTATTTATATGTAGTAGTCAGTCACAGCATCTGACACAGTAGGCTATATAATCTGCAAGATCCTTTATTGTCTGTAATGGGATAAACACCACAAAGAAAGCAGAAGTATTGAAAGCAGTGCAAAGTCCACACTGTTATACAATTGCAATGTACATTTAGTATCTAACTGTGCCACAGTGATACAAAAGCAGCCTCATCATAAATATACAAGATAAGCAACCTAAATATATTTTTTACATGAGCCCAATAACAAGGTGCACATATACTGACCTAAACTATACAATGTTAAGGGTATACAAAGTGGTAAACTAACCACTGTTTAATTCAGACTATTTACCTTGTTTAATGTAGCCAAAATGGACATTTCATTAACTATTTCCTAAGTTATAGCAAATTAGTGGTTAGTACATATTGTTATATAACTTTGTCAAAAAACGTAAAAAAATTCTTATATTTGATATCAACCTGTTCGTTCAAAAATTTTATCAGGCTCTTTTATTTGTGGAAACTGTGTATGTTAACATTCTCTAGTAAATCCAGTCTATGCCCCCTTCTTCCCCCCATATGCAATAAACCTATATTTTGCCTGATTCACCCACCATGTTCTTAGTAATTTTTATATGCAAGCCAAAGGCAGTGTTCTTTTTCCCTTACATATTCTCTCCAAATCTAGTTTTAATCACACTACCCATCTGCCCTATATGCACTGAATTGCATTATTCTCTGAAATTTCTTGATCTAACTATTAAGCAAGTAGGTGATTCCCATTCATAGAGCATCTACAGGAAACCAACAGACAGTGGTGCAAACCTATCATACTTGTCTCCATTACTACTAATATTGTGTCTTATGTTATGTTTTAATAAATTTTCTTCTTGAAAGCTGTTTTGACATTATGCCTTCTGAACTGCCTATCAGTTTTCTCCAAAACGTTGCATCCATAAGTCATTGAAACATAAGAACTTCTTTCTGTATTATTCTGTTTATTTCCCTCTTTTTACTTTCAATTAAACCTTTATTTTTATTATATATTTTGTCTACAAACTCTCTTTAATTTCCATTGTCACTGACAATCTGTTCAAAATTTGTAATTCTTTTTTAATCTCTACTTTTGGAAGTAGTGTTCTTAATATACTGTAAGTCATAGAATTAAAAAAAGCTTCTTTTGTAATTTGCAGGAAGGTAGGATGTTCCGTTTATAATTGCACCACTGTTTGTTGGTTTCCTGTAGATGCTCTATGAATGGGAATCACCTACTTGCTTAATAGTTAGATCAAGAAATTTCAGAGAATTGTCTTTTTCTAACTTTAAACTGCATATTTTTTGGTGCTTTTTATTAGTACTATCTTTAACACATACCATGTCTTGCTCTGTACCATTTATCATAATTATAAGATCATCTACATATCTTTTTTAGTATACTAGTTTCTGTGCTTATTTTTTTTATGTTGCTCAAAGAAGGCATTACAAAAATATTGCAAGTGTTCCAGCTAGATAGTTACCCATTGCTAACCCTTCTTTCTGATGATAAATTTTATTGATAAATGGAAAATAATTGTACTGTAATGACATTTGTAGAAATTAAATTAATTCAGTAATCTCCACAAGTGCTGCTTTCTTATACTTAACCAGATTTTCCTTAATACTTTCAGCTGTCTCTGCAATTGCAATTTTAGTATATAAAGTGGTAATATCCAGATACGCAAGTCAAAGATTCTCAGCAGTCATCTCATTTTGGGTAAATAGCCTGAATTAAACAGTGGTTAGCTTACCACTGTGTATATCTTCAACATTATATACACTGCTGGAAATTGAAATAAGAACACCATGAATTCATTGTCCCAGGAAGGGGAAACTTTATTGACACATTCCTGGGGTCAGATACATCACATGATCACACTGACAGAACCACAGGCACATAGACACAGGCAACAGAGCATGCACAATGTCGGCACTAGTACAGTGTATATCCACCTTTCGCAGCAATGCAGGCTGCTATTCTCCCATGGAGACGATCGTAGAGATGCTGGATGTAGTCCTGTGGAATGGCTTGCCATGCCATTTCCACCTGGCACCTCAGTTGGACCAGCGTTCGTGCTGGACGTGCAGACCGCGTGAGACGACGCTTCATCCAGTCCCAAACATGCTCAATGGGGGACAGATCCGGAGATCTTGCTGGCCAGGGTAGTTGACTTACGCCTTCTAGAGCACGTTGGGTGGCACGGGATACATGCGGACGTGCATTGTCCTGTTGGAACAGCAAGTTCCCTTGCCGGTCTAGGAATGGTAGAACGATGGGTTCGATGACGGTTTGGATGTACCGTGCACTAGTCAGTGTCCCCTCGACGATCACCAGTGGTGTACGGCCAGTGTAGGAGATCGCTCCCCACACCATGATGCCGGGTGTTGGCCCTGTGTGCCTCGGTCGTATGCAGTCCTGATTGTGGCGCTCACCTGCACGGCGCCAAACACGCATACGACCATCATTGGCACCAAGGCAGAAGCGACTCTCATCGCTGAAGACGACACGTCTCCATTTGTTCCTCCATTCACCCCTGTCGCGACACCACTGGAGGCGGGCTGCACGATGTTGGGGCGTGAGCGGAAGATGGCCTAACGATGTGCGGGACCGTAGCCCAGCTTCATGGAGACGGTTGCAAATGGTCCTCGCCGATACCCCAGGAGCAACAGTGTCCCTAATTTGCTGGGAAGTGGCGGTGCGGTCCCCTACGGCACTGCGGAGGATCCTACGGTCTTGGCGTGCATCCGTGCGTCGCTGCGGTGCGGTCCCAGGTCGACGGGCACGTGCACCTGCCGCTGACCACTGGTGACAGCATCGATGTACTGTGGAGACCTCACGCCCCATGTGTTGAGCAATTCGGCGGTACGTCCACCCGGCCTCCCGCATGCCCACTATACGCCCTCGCTCAAAGTCCGTCAACTGCACATACGGTTCACGTCCACGCTGTCGCGGCATGCTACCAGTGTTAAAGACTGCGATGGAGCTCCGTATGCCACGGCAAACTGGCTGACACTGACGGCGGCGGTGCACAAATGCTGCGCAGCTAGCGCCATTCGACGGCCAACACCGCGGTTCCTGGTGTGTCCGCTGTGCCGTGCGTGTGATCATTGCTTGTACAGCCCTCTCGCAGTGTCTGGAGCAAGTATGGTGGGTCTGACACACCGGTGTCAATGTGTTCTTTTTTCCATTTCCAGGAGTGTATTTGTAGGTCAGTATATGTGCACCTTGTTAATGGGCTAATATAAAAAAAATATTTAGGTTGTTTACCTTGTACATATAGGATCATGTTCTTTTAGTGTCACTATGGCACTATTAGATACTAAATGTACTTTGCGGTTGGGTAATAGCATGGACTTAGAGTTGATTGATTTGATTGATTGATTTTAACAGGGAAGCTAAAACAGCTTAGGTCTGACCCACCACTACAGTTTATTGTGTGGTATCACTCCCTGTATATCTAGTAAAGCCAACCAGTGCCGTTAAATAGTGCAAGGAGTCCCTTTACCAGTTTTTTGTTAGACACAATTTCTTCAGGTCTAGTTGTCCTGAAGATTCTGTATCTTCTACTCTCCAATGCCATGCATTTGCAGATTACGTGTGATGCAGTTTCTTCACCCTAATCACAGATCCTACATTTAGGGTCCTCTTCCGCTATACTCGTTGTGTGTAGGTGTTTTTGAAATTCCCATGGCCGGTCATCAGTCCAGTCATGAGTTTGATCTCATTCCTATTCAATCTCAGGATTACAGAGCTTCTTTTAAAACATGGCTTGGGCATCATTACCTTACCATGTTTTTGTTTATGGACCTTGGTCCAATATCCTACGTGCTGTTTCCCAAGCCAGTTCCGTAGTTCTAATTTGATCATAGCCTTTGTGATTGTCAGGACAGGTTCTGGTCCAATAAACAGACTTGTTGCCCCCATCCTAGCTAATCTATTGGCTTGTTCATTGCCACAGATCCCTGAGTGGCCAGGGACCGACACTAGATTTACCCTACTGCTTCCCCCAGCTCCACCAGAGCCCTGTGGCAATCTGCAACAGTCTTAGATCTTGTTGCAGGAGCTGCCAATGATTTCAGGGCTGCCTGGCTGTCTGAATAAATGTAGATGCTATGGTCATTGTAGCATCTATGCATATTCTCCTCCACACATGCCCTGATTGCAGTAATTTCTGCTAGGAATACAGAGGCCAATTTCCCCAGAGAGATGATGCTCTCCAGTCTTGGCTGAACCCTGTACACCCCTGCCCCAATGCCTTGGTCTGTTTACGACTCATTGAAGAACCGAACGACGTCCCCCATACGGTGTCGAGCTGTTTTTTCCTACTGCTCCCCACTTCCAATTACAGTGTTGTAAGGCTTGTCGAAGCAGTTGGGAGTTATTATATAGTCAGCAGGCATTTCCCCAGCCATTCCTATATTTACCTCACTCACTATGTTAGTGTGTGATTCTGGATATCCAAATGAGACCCAGTTTTTGCCAGTTTTAAGTCTGTGTGCCCCAGCTGCTGCCTCCATCTTGACCCAAAGGTGGAGGGATATCCAGCGTGGCTTCCATTCCAGCAGTTGGTATGCTGCTCATTCCGCCCGTTATGGCTAAGCAGGCCAATCTCTGCACCTTAGCAAGCTCCTTAGCAGCAACCCGCTGTTCTACCTTCTTCCACCACACTACGACCCAGGTCTAACCACTGTGGTGTATATCCAGTGCATAGCCCTGGGGCTTAGGCCACAGTTTTTGCCACAAGCCCTCCTAGTACTTACTAGAGTACTTTTTGCCTTGGAGCACATGCTCTTAATGTGAGGGGTCCAAGTTAGCTTCTCATCAAAGGTTACCCCTAGATATTTAACTATCAACCTCAAAGGTAGAGTTTCATCGAAGAGCTTTAGATTCCAACTTGGGTGTTGAATATGTCTCTTCGTAAATGGCACCACACCAGTCTTCTTAGGATTAACTCTCAGATCCTGTTTAATGCACCGTTTTTGCAAAATGTCCAATCCTCCTTGTGCCATATTCCTGATTGTGTCATTGAATTTGCCAAGTATTAATATGACAAGGTCATCTGTGTATCCTTGGCAGAAGCATTGTCTAAAATTTAGTTCCTCAATCAGTTGGTTCAGCACTAGAGTCCACAATAGAGGAGATAAAACTCCTCCTTGTGGGCAGCCTGTAGTGGTCTTAATTACCAGCTTTTCATTCATCATGGTAGCCTCTACCTTCCTTCCACTAAGTATGGCCCTGGTCCACCTACATATAGTGGTCCCCAGGCAATGCACCTCTGCTACCCTTACCATGGAATCAAAGGTCATGTTACTGAAGGCCCCCTTGATATGCTGGAAGATGCAGAGCGCTATTTCTTGAAAGTTAAGTGCTTTTTCCACCTTCCCAACAAGTTGGTAGAGAGCTGTCTCACATGATTTACCTGGTTGGTATGCGTGTTGGTTCAGGTGTAGAGGGACCCTACTTAGCCTCATCTCCTCAAAATAAACATTAAACAATTTTTCCAGTGTTTTGAGAATGGAGGAGGACAGACTGATTGGTCTCATATCCTTAGCCTTGGTATGATCAATTCTCCCTGGCTTTGGAATGAAGACAACCTACACTGCCCTCCAAGCACTGGGAATGATTCCTACTGCTAGGCTAACCCTGAATAGCCTGCTTAGGGCTCTTATGAGCTTTCCTCCTGCCTGTTGCAGGAGAGCTGGAAAAATTCCATCTGGGCCAGGTGACTTGAACGGTTGGAATGTTCTCACCGCCAACTGGATTTTGTTTAAGTTCACACACTCCTTGGCCGATTCCCAGTCCTCTCTTCGAGTGACTGAGAACCGTTATCCCTCTGGGGTCACATACTGGTCTGTGTTGTCCGGCAGAGCATATTGAGGAAAGTGAGTTTTGAGGAGCAATTCCAGCATCTCATGTGCTTTCTTTGTATATTCGCCATCCTCCTTCCTCAACGTACCTCCTGGATTGGTTGGTACTCCAGTGAGAATCTTGTGAAGTCTGGCTTGTGCGGCCATGCCCTCCACTTCCTCACAGAATGCCTTTCAGGATGCCTCCTTTGCTTGTCTGATTGCAAGATTGTAATTGACAAGGGCCTCACGATACTTATGTCTCGCAATATTAAACAGTCTCCATACCTGTTTTCTTTGCATTTCCAGTTTATTATTCCACCAAGGAACACTTCTATTTGTGCACTTCCTGGTGATTGTGCAGCTGTCCTGATATGAGGTCACTGTGGCAGAGGTGACAGCCTCTGCTACTTCCTCAAATTGTACTGGATTCCTTATTGAGGTTTTAATTTCTGATAAGCCTAAATCAAGGTCCCTCCTATATGTCTCCCAGTCTGTTTTCCTTGGATTCATATAGGTCATCGTCTGTCTGATTCCCATTTCAATCTTTAATTTGATGTACATGTGGTCCAATGAGGATGGCTCCAATACCACATGCCATTGAATCTTCCTGGCAGATTAAAACTGTGTACCAGACCGAGACTCCAACTTGGGACTTTGCCTTTCACGGGCAAGTGCTTTACCAACTGAGTTACCCAAGCACAGTTCACACCCCCTCCTCACAGCTTCACTTCTGCCAGTACCTCGTCTCCTACCTTCTAAACTTTACAGAAGCTCTTTACTTGATCTGTTCTGATGGGGAGACTAGCATAAGGTTGCATACTTCAGCTGAAGGCAACAGGTATGCCAAGTTCATAATATTGTTTAGTACAATCATAAATGACTGCAAAATAGTTTTTAATATTTAATTGAGGTGATTGATCAGTGTTGTTGCTGGTGACTCACCTTAACTTCCTAGTGTTAGTTTCTGTTAATTTGCTCAACTTTAATGGAGCAGCAAAAGCAGACGGCAACAAGTTATGCGCGTGAATCAGTGTGAATGACTAAGTTACTGTGAGAATGACATGCAGCAAAGTTTTTGTGAAGCTAACATAAGTGAGGTGTTTTGACTACATTAAAATAACCATGTAACAGTAGAGTATTTACTCTGTTGAAGGTAATGTTGGTACTACATGTTAATGACTTATAAAGTGCTTTGTGTACATGTTAACGATTTGTGATTTGTCTGAACTTAACACCTTTTTCCCTCAGTGTAGGTCCAGATCCTTGAACATGTTTGCAATCAGTGGACAAAATCATGGAGTGTTACATTTAATAAATCAGAGTTTTGTAATATTAATGACTGCAAAGCAATAAACACAGTTTAATTTTTTTTAAATAATTTTTTCTGCACTTTTGCTAAAATTTTGTGGGTACAATTTTCATTTCTTGTAGTTAGCACTATTTAATGGTAAAATGTGTGTGACTGAAAAAGGTACTCTTCCATTTCAGCATGTTTTCAGCATGACAGCGTTATTGGATATGACAGCCATTCTCTTGTGAAGTATTCAGGTTTAAGCTGAAATCATGAAACAAATAGGTCACAAGTTGATAAAATTACTTCATTGAAAATACATGCAGTAAAATACAAAGTAGAATGTTCAGAATGTTTGTAAGTGCATTTTTAAGGTTCTGACGTAATTAATAAAAAAATGTTACAGAAAAGAGAAACTGACGAAAGTCAGATTTCGTTGGAAGAGAAACAGTTTCGGAGTGATTTGGAACTTGCACGCCAGTTATCCCTTAAAGACATGGATCCATCTGGAAGTAAAGAACATATCAGTCACTCTTCGGTGAGTTAGTAACATGTTCATTAGAAGGAAAAAGACTTTCTCTATCTCCTGTAATATAAATGTTAGTGATGTTTCATACTGAAATAGTTAAATGCTTTGGAACAGGACTTGTCCTGATTGACTACTAATTCCATAATCCTTTCATGCACTCTGGAAATATTGAACCACATTCGTATTTTTGGTGTGGCTATTTAATATTTCTAAGCATATGTTGTCAACAAAATTAAGTTAACAACAAAGTTAATGTGTTTTTTACATAATCTGTTTGTTCAAGCAACTGTGATTTATGCAAAAGAAATGTGGAATTAAAATTGCATTTGTTCCAAAGTTACACCACTGGATATTATTTGAATAGCTACAACATTAAGTGCACTACTAAACAAGATGATGTATCTTGTAACTCTTGCCTTGTTCCCAAATGAATTTGATAGTAAGAATAATGCCACAATTAGTGATACCAACATCAGTTACCATTAATAGTAGCTGTATTATATGTAAATATAAGTGGAGGATGGAATAATGTTCAAATAAAATTGACAACCTACACTACAAATTAAATGTAAAGTGGTTTTAGTTGACACTTGCAAATCAATGCTTAGGAGCACAATGCCCATCAGTAAATGGTTGTGTATATGAATGACACCACAGATCAGAAAAAACCTTAGTTTACTTTCCTCTGATTTCTAAATTTTGTATTAGAATACGAACCGCATCCCTTCTCATTTTGCCCTAATAAAAAAATAAAAAAGCAGCAAGCATAATTTCCATTTTGTGCAAATATGACTACTACTGACCTGGAGATAAGAGATAGGGTTTGAAAGGGTACATGTAGATATTTGCTCAAAAATGGTTAGATGACTCTGAATGTTCGCAGTAAAGTAATGAAAACTATTGCTTGACAAAACAAACAGACCAACCATTTACGTGGTAACTGGAAAGTCTTGTTTTATCTGATTGCAGAAACAGTGCAAATAAAATGAAACAACGTAGACAGATAAAATGCACATGATATTATGTACTGAACGAGGCTTGACCACTTCATTAGAAATAATACACAAGTGAAAATCAGTGGATGAAAAGAGTATTGTAAATTCTTAGCTGTTTGTATTGATAAGAATCTGTATTGTAGTCACCTGTTTCAGAACTAATTAAATGCCCTAGCTATTGCACCGCAGATAATAAAAAGGTTTTGGAGATAAAAATGTCAAAAAGTTGACTTACTTTTCAAATTTTCCTTCACTGTCTTCTGGAATTGCAGTCTGAGGCAATTTGTCATTGTGGGAAAAGTGTTTGTTATAGAAGCAAGTAATGTGTATGATGTGTTGTGTCTACTCTAGAACCTGTTGTAGACAGCTCTTTAAATAGTTGTGCAGACATACGTCTCTCAGTACATTTACTATGTTACAAAGTTTGTTGTCATATATTGGTTACAGTTCAAAAGCAACACTGTAGCAAAATGCAATAATTGGGTTCTTGATCTGCTTCTTTAAACATTTCATTACTTGTCTTACTTCCTATCAAATGCATTACAATACATAATAAATTTATTAAAAGACTGTTACAGATATAATTTTTAAAAAGCTGTATTTGGCTCAATGTCTTCTTGTACAATGAGCCACAGCTTAAAATAAGTGGACAGTTCATGTTTTATGAGAAGAACTTATTGAACATAAACACTGGGGTAATAAATTGAACATCCAAATAAACATAGACAAAAGTAGTCATATTAATGCTGTATGTAAAAAAAAAAAAAAAAAGTCAGCAATTGGCTGTTCTTCTTAGCCAACTGTCCAAAATAGTGCTCACCCAAACGCTTAAAACTGTGTGTTACAGGACACTCTATCCCCATCTTAGCTACTGTATAGAAATATGGGGTTGTGCTGCAGACATTCACCTTAACAGAGTACTATTGCTACAAAAAAGAGGGTTAAGGATTGTACACGGACTAGGCTATAAAGATGCTTGCCGTGATGTTTTCAGACAACACAAGTACTTCACCACATACTCTTTGTATCTTTATAAATTAATTACTTTTTCCTCTCACAGAAAAGTGAAGTAACTAAATGTAGTGATACACATGACCACAACACCAGGTCCAAGGAGAATTATTATCGACAAAGAACAAGATTAAAGATGACGGACCAGAGCCCAAATACTAATGGACTGATATGGTATAATAAACTGCCAGAGTCCATGAAAAGCAGTAATAAAAAGAGATTCAAATTAAAACTGCAAGAATACTTCATTGAAAAATCTCTCAATTCACTCATCGAATTTTAAATGGTTAAGTTTAAGAGCTGTTAAATAATGTACAAAAAATAATTTCTTGTATTAATATGTGTAAGACGGAATGTATTTTGACAAGCATCAATTTACTGATTACCTGTAAGGCTAAGGTCTATATGAATTTTATGTTTGTAACTGTGCCTGTGCCTGTGCAAAAGCCATCGTATTAATGACTCATGCAAAAAAATCTAAACAAACTAAATAAATAAGTAAATATAAATAAATATAAATATAATGGAAGGAAACATTCCACGTGGGAAAAATTATATATAAAAACAAAGATGAGGTGACTTACCGAACAAAAGCGCTGGCAGGTCGATAGATACACAAACAAACACAATATGTTTGTGTTTGTTTGTGTATCTATCGACCTGCCAGCGCTTTTGTTCGGTAAGTCACCTCATCTTTGTTTTTATATATAAATAAATATAAATAAATTTTCTGTTTAAAAAATTAGGCCTGACAATTCATGTTAATAAACATTCAGAAGCAATAAATTACTCATTGTTTTAAGTGCAGGTAGCATTTCTATATAGTTAATATCTATTGCCATACTGTTCAGGTCTGTTACATAATTTTGTCCATTTCTGATTAATTAATTGATGTTATAGCCATGGAAATAGAGTGGAATCTGTTTACCACACCTTCCTAATAATGGTTTTGGGAGTAAAATAAGAAAATATTCCTGCAAAATGTAACCTGCATTACCTTCTAAAGGTCATATAAGTATTCCACATACTTTTCTTTTTCTTAGAAATTTCGCAGATGGGTCTCCAAATTTTACAGAAACAATCTTCCCAAAAAATGCGGTTCTTTTTTTTTTTCTCCTATCAAAAGACATTGTCCAGAATGTAGGGCTTCCTGTAAGTGCATGCAAACATCAAATGAAATAGAATCTACTCTATTTTCTACTGCTTGGCTTTGAAACAGGAAATCGTTCAAACTAGTGTCACTTTCACTATCACCATGCAAATAAATTGAACTGGAATCGCTATTTGAAGTAGTCATCTAAAATTTTCTTCTTAAATTTTCCTTCCTTCAGGTGTTACTTTGTCCAATATTGATTTTAAACTGTTAAAGTACATAGCAACATTGTCCCTGTTAAAACTTGCTCATTCAAGCAAATGAGCTGTAGTGACAGCTCATAGTGCTATTGCCAGCTTTCGACTGTAGAGCACTAATGACTGCGGCTGAGAACAGTAACTGTCTAAAGAGCTATGACAACACTCATGTGTTGCCATAGAGATGCTTACAAATCATATTCTGCTATTAAGGTAAGCATGTGAAGCTGCCATGTCCAGCCCACAGCAACTGCCAAGGATGACCTTAGACCAGTCAGGCTTTTGTAAGCTTAGTGATTTGTGGCATTTCATGGAGTCCATTTACCATTGTTTACCAACTTCTCCATGTCTTCCATCCCCCCCCCCCCCCAATTCCGCCACCCTCTCCTGCCACATGGTCGAGGGATGCTTTTATTCTGCAGTGTACTACACACATCAAAAAATATTTTGCATCACCCTGGTTCCTAGAACTCCTGCAGATAGATGTTGAATGTGTGTATTGTATCACATACACAGTCCCTTTCTTTGACTGTTCAGAGATGTCATTAAACTTGCCCAAAGATGTAAACAACCATGCATGAGCATCGCCTATTAGATGGAGGGGGTTTGACAGCCGATCATTTCCAGATTTTCAGTCATTCCACCAGGAAGGAGGTATATGGCTCATATTATCTGTAGGTCAACCATGCCTAGACAGTCAATACTGTGGTTCGATTGTGTCCACATTGTTACTTTCTGCCAGGAAGGGTTCTCAACAAGGGAACTGTCTATGCATCACTGAGTGAACCAAAGTGATGTCTGGACATGGAGGAGATAGAGAGGCAGGAACTGTCAATGACATGCCTCACTGAGGTTGCCCAGGGGCTACTACTGCAGTGGATATTGACAGCAACACCACCATGTTGAATAATGCTTTTTGTGCAGCCACAGGATGCCATGTTGTGACTCAAACTGTGTGCAATAGGCCGCACAATGCACAACTTCACTCCCGATGTCCATGGCGAGGTCCAGCTTTGTGACCCACACCATCATGCAGCGCAGTAAAGATAGGTTCAACAACATGCCGAATGGACTGCTCAGGATTGGCATCACCTGCTCTTCACCGATGAGTGTCACATATGTCTTCAACTGAACAATTGTCAGACACATGTTTGGAGGCAACCCAGTCAGGCTGAACGCCTTAGACACACTGTCCAGCGATTGCAGCAAGGTGGAGGTTCCCTGTTTCGGGGTGGCATTATGTGGGGCTGACATATGGCGCTGGTGGTCGTGGAAGGTGCCATAATGGCTGTATGATACGTGAATGCTATCCTCGGACCAATAGTGCAACCATATCGGCAGCCTATTGCCGAGGCATTCATCTTAATTGATAACAATTTGCGCTCCCATTGTGCACATCTTCTGAATGACTTCCTTCAGGATTACGACGTCGCTCGACCAGAGTGGCCAGCGTGTTCTCCAGACATGAGCCCTATCGAACATGCCTGGGATAGATGGAAAAGGTCTGTTCATGGACAACGTGACCCACCAACCACTCTGAGGGATCTTCGCTGAACGCCAAACTGCTATTTACGCGTGGAATGTTGATCTCTATTCCAATTTTCTGTACAGGTTGTGGAACTCTCGAAGCTAAGATGATGCGAAACTTTTTTTGATGTGTGTGTAATGAAATTCCAATTTCCTTAACTTGATATGAGACAGTGTATAGCGTATTTTAGAGGCAGTTATGAGGTGATCAACCAACTCATTTTCTTCCTCAGTACTAAATATCCGTTTGACTGCACAGTTTCATTAAGAATCATATTTAGAATTTCTGAAATATCTCTATAGAGAACATTTCTAAAAATTAAAATCTTTCGCTGTTTTTCTCATAGATAGTCCAGCCTCAACAACAGCTTCAGCTTCTGTCAGAGTTTCCTAAGAATTTGGTCTTGTTTTAGCCCCCTTGCTTGTTCGAATCTCCCAAAATTAACAGTGCAGTTCTTGTAACAAGCTTTACGTACCTAATAATGAATTTTACCTTGGGCCATGATTATGGTATAATACCTCCAACTGCCTCAAGTACAATTTTCCTCCTACTTTATTAAAAGGTGCATGTAACCTGAAATAATAAAACAGCAGGAAATTCACAGTATGGTTGATAAATGTCTATCACGATTATTTACCATTTAAGTTCAATTTTATTTGTAAATATTTAGATGGAGCAGCATTGTATCCAGAACAAAAAACTTACTTTTAGGTGACAAAAACAATAATATGTGTAGGAAATTGAAACAATTTCTCCTTGCTCGTCTGTACCAACAGCTGGTCTTCCTGAGCCTTGGTCTGCCCCTAAAAATTTTACCTCCCCGCACTTCCTTTCATTACAAAATTGAGAATTCCTTGAGGCCTCAATATGTGTACTGTCAAACAGTCCCTTCTTTTAGCCAAATTGTGCCATAAATTTTTTGTCAATTCAGTTCAGTACCTCCTCACTCATTAGTTACTTATCTAGTTTCCAAAATTGTTCTACACCACTACATTTCAAAAGCTTATATTTTTTACTGTTTATCTTACATGTTTCGCTACTATACAAGGCGACTGCAAGACAAATACCTTCAGAAAAGTCTTCCAAAAACTGAACTTTATATTAGAAATTAACAAATTCCTCTTTTTTTCATAAATACTTTCTTGATATTGCCGCACTGCATTTTATATGCTGGCTAAATAGCAAAACCCTTCTACTTTCCTTCATTTCCGAATACAATTCGATCAGTATCACCTTATTTGACTACATTCCATTACATTTGTTCTACTTTCATTGATATTCATCCTACTATCTCTTTTTCAAGACACTACCCATTCTGCTCAACTGCTCATACAACATCTCTGAAAGACTAAAGTCATTAGCAAGCTGCAAAGTTTTTGTTTTCTCTCTCAGAACTTCAATTACTTTTCCAAATTCTTCATTGGCTTCCTTTACTGCTTGGACACTGCAGAGATTAAATAACATCAAGGACAAACTACAACCCTGTTTCACTCCCTTTTCATCCACTGCTTCCCTTTCATGTTCTTCCACTCGTAACTGCAGCCTAGTGTCAGTGAAAGCTATATATAACGTTTTGCTCCCGTATTTTGTCCTTGTTGGCTACAGAGTTTTAATGAGTGTATCGTAATCAACATTGTCACAATTTTTCTACAAGTCTACAAATGATATGAATGTAGGTTTGTCTTTCTTCTACCTATCTACTATGATAAGTTATAGGGTCAGTATTACATTGCGTGTTTCTACATCTCTCCAGAACCCAAAGTGATCTCCACGAGGTTAGCTTCTACAAGTTTTTCCATTCTTCTGTAATTATTTCACATCACTATATTGCAATGAGGACTTATTAAACTGATGGTTTGATAGTATCCACACCTTCCAGCACCTGCCTTCTTTGGGACTGGACTTCGCATTCTTCTTGAAGTCTGAGGGTATCTCCCCTGCTCCATACGTCTTGGACATCATGTGGAATAGTTTTTTCATGGCTAGCTCACCAAATTTGGGGGAAATTTAATCTATTCTAGGGTCTCTGTCACATTACTCTCTCGCTATCACATATGTCATCACATCTTCACCTGCTTGCTCTTATCTTCCCCCTAATTCATTCCTCAATATAGACATTTATAATACTGGCTTCTACTTTGTTTCCCTTATGTGGACCCTCTAAATATGCCTTCCACATTTCCGCCTTCCATTCTTTAATTATTATTGACTTGCCATCTAAGCTCTTGGTAGTCATACAGATGCTTCTCTTTCTTCTAAAGGATTCTTCAAGTTTCCTATAGGACATCTTTCTCATTGTTGTGCATATTTCTACAGCTTTGAATTTCTGCTCTAGCCATTCCAGCTTTCCCATTTTTCACTTAGTCTCTCATTTTTATATGTTTATATTCCATTTTGCTTGTTTCGTTTACTGCATTTTTATATTTATGCTTTCATCATTTACATATGTTACCTTGTTTTCTTGCTGGGTCTTGTCTGTTTTGGTTATTTGGTCATCTGCAGCCTTCATTATTTCATAGTTAAAGCTATCCATTCATCTTCTATTGTATTCGTTTCCCATATTTGTCAATCTTTGCCTAATGCTCCATCTGTAACTCTAAGCAACCTCTGATTCTTTCAGTTTATCCACATCTCATGTCCTTATTTTACTGCCTTCCTGGAGTTTTATAGTTTAGATCTGCAGCTCATAGCCAATAAATTATGGTCAGAGTTAACATCTACCCCATGATAATGTTACACAATTTAAAATCTGATTTTGAAATCTAAAATACATAATAAAGCAGTCTGAAACATAACACATTAAACCATTTTATGAAAAATCACACCAATGTATGAAAATGCAAATTAATTTGAGATTGGGAAGCACACTAGCATAAAGAAATAAAATATTGTTTCTCATCAGAGAAGTACAGAAATGCACAGATGCAGTCTAATTTCTGTTTAGGCATGGTATTGAACTAACACACAAGTCTAATACTTTTTTTTTTTTATTTCAGAACAACACATGGCTAATATAGCTACCAGACATACATCCCAAAAACCATGAATTCATATAAATACTACCCCTCTTTAAAGTTGAGGAAAACAAAAACTTATTTAAATACATGAACTTGAAAATTTCAAGACCCGGATGTCAACTACTGACATTTTTATGTGATTAATAAGCAAAATTGTTTGGATACTTTCTGACCTTGGTGGTCACCTAAATTGTGGTGTAAATTATGTGTTTCATACTTCTAAGGGCCACCCTAGCTTATGAGCATGGCAGTTCCTGCAGCATTTATTTTGATGCATTGCTGCATTGGCACTATTCAGATCAATTTTTGTGTTATGCACTGTGGTTTAAAAAGAAATTGTTAGAACAATTTCTGCTTACACTGTACAACTTTAACATTTTGACAGTGTATGCATTGGTCACAGCTACAGAATTGTGCAATGATTTGATACCTTCCATGGTTATTGACTGCTTACATAGTTGTCACTTTCTTGACAATGATTATTGCTCCTTGTTCATACGTAAACAAATATAACGGACATTATCTACAGTAATGGAAAGCTTAACCTGTAAGACACAATCTGACTAATTACAGAAGCTTGCACTCAGTATCTCAGAATGTTGATGAATTTCTTAAATATTACTCCATATAATCATCAAAATGAACATTAAGAAAACTCCCAGGGGGGGCACTGCCTTATTTGAAGCACCTTCAGTGTTACGCGAGATGGTTTGCGTGCCTCAGTGATGCTGAGAGCGATGCTGGTGATAGCATAGCTACTGTCAGGGCTACACAAGATGGACAGGCCTCAATGGAGGTGCCTGACAGAGAATTCACTACAGCTAAGTGAAGGGAGGGGTGTACTTCTCCACAGGGAGCTCTGCCAGCCATGGTGGGACACAGGCAAAACAAACCGCAATTTCCTGAGCTGCAGACTGAGCAGCGCTAGCAGACCTCTTCTGCCATAAACTCAGGGCATACTTCAAGGACCATCATTCAGCATAGCAACATAATGTTGTGCATTTCAGAGAATGGGGGCGTTGGTGTGACCACCTTCACTGTGAGGAAAGAACAAACCTGTATAAGAAAACCCTTAACCACATGCTGAGGAGGTGAATGCCTGTTGAGGTAAAACAGTCTCTAGTGGGCAACTTCAGGGGTGTCTGCTGCTGCCCACTTGTGTAAGGCATACTCAGACATGCAACCTCCCAGGGGGCTCACCACTCTTTGGCAGGTTCTGCTTGTCCACCACGTGGCCCCAGCCTTTGCAGCATCTTTTTCCTTTCATGCCACATGTCTGTCCTTTTGCTATTCACCTTTATCTTCTTATTAGACCACTGTTTATGGATGTGGTGGTGGTGGTGGTGGGGTTGTTGGAAAATAGAATGTCTCTCCTGCTACAACTGCTACTGTCCTCAGTAAATGATAGCTGGTAGAGTCAATATTCTACATAAATTCTCCCTTGTATTTGGACACATGCTTTCAAGCCTGGCCTAAAGTCAGAGTTAAACTGCATACACTGGGCAAGGAATTTTAGTAGTGCGTTTCCCATGCACTGCACTCAAACAGATATTACTAATATGCCTCTGGCACTTCTTTGCCCTGAGCAAGTGGCACATGCCAATAGGCATTTCCTTCTCACCATTGTATCCAGTCACATAGTGTGACTAGGAAGGGCACACAGTGTCTTAGCCTCTGACACTGACAGACACCCTTCCTCTACAATAATAATGGCAATGGCAAACACATATAGATTTCTGATAAGACAAGGCTCATTATGAAACAGCTGAACTCTAAACTAACTTGTTAAGGTCCTAATGACCTTGAGTCATGTGATGGTTCCATTGCACAGTTTACACCTGTTCACTACTTTATTTTATTATTTCATTTTAACATAACTCCTAATAAGAAGCCTTCAGTGCATGACATGAAGTGGGATTAAAAAAATGTGGGCAAGGCAGTGCTTTAGAGGACTTTGGTTATTTGTGACCACCTGAGTGGAGCACATATGATTTTTCAGCGACAGGTGACTAGCTTTAAGGTGACAGCTGAGTAAAGTAGCTACTGCAACACAAACACATGTTGAGTATTTCCACTGTTTAGTGGAAAACAGTTACTGAAACTGGCACTAAACTGGAGTATTTATTGATAAATATTTAAGTCGAGTCTGTGATGATAAAATACAGATCTCAAGTAAAATATTTTGTTATTAACTACGCAAATGTGGTAGAGCATGCTTACAAATGCCCTGCACCCAATTATATGCCACCAATTTAGCACTGCCTGAATATTTTCAATGGAAGCTCATTGTCACTGTATCTAATGAAAGTGTTCAAATTCAAATCTCAAATATTCAGTGATATCTTTACCATTAATAGTATCTGGCATGTATGATTTGCTATGTTTAATCCCTCTTTCAATGGTCCAGCAGAATACCACCTCCTGACAGGCAGCAACACAGAGATCTTCAGAGGCAATATAGGAACTAGCGGGCTGAGGTATTAGGACTGCCATCTTAGCAGCAGCATCAGCAGCCTTGTTTCCTGGCAGACCAACATGACCAGGAACCCACAAACATCACACTGGCTCCACCAACAGTGAGCAAGTGACAGTTTTCCTGGACCTGGTGGACTAAGGGATGGGCGGTGTACAGCACACATACACTCTGAAGGGCATTGAGTGAGTCTTAGCAGATGACACAGTTGAAAATCCTGTGCGCCAGATGTAATCTGTGGCCTGATAAAAGGTGAAGAGCTCAGCTGGGGAACATGCGTGCCTTGGGGAACATGGGTGAGGTGTTATTGGGAATGTTCTGCATTGTCTGTCGCTGACTGAAGAACAGTATCACCTTTATCTTTTGCTCCCTTTTCCTTTCTTTGTTTCCCTTCTTCTCTAGTTCCTCCGCTTCGGTGTTTGACGTTCCTATTTTTCATCTTCCTCCCTGTGTGCTCGTGAAGGTCAGCCCATGCATCTGACATGTAACAGGTGACTGGGTAACGCATAATTCCCACCCCCCGGTTGACAGGTAGTTTTCACATACCCCCTGGTACAGGCCGGGCCCAGGGAGGGGTGATTTCCTGAGCTGTAGGTGTTACCTGATGTGTAAACAATCACCTAAGGCAGGTGCACACACCCCGCTCCCCCCTCCCTCTCCCTTGTGAAGGGGGCCACCAGTTGCAAGGAGCACACCATCAGAGACGTTGGCAATCACGGGGGATTTTCTCGTGATGAGCCAATCATCTTCCCAATCAATGTCTATGAAACATAAATGTAATGACGCTAATGATTCAGAGATCCTTACCACTGCACCATGGTTCCTCATGGTCTCTCTCACTGAAGATGGTCAGTCCTTCACTACAGTAAATATGTTCATTATTCAGAAAGGTGTTGATGCAATTGCCGGCCCTGTGAAATTGTGCGCTCATTTATGGAATGGCACTTTGCTGTAGGAGACTAATTATGATTCTCAAGAAAAACAAATGCTTGCTGCCTTGCTTCTCCACAGCTACAGTGTTCGTATCCAGGCCCATAAAACTCTGAATTTTTGCTGTGGTGTATTTACACTAGGCTGCTCGACGGTCTGAGGCCAAAATCCAATCTTACCTCTCTGATCAGGGTGTCCTTGCCATCCATCGTATAATGAAAAGGGTAGATTCCTCCTTAGTGCCCACTCGCACTCTTTTTCTCACCTTTGATGAAGTGGTGCTTCCGTCAAAGATCAAAGCAGGCTATGAAATTATCACAGTCTGACCATACACTACAAACCCAATGTGCTGCTACCAGTGTCATCATTTCAACCGTACTAGAATGTCTTGTCGACACCCAATGAAATGTGTAACCTGTGGTAGGAATGCGCGCGAGGGCGATTGTCCACCACTCTTCCATGCTGTATCAACTGCAAAGGCAGGCATGCCGTCTCCTCTTGGGATTGTCCCATGTATCTTGATGAGTGGGCTGTCAAAGAGATCTGGGTAAAGGAAAAAGGGCCTTACCTAGTTGCTCGCAAGTTATTGCTAGTTACCATCCCTGCATTCTCTCGCCTGACACCTATAGTTCTGTTCTTGTTACCCCTCGCCCCATGAAGGACATGGCAACACAGACATGTGACCTCAAATTCAGCTCTGAGGTTGTAAAATTGTGCAGGGTCAATGTAGCATCACCATCCCCCCATCCAGCTGTGCAACAAGCCATCAAACTCTCGCCTCAAGGGGTGAAGCCACCAGCTACACAACTGGTAGGCCAGAAAGGACAGGAGTAGTACTCCCATGAAGACTTCCTCTGTCCCTCCACCAAACAACACCCAGGTGTTCCTCTGACCGGGAAAGCTTGAAGTAGTCCATCAAAGGCAAATGGTCTTATCCTTTGTCAACTTGAAGATCATCCTCTTTCACAGTGTTGCCATGTGATACCTTAGCCTGGCAGGCCTCTGTGTCGCTGGTGCACACCACCAACTGTTTTTCAGCGTTGGACTCCACAGACCAACAGCACATGCAAGACGATGCTTCTGTGGATCCCATGGAGCAGGGTTCTCCTGCTCCTGTGCCATGTGCCAGCGAATCTTCACAGTCTGTCACTTGGCAGCCACCAAGGTGACACCCCTATGTCTCTTCCTCATCATGACTCTCCTCCAACGGAACTTTCGTGGCCTTCAGTCCAACAAAGAGGATTTACGGCTGCTTTTAGCATCGCAGCGTCCCGTTGTACTCTGCCTTCAGAAAACGAAATTGCATTCTCACGACCACTTTGAGCTTTCACATTGCTTTATGGTTTGGTCTGACCCCCTCCCTCAGGTCAGCATTCCATCTCGTGGGGGCGTCATGCTGCTCATATGGGATGACGTTCATAGTCAACTCATCTCCCTGACTACCCATCTTCAAGCTGTTGCTGTTTGTCTTTTCCTTCCCCACCTGACATTTTCCCTCTGTACCATTTACGTCCCTCCATCATTCGACATCACCAGGGCAGACTTCCTTCAGCTTATTGGGCAGCCGTCTTCCCCATATTTGCTACATGGTGACTTTAATGCACATTGTCCCCTTTGGGCTTCTCCCAGAACCTGTCAGAGAGGGGCCCTCTTGTCTGATCTTAACCAGCTTAACCTCTTCTGCCTCAACACAGGAGCACCCACTTTCCTTTCTGACTCCTCACACACCTATTCCCATTTGGGCCTATCCTTGTGCACTGCCCAGTGCCCATCGCCTTGAGTGGTCTGTTCTTTCAGACACCTACTGGAGCGACCATTTCCCACGTGCTATCCATTTTCTGACTCCTACCCCACCTGCGTGATCACCTATTGGCAGCATACTAAGGCTGACTGGCAGCTTTAATCCTCCCTGGCGACCTTCAAAGAACAAGATTTGCCCAGTTGTGATTACCAGGTGGAATATCTCACAAACGTTACCTTTACTGCTGCAGAATGTTCCATTCCTCACAATTCCTCTTTACCATGTCATGTCCCAGTCACTTGGTGGACTGAGGCATGCCACGATGAAATTCGCACACGGAGATGTACTCTCCACGTTTTTCATTATACATGAATGAGTGCACCATGTAATTGCATTCTTCGGGATAGCAAATGAGCTAGCTAGACTTCATTCACTAGCTCTTTTAACAGTTCCACCACTTCCCCCGTCATGTGGGCCAACCTCTAACAGCTCTCTGGGGTTCAAGATCCATTCCCCAATTTCCACCCAGACAGTAGCAAATGATGTCATCTATCTCCCAACACCATCGGCCGCCATTTTGTGGACCTTTCAAGCTCTTCCCACAATCACCCTGCCTTCCTCCATCAGAAACAAGCAGAGACGGCTCAGGTGATACCCTTTTCTTCTCTGAATTGTGAGTGCTACAGTGCCATCTTTACTATGAAGGAGCTAATGATGCTCTCAGTTTATCCCCATCCTCCACTCCAGGGCCAGATGCCGCCAAAATTCAGATGTTGCAGCACATTTCTCTTGTGGGCAAGCACTTTCTGCTTAACACATCACGTGGGCAGTGGGGACATTTCCTGGATGTTGGCGTGAAGCAACCATAATACCCATATCTAAGACCTACAAGGACCAAAACCTCCCTACTAGCTACCACCCCATCTCTCTCACCAGCTGTGTTTGCTAGATAATGGAACGTATAATTCATGCCCGGATGGTATGGTGGCAAAAGTTCCATAATTTACTGATGAATGCACAATGTGGATTTTGAGCTTGGCATTCTGCAGTTGAACATCTTATTACTTTGTCCACCCGTGTCATAAATGGTTTTCTGTGGAAATCCCAGACTGTGGCCATGTTCGTTTTTAGATTTGGAGAAGGCCTACAACACTGCTGGATTAACTGGTATCTTCCATACTTTTCACACATGGGGCATCCATGGCCGCCAGCCCTGTTTCCTTCAGGAATTTTTAAAAGACCGAGTTTTCAAGGTGTGTGTGGGTTCTGCTTTGTCGGACACCTTTACCCAGGAAAATGGTGTGCCTCAGGATACTGTCATGAGCGTCATCCTCTTTGCCATCACCATTAACCCTATAATGGCCTGTCTCCTGCCGGGCATTTCTGGCTCCCTCTCCCTCTTCATTGATGATTTTGCCATCTATTCTGGTTCTACATGGACTTCCTGGGGTGCCGATCGAACCACCCTCTGTTTGTACCAGTCCCTTGTCCGTTTGAAACTTGACTATGGATGCTTTGTTTATGTGTGTCCACATCCATCCATCTTATGCTGTCTCAACACTATTCACCATAGTGTCATCTCTTTGGCCACTGGCACCTTTTACACAAGCCCGGTTGAGAGTTTGTATGCTGAAGCTGCTGAACTACCACTGTCCTACTGCCGTGACTTTCTCCTCAGCAGGTTTGCATACTGTTTGTCTGCCATGCGTGGCCACCCATCTTTAGCAGCACCACTGTTTAAGATAGGAAAGTTAGATTCGGTGCAATATTTCTGAGCGCACAAGTTACAGCCAGGCACGGGCCTGTTGACAGTAAGTTACACTTACCAGCGGTTGCGAAGTAGAATGGAAGCCACAAGGCTGTAGAACTGCTGAAAAGAGTAAATGCAGCGGTTTGCCTTGTTCAAGTTATAGGCAAAACTGGCCCACTGGTGCAACCCATGTGTTCAGAGTACATGACTCAGAGCAGCACGTTAGCAAAACGGAGGCCCACAGCCGCGTATAAATAGGTGCCAGCTCACTAACAAGACACTCAAGTGTGACAGCTCTCCTGGACGGCGGGGCATGTCAACCACCGGGTACACCTAGCAACAGATGGGGCGCCAGCATTCCAGTCTATGGCAGGCCACAGGTTCGACCCTCTTGAGGCCATCGCAGGGTCCACAGCCAGGCAGTGGCGGTCCACGCCACGGCTCCCTACTGTGGGCAGTCTTGTTGGCTCCCAACACACAACTGGGGCATCCCAAGGCGAGGGCCACAGATTTGGATGTCGGATTGCAGGTGCTTGTTGTCGCCGTGATCTTAGCCACACTGGTGTAGAAGCATGCAGCGGGCTGCCCTGCGAATGATAATGAGGCAGCAGGGGCGAAGATTGGTGAGTCAACTGCTGGCACAGCCTGACGTCACAAGTCCGCGGCTGTACAAGGCCGACACACAGCAGGGTGTTGCATGGGTCACTGAGGCAGCCATTCCATGCCAAGCAGTTTCACAGGTAGTGAAGTGGTGTCCTCAGCATTGCAGGACCTGGTGACACCAACCGTGAGGAACGGGGCACTGTAGCTGGAAACAATAAAGCACTTGGGAAACTTGGACGAGTTTTAATATGGCACACCCTGATAGTTTCCATCCTCATCCAACATTACCTCTACATATTCTAGGCCTCATTCTTCGATGATTCCTTTGATCATCAGTATGGGCCACATCCTTCTTCTGTTACCTCCTGGAGTCCAATGTAAGCACTTGTTATGGCAGCTTAACTTCGCACAACCTGCAATTTTCCTAATGGGTGTGAAACCTTCATCACCTTGGCTTCATGAAGTAGTCCATGTTAACCTTGGCCTTCATTTGCTTTTTAAGGACGCTTCTCCAGCCTCACTCTATTGCCTTCAGTTTCATGACCTTTGAACGCAACTTTCTGATAGTTTTTTGTCTACACTGATGGCTCTTACTGACTGTGGGGTCGGGTGTGCCTTCGTCATTGGCATCTGTGTCTTTAGATATTGGCTTCTGGCACACTGCTCTGTATTTACAGCTGAGCTCTTCACCTTGTATCTGGCCACAGAGTACAACTGGTGCACAGGATTTTCAACTGTGTCATCTGCTAAGACTCACTCAATGCCCTTCAAAGTTTATGTGTGCTGTACACTGCCCATCCCTTAGTCCACCAGGTCCAGGAAAACTGCCACTTGCTCACTCTTGGTGGAGCCAGTGTGATGTTTGTGGGTTCCTGGTCATGTTGGTCTGCCAGGAAACAAGGCTGCTGATGCTTCTGCTAAGACGGCAGTCCTCATACCTCAGCCCGCTAGTTCCTATATTGCCTCTGAAGATCTCTGTGTTGCTGCCTGTCAGGAGGTGGTATTCTGCTGGACCATTGAAAGAGGGATTAAACATAGCAAATCATACATGCCAGATACTATTAATGGTAAAGATATCACTGAATATTTGAGATTTGAATTTGAACACTTTCATTAGATACAGTGACAATGAGCTTCCATTGAAAATATTCAGGCAGTGCTAAATTGGTGGCATATAATTGGGTGCAGGGCATTTGTAAGCATGCTCTACCACATTTGCGTAGTTAATAACAAAATATTTTACTTGAGATCTGTATTTTATCATCACAGACTCGACTTAAATATTTATCAATAAATACTCCAGTTTAGTGCCAGTTTCAGTAACTGTTTTCCACTAAACAGTGGAAATACTCAACATGTGTTTGTGTTGCAGTAGCTACTTTACTCAGCTGTCACCTTAAAGCTAGTCACCTGTCGCTGAAAAATCATATGTGCTCCACTCAGGTGGTCACAAATAACCAAAGTCCTCTAAAGCACTGCCTTGCCCACATTTTTTTAATCCCACTTCATGTCATGCACGAAGGCTTCTTATTAGGAGTTATGTAATATCCCGATCGCCAAAGCAAGTAAAACATGGAACTGGGAGCACAGGACTAGCGTGATCACGGAAGATTAGATTAGATTAGATTAGATTAATACTAGTTCCATGGATCATGAATACGATATTTCGTAATGATGTGGAACGAGTCGAATTTTCCAATACGTGACATAATTAGGTTAATTTAACAACATACTTAAGTTAATATAACAAGTTTATTTTTTTGTGTTTTTTGTTTTTCTTTATTTTTTATTTTTTTTATTTTTTTTAATATTTTTGTTTTTTTTCTTTTTTTTTCTTAATTTATATGTAAAAATTCCTCTATGGAGTAGAAGGAGTTGTCATTCAGAAATTCTTTTAATTTCTTCTTAAATACTTGTTGGTTATCTGTCAGACTTTTGATACTATTTGGTAAGTGACCAAAGACTTTAGTGCCAGTATAATTCACCCCTTTCTGTGCCAAAGTTAGATTTAATCTTGAATAGTGAAGATCGTCCTTTCTCCTAGTATTGTAGTTATGCACACTGCTATTACTTTTGAATTGGGTTTGGTTGTTAATAACAAATTTCATAAGAGAGTATATATACTGAGAGGCTACTGTGAATATCCCTAGATCCTTAAATAAAAGTCTGCAGGATGATCTTGGGTGGACTCCAGCTATTATTCTGATTACACGCTTCTGTGCAATAAATACTTTATTCCTCAGTGATGAATTACCCCAAAATATGATGCCATATGAAAGCAATGAGTGAAAATAGGCGTAGTAAGCTAATTTACTAAGATGTTTATCACCAAAATTAGCAATGACCCTTATTGCATAAGTAGCTGAACTCAAACGTTTCAGCAGATCATCAATGTGTTTCTTCCAATTTAATCTCTCATCAATGGACATGCCTAAAAATTTGGAATATTCTACCTTAGCTATATGCTTCTGATTAAGGTCTATATTTATTAATGGCGTCATACCATTCACTGTACGGAACTGTATGTACTGTGTCTTATCAAAATTCAGTGAGAGTCCGTTTACAAGGAACCACTTAGTAATTTTCTGAAAGACAGTATTGACAATTTCATCAGTTAATTCTTGTTTCTCAGGTGTGATTACTATACTTGTATCATCAGCAAAGAGAACTAACTTCGCCTCTTCATGAATATAGAATGGCAAGTCATTAATATATAATAAGAACAACAAAGGACCCAAGACTGACCCTTGTGGAACCCCATTCTTGATAGTTCCCCAGTTTGAGGAATGTGCTGATCTTTGCATGTTACGAGAACTACTTATTTCAACTTTCTGCACTCTTCCAGTTAGGTACGAATTAAACCATTTGTGCACTGTCCCACTCATGCCACAATACTTGAGCTTGTCTAGCAGAATTTCATGATTTACACAATCAAAAGCCTTTGAGAGATCACAAAAAATCCCAATGGGTGGTGTTCGGTTATTCAGATCATTCAAAATTTGACTGGTGAAAGCATATATGGCATTTTCTGTTGAAAAACCTTTCTGGAAACCAAACTGACATTTTGTTAGTACTTCATTTTTACAGATATGTGAAGCTACTCTTGAATACATTACTTTCTCAAAAATTTTGGATAAAGCTGTTAGAAGGGAGATTGGATGGTAATTGTTGACATCAGATCTATCCCCCTTTCTATGCAAAGGTATAACAATAGCATATTTCAGTCTATCAGGGAAAATGCCCTGTTCCAGAGAGCTATTACACAGGTGGCTGAGAATCTTACTTATCTGTTGAGAACAAGCTTTTAGTATTTTGCTGGAAATGCCATCAATTCGATGTGAGTTTTTGCTTTTAAGCAAGTTTATTATTTTCCTAATTTCAGAGGGAGAAGTGGGTGAGATTTCAATTGTATCAAATTGCATAGGTATGGCCTCTTCCATTAACAGCCTAGCATCTTCTAATGAACACCTGGATCCTACTATATCCACAACATTTAGAAAATGATTATTAAAAATATTTTCAACTTCTGACTTTTTGTTCGTAAAGTTTTCATTCAATTTGATGGTAATACTGTCTTCCTCTGCTCTTGGTTGACCTGTTTCTCTTTTAATAATATTCCAAATAGTTTTAATTTTATTATCAGAGTTGCTGATTTCAGACATGATACACATACTCCTGGATTTTTTAATAACTTTTCTTAATATAACACAGTAGTTTTTATAATTTTTTATAGTTTCTGGGTCACTACTCTTTCTTGCTGTCAGATACATTTCCCTTTTCCGGTTACAAGATATTTTTATACCCTTAGTAAGCCATGGTTTGTTACAAGGTTTCTTACGAGTATATTTAACTATTTTCTTGGGGAAGCAGTTTTCAAATGCATTTACAAAAATGTCATGAAATAAATTATATTTTAAATTGGCATCAGGTTCACGGTACACCTCATCCCAGTCTAACTGCTGTAGGCTTTCCCTGAAATTTGCAATTGTTAAATCGTTGATTGAACGTACTACTTTGGAGGACTGTTTAGTATTGCTGAATGGAGCTATGTCATATATTGTAACTAGCTGTGCACCATGATCAGAAAGACCATTCTCAACAGGCTGAGCATTTATCTGGTTAAACTTATCTTGGTCTATAAAGAAGTTATCTATCAGTGAGCTGCTATCCTTTACCACCCGAGTAGGAAAATCAATAACGGGTGTCAAATTGAAAGAACCGAGTAATACTTCAAGGTCATTTTTCCTATTACCCTCTTTCAGAGAATCTACATTGAAGACCCCACAAATAATAATTTGCTTCCCCCTGTCTGACAGGTAGCACAACAAGGAGTCCAAATTTTTCAGAAATAGATGAAAATTTCCTGATGGGGACCTATATACAGTTACAATTATAAATGTGCCTTTATTTAATTTAAGCTCACAGGCACATGCTTCTATATGTTTCTCTCGACAAAACTTTTTTGTTTCTATACTTTTTGCACAATGATAACTTTTGACATATATGGCAACTCCTCCTTTCTCCATATTTTCTCTCATTACATGTGCAGAGAGCTTATAACCACTTACATTTACCTTATCCATATCAGTAACAATGTGATGCTCAGACAGGCATAGTATATCTATTTCATTCTCAGCTTCTAAATCTTCCAAACAAACCAGAAGCTCATCTACTTTATTCTTTAAACTCCCAATATTTTGATGAAATATACTTACATTATTTTTAATTATACTTTTATGAGAACCTTTCCTTATACTAACATTTGCAGTACTCTCCTGTCTGAGTTTCTCATTGTGCGTAGGCCTAGTTCCTATACCAGTGGTCACATGGTGTTCAGAGAGGCAGATTATGTCAATTGGGTTGGGTGACTTTAGTTCATCAATGCAATTACCTAGGACTGAGATACAACTTGGTGGAGATAAAATTTCTGGTGATTGGTGAAAATTTATAATTGATAGCTGTGATTGGTGATCCAATGTGCTAGAATTGTGCTGTT
Organism: Schistocerca piceifrons; assembly: GCF_021461385.2. Classification (NCBI taxonomy): domain Eukaryota; kingdom Metazoa; phylum Arthropoda; class Insecta; order Orthoptera; family Acrididae; genus Schistocerca; species Schistocerca piceifrons. Next base: position 578,191,636 of record NC_060149.1, read on the forward strand.
GAATTTCTTTCCTAAACTGAAGATTTGTTTCAATCCTGACCTCTCGTAGAACTTGACATCTTTCTGTCTTACCTATCCTAAAAAAGGTGCTGCTCCAACACCTGTAACCACTGGTATTTTACCATTCATGGCAGTGCCTCCCCCCCTTAAATTTCCTGCTATTACCCCAGCAAGTTTCCCCTTCCCTTTCCTGTTGAGATGTAGGCCGTGCCTGGTATAGTCCCACCTACTGAGATAATCAACAGGAACCACACCAATATGAGCCCCCGCACCCGACACAAGCAGCCGTTCCAACTCCAAATTAACTCTCCCAACAGAAGCGAAAACGTGATAAATACAACGAATGGAACGAACCGCGGCAATAAAAGCAGTTTCAGTGTCCTACCTACAATAAACGAGTGCTCTGAAGTGGATATAGGCCTAAAGGCAGAAACAACAATGCAACATATGTTTACTAGGCCAAAAAGGGTTGGTCGTGTGAAACTCAGTGACTGTAGAATTACTGTGGTAACAAAAAACCGTTTTCATGCACTAGATTCAGATATAAATGTGAAATCCACGGAAAACTGTGACGACAACAACACGCCGAATCTATATAGTGACAAGCACATGAGCAGAAACTTCCGCAATAAACGTGAAGACAAACTCAAAGTGAAAATATTCTCTGATAGCCATGGACGTGAGATCGCAAAAATACTACGTTACAGTCATTGTATGCAAGCAACTAGTATTGTCAAACCAGGTGCACCCATCCAAGAACTCGTTAGAAACATAGAAACTGAAAATGATCGTCGTATTGTCGTCATAGCAGGAGCCAATAATGTATATAAAAACGACCTCCACAGTGCAACACGAAACCTTAAAGCAATACTAAATTCAACAGGAGAGAAATCAGTTTTTGTAGTCGGAATTCCACATAGGCATGACCTTTCGGAATGGTCATGTGTAAACGTGGAAATCATAAAAGCAAACAGGCAATACTCAAAGATTTGCAGGGCCTACCAAAATGCATATTTTATAAGTATGGACTCCTTGCAAAGAGACTGTTACACGGGACATGACATGCACCTTAATAACAGAGGCAAGAAGATTCTGTGCCAAAACATCAGCATGATACTGAAAGCATCTGACAACCAAGAAGTAATTGCTGCTCTTCCAGTTCCTTGCTTGACGCAAGCAGAGCCTGAAGAAATGGTTACTTCTATTGCAGCAGTAGAAGTAGAGGTGGAAGCAGCAATTGTACCTACACACATAACAAATGCTGCAGCAGCAATACCTACCACACTTCATCAACAGGATTCAACAGCAGCAGAAGATGAAGCAACATCCAAATCTCCACTGTCACCAGTTGCCACAACAATGCCTACAGCAGCAGCAGCAGCAGCAGCAGCAGCAGTACCTATCACACTTCACCAGCAAGATTCAACAGCAGCAGAAGAAGCAGCAACCACCTTATCTCCTCAGTCACCAGATGCCACAACAGTGCCTCCAGACACCAGAACAGCAGTTACATCAATTCCTCTAGTAGCAGCTTCATCTACAATATCATCACAAGGAGGGAAGAGTAGGTATACAACAGTAGATGTGCTACCACTCCAAGTGAACAATTTTTTAGTAAAAGGCAACAAGAGGCAGAAATCAAAAAGATAAGCCCTGAAAAACGTTTGAAAACCAATCACCATAGTGTTCAGTGTGTTAGCAATAAGAGCATGGATCTTAAAATATGTTACCTTAACGTTCAAGGACTGAAAGATAAAGAACTTATCATAAATGAGTTTGGACTTGATAACCAGTTTGATATTTTTTGTCTGAGTGAACACTGGGCTAATGAGAATGAACTTGCAGTTGCCAAATTTGACAATTTTAGTATAGTAAATAGCTACTGTAGGAAAAAGCACATTAGAGGTGGTGTGGCAATTTATTCCAACCAGTCACTCAATTGTACAATAACCAAACTAGACCTAAATTCCTTGTGTGATGAACAGCACTTTGAAGTTACGGATATAATCACTAATAGTCATAAGCTAGTAGTAGTATCCATGTACAGATCACCAAAGGGAAGCATTAACATATTTTTAGAAAAAATGGACATGCTATTGAGTGAATTAAGTAATATTAAATGGCTACATTATGATATTGCAATAGGAGGTGATTTGAATGCTGATTTTGATGTTACTAAATGTAAGGGTAGTGTTGCAGATCTGGAAAACTTGCTAAGACAATACAATTTACATCATGTTAATAACAGGCCCACAAGAAACAAAGCATGTTTAGATAACATCTTTGTAAACTTCAAGACCACTGAAAACACATGCGAAGTTGTAGTGTTCCCATTCTCTGACCATGACTCCGTATCTCTAAATTATGCAAGTAAAATTCCCCTCAATAGGAGCAATGCAAACAGACCTGTCCCAACAGTTGTGATTACCAGACCCATAACTGAGGATAAAATTAACACATTTCGTAATTCCCTTGCTGACAGAGACTGGTTTGGCCATTGTAGTGTCGATGGACATTACACAACAAGTAATGATCTGCCAGCCAAAATAATATTTGATAGATTTTTTAGTGCATTCTTGACCCTATTTAACCATAGTATTCCCATAAAGAAAATCAAAATAATGGACAGCAGCCACAAATCCAGATCTCAAAACAGACAAAATATATGGTACACTAAACAGCTGACAGATCTAAAGAAACAAGTTTTGTTACTGTACAACATATACAATAGTACGAAGTCTGACTGTGCCAAATCAGCCTACGTGGAATGCAGGAATGAATACAAAAAAGCCATCCTGCAAGCCAAAAAAGCCTACAATGCCAACAGCATACATAATTCCACCAATAAATGCAAAACTGCTTGGAAAGTAATTAACAGTGCTGCCAGAGATACTAAAAAAGACAAAATTAATATCCCACCACAATCACTCAATGAGTTTTTTTATTAATTCAGTGAAAGAAATAGGAGACGCAATTATGAAACCAGACATTAGTCCATCAGAGTTACTCTCCCAAAATTGGGATAGACAGTCACTAAATACAAGCATGGTAACCTTCTCCGAAGTATCGCCTAGATATGTACAAGGGGTCATAAAACAACTGAAATCATCTGATAGCTTAGATATATATGGCATATCGTCCAACCTGCTAAAAAAAGTGTGTGACTGCATTCTCTACCCGTTAACCCATTGCATAAACAAGTGCTTACTTGAGGGATATTTTCCTGATGAGTTAAAACTGTCTAGGATCGTCCCAGTATACAAAAAGGGAGATAAAGACTCTCCATCTAGCTACAGGCCTATTTCAATAGTACCCACATTCTCCAAGGTAATAGAATGCATCTTGTACCAACAATTATCATCTCACTTTGAGAACCTAGGAATAATTAATGCTACACAATACGGGTTTAGGAAGAATCTGTCGACCATTGATGCAATCAACACGGTAGTCAGTTACATCCTCAAAGTTTTTGAGAACAAAGGCTTTGCTCAGGTCTCATTCTGTGACCTAAGCAAGGCCTTCGACTGTGCTGAGCACATGCCACTACTAGAGAAACTAGAATTCTACGGCATCAAAGAAAACAGTCTCAGACTATTAAAAGCTTATCTCAACAACCGTAAACAGGTAGTTTGTGTTGGTAAGGAAATGTCAAACATAGAAATTGTTAAAGTAGGTGTGCCTCAGGGATCTGTACTGGGGCCCTTCCTGTTTCTGATAATGATCAATGACCTCCCCTTGTTTATTAGATCCACCACTGTATTGTATGCAGATGATACGACTTTTCTCCATAGCAGTAACAGTCTTAATGATCTTAAAACCTGTGCTGAAAATACACTCACTCATGCAGCATATTGGTTCAGAGCAAATAGTTTCCTGCTAAATGAAAATAAAACTCAGCAGATAATCTTCACTCTAAGAGACAAGCCACTATCTGATGACCCTAGTTCTGTTAAATTCCTGGGAGTTTATTTAGACGAAAAGTTATCCTGGGGCCAACATGTAAACTATATTAGTAGTAAACTATCTAGAGTAATTTATTTATTAAGACAACTCAGAAATTGTGTACCTGAAACATACATCAGATCATCTTATTTTGCATTTTTCCAGAGTATAATATCCTATGGCATTATCTTGTGGGGTAACTGTAGTCATATACATGACATCCTATTATTGCAGAAGATAGCCATTAGGATAATTACAAATTCTTCACATAAGGCTCACTGCAAACCCTTATTTACTAAACAAAAAATTATGACTGTAATAAACCTCTATATATACAATGTCTTAATCTTTACGAAGAAGAACCTACAAGATGTGAAACGTAGAGAAAATGTACATTGTTACAACACAAGAAGCATCAAACACATATACACGGCTTACCACAGACTATCAAAATCAATAAATAGCTATGAAGTCACAGGGCACAAGCTATTTAATAAGCTGCCACTTGCCATACAGGATCTTCCTGAACATACATTCAAAGAAAGACTGCATGAATGGTTTATTGCCCACCCGTTCTATGATATCAATGAATTCTTCAACTGTAAAATGCAGTAATCCAACAGATGACCCACTGTACATTTATTGTAATATAAGCTAAAATATTTCAGTAGTCAATACCTTATCACACTGTATTATAAATTGTAACTTCATTTGACGTTGTCAATTGCTGTAATGGCCTAAAGACAATAAAATCTTTATTATTATTATTATTATTATTATTATTATTATTATTATTATTATTATCTTTCCTTTCTCAGACCTTAGGTCTGGTTCGGAATGAAAGTGACGCGGACCTTGATCAAGCGTCACTTCCTTTTAACTGTACGGTATATGTTACATTGCGTTTAGGAACTTTCGGGTAATTGAACATGTATCAATAATTACGGATTTCTGAAGTTGTGTATATAAGTTTAGATGTAGCTGTATTGCATTGATGTACTGGTGGATATTGCGTGGTATGACTCCTGTAGTTGAAAGTATAATTGGTATAATGTCAACTTTATCCTGATGCCACATGTCCTTGACTTCCTCAGCCAGTTGGATGTATTTTTCAAGTTTTTCTCCTGTTTTCTTCTGTATATTTGCTGTATTGGGTATGGATATTTCAATTAGTTGTGTTAATTTCTTCTTTTTATTGGTGAGTATGATGTCAGGTTTGTTATGTGGCGTTGTTTTATCTGTTATAATGGTTCTGTTCCAGTATAATTTGTATTCATCATTCTCCAGTACATTTTGTGGTGTATACTTGTATGTAGAAACGTGTTGTTTTAAAAGTTTATGTTGTAAGGCAAGCTGTTGATGTATTATTTTTGCGACGTTGTCATGTCTTCTGGGGTATTCTGTATTTGCTAGTATTGTACATCCGCTTGTGATGTGATCTACTGTTTCTATTTGTTGTTTGCAAAGTCTGCATTTATCTGTTGTGGTATTGGGATCTTTAATAATATGCTTGCTGTAATATCTGGTGTTTATTGTTTGAGCCTGTATTGCAATCATGAATCCTTCTGTCTCACTGTATATATTGCCTCTTCTTAGCCATGTGTTGGATGCGTCTTCATCGATGTGTGGCTGTGTTAGATGATACGGGTGCTTGCCATGTAGTGTTTTCTTTTTCCAATTTACTTTCTTTGTATCTGTTGATGTTATGTGATCTAAAGGGTTGTAGAGGTGGTTATGAAATTGTAGTGGTGTAGCCGATGTATTTATGTGGGTGATTGCTTATTATTATTATTATTATTATTATTATTATTATTATTATGTTAAAATGAAATACTAAAATAAAGTAGCAAGCAGGTGTAAACTGTGCAATGGAACCATCACATGACTCAAGGTCATTAGGACCTTAACAAGTTAGTTTAGAGTTCAGCTGTTTCATAATGAGCCTTGTCTTATCAGAAATCTATATTTGTTTGCCATTGCCATTATTATTGTAGAGGAAGGGTGTCTGTCAGTGTCAGAGGCTAAGACACTGTATGCCCTTCCTAGTCACTCTATGTGACTGGATACAATGGTGAGAAGGAAATGCCTATTGGCATGTGCCACTTGCTCAGGGCAAAGAAGTGCCAAAGGCATATTAGTAATATCTGTTTGAGTGCAGTGCATGGGAAACGCACTACTAAAATTCCTTGCCCAGTGTATGCAGTTTAACTCTGACTTTAGGCCAGGCTTGAAAGCATGTGTCCAAATACAAGGGAGAATTTATGTAGAATATTGACTCTACCAGCTAGCATTTACTGAGGACAGTAGCAGTTGTAGCGGGAGACACATTCTATTTTCCAACAACCCCCCCCCCCCCTCCCCCCCCCCCCCACCACCACCACCACCACCACCACCACCACCACCACATCCATAAACAGTGGTCTAATAAGAAGATACAAGCAGCAATATTACATTTTGGTTTCACATGTACGTCAGAGTCAACTGAGTATAGCAGTGAGAGGCTTCAGTGGGACTGGAATGCTTCACAGGACATACGGTCAGTTGATGATGCCAAGTATATTGAGATTGCGAGTAAAGCCATGATGCCAACACTGAAAAAACAATATTCTGCAAGAGTAATGTTTCAGCACAACCAGCCTTCAGTGCACACACCAGGAGTGGAATGAAGAAAATAGTGAAATTGTTATTAATTGACATTCCCTTGAACCTGACCTCACTCGTCAAAAATGAATGTACAGAGAACGAACAGATAGTGCAAGATAACTAATCAGACCTCATACTAAGAATTGGAGATAATCTTTAGATCATTGTCCAAGCCATCTGTCAGGAGATGTGAAAATTAAAATTTATTTTGCCCATCTCATAAACTTCTTTCCTCAGAATGCAGATTTTTTAAAAAGAGGATGTCTTTCAGTTACCTCTTAACAAGGTATAACTGCTGGAGTCATATATAGTTAATTGTTCTCACATCCATTAACAGTACTGTACATACGGTAATGTCATCGCCTTTAGCATAATGTGGCAGAGAGCTCAAGTTTCAGCACTTGCCAATTTTTCTGCTGTCTGCTGCTCAAAAATTACTAACACTGTATGAGTCATCTGTGAATGTTTTGTGTTTCAAGCTATATGATTTACACATAATCTGTTAACCATAAATAATGTTTCTCAGAAATTATTCCCCCATTGGTGCTTCTTTCCAAGATTAGACGTAACTACTTACATTGATCAGCCAGAACATTATAACCACCACATGCATGGTGCATGTAATACCAGTGAACTTCCTGTCCATGTGTAGAATGAGGAAGGCACACGATCTATCTTAATTTGATAGAGGGCAGATTTTTATGGCCCGGAGGCTTGGTGCGAGCGTTTCAGAAACTGTACAACTAGTTGGGTGTTTGAGGAGTTCTGTGGTGAGTGCCTTCAACATGTGGTGAAATCATGTCTAGATGATGTGGGGTTGGGCAGCCACCCCTCATTATGTGTGTTGGATGTTGTAGGTTCTACAGGATGATAAAACAGGACAGGTGGCAAACTGTGGTAGAACTAATATCAGACTTTCATGCGGTGCAGAGTAAAAGTGTGTGTGAACACACAGTGCACCAAATACTCCTAACAATGGGTCTCTGCAGCCAACAACCCAACCATGTGCCAGTGTTAACACCACGACATCAGCAATTACAACTGTAATGGACATGTGACCTCGGCACTGGACTTGGCACAGTGGCAGTATGTTGCATGGTCTGATGAATCCCAAAACCTTGTTCTTGATGCCAATGGGAGGTAATGAATCTGTCATCTTCCAAGGGCACAGCTGCTTGACACCTGTACTGGAGACTGGAAACAAGCTGGTGGCAGACTCATTATGCTCTGGGGAACATTCACATGGGCATCCACGGGTCCAGTGGAGCTCGCACAAGGCACCATCATGGCCAAGGAGTGTCGTACACTGGTTGCAGACCAGTGTTTCCCAGTGGCAGTGGCATTTTTCAACAAGATAATGCACAATGTCACAAGGCCAGGAGTGCGATGGAGTCGTTTGAGGAACACTGTGGTGCATTCCAATTGATGTGCTGGTCCACCAACTCACCGGATCTGAACCCAATCAAAAACATTTGAGATAAGATTGAACTTGGTATCGGAGCTCATTGCCCCCCTCCCCATAATTTACAGGAATTTGTGACTTGTGCTTGCAGATGTGGTGTCAGCTCCTGCTAGCAACCAACCAAGGCCTCACTCCTTCCATGCCTTGACACATCACCACTGTTAGCTGTGCCAAAGGTGGACTTTGCCAGGTATTAGGTAGATGGCCATAATGTTCTGGCTGATCAGTGTACAGCAACTGTTGAAAAGACTGATACTTCCTATTGACTTGCATAAAATGTTAATATACACTTAAGTGACAAAAGTCGTGGGATACCTCCTAATATTGTGTCGGGCCTCATTTCTCTCGGCATAGTGTAGCAACTCAATATGGCATGCACTTAAGTTGTTGGAAGTCCCCTGCAGAAATATTGAGCGATACTGCTTTTGTAGCCATCCATAATTGTGAAAGTGTTGCCGGTGCAGGATTTTGTGCTTGAACTGTCTTCTAGATTATCCCATAAATGTTTGATGGAATTCATGTCGCGCAATCTGGTTGCCAAACAATTAACTTTGTCTTCAATGTTCTTCAAATCAATCGTGAACACATGTGGCTCTGTGACATGACATCATTGTTTGGGAACATGAAGTCCAGGAATGGCTGCAAATGGTCTCCAAGTAACTGAACATAATGATTTCCAGTCAATGATTGGTTCAGTGGGACCATGACCAGTCCAGTCCATTCCATTCTTCATAAATACAGCCCACACCATTGAGCCACGACCAACTTGCACTGTCTTGTTGACAACTTTGGATCTGTGTCACACCTACCATCAGCTCTTACCAACTGAAATCAGGAGACTCACCTAATGAGGCCATGGTTTTCCAGTTGTCAAAGGTCCTACCGATATGGTCATGAACCCAGGAGAAGTGCTGCAGGTGATGTCATGCTGTTAGCAAAGTGTCAGTGATGTGCCACCATAGCTCATTAACACAAAGTTTCACCGCATCGTTCTAACGGACACATTCATTGTATGTCCCACGTTGATTTCTGTGGCTTTCTCATGCAGTGCTGCTTGTCTGTTAGCACTGATCACCCTATGCAAATACCACTGCACCGTCATTAGGTGAAAGCCATTGGGCACTGTGTTTCCCGCAGTGAGAGGTAATGACTGAAATTTAATACTCGGCACACTCTTGCCACTGTGGATCTTGGTGTATTGAAGTCCCTAACGATTTCTGAAATTGAATGTCCCATGCGTCTAGCTCCAACTACCATTCCGCATTCACAGTCTGTCAATTCCTGTTGTGTGGCCATAATCACGTCTGAAACTTTTTGACATGAATCACCTAAGTACAGATGATAGCTCTGCCAATGCACTGGCCTTTTATACCTTGTGTTTGCAATACTACCTTTACCTGTATATGTGTATGTTGCCATCCCATGACTTTGGTAACATCAGTATATAACACAGTAAGATGTACAATGGACTAGTGATCAAACACTGTAGAATGCAAATAATCTTGTTAACATTATTCCTCAGTGTGAAGACTCGTATAACTGTTTACATCTTTTCCTTGAATAACTATACTAGGCCTTGTGTAAAAAATGTTTCTACTAGAACATTATGACAAACATAATGAAATCCTTTGAGTGAATAGCAGATAAAAATTGGCACTATCATTTGAAACTTTTCTGTTCTTAATGAAATATAAAGTAGCTGTCTCAACCAATTGCAGAATGGCTATTCTGTCGTGTATAATATTTTTTGTGCACGTGGGTGATATCTGTAGTAAACATTATAAACCAAAATTTAACAATGTGATATAACAAGAGATACAGACATTCATTGATACCTATAGGTAGTCTTTTACATAAAGTAATCTAACGAGGATATATTTCAATATTTGCCAGCTGGCTTGAACTGATCATGTGTACCAATTGTGAGCACCACAACTTGTGTTTTATTGAGAATATTATGACAGCACACAAGCATATTTCCTATGAAAATAAGGATATGAGAGATTTTATTTTCCCGTTACTTTCTCATGTCATTTGTTTGGTGTACTGTTTCCATCCCCTCTTTGCAACTTCCCCAATTTTTGTAACATGATCTTAAATGTTGGTATTAAAATCATCTGTTAAATATGAAGTATCTTCTTGTTCCCATTCTTGTTAGTAGAAACAATGTTAGCTAAGTTAGTGGGTAATACACTGGACTCAGTCAGTGGTGGAGTCCGTACCACCAGCCAGCCAAATTAAAGTTTTGTGTAAGTTCCTTAAATTACATTGGAAAGTGCTGTGGGAATTCACTTGGGTTCATAAAAAACTATACCCTCTGCCATTATTTGTAGCCCAAAGTAGTGTGCCACTAAAATGTCTCTCTCATTGATAATACCTTAACTGTAAACACCCTTACTACTTAAGTTGTTTAGTCATCTAATTGCCACTGTTGACACCATGCTGTGTTTATTTTCATTTATTGTTTGAACTTTCAACCTCAAGTAATATGTGCAGACTACTCTACTACTAAGGTTTTCAACTTTCTTCTACATTATACATTTATACTCCACAAGCCACCCAACGGTGTGTGGCAGAGGGCACTTTACGTGCCACTGTCATTACCTCCCTTTCCTGTTCCAGTCGCGTATGGTTTGTGGGAAGAACGACTGCCAGAAAGCCTCCGTGTTCGCTCCAATCTCTCTAATGTTACATTCATGATCCCCTCGGGAGGTATAAGTAGGGGGAAAGCAATACCTCATCCAGAAACGCACCCTCCCGAAACCTGGACAGAAAGCTACCGTGATGCAGAGCGCCTCTCTTACAGTGTCTGCCACTTGAGTTTGCTAAACACCTCCGTAACGCTATCACACTTACCAAATAACCCTGTGATGAAATGCGCTGCTCTTCTTTGGATCTTCTATATCTCCTCTGTCAACCCGACCTGGTACGGATCCCACACTGATGAGCAATACTCAAGTATAAATCGAATGAGTGTTTTGTAAACCACCTCCTTTGTTGATGGACTACAGTTTCTGAGGACTCTCCCAGTGAACCTCAACCCGGCACCCACTTTACTAACAATTAATTTTATATGATCATCCCACTTCAAATCGTTCCGTACACATACTCCCAGATATTTTACAGAAGTAACTGCTACCAGTGTTTGTTCTGCTATCATATAATCATACAATAAAGGATCCTTCTTTCTATGTATTCGCAATACATCATATTTGTCTATGTTAAGGGTCAGTTGCCACTCCCTGCACCAAGTGCCTACCCGCTGCAGATCTTCCTGCATTTTGCTGCAATTTTCTAATGCTGCAACTTCTCTGTATACTATAGCATCATCCACGAAAAGCCACATGGAACTTCCAACACTATCTACTAGGTCATTTATATATATATATATATTCTGAAAAGCTATGGTCCCATAACACTCCCCTGTGGTACGCCAGAAGTTACTTTAACGTCTGTAGACGTCTCTCCATTGAGAACAACATGCTGTGTTCTGTTTGCTAAAACTCTTCAATCCAGCCACACAGCTGGTCTGATATTCCGCAGGCTCTTACTTTATCAGGCGACAGTGTGGAACTGTATCGAATGGCTTCCGGAAGTCAAGGAAAATGGCATCTACCTGGGAGCCTGTATCTAATACTTTCTGGGTCTCATGAACAAATAAAATGAGTTGGGTCTCACACGATCACTGATTCCGGAATCCATGTTGATTCCTACAGAGTAGATTCTGGGTTTCCAGAAATGACATGATACATGAGCAAAAAAATCTTCTAAAATTCTACAACAGATGATGCCAGAGATATAGGCCTATAGTTTAGCGCATCTGCTCAATGACCCTTCTTGAAAACCAGAACTACCTGTGCTCTTTTCCAATCTTTGGAACCTTCCATTCCTCTAGAGACTTGTGGCACATGGCTGTTAGAAGGGGGGGCAAGTTCTTTCGTGTACTCTGTGTAGAATCGAATTGGTATCGTGTCAGGTCAAGTGGACTTTCCTCTGTTGAGTGATTTCAGTTGTTTTTCTATTCCTCGGACAGTTATTTTGATGTCAGCCATTTTTTCTTTTGTGTGAGGATTTAGAGAAGGAACTGCGGTGTGGTCTTCCTCTGTGAAACAGCTTTGGAAAAAGGTGTTTAGTATTTCAACTTCACATGTTTCATCCTCTATTTCAATGCCATTATCATCCCAGAGTGTCTGGATATGCTGTTTTGATGCACTTACTGATTTAACGTAAGACCAGAACTTTCTATGATTTTCTGTCAAGTCGGTATATAGAATTTTACTTTCGAATTCCCTGAACACTTCACGCATAGCCCTCCTTACGCTAACTTTGACATCGTTTAGCTTCTGTTTGTCTGAGAGGTTTTGGCTGCATTTAAATTTGCAGTGAAGCTCTCTTTGCTTTCGCAGTAGTTTCCTAACTTTATTGTTGACCCACCGTGGGTTTTTTGCAGTACCATCCATAATATGAAAGTCTTCTTGATCACTGCTCTTTCTGGCTAATTCATGAACGACCTTTGTTTCTGTGATTAGAAACAACCTGAGGTTTTGTTGATGACTTCAGACTAGTAAGATAAATAAAATATTAACAGTACTTGCACTGTTCACACAGCAGCATACAGCTCTTGATATCACAGAAAAATTCTTTCAAGTGATTGAAGAAACAGACATAGAATATAAATTCAACTTTAAACATTAAAGGCATTACTGATCATGATCCATAGTAAAAAATTTTCTCTGCATTTAAGTTATAAAAAAACCTTCAACTGTAACTTTCTTGGTAAACTAAAATCTGGTGCAAGGCCTTCCCCTCCCCCTGCCAGAAATTCCTAGTGGTTAATTGAGCAAATATTCCAGATCACACACTCATAATGGCTAAACTTTGTTATACTTCATGGTAACAAGGCACCGCAATACCTTGCTGACACATCTTTTCTAGTTTTAATGTTTCTGAAATTTGGAGATGTTGAACTTCTCTTGTTTTTTGTATGCTGTCAGCAAGTTGAGGGATTTTAGACATAAATGTGTAATCACAGTGATATTATGCAGACTTTGGCATGATGATATTACACAGAAACAAGTAAAGTTTAGCTTCAAGTAAATACAGTTTGTGGAAAGTCTGAGTTTTGTATTTGTGATTGATTGCTTCTACTCCATTAATGAGTTCTATTTAGAATCAGCTGATACATGTGTTAGTAATAAGGACATTTTGTGTCACCTAATGTTCATCATCATTGTCATCCATATCTTAAAATACAGCATCAATATAACCCCTTTTGCTGCTGCTGCTGTCTTTTGTCTTTAGATTAGTTTGATGCAGATCTCCATGACATTATAATGTATGCCTTTTTATATCTACATACCTGCTGCAATCTAAAGAAGTCATTTTAGAAATGATGCCTCACAATATGCCAGTGTTATGTAAGAAAATTTATTCTCTGTTGGTAAAAGCTCTTGTCCTGTGCTTGTAACCATGTTTTCACAGCATGAATTCTATCAATTTTAAAGACTCTGACACTGAGAGAATCCTTAAGTAGCCCAAACCATTGGCAATCTGAGGGCACCAGGTCTGGGCTATATGGTGGTGGAGGCAGATGTCCAACTAAATTTGGGCTTGTGTTCCCAGCTTTTGAGACTTGCACTTGGGCATCCATTGTCATATTGGAGCATTTTTTAATTTTTTTTATTTTTTATTTATTTATTTTTTTCAGATTCTTGTCAGACTGATCACATTGGCAACAATTCTTCAGTTTGTTTAGAATTTTCACATGTGTCTCTGAATTAATGTTTGTTACTTTCAGCAACAAGTTCACTATTGCAAAAGATTGTCATTGTGACATTTCCAGCAAGGAATTGAATTGAATTGAATTTCATTTGATCCTGTAAGATTACATTGTGTACAGTAAATGTACATGTAATATAGGACATGTCAAAGTATTAACATTCATTATCACTTATTTTTCTACACCTTTAGCTTACATTTTTACATCATTGATAATGAATAACAATATATACAAATTTAATGGAATAAGTATTCTGCAGCACTGTAAAACTCTTTTTAATGAGATAGTCTTTAAGTTTCTTTGGAAACTCATTGTGAAGTACACTATCTTGCAGGTTTTTAGGCAGACTTCTTAGTAGTCTGATACCAGAGTACTGGGGGTCCTTTTTCTAGCATTGCCAGTCGGTGGGGTATGCTCCGTACTTCATTCTTCCTTCTTGTATTGTGGGTGTGTACACTAGCATTTGTAATCCAGTCCTCACTACCTTTTGTGATGTACATTATTGTTTTGTATATATACAACGATGAAAAAGTTAAGATACCTAAATTCTTGAAACAGTTTCTGCACGTTTCAGAGGTCTTTCTTTTTAAAATGGTCCTAATTGCTTTTTTTTTTGTTTTTTGTAATTTGAGCACTAGTTTAGTCTCTTGTTTGTTTGAGTTTCCCCACACAGTCACTCCATACTGTAAGCTGCCTTCACTTCTCTTCTTGTGATCATGGGTAGCATCATTCCAGTGGCATCACTTTTGTTTCCAGCTCAAACTGATCCACATAGTTATTGTCATCTGTAATGATCCAGACAGAAAGCACCTCTGTTGACTTCAAACTGCTCCAACATTTCAGGTGAAATGACTTTTCTTTCAATCTTCTGGTTTATTGTGAGCATTTGTGGAACATACCTTGAGCACAAATTTGAATATCCAAGAATCTTAACCCTTTTGCTGCTGTAGACATGTTTGCACAACCCACTACACTGTTCTTGAGGAGCCTTTGACATGTATATGCTTGCTGCTTAGGTTTTATGACAGTGCTATGGATGTCTGTCTGCGTCCTGAGTTGCTGACCTTGCACTGCTGCAGATGACTTACTTCCATATCGTGGTGAATAAACAATTTCAGAGTATCTATAATAAAATATATGTGCTCAGTATGTGCTAACATTTACAAAGGATTTACGTTTTCGTATCTTGAATCGTTTGAGATATTATGTTTGTTATGGCCACATGGTTTATGTTACTGTTTGGCAGGTATAAAACCCAATAACTTCACAATGAAATGGGATATCAGTCTGTTGCCATTTTTAAATAAAATTTTGATATCTTATCTACATGTCATTTACTGCACTTTGTAAGCTAAAACTACCAAAACAAAGTTTATGCAATGTGTTTTTATCTTTGCAAACCCTAAAATTTCTTGCCATGTTTTATTTAATTTGATGCAGCAAAGTACAAACGATGGATAATGAAAATAAATTCATTCTTTATTGAATGACTAATTATATGACTGTAAGATGGGCAAAAATCAACCCCCTCTCTCTCTCTCTCTCTCTCTCTCTCTCTCTCTCTCTCTCTCTCTCTCTCTCTCTCTCTCAAGCACTTCCTGAACTTCCTTTCTGTTGCTAGCTATTCTTCATTGCTGTAGTGATCTGTGATAAACTGCTACTAGAAGAACAGCGAGTTCATTCGCATAATCTTTGCAGAATCTTAAAGATTTCTCATCTGGTCCTGATGCCTTGCCAGTGCAAAGCAATTGTAGTTGTTTCTTTGTTAGGTGATCAGTTATCTCAATATCTCCCATTTCAAAGATTGTATGGTGACTGAAAGAAAGGACTGTGTTATGATCTTCTGTGGTGAAACTATTTCAGAACACTGAATTCAATATTTCAACATTTTCACTGTTAATTTACATTTTAGTGCAGTTATGGTCACTGAATAATGAAACAGATGATTTTGAACTGCTTGCTGATTTTAAATAAAAGCAAAACCTCTTATGGTATTTATTCAGATCTGTTGACAAAATTTTACTTCAAAGATATTGAATACTTCCATCATTGCTCTTAGTCTTGTTTTCACTTCATTCAGCTTTTATTAGTTATCTATGATTTGACTTTTCTTGAAACTGTGATGAAGCTCTTTTTGTTTACGTGGAAAATTTCTAACATTGCAATTAAGCAAGTATGTTTCCCACCCCTTAAGACCTTACTTGGAACATGTTTGACATAGATATATTGTACCAAGCTTCTGAATTTTTCCATTTGTGCTCCACATCCACCTATTCTACTCAACTCTTGGAGAGACAACCAGTTGAGCTTCGGAGACTTTTGCATCTTCAACAGAATACCGTATTTACTCGAATTTAAGCCGCACTCGAATCTAAGCCGCACCTGAAAAATGAGACTCGAAATCGAGGAAAAAAAAATTTCCCGAATCTAAGCCGCACCTGACATCTGAGACTCGAAATTCAAGGGGAGAGAAAAGTTTTAGGCTGCACTTCCAAATCGAAACAAACTTGGTCCATTGTAATATGAGACACAATTTAGGTTGAATGAATGACGATACAGCTGTAGTAGTTTGGTTCGAGTCGTAAGCTTAGCAGTTAAGCTTTACCAGGTAGCCGTTGTTATGCGTCAGGCGCTCCGTCCGTATTTATACGGGTACCCTTCCTTTTTCACGTGCTTCGTCTGGTATGAATTGATTGCTTATTTTTCTTTGATCTGACAAGTGCAGTTCTCTTTGTTATAGGTGTTCCCGTCACTCAAAGCTGAAAATGCATTACTGTACTGTGTCATGCATTGTTTGTCGCATTCTGAATATGAGGGTTTACGCCCTGTCGCCGCTCGCGGCATGGCTTGCTTTTGTGCACGCTACCGCCGCTTACAATTAAAAAAAACAGAGAGGAATCGTCTCATTAGCGAAACAATGGCATGAGACTGCTATTCGTTGCTGCTTTCTTTGATATTGATCAACAAGAATCAAATAATAGACTGCGTATGATAGAAGATGTTCTGAACGAGAATTTAGCGAAAATTTTTTCCGTTTGAAAATCTTTGCAGACGCCTCTTTAGTAGATTACATTGTGCACAGAAATTAGTCATCTTAGATTTAAAAATCTAGTCAATTGCCGTGCTTCATTTTTGACTGTATCACTATTAGGCATAAGAATAATACGAATATAAACATGACATGGTATGTATATTCTTCCGCGTCTGCTGTTGTCTCACTCTAGTTTCGTAGTTTATTAGGCGGACAGGATTTAAATGAGATAGCAGCAAACACGAAAGAATACATGGCAAAATGTTTATATTCGTATTATTCTTATGGTGAAGAGAATACTGCATGTGATTCACAATTCATAAAAGTTCCTATTAGCAACCATTTCTTCTCACAGTTAGGAAAAAATTCAGAAAGCAGAGTTGGCCATATTGACAAATATCCCAAACAGTCTTGCCAGTCGGATTTTCGTAGTACATTGAAATGCTGCTACGTTCGAAGAGGAACAATACGGAATTTGTATTTACTTCGCTGGATAATGTATGAAAATGCAGTGGTCGATACTCGGGGCGGAGAAAAAAAAAGCTCGTCTTCCACCTGTTTTTTATTTATTTACTGACGCAGAGGTTTTGGTGCCAGTATTTGTCTTTGTGCCTGCGAAGCATGCCTCATGCCTGCGTAGCGCTACATATATTCGACGACAGAAGTTAGTTGTGGCGGCACCTACCAACATTTTTCAGAACTTCCGCTTACTTTGCACTCGATTCTAAGCCGCAGGCGGTTTTTTGGACTACAAAAACCGGAAAAAAAGTGCGGCTTAGATTCGAGTAAATACGGTAACAGTGTCATTGACAAATCGTAGTTTTTATTTGTTGTCCCTGAAATGTAACTCCGTATTCAAATTTACCCTTGGGTTTCCTTACTGCTTGTGTTTCATACATTTCTGACAATGGCTGCCTTCAGTAGGAATATCATTTTGTATTGTTGTTCATTCCATTTTTCATTATACATACAGACCAGAATGCCACATCATAGATGATAATCCTGGACTACATAGAACTGCCACGGGATACTCTAGTGGAGGACTACTCTGTCACAGCATTCGCTGTGAAGTAAGGCTCACCATTCTCTCTCTCTCTCTCTCTCTCTCTCTCTCTCTCTCTCTCTCTCTCTCTCTCTCCATTACAGTGTGATAAGTTAAGTTATCTCATACATGGGCATGAACAGCATAGAATAGATTAGAATAGAAACTTTGTAGAGAATTACATTCACAGAAGTAAAATTCTGTGAATGTAATTCTCTAGTGTACATGTCAGTTCATAGTGTAGAAGAGTTCCTCAAAAATCCTTAGAGCTTAAGTGAGGATCATGCAAATACTTTAATCGTTAATATTGGCTTATACATGTATTCAGTTGTAAACTTCAAGTTTCTAATGTGGTTTAATTATAACTTACACATTGACTTGCCCAGTATATGAAGTGCTGTAAAATTCTGTGAACATAATTTTCTAGTTTCTAAAGTGTTTTAATTGTAAGATATACTTTGACCTGTCCAATATCTGATGTGCTGTACTGTACATGTAAGATTTACTGGACGAATAAATACAATGTAATACAATACAACATGTCATATACAATCAAATGATTGGGACATAGGTGACTCATGAGATTAAAGCTACTTTCTAATTGTAAGTATACATAATAATTATTAGGTATTACTGGCCAAAACTATATCGGATCATTCTTTGCAAACTTTTATACATAAATATGTTACATTGAGTGACTAATTGAATAAAAAGTTGTTTTGAAAATTTTAGTTTATTAGAACAAAAACTACAGACCGTCCCATTTTTGGGACATTGGCCAAATGCACTATCCAAATTCACAATCTTATTCTCCATGCATAATATTGTAAGAAACAACACAAATAATAAATAAAGAATGTTTTAATATTATTGAATGTCTATTCAGTATGAAATGAAGCAAAACGCTTGTCGTGTACACCAACATTGCACCTATCACAATTTTTTTTTTTTTCCCTCCTCTAGCAGTAAGCACCTCTCTTCTGTGTTTTACTTGGCACAATGAAATGATTTCCTGGATCTAGTCGTACATCTGTGCTCACCCGTCCTTCCATCAATTTGCTTTCTTGTGGTCCTCTGCATTTTGGTACTGATCCTGTTTTCTTTGATTGGTAAAACATCACTATTCTCCATTGGACATCCAAAAGTGAGAGCTTCTCATTAGAGTTAGCAATTTGGTATGCACGCCATGTGTTTACTACGCAGATATCTATCACAAGTGTGAATAATGACCACCACCATTTCTTTGACCTTATCCTCGTCCTATAAAGTGATATCTGCTTGTCTAGTAGATCTATGCCACCCATATGGGCATTGTATTCTTCAATGAGATGTGGCATTGTAGTGGAACTCAGAGGAGTAATTGTACTGTAATTTGTCACTACACATACTGGTTTGTTGTCATTCCATTTCACAACCAGAACTTCATTCTCTTTGTCAAATATGTAGTCATAGAATTCTCGTTCCTTTTCTTTTGCCATTCTTTTTGAGTCAATCAAAGGACATGCATTAGTTCGGATCTCTCTTATTGTTCCTATTGCTTTCATTTTACTCTTTCCGAGTGTGATCAGTGTGTCAGCAAAAAGTTGTCAAAGAAAAGCTTATAATTCGGATACTCTGATTCTGGAATCATGCTGGTTAGTTCATTTATTAACCTTGCACTTCAAGGCTCCTGTTTGTTGTCAGTCTTGCCACAGTATGGCGAGAAATTATAAAGAAAGCCATTGAAACTTGTAAGACAACAAATTTTATATCCAAATTTGATAGGCTTTCTCCTCAGAAACATTTTAGCTGAATGTTTACCATAATAACATACCATCATTTCATCAATTGAGAGTTCTGAATGATGTATGCCAAATTTACCAAATTCCTTTTTCAGCATTTCGAAGTACAACCTCAGTTTGTACATCTTGTCGTTTCTGTCTATTTTGGAGTTGTCATTGAGATGAATGAATCTCTTTATTTCCCAAAACCTATTTCTTGATATGGAGTTGAAGACTAAAGGAACACCGACATCAGGAGCCTATTCCCAGTACATATTCTCATGGGGAAGCTTATGATAACCACTCAGAAGTAGTATGCCAATAAATGATTTTAGTTCTTCTTTGGTTAGCAGAAAATTTATTTTCTTATGTTGGCAAGCATAGATTTCACTTTGTTCAATAATAGTATCCATTAGTTTCTCAGAAGAAGAAAAAAAATCCTCAAACACCTGGGGCACTGTCTTATTTGCTAGACATTCCGCAACATAATGTTCGTTGCTCTTCCCTGGTTAACTAGTGTTTGTGTACATTGGTTGACATTTGTACCACTTACATTTATAATTTTTTTTTAGATAACGTACCACTTTCTGCCCCACCTCCTAATGCTTTCCTTCTTTTGGCTTCTGGAGGTACAACTGTAGTATTAGCTTCATCTCGGCTGGTTATCAGCTCTAAAGTACCGGGTACATCTTGTACAACAGACTCATTAATCACTACATTTTCATCAATGTTTTCTTCATCTGTTATTACATCTGCATTGGGTGGAATAATTGCCAATTCTACATCATCATCTTCGTAACTATCTTAATGGTTCTCTAGTTCTGCTAGAATTTCTTCAAGTGTAAGTCCATGCGGCATGTTTTTATCCTGTCGGAATTGTAAAATTCGAATAGAATATGAAAAAAAGCAAATGTAAAAAACGTAAAATGCAATTCTTCCCTGTGTAATACGTGTATACAAGAATATGGCACATCAACAATAAATGATAGTGTAACATGTCATTGTCCCATTATTGGGACCCATTAAATATATCAATATTACACTTACTTGAAAAAATCTGAAGTATACTTAATCTTACACGGGCATCCATATGTTCATAACAAACATGCCCAGACAAAAAAATCACAGCTCATTGTCATGCAGGAACTACCAGTAGACATACAGTGCTGTCAAGTGCGAGAACAAAAAATCGGCAAGTTTATAATTTTCCTGACGTGAAGTACTTAGAAAAAAGTTATTTATTTAGCATTTACTGGTATTATAGCAGTTAGTTGAACCTACAGGTGCAACAATAAAGGCTAAAAGCTCCATTGCTTATGTAGAAATAAGTAAAATATATGCATCCCGAAAAAGGGACAAGGGCCAGTAATGGGTTAAGTACCAGAAAATGATTTTAAATAATCATTTTGTAAATAAAGTAAAATTAAGGGTAAGTATTTACTTTTTAGCATGGCAGAATAAAATGTAACATCAAGCACACTTATTTGTGACAGTCAGTCATAAATTCTTCTACACTGTAATAATATTGACTTGAAACTTCCTGGCGGATTAAAACTGTGTGCCGGACCGAGACTCGAACTCGGGACCTTTGCCTTTCACGGGCAAGTGCTCTGCCAACTGAGCTACCCAAGCATGACTCACACCCCATCCTCACAGCTTTAGATACTGGCAGAAGTAAAGCTGTGAGGATGGGGCGTGAGTTGTGCTTGGGTAGCTCAGGTGGCAGAGCACTTTCCCACGAAAGGCAAAGGTCCCGAGTTCAAGTCTCGGTTCGGCACACGGTTTTAATCTGCCAGGAAATTTCATAGCAGTGCACACTCCGCTGCAGAGTGAAAATCTCATTCTGGAATATTTACTTGCTAGGTATTTTTTAAAGATGATATCCAAATTATTCTTGTTCATAATTTTTAAATTTTTCACAGACTTTATTTCCTAGCCTCATACTTACATATTAAGGTGTCTTCTCCAGCAGTTTTAGTGTATGAGTTGATAACTTAAACTGATAATTGTTTCTTGTGTCATAATCATGCTTAAACAGGTTATCCTCAAAAAGTTATGGATTTTGTTTAGAAAATTTAATTGTCTCATAGATATAGAGGCCAGGAACAGTTATAAGATCAAGGGCCTTGAACAGAGGTCTGCACAATTGTCTTTTTTTCTGCACCTGCCATGGCTCTAATGATTTTTTTTTTTCTGTAGGCTAAAGACTATCTGTAAGTTTGTTTTGTCTGCTTCCCAAAAAATTATACCATATCTAATCACAGATACAAAATATGCATGATATACAACTTTTTTGACTGATGTTTCTATTATTCTGCTTGTAACATTCATTGCAAATATTAGACTATTTAGACAGTGACACATGGCATCTACATGGTCTGTCCATGATAAATTCTTGTTCAGCATTACACCTAGAAATTTGGTACAGTTTGTGGTGGCAAGGTGCTTGTCCTCATATGGTATTTTTAGTATATCCTGTACAGCTTGTTTTGTGGTAAAGTGAATGATTTGAGTCTTTGTTAGATTTAATTTCAGACCATTATTTCTCACCCAGGCCTCAATTTCAGCCAGAGACTGCTGAAGATGATTGATTAAATTTTCACTTTTCTTGCAACAAGACTATTGCTGTGGAGTGATCCGCATAAAGAATAGTGTCTGAATTCATGTTAGTCGGCAAGTCATTTATATAATACAAGAATAATATTGGCCCAAGGATAGATCCTTGTGGCACACCTTGTTCTGTCATTTTTCAACTTGAGAAGAATATCTTACCAGTTTCTTCTGTTACTTTTCTTTGTTTCCTGTTTAATAGGTAAGATGACATCCATCTCAGCAAATTATCACTAAAACAATGTGCTTGTACCTTGCGAAGTAGTAGTTTGTGATCTACTGTGTCAAAGGCTTCACTTAGATCACAAAATATGCCCAATACAGTCATATTTTTATCTAGACTATTATTAATTTTTGTAATAAGTTTGTTAATGGCTTACACACTGCAGTGTCCTCTTTTGAAACCACGCTGATTGTTGTGGATAATATTATGCAGATTATTATGGTTAACTATCTGGTTACATGCAGCTCTTTCAAATATTTTGGAAAATATTGATAACTATGAGATAAGTCGATAATTACTCACTTCATTGTGTCTGCCTTTTTTGTAAATGGGTCGTATTTCAGCATACTTCAGACTATCCGGAAAACGTCCTTCCTTGCAAGATTGATTCATTATAAGGGACAGAGGATGTGCAATACTATGGGTGACTGCCTTTATTATTTTTGTAGGAATTTCATCCCAGCCTACAGAATTTAAATACTTCAGTGACTTTAAGATATCAGCTACTTCATAATAGGATGTATGGGTGAATTTAAATCTAGTGGGGTTACATAAACTGGAAACAGGGTTCAGGTTTCCATTGTCTGCCTTTCTTGATACCTCTTTCATTCTTCACAATAGTCCATATTGCTTTAGACTTATTTTTAGCATTTGAAATGTAATTATTATTTGCCAATTTTTTGGCTTGTCTGACAACTTTATCAAATATTTTCTTATATTGCCTTACATTATTTAAGAATTGAGGGTCTCGATTATTTAAGAATTGAGGGTCTCGATTATTTAAGAATTTAGGGTCTCGATTATTTAGGAGTTTAGGGTCTCGATTGACCCTATAAAGTTTTCTTTTTCTCATGCTTGAAATCTGAATACCCCTTGTAATCCATGAACCCTTCTTAGGTGTGACAGTTTTTATAGTTATAAAAGGAAAACATTCATTGAACACCATCAAGATGGCCTCCAGAAAGCTATTGAAATTTTCGTTTACTGAGGACGTAGCAGTAAAATGGCCTTGAGATGAGGCTGACTTTATTGACAAACATTTCTATATTTTCTAGTCTAAAATTTCTGATTTTCTTATTTGTGTGCTTTGGGCTGTCACAGGGTAATGGCACTAATAGAACACTTTGGTCTGAGATCCCTAAGCTTACCATACATTTTTCTGTTACTCTGTAGCTTAAGGTACTAGCAATGTTACCTATGCAGGATGCCGACAAAGCAGTTACCCTTGTCATCTCTACAAAATTTAGACTAAAACCATGTGTGGACATCAGCTCCTTCATCTTAAAGGTGAATTTGTTATTTTTTTCTCACATCTCTATTAAAATCAGCACAAAAAACAATTTTTTTACATAACTTTTCAGCTTTGAGTTGGTAGGGTAAATTTTCAAGTTTGACCAGAAAACTGCATGAGATTGAGTAACCAGGGGTACGATATATGCTGAATATCAGCATGCTGGAGTCCTTAAGTTCTATGCAGCAACTCTCAAATGTGCGTTCTTCATTTAAATTATTGAAATTTTGCTTATTTTGTTATTTTACTGGTGAATGAACCAGAATACATGAACCACCATACCCCTTGTCTCTACAGAAGCTAGCTGCTACTTCATAATCTGTAAGTTTGTTCAATAAATTTATATTTTCATGTCTAAGGCAATGTTCACTTAAGCAAATAACCTCTACAGACCATTGTTATGAAAGAAAATGTAGGATGTTTTTCATGAATTTCTAGGTGAAATAGTTCCAGCAGCAGTTTGTGGACATTTTGTTGCATATAGTTATCAGAGTACAAAGTATAAACTAAGTCCTGATTCAACTGTCTGTGTGGACTATTAACACAATCTCAATGCCACTGAAAAATGTTTTCTTCCCCAGGAGACTGTTGACAAACCAAAAAGAGACTTAGGTGCGTCAGAATATGCGCAGTTCTTAAGGGATATGGCAGAAGCATGTGAGCATTCATTTTTAGACAATTGCTCACCGGGTTCCTTGGAACTGGACAGGGACCCTGAGGTAAGGAAATTATTTGAATAACTGATTTATGAAACACTGGTATGTGTATGTCCACTATGCTACAATATTTTCATAACAAAGCTGACTTCATGAGAGAGGATAATACAGCAAAAAATAAATCTTCAGCCGCTGGAGAAATATTTTTGTTCACAATTCTGTTATTTTATTTATTTATTTAGTCATCCATCAGACATACCAAAAATATTAAACATTTTTAATTTCTATGTATACTTCATGTTCAGTTATTGCATATACTGAGAAATTGTTATGAGAACAATTACAAATACCAACACAAATGGTAGCAGTACCTGATGATGACGATGCTGATAAAAGTTTAGCACTTTTGAAGTAGTATTTAGAGTTCTCAGAAACTGTGGGGAATTGAGAGAAAAGGTCACTCAAATAACAGTGACAGCAGCTATAGATCATATCTTCAATATGGAACTCTGCATAGAAAGAGGAGCAAGTAGTAGTGGGGGAAGGGACAGATTGACAGGGGTGAACTGCAAACAAGTACATGGAAGATTTATCTTTTCTGATAGGTGGACAACTAGCTGGCTTTTGAAATCTAAAAGGAATTTAATTTCTCTGATATTTTGAGGATAAATGTTGAGTCAGGTTCCTGACACAGAAAATGATTCTGAGAAGATTGTTGTGCTACTTAGTGGTATAGAGTTAGTTTTACTACATTAAGAAAGCATAGTTCTACTGTAATGTTCAGATACTTCTGTTAGAGTTAAAGATAAATAAAACGGAGTGCAGTGATTGAGAAGACAATATATCAAACGCAAAGGATGATAGTATTTCTGCTTGTCATCATGTAGCTGTGATAATTATTTGTAGGCAGAAGTGGTTTGTTTAAAATGAGCATCATCACAGATGTATTGTGCAGGAGTATTTATTGACAGTTCCAGCTAGTGCGAACTCTCATATGAAAGACTTTGGCAAATAGGATCATCATAATCAAGTATTTGGAGTGCTAATGATTCAAAGAGTTTCTTTTTATGCCCAAGAGGAAATACTTCTGTATATTTCTGTAGAGAATGAAGTGATGGAGTAAAATCTGCTGTTGTATGTTCAGTCCAGTTTAAATGATGGTCCAGAATTAACCCAGTGCTCTTGACAAACGAAGGAAAAGTTATTTTGGTGCCATTAAGGATGGAAGAGATTCCCTGAAATAAGGAGAGGGGGGCGGGGGGGGGGGGGGGGGGTTAATTAAGTCTCACGTGTAAGACACCTTGCCTTTTACAAGAGGAACCCGCCCTAGTTGATGAAGGTATGAGTGGAATCAGTGCTCAGCACTTAAAGAAAAACTTTGACTTTTAAGTTTAACAAGTAGACAGTGTCTAAAGCTTTGCTGAGGTTCAAAAAGCGCATAATTAACCTCTAGTTAGATTTTTGTGGAAAGTTGACTGATGTTCATCTAAAAGTGTATGTTGCAGAATAAACTACTGTGTGAAATGCTTGCTACACACTGCAACAAGATTTCCCACTGTACACTGGTAGCATAATGTTGTTCATAATATGAGGGTAAGTCAATTATTATCTGCAATTTAGTTATATTTTTGTTTATTTTGGCAGTACTGTCGTTTTACATTGATGACAATTGCTTTGTTTATTTGTTGTTATATCTTTGCAATTTTCAAGCTGCTAGGTTAATTTCGTTATCACCGCCGTGCTGTTAATCATGGCTGCTCCGCTGCCTGTTTGCACCAAAGAAGAACAGTGTTCAGTGACCCATTTTTTGTGGTCAGACAGCATATCAGAGGCTGAAATTCATCGAAGACTTTTGGTACAGTACAGGAACAGTGTTTTGCCACAACTGAGTGTCTACGAATGGATCAAAAAATTCTGAAATGGTTGCGCAAGTGTTACACACTATGAAGGTGCCAGACGACTGTTTACTGCCACAAATGAAGAAACCATTGAGCGTTCACCTGAAAAGATTCTCTTAGACAGACTATTAACTATTGACCAAGTCGCACATCATCTGCAAATTAGTCACAGTTCTGCCTACGATATGATCCACAACAGACTTGGTTTCATAAAGTTTCTGCAAGATGGGTCCCAAAACAACTCACACAGTTGCATAAACAAACACGCTTGGAGATCTACAAAAAACATTTGGATCATTGTGGTAATGTAGGGGACAACTTCTAAGACAGGTTTATTACTTGTGATGAAAGATGGATCCATCATTACGAGCCGGAGAGTAAATG
Source organism: Schistocerca piceifrons (assembly GCF_021461385.2). NCBI lineage: Eukaryota > Metazoa > Arthropoda > Insecta > Orthoptera > Acrididae > Schistocerca > Schistocerca piceifrons. The sequence goes on from NC_060149.1 coordinate 578,218,357, forward strand.
GCAGAGTATGGAATGGAAACATCGAAATTTTCTGTCCAAGAAAAAGTTAGACCCAACCATCCCGCAGGAAAACTGATGCTTATAGTTTTTTGGGACACACAACATCCAGCACTGGAACATTATGGGGAAAGGGGCACAACAATATACTGTGTACATTATAGTTAGATGCTTACTGCCAGGCTAAAGCCTGCAGTTTGAAGCAAATGCTGAGGATTTCTGTCAAAAGGTGTTGTGTTGTTGCACGACAATGCCTGTTGACATACTGCTGCCCACACTGCTAAAATGCTCCAGAAACTCAAATTTGAAGTACTGGATCGTCCTCCATATAGTCCCGATCTTGCCCCCTTCTGACTATCACTTGTTTGGTCCACTCAAACAGGCATTAAGGAGCTGTGTATTTGCCTCAGACAAAGCAACGAAAGAAGTGGTGCATTCCTGGCTCGCAGCTCAACCAAGAAACTTCTTTTACGAGAGCATCAGGCAGCTTGTAGAACAGTGGGCCAAATGCATTGAAATGCAAGGAGACTGTCAAAAAATGATGTTCTTGTAAGTTTCCTATTTGATTACAATAAAATTTTATAACTACTTTGTGGATGATAATTGACTTACACTCATACATAAAGACATAGGGACAGCAGTAGAAGAGGAGATGTGAGGTAGGTTTCCAGTTAGTAGCTAGAGTTGGCAGACTCCAATAACAGTATTGTCAATGTGCATGCTTTTCTCCACAATGTCTGTACAGAGGCTCTTCCTCTAGATGTTTGCTAATGATGCAAATGACTAATTCCCCTAAGAATGTTGGCCAAGAATTATAAAAGAGCACTTCAGTACTTACTGTGGAGACATGGCAAAGTAAATGCTGTTCAGACACATAAACTGTTATATTTGCAAGCAACAAATTCATGCTCTGAATGTCTGATACTAAGCTATTTACTACACAAAAATACACATTATAAGCTGGGGGTACTGTGGAGTCATTACAGTTGATCATTTTCCTTGGTAAGTGATAGTTTTTTAATATTTTGCTTTTGACCACTTCTTCCACATAGAAGTGACCACTGGGGGAAGGCTATTTCAGATCCACTATAGTGTGTTTGTTCATATATTCAGGCTTCATCTTAAAGTGTACTGCAGAAATTTTCTCAATTCCCTTTTTCTTTGCCTTTGTCCTGCATATGTGCAGTGTCCCCATGGTTACCATCGATTTGGTATGGTTAATTACAGGGGTGGCTCGGTAGTGTTCCTGTTAGCCACCCCCCTCCCCCTCCCCTGCACCTGGGAGGTGATATGTGTACCCCAGGTATCTGCTTGCAGTGTCATCCATGTGAAAGAGTGCAAACATTTCCTAGAAGTCTGCAAATCTTGTGACTGAGATGAGACTTCAGTACCAGCCCAGTATTCACTAGTCAGATGGGGAAACTGCAAGAAACCACGTCCAGGCTGGCCAACATATCTCTCTTGTACAGGATTGAGTGAACTGTGTTCTATCCAAGTAATTTATCATTTACCCAGAAGTAGATGGTACTGCTTTTGGGTAGTGCATTTATTGCTCCTTCTGTTGCAGCTCTGCTGGGCTTGGTTGACACTTAAATCATCAACAAAAAGCACTATTTCTGTTTTATTAGTGTGAGATGGTAGTTTATTTATACACAGTGACAGCTGAATTCATCCCAGAATTGGACTCGGTGATATGCCAGCAATAATTTATCTCAATTTGAATGAAGATTCATCACGAGAGGGAGAAGGAAAGAGACTTCATGCCCACCTCATTTAGACTTACTTAGGTTTAGATTAATTTTAACTGAAAAATTTCAAAAAGATTATAGAATTAATTTGAAACAATAAATTTTGAAAATAAAGTACGAAACTATGTTACAATATTTACAGAAGCTGGGCATAGAGTAACCCCTTCCTCCCTCCCCCCCCCCCCCCCCCACCCCCTCCCTCACCCCCGTGCCCTTTTGTGGTGATACTGCTAGGGTTAATGGGATAATATGCCATCAGCACATGATGGAAATATGAGGAAAATGCTTACAATGACATTACCATTTGATATATGTCACTGTTGTTTTTGACAATGACAATGCTGTGTTTCTCCATTTATTGCTGTTTCACTTGGTCTCGTGGACATGACGATACATGCAACAGTTTTCCATGCTAACAGATCAATGAGTTGAGGACATGCTGGAAAACCTGCAATATTTTGGCTGCTGTTTTGTTACATCATTGTTTAATTTGTGATACAGGAAAGTGTGGTATACACATGGTGTAGACCTTTAGCATATTCAAAACTATATGAGTGACTGTCACTCAGCTGTGACTGACGTGCACCTTCTCCACTACCAACAAAACAATAATGTCTTAGTCTGAAAGCATTAGGACCTCTTCTTTTGTAGTGTGTCCCATTTCCTTTTTGGGGCATAGGGAACCACTTCAACTTACATTCCACTTTAATTTTCTCTCACTGGAAATTTCTGCCAGTTGACAATATCATCATATTTGGGGCAGTCTCTTGGGTCATAACAACTAGTTCACCTTGATTTTTATGGTGTATTTCTTGTGAAAAACAAGAAACAAATAACCACCTTGAGTTATTTCATCTGGCCAAATGTTCCATCTTGTGTTTTGTACTACACAACTTTTTACAATGGATGACTGGCATAAGACCTAAGTGGCAATCAATACAAGAACACTTCATTACTTGATGACATGTATTTTGACTGACCTTTGTGAAGTTGTTAAGATTAATGGATGATAAAGTGTAACAGTGAAAATGAAGTTATATAAAAATTAAGACCATTTACTTGTACACAGACTTGTCGTGCTGCTTACTTCTATGAATAGTGAAGCATCATACTATTGCAGCCCTTTGCTGTCAAAGCAAACTTTCTTAAACTGTTGTACACTGTGTGTTTCTTTTAGTATTTAAAAATCACGTGGTATCTTGTGATTGACTTTTAATGTCGGTCTCATTTATATTGCCTTATTCACCAGGCCACAGTGTCTCCATTGCAATCAGATGAGGAGCAGGACATGCCCATTATGGAAACATTGGCCAGATATGTGAAAGACTCAATGGAACACATTGGTAGCCATCTAGACTCAACACAGGTAAGTATTTGTAATAAAAATATTACACTTTCTTTGAACATGTAGATCTATTAGACTAGTAAAATGTAGTTAGTTAATGTCTGAATGCTGTTAGTGGCTTGTAAACTATCACCATCACAGAGAGTTACTTCTTACCTGTGCAGCAGAGAGACAACCAGTGCTGTTAATTCGATGCAGTACTTTCCGGAGGTGTTTTTTTTTGCAATCATTAAGACACTAACTTAAGCAGCAACTTTTCCCAACAAACCATAAATTTCTCAGGTTTGGGTTTCACTGTTGCAATTCAGTAATACCATTGGCATCTGATACCGTTGTGTCTTAGAGCATTGTTAGTGTGTGACCTTTGATTCTCTTATACACTGTTAAAGTGCTCACTGGGTTTTAGTCACAAATAAAATGTATGGTTGTGCTAAACAGTTAGTTTATATTTTTAACCTGCATATTGTATGTAGTACACTTAATAAAAGGTTAAAATAAACATTTCAAAAATATTGATCAGTGTCAAAACTTATTCTAAAAGTGATTTTTCTCTAGATGGTGTGATCTGTTATGTATTCATGTAAGGTGTTTGACAAATGGCAGTTGTCATAAGAGATTTTCAGATCTTCCTGCTAAATCAATGCAAAGGCAGTCAATATAGCCATGTAGTTGAAGCTGTGGAAGCTATTTTTAAATAAAAATGTTAAATTGGAATTTTCTAATCATTAATTTGCTACACACTCTAATGCTGCATGTTAAGTTATCCAGTCTTAAAGGTTGTCATTGGTGTTTTGCCACATCATTCATGAGCTGCTGTCATAGACTATAATAAAGTATCACCCAAATAAAAGCAGGTATTATATTCCAGACAGCCATGTATTATCTGGCAAATACTAGCATCTCAATACTTTATAGTGGGCACTGAATATTCATACTGCAATGCAGTACTCTATTATGCCAGACTGCATTCATAAAGCCGAGCAGTGTTCAGCTATGTAGTCATGTACGTTCAGTTCTTACGAGAAAGTGAAATTTGTATATTTATTCACCTCCATGACTAAATAAGAGTGGATAGATCTAAGTTAGATGCATTGAAAATATGTTAAGTTGTATTGCAGGAAGGACATGAATTATGATCTTAGAACAGGATTATCAATATAAAATCAAATAGGGGTAATACATTACTAGATCTAATTGGTTTAGTGTGTACACCCACTTGGGGCGTATGGTACTGAAGTTCAGAAACAGTATCGGTTTATTTGCTAATGGGGATTACATGGTGAGGGTTTCCAGAGGGACGAGAGGAGATAACTTCAGTAGCCACAGACCCACTTGCCAAGGTAAAGAAACTAAGCCATTTAGCATCTGCTCCACATGGTGGCTTGGAACAGAAGAGTGTGGCGTTTTTCAGCCATGGCACTGAATGCCCTCAGTCTCAAGTCATTGATCCTGGGGCATGATTTGATTGGCAGGACAGCTTTGCTGCTAATGATTTGACCTATTCCAATGTGAAGTGAAAGATCTTTGTCGTATCAGTGGCAAGGTGAAGGACAAAAAGGCAGCCTTCCTGTAAAATTTAAATAATAAAAATTACTCACATTTGGGGACTGGGGACACTTTGCATATTTAGTCCCCTCTACCTGAAAGAATTCTGGGCTATCATGCCAGTTTACGCAACGGTTGGGGGCAATCTTTCAGCTTCAGAGGTTCACACTGGAAGTCCTGCAGACGTCAAACAGCAACAGCGACTGGTGCTGCACAACCACTAGCTGCATGAGTGCCTCACCCCCTGACTGAGGCACCACTTGTGCCATGGGTCATGAGTATAAAGTGACCACCAAACAGCAGTTGTGCTGGTTTTTATGATGGTAGAAGAGTTCTTGCTGAGTTGTGTAGCTCCAATCTGGTATCAACATAGTGTAGCCGCAGCTTGCTTTATGAAAGACTTCAATTTGCAATTCATCAAATAGTCAGTGTGTTGAAGTAAAGTATCATATAATTTATCAGAGTTTGTGTTCCCTCATTCCTTTTTTCTGCCTCAGGACCCATGTGTGGTCTTGAAGGACAAGAGTACTTTTAGTAACGGTAGCACCTGGTCATTTTAAATCCACCACAGGTGAATTTGACAATCTCAATTGGGCCTTAAATCTAAAGGTAACAATATTTTAATTTTATGTAACAATACTTTAATTTTATGTAACAATATTTTAATTTTATGTAACAATATTTTAATTTTATGTAACAAGTTGGTATTTTAATTTTATGTAACAAGTTGGTATTTTAATTTTATGTAACAAGTTGGTATTTTAAATTTATGTAACAAGTTGGTATTTTAAATTTATGTAACAAGTTGGTATTTTAATTTCATGTAACAAGTTGGTATTTTAATTTCATGTAACAAGTTGGTATTTTAATTTCATGTAACAATTCAAATCTTAGAATATGAGCATAATTGTAAAATCACCGTACTGTGACTGCAGTAGACCACACAGAACTGATGCTCGCAGCCTTACAAGGGTAGATGAAGCTCATTTTACTGACAGTTTTAAGGTGTACAAACAACTGAAAAACTCACTGATAAAGGATCAGGACATTAAGTAAAAGTAATGAATACAGTGGAAAGTCCAGGTTGAAATGTCAGCAACTATGAAAAGCATAGATGGCTAATCATTGTCAAGATGATATACAGAGTTGCAGACAGTCTTGATGAAGAGACTGTTGCACACTGAGCTTTTATCTAAAGTATACTTCAGAAAAGAGGGGAAAACACATTCAATCAAGCAGGGACTAGCTGCCAGGTGCAGCGTTGGAATACTATGGGGGTGGGGGGAGATGGAGAGGAGCAGAGAGGGGAAAAAGAGTGGTTGGTCTGTAGGCAGTGTGTGATGCACAGTTAGGGTGAGGGGACATGAATTGGGAAGTTGTGACGACAAAGGGGGCGGAAACTGTTGGGTGGAGGGTGTGGGCCAATAGCTTATCATAGGTTGAGGCTGAAATAATTTCAGGAGCAGAGAATTTGATGTAAGGATAACTCCCATCTGCACACTTTAGAAAGCTGTTGGTGGAGGGAAAGATCCAGGTGGCCCAGGCTGTAAAATAGCCATTGAAATGTAGCATTATGTTCAGCTGCACGTTGTGCCACACAGTGGCCCACTTTGCTCTTGGCCACAGTGTGGCAGTGGCTATTTGTCCAGGTAGGCAGCTAGTTGGTGGTACTACCAATAGAAAAAGCTGTGAAATGATCGTAGCAGAGCTGGTATATGACAAGGCAGCTATCACTTGTGCCCAGCGTCTGATGGGGTAGGATAAATGTGTTTCAGGACTGGAATAGGAAGTTTGGGTGGGTGAATTGGGCAGGTCTTGCACCTGGTTCTTCCATAGGGATAGGATACCTGTGGCAAGGGGCTGGGATTGTGTTATAGGTATGGACTAGGATGTTGTGGAGGTTGGGTGGTCCACAACTCTCCTCCTCATTATGATCTTACGTAAAATGTCCCACTTTTCATGGCATGAAGATAGATAATCAAATCTCTGATGAAGGACATGGGTCAGTTCCAGTCCAGGGTAGTATTAGGTAATGAAGAGAGCATTCCTTCGTAACTGATCCATTGGGAGTGGTGGGAGGATTGGGGGTGTTTGGTAGATGGCACATGACTTTGTTTGCAGAATAAGTCTAGGGGATAGTTGCTCTCTGTGAAGATCTTGGTGAGACTTTCAGCATACTGGGCAAGGGAGTTTTTGTCTCTGCAGATAGGCTCTCTCTGGGTGACCAGACTGTAAGGGAGGGGTTCTTTGGTGTGGAAGGGGGTTGTACTGTTGGTGGTTCAAGAACAATCTACAAAGAAATGTCCCCTTCATCACTCAGCACCATCTCTGACTGTAACAACTAAATGGCATCCTCCATCAGGGCTTTATCATCAGGCACTGAAATGAGGGACATCCTACCCAAGATCCTTCCCAAGCCTCCTAAAGAGGTGCCGTGTCACCCACCCAACTTCAACAACATCCTGATCCATCCCTATGCCACTCTATCCCAGGCCCTTGCCAGAGAGAGCATATCCCTGTGGAAGACCCAATCCAATCACCAGCACTTCCTATTCCAGTACTGTCACAGGCTCATCCTACTCCATCAGAGGCTGAGCTGCATGTGAAAGTAGCCATGTACCAACTCTGCTGCAATCATGGCACAGTTTTTTATATTAGTGTGACTACCAACCACGTGTCCACCAGGATGAATGGCCACTGCCAAACAATGGCAAAAAGCAAAGTGGACCACCCTGTGACAAAACATGCAGCTGAACGTAACATGCTTGGTTTCGATGGCTGCTTCACAACCCAGGCCATCTGGATTCTCTCCTCCACCATCGGTTTTTCTAAGTTGTGCATATGGGAGTTATCCTCACAACACATCCTCTGCTCCCAAAATTATCCCGGCTTCACCCTACAATAACCTACTGGCTGCACACCATCCACCCAACAGTTTCTGCAACCTCTATCCTATCACCTTCTTCCAATTCATGTCCCCTCATCATATCTGATATTTGTGCACCACCCTCTGGCAACAAACCCACCAGTCTTTTCCCCTCTGTTCCTTTCCTTTCCTGCTTTCATTCCTCTCACCCCTCAGCCTCACAACACTGTGCCTGGCAGCCTTGTCCTGCCACCTTCTAGTCCCAGCATGCTCTCTTCTATGCCCTGACCAGTACCCTGCCACCCCTCCTCCATACCTGCTCCACTCCAGATTGCTGGCAATTGGTGACTGTGTGTGTGTGTGCCTGTGTGGGTGTATTATTATTATTATTATTATTTCTGAAGAAGACTTTACAGGTCAGTTTTTAAGAGTAGTAGAGGAAGTGAATGATTGACTTCTATCATTATTAGAGGGGGGGGGGGGGGGGGCGGGCAGCAATGGACCCAGTGCAATTTTTAATAGACTGGGAGCCACATGATGTTGGAATTAGGTTCAACTAGCAGAACTGGGAAATAATTGCAAAACATTATGCTTCTCATTGCATTAATGCATCTTACAAACAAATAATAAATAATTGACAATGAACACCTGAAGGGTGATTTCCTTGATCAAAATTGATCTATTACAAAAGACAGTTATTCAGATTCATATAAAGTGAATAGAGAGGCTGTAAAACTAACTCACTACAAACATCAAATGAAAACCTGAAAACAGTAATAAGACTATTGTTTGAAAAACACAGAAAAGTAAACAGTTCTTAGCACAAATACAAAGTAATAGTCTTAATTAAAGAAGACAATCCTAGCTGAGGTGACAAAATTAAAATTAATTGTAGTAGAAAAATACAGTGAGTTGTCATCAACTTTGCACTTCACCTTTGTACAGTCCACTGGAACTTATCCAAGGCATGTCATCAACTGGATTGGCTTTTTGCGTTCTGGTACATAACTTGCATGTTAAACAGCAGTATCAGAATAGCAAAGAGGGTGGAAGTGCTGCAGGAGCAGTTATGTTATGTAAAATATGTATGGCACCTCTGTCTAGGGATTTGTTACTGCTCCTGTGCCATCAACTGAACTAAGGACTTGAGCAATTCAGTGTTGTTAGTATGTGAAAGACAGGATATGTACTGAGTGAGAATGTAAATTCCAGAATGAATAAGAGGAATGGTGCAATAGTGGCATTCAAAGTTTTTCAATTATGGATATTACAATGGGATGCTTAGAACAGAAGTTCAATATTGTGCAGAGTTAATCGATATGTGTGCAGAGTGAAATTCTGATTAGAACACGATAGTGAAACCAGAATGTCCTTTAGGATGGGGTGTTATTAACAGAATCTTATGCTGTGAAGTAAAGATTGACTGCCCCCTGACTGAATGTTCTCAATATCTTCCAAGAATAAATGCAGTCTACAACAGACACTGAATTGACCTCATGTGCAATTATAGATGCCGAATTGTGCTGCCAATGCCTATTGGGAGCCTGTTAGTCTCATGGAACTGCATTAGAACATAGAGTGGCACAGAGCAGAGAAAATGCATCAGCTGTGTGGTTGGCTTGGTTTGATGAAAGCCACTTGTCCGCAACAGACATGATATTGTTCATAGTAAGCAGCCCAGTTAAGGAGGTGGTCTGTCCAGGCACTGGTAATATCAAACTGACATTCTTAAAAATCTAGAAGGCACACAGGCAACTTTATAACAATGACACATATGAAACACTTACGCAAAATATTCCAGGTAATGTGGGGTCTGATGGGGTAAAAACACACAACAGAATCATAAATATGGCTAAATGACACAGAAAATACTATCTTCTGCCTTAGCCGTATGATAAGATTTGTTCTCAAACCATTGATAGTACATTTTACAGAGGGGTGGAACATAAATTACAGCATCAGCACATTTACTGTGTAACAGTTTCAGTGTGCATTTGATTTTTATGTTGAATGGTTCTTTCTAAGTTATGCTGGATCCCCTACACAAGATGGTATTTCACTACCCATATACTTGGATAAGTGATAAACACAAACTAAAGTATTCCCGTTTGAGAACTGTAATTTGTCATTGACAGGTGGCACAAAATGTAGTGTCTGGAATGGTACAGCTGAGGGACATGTAAGTTTCTTAGCAGTTCCCAGTTTCATGGAAGTTTTTTGTAACTTCATGTAATATCCTATTTGGTGTAGCAGCATCCTAGCATTCTTTTGACTATGGAACTGTTTCCTCCATGGTATGACTGCATTGTTCTGCTGACTGCTCTTCCAAATAACCGTTAATCTTTTATCAGCAGCAACTTCATGATCTCAAAAGGGGAATGCATTTTATTATTGTAAACAACCTCGAACGGTCTCAACCATGTCATTTTGTGTACTCTGGCATTGTAAGATGAAATTTTAAATGCAATAGAAGATACTACCCTGTTCATGTAATTAGACAACATTTCACATGTTCAATGCTGCCATTACTCTTAGGGTGAGGTAGTTCTAGATTTCAGATAGTTGACACACGTGTTGTATAAAATTGGACATAGTTTGCTCCTTGGTTTGTTATAGTTGCATCCCTCACTCTATTTGTGAGTGGAACAGGAGGGGAAAGTAATGTATTCAAGAGTAGCCTCCCATATTTGTAAAAATAAAGTACTAACAAAATGTCAGTTTGGTTTTCAGAAAGGCTTTTCATCAGAAAATGCTATATATGCTTTCACTGATCAAATATTAAATGCTCTGAATAACCGGACATCACCCATTGGTATTTTTTGTGATCTCTCAAAGGCCTTTGATTGTGTAAATCATGGAATTCTTTTAAATAAGCTAAATCATTATGGTTTGAGTGGGGCAGTGCACAAATGGTTTAATTCATACTTAACTGGAAGAATGCAGAAAGTTGAAATAAGTGGTTCATGTAATGTTAAAACAACAGCTGATTCCTCAAACTGGGAGCAGGGGGGGGGGGGGGGGGGCTAATCAAGTACGGGGTCCCACAGGGTTCGGTCTTAGGTCCTTTACTATTCTTGATATACATTAATGACATACCATTCCACATTGATGAAGATACAAAGTTAGTTCTTTTTGCTGATGATACAAGTATAGTAATAACATCCAAAAACCCAGAACTAAGTGATGTAATTGTAAATGATGTTTTTCACAAAATTATTAAGTGGTTCTCAGCAAACGGACTCTCTTTAAATTTTGATAAAACACAGTATGTACAGTTCCGTACAGTAAATGGCACAACTCCAGTAATAAATATAGACTTTGAACAGAAGTCTGTAGCTAAGGTAGAATTTTCAAAATTTTTAGGTGTGTCCATTGATGAGAGGTTAAACTGGAAGCAACACATTGATGGTCTGCTGAAATGTCTGAGTTCAGCTACGTATGCTATTAGGGTTATTGCAAATTTTGGTGATAAGAATCTCAGTAAATTAGCTTACTATGCCTACTTTCATTCACTGCTTTTGTATGGCATCATATTCTGGGGTAATTCATCATTGAGTAGAAAAGTATTCATTGCTCAAAAACGTGTAATCAGAATAATTGCTGGAGCCCACCCACGGTCATCCTGCAGACATCTATTTAAGGATCTAGGGATCCTCACAGTAACCTCACAGTATATATATTCACTTATGAAATTTGTTGTTTATAATCCAACCCAGTTCAAAAGTAATAGCAGTGTGCATAGCTATAACACCAGGAGAAAGGATGATCTTCACTATGCACGGTTAAATCTGACTTTGGCACAGAAAGGGGTAAATTATGCTGCCACAAAAGTCTTTGGTCACCTACCAAACAGCATCAAAAGGCTGACAGGTAGCCAACTAACATTCAAAAAAAATTAAAAGAATTTCTAGATGACAACTCCTTCTACTCATTGGCTGAATTTTTAGATATAAATTAAGGGAAAAAGACAAAAACTTAAACATTAGTGTCATGCAATAATTTGTGTAATGTAATATCTTGTACAGACATCTTTTGTTAACCAGACACGCTCCACATCATTATAAAGTGTCGTATTCATGATCTATGGAACAAGTATTAATCTAATCTAATCTACAAGTAACAGTACAGGGTACCCTCCACCATGCACTTTATGGTGGCTTGTGAGTATCTATGTAGATGTAGATAATTTTTAAAGTGGAATTTTACATACCTATTCAGTAGACCAGTCCCAGATTAGTCAATTATTCATTTTATTGATACTTATTGAGAAGAGACAGTAAAACATGAAGTATAACCAGTACTTCAGCAAAAATAGCACTGCCCTGCCCTGTGCTGACTGCTACTGCCAAGCATGCAACACTACTGAGTTGCTATTAGATTGCTGTTCAGTCTTCCTGTTTTACTGTCCCTGTTAATACGTACAAGGTCTGTCTAAAAAGTATCTGACCTTTGATTTTTCCAGTGCAGAATAGTGACAATAGCATGGCACCACTGAACACAGTGAAGGAAGAGACCTTCATGTGCGTGCGTGAATTTTGTCGCTGCCTTCCAGCATGTCAGTTGCTGCCTGTTGGTCACTGAGTTAGGTGCCACACAAGGTGTTCGTCGGATTACCGATTCTCTCAAGATGACTGAACATGTTGAGCAAAGATACTGCATCAAATTTTGTGAAAAGCTTGATGATTCTCAAAGCAAAACAATTTGTAAGATTCGGCAGGTGTTTGGAGAAGATGCGAATGGTTCAACTGATTCAGAAATGGATCCACATCAGTGGAGAGTGACAGCATTCCGGCAGGCCCCAAACTGCTTGGCGTGCAGCTGTTGTTGAGAGGATGTAAAATTTGGCAATGGCAGATCGTCATTTAACCATGTGGGAGATTGCCCAAGAGTTTGGAGTGAGCAAAGATTCTGCACATGCAATTTTGTGTGATGATTTGAACATGCACTGAGTGGCTGCGAAATTCGTACCCAAGTTGTTGTCACCGGAACAAAAAGACCTCCATTTTGACGTTGCACAGGACCTTCTGGACACCACCAACACTGATTCTGGGTTTCTGAACACCATGATAACTGGAGACAAGTCATGGGTGTACGGGTATGACCCAGAAACAAAAAAACAGTCATCACAATGCATTCCAAGTCTCCAAGGCCGAAGAAAGTGCAGCAGGTGCGAATAAAAATCAAGATGATCCTGGCTGTCTTTGATGTCCATGGAATGGTGCATCACGAATACACACTAGAAGGACAAACAGTGACAAAGAAGTACTATCAAGATGTCCTCCAGCAACTCTGTGATGCAGTTCAGCGCCAAAGACCAGACATGTGGATGGCGAAAAACTGTCAACTGCATCACAACAATGCCCCCGCACATTCATCCACTTGATCCAAAATTTCTTGGCCAAACATGGAATTACAGCTGTTTGCCAACCTCACTACTCTCCAGACATGGCTCCTTGGGACTTCTGGTTGTTTCCAAAATTGGTGACGCCACTGAAAGGATCACGTTTTGAGAGTAGAGAAGCGATAATGCGCAACATGACGACAGAGCTGAACACCATTCCAAAAGACGACTTCCAGAGGTGTTTCTGGCAGTTGAAGGATCGGTGGGCCAAATGTGTGTAAGCACAAGGGACCTACTTTGAAGAGGATTAGGGTTCCAACCCCATCAGGTATTCGAAATATTTTTCCTGGCCAAAGGTCAGATATCAGGCCTCGTATCAACAGAATGAATGTTGCACACAACTGGTTTGGGAGCACTCAACTGAACTGGCATGTAAAATCCTGATTAAAAAAAATTGTTTGTAATGGGAAACAGACACTTTCTGTTGTTGGGCATCACATGAGACATTATGAGCAGTAATTGTTTGGGCTGACTCCAGCTATACTATCCAAACACCAAATTACAAATATCTGCTGAAACACTAGAGAAAATGCAACTGACGACTCTTAGAAGATGCACCCAGTGTGTAGTGGTTGATTATATAGTGAGATTTTTAAACCAGATTTTAACTTGTGAGGCAATTCTGTGGCCGGATGTAGAATCCTCCATAATTGCTTATGAACTTCAGTTTAAAACTAAAGAAAAGTATGAAATTGAGGTGATGGGGCATGGATAAATTGAAGGAATCATAGGCTGTTGAGAGATTCAGAGCAAGCATCAGCTAATGTTGCACTGACACTGGGTGGAAAGAATAAAATAGAAGGCAAGAGGGTGGGTTTGATACAGGGAAGGCAGCAGATGATCATTTTGGTATGACAAGGTCTAGTAGAAATTCCTGGATAACATAGGAGATACTGAATGTGATAAAAAGAAGAAAATGTAAAAATCCAACAAATTAAGTGCACAAAGGGAAATACAGGTGTCTAAGTAATTAGACTGACAGAAAGTGAGAGAAGGTTAAGCAGGTATGGCTCGTGGAAAACACAAGACTGTAGAAGCATGCATGACTTGGGGGCAACTGCTTATTAGAAAAATAGAGAGATCTTTGGGAAAAGAGAAGCAGCTATATAAATATAAAGTACTCAAATGGAAAACCAGTACTAAGCAAAGATGAGAAAGCTAAAAGGTGGAAAGAGTATATTAATGGACTATGCAATGGAAATGAACTTGAAGGCAATATTATAGAAAGTGAATAAGACATTGATGCAGATGAGATGGGCCTTTAAGTGATCTGTCAAATTATTCTTGCAGTATCTTATCTCCCAAGTCAAAACAGTCCTGGAATAGATGACACCCCTCTGAATTATTGAGATTCTCAGTGTCAACCATGACAAAACTATTGCACTTGATAATGGGTGTTAATATTATCCAACTATAAGTTTATTTTATAAATCATCGTAGCAAAATACTGACTTCAATTATTTACAGAAGAGTGGTCGAGGTGAACACTGAGAAAGTTCATTTTGGGTTCTGGAGAAACAGAGGAACATGTGATACTGACTTTAAAGGCTTGACTGGTAGGTAGGTTGAAGAAAAGTAAACTTATGCTTATAGAATTGTAGAGTTGGAGAAATCTCTTAACAGTGTTGACAAATACACTCTTCGAAATTCTGAAGATAGTGGGGGTAAAATACAGGGAACAAAAAATTCTCTAAAACTTGCATCAAAAACAGACTGCAGTTATGAAATGAAAAACATAGAAGGGATGCAGTAGTTAAAAAGAAACTTACTTGTAGCCTAAGCCCAATGTTGTTGAATTTGGACATTGAAATAGCAGTAAATGAAGGAGAAATTTGCAAAGGAAATTATAGTTCAGTGAGAGGAAATAAAAACTTAGGGATTTATCAAATACATTGTAATTCAAGCAGAAAGTTTAATGTAATTGATAAAGTCTTGATATACGTCATAAGTTTAATATGAAAAAATAAAACTAGGGTAATGAATGTAGTCAATTTAAATCATATGATGCTGAGGGAATTAGATTAGGAAATGCCATTCAAAGTAGTACATGCATTTTGCTATTTGGGCAACAAAGTAACTAGCAATAGTCAAAGTAGATAAGGTATAAAATTCATTCTGGGAATAGCAAGGAAGGCATTTCTGAACAGAATAAATTTATGAGAAAATGTAAATTTCATTGTTACAAACAGTTTTATGGAGGTATTTATCTGGCATGTAACTTTGTACAGAAGTGAATCGTGGATGATGAACTGCCCAGATAAGAATAGAATAGAGTAGAATAGAACAGAAGCTTTTGAAATGTGTTGTTACAGAAGAATGCTGAAGATTAAATGGGTGGATTGGATGACTAATGAGATGGTTCTGGATCAAAAAAAGAAGTGGCAGATGAAATGTTAGTTTTTCTGTAAGATGAGTCGGTGGGATGTGTGATGTAATATACCCTAGACTGTGTGGACAGTGTATGTGAGGAGTGCAGTGACAATGATACATGCTTAACAAATGAAAGCGATACTGAAGTAGGTGTCGAGCCATGTAGTTCATCATCCTTGCCAGACAGGGAGCTACAAATCCTGCCTCCAGTGAGACATAGTAAAGGACAATCATTGTTCAAGGAGTGGGTAATAAACATAATTGCATACATAGACCAACTGCAGCATAGTAAAAATAATAATTATGAACAGATGTCGAATAAGTCCACAAAAATAGGACTGTGTGGTGCATAAGAAGAACTACAGATTTTCAGTGTAGGACTAGGGGGGTGCTTATTACAACAGCTCGTGTTTGTGCATCTCAAGGATGCTTGATACAATCTACAGGGTGTGCACGATAGTGAATACAATGTTATGCACATCAGACTGCATGCAACATGGATTACAGTGATTTCAAGGGAAGCAGTGGGTGGTTGCATAATTTCAAACAAAGCATTAACTTGATGATGCACAGCCAGCTGTGTTTACTGCATCTACAAATTTTTGGACAGATTCCAAACTTATCCCAGTGTTCAGCAAATAATTTGTTTTATGCTCCAATCAGTCAGGATTTGAAGAGCCTATACATATGAAAGGAACCCTGGAAATTAGAGGTACCAAGAGAGTTGAATCAAGATCAACTGACTTAACACATTTGTACACAATTATGCTGACAGTTAATCTGAATGGTGAATTGGCTGGAAATTTACTTACTGTGCTGTGAGAAGTTGGAGATGCTCTGTCCCCTATGATTCTTTATCATGTGTGTGACCTTGCAAGGGCAGTAGGGAATATTTTTCACAGCAAGCAAGAGTGGGAAAATAGGCATAAGAGAACTAAAACTATGGTACAAGCACTGCTTTTGGTCAATAGCTGGTCAAAATGACTAACATTTGCTTGATTGTGGTCTGTGTACAAAAATCATACTCCTTTAGAGCAAACTACACCGCTACCCACTGGGCAAATTCAGCCTCTGGATTTTTGTTTTTTCCATGCCCATAAAACATATTATTGCACTACCTGCAGGTGTGCCTTAGAAGATAGCCAATTTCATGATAAGCTCTGTGGCATACCATCAAAGCCGATCAGCTCTCATCACACTGTTACACCAATATGATTATATGTACATTCCTTAAGAGTGGATGCCAGGCTGAATGTCCTGCGCAGTTTGTAACCCCTATGGAGTTTGCCTTTGATCTTGACTTCGGTGTGAACCTCTGTGATCACTGTGGAATGCCATTTTTCATTCAGTGTTCATGTTTCAAGTTAATGGTTTGTTTTGAACATGTCTTGAATGTCGATGATGCCTATTTCATGAAGTATAATACATACATCCCATAGGTTGATCTGTGCACCTTTCAGACGTTTATTTTGTCGCCCTTGTGATGAACAGGGCAAGTCATTGGCAGCTAATATTTTTCCTGTCATAGTTGTTACCACAACACTTTCAAATAAGCCTTACTAAAGACTGAACTTGTAAACTCACACTCAGGGGTTCCTTGTAAGATATAAAATTTTTGCTTAACCCATTGTCTTTATGTTGGCTATGTTGTCTTCTGTAAGGTGTGATAATGTACCCAGGCTGGACTAGTATATAGAAAATCAACTGATGAAAGGAATGTGAATATCTGGTAAATCTCAGGTTACAAAATGAAGTAAAATATCTGACATTTTAAATGATCGTGTTCTGGAACTCTTCACACAGCATAACATGACAACTGGAAATAAACTCATGTTCAGAAAAAATGGAACACTGTGAACAACTAGAGATAGGATGTTCATATTCACAGGACATGTACCTTAGTATGTTCTGCAGAAATGGTTAGCATTTGTGACCTCAGTTCAGCATGTTTCCTGTTGTCTAGTAGACACATGGCCTGCCATGGGTCATGACAACTTGTTCCATGCATAAGGTGCGAATGGTGTCCTGTGGTATAGCCATCTGTGCCGCATTCGTCTGCCTCCAAAGGTCACCTGTGGTTGTTGACGTTGGGTCACAGCACTGCATCCATCATTCACCATAACCTACACATTTTTGATTGGCAACAAGTCTGGTGATCTGGTGGGCCAGGGCAAAAGGCTGACATCCTGTGACACCAGAAAGGCATGTGTTCACGCCGCAGCTAGTGGTCACACATTCTCTTGCAGAAAAATGGCGTTTGTGGCGGTGTGCAGAAAGAATATGGTTATGGGTTGCTGGATGTCGTTCTTGTAGGTCAGACTGGTCAGTGTCCTGGACACGCACCAACTGTGACTTTTGGTTGTCCCCAACAGCAACCCATTCCATAAGGCCTTGAGTTGGCACTCTGTCTTGTGTGAATTCAGTCAGTGTGATGCCACTTCACCTGTCTCTGGTGAATCAAAATGCCGTCATAATTTTCAAACCAACCATACATGGACTCATCCAAAAACTCTGTATGATGTCATTTGTCTCTCCAGTGATATTGTTGAATACACCGTTGCCATCTAACGCATTCCTGAACATTCATTAACTGTAGGTGAAGAAGTGGACGATGCACATTTAATCCATGCTGCAATGAACAGCATTGGACTGTCACCCTCTGGTAGTGTATGATGTTCCAATGTTCCACTGTTCCACTGTGAAGCCAGAGCCAAGGAGGATGCACCTATTTCCTGCAGTACCATTCAGATGGTGTGTTGATCTCCTCAGGTCGTGGTCTGGGTGGTGTGACCTGACTCATCTCGTCGTGTTCCATAGCCGTCCATGAACCATTCCACATATACCCATTGCACTGCTGAAACACTACATCCCACAAGAGTAGCCATTTCCTGGATGGATGCATCACATTCTCTCATGTCAATAGTGTGCCCCCTTTCAAACTCACTGATTTGATGGTACGGTTAATGCATACATCTGTGAGGCATCATGCACATTTGCTCAGGTTACAGTGATCCATTACCTTCAATTTATAGCAAAATGCAGAACGTATTAATTCACATGACCTATGAATATGAACATTCTATCCGTAGTTGCTCAAAGTGCTATGTTTTTCTTTTCTTTTTTTTTTTTTTTTTTTTCTGAACATGAGTGTAATTTGAGCAAGATGTCTGCTTTCTGCAACATAACAAAATGACTTCACTACCATTCACCACATCTTCCTCATCTCTATGCAATGAAGTAGTACAAAAGTACAATACAAATCAAAAAGTTACCTTCCATGTATCTCTAGACCACACTTTACAATCTCTTCAACTTTACCTGTAATTCCTCTATGTCCATCTTACTGGAAGTGAGTGATGGCAGCTCACTGACTAGGTGAGATGTTAACAATTACTTACCTGCTATTTCTAGTAGAAATAGTCTCCTAGTTTGTCAGAAACTGTTTTAATTTCAAGAATACTGATATTAATAAATTTTGCTCAGAGCAGCTCTTGAAAGCTTGTGCAACAGTAGTAGTGTACTGGAATAAGTCATTTGTAATGGTAAGTGTGTACAGAGCACCTTCAGGAAACTTTAACCTCTTAATTAAAAAAATCTGGAAACTCTGTTGTCCCATGTCACAGTTTAAAAAAAAAGGGAGGGGGAGGTAATAGTAGTTGCTGGTGATTTTAATGTGGATTTATTGAAAAGCTCTGCCAGTGAACAATTATTGAAATTGGTAACACTGTCATTCAATTTAATTCCTACTGTGAACTTTGCAACTAGGGTATGTAATTGTTCTAAGACTGCTATTGATAACATGATCGAAAATCTAGAAAGTCATATCGCAAAACTAATAGTAAATGGGCTACCTCATCATGACATGCAGCATCTTATGTCAAATGTTGAAACCTGTCAGGATATAAAATCTATTAAATCTGAGTACAGGAGGGTAATAAATCAGTCAAAAATTGAGAATTTTAGCAGATTTCTCAAAGACATGAACTTGTTAGATGTTTGTATTTTCCATTTGAATCAGCAGTACTACAAAGCATTAATTAATGAAGTTACTTCCTCATTTGAAAATTGTTTTCCCCTAAAGGTAACTTCTTGGTCCTCACATGTATCTTACCGGGCCGCCCGTTGCACCCAGTCCCTCAATGTCCTACATTCCGTCAGCAGTACTTCCTGGGGACTGGATTAGACCACCTCCCTCCATTTGTACCAATCCCTTGTCCATTCGAAGCTAGACTATGGGTGTTTCATTTCTGCATCTGAACATATGTACACCTTACGCCGTCTAAATACAATCCGTCATCATGAAATCCATTTGGCCACTGGCACCCTTTACAGCAGCCCAGTTGAGAGTCTCCATGCAGAAGCTGCCAAACTACTGCTGTTATACTAATGTGATGTTCTCCTCAGTGGATACGCATGCCGTTTGCCTGCCATGCCTGGCCACCCGTCCTGTGCCACCTTCTTCGAGGACTCCTTTGATCACCAGTATAGGGTGCATCCCTCTTCTCTGCTAAGTCCTGGAGAGCACTTTTGCCTATTGCTCTGGCAGCTTAACTTCACACCACCTGCCCCCTTTCCCAGTCGGTGAGAACCCTTCACCACCTTGACTTCGTGTAACAGCCCATGTTCACCTTGGACTCTATTCACTTCCTAAGGAAACTACTTCAGATTTAATCTCTCGCACAGAACTTTGTGTACACTGTTGGCCCTCATACTGACAGTGGTGTCAGGTGTGCTTTCATCATTGCCACAGACTATTTTTGGTATCGGCTTCTGGGACACTGCTCAATATTTATAGCAGAGCTCTTTGCCCTGTACGGAACCACACAGTACATACAGTGACACAGGCTTTTCAATTGTGCCATCTACTCTGATTATCTCAGTGCCCTTCAGAGCCTTTGTGTGCAGTACATAGTCAATCCCTTAGTGCAACCAGTTCAAGAAGGCCTCCACTTGCTCACTCTTTAGGGAGCCACCATGATATTTATGTGGGTCCCTGGTCACATTGCTCTGACGGGGAAACAAGGCTGTTGACGCTGCTGCTAAGGCTGCAACCCTCCTACCTTGGCCTGTTAGTTCTTCAATTTCTTCAGATGATCTCTGTGTTGCCATCTGTCAATAAGTAGTGTCACTTTGGCATCACCACTGGTCCTCGCTTCATGGGAACAAGCTCCGGGGAATTAAACCTCTCTCAGCACCTGGGCCTACCTCCTCTTGAGCCTCTCGACACAAGGAGATAATTTTAGCTAGGTTGCGTATTGGGCTCTATCATTTTAGACATTGTCATTTGTTGAGTGGTATTCCCCAACACTTTGTACTCATAGTCATCAATCTTTGATGGTTCACCATTTACTGACCAATTGCTTTTCTTTTAACCACTTATGTTCTAATGCATCTTTGCCATCCGAGTTATTGGCCATTCTAGCGAACAATGCACAGGCTGTTGACTGCATTTTACTTTTTATCTGTTGTAGAAATATGGCAAAGGACATTTAATCTTTAGTTCAAGACTTCTGTTGTCTCTACGGCTTTTTTTGCGGATCTTTCTCCTAGGGGAAGTCCCTTTTGTTTGCGCTCTTTCCTTTCATCATTTGGGATTAATGTATCATCACTTTAACTCCTTTTTTTGTGTTAGAACACTAACAGTTTGCCCTGGGTGCACATGACCCTGAAGGTAACTTTGATCAAGCAAAAGTCAAAAAACAAATTGTGGATTACCCTAGGATTAAAGGTATCCTGTGGGACAAAAAGGAAGCTGTATCTACTATCTAGGAACAGCACTGTTGTTAGCATTGTAATGCATTCCAAAGAATACTAGAAAATATATAAGCAGGAAACCCAGAAATCTAAGCAGCTTTATTATGAGAAAATCATAATTATCGGGCAACAAAATAAAAACAATATGGGATATAGTGAAGACAGACAGATAGTGCCAGAAAGGAAGAGGTACAGATAGCTCTAAAACTCACATTGGTAACAAGTGCATGTAGTATTGCAAACGTATTAAAAGAAGTACTAACAGCTTGGGATTATCATATTCAGTAAACACTGCAATGGAATATCTGAGACCAGGCTCTACAAATAAGATATGTTAACTAGAAATTACACTAATGTCTCCCAAAGAAGTAGCATCCATTATAAAATCGTTAACATCAAAGTATTCTAGTGGTTATGATAACACACCAGTGAAGTTAATCAAAGGGTGCTCATACGAGCTGATTTCTATCGTAAGATATTTGTATAATCAGTCTATTATCAGCAGAACATTTCCAGAGTGACTAAAATAGGCTGAAGATAAGCCTCTTAACAAGCAGTGGATAAAGAGATACCATCGAACTATCTACCAATTTCACTTTCAAAAATATTTGAAAAGGTTGTGTTCAAGCGCCTCCTTAAGCATCTGAGTATATTGTCCATGTCACAGTTTGGTTCCTTACAGGTTGTGATGTAGAGAAGGCTAATTACACATACAATGTGTGTGTCCTTAACTCATTAGATAACATATTAGAGGCTATTGACATTTTCTGTGACCTGTCAAAAGCCTTTCACTGTGTGAATCACAGCATTCTCTTAAGTGAATTAGAATATTATGGTGTCACCAGCATTGCTGTGAAATGGTTTGAGACTTAACTAACAGGAAACAAAGGCTGTCATTGGGAAATACCTGTGGAGTAAGCGGTCAGTCTTCATTTGATTGATAATTACATGTGGTGTTCCTCAAGTTTCCATCTTGGGTCTGTTGATTTTCAGGTGATGCAAACATTTCAGTAAGTATCAAGTCAAGTGCAGATTTAGAAAGACTGCTAATCAAATTTTCACTGACATTAATAAATGGTATAAAGCAAATTCCCTGTCATTAAACTTTGAAAAGATACACTATACACAGTTCAGAACATGTAAGAGATTTCCTTCCAGCATGTGTATAAAATAGGGAAACATGCAGATAGAAGAGATTGAATGTGTTAAATTTCTGTGATTACAACTCTATAATGAATTCAGTTGGGAAGGGGATAATGCAGAATTGCTAAAGTGCCTAAATAAGCCTTCATTAGCATTGTGAACCATGTAAGATGTAAAAGACAAAATATAAAAAAAAACTTGTATACTTCGCTTACTTCATTCTATTACATCATATAGGATCATATTTTGGGATACCTCATCAATTTGAGATGGTTTTTAGAGTGCAGAAGTGCATACGAAGTCATTTGGGATGTAAATACAAGAAACCTGCTCAAGGAACTGGGTATTCTAACCAGAGCTTCTCAGTTTCATTATTCCTTAATGAAATTTGTTGCAAACATATCTATTTCCAACCAGTAGCTCAATACTAGGAATAACAATAATCTATGTAAAGACCTAAAATCATTTGATTTGGTCCAAAAAGGGGTCCCATATTCAGGAACAAACATTTTTCATAAATTGCCAGCAACCATTAAAAATTTGATTTCAGATAAAGCACAGTTTAAACAGAGTTTGAAAGACCTGTTAATAGGCAACTCTTTCTACTCCACAGATGAATATCTCAATGGGGACTGTTAGACCAATTTAAGTAAAAAAATCTGTTGGATTTCAGTTTTGACAGCATGTGGTTACAGCAGTCAAGATTAGGTACTTAGTGTGTGATAAATTATATAAAAGTGCATAACTTGGTTTCATTCTGACTGTGTGTTAATTCTGTAAACATTAGCAGTTCCAGTTTACTGAAATGTATTTACATATTTTGACACTCTCCTGACATATGTTGAGGGAAATTAGTATTATATTCAAATGTTCGGTGCTTTATTATGTTATTCTTTCTGACATGTTCCACACCCAACAGAATCATATCATTTTTGGATCTATGGAACAAAAACTGAAGCTAATCTAATCTATGTCATCCTGTAGGGAAAACCAGTGATCAACTATTAGACCCATGTGAACCAGTGAGTAGTCCTGCTGTAACTGGATCACTTCATAGGGAATGTGCGCTGAAACCATAAAGATGGATGAGTGCCAGGTCACTACCTCTCTGTCCTCTTAATGTTCAGTCATCCTGGCAGTAAATGACTGTTTGTCATATAATCATCTGTGGCACAGTGTGTTGTTATGTTTGGTATACATCAGCTACATTTGTGTTACACTGCAACACATCAATAAATGTTAGTGTATTTAAAAGGTTATTGAGGTAATTCAAACCATAATTACTTCCATAGCAATCCAGATCATCACACTGCCATGTGACTGTCACATAACAGTACCACTCTGTTGTTAACTGTGTATTCAAAGTAGAAACATCTTGGCACTTCACGTAGGTCTAAAAGTGAGTGTTACACTGTATGTATAAAACAATCTATGGTAATTATATATAATCACAGGAAATGAGAGAGGTCACAAACAAAATTATTAAAATAAGTAGCGAAACAAAGACACTGCTAAATGTATGTGCATGTGTTGCTGTCACCATTGGCAATGCGTGTTGGGTTCCTACTGGTGAAAGCTGTACACAACCAGAGATTTCCGAAATTATCAAGACATGCAAACAGTTTTGTCTTGTTGACTGTACATATGTAGCAAAATGTAATACAGTTGAATTTACAGAATTTCATGTGGAAACTTCAACATTGCTCCAAAGACATGGAAAATATTTGAGCATGAAATAATTAATTTTAGATGACTTATTTTTTGTATGAACTTTTCTTTTGTAAATGAAAAGATCAACTCCTGCTGGTATCGTAGGATTCACAATGTGTCTTGGGCTTGACTACATGACAGTTAGTTGCAGATGACCTGTGGGATGAAGCCATTGGCTGTAGCCTAGATGAGACTGCTCCCTGACAACATGTCCAACTGTTAGTCCACGCAGGGCTTTCCTTTTCTATTATGTTGAATGTGTAATGTCACCAACTGAAAAAGATTGTTCTGTAAGGAGAAAGTGATTGTGCTTTCTCCTCACATAGGTCTGTACCAATGCAGTAGACATTATGTGAGCCACTAGAAGAAATGCCAGTGATGAAAGCACATGCCACAATAATAATTGGAGTATCTTGTACCCATTCTGCCTGCAGCAGTGAAATTCCTCCAAATTGGATACAGTGTCTTCAAGGAGGCTCCCAAAATCAGCATACAAATGGGAAGTGATGGATAATAGTCTGAATTATCTACCTCCCATGCTATGCTGTCACAAAAGCTTAGAGGACTACCTTAGGTCTGGAAATTGCAAGGTTCCTGTTAAGACATAATTTTAAAACATGGAGCACGCCATGTGATTATCTCTGATCATGGAAAAATTTCCATTTAAACATGTATAAGAGGTAATTTCACATTTCAACTTCACCTACAGCATGCAAACTGTCTACAACCCATAGATGAATAGTATCACATAATGATCCAATAAGACATTGGCAGATACACTCTTGGTGTACGTTTGTTGAACAGAGAGATTGGAATATAATACTGCCTGTCATGACATTTACAGACAACACAGCGCAGCAGGACACTGCAGGCTTCATACTGTTCTCTCTGCTCCATGGTCAAAAGATGGTAAAGACTATGGGCACACTTTTCCCATTTCATCCAGATGTTACTCAGCATAATATTTGAAACACCTCATCGCTAGGACTGAAGAAGCAAGACAGATGAATTGCATATGAGCTTTGCACAACCAAGAGGAGGACACAAAAAGCATTGACCACTGAGATGCAGCCTAGGAGATTTGGTATGGATTTTTATGCCTGTGCAGAGTCGGACTATCATAAAAGTTTTTAAAAGGCACTTTGGGCCATATTGTATCCTTCTTCGCTTGTCAAAAATCATGTATGAAACTGGGGATTAAGCATAGACATATGTCTTCTGTATGAAGTCCTAATACAGCCTGAGAGCAAATGAATGATGGGGACTTCCCATTTAAGGAAACTGAAGGCCCACTCGTTCATCACAAAGCTTGGCCATGTGTGACAGTGCTTAGTATCGCTGGGTGGGATGCTGTGCTTTGCCAGTTCACCAGCAACTATTTGGTGTTCATATTTATTATTTCTAGAAGGCTCTTGAGATTTTATGTTTTTGTGATGTGCGTAATATTTGCGTATTCTGGAATGTTTCAGGTCTGTGTAAACAGTAGCCCTCACCGTCCTGGAGGTAGTTCTGTTCTATCTGTATATTGGTGTCTGTGATAAACAGGCTTTCAGTGCTAAGTTTTGTACTTCGCTGAAGACCTTGCTTTCAGATTTGATTAGATAGTGGTTACAACATGACTGTATATGGTAATAGATCCCAAAACCACTTAATTGAATTATCACCATGATGATAATGCTGCCATGTGAGGGCAAACTACACTGCAACAAAGCCTTGTCACAACTTCTGCAAGGAAGAGAGGATGAGTTGAGTGGCAGGTGTGGTACTTCGAAAGAGAAGTTGGGAAGGACCTGTTACCAGTTAGTTAGTTAGTTTTTCTCAGAGTACTTGGGTTGGGTGTTAATTATTCAGTCGGATTGTTAGAACTTGCATTCACGTACTTTGAAGATAGTGGTAATGCTGGCATGCACAGTGGTTGCAAAATACTAAATGGAAGGCTGTCTAGCGCAATCATACCCTTAAAAGATTGTAGACAATGAGAACACCAGAAGTTAAGATTGTGTGCCTTGAAATAGCTTGCTTTAAATAATTAAATGAGCTATGGGGTTGTACAAACAATAATATGTCATTGAGATTTTGTGTAAGTAATACCAAAGGTTTTCAAAATGACCATGGAAAATAGTGACACATGTCCAGGTGGGTACCCGATGAACAAACAGATCACTTTGAGGAAGGACTTCTTTATTGGTGCCTCTTGCATCATACCTCAGTCTCATTGGTGTTCTCTGACTGGCACACTCTATAATGGTCTACTCTACAAACATAAAACATCACAGTGGTGATAACAAGAAACAGTATTTTTGTGACATATTATGCACAACTTATTTTCTTCCACAACTTATTTTCTTCCACAACTTATTTTCTTCCACAACTTATTTTCTTCCACAACTTATTTTCTTCCACAACTTATTTTCTTCCACAACTTATTTTCTTCCACAACTTATTTTCTTCCACAACTTATTTTCTTCCACAACTTATTTTCTTCCACAACTTATTTTCTTCCACAACTTATTTTCTTCCACAACTTATTTTCTTCCACAACTTATTTTCTTCCACAACTTATTTTCTTCCACAACTTATTTTCTTCCACAATGAAAGTTCATTCATTATCTTCTGCCTAGGGATTCTGTAGGAACTGCAGATCTGACCAATGACCGTACTGTAGTGGTAAGTAGTGTCACAAAGTACATGGCGTTTGAGTTAGGAACACTCCTTTCAGTGTCTTGTCATATGCGGGATATACACTAGAAATAGTAACAGAATGGTATCCATAAAAAAGTGAATAGTAGAAACTATGAAATAGTCCCAAACACAACTCTGAAACTGCCTACAGATTTCTTTAAAGCAAACAATAAAATTGCAGTGCTAGAGTGCAGCAGCAGCAGCAGCAGCAATGGAAACATTAGATGTAAAAATTTACTTATGTATCATCATAACTTCCTAAAATTACAGATGCGATTGTTAATGGCGTGATTACTTGTTTAAAAAAAGTATAATTTGGTTGATTAATGTTACTTTATGTCTGTTTCATCTTGTATACTATATTATGTTACTAGGTCCCAACCTCTACATCCAGAATTGATAGTGATGGCGGTCATCATTCAGCTCAGAGCAACAAACATCGTAGTACGTCGCCTCAACCTGGCCCATCAACATCTAAGATAGTGAGTATTAAGTGACAAATTGGAGAAAAATTTAAGGTACACAGTATTAATAATAGATGATCAGTACATGCATCAAGCTTACTTTTATCAAGTTGTCTTAGCAGTCTCAAAAGCATAATGGAAACTTGCAGTCTTGTTATGTCAGGTGTCGGTCATTGACTCTTGTCCCATTGCACCTCATTGCATACTTGCTGCCACCAAGGTTTCTAAGAGACTGACAAGTTTACCATGGAGTCCAATTTATAATCATCTGATACTGATAAAATTGTATGTTCTGTTGTT
The DNA here is from genome assembly GCF_021461385.2 of Schistocerca piceifrons. Classification (NCBI taxonomy): domain Eukaryota; kingdom Metazoa; phylum Arthropoda; class Insecta; order Orthoptera; family Acrididae; genus Schistocerca; species Schistocerca piceifrons. The sequence goes on from NC_060149.1 coordinate 578,245,682, forward strand.
GCTTCCATTAATACTAGTAATTGAAAGTAAAACACCCTATAACACTGGTTGGTATATAACAACCTATTATGTTGTTCATTGTGCAGTAAACTTCAAATGCAAGAAAATGAAGATCTAGGGTAAAGTAAATGTTCACATTTGGAATTGCTCTACTGGCATAAAATAAATTTTAGGTATAAGTAAAACCTTTATGCAAATAGGAAAAGGATAGATTGCTACCCACCATAAAGGTGGCTCACTGGATTACAGACGGGTGCAACGAAAAGACTGTTACCCATTATAGCTTTTCGCCAAAACCTTCTTCAGCAAAGAAAGTACACACACATCCACACAAGCAGGCACACCTCATACAGGTGATTGGGAGCACTCAATTCTTTCTCTTCTGCCCTGTGTTGTTTCATCACCTTCTAAATCACATTGCAGTCAGAGCTGCTGGTGGTGTGATCATGTGTATTAAGTGTGCTTCCTTCTGTGAAGAAAGCTTTGGCCAACAGCTATAATGTGTAATAGTCCTTTTGTTATGCCTGTCTGCAACTCAGTGGTTCATCTTTATGGTGAGTAGCACTATATCATTTCCCAATATCATTGGTATTCCAACCTGGAGTTTCCTTAATGGAAATATTGTAGTAATAGTATAATTTCAGCAGTAGTATATGCTGACCGTGTGTTCAGTAATTCTTGGATTACTTGATGTGAGTGAGAGAGCAGTTCTTTTTTAAGAGTGGAATATTTCACAGTAGAAGCGATGATGGTGGATGGTGCATAGTGGATGGTGCATGGTGATGGTGATAATGACTACATCTTATGGCATGGCTGTGTGTCTGGTTAGTACAAATGGCCTATGCTGCATGACACAATACTAGCATGCTAATAATACCACTAGTGAGATGGCCACGTTTCATTGCCTGTAGTGGAGTACCAAAATTTTACAGAAAAAGTTCCTTGCCAAGTGGTCTCATGTTAGAAAAGAATCTCTTAAAGATTTCACTGAAATTTTGTGTGAATATTTGCACATGTTCTCAGTGACCATGGGACAAGTTTTACTTTCACCAATATAATACTTATAGAGATACAATTATTTGCTTGACACCATAGTGCAGCTTTCAACAGTGCATTTCAACAACTTTCAGGCATATCAGCTCGTGCAGTATTTTCTTGAAAGAAATAAAACTAGTCTACCTTGTGCAACGTTTTGTGCTCTCTTAAGCAAAATAATAATAAACACTTTTACTTAAGAATTCTCATATGTATGATTTGAGGCAGTCATCCAAAATACACTCCTGGAAATGGAAAAAAGAACACATTGACACCGGTGTGTCAGACCCACCATACTTGCTCCGGACACTGCGAGAGGGCTGTACACGCAATGATCACACGCACGGCACAGCGGACACACCAGGAACCGTGGTGTTGGCCGTCGAATGGCGCTAGCTGCGCAGCATTTGTGCACCGCCGCCGTCAGTGTCAGCCAGTTTGCCGTGCCATACGGAGCTCCATCGCAGTCTTTAACACTGGTAGCATGCCGCGACAGCGTGGACGTGAACTGTATGTGCAGTTGACAGACTTTGAGCGAGGGCGTATAGTGGGCATGCGGGAGGCCGGGTGGACGTACCGCCGCATTGCTCAACACGTGGGGCGTGAGGTCTCCACAGTACATCGATGTTGTCGCCAGTGGTCGGCGGAAGCTGCACGTGCCCGTCGACCTGGGACCGGACCGCAGCGACGCACGGATGCACGCCAAGACTGTAGGATCCTACGCAGTGCCGTAGGGGACCGCACCGCCACTTCCCAGCAAATTAGGGACACTGTTGCTCCTGGGGTATCAGCGAGGACCATTCGCAACCATCTCTATGAAGCTGGGCTACGGTCCCGCACACCGTTACGCCGTCTTCCGCTCACGTCCCAACATCGTGCAGCCCGCCTCCAGTGGTGTCGCGACAGGCGTGAATGGAAGGACGAATGGAGACGTGTCGTCTTCAGCGATGAGAGTCGCTTCTGCCTTGGTGCCAATGATGGTCGTATGTGTGTTTGGCGCCGTGCAGGTGAGTGCCACAATCAGGACTGCATACGACCGAGGCACACAGGGCCAACACCCGGCATCATGGTGTGGGGAGCGATCTCCTACACTGGCCGTACACCACTGGTGATCGTCGAGGGGACACTGAATAGTGCACAGTACATCCAAACCATCATCGAACCCGTCGTTCTACCATTCCTAGACCGGCAAGGGAACTTGCTGTTCCAACAGGACAATGCACGTCCGCATGTATCCCGTGCCACCCAACGTGCTCTAGAAGGTGTAAGTCAACTACCCTGGCCAGCAAGATCTCCGGATCTGTCTCCCATTGAGCATGTTTGGGACTGGATGAAGCGTCGTCTCACGCGGTCTGCATGTCCAGCACGAACGCTGGTCCAACTGAGGCGCCAGGTGGAAATGGCATGGCAAGCCGTTCCACAGGACTACATCCAGCATCTCTACGATCGTCTCCATGGGAGAATAGCAGCCTGCATTGCTGCGAAAGGTGGATATACACTGTACCAGTGCCGACATTGTGCATGCTCTGTTGCCTCTGTCTATGTGCCTGTGGTTCTGTCAGTGTGATCATGTGATGTATCTGACCCCAGGAATGTGTCAATAAAGTTTCCCCTTCCTGGGACAATGAATTCACGGTGTTCTTATTTCAATTTCCAGGAGTGTATATAGTTGAAACAAATTATGAAGTTCAGCTTTTTTTACGTCTGGAAGTAATTCCAGGAGAAACCTGAGATTTTGCACATGCTTACAGTATAAGGACTCAGGATAGAAAATTCCGTTTTCCAACAGCTCTTCAATAGCTCACAAGCTGCCAGTGAAGTTGGTGATTTTTGTGAAAAAGCCTCAAATGGGTATTTTTAGCCCACTTCTTCATGAGTTTTCTATAAACTCTTTTACACCATATTCATTAGAGATACGATGCTCTAAACCATTAAAAAAACTAGATTAAGTTTTGCAATGCAAGCGTGTAAGGCTAAAAAAAATGACAGTGTGGAGGTGCATTGTGAATGCACACACATTCTACTGGTAGTCAAATCTGATTTCTTTCCTTGTGTGTGCTGGTTTTCTCACTTTAAAAGAAACCAGCAATGGTTATGCCATCATGGACCACAGCAATGTATTTCTTCAGTTCTGGATCAGTAAAATAACGTTCTACATAACCATAAACTATGTGTACACAGAATATGCTATATATTAAACCAGAATTAAACTATCACACCAGTAGCACTGCACAGTGATATACTCAAGATTCTTTACAACACTAATCCTGTCCAAAAAGTCTTGAACTTCATCCAAATTTACACATTGTGAACAAGCTGTAAAACTTAAAAGCAGCTTATATATTGGCTGTTGCAACTTACACAACTATTTTACTACCATGATCTTTAGTGCCTTTGTAATGAGAACTCAAATTCAGACACTGACAACCGTTTGATTCCATAACTATTCTGGCAGAAAAAGAAGATGAAATATGCCGTGATGAGTCGTGACAACGCCACTTTTTCCCAAGCATATATTCTTTTCGGCTCATTTGCTTCAAATTATCCATATGAATTTTGCTCATGAAGTATTTTTCTTTTTTTCTTTTGAGAGAGCACCAATTGATAGCAAACTTAAAGGTTTTTGTAAAAATACCTAAAATGTTTTAAAGGATAGATTACTCTTCTCTCTTTCGAGGAAGTATTGCTAGAGATACAATGTGTTTCTGAAAACTCGAATGCACTTGTTGAAAGCTGCACTGCGGGTTCAAATGAGTGGATTTCTCTCTGCAAGTATTAAATTGATGACCATGAAAGTATTAAATTGATGATCATGAAAGTATTAAATTGATGATCATGAAACTTTCCACCAATGTTTACCAGGAACATGTACAAATTTTCACACACAATTTTATCAAAATCCATTATGGTTATGTGGGAACCTCAAGACCACTTGGCATGGAATGAGCCTGTAGGCATTTGGGAGTGATGCGCTGATCCAGATGGAAGGCACACACAGCTTGAACACCCAGTTTACACAACACTGTGCTACTAATTAACAAGAGAAAGTGCCAAAACAGAATACAAAGACCTTAAAATGACAAAATATATCCACCTGTAACAGTCAGTTGTTGCTTGTGCTTTTCTGGACAATCTTCAGGTCACTGCAGTCCTTCGGTGTACAGCACAGTTCTGGTATATTTTGCAGGTAAATGTTGAGTGGTTTCTGATAAAATTTTCTGTCCTGATGTAAATTGAATACATTGTCAGACTTGACAATAAATTTTGAAGATGAAACTTTTACTGAACTCAGTATATTTCAACACTGTCCTATCTATATATCTATGTACATACTCTGCAAGTGACTGTGCAGTGTGTAATAGAGGGTACCATGTACCACCACTAGTCATTTACCTTCCCGTTTAACTCTCAGATATAGAGTGAGGGCAAAAAAACAGCTAATTATGTCTCTGTATGGTCTCTAATTTCTTATATCTTTATGGTCCTTAAACAAAATGTATGTTGGCAATTATGTCTCTGTACAGTCTCTGATTTCTCATAGCTTCATGGTCCTTACATGAAATGTGTGTTGGCAGCAGTGGGATTTTTCTGCAATCAGCTTCAAATGCCGGTTCTCTAAATTTTTTCAATAGTGTTCCTCAAAAAGAATGTCACTTTCCCTCCAGGAATTCCCATTTGAGTCGCTGAAACATCTCTGTAACACTTGGATTGTTTGAGCCTACCAGTAACAAATTTCACAGCCTGCTTCAGTACTGCTTCTATGTCTTCCTTTAATCCGATCCCAAACACTCAAGTAGTACTCAAGAACAGGTCACATTAGTGCCCTATATACAGTCTCCTTTACAGAGTAACCACACTTTTCTAAAATTCTCCCAATAAACCTGTCGGTCATTTGCCTGCCCTACCACAATCCGCACATTCTCATTCCATTTCGTATCGCTTTGCAACATTACAACCAGATATTGAAACGATGTGGCTGTATCAAGCAGAATACAAATAATGCTGTATATGAACATAATGAGTTTGTTTTTCCTACTCACCTGTATTAACTTACATTTTTCAACAATTACATCTAGCTGCTGTTCATCACAGTAACCATAAATTTTGTCCGTCATCTTGTATCACCCTACAGTCATTCATCTTTGACACGTTCCCATACATGACAGTATTATCAACAAACAACTGCAGATTGCTGCCCACCCTGTCTGCTAGATCATTTATGTGTGCATAAAATAATAGCAGTGCTGTTGCACTTCACTGAGTCACACATACCAATACCTTCGACTCTGGTGAACACTAGTTGTCCAGGACAACGTACTGGGTTTGATTACTTACGAAGCCTTAGAGCCACTCACATATCTGGGAACCTGTACCATATGTTTGTACCTTTGTCAAGTCTGCAATGAGGTACCATGTCAAATATTTCTCCAAAGTTGAGATATATGGAATCTGCTCATTGCCCTTCATCCATAGTTAACTGTATACCATGTGAGAAAAGGGCAAGCTGAGATTCATACGAGTGATTCTTTCTAAAAATGCACTGATTTGTGGTCATCAGCTTCTCAGTCTCCAGGAAACTTTTATATTCACAATTAGAATATGTTAAAGAACTCTGCAGCAAATTGATATTAAAGATATTAGTCTGTAATTATCTGGGTCAGTTCTTTTACCCTTCACATATACGGATATCACTTGCACTTTTTACAGTCTCTTGGGACTGCTTCCTGGGTGAGAGATTAATGATAAATGCAAGCTGGGTAAGGGGTTTAGGTAAGGGGTTGGGGTTGGGTTGTTTGTGGGAAGAAACCAAACTGCAAGGTCATCGGTCTCGTCGGATCAGGGAAGGATGGGGAAGGAAGTCAGCCATGCCCTTTCAGAGGAACCATCCCAGCATTTGCCTGGAGCGATTTAGGGAAATCACAGATGTGGGATTGAACCGTTGTCCTCCTGAATGTGAGTCCAGTGTGCCAACCACTGCGCCACCTCACTCGGTGCTAGGTAAGGGGCCAATGCCTTAGAGCACTCTTTGTAAAACTAAATTGGGATTCGCTCTCTGCCTGGTGACTTTTGTTTGTAACTCTTTCAGTTGTATGTCTAAACCAAGGACTATTATTGCTGTGTTGTCCGTATGGAACTTGATGCAATGGTCAAACAACAGTATGTTTGTATGATTCTCCTGTGTAAAAGATTTAAAACTTCAGCTTTTGTTTTACTATCTTTGACTAATGCACCAGACTGGTCAGTGACTCGATGGAAGCCTTAGACCCACTTGGCAATTTTATCTAGGACCAGAATTTTCTTGGGTTATTGGTTAGATCGTTTGCTAAGGTATGGTGACAGTAGTTCTACGCTTCATGCGTAGATCTGCTCACAGGTGCATGAATCTCTCTCAACCTTCGACTGTTGTCATTTGTGCTTTCTAGCCGGCCGAAGTGGCCGTGCGGTTAAAGGCGCTGCAGTCTGGAACCGCAAGACCGCTACGGTCGCAGGTTCGAATCCTGCCTCGGGCATGGATGTTTGTGATGTCCTTAGGTTAGTTAGCTTTAACTAGTTCTAAGTTCTAGGGGACTAATGACCTCAGCAGTTGAGTCCCATAGTGCTCAGAGCCATTTGTGCTTTCTCTTTTGAACCAAGTGTGCAACATCCCTTTCTTCCTCACCATTTTCCAAATTTTGTTGTTAAACCATGGTGGGTCTTTTCCATCCTTAATCCTAGGCACATACTTGGCTAGAGCGCAATTTACAATCTGCTTAAACTTTGCCCACAATTCCTCTACATCCATCTTACTTGAACTAAATGATGTCAGTTCATCTTCAAAGTGAGACACCAACTACTGCTGTTTCTAACAAAAACTCTCTCCTAGCCTTCTTGACTGATTTATTAACTTTCATAACGATAGTTGTTATGATTAAATCATGATCTCTAATTGCTGTATCTACACTGATGCTATTGAAAAGGTCCAGCCTGTTTGTAGCTACAAGACCTGAGATATTTCCATTGCATTTGGGCTGCTGAACTAGCTGCTCAGGAGATGTTATTGGAAAAAATGTTCAGAAGTACTTCACAAGACTATCAGTATGCACCGTCTGCAATGAATGCATAGACATCAGAGTCAAGGCTTATTAGGTTAAAGTCACCTCTAACTAGTACTGCATGAGCTGGGTATTTACATGCTACTGACTATAGACTTTTTTGAATGACCCTAAGACTGTCACAGCCATATTGGGTGGCCAGTACAAACATGCGACAGTTAACTTGGTTTCACCTAGACCTGTTACATGTGATGAGGTAACTTCCTGTCACACTCAATTTCAACCTCAGTAGAGACAATATTTTTATCAAATGCAATGAGAACTCGCCCTCCTATGCCCTCTAATCTGCCTTTCCGATATACATTCCATGACTTGCTGAATGTCTCAGAGCTTTGCACTTCAGGCTTTAGCCATCTCTCAGTTCTAAGAATAATTTGAGCATGAGATCTTTTCTGGATGCAGTAAATTTGGAAACTTACAGTTCACTAATAAAATTTTGACAACCAGTGTCTTTACTTTAAACACAATCTGGTGTCCCTATCTGTGTTGTTGGAATGTCAGTCATGAACTTAGGTACATGAGATGCGCTATGAGTAGATTATACATATATAATTTGTTGCATGGATACATAGTGAAGAGATCAAAGATGTAGAACAGGGCATAAAACCAGAATACATAATACAATTTTTTGAAAAAAGGCGTACGCTAATGTTCCTTCTACAGATCCTAAGTAAAATGGTGCTCATGGGTTTATAATATTTAAACATTTTTATTTAACAGATAACAACAATCTTGTTATACTTACATGGTTGTGGTATCTGTTCTTTCAGACATGTCCAAAAGAACAGACTCCAGTGATGACCTGCAGCCATCTAGAACGAAATTAAAATTATATGTTAATACCTTCGGCTGCTGACAGGCATTGATATATATCAATGGGGACAGGTGAGAATGTGTGCCCCGACTTGGACTCGAACCTGGGATCTCCTGCTTACATGGCAGATGCTCTATCCATCTGATCCATCGAGGGCACAGAGGGTGGTGTGACTGCTGGGACTATCTCGTGCACACCTCCCGCGAGACCCACAGTGTCACCTTGTATGTCCACACACACTACATTCGTAGTGTGTGTCCCTCCCCCCCCACTGCAGGTTCGGGGGTAAGAATAGACCCGCGGTATTCCTGCCTGTCATAAGAGGCGACTAAAAGGAGTCTTAAACGTTTTGGCCTTATGTGATGGTCCCCTCTTGGGTTTGACCTCCATTTTTCCAAATTTCCATTGTTAGTGCATGCCATTTGGGGAAGGACGCCTTACGTGGTTTTTTTCTGTTGGTCCATCATGCACCACCATCTTGCATGCTAACTGTTGTCGTGTGGCGGGATTTACACTCAACGTCTTCTGGGTTGCCTCCTTCTTGTCTTGTGCGCAATCCCCTTCTTAGCGCCCACGACAACTGTGGACCCTTTCAACACCTAAAATCCAGCAGGGTAGCCAGTCCGTTGTGGTGGGGTTGTCATGTACCCTCTTGGTGGTAGCCCCCTGACCACGCAGGGATCGCACTACAGATGCCAGAGCTGTTTCCTCCCCACGCATGCCAAGGAGTATGTGCCCATCTTGTGTGGGGCATGGGGACTCCGGGCAACGGGATATCGGCCAGGTACCCGTTGCTTTGGCTGGGTGGCGCCCTTGGGGAGAGTTCTCGTTCAGAGTAGGTGGCATCTGGGCAGATGTGGCACAATGAAGCGCAATAAATCACACCAAGCTGGTGGTCGCACAGCCGCCAGCATCTCTAAGCAAGGCAGAGTTGACTTTGATGCTGCGCAATATGACCCTCAGTCGTTCTCCTCGTTGGTTGTGCCGTGGGAGGGACGCGGATCTAGTGCCAAGCAGGAGCCTTATGCACCACAATACCTTGTCTGCAGCAGGACTGATGGTGACTCCTTTCTTACGACAAAGCCTCTGTTTTTTGTGGAACACCTGGAGGATAAGTTTGGGGAAGTGGCGGGGTTGTCTAAAATGAGGAATGGGTCCATCCTCCTCAAGACGTCCTCCCAAGCCCAGTCACGAGCGTTGCTCTTGTGTGATAAGCTGGGTGACGTCCCTGTTACCGTCCCTGTTACCGTCACTCCCCACAGTAGCTTAAATATGGTCCAGGGGATTATTTACCATTGTGACCTATTGTTACAATCCGACGAGGAGCTGAGAGCCGACTTGGAACGACGTGGTGTACATTTTGTCCGTCGTGTACATAGAGGACCCAACACTAACAGGGTGGCCACCGGTGCCTTTATCTTGGCCTTCGAGGGTGCTGTATTGCTCGAGAAGGTCAAGGTAATGGTTTGCCGTTGTGACGTCAAGCCATACGTCCCTCCCACGATGCGGTGCTTCCCGTGCTGGAAGTTTGGGCATATGTCCTCCCGTTGCCAATCCAACGCCACATGTCGAGATTGCGGACGCCCGTCTCATCCTGATTCTCCATGTGTGTCAACTGTGGGAAGCACCACTCTCCATGCTCGCCGGATTGCCCCGTTCTTCATAAGGAGCGGAAAATAATGGAATTTAAGACCCTGGACCGGCTTACTTATCGAGAGGCAAAACTGAAATTTGAAAGGTTGTATCCTGTTTCCCTTCGAACGTCTTATGCTGCAGCTACGTTATCGTCGCCCTCGCGAGCGGCAGTTGTCGCCTCATCTGTGCCGCCTTCAGTGGGCCCTCGGGGCCATGCATCTCTGTCTGCCCCCCTAGTGTCTGGGGGCAAGCCTTCCTCTGTTGCCCCCTTAGCAGTTGGGGGCAAACCCTCTTCTGTTGCTCCCCCCCATGCTTACTTCGGGAGTGCATCTGCTCAAAAACTGGGGGGCTCGATCCCTCCCCCTCCTTCTCCGCCGGCGTTGCCTCTGCTGGTTCCTCTCTCGCGGAAGGGGTCCCTCGGGGCTCTCCCTTCCTCCCTTTCTTCTCCTATCCAGCCAGATGTCAGCCAGAAGCTGAAGGTTCCGCCACCTGCTGGTCGTAGGGCTTCTGCGTCGTCGTCAGCCTCCGACGCTCCTTCAGAGAAGCTCTCCCAGCCCTCTAACCCTAAGGACAGACGCGAGAAGAAGGAACGGAACGTGTCCAAGAAGAAGGACGTTCCGGCGGTTTCAGTACTGCGTGGATCTGGGGATGAGGTGGAGATCCTCACCTCTGCCACAGATCTCGCCCTCATGGAACCCTCGGGGGGCCTTTCCTATGGACACAGCTGACTCTCCTCTGGTGGCGGCAGTTGGCTCTGAGGCGCCGTCTGCCTCTTAGTCGCCTTCACGCCCTCCCAGTCCCTTCCTGCTTCCATTCTCCAGTGGAATTGTGGCGATTATTTCCGCCACCTGCCAGAGCTCCGGATGCTTCTGAGTGTTTCCCCTGTTCTCTGCATTGCTCTTCAGGAAACTTGGTTTCCAGCAATGCGGACCCCCGCCCTTCGTGGTTATCAGGGATACTATAAGAACCGCGCTGCCTGCCAACAAGCGTCAGGTGGAGTTTGCCTCTTTGTTCACCACTCTGTTTGTAGCTTGCCAGTACCCCTTCTGATGCCTGTAGAGGCAGTCGCTGTCAGGGTTGAGCTCTCACCGGCTATTACTGTTTGTTCTGTTTACATTCCTCCGGATGGGGAGCTCCCCCGACATGTCTTGGCTGCGCTGCTGGCTCAACTCCTGCCACCATTGCTGCTTCTGGGCGATTTCAATGCCCACAACCCTCTATGGGGTGGGACTGTCTCCGATGACCGCGGTCGTGCCGTGGAGCATTTGTTGGCTCAACTCGACCTTAGCCTCTTGAACACCGGTGCTCCCATGCATTTCAGTGTGGCCCATGGCTCGTTCTCGGCCATCAATCTCTCCCCGACCGTGGGGTCATCGGTGTCTCCTTCTTTGTATGCCGACGACTTCTGCATCTCATTTAGCTCAACGACTACGGAAGTCGCCGAACACAGGCTGCAAGTAGCCATTCGCAGGGCAGGATCATGGGCTCTGACTCATGGTTTTCGCTTCTCTGCAGCCAAGACTCGAGTTATGCACTTCTGCAGGCGTCGGACGGTCCACCCTCATCCTGAACTTTACCTTGACGGCCACCTCCTTGAAGTGGTGGACACTAGCCACTTCTTAGGACTCCTCTTTGATGCCCAGCTCACATGGGTTCCTCATATTACTCAGCTGAAGCAAAAGTGCTGGTGGCACCTCAACGCCCTCCGCTGCCTGAGCCACACGTCTTGGGGTGCAGATCGCTGCACGCTGTTGCGATTGTACAGAGCCCTTGTGCAGTCCAGGCTTGATTATGGGAGCCTGGCCTATGGGTCTGCATCACCCTCAGTGTTGACGTTGTTGGACCCCATACACCATTGTGGGGTTCGGCTTGCAACTGGCGCTTTCCGTACGAGCCCCGTGGATAGTCTACTGGTGGAGGCCAGGGTTCCCCCACTGCTCGCCGACTATGCTGTCCACGTGCATTGCTCGCCGGGCCATCCCAATCATCACCTGCTTTTCCCTGCCATGGTCCTCCATCTGCCCGAACGGCGACCTCGGTCTGGGCTTTCCATAGCTGTCCGCGTCCAGTCCCTGCTGTCGGAACTGGGGTCATTCCCTCTTCTGCCTCCCTTCCGGTTCCGTGCACCTACGCTGGTGTTTGCCCCGGCCGTCCGTCCGTCTGGACTTGGCACAGGGACCCAAGGACTCGGTTCCACCTGTGGCCCTCTGTCACCGTTCTCTTGCGCTCCTCGCCTCATTTTCGGGCTGTGAGACTGTCTACACTGATGGTTCCCTGGTTGCTGGTCACACTGCCTGCGCTTTTGCTCATGCTGCCCATGTTGAACAGCGCTCCTTGCCAGCTGGCTGCAGTATTTTTACTGCAGAGCTGGTGGCCATATTGTGCGCTCTTGAGCATCTGCATTCCTGCTCAGGTACGTCCATCGTCATCTGCAGTGACTCCCTGAGCAGCCTCCAGGCCATCGACCGCTGCTATACCTCTTCTCCTCTGGTATCCTCTATTCAGGAGTCTGTTTCCGCCATTACCCACTCTGGTTGTTCGGTGGTCTTTGTTTGGACGCCAGGTCACGTTGGCATCCTGGGGAACAAACGTGTTGACAGGCTGGCCAAAGGGGCGATCGGTGCCCCAGCTATGGAGATCGGCCTCCCGGCTCGTGATAAGCAGTTGGTGTTGCACCGTAAGGTGCTTGGGATGCGGACTGATGAGTGGCATGGCCTGACTTCCCCAAATAAACTGCGAGCTGTTAAGGAGACGACCGATGTGTGGCGGTCCAGTCCCTCCCTTAGTTTGCTGTAACATTGTCGAAAGAGGTGTGGTCACGGTAAAAGACAGTTTTGAGCATTGTGCCTGGGGACAAGGCACTTCTTCGTCTGGTGATCCCAAAAGATTTGATGGCACATGTACATTCATGGAGTATACAAGGCTCTTGCTGCAGGAAGAACATTGCAAAAACATTTTCAGATCTAGTTCTGTTGAATGATTGAGGTCAATCACCACTAAGGAATCAATATAATCAAGCTGCAGTCACTAGTGTATATAATAAATTGCCTTTGATAAGATAGTCCAACTTATAGAAATATCAGGGTACTTACAGGATCACCCACCCCAATTTCAAATCCTGCTGAATTTTGTTTTATTTTGTGTTGTCTGTGGTGAGTATTATGTGAGGAAATTTCATTCATTCCGTGTGCATGAAAAAGTTATGTTTTAAGCCTTTCTTTACAGATTATAGTTATTGTAATGCTGTATTATAATAATGAATTTCATATTATTTTCATCTAACAAAATACATGCATTTGAAGTGGTAAACTAGAAACATAAAACATGAACATAAAATTCAAAATAACATTTTAAAACAGAAAAAAATTAAAATAAATAATTAGAATAACAATGAATGCTTAAATAGTATAATTAGTATGCTGGAAATACTCGGACAGTACACTGTATAGGCCTACAGCTTATTTTCCAAAATTGGTATTTTAGAAACCAGTTTTATTACACTAGGATGTATGTGGCATGTGAAACCTCTTTAATTTGTTATGAAAATGTTTTAATTTTTCAAAATTAATGATGGTGAGGTATTTTGCAAAACGTCAGATTATTACAAAAGTTGTTTACACAATTTTCAAGAATTTTGCTTACATTTCAATTTTTTTACAAAAACACATTTTTTATATATCATTGTTTTGAAGATATTTCCTCTTAACCTAATATGCCATATTACTTTTTGGGTGTTTTTTACCCTTAAAAGTGAAATTGGGGAAAAACAAAAAAATGTGTACTGCATTATTTAGACCCCTTTACGTAACTATCAGGGTTCATAAAGATCGTTTTGTTAAACCAGGGAATGTTCCCTTGTTAGTCATTCAGTTGTTGTTGCCTCTATCAATGAATATGTTGCCAATTCAGCTCGTGTAAGTACTTGCTACTTTAGTGGGAAAGTTAATCACTGAAATTAGGTTAAGCATTCTCACCAGCTACTAATGATCCCCCCTATTGTCAGCCTTTGTCAAAAAATTGATAATGAAATCATCCATTATAAAGAAATCTTTGGTTCTGGAATACAGGTTGTTTGGCTATTATAGGTACAAAAAAAGGGTGGGTAGAGGACAATGAAACTAGGAAATAATCCTAACAAACAGAGGTCCAGAAACCAATTGTTCCCCTGATAAGCCATATGCGCAAGTGTAGCCACGCCAGTGTTAAATCACTGTTAATGCATATGTCTACATTTATACTGCAGATTTACTGCTGGAATGTTACTGGTAGTTAGTAGAATACATTACTTTCATTGGTGTGAAGGGAAGAATACCTTGAAGCAACCAGTCACAGCTGAAGTTTCGGGCTATGCCAGTAACGTGTGAGCAGCAAGGCTGCAGTGTAAGCATGACCTTATGTTCCAGGTATCAGTTTGCACAGTGAACAATACACACATTGTGCATGTGTCGCAGTAGAAGCTGTTCCTGCAGTTCTTCAGGCACAACTTGCATAAACTTTGCTATAGTAGACTATACCTCTTCTGGGGCTGAAACCAACTTGTTCATTGTAAAGGAGGTTGTAGTTATTTAAGTAATTGATTAGACTATTTTTCATTATTGTTTCTACTATTTTAGAAATGAGGCAATATTGAAATTGGTCTCTAGTCTTTTGAATTTTCCTCCAACATTTTGAGCATAGGTAATATTTCAGCTTTCTTAGGCATTTGTGGAAGTAGCCGGAATTGCATGATTAAATAAATATGTTAGCAACTCTTTTATGGTATTTATGAGTTCTTTAAAGACATAAGCTGGGATTTCATCTAGACCTGGCAGTTTCTTTTTTTTAATTGGTGCACTGCATGCCACTTCTTACTCAGCTGTTGGCAGGAGCACAATTAAGTTTGCTTGCTGGTTCTTGTGAATCCAGTTGTTTTCTCCCTAAGATTTGTCATCTCCCAGTTGATAGTGTTCCGAGGTGCTTTGTTTTAGTTTTCTGCCTTCAGTAATATTTTGTTGTTTGTCAGCTTCTTTGCAGCTAGCAGTACCTTTCTGTACATTTTTCTGTATTTTTCACAAAACTGCAAAAAAGTTGGATCATTTTTTTCCCTTGGTTAATGCCAGTTACCTAATAGTTCAAGGAGATTTTTGATACCTTGTCATCCTTAATTTCTTTTTGAAGTTCCAGGGTATACAGTTTTTTTATTAATCTTCAAATTGTAATTAAAATAGTGCCATGAATTTATTAGAAATTTTATTTGCCTGTTTCCCTCCATACGCTCCCTCTCACTTTTTATGTTGTAACTAGGCTGCAGATTTATAGAGATTTGATTTTGAGAAGACCCTTTACAATCATTAAATTTCACTGGCTTTTTAATGTAAATATTTGTTTGTAATGAATGACAGAGATAATGTTAGATTTGAACAACTTTATTGCTTTTGTTCTATTGATATCTGTTACTGTATGGTCCATTATTGACGGAGATTGTTTATTTAGTTTGGCCAGGCGGTTTACAAGTGGAGGTATGCCCAAACTGCACAGTATATACAGGAAGGTATCACAGACATTATTTGACTTCATTGTATTGATATTAAATCACAACAGATATTTCTTTTCGTTTCTGGGCTAGATACTGTTCCTAGTCTCTGAGTTTTGAGAAAGCTGTGTATCACCCCATTAGCAGATCAGTACATACAAAATACCATTAATTTTTCTGTCATATTATGTTCTGTTACCTCTACAGTTCATAATTCAAAATTTTCAACTTCACTTGATACAATGAGGTCATTTCTACCTTTAAATGGAATTCTGTCTCGACTTTGATGTTCCAACCTCCATCTTTTGTGGATGTTTTACTGCAGGAACAGGCCTGCTCTTGTGAGGTTAGAGCTGTATGTCCAGTTTCACTTTGTTTGCACTGGTGTTCAGTAATACATAACATTAAACTGTCCAATGTTTGCAATTCTACTTTCAGTTGCAGAACTTAATTTTTTAGGGATTAAATATTTTTGTGAAAGACTGTTAAACATATGGCTCCACTTATTGTGGTGGTCATCTCTTCTTCATGCCAAAGATTAAAGAGTCATTCAGATGAGGTGGAGGCACATTTTTTTGCCTGTCTGTTACACTAACATTTCAGGTACTGTGATTTCAGTTTCGCCTGATGTTACTACCATTTCTTCTTTTGTTGGTGTAGCTCCTGTGTCTTTCTCTGTTGGTGTTGGTTTTGGTGTTGGTTTTGGTGTTGGTGTTGGTTTTGGTGTTGGTGTTGGTGTGTGTGCTGTTACAGTTTCATCTACCTTTGTAGACATTACTTCAGAGTTACGCACTGCTGCAGCAGCTGCTTTCTTTCGTAGTTGTTACTTCATATTCTAGTGCTGCTGCAGCTTCTTGATAAGTTCGTAGTCAATGGTTTTCCAAAACTATGTTGGCCTTACTTGTGCATAATGCTGTGGAAGTCTCCTTTCTTGTTGGAAGTGCAGTTGTCATAGCTATTATTTCTATAATAAACTCTATTCAGACACACTTTAAACCTCTATCTGAGTAGTGATTTGTCCCTTCTATGCAAATTTGTGCTATATGTGGCTAAGTGGTTTCTGTCTGGATCATCAGTGGAGTGGACTGATAGATTTTCTGTAGATTCTGTTGGCTTTTGGAATTCCTTTGTTCACACAAGGTGATTCATTAAGGTCGTGCTTGTGTGGTATGACTGTAATTATTGCTTTTTCATCGCCTGCTGTACACAGACTCTCTCGTCAGATACTAGCTGCTGTTTTAAGTTAGTTTCTATACATGTAGTTCATGTCACCTAGTATCACAATATATTCTTTTTGCAACACACAACTTTTGTTTCTTACAATCCTTCAGAATTTCCTGCACCCCCCCCCCCCCCCCCCCTGATTCAAGTTTCACAGCATTTGCAAAATTCAGATGTAGCTGGTAGTGTAAAATTTCTGCAATTTTTCTGTTGTGATGAGTGTGTATCAGGTGGATTCATTCAATTCGGAAGACAGACAATTTGTATATACAACTTTTTTGTGGGCAGCCCTGAAACACTCTGGGAGATGAGGACAAACTACTTTGTAGCATATTGCTAAAAGTTAAGTGAATGATTTGACTGCATAGTTAGACATAAATAAAAATTCCTTAAACTTCAGAGGCTGCTTTTTCAAGTGATATTTACATTAAATGTGTTATCTATAAACTAAACTAAGAAAAGATTATGTATGAGGGGTTAAAAGTGCAAAGAAAAAAAATCAAATGATGATATTGCTAACAGTGTTGAATTACATGTAGTGGTAATATTTCAATGATTTTTCTCTTCTTCTTCTCCTTCTTCTCCTCTCTCTCTCTCTCTCTCTCTCTCTCTCTCTCTCTCTCTCTCTCATATATATATATATATATATATATATATATATATATATATATATATATATATAAAAGAGATTTAAAGTAGTGCACATGTATTTGTGCTGCTGTATGTCGAGGACATACGGATTTATATTGACTACTTATTTCTGTTAAGGAATAATGTTTGTGCAATACATGAATGTTCTTTCAGGATGAGGGAAATAGAGAGAGGTTAACCTTGACAGAAGAGGAACAGTTCCTTAGAGACATGGAATTGGCCCGTCGGTTATCCCTCCAGGAAAACTGGCGACGTGTTGCGGGTGATGGAGATTCATCTGTAAGTGAATATAACCATGCAATATATGTACATTCTCCACAAGCCTGATACTTTACTAAAACATATGTTGGGGGCAGGCTGGGGGTGGGGGGACAGTAAGATTATGGTGCAGTCATCTCCAAATTCCAGCCCTCTAAATTATAGTGTTTCTCAAAAAGTGTGTTATCTTCCCTCTGCAGTCAGGCATTAGATATTACACACTTATGCCAGCAGATATCCAATCCTCAAAACTCTTCTTTAATTTGATGATAGCTTGTAGCTCTCTCTGTGATGGGGTTTTAATCTTTTCTAAGCTCTAAAATGATAACTGTATGATTTATTTTTGGGAACAGGAGAAAGTTGCATGGACCATGTCTGGCATCATTACAGTATAGTTTTTGACCAACAATTCATGACCAAGCATAGTGTGAGCAGGTGTGTGACATTTTGAAAAATCCAGGTCTATTTTGCCACAAATATATCTATCTATCTTTTTAATATGTAAATAGTAAGTCTTACTAATTCTCAACCCTTATGGCAAGAACTAATGTGACATTATATATTTAAAATCAAAGAACGCAAGGAGCATAACTCCCCTTCACATCTGATCACACTTTTCAAAGCTCCCCTGCCCCTCCCCCTTCTGGTGATTCAAAATTTTACCGTGTGGATGATTAACATCATCCTTGAAAATCTGTTTTTGTTTTTATCCCCCCTTCATCACCTCTTTTTCATCACCTGTTAGATCATATTTCATTTGTCCTGAATTGTTGTTGATTTCATTTAATGATGTCAAAGCAATTTGCATTCACTGCTTTTTTTTTTTTTTTTTTTTTTTTTTTTTTTTTTTTTTTTTTTTTTTTCAAAATCCCAAAATTCTGGAATAAATTTTGCTCTCACACATTTAATACCAAAAAGTGTGAAAGATCATGGCAAGCACAAATTGGTATGCCAATACCACCAGTGACATCTATGACTGTGATTCAGCTGTTTTTCATCATTATTACTTTCATTTTTCCATGATTTCATTGATTGATAATGTTTTATGGCATCAAAGACACTAACAATCTTAATCATCAACACAGTTGTCTTCAAAATGATCATAACACTCGGACATTCTTGTCTTATTCGTGGGAGACTATTTATTTATTTATTCGTTCATCTGGGAATTACATTAAAATGATACAAAATTTCTCAACATAATACAGTGTAAAATATAGCTCAAAATATTCATACATAGATACATACAGAATATATAAGTATACTTTTATGAGGATAGGACAGGTGATCTCCTGTGGGCTCGATGAAGGGACAATCCTGGTATTTGCCTGAAATAATTTCAGAAAACCATGGAAAACCTAAATCAAAATGGCCGTACAAACTGTGTCCTTTCAAATATGAGGTCAGTGTCTTAACAGCTGCACAGCTTCATGTCCTCCTTCCTTAGTCCACTTAAAAAACTGAGTCTGCCCCCCCCCCCCCCCGCCCCCCCTCCCCTTTGCCCCTATGATTTAGATGCTGAGTCTGTGAGAATAACAAGACATTACTATCATGCACTATAGATCTTGGCATATCATTTTCATGTGAAAACATTAGGTGTGATCATGTATTGAAGAAACATTCTGTACTCCTGTAAGTAATCTTTAACTGTGTAGTATGTTTTACTTAAGATGAATGTTTTAGCTACCTTTTTTAACAAATGTGTTTCAGTCATCTTTTCCATCTCCTTGAGCAATTTATTACACAACTTTATTCCCTGATAGAAAATGCTATTTTTCAGTTGTTTTATTTTTCCTTCGTAGATGTGACTCCAAACTGGTTCTTGTTTCATTGTCATGTATACTAGAAGCATTAGTGAAATACTTACTATTTTTCCTGATATGCGAAATTGATTGGTAGATGCACTCACTCTGTGCAGTAAGGATACACATTTTTAAACAGTTTTTTCAATGAACTCTACTACTATTTCTAATCATTCATTTATGGTTATTTTCTGCAGTTTAAAAATTTTATCCCTGTTCTGTACATTTGATATACAGAAATGAATCCCACAGCTATTAATTGAGCACACATTGGAATAATATGTCACAAGAAGACACTGGTTGTTACAAACTGATGATAGACATTCTGTTTGGTACATTTTTGTGAGTTCATTTCATGTCGCTTGGCAATTAATATTCATCCCTAAAACATTGTGTTTGTTTCAGACTGTATAGATTTATTACCTATGTTTGATGTGACAGAATTGGATTCGCTCTTCATGCTGAAGTGCATACTGTTTTTATTTATGATCAGTGATGATTTAATATGTACTGCCCAATTGTAAACACCCTTTATTTGCTTCCTCTAATAGGAGTCCTGGTGTTTCCTCAGTGACTACGGTGTTGCTGTCATCAGCAGAGAAGACTTTTTCCTCCATATCTTACATTGTCTGGAAAGTCACTGATATAAATGATGTACTAAGAGGAATGGTCAATATTCGGGAATACAACAGTAATGGTCTTCAGAAGCAAAAATGTCAGGTAAACGTGAACTCTAAAATGTATACCTTAATAGCTATGAGCACTTCTTCAGTACAAAAATGTTTTTTCACAATAGTGAAGATGGAAAAAGTGTTCATAGCTCCTAAGGTATGCGTTTTTACAGCCAATGTTTACTAGACATTTTTACTTAAAATGATCATTCCTGTCATATCCCTGAATATTGACCCTTCCTCGAGGGACATCCTTTATATTAAGAACAGAACTGGACCCAATACACTGCCCTAAGGAATAACTGCATTAATGTAATTCTTGCTGTTTTTTACTTTTTGTACTAACAATTTATAGTCAGCATGTGTGTGAACTCTCCCTACTTTCTGCATCCAAATTTTCAGGTAAAACTGTAACCACTTATTTGCTATTTCTCTTACGTCTACTGCTTCTAGCTTGTTAAGTAATATCCTATGGTCAACACTCTCAAAAGCCTTGGAAAAGTCGAAAGGTATACCTGTATTGTAATCATCGTTGTGAAGATATTTGAATACCACTTTGGAAACAAAACTATGCTTTATTAAAAATGATGTCTTTAGTCATATAATTCATTACATTAGCCTTCATAAGTGATTTGAACTACTTGCTACAGTACCTTTCTTTAGTAAGGGCACGACTTGTGTGTGCTTTAGGTACTCTGGAAAAATATCTTGGTTGAAGGACTCATTTATTACTTTGTTAATTAGGCTTTCATTCTGCATATGCACACCTTTGGAACAGAGACTGGAACCTTATCTCTGCCTATTGACCTTTTTTCTACATTGGCTTTGTGACTTAAAGTGTCGTTCTGGGGAAACTTCATTGTGCTTGCTGCGTAAGCCATTGTGGGTGCTACATGTATTTTAGGAAAATTTTATTGCAGCTTCTATGCACTACCAGAGGAACAGTAATTTACAAAATTTGCCAATACCTAATGAGTTTTTATTATTTTAACCCCATCTTTGAAGTGTAAGTTGTTACACTTATCTGAATTCTCACATTTCCAGTTGCAGGATTTATGAAACCCAATACTACTTGGCTTTCATTTTCTGCATTATATACTGTTTGGTCATTGATTGATTTTTTTTTCACTTAGCAATATCCTCCTGTATATGTTTTATGTCTATGATAGTAATCTGGGAACCATGGTTTGTTGTAGTGTTACAGTAAAATATTGAGAAATTTAAGTGTATTGGAGGACTTTCTTATACCCACAATTATCCAACTCCTTAGCTGCTGTTGTTGAAATACCTACTTTTTGGAAATGTCTCCTCAAAAATCAGTTTGTGATCTGCAGAATTTAGAGAATTTGGCCTCTACTTTGTTTCCTGTATAAACTTCTTCCCAAGTTTTATTTGCCGATGGCCTAGAAAAATTGTGTATTTTATGTACTGATCAGATCCATAGTTGAGCGAGTTCTATCAACCTTGTCTTCACCTTTATTATCTGACGGTAATGATTAGAAAGACAAAGATCTCTTATAAATACTTCACTATTTCCCAGCCAGTATCTAGAAGTACACGGTCTAAGACTGACACTGAACTTTTTGATACCCTAGTAAGTGTTTACCATTTGTGGCATAGCAGAAGTGCTCAAAATACTTAGGAAGATTCTGCTAATTTAACCCTTAACTTCTGTGTTAGCTCTCATGTCTCAACATACTATTACATTAGTAAAAAAAATGTGATTCCAGTCATTTGTATTAATTTATTATGCAATCAGTTTGTCATTAACAGACCATCTTCAGGTGTCTACATACAATGAAAAATCATAAGATGATACAATAAGTCATTACAAAAAAATAATGCATATAGCACTCACCATTCATAATGTATTGAGAACTTAAAATGTGAAATCACAGTCGGACAACTCATAATCCCTATCAGCCATCGTGGCATAAGACAATCTCTCCAGTTGACAATAATATAGTGTCCATTATTCTGTGGCAAAAACATTTTATAGTAATCATGTAACATTTGATTCTCACAAGGGAAACTCCCCATTGCACCCCTCTTAGATTTAGTGGTAAGATGGCCCTGTGGATAGCCCATCAAACACTGAATACAGATCAAGCGTGAAAATGGAGGTCTACTGAACTGTAAAAAAGAAGAAGAATTGAACCAGTGAATGGCCCAAGCTCAAGATCTGCAACATCTGGTGAATATGTATAGCCACCATGCCATTGTTCCGTAGCCATGGTTTTGGACTGCAAAGGAGGAGATCTGTGTTCAAATTATCTCATGCCCCCACCCACTTCCCCACCCCCCTACCCCACAAAATTATGAACTGTCCATCGGTCATTGACAAGTCTGTTCTTCGCTGTATTCAAATTTGTGTCTGTGTCATGATGTAACATCCGTTTGCAACAGTAAGGTGTAAGGAAGGGACTTCCAGATGTATGTACCTCCTATTTGTTACACACAAGTACCACATTATGAGTCTTGCATTCCAATTTGGAAGTTTTGAATCTTAAATTCCTTTGTTGTAACATAGTTCACACCCATTTATTTGTTTTCTTTTCTGTGAGAGGTCCATGCCTGCATCTCGCCTGCTCTCACTATTCATCACAATTACTTGCGACGGTAATATATTCTTGTCACGTGACTCGTAGTCTATAACTAATGTACAGTATGGCAATTGCCAAGATTATGGGAGGAGAACACACACATCAGTGACAGGATGGAAAATACATGAATTTGTGAAATAAAAGGGGATACAAGGGAGATTTGAACACACATCTTCCACACCATGGGCCAACACAGTGACATTACAACTGCAACACTGCAGCTATAGAATTTCACTTGATGTTGCAGATCTTGAGCTTGGACCATTCACTGTTTTGATTTTGCTTCTTTTTTCACCATTCAGTCCACCTTCTTCCTGTTTTTATGTTTGATCAGTTTTCAGTTTTTGATGGGCTATCTACTGGGCCATTTTACCATTAAATCGGAGGGGAATTGGGGGGGGGGGGGGGGTGGGGGCTGCAAAGAGTTGTTTTCCTTCTCTGTAACAAATGTCAACTGTTAGTCTGTTATGAAGAGAGTATAATGCATAACCAAAGAGTGGTCTGTAATTTTAAATCACAGATACTACTCGACGTGGGGTATGTTAATATCATTGAATCAGTAACAAAGTAAAGAGGAGAATGAAGACAGAAAATACCTTACGTATGACCTATTGTTATAGTAAATTTTAAAGTAGTAGTATAGTAAATTACAAAATGTTGAAGTAGAATGAACATCACCATCTTGACAACCAATAACCTTAAGTAAACAATTTACAAAGCATTATGTTATCAGTCTTACTTCATCTATATAAAATACAGTCAGTAGTAGCTTAATAGTGATCTATGTAGCCTAAAACTGAGTTAAACATC
The DNA here is from genome assembly GCF_021461385.2 of Schistocerca piceifrons. Classification (NCBI taxonomy): domain Eukaryota; kingdom Metazoa; phylum Arthropoda; class Insecta; order Orthoptera; family Acrididae; genus Schistocerca; species Schistocerca piceifrons. The sequence continues at coordinate 578,268,786 of NC_060149.1, forward strand.
TGAGGAGAATGACATTTGAATAGCCATGTACTGAAAGTGAACCTAGCATATGAATGTACAGATCTTGTAAAATCAATGTGTATTCAGTCTATTAATATAAAAATAGCACTACTGCAAATTTTGAGCAGCCCCTCTTAGATTGTTGGCAGCTGATGCTGTCATTTGCTGCCCAGTAAAGTCATCAGCAGATAAAAACAATTTAGAAAAGATATTTATATGATTCATGAAGTGGCTGTTAACTCTGTATAAGGAAAGGTGTGAGGTCATCCAAATAGTACTGAACAGAGTTGTTAAATTTTGGCTACATAATAAATCACACAAATCTAAATGCTGTGAATTGAACTAGATAATTAGGGATTGCAGTTATAGACAACTTGAACTAAAACAGTAACATAGATAATTTTGTATGGAAAGTGAACCAAAGGTGGTGTTTTATTGCCAGAACACTTAGAAGATGCAACAGCTCTACTAAAAAGACTGCCTATGTTAGGCTTGCCTATCCATCCTCTTCTTGCGTATGGCTGCACCGTGTGGGATCCACTTCAGTTAGGACTGATGCAAGTCAATGAAAAAGTACAGAGGAAGACAGCTCATTTTGTATTATTGGGAAATAGAGGAGTGTGTGTCATGGATATGATAGGTGAATTTGGGTGACAACCATTCAAATTAAGGTGTTTCTTGTTGCAGCTAGATCTTTTCATGAAATTTCAATCACCAACTTTCTCCTCCAAATATGAAAAAAAAATTTTTTGATGCCAGCCTACATAGGAGGAAATGATCACTGTAATAAGTATGAAACTATAGCTTACATAGAAAATTTAAGTATTCATTTTTCCTGCATGATGTTAAGAGTGTCAAACGGTACAGAAATAGTCTGAAGATGGTTAGATGAAACCTCTGGCAGACACTAAGTGAAGACTATGTAGATATACAGGCTGTTACAAAAAGGTACGGCCAAACTTTCAGGAAACATTCCTCACACACAAATAAAGAAAAGATGTTATGCGGACATGTGTCCGGAAACGCTTAATTTCCATGTTAGAGCTCATTTTAGTTTTGTCAGTATGTACTGTACTTCCTCAATTCACCGCCAGTTGGCCCAATTGAAGGAAGATAATGTTGACTTCGGTGTTTGTGTTGACATGCGACTCATTGCTCTACAGTACTAGCATCAAGCACATCAGTACGTAGCATCAACAGGTTAGTGTTCATCATGAACGTGGTTTTGCAGTCAGTGCAATGTTTACAAATGCGGAGTTGGCAGATGCCCATTTGATGTATGGATTAGTATGGGGCAATAGCCGTGGTGCGGTATGTTTGTATCGAGACAGATTTCCAGAACAAAGGTGTCCCGACAGGAAGACGTTCGAAGCAATTGATCGGTGTCTTAGGGAGCACAGAACAATACAGGCTATGAGTCAGGACTGAGGAAGATCTAGAACGACGAGGACACCTGCAATGGACAAGGCAATTCTTCGTGCAGTTGACGATAACCCTAATGTCAGCATCAGAGAAGTTGCTGCTGTACAAGGTAACGTTGACCACGTCACTGTATGGAGTGTGTTACGGGAGAACCAGTTGTTTCTGTACCATGTACAGCATGTGCAGGCACTATCAGCAGCTGATTGGCCTCCACGGGTACACTTCTGTGAATGGTTCATCCAAAAATGTGTCAATCCTCATTTCAGTGCAAATGTTCTCTTTAGGATGAGGCTTCATTCTAACATGATCAAATTGTAAATTTTCACGATCAACATGTGTGGGCTGACGAGAATCCGCACGCAATTGTGCAATCACGTCATCAACACAGATTTTCTGTGAACGTTTGGGCAGGCATTGTTGGTGATGCCTTGATTGGGGCCCCATGTTCTTCCACCTACACTCAATGGAGCACGTTATCATGATTTCATAAGGGATACTCTACCTGTGCTGCTAGAACATGTGCCTTTACAAGTGCGACACAACATGTGGCTCATGCACGATGGAGCTCCTGCACATTTCAGTCGAAGTGTTCATACGCTTCTCAACAACAGATTCAGTGACTGATGGATTGGTAGAGGTGGACCAATTCCATGGCCTCCACGCTCTCCTGACCTCAACCCTCTTGACTTTCATTTATGGGGGCATTTGAAAGCTCTTGTCTACGCAACCCCGGTACCAAATGTAGAGACTCTTCGTGCTCGTATTGTGGATGTCTGTGATACAATACGCCATTCTCCAGGGCTGCATCAGGGATTCCATGCGATGGAGGGTGGATGCAATTATCCTCACTAACGGAGGACATTTTGAACATTTCCTGTAACAAAGTGTTTGAAGTCACGCTGGTACGTTCTGTTGCTGTGTGTTTCCATTCCATGATTAATGTGATTTGAAGAGAAGTAATAAAATGAGCTCTAACATGGAACGTAAGCATTTGCAGACACATGTCCACATAAAATATTTTCTTTTTCTGTGTGAGAGGAATGTTTCCTGAAAGTTTGGCAGTACCTTTTTGTTACACCCTGTATAACAATGAGTGGTAGCTACTTCTGCATCACTCAGCATTGCTAATACAGGCATAACTGAAATGGTTGAGATGCGAAAACAAAGTGAAAAAGTATCGTAGGGTTTTCATTAAATACCATCACTATAGATGATACATTAAATGCCTAATTCGTGCTTAGTGTAAAAAAAATATTGTGTGGTATCTGTTGGACGAAGTATATGTGGATTTGTAGTGCAAACAGTTATCAGGGTAAAAAAAAAAAAAAAAAAAAAAAAAAACAGAAAGTAAGGTTACATTCCTTACTGTCTCATCATCTATGTTATGATACCAACTTAAAACAAAATGTTTGTGAGCAGAGGCCTCTAATGTTTTAAGAATATCACAGTTCAAACTGAGATATGAGTATCAATAAGAAGGACACAAAGAATGATTGTGCATAAATATATACGTGCTTAATAAAGTGCATCTCAATACTTAATTCAGATAACATACAATTAAGAATCTCACAAGTGTGAAATTGAATAACCCTTTACTGGAAGTGACAGAACATCTAATTATGAATGTTAACAATACATCTATAAGTTGGAAATTTAGTACCATGTAATATGAGTGTATGGTGACAATACACATATGCAACAAAAGTAATTGAGTAGCAATATGCACATATACAGATGTCAGTAGTATCAATAGAAGGGCAGTGGATTGGTGGAGCTGTAATTCGCACTCAGATGATTCATGTGCAAAGGTTCCTGACAGGATTATGGCCACACAATGGGAATTAAGACTTTGAACACAAGAGTGGTAGGTTTGAGTTAGATGCATGTTATGTACAGTTTCAGAAATATTATGGAATTCAGTATTCTCCAATTTGCAGTGTCAAGAGTGTGCTGAGAATACCAAATTTCAGGCATTACCTCTCACCACAGTCAAAGCAGTGACCAACGGATATCACTTAGTGACATAGAGCAATGGCCATTGGATAGAGCTGTCAGTGCGAAGAGACAAGCAACACTGTGAGAGAGACTGCAGAACTTAATGTGGAACATAGAACAAACTTGTCCATTAGGACAGTGCAGTGAAATTTGGTGTTAATGGCCTATGGCAGCAGATGACCTATGCAAGTGCCTTCACTAACAGCATGTCAGCATGTGTAGTGCCTCTCCTGGGCTCATGACCATATCGACTGGACCCTAGACAACTGGAAAATGAGGGCCTGGTCAGATGAGTCCAGATTTCAGTTGATATGAGCTGATGGTAGGGTTAGTGTGGCACAGAGCCCATGAAGCCATGGATCCAAGTTGTCAACAAGGCACTGTGCATGTTGGTGGTGGCTCCATAATTATGTGGGCTTTGTTTACATAGAATGGACTGGATCCTCTGGTCCAACTGAACCAACCATTAACTGAAAATGATTGTTTTGGGTGCTGGAGATCATTTGCAGCCATTTTCATAAACAATGTTGTCTTGTCACTGGGCCACAGTTGTTTGCAATTGATTTGAAAAACATGGAAGACAGTTCAAGTGAATGATTTGGCCACCCAGATTTCCTGACATGAATCCCACTGAATATTTAAGACACATAATTGAGAGGTCAGTTAATGCACAACATCCTGCACCAGCAACACTTTCACAGTTGTGGGCAGCTAGAGATGCAGCATGGCTCAATATTTCTGCGGGGGAGTTCTAACAACCTGCTGAGTCCATTCAAGTTCGAGTTGCTGCACTACGCCAGCCAACAGAAGGTCCAACATTATATTATGAGGTATCCAATGGCTTTTAGCATCTCAGTGTATATCATATGGCCCACTCGTATGGGTATATTCTCCTCATATCATAACATTATTTCTGAGAACTGTTAAAGCCTGATCAACAATTTCCAGAACAGATTCACTGCTATTTCTGCCTGGCAAAAACCCATACTCATTGTTTCAAAGGAGATCATGCTTTTCAAAATAACAGCTCAATTGAATATTGACTCGGAGTTGTTTATCACCCTTTTTGAATACAGGGATAACTTTTGAGATTTTGAATGAATCCAGAAAAACTCCATACTGTAAACATTCATTAAAAATAAAACTTGGTGGCTTACTTATGAGTGAACTATTAGTTCAACAACATGCTTAGACATCCGATAGCAGTCCATACTTTCAGAATTAGATAATTTGGAAACAGTTTTACAAACATTATCAGGTGTGATTTTATCCCATTGAACTAAGGCCCTTCAGACAGCTGGGAACCAAGCTGGTTCCTTACAGATGTGTCAGTGCCCTTGTCAGAGTTCTCCGATTGAAGTGACAAAGTAGCCATTCAATTCTCCTGGACCAACCAGATTTTGACATACATGGCTGGAAGAATTATTTTGTCTGATAATTTCCCATGCTGCCTTACACTTACTTGGAACACCTTCTCTGTATCTTTTGCTGCTGTTTGGCTTGTATAAGCTTAGCTTTGTAATACTTTTTACTTCTATTGTGAGCATTGTAATCCAGAGCCCTCTGTTCAGCCCATCGATTATCCTAACTTTTATGTATTTGATTCAGTATGAGCATGTTTTCTCTAATTTCTCTCTGTTCTTTTTTGTACCAGTTAATTTTTATATCTTTGCATTTACTTGAGGAGCTAATTTTTGGTAATGGGGATGGGAAAACCACAAGAATTTAGATTTTTTTTAAAATCTTCAGAATCGTTGTCAACTCAAGTTTTTCTACATCTACATCTACATTGATACTCCGCAAGCCACCCAACGGTGTGTGGCGGAGGGCACTTTACGTGCCACTGTCATTACCTCCCTTTCCTGTTTCAGTCGCGTATGGTTCGCGGGAAGAACGACTGTCTGAAAGCCTCCGTGCGCGCTCTAATCTCTCTAATTTTACATTCGTGATCTCCTCGGGAAGTATAAGTAGGGGGAAGCAATATATTCAATACCTCATCCAGAAACGCACCCTCTCGAAACCTGGCGAGCAAGCTACACCGCGATGCAGAGCGCCTCTCTTGCAGAGTCTGCCACTTGAGTTTATTAAACATCTCCGTAACGCTATCACGGTTACCAAATAACCCAGTGACGAAACGCGCCGCTCTTCTTTGGATCTTCTCTATCTCCTCCGTCAACCCGACCTGGTACGGATCCCACACTGATGAGCAATACTCAAGTATAGGTCGAACGAGTGTTTTGTAAGCCACCTCCTTTGTTGATGGACTACATTTTCTAAGCACTCTCCCAATGAATCTCAATCTGGTACCCCGCCTTACCAACAATTAGTTTTATATGATCATTCCACTTCAAATCGTTCCGTACGCATACTCCCAGATATTTTACAGAAGTAATTGCTACCAGTGTTTGTTCCGCTATCATATAATCATACAATAAAGGATCCTTCTTTCTATGTATTCGCAATACATTACATTTGTCTATGTTAAGGGTCAGTTGCCACTCCCTGCACCAAGTGCCTATCCGCTGCAGATCTTCCTGTATTTCGCTACAATTTTCTAATGCAGCAACTTCTCTGTATACTACAGCATCATCCGCGAAAAGCCGCATGGAACTTCCGACACTATCTACTAAGTCATTTATATATATTGTGAAAAGCAATGGTCCCATAACACTCCCCTGTGGCACGCCAGAGGTTACTTTAACGTCTGTAGACGTCTCTCCATTGATAACAACATGCTGTGTTCTGTTTGCTAAAAACTCTTCAATCCAGCCACACAGCTGGTCTGATATTCCGTAGGCTCTTACTTTGTTTATCAGGCGACAGTGCGGAACTGTATCGAACGCCTTCCGGAAGTCAAGAAAAATAGCATCTACCTGGGAGCCTGTATCTAATATTTTCTGGGTCTCATGAACAAATAAGGCGAGTTCGGTCTCACACGATCGCTGTTTCCGGAATCCATGTTGATTCCTACATAGTAGATTCTGGGTTTCCAGAAATGACATGATACGCGAGCAAAAAACATGTTCTAAAATTCTACAAGAGATCGACGTAAGAGATATAGGTCTATAGTTTTGCGCATCTGCTCGACAACCCTTCTTGAAGACTGGGACTATCTGTGCTCTTTTCCAATCATTTGGAACCCTCCGTTCCTCTAGAGACTTGCGGTACACGGCTGTTAGAAGGGGGGCAAGTTCTTTCGCGTACTCTGTGTAGAATCGAATTGGTATCCCGTCAGGTCCAGTGGACTTTCCTCTATTGAGTGATTCCAGTTGCTTTTCTATTCCTTGGACACTTATTTCGATGTCAGCCATTTTTTCGTTTGTGCGAGGATTTAGAGAAGGAACTGCAGTGCGGTCTTCCTCTGTGAAACAGCTTTGGAAAAAGGTGTTTAGTATTTCAGCTTTACGCGTGTCATCCTCTGTTTCAATGCCATCATCATCCCGTAGTGTCTGGATATGCTGTTTCGAGCCACTTACTGATTTAACGTAAGACCAGAACTTCCTAGGATTTTCTGTCAAGGCGGTACATAGAATTTTACTTTCGAATTCAATGAACGCTTCACGCATAGCCCTCCTTACGCTAACTTTGACATCGTTTAGCTTCTGTTTGTCTGAGAGGTTTTGGCTGTGTTTAAACTTGGAGTGGAGCTCTCTTTGCTTTCGCAGTAGTTTTCTAACTTTGTTGTTGTACCACGGTGGGTTTTTCCCGTCCCTCACAGTTTTACTCGGCACGTACCTGTCTAAAACGCATTTTACGATTGCCTTGAACTTTTTCCATAAACACTCAACATTGTCAGTGTCGGAACAGAAATTTTCGTTTTGATCTGTTAGGTAGTCTGAAATCTGCCTTCTATTACTCTTGCTAAACAGATAAACCTTCCTCCCTTTTTTTATATTCCTATTAACTTCCATATTCAGGGATGCTGCAACGGCCTTATGATCACTGATTCCCTGTTCTGAACATACAGATTCGAAAAGTTCGGGTCTGTTTGTTATCAGTAGGTCCAATATGTTATCTCCACGAGTTGGTTCTCTGTTTAATTGCTCGAGGTAATTTTCGGATAGTGCACTCAGTATAATGTCACTCGATGCTCTGTCCCTACCACCCGTCCTAAACATCTGAGTGTCCCAGTCTATATCTGGTAAATTGAAATCTCCACCTAAGACTATAACATGCTGAGAAAATTTATGTGAAATGTATTCCAAATTTTCTCTCAGTTGTTCTGCCACTAATGCTGCTGAGTCGGGAGGTCGGTAAAAGGAGCCAATTATTAACCTAGTTCGGTTGTTTAGTGTAACCTCCACCCATAATAATTCACAGGAACTATCCACTTCTACTTCACTACAGGATAAACTACTACTAACAGCGATGAACACTCCACCACCGGTTGCATGCAATCTATCCTTTCTAAACACCGTCTGTACCTTTGTAAAAATTTCGGCAGAATTTATCTCTGGCTTAAGCCAGCTTTCTGTACCTATAACGATTTCAGCTTCGGTGCTTTCTATCAGCGCTTGAAGTTCCGGTACTTTACCAACGCAGCTTCGACAGTTGACAATTACAATACCGATTGCTGCTTGGTCCCCGCATGTCCTGACTTTGCCCCGCACCCGTTGAGGCTGTTGCCCTTTCTGTACTTGCCCAAGGCCATCTAACCTAAAAAACCGCCCAGCCCACGCCACACAACCCCTGCTACCCGTGTAGCCGCTTGTTGCGTGTAGTGGACTCCTGACCTATCCAGCGGAACCCGAAACCCCACCACCCTATGGTGCAAGTCGAGGAATCTGCAGCCCACACGGTCGCAGAACCGTCTCAGCCTCTGATTCAGACCCTCCACTCGGCTCTGTACCAAAGGTCCGCAGTCAGTCCTGTCGACGATGCTACAGATGGTGAGCTCTGCTTTCATCCCGCTAGCGAGACTGGCAGTCTTCACCAAATCAGATAGCCGCCGGAAGCCAGAGAGGATTTCCTCTGATCCATAGCGACACACATGATTGGTGCCGACATGAGCGACCACCTGCAGATGGGTGCACCCTGTACCCTTCATGGCATCCGGAAGGACCCTTTCCACATCTGGAATGACTCCCCCCGGTATGCACATGGAGTGCACATTGGTTTTCTTCCCCTCTCTTGCTGCCATTTCCCTAAGGGGCCCCATTACGCGCCTGACGTTGGAGCTCCCAACTACCAGTAAGCCCACCCTCTGCGACTGCCCGGATCTTGCAGACTGAGGGGCAACCTCTGGAACAGGACAAGCAGCCATGTCAGGCCGAAGATCAGTATCAGCCTGAGACAGAGCCTGAAACCGGTTTCCTGTTTGACAATCATACACTGAGTCAGTTCACATTCTTTAACTTGTCAATAAGTAACATAATGTGCCGCTCTCTGTGACCTCTTATCCTTGCCGCACTAATTTCATTTTAATAAAGTGGTTGCTTACGATTAAATGTTAAAAACAATAGAAGATGCTCTGCAAATACTCCACTGGCTAGGCAAGCCACATGTGATGGTGTAAGTTAACAACAATATTGCCTAGACATGCATCATTATGAGTAGGACACATGATAATGCAGTGTAAGTTTAAAGATCTTTTAAAAAAAAAAACCAACAACACATTTTTAATGGTAAAATAATCTACACTAATAGGTGTACAATTAAGTGCGGTAACTTTTTGGTAAATTACTGCTATTATTTTCTGTGATATTTTGGATTCAAACACTTTTTACAAGCAAACTTTTCAATATATTATCAACCACAAAACTGTGTATAATATCTCGATTAAAATTTTGTTCCACTTAAATATTGCTTCCAAGTAAAAGAATAGGTGTGCCAAATTTCATTGCAATCCTTCCAATAGTTTCTGATATGTGTGTTCCTGAAAGCAGTAAACCTTAAGTTGCAGAAAAATCATTTTAAAGTTTGGATGAAGAAAAAAATCCTATCATACCTTAGCTACAACTGCCCATATCCATATTCCATTTCTTCCTCATCATCCTATACTGCTCTTTTATTTTCTCTGCTCCTTTGCCTAACAATTTTTTGTATGTTGTGGATTGAAGTCTCCGCCTTCGCGATTCTTTGCTTATCATTGATCTGCAATATCTGCTCAGTGAAGACTCCAGATGTAAAGTCCAACTTGCTGAGGATGTGAAGTCTTGCCACATTCCCATCGTTAAACATTGCTGCAGCTTCCAAAGCAGAAATCTTCACCACCAAATTGGAAACAAACACAGTCTTTGGACATCTTTTCCAAATAAGAGCATTGAAACTTTCATTTGGGTTCTGTGTTTTCCCATGCAGACATTTTTCTAGCGGTTCTGGTGAAGCCAGTGCTCTAAAAGTTGGTTTAATGGCCATTGAAACCTCATAAGGAAAGTTATTTGTATTGGTATAAGCTTCTCCACTTTCCTTATTTTTCAAAAATTTGCACCATTCATTAGAACAGAGGCCGTGTTGAATTGTAGTGTCTGTCAGCAAGTAATGAAACCAAATAGCCCATACTTTCTTTCCTCACACTGTCCAAGCTTGTGAGGTTACTTCTAATTGCAGCACCATAATAGAATTGTAGGCTGTCAATTCTCTTCTTTGTTAGTCTGTTTTTACCTCCCAGTGGCTTCCCATCCTCTAGTAGCTTGCCTTTGTCTGAAACAAGTCTTCGGAGTTGTCCACCCATCCTCTTCTGAATATGGCCTAAGCACTCCAGTTTCTCAGTAGTGCAATCTTTTCCATAGGGCCGACTTTAAACTATGTTCTTCAAAGCACTAGAGTCTCCATCTCCTAAATACTGTACGTATCTTGCTCCATACTTTTGCAAAGATCTATGGAAAATGAATTTCATACCTGCAGCTTCCATCCCACCACTGGAGCCTGCATAATTTCTGCTACAAACAGCTTTATGGGCTTCTTGCCATTCTGTTTCTTTATGTGCATCAATATATTTCTTGTGCAAGGAACATGCAGAGCAATATTTAGACATCACCTCTAAGTCTGATACTTTTCCAGTGTCGACACTAATGATTGTTGAAACTCCATGCAGTGAAGTATGCCCCCTCTTCATCCAGGAACTGTCACAGGAAACTGCTATATCGTTGCTATTAGTTGCTTCACAATTTTCGTGAATTGCCCCCAGGACTACAATTTTCATGCTCTCTTCACTTACTTCTGCAACTGCACTGAGGAGAGCAGTATTCATTGCAGAAAATTTTAGGGGAGGACCAGGCATTTTCATAATACCACATAAATGGTTTCCACCAGCTCTTCCAATCCCTATACATCTTAGTCCATAAGCAAATCTCATATTGGTTTCATAGATTTTATTACTGGCCTTTGATGTCTTGAATGGTCTGTCAGCATCACAGTTTTGACACAAAATGTGCAATGTGCAAACCAAACCTTCTCTCTTTCCATCACCAACCAAATCCACATTTCCTCCACAAACAGAGCACTTGCAGGCTTTTCTAAGTGCTTCTGCCATCATTTCCAGATCCACAATTCTGAAACCTGTATTTCTGTCATGATTTGTTTCTTCTGACACAATCCCTGTCCCAAGTTTTATTTTAGATGCTCTTGGAGACAAGCTAATGTTTTAATCTGCAGGCTCGACCCTAACCTCAATGTCAGTTTCTCGCTTTATATTGGAAATATGGGACTTACTATATTTTTTAAATACTTTACCAGGCCTAGGCATTGTAAAAAGTGATCAACAGATTCAACCTTGCACAATGAATGGCACAATAAATCAAGTGTCACTCGAATTCCACTGAACAGCACAAAATTTGTTTACAACACTCCACATCCTTCTATATTTTCTAGGTTCACAGGCCAAATTCTGCAATAAAATTTTTCCTCCATTTGGTACATTGAAAAGTGGGCTTGGCACGTTACACTGCTTAGGGTTTTATTTTTTTTATGCCATTTGTAGTTCAAATTTCAAGGAAAAATTTTGGGATAAAAATCTCAATTATATTTACTATCAAATAAGCAAATAAAAATAATTTGTAAATTTTTCATTATTTCTGCCACTACAGATACCTGCAGTGTTTTGAATCACATTTTCCATATCATTTTTGCCAACAAGAGATGATAATACCTGGGGAGAATTTAAAATAGTTGGTAAATGGATAGTGTTGACAATCATGTTACATTGGTTATTTTTCCACCATGAAATACATTCCTGTTTCATCTTATTTGCACAGTATTCGATCTTACCATGCAGTTCGACACTGTTCAGTTTTTGCACAGTCCATATTAGAAAATATTTGAAAAAGATTGTCACCCACAAAATTTTTGTATACTACAGTCTTCAGTGGTTTTTCCTTTGTCTGTTGTTTAGCATGAAACTTTCATTCACTTTCCCCGAGTTGTTTGAACTACCTTGTGGATGATTTGCTGAGTTTTGCCTCGATACCAGATCACTTTTAAAACTGGAAGCATATTCCCTCAACTTCAGTGCTAATTGGGTTATATCACCTGTTGTTGTGCATCACTCAAACAGTGCTATGTCCCAAATGAATGAGAGCGCTTATTTCTGAGAAAAGACAAAGTGAAACTGTCTTACGATTCTGTTGAATTACTGCAACCACAACAGTAGTATTGGGTAGGATGAGTGCCCTAGCTGCAAGAATTTTTGGTGGTATCAGAGGGGTACAATCAAGGTATTACTTAAAACTGGCAGAAGAATGAAATAACAATTGAAATCAGAGAACACAATAGCAGTCGGACTGGTCTGTCTTAAGACACCAATAACCTATGATATACTGTTAATGTAAGAAATTACTTACATCATTTTTTAAGTTATTAAAATTAAAAATCAGGTATGATGCAATGCCTAATGAAGAGTATAAAGCACGGACTGCCAAGAATTCCGCAGGCATGCAGTTCTCTAACTTGTGTGGTCTGTTAACTGGCTGCACACTTCCCCACTATCGCACTACACTGTCTTACTTGTTAGGGGAGGAAGCAGGAAACACACCACGTTTAGATGGCAGTGCAGCTGCGCATGGAACACTAAGTCTTGCATGTTTCTTGGTTGCGTATTTCATAACATGATCACCAACAAACTAATTTTCGATGTTATTTAATTATTTTTGGCATACTGAAATTGTAGGTTTTTGTCACTTAGGTTTAGGTTGCCTTGTAATTACGACTCAGTTTCATAATTTAAAAAGCCTGTAACACACACATCTATCAAAACACTGTATCATGTTTGCGAAAAACATTCTACAGCCTTATCATGAAAGAATTTGTGTTTTAAATGGGAATTGCATTACAGATCGAACAATTCTATCAGCACATGTGCAGGGGTGCTTTCAACTGAAGCAGCAAACTATATACAAGGTGAGGCAGCTAAGTCATAACACCCCTTGTATCTCCCCAACTGTAATAGATACAAAGATGTCGTTTGGACAGTGAATTGCAGGGACAGGGGCTACTTGAATACATCACATTTCATGTTTGTGCTGTTTATTATTAGAGAGATATGAGACCATCTTCAGTTTTTTAAATGGAACCCTATGTTAAATTTTAGCATAACATGATGGGCTTAAACGGACGTTTCAAATATGTGTATATCATAATACACTCCTGGAAATGGAAAAAAGAACACATTGACACCGGTGTGTCAGACCCACCATACTTGCTCCGGACACTGCGAGAGGGCTGTACAAGCAATGATCACACGCACGGCACAGCGTACACACCAGGAACCGCGGTGTTGGCCGTCGAATGGCGCTAGCTGCGCAGCATTTGTGCACCGCCGCCGTCAGTGTCAGCCAGTTTGCCGTGGCATACGGAGCTCCATCGCAGTCTTTAACACTGGTAGCATGCCGCGACAGCGTGGACGTGAACTGTATGTGCAGTTGACGGACTTTGAGCGAGGGCGTATAGTGGGCATGCGGGAGGCCGGGTGGACGTACCGCCGAATTGCTCAACACGTGGGGCGTGAGGTCCCCACAGTACATCGATGTTGTCGCCAGTGGTCAGCGGAAGATGCACGTGCCCGTCGACCTGGGACCGGACCGCAGCGATGCACGGATGCACGCCAAGACCGTAGGATCCTACGCAGTGCCGTAGGGGACCGCACCGCCACTTCCCAGCAAATTAGGGACACTGTTGCTCCTGGGGTATCGGCGAGGACCATTCGCAACCGTCTCCATGAAGCTGGGCTACGGTCCCGCACACCGTTAGGCCATCTTCCGCTCACGCCAACATCGTGCAGCCCGCCTCCAGTGGTGTCGTGACAGGCGTGAATGGAGGGACGAATGGAGACGTGTCGTCTTCAGCAATGAGAGTCGCTTCTGCCTTGGTGCCAATGATGGTCGTATGCATGTTTGGCGCCGTGCAGGTGAGCGCCACAATCAGGACTGCATACGACCGAGGCACACAGGGCCAACACCCGGCATCATGGTGTGGGGAGCGATCTCCTACACTGGCCGTACACCACTGGTGATTGTCGAGGGGACACTGAATAGTGCACGGTACATCCAAACCGTCATCGAACCCATCGTTCTACCATTCCTAGACCGGCAAGGGAACTTGCTGTTCCAACAGGACAATGCACGTCCGCATGTATCCCGTGCCACCCAACGTGCTCTAGAAGGTGTAAGTCAACTACCCTGGCCAGCAAGATCTCCGGATCTGTCCCCCATTGAGCATGTTTGGGACTGGATGAAGCGTCGTCTCACGCGGTCTGCACGTCCAGCACGAACGCTGGTCCAACTGAGGCGCCAGGGGGAAATGGAATGGCAAGCCGTTCCACAGGACTACATCCAGCATCTCTACGATCGTCTCCATGGGAGAATAGCAGCCTGCATTGCTGCGAAAGGTGGATATACACTGTACTAGTGCCGACATTGTGCATGCTCTGTTGCCTCTGTCTATGTGCCTGTGGTTCTGTCAGTGTGATCATGTGATGTATCTGACCCCAGGAATGTGTCAATAAAGTTTCCCCTTCCTGGGACAATGAATTCACGGTGTTCTTATTTCAATTTCCAGGAGTGTATTTAGGTGAATAGTTTTTGAGACACAGGTATGTTCTTGTATTGTGTTTGTCCTTCGATGCGGTGTTGTCCAATGCGACCTTTCCTGTTGACCACTGAGGAACTTAACAGGGAAGGCACTGTTTTCCTGCTTCTCGATGATGCCACAGGTGGCGCACGAGGTAGCTGGAGAGAAGCGTATAAATGTGCTGCTGGAGTAATTAGACATTGCATTTCCATCACAGTTTCTTGGAGCAGACATGTACACCAATGAAGAAAAGTTAGATATGCCATCAAATGGGGTGATTTTGGATGGTTTTGTTGTTATTTTGATTGTAACTTTCGTATATATTCTTAGATTAAATCTTTTGTATATATTCTTAGATTAAATTGATTGTTATGGAAGTGGTAGGGTATATGTGTAACGATTAAAATATCCCAGAACCAGAAGTGTATGTGTAGGTATATTTATCTGAGGCAGTTAAATAAAGTGTCCGAAGTCACCCCATGGATTGGGGTGATTTTGGACACATGTGCATTTTAAATCTCTGTCCGAAGTTACAGTATATAGAGGGCAAATTCGGACAGTTACTGCCTTTTTTATAAATTCTACATGCTTTTTATTTGATTTTGGTGACATTTTATACATTTTGAGGCAGCCCTTTGTTACAAATAAGTGATATGGAATGAGATAATGAATTTTATATGTTACAGATAAGTTTTTATTTTGCAAGAATTTAAATAAAAAGTCTCTTTGTTCACTTCTGCATGAGCTTGTTTAATATTTTCGCTTAAGCGAATGGAAAGATCTTCTGCCTGTTGTTTGAGGAATAAATGCACCCATTCTTCTCCTGGAAAATTATAATGAAATTTATTCTCTTTTCGGCCGGATTTATCAAGGTAGCCTTTAACTAAATATCTAATATCCAATTTAGTGAAGGGTAATCCCCAATGTGCAGCTCACAAGATACCTTGCTTCAACATCTCTTCTTCTTCTTTATTTAGCACTGGCTGTGCTCCAATTTTTTTCGAATGTGCTTCCTGCACTTTATTTTGTAGGGTTGATTTAGGTATACCATACTAATCAAATGCTTTTCTGTACAATAATTTACGACTTTGAATACCATGAACAGCTTTATCTGAAAGTTCTGGGTCATAATTACACTGTACTGTAGCACCTCTCCTACTCTTATACGCTCTTGGCATTGTTCAAAATCGCACCACACAGTACACAGTTTTACAAAAACTGTCATTATTTTATAACCTTGCGTGAGAAACTCGACAAACTTGCACAGAAATGGTCTCAATGCTGTTAGCTACTGAGCGTGTCGACAATTACGCTTACAATAACTTCCTGCTCGGTGCAACAATAGAACGTTTCCACTTTACAATAATGCATGAATTTTTAACAGTGAGACTGTTCGTCAGTTATTCACCTAGGGAAACAATTGACGCAAAATAAAAGTTGTGGAAAGCGATAAATGCAATCTTGTGCTTAAAATAACTGCTGCACGGATGTTAAAATAAGTAACTCTTTGTTTCTGTGCAGTAGCAAAGAGCAAATCAGCCCTACTGTCCAAATTCGGCCTGTTGTCCGAAATCACCCTGTTTGACGGTGCTTCTAGTGCATGGTGAAAACAGAAGAAATGATGTTAGAGCAATAAAGCGATATGGAGAGCTGTATCCTGATCATGAGCATCCTACGCGCCAGCTTCTTGCACATATTTGCAAGAACCTACTTGAATCAGGATCATGGAATGCCATACAGAGGACAAGGCAGAAAACTGCAACTGGCGAGGTACATGAAGAGGGCATTCTAGTGTTGGCACATAACGACCCTACTGTTTTATTGCAATGTCATATAAGTCAGAGAAGTGTTCTACGCATATTGCACCAGCATAGATTTCACCCATTTAACCTCTCATTACATCAAGCACACTCTGGTGTGGATTTCAAACGATGCCAGGAATTTTGCATGTTTGCTCTGCAGCACTTTCATGATGATCCAACATTTCTTCAATGGGTGATTTTTACTAATGAAGTGACTCTGACCAACCATGGTAATGTGAATTTACATAATATGCATTACTGGTCAATAGAGAACCCTCATTGGCTTCAACAGATACAGCATCAGCAACTGTGGAGGGTTAACATGTGGTGCGGCATCATCGGAAATGTCATTGTGGGGCCATATGTCATTCTGGGTATACTAACTGGCAATAACTATGCACAGTTCCTGTGAAACATTCTGCCCATTTTGCTGGAAGAGGTACCACTAACTACATGTCAGTGTATGTGGTTCCAACATGATGGCTGTCCTGCTCACTCTCCCCGTGTGGCTACAGAGCTGTTAAATGAAAAGTTCCCAGATTGTTGGATAGGATGATGTGCTGAAGTGAAGTGGCCAGCCCGGTCTCCTGATTTGACCCCTCTTGATTTTTTTCTGTGGGGAGCAATCAAACATAAAGTGTATGCTCAAATACCAACTACTCCAGATGATGTGAAGCAACGTATCATCGAACTGTGTGCTGGTACTTCACGTTACACCCCCACAAATCATTCAAACGGCAACTACAAATGTGCATTGCAGCAGAGGGGAAGCATTTTGAGCACATGCTTCAGTAAAGTTTTGTATCATGTACAGTATGTATTTTGCATCTTTGTATGTATTTGCTTTGTATTGTGATCAATAGTAAATATTTTCAAATAAAAAAACAAATATGTATGAAGTAATTGTGACCAATAAGGGCCTCCTCATTTACATTTGTATTTCTGTTACTTAAAATGTATTAACATCTTGTAGTATTTTAATACTGTGTGTTGTCTGCTATTTTGGTATCACAGTTGTCAAATAACTGAATAATATTTGCGTGACATCATCAGTTAATTTTTGTGCAAAATATTGCATTATGTATTACTGTTGTCGGCTAAATGGGCATGTTTGTGTAAGAATGGACAGGGAGGAGGGGGTAAGTAGCAGAGACGAGAGAAATAAAAAAGAAATTAAAAGACTGGGTGTGGTGGTGAAATGACAGCTTTGTAGTGAGGCCAGGAGCGTTACAGCAACGTAGGATGTATTGCAGCGAAAGTTCCCACCCGCGCAATTCAGAAAAGCTGGTGTTGGTGTAAAGGATCCAAATGGCACAGGCTGTGAAGCAGTCACTGAGATGAGGGATATCATGTTTGTCAGTGTGTTCAGCAAGAGGGTGGTCCACTTGTTTTTTGGCCACAATTTATCTGTGGCCATTCATGCAGACAGACAGCTTGTTGGTTGTCATGCTTACATAGAATGCAGCACAGTGGTTGCATCTTAGCTTGTAAATCACATGACTGGTTTCACAGGTAGCCCTGCCTTTGATGGGATAGGTGATGTTAGTGACTGCACTGGAGTAGGTGGTGGTAAGAGGATGTATGGGACAGGTCTTGCATCTAGATCTATTACAGGGATATGAGCCATGAGGTAAGGGATTGGTAGCTGGGTTTGTGTAAGGATTTTTTTAAGCACATATACAGGTTCAGGCAGCTAAGTCTTAACACTCAACCATCCTCATTTCTCTTTATTTCTCTCCTTTCCACTACTTACCCCCTTCCCCTCTCCCCTCCCCCTCTCCCCTCCCCTCCCCCTCTCCCCTCCCCTCCCCCTCTCCCCTCCCCTCCCCCTCTCCCCTCCCCCTCTCCCCTCCCCCTCTCCCCTCCCCCTCTCCCCTACCCCCCCTCCCCATCCCCTACCCCCCTCCCCATCCCCTACCCCCCCCTCCCCATCCCCTACCCCCCACTCCCATCCCCTACCCCCCACTCCCATCCCCTACCCCCCACTCCCATCCCCAACCCCCACTCCCATCCCCAACCCCCACTCCCATCCCCAACCCCCACTCCCATCCCCTACCCCCACTCCCCTCACCTACCCCCACTCCCCTCACCTACCCCCACTCCCCTCACCTACCCCCTCTCCCCTCACCTACCCCCTCTCCCCTCACCTACCCCCTCTCCCCTCACCTACCCCCTCTCCCCTCACCTACCCCCTCTCCCCTCACCTACCCCCTCTCCCCTCACCTACCCCACCTCCCCTCACCTACCCCACCTCCCCTCACCTCTGTTCCCTCTGTGTAGTTTTTAGTAATAATTGTATTAAACTTCTGCCTGATTAACCTATACAACCAATGTAAATCACAGTAGGCCTTATTGGATTACATGTTTTCTCTATTTTGGACTGAAATCTCAGTCTTGGTGCCCTTAAGAGTCATGACAATATTACTCTTACATAGAAATGAACATTTTAATGGCTTGTTTTGTGATGTTTTAAAAGTATTAAGGGTTTCTGTCTAACATTTTTTCCATTTGTATGAAAAAACTAATAATTATATCTATATACTGTATCTCGTTCATTATTATGACAGAATTCCCTCTATCTGCTTTTAGTAATAGGGTTTCATAATTTTTAAGCTTCATATTAATATCTTTCAAGCACTTTGTCATCATTATAACTGATATTTTTCTCCATGTACTTTAGGAGAATGGTGTAAGTCATTACTTACTTCAATAGTATATCATTAGTTTTTGGTGTCATAAGGCATACGAGCCAGCCTTTATGAATGTAAACTCACCTTACGGTTTGCATCTTAAGCTACAGCCAGATATGGATTAACAATCTGTTTATACACCTCAGATATTGTGAATTTTTTGTGAGTTGGGGTTTATTTGTCTCGTAACGTACATAATCTAAATCATTCGATTCACATACTGGAGACACATCAAATTGTGGCTAAACTTCACCATAAACAAAAAACAGCTGATGTTAACAAGCATAATAATAATAATAATAATAATAATAATAATAATAATAATAATAATAATAATAATAATAATAATAATAAAAAATCCCGTGGAGGCCCGGGAAAAGAATAGGCCTCTGGTATGTTCTGCCAGTCGTAAAAGGCGATGAAAAGAACAAACCACTAATAGGGCTAACCCCTCTTTTAGTGTGATTAGTTGGTTCAGGACAGAACTAAAGAAGCCTCGGACAAGTGCCGTCATGGTCGGGGATGACGCTTGAACCCTATGCCCGTCCACAATGGTAACAACACTGCTAGCCAACTGGAAAATGATTCAAATCCAAATAGAGGTATTTTGCAGGATATGCTTCCTGCAACCACCCTAGAAGGAAAACAAAGACAGAGGATGAGATGGTCAGATGAAGTTAATCGACACCTCATGTTCTGTTATTACCAAGCAACAAACCTAGGAACTAACACAACTGGATACAGATCACAAGTATACACAACATTTATTACCAGATACCCAGAATTAAAATTTTTAACAGAACAACGACTAGCTGATCAGATCCGTGTAGTAATAAAAAATAACAGGATACCCCAGTCAGAATTAGAAAACATCAAACAACAAGTACAACAAATACTGGAACAAAATAATGTGCAATCAGAAGAAGCAGAAAATACAGTAAGGGTCTCAAACATCCCAGAGCAAACAAACAAAGAACAACACACATCAATTAAACAGTCAGAGGAAAATGAAATCTTAAGACAGCCACCAGAACAAGCACAAATAGAACACGAAGTGACATACATGTTAGATATAGAAGAAAAATTTCAGTGGATATATTTAGAATACAAAGACACAAATACCGACATTAGACCATTCTTGCATAGATCGCCAAATAACCCACATGTCGAAACAACAATAAAAACTATCAACACACTCATACACAACAAAATAAATGAAAACACAACTATGGAAGAGTTACAACTACTGGTTTATATAGGAGCACTCATTACACTAAATATACACACTAGGCAGAGTCAGAACCAACCAACACACAGAAGAAACCCACAAAACCAGCATGGCAACACAGGCTACAGATCAGAATAGAAAAACTGAGAAAAGACATCAGACAGCTAACACAATTTATAAGAAATGACATGTCAGAAAAAAATGAGATAGGTTAGGTAAAAATCTCACAACAAGAAGTGATAGAGCAATTAGATGAAAAGAAGCAGAAATTACAAGCATTGGCCAAACGACTTAGAAGATACAAAAAAAGTGAAAATAGAAGGAAACAAAACCAAACATTCAACACAAACCAAAAGAAATTTTACCAGACAATGGATAACACACACATTAAAATAGACAATCCACCAAACATAACAGAAATGGAACACTTCTGGAGCAACATATGGTAAAACCCGGTACAACAAAACAGGCATGCACGGTGGACACAAGCGGAAACAGGCACATACAAGTTGATACCACAAATGCCTGAAGTGATAATTTTGCAACATGAAGTCACCCAAGCAATTAATTCTACTCACAATTGGAAAGCCCCTGGAAATGATAAAATAGCAAATTTCTGGTTAAAGAAGTTCACCTCAACACATTCACATCTAACTAAATTATTTAACAGTTACATTGCAGACCCATACACATTCCCTGATACACTTACACATGGAATAACTTATCTGAAACCCAAAGATCAAGCAGACACAGCAAACCCAGCTAAATATCGCCCCATAACATGCCTACCAACAATATACAAAATATTAACTTCAGTCATTACACAGAAATTATTGACACATACAACACAGAACAAAATTATAAATGAAGAACAAAAAGGCTGTTGCAAAGGAGCACGAGGATGTAAAGAGCAACTGATAATAGATGCAGAGGTGACATATCAAGCTAAAACTAAACAAAGGTCGCTACACTATGCATACATTGATTACCAAAAAGCTTTTGATAGTGTACCCCACTCATGGTTACTACAAATATTGGAAATATACAAAGTAGATCCTAAATTGATACAGTTCCTAAGCATAGTAATGAAAAATTGGAAAACCACACTTAATATCCAAATAAATTCAAATATCATCACATCACAGCCAATACAGATTATGTGTGGAATATACCAAGGAGAATCATTAAGTCCTATCTGGTTCTGCCTTGCTCTGAACCCACTATCCAACATGCTAAATAATACAGATTATGGATACAATATTACTGGAACATACCCGCACAAAATCACACATTTGCTATACATGGATGATCTAAAACTACTGGCAGCAACAAATCAACAACTCAACCAATTACTAAAGATAACAGAAGTATTCAGCAATGATATAAATATGGCTTTTGAAACAGACAAATGTAAGAAAAATAGCATAGTCAAGGGAAAACACACTAAACAAGAAGATTACATAATGGATAACCACAGCGACTGCATAGAAGCAATGGAAAAAACAGATGCCTATAAATATCTAGGATACAGACAAAAAATAGGAATAGATAATACAAATATTAAAGAAGAACTAAAAGAAAAATATAGACAAAGACTAACAAAAGTAGTGAAAACAGAATTGACAGCAAGACAAAAGCTATAAATACTTATGTTGTACCAATATTGACCTACTCATTTGGAGTAGTGAAATGGAGTAACACAGACCTAGAATCACTCAATACACTTACACGATCACAATGCCACAAATATAGAATACATCACATACATTCAGCAACAGAAAGATTCACATTAAGCAGAAAGGAAGGAGGAAGGGGATTTATCGACATAAAAAACCTACATTATGGACAGGTAGACAATTTAAGAAAATTCTTTATAGAACGCGCAGAAACTAGCAAAATACACAAAGCAATCACTCGTATAAATACATCGGCTGCACCACTGCAATTTCATAAGCACTTCTACAACCCTTTAGATCACATAACATCAACAGATACGAAGAAAGTAAATTGGAAAAAGAAAACACTACATGGCAAGCACCCTTATCATCTAACACAGCCACACATCGAACAAGACGCATCCAACACATGGCTAGGAAAAGGCAATATATACAGTGAGATGGAAGGATTCATGATTGCAATACAGGATCAAACAATAAACAACAGATATTACAGCAAGCATATTATTAAAGACCCCAATACCACAACAGATAAATGCAGACGTTGCAAACAACAAATAGAAACAGTAGATCACATCACAAGTGGATGTACAATACTAGAAAATACAGAATACCCCAGAAGACCTGACAATGTAGCAAAAATAATACATCAACAACTTGTCATACAACATAAACTAATAAAACAACAAGTTCCCACATACAAGTATGTACCACAAAATGTACTGGAGAATGATGAATACAAATTATACTGGAACAGAAGCATTATAACATATAAAACACCACCACATAACAAACCTGACATCATACTCACCAATAAAAAGAAGAAATTAACACAACTAATTGAAATATCCATACCCAATACAACAAATATACAAAAGAAAACAGGAGAAAAAATTGACAAAAATACATCAAACTGGCTGAGGAAGTCAAGGACATGTGGCATCAGGATAAAGTTGACATTATACCAATTATACTATCAACTACAGGAGTCATACCACACAATATCCGCCAGTACATCAACGCAATACAGCTACATCCAAACTTATATATACAACTACAGAAATCAGTAATTATTGATACATGTTCAATTACCCGAAAGTTCCTAAATGCAATATAACACATACCGTACAGTTAAAAGGAAATGACGCTTGATCGAGGTCCGCGTCACTTTCCATTTTTAACCAGACTTAACGCCTGAGAAAGTAAAGAAATAATAATAATAATAATAATAATAATAATAATAATAATAATAATACAAATTTTGTTATATATACATACAATAAAATGTAACTCAGTTACACTTTGCTCAAATTATCATTTCATCATCTATGAATTCTTCTATTGAATAGTGTCATTTCTCCTACAGAATCTGCTGTAGCCTCATTTTTAAAATTCTGGCTTCATATTAAACATGTTTTTGACCATTAACTTGTTATATATTGTCATCCCCATATACTGTAGAGTCCATACATATAATGTCAACTGTTATCTCAATAGTATAAAATTATTTTTATTTCTTGTGTTATATTTATGGAAAAATGGTTCTCCTCAAACAGTTTTTGTCTGGTGTGTAGGAAGATTATAATTTCATAAAAATATATGGAGGGAACAGTTAGGATTTGCAGTTTTGAAATAAAGACCCTGTTTGCTGTGCAATACACATGTATAAGACAATTTGCAGTTTCAGCTTTCGAGATACACTGCTTGAACTTCCACAGAAAATTATCCCATATCTAATGACAGATTCAAACTAACTAAGATAAGCAATTTTTTGGGCACTCAAGTCAGTGGAATTTCTTAGTTTGATAGCAAGTCAGTGTGTGTATTCCAGCTCAAGTTGCTGTCCACATTTAGTCCCAGGAATTTGATCAGGTCAACTTCATTCATAGGTTGATTGTTATGTTGTACTTAAAGTTCCACACATTGTGAATGTTTGGTTTTGCAATGTACCATATGGATTTTTGCAATGTTCAGTTTCAACCCATTTAACTGGAACCAGTTTTCTGAGGAATCCTGTTTGCTTATAATGGAGCTTGGAATTTTTTCTGAACCGTCATCTTCAATTAAAACAGAAGTATCATCTGCAAACATAACTGCTAGGGAATTTGTGTTTATGGGTAAGTAATTTACGTAGAATAGGAACAGGACTGGCTCCAAAATGGAGCATTGACACACACCATGTGATACTGTACTCCATTTAGAATAATAATTCACTGCATCTGAGGTGATAGTGACCCTTTGTTTTCTGTTGTGTAAGTGTGATGTTAGCCAATTTAGAGCATTGTCCTTAATCCTGTATTTGTCTAATTTGTAGATAAGCAAATCATGATTCATGGAGTAAAATGCTTTTGCGATATTAGGGAAGATGCCTGCAACTTTACTCCTCTCATCCAATGATTCACCTATATTTTCAATAAAGTTATTCACTGCCTCCAGAGTGTTTTTTCCTGTTTGAAATCCAAATTGGTTACTTACAATAATGTCTTTTTTTTTTCAATAAAGTTTTGGATCTGATTTGCAGCTACTTTCTCTAATACTTTTGACAGGAATGGAAGAATAGAAACAGGCCAATAGTTTCCCATGTCTTCCCTTGACCCTTTCTTGAACAGAGGTCTGACTTCAGCATACTTCAAAACATTGGGAAAGCATCCCTGTTCGAAAGACTGGTTGAGTATTTTAATTAGGGGAGGTGCTATTATGCCACACACTGTTTTGATCACTTTATTGGGTATCCCATCCCACCCAGCAGAGTTTTTTTTTTTTATTGATAGTATAACATTGTCCACATTCTTTATTGTGACTTTCTAAAAATCTGTAAGATACTCAGCTTCTTAGTGGATCACAAAGGGATTTACTTTACTCTGACACTCTGCTACATCAACATCTGACTTTGCCACATGGATGAAGAATTCATTTAAACACACAGATATTTGAGCTGGGTGTAGAATAAAGCTGTCATTTACTTTAATTCTAGATATTTCATTATTACTAACTCAAGAAAGCTACTTAAAAATTGTTAAACTTACTATTACTTGAAATAGAGCCATTGTAAGCCCATTCAACCTCTCTTGACTTATTTCTAAATGTAATTGTGTAATGTGATAAAATAATACTATGAATTTTGTGTAATGTGATGACACATACAAATTCTTTGCAGCTAAGGTACTCACACTATCCTGCACAGCTGTTGTGGTTGTAGTAATGTAACAATCTTACTAGAGTTTTTCACTTAGTGTTTTCTCAGAAATAAACTATTTTGTTAAATTGTGTCTTAGCAATGTTTGAATGAAGTATGACAGTGGGATGTTTAACCCAATAAGCATTGAAGCTGGGAGTATGCTTTCTTTTTGTTATAGTGTAATGCATTCATAAAATGCTTGATAGTGCTAGATTATCCTGTGATCAAAATGAATGAATAGTGCTACTGCAAATGCTTAGTAGTCTCAATACTTAATTCAGTGTTGTCATTCAACATTAAAGTAGAATGTGTAGTGTGGTTATTGATGCTACAGGATATACACACGTGTTGGTGAGTGTGATACTCAAACCCCCTACATGACATAATTACCATATGTTTTAAATGCATTGAATATTCTCATCATATACCCACATTGCACAGTATTAAAGTACTAAATTATAAAATAACAGATCTAGTGTTAATGTTTATAATCAGATGTTGCTGTCACTACAAATACAGAATTACTCAATTATATACTTCTCACATTGTTAGTTGTATGTTACTAAAAGTATTTAGTGAGATGCAATTCATTAAGCATGTGCATATTTATGCACCATCATTCTTTGCATCCATTTTATTGATACTTGCCTCATATCTCAGTTTGAACTGTGATATTCTTAAAATATTATAGGCCTCTGCTTACTTTTTGTTATAAGTTGTTGGTATCATAATGTAGATTGAATGTAATCTTACTTTCTTTTGGTTTTTATCCTACTACCTGTTTGGATTATGAATCTGCACATGCCCCACCCCACTAGTACCACAAAATATTCTTTTTGGCTGAGGCACTTACTAGATATTAAATATAGTGTTGGTGTTGGTGGTGGTGGTGGTGGTGGTGGTGGTGGTGGTGGTATTTTAATGACAATTTTACTCTAGTTTCTCTATTTTTTGTCACTTCTCAAACTCTTTGAATCATGCATGTATTAACAATTTTTTGATGATGTATAAAAATTGTTAGTACTGTCCAATAAGCAATAAGCCTTGAAGATGAGTAAATATGCTTTTCATTGCTCAGTGGTATATAGTATTAAAAAGATGCTTATTGGGTGGGCTTGTTTAGTGATGAATATTGAATGTACACTGCTGCAGCATATATTTAGTATAGGTGACTGTGATACTGAAACTTTTTTTTTATGAAGTGCTGTCACCACACACTCAAAATTCATAGTATTATTTTATGTAATAATAAACTGAATACTATTGGTGTTGCAAATTGTGTGCATTCATATGTCGATTTCATTTCTGATACATGGCTATTCAAATTCCATTCTCGTATGTTGAACTTGCAGTTCAGGTTGGTTACAAGCTGGACAAACCTTTAAGCAACTAGAAGTAGCATCAACCTCCTTCAATGAAATTAGTAGAATTATAAACATTTTAGAAAACTAAAACTCATGTACTGTTGATGGAAACTGAAACAGAATTCAGAAAAGTTGTTCTAAGTAATGTCCTTACTGCTGTATGTAAGGCAACACTGGCACACAGAATTTTTCCAGACAGGTTAATACATGCAACTGTTAGACTTATTTATAAGAAAGGTAACAAGACAGACTTGAACAGTAGTCATCAAGTTTCCTTACTGACATCTTTCTGCTATAATATTTTAAAAAAAAAGCAGTGTACTTGAGTAGTCTCAGATTTACATACAAACAGTTTACTTGGCATATCACAGTTCACATTCCAGAAAGGTTTCCTGGTGAAGAATGCCAGCTATACATTCACTCATCAAATAGTACAAGCTTTCAGTAATAAAGATCACCAGTTAATATTTTTTTGAGCAATCTGAGGCATTTGATTGTGTAGATAAAGTTACTCCCACAGAAAAACTTGTTCTGTGGTGTTGATGGTGGTACCCACAGTTATTTTGAATCGTACTTAACAGATTGCAAAGTACTGTACTGAATAATTCAATATTGGAAGGGTAGAAAATTTTAGTGGCTGCAAGGAAATGACAAGAGTCCCACATGATTAAATTTGGGGTCTACCACTCTTCCTTACATATGTGAAAGACCTTCCACTTAAGTCAGCAAGGAGAATTTATATTGTTTGTAAACAATTCTAGTGTTATAATTGTTATAACTTCAAGTTGAACAAATATATTTCAAGAACGATGCAATACATGAAGTCACAGATCAAGTAAACAGAGTAAGACGTGTGTACACTTTAACTGTCAAATGATAACTGAGTCCAAGTCTAGCGGCCGCTGGCTGGCTGGCCACTTAGGTGGCGCTGCTGCTGCTGCATGGCTGGCAGACAGCGCCGCATGTAGAGGACGTGCGTAGCTGCATGGCGGCACTTTGAAAGATCGGCGAGTCACAACAATAATAAATTCCACTGGAGAGCAAGTAAAAGAAGAGATTGTAAAAGATTCTTTCCAAAGAATTATTAATTGTTTGTCAGAAAATGGACTCCCTCTAAATTTTGAAAAAACATACTATATTCAGCTGTATACGACAAATATTCATACCAGTAGCCACGTGAAGTAGCCACATGGTTTTAGATGACATGTCACAGATTGTGTGGCCTCTCCCACTGGAGGTTCGAGTCCTCCCTCGGGCATGGGTGTGTATGTTGTTCTTTGCATAAGTTAGTTTAAGTAGTGTGTAAGTCTAGGGACCGATGACCCCAGCAGTTTGGTCCCATACGAATTCACACTCATCTGATCATCATACCAGCAACTGTTGTAGCACATGAGCAGGAGCCAGTAAATAGAGCAGAATGCTCCATATTTTTGGTTCTACACATTGATGAAAACTTATATTGGAAAGAGCATATTACAGAGCTTCACAGACAATTAAGTTCTGCTAGTTTTGTTCTTTGTACAGTTGCTAATCTTGGAAACAAAGAATTAACCTCCTGGCATATTTTGCATATTTCCACCCAGTAATTACATGGGGAATAATTTTTTGTGGTAACTTATCATTTGGAATGAAAATACTGATTGCACAGAAATGAGATGTAAAAATAGTGTGTAGTGTTTACACAGTCATCTTGTCAACACCTCATCAAGAAGTAATGTATTTTAACTGAACCTTCACAATACATATATTTGAAAAGAACGGAGACATGCATACCTACAACACTAGACGGGAAAAATGACCTTTATTACCCACTATCAAAACTGTCTCTCAGGGAGGGGTTACAATATGTGGCAAGAAAAATTTTTCATCATTTGCTCAATACCATAAAATGTCAACCAAGTAGCAAAGGAAATTTTACAACTAATTTAAAATCATTGCTCCTGGACAACTCCTATTCGTTTGATGAATTTCTGTTTAAAGTGTAGTCACAAGAGTGGGATTAAACAAATGTGTTCATTAATCTTAACACTTATCATGTAGACATATCCTGTAAACTGACACATTACACATCACATTGATAAAACTGTCATTCAGATGATCTGTCAGACATTTACTAACTGACAAAAATATGGAAACACCAAACTATTGCACAAAACAGTGCCATTACTAATGTAGTGTAGGAAACTTGCTGGCATTAAAAGCAGCTTCCAGTCATCTCATAATGGGTAAATGCAAGTGCTGTGTGTACCATTCTTCTTGCAAAATACAGGCAAGTCACCATAATAATGGTGGTGGGTGGTGGAGGATGATAATCATGAACCCATATCTCCAAAATAGACCTCCATGATATTGAGATCTGGTGACTGTTATGGTCAGAGGAGAACTGACAATTTATCTTTGTGCTCAGAAAACCAGTCATAGATTATGTAAGCTGTGTGAACAGGGGCAACTTGAAACAGTGCATCAACATTTAGGAACAAACATTTAGGAACATAAGGAGTGTTCAAATGAAAGGGTGCAAAATGTTGGAACAACCAAACAAGTATGCTGTTTTGGGGTAATTTAGTGAGACATCTAGAGATGCAAATGTAGCATGCGTCATCAAAATTCAAAGCTGTGCTCTCAAGAGGCAAGGTGATGCTCACAACCTATATGTCAGAAATCCAGTACTTACTGAATTCTTGGAGCATGGAAAAAGATTAACAGTGATGTGTAATGTCACAAACTCATAAGTATAAACAAGTCCTGTGTGTCTATGTATCTCAGAAGTCACACAAAGTGTAATGGCCAGGTTAAAGTGGAAGCAGATTGAGCATGACCATACAGGCCGGTCACAGCAATGTATTTGGTCCACTAAAAAAATCTCAAAGGGAAGTGCTTAAACCCAGACGACAAACTGTAGGATATAGTGGGGGACTAACTTCTGTCACAGCCACAGGAGTTCTGGAAACAGAGAATCCTTCAGCCCATGAAACAGTGGGATAGTGTCCTCAGGCCTCTGATGATTACTTTTGAATAAAGGCTTCACTTACACCCACAGTGTTGTTTCATACCTGCTCTTTTGAACACCCATAGCCACAACTGAAAATTCTATAATGGGAGTAGAATTCGTTGCAAATAGGTAAATGAGATAGGGAGTAAGTTACTGTGAACAGTTCAGTGATAGGGCTGTTAACATGAGAACAGGCAGCAAGCAAACACCAACAAAAATAGTTCAGCTATATATGCCAACAACTCAATCAAAAGATGAAGAGAGAAACTATATGAGAATATTAAAAGATTAATTCAGTACATAAAGGGAGATGAAAATCTAATAGTAATGGGGGCTTTGAATGCAGTAGTAGGGCAAGGAATAGAAGAAAGGGTTATGGGGTAGTAGGAATGAGAGAGAGGAGAAAGACTACTTGAGTTCTGCAATAAATTTCGGCTAGTAATAGTGAATACTCAGTTCAAGAATCACAAGATGAGGAGGTGTATTAGGAAAAGGCTGGGAGATAAAGGAAGATTTCAGTTATTTTACAACATGGTCAGACAGAGATTCTGAAATCAGATATTGAATTCTAAGGGGTATCCAGGGGCAGATACCAAGTCAGATCACAATTTGGTAATGGCAAAGAGTAGACTGAAGTGTGAGACCAATCGAGCAGAATCAATGCACAAAGAACTGAGATACAGAATTCTTAAGGAATGAAGAGAGACAATTAAAGTTCTCTGAGGCTGTAGATAATGCAATAAGGAATAGCTCAGTAGGCAGTACAGCTGAAGAGGAATGGACATCTCTAAAAAAGGCAGTCATAGAAGTTGAATAAAAAAACATAGGTGCAAGGAAGATAATTGCAAAGAAACCATGGGTAACAGGAGAAATACTTCAGTTTATTGACGAAAGAAGGAAATACAAAAATATTCAAGAAAATTCAGGAATACAGAAATAAGTCACTTATGAATGAAATAAGTAGCAAGTGCAGGGAAACAAAGGCGAAATCACTACATGGAAAAAAGTGAAGAAATCGAAAAAGAAATGATTGTCAAAAGCACTGACTCACACATAGAAAATTCAAAACAACCATCAGCGAAATTAAAAGCAAGGACAGTGACACTAGGAGTGCAGTGGGAATTCCACTGTTAAATTCAGACGAGAGAGAGCAGATAGGTGGAAAGAGTACAATGAAGGCCTCTGTAAGGGTTGTTTTGACTTGTCTGATGACATGACAGAAGAAGAAACAGGAGTCAGTAGGGAAGAGATCAGGTATTCAGTATTAGAACCAGAATTTAGAAGAGCTTTGGAAAACTTAAAATCAAATAAGGCAGAAGGTATAGATAACATTCCACTGAAATTTCTAAAATCATTGGGGGAAGTGGTAACAAAACCATTACTCACATTGGTGTAAAAGGAAAAAAAAGATTCCACACAATTTGCAGATTGTATGAGCTAACAAGTGCAAGAATTTTTGCACAATCAGCGTAACAGCTTGTGTATTAAAGTTGCTGGCAAGAATAATATAGAGAAGAATGGAAAAGAAAATTGAGGATATGTTAGGTGATGATCAGTTTGGATTTAGGAAAGGTAAATGCACTAGATTATGGTTGATAATGGAAGCAAGCTTGGAGAAAAATTGAGACACGTTATAGGATTTGTCGACTGGGAAAAATCATTGGACAATATAAAATGATGTGAGATATTTGAAATTGTGAAAGGAAAACACAGGTATGCTATAGGAAAAGGCAGGTAATATACAATATATACAAGAACCAAGAGGGAACAATTATAGTGGAAGATCACAAATGAAGTGCATAGATCAAAAAGGATGTAAGACAGGGATGTGGTCCTTAGTTCCTGCTGTTCAATTTATGTGTTGAGGAAGCAATGATGGAAATTGAAAGAAAGGTTCAAGAGTGGCATTAAAATTAAAAGTGAAAGTATATCAATGTTACGATTCGCTGATGACATTGCTATCCCCAGTGAAAGTGAGCAAGAATTACAGGTTCTGTTCAATTGAATGACCAGTCTAATGAGTACAGAATATGGACTGAGAGTAAATCAAAGAATGACGACAGTAATGAGAAGTAGCAAAAATGAGAACAGCAGGACACTAAACATAGAGATTCACGGTCATTACGTAGGTGAAGTTAAAGAATTGTGCTACCTAGACAGCAAAATAATCCTTGATGGGTGGAGCAAGGAGGACGTAAAAAGCAGACTAGCACTGACAAACAGGGCTTTCCTGGCCAAGAGAAGTCTACTCATATCAAACATAGGTCTTAATTAAAGTAAGAAATTTCTGATAACGTATGTTTGGAGTGCAGCATTGTATGGCAGTGACATGGACTGTGGGAAAACTGGAACAGAAGAGAATAGAAGCATTTGAAATGTGGTGCTGAAGCAGAATAGTGAAATTTAGGTGGAGACTGATAGATAAGGAATGAGGAGATCCTCCGGAGAATCTGCGAGGATAGGAATAAAAGGAACATACTGACAAAAAGAAGGGATAGGATGATTGGACATCTGTTAAGACATCAGAGACTAACTTACACGGTAGTAGAGGGAGCCTTAGAGGGTAAAAGCTGTAGAGGAAGACAGGAGTTCGGATACACCCAGCAAATAATTGAGGATTTAGGCTGCAAGCACTGCTCAGAGATGAAAAGGTTGGCACAGGAGTGGAATTTCTGACGAGACTCGTCAAACTGAAGACTTGAAGGAAAAAAGAGCTTTGCCACCAAATTATTTGGCATTATATAGTTCCTGATTTATACTTAACTGGAGAGTTAACTTGTGCCATGGTGGTTGATAGTAATTGAGTTGTCCCATATCTTATTACAGGGTGGCAATTCTACTGGTAAACATGGAATTCTCAGGGAATTAAATTTTACCCGGAAAAATCAGAAGAAATCTTGGGGAATTTCAGGAATTTAATAAAATCTCACAGAATTCTGCACTTTTAACCTAGCATTGAAAATGAATTTCATTGAGTTTTATAAGTCATATAGTTACACACTTCCAAATATTAAGTACATCAAAATTTGTGAATATTATTCCATATAAATCACTGAAGTCTAGAAACTATGGTTAAACTACTGCTTATGGCCAGATCATTAGCTTCTTGACACCATCTTCCTCTTGACACCTGTAATTCTCAGGGAATTTTTTTTCAGCATTTGATTTAGCCACCAAAGTTCCCAATACGTTCAGTACTGTATTCAAGATTGTTATGTGTAACTACTCAGTGGGCCCAATTTTGGTTTCTTGTTGTATGTAAACAATTCAAGGAAGTCGGTTCATGACTGAAACTGGCCGTGTGATAAATTAATACATCTGTGTGAAACCATGAGTTTTCAACCATTTTTTTAAGTTGTAAATACCACCACCTCAAAATAAATTTTATTATGTTATTTTTGGTGGCTGATGGTCTTCCCATTCACCTAGATTACAACTAGGCAACAGCAGGGGCATACAAGTTAAAAAAAAATGATATCCAGAATCCCACACCAATATAATTAATATGGTAAATAAAGGAATGGGTCTCCATCCCAACAGTGGGTGTGCTGCTAATTCCACCTATTATCGCTAGGAAGGCCAATCTTTGTACTTTCCTAAGCTCCTCAGTAGCCGTCTTCTGTTCTACTTTATTTCTTCATATTTTTAGTCCCATAATATATTGTAGGCCTTATGACACAACAATATATCCAGTAAATGCTCCTGAGGCCTACACCTCAGTTTTTACTGCAGGCATGTCTAATGCATATGAATACTTTCTGCCTTGGAACATACTATATTCTTTGTGAGAGGTCAATGTTTATTGCACATCCAGGATTACCCATAGATACTTTGCTACCCCTATTGGTAGAACTTTGCTGAAGAGCTTGAGAGTCCAGTATGCATCCTGGATATTCTTCCTTATGAACGGGACTTAAACAGTTTCCATGGGACTGACCTTAAGATCCTGTTTCCTGCACCAGTTTTACACAGTGTTCACAGTGCATTGTGCCATTGTTCTAACAGCTTGCAAATTTATGAAGTATTATTATGACTAAATCAGATGTATCCTCTTGGCGATAGTAACCTTTAGCATTTAACTCTGATTCCACAGTAGTGGGGACAAAACCCCTCCTTGTGGACGCTCTTTGGTGATGTTCATAATCATTTTCTCATCCATCATGGTAGCTTCTACCTTTCATTGACTCAGCATGTTCTTAATGCCATGCTCTTCTGCAGCTCCAATTGTGAATTTAAAGGTCATCTTTGCCAAAAGCTCCTTCACCATGCAGGAAGATGCCAAGTAATTCCCTGAAAGTGTAGATGCTCTTCCACCTTCCCAAAAAGTTTTGTGCTGTTTCACACAATTTGCCTGATTGAGATGCATTTTTGTCTTCCTGTAGAGGAAAATGGGTTAACCTCCTGTTCCTAACATGCACACTAATCAGTATTTCTAATGCCATTACAAAAAAGGAGAACAGGCAGACTTGTCTCATGTCCTTTTTTTGATATGATCACCTCTCCCTGGTTTCAAAGTGAAAATACCCTTTGCTGTCCTCCAAACATTAGGAATGACTTGTGCTGCAAGACTAAATCTAGAAGTTGAATTAATGCTTCTGTTGCTTGTTGCAATAGAGCTGGAAAGATTCCATGTAGGCTTGGTGACTTGAGCTGCTGAAGTGTTCCTACTGTTCACTGCATTTTCTTGAAGTTTGCACATTCTCTGGCAGATTCCTGGTTCTCCTATAGTTACTGGTAAGCCAGTAGCTCACAGGGAATCTGAATCTTGATGTGTTAGCTGCAAGAGAGGACTGAGGGAAGCGAGGCTTGAGGAGCACATCCAGTGTCTCATGTGCTGTCGTTGTATACCAATCATCCTCCTTCATTAGTGTTACTCCTGGATTTGTTCATATTCTTGAGAGAATTTTGTGAAGTTTATCCATGACATCTGTAACTTCCACATCCTCACAGATACCTTCCAGGACGATAGTTTTGCTTGCATAATAGCAAGGTAATATTAAACAAGGGCCTCCTTATATTTTGCCCATAGTCCTTCCATTCTTGCTGAATTTTATAGTCTTCCTGCCTGCCTGCTTTGCAGTTCCATATTATTGTTCCACCCAGGCACATTCCTACTTGTACACTCCTTGGTGATTGGACAGTTTTCAAAGTATGGAGTCATACTTCCAAACGTCATTTCATCTGCCATTTCCTCAAGATCTACTGAGTCTCTTAACATTTTAACTTCTTAAGAGTGTGTTCAGGCCTTTCCTATATTCATCCCAATCTGTTTTCCTAGGATTCCTGTACGCCAGGAGTGGCCCAGAATTTGGTTCATGAGCCCTGTCCTGGCACGAGTGCCATAGCACTCAGCCTGCCTGCATATTCCTCCCACTTCCATGGGCATTGACCAATGTACTATGCGGTATTATATAAAGTCTCGATTTTCTTCATTCAGTTTCATTGAAAACTGTTGCAACTAACAGTGGAATAACGTGAGTCACTTCAGAAATTTTACTATTTGTACCACTAATTTCTTCAGGTACTCCATGCCTACAAATGTAGCACAAAGTGCTTCTTGATGTACAGGACAGCTTTATAATAGCAGGAAATCTTGCCACTTCTAAAGCAAAACAGTGAAAACAAAAAAAAGTGAAAAAACGAAACAGACGAAGAGTGCAAAGCTCATTTAAGTTCCCAACAAATGATAATGAGCATAATGAGAAGCAGAGAAACTGATGAATATAAAAATACCGTGGGAGTAGTATTCATCACTACTACTAGGGGTGTGGGTAAAAGGTGTGGCACAAAAATGCTCAAAAATGACCTGTTGGTATTTTTTACTTGGAAGGCTTTTAAAACTATGAAATGCAATTTGTCTTACTTTTGCTGTTCATTGTGTCCACCAGGTTGCGAGAAACAGCATTGCAATGAGCCAGTAATTTTATCAACGTGTTTCATGAGCAACACAACTTAATACCACAGATAAATTTAGTATCTTCTCTAGTGTCATCAAGTGTAAAACAGCAGAGAATCAGATATATACTCTATGTGATCAAAAGTATCCAGACACCTGACTGAAAAAGACTTAAAATTCCATCACGCCCTCCATCGGTAATACTGGAATTCCATGTGGTGTTGGCCCACCCTTAGCCTTTACGACAGCTTCCACTCTTTGAGGCATACATTCAAACAGGTGCTGAAAGATTTCTTGGGGAATGGCAAGCCCATTCTTCATGGAGTGCTGCACTTATGAGAGGTGTCAATGTCGGTCTATGAGGCCTGGCATGAAGTCGGCATTCCGTAACATCCCAAAGGTGATCTATAAGATTCAGGTCAGGACTCTGTGCAGGCCAGTCCATTACAGGGATGTTATTGTCTGTAACCACTCCACCACAGGCCATGCCTTATGAACAGGTAGAAAGATGCAATTGCCATTCGTGAATTGCCGTTCGTGAATTGCTCTTCAACAGTGGGAAGCAAGAAGGTGCTTAAAATATCAATGTAGTTCTGTGCTGTGGTAGTTCCACGCAAAACTAGGAGTGCAACACCCCTCCATGAAAAACATGACCACACCATAACACAACCACCTCCGAATTTTACTGTTGGCACTACACACGCTGGCAGATGACGTTCACTGGGCATTCGCCATACCCACACCCTGCCATCGGATCGCCACATTGTGTACCATGATTCATCACTCAACACATTTTTTCCACTGTTCAGTCGTCCAATGTTTACTCTCCTTACACCAAGTGAGGTGTCGTTTGCCTTTACCAGTGCAATGTGTGGCTTATAAGCTGCTGCTCGACCATGAAATGAGTTTTCTTACCTTTGGCCTAACTGACATAGTACTACAGTGGATCCTGATGCAGTTTGAAATTCCTGTGTGATGGTTTGCATAGAAGTCTGCCTATTACACATTACAACCCTCTTGAACTGTTGGCGGTCTCTATCAGTCAACAGACGCGGTTGGCCTGTACACTTTTGTGCTGTACGTGTCCCTTCACGTTTCCACTTCAGTATCACAGCAGAAACCGTGCACCTAGGGATGTTTAGGAACGTGGAAATCTCACGTACTGATGTATGACACAAGTGAAACCCAATCACCTGACCACATTCGAAGTCCTTGAGTTCCCCTGAGTACCCCATTCTGCTCTCTCACGATGTCTAATGACTACTGCGATCACTGTTACGTAGTACCTGGCAGTAGGTGGCAGCACAATGCACCTAATACGAAAAATGTGTGTTTTTGGGGGTGTCTGGCTACTTTTGATCATATGTGCGACAAGTCATATGTTAAAAATAACCTCGTAAGTTGCAGGATCAATGTCAACCAAACTTGGTGTAGATATATCTTATTATTTGGAAAGAAAACCTATGAGGGTAAAAACCACTAACCTCCCATTGGGATAGTGGTGGAGGGTGAGAATGGGGGAGGGAGGGGGAGGGGGAGATGGACTAATAGATTGGAATAAATAAATACCGGGTTAACACCATGTTTCTCAGCTAGTTCTTAATAAATATAACATCACTGTTGTACTGCTGACTTCAGGTGTTCAAAATCTTGCATATTGAGGTTTCCATCCTCTGGAGGTGGTCAAAAGGGATGAACAGAAAATAGTTTTGTGCAGTGGAAGTAAAACATAAGTCATGCTTAGTGAAAAATCTGTTCATGTAAAACATGCATATTGATTGTAGTTATTTTTTCCCCCTGTCTTTTCCAGGATGAAGATTAGCTGCATACATTTCTTCCTAGCTGCACCAGAACTTTGAGACTGGAGGTTCACCAAGAGTTTCAAACTGTTTAAAGTAATTTTTCACTGTTTTAGCTGTAATTAATGTTTTCAGTATTTTTTAAGTTCTGATTTTATAGGTATTTACAAATTTTGTAAACTTACAAATTCATTCGAAAGATGACCTATTAGAGGGTAAAATTGTAACATTATATAAGTGAAGAACAAAAACTGGGATCATATACATGAGTAGGTAAGTGTCATGATGTTAGTATTTTCAGCACATGCAGGGAAAAGAAAACAGGAATGACAACTTCTCAACAAGCCTCAGTGTTGTGTGTCTTTGTGCTCAATGAATGAAACGTACAAATTAATGTATGTTAAGATTTTAAATTTGATGTACGCTGCTTTCTTGAATAAATATCTTAGCCATATGTTTTTGTAGACTTGTTATTACTTATCTCACCCTCAGATTACAGCATTTCAGATACAGCACATCTAAATATTAAATTCCTTGTACTTTTTGTCATTTTAGGCATGGATTACTTTTAAGATTTAATAAAAAAAATTGAACAAAAAAATTCATTCTTAGGCTGAGTGGTTGAGTGCTGGAGTATGGATCCAAAAGAATGGGTGTTTGATTTCCAGCCAGTCCTAGCATTTTTCCACTTTAGTGAATATTATGTGAATGCACTTTTATTAATTGGTTACAAGGTTCATGAAGTGGTGTTTTCGTTTTAATAATTGTACATTGCTTCATAGGAGTAGATATTTAACTTTATATTCATCTTTTACCATTGCCTATCATGATAATCATCAGCTATATATTAATCTTGATAAGTTTCACACAACAGATCAATAAACTCCCACAAAAATGACAATAATACTTCATCTACACACAATTACTGTTGCACAGAAATGACTGTATTTACATAAGTCTATAAAATTTCAACACACACAGCTGGCTGGTGTAGCTGTGTGGTTCTAGGCACTTCAGTTTGGAACCCCGTGACCGCTACGGTCGCAGGTTCGAATCCTGCCTCGGGCATGGATGTGTGTGATGTCCTTAGGTTAGTTAGGTTTAAGTAGTTCTAAGTTCTATGGGACTGATGACCACAGATGTTAAGTCCCATAGTGCTCAGAGCCATTTGAACCATTTTTTTCAACACACACAGCATACACTGATACACAGTTTTGTATGGCTGAATGTTAAACACATACTGCTGCATCAACATTACCCAATTATTGGTCAGCACAAGCTTACATGAAAAGCTGGTGACTGACACACATGATGTGATGACTACACTACAGACTGACTGACACTTTATGCACAATTCCTATTTTAAGGAGCATGTAGAACAGTTACCACAAAATGTTAAAATATGATGTTATTCGATTTTAGATAATAACGTAAAAACAATGTAAGTACAGAATACAGATACTCATTAGGCAAAGACACTTTTGGTTGACAATTGGTTAAATATCCTCAAAAGGGTGTACTGATGGATTCTGTCTTACATTGTGCAGGTATTGACATGCACTGAAATTTACAAAAGTCCACCTAGTATTTTCTGGAAATTTGCATCTTTTAATTCTAATATTTCATAGAGTAAAAAGTTCTTCTAGGTAAATTATACATCTTTGGAAACAGAAATTAGGGCTACAAGACTGTGTTCGTGGATTTCTGAAAGGATGAGATTTTATGGCTTCAAAATTCTTTAATACTTATGGCTAAAAACATTCTGATTAAGGCTAACTCTTGAAATAAACAATTTCCAGAGGAGACAAGATGACAGTTAGGAAGACCAATGTGAAAGCTTCATAGTAAGGTATGAAAACCATGAAACAGAGATTTATTAGTGGGTTGAATTTTCACAGCGCATGTGGTTCACCCAAACTGGAAACACTTTTTTTTTAAAGTTTATATTCACACTATTGTGAGAGCAGACTGTGAACTACACTCTCCAGTCAAATTAATGTGGCCACCTCTCAAAAGCCTGAATAATCAGTTTTTGCACTGTGGACTACTACAGGACGTGCAGAAAGAGTGTCAGTGAGGTTCTGCGAGGTACTGACATGGATGTGGAGCTGTGCCGACTTCAGTGCTGTGACCAGCTGCACTAGGTTTCTCAGTTGAGGATCCATGGCACGAACAGCTCAATCAAGATGGTCCCACAGATTCTCAATTGGGTTTAAATCATGGAGTCTGGTAGCCGGAAGAGTATGGTAGACTCCACTGGCGCTCTTTGAACAATGCACATACACTGCGAGCTGTGACATACTGCATAGTACTTCTGGTAGATGTCATCATGCTGAGGAAATGTAAAGTGTATGTAGTCGTAGATATGGTCCCCAAGCATAGATGCACACCTTTTATGCCATCCTGAATGATGAGATAATCCAGAGACTGACACACAAACATTTCTCAGACTTTAACACTCCATCTTCTGGCCATGACATGACCCTTTCCTTTGAGACATTTCATGCTGTACACCCACAACAACTATCTGTCCAGTGGAGCATAAAACTGGGAAAGGCCTCATGTCATCACTTGGTGAACATCCAGTTGTGGTATTAGTGTGAAAAGTCCAGCCTTTGTTACCAATAAACACCAGTCAGCATGGATGTATCAACCAGGTACCTGCTGCAGAGGCCCATATGCAGCAATGTTCAGTGATCGGTCATTAAAAAGACATTTTTGGTAGTCCCTTCGTTCACCAGGGTGGTCAGATGCTCAGCAGTTGCATGTCTGTTCGCCTGTAAATATATCCAAGTTGTCACTCAACCCTGTCATCTGCAGCCCATGTTGCACCACAGCTGCTCCTGTTTTTGGTACTACTGTTTTGCCATGCACAGTATATTTTCACCACCGCAGCACACAAACAGTTCACAAACCTTGTCATTTCAGAAATGGTTCCAACCTTGGCCCAAAAGTTAATGTTCATGTCCTTTTCGGTGTCACATAAATGGCTCCATTTCCACATTACAATGATTACTTCACTGTTTTTTGCATCCCCCCCACCTCACCATGACACACATTTATATACCGTCCACTGCTGGTGGTGCCACCTGCCGTCTGAGAATAGCCAGTTGGATAATTCACTGTAAAATGGTAATCATAACAACATGTATTACAATCAGAGCACAGACCATTGCAGAACATGCTCAAAGTTGCTAAAACCTACTGGAATTCTGAAAGAGAAACTAAATAAAAATCATACATATGGGAATGCAGGCTTTCTTGGTGAGTTTCAATGATGAAGTCTTCTCAGGTTATCAGGCTGAATTAAGGCATCATTCTATGGCAATGTTTTGACAAGTTTCCTACTCATCATCTTCAGGCAAAGTGTCAGGTTCAAGTCCAGTTTTTATCTCTTATAGATGCGGGAATGCAGGCTCCTCTGCCTTGCTGCAACGGCTGGGCCTATCTTGCACCTCCGGAACCGGGGTGGTGGTGGTGGTGGTGGTGGTGGTGGTGGTGGTGGTGGTGGTGGTGGTGGTGGTGAGAGGACTCCCGGCATCTCGTTGTGGTGCCTGTCCATTCCATCCACTGCCTTTGCATCAGAGTGCTCTTGGTGTATTCTTGGTAGTGCAACGTTCCACGCAGAACAGAGTTGGAAACCACTATCCTGTTTTACGAGATCATCATGGACATGTATCTCCATTTCCTCTGTGATTGTAGTCCCAGAACTGGTTTGTCCTGCACAACACTCATTGTGTTGAAAATGAAACATATGACCTTGAGGCTGTGCTTTGCTGCTGCAGATTTGTCTGTTTGGCTGAGGTGTATGCTTCTCCCATGTTCTGAATAGGACTGCAAAATGCACTATTGCCTGTGGCCGATGTATTGCTTGCCACATTGACAACTGATTCTGTAGTCTGCAGGTGACCATAGTTCTAGTTCTTTCATTGAGCCAAGCTTACTTCTGATTTTAGCCGATGAACTGAAAATGGTCTTAATTTTTTTTTTTGTTCTGCAATATCCTGCCAATCTTTGCCATGAGCATTCCAGCATGTGGAATGAATGCCAGATGCTTTTTCTTCTTTTGGGACATCCTGTTCCTTCTCTATGCCCAGCTGGAGTGCATCTCTTACATGTCTCGGGATAACTTCTTGTGAAAGGTTTCCCTCAGATACTCCCTCAGTGGGCAGACTCTCCTTGTTGCATATGTCTTGTGATCCATGCACCAGGGTGGTGAGCACAGATTTGCATTGTGCTGGATGGTGGTAGCTAGTGACATGTAGGCATATAGACAGAATGTCCCTGCCCTTATGAGGATATCGAGGAAAGGCAGGAACCTGTTTTCTTCTACCTCTGTGGTGAACTTAATATTGTTATATATGCTGGTAAGATGGTCAACATATTCCCGCATATTTTCTTCACCATGTGGCCATACCATGAGTGTGTCATGAACTTATTGGTAGAATATCTTTGATTTCAGTCACACAGCTTTGACAGCAGTTTCCTTGAAGTGTTCCATATGTAGGTTTGGAACACCTGGCATAAGGGGGAATCCCATAACGACTCCATCTAACTACTGATAGAACTTTCCACCACATGGGGAGCAGGTGGCAGTGAGCACGTGGCAGTACAGTAAAAAAATGTCTTCTTCAAAGTGCCTCCTTATTTGCCAAGATGACCTCTAGTGGTAACTGCATGGAGAGAGATGTGAATTCGAAACTGACTAGGTGATCACACTTGTCCACATGTATCCTCTGAAGCACCTTCACAAACTCGGTTGAGTTTTTGAAATGATGTGTGCAGTGATCCATGAGAGGCTTTAGAACTGTGTCAAGTGTCTAACTATTCCATATCTGGTGATTTTATTGTGTCCACTATTGGACATAGTGTAACACACATCTTGTGTACCTTTGGGAGGTCATATAACAATAGTGGTATCGGTGCTCTTGGGTATGGCTTTCTGACCATATCCTTCACCATTTCTGACAATTTGACTCATAAACAACTCAGGAATAGACAAGGATATATTCAGAAGCTGAACCCCAGAGCACCAATACCACTACATCTACATCTACATCTACATCGAGACTCTACAAGCCACTGTAAGGTTCATGGTGGAGGGTACCCTGCACCACTACTAGTTATTTCCTTTCCTGTTCCACTCACAAATAGTGATGGAAAAAAGATTGCTTATATGCCTCCATATGAGCTCCGATTTCTTATATCTTTTCTTCATGATCCTTACATGCAATATATGTTTGTGGAAGTTGAATCATTTGGCAGTTAGCTTCAAATGCCATTTCTCTAAATGTTGTCAATAATGTTCCTCAAAAAGAGAACCGCCTTCTCTTCTTTGATTCCCATTTTAATTTACAAAGCCTCTCCGTAACACTACCATGCTATTTGAACCTACCATTAACAAATCTAGCAGCCCACCCCTGAATTGCTTCCATGTCTTCCTTTAATCCAAACACTCAACCAGTACAGTACTCAAGATTAGGTTGCACTAGTGTCCTATATGTGGTCTACTTTTCAGATGAACCACACTTTCCTAAAATTCTCCAAATAAGCTGAAGTCAACCATTCGGCTTCCCCACCACAGTCATCAAATGCTCATTCCATTTCATATCACTTTGCAACATTACATCCAGATATTTATAGGACATGAGTGTGTCAAGCCACACACTGCTAATTCTGTATCCAAACATACCTACTAGAAATTTTGTTTAATCATCTCCTATATTCCTACAGTCACTCAACTTCGACACCTTACCATACACCCCAGCATCTTGAGCAAACAACCGCACATTGCTGCCCACTCTGTCTGCCAAATCATTTATGTATATTGAGCAAACCATTGGTTCTATCACACTTCCCTTGGGCCCTCCTGACAATACTATTGTCTCTGATGAACACTTGCAGTTGAGGACAACAAACTGGGTGCTATTACTAAAGAAGTCTTTGAGCCACTTGCATGTATGTAGAATTATTCCATATGCTCATATCCTTAACAGCTTGCAATGGGGCACTGTGTCAAATGCTTTTTGGAAATCTAGAAATGTGGAATCTGCTTGTTGCTCTTCATCCATTGTTCACAGTATATTATGTGAGGAAAGGACAAGCTGAGTTTTGCATGAGTGATGCTTCCTA
The DNA here is from genome assembly GCF_021461385.2 of Schistocerca piceifrons. NCBI lineage: Eukaryota > Metazoa > Arthropoda > Insecta > Orthoptera > Acrididae > Schistocerca > Schistocerca piceifrons. The sequence goes on from NC_060149.1 coordinate 578,311,964, forward strand.
AAACCATGCTAATTCATTGACATCAGCTTTTCAGGATCTAGGAAATTTACTATGTTCGAACTCTGAATATGTTCAAGAACTCTGCAGCAAACTGATATCAAGGATATTAACCTGTAATTTTGTGGGTCTGTTCTTTCACCCTTCATATATAGAGGAATCACCTGTGTTTTCTTTCAGTCTCTAGGGACTGCTTGTTGGGTGAGAGATTAATGATAAATGCAAGCTAGGTAAGGGCCAATGCCATAAAGTACTCTTTGCAAAACCAAATTGCGATTCCATTTGGACCTGGTGACTTTTGTTTTCAACTCTTTCAGTTGTATCTCTAAACCGAGGACAATTATTACTATGTCGTCTGTATGGAGCTTGGTGCAATAGTCAAATAACAGTATGTTTGTAAAATTATCCCATGTGAATGATTTCTTCAACACAAGATTTAGAACTTCAGCTTTTTTTTTGGTGTCTTTGACTGCCACCAGAGTGGTCAGTGACTGTATGGAAGTCTTGACCCACTTAGCAATTTTACATAGGACCAGAATTTTCTTGGGTTCTCTGCAAGATCTTATGCTACGGTATGGTGGTGGTAATTGTTGTATGCTTCATGCAAAGATCTTTTCAAAGATGAATGAAGCTGTACTAACCTTTCCTTGATCTCATGTATGCAACCTCTTTTGAACCAAGAGTGCAACAAATTCTGCTTCCTCGGCATTTTCTGAAGTTTGTTATTAAACCATGGTGGGTCTTTTCCATCCTTTATCCATTTACTAGGGACATATTTCTCCAGACGGTGGTTTACAATCTGCTTGAACTTTGCCCATAATTTCTAATAAGTCCATATTACTGGAACTAGGTGATGTCAATTCACTCTCTAAGTGAATGCTTACCACTGCTTATCTGCTGTATCTAGCAGAAACACTTTCTGAACCTTCTCAACTGATTAATTAACTTTCATAACCATTGTTGCTACAATGAAATGACCACTCGTCCCTTTTTCTGTTCTGATATTGTCAATAAGTCTGGCCTATTTGTTGCCAAAAGACCAAAGCTATTTCCATTGCGTGTGGGCTGCTGAGCTAGCTACTCAAGACAGTTTTCAGAAAATGTGTTCAAAAGTATTTTGCTTGACTGTCTGTCTGTACCCTCCACAATGAATCCATAGAAATCCCAGTTTATAATCAGTAGGTTAAAGTTAACTCCAAGTAGTACTGCGTGGTCTCAGTAATTATGCTCTACTGACTGTCTGCTTTCTCTGAATGACACTATAACTTTCACAGTGGAATTTGGTGGCTGATAAAAACACCCAACTATTAACTTGGGTTCATCTACACCTGTTATACACTGAACCACCAAAGAAATTTGTATACACGTGCGTATGCAGATGCAGAGATATGTAAATAGGCAGAATACGGCACTGTGGTTGGCAATGTCTATATACAACAACGAGTGTCTGTCACAGTTGTTAGATCATTTACTGCTTCTACAATGGCAGGTTATGAAGATTTAAGTGAGTTTGAATGTGGTGTTAGAATCGGCACACAAGCGCTGGGACACAGCATCTCCGAGGTAGCAATGAAGTGGGGATTTTCCCGTACAACCATTTCATGTGTCAGCGTGTGAACCATTCAGTGAAACATCATTGATATGGGCTTTCAGAGCCAAAGGCCCACTTGTGTACCCTTGATGACTGCAAGACACAAAGCTTTACACCTCACCTTGGCCCATGAACACCAACATTGGACTGTTGATGGCTGGAAACATGTTGCCTGGTTGGACAACTCTCATTTCAAATTGTATCGAGCAGATGGACATGGATGTGGACGTGTACAGGTATGGAGACAACCTCATGAATCCATGGACCCTGCATGTCAGCAGGGGACTGTTGAAGCTGGTGGAGGCTCTGTAATGGTGTTGGGCGTGTGCAGCTGGAGTGATATGGGACCCCTGATATGTCTAGACATGACTCTGACAGGTGACATGTAAGTAAGCATCCGGTCTGATCACCTGCATCCGTTCATGTCTATTGTGCATTCTGACGGACGTGCGCAATTCCAGCAGGGCAATACACCCCACACTTCCAGAATTGCTACAGAGTGGCTCCAGCAACACTCTTCCGAGTTCAAACACTTCCACTGGCCACCAACCTTCCCAGACATAAACATTATTGAGCATATCTGGGATGCTTTGCAATGTGCTATCCAGAAGAGATCACCATCCTCTCATACACTTCTGGATTTATGGACTACCTTGCAGGATTCATAGTGTCAGTTCCCTTTAGCACTACTTCAGACACTAGTAGAGTCCATGCTACGTTGTGTTGCGGAACTTCCGCATGCTGGCAGGGGCCCTACATGATATTAGGCAGGTGTACCAGTTTCTTTGGCTTTTCAGTGTACATGACCAGATAACTTCACTGTCACAATCAGTTTAGACCTCAATAGAGACAACATTTTTGTCAACTGCAATGAACACTCCCCCTCCTATGGCCTCTAATCTATCTTTCTGATATATATTCCAAGACTTTCTAAATATCTCAGATTTTCCAATTCGGGTTTCAACCAGCTATCAGTTCCAAGAATGTTTTGAGCATGAGAACTTTCCTGGAGAGCAGTAAATTAGGGAAATTTGTTATGAATACCTCAACAATTTACTGATAAAATTTTGACTGTCTGTGTCTTTACTCTGAATGTGATCCAGCTTCCCTTGCTGCATATCAACTGGCAAGTGTTCATCCGAGTACCTCAAACTGCTACCTAGCCTAAAAAGCCCTCATGTGCCCTCCACAAGTACTCTGCTACCTGAGCAGCTGTTTCCTTTGTGTAGTGCACCCCTGACCTGTCAAGGTGGTCCTACAAATCCCTAACAGGTGACACAAGTCTAGAAAACTGCAGTTAAGACTGTCATAGTCAACAAATCCTCTGGTTGAGACCCTCCACTTTCATCCAAACCTAAGGACCCCTATAAACTCTGTGAACAATGCTGCAAATTGCGAGCTCTGCTTGCACCCCATGTGCAAGGCCAGCAGTCTTCACCATATCCGCCAGCCACCAGTATGAACTGAGGGTGGCCTCAGTGCTCCATTAACAGATGTCATTGGTGCTGGTGTGAGCTACAAGGTACAGATGATTGCATCCTGCACACTTGATAGCTGCAGGCCAGGCCATCTCCACATCTTGGGATGAGTCCCCCCCTCCCCCCCCCCCCCCCCAAAAAAAAAAAAAAATACTGAATGCACATTGGCTTTCTTTCCAGCCCTGACACTATCTGTGGGAGGGGCTCCATAACATGCCAATTGTTGGAGCTCCAGGTAACTTGTTACCCCCCCCCCCCCCTCCCTTCGTGTGCCTGCTCAGACTGTGCTGAAGGAGTAGCCACTAGTCCACTCACATGGTGAATGGGTGATGCCAGATAGCCATTAATTATTCACACTGGCCCTCCACCTCGAGCCATGAAAACGCGTTACACCTGCCACTCCCTATGTTGTGAAGCTGATCCAATACATCAAGTACATTAGGAAGTGCCTTTGCAGCAGAGCCCATGGGCAAAACAAGGGACACCTGAGGTGTCCCACATGACATGCCACATTCTCCGCCACTGCTACAACCTGAGGCAGCAGCGTGAAGGTGACTGACCATAGCCATAAGCACATTCAGCTGTTCATGAACTGTAGCCAGCTCCCCCTCCATCCACACACAGCATGCACACATTCTAACCATCCTAGCAAGACTAACTGAGGAAGTAAATTATAAAAACAGATGGAATTCTAGTTTTGCAGCTTGCTACCCTCCTGATGGGTTACCAATGGATGCTGATGCATTAATGAGCTATGTAGCTGGCTTTTAAGTGAGCAACTACTGCGCCACAGACTGAATGAATTTGCCCTTACAAAAACACAAGATTGAACCTCTTAATCTGAAAAACACACATGAATGTACCCAGAGGAAAACACAGGAAATGATGAACACTTAACTTGCCACTCTGTAGACACATATCAGCTGAGAGCTGTGGCTATGTCGGCTCTCAAAGATACACAAGAAGGTAGTTACACTGTATCTAATGATAGACATGATAAATTCACAAATATGTAGAATAGCTAAACAACTGGTACAGTTACTACAGCCTCTAGTGGATCACTGCACACACCATGTCAAAAACTCAGCTGAGTTTATGAAGGTGCTTCAGGGAATACAGCTGGACAAGGATGATCTCCTAGTCAGCTTCAACATCACATCTCTCTCCACACAGTTACCACTAGAGGACTCTTTGACTTTACAGGGGGCAACTTTTTCACCATGCACTCTCTACCACCCACTTCTAATGTGGTGGAAAGTTCTACTAGCAGTCAGACAAAGTCGGGATGGAATCTCTCATGGCACCAGTCATCTCAGATCTGTATATGGAACACATGGAGGAAATAGCTCTTAAAACAACATGTATGAAACCAAAGGGATTCTACTGATAGATGGATGACACATTTGTGGTGTAGCCACATGGTGAAGAAAACTGGCAAGAATTTCTTGACCGCCTTAACAGCATACAAAGCTTACCATGGAGGTAGAGGAAAATGGATGCCTGTATGTCCTTGATATCCTGATAAGGAAGAAAACTGATAGCACACTGGAACATTCTGTCTACAGATCTGTGCTCACCACCTTGGTTCAAAGAGCACAGGACGTAAGTGACAAGGAGTGTTTACCCATTGAGTCACAGCGTCTGAGAGAAACCTTGCATGAGAATGGCTACTCAGAGACACACATAAAGAGGTGTTCTCCAGCCAAACAAGGAGAAGAAAGATGATGATCCAGAAAAAGACAAAGCATCTTGCACTCATCCCATATGCTGGGCTGCCCATGGAAAAGATTTGCAAAGATATTGCAGAACAAAAATGTTAAAACCATTTTCCGCTCATCAGCTAAAACCAAAAATGTGTGTAGCTCAATGAAAGACAAACTAGAACTGCTGACATCTGGAGTCTACAGCATCAGCTGTGAATGCAGTAAGCAGTATAATGGCCACACACAATGGTGTATTACACAGTTCAGCTCAGAACATGTGAGAAGTGCCCACTGAGGCCAAACAGACGAATTTTGAGGCCAAACAGACGAATTTTGCAGCGGCAAAGCACAGCCTCAACAGAGGTCATATGTTTCATTTTGAGTAGACAGAGGTACTGGCCAGACAAACAGGTTCTGGGACTGGATCATGAAAGAGGCAGTGGAGATACATGTTTAACTTCCTGGCAGATTAAAACTGTGTGCCCGACCGAGACTCGAACTCGGGACCTTTGCCTTTCGCAAGCAAGTGCTTTCGCCCGTGAACGGCAAAGCTCCTGGGTTCGAGTCTCGGTCGGGCACACACTTTTAATCTGCCAGGAAGTTTCATATCAGTGCACACTCTGTTGCAGAGTGAAAATCTCATTCAGGAGATACATGTTCATGATGATTTTGTGAACCGGGATAGCAGTTTCCAACTCAGCTCTGCATGGGATGTAGCACTAGTGAGAATACAGAAAAAGCACTCTGATGTGAAGGCAGCAAAGATGGTGAAGGGAACAGACGGGAAGCAAGAGAATGTGACGGCGGGACCTTCCAACATGCTGGGAGTCGCCCCGATGCCGCCGCCACCACCACCACCACCACCACCACCACCACTACTGCAAGTAACACCCCTTCTGGAGTGGAGGTACATGGTCGGTCCAGTCATTGCAGGTGAGTTAGAGGAACGTACAGTCCGGTGTCTGCAAAGATACAAACTGGACATGAACCCAACATTTCGCCTGAAGATGACACATAGGAAACTTCTGGAAATGTTGTGAAGAATAGTGCCTTCTTTTGGCTGATAACATGAGAAGACTTCATCAACAATTATACACCTTAAATGATTGCAAATTATACAGTGAAAGGTAGAGTCAGTGTCATCCAGCAATGGAAACATCTTTCATCCTAAGTTCATCCTTTACATTGTTTTTTCCTCAACATTTAGCTTTTCACTGACAATTGTCAGCATGAAAATCTCATTGATGGACAGAAGCTAAAACTTGAAAGGATGTGAAGATCAAAGCAAGCCAATAATTTTTAAAAAATGGAAATAATTATAACATTCTTTGCCTCTGTTGTTAATTTCTCTCAGATTTACATTCATTTTTGTGTTCACTCAGATTAATCACACACAGACAAGGTTTCAAGTTAAACAACCAACCGGAATCATTAGCACAAAAATGTTGCAAATCAGTTAAACACAACAATAATCTGATAAAGTATTCACAGCAGTATGATTATTGTTGTATATGTTGTTTGAGACTTTCCAATAGACTAGATATAGAAATGGTTCTTGGGCAAGGTGTCAAATGTCAGTGTAAAGTTTTGACACTTATTGCACACAACAGACTTGTTGAACAGTTTTATAAAAAAAACTGGCATAAATTTTGTGTGGTTACATTAGAATAAGAACAATAATAGACATTATGGTGTTTTTCAAAAACAATGGTTGTACATTATGTGTTACATGGCAGGATTTGTTCTTGCAGAAATAGAGAAAACTGTCAGGTATAACACATCAGGCAGTGTGGTAGTCTTTGAAACAAGGGTTATTTTTTCCTAAGTAGAGGGGTACATGGCACATGCAACACATCCATTTGGTTCGTATCTGCTATCCGTTGGTGCTGAATGGTGAACATCTTTGTCATGCAGTTCTTTGTGCTTGGTGCACTGAATTTTCTCATAGTTTTAGGTGCACAGGTTTCTTTGCTTATCTGCACTGGGCTGCTCGGGTGCCTGTGTTTCTTCCTTGAAGCAACCTTTGCACCATTCACAAGACTTCTAGTCACCTTCTCTGAAAGTTCATCATCATTGTTTCAAGATTCAGTTCCTTTTGAATAACAGAGGCATTCACAATACTTGCATCAATAAATTACCAGAAGATAAGAGGCCACCATTTCAGACTCTTTCCATCAGTTTCATACGTCAATTTCCTTTGATCAAATTTATCGATATAGTTCATATTTCCACTGTAATCAACCACCAGTAGAGGACAAGACAGTTTTATCAAAGTTCCATTCTGTTCATTATTCAGTACTTCTGTTGTGGCTCTTGGATCATGAAAGTTTGACGACAAATGCGTATCTCTTTTTGTCCTTGTTTTACAGTACACAACCCAGTATCACTTGAAGACAGATTGTATTCACCACATTTCAGTTCTGTCTTGTTTCATCTTGGGCAGATCCTTTTTTTTGTAATACTGACAGTAATAAATGCATTTATTTGTTTCCTTTTCAGATCATATAGCAGTTGTATACTGGTGAAATAATTGTCAAGGAAACTCTATAATTTTTTTGTTCAAGACCTGTCAGCAGCTCTTTTTCCACCCTCTCTCAAAGACATATTTCCATTATGTTACCTATTTTGGCAGTATAAATGTGAAATTTTAGAGCATAACCAGACTTGTCTGCTAACATCCACACTTTATAACCCTTTTTATTTGGTTTCTGGGGCAGTACTGTTTCAACAGTGACCTACCTTTGAATTTGATCACCGATTCATCTACAACAACAACATCACTTGGATGATGGGCACTTCTGAATTTTTCACCCACCATAGACAAAAATAGCCATAACTTGTACAGATTATCTTTCTCTCCTCAGCCTGTGTTGGCATGCAGCTGTTGTCATTTAGATGCTAATGAGAGAAAAGCCAGCCAAAACAATTAAGTTGTCATTGAGCTAATGTAGCTCTCATGATGATCAGCTGCTGAAGTCCAGTAATCCCTGTGAGTTGTGTGTGGTTTTATGCCCATGAGAATGTTCATGCCGAGAAACGTTTCCATCTCCCTACAGGTTGTGAGTTTGCAAAGTTTCTCATTTTTCAGGTGTACCTATTCAGTATACAGATTAGTTTGCAAAACAGTCCACTGAATTATATAATCATACATCAACAATCTGAACAAATTACTGGGACTGGGATCCTGAAAGGGTCTCACAGGTGCAGCAGGACCAGTTACTGAGGAAAATATGCAGAGGTTATTGGGGCCTTTCTGTTTTCCCCCCACTGGGGTGTCTGTTTACGTGATTTCACATTTGGGGGAGTTTAATTTTTGTCACCTGCATTATATGCTGGTACTTGTTCTGGATTAGCAGTTCAAGTAGCTGCAGGTCCACCAGAACAATAAGATGAGATGTTCTTCGATTGATTATGTATTTTCTCTGATGAATCATCTTTGTCTAAAAAGCATTTCAGAAATAACCATTCCTAAATTGGGTGTACAGTAATACAGGTTGTCATCACTATAATCTGCAACTTTGTTCGACGAATTTAACCGGAAGGTATTTCAGCATGAGTATTGCCATTGTTTGATCATCTTTCATTACTTCCCTACAGCGATTCATTATAAACCAAAATGGAAGATAACATCTCAAATTTCATATATGAAGTTCATTTACCCTCTTATGCAATTTTACTGCACAAACTATGCACGAAATGTGTGACACTATTCAATCTTCCACACAGTGTCTAAGGTAGTAGAGGAATGTTGATACATGGTGGTATGAATTATGAAATCTGAGTTATTCATGAAATAGTCATCTTCTCTAGCATGCGTGTAAGAAATGTTATTTTATAGTGATTCTGAATGTATATACACTATGTGATCAAAAGTATCTGGACAACCCCAGAAACATATGTTTTTCATATTATGTGCATTGTGCTGCCACCTACTGTCAGGTACTCCATATCAGCAACCTCAGTAGCCATTAGACATCATTAGAGAGCAGAATGGGGCACTCCGCAGAACTCACGGACTTCAAATGTGGTCAGATGATTGGGTGTCACTTGTGTCATACATCTGTACACGAGATTTACACACTCTTAAACATCCCTACATCCACTGTTTCCGATGTGATAGTGAAGTGGAAATGTGAAGGGACACATACAGCACAAAATATTACAGGCCAACCTTGTCTGTTGACTGACAGAGACTGCCGACAGTTGAAGAGGGTCATAATATGTAATAGGCAGACATCTATCCAGACCATCACACAGGAATTTCAAACTGCATTAGGATCCACTGCAAGTACTGTGGCAGCTAGGTGGGAGGTGAAAAAACTTGGATTTCATGGTTGAGCAGCTGCTCATAAGCCACACATCACACTCGTAAATGCCAAATGACACCTCGCTTGGTGTAAGGAGCTTAACCATCGGATGATTGAACAGTGGAAAAACGTTGTGTGGAGTGACGACTCATGGTACGCAATGTGGCAGTGCAATGGCACGGTGTAGGTATGGCGGATGCCCGGTGAGTGTCATCTGCCAGCGTGCATAGTGCGAACAGTAAAATTTGGAGGCGGTGATGTTATGGTGTGGTCATGTTTTTCATGGAGGGGGTGTTGCACCCCTCGTTGTTTTGCATGACACTATCACAGCACAGGCCTACATTGATGTTTTAAGCACCTTCTTGCTTCCCACTGTTGAAGAGCAATTCGGGGATGATGATTGCATCTTCAAACACGATCCAGCACCTGTTCATAATGCACAGCCTATGGCGGAGTGATTACTCAACAATAACATCCCCGTAATGGACTGGCCTGCACAGAGTCCTGACCTGAATCCTATAGAACACCTTTGGGATGTTTTAGAATGCTGATTTAGTGCCAGGCCTCACCAACCTACATCAATACCTCTCCTCAGTGCAGCACTCCTTCGAGAATGGGCTGCCATTCCCTAAGAAATCTTGCAGCACCTGATTGAACCTATGACTGCAAGAGTGGAAGCTGCCATAAAGGCTAAGGGTTGGCCAACACCACATTGAATTCCAGCATTACTGATGGAGGGCACTACAAACTTGTAAGTCATTTTCAGCCAGGTGTCCGGATAGTTTCGATCACATAGTGTAGGTCATTATCTTACCTGTAATAAAGAGCTGAATTAATGACCTATCACAGATGGACACAATTACACATTTAATTACTTCATAATTGTGAATAAGAAGTACCATGAACTGTAGAATGGAATGATAACAATGAAAATCTGTGCCTTACTGGGACTCGAACCAGGATTTCCTGCTTATTGCAAGCAGTCACCTTACCATTTGGCTATCCACGCATGACTAACAGCCAGACCCAAACTTCCATATGTCATCAACCATGCGTCTATGAGCTGTACTCATACATACATTTTGTACATTACCATACAGGTCAGATGTTGTACTTGAAAGTTACTTGCCTGGTATCAGCAGATAAATAAGATATTGCAGTGCCTGTGTTATTCTGATTATGGTGCAAAGATTGTTTGGAGATGCAAGCATAATTACACATTTGGTCACAGTGAGCAGAGACCAGCAACACTGTGTACACCATGTGAATTAAGTCACCACAGATGGACTATATGGATCAGTGCTACATCTGACCCCTCTCGATCATATTGGGAACTATTACATAACACACAGTTAGTGGTCCAGCAAACATACCTTCTTGCTGGATGAGTCAGGGCTTTACAATTAAGTGGTACTTTTTTGTACCACTGTGCATCTAACCAAGGAGGAATGGTGGTACACACATTGTACTATGTACCCCGAAAGAGTTATGGTACACTGTGAACAAAGGTGCTACCCTTGTTTCTATGCACCAACAAGTCCAAGAATGGTAGTTCACTGTTTTTCTCTATCTCCATCATGTTCAAATTTATCAAAGAGGATTTATAAGTTGCAGCAATACATGCAGGTAATGTAGTGCCATGGTGTTAGGTTAAAAAGGTGTCATCCACATATCTCCAAAAGCATGTAGTTTGGCTGAAGTGCTCACTCCTCAAACTCTTCCATTGAAAGATTAGTCCATTCAAAGTGTTGGATAATAAATAGGCTGAGGTGAGCACATACTTAAATAAATAAACAAGTTCCTCTTCCAGCTTCTTGCCATTGAGCATTGAGTGAATCATAAGACCTCATAAAAACTAATGAAAATATCTTATGGTGCAAGTCACAAGTTCTTGAGCTGATGAAAACTGTCTTGTGAGTTGTGAGTTTAGTGTTCAGATTTTCCTACCAAAGGGTACAGTTGCACTGCCAGATGTTTTGCCAAATTGTATATAGGTGCCCCAGTATTATTAACAATTGACCAAACTGGTATGCTATCCTTAAAAATTTTAGACAATCTGTATAGCTTGGGAGGAATAGGTGCCTGCATACCAAGTCTCTTGGCCACATCATCAGGGATTGTCCTGTTCTTGAGTATCTCTAAAGTTTTTCGTTAGATTTTGGCAACAGGGTCCTTGTCTAGAATGTGGTATGTACAGCTTTCCAACAGCTGGATCATCATGCTTAAGTACATTGGTTTGCAGAGGATGACCATTCTGTTGATTTTATCCACTGGCAAGACAATGATATTGGGATCCTCATGTAGAGATAAAAGTGCTGACCTCTCTGCAGCCAAGAACAGTATCCCAGCTGGATTGTTGTCATAGCAACATTTGAATGATTTGTAACAATTATTGCTATAATCCAATAAGCCTTGAAATTGAGTAAATATGCTTCTTGTCATTCAGTGGTGAACTGTATTCAAAATGAATACAAAACTGATCTTACAAGGTTTGTACATTCATATGTTGGTTTCACTTTTAATTCATAGCTATTTGAATTTCATTCTCCTCAGATGTTGAACTTTTAGTTTAGGCTACATATATCACTGAGCTCAGACTAATTGTATTTTATATAGAGGAATTAAGAATGCCAACATAATGCTTTGTACGCTGTTACTTCACACATTCTGGATGCATCCCAGATCTACTCGTGTTTTGCATGCCATCCATTTTGAAGTGCTCTTGATATCAGGCATTTCTTCTACATGCAGTCTGTTCATGCCATCTGCTGTTATATATTTTAAATACTTCTTCTATTTATGTGTTCACACCAATAGACAATGTATCAAACTTGATTACTTTCATATACTTTTTGCTAATTTACCATTCTGATTGAATTTTGATATTTCAAATTGTTATTTCATCTAGATGTTCATCCTGCTTTTAGAGTTAGCCCCATTGAGAAAATGGAAGTAAATGAATGAGTCTGAAATACTTCTGAAGGTCTTTGATGTTGATAATTCAGATGTTCCTAGTGAGAGAAATGATCCAGATTTGTATGAATTAATGATTTTATGGTTCTCAGTAAAATTCCACTGACAGTGATATCATTAGACCTGTAAAAAATGTAAGACAGCAGTGTTTTCAAGTAATTCCCACCATAACATTGATTCTGTTGTTGTGTATGATATAATACATCATAATGTTAACACTTTCAATACTATGGTGCCACCTAAAATGTGCCAATGTCATCAATTGGTACTCTTGATGGTGTATTCATTCTACTTTGACATTTTATGGTATACAGCATTGGAATCAACTACCATAGATATTATGCAAAATATTTTATATCTTTAATTTTTCCGCTTCTCTCTATTTTTTTTATTTAATCAATGATATTGATGTACCATAGGTATAGTAGTAGCAGTGATTTAAAATTATAAGAGCACTCTTTGATTCCATGTTGTATCTCTTTCTAATAGTCTAACGTCTTTGACAATGTATTCAGTACGGAGTATCAGATGTTAAATCAGTACTGTAAAGTGCTGCACCACAGAATTACTAGACATTATATCTCTTGATTTATAGTTAACTGGAGATGTTGGCTTGTGCCATGATGGTTGAGAGTGGTTTGAGTTGTCTCACTTCTGTTAATGAGTTCACAATGTAACCTCTCAATAGTTTTAAATGTTGAGTGCTTGTAATGACTCATTGTACCTTAATTTGTTTTTTCATTAATGCAAACACCTGAAGATTCTCTATTAATGACTGGAAGTGGTCGTGTAATAAATTAATATAGCTGTGTGCAGCAATGATTTTTCAAGCATTTTTACAAGCTGTAAATCTTTGCAGCCCCAAAACGATTTGTATTATGTTACTTTTGGAGGCTGGGACACTTTCCATAACTTTGATTAAACTGTTTAAAAAAGTTTGCATATCACCATAAGGTGAATAGTGTACACACAGGATGATAAATTTCTTATGGATGTCTAGCTCTGTTAGCTCAATAGCTGCCAATTTAAAATGTTGTTCTACACCAACTGTGATCATTTCATCCATAGCTCTAATGTGTGTACCACGTCTGATGTAAAACGTGTCCACTACCATTCAAAGTAGTTCTGCAGTAGCAACTTGCACATGCATATGAAAGTAGCACTATATACTGCATTTCATTGTCCTTACACTAGTGCTCATTTAATGCATACTACTATGCTGTTTGAAGACTGTAATTCAGCTTCAAGCTGGTATTATTTATTTTTAACAGACTGCACATTTTGGGGAAGAATAATCGTTTCAAAACAAATTCCTATGGTGTTCATGCAGTTCATTGTGATTACATCGTCTTCCATTTACATGTTGAAAAAATCTCTAAATTGGATGAGATACTTTTAAAGGAAGGGAGCCTGTTGTCATGGTTCATTCTGAAAAATGTCTAGTCTTACTACCCATGACAACAGATATTTGACCATGTGTGATGCCACATTCACCTGCTATAGTCTCTCTAATTAACTCCACTAACCTCCCTTTCCCAGTCCTGTTGGAGTGCAAAACATGTATAATGTAGCTCCATCTCCTGATAGTCCCCAAAGGTACCAGCAGTATGTGCACCAAGTCAGCCGTCATCAGTGGCACCTCTGACTCTGCGATCACTTGCCATACAGCACTGCCAAGATGAGGCCAGTCATGTTATAATGCAGGTTGATAACCGTTATGTTCTGAGGAGCCGGATATTATGGGTGGAAGGTAACTGAAGGGAACTGTAGGAATCTGGACAAGTAAGCAAAACAGCTGAACAACTACCAGGGGAGCCAAACACAGAAAAAAATTCTGCTGCAGATGATAATAGAAGAATAGGTGCAGTCAGGAAAAGAAAAGCAGTACTTCCCGCACACCTGAATGATTTGTTATTGACAAGGTAAAGGTAAGTGGTCAATTAAATATGCCAAAGTCTAACAATATGCCAAAGCCTAACAAATCCTTTAATTTCATGCTGATTCATCAAAATGTCCAATCATTGCTAAACAAATTAAGTGAAGTTGAAATTTTATCTACTGATGAGCTAAAAAACACTTCTGTAATGTGTATAACTGAACACTGGCTGCCTAAAGATGCAATGTCAGTCACAAAACTTGCAGACTTCAATCTTTCATCATCATTCTGTAGAATTACATCCAGTCATGGAGGGTCATGTATATTTGTTAAAAGTGGCATTGATTATTGTAACATAAAACCCACTGAACTGTTAGCTGAAGAGAAAGTTTTTGAAGTATCTGCAGCTGAACTCTCTGCATTAAAATTAATAATTAGCTGTGTATATAGGAGCTCTGATGGGAACTTAAATGGTTTCTGTCATCAACTAGAAGCAGCTCTAATACTATAAAAAACTTCAACAAAACAGTGATCATATGTGGAGATTTTAATATTGATTTTCAAGAAATCTCAAAAGACCAGCAAAGCTTGATGACCCTACTGGAAACATATAACATAAAAGCCACCATAGACTCTCCTACAAGAGTTACACTGACAACTAGCTCAACAATTGATCAGATATTAATAAACACAAATGTAAATCACAATTTCTGTGCCGGAAATCTTAATACTGGCTTCAGTGACCACTATGCACAGTTTCTTGCTTTGCACACCCCAAGTGAAACAACTGAGAAAGAGGAACTTGTAAAAGAAGCAAGAAAATTCACTAACAAATAAATAAACTTTTTTATACAGAAACTAAGTGAAGAAACCTGGTATGAAGTGTATACTTGTGAAAACACTAACAAAAAGTTTGAAAAATTCATGGAAATCTTCATGTCATACTTTGAAGCTGCATTTCCATTAAAAAAATCAAAAATGTCAACCTAATTACAAAAAGAACAAATGGATTACAACAGGCATTGGAATCTCTTGTGCAGAGAAAAGAAGATTACAGAATATAGCAAAGACACAGAACATGCCTCATGAATTTCATTCGTACCTGAAGAATTACAAGAGGATTCTCAAAAATGTTGTAAGGACAGCTAATCAATGGCAAATGACAAATACATTGAAAATTCAAAAAACAAATCTAAAGCTATATGGAAAGCTATAAAAAATCAAACAACAAGTGAAACTAAACAATATAAAAATATGAACTTATGTTATGAAGGACAAATGATTTCATTTTCATCATTTTCATTTTATTATCTTCCTGTAAATCATTTACATGATGTAGGAATTGTCTCAACAAAGTTATACTAGTACAAGTAGTACAGACATAATAATGGAATATCACTTTCAAGGCATTTTTTAAAAGTACAAATTTAGACATATAAATTAAAATTTTTGGCAATAAATTTACACACAATCAAAGTACTCACCTATGTCATAGAAAGTTTTGCTTAAAAGGTAATTTTTAAGCTCAGTCTTAAATTTTATTTCATCTATTATTTCCTTCATGCACACTGGCAGAGCATTGTATAGTTTTATTCCAAAATAACTTACATGCTTTTGGGTTTGTGTTGTCCTTACCCTTTCTACATACAAATTCTTACAAGTTCTAGTATTATAATTATGGCAGTCCTCATTTGTACATAGATTTTTCATATGTGCTCTTGTACACAGAATGCTTTTAAAAATATACAGTGATGGTATTGTGAGTATTTGCAGGTCTTTGAAAAGGAGCCTACAATGAGTTCTTGGAGATCTATGTGTTATGATTCATATAGCTCTTTTCTGAAACTTGAAGATATCTGTTAAGCTTGATTTAGTTTTACCCCAGAACACTATGCCGTAACACACGATGGACTGAAAGTAAGCAAAATACACTAGTCTAGTACAGTCTGTGCTGCATACTCTAGATAATATCCACAATGCAAAACATGCCGAATTGAGCCTGTGGGATAAGTACTTGAGATGGTCTTTCCAGCTTAAGTTTTGATCAATGTGCATGCCCAAAAACTTTGTGGATTGTACACTCTCTATCTTCTTATCCATTAGTTTTAACTGGAGGTCCATATCCTGAGTTGCTTTGCCATACTCTATATAATTTGTGTTACTTAGATTAATTGTTAACTCATTAGCATTAAACCAAGGTTGAATATATTTCAGGACCAAATCAGTTGTGGTGGTTAATGATTTTTTATCATCACTTATAATTATGCTAGTGTCATCTGTGAACAACGTTATTTTGGTAGAAATATTAGGATTTTTTATGTCATTTATATAAAGCAAGAATAATAAGGGACCAAGAACACTGCCCTGTGGGACACCTATTTTCAATTTCTTTGCATCTCAGACCCACTTGATTTTCTGACTTTTATGTTCTGCGATGATTTCTACCACCTGAGTTCTATCTTGAAGGTAAGATTCAAACCACTGCTTCACAACTCCCCTTACACCTATTGCCTCCATCTTGTTTAACAGAATTTTGTGTTTTACTGTATCAAAAGCTTTAGATAAATCTAAGTTAATTCCCACTACACATTTTTTAGTGTCCAGACTCCTGAAAATCTCTTTGGCATAGGTATGAATAGCTGATTCTGTGCTGTGGCCCGAGCAAAAGCCATGTTGATTGCAGTTTAGAAGTTTGTGAGCATCTAAGTAATTTATGAGTCTGGATTTCATTAATTTCTCTAGAATTTTTGAAAATGATTGGAGAAGGGATATTGGTCTATAATTTTCTACCTTGTATGGATCTCCTTTTTGAAACAGAGGTCTAACCTTAGAGATTTTCAACCTCTCAGGAAACACACTTTCGCTGAAAGACAAATTGGCAATATGTACCAGGGGCTTTATAATTTGTTGTGCAACTTTTTTTATTATTGACACAGCCACTTCACCCACACCTGCAGCCATTTTTGATTTTAGACTCTTTATCACCTTTAATATTTCATTATCATTTGTGGGAGTTAACAGCATACTACTGTCTACTTTTGGGGCTGTTAATTTCTCATGTTTAGCAAAGTTTTTACTTAAAGACACTGGTACACTTAAAAAGTAATTATTAATGTAATTTGCCAGAGTTTCATCTTTCAATTCAATATTTTCACTATTTTGAGTGCTATTTCCTGATCCTTGAGGCCCTTACCTGTTTCCCTTTTCACAATTTCCCAAATAGTTTTTGATTTATTGCCTGATTTTCTTATTAATTTATCATTACTTAGTAATTTTGCTTTTGTAATTACTTTTCTGTATATTTTTTTGTAATTTGTTACATGTTCTTCAAACTTGGGGTCAGTCCAACTTTTCAGTCTATAGTTAAGCATTTTCATGGTGCTGGAGGAATTTCTAATACCTGTTGTGCTCCAGAAGTTAGCATGTGTATGCCCATATGTGTTTGTTTTGACAAGTTTCTTAGGAAAACACATTTCAAAATTCAACATAAACAGGGAAGAAAAAACATTATATGCAGTGTCTGTGCTAGTTTGTAACAGTACTTCTGCCCATGATTGGTTAATCAGTGTATTTCTGAAGTGACTGCAACTATTTGTGGAGAAGGTCCTTTTGTACATTTGGTATGAACTATTTTTGGTCACAGGGGCTATGGTAAATTTAAGGATGAGTGCATTGTGATCAGATATTCCTAGGTCAACATTTATTACATCTATATCTATGGCATCTATATTTGTGAAGATATTATCTATGAGACTTTTTGAAGAGGTTGTTATTCTTGTAGGGTTAGTTATATGTGGATACAAATTGAAGCTCTGTAAAACATTCAGGAACTGATCTTTGGATGCACCTTCAGTCAATAAGTTGACATTAAAATCTCCACTTATAATTATTTTTGATTTTTTATGATGTAATATTTTGAGCAATGCCTCTAACTTATTTCTAAAAATTTCAGGATCACCACATGGTGATCTGTACACTGACATTATTATTAATTTACTGTTTTGCATATTCAACTGTATTGCTGCAGCCTCAAAATGTTTTTTTTTCACTCAAGGATTCAGTTACAGTCATATTTTTAACCTTTACTCCAGGTTTTACATAAATGCAAACACCACCATGTCTTGTTTCCTTCCTGCAATAATGACTTACTAATTTGTATGGGGAAATGCAAATACTTTCTAGTTCATAACTCATGCACCAATGTTCTTGAATGCAAATGCAATCTATACTAGCTTCACCGGCTGCAATCTCAAGTTCTAATATTTTATTTTTAATGCATTGTATGTTAAGGCTCATTATTTTGAAATTATTGAAATTAGATTGAGAGGAGTTTGTACTTATGTTTCCCAATGTTACTGGCTGTTCCTTGCTGAGGCTGGGTACCGAAAATCCTTAAGAATTACACGTTTCCTGCTCCTTGTATTTCTTACCCCTGGACGTGCCACCATACTCGTTGTATCTGTAGTTGTAGCTGCTGTTTCAGTGGATGCTAGAGGTGTTTCTGAAGCTGATGATTCAGTGGATGTTGGAGATGCTGCCAGTTTTGATGCTGAGTCCGTTTTTGTAACTGATGTTCCAATTGATACTGGAACTTTTGCTGAAGCTGTATTTTCGTTTAAATCTTGAACTACAGTTGGCACTGACGTTATTGTGGACGTTGAAGCTGCGTATGAAGCTGATAAATGATGCTTCGATAGTGTTGATTTTTCTTCTGTTGATGATATCTGAGTGGCATTTTGTACCACTGGTCTTGCCTCTGTTGTTCTGATTGATGGACTAGTCACAGATTCTGGACTTGATTTTGAACCTGCTGGGGAAGGTGGTACATCTGCTGCTGATGATATTGGTTCAGCTGTTTTTGATGATTTCGACACTACTGACAATTTGGCTGATGTGGCTGCTGTACTGGACGACACTTCGGATTTTTTTACTTCTTCTAACGTCAAAGAATCTTCTGTTGCTACCAATGATTGTGGGACATCAGCTCTTCCTATTTCCACTGATGTTGATACTTTAACAAGGCCGTTTTCAGACAGTGTAATAGTGTTTCGTTCTACTTAAGAGTCTTTAATAGCATTCGATATTTCAGCACTCATGGCTTCTTTCCCTTTCATGTTTCTGTGAAGTCCATGCTCTGTAAAATGCTCTCTGCAATCACTATTTATCCAAACATATGTAGTATTAGGATAACCTCGACATATCTTAGCGAAATTCTATTGGCGGTAATAATCTCAGTATTCACGCAAGAGTTTTCCATGAGATCATACCTATGAGGGATACTGACAACAAAAAATTTCACTTCAGGCATTTTACAAATTACTTGCTTTAAAACTGTTGCAGCACGTCTAATTTCATTGTGGTATACAATATTGGCGCCTCCAATTATCACACATGTGCTGCCATTCGTCATAGATTGATTACAGCTATTTAAAACTTCACATAGTAGCGCTCCTGGTTTGATTACGCCAGTTACCTTGAATCCTGTTTTCTTAGAACTCATAAGGCTACACCTCTTCCATGGCTGTCTGCTAGAATAAGGATTTCATGTATATTTTCCAACGTGTGTTTTTTGTTTTGTTTACAAATTGTAGGCCGATTTGTTTTGCTTTGTGAGCGCAATTTAGCGTTGATCACTGAACTGTCCGTGTGGATGATGGTACAATTTGATAGTTCTTTCTCCTCTGTGCTATTTTCACGCACACAAAACCTATTACTTAGTTTTAAAGTAAGTTCCGCTGTTTTGGTTTTTGGTCGTGTGCTGCTTATTTGACTGGTATTTGAGAACTCTTGTAGGCTAGATTTTGAGGAATTTCTCACACTTATTACCAATTTTTCAAGCGTTTTTGCGTATTTTACAGTACAATCGAGTTGTTTCCTAAGTTCGTTCTCTACATTCACTTGCAAACCTGCCCTGTGCATTTCACTGGCATTGCCCCGCCCGTTGCATTCCATACCGCAGTCGCTCTGATTTCTATCTCAGCTATTGAAAATGGGAGGTACACTTATGATTGAACGCGCAATTTCTTAATCCATTTAACACAATTTTATGGCATATGGTACACTTCACTGACGAAATACGATCACAAATTACCGAGTGATTTGAAACTACGTGTATACTCGCCGCCATCTTAAAGATTTTGCAAACATAAGTGAACAGTTGGTGAGTGGACTGGAAGAACACAACAGAATATCACCTCCATCATCCAATAGTGTGAGAAATGTCTCAACATCATAGTTCCCATCACCTGCAAACACTGAAGAAATTTTATCAGTTATAAAAACCTTGAAACCAGGGTAGTCATGTGGAATTGATGGAATACCAGATGCAATTATTAAAAAATACTGTCTTGCCTTAGCTGAACCCTTGACACACATGTGCAACAGCTCGCTGGCCTCAGGAACCTTCCCTTCATGCTTAAAAACAGCAAAACTGAAACCACTGTTCAAAAAAGGAAATCCAGAATGTGTTTCAACTTATAGACCAATAGCCCTACTGCCTGTATTTTCAAAAATTTTAGAAAACTTTTTTTTATACGAGATTGTCTGATTTCCTAAATAAAAATAAAATTCTCTCTCCCTCACAGCATGGCTTCAGGAAAGGCTATTCAACTGAAAGTGCAATATTGGAATTTCCTAATGAAATCTATACTGAACTGGATGCAAGTGAGTTTGTGACAGAGGTATGTCTTGATTAATCTAAAGCTTTTGACGTCATTGACCATAATGTCCTGCTGCAGAAGCTTGACCAATTAGGAATTAGAGGTATTAGTGGCTCAGGACATACGTACGTGGTCGCAAACAGGTGGTTGAAGTGCAATACACTGACCATAACAAAATCAGCTACTACTATTCAGGATATGAAAATGTGAAATATGGTGTCGCTCAAGGATCAGTATTAGGACCAATTCTGTTTCTCCTCTATGTTAATGATCTTATGTACAACAAGTAGTGCCAAACTACCCTCCAATTTGCAGATGATACAAGCTTCCTTATTAGTGGTAAAACAGAAGAAAACCTAAAAGAATCCGCTATCCAAACAATGAACAGTGTACAGCAATGGTTCAGCTATAACAAGCTAATTATAAACAAAGAAAAGACAGTAGCACTGAACTTCTACAACGTAAAGGGAAGACACCACCCAAACATACAAATAGAACTTAGGGCCAGATTTCTTGAAAGTGTTGACAGCACAAAATTTCTGGGACTCTGGCTCCAGAACAACACAAAATGCGAGGCACACATTGAATATTTGCAAAGAAAACTAAGCAAAACCTGTTGCATGATACGGATCTTAAAAAATTGTTGCAGCAAAGCCAGCCTGTTAAATGTATACTACTCCTATATGCATTCTGTAATTAAATATGGCATAATCTTCTGGGGCAATGCAACAACAAATATTAAACTTTTCAGGATGCAAAAGAGAAAATTAAGAATTATTGAAGTGTTAACAATACGAAATCATGCAGACCCATATTCAAAAAACTGCCAGTTCTTCCTCTTCCTTGCATTTTTATCTATGAAACATCAGTTTTCATCAAACAATATATTGATAGACACCCAGCTATCTTATTAAAAAATGAAGATATACATGCACACAATACAAGGCAAAAATCTGACCTTCATATGAAACAGGTAAGAATATCATTGTGCCAAAAAGGCACACTACATACTGGGATAAAGATTTACAATAATCTACCTAACCATATTAAATCAGCAGGTAAACTCTTTAGTTTTAAGGCTGAAGTAAAGGCATATTTAATTGATCATTGCTTTTACAGTCCGACAGAGTACATAAAAGCCAAACAACAAAAATAAAGATGCATTATGAGTATTCTACTTTTTTATGTTGCCTGTAATGTTTGTTGTATGTATGAGTCTTTGCTAAATTACTTCAATATCTAGCCCTTAGGTTTGCAATACAAACTGTATTTTATCTTGTAAATACCTAACCATGTCCAATATCCTTATATATAATCTATACATGTAGGATTTGAAGGACTAAATAAATAAAAAAATGAAAGATTAGTTGACACAAGTGCACTTAAAAATAAACAGATTCTACTCAACTTGTGTGTGAAGAAATGTTGCACTGCTGACAACTTGAAGTGGACATAAAAGTAGAGGCCTGACATGGGTGTGTGTCTAAGTATACTGTATGTTTGCCAGCAGAGCTAACTATCAACATCTTGGCGTAACATTTGGCACCAACTAACAACACAGAAGTAATATTGGCTAGAAGGCTGGGGCCCAGGTACCTGCCACTTCCTACACCATCCTGGTGGTTCTATTTGGTTGGCAGCCTGAAGGTTTTTCACTGGTGGAATTACTAAGTGTCGCTTGTGACATGCACAGGAATCTTCAGTGTACCTGCTCTGGCAGTATCAATATTTTGGAATGGTGGTTTATTCATCTCATGACGTGAATTTGCAATCCATATATAGCAATGGCAGAGTTAATATTTTAAGTTTTCTAAATAGTGGATGACATGGTTCATTATGATTTGCAATGCACCATATTTTAAATGATTTTTTTCTGTATTTTTAGTATCTGCACTATATTTTTGGAGTTACCCTAAAAACAATACCATAACTAATAATGAATTCAAAGTAGCTTGTATATGTTACTTTTCCAGTGTCAATGTAAATTGCAGTTGATAATATTTGCACTGGAAATGCAAAGCTGCTCAGTTTGCTTGCTAGGTAGTCAATATGTGGTTGCCAGCTCAAATTTTTATCTATATTTAAACCTAAGAACTTGACGGAGACAACTTCTTCTATATCTTAGTCGTCATGAACAATCTTAATCTGCTCACATTTTAACTGGTTTTGAATTGCATCATGTCAGTCTTAGATATATTTAGACTCAACACCTTTAGCTGAAATCAAGTTCTAAGGTACTGAGGATATTGATTCCAGACACATTACAGGCAACATACAAAGTAGAATATTCATAATGCATCTTTATTTTTGTTGTTTGGCTTTTATGTACTCTGTCGGACTGTAAAAGCAAGTTTGGGAATTTGTTCTGAATCGTGATTTTCAACTAAGACAGAAGTACCATCTGCAAACAGACCTGACGGGAAGCTGATATTTAATGGGAAGTCATTAACACACAAGAGAAATAGGACTGGGCCTAATATGAAGCCTTGTGGAACACACTGAGCTAATTTTTTTTTCTTTCCAGTCAGAAATATAATATGCGCCATTTAAAGAGATGCTAACTCTTTGCTTTCTATTTGATAAGTAGGATTTAAGCCATTGTATGGTACTGGCGGTAATGCCATGCTTTTCAAGTTTGTAAAAAAGCATTGCACAGTTTACAAAATCAAACGCCTTTGTGAGGTCACAGAAAATTCCTGCCACCTTATTTCTCCTGTCTAATGATATACTTATTTTCTCACTGTAACTGTTCACTGCATCTATGGTGTTTTTCCCCTCATGAAAACCAAATTGATTGTTTAGCTTAATAGAATAATTTCGGGTGAAGTATTGGAGTTGGGCGAAAGCAAGCTCTTCAAATATTTTAGATATGACTGGAGAATTGAGATAGGACAATAGTTTCCTATGATCTCTCTTGATCCCTTCTTAAAGAGTGGTTTGACTTCACTGTATTTCAGTACCTTTGGAAAACAGCCCATTTCATAATATTGATTTATTATATGATCTAGTGGGTTTGCAATTTTATTTTGTACCACTTTAATAACTTTGGTAGAAATTCTGTGCCAACCTGCAGATTTTTTTGTTTTTAATGTTAGGATTGCATTTCCTACATCCTCCAGGGATACTTTTAAAAATTTTGTAAAATTTTCAGAGTTTTCATTTAGGCCAAAGGGATTTACTTTTTTGTGATAACGTGTTACATCTGCATCAGACTTTGCTACATTTATAAATAATTCATTAATGTACTTGAGTTGAATTTACAATAGAATTTCCTTCAATGAAAACTTTTGAAATTTCTTGATTACAGGCTCTAACACCTAATCCAGATTAAATAACTGACCACACAGCCTTTGTCTTATTTTTATGGTTTAAAATATGCCAATTGTTTTGCTGCCTTGTTAACTCTTTAAAAATGGTTTTATGAAGTCTAAGATACACAATAAAATCCATAGCTTCACTATATTTTAATTCTCTATGCAATTGCCTTTTCCTTACACTGTAAATATTTATGCCCTGGCTAATCCACTTTAATTTATTTGTAATTTTATTGCTGTAGAGCATAGGTGGAAATGTTTCATTAAAAACACCAAGAAAACTAGTAATTTTTTAAAGTTTTCATCTCTTGAGTTACAATGATAAAAAGTTCATTTTTTCTCTTTTAGCTTATTACTAAATATTAGCAAATTTTCTTTGCTTAAGTTCATTTTCATAATGGTTCTTTTTACCTGAAATGTTCCTGTCTGTCTGCGGCAGCACAATGAACAATGCACAGTGATCTGAAATACACAGATCTAGACAAAATTTATACGCATCTTCATATACAAAGAAACAAATAATTAGAACATTATCAATACATGCTGCTGATTGGCCACTGTCTCTGGTAGATTCAAAGAAATTCAATTTGAAACCATACCGGTATTTCTTTACAAGTCAGTGAATTTTGAAGCGTAGCTACTCTCACATGTGATATCAATATTAAAATCAGCAGCTATTATAGTTTTTTTTTTCTTTTTTCCCCTACAAAGGTCTCCTAGCACAATTTGAGGCTTAGATAAGAACAGTTCTGTTGTTTACCTCCTTGGGATTATGTATATTGAGATCATTATAACATTTGCTCTTGAGTCCACTATTTTTATGCAACAACTCTAGTAGAGTATGCATTCTTCATTTAAATAATTAACACAATTTCTGGTCTCATAATTTATATCACTATGTAGAAGTAGGCTATATGGGAGCCTCCAAGTAACTTGTTTCTTCTGCTAAAGCTACTTGCTAACCTGAAGTTCCCCATTTTGTTTAAAATTTTACTTGTGTTCTCAGTAAACCAGAGTTCATTTAACACTTACCATGCTAAGCACTTAACTGCATGCCACTCCCTGTGTGCTGGATGATTTTTTCTATTTTCAACAGACTTTAAATAGCTGTAAAGGACGTTTAGTTAGAGATACATAAAAACTACAGGTATGGTTTAAAACTTTAAGGTTTCAACTTTACATGGGTTAACAGTCATGTGTATGGGGCATATACTGTTTCCAAGAAGTGATGCGGATTTCTCCTCGATTTTGCGAAAATAAATTTTTGTTAAAAATTTATTTTTATTACTTTATTCAATTTAAATTTTGGAAAGTGATCATTTTACACTGAAAAGACATTTGTTATACCACTTGCAAATAAAGCATAGCTACATACACATGCACTATTTTGCATAGTGAACAACAGGGTGATAAAGCTTGAAGCACGGGGTGACACACAAACCTACATTACACTCACTGCACTCATAAAAAGTATCTTTCCTCCCAGCTTTCCCAGTAATGTTCTTTTGTTTTCCACTACACACTACACAACGTATTTGTGCTTTCTTCTTCCCTTCTGCCATTTCCTCACGGTTCGGAAAATGTTTCTGTGACAATCGAGCAATCGTTGCAGATCCATGAGAATCCTCAATTCTCTCTCCTCTCTGTAACACTAATGCATTGCAGACCTCCTGTATAAACTTAGGAGTGCTCAGTTTCTTTTCATTGATGCTATTGACCAAAATACAACCATTGGAAACTGCCATAATTATACAATGGAAGGCAAGCTTTCTCCACCACTTCACTGTTTTGTGATCAAGTGCTCCATATGATAGACGCTGATCAAAAAGGTCTACACCAGCTTTATGTTTGTTGTAATCCAGCACTGCCACTGGTTTCAACTTCTCATTGCCTTCTCTTGTAGCAACAGGCAACATTGAGGATGTGTGCCTGGTACTTATCATCCACACATTCCTCTTGTCTTTCCATCGCAATGCTAGCACATCGTTCTTGCGGCGAAATATTTGTCCACCCTTTTTGAGTTTACCCTCTTTGAGAGCCTTGGGCAATCCTTTTCTGTTTGGCATTACAGTCCCTACAAGACCAGTGTTGGCTCTAGCCAGTTCTTCGGCTAGCTGAACACTGGTGTAAAATCTGTCACCATATACAGTGTGGCTCTTACCTTGGAGTGAGCCGAGCAATCGCTTTACCACTGCAGAAGCACTGTTGTCCAGTTTATCGTCCCTTCCGTGGTAAACTTCAAAGTTGTATATGTACCCAGTTTTGGATTCTGCAACAATGTACAGCTTAATGCCATATTTGTTTGTCTTATTAACCATATAAACTTTGAAACCTACACGCCCTCTGAAAGGACACATACCTTCATCAATGGTTAGCGCTTCACCTGGTTGATAACTATCTTTGAAATTCCTTACCAAATCATCCAGAAGTGGCCTGACTTTATGAAGGGCATCAAAGTCAATTTCACCTTTCTTTTTTTGCTTTGAATTGTCATTTATGTGGAACATAGACAAAATATTCAGAAATCTGTCCCTTGGCATAACATTGGGGCAAAAATTGCAGCTAACCACTGGATCACTACACCAGTGACTGGCCATACTTGGCCTCTCAATGATTGACTTGTGGAGAATAATAGCCAGAAACGTCTTTGTTTCAGCAATTGTTAGCGTCCTCCACTGCTTGAATCTAGAATTGGGCCCTAATTTGTTTTGTGCTCTCAGTGTGGCCAGCTTCTGCCTAGCATATAGATTTGTTTGTTCCCTCATAATTGAAATAACCCTGTCATTTATAAAATGAGGAAAAAACCTAAATATTCACTAGACTGACTGAGTCCTACATTATTTAGCACACCATGAGACCCTGTAAATAACAAAATGTTTGGTGTTTGATCCACTATAGTCCAGTCATCCTGTGAAATGTCACTCAATCTTGGCCTCTTTCGATGGTGAGTGGGGGGCAACACAGGCGGTGGCTCACCTTCATCCGACGACAAATCTCTGTCTGAAATAATACAGAACGTAACAGAACAAATCGCAACATGAACTGTCTGTGTTCTGCATCGATTTAGCAAGATGTTAGACCTACCTGGACTATCGTTATTTTCCAGCATTTCGTAATCACTGTCACTATCGAAATCCGAAAAATCATCATCAGTAGCTTCAGCAAGTACTTCTTCAATCATTTTTCGAAGTTTTGCATCCTCAACACTCGCCATTGTGAGTAAGAAGAAGATAAACAAGCAAAAACCAAAATATTAGCGCCAAAATCAACGGTAAACAAACGACAGGACACCACAAAACGCGTAACATACGCGTGAAAAACACACGTGAAATCGTTCGGAAATATATACGGATATATCGCATTACCTCACTAGGTGCTGCGATCTAGTGCAAATATGATGAACTACAAGCATTACAGGACCTACATGTTGTAGCGGGAACGCTAACAATGCGTTTGAAACACTAAAACAATGTGGAATGCGGCGGGACGTAATATTACGGCGGCCGCATTTTCTTCGTTTCCGCTCGCGACGTAATATTACGGCAGCCGCACGGTAAGTGTTAAACAAATAATTCTAGTATTTGCACATTCTGAAAAAATGATTACGAATTCGTCTATTTTCGAGCTTTTATTGTTTGAAGCACTAGTGTTTAAACCATTTGTATTTCCGTGCATGGCATATTTAATTTGACTATTACTTATATGCTTTATCACATTTCTTGCCAGATAATGGTTTGGTTTTGTCTTTCTTAATTCTACACAAGTATTTCCACCCCATCACTTCTTATCAGTTTCCTTTATTTTTTATGATCTGACAAGTACTTGTGAACATCTTACTGAATATTTTAGAGCCAAACCTATTCAGATGTTGACCATCTTTGGTACGACACTTTGCACTTCGAAATTTATTGGGATCAAAGAAAACGACTTCTAGTTTATTGCACTATTCTTTAATATTTCTGTTAATTCTCTGCACTCATCGATCTCCTGTACATAATGCCACTGATTACTATTCTGCAATTCGTGTAGAGGTCTGAATAAGGTTTTTTGTGTGGTTCAATATTTTTTTTTCACTGATATCTCGAAGGGGAATTTGTGCCCACATGGATAAAAACATCTTTTGGGTTTCTTTTACTCTTGTCTGCTGCGTTCTCTTGAGTTTAACACGTTGTTTAGACGTTTCGGCAATTGATGCCTTTTATTGTAGTCAGTTGATGTTGGATCAAAAAATAAATAAATAAATGATACGTCCTGATTTTTGGTCGACCGTCGATTTCGGAGTTTGGAACGACTATGTTTTTCAAAAATGAGTCATCTATAATAAAGAATTCACTTTCGTCTTCTGCAACGCTTCTTTTTGTCTTTTTTGTACGTCACGCAGGTCCACTTATATTTATTTAGTTCTTCCGTATCTTCAGTTTCTTTTTCTTTCGTAAGGGCGGCCGAATGTTTTCTTGGTTTTCAGTTGTTTCAGTTCCCCGTATTTGCCGATGTGGGTCCATCTGATAGTGGAGTTTTTTCACATACACAATGATTTTCACGTTCCAATTCAATATTTTCCTGTTTTACCAGCGTCACTTCTGCTTTCAGAGCGTCAATGCCACTTTGAAGAACACGAATAATTTTGTCTTTGGAACTTGATGCGGATGTTAACCGCGCATTTTCGTCACTTATACAGTAGAGGCATGTCCACTGAATATCGTCATTTATAAATTTCAACACACGGTTACACACTTCTTGTGTAACCAAAAGTTGCATTTAATGTACCGAATTCCTTTGTCTACACGTTTTTTACACTTTCTGCACGAAGAACCATTTAATTTCAACTGATTAAGGAGCATCCGATCACCACACAATCCTACGATACTACAGACTGTCCCATAAGAACATCTCAGCCATGCTCACGTTGGCACCGCCAGATAGAGAATGTACCTTAGTAAGTTACTACGGTACCTATTTATAGTACACCCTGACCATATCCAAGCTGTTCCCCACACCATCCACTATCTCTAATCATCTTTGGTGAAATCCTTACACAAAGGCCATAAACCATCAATCACCAGAAAAATTTTCCTAAAGCACTGCACTTTCTCCTTTCTTTTAGAAAAACTTTCAAAATATATGATTCATTTTTATACAAAATAAATAATTGCCACCACTAAGAACATACAAAAACTTCTTGACAGCTGTCAACAGACGAGGTATCCAATATGGTTAACACTGTAAAGGTACTTTTCAGACATATTTACTGATACAACGAAGAAATCGTGTAAATCAGACTACTACAAGACGCAAAATTAAAAAATTCCCAATGCCTTTTGAGCACACCTTAATATCGATTTCCATACGTCATACCGGTAGCAAACTTTCAGAGAACAAAGAAACTAAGCATTGAAAATGAGTCTGCAGATAGAACTGGGGCAAACCACAGAAAGTTGAACATGGTGAGACCAAGAGGAAAGACCGTAAAGAAAGACTTTATGCTAAAGCAATATGTGGTTTATTGATGTGAACAAATAACAATTATTATTATTTTCATTATAACTAAATATTCTATGTTGTGATAACTAAGCATTTTGTTAATATTATATTAAAATATTTCTTGTAATTTTGTATATATTGTTATAACAACTGTACACATCCATGACACATCAAAGGCAGGTGCAACAGCAAGTTATAAACAGTGAATTACTATCCTTCTTAAATTAGCTCTTTACCATAATCGAACAGAACAGATGAGTGCACAGATAAATTCTATATTGCTTAGGATTACCCATGCACCCTTAGAATTAGGTGTTCCTAATCTAACAAAACTTGTGGAAAAGTTTAGAGTGTTCAGCAAATATGTGGATCAGTTTGAATAATTTTGGCAACACATGGAGTGATTTAAGTTTTAACTATACAGTAATATATTCTATTAAATATGAATCATTACAATTTTAAGAAACTCCCCCCCAGGGGCCTCACAGTTCTTTTGTAAATTCAAGCGTGGCACACACAGGGCACCCAGCTATTGCAGCCCATTCTTTCTTCCTAGGCTGCATTTCCTTCATCACACCGCTCCCTCCCCATCCTCAATCCTTTCCCATTGCCCCCTCCTTCCCCTCTCTTGGTGTTGTAACTTACATCGACCTAGCTATCTAGCTGGTTCCCTATTGCGATTTTGTTCTTCTTGCCTGTCCTTTCACCCTTTTTGGCATTTTGCCCCCCCCCCTCCCCCAATCCTCCCCCCCCCCCCCCTCCAGAGTTTGACCTCCGCTTCTAAATTTTCTGTCTTTCATGTGAGCCATTTGGGGAAGAACTCCCCGCTAGTGTCTACAGCATGGATTCCTCTCCCCCCTTTATTTCCCCTCTTCCTTCAGCACTGTACCCCCCCTTCTCCCTACTACATCACAAGCACGTGTAGCCATTCCGTGTGGTGGGGCTGTTATGCACCCATCTGGCTGAGCCCCCCAACAACACAGGGGTCTCAGTACTGATACCTGAGCTGCTACCTCCCACTGTATGCCATGGAGGGGGTGCTTGTCATCCTGGAGCATCGGACATCCCAGCAATGTCCGCCCTGTCAGATGGCCCTTGCTGTTGGTGGGTGGTGCCCATGGGGAGAGCCCCTGATGGAGTGGGTGGTATCAGGGTGGATGCTTGGCACATGAAGCGCATCAAGCTGAAGTCATCTGACTGTTCTCGAACGGCCATCTCTTCAAATTGTAAAGGATTGTTGTATGCTACTTCGTATGACCCTGCAGCCTTCCCTTCCCTTTCTACACCCTGGGAGGAGGGCCATACTCGCCATGTTGCAGTGAAACACTTTCCTGCTACCTGGTCTGTATCAGGATGGATAGGAACATATTTACAGCCACAAAGATGTTGTTTTTGTTGAGAATATTGAGGACAGGTTTGGTGAGCTGGAGTCTCTCAGTAAGGTGTGAATGGGCTCCCTGTTGATCAAAGCTTCTTCTGCTGCCTAATCTGCAGCCCTTCATACTTTTGATTGTCTTGGCAACATCCCAGTATCTGTAACCCCTCACTAGTCTCTGAATATGGTCCATGGAGTGATTTTTCATAGGGACCTTATCCTGAAAACTGATGAGGAACTCCAGGCTAATCTGGAGCAACGCAGCATTTGTTTTGTTTGATGTGTTCAGAGGGGTCCTGAAGACAACTGCACCAATATCGGCGCCTTTTTCTGTCTTTTGAGGGAGATTCCATCCCAGAGAAGGTCAAGATTATGTGCTACCGATGTGATGTGAAACCTTATGTCCCGCCACCCATGAGATGCTTTTGGTGCTTGCATTTTGGGCATATGCCTTCCCGCTGTATGGTGGACCCTCTGTGTGGTGCTTGTGGACACCCACTCCATGAGGGAAGCCCCTGTGCTCCGCCACCTGTGTGTGTCAGTTGTTATGACCACCTCTCTCCATGGTCATCAGATTGCCCAGCTTGCAAGAGAGCAAAGAATATCCAAGAGTACAACTCCCTGGGCCCGCATCTCGTGGTCGTGCGGTAGCGTTCTCGCTTTCCACGCCCGGGTTCCCGGGTTCGATTCCCGGCGGGGTCAGGGATTTTCTCTGCCTCGTGATGGCTGGGTGTTGTGTGCTGTCCTTAGGTTAGTTAGGTTTACGTAGTTCTAAGTTCTAGGGGACTTATGACCACAGCAGTTGAGTCCCATAGTGCTCAGAGCCATTTGAACCATTTTTTACAACTCCCTGGATCACATATCTCGTGTTGAGGCTCGCCAAAAATATGACCGACTCACCCAGTGTCACTTTCTTCTAATTTTGCCCCTGTTAAAATCTTCCTCCCCCTCCTACCTCTTCCTTACCAGTCCCATCCCCCTCTCCCCTCACCCTCCCCCTCCCCCACCCATGCAGTTTCCACACCCTCCCATCTGGGTGCCACCTCACTTCCCTGGCTGAAGAAGTCTCCCCTTCTTCAGCACCCGCCAGTGATGTGGCTCCATCCCAGGACCCCCCCCCCCCCTCTCCCCCTCCTGCATCTCTCATGCCAGAAGCCTACTAACACAACTCGGCCACAAGCCTCACTGTCTATGCGCCCCAAGGTCATCAGCTCTCTTTCGGTTCCGGATCTTGCAGAAGTCTGCTCTCCCTCTGTGTCCTGCCCTCCTCAGCCTCAGAAAGAGAAGAAGAAGAAACGTAAGTCCCAGGACAAACCCCTCCCCCCCCTGGTGCCCTGGTAGTGCCCTCTCTCCCATCGCAACCTGGATGTCACCCCATCCTCTTCAGAGATGACCACTAACTAGGTGACATGACCTCCCCTCAGCTTCTTTGCCTAACCTGGACTCTCGCCACACGCTAATCCAGTGTAACTGCAGTGGATATTATGGTCACCTACTGGAAATACAACACCTTGTTTCCTCTTATTCAGCGTTCTGTCCTGCCCTGCAAGAAATACACCTCCATGATGACCACTCTCCAACATTTCGTGGTTATTGGGCATTCTGTCGGAACTTTGCTGGCCCCAAGATAGCATCTGGAGGGGTTAGCACTTTGGTTCACACTGATGTAATTAGTGACTGAGTCCCCCTTCATACCAACTTGGAAGTGATAGTGGGTTGAGTCCAAATGACACCAGAAATCGCCGTTTGCAGTGTCAAACTCCCTCCAGGTAGGCCACTTCCTTATGTTGAACTGTCTATCTTAACACAACTCCTGCACCTGTGTCTCCTCCTTGGGAACTTCAATGCACATTACCACCTGTAGGGAAATGCCACTTTGACAGGTAGGGTCTTCTAATTGACCAATTTATTATAGACTTTGATTTTTGTCTCCTCAATGACAGTTCCCCTACCCACTTCAGTGCTGCTCGTGGCACCTTTAGTGCTATTGAGCTCACGATCTCCTTCCCTGCTCTTATGGCTTCCCTACATTGGTCACCCCATGATGATATTTGTGACAGTGACCGTTTTCTGGTGATTCTATTGTTCCCCTGACACCACCAGGTAAACAGGCCCCCATGTTAGGCATTCACACAGAGCCAACTGGCCTTTATATATGTCTGCTGTGCACTTCAATACATCTCTTTTGGATTACATTGATGCAGTTGTGCAAGGTGTCTCTGCCACCATTCTTCATGCTGCTAGCACTGCTATCCCCCTATCCACAGGTCCACCTCGTCATTGACTGGGACTGTGGTGGGCCAATGCTGCAGCAGTTGCTATCCAGGACCACCAACAGGTGCTGCAGCAATTTAGACACCCTTCACAGACCAATCTTAGTGCTTTTAACCATCTCTGTGCTAAGGCTCACTTCTTATGAAGCAGAGTAAAAAGGACTGCTGGGAGTGCTATGTTTGCTCCCAATGGACATATGCCTGTTCATCCCAGGTTTGGTCCAAGTCCTGTAGTCTTCTGGGCTGCCAGCAACAATCCACTGTCCAGGGTCTTATCCTCTAGGGTGCTCTGTGTACTGAACCATCAGTCCTTGCAGAACACCTTGCAACACACTTTGTGACAGTTTCAGTGTCCTATTCCTATACGACTATTTTTCTTCAGCAGAAATTATGAGTTGAACAAACTCTTCAGTGTTTAAACCCCAACCATGCTGAATCCTATAATGAACTCTTCACTAGAAGGGAGTTCTTGCAGGCTCTTACCTCTTCACATGACATCCACAAACAGATAATCCAACACTTGAACGTTTTTCAGAGGCAACATCTACTCAGGGTCTTCAACTGCATTTAGCTATGACTGCCTTCCCTTTGCAATGGTGAGACAGCATAATTATCCCCCTCCTTAAGCCCCGGAAGAACTCAACGTCTCTAGACAGTTACTGCCAGATTAGCCTGGCCAACATGCCTGCTCGAGAGCATGGTTAGCTTCTGGTTATGTTGGGTACTGGAATCTAGGGTCCTGTCATCCCTGTATCAGTATGGCTTCTGGGACAGACAATTCACAACTGACCATTTACTGAGACTGGAAACAGTAATCCAACAGGCTTTTACTAACCACAGACACTTCATCCCGATCTTCTTTGACCTACATAAGGCATGTGACATAGCTCAGCTCCATCACATTTTAGTTACCCTCCATGACTGGGGCTTTTGTGGCCCCCTTCCAATTTTTATCCATGAGTTTTTATACCACGGGCTCTTCCGAATTCAAGTTGGCACTTCACTCAGCACCCCTCAGATCCAGGAGAACAGTATCCCACAGCGTTCTGTACTAAGTGTCACACTCTTCCTTGTCACCATCAATGGGCTTTTAACCTCTGTTGGGCCTCTGCTTACCCCAGTGTTGTATGTCAATGATTTTTGCATCTGGTGAAGCTTCCACTCAGTAGCATGTGCTGAATGGTAGCTCTAAGGCTTGATCTGACGGGACTCTGTGAGGTCCCTCTCCCATGGCTTCCAATTTTCTTCATCCTAAATGTGGGCTATGCATTTTTGCCACCAACCCACAATACACCCCAATCCAGAACTTTAGTTAGGTGACCAGCACCTGAATGTTATAGTGCAGTCCCATTTCCTGAGCCTTATTTCTGATAAAAAGCTGACGTAACTGCCTCATATTCACCACCTGAAGACAATGTGCATGTGGAAGTTCAAAGCGCTCTGCCTCCTGGCCCACACATCTTGGGTTGCAGACTGTGCTACTCTTCTCCATTTTTACCATGTTCAGACTAGATTATGATAGTCAGGTTTATGGCTCAGTGGCTCCTTCCTCTCTGAAGATGCTTGACCCTGTTCATCAGTGTGGGGTGTGTCTGGCTATTAGTCCTGTCGACAGTCTCCTCACAGAAGCGGGGATTCCCCGTCTACAAATAAGATGGAGCCAACTGCTGGTTACTTATACAATCACCATTTGCCCTATTCCCTGACCATCCCATGTACCCTGCCCTCTTTGCAAATGAGGCATGTCTTCCCACTGATACCCTCCTCTGGGTGGGATTACCAGATGGAATGCATCTCACTTCCCTTCATCAGGATCTTCATCTTAACTCACTCAAATGTGTCCCATGTATTTCCTTCCCCCCCCCCCCCCCCCCCCCAATTGGATGGCACAGATTAGGACCAAACTATTCCAGGGTCCTAATCTTTCAGCATCTTGTACGTTACATCCTCACAGAGTTCCAGGGTGCTACCATCTTCTACACTGGTGGTTCTAAAACTGTAGACAAGGTGGGATACGTTTTAACATTGCTTACTGGCTTGAAACACCATTGACTGCCAGTATCATGTAGTGTGTTCACAGTAGAGCTGCTGGCAATTAACAGGGACCTTCACCTTGTTACTCAGACCTCCCTCCACAATGTTTTAATATGTACCGACTCAATGAGCAGCCTGCAGGCTATAGACTGATGCTATTCTCATTACCGTTTGGTCTCTGCTATCCATGATCTACTCTCTGTCCTTGGCTGTGCTGCCTGCTCAGTTGTCTTTCTCTGGGTCCCAAGTCATGTGGGCATCCCAGGGAATGAACTGGCTGACCATTTGGCTAGAGAGGTAGATACTTGCCCCCATTTCTTGCTTGATTCCAGGCGCAGATATGCGGATTCACATCAAATCTCTCTTCACCCAAAAGTGGAATGTGCCACCATCACAAACTTGCGTGAAACGTATATTACAATTACAATACAGACTGTTCTAACAGTATATCTTTCACTAAAGTTACCAATGCTGTTGCAGTCAGGCTGTCAATACAAGTAAAACAAGACTAATAGTTAGATTCTAAATTAGGCCATACGCATTGATTGTTATTAATGTTAGTTAAAACTGTGCAAATTTACTGCATGAAATAGATATATGTAAATCATTGATAAGTATGTACACCATGAGTAAAAAATATTTCAAGACTAGATTAATACAAAATAGATACAAGATGAGGTGGTGGTTTTTAAAACTTCAGGTGTTCTACATAGTTTCCTTCCACTTCAATATAATGCACAGCATCTTCTTACAGCCATGTGAAACTGTGTAAAAGTCATCCCTTTTGGATGATGATCACCTTGCACATCATAATGGCTTGAATGTTGGTTGTGGCATCAGTGTCGAACCTGCATGTGAACTTCTGTACTTTGTTGTTTTGTGGTAGGTTCATATTAATAACGCCAAGTCTTGTCACCCGCGATGAATTTTTTTCCAGAAAGGAATTTCAGCATTTTGTTTCTGTTCTGGAGTTAAGGTGAGTGGGACAAATTTTGCACATACTTTTTTCATAAAAACATTTTGGAGAATGTCTTGAACACCCTATTTACAGATGTAAATTTGGCACAACATTGACACACCACAGCCTCATATCCACTACTTAACACTTCCTGCTCACAACTGACTCGTTGAATGCACAGCTGTTGTTAGTTCAAGCTGCCTTTTTAGTTCCAATGCTCTTGCTGCTTTTATGTCAGGAATAAAATTGGCTTCATAACTTTTTGGATGGACAATGTATAGTGTCTTGCTAATAGAAAATTGCCTCCTCTTTCTGTACAGATTGATTATATCTCTCACAGCTCTCTCTAGGTTTATATATTGATGACAGAGAAGGGTAAATGTATCAATTGGAGGTATGGGATCATTGTCCAGAAACTACAGTGTCAAAAGTCATAAGTGAAAATCATTCTGATACTTTTGACAGTGGAGTAAACGTATTGGTACTGTTGTTGCTATGATTAACAGGTAGGTAATTATCAGAGGTGGTAGATGGATTGAAATGAGGAAAAAATGTCTGGTAAATGTGGGTTCTAAGATACATACCTTAAGAGCTATGAGTACTTGTCCATCCTTGCTTCTGTGAGACATTTCTCTTCTACTGAACAAGTGCCAATATCTTGTAAGGTATGCATTTTGAGCCCATATTAAATGGACTTTTTTCCTTGTTTTTGTCCACATTGCTACTTCAAAATATGGAAAGGAATGAGCTTGCAGTAGAAGAAACATGTTTCACAGAATTGAAAATGAGCAAGTTCACATACCTCTGAAAGTATGCATTTTAGAGCCCATGTCCTCATGTTTCTATCTTCTGCTTACAAGCCATTGACTGCAAATGTATGCTGTTGCAACTGCATCATTTCTACAATGTCATTTTGTCCAAGTAACATCATGAAGAAATGTCTACTACCGAAAAGACATCTGTCACTGACAGGGTTTATGTAGCAACAGTGTGCTTGGTTTACACAGTTGTTGCCTACACAACTCCCTCTTTTTCAACAGTGGAGCCCTTGCTACTACTTTGTTATGACTCTGCAGGACCCAAAGGTCAGAGAGTGGGAGCAGAAACAAATATGTTTTTTGACTGAAGGCTTACAATCTTAGCCAACTGAGGACTTGAGCAAGACTGAGCTAGGGTACTTTAAAGTATTGAACAGAATAACAAGTGCAAGGGAAACAGATCCTATAAACATCAAAATATGTCATCTGACTTTAATTCCCTAATCAGAAAATGTCTTAAATGAAAGCTCTGTGTCTTCTTTTGAAAAATATGCAAATAGTTTTGGTGTCAAATATAGCAGAATTATTGATACAGCATAGACAGTTATAGTAGTAGCTGATTTTAAGTGCTAGGTGAAAGAGCAGACCAAGAGCATATTATCTCACCCTCCCACACATCACCATTAAAGTTCTCATTCTTTGCGCAAATTTTTGAAAATTACAAGAGGAGTAAGATTACACAATAAATTATTTTTACTTATCTTGATTATCTCATTTTTGTTGTCGAAGGCTCAAAGTCTTGTATAGAAATACATTCTTGCAGGTAAACATTTCAATTTCTTAGGTTTGTGACGACAAAATAAGTGTTGAAGAGTTGCCTGTTGCTATGCGTATCCTTTTTATCTTATCTCATTCTTCTAAATCACACTGACTTTACAATTTCCGCGTTCAGAAAATCAATAATTACATTGTTGTTGACAAAATTAGCAAAATATGTGCGTTTCCATCAGAGGCGTACCCACCACTTCCTACATTCCACCATACTCACAATATTCCAAAGACTTTACAAAGCAAAAGAGTTTACAAAACAAAAGATGACTCATCACTAAAATATATCATTATTTCATAAATTAATCCAGAAATGAATTTAATAATTAGTGTTACATTGTGCAATTAATAATATGAATTTTAAGTATGCCACAAATTTTGTAATTCCAAATATTTTTAAAAGAAAAGTAGTTTTAACTGTTAGTACATATTGATTGTGACACATTAATTTCTTTTTTATACATTTTAACCTGAAATATAATACATTGTATACAAAATCATATGAATTCTTTTCATGAAACAGCTGAGATAATTTTAACCTGTGCAAGATTTGGGATCATACATGGTATCGGTTGTTTCTGTACAAAGAAAGGGTAATGTTAGAGGAGGCTGATCATTACAATATCCCCTTCACAAAATTTGGAAACAGAGTGTTTACAATGTTTCATGACAGACTATAAGGTTTGCCAAACGGTGTACAAAACGATGCCCAGGATAGCAGATGGATGTATAGAAGTATGTGATACATAACATATTGTAGAGAACATACGAAAAATATCTACTATAAAAATCATTATCTATATGTATATCAGGATATGACATTCAGATTTTCAGATCTGTGGAACATACTGTCACAAGACAAATAACACAAGGTCAAAACTACAACATTACACCGCTAAACTATAGAACTAAATACAGATACATTGTAAATTACTAGAAATTATAAATTTTAAGTTAAGAAATATACACTCAAACCTTCAAAATCTTCAAAAGAGAAGAGGAAACATTTCAGAGCCTAAGTGTACAATGAGTGAGCTGACTCGAAAAACTCACAACAATGAGTACAGGCCAGAAGAATGCACTCGATCATGAGTAGGAATCAGTTAGCCATATAAACCATAGTATTTATGGATAAGTTGGCTCATGAAAGAACAAAATAATGGAAAAATATTAGGGTGTAAGTTTACGATGGGGGGACTGACCCATGAATAAAGTTCATAATCATATCAATGAGTTCAATTATATGCAAAGAGTAACTGTGGGAAGCATCTAGCTTCAATCAGTGGTTGTACACTCTCCTTGAGTACACAGTCACCCAGTCGCAATGACCAGGGATACCTAAAACAGAGCTAAGCATGAGTCTTTCGAGTCAGATACAATATTGCAATATTAAGGATAAATTCAGGTAAACATAGTCATAAATAGCTTTGGATTATAACACAATCCAGTAGCTTGAGAACCAAAGTCAGAGCCTGAAAGCAAACATGTATATATCTTGTTATATTGTCCGTACCAGTAAATGTCTCCCACACTATCCTAAGTACACAAAGATCTAGAAGTTCATTTACAATTGATAAAAAAATACATACTGATTTAAAGTTACATAATGATTGAAAAGTCAATCCCCCAATTAAAAAACCATGCATTTTTTAGTAGTCTTGACTAACAATTCACAGATATCAGACACAACACACATTCCAGTCGACAGATGCTTGAGTACGTTGTCCAGCACCCACGATCTCTTGCAAGATGACTGCTCCAGCAGGGTACTGCCATACAGCAGTACAGGGAGTAGATCTGCCCACATCTTTCACCTTCCTCCTTAGAGTTATCATCACATGCACCAGTGGATAGATAACTTCCTGTCTAGCATTTACATGAAATCCTGAAACATTGTTTTGTGTACTAAATATGCTTTTCAATACCTTCTTCACATCACACAAGATTTTTCTCCTTAGTAATTTTCAGAACTTAATTATATACGGTTTATGTCAGTCAAGATTAAAAGGTGTTCACATTAAGAACATTAATGCAATAAAAAAATGGAATGATAACATAAGGCACACAGATATGCTCAGATACTATTTTTAATTTTCACAGTACAGATTATGATTACTGTCCCATTTCAAAATTGCAAATGAGCTACTCGTTTAGATTCATGGCATATATGTATTAAAGTATAAAGAACAAATCTATTATAGAACACAACTATATAGTGTATCATGGGTATTACTCAATCAATAGATAAGACAGCACTTCAAAAATCACATCAACTCACATACTAAATTCCAGAAAACAAAACACAGTTATGTAGTCTTATGCATCTACATATAGATTTAAACTCAGTCAATGGATAAGATAAAACTCCAGAAACTACAAAATCTCACATACTACATTCATGGCAAACAAAACACAATTATAAGGTCTTACAAATTTACAGACATAGTGGATATATTCTTCTAGACTAGTTAACATTATGCATCCATGTTCTTATATCTTGTCCTTTATACTAAATGTTAACAGTACTTGGCATCTTACATACCTGCTTTGCTTACCAGTAACTCCTCTTATCTTTACATGTGGAATGGACATTTCCACAAAATTCTTATTACATTGGATTTTTTCTCTAAATTGTTCAGATATACCACAAATCAAGGTACCTGTATCATTCAAACAGTTCCCTTCCCACTGATCAATCTTAATCTTAATTTAAGGACATCCAAAATCTGAATTATCATCTCTGCTATTAGACACTTTCTACCGTATCTTCCTTCGCCGTCGGCGTTGTCGTGGTTACCGTGAGACACCGTTATACCAAGAGGAAAGGCACGTCGATCTTAGAGCATGAGATATGATGACCTTAAGCCATAGACAACACACAACGGTCACGGTAGCACCTGATTCCAGAATAGCTGCAGTAGTTAAGATCTACAAACTATCCCCTGTTGACCAGGTCCCCAAAACTTAACTCGTAACGAGATCCTTTCAAAACAAATTGTCATAACGATCATCTATAAAGGCTTCGTACAACGAGAATAAATGTTACGGTTTATGGAATAATAACAGATACGACCAAACTGTCTTGTCTCTTCTGCTTTATTTAACATAACTTCGTTCACAGTTTCATTTCGCATTCACCACTCATTCACCGAAACCCTTTGATGAACAGTTTTGGTTGCTTAACACCAACAGTCAATGATAATGATACAGCTTTTCTCCTTTTTATAAATTGAAGCCCGCTCTCCGTGATATAATAAAAAAAAACCGGCCTCAATACCGCGTGCCTCGTGAGACGCGAATAGACTTATCCTGGAATTGACCGCCCTGTAGGTGTACTCAATTTAATGACCACACTTCACTGTCGGCTATTTCACGTAACTGAATGTCCATTTGTTAATCTGATTATACACTGTAGCTATTTAAAATTCGCCCCTATATTTTTCACAATGCACAATTAGCACTTCGTTACTTGTTTTCTTTTTTTTTCTTCTAAGAGTAAACGGAAAAAAAAAGACGCCGTATCATCGGCTTAGTCGATATAAAGCAAAACACCTTAATATGCCCAATTCTACCTCCTCTTATAGGATCGGCTACCTTACTCATTAATTTATTACATATTATTTCCAATAACACTAAACAGGTATCGCCGTTATATTTTAATTGTATTCGAAAGCATGTTACTACTATTACAACCGACCAAATCGTAACAAATCACGCGGCGTGCGTTTTTAACGATAACTTTACGCTATTCAAGTTCCGTTACAGCTGTCTTGACTCGTAATGTTACAACTTCATGTAAAAGATCACTTTCAATTTCATCAAATGCTGCATCTACACTGTTTTTGTAAAGTTTCAGCAACTTCACTGGTATCACAGCATTACTTTGGTTAGGTACACATGTTGTCAGCTAAAGATTGAACACACTGGAATAGTTCCATGGCACAATTAACATCTCTTATTACAGAAGGAACGCAAAATACATTACTGTCAAAATTACACTTCCTACTTAGATCTTGTTTCACTTCACTCCACCAATTTGGATACACATTTTGACTAACCATAGCTAACTTATTCCAGAATGCAAATTTATCTGTGTTATCATCAATATGGTCCCAAACAAACTTTTAAAAGAAGTTCAGCTTTATTCTCTAAGCTTACAGATAACACACCTTTACTGTTTGGATCATTACTCTGCATGCCATTAATGAAAAAATGCTTTGACTGGACTGGTATTCCATGACTCTCACTTATATCATCACAAACATCACTTACCTTACCTGTATTCACAAATAACTCTGAAACTTCATTATTCCTAAACTACACAAAAACCTGATACTCATCATCATCATCATCATCATCATCATCAACACATTCTTCCAAAACCACTTCAATAATAACATAGTTAAAAACACAAGTGTCATCACTATCAAAGTCACATACCTCATCTACATTCATTTGCAATAAGCTACCAGTCCCAGACTTACTGCCTCAGTCATTTCACAGCTCTCATTCACATTTACATAAAACATACAACCCAATTCAATTCCAGTAATTAAACATAGTATTCCAAAACTTTTCATCAAAACATATATGAGAAATCTGATGTTCCTTCTGTTCAACTTCAGATACCTGTGCTACATTATTAATTCTGTTATTATTGTCTAAATGTATGTGTAAACTGGGGGTCCTGTACTTCTTGGGTTTCCTTGCCCCAAAACTGTGAACCTTCATTGAGACGGACCACCGTTTCCTGAATAGTTGCCTCTACGATTGTTTCCCCTATTATATTGCCCTTGGTTTTCCCCATTATTCTTGTTCTGCTGTGGTTCAAAATTTCTGTCTTTTTTACCATTTTGACCTTGTTTGAAATTACCATTATCTCTGTTCCTGTAGTTGTTAGCATTGTAGCCGGCCACTGTGGCCGAGCAGTTCTAGGCACTTCAGTCTGGAACCGCATGACCGCTAGGCCGCGAGTTCGAATCCTGCCTCAGGGATGGATGTGTGTGATGTCCTTAGGTTAGTTACGTTTAAGTAGTTCTAAACTCTAGGGGACTGATGACCTCAGATGTTAAGTCTCATAGTGCTCAGAGCCATTTGAACCATTTGTTACCATTGTGATCTCTATCATTTTGGTTGTTATGATACACGTTTCTTTCTACTGCCCTATCCAGCCTGTCAACATATTGTAAAAATTGTTCTAGACAATCATCAGGTCTGTGTACTGAATCCCACTGCAACCTTTCTGGTAATCTCCTTTTGAGTGCATCAATCAAAGTAATTTTGTCAAATGGTCTGTTGAGGTGTGCTAATTTCTTAAGTTGATTCTTACAGAATTCTTTCAATTTACCATCCCTATTCCTATAATTTAGACCACTCAAAAATTCACTTTTAATTCCCCCTTGTTCAGCTTCTCACGAAAATTTGTTTAAGAAACTTTTTCAAAACTTTGGTATGTTTCCCACTGGATTAAATTTAGATTTACCCATGACAGAGCTTCACCTTGAAGGCATCTTTTAACAAATTTAATCTTTTGGTCATCACTCATGCCTGACACAAAACTATCTGTACAGTGGTGTAGAAAATCCACTGGATGTAAATGGTCTGATGGAAAGCTTTTGATTGGAGTGTTGTAACATGCATTACCGTTATTTGAATACAGATTGTTATGAACACAGTTTTTCTAAAC
The DNA here is from genome assembly GCF_021461385.2 of Schistocerca piceifrons. Classification (NCBI taxonomy): domain Eukaryota; kingdom Metazoa; phylum Arthropoda; class Insecta; order Orthoptera; family Acrididae; genus Schistocerca; species Schistocerca piceifrons. The sequence continues at coordinate 578,355,255 of NC_060149.1, forward strand.
TAATGAAATTTTTTGGTCTAAAACATTTACATTAGTTAGCATACTGTTTTCAACATTTAGAATTTTTTGATCTAAACTACTAAAGTTCTGCTCTATTCTTTTTGCTACAGCTTTATGTTAAACTCTGATGTCATCAACATTCTTTGTTTGTTGTGCAGATTGGGTCACAAACTCATTTTCCAAAACAGTAAATTTATTTTCTAATACACTTATTTTTTCATTCACACTTTTTAAACACTCTGACAACCCATTTTTAGCTCCGAAACCTGATTACTTAGTTGGCCTATCTGGTATTGTACATTGTCCATTTTATCATTGTTTTTACTCTGTTCTGTTTTTATTTCTGTTAACTGATCACTGACTGTACCAAATTCTCTATCGTTGTCCATTTTTATTTCTATTAACTGATCATTAACTGCACTCAATTTTGCCAAAATTAACTGCATAATAACAGTTTTCACTGTTTCTTTGCTTTCTACACTTTCACTTGGCTCAAACATGTCTAGGCTGGGTCCTTCAGCTTTCACCTCATCACCACTACCATCATCTCTATTCATGTTGGTAGCTATCACACAAGTCCATCAAGAAGAATTAATTTCACAAATGGTTTGTACTTATCTTTTATGATGTCCTTTGTCATATTTGTCAAGCCCTCTATCAATTCATCTGGTCCATCATTGTCGATATTATATGAAATTCTTGTAATTGTTGGTATGACTTTGTTGACCTCTGGTCATCTTTCTTTGAGTAATTGGAACTTCCAAATCTTCATTTACATAAAAACTGCAAATACACATATCCAAAATTGATTCTTCTTTTGCAACAGACAAATTTTCATTATTAGTTAACAGATCCCGGCTGAGCTCCCACTTGTAATCTTTCACTCCCACACATCATCATTAAAGTTCTTATTCTTTGCACAAATTTTTGCAAATTATGAGAGGAGTAAGGTTACAAAAGAAGAACTTTTTACTTACCTTGATTATCTTGTTGCTGTTGTTAATGGCCCAAAGTCTTGTCTAGGAGTATATTCTTGCAGCTGAATATTTCAATTTCTTAGGTTAGTGATGACAAAATAACCGTTGAAGAGTTGCCTGTTGCTATTAATATCCTTTTTATTTTATCCCGTTTTTCTAAATCACACTAACTTTACAATTTCCACGTTCAAAAAACAAATAATTACATTGTTGTTGACAAGTGTAGCAAAATACGTGTGTTTCCATCAGAGGCTTACCCACCACTTTTTGCCGTACTCACAACATTCCAAAGACATTACAAAGCAAAAGAGTTTACAAAACAAAAGATGAATCATCACTAAAATATAACATTATTTCATAAATTAGTCCAGAAATGAATTTAATAACTAGTCTTAGATGGTGCAGTTAATAATATGTGTGTTAATAACATGTGTGTAGTTGCACGTGTCGAATACTTTTCTTATAACTTGTATCCAACATGGTCTGGTATGCCACATTGAGTCTACACATTATTGGTAAGAGGCCATATTGAATATACTCTGTTTACTGACAGCTTCAAACTATGATAAGTTGCAGGGCCGATGGAATCAGGATGAACTAAGAGGGAAAAAAAGGCTACAGATGCCATCACCAAGACAGAAATGTCAAACTGTAAAGCAGAAAAATAATTTGGTACCCACAAAGAACCTTTCATCATGATGTGAACCTCAAAATTCAAAACAGGCAAATTGAAAGGGCAGTTGCCACAAAATTCTTAGGTGTGCAAATTGATGAAAATCCTGACTGGAGAGCACACATTCTCTACCTCACTAATAAGTTATGCTCTGCTTGCTTTGCATTATGCATAATTAGTATTGTGTGTAGTAGAGAGTGTAGCAGAACTGTCTACTTTGCTTACATCGATTCTGCTATCACCTATGGCCTAACCCTCCGGGGTCATAATAAGGCAAACATGAAAACCATCTTCACCTTACAAAAAACGAGCTGTTAGAATAATTTCAAACAGTAAAAGGCGAACACCTGCAGCAGGGCAAGGTTTGTCTGTGGAGGCTGCTAATTAAAATTCACCTACCTCACGGCGTTTGGTCAATATCCCTTCGCTCGGCAACATAGATGCTTACAAGATGATGTAAAAGCAGCATTGATAAAAAACACTATCTAATATCTACAATTACTGAGGCCACACAACTCTAGTAGTGAAATAAAGTTCAGTAGAAATACAGTCATTAAAATTTTATCAGGAAATAAGAAAATGGATTGGCTTCTGGAAAATAATGTCCAAAATTTCCACACAAAAATGTTTACTTTGTCCTTATAGCCAAAGAAACAGTACTATTCAGTCCACATTTAAACTATTGGCCATTACCTTCCAGTTTGTGATTCATACATACATTTCACGTGAACAGCAGCCAGAAATCTGTCCAAACCCGACCCGATTTAAACCATATTTTCACAGTCATTAATTCCACCACTAATATGAGTTATTACATTCGGTCCTTCTTGTGGATATCTAAGAATAGAAATTGCTCATCAAAAATGCTCAATGGTTGAATACTGAAACTTGCCATGCAGATACTATGAAGGCCAAATTTTCACACACGAATATCATTTCAACAAAGCAATCCCAAAACTTCCAAACTTCACAAAACTGTTTGTAACTATATCAGCATTAGTCATGACACATATCAAATGCGAGGAACTCAATATTCTTTCATATTACACAACAATGAGAAACATCACATTTAACATGTCCTTCCATGACTAATGCTGGCGAGCGAATCCCTTCTTGCAGCCTCACTCCCAGTATAATTATCAGGTGACGAGCGGGAACCGTCTCAATTCTAATTGGCTGATCATACTCGCTACCAGTTAGAATGCTCACTCATGATCATACTCGCACCAAAACTGGCCTGCACCAATCCTTATACACAGATGCATTTGCGTCAATCTGATATGCAAATATTAAAGTAATGTTTAATAAACGAAAACGAAAGGGCAATAATTCTGAAAATATTCTTTAGATACAGATTTTACTCCAGCTGACTTTCTGGCTGCTCTGTTACAACAGCAATCACACATAGATATACATCATCAGCAAAGTGGGTAAATTCCCTAGGATCATTTTCCCACAACAGGTTTGTGTAACCCTTGCAGGTTACTTAAGACGGTATATAATGCAACATTTAAATCTGATGATTGTCCCACGTACACATTCGCATTTACTCACATTTTTTCCCACAACAATATTAGACAAAAATAATAATTTTGTCTGATATTTATATTACGAAAACGAAAAATAATTAAAATTTTAATACGAATATCTCAATTAATTAATTCTGCACACTTAGAGTTCTGTTTATATTTTCCAATTATACCAAAATATTAACTATTATATTTACTAACTGAATTTAGTTCCCTGAGTGTCAGTTTTTGACTTTTTTAGCAATTTTTTTATCTCTGAAACTATGATAGTTACAATGTTGAAATTTCCTGAATAGCAAAAGGTAGTGTACCGATTTTGAAAATGATTTAATAATATTTAATAACATTTATTTAGTTTCATAGGTGGCATGAATATACACATCCAGTAAGAGATATTGAATAGCTTTCTCACGGCAGTTAGTGACAGATGCGCTTGTGTCTCTCGGTTGGGTTGCTAGATGTCAGCCCCCAAAGTTACACGCAGCAAGCTATCCTGAAACAAATGTTCACTCAGAACAACTTCTGATGCTACACACATTCCAAACAGTTATTTCAACATGTAAATATTCTACCCTTACCATGCTTCTATACAAAAAAAAAAACCTGTTGTTAATATAAAAATGCACGTTGATAATTATAAAACCAACTCAGATCTTCACTCATATAATACAAGAATGTGCAATGACATCAACATAAAAAGAGTAAACAAGGCTTTAACACAAAAACAAACCAACATTCAGGTTACTATTTTGTACAACAAACTTCCAACTCAGCTAAAAGAAATAAAAACATTGTCTACATTCAAGGAAGTAATATTTAAATTCTTAATGACCAACCGCTATTATAGTATAAATGAACATCTGCAGTAACCTTGTAACAAGTAACTACATTCATTTACTATATGTTAATAGTACCATAAATCAAATGCTTGACAGAGCCTCATTGTTAATTTTTCTGAAGAAAAGTGTTAAATCAATTATTTACTTGTGATGTATATCATGTAAAAGGCCCCAAACAAAAGTGTTAAATCTATTATTTACTTGTTATGTCTTTCATGTAAAAGATCGTTATCATACTTTTATACTATTACAGTAATCAAAGTTGTATTGCCCAAAAATATTGTGATGGGTACAATGAACCATTGTATTATGTAGGAAACTGTACACCTTTGTCTTATTTTGTTATACTACGTTCTTTGGCAAAATCCATACAATGTACATTGTCACTGGATGAATAAACTACTACTACTGCTACTACTACTACTACTACTACTATCACTATATCAGGTGTCTATATACAATCAGAGCAAAGTTGGGACGAAGGTTTACTTTGTCTGAAGAACAGAACGCTGAACTCTGTTCTTGAATAGTAAGGTTGGCAGAAGTGGGCTTGTGCTATTTAGTGACAACTAAAATCTTAAGACTATGTGTCAACAGATACTGTATGAAAAATAATATTACTCATCAATTTTCAGATGTTACACAGATTGAAAACCAAGAAGGGCCTAGGAAATTTCTAAAGGATAATCGTACAATTTCTGTCAGATAGTCTCAAAATCTTATTTTTGCTAGTTGAATGAAGTAACTGTTCAGGATCATTCTCAAAAAGTTCAAACTCCTTTTGAAGAACTTGATATTTTTGGAAGTCATGAAAGACCTTTCAACATGGATGAGACAGGAGTGCAGATTGAATTTACGTAAAGAACCAGCAGCACTTGCAAAGAAAGGCACTCTCAGAGTACATTTAATTGGCAATGAACATGGTGGAAATGTGATGGTTGTCTCTTGTGTGAGTGAAACAGGAGCATCTGTTGATCCAATGATATTCAAAGGAAAATGCATGAAACCATAGTTTGCTGATAATCTACCTAGAGGCTCTTCACTGCATGAAAGAAATAGATGGCATCAATGAGTTTTATCGAATGGTTATGCTATTTTGGTCATCATAAACCTGCTGGTTGGTGCTTATTTATTTTTGATGGAGCCAAAAGCAACTTACATTACATAATAGTGCAGACTGCAGACCTGTGAAACATAGTTTTTTATCCTTCCAGCATTACTCCTGAACTGTAGCCACTTGATAAGGCAGTATTTTGTTCATTTGAACAGCACTGGGATGAAGAAGTAATGATGTACTTACATAATCATTGTGAGAGAACATTAACTAAGCAACACTCTTGATAATACTTTACCAAAGTGCGGGAAAATCAACGACCATATCTAATATCACAGCTGGTGTCAAGGCTACTGGACTGTGTCCGTATGTCCTATTGCGATTCAGGTAGTTGCATTTGCACATATTACAGCTTCAGAACCTCTGTCAACATCAGCTCCACAAAAAATTGGGAGACACATTATCTTCGGAGCCTGCACCTTCAGGTGTGCCAAATTGAAATCTGAATGGAGTATGCCTATTCTATGTGGAGCAGGATGGCTCTGTTCAAAAGGACATTATTGATTCAGATGACAATAGAGCTGTTGATACAAGCACATTGCTGAGCTAGTCCCAATACCAAAGAAAAAAGTGCTCAAGTTTCCAAGAGAAAACCTGCTGTGAACTGTGAAGGTACAGTTATGAAGAAATCACTATTTGTGATGAAACAAAGAACCAGAATTCCTAGAGTATCAAAATACAGCCAGACCCACCCAAGAAATCAGCCATAAAAGCCAGATTGACACACAAGGATGATTCTTGATTTTGTAAAGTGCACAAAGAAGAGTCAGTGAAAAATATGCTTATGTGTTTCAGTTGTGGTCATTATATCCATGGGGATTGCATCAGATTAATGAAAGATGACAAGAGAACTTTTGTATACCCAAGCTGTGAGGACAGTGATTAACAAAATGTAACAATATTTTTCTCTCCATTCAGTGTAATAAATAAATGATGTAAGTGAATTATTAACCCTTTGTAAACCTTTACTTTTGTTGAATATGTTCGGGGAAACAATGCTGAGAGACTGAATCTTAAGGACTGTTTCAGTTTTGTCTCTCTTTTTGTATCTATGTCAGTTAAATTTTGTAAAATTACCTTTGTCAAATAAGTAATTTCAGTTTGTGTTAACAAACATAATGTATGTTGTAAATTAGATTTCATTACTTCCAAGATTTTTAATTTGTTATTAAAAGAAATTGAATGGGCCACATTGGGAACACAGCATACTCAGTATGCCCAAAACTAATATATTTTTTAATACTTGTTATTATGGCTTGCCTAATAATTTTACTTGCTCCATATCATAACATTATGTATTGAGTTTTATGTAGGCCTACTTTAGATCGTAACCAACCATCACAATTTACTCCCACTCACAAAATATTAAAGAATCAAGAATTTTATTCAACATAGATCATTTTACAATGATATTGGCTTTGTCATACAGAATGTACTAGTACATACAGAATAATAAAATAAACAAGTGTCAGTACATTGTAGAATACATTTCAAGCATGGCAGTCTACCAAATTACACCAGGATAGCTTCTAAAAGTTAATGCAGTCAGCTATACTATAATCTAATATAATATACTATTGCATTGTTTATTGTATACACTATGTAATTACACATGATTAACCACAGCACGCAATAATATGTTTAACTACAGAGAACTTTTAAATACTAATATCCTCCTCAGGCATCTCAAAGAATTCTTTAGTGTCATAGAATGGATGATCTGACAGCCAGCTGTACCACTTAATTTTTTTAAGAAATTATATCCATAGACTGAACATGAATTGGCAGTTTATTGAACATTTTGAGTGGGTTAACTTTGTGGGAATTGCCTGTTCTTGCTAATCTGTTGCGTGGTACATCTAAATTACCCTTAGCCCTGGTGTTGTATTCATGTATTTCCCCTCTGGAAATAAATTCTGAAATATTATTTTTAATATAGAGTACAGACACATAGATGTATAAATTTATAATTGTGAGTATTCTGAGTCTGGAAAAAAAGAGGACGACAATGCTCCCTATGACCTCTTTTACATGTTATGCGTAATTTTTTTTGTAATTTCAAGATGTTCTTGATGTGAGGGGAGTGCCCCAATATAATCAGATCATATGAAACATGTCACTAGAATAGCCCAAAGTACATCACCCTAAGGTACTCCACTGGACTCGCATTCGGGAGGACGACAGTTCAATCCCGCGTCCGGCCATCCTGATTTAGGTTTTCCGTGATTTCCCTAAATCGCTCCAGGCAAATGCCAGGATGGTTCCTTTCAAAGGGCATGGCCAACTTCCTTCCCCGTCCTTCCCTAATTCGATGAGACCGATGACCTCGCTGTCTGGTCTCCTTCCCCAAAACAACCAACCCTAAGGTACTCTAAGCTCACTACCTCCCTTAGTTTCAGGATAAGGTATGCCACCTGAGATATTTTTTCACATACACGGTTGACATGTTCCTCCCAATAGAGTTTAGAGTCAATGTGAATACCTAAGAGTTTTACCAACTTATTGCCTACTTCATTTGAAGTGCCAAAGGTGTTGGATTTTATCGGTATTGCACAGGAGGTTATTGGCTGCAAACCAGTCCAGGGCCTTATCAAGTGTTTCTTTTGTTAGTTTATTCACATCTGAAATGTTCCGATGTGTGGTAAGTAGTGTTGTATCGTCAGCATAACACACGACAGGATTTGTTATGTTTTTAGGTAAATCATGAACATCTACAATGAAGAAGAAGGGTTCCAAGGATAGACCCTTGTGGTACACCTGTGCTGATTTCCATTACGCAAGAATTTACATTTCTGACTGAAACAAATTGTTTTCAGTTACTTAAATAAGAATTTATCACCGCTAAAGTGCCCTCTCTCAACCCATAAAACTCTTGTTTCCCCAGAAGTATGTCAACAGGAATGCAATCAAAAGCTTTGCTTAGGTCATATAATACGTGATACCATGTTATTGTTTTCAAAAGCTGTTAAGGCTTGGTCAATGATTTCCAAGATGGCCCCTGTTGTGTTTTTCCCTTTGCGAAAACCAAACTGATTACTACATAGGATACTGTATTTTTCAAAGAAGCTGCTTATTTGTGTGTGTATCAGTGCCTCACATATCTTTGAGAATATTGGAAGAATGGAGACTGATCTGTAGCTGTGGGTAAGATGTTTGTCCCCATTTTTAAAAACAGGGACAACTTTTGATACCTTAAGAGCATCTGGAAAAACTCCAAATTCTACACATTAATTAAAAATAAAAGCCAATGGTTTGGCAGCTGAGTGTATTGTCTTTTTAATTATGTTATTTGACAACCAATAACAGTCCATACTTTTAGAATCTGAAAATTTGGATACAGCTCTTATAATATCAGTAGGTGTCACAGCCCTCCATTGAAATACCAGGTTAACAGGCAGTGGTGTTCTAAGAAGGTCCATTGCAGATGAATTTGTTGCTTTAATACTGTTACTTATTTCTTTAACTGAGTTTAAAAAGTATTGATTTAATTCGTCAGGCTCAAGCACAGCTGTTTCTGTACATTTTGGTGTATTGTCTTGTTTTATTATTTGCCATGCTGCCTTGCATTTATTGTGAGCCCTTTCTATATAGTTTTCCACTTATTGCTTTTTTGCCAGAAGAAGTTTAGCTTTGTGGTATTTTTTGCATTTCAGATATGACCTATGAATGTTCACGCTCTGTTCTGCTCCTTGCTTATGCATCTGATACAGCATATGCATATTTCCTCTAATTTCTGCTAGCTCTTCTGTAAACCAGTTCAGACTTTTCTTTTTCATTTCACTTGGATATCTAATTTTTTTTACTGTTGAACAAGAATACCATAAATCTGTGTACTTTTAAAAGAAGTTATCTAAGGTAATTTAAACTTCTCTTTTTCCAGACTGACAATTATATATAAAGTCCCTATCAGCACTTCCTAATCTATCAACAAACATACTTATGTATTCTTCCTTTTGTCCTCATACCATTACTACTTTAGGTTCCTCTGTTTTAACTGGCTGCCTCTTACAGAGCCTCAAGATCTGTAAGTCCACTTCCTGCAAGTCTGACTGTAAAATCTTCCCTATGGAATTCGCAACAATATTGTCTATGCAGGCATTCTTACATGTGGCATGGTTATTTGTACAATAGAGGTCTAATGATCTTAGCATATTCAAAAATGTCCTAGCAACTGGCCTCTGTGTGTTTACTATTTCTATATTGAAATCACCACATAAAGCAATTCTTGTTTTACTCTTCAATATCTTTTTAATTATTAATTCACATTTTTCAATACAAATTTACATCACCATCTGGTGACCTATATAGACTAACTACCACTATATTTTCATTCATTAATTTTACACAACTAAACTCCCCATCTAGTTTTGAGGAATACATAGATACATCAATTCTGGAAAACTTTATTTGTTCTTTGACAAAAATTCCAGGACCACCATTCTTTCTCTCTTTTCTACATATCACGTCGCCCACAACATACCCTTGGGGAACAAACATATTTACTTGTTCTTGGGTTAACCAGTGCTCAGATACACATATAACCTCTACATGCTCAGTGTTACATAAATGTTCTAATTCTAAAGTCTTATTTCTAATACTACATATGTTAACTTGTAGAAAAGTAAGTAGTTTGTCTCTGTATTTCTCTGAGAGCAATTTGACTCTATACTTGAAAAAGCAACTGTCCTTAGGTAGGCCATATGCAGTGCCATTACCATATGACATAATCTTGTGTGTAATCCCAGTTGTTGGGAGTCTTTGAACACACCCATAAAAATTTAAATTCTCATTTTCTTATGTCTGCTGCCAGGTTTGACAATATCTCTGCTGCTTTCCAGGATTCCAACCTGTATCAATCCTCCATTTTGTCTGGCCAAGAATTTTCCATATAATTCTTCAATTTTTTCTTCAGTATGTTTTCCAGGTGACCTTTCTTGTTCACAATTCAAATTTTGCTAGCGTATGGTGGTTCAGAATTTATCACCATGTTCGAGTATGTATGTAATTTGTATGTGTGGATATGCGCTTTTGACATTCTCCTGCATGCTCTCTAGAGTTTTTGTTATCTAACTTCAGTGCTTCCTTTTCTAGTCTCATTTTTTCTGTGACCTCACTGACATACTTGTACTGTATGCCTCTCATGTTCAATTTTTTAATGGTAAATTTAGTATAGACCAGTTAAGTTTTAGTGAGGGATTTGAGGGTCAGCTTTTTTATCACATTCTTTGCGGACTTATATCTTATTGCTGAGATTTCACTGTCCACTGATTTTGTCTGCAAGAGCTAAGCAAGAGATATGAATATTATCTTTGTTGTCCACAGCTAGTGGTCTTGTGGTAGCTTTCTCGCTTCCCGTGCACGGGGTCCTGGGTTCGATTCCCGCCGGGGTCAGGGATTTTCACTGCCTCGAGATGACTGGGTGTTGTGCGTCTTTGATCATCATTTCATCCTCATTCACTCGCAAATCGCCATTGTGCCATTAAAGAACTGGTGGAGCGGCAGCCGAACCGCCCCACAAGGGGTCTCCCGGCCACCAATGCCATACGCTCATTATTATTATTATCTTTGTTCATCCAAGCACAGTAGGTTTTATGATATTTTGATTATTTCAATTCTTTTTCCTATTTCTTAAGGATGTTATGGTGACAGTCCATCTCCTTGGTGAACACCTCTTAGAATTTCAAAGTATTCTGATATTTCCCATGTAAATTTTACTTTGGATTGGCAGATCTGCCATGGGTGCATGATCACCTTGGAATGGCTCTGCCCTACAATCTTAGTGACAGTTGTATTAACTGATGCTTATAACTTTTGACTTGGTCTTTTCCAGAGCAGGGTTCCTTCCCAAATTGATGCATTTCTCCATCAACCTTGAAAATTTGTAACATCATGAGATAATCACCCTGTATTATACCTTCTGAATGTGCATTGAAATACTATAACATTTTTACCTTGGCATGCTGTTGGGTATCAATATGATACTTATTGTTACTTGATTACAAATAAATTAATTATGTAACTACAATATTTTGCACATTTTGCAAGTCTGGCATATTGTATTACGGTCAATTGGTAGTATTCACCACAACTATCCAATGATTCCTTCATTGTTAAAATTTGGTATTTACATTTTGTGTTTTAATTTAGAAGTGCTGTTGCACTTATCTCTTTATACGACTGACTATTTTCCTGTGTTACAAATATGGTTTGGATTGCTGTTATTCTGAATGTTTATAACATTCAGTTACCATTTTTGGTCAATATTCTCACAAAATATGTTATTTTGTGTAATTAAAGCTTAAAAAGCCATTAAATTTCAAGATTTGTCATGTAATTGAGAACACTCTGTCACTGACTGGTGACATCACAGGCTAGGAGCAATAGGGCGCTATAGGCCCTAGATGTGTTGTAAGTGTGTTAGTGAAAGTTACTAGTGTTTTTCTGTACCTGTTCTGTAAAAAGTTTAGTTATTTAGTGATGAGAAAAAATATTTACATCTCTTATGTAACAATGGAAAGCAATTTTGTGAAGGCTGATAGTAGAAATCTTTCAAAAGTTGATACATTTATGGTCTCTTCATTCTTCGAAAACGATCCAGATTTTTATGTTCTGGAAATAACAAACACAAAAGTTACATTTCCAGGTCACTGGGATGCAAATACTATTACACGGCAATAAGTCTCATCTTAAAACTGACGGAACTTGGAACTGGGTTATTTGCACAGAACATTCTGAAAACTTTGTCCAGGGTAACTTGTGAAAGCCTACACAGTAAAGCATAGTGGAGACTTTTTCATTAAAAAGATAATTCTGCTTCCTGTGGTTGTTGGCAGAAAACTATTGTTTTCCAGGTACCTCTTTTCTCAATTTACAAATTTTCAGACAGCATAATAGCATTCATGGGGAACTGCAGAGCATCATTGTGTTTGCCTTCAACAGCTTTAAACTTTGAAGTTATTTTGTTCCTCCAGGGTGTTAATTTAAACCACCAGAAAATTATGTCTTTGAAGCAGAACCTCAAAATATCTGTTGTTCTACTGCATACTTAGCTGCTGCTGAAACACTATGGTTTAAAAGTGCTTCAGCAGGATTGACTTTCACTTTTATCCCAATCCTCTGGTCTTATTACATTTGCTCATAAGTTCTAAGCAATGTCAAAATCATACCACGTTACAATAGACTCCGTGGAGACAGTTGAAAGTGCCACAGTATTGTCTTCAGTGACTTGTTTTGGAAGAATAATGTGGTTAGAAATTGTTAAATGGTTTAACAGATTCTTCAGAATAAGAGCTAAATCAGGTATGAAATGCAGTTTCTTAACACCATCCTTGTGATTCACCTCAAATTGATCAAGTGTAAAATGAAGCAAATAAATGAAAATAAATATTAAAATTTAATATGATATAGAATGTAAAGCTCTTATATAATTGCATTATGATTAAAGTAAAATTGAGAAAAATATAGCAGAGAGAGAGAGAGAGAGAGAGAGAGTTGAGGATCCATCTTGTAAACATCACACTGGAAGTCCAGCACACTCCAGAGAGAGATAGAGTTGAGGATCCATCTTGTAAACATCACACTGGAAGTCCAGCACACTACCTGTTACACTAAAAGCGAATTGTTCATTTGGAGTGTCTACTTACATCAAAATGATTCTTACAGAAATAAGCACGTTGTCCATTTGGAGCTCTGTTAGTGAGTTGTGACCACACTTTATGCATCTTCTCATTCTTTGGAACACTCCAAAACAATTTTTTCCAGAGTTTTTATAGGTGCATTTGTACAGTGTGGTACTACACACTATTTGCAACCCACTTTCTGATATGTAATTTCATCAGCAATATATCATTGTGAATGAGCTCTGTGCCACAAAGAACAGCATGCTAGCAAGTGACGTCAGAGGCATCACATGACTCAAATGGAGCATTTTAGTGGCGTTTCAAGTAATCTGAATTTCATTTCAATCCTTTTTTTAAGTAATGAAATTCATGAGGGAAAAGAAGAATGTTCTGAGCATAAAATAATTAACATTTAAAACAATGTTCAGGAAACAGATAAACTATTGTCAGACTGAGAAACCATTATCATCAGTAATTCTGTTTCTGCATTCCCTATAACCTGGTACACTTGGATATAATATAGCAACCTAAGTTAACAATATCCCTCTGCATTATTATTTGTCTTATACTGCCATATTGCTCATGTTAAGGACAGTGGCCAGTATCCAGCAATGACTACTAGTGACTGTAAGGTTTAATGGTAGTCACTCCTGTTGTGTTGCTGGGGATCTATTTTAGGTTGATGAGGCAGCTTGCTGGCCAAGTATAACCTGTATGAACCATTCAGCTTGGTAATATTCAGATACTGGCAAGTACACACACAAAGAAAAGTTTTGCATCACCCCAATTCCGAGAACTCCTGAAGATAGAGGTTGACTGTGGATATTGTATCACAGACGGAGTCCCTTTGACTGTTCAGAGGTGTCACTAAACCTGCCCAAAGATGTAAATAACCATGCATGATTAGTGTCTACTAGATGAAGGGGGTCCAACAGCCGACCAGTTCCAGTCATTCCACCAGGAAGGAGGTACACGGCTCGTGTTGTCTGTAGTTCAACCATGCCTAGACGGTCAATACCGTGGTTTGACCATGTCCGCATTGTTACTTTGTACCAGGAAAGGCTCTCAAGAAGGTAAGTGTCCAGGCATCTCGCAGTGAACCAAAGTAATGCTGTTCGGACATGGAGGAGATACAGAGAAACAGGAACTGTTGATGACATGCGTTGCTCAGGCCACCCAAGTGCTTCTACTGCAGTGGATGACCACTACCTACAGATTATGGCTCAGAGGAACCCTGACAGCAACCCCACCATGTTGGATAATGCATTTTGTGCAGCCACAGGATGTTGTGTTATGACTCAAACTGTGCACAATAGGTTGCATGATGCGCAACTTCACTCCCGACGTCCATGGCAAGGTCTATCTTTTCAACCATGACACCATTCAGTGTGGTACAGATGGGTCCAACAACAAGCTGAATGGACAACTCAGTATTGGCATCATGTTCTCTTCACTGCTGAGTGTCATATATGCCTCCAACCATACAGTCGTCGTAGATGTGTTTGAAGACAACCCGGTCCGACTGAATGCCTTAGACACACTGTCCAGTGAGTGCAGCAAGGTAGGGGTTCCCTGCCATTTTGGGGTGGCATTATGTGGGGGCGAAATACACTGCTGGTGGTTATGGAAGGCAATGTAATGGTTGCACAATACGTGAATGCCATCCTCCGACCGATAGTGCAACCATACTGGCAGCATATTGGTGAGGCATTCGTTTTCATAGATGACAATTCATGCCCCTATCATGCACATCTTGTGAATGATTTCCTTCAGGATAATGACATCGCTTGACTAGAGTGGTCAGCATGTTCTCCAGACATGAACCCTATCAAACATGCCTGGGATGGATTGAAAAGGGCTGTTTATGGACCGGCCAAACTGCGATCGAGGAGTTGGACAATCAGGATCAACAGTGCCTTGATGAACTTGTGGATAGTATGCCATGATGAATACAGGCATGCATCAATGCAAGAGGATGTGCTACTTGGTATTAGGGGTACTGGTGTGTACAGTGATCTGGACCACCACCTTTGAAGGTCTCGCTGTATGGTAGTATAACATGCAATGTATGGTTTTCATAAGCAATAAAAAGGGCAGAAATGATGTTTATGTTGATCTCTACTCCAATTTTCTGTACAGGTTCCGGAACTCTCGGAAGCAAGGTGATGCAAAACTTCTTTTGATGTGTGTACTTGACTGAGCCACAGATGGGGCAGATCACACCTGTAATGAGTCTAATTCAACTGTCCTGGATGGAACATGTCTGTCCCGTTACAAACTTGACCAAGGTGCACTCAAACAACCCCTATGAGTATAAGGACTGCTACACCAGGTTAGATTTCACCCAGCCACAGGTGAATATTTCTAGTGCTCCACACTGCTGAAACAGAATGAGAGCTCTCAGTGTCTTTATTTCGATCAAGAGAATGGTTGCCTCCTTGCAAAAGAGATACTAGCCATGGAACATAGTGTCAGATGCTCATAGCAACACCCCTCTATCAAGAACAGTGATGCATTTTGTACAATATTGCAGGTGCGATTTGCCCAGGTCCTTGGCTTAGCAGAGTACTTGCCATGCATGTCTGAAGGAGCATTGGATCATTCTCCTTAGCAACACAAGCAATGCAATATCAGTTTCATCATTTTTATATGCTGACATCAGGCAGAAACATTCAATTAAAATGTCCTCCCCTGTCTAGGAGTACAGGTTGCGATGCAAGAATAACGACATACAGTAGTTTGGGTCCGACCATGGATAGCCAAAGTGGTTGAGGAGACCACTTGTATAAATTGAGATACCCAGATTTGAGTCCCAATTTACAATTATCATTGTCGTTATTCCCTTCTACAGCTGATGTTTGTTTGTATTCACAACAGTGAATAGATTTCACGTATTTTGTGGGAGGAGGACAACCATGCCCATGACCATAGCTATTGCTAGGGGCATCTTATTGTTACCTCTGAAAGATGGTGACCCAGAATGGAGACATCTGGAGAGCTGCATGGAGGAGCTCTAGGGACTTCCTGAAGCTTCATAGATGATCCTCACAGACCTCATCTGTTGACCTATCAGTCTTATGCTAGTTTTTAACAAAATGCTTGAAACCATTCTTACTCAAGGAATCCATCAGCATCTTACAACCCACTGACTCATCCCCAACACCCAGCATCCCTTTTGTCTCAATTACTCCACCAATGACAAACTTCTTTACTTTATCCGCCTTACCTACCATCATCTAAATAAATGAAAATTTGCCATAAACATCTCCCTTGGTATCCAAAAAGCATTTGACTGGGCATGGCATTATGTACTGCTCTTCAAGCTACAAACCTATGTGCTTCAAGTTGACCATGTGTGACGGAGAAGGTGTGGTTGACTGTAATATATGCAGGATGGCTATGCTACAGCATCTTTCCTTCACCACTGTCTTGCATATGTCACTGTCAACCACACCTTCTCTTGCATATTTTGCCTCACTGCATATTTGCATCAAAGTTCTGTCTTGCCCCCTCCTCTGCATCCTCGACACTGCAGACATTTCCAAACCATCACCACTCCACCTACCACCTTGTGCAACATTCTAACAACACTGCCTACCTAGCTATTCACTGCACCCATGGCTCCCTCAAGTGCCAATTGAATCTACTGGTCGAGTGATATAATACATAGAAACTTCAAATTAAATCTGCAGAAAAGCCATGCTATAATCTTTCATCACACCCACCACTTGGCATTTTCATCTTCCACATTTCCATCACTCCATCTTCAACCAACCAATCAGTCTGACTACCACAGTAAATTATTTAGAACTATCGCTCAACAGAAAACTGACATTGAATACACACTTCCCAATTTTTCAACACAAAGCCTGAAACCAACGAAACTACTAACAGATGGCATATAGGATCAACATCCTACTGTCATTATCCCGTCCTATCAATCCTTCATGTGCACCATTCTGTCTTATGCTAGTGTAGCCTGGATCTCCACAGCCCCTAAATTCTAAAAGTCCTTTGAAATTCTGGACAGACGTGCACTCTGTCTTACCTTTGCATCCACCAGCCCTTCCAAATTCACATCCTATACAAATTCATTAACTTCCTACATCTTCTTCTCTTCTTAGAGCACCTTTTGATCCAATACATTAACCACAAAACCCTGTCCTAGCACCCAATATCACACCCAGAAATCTTCAGTCTACGTATCATCCTCATCCA
Source organism: Schistocerca piceifrons (assembly GCF_021461385.2). Classification (NCBI taxonomy): domain Eukaryota; kingdom Metazoa; phylum Arthropoda; class Insecta; order Orthoptera; family Acrididae; genus Schistocerca; species Schistocerca piceifrons. The sequence continues at coordinate 578,372,224 of NC_060149.1, forward strand.
CCGGACTTTCAACCAACTCCTGCTCCTCAATTATGAGGTCCATCTCAAGATATACCACTGTTTCCAATCTTAGTCATAACAATTCACTTCAAACCATCCTTCCATTTTCTCCCCTTCCTCCACCTCACTGACTTTTAGAGACTAACTGCACTTCTATGGGGCCCCAAAGTTATACACATCATTCCACCCCTATTATGGTCATTTCATTGTCACGAACGAGCATTACTATTACTCCATAACATTATCAACATAGTCATCAGTTATTTTATTTTAATTGTAAAAAATCCTCTAAAAAGTTTTAAAATCATAGATGTGTTTTAAAAAACACCAGAAACATCTGTTTTGATGTATTTTAAACACCTTATATACACTCCTGGAAATTGAAATAAGAACACCGTGAATTCATTTTCCCAGGAAGCAGAAACTTTATTGACACATTCCTGGGGTCAGATACATCACATGATCACACTGACAGAACCACAGGCACATTGACACAGGCAACAGAGCATGCACAATGTCGGCACTAGTACAGTGTATATCCACCTTTCGCAGCAATGCAGGCTGCTATTCTCCCATGGAGACGATCGTAGAGATGCTGGATGTAGTCCTGTGGAATGGCTTGCCATGCCATTTCCACCTGGCGCCTCAGTTGGACCAGCGTTCGTGCTGGACGTGCAGACCGCGTGAGACGACGCTTCATCCAGTCCCAAACATGCTCAATGGGGGACAGATCCGGAGATCTTGCTGGCCAGGGTAGTTGACTTACACCTTGTAGAGCTCGTTGGGTGGCACGGGATACATGCAGACGTGCATTGTCCTGTTGGAACAGCAAGTTCCTTTGCCGGTCTGGGAATGGTAGAACGATGGGTTCGATGACGGTTTGGATGTACCGTGCACTATTCAGTGTCCCCTTGATGATCACCAGTGGTGTACGGCCAGTGTAGGAGATCGCTCCCCACACCATGATGCCGGGCGTTGGCCCTGTGTGCCTCGGTCGTATGCAGTCCTGATTGTGGCGCTCACCTGCACGGCGCCAAACATGCATACGACCATCATTGGCACCAAGGCAGAAGCGACTCTCATCGCTGAAGACGACACGTCTCCATTCGTCCCTCCATTCACACCTGTCGCGACACCACTGGAGGCGGGCTGCACGATGTTGGGGCGTGAGCGGAAGACGGCCTAATGGTGTGCTGAACCGTAGCCCAGCTTCATGGAGACGGTTGCGAATGGTCCTCGCCGATACCCCAGGAGCAACAGTGTCCCTAATTTTCTGGGAAGTGGCGGTGCGGTCCCCTACGGCACTGCGTAGGATCCTACGGTCTTGGCGTGCATCCGTGCGTCACTGCGGTCCGGTCCCAGGTCGACGGGCGCGTGCACCTTCCGCCGACCACTGGCGACAACATCGATGTACTGTGGAGACCTCACGCCCCACGTGTTGAGCAATTCGGCGGTACGTCCACCCGGCCTCCCGCATGTCCACTATACGCCCTCGCTCAAAGTCCGTCAACTGCACATACGGTTCATGTCCACGCTGTCGCGGCATGCTACCAGTGTTAAAGACTGCGATGGAGCTCCGTATGCCACGGCAAACTGGCTGACACTGACGGCGGCGGTGCACAAATGCTGCGCAGCTAGCGCCATTCGACGGCCAACACCGCGGTTCCTGGTGTGTCCGCTGTGCCGTGCGTGTGATCATTGCTTGTACAGCCCTCTTGCAGTGTCCGGAGCAAGTATGGTGGGTCTGACACACCGGTGTCAATGTGTTCTTTTTTCCATTTCCAGGAGTGTACATGTGTACACTTTGACTGAAGAGCAGTTTTGTCCGCTGACAGCCTGTCCCTTTGTGGGGAACTGAAATAATAACAATAAAGAAACAAAAGCTCCCTAGGGACCAGCTCCTATCTGAAACAATCACTCCTGTTCCGTTCCTGTGAAAATAATGGGAGAGATTCACAGAACCACTATTTCATCTAGCAGCAATTAACCACCACAAGATAAGATATTTCTTGTGCCTTACATCATTCGGAGAGAGTCCTCCTTGCTGGTAAATATGACAGCATCATCAGTCGCCCCTGTCTGTTGCTGAGCATCTGAAGGAGTACAGGTGAGACAGATATATGTCCCAAGGAACTGAAATACTTTTGTGAAAGTTAGTATGAGATTAGGGCCGACTCTTGAACAAAGAGCCCATTGTTCTCTTCATGTAATCAAACCATGTAATTTATGGCCCTAATGTAAAGAAACTGCTCAATTGTGCTCTTAGTTTTGTTTACACAAATGTTATTTAATTGCCAAAAGGCTTTCAGCCTAATCTCCATAACTGTTATCTTAATTACTGTGGTTTATGACCCAAAATGGCCACCACCGTCCAAAGTTATGTTTATGCTAGTCTGATCTTAATTACCATTATTTCTGATCCTAAATGGCTATCTCGCCTTTCTCATTTCTGTAGGACACTCCTATTGGTGCCCCCACCACCACTCTTTGGGATACAAAGCATCATGAGGTGGAGTTAGCATTCACCCTCCGTGTGTTGGTCAATCAAAACCATGAAGCATCAGCATCAAATTCATGTAATATTTATTTTTTTAGGACATTTTTAAAGGACATCCTTTTTGCCATTGACTGCTGAAATTCTTTATTTCACAATTGAAATTTGAGCCTGAAGGCCATTATCAAGCGGTATTTCAAAAGATTTTGCATCAACATGTGTTAAACTTTACAATCCTCCAATATGTTTACATTTCACAATTGGAAATGAGCCTTTTCACTGTAAAAATACAGTAGCATTGAATGAGTGTGAAGCTCCATGCCCTGTTAAATAATGTAAATTATTTGAACTATTTCTAATATTAATATCATTAACAGTAATTGCAGTAAACTGATGTTGTTATGCACTGTTTACATGTGAACTGAGGTAGGTTTTTTACCAACTGACAAATGTTGAACATGTGCCACCACATTGGAACAAAAAAGATTAACAATTAACACTTTGCAGCAAAATATGCTCATGCTAGTTCATCATTATCACTGTTTTAGAAAACATTGGCTACTCTGACACTGTAAAATTATAGTAAATAATGGCTGGAACATTCCTACATTGGGATAGGAGATCTATGCACTTAATTATAAACAGACATCTTTCATGATCCGCATCAGCATTGCTCCTGGCCAGGGTGGGGGCAGTCCCTCTCTCTCCTCCATCCATACTAATACTTCTATAGTGAAAGTCTCAATCAGCTGGCCCAGGAGGTGTGATAATGCACCACACTTTATTACCGACTTCATCTTCCCCCTCCCAATTACCATCTGCTGGAGCTGTAATGACCATACATTTTTATGTGAAAGAAGAAAAGAATAACATGTATAAACCAATTATTTTATTTGTTCCCTTTACAGCCTTCACAGCACACGTTAATAAGAGGTGGTCCATCTTGCTGATGTTCTCCATCTGGCTGAAAATGTTTATCACAATAGTCATATTTGGAAATAAACAGATCACTTTGAAACACTGGTGGTATCTTGTCAAATCTGTGAATAATGTTCCATAAATCAGGCATCAGTTGTTTATGAAACAGATAACTGTATTGTACATATTGTATGTTAACCGGAGGCCTAGAAATGATGGAGAGGCTACGTACCCACCACAGCAGCAGTGGTCCACAACCCCACAATGACTACCGCAGTCCACTTCACCCCTCCGCTGCCCCACACTGAACCACTCTTTCAGGGTTATTGTGCAGTTCGGCCCCCGTTGTCAGACACTGACAGTGTAACATAACATACGCAACATACAGAAAAATCAGTGATATCTCACCACCTGAAAAAGTAAAGCCTAACAATCTCATTATATTTGAACATCTTTCAAACAGACAATATAAATTTAAAATGTGTTTATTGGGCATGTATAGGAACTGGCGTGAAATTCAATGAATTTATAATTGTATGTGGGGATTGCTGGAATCACACACAGTACAGGTTCCTGGTCATTGATAGAAGAAGAAAATTGAATGATGGGTGATATAGATAAAATTTCTGAAGTTTCTGTTTGAAAGATAGTATACGGAGTCTGCCAGAAAAATGCATACACTCTTTGTCAGGCTCTATCGAGATATCGCTATTATCATTAAAATTGAGTTATGAGTGTGTTGTAGTATGGTCTTTGACTCAAAAGATGTTAGTACTTTCATCTCAGTATTGAGAACACAAGATGGCTGGAGCACGCTTGACATTCGAGCAACAAAAATGTGTTGTGAAGTGGTTTTTCAAGTTTGATAATCCCATTGAAGTGCAACATCAGTGGAAGCAGGAGTTTGAAACAGAACTGCCAACCTGCTTAACAATTAAATGTATCATTGACAAGTTTGAATTGCATGGAATGATTTGTGATATTCACAAAGGAATATCAGGAAGACAGCATACAGCTACAAGTCCTGCTTCATTGGCTCTCATATTGGAAATGTTTGTTAATTCTCCACAGAAGTCTGCTATGCAATGTGCACAGGAAGTGGGGGGATAGCAGTACAAGTGTATGAAGAATTCTGAAAGCTGCAAAGTGGAAAGTTTACATTCCATGATTACTGCACAGAATTAATGATGATGATCCTGATTGCCGAATGCAATTTCGCGAATTATATCAGCAAATGGTACCTTATGATGAACAATTTGTGATGAAGTTAGTGTGGAGTGATGAGACACAATTTAAACTTAATGGAACCGTGAATCAGCATAACTGTGTACTGGGCACCAGAAAATCTGCATGTTTATGTGGATAAAGCAGTCAATCTACCAGGGGTTCATGTGTGGTGTGGACTATTATCTAGGGGCTTAGTAGGACCCTCTATCGTTGATGCTACTGTCACCAGAGAAGTATACCTGGAAATGTTTCACACATCAATTTTGCCAGGTATATGTGTGCTTTATGGAGCTGATGAAGAGGTCTTCTACCAACAGGATGCGGCGCCACCACACTACCACCTAGCCGTACAAGCTATCCTGGTTGACAATTTTCCGGGGCATTGGATTGGACTAAGAGGGCCCATTGAGTTCCCTCCGTGGTCAACAGATCTAACACCTATAGACTTTTACTTGTGGGGAACTGTGAAAGATAATGTCTATCAACATAAGCCGTGCATGCTGGAGGAACTTCGCCAGGAGATTACACTGACATGTGCAGCAATCTCCACTGTAACATTGACTGACGTAGTTGCAGTGACCGCTCATCATTCTGTTATGTGTATAGCTGCCAATGGTGAACATTTTGAATATTTAAAGTAACCATGTGCTAAAGTGAAGGTTGTACAACATGTGTGATCAATTATTAAATGCAAAATAAACACATAAGTAGTACTTTTCGTTCCTTAAAGTGTGTATACATTTTTTTTGTGGGCTCTGTATGTAACTGTGTCAGTATATTGCATACTACAGCTAAGTTTGCACACATCATGCACTCATTCAGAGGGGGCAATGCATAGGCCAAACATCCATTTATACATTGATAATAGAAAATTGAAGCAATAAATGAAAGTCTTAAAAGCTGTACTATGGAAATGTCAAATATGAAGAAAATTCCTAAATGTCATACTGTGGAAACACAATCTTAGGGAAAGGACATCAAATGGGAAAAAAATATTAGAAGATATTTAAAGAAAGCCTCCTGTAAATATTAAATAAAAAAATGCACAGGAAGAAAGCACTAGAACCATTCAGAGGTTAATCGATATAGTAAACGCAAAGGTTGAGGAGAGTGAACAAGTTTGATGTATTAAAAGAAAGCCCAATTCATTAGTAGCTAGAGTACATAATTTGTGTACTACATTGAAGTCATTTTAGTACACAACAGCTTGATGATAAAATACACAGTTGTCAAGGTGCACCCACCTGGATAATCATGTATGTTAACATGACTGCTTCTGGGTCAGGGAAGTATGCTGGCCCTGGATTGAATTCACCCAGTGGATTAATGGTGAGGAGTCAGTGTACCATTTGTTTTACTGACACTCCAAATCATGTGATACAGTTGCTTCACAGTTTAGAGAAAACTAAAGTCTCGTTTCAAATAGGTACCCCGCTCATACAATTATAGTTGGTTGTGACTTCAATCTACCAGCATTATGTTGGTAAACAACATCCAAATCATACTGAAAGCTTTCTAAAAAAATTATTAACAATTAGTTCAGGAGCTCTCTCGAATCATGAGTGACTGTGAAAACATACTTGACCTCTTAGGGGCAAATAATCTGGCACAAATAGGGAGCATCATGGTGGATACATTGAAAGGTTGAAGATGATAATATTCAAATCCATCAAAAATAAATGAAAATATATCTATTTAGAAAAGCAGATAAAAATTCACTTTACACTTTCCTAAGAGACAGTCTCCATTCCTTATAATCTGATACACAAGTACAGACCACATGTGGTTTAAATTAAAAAAAAAAAAAAATTGACAGCAGTCGGCAAGTATGTACAAAATAAATTAATAGTAGATGGTCCTGAAGCTACAAGAAAAGTATGACAAATTTGAAAGAATGCAAAATCTCCAGGATTTGTGATCTTTCACTGAAGCTTGAAATTTATTGCAGATTCCAATGCAAGATGCTTTTAATAGTTTCCACAGTGAAACTCTGTCTCGAAATTTGGCAGAAAATCCAAAGAGATTCTGGTTGTATGTAAAGTACACCAGTGGCAAGGCACGGTCAGTACCTCCACTGTGCAATAACAATGATGTTGTTACTTATGACAGTGCCACAAAAGCAGAATTACTGAACACAGTGTTCTGAAATCCCTTCCCCATAGAAGATGAAGTAAATATCCCAGAATTCAAATTAAGGACAACTGCCAACATGAGTAACTTAGAAGTAGATGTCCTTGGTGTAGCAAAGCAGCTTGAATGACTTAATAAATGAAAGGCCTCTAGACCATATTGTATACAAGTTAGGTGCCTTTCAAAGTGTACTGATACAACAATAGCTCAGTACTCATAGGTGTCACCACCACTAAATTATTGAGGGGGGAGGGGGCAATTCAATAGATAGGGTACAGAGCATAAGGGATCTGAATGGGAGATTCCCTTGAAAAAAATTCAAAAATTAGGACCTAAAACAATTTTTTGGGCATTCTGGGTGCCTCAGACCATATATTTCAATGGCACTTAAAACTGCTAAAGCATGACAAAATAAACCTCGATTAAAAAAAGTTACATAATATAAACATTTAAATTTATCGACCGTGTGTGTATAACTATTATGTATTGTATGCTAAACAACTGTTGAAACCATTTTGGATTGATTAGTTTTTGAAACTAAATTCCACTTGATTTATACTGTCAACAAATAGCCTATTACATACATAATTTTCTTTATTTTATTTTTCAGATATTAAAAATACGTTTAAAAACACCAACAGGAAACTATGAAAATTAGGAATAAATATGTAAACAGTGAAAAATTTGCAAACAATACTTAAATATGGTGTCAAGAGCATAAGGTAAAAAAATCTTACAAGGTTCATCCTATAGTGATCCTGTTGTCAAAATTGTCAATAAATAATCTAGCAACATTTTTTAAAGTATTTTTCATTCAAAAGTCATGGAGTTGAGCCTCTGCTGTGTCACTGTTGAACACAGATATTTCTTCTGCATTCTGCTTCACAGCTTGAAGCTGAACGCATAAGAATGAGTCTTACCAATGCTTCAACATTTGCAAATAATTCTCAAACTTCTATTTTCATAGAAATAAAAACACCTTTAGTGCCTTTCAGGTATTTTATGTTGTTTCATAGAGGAAAGAGTTCAAGTTCTGTTTTCAAAGACTGAACATCAGTTGCCATATGTTGAGCTACCACATCAGGTCTTTTTTACTCCAACAACACTTTTCCAAGAAAACTTGTTTCTTCTTGACAGGTTGGTCAAGTATTAAATATCTAAGCTCTTGGGCAGCCACATCTGAGATTTCAAAATTTTTCTGCCTGTAAAGTTCTTCAAGCAGTACAAATTCTTGTAGATCAGTACCCTCAGACAACCACGTAGGAACTCTCTCTCTTTTTTTTTTTTTTTTTTTTTTTTTTCAAATGATGAATTAATTCCTGAGGCTTTTTCTCCTTGGCAATTCTAAAAACACTAAGTAGGCCAATGGCTCATTTGCATCCCTTTTCTGTTAATTCACCCAGTGTCTTGAGAATGGAAGTATGTATATTTTTTTAATTTCGTTGATTTGTGACTGCTGGTATAGCCATTTAGTAGGACATAAAGACTTGATCTTGGCAACATTACTGCAGGTCCTTCAGCTGTGTAGTCAGTCTTCTGTAATACCCACTGTCCATTGAACCCCCTCATGGTGATGCCCATATCCACACTTAGAAATCAGAAACAACTGCTCACTTTATGAAAGATCCATACCTAAAGACAAGAAAGTAGCACAGATTACACCAATCTCAAGAAAGGAAATAGGATTAATCTGCTGAATTACAGACACAGATCACTAACATTTATTTGCATTAGGATTTTGGAATATTACTGTGTTTGAACATTACAAATTACCTCAAAGAAAGTGATTTATTGGTAAATTGCCAACACAGATCAGAAAATATTGTTCTTGTGAAAAGCAACTAGTTATTTATTCACATGAAGCAACACACTATTTCTCCAAGCAACTTCTAATCAAATTGTGTGCCTATGGAGTTATCTCAGGCACATGACTGGATTCATTATTTCCTGTAAGAAAGATCGCAGTTCATAGTAATTTACAGAAAGTTATTGAGTGAAACAGAAGTGACATCTGCCAGTCACAAAGGAAGTAAAATACACCATCTGCTGCCCCTGCTCAGCATCAATGATTTAGGAGATATCTGAGCAGTCCTCTTTGAGAGTCTGCAGATGATGCTGCTATTTACCATCTTATAAATGGAAACCAATTGGAAAATAATTTAGACAAGATATCTGTATGGTACTAAAGGTTGCAGTTGACTCTAAATAATGAAAAGTGTGAAATCATCCATGTGAGTACTAAAAGGAATTCGCTAAATTTCAATTACATTATAAATCACACAAATCTAAGGGCTGTGAATTTAACTACAGTAATTACTTAGAGATTACAATCACAAATAACTTAAACAGGAACAGTCACATACCATAGATAGGTTTGGGGGGAAAGGGAACTGAAGACTGTGATTTGTTGGCAGAACACTTAAAAAATGCAACAAGTCTACTAAAGAGACAGCATACACTACACTTATCCCTCCTCTTCTGAAGTACTGCTGCATGGCGTGGTATCTGCATCAGATAGCATTGATGGAGGACATTGAAAAATTACAAAGATAGGTTGCTTGTTTTGTATCATTATAAAGTAGGGAAGCAAGTTCCATGGATCTGATACATTAATTGTGGTGGCAATCATTAAAACAAAGACTTTTTTGCTGTGGCAAGATCTTCTCCTGAAATTTCAATCACCAGATTTCACCTCCAATTGTGAAAATATTTTGTTGGCACCCGCATAGTGAGACATGATCATTGTAATAAAATAAGAAAAATCAGAGATCACTCAGAAAGATTTAAGTGTCTGTTTTTCCTGCATGCTGTTTGAGAAAGGAGTGGTAGAGAAATAGCTTGAAGGTGGCTTGATGAACCTTCTGCCAGGCACTTAATTGCAGAGTATTCATATGGATGTATATGTAGGTTTTAGACTGTTTCCCACATTCCATTACACAAATATTGGACTGGTTCCCAAAAGAATTTACTCCATACACATACAGGCTGGGTACAGTGCTTCTTTCCCGGTGGGTGAATGGGATGTTAATGACCTTAGCTGTTTGGTCTTGTCAAAAACATTTACTCAGAATCAGCATTGGGACATGGAGGGCTATTCATTATATGTTACATGTTTATTTATCATCTGTTCAGCATTTTTATCATGCAACTGGCTTCATCAAAATAAATTTTATGGAAATTACAAATGCTACAATTAGGATAGTTTGAGCAAGACCATTCTCTCTCGGGAACATTTAAGCCAGTAACTGAAAGCCTTAAACAGCTCTCACACATGATGTACAGAGGATGAGGAGGATGGGGATGATGAGGATGAGGAGGATAGGGATGAAGAGGATGGGGAAGAGGTGACGGGGAGATGGGGACAGGGGGAGATGGGGACGGGGCGAGACGGGGATGGGGGGAGGGGATGGGGGCGACAGGGATGGGGGGGGGGACGGGTGGCTGGGGGGATGGGGGGGACTGGGGGATAGGAGGATGGGGAGGTGGGGGGGGGGGGGGTGAGCGGGAGGGATGGTATACTAGACTATACTATACTGATTACATTATCCATACAGTGTTAACAAAATAGATTTAACATACGGAGTCAGTGAGGATCAACCACATATGTAAGGAAATCATCCTGTATGTTTAACCAGGCATATAATACAGGTTGGGGATGAGTAATTTGGAAAAAATGCATGGTTTAGCAGCTCTAATATTCTCAAAAACTTTGGATCCTGACAAGTAATTGCCAAAATAGGTACAATCATATGCTGAAATATTACGTATCACTAATGCACATTGGCAAAACAACATACCATGTGGAGAAATAAAATGCCCAAATATTAGGAAATACAAGAATATTGCTAAATCTGTGTTAGCTGCCGCACACAGCACAGCTGAAGGTACTGACATTCAGAATAAAAGAATGAACAAGTGACCTCTGGTGTGTGTCTCTACAGGGTGAAAAGTATTTAAACCGGCAAACTCTGGGAGGTTGGAGGGGACACCAAAACAAATATTTTCCCCTAATGTCATTTTTCCTATGAGGAATATTTAAACTGGTAGAGGAAGATTTCTCTGGCGGCATATTAATTAAACCAACAAACACTTTTCCATTTTTTTATGACCAGGAGACAACACATTAACACAACCCAATTTCAATTACAGTAGATTTTCAAAAATGCCTCCATTGACACGTAAACAAATGTTACACCGTCGGCTCATGTTCTGTCTGACACTGGCAAAAACCCCAGGAGTATCCTGAATTGTTCCTGTTGCTGCTACTATCCGGGCAACTAGATCCTCTTCTAATGCAACAGGAGTTGTGTAAACAAGGTTGTGCATCTCTCCCCTGTAAAAAAGTCCAGAGGGGACATATCTGGGGATTGAGCATGTCATGGTACAGGACCACCTCTGCCAATCCACGTTTCTGGGAACCGTTGGTCCAGGAATTGATGCACACGATGACTGAAATGTGCTGGTGCCCCGTCATGTTTGAACCACTTGCATTGTCTTGTAGGGAGCGAGATGTCTTCCAGCAATTCTGTCGATGCTCTGGTGAGAAAATTGTAGTAGTGCCCGCCATTTAATGGCCTAGGTAGCAGATATGGCCCAGTTAAACAGTCCCCAACAACACCATCCCACACATTAATGAAGAACTGCACTTGATGAGCGCTAGTAACTGTGGCATGGCCAGCCGAAGTGGTCAAGCAGTTCTAGGCACTACAGTCTGGAACCATGAGACGACTACGCTCGCAGGTTTGAATCCTGCCTTGGGCATGGATGTGTGTGATTTCCTTAGGTTAGTTAGGTTTAAGTAATTCTAAGTTCTAGGGGACTGATGACCTCAGAAGTTAAGTCCCATAGTGCTCAGAGCCATTTGAACCATTTGAACTGTGGCATGTGGATTATCCTCACTCCAAACATGTGAATTGTGCATGTTGAAAACTCCATCACGCCCAAATGTTGCTTCATCGGTAAACAACACAGAGGATGGAAATGTAGGATTCATTTCACACTGTTCCAGGTACCACTGCAAAAACTGTGCTCTGGCTGGATAATTGACTGGTTCCAGGTTATGGAAACGCTGTAAGTGACATGGATGCAACAATTGCTCTCAAAGGACTGTTCTTACATTCGTCTGATTCGTCCCCATGTTATGTGCAATAGCACGAGAGTTGATTGAAGGATCCCGCTCCATGTGCTGCAAGACAGCTTCCTCAAATTGCAGCGTTCTTAGCGTGTGACAGTGTGTCTGTCTAGGTAATCTGCTAAATGACCTGGTCTCATGCAGACGTTGGTACACAGCAGCAAAGGTCGTATGATGCGGGATACAGCAATTGGGATATTGTTGTTGATACACCCGCTGTGCAGCTCGTCCGTTGTGGTGTGCTACATAGTATGCACCAACCATATCAGTGTACTCACTCCACGTGTATCGCTCCATTAGTAAACAGAGACAATGCACTACTACACTGGTGGATAGCAGTTGCCTACAACTGGAGAGAGTAATACGGCCTCTAACAACTGAAGAGCGTAATATGGGCTCCACCGGTTTAAATAATCCTCATAGGAAAAAATGACATTAGGGGAAAATATTTGTTTTGATGTCCCCTACAACCTCCCAGAGTTTGTCAGTTTAAACACTTTTCACCCTGTATACAAAATGAGTCATTAACTATTGCAACCAGAATAACTCCGAAAGTGTGATAGGAGCTGAATAGTTTATGGGACAAATGTTGCATGGCAAAACAGCGGCCATAATATGACATTGCTTTTTTGTTGCTTGGTGGTGTCGCGTCAGAGATATAAAAGTCAACTTCGTTTTTTTAAATGGGGTGCTATAGTTTGGTACTTATTTTCTGACAGCGGGTATTGAGACACATCCAATGATGTGTAACAATAAGGCTTTTGAAGGTCAACAAAGGTCAAAAAGGTGACATGAATCTCCGTTTACGGAAGGTGTTTGAAGTGATGACCATTGGTATCAATGCAGTGCTGCAATCTTCTTATCATGGATTGAGTGGTGTTCCTTATCACTTCGGCACTTATCAAAGCACATGCCCTGACAATTCTCTCTTGTATATCGGGCAGATAGTAAATATTAGCTGAATACAGCATATCCATCTAACATGCCATTGACATATAAACTCCATTCAACATTTTCTCAATACAACATTAATAGGAATGGTAAGACTAGTATCGTCAAATCAAACGAATGTGAATGCTGTATTCCTTTAAAGAACAAGTTGATATGCTTCTCATTTACAGAGAATGCCAACGAAATTCAGTGAGAGCTAGAGACTTATATGCTGAAAGATATCGTCAACATATTCACCCAACATGTGGTACATTTAAATATTTGTATGATTAATTGAGAACAAATGGGTTTTTAACACATCGGAAACATATTCAGCAGAGGAAAGTTACTAACAAGCAAACAGAAATTGGTACTCTTGCCACTGTGGTTTGAGATCCTTGTGTTAGTTCATGTCAAATCGCAATGAATCTGTCATGAGCCAGGGTAGTGTTGTTCATGTTCTGCATCACCTTAAATCCACCAAAAATTAACTGGTATGGATTGTGTGTGTTATATTGAATTCTGCTGATGGGCTCAACTTCAGATTCAGAGGGATGACACATTTATTGATTTGATTTTGTTTACTGACAAGGCTACATTCACAAACCATGGAAATGTTAATTTGCATAACATGCGTTATTGAGCAACTGAAAACCCATGTCGACTGTGGCTAGCTGCATACCAAAAACTGTGGTTGGTGAATGTATGATGTGGGATTCTGGAGGACAGAATTATAGTCCCCTATTTCACTGAAGGAAATCTTAATGGTAGGAAGTACACCACATTCCTGGAAGAAACATCAGGGCTATTATTGGAAGAAATACCTTTAGAAATAAGGAGCAGAATGTGGTATCAACATGATCAGCATCCAGTACATTTTTTTGCTGGTGACTATGACTGAGTTGCAGAGACAATTTACAGATCATTGGATTGGATGCGGAGGAGATATGTGATGGCCAGCTCATTCGCCAGACTATACGCCTCTGGATTTTTTCTTGTGGGGATTTGTAAAAGACATTGTTTATAAAGGATTTCCAACTACACCTGAAGATATGCGAGAGAGAATTGTCAGAGCATGTGCTTAGATAAGTGCCAAAGTGACAAGGAATAACATTCAATCCATGATAAGAAGATTGCAGCACTGCATTGATACCAATGGTCATCACTTCAAACACCTTCTGTAAATGGATGTTAATGCTACCTTTTCTACCTTTGTTGACCTTCTAAGACCTTACTGTTACACATCATTGGATTCATCTCGATAGCCGCTATCAGAAAATAAGTACCAAACTATAGCATCCCATTTAATAAAAAAAAAAGTTGACCTTCATATCTCTGACGCAACCCCACCTAGCAACAAAAATCCAGCATCATATTATGACCCCTGTTGTCCCATGAAACTTTTGTCCCACAAACTTTTCAGCTCCTATCATACTTTTGGAGTTACTCTTAGTGGCAATAGTTAGTGATGCACCCTGTATATTATGTTGACCCAATGGAAGAATACAACAGCAGCAACTGCTCATGCCACCACTCACCACAGGACATAATGCTCCTGTGAATGAAATCGTATTAATTGTTTCAGAGCTTTGAGAAAAATGCATTATTGAATAATGATGGAGACAGTGTTCTGAGAACTCCACAAACCAGTGTGCAAAATATTCCTGTGTAGACATGTTATTGTACAGGGTTTGGATGATTTAGGGCAGATGGGTCTCATACATATGAGGTAATAATCACTACTGAATAAAAGTTACAAATATATTTTAGCAGTTATAGATATATATTCTTAAGTTGCCTGAGCCCTATCTGTGATCGTGCAAGGTGGCACAGTGGTTAGCACACTGGACTCACATTTGGGAGGATGACAGTTTAAACCCGCATCCAGCCATCCCGATTTAGGTTTTCCATGATTTCCCTAAATCACTTCAGGCAAATACTGCGATGGTTCCTTTGACAGGGCATGGCTGATTTCCTTCCCCATCCTTTCCTAATCCAATCACACTGATGACCTCACTGTTTGGTCTCCTCCCTAAAACCCACCAACCTACCTGTGAAAGCAAAAATGGGAATGGAAGTTGCATTGGCTATTTAAATAGTTGCTGCAGACACAGACATTATCCAGATAACCTTCAAACTGACCATGGAGGTTAATTTTACAATAGGTATTTCAAAACAGTAATGGATTGTTATGGAATACACTACTCGACATTCTCCCACATGAAAGCGAATATGTGGAGCATTTCAACAGAACAATAAAAAAATTGTATGTGGATGCATTTTAATCTTCAAGGATCATATTAATGACTAGATAGTCTCTCATAAATAATTGGGCATCATACAACCAAAATGAAACTGATAGATGTCCATTATAATGAGCTTCTTAATACAGTATACATTTTTATGAAAATGTATCCATGCAAGCAGCAATTTAATCTAGGTGATTTGGTACCTATTTCAAATTACAAGGCTTCATTTTTAAAATCTTACCTACTGACCAGAGATATTTACATTTCCCAAAGTCAGTGAACAAACCCAAGAAGTTCCATTTAAAGTGACAGTGAAGGTAAAGAAACTTGTGGAAGTTTTTCTGCAGAAGAATTACACAGAAGTTCTAAACCTGATGTGTTTCTCATTGAGTGTGTCATAAGATGTCAAGGGAACAAGACTTTAGTCAATTGGCTTGGCTTGCTGTCATCCCATAACAGCTGTGTGATACTTAAGATGTAGTATACAGGTTGATTCAAAAGTAACTGTACACACTTCATGGGTGTAATGTACACATCAAAATAAGAGTAAAAAGTGAAATAGTTTTGTTTGAAATTGCTTTATTTCAGAGTTATGAAGTAAAGCAGGGGTCACAATTGCAACACAAACAAAATGAAATTAACTCTTCTCAGAATGAAATTAGATGAAGGGACCCAAAATTCTACACAATTATGCTGTTACCCCAGAACATGTTCAAAACAATTTGTAGGCAAAGATAGTGATGTGCTTGACAGCTTACAACTCTTGGAATGTCCATCCATCTCATTCTGCACAGGTTCACAGCCATTTACAATTCACTGCTGTAGTTGTGCTACATTCCCAATTGCAGCACAATACACGAACTCCTTGAGATGGCCCTTAAAAGGGTTAAGATTTGGAAATCTGGTGGGCCAAGCAACCGGCCCTGCATGACCTATCCATCTACTGGAATAAGCAGCATTGAGATACTCTCATGTCTTGTGACTGAAATGTGCATGGGAACCATCGTGCACAAACCATAAGTTGGTTCGTGTAGCAAGTGGGACATCATGAAGCAGACTATCCAGTTTGTGTTGCAGAAACAGTCTATACACTCCATCAGTCAGATGCTGTGGAATAACACGCAGTCTGAGTAACTGCATGATACCCACATGGGTAAACAGTATGCAGTGATTGAACAGCGGACCAGCAGCAGAGCACCTGAGTAACCATTGACAGAAATTCTAATGTTTAGGATAGTCTACAGGTATCAGCTCCTGAACCATCTGCAGCCAAAATGGGTGGAGTTGCTGTCTCCAAAGCAGGCACCATTCAGTTGATTGAGGAAACCATATTTATACGGCAGGTACTTATGGTCAGATCTTCACCTATCGTTTCCAGGATGTTCTCAACACCCACTCCTTCCAGTTAAGGCTGACCTAACAGTGGTGCATCAAAAATGCAATATTGGCTTAAATGCCTGTCCACAGCTGTGAAAGTCTGATGGTTTGGAACTCTTCTATTTGAAAACATTTCAATATACTGTCATCTTGCTGTGCATGCATTGCCTTCGGCTGCACTGTAAAGAAGATGCATATCCACGTATTCACCACTTGACTACTGTACTGTGCACAATGATTGCAGTCTATGAACTATTAACAGCATGAATGTATGAAGTATGTCTGTGCTGCTACACTACAGCAGCACCATAGAGTACAATGAACCACACAAAGTCAGGCAACCAAAGGCATTTCTTGCCAGAATGAAATGAGTAGTGCCGAGGGGTGTACAAAGCAACAAAGCAAGATCAGTCAATATGCAACTGAACACGACACACCAAAGCCTGTACTGGCCCACGATGTAATGCCTACTACAACTGATGTTATGCATCATAACTTGCAAATAAGGTGGTTTCAGACAAAACTTTATCTAACATTTTACTCTTACTTTGATTCATACATTACTCACATGAAGTATGTACAGTTACTTTTGAATCACCTTGTATAATAAGGCAGGCAAACTCTCCAAGTGTGCAGTAACATAACGTTTCTGAAAGGTCATGCAGCATTCTCAACAAATTACCAGTTGAATGACATGCCACTGGATATAATTATTTTTGATCTGGTACAAAGATGCAAAAGCAGCAAGGACCTGGTGATAAGGGGATTAATTTCTTGGATGAGGCCTGCAGGGAACATGCAAATAAAAGATTGGCAGAGCATCATGCTGCAGCTTGCATTTTAACTGACAAAAGCCAAATAAATACATGGAAAAGGGGCAGCTGCATAGGGCATCATATAAAGGAATTTGAAGTTGACAAGGCAATGTACACCAAATTTAAACTGGGTGCCACGATAAATTACCAATTTATGAGTGCCTCTCATTGCTCACTAAAGAAGCTAAAGAGACCTGTAGGATGTTTATAAAATTTTCGTCCACAGCTAGAAGTGTCCTGAAGTGGAAAAGAGTAAGAAGATGCTGACTTAAAGGTCTAGGATTCTACTAACGCCTAAAACATCAATTGGAATTAGCCCATTGCTAATTGCAGCACTGGCCAGATTACCAGCTATTGGCTCTTTAGCTGGAGGGGTGACAGCCATAGCTCAGACACTGAAGAATGCACAAAGTGCACAGGGGCAACTACAGGAGATGAAAAGACATAATAGGATGATGGAGTTATCCACTATCAGAGATGGAATTTATTTTAAACCACACAGAAAATGGCTTGGGCTATTCATAAAAAAAGTCTCATATGTGTACTACCAAATAGACCACTTATAAATACAGATCTGCTTAAATTCATCAAAAGATTCCATAAGCCAAGATTTCATGGAATTGACATACAGGTCATGATAGACTCATTAATTGTATTGATGTGTAAAACACTTCTCATTTTTCCTTTGTTTCAGTTGCATGTTTTTAATTAGTGACAAGTTTTGATATCTCTGGATCTTCTTCAGATCTAAAATGAGGTAAAACTAAACATGTACCATCTAATATTTTACAACAAGTAGAAAATAATTGTACAAAAATGTAGAATTTATCAGAGTAGTTGTACCAGCAATCTGTTTTGTCTGTCAGAACTTCATATCAGAGTACTGTGTTTTGCTGCTGTAGTCAGTGTTTTAAATGGATATCTGGTGGGGGCAGATGAGAGGGTTGAGGGGAACAGGGAATGAGAAGCAAAGGGGAAGAATGGAATGAGAGTGATTGAGAGAGGGGAAAGGAAGCATGGAGGGAGAGTGGTAAGGGTGTGATGAGTTTAACAAGGGAGGGTCATATGCTAAAATTATAAAAAGCATATTATATAAAAATTCTTGTTAAAATATTAATAGTGTACAACACTGGGTGTGTAAACTGCAAATGGCACAAGACAGTGAAATTATCTCTATTTCTCCACTGTTCTCTACTGTTCCACTCTCAAACAACGCATGGGAAAAACAAACTCTTAAATCTTTCTGTGTGAGCTCTGATTTCTCTTATTATGGTGATCATTTCTCCCTATGTAGGTGGGCACCAACAAAATGTTTTCACACTATGAGGAGACAGCTGGTGATTGAAATTTCTTGAAAAGATCCTGCCTCAATGAAAAACACCTTTGTTTTAATGACTGCCACCCTATATGCATGTCATATCCATGGTGCTCTCTCCCCTATTTTGCGATAGTACAGAACAAGCTACCCTTCTTTGAACTTTGTTGGTGTCCTTCATTGATCCTATTTGATGTGGATCCAAGACCATACAGCAGTACTCCAGAAGAGGAGGTACATGTGTAGTGTAGGCAGCTCTGGTTTGCTTTACCCACAACATTATCTACGTAATTGTTCCAATTTATATTATTTGCAATTGTAAACTCTAAGTACTTATTTGAATTTACAGCCTTTAGATTTGTGTGATTTACTGCATGACCAAAATTTAGCAGAGTTCTTTTGGTACTCATGTATATGATTTCACACTTTTTATTATTTAGAGTTAGTTACCACTTTCACACCATACAGATATCTTGTCTAAACCTTTTTGCAATTTTAAAAGTGGAAATTAAATAACTAAAACTCATTTACTGTCTTAAAATGTTCAAAGTGTGAAACACTCAATGTATAAAAGGATCTTGCTCTGAAAGTGTAAAAAGTATTGTGTAAAAATTTAAAAGTGTATAAAAATGGATGTATAAATAATAAAAGACACCAGTCTAGCAAAATTATATAAATGGAATTATGTAGAGTACCTGAATTAAGTGTAATTAAATATTAAAGATTTTAAAACATAGAAAGTATAAAACTATGAAAAGTAAAAAACAATAAATTATAGAAGAGAAACTATGTGCATGCGACTGAAGTTACAGGGAAGAGGTTTTGACAGTAATGCTTCTTTCTTGCGGCATTGTACAGCATACAGTTTTTGGTATGTATGGAAGCCAGTCTGCTGCTTGGATAGTGTGTGAGCTGATGAGCCATCATTGTCTCTTCTTGGTGAGTGGGGCTCGACTGAGCACAGCTTTGCCAGTGCCATTTAGCAGTGAATGACCAAACTCGAAACATTTAGGGTTTGTCTGAAAAGGCATCTGAATTGAAAGCACACAATTAATTTCATGACATCTGAGGAATTATTAATATCTTATTAGAATGGCAATGTCATGAGAAGTTTCATTTATGGAAACATATGTAGGTGATTCAGTCACTAAATTCTCAACCCTCTCTTTGATTACATGTGGAGTAGGTAAAGAAGTCTGATTAAATTGCTTTTTTTGGTTGTTGTACAAATACTAGATTTGATGTATAATGCTGCATTAGGAAATAAGTACCACAAGTTCTCCTCCCCCCTTTATTTAATTTTTAGCTGTAATGATTCAGAAATGAATTAATTGAAGGATATTTACTTTTGGTATTACTGAAAATCAGTGAGTGAATGAAACTTTTGCTATATTGTTGAACTATCTAATCTGTTTGTCAAGTTAGAATTATGTCTAATAAGGTGGAAAGTATTAAAATATTTTTTCAATAAGTAGAAACAATTGGTTTTGATAACTATTAATTACAATCTCTATTTCAAAAATGATTGCAGTAGAACTCCAATTATCTGAGCTCCATATCTCGATCACTTTCAGGAAAATTAAATTTGTACTGTACGACTACAATTGTCGGTTTTGTTCAATAGGTATTACAGTATATGACATTCTACACATTTTGTTATCATTCTAAAATGAATCCACAGTGAATGTACTAAAAGACAGAATCTTCCAGTGAACAATGAACACACTATGCAGGCAATACACCAATCGCCATGTTGTGGTGCCCATCATTCAGTGTGGCCCATATCAGTCTGCGTTGTGACATTAACATAGGCCTACACACTGACTTGTTGTTGTACATTCCATCTCCTGTATCCTTTGTTTTGTTTTGTGTGTGTGTGTGTGTGTGGGGGGGGGGGGGGTGTCTTTTACTGTAATTTACTGTGTGGCATATGTCTTCTAAAAGGAAATGCATTGTCTAATTGCTGGCAGACAAAATAAAAGTCCTTAGGGAATTATGCAAAGGTGTGAGTGGTAGGCAGGTAGCAGAGATATTTAGTTTGGGAAGATCAAGAATTTCAGGCATAAAAAAGTTCTCAATTTTAAACTTTGTGTCTGTCTTTGAGAATGAAGCTGGGCGTTCATTGAGAAAAGCAATGAAAGCAGTGGACACAATGGGCTGAAGTGAGCAGATTCAAGTGGTTTTTGCAGCTGTAAGCATTGGGAAACTCTGTCTCAGGGCTGATTGTTTGCGAAAAAGTAAAACTTTTAGCCAAGAAACTCAACAGAAACGTATGTCTTCATTTAAGACAAACAGTGGCTGCCTACCAAATTTCAAGGCAAGGCACAATATTCATGAGTTGGATTTAAGTGAACTATCGGCAGACCTGAAAGCAGCAGGAAATTTTATTGAAAAATTCTAAATTGAAGCAGACTCTTATGACCCTGAATTTCTGTACAATGCAAATGAGACTGGCCTTATTTGGAAGGCTCTGCCTGAAACAACTTCATCTGCAAAATAGGAAACTAATGCTTCTCGTTATAAGGATAGTAAAGACTGTGTTACCCTGCTGAACTGTGCTAACTCTGCAGGAAACCATAAAATACCCCTTCTGTTGACAGGAAAATTGAAAAATCCCTGGATTTAAAAAATGTTAAAAACTTCCCACCATTTACAAGAATTAGCCAAAGGCCTGGATGACTGCTATTTTGTTTTTTGAGTGATATGATTCAATTTTCATATCTGGAGCAAAAAACAAAAGCCAAAAGGCAATAGTGAAAGAAGTCAATGTTAATTCTGGACAGTGCACCTACCTACCTCAGAGAAAGCGTTCTTAGTACAGAAGATGGACCATTCAGATCACTCTTTCTGCCACAAACTGTAATGATTTTGCTGCAGCCAATGGACAGATCAGTTACTGTAACTATGAGGTGAAATTACAGAAGACAGTTGTTGAGGAAGTTTTTGATAGCAGATGGAAATGGAAAAGGTATTATTACTCATCATCAAAAACTGAATTTAAAGGACTACTCTTACATGGTAGTAGAAGCATGGAATTTGGTGAAGATAACCACATTAAAAAGAGCTGTATTGTGCTGTATTCGTATTTAGCTCATAATAAACATTTTACAGATAATCTGATCATATTGTGCAGGAGAGACATCAATTTTTGACTTATGATATATATAGCCACATAATTTGTTAACACTAATTTTACCCATGCAGGTTTATGTTGAACACATTATTAAACTGTTTTTCTCATGATGTACAGTACTTAGCATCCAAATTTTCAGACATTATTTTATACATACAATATTATACACAACACTATGATATTAAATACTCACACTGTTCAAATTATCATCTCACCATTCATAAATTCCTCATTCAAATAGCAGTAGTTTTCAGTCAAGAAATCATATAGTTTTCACTTCAGTGAACCTGTCTCCATGCTCAGTATATCTGTACCCTTGACTTTATTTTAGACTTTCATTCCCATGTGCTTGGGTGTCTGTTTGTGGAGTTTTAGGTGATGTATTGGAAACATGAAATTTTCTTCATGTTTAGTGTAGTATGCATGTTTGAAATGGTTTTCTTCAATTACTTCAGGATTGGTGTGTACAAAGATGATAATCTCAAATATGTACAATGCAGGGGTAGGGGTAGGTAATATTTTTAGGTAATTGAAGAGTGGGTGACAGGATGTTCTTGGAGAGGCAGCACATAGTTTTCTAACAAATCTTTTCTGAAGTAGTAGGATTCTTGACAAACATCAATGTTTCCAAACACAAGATGTTTGTAACACAAAGTTTGTCTAAAAATATTGATGGTTTTCTCTAATTCGTTTGGACCATTAGTCCCAGACATGCTTGAGACAAGCCATGTCAGGCAAATGTGCTGGCTATGGAAGCAGTGATATTTATTTATTTTATTGCTTCCTTTAGACCTACTCTCTCTGTTTATGTAATAGATCATGCTGACAACATTTTGTAAAGCTGTTACATGTTTTGATTGATTACAAAGTTGTGTCTCAGCACAATAACAATAATAATGATTTTATTCAGAGGTGTTACTTCCTCAGCAATTGTAGTATATATTTCAGAATAAAGTTCAATTGTCAGTCATTTTTGTTTTGCTTTACAGATTAATCTGTCACCTTCAGAAATACTATAGCGTTGGTTTAGCAAATGTCAGTATGTTCTTCACAGAAGCATAATGTCATGACATCTACAAAAATGCTCTTATCATGTATAATAGTTATAAATAGAGATTGATAGACTGATAATAATTTACAGTACACATACATGTGATTAAATGTGATTTAAAATTATCAGCCTTTCAACCTGTGTTTAGAATTATTACATACAATGTGTGCATTTTTGGAGATGTCATGGCATTATGCTTCTGTGAGGAAGATATTAAGCTTCCGAAGATGACAGATTAATCAGTTGAAATTGGTAAAGTGAAATAAAAATAACTGTGCAACTTATGACTTATCCTGAAATAATAATAATAATAATAGTAATAATTACAATAGTATTACCCGTGGAGGCCCAGGAAATGAATAGGCCTCCGGTATGTTCTGCCAGTCATAAAAGGTGACGAAAAGAACAAACCACTAATAGGGCTAACCCCCCTTTTAGTGTGATTAGTTGGTTCAGGACAGAACTAATGAAGCCTCGGACAAGCGCTGTCATGGTCGGGGACGACGCTTGAACCCTATGCCCGTCCACAATGGTAACGACACTGCTAGCCACACGGAAAATGATTTAAATCCAAATAGAGGTGATTTGCAAGATATGCTTCCTGCAACCACTCTAGAAGGAAAACAAAGAGAGAGATGAAGTTAACCGACACCTCATGTTCTGTCAGAATTAGAAAACATCAAACAACAAGTACAACAAATACTGGAACAAAATAATGTGCAATCAGAAGAACCAAGGAACAAACTTAGGAACCAACACAACTGGATACAGATCACAAGTATACACAACATTTATTACCAAGGAACAAACTTAGGAAGCAACACAACTGGATACAGATCACAAGTATACACAACATTTATTACCAGATACCCAGAATTAAAATTTTTAACAGATGAATGACTAGCTGATCAGATCTGTGTAATTATCAAAAATAACAGGATACCCCAGTCAGAATTAGAAAGCATCAAACAACAAGTACAACAAATACTGGAACAAAATACTGTGCAATCAGAAGAATCAGAAAATACAGTAAGGGACTCAAACATCCCAGAGCAAACAAACAAAGAACAACACGCATCAATTAAACAATCAGAGGAAAATGAAATCTTAAGACAGCCACCAGAACAAGCACAACTAGAACACGAAGTGACACACATGTTAGATACGGAAGAAAAATTTCAGCTGACATATATAAAATATAAAGACACAAACACAGACATTAGACCATTCTTGCATAGACCACCAAATAAGCCACAAGTCGAAACAACAATAAAAACTATCAACACAATCATTCACAACAAAATAAATGAAAACACAACTATGGAAGATTTACAACTACTGGTTTATATAGGAGCACTCACTACAATAAATATACACACTAGGCAGAGATCAGAACCAACCAACACACAGAAGAAACCCACAAAACCAGCATGGCAACACAGGCTACAGATCAGAATAGAAAAACTGAGAAAAGACATCGGACAGCTAACACAATTTATAAGAAATGAAATATCAGACAAAAAATGGAAAAGGCTAGGTAAAATCTCACAACAAGAAGCGATAGAGCAATTAGATGAAAAGAAGCAGAAATTACAAGCATTGGCCAAACGACTTAGAAGATACAAAAGAACTGAAAATAGAAGGAAACAAAACCAAACATTCAACACAAACCAAAAGAAATTTTACCAGACAATAGATAACACACACATTAAAATAGACAGTCCACCAGACATAACAGACATGGAACACTTCTGGAGCAACTTATGGTCAAACCTGGTACAGCATAACAGGCATGCACGGTGGATACAAGCAGAAACAGGCACATACAAGATGATACCACAAATGCCTGAAGTGATAATTTTGCAACGTGAAGTCACCCAAGCAATTAATTCTACTCACAATTGGAAAGCCCCGGGAAAAGATAAAATAGCAAATTTCTGGCTAAAGAAGTTCACCTCAACACATTTACATTTAACTAAATTATTTAACAGTTACATTGCAGATACATACACATTCCCTGATACACTTACACATGAAATAAGTTATCTGAAGCCAAAATATCAAGCAGACACAGCAAAACCCAGCTAAATATCGCCCCATAACATGCCTACCAACAATATACAAAATATTAACTTCAGTCATTACACAGAAATTAATGACACATACAACACAGAACAAAATTATAAATGAAGAACAAAAAGACTGCTGCAAAGGAGCACGAGGATGTAAAGAGCAACTGATAATAGATGCAGAGGTAACATATCAAGCTAAAACTAAACAATGGTCACTACACTGCGCATACATTGATTACCGAAAAGCTTTTGATAGTGTACCCCACTCATGGTCACTACAAATATTGGAAATATACAAAGTAGATCCTAAATTGATACAGTTCCTAAACATAGTAATGAAAAATTGGAAAACCACACTTAATATCCAAACAAATTCAAATAATATCACATCACAGCCAATACAGATTAAGCGTGGAATATACCAAGGAGGCTCATTAAGTCCTTTCTGGTTCTGCCTTGCTCTGAACCCACTATCCAACATGCTAAATAATACAGATTATGGATACAATATTACTGGAACATACCAACACAAAATCACACATTTGCTATACATGGATGATCTAAAACTACTGGCAGCAACAAATCAACAACTCAACCAATTACTAAAGATAACAGAAGTATTCAGCAATGATATAAATATGGCTTTTGGAACAGACAAATGTAAGAAAAATACCATAGTCAAGGGAAAACACACTAAACAAGAAGATTACATATTGGATAACCACAGCGACTGCATAGAAGCGATGGAAAAAACAGATGTCTATAAATATCTAGGATACAGACAAAAAAATAGGAATAGATAATACAGATATTAAATAAGAACTAAAAGAAAAATATAGACAAAGACTAACAAAAATACTGAAAACAGAATTGACAGCAAGAACAAGACAAAAGCTATAAATACTTATGCTATACCAATATTGACCTACTCATTTGGAGTAGTGAAATGGAGTAACACAGACCTAGAAGCACTCAATACACTTACACCATCACAATGCCACAAATATAGAATACATCAGATACATTCAGCAACAGAAAGATTCACATTAAGCAGAAAGGAAGGAGGAAGGGCATTTATAGACATAAAAAACCTACATCATGGACAGGTAGACAATTTAAGAAAATTCTTTATAGAACGAGCAGAAACTGGCAAAATACACAAAGCAATCACTCATATAAATACACTCATATAAATACACCACTTCAATTTCATAACCACTTCTACAACCCTTTAGATCACATAACATCAACAGATACGAAGAAAGTAAATTGGGAAAAGAAAACACTGCATGGGAAGCACCCGTATCATCTAACACAGGCACACATTGATCAAGATGCATCCAACACATGGCTAAGAAAAGGTAATATATACAGTGAGATGGAAGGATTCATGATTGAATACAGGATCGAACAATAAACAACAGATATTACAGCAAGCATATTATTAAAGATCCCAATACCACAACAGATAAATGCAGACTTTGCAAACGACAAATAGAAACAGTAGATCACATCACAAGTGGATGTACAATACTAGCAAATACAGAATACACCAGAAGACATGACAATGTAGCAAAAATTATACATCAACAACTTGCCATACAACATAAACTAATAAAACAACATGTTCCCACATACAAGTATGCACCACAAAATGTACTGGAGAATGATGAATACAAATTATATTGGAACAGAACCATTATAACAGATAAAACAACACCACATAACAAACCTGACATCATACTCACCAATAAAAAGAAGAAATTAACACAACTAATCGAAATATCCATACCCAATACAACAAATATACAGAAGAAAACAGGAGAAAAAATTGAAAAATACATCCAACTGGCTGAGGATAGTCAAAGACATGTGGCATCAGGATAACAAGATTAACAGAATGCACAAATTCCATTATTGACCAAATATTCATCTCAGAAACAACTTACAGATTCACAAGCAGAGTACTGAGCATGGGTTATAGTGATCATGAGGCACAGCTGCTGTGTATAGAAATGCCAACAAGTAGTAGCAGTTCCAGAAAAGTAGTTGAAAAAAGAACCTTTTCTGAAAATAACATTAGAATTTTTAATCTCATACTGGCGAAGGAAAACTGGGAAAGCATTGCCACTCAGAACAATGTTGATAGCATGTACATGAGTTTTCAGAGCATCTTTCTTCACTATTTTAATGTAGCATTTCCAAAAGTAGTAAAAACAGTAAAACCTAACAATAATAAGCAATGGGTAACTAAAGGCATAAAAATTTCCAGTGAGAGAAACAGATTTCTGCAGTACTCTTGTAAGAAATATACAGTAACCCAAGAATTCGCAGATTATTCAAAAGCCTACAAAAGAATCTATGGCAGAGTAGTCAAAGAGGCAAAAATTATGTGGAATAACAATTTGATAAGAAACTCATGTAACAAAATGAGATCCACATGGAGAGTTATAAAGAAAGAAACTTGTAGCTCAGTGCCAAAGAAAAAGAATGTATCATTAACACTAGAAGGCTCAAAAGTCACAGACCCAAATTCAGTTGTGGAAAAATTCAATGAATACTTCACCTCACTAGCTGAAGACCTCAATCAAGTACACTGTCAAGGACCAGTCCCAAGTTTCTCCAGCAAGTCAGTGATCTCGACTGCTTCTATGTATGTGTATGAAACAAACCCCAATGAAAGTATAAGTAAAATTAAATCATTTAGCAATAAAATGTCAAGTGGTCTTGATGAACTACCTGATATTATATTAAAAGCATGTGCTCACCACATAGCAAACCCCTTGGCAAAAATTTTCAACCTCTCTTTAAAAACTGGTGTATTCCTATATATTTTTAAAATAGCAAAAGTTTCACCACTGCTAAAAAAATGTTCTTCTGAAAAAATACTGACCCGTGTCACAGTTAAGTTCCTTCTCAAAAATTCTAGAAAAACTCTTCTATGACAGGCTTTTAAGTTCCATAAATAAATATGAAGTTCTTACAGTACAACAACATGGTTTTAGAAAGTCTACACAGACAGTAATTTTCGAATTCTTAGACTGCATTTTAAAATCCCTTGATCAACATAAATTAGCTGCAGGTATTTTTCTAGATCTATCAAAAGCCTTCGATGACCTGGACCATAATATTCTGCTCGAAAAATTAGAAAGACGAGGAGTAAGAGGTGTAGCACATAGCTGGTTCTGTTCATACCTAAAAAACCGCAGGCAGAAAGTATCACTTAAGTATGAATTCAACAATATGAATAAAGCAAGAGACAACTCCTTTCTTTCTAGGGAATTACCAATAAAATATGGTGTACCACAGGGCTCAATCTTAGGTCCACTACTCTTCTTGATTTATGTGGATGACTTAGTTGAATATATGAGATCCACAAAAACTATCCTGTTTGCCGATGACACTGGCATATTGCTCACCAGATCCAGTCCAGAAACTTTGCGGTCCACAGCAGAAAGTTCTATGAAAAGACTTTCTGAATGGTTCACAAAAACACTCATTATAAATACTGAAAAAACCGTGTGTGTCTATTTTCATTTAAATCCTCCAACTAATCAAATGTCTATTCAAGCCCAATTAAAAATTGATCCCCTAGAAAATGTAAGTGTCACAAAATTCTTGGGTCTTTGGGTTCACCAAGACTTAAAGTGGGACACACATATAAATAACTTGTGTAGAAAACTATCATCTGTGTGCTATGGCCTAAGAATTTTAAAGGCTACAACAAGCAAAACAACAGTACTGCAGGCATACTATGCACAGTTCCACTCACTAATCAGAAAAGGGATCATTTTCTGGGGATGCTCAACTCACAGTGTAAAGGTTTTTAGAATGCAAAAAAGAGCTTTAAGAATAATTTGTGGCCTTAAAAAGATGGAGTCCTGTAAATCCCATTTTACTGAGCTTGGTGCCCTAAATGCTCCAAGTTTATTCATTTATGAAACTATCTTGTTCACTAGGGACTACCTCCTGAAAACAGGCAAACTGCTACAGAACAAAAGTGTACACAACTATAGTACCAGAAGGGAATCAAATATACATCAAAAATATCACAGAACAACCACCTATCAGAGGAGCATAATTAACATTGGTGTAATACTACACAATAAGATACCAGAGGAAATAAAAAATATTACTTATCCAATATTTAAAGCTAAACTAAAGGCATTTCTAATAAAGCACTGTTTCTATTCTGTCAGAGAATTTCTGAATAAGTAACAAAATTAATTGTAGTAGGTACCTAATTTTAATTGCTAATACTATGTATTATTGTAACTTATCTTTGACCTGTCCAATATCAATTGCACAATTTGTGCTATATAATAAAACTGGACCAAATCAAATCAAATCAAATCAAAGTTGACATTATACCAATTATGCTATCAACTACAGGAGTCATACCACACAATATCCACCAGTACATCAATGCAATACAGCTACATCCAAACTTATATATACAACTACAGAAATCTGTAATTATTGATACATGTTCAATTACCCAAAAATTCCTAAATGCAATGTAACATATACCATACAGTTAAAAGGAAGTCACGCTTGATCAAGGTCCATGTCACTTTCCATTTTTAACCAGACATAATGTCTGAGAAAGGGAAAGAGTAATAATTAGTAAATATAATAATGGTTAAGGAAAGGTGTACACACACACACACACACACACACACACACACACACACACACACACACACACATTATGAAACGGTAATAAATTTAGTTGAGACTATATGCATATGTGTTGAATAAAAGTGGAGAAAATGAAATTTTAAAAAGAAGATTGGCTACTAGCCAGACAATATTTGATAGGGAAATCCATTTTTCACAAGGTTCTAAATAATGGTGCTATAGACAAAGGGAACCAGTTAGAGTTATAACGTCACCTGGAGCAAGGTGGGGCTGCTATGAGCCAGGATAGTGCGAGCAGGTGGCGGAGATGAGGTGGGAGAGCAGGAGGCTCCAGAGAAAGGGAGCTGCAAATGTAAGAATGGTGTGGCCCATTGTGCTGTGTCACTAAGTCTGAGGATGAGCTTGGAATGTAGAGCTGCTGCCCTGCCATGGCCTTGAACTGGTGACTTCTACTGGGGAGTTCCATGTCGCATCCTTGTTGGGCACAGCCCCATCATTCTGGGTGGGCTGCAATACTCAGAATAATCATATTACAAAAATGACTAGTACCTACAGATTGCTGCAGTATGCTAGTGCAGATGTGTCACTACCAGTTATGTGTCCTAAAATGCCACTGCCACTGTCAATGTGGAAATCTCCCTTGACCCTGGCTGCACTAGTATGTGTAGTACTGATGAGATTGCTGTTTGAGCTAGCTAACCTACCTCGCAACATTGCAAGGGACTTGTCGAATTATTGAGTGACAACATTCTGTGCTTGCCTGCTGACAATGCTGCTCCACACTGCTCAGGTTCACCCTAATGTGCCCATGTATGTTTGTTATGCTACATTACCCCTCTCTATGAACAAGACCCGGTCCCTCAGATTGACCCTAACACCAGTTTCATATTCTACTGGATGTTTGTACAAAATGCAGAGAAATTTTAACCAAAACAACAGGAGGCTTGCCTAAGGGGGTTATATACTGCATCCAACCTTACTTACTGTGTTGCTTATTGTTATTTGTTTATGAGTTTACTTAACATAATTATTTCTGCTTTTGGCAATTTAAACATTCATGGCTTACCCCATTTCTTCCTTTTCTCTTAACCCTAAATTTGCATCTAGTCTGGATTCACACTGAAAGATTGCACCCTCAATCCTTCCTATGCTGTATGGATGCGTAGCAAAGTAAGAGCCACTATGACACATGGTATCATGGCAATCAGAATTGCTGTCGCACTTCAATGTCCTTGTCTGAACTGCTACACATGTTGACTTAACTGCTCAGGTGAAACGCGCCCTTCCATGTGGCAACAAATTGATACAGGTGATGGATTAGGTCAAGTTCTAGAGTTTGATTTAGGAATGTTATATTCAGTACTGGGAATAATTCCAAAGATGCATCTGGCCAATACAACTGTGGTTGTTAAATGTTCACTTGTCCGATTCCCATTACCATGGCTGGTAGATGGAAGGTTTGCCCTGTTATGTTGCATGTAGTCCCACTCAGTAATAATCCATTTCCCTTCTATTCATTCCATCTGGCCTCGGTGAGCCTCTCCTGCTCGTAACAACTTGTCACTATTACTAAGTCATCATATGTGGAGTAAATCCAACAAAACCATTTTTTTGGAAATGCATTCTGGGTTCCATGATATCCCTCAGACAATCCAACCCATTCAGTCTAACTAAGAACACCTGTACTGCGCATGTGCACTTGCTGGTATTTACAATGAGGTGACAAAAGTCATGGGATAGTGATATGCACATATACAGAAACTGGTAGTATCATGTACACTAGGTATAAAAGGGCTGTTTATAGGGGGAGCTTTCATTTGTAATTAGGTGATTGATTTGAAAAATTTTCTGACATAATTATGGCCACGTGATGTAAATTAACAGATTTTGAACATGGATTGGTAATTGGAACTAGGCACATGGGACATTCCATTTCAGAAAGTGTCAGGGAGTTCAATATTCCAACATCCAGGGTGTCAAGAATGCACCAAGAATACAAAATTTCAGAGATTACCTCTCACCAATGACAATGTGGTGGTGGATAGCTTTCATTAATGACCGACAGCAATAGTGTTTGCGTTTAGTTGTCAGCACTAACAGACAAGCCATACTGTGTGAAATAAATGCGTCTGTTAGGACAGTGTGGAAAAATTTCGCTTTAATATGCTATGACAGCTGACAACTGATGCAAAAGTGTTTGCTAACAGCACAACATCACCTGCAGTGCCTCTCTTGGGCTCGTGGCCATATCGGTTGGTAAACTGTGGCCTGGTCGGATGAGTCCCTACTTCAGTTGTTTAGAGCTGATGGTAAGCCCTGAGTGTGGTGCAGACCCCACAAAACCATGGAGGCAGGTTGTCAACAAGGCATTGTCCAAGCTGGTGGAGGCTCCATAGTGGAGTGGTCTATGTTTGTGTGGAACTGAACTGATCATTGAATGGAAATGATTATTTTTGGTTATTTAGGCAACATCATGGACTTTATGTTCCCAAACAATCATGTAATTTTTATGGATGACAATGTGCCATGTCACTGGGCCACAGTAGTTCACGATTGGTTTAAAGAACATTCTGGACATTTCGAGCAAATGATTTGGCCACCCAGTTCACCCAACATGAATCCCATAGAACATTTATAGGACATAATCAAGGGGTCATTTTTTGCACAGAGTCCTGTACCACCAACATTTTTGCTATTATGGATGGCTATAGAGGCAGCATGGCTCAGTATTTATGCAGGGGCATCCATCAACTTTTTGAGTCTACGCCACATCTAGTTACTACACTACACCAGGCAGAAGAAGGTCCAACATGATACTAGGAGGTATCCAATAACCTTTGTCACCTCAGTGTATCGCCCTGGTTAGACACACTGTTGTGTAACTCCTGTTGTTGTAACTCCTCTTCAGTCATTACTACATGCCTACTACCATCTTCAGAAATTATTAACTCCCTGCAGATCCTCACCTACATGAATTTTCCGAGAACTCCCCATTTCACTGTGCACATGAACTGCACAACACTTAAACTCTGCATGTCTTCCTGTTACCTGTAATTGAATTAAAATATACAATCATGTTCAGTCAGTTTTCACTTCTACTGATGCTGTGTCATAGTAGAAGGGTAGGTTTTGTTTGTCAGGTTATGTAATTAGGCTTGACTCAGGCAGGAGCTCACACCATGGTTTCAATAACCCTGACAAGTACTGTTCAGGCAATAAAATGAAATACCCCTGTGGCTCATATTCCTTCCGCTCTTGCCCTTGATGTCTCACAACTGGAGGACAGGGATAAATGTCATCCTTCCTCCCTTCTCAGGATGCTTCCATTATCAAGCTCATTCACAAATAACAAAAACAACAACAAAAAATTTCACTAATGTAACTTATTCACTACAATCCTATACATACACAAACATATTAACAAAGAAATCCTTGACAAACATCCCTCATCTTCTTGATTTTAACATATATGGTACTTTATGTACAGGCTAAAACACATCTACTTGTGTCTTCCTCTCCAACTTCTCTTCCTTCCATTCTTCTCCAGCTCCATGATTGATACTCCTGCAATTGACTCTGGAATACCTCAAAAAGGCTATAGATGCTCTACATGTACAGTTCTTGTAATTGTTGGCAACTGAAGTTTCATGTTGCATGGCAAAGTAGTCTCCACCATCTGATAAGATCCTTGATACCTTGTGATGAACTACTTTGTCTTCTCTTTTGGAGTGTAATGAGTAGATAACATCACCCATTGTCCTACTTTATATTGTGGTAAACCTGTTGTATGTTTCACTGATTACTCCTGCTTCTCTAATGCTTTTGTATTGGCCTTCTATACTTCTTTTCACACTTGCTGTTCTATTTTTGCAAACTTATGTACTGACTCCTCACCTTTACCTTTTGTTACCTTCATCAAATTGAATGGTATGGCATTTTGTGACCATAAACCATGTCATATGGGGACAACACAGTATTAGTGTGCTTTTCATTAAAACACTGACATAACATACCTTTGATTTGTATCCCAGTCTCCATGATGTTCATTCACATAGTAAATTAGCATTTTCCTTACTATTCTATGTACCCATTCCATTCTACTGTTGCCTGTGGATGAAGAGTAACAGTTCTTAACTTCTTCACACAGCTCCTTCAATAAGTGTAACATGAAATTTGTACCTTGGTCCATAATTAAAATATCTGGTCTCCAAACTTCAATATCCAGTTTGTAAAGTGACACCATCCTCTAGCATTAACTTTCTTTAACAGAAGTAGTCGATACCAGGAATATTTTTGAGTCTTGTAAGGTGAACATTATCTCAGCTGTTTAACTAAATGAATTTCATATGATTTTGCATGTGATGTATTATATTTCAGGCTAAAATGTACAGAAAGAAATTACTTTATTACAACAGATATGTATTAACTCTGTATGTACAGTTAAAATTACTCTTCTTTTAGAAACATTTGAAATTACAAAATATCTGGCATACCTAAAATTTCTATTATTAATTGCACAATCTGACAATATTTATTAAATTTATTTCTGGACTCAGTTATGAAATAATGGTATAACTTGGTGAAGAGTCTTCTTTTGTCAAGAAAGTCTGTAAACTCTTTTTGTTTTGTGAACTCTTTGGAATATTGTCAGTACCACAGAAGGAGTAATAGTGGGCATGCTTCTGATCAAATAAGACGTGTTTTTATGTCAGGCAATAACAATGCAATTATTGGTTTGATGAAAGTGGAAATTGTAAAGACAGTGTGATATAGAGGAATGTGACATAATAAAAAAGGAAACAAAACAAAAATTTTGCAGCAGACTTACTTAACAGTTATCAAGTGATGTGGAACCCACAAAGCCAAAAATTTCAGCCACAAGAATCTACCCCTAGACGTGACTAACTGCAGCCAACAACAAGAAAATGAAGATAAGTAAAAAAGTTTATTTGTAAATCTTACTCCTCTCAAAGCTTGATAAAAGAAGTTAAATTTTATGAAGAGACTGAAAATCTACTGGTGATGTGTGGGAGGGTAAGATTACAATTTGTTAACAATTGCTTGTGCGACTGTCATTGCTTGCTGGTTCGTCAGAGCAACCATCTCCATGTACCAAGAAAAGTGAACTATTATTGTTAATACGAAGTGGTTTCCTGCTGCTGTACAACCGAACGATACTAATACCCCAATCCCAAGCATTTCAAACAGTTTTGATGCTTCTGGCAACCTCTGCAATGGTACTTCTTTACAATTCAAGTCCGCTCTCTGTGCACACTATATGCAATTTCTCATGTATTGATCCACATCAATTTCTTTCCTTTCCAGCAGTGCCTCTCAGTGGCTCTCCAGTTTTTTGCTCTGTACCCTCCATGACCAGACAACATGTGATCATATGCTTCCTCCAAAATCTCCTCCTTAAACTTTGCTGGTGGTTCTACTACCTCTGGCTGTAGCCCCATTCCCTTGTACAATAGTCTGTCACATGTACTAAACTGCAACTGTGTCCTACACTGTTTACAGTCATTGTTAGCTCTCTGCACTGCCTGCCACTTTGCAAGACCATGACCCACAACTTTTAGCTCTACTCCCTTCCTGCTTAATGTGTCTCCATTCATGTGCTTATTCCCTGACTTGAGTACTGCTTCATAGTTGAATATGGTAAGTCTCAGGGCCCATCTTGTCACCTGGCTAGATGGGTCCTTCAGTCCCAATAACCACTTCAAAGTGGCATGGTTGTTCACTACCTGAAAATTTTTCCCTATAAGATAACATCTAAAATATGTGACAACATATATGAGGCTCAACATCTCCTCCTTTGTCACTGAATAGTTCTTCTTTGCTGGATCCAGCTGTCTCAACCCTTAGACTACAGGATGCTCTTCACTGTTAATCTAGTGGCTTAACATACACCCCAAAGCATGATCAGATGCATCACATGAATGGATAAAATCCTTCTGAAAATCTGAAAGTACTAAAATCAGGCAAAACTCTCTTTAATTCATCAGACACACGCTGATACTCTTCTGTCCATATGAGTTTACCATCTTTCCTCGGCAACTGCATGAGTGATTATGCTATGCCAGCAAACCCTATCATGAATTTTCTATAGTAAATTGAGCTTCCCAGAAAATTATGCAGCTTCTTAATTGACTTAGGCAATGGGAACTTTCATACAGTTTCCACTAACCTTGTGGGCAGGGCTATCCTTACTTCTACTAATTACATGACCTGAATAACCTAACCCTTTTAATGTGAAATGGCACTTTTCTGTACTTAGTGTCAGATGCACAGCCCTTATTCTGTTAAACATTTCCTTCAGATATTGTCTGTGCTATTCGATGCTGGAAGCCAGTGAGGGCACTCCAAGGCATAAAAACTGTAACATAATGCAGAGATCAGGCAAAGTGTCGGCATTTAGGTCACCAGAGGTAATTGCAGACACTCTGGACAGCTGTTCCAGAGTAGAAATTTAACTTCAGAGAATTTAATGATAACTTCATGCACTGCATAGATACTATTGTAAGGCGTCACAGTAGAAAATGGTCACAAACAGACATGTATTAGCACAAGCATCAGTATATTTATACAGGTTAGAGTGAGACGCCAAATGGGTAAACCCGCTGCAACAATGGTCCTCACTTACTAGAGTGCTCAGGGCGGTGAGAACACTTTTGTTGCTAGCCATAAAAGGAAGGACAGTGACACTTAGCTTTGAGCTAAATGCTGTTGCTACCACATATGGAGTTTGTTAATGTAAGGCAAGAGACACCCCTACCTAGAAAGTAGGAGAAGGGGTGGAATCTGAATTTTGCTGGCTAGAGATACTGTGGAGTTGCAGGGGCACAAGTCATATTGGTTGAAGCCCATAAAGTGCCAGTGGATTGCTGCGCCAACTATAGGAAGGGAGAAATAGTGTGCCACCACAATTCTGTAAAAACCCAAGTCCTTCATATTAGAGGGAGTTCTCAGTCAGATGATTGGGATGCCAACCACCATTCACACTAAATGACTTCCTGGTGCCTCCTGGCACACAGTCATGCAAATAAAGCCTTAGTACAATTGTATGCAGTTCATATGGATTGTCCAATATGCTAATCACATCTCACAACAGTTTTACCATTGGCAACAGCTCCGTTAGCTGGATTGTCATTCCATTAATTTCTACTGTACAATGTACAGTTTTAAAACAATGTTGATACAAAAAGCCTAACCCCAGGATAATGCTGTAGCACCCGCTTACATGTGGTACTACTTCTATATACTGCTTAAATCGAACAGACCCTAAACGAAAATCTGTGTCCACCAACCCCAATGGTCTTACATCATTATCCCAGACCCCATGTAACCTACAGTATGTCGGGATCCACTGCCTTTGATCCACTAAGTCTCTGCACCGGCCGGAGGGGCTGAGCGGTTCTAGGCACTACAGTCTGGAACCGCACGATCGCTACGGTCGCAGGTTCGAATCCTGCCTCAGGCATGGATGTGTGTGATGTCCATAGGTTAGTTAGGTTTAAGTAGTTCTAAGTTCTAAGGGACTGATGACCTCAGAAGTTAAGTCTCATAGTGCTCAGAGCCATTTGAACCAACTAAATCTCTACTGACAGCTGACACATATGCCCATGTGTCCATCAAAATCTTGTGCGCCTTATGTCTTACAACACCTATTACTGCACACTCAAACCTCTGCATGTATATTTGTTGCAACTAATTTTAATGGGAACGCCTTTAGGTGGACTTTGGGTTCACTCCTGTGTTTAACAGCTGTTTACCACTCCTTCATCCACCCCTATGTCCATTACTAAAATTCTGCTGCTGATACTTTTCCACATTTTCTCTATTCCCCTGTGGATGGCACTACTATCTTTGTAAAAGCCCCTTCTGTCCACACCCGTAATACTTAATGTTCACAGAAAATATCTGACATCTATTTCATACCCTGTTGATACGTCAATTAGAAAATATCTGACATCTATTTCATACCCTGTTGATACGTCAATTTCTTTGCATTCCATCGCATTCCATTCTTGTATGCACCCTTGTTGAGATGTCTGACGGTACTCCCATCAGAAAGGCATCGAGCAACCGCTGCTCAGCTTCTTGCAACAAAACTGCATTTTCTGCATGAATTTGGCCTAACTTGTGTGTGTGTGTGTTCGTTACATTTCCATATCCTGTCCACAACATTTTCTACAGTTTCCCCATGTCTCTTCACAACAGTGCTCAACTGCTCCCGAAAATACCTTGCACTATTCTATATTTGCAAAATCCCTTTCTCCAACTGTTCAAAGCCTGCTGGATTTTTTAGTGCTTCCATACATCTAACGAACTGTTTTGCTTCCCCAACAAGCCGTATTTTTGCTACCCACAACAACTGACAATCAGTCCAACCACTCAACTCCACCTACGTCTTACGGTCCTCTAAGAATGACCGTACATCCTCGAATTATTTTTCAGAACGGGGAACAGTTAATCTTGCGGCAGATGGATCCACCTGATCCTGCAGTACCTGAAGCAATTCTAGCAGTTCGATGCTAGCTGTCAACTGCCCACGTAGCTGCGTCTTTCCGTTGTTAGCTGCGCTACCATTTCCAACGTAATCTGTACTGTTTCCTGAAACAGCAAACTTTTCGTCTCTGACTCTGCCTTTGTGATACTCTTACTCTATAAATTTAAGCTACCATGGATCACTATAAATTAATCATTACATCTTATAGTGAGCCACCTACTCTCTACACTGCCTAGCAACATCATCGTATTGGCGATATGTATAAAATGCTACAGGTACTGACTTGGTGCATGGCGCAGTATGCCCAAGTAAGTCACACTGTATACACCTTATAGGCACCAAATATGCTCTCTGCAATCACCCTGAAACTCAGATAAGTCAAACGGCACTACCGGTCCAAACAAGGTAACCTTTACATTATGTTGACAGTCAGCTGTGTGCATATACTGTATACAGCTGTCTAAGGCGTGTGACCTTGAGCGGGACTTAGCCACTGGACGAGGCTGCCGGGCAACACGGGCCCTAGTATTACTAGGCCCGTGTTGCTGGAAAACTCAGCTTCCGGTTGCGCAATCGGGACTTGCTTCCAAGTCTATTACACCCTCCAAAACATAACCAAATGGTTCATCACTCACAGCACCATGTTGACACCATTGGTCGTGGCTGAGTGAAGACAATGCTGCAAATTCCTGCACCAAACTATATAGCCTCCCGGTGCAGGGTGGGGCAGTTATGAGTCACGACTACGCGAGCAGGTGGTGGTGGCTAGGTGAGAGCGCAGGAGACTCCAGAGAAAGGCAGCTAAAAATGTAACAAAATCTTTCATTGACGCAATTGTACCGCTTGATATCTGAGTCAGTGGCCGGCTCGCTGCTGAATTCTGGTTGGCTGGCTGCCTGTACGCCCCGCGATTCTCACGCAGTACTCCACCGCGCTAGTGGCCAAGCCGACTGTTTGGTTTCCACGTCAGCGGCGTGTTTTCGACTCTAAATGTGGTGTAACTGCCACGGCCCCTGTCGACGCCCGGCTGTGTCATGGTGGGGGCTGCCCGCCGCACTGAGGCGCACATCTGGCAATGGCGAATGGTGACTGATGTACACGGGGTGCAGCCCACTGACCCCTAGGCTGGAGTCGGCCGTGCCGGTGGAGATGACCAGGCATGGCGCGCTGCGTTGTGTCATTAAGTTGTTGGAGGTAATTAGTCCGTAGAGCTGTTGCCCTGCTATGGCTCAAACCGGTGACCTCTACTGGCAGGTCAGTGTGGCACCCTCGTCTGGCACAGCCTCGTCGTCCTGGGTAAGCTGCGAGACTCAGAATAATTCTGTTAGAAAAATTACCAATACTTATAGCCGACAGCGGCGCGCTTGAGGGATTTTGAAATTGCCGCAGTCTGGCAAACAGATCTTTTTCATGCACGAAATGGTGTCCACCATTTCTAATTTCTTAGAAGTTCGTACAGTGGTACGTTAGTCTCTATCGGTTCCCTAATTTCATTACAGGCGTCACAGTTAAAAATAATGTGTCTGAGACCTCTCGTATGACCACAGTGACAGATGACATTGTCTTTCCTATTGAACCTATACTCGGCAAGCCACCTCATGGTGTGTGGCGGAGGGTACTTCTGGTACCACTAACTGATCTCTCCTACCCTGTTCTACTTGCGAATGGCGCGTGGGAACAATGGTTGTCGATAACCTCTGTATTGGCTCTAATTTCTTCAATTTTCTCGTCGTGGTCATTACGTGAGATGTGTGTGGGAGGAAGTAACATGTTGTCTAACTCTTTCCGCAAGGTGCTCACTCTCCGTGATGCACAACGCCTCTCTTGTAACGTCTGCCAGTGCAGTTTGTTGGGCATCTCGGTAACGCTCTCGCACCGACTAAGCGATCCCGTGACGAATCATGCTGCTCTTCGTCTGATCTCTCTCTCTCGCTCTCTCTCTCTCTCTTCTATCAGTCCTACCTGGTAAGGATCCCATATTGATGAACAGTACTCAGGTATCGGTCGAACAAGCGCCTTGTATGCCATTTCCGTCGTGGTGAATTGCATTTCCTTAAGATTCTTCCTATGAATCTCAGTCTGGCATCTTCTTTCCCTACTAATTGCTTTATGTGGTCATTCCGTTTAATGTCGGTCGGGATAGTTACTCCCACATATTTTACGGTAGATATGGCTTCCAGCAGTTTCTCACCAATAATGTAGTTGCACAGTCGTGGCTTTCTTTTCCTATGGGTGCGCAATATGTTACATTTATTTACGTTCAGGGTCAGCTGCAAGAGCCAGCACCATTCATCAATCTTCTGCAGGTCGTTCTGAAGGCAAAAGTGAAGCTGTGAGGACGGGGCGTCAGTCGTGCTTGGGTAGCTCAGTTGGTAGAGCACTTGCCCGCGAAAGGCAAAGGTCCGGAGTTCGAGTCTCGGTCCAGCACACAGTTTTAATCTGCCAGGAAGTTTCATTCTGAAAATTGATACTGTCTTCTGGCGTTGCTACCTTCTTACATACACCTGCATCATCTGCAAACAGTCTTAAAGAGCATGCGACGCTTTATACTATCCTACCACACTTCCTTTGAGTACTCCGGAAATTACCTTTACATCTGTCGGTTTTGTTCCGTTAAGAGTGACGTGTTAAGCTCTGTCTGCAGGGAAATCTTGAATCCAGTTGCAAATCTGGTCAGATACTAGATAAGCTCGTATTTTTTTTCACTAAACGGCAGTGCGGGACGGTGTTAAATGCCTTCCTGAAGTCAAGGTACACGATATCAATCTGAGCGCCACTGTATACAGCGCTATGACTCTTGTAGAGGAACAGCTGAGTTTCGCAAGATCTCTGTTTACGGAATACATGTTGATATTTTTATAGTGGAGACTTTTTTCTCCAAAAACGC
This sequence comes from Schistocerca piceifrons, assembly GCF_021461385.2. NCBI lineage: Eukaryota > Metazoa > Arthropoda > Insecta > Orthoptera > Acrididae > Schistocerca > Schistocerca piceifrons. The sequence goes on from NC_060149.1 coordinate 578,413,103, forward strand.
TATAATTCTTGAGCGTAAAACATGTTCCACAATCCTTCGACAGATTGATGTCAGTGATATAGGTCTATAATTGTGTGCATCTGTCCTATGGCCCTTTTTGGAAACGGGAATGATCTGCGCCTTTTCCCGTCGCTTGATACCCATTCTTGCTCCAGCAATTTATAATAAACTGCTGCTACAAGGGAGTAAGTTCTTTCGAATACTCTTTGCACAAGTGTATAGTTATCTCAGCTGGTTCTGACGCCTTTGCTTGACTAAGCGAAACAGGTAAACTGGATATAGGCCGTGTCTCGTTAGGTAATGTGCCATTCCCTGCCTGGGGTTTACATGGCCAACGCCTAGGCATTCTCGAATGAACGGGAAAAGTTGGTTGACTCTTCAGCTCATTCCACAGTTGTCACGCCCGTTCTGCCATGTACTCAATTTCCAATTCAGGAGTTGGCCTTCGGTTTAAGATTCGTTGGATTTTTGTGAATTCCTTTTACGTAACCAGTAGATGGCTGCATTACTCGTTACCATAATGTCTCTTGGGTAGATTCCGAGGGTCACATGTAAAGCGTTGGTTGGCGTGCTGCCAAAGGCCCCTGTGAGTCCGAGCAGCACATCCCTCTGTGTATGCCGCAAGATTAGCCTGTTCCACTCTTACTGCGAAGCCTACGATGGACGTAAAAATGGCATCGTGATAGGTCCTCACCACATGAGCGGTAGTTTGCAATTAGCTGTAGAGTGCATAGTATTGCTTGCTCTGTGTGCGATTGTCAGACTGTGGTGTGTGATGTTATACTTTTCGTCCAATTGGACTCCAATGCATCAGGTGACTGTTTGTCTGGTGATGGAGATGTTTTCTAATTTAACTGTAGGATATCTGCTTAATGAAACTAACCTGCAAACTACAGTCTGGAACCGCGCGACTGCTACGGTCACAGGTTCGAATCCTGCCTCGGGCATCGATGTGTGTGATGTCCTTAGGTTAGTTAGGTTTAAGTAGTTCTAAGTTCTAGGGGACTGATGACCTCAGAAGTTAAGTCCCATAGTGCTCAGAGCCATTTGAACCATTAACCTGTAAATGTTAGGGTGAGTTTGTTCAAACAACGAGTTAAAACGAGATTGAGAACTCTCTCACGCATATTTTCAAAAGCGCAGAGGACTCTTCAGCCCAAATACGAGGTCAGGTAGACTCTTCAGCCCAAATACCAGATGAGAAAGATGCATTTTCGTCACCAATATAGTTTTCTATGAGGCGGTCAGCAAACTGTTGTGTAGGTGATGCCAGGAGAGAGGGGGAGCTGAGAATCTTTTGCCCCCCATCCCAGCAGCACATGCACGAAGCAAAGTAGCCCACGTCTCTGCATCTTTTCATATATTTGGCAGAGTTGCAACTTAACGATAATCAGTCTACCTGACTACAAACCCCAGTCAGCTAGCCACTTCGAAACGAGACGATCAGTGAGAGAGCGAAGGGACGGCGACCAGTCACACTTTGCAGTAATGCTAGTCCCTAAATTTCGTCTCTTTTAAACTGGCGTTTATTTGATAATAAATATGCAATCAGTCGCTTTTTACGACATGACTATCTCCACTCACAATAACAAGCATACCTTCCAAATAAACAGAGAACCCACTACCAGTGACATTACCATTAACAATACCTCACGCCAGCTGAACCAACATAAAACTGATTTCTTCAGATCATCAGTAAACCGCATGCTCCACACCCCTATCAGTGAAGAAGATGCATGTAAAAAAATGAACATACTTAAATCTATAGCCCAAAATAATGGTTAAACTGCCTCTTTGATAAACACCCTATACGAAAAAATCCAAAGTAAACTCAAGCAACCACAATCTTCCATTCCTTGGCAAAGTGTCATATAAACTTGCAAATCTTTTCAGATCACACAACATAAAAATATCCTTCCACACTGCAATAAACTACAAAATAAAAATGTTCACAACGATAAATCCACTAGAGATTGGCACAAAAATCCCGCCATATACAAACTCACATGCTCCTGTTTTTCCTTGTACAAAGACCAAACAGGGAGAAACTTTGCAACCCACTACAAAGAACATATGGATGCCCTTCGACTCAAAAACTTAGGTAAGTCCAGTTTTGCATCACATGTTGCTCATCATGAACACTCTGTTGATGACAGTCTTTCCATGCTACACATTGCTGAGAAAGGACTACAGATGGACCTTCTTGACAATTAGAAATTTTCATCCACAAACTAAAATCACCCCAAAAAAATCCTGAATGAACAGACTGAGTCAACGCAAAATCTTTTCTTCCAGAATTTCCAGGATATCCTGACACCAAAAAAACAACAAAATGACAATAATTCATCTTCCTGCATAAATAATGTTCTTGGTGTGTAACGACTATGGTATTCTGTAACTCACAAAAAGTTTGTAATTATGTATTAAATATTCACATCTAGCTGTTTATCTTTTGCATGCAGCAAGCAACATTTACTGAAATGTAAAACCTGTATTAGTAATATTGGTATCATAAGACAACGCATCTCTTGCTAAAGACTATTATGTAGTAAAAGTGCAGTATCTGTCATATCCGTATTCTTTGTAAAAACATCAAATGTTTGCATCCTGTAAGCCAGTGTAAAGCCAAGTGTAGCTACATACTGTGTTTATTTGTGCACATAGCGTAATAATGCACGTTATAAGAAGCAATCTGATGTGAATTCCACAAGACAGTGCACTGTAAGCACCTAAAACATAAAAAACTTTCGGATTCGTAAATGTTTCGTCACCGATTACTAAATTTCCGCCAGCAACACCAGCACTGCATCTAGCTACACTTGGTCCACAAGATAACGTTTCTGTAACACCTCCATCTGAAGATGAGCCTGTAGTGGCTCGAAAACATGTTCATCGTTGAATAAAGCGTGAAAAGCGACTGGCTGCATATTTATTACCAAATAAACGCCAGTTTAAATCACAGTCGCAGTTCGTCGTCCACAATGGATATACTGAAATTCATCTCTTTTGTTCGTACTATGTTGTCACAGCAGAGCAAAAATACATAGAATGCAAAAGGATATGAGAAACAAACATTGCTAGAGGAGGTAGACAAATCTCCTCTTTCGAGAATGCTTGGACAAACGTTTTAAAATTTACCCTGACGCGAGAGAATTCGGCATATATTTCGAAACGTTTTGTAAAGTGCCAACATTTAGCTGAGCATATTTTAACCGGATACAAGCCGGAAGTAATACGAATATTTACCCTGAGCGCAATCTTGGTACTCTACGTTATGCAGCACACAGTTCATGGTATCACTATTGTGTGTACTGTCTCTAAGGCAGTCTCTGAGAAAATTACTGCAAAAGATGTCGCTCGATCTTAATGAGAGTGCTATACAAGTCAATAACACGATTTCTATAGCCGGCCGTCGGGGGAAAATGTGGACGTTAGTTCTAACAACGTTTGGCATCGTGCGGAAAATCTAGCCAATCAACTGTGCGTCGATCTCAACGTTCCTCGTACGTCTTTCAGCTATCATATTTATCCTAGGGAATTTTGTTAAAAACTCTCGAAGTGAAAACGTCAGAGTTACGGAGTCCCTCCTCGACCAATTCCGATTGTTTCATGATGTCGTTAAGGGTACTGCTTCCGTTCTGATAAAAGCTGAAATGTTGCAGGCGGCAAGAGAAATTGATTCAACAAAAAGAATGGAAAAAGAGATTCCCATAATTAGTCTAGATATATTGGGTAGGTGCGGCAAGGATGCATTTCCTATAATGTATGAGCTCGTACAGATTCCTGCAACGCTTCCAGTGACAAATGCAGCCGCCGAGAGACTATTGTCGCCGTTGCGGCGTCTTAAGACATATTAAAGAGCAACCATGACTGAAAACTGCGTTCTCGGTCTTGCTCTTATGCGCATGCATCAGCATATCCCCGTTGACATTGAAAAAGTAATTACAAGATTTGAAAAAAACCGGCTGTAGAAGTAGAATGGAGTTACTTACTTCATATTAAATATTTTCTCTATATTTCTGAGTTTTCATTTGATAGTACGAGGGCTTTTCGGTAAGTAAGAAACGATAGGTCGCGAAATGGAAACCATAGTGAAAATCAAAACTGTTTTATTTGCAACAGTTAGCTACAACTTCCAGCTACATACCCCTATAGTCGCCGATGCGACTTATTCGTTTGTCGTAGCGTTGTACCAACTTTCCAATACCCACGTTATAGAAGGCAGCCGCCAGTGCTTTCAGCCAATTCTCTACGCTGGCCTACCGCTCGTTGTCTGTGCCAAAATGTTGTCTTCATAGCCAACGGTTCATGTGGGGAGAGATGAAACTCAGAGGGAGACAATTATGGGCTGTATTGTGGGTAATCAAACATTTCAAACTGAAAATGATGCATGAGCATCTTCATTGCCCCTGCAGAATGCGGCTGAGAATTGTCTTGAAGAAGAAAACGCATGACAATTATGTAATGTTGGCTGCCTAGCTTCAGGCGAAATATCTCACCAGGCCCTCGTACTTGGCGGGAGACACTACAGTCCTAGGTATCTTTATGTGCTCCCTGTGCGCTCAGAACTAAAAAGAACGACGTAACGCGATCGACAGGCATACTAAAGACACTGTCCAACACACCTGTGCAAAACTACATCGGATTTTCACTGTGGTTTCCATTTCGCGACCCGTCGTTCCTTACATTCCGAATAACCCTCGTATTTGAAAGTTAGTCAATCTGAGTATAATTCAAGTACAAGTATTGTATATATAATAAACTAAAATTTTGTGAATATTGTTGTTTTGAATTACTTTTTTGGGAGATAGGCAGTGGATGCAAAAATTGCTCACCCCTAAGAGAAATCATGGATCCATGTCCAGGTTGAACGAATGGAGTTTTGATTTAGTGTGTCAGTTTATTTCCGGTTTATGCCACACATCGGCCTGTTCGTGGCGATCAAGCAATTCTCTGTACTGGGACGTAAGATTTCTGTATTGGGTCAGTCGGGCTGCTTTGGTGGTCGCAGTGGAGGACCTCTGGTATCCCCATCTAGCTCGCTTTTGTCCGTCAGGTCAAGAGTTCAAGGCCTATTCTTTAATGATGTAATGGCAGTTTTCAGGATACAGTTGCGCATTTGGTATTATTTCTTGTAATACTTGAGCCCTTAGACCTACACGGCCTGATATTTGGTTGACATTGGATACTATTTCGCCCTACTTGTTACAGTTTGCTTTCTTAAAGATAAATCTTTCTACCGTAATTAGGTTTCGCTCGGTATTGCTTCTACCGTTAATCGTTAATGTAATTCTGTCGTTATCACTGCTGGTCTATCCAGAGTGGACTGCCCACTAGGAAATTTTGTTTACGACTTTCCTATTTATTATTGAGATGTCTTTGTTGGTAGCTGCACCGGCTCTGTTGTGATTGAAGTCTCTCGAGCACGCCACGTCCCGCTATTGCGTTTTCTAGTATGAATGCTCAGAGCGGGCAGGCTGTGCTCGAACGAGGCGCCAGTGATTTTGGGGGTGGGGGGACCATTTGGTACGAACGTTGCGGTAGCTCTGTGTCTACAGGCTGGCGTCCCCCCCCCCCCCCCCCCAGCTGATGGAACTACCTCAAGATCAGTTTAGTTATGCTGCAGACGTATGCTCCTGCATGACAGCGTCTAATCGCAACACCATTATGACGCCTGAGAGAGAAGACAGCTTGCTTTGCACAATAGCAAGCTTTGGAAACAGTTAAAAGTTTGAAAGAAAAACTGAGGACCTACTAACTTTTGTAACGATGGCCGATCTCGGAGTGACAAAGACACCTTTGCTCTTTTTATAACATCATCTGTTTATTGGTTCAAATTTATATGTATGAAAGTTACCACATAAAAAATTAGAAATCTAGAAACAAATTGTCTCCTAACTATTCTTCGTTAGAATTTTAATTGCAATGAATTGTTTGAATATCATCGACTCGTTTCTCATCAAGTCTGCTTTGTCCGTCTGAGGTAACATTCTCTGCAGCACTGAAATTTCTTTCACTAGCTACATTTGACGCTGATACACAAAACACTCTTTTCGCTGAAATAGCTAGCTTTGGATAAAGGCTATTGTTACGTTTTCACCAGTCAAACGGATCGTCATCACCACCATCCATTCGCGTTAAATATAGATCAACCTCATCCGTGGATTGAGCATCAGCTGGCCGACAGTCCAGCCACTCCGTAAACATGGACTTAATTTTTTTGGCTGGTAAGCGTGGATGACATTCTCCAGACGCCCCTAAATAAATATATAGCAAGTATCACAAAAACAGAATGAGCAGGGTAACATCTTACAGTTGGGTAAATGGAAGAACTGTAATAAGTAAACTTAAAATAGCTATAGGCTATATGAGCATTATATCAGTATATACCCGGGAAGAAGAAAGAGAGTATTTGAAAAATTTCACAAGAGCCTGCAAAATTTCTTTGATTCTGTAAATAAGAAAGACTATATTGTCAAAGGAGAAGATATGAATCCTAGAATAGGAAAATAGTCCAGTAAGGTTCTAATCGGAATAAATAGAGAACTAGCAGTTAATCAGAATGGATAAATGTTACGACACTTCGTGAACTTAAACTCACTGTGAATAGAAAATAACTTTTTCGAACATAGAGAGATTCGCAAATTTACCTGGGCATTTCGCGGATGTAGATCAATAACAGATTATTTAATTGATACAAAATGAAAAACTGTTCTCTAAAAGTCGGTGGCCGGAGGAAGAAGATAAATTGGAAGTAAAAGAAATCAGCTGCTGTCTTCCGGAAATCGATAAAATTGACTTTAAGGAACTTGAAGACGCCTTACAGAGTTGCAAAATCCGAAGAGCTCCTGGAATGGATAATCTAAATATGGAACTTCCTAAATACCTACGAAAAGAACTTAAGTATAAGCTTTAGATTTTGTAAATAAATGTTTGCAGTCAGAAAATTTCCATTGTAATCGTGGAAAGCAATAGCAATACCCATTTTCAAAAGAAGATCAATAAGGTACTGTAGAAATTAGATATGTAAGTCTCTTAACTACGGCATATGCTACATATGTGACGATAGAAATACAATGACAGTATATTACTCAAACAACAAATTGCTTTTCGGAAAGGAAGGTCCTGCTAGGATAACACTTTCTGATTAAAACGACTGATAGAAAAAAGAAGAGAATGCGATTCACTAACCTGCGTAGTCTTTACAGGCTATAGGAAAGCTTTTTGCATAATGTAGAAAGGAAAACTACGGAATGTTATGGAAGAATAGGAACACCACTACATCTCATCGAAGTTATACGAAGTACATATATACCGGAACGCACATAAATTTAATGCTAGCTTGGTAATATCGCCCAAGGAAACAATAAAGGGCTCAGATTGGAGTGTATTTCTCCGATACATTTTCAGTTTAGACGACGTTGTGAGGGAATGGACACAACGAATTATAAAAATTTGAAGACAACTTCAAAGAAAGAAATTTTATGAAAACTTTATATTTTACGATGACGAAGATAATTTACAGAGAGCGTTGTATGAATTACACAGAATAGTAAAGCAACATATTTTGAGTACCTCGACAAATAAAACGAAGTCCATGACATGCCAAGGCTCACAACCTTTAAGATGTATATTCATATTGGAAAACAAAACTATTGAACAACTTAACATCTTCAGATTCTTGAGATGCGGATATAGCCCGGTGAAGTGGATATTGCAAAAAAAGGTTTAGACATTTAATATGATGTGTGGCACGATCAAAACAACTCTCAAGGAAAAAGTGCGAATGGACCAATGCTAAAATTTTGTTAATTATGGCAGTTTCCTGTGGACTATGTCGAAGTGAAAACTGGACTGTGAACTCTATAGCACATAACAGACTCCAACAGCCGAGATGAAAGTTTAGAGATCAGACCAGAAGAGAGATTAAAAGTGAGACCATGCGGAATAATGTAGGAATTTAGAACTTAATTGTAAAGGTTAGGGAATACAGCAAAGAATAGAAAGAATATATACAAAGAATGGGTGATAAACGTATTCCAAAATAACTGTTACGGTACATCCCGAAACTCAAGACAAGCTGGACTCATTCAGATTTCGCAGTGGCCAAGTGGTATAATACTTCAGGGGATGAAGGAGATAAAAACAGAATGGCATATTACTGTCAAGTTACAATTTTATTCTTGTTTACTTGGCACTGATATTTCGTCACAAATTTCACGCACAGCATTCAAAGTCTCGTCTCTATTACCAACTAACATAATTTACAGTAGTCGGAGGGGTAGTCACAGAAATGTTACTATTCTGTGCAAAGTCTGAATTTCTACTTTGTCATCCATGAGAGGGAGACAACGCTCTTTCAGCGTACATATTAAATACAGTTAACATAAAATAATGCGACATTCGCACTGCGCTGTCAAGTACCACTGACGCTGAAACTGGTGTTTTGCAACTACATTAAATAGTTTGTAGTTTCTAAACGCGCAGCGTGTGATCAAATGACAAAAAGTGGATCTACAGTAATTTAATGAAACCTGTCTCCGTATCGTTGTGCCCTGCGTAGCATTGACTTTTCAGTTTATGAACCCATAGGAAAACAAATTGAACTGTAGGAAATTTCTAGCCCTCGAGCATTTCTGTTGCATCCTTGAGGCCTCCAAAAAGTCACGAATTCTTTCGCAGTTTCGTTATTGTAACCACTAAATTTTTCAGGTACTTCCTTCTCAGCAAGTACCTCAATGTTTTTGTCGTATTGGATACCTACAGACTGTAGTATTGCAAATAAATTATTCCACCTAGTCTCCGTTTCATGCTTCAAGCTCGTCTGTGACGTATTCACATCACCTGTCTTCTTCATGTAATGAGCAGTGTCTAGGCAGAATAAATAAACCGCTGCTAGCTCATTTTTCAAATAATCGTCATCGAAAACGTGTTTTAGGACTATATTCAAAAGATGAGCAATACATGCATAATGCGGAATTTATTTCTGTGCCTTGCATATATTAGCGCCTCGGTCGGTGGCAAACGAATTCTTATTGAGGTGCTGGGGATTTACTCCTAAATTAAATAATGTTTCCTCAGTATCGTTCTTAATAAATTTCCCAGATTTTTTCTTCTCAGAAAAGTGAGTTGTTGCCAATACCATGTTCTTAAGTGTCCAATGTAGATCGACGAATTGTGCATGGCGTGGACAATGTTTGGCGTCATACTAGCCCGTATTTCATTGGCTTGTGTTTCAATATTTCGTGCCATCATCGTATTATGAGGCAGAATGTTGGAGACATCCGCCTGTTCAAATTCAGAACCGACATTTCCAAGTTTCTGACAAAGAGCGAAATCCTCCTCCCAATTTTAAAGTAATTGGACGAATGTACCTAGCACAAAATTTCTATGCACTTTTTAGTTACAGAGTCTTTCAGTTAAGCCGGTAATGCTTCATAATTCTGCAGACATGTGTCTTCAGATACGGCGTAGGTAATGTCTAAGAGATGAGAGCAGAGAACCTACCACAGTACATGTAACCAACACGATTTCCATCCTTATTAGTAACCAATGAAAATCTCTCCCAAACATTGCTGCGAGCATCTACTTTCACTCAGGATATATTCTTTCAGATTAAGCTTCCTTCAGACACGCTCCTTCACCTCACGTTCAAACGACGTAATGCTGCAGAAGGTGAATGGGCGGCGATCGGGTAAGAGTAGACAGCTGCCGAACTTTCCTGTGACTACATGCACACCTATTATCGTATGTTTTCTAAACCAGAGTTCACTTTTCTGCGTTTATGTCTGCTGTTATCAACAGGTTTTTACCGTGAGCTAAGTTGACAGCTTCCTAATTTTTTTCAGTGTATGATTCTATGTGACCCTTCTGTTCTTTTTGTAAATTCAGCCATTACAAAGGAACTTTCCATTGCATTAATCGGCAGAATTTTTAAGACCCATCATAGGAAGTGTGTTCTTATGTAGTACTTTAGCACTCTAGAGAGGGGGGGGGGGGGTGTTGGGAGTAGGGACTGGAATTCATGTCGCCCATGGTCATGTCGCCCATGGGCGTTTACAAGGTCTCTGGACACGTTGTGTAGATCCAGAGGTTCCGATATTTTTGTGCGGACTTGACGTCGCCGGTCACATAATTCTTTAAAATCTGTGGACAGATTGTCTTCATTATTAGTCAGTCTGCTGCCTTGTGGGGACAGTGACTGATTTCCCCTTTGCATGCCCTATTCTTGTTATGCATCGGAGGACGTTGTGTATAATTATTTCGTCCTCTAGGTTACTAAGTTTCGCGTTGATGTCTATATTCTTATAAATATGAGTAGGTTTCACTGTTCCTAAATGTTGTCTAGTGCGTGTACTTGTTAATGTGCTCACTTTGTTTCGTATTTTTGACGCTTTCTCTACGGCGCTGTTCATTTCGTTGCGATACCTATACATTTCTCATTACACGTCTCTAAACATTGTCCTGTCGAAATATGGCATGCTGCGTTGATAGAATAGAGGCAGAATCTCGGAGGGGCATATTTCTTGTGTAGTGGCATGCACAGGATAGTTTGCCATCAGTCCGCGCAGAGATGAATAAAACATTCCCAAATTGAAACGCGAATTTGCTTCGTATTTGTTTTCATTCCTGCAAAATAATTATATTACTGAGTATATCTTATAGGCTAGTATTATTCTCCGTCAAAAGACAGAATACCTTTTAGTTGATGTCATCTCGATCTCATTAGTTAACAAAGCTGCAAACCTTATTTTCTCCTTTGCTCCATCAGTCATTATTTTATGAGCACGTTGTGACTATTGATATTGACTGAAATATATTACCAGCGTCTTTCGCGTGTCAAAGCTATCTGAGAACTAGTGTTAGCAAGAAGGAGACGGAGAGAGATAGGGAGAGAGGGAGAAGTAGCAAAAACTATTTTTAGGATACGCGCTAATAACCCCCGTAAACTGAAGTGATGGAATTAGTGAAGTGATTTGCATGTTCTTCGGCTTCTATACAGTATGAAAACATTCCTCATATCAAATACCAAAAAAGGATGAGATAATGTTGGCCACTGTATATGAAGGACATCTATTTCGCAAGAGCAATATGCTTAATTTTCTTCAAATCACCAGGCCCATTATGCAAAGGCGGCATGAAATTATTGCAAGGCACAGGAACAGAAACTTCTCTCGCAGCATCATACTGTTCCTCGTGTTAAGGATCCAATTTATGCACACGAACGCCTGCCCCTTCACTTAAATTATGATTTACCGCGTTTAATCCCACGAAATAGGTAGAATATATTACGTAAAGTTAATTCGTAGTAAACTTATTTGTGGCCGAGAGCGTCAACTACATTTTGTGCAAAACGCTTCAGGGGTTCACCGTTTCTTTAAGTACGCAGCGCCGCGTGCTGTAAGACGGACGCGCTGCTGGCAGTAGCGACGAGGTTGGCAGCACTGGAGCGCCTCCTTTCCGGAGGCAAGCGTTGCGCGATCAGTCTTGCGGTGGGAGTATCTGCGGCAAGTCCGAAGCCGAGGTGGTAGATAGCGGCACTGACGACTCTGACAGAGAGCTATCGCCAAATCGACTGGAATCTCGCGAACCGTCACCGCCGCCCAACATTTCTAAACAGCAGCACCCAAGGGAAGTTCGACGCCAAATGTCGCCACAACCGGGTACTTCAAAACAACAGCAACCAAGAGGAGCTCGACGCCAAATGTCGCCACAACCTGGTACTTCCAAACAACAGCAACCAAGAGGAGCTCGACGCCATCTGTCGCCGCAACCTGGTACTTCCAAACAACAGCAAGGAAGAGGAGCTCGACGCCAAATGTCGCCACAACTGGGTACTGCTAAACAACAGCAACTAAGAGGAGCTCGACGCCAAATGTCGCCACAACCTGGTACTTTCAAACAACAGCAACCAAGAGGATCTCGACGCCAACCGTCACCGCAACTGGGTACTTCCAAACAACAGCAACCAAGAGGAGCTCGACGCCAAATGTCGTCACAACCAAGTACATCCAAACAACAGCAACCAAGAGGAACTCGATGCCAAATGTCGCCACAACCGGGTACTTCCAAACAAGAGCAACCAAGAGGAGCTCGACGCCAAATGTCGCCACAACCTGGTACTTCCAGACAACAGCAACCAAGTGGAGCTCGACGCCAAATGTCGCCACAACCTGGTACTTCCAAACAACAGCAACCAAGAGGAGCTCGACGCCAAATGTCGCCACAACCTGGTACTTCCAAACAGCAGCGACCAAGAGGAGTTCGACGCCAACTGTTGCCACAGCTGGGTACTGCCAAACAGCAGCAGGTATCGGAGTATCAGGAATTTCATACACAGAGCAGTCCGGAGCCTGATGAACCTCCTCCAGCATATGAAGCGCCACAGAACGAGAACGTACTTCCTGAACGGCCAGAAACTGCTCAGAAGCCTCCAGAAAGTGCGCGTTCAGAACAAGAGCAAGAGTCGCAGCTGTCGAAGCTTCACACAGACAGGCTGTCGGATAGCCCACGTTGGTGGCTAGAGAAGAAAGACCGCTTGACACGTGTTCGCTACTGGCGAGTTCTCACCCGTTTTTGCAACATTCTTGGTGAGTATTCTACAGATATAAGATTTGGAATTTCACATTGACGGGGTTGTCCTTTGACTCACGATTGTGTCCTTTTGCGGGAGGCCACCTCAGTGAGTGAGGTTCGTGGCGTACCAGTATCGGCGCTCGACATTTTAATTCATTACGTTTTCTTTTCTGAAAATAAGCAATAGAAAAAATAGGATTTTGTGTGTTGTGTGGTCTCTGTTCAAACAATTAGCTAGGCTGTTTCAGTGCTTCTGTTACCGGTTATTACGTTTAAGGTTTGTTTCCTTATCCTTTTTGCTTTTCGTTTTATGGTGGATCAGCCTCTGATTTCTGAGGGATGTTGGAAGGAAATCGCACGTGTCCTTTACAAAGGAATCATCCCAACATTTGCCCTAAGTGATTTAGGGAAACTACGAAAAACCCATATCTGGACGATCGGACGGAGATCGGAACCACCGTCCCTCCGAATTAGAGTCTAGGGTATTAACAAATGTGCCACTTTACTCAGTGCTTTTTATATATATCTTTAACAAAGTCTTAATTCTCATAATTATACTACTTAAGCACTTGCATATTGAACAGCGCGCATCTGTATCATTACATATTTAACAACCATCAGTCACAGGAAAAAAGCAGATAAACAATTCAGGTGCTAATGAACTGCCTGTCGCGTGATCAGGAGACAAAACCATCGTAACCATCTTCGTTAAGATGTGAAGGCTTGTGGATATTTTAATTGTTGGAAAAACTCTAAGAAGTAACGTGAAAGATCACACAGTTGTTGTAGAGGCTAGAGCTATAGCATCCTAAATCGTAAACTATAGCGAACTGAATGTGCTTTGTCCGTATTCAATCCAGTCTCCGAGAGCTGAATGTATTGCATGAATTACGTGCGTTTTCACGCTTACTGTACTGAAAATAATCCACTACTACCGTGTAAGAGTTATTGAATTATCGAAATTAGGTAAGAATTACAAACATATAAAGTTTATTTCATATGTTTCTCATCTACTCCGTGTCCGCAGCTCGTGGTCTAGTGACTAGCGTTTCAACCTCTGGATCACGGGGTCCCGGTTCAAATGGCTCTGAGCACTATGCGACTTAACTTCTGAGGTCATCAATCGCCTAGAACTTAGAACTAATTAAACCTAACTAACCTAAGGACATCACACACATCCATGCCCGAGGCAGGATTCGAACCTGCGGGGTCCCGGGTTCGACTCCCGGCCGGGTTGGGGATTTTCTCTGCCCGGGGGCTGGGTGTTTGTGTAGTCTTCATCATCATCCTCATCATTCGTGACAGTGGCGGGATTGGACTGCGAAAAAAATTGGACTGTGAAAAAGTTGGGACTTTGTACGGGCGCTGATGAACGCGCAGTTAAGCGCCCCACAAACCAAACATCACCATCATCATTTACTCCGCTGCTACTTGATAGTTTATGCAAACGTGAAGAAACATATTCCTCGAAACACCACGTTCGACTTATATTTTTGCAGAATTCTCTCTTTTCATTGTGTTTATCAACCTATTTCCTTAATTTATACCTTTAATTAGATGAAAAACCCTTTGATCTGTGGCTTGCACCTGTTATTTAAAGTAAAAGTACATGTTTCATATTAAGAATTGATAGTTCAAGTGGGATATAAAAGGCAGAAAAAGAGAGAATGGAGAGAAAGAGATCCAGTGCACTGCAGCTGAAAGCAGCGAATATTTTCCATTGCTACAATCTACAGTATTCGCATTAAAACTGTAATTGTCACAGAAAGTGCCCCTACCAAAAAATTCGTCTTCGCTCCCTCTTGTTTGCTTTATTGGTTCCTAACTACAAATTTGCCCAGTTATATCCATTTACATTTTATCTGAATCTTACCTATACAAATAATAAAGCTTCTCAGTATCGTGCATCTGTACATTAACTTCCCTTCATGCGTTTAGTTTCATTAGCCATTTTCGGTAGCACTTATTGCAATAACTGTTAAAAATATGGTTGCAGATTTCCTCCATGTTATGGAAAAACAGTTTGCACCCAAAAAAATATCGCCACTGTTACTGCAGTCTTAGTAGGTTATCTTTATTTTTTCCTTACGTTGATGTAAATATTTATTACAACTAATGCCATACTGATTTTTCCATAACACATGTTTCTGCTTGTTTTTACCTGACGTATTAAGTACGTTACAGGTTTGTAACTTGCATATGCGTACAGTACATTATTTTCAACACAAGCATGAAGGTCATAAAAAATCTTTAAAGCATTTTTGCGTTATTTGCAGTATAAGAATCATAACCGTCCTCTGTTTGCTTATTCCAAGTGGGATCCTTAATATAACTTATTTTCTCTTTTTTTCTCTTTTTGTGATAGCCCATAATAGAATGGTTTGTTAAAAAGGCCAATCATGTCTCTCATTCTTCTCCAGCTTTTTTAATTTAATTTTATCGGGTTTTTGCTGGAATCAAGACAGCCATTAGAACGGCTTATTAAGGTTAGTGAAGAAGTTAAATCTGAAGTTTACCACTGTTTTATAGAAATACGTGAGAGACTTATATCCGCTTTTTGCAGCTAACGTTGTTATCACTCATTAGTGCTTTAATATTTACTGTCAAGTGAATCCACATTTTTGCAGTGATTCCATACAGTTTATTTTGATGTGGGGCATATTTAGAGCATCTCAAAGTGACGTGGTTAAGATCTTTGTCGTCTCTTGGAAGATCGCTGCAAGCAGGAACGTCTATCAAAATGGTTCAAACGGTTCTGAGCACTATGGGACTTAACATCGGAGGTCATCAGTCCCCTAGACGTAGAACTACCTAAACCTAACTAACCTAAGGACATCACACACGTCCATGTCCGAGGCAGGATTCGAACCTGCGACCGTAGCAGTCGCGCTGTTCCAGACTGAAGCGCCTAGAACCGCTCGGCCACCGCGGCCGGCGAACGTCTATCACTCCAGTCCCCTAGAGGTGTGCAGGGAACCATGTGGGTCCCAACCTTTTTCGAATAAGTGATATCACGTATCTCCGCGGAAGATTCTTCTGGCTGTACAACGGATTTGCTGGAATAGTGTCTTTGACTGAAGCAAACGAAAACCCCTTCCTCTGCTGCTATATTTGGCACTCTTGTTCCCATTGCTCGCATGCCTCATTTCTTGAAAAATGGAGAAAGTAGGAAAATAGAAGCTGCGCAAATAGTCGATCGCCTTCTTTGATGTTGTCTTTTGCAAGACCATCTGCCACTTTTTTGCGCCGAATACCGGAGTGCCCCTTTAACCACATTAGATGAACGATCTTTTTATCTGTTAACTGTCATTATTAATTCCTCCACGTCATAAATACAGTAATTATCAGATTTTCACTTCGAGTGCTCTAATTGCTCCAGAGTACTTCTAGAGTCGATTAGAATAAATATTTTGTTCTCTTTTCCTGCTCCAAACATAATACTTCTTTCATTGCGGCTACTTCTGCAGCATAAACAAGACTTACGTGCGGTAATGAAAAATTTTACGCTATCCACAACGCAAGACAACAATATCCACAACCGACTCCATCATGTGTTTTAAATTCGTCGATATATACGAATATAGCTATATCACACCAAAAACACTTTCCATTTCCGCAATATTTACGGTGCAAGTCTTAGGTGACTGCTATTGAAGTGCGGTTTTCACGGAATGTGTTGGTAGTAAGGGGCTCGTATTGTTAGCCAATCAACAGAATGCAATAACGCTTAGAAAGTTTATTTTTGTGCAAACATACACTTTTTAAATGTAACAATGCCTATTGTCATTAACAGACTAATAAGTATGGTAAATTAGAATGTCGGTGGTGTTTGTTGCCGGATTCTAGTGCGAGTCGTTTACGAGATATCGTATTTTGAAAACTTCCCACACCGAGACTTGTTTGTGCCATTCAACCCGGATGTCAGGTAGCAACAATCGGTACATACTTTGTTGTATCTTTTGTCTAAACAGCACGAATGAGGCAGTCACTCCCTTCGTTTGACAAAGTAATAACGGTTAACTCATGACAGGTCGCCTATTAATGTCGTCACACGCTATTATTCTTCATGTGGCACTGAATACACAATCCTCAATGCAATCCAAATCATGGGTGCCCGGCGTGGTTGTCACGTAATCACAGTGTACAAATGAACCCTTAAACACATCAATAAATCACTCATTTAATGCCATTTAGGTATTTGCTGGAGGTCAGGCCCACAGCGTTGTGTGACCTTGTGCGACGTTGTTGCTACCTGACATCCTAATTAGCTTTGTTGCATTTGATACGACGTTGTTATGTTTGCTTACAGTGTGCTTGTGTGTTCTTTGACTGCATTGCGACTTGTGAGTCAGTGCCTGACAGTCCAAGCAGTAGGTCGTGAGTGGACGATGAGATTTACTGTTGCAGAAAAAGCCGACATTCTCGTGGTGTATGAAGCAGTCACCTGCCTTGATATCGTGTATATGTTTACCATCTGCAACCACCGTATAGTTTGATAAATTGGCTGTCTTTTTAATAGCCTGTCGCTGTGGCCGAGCGGTTCTAGTCGCTTCAGTCCGAAACCGCGTTGCTGCTACGGTCGCTGGTTCCAATCCTGCCTCGGGCATGGATGAGTGTGATGTCCTTAGGTTAGTTAGGTTTAACTAGTTCTAAGTCTAGGGGACTGATGACCTCAGATGTTAAGTCCCATAGTGCTTAGAGCCATTTGCCAATCTTTTTAGTAAGCATTTAATAACTTTTCCTTCGGGAAATAGCTACTATTAAATTACCTGTTTTTCATTTTCTTATTCGCTAATAGAAATAAAAGAGAGGCACCCTGCTCATCACTCCATGACTGAGCCAGAAACACGGAGACGCGGCAGCAGCAGCAGATTAAAGCTGCGGCAAAGGAGCAACTTCTCTTTGCAGTAGCGCCGCGCAGCGCCGTTCGGCCCGGTGCGCTGTAGATGCGCTTCTCAGTCGCTACTGTAACAAACAGTGGAAACATTTTTACGACCTTACGGTTTGATGCATCCATCACTACTGAAATAAAATTAGCTTTGTGTAAACCAGTTTCTAGTTGAGAAGTGGCAAATGAGGTTAAAACGTTTAATATAACTGTCTCGGTTTTGCTACGGCTAGAAGTAAATTTTGGGTCAATAATACAATGGATAAGGGATAAGCTTAGCAGTACAGTCCGCTGATCTGAAAGATTGTTTGTGCTGGACAGTATGGTAAGCGAACGCTCCTTCAACAGCTGAAAAAAAAGAAGAAAAGTGCTAGAAGAAGCACTTGCTCGCACCGCACCCCACCATTCTTTTATGTTTATCGCGGATTGTATGTTGTTGTGATATATCCAATCAGCGCTAGCCCCCCTCCCCCCTCACCTCAGAGTGGCTTAAGTTGAAAGTAGATGCACACTCGTTGCATCGGATATATGAGTCGGAATTTTTTTTCACCTTTTGTTGGTCACTATTTAAAAAACTCTTCCATTTCGGCGGAGGCATATTACTAATTTCAAATGTTGTAGCGCTCGCAGTTTACAAAAGTTCTCTGTCTTTTATTATTGTATAATTTTAATTAATATTGTGTTTATACTGGTTGCTGGTGAGGAGGAAAATTAGTTATTAGTATTTTTTTAATGATCTCATTCATGGGCAGCCGTATCACAGTCATCACAGTCGCTCAATAAAGTTATAATTAAGCTTTACTTGTTTAATCAGAATTGGACGATGACTCTCCTTGTCCGCAATCTCGATGATTCGAAGCGATATGCAAACCTGTGTATATATATATATATATATATATATATATATATATATATATATATATATATATACACACTCCTGGAAATGGAAAAAAGAACACATTGACACCGGTGTGTCAGACCCACCATACTTGCTCCGGACACTGCGAGAGGGCTGTACAAGCAATGATCACACGCACGGCACAGCGGACACACCAGGAACCGCGGTGTTGGCCGTCGAATGGCGCTATCTGCGCAGCATTTGTGCACCGCCGCCGTCAGTGTCAGCCAGTTTGCCGTGGCATACGGAGCTCCATCGCAGTCTTTAACACTGGTAGCATGCCGCGACAGCGTGGACGTGAACCGTATGTGCAGTTGACGGACTTTGAGCGAGGGCGTATAGTGGGCATGCGGGAGGCCGGGTGGACGTACCGCCGAATTGCTCAACACGTGGGGCGTGAGGTCCCCACAGTACATCGATGTTGTCGCCAGTGGTCGGCGGAAGGTGCACGTGCCCGTCGACCTGGGACCGGACCGCAGCGACGCACGGATGCACGCCAAGACCGTAGGATCCTACGCAGTGCCGTAGGGGACCGCACCGCCACTTCCCAGCAAATTAGGGACACTGTTGCTCCTGGGGTATCGGCGAGGACCATTCGCAACCGTTTCCATGAAGCTGGGCTATGGTCCCGCACACCGTTAGGCCGTCTTCCGCTCACGCCCCAACATCGTGCAGCCCGCCTCCAGTGGTGTCGCGACAGGCGTGAATGGAGGGACGAATGGAGACGTGTCGTCTTCAGCGATGAGAGTCGCTTCTGCCTTGGTGCCAATGATGGTCGTATGCGTGTTTGGCGCCGTGCAGGTGAGCGCCACAATCAGGACTGCATACGACCGAGGCACACAGGGCCAACACCCGGCATCATGGTGTGGGGAGCGATCTCCTACACTGGCCGTACACCACTGGTGATCATCGAGGGGACACTGAATAGTGCACGGTACATCCAAACCGTCATCGAACCCATCGTTCTACCATTCCTAGACCGGCAAGGGAACTTGCTGTTCCAACAGGACAATGCACGTCCGCATGTATCCCGTGCTACCCAACGTGCTCTAGAAGGTGTAAGTCAACTATCCTGGCCAGCAAGATATCCGGATCTGTCCCCCAATGAGCATGTTTGGGACTGGATGAAGCGTCGTCTCACGCGGTCTGCACGTCCAGCACGAACGCTGGTCCAACTGAGGCGCCAGGTGGAAATGGCATGGCAAGCCGTTCCACAGGACTACATCCAGCATCTCTACGATCGTCTCCATGGGAGAATAGCAGCCTGCATTGCTGCGAAAGGTGGATATACACTGTACTAGTGCCGACATTGTGCATGCTCTGTTGCCTGTGTCTATGTGCCTGTGGTTCTGTCAGTGTGATCATGTGATGTATCTGACCCCAGGAATGTGTCAATAAAGTTTCCCCTTCCTGGGACAATGAATTCACGGTGTTCTTATTTCAATTTCCAGGAGTGTATATATATATTCTCTAATTGGAAATTTGCACGGAGGGGTCGTTTCGTTGGTAATCAGAAGGGAACTTCCGATGACTTGGAAACGAACCTGCAATTATTAGATCCAAGAGCTTCATTATTTCATTGGATGATTAAACTCTATCAGAACAAACTTTCCGCTTGATCTGAGGTTTCCCGACTGACTACGCAACGCAAGAAAACCAAGACATTTTATTTACACAGGTTTGCATATCGCTTCGAATCATCGAGATATATATATATATATATATATATATATATATATATATATATATAATTCCTTACACACCCTTGATATTGATGTAAATGCTCAGTATATATTTTCTTGAGTAGCATACAATATATTTTCAATCTCTTTCTTCCAGCAATCTCGATAGCAAAATTACAATTATTAAATGCGGCTATTCGGCACGGAGAAGATCCTATAAGTCCTCTCAACACACACCAGAGAGAATATTACAAAGAGTAATTATGCGCTCATGGAATAGTAATAGTACTATACTACTTTGCGCATCGATTCTGCGAGTATGTAGATGGTTAAGTAGGAAACGTAATTCATTCATAGAATTGTGCAGGGATAATTAGTAGAATATAAAGAGATATTACAATCGCACAAGTGCAGAACACAGGACTGCACATTCACGTGAACGAACGTTAAAGTTAATGTTTGGGGTTATATGTTTCAGGTAAATGACTTCGTTGCTTCTGATGTTTCTTAAGATACTACGAGAGCATTATATTACGTGGGTAACTATTACAGTGTGAGCTACTCCCTTTCTTCACTATTTGTTTCTTCACTTGTAGAATATGAGGGTGACAAAATGTACTTGGCATACGACTGGTTATTGTATCATCATCGTAGATAATTGTTTCTTTCTTCGGGGGGGGTGGGGGGTGGGGGTGGGGGGGGTGGAAGGGTTTGATTCTGTTCAAGGACAAGATGTCCATTCAGATCAGTATCGCAAAATATCAGCAAGTAAACTGTCATAAACTGTTTCGCCCTATGTAATTGGAGCACAGGTTGCATCTACTGAAAATTCTGATATTTTGGCGATAGGAGTGGTGCTGCCAGGTTGAGCGGTGTGCAACAACATTCAGGAAACATATAACATCTTAACCGACAAGTCAAAATCGAGACACACCCCTTCCCGGCCCTCCCCCCACTTAACCATATAATACAATACACCGCATATAGAGACCTCAAAACACGTCCACCAAAAGAAAATACAGAAGAAAACTACTTATACAGAATCTGTCAAAATTAATTATCACACTAGCCAGTTTGAAATTCCAAAATTAAAAAAATCCTAAAAGTATCAGCTTTGTGGCGGCATGTACACTTGTCTTTTTAAAACAATTATATAGCGTGCATCATAATTTCAAATCCAGTTAGATGCTTTAAAAAGGAAAACAATATCAAATAGTAATCGCCAGAGGTTAAGGAAACACAGTGTAGTTAAAATAGGGCCTCCAAAAATACTCCATACTCACAACGTTAGGAACAAGGATGATTCCAGTTACCACAAATGGGTTTTAAAAAGAAAAACACTTCTACTGCCATTTAAATGATAACATACGTTAACATGAAACTTCATAATGTCAGTAATGAATAGAAAACATTTGTGGAAACAAACAACACAGCCACCTTTAAACTTGTCAGTAGCGAAGTTTATAGAACGTTCGTAACCATGTGCCTCCGACACTAAAGTTCTTAGTGTGCCATTTCATACACGCCAATCTGAGCAGAAACCAACCCAAATCTTGTTGGTAAGTGCAGCTCGTTGCCATGTCGAGGCACATGGCACACTCAACCCAGGGGTCGACGCTATGATGATAGACGATGTTTTTTTCTTGCTGATAGCTAGACAGGGGAGACCACGCTCGCTCCGTCAATAGTTGCGGCGAGCGTGTGTATTTCTCCGGCGGCGCGCGCAGGACACGACAGTCGTTCGGCGGTCGTTCAGAAGTCATGGAATTGAGCCGTCAAAGATACAAACGAATGTAGATGAAAGCACTGTAGTAGAAAAACTGCTATGCGTATTGATGTTGACGCGTAACGTGAGTATTTAGCGCCTATAAACTGCATGTTACGCAACACTCCACTTAAAATTATTTCTTTCTCATTATAGTCGATCTCGAAAGAAAGCACTTAACATCGACACCGGGAAATAACAAGCATCTTCTCTATAATGACATATTAAGTTCCTTCTTTCTCTTTGCGAGGTTATCTCCTTCCATTGGTGTAACAGATACTGAACGAAGAATGGACAAGAGGGCTAATCCATTTAGTATTCTCTGAAAGGATAAAACACAATTATTAACGTAATTCAACTGATACAGCAGCATATATTATCTATTTTTAGAACGTGTAAATTTTAACAAACGATAATCTAATAACTGTTATGTGGCTTAATGTGTGACAATAATCTTCAAGACTCGCCTGTCCTGTTGAATTTCACAGGTATGTCTTGATTCTCTTTAAAGTGAAAATGACCTCTCTGCTGCAGATGTAGCTACAGGAAGTGCGACCAATGTCTTCAGAAGGTTGCTGATATTTTGAATCATGTCGTTGTTGCTTAACTGCAGTGATGTCATGGCAGATGAAGGTCTAGACTCTTCTTTAACAGGTTTCCTTCGCGATAAATCTAATTCAGCAAGAACGTCTTCAACTCCGCATTCCCTATCTTCAAAGCGGAATTCGATCAGAGCCTTGGCCTCTTTTCGTACTTCACAACTGAAGAGTACTTCACTGGTAGAAATCGTGAACAGAGAAGAAAATCCAGACGACAGTTTCTTATGTTCTGAAAACTTTAACTCTGTTATAAAACAATCTAAAAATGGAATAAAGACCGCTCCTAAGTAGTACTGATCAAGACCACGCATAAAGTAGTTTGATCTTTTCTTTTGGATCTTAACGACCCGGGAAATCCAGATTGAGATGTCCAGCTGTTGCCAAATTTCAGTGGCTCTCTCAAAAAGTCCCGAAAGTTTTTATAGCATCAGACCTCAGAATTTCCAGTTCTTCTGGGGTGTCTTCAACTACTTCCGTAATTTCTCTAAAACACAGTTTGGTTTTCTGAAGTAACATTTCCACGCTTAAAGTGCTTTATACCCAATGGGTCTATCTTATGGGACATTACAGTTATTTTACTGCATTTAAAAAATATTTATGGTTTATTTAAATGATGACCCCATAACCTTAATACTGAATGGGTGGTAAGAAAGTTGCATTTAATGTCATGTACCGTTAGCGTGATTAAATTAACGCAATTATTTAGTAGAATCTCAATCTTCCAAAATATAAATAATAAACTTACCCTGAAGTATCACTTCATATGAACTAGGGAAGCAACACAGTCTCGCCGCTCGGGGTAGCCGCGCGGTCTGGGGCATCTTGTCACGGTCCGCGCGGCTCCCTCCGTCGGAGGTTCGAGTCCTCCCTCGGGCATTGGTGTGTGTGTTATCCTTAGCGTAAGTTAGTTTAAGTTAGATTAACTAGTGTGTAAGCTTAGGGACCGATGACCTCAGCAGTTTGGTCCCATAACACCTTATCACAAATTTTCAAAAAACACAATCTCAATCACGCAAAGTACTGCAATTCCCTTGTTGCTATCAGTTTGACGAACGTTTTAAAACTTCCACAGACTCTATTCGCCGTTTAACCCTCATGTAAACAAACACGCTCTCAGTGATTGGTTAGTGTTCCTAGGACACAGTTTCCGGGTGCTGCTACGCCACTGGAAATAGGTCCAGCCTGTGCATTGGGTATGTCATAAACTCACCAGAAAAACAATTAGGCTGTCCTAGAGACATCATTACAAGCATCATTTACTACCGTTTAATTCCGCCCCTGGTTTGGATTCGCTGCTTAGGAAGTGAGTCCACAAGGTTGTGCAGGTAAGCATCCAGGTTAAGCCACCCGCTAAGGCTTTAAAAGATCACACAATTCCAACAAATCGCGGGGATGCTAATGCTGGCGTTTTACCCGCTGTTCCTAGATGTCTCACAGATTTTATAGGGGATTCACGTCAGGTGATCTTGTAGGCCAATCGAGATGTAATAGAGCGGAGAAGTGCTCAGAAAACCAGTCACATAGTTTTCTAGCCCCATGAATTTTGCTGTTGTCGTCTTTATGTGCCAGTAGGAGCAATACCCTCCTGTGAGGTGACCGACTCCAAATGTTCATTGCATGCAGTTCCCGTCGCAATGTTCTCTCGTTAACGCGTTGGGATGTACCTTCGTTCACCACCTGCAGCAGTTCCTGTCGGGCTTGGATGCGATTTTGATTCACAAGCTGCGAAACGCGTCTCCGGTCCCGCCCAGTCAGGATCTTTTCCGACCACAATTCTGACGTCATGTTTGGTGGCCACATGTGTTCCACCACTGCTTGTACATACGTTAAACAGTCCGCCGCGAAACACCAACAAATCCAACAACTTCGCACACTGTATGGACATGAGCACTGCCGAACCCGATTGCCACTTCTTGCCATTTTGTCACATCCCTACATTTGCTCACGTTTACGTACAATTTCGCTTGTAACATTAGTAACTCACTGATCGCTACTGCCTTATACAGTACTTACGTAGAGGCAGTCATCTGTAAAGACCTCATGCTTCAGCTGCGCGTGCGCACTTGGATGTGTATTTTCTTGTCTGGTGAGTTTAGTTACATCACTACCAATGAAACTCTAACACGCTCTAAGGTTGAAGGCATTACAAGTCTTCACTTTTTTGTAGCCACTATGTTGTTTAGGCCATGTTTCTCTTATCTGAGGTTTCAATGAAGTCAGACACAGTGGTTCCACTCTCTAGGTATCGATAAAGTCTATGTAAGATGTCCGTGCTGAATTAAGTTTCGACGGTGAAGTGTGAGGTGTGGAGAAAGCAGGAAGAACTTTGTCGCTACGGAAGGACATGGCATGGGGACATGGGAATTTTGTCTCTTTGCTAAAAAACGATGCAGCTTCAGACAGAAAACAGCTATTTTTAGCAGCTAGAGATTGTGTGCTGTATTATTGGAATGTATTGAAGAAGAGAATATTTTCCATGATTAAATCTTCCCTGAAGCAATGATTACTGTTGAGGATGAACACATTTCGCAAAATTCGTGTTTGTCAGTGATAATCAGTATTCTCCGTTGGCATCATGCCCACTATTCGTCCAGTTGTAATCACTGAAATGTTTTTGGAACATAATCCCAGATGCTTCAGGATGCTTCAGGATGATGTGCATCCATATTTAGTCACTAAAGAATGTGTTGTCAGAGAAGCTTTCCTTACATGTTATGATGATGACCCTTACAAAGTCGATTTGATTCTGCGATCTGTTCCGAGCATCATTTTAAGGATTGGCACTCCTGATGCTGTCGGATACTTTGAGATGTTTTCACATTAGCTGGTACATCCGATGATTTGTATAGTACAGTCACTAGGTTATATACCGGGATGACAATGTCCCATTACCGTTCCCAAGAGTGTTTATGTCTTCAGCGCTGTGTTTATGTTTATGGCGTGGGACATAAGCTAAGTCTAGGGAATCAGAAAGGCTTTCTTCATTCATATTCATTGAGCAGGTTTTTTTAGTTACGCGTCAATAATGTGTCTCAAAAATGACTCTTAGGTATGGGTGACTGTGGAATTTTGGAGTGTAATGTCAGATTAAAGGAAGAGCATGAAAACACATAGCCTACACTACAGTAGCACAGATGGGGGATGGGGCCATGGGGCCGCAGTGTTGAGAAATTTAGAATTTATTCCAGGATATTGGGAGAAAGTCTGGTGATTAGGAACATTGTGAGACAAAGTGATCTCCATTGCTGTGCCAATGCTAAGGGTGACAACAAGCTCTGTCACCAAGATTCTAGCAGATTATCCCCGAATCAAGTACCACTGCATAAGCTATCTCGACACGGATGCTACAGTAACACGTGAATAATTTATAATATGTGCTGTTATTCGAAACGGATTAATAACTACACCCATAGAAGTACTAGGAATGGCCGTCTACACATATTGACCTGAACATTGTTCCCTGCTGCGTATCTTACAATTTTGTTAAGACACCTCACATACACATTAAGAGTCATAGTTTTGCACATTTTTTATTAAGTCTGCATCAGTATATGTAATAGTTTTTTTCTCTTTCTAGCACCACGGCGACAAGTAACTCCACAGGCCGGCAATGATGATCAGGGAGCGCAAGGTAACGTGTGCAGAGACTTTTGTTGCCTACAGTTTTAAATTCTAGAAATAACAATTTCCTGTGTGAGATGCCGTGATTTACCTATCTATTCTAGTTCCAAAAGATGTTTTTCTTTTTCTAGCTGCCCAGCAACAAGTAATTGTACAACCCAACGCGGCTGCACCAGGACAGCAAGGTATGGTCTGCAGACTCTTTTATTGTGTTTAAAGTTTCGTAAGACATAAATAATATAGCTTCTTATATGCAATATAATTTTCACGTAATCCGTGCTAGTTCCAAAATATGGTTTTTTCCTCTTGTTTCTAGTAGGCCCACAGCTAGCAGCTGTAGAAGAAATGGCTGCGCTACCAGGTCAAGGTAAGGTGCACAGGAAACTTTGTTGCGTAAGCAACTCTTAGATTCTGGACAAACGCAGTTTGTAAATGCATTGTCCTCTTTCGCGTTAGTAAACACGATCTGTACGATGTCCAGATAGTTCTGATTCTCTCTCATTGCTCGTCTAGTAGCTCTCCTTTCATGTAACGTCTTTTTAATATTAGTGCAGCTTTCCTTTGGGCACCTTTCACAACTTTCTTATCAGTTCTCCTTTGAAACGCCTTGTAACGTAAATCATTCGTTTTTTTCTCGTGCTGTTGATGAGTATTTTTATGAAAAAATAAAAAGGCTACAGTGTATATTAAACAGTGGCAGAATTAGCACAACAACTCGTTGGTAAGACTTTAAGCGTTCCTCACAGTGACGTGGCAGAAATTGCGTCGCTACCTCCGGAGCATTTAAATTTGAATCCGAATTTTGTGTCAGTTGGCGTGTAATGGGCTTGCCTACACCGACGACTGCTTAACAACGTTTCCTACCTTGCGATCGCTGTATACAGTTTATTTTCCGGTGTGGATGTGTTCATAATGTGCACAAGGGACCTAAAACTTTCTCGAACTGTTTGGACGAAACTGTTCCTTTAAAACAGTTGATAATTTCTCGTCTTATTGTCCCACACCGATACTTGACAATGGGCTAGTTATGTTTCGAGCATTCGTCATAGTTATTCCAATGTTTCGAAAGTAAGTAACCCAGTCATAGGTTCCGCATTGGAAACGTAGTCACTAGTTACATTGGACTTGGTTCACTTTAGGTCACATATTGCTGCATCAAAACTGTGACTAACACATCAAACTTACTTTTCAAGCTGAAAGCAGAATCATATATTGATAATGTAGATGAAATAGATTTTAAGTAGTGGAAGTATGCCACACACTGCTGTGCTCGAGACTACACTCATAGATTATCATATATTCGGCTGTATATGTATCTATACAAAAGCGTTACCGATCGAGGTGGCGCAATGGTTAGCACACTGGACTCGCATTCTGGAGGAGGACGGTTCAAATCCGCGTCCGGCCATCCTGATTTAAGTTTTCCGTGATTTCCCTATCGCTCCAGGAAAAATACCGGGATGGTTCCTTTGAAGGGGCACGTCCGACTTCTTTCCTCACCCTTCCCTAATCCGATGGGACAGATGACATCGCTGTCTGGATCCCTCCCCCAAATCAACCAACCAACAAAAGTGTTCATTCCATTTTGGTGCTGCAGTGTCAAAGTTCTATTCATAAAATAACATCTAGAAATTGTTACCGCAAGTAACACATTAACAGCAATTTAAAGAAACAGTAAGAACACACGAATTTAATAATGTTCGATACACGCACTATATAAGGGGAAATGATAAAAGATAAGAGCATGTAGGACTGTTCGGGTCTATTGCTGGTGTTATTTTCATAGTATCAGTCCAGTTTGTACTGAAGTGATGGGACAGAAATTTAATATGATATAATTTCATAGCCAGTGATTGTTTGGAGGCTGTTGATTCATTATAATTCGTTATATGTTTTCAGCACGATTAGCGAATACCTAAATTAAAGTAAAGTAATCATAGATCATTCTAAATCAAACATAAAAACTACGTAATGGATTCACATTTTGTGAATTCAGCTGTTTGTGATAAATAAAAAATTGTGCCGGACGGGGACTCGAATCCTGTTTTCCCACTTATTGTGAGAGGTCGCCTTAACCATTTCGCTTATCCGAACATGCTTTCAGCACTGACCTAAGCTTCCACATGTCATGGAATCCACAACCCTTACGCTTTCACACTGTGTGATTCCCGTACAGGAAGAGAGAAATATTATATCGTCATACATGCAAGCATATCTGACGGAACACCGTTCTGACGCTTATAGCTGTGATAAACACTACAAAATGGAAACGCATTTTACGAATCCAGATTGACATTAGCTGTTTGTGACAAATGAAAGTTCGTGCTGGACCACGTCATGAAACCAGATTTCCCGCTCATCGCGAGCGGTCGCCTTAACCACTACAGCTATCCGAGCATGCTTCCAGGACCGACCCAAACATCCATATGTCCTGGAGTCCACCACTCTTTGCTCGCGCATTTCGTGATTCCCGCACAGGGAGAGACAAATATCTTATTGTCATTTTAGCCCCTTAAGGCAACCCTACAACACTGAAAATCCAATTAACCATCAATTATGTATCCACGCCTCAACAGGCTAAACTGACGATAAAATATTGGTCTTTCTCTGTGCTGGAATCACGAATTGTGCGAGTTTAATGGTTATTCACACCTAGACATGTGGAAGTTTGGGTTGGCCTGGAAGCGTGCTGGGATAAGCAAAGTGGTCAAAAATTTTGGTTCGTCAGAGTATATACTGCAGAATTATGGACGCACTTCCATGTTCCAAATTCAAATAAACCCCAGACTACGCTACAGCTCAGTCTGGTACGACAATGACTTCATCTTTTAAGCAAAGAGTCCCCTTCCAACCTAGCCTAGAACTCGAACTACTCTACAGATCAGTCATTCACCACAACCTAGATTTAATTTTCACATTCGTTGCCTTCGCCGACTCACTACCCAACTGCCACCTTCCACCCTAATCAAGACCTTGGGCTAGGCTACAAATCAGTTTGTTATCACAAATGAGATAATATTTTCATAGATGTTGACTGCACCAATTCACAACCAAACTGTCACCTTCCAAACTAACTTAGACCATTGTCTACACTACAGACCAGTCCGTCACCACAATCTACATTTCACGTTCAAAATCGTTGACTTCTCCAAATCATAGCAAACCTAGCACCTTTCAATGCTCCCTTGTACAAGGGCTAATCTGTAGATTAGTCTTTCACCACAACCTAAATGTTGTGTTCGCCAACTCATGACCACCCTATCGTCCTCCAATCTAACCTATATCTCTGGCTACTTTACGCGTCAGTCTGTCACAACCCAGATTCCAGTTTCATATTCATTGTGTTCCAGAATTCAGAACCGAACTTTCTCCTTCCAGTCTAATCTAGTGCTTAGGGTCCGCTACAGATTACACATTTATACTTTCACCTTCGAATCTATCTAGAACTCAATTAAGTTAGAGATCAGTGTCACCACAACCTTGATTTCACTTCTACATTTCTTAGCATCACCAACTCACTACCAAACTATCACCTTCCAACCTAACCCACACCTCGGGCTACACTACAGATCATTCTGCCACAATTATGTAATTTTCACATACTGTACACATTCGTTGGCTTTGTCATTCACTCTGTCACCACATCGCAGATTGTACATTTCAAATGGAAAAGTTAATATTTCAAAACAGATAGTGCATGAGATCTGTATACATCAATAAAAGAGACGCCCGTCCATATAACGTGACTAATTTGTATCAATTTGTCACCACAGCCAAGTTTTGTATTTCACACGAAAGCATTAATAATAGTTCATCAGTGAAGATGCAAATATGCTATATAGGTTTTTTTATATAGAAATAATAGAAATGTTTCGATGTAACGGAGAAACAGTTCCCAAAACAGTATTGATTCGTATGTTAGCGGCATATATACACTCAAAAAAGTTACTACAGCAAAAAATAATTGAAGTAGAATAATGACATTTCGCGAATACATTCGTGTAGGAAACATATTTAAGTGATTAAAAGTGTAAGATCACAAGTTAATATACGCGCGAGATAAGCCATTGCAAATGTGAAATGCTGGTACATTAATAACTGGTGTAACCTCCAGAATGCTGAATGCAAGCATGCAAACGTGCATGCATTGAGTTGTGCAGGTGCCGGATGTCAGTTTGTGGGATGGAGTTCCATGTCTGTTGCACTTTGTCGGTCAATATAGAGAAGGTTAATGTTATTTGTGGATGATGCTGGAGTTGTCGTCGATGATGTCCCTTATGTGCTCGATTGGATCTGGTGATCGCGAAGGTCAAGGCAACATGACAACTTTCTGTAGGGCAGGTTGGCTCCAACAGCGGTTATGTGGGTGAGCGTTATCCTGCTGGAAGACACCCCCTGGGATGCTGTTCATGAATGACGGCAGAAGTGGAATCACCATATTGACCTACAGATCTGCAGACGGATTGCATGGGATAACCACGAGAGTGCTCCTGCTGTCATGCTAAATCGCGCCGCAGACCATAACTCCAGGTGTATGTCAAGTGTGTCTAACACGCAGAAAGGTTGGTTGCAGACCCTCAACTGGCGTCCTTCTAACCTACACACGCCAATCATTGGCACTGTGGCAAAACGGCATTCGTCAGAAAACACAACAGACCTACACACTGCCCTCCAATGAGCTCGCGCTTGACACCACTTAAGTCGCAAATGGTGGTTGTTTGAGCTCAGTGGAATGCACACTACAGAGATTCTGGCTCGGAGCTGTCCTTGAAATAATCGGTTTGTAACAGTTCATTCTGAGACTGTGATGCCAAGTGCTGCTCAAATAGCTGCTGCAGGTGCAGTACGATGCGCGAGAGCCATGTGCCGAACACGATGGTCCTCCCTCTTGGTAGTGCCACGTGGCCGTCTGCAGCCTGGTCTGCAGAAAGACGTTTACCAACTTTCGGTTATGTTGTGCAACTACTTCTTGGTGTTGCGATTTTTTCCGTCGGTGTATATATAGAGTTAACAGATATTCATTGGCAAGCACGTAACATCTTTCTACTGGATGACTCAGCTTGACACAGAGATGCATTGCCAGTTTTATTCTGTACCACAAATTTCAATTAATTATCATTTATCCTAGAAAAGTTGCACGGTCATCAATGATATCTGTTCTTTCGAGAACAGCTACTATTTTCATACAAATAATTGCATTGTGTGGCTGATCCTTTATAAAGTTTAGCCTCATTCATCTAACTTCCCGGTAACATTTGTCTTCTCACGTCATTTCCGTTTAGCGTTAGGTTTAAGGTCATAGACTGCTCGGGTCTGTAATTCATAATATGTATAGTGCCCGAACTTTGACTTCCATAGAAATGTACCACGGAAGCATGCAAGAGAGAGTGTTGTACCTTGGTGCACTTTTCAACTTTTGCCTCTGCGAGCCCTGTAAGAGAAATTTAATATCTTTTCTTATTCCATGTTTAAATGAAGGTACGCAGTCTTGGTCTGAAATTAAGAAAATTACCTCGGAAAATTAAGGTTTTTCCAAACGTGAAAACATGTACTAAGGTCATGAACCGAGGAACAAATATTCCAGTGAAATTTAAAAGCATAACTGTTAATACTATATTTAATAGTATATATGTTACATTACTACTCTCCTACACATCAATAATCAGCAAGTGAAATCAAATGAAGCAGAAGTTTCATTAAAAACTAGTTACAAGTTAAATACAATAAGAAACTCGGTTCATTTGCGACTATCACATGTTTCAAGGTACAAGACGGTGCACGACCGACGAAATCTGGCTTAACCGTTCACATGTTATATAAATACTTATAAGGATATATAGCATTTTACTCATCGTAAAATTCTGTGCCTGAAGAATTAGCAATAAATCTCAAGTAGCTTTAATCTATTACTGAACACTTAAACGTGTCGAACGGGAAATATTTACAAACGTAGGCTGAACGCGAAATATTTACACACGCAGGGCATAACACAACCTCATGTCTAACAACAACAAACACTGTAGAAAATGGCGGAAACTGCTTATGGCTGTCTGTAGTGCGCATTCCGTCATGTGATTCTAAAATCAGTCGCTAAACTGAAATACCGACCAAAGAACATCCTGTATTCCTAGAAACACTTTCCTTTAGGTACAACTCTTTCCCCTACATGTGAAAGCAATCTCTTACATTATCCTTTAGCAAGCGTGCATTTGTTAGTCAGTTTCTGCATCTGCAGAATGAAGTGTGTAATTTTGTCTGTTTCTAACTGTTGACTGTGGTGGTCTCTGTCAAATCAGGCAAGCTGTCAGCACGTAGTATTTCTTCACACCAAATGATTTCATGTGTTACTACACTTTGTCCATCGTTGACGAAGAAACTCCTGGACTCTACTGAGTTACAGTTTGTATTGGCCTGACAGGAACCAGTTACATGTGTTGGAAGGACTTTATTTCTTTAATCAGTTCATCACCTACGGATTACAGAGTGCTCCTTTCGCACGAAAGGTGTTTATAGCACGTGCTCAATTAACCTGCTAATACACAAATGACATTAAAATACAGAAGTTCATACCGGAACCGTTCTAAGCACCATTCACAATAAAAAGATCCACGTTATTGTAAATCCCCAGAAAATGAGCACGGCAGCGCCGAAAACATTCACGTTTGGAAAAAAAATTTAAGCTATTCCAAGACATGTGACTGGTAACAGCTATTCCAATACAGCTTCCATTCTGTGTAGGTCATTATACATCTACCAAATGCAAGCGATGGTTGTTTGTAGGTCCTGAAAATCATCTGTTATAAATGCAGTTGGAGATATTTGCTGAAATGGTTCTCAGATACAATGGCTGGGGCGCAGATTAAGAAACTTTCCAGTTTTCAGATTCATATGTGCAATGGAAATTAAGAGTAGTCTGATAAAGGATAATCGGAATGGCAGTCTGAAAAATTCCTTTCTATGGAGTTAGGTTACTTTTTAGTGTTGTTATGTTCTAAATCTGTTGCGGCAAAGATTACTTCAAATTTGTTGACTGTGGTTGTGTGTTAAGTGCAGATCGACAGACTTATCTATTATAAGAGTATGTATGATTTTTTGTCATTGTAGGTGCAGCACAAGCCGTTGATGGAGCTGAAGGTGGACCTGCTGCAGCTCTGCCGTGGATGTAAATGTAAGCTACAGTTAAGCAAATAGCCGCAACTCTCCGTTTCGTCATACACGACGTTTGAAATACTCAAAGCTCGTCAGAGCATATGCTTCATAAAATGTGTAAAATTTTCATGTAGCTTAACATTACGTCGGAAGTGTTCATACTAAAACTTTTCTTGGGTCAACAAAGATAAACAGTCAGTCGTCAGCGGCAGAAGGAAACCTTTATTTGGTTCACTTTCCAGTGTCGACAGTTTAAACTATCATCTTCGGTTTATGTTCAAAGTTTGGTGGCGGACTTTTCTCGCACATACTATGTACGATGCGAAATTTGACATTTAATTGTTTGCTACTCATCGCAGGTATCATATACTTTTAGAGATGTCACTCTGTTTTATTGACTCTGTAGCAAAGTACACTACCGCCTAATTCTTATTTTGACGCTGGCTTACCAATGATCTGAGCTTATTTTACGTCTGAAGATGACAGTTTAAACTGTCAAAACCCGTAAAGTGAACCAAATGAAGATTTTTTTGTGCAGCTGACGGCTGACTTTTTAACATTTTGGAAATATTCTGCAGCTGCCGAAGTACAGTTGAGAACAAAGTCACTTTTCTTGGTATTTGCTAGAAAACAAGTAGTTTCATTGCTCTTACCTCTGTTTCGTATTCCAAGGAGTATAATGTGCACAAATATTCTTTCAAAAATGGTAACTTCAGAACGAAATAATTTAGGAATAATTCGAATTCCGGAGTTTCCCTAATTATACAGTAAAACGGGATTACTGAAGCCTGTTTTCAACTTGAAACATCAGCAGTTCAAAAACTGTTTACTGAATTCAGAGAGCAACTGACTGAGTTAAAATTGGAGCTACTACTCTACTTCATATTACACTAGTTGCAGTAACCGGCGTTGCCCTGGATGTTTAATATCTGCCACACAAGGTGAATGGCACCGTGCCCTCTTGACAAGCATAAAGAATGCAAGCCGCATGCAAGACTGCACTCTGTTTAAATCGAAGGGCATATTTAAATCACTGGGTATCAACGGAATGCAAGGAATGATTACGTCTTCGCCTGCCACATACCCAGTGATGTTGGTACCATTTATTAGGTTCGGCAATAGGTTCTTCACGATTAGCATTGTTCCGCTGAATATGTAACAACGGCATCTAATCAGTAAATGAGACCATACAGTGCAAGCTTTTATGGTTGGTAATGGCATCACTTAAAACTTCCCGGCTAATACACCGTGGTCGATGTATTTGAAGAAGTCTCCTGCAATCGGAGAGGAAACGTTAGGGGAGTTTTATACATCGACCACGGCCTGTTAGCCCGGAAGTTTTAAGTGATGTCAGTAAATAAGAGTCTGCAATCATGTTTCTGTCAAATTCTCGAGCTTTCGCTCGTCCCGCGATCTAGTGACGTCTGATGGTACAATCTCCAAGGCGGGTATTGCCACTGTAAATTATTCACGATAGAAATGATAGTTAGTTCACCACGATATATTTCGTTTGTTAGGCCATTAATTTTCATTAATTTTCTTAATTGTTTCATCTGAATGTAGAAAATGGAAGTAAATCGTCCAAGAACATAACAATCTTTCCCCTTTATATATTACGCAGATAGATGTTTCAAGACAGATTACGAAAACTCTGTAGGCAAGTCATCTTCTTCTTGTCTTGAAGGTAAAGTGTCCAGAATTTTATCAAGACATAAGCTGTGATGTGGCGTGTCGCGAAAAGTGTCGCATTCATATCGGTGCATTACCCCGTAAACATTAGCGTCATGGGAGCTATAGTTTTGACTATATGCGCTAGGAGCTCTGCTACTGTGTTACGTGACAAGGCGGCCCGAGAGCTTCAGTATGTGAATCAAGCCCACGGGTAACCAAAGGTTGCCCATATTTGGTGTAAATAGAGGATGACTCAAGCAGAAATGACAATCAATCTTACCCTTGTCCCGCATAATTCTCTGTTGATATTAGGTCTCCCGTTGTTTCCTTGACATTCTCCAGAAGCAAAGTGCATTTATTTCCCCATCGAAGCCAAAGATAATGAAATAACCAATTTTGTCACATTTTACAGAACACTAGTACGGTAGTGCACAAACAACTGCAACCTAATTATGTTCCAGAAATGCATACATCTTTTGTTAACAGCCGGCCGCGGTGACCGAGCGGTTCTAGGCGCTTCAGTCCTGAACCGCGCTGCTGCTACGGTCGCAGGTTCGAATCCTGCCTCGGCCATGGATGTGTATTTCCTCATTAAAATCAGCATTGCTACCACAAAATTGTAGTACTCTACAGTTGTGTTTAAGTCTTGGCTCTGGATAAGTAAACAAACAAAATACTTTAAGAAAAGACTATTTGAGTGTTTTTCCTTTACATACTGTTTGTTTCTGAACACTCCTGAGTTCATTCTTTATGTTGTGGATTTGCGTTTTGGTTTTTTATGATGTCTTACGCAGGTTCTTTCTTTTTAATTTCAGGTACTGAATGCAGTGGCTGTGATAATAAAGGACAAA
This sequence comes from Schistocerca piceifrons, assembly GCF_021461385.2. Classification (NCBI taxonomy): domain Eukaryota; kingdom Metazoa; phylum Arthropoda; class Insecta; order Orthoptera; family Acrididae; genus Schistocerca; species Schistocerca piceifrons. Next base: position 578,448,803 of record NC_060149.1, read on the forward strand.
TTTGCCAGATGGACCTATATGACTGTCCTGCTTTTAGTTCATTTAAATATTGTTAAAAACAAATCTAATTTTGGAAATTTATTTTGTCTAACTAAATTTATCTACCCAAAATGTTACTAGTCTTTCATGTTTTATGATGGATAAGTAGTCTGTGCTTTACTGTGTGCTTCAGATGTATTTTTAATTATGTGTGTTTAATGTAAGAAGAGTGGTAATAAATATTGAAACCAAAAATGCCAAAATAATGTGACTCAGTGAAATGAACTTTAGTGTTTTATAGACTGATTGTGGAAGGAATGTATAACACATCGAAATTTTATTTTTATTCAGTTGAGCTCTGTCTCTCTCATACATGATCCAGATGCAGATAACGAAAACTGAAAAATATGGAATACAAAAAAACAATACATATTTAGGTTGATTTTTGTTGAATGCTGAAAATAAAAAAAATGACAGATAATACTGAAAGGCATCGAAAAGTTACGTAACATCTTTCACATGTATAAATATTTATGGAGCTTTCATTATTTTACTGTAATTCATACACAACAACTTGTAAGAAAATAAAACTTAACAATGTACCCATACTACTGTTTGTCCTCATAATTACAGAGCATGGCTGCCTGTTGGGGCCACAGTCACTTTCTGAAGGTTGTTCCTAGAAACAAAATACCTTTATACTGACTATTGATTAAACAAAATTGGACTAGGAATTCTCATCAGCAAATTACCTGTACTTTCTGCGTGCAAACATTTCCATACATACTGAAAAGTCAACCTGCACATACACACACACACACACACACACACACACACACACACACACACACACTGACAAATATATATGTGCCTGTATGTGTGTGTCTGAGTAAGGAACAGGTATTACCTTCAAAATATGCAAGCAGAATGTACTTCATTGGTTTTTTCATTTTTTTTCTACAGAGGTTAACAATCTTATGTCATGAAAAGGATAGACTGCTACTTACCACGTAGCTGAGATGCTGAGTCACAGATAGGCACAAGAAAAGATGGTCAAAGAAGCAAGCTTTCGGCCAGAAAGACCTTGATCCGAATTAGACAACACACACTCACTCACACACACACACACACACACACACACACACACACACACACACACGCACGCAACTCACACGACCACATCCTCTGACCTCAGACGCCAGAGGCTGTGTGTGTGTGTGTGTGTGTGTGTGTGTGTGTGTGTGTGTGTGTGTTTCTAATTCAGGTTAAGGCCTCTCTGACCAAAAGCTTACTTGTTTGACCATCTTTTTCTTGTGCCTATCTGCGACTCAATATCTCTACTATTTGGTGAGTAGCAATCTATCCCTATCATAATATTGCCATTATATATTTATATAGTTTGGTGACTTCTGTAGAAAAAAATGAAAAACCAGAGAAGAAAGAGATACATTCTACTTACACCCTGTGAAGGTAATACCAGTTCCTTACCTTGTACTCAGAATACATAAAATATTATTTTAGTGGGATGATATGAAGTGGTATTCGTGGAGTTGCAATCACATAAAGATAATGATAATAAGATATGCGTAAAAGCTATGAAAAAGAAAACTAATTCTGTTTCACTGTAGTTGTAATATTTTCATATTGCTAAGCTATTAATGTGCCCATTCAGCTACTCATTCCTATATATGTGTAAGGATAATATTCTGAAGAAGTCATAACTCGAAAGTAAAACAAAGAGAAAGAGTCGGGGGGGGGGGGGGGGTCCTATATACATCTAAAAAGTCGACAGTTTCTCTAATCAAACTGTTGATATTGTTGTTGTAAAAGTAACAATGATATATGAAATTACTAATTTATGCAATTTCAATGGTCATTATAGTATACCACTGAGGAAGCATCTGTCTCAAATTCAAAGATTGAGATGATTGGAAAACACTCATGCTGTAATTACATGAAGGTATGAAACTGATACGAAGATGCTAGTAAGATACCATAAGTGCATATCTAACAAATAATAATATAAAGGATAGTTAGTGGAGGACAGTTTTACGACATGTCATATATTATGTTATGTTATGAAGTAGATGATTGCATTAACTCTGCATAGTTCGAGGCTGTCCTATTGATAATTATTAATGATGTAGGCAAAATGCCAGTTAGTGCACATCTGTGGTGTTTTTAATCATCAAGCTTATGAAAGAATCCTAAGAATACTATTTGTAGAGGTAACTTTTACAGAAAATTCATCAGACTTACATGTAATCAGATTCCAGAAATAGGAAACAGGTATTTAAACTGATTCTCACTAGCCATACAGTCAGGGAACCTGTTGACGATACACGGTAAATGTTAATAGTTCATAACTGGGGTTTGAATGTTATTGTATTTGTTCGACACTGCTGGGTATCTATCAGACTGAACGTTTGTTTCGTAACTTACAAATACAGCACTTAAATTTTTTGATAACATTAACACATTAAATGTTGGATTAAAAAGATAGAAAGCTAATGCAATGAAAAACTGTAAACTGACATGTCATTTCGGTGAAGTAGAATGGCTCACTGCAATATTATGTGCATAGGCCTTCACAAGAATACTACTACGGGCCATTATTCGTGTCATAGTCTCAAAACTGTCCATAACATCTTTTATAGGCTTAGAAGTACTTATCACACGTGGAATGAATGTGGAAATAAAAAGTTAACGAATTCTTTAATGTACACAAGTTACAATAAAAAGTACAGTGAAATCCCGTCAACTTACACTCTAAAACTAAAAAAATAAAAGGAAGGAAGGAGGTAGATGTGTTGTACATGTATAAACAAAGAAATGATAACAACTTTAGAAAAACTGAATAATTTGTTCAAGAGAAAGAGCTTTAAAAATTGAGCAGGTCACTAACACAGTGGTCCAGTTCTGGTCCTTATTCGAGTACTTATTCCGCTTCGCACTGGCTATCACGATTTCCCTCAGGAGCACATCCAACAACAACTCTGTCAATCACGCCAAGCCGAATAACTGCTTTCATAAGAACAAGAGGTAAACGAACATAGTATGTACCTGTTAAATTTGTGAAGCTTTTCCTCTTGAATAAATTATCCATTTTTTCTGAAAATGCAATAATTTGTTTGTTGACGGATCATGGGATCTTTCGCAGATATATTCTGGGATAGTATGGTTTAAATGAAAAGAATTAGTCATGCACCTAATGAAGATTTGTACCCCCAAACGTGGTAGCTAAAAGAGACTGGCCTTTTCTAAGGTCTCATCCACAATGTAAAAAGAGAATACCACAAATGATGGCCAAGACTGCTGAAAACAGAATGACCCACCACGACAGTGAAAGTGGCGAAAAGCCAGAACAAATGCAAGCAGCATTACGCTAAAGTAGATTAGTTGCGATCCACGGATCCCGTGGATCGTGGTCTCTGGGCTGTGCCTTATTTAATATACATGCGACATAATAAAATGACTTAACATTACGAAAGACTACTATGAGGCATGTTTTTATAAGTAATTATCATTTTGAAATAAAAATAAAGCATGTAGATTTTTCTTGGCAATATCATTTTTGCACGAAAGCCTGTACTTTAATTACTTTCCGCCTAACTCCCACCAATATTGAGGCAATTATCGTATCGTACAACAAGAGTTGAATACCATCCTTGTAGAAATCTGTCGCCTGAGGATAGCTTTCGATAATTTAAACTTCAGTAACAATTGCATAAAGCACATTTCTCGACACTTATGAGCGATGAGCAGTGGGGTTCGGAAATGGGTGAGAGCTTTTAAAGATGCCAGTACTAATGTGCGTAATGAGGAACGAAGTGGACGACCTTTAGTCATTACTGCCGATCTGGTGCAGAAAGTTGATGAAAAAGAAAAAGAGAACAGAAGCTTTACGTTTCCGAATTCATGTGATGAGTTTCCCCAAGTGTCAAGAAATGTGCTTTATGCAATAGTAACATAAAGTTTAAATGATCGAAATTTTTGTTCAGACAGTAGATATCTACGAAGATGGTATTCAAAGCTAGTACGATAAGGTAAGTGCCTGAATATTGGTGAGAATTTTGTAGAAAAGTGGATTAAAGTACGGACCTTCATGTAAAAATGAAATTGCTAAGGAGAGTCTACTCACTTAATTTTTTTTTCGAAACTGTGTTTACTTAAAAAGCACACCTCGTACATTATAGTGCAAATTCTGCTTATGAAATGAGTTGCAACACTGAATTTTAGTTTCTGTTCAAACAGGGAACCGTGCAGCAGCCGCCTGAAAAGGTATAGAAGCAAGTGGTATAAAAGAAATGTGGCAAAAGCAGGCTACTCTGTAGCAAACTAGAAATGGAAGAGTCTTATGGTTGGACGATGAGCAGTCAGGTGACAGCCTTCTTGTACGAACTGACGTGTACTGTTTGTCTGTGAAGACAAAGCTTGTTTTATTCTGTTATGCAAGCGGGATCACAAGATATTCGTGCCTGTAGAGCCATAATATCCTGGTAACAGGAAGTCAGATTTTGCAAATAAAGACTCAAGTCAAAGGCTGCCTGTGTTGGTTAAACACAGTCCCACAGCTTCTCTGGTCCCACGATGTGTGCATGAATGGATCTGAACTAGCTCTAACGTGCCATGAATAGCTTCGAATTTGGATGTGTTACATAAGTGTTAGGGTTTAAGGGAAAAAAGGATGAGGAAACCCGAGAAAGACATGGGAAAATGGAATATAAGAGGTAATGCAGGAGAGGAACCTGTCGGTGAGAGGCATTAAGCATGGCTGCAGACAGGGAGAGAGGGAGATCTCTCTTATCCTCTGTACTGTGAGGTAGACCAGCACCGGATTAAGTATGTATATTTATTTTACAGGCTTTGGCAAAATAATTAGTAATTTTTGTTAAAGAACTAGTCTGTCCATGGACAATTGATCACCTAAGTTATTACTATGAGGATTAGCTCACAATGTGTAAGCCAACATTTGAAATACACACATGACTATCCGGCTGGGTCGAAACAACTAAAATAGTGATTGGCACAAACTCCTAGAATAAATTAATAAAGCACCAGAGCAGACATTAGGATTGGCCACGAATAAAAAAAAGACATGTTGCAACAAGGAGTGTGATGAAATACTAGAAAAAAGAGTTGAATATGGAGAAACTGGGTGCCTGAAAAAGACCTACATCAGTTCAAACAACCAAGAAATGAAGCATCAAAAATAACCTGGAAAATCAAAATAACTTCTGAACAGTCTCAACTTATAGAAATACAAGAAAACTGCACAAGAAATGTTACTACAAATTTTTATTAAAATATGTAAAAGGTATTAGGTGCCACATACCTTTTTCAAATTTGAAAGTTGAAAAAATTGGATTAAATAAAAAGGAAAATTATGAACTATTAGCAAATTTTTGATAGACTCGTAAACTTTTTAGTTCCAATGATTAGTTTAGAATTATCAACAATGCCAGAAAACCTTGACGAAGATTTTCCATCATCTGAGCTAGATCCCATCGAAGCTAATAAAGTAAGTGGTGAATATTCAGTGACAGCAGAAGTATTGAAATGGCCATAACTGAAAATTATAAATGATCTACACTTGGTATTTGAGAACATTTGGAAAAGAATACAGAACAGTGAAAAATAGCACTAACCCACTCACTGTATAAAATATTACACAAACCAAATGTTGACAGTTACAAAATTTTGTCACTTCTACCAGTGAAATACAAAATATTATCAAAAATTATCTTGAACACAGTTGAGAAACCCAAAGAAAAAAACTGAAAGAATATCATGTTGGTTTTTTAAAGGGAAGATGCATTTAAGAACAGATTTTTAACTTAAAATGAATAAAATGAAATGACATGACATTATTGTCCAGAAGACCCCATCTGGAGTTGTTCAGCCACCTGGTGCAAGTCTTTCTATTTTATATCACCTCGGTGACTTGAACGTTGATGAAGATGAGATGAAACGATGAGCACAACACAGACACCCAGTCTCCAATCAAAGAAAATCTCTGACCCAGCCGGAAATCAAACCCAGGACCCCGTGATCTTGGGACAGCAGTGCTAACCAGTAGACCATAAACTGTGGACAGTTCAGCATAGAATGTCAAACAGAATACTTGAAATAAAACTAAACTGATTCATAGACAGAAAATCAATAGATGAAGTCATTAGAGGATTAGTTGTTGAAGCAAAATTAGAAAAAATATTCCATTAAATACAGCAAAGACGATATCTAACGAGAAATTTACGGGATCTCTTAGCCATCTGAAAAGAAATATGATTTAAAACAACGGGTCAGCTTACCACCTTCACTTTTCAACTGTGTTTTAGAATAGAGGTCCTTGGATTTGGAGCCAAAAAAAAGTCACAAAATTTAACCAATAAGTCTACGAAGGAGGTAAAATGGAATTAAGGTGAACTACCCACATTTTGCAGACGAATTTCCAATGCTTCCAAAAAATATAACAGGAACAGTCACTTTAAAAAATCTCTTGGAAAGAATAGACAATAGAACTGGTCTCAGAATTACAACTGATAAACTTAACTTATGAAAATTTTTTAAAAATGCACCAGAATATTTGGAAAAACAAACAAGTATAACAGAGTCAGTAAATATAAATACCATGGTGAAATCGTCCAGCAGAATGGACTAGAACAATTTGCTCTTTATGTAAGAGATGTATCATCATCGATTTGTTGTAGAATCTTAGAACATCTTGTGATCTCAAACATAATGAGGTATCTGGAACAAAATGAGCTTCTACGTGCCAACCACCGTGGATTCCGAAAACAAAGGTCATGTGAAACCCAACTCCCACTTTTCTCAGATGATGTTCTGAAAGCTTTCGATCAAGTCAGTTACTTACGTGGAGTATTTCTTGATTTCCGAAAATCATTTTTACTCAGTACTTATCAAAAGTACTGTCGTACATGGTATCAAGCGAAATTTATAACTGGATTGAGAATTTTTTGGTGGGGAGGACACAGCAAGTTATCTTGGAAGAAGAGTCATCGACAGATGTAGAAGTAGCTTCGTGGTTGCCCCAGGAAAGTGTGCCGGGACCCTGGCTGTTCATACTGTATACTAATGATCTTGCAGACATTATTAATAGTAACCTCAAACTTTTTGCAGATGATGCATTTACCTGTAGTGAAGTACTGTAGGAAACAAGGTGCACAAATGTTCAGTCATACCTTGATAAGATTTCGAAGTAGTGCAAAGAGTGACAACTTACTTTAAATGTTCATAAATGTAAAATTCTGCACTTCACAAAAAGAAAACTTTTTTTTTTTTTTTTTTTTTTTTTTTTTTTTTTTTTTTTTTTTTTTTTTTTTTTTTTTTACTGTAACTTAGAACTTAGTTGGAACCGGTCAGCTCATAGAAATGTATGGGTGTTACACATTGTGGCGATATGAAATGGAATGATCACATAGGTTCAATCGTGGGTAAAGCAGGTGATAGACTTTGGATTATTAGTAGAATACTGGCGAGATGCAATCATTCTGCAAATGAGATTGCTTACAAATAACTCATGCAACCCATCCTAGAATATTGCTGAAGTGTGTGGAACTCGTACCAAGAAGTACTAACAGGGGCGTATGCAAAGAAGGGCAGAACGAATAATCACAGATTTGTTTGATTGTGGGAGAGTGTCACAGAGATGCTGAAGAAACTGAACTGGCGGACTCCTGAGGATAGCGATAAAGTATCCCGAGAAAGCCTACTTACAAAGTTGCAAGAACCTGCTTTAAATGACGATTCTGGCAATATACTTCAAACCCCTACGTATCGCTCCCATAGTGATCATAAGGACAAGATTAGATTACTTATAGCACTCACGGAGGCAATTAAACGGTGCCATATGTAAGTGGAACGGGAAAAACTTTAATAAATGGTACAATGAGACGTAAGCTATGCAGTGTACTTCACAGTGGCTTGCTGAGTATAGATATAGATGTGTACCTACCAACAGCACTAATTTTGCCGGTTCTCATTAAAAAAGAAGTCGTAGACCACTAAAACAGCAAGACAAGTAATAGTTCAATTATCGAAACCTGTGGGATTCCCATTGTAGTTTCTCCTCGTGCAGTTGATGTGTATCTCTTTTTGCTTTGCTCAAACAGCCTACGGTAACTTCCTGCATTCTGTTTAAAGATTTTACACGGTCCAGTCACATTAATGTACAGTAACCATTCAGAGACGGCAGGTAGCAGCAGTAGCAGTCTAGGGCACATAAAGCGTGTCCAGGGGACGCAGAAAACTTGTCAGTCGTTGTCGTAATGCAGAAACGGAGCGATTTATCTTATGTCCAACGATCATTTGTTTTCGGGCCAAGAGTGGAAGCATTTCCGGAACGACTAAGTTTGTGAACTGCTTGCGTGTCACTGTGGTTGAAATATACTGTGCATGGTAAAATGGTGGTGTCCAAAACCGGCCCTGAGGCACTGTGGTTCACTACGGGCCATATATGACAGGGTGAACTACGGCTGCGGAAATGTGTATGGGCGAACAGACGTGCAACTGTTGAGCAGCTTACCGCCCAGATGAACCACGGGACTGCCAACGGTGACTCCTCGACTACCGTTCAGCGAACGTTGCTGCGCATGGGCTCCCACAGCAGGCACCTTGTACATGCATCCATGCTGACTGCTCGTCATCAGCGACGGAGGCTGGAATTTGCACGCCAGTACCGCATCAACAAGTCCACTGAGTGGCGACAGATGGCCTTTTCAGATGAATCACGTTTTATCCACCAGCAGACAGATGGCCCTCGGCGTGTACAGCGTGATGCGTCTGAAAGTACAGGATCCAGGCTGGAGAAGAGAGCTTTATGGTCTGGGGAATGTTTTCGTGGTATTCCCTGGGTGATCTCGTCATTTTGTAACGCACAATGGATCAAGAGAAGAATGCATTTGTCCTTGAGCACCATATCCACCACCACATGCAGATTGTTTCTCCTCAGGACGATGGCATCTACCAGCAGGACAGTGCAAAGTGTCACACAGTTCGCAGCGTACAGGCATGGTTCGAAGAGCGCCAGGATGATTATCTCATGCTCCCCTGCCCACCAAATTTCCCGGATTTAAGGCCAGTCGAGAATCTGCGAGACCACCTCAATGGGCTGTTCGCGCCATGGATCGTCAACCGGGAAATCTTGCGCAGCTGGCCACGACACTGGAGCTGGCGTGGCTCCAAATCCATGTCGGTACCATCCAGAACCTCACGACACCTACATCTACATCTATACTGCGCTGGCGCGCGGTACTTTGTATTCCACGGTCACTTACTCCCTTTCCTATTCGAGTTGCGGATCGTTAGGGGGAAGACCTATTGCCAGTAAGCCTCCGTGTAGGCTCGAATGTCTCTAATTATGATCCCTTCGCGAGATATACATGGGAGGAAGCAATATATTTGTTGACTCTTCTAGGGACCTACGCTCTCGGAACTTTAACAATGAACCTCACCGTCCGAGCGGTTCTAGGCGCTACATTCTGGAACCGCACGACCGCTACGGTCGCAGATTCGAATCCTGCTTCAGGGATGGATGTGTCTGATGTCCTTAGGTTAGTTGGGTTTAAGTAGTTCTAAGTTCTAGGGGACTGATGACCTCAGAAGTTAAGTCCCATGGTGCTCAGAGCCATTTAAACCATTATTTTGAACCACGCCGTAATTCAGAACGCATCTCTTGCAGTGTCTGCCAATAGAGTAGGTTGATCACCTCTGTGACGCTTTGGTTCCTACTAAATGAACCTGTAACGAAACATGCCGCTCTTCTTTGGCTCTTCCCTATTTCCTCTATCAGTCCTATCTGTTATGGATCCCATACTGACGAGGAGTATTCAAGTACTGATCGAACTAATGTTTTGTAAGCCTCATTCTTTTCTGAGGGACCGAATTTTCCTGAGGAGTCTTCCAATGAGTTACAGTCTGGCATCTGCCTTACCAGCGATTAATTTTATTTGGTCGTTCCATTTCAAATCGCTCTGCAGGCATACTCGTAGGTATTATATGGAAATAACTGCTTCCAGTGATTGCTCTGCAATTATGTAATCGTAAAATAAAGAAATTTTTGTCTATGTATTCGCAATACTTAACATTTGTTTGTTTGAGGGTTAATTGCCACTCCCTGCATCAAGCGTCCATCTTCTGCAGGTCTTCCCGCATTTCGCTGTATCATCCTCGAAAACCCTCATGTAAGTTCCGACGTCATCTACTACGTCATTTATATATATCGTGAAAAGTAATGTTCGTATAAAACTCCCCTGGGGCACTCCCGAAGCTACTTTTACACCTGAAAACTTCTCTCCATTCTTAACGATATGCGGTGTTATGTTTGCAGGAATTTTTCAATCCAATCACACTGTTGGTCTGATATTCCGTACGCTCGTATTTTGTTCATTAGGCGACAGTGCGGAACTGTAGAGAATGTCCTTCGGAAGTCAAGGTACGCGTCATAAACCTGTGAACCTGTATCACCCTGGAGCACATTACAATCTTAAAAATGTTAGGAAATGGTGTGAGGAGTGACGTGAGCGATAATTACTGACTTTCATGGCGTCTCCCTTCTTGTGGAGATGGCTAACTATGGCATATTTTAATGATACGTATCTGTTGTGGAGAACATCCTTTTGCTTCGAAAACTCCCCTTAAGAGTAGAAGCTCACCTTGCAGATAGTTCTCGTCACTCTATGGGTAGATTTCATATTTTTGGGAGTCGGTGGTGAAATAAATGGCTAAACTTCGTTTGGTGAAGAATTTAGTTCACAGAGATAGCGACTTAAACATAGAAAAATCATTCAATTTGGCGCTTTCTTTAATAAGCTCTATCGCTTAGCCACAGATTCAACATGTGCATACACTTCTCTGCAATCAGCCTCTCTGGCATGTGTGTATATGTGGTTTAAAAGGACGCAACGAATACTGTAGATTCAGGGAGAAAAGTTAGTTTCACCCAAAGCTTCCTGGGAAGTGACGTCAAAATGTCGTGCACTTGTCTAGCATAATTGTCGAGTTTCGTTGTCGCACATAATTTTACGGGAGTAAGGTGTGTGAGTGAGGAGTCATTCGAAGGTTGGTTGTTACTCGGTAGTGATGACTTTAACGATGCGGCACCGTGAATGTGTTAATACAACGCCAGTATCTAAGGATAGCTTTTGTAACGTCAGCTGTATTTAGTTCCACCGTACTCTAACACTAATGTTGCATCTGGTTTACTTGCTGCATTGTGCCGTGAATGGAAGCAATGTGACTGGTTGCTGTTTCAAATAATAGTGGTAAAAGTCATGTAGTAGACTCTCCTTGCATCACTCCGTCGCCACCATCAACAATCTACACTCTAGCATAGAAATGGAAACACATTTATAAGCTACATACGAGTGAATTCGTCATATCTTTGGTTTTTTAATCAGACTGAAATGTATACTTTGCAACAAATTGCCGTGTCTCTTTTTCTGCCAAAGTAATTACAGCGTTTCTTTTGACATCAGTTCAGCAAGAGAAACGTGTAGTTAATGGTGGATAAATCATGAAGTGTCTTCTGTTGTCATATTCCAATTAATTGTACTTTCTTTGTTGATTCATTAACGGTCCAATATCCATTCTATGTATATCTTCCAGCTACAGTTACAGAATACTAAATGCCCTCTATACCTCAGTAAAGAAATGCAGTATTAATACAGTTACTCTAGAAACAACGTATGTATAATTAAAAATACATGTAATTGGTTTGGCAGGAAAATAAATGAGGCTTCTTTTTGCAAAGTATACACTTCATTCTGATTAAAAAACGAAAGTTGTCACACAACTGTAGCAGATTATCTGTATTCACCAAATGAATATATGAAACTATTTATATCAACGCATCACTTATAACGTTCATTATCACGCTATCTCGACAATTTTCGCAGGTAATATGGATGTGGTTCATCTATATCTACCTCTACATGGATACTCTGCAAATCACACTTAAGTGCCTGGCAAAGGATTTATCGAACAACCTTCACAATAATTCTCTATTATTCCAATCTCGAACAGCTCGCGGTAAAACAAACATCTATATGTATCCGTGCGAGCTTTGTTTACCCTTATTTTATTATGATGATCATTTCTCCCTATGTAGGACAGCGTCAATAAAATATTTTCGCATTCGGGGGAGAATGTTGGCGACTGAAATTTCATGAGAAGATTCCGCCGCAATGAAAAACGCCTTTGTTTTAATGAAGTCCACCCCAAATCCTGTATCGTGATTGTGACGCTCACTCCCCTATTTCTCGTTAATACAAAACCTGCTGCTCTTCTTTGAACTTTCTCGATGTATTCCGTTAAACGTATCTGGTAAGGATCCCACACCGCGCAGCAGCACTCCAAAAGAGGCGGACAAGCGTAATGTAGGCAAGTGTGAGGGTAGGCTTCTGCGATTATCAGTGTCAATATAATTCTTCTGTGCTGTTGACCGCATTGCCGATATACAAAACTGTCCGACGTTTCGGCCACTATTGCAAGTGGCCTTCCTCAGAACTTCGTGGTGAGCTGACGGCTGAGTGAGAGACTTTAGATCTTATATTGTAACAGAGGAAGCTGTTTACGTACTTTGATAGAGTATTTGAGGGTAGGAGGAGGTCATTCTTTATTGGTCTTTATATTACTCCTTGTCATTGGTGGATAAAGACGTGCTTGATTGATGTTTACATTATTTCTTACCATTGGTGGTAACAGGTGAATTAGAAACGGGCGGTAGCTATGACGTAGCGCCGTTTACTTGTTGCCAGGTTCAGGCTGCGGCGTGCCTACGCTCTGTGTACGCACGACCACAGCGGTCTCCCGAGCACCTGTGTGATTTATTTTGCGCGCGCTGTCCTCCCGTAGCGTTATCACTGCTGGCAGCCAGGACGCCGGAAGCCTATACTCGTCCTCTCTATTCATGTGGCGGGTCGCTTGGCAATATCTGTCACCTCTCCAATCTCCTCCTCAATGTAAATGGCTGTTTCGCCAGTACTCGGACTTCACGGAATATTATTTCTTTATCGCACTCATCCAGGTGGAACACCGCTAACCTGGTGCGTTGTCCTAGACGGATATATCTTGCGTGCTCTGCAATTCGTTTGATGATCAGCCGCCCCGCCTCGACTACATACACCGGTCCAGATTCGTGACCGATTTCGTAGACTTCTGCGATTTTTAACTTGTCCACCACACCTTTAGTTGGGCCTAGAACGTCCTTTATTTTGTTATTGCTCCGAAAGATTGGCTTGATGCTGGCTCGGCAGAGAATTTTGCACACACGTTCAGTGACCCCTTGTACATATGGTAACAGGGCTATGTTCCGTGCTTTCTTCTGCTCTTCCCTGTTGCCTTCACCCTTTGTCGTCATAGTCTTATCTGTCATATTCTTGCCATGACCATTGGCTCCAAAAATAGATCTGAGGTTTCTTAGTTCCGCCTTCAGGTGTTCGTCATAGCTGGTCCTGTGGGCCCTCCTGTTTAAATTTGTGAAGGGCGGACTTCTTCTGCACAGGATGATAGCGGGAGGAGGCGTGGTGATACCTGCCCGTGCTGGTACGTTTTATGTATACTCTGTGGCCAAGTTTACCATCAGGCTTTCCGTAGACTTTCCGTCGAGGAAAGGCAGCACCCCATTCTTTTCATTCTCCATAATAAACTGTATTTTGCTATTCTGTTGATTGAGATGTTGGTGGAACTTCTGTAGTTCTTTCTGTCGATGTGGCCAGTTGACGAAGGTGTCATCAACATATCGGAGACAGCAATCAGGGCGTAATGGTGCGGACTGGACAGCTGTTTCTTCAGATGCCTCCATGAAGATGTCTGCTGCAACAGGCGAGAGAGGGGAACCCATAGCTACATCGTCCGTCTGTTCATAAAATTTCCCTTTCCACCTCATATAGGTGGTCGTTAAACAGTGGCGCATTAGATTGCAAATGTCAGTTGCCACACGTTCCTCTAAGATGATGATCATGTCTGACACTGGTACATTCGTGAATAGAGACTTCACTTCAAAACTGACCATCATATCCGTAGCTAAGACGCACTTTTCTTTTAAAAGTGTCACAAAATATGTGGAGTCCTTGACATACGAATCTATGTGGCTCACTAGACGTCGTAGCTTCGGTGCAAGTACTTTTGCTAGTCTGTAGGTCGGTGAATTAATACTATCCGCAATGGGTCTCAAAAGAAAATCCTTTCTGTGGATCTTTGGTACCCCATACATCCTAGGTAACGGTGGAACTTGTGAGATGAGTCTTTTGGCCCTGCTGAAGTTCATTCTAGATTGTTTCAGCAGTGCTTGTGTCGATTTAATTATCTTGGGTGTCGATCACCCTATAAATAGATTCTCTAATGTAGTGCCAAATTCTTACAGCTGACGGCCCGTATAAAATAGAAGAAGGTAAGAATATCTGTTTGCAAGTGCTTTTTTTTTTTTAAATGAGAGGAGGCAGTACATTTGTATTAGCCTCGACAACAACAACAGGAAACTGGGTGAATCGTACCTCTTCCTGACAGGGAAGCTGTAGATGGAAGACTGGGAGAAGGTCGACAGGTCAACCTTTCAACAAACCACAAGATCGAGAGACAATATCACTGTCCGTCAGATGAGGAAGTTCCCCAAACTGCAGCCGAAATCGATGGAAGAAGAACCGATGTTGGACACATGATGGACAGTGGTAAACCTCCCCAGCCACACCTTAAGTGACGCAACCACTCAAATTCTGGCTAAGGAGTGAATTTGGGAATTGCACCACAACAAGTCCCGAAAGAGGATATAATTGAATCTGATGAGACCTCGGTACGTCATCTGCCACAAGCTGAAGTGGAGAAGATCCGACAAGAAACGGTACAAGTCTGACTCAGGCACAGCCACCCAAACAAAACATCAGCAGGGACGAAAGCCATGCTATCGTGGAGCTGAAGAAGAACCCTCATTTAGCAATGATACAGGCAGACAAGGACAATGCCACCATGGTACTGGACACAATAAGTGGGACAACAAGGGCATCAGCAAACGCTGTGGGTTACCTACATCAGGGGCAAGTATACATTCAACCTATTGTTTCTTCGGATTGACAGGTCCTTAATCTATTGTCTGCTAAGAGTATTTTTGATTGAGAGGTCCTTAACCTATTGCTTGGTTAGGTGCTTTTCCAAGAAACCCGCACCCATCCTCCACTCCCTCCTCCTTTCCCTCCCTCTCCTCTCCCCCTCCATCCACCAGGGAACTCCCCCTCGCTCATACAAACAAGCTTTTGATATCAATTTGATTGGCTAGTTAATTAAATCCATCAATTAATGAAGCCCTCCCCATCTGGGAAACCCCACCGCCCCCAGCCCTCCCCATTCCCCACCCACTTGCAAATTGAAGGAAAAAGACTCAGATGATTGGTCATTTGTAGGGAAATCGATTGCACTCTATGGAATATATTGTTCAAACAATTTAGACAATGTGTGAAATATTGTTTATTTAAACAATTTATAGGATATGAGACTGTGTACAGAATATAATTTACTTATTTATGTAAAGAATTTGGCAGGAAATAGATTGAAAATAGATTGCAATGTATGGAATATTGTTTAAATAATTTAGACAATGTGTGGAATATTGTTTATTGATATAATTTACAGAATAAGAGGTGATGTATGGAATATTTATACAGCTGCGATGTTTTTTCATTCTGATCGCATAAGGAAACATGTATTTACACTGTCACACAAAGCTTAAACATATCTGAAAACTTTCTCGTGTCTCACGATGTGTGCAGGCTGCATGGAGTCGGGACGCACCGAAGGGATTTTGGAAACGCCAGTGGGCTCGCCGCACCACTGTCGGCTGCCGGCTGCCATCTCAGGTGGTTTGTATGCATGAACCAAGCTGTCGGATAGCAGCACACGCGAGAGATGCCTTCCTTCCAAAGCAAATATCTAATTGGGAGCGATCCTGAAATACTGCTGAAGCTTACTGGAAGAAATGCTGTCTGTGATTTGGAATCAAGTCTATCCATTCAACCTCATACTTGCGTTGGATCCTATGGAGATGTCTTTTAATGATTACAGCCACTGGTAATCATATTCGTGATACACTCATATCCCAAAAAGAGTCACCTTTTTTCAAACCTATCTGCTACAGCAAAACGAATGGCGGTTTTTAGACAGTCCCTCTGCATCTTGTAACTGTTCCTCAGTCTCTGCCCCACCCTCCCTGCAGCTTTGTGCATGTGATCACTCCAGTTTTTGTCGGAACTGAACAGATGCTGGAAAGAGGTATATTTACCACCTTCTACAACCCATGCAGAAACAGTTCGCGCTGAGTAAATGCGACCACACCATGTTTTGACCACTCAGTGGAAATGGGAACATCTTGTCGTAGATCAGCCAACTGTGTACGATGTGTACGGCCAGCGCCAAATGAAGCTTTCTGCTGCAACGTGAGGTAGTATAAAAAGACAGTATGAGCAGTTATAGTGGTGTTTCTTATTGGGAAAGTAGAAAGACCCCACATCACATAGGAACTGGAAGAAAGAACAGGATTTTGCTACAGCATTGTGATGCATCTCCAAACTACATACAGGTACTGCAGTCTGAAAGAGGTCTGCATCCCTTTGGATGCATTCATGTCTGTCACCCAGACATCCTTCGATCATCGTTATTTTGTACTGTCCAACAGGGATAAACTGCGAACTATAAAAACTCTGCAAACATCATCTAATACAGAACTCGATAAGATATTACCGTGTACCTCTCTTCCAATATATACACTGCTGGCCACCGTAAATGCAACACCCTGAAGGAAGTATCCGAATCAAGTGAAATTTACACCATAGGTTTGCAGCGATGAGATATGCAACTGATTAGAATTTCAGCGCAGACGCACATCACGCGCGCCTGTGGCGCCACCTCATAGCGCCATTTAAGGCTTGGCGATTTCGACGAGTGTACGTTCGGCACGTGTGTTTATCTTGTGGTTGTTTCACAAGACGATCAGTTATGCCTCGTAGACAACAGTGAACATCTTTTGATTAACTATCCGAGTTCGACAGAGGAAGGATAGTGGCTTACCGAGATTGTGGATTATCATACAGAGAAATCGCTCGTCGTGTTGGACGAAACCAAACAACTGTAATGCGGATATGTGACCGTTGGATGCAGGAGGGTACGACGGACCGACGTGGTCGATCGCATTCACCTCGATGCACCACTGCACGTGCTGATAGGCAAATTGTGCGCATGGCAGTGACGGATCGCTCAGTGACATCCCGAACCAAAGCACAGCACATTCCGTCTGTAACGCATTATCCAGTGTCTGTGCGTACCATTCGACGCCGTTTACAACAGAGTGGTCTGTCCGCAAGACGTCCATTGCTTCGTCTACCATTGACGCAGAACCACAGACGTCTCCGTCGCCAATGGTGTGATGACAGACGGATGTGGACGCCAGAATGGAATGACGTTGTCTTTACTGACGAGGCACGCTTCTGTCTGCAGCACCACGATGGTCGGATTCGAGTGTGGAGACACCGTGGAGAGAGGATGCTGGACAGCTGCATTATGCACCGCCACACTGGTCTTGCGCCGGGTATTATGGTATGGGGAAGTATTGGATATTACTCTCGCACACCTCTAGTACGCATTCTACATCTACATCTACATCCATACTCCGCAAGCCACCTGACGGTGTGTGGCGGAGGGTACCTTGAGTACCTCTATCGGTTCTCCCTTCTATTCCAGTCTCGTATTGTTCGTGGAAAGAAGGATTGTCGGTATGCCTCTGTGTGGGCTCTAATCTCTCTGATTTTATCCTCATGGTCTCTTCGCGAGATATACGTAGGAGGGAGCAATATACTGCTTGACTCTTCGGTGAAGGTACGTTCTCGAAACTTTGACAAAAGCCCGTACCGAGCTACTGAGCGTCTCTCCTGCAGAGTCTTCCACTGGAGTTTATCTATCATCTCCGTAACGCTTTCGCGATTACTAAATGATCCTGTAACGAAGCGCGCTGCTCTCCGTTGGATCTTCTCTATATCTTCTATCAACCCTTTACTTTAAATAGCCGGCGCTACATATCAGAGGTGCTGGAGCCAGTTGTCCTTCCTTACCTTCAGGGCTCGGCCACAGACATATTTCAACAGGATAATGCGCGACCACACGTGGCACGCATTGTCCAAAGGTCCATCGTCAATAACCAGATTGAATTGCTTCCCTGGCCGGCTCGCTCTCCGGATCTTTCGCCGATAGAAAACATGTGGTCCATGGTTGCTCAACGAGTGACCCAGATTACATCCCCAGCTGCCACACCAGATGATCTTTGGCAACGTGTGGAAGCTGCTTGGGCTGCTGTACCCCAGGAACACATCCAACGTCTCTTTGACTCAATGCCGAGACGTGTGGCAGCGGTGATCTCCAACAATGGCGGCTACTCTGGCTACTGATTCTGGCAGGAACCACATGTCACAGACGTCTGTAAACGTAATCATTTGATACTTAGTCAACATGTTATCTACAAAATAAATTTTGTTGTGCTACCTCTTGTCTTTCTTGGTGTTGCATTTACGGTGGCCAGCAGTGTATTTCGAAATCAAATGCTGTCTGCGTGCTGACATCAAGCATACGTGGCGATCCTATTAAATATTCAGGTACTGGTTGATTGGAGCAGGTGACCAGTGATCAAAGTCCATTCCACGGACCAGTGTAAAGTTTCATCACATGTGCTGTAGGAGGACCATATCCCACAGACTATCAGTCGCAAGAGAGAGTCTCTGTGTTGTTGTTTGATACAGTGTTTTTTTCTGCTGTGCCACGTCCAAGTAGTGTATGATTACAGCTACATACACCGCCATCATTTTGTTTTTCCACCACGACTTCAAGGTCTGTGTCAGGTGCCAAACCAACATTAACACATTTTGATCCATTGGCTCTCACAGAAAACTGAACCTCGCTTGGTGTAAATTATGCTGCTGCTGCTTCCACAATACACAGGATGATTGAAATAGAAAGCTAGGGGCAGTGTTTCTTATTGACAAAAAAAATGTGCAAGACATCGCGACGTAGGGAAACTGTAAGTCTTTTGCGGCATTGTGGGGCATTTCCAAACAGCTGCTCGAATGTGATTGATGACCTCTGCATTTAAAGTTGTCTTTCGCAGTGACATGGTAGCAGATATCTAGGTGTCCCATTTTGATTGATCCCCCATTGATGTCCTGTACATTTAAAGTTATCTTTCACAGTTATGTGGTAGCAGATACCTAGGTGTCCCATTTCGATTTATACCCTATACTGCAGTCTCGTATGCGGTCACTGTTTCAGTGCAGGCCCTCCCTGGAGGGTGTCGCTTCCACCAAGACTCTCCATGCCAAACAAGTGATGTCTGTCAACCATTATGTGGCAATCAACAGCATACTAGTGGACGGATGGGATGGAAAACACACCTTCGATGTACTGTAATAAGCACCACAGTTGATAATGCGATCAATTTCAGCAATTTTACCAGTTTCTTCCATAATTTCAATACCAACCAATGACACGGCAACGTGCTTTCCAATTTCTATATCATCGCTAAACCACCCCTCTACTACTTTGCGAGCACCATATACTAGATTGTGAATGTAGATAGATGACAGTGCAGTACGTCCATTCATTATTAATTCTGTAACATATATATATAACAAAGAATACCAGACAATGATCTACGTATTTATAGTACTGTGCTTCGATCATAGTGCATAATTTACGATTACGATTGCCGATCTTTCCCTATGTGGGTGAGAGTCACAGAGCATTCTTGCATTCTTAGGATAAAGTCAGAGATTGAAAGATCTCCCGGCATTTCCTTTGACCAACCCTTCCTGCAACACTGTCACTGATTTAATTTGCAGCTGGCCAGAAATAGGAGGCTACATTCCACGTCTCGTCAAGAAACAGAGCAAGCCGAGTCAGTAATTACTGTTCTGCACCAATCTTCCTCACGGCACCCATCCAAGTGCACAAGATTTCTACAGATGTGCGCATGTCGAGAAGGTCCCAATCTTCCTCATGGCACCCATCCAATTGCACAAGATTTCTACAGATGTGGGCATGTCGAGAAGGTTAGTACTCCTTATCAGCATATAGTAAGTGAGAAAGTGTTTTGATGACATAAAAGATGGTTACGGAGAACAAACGTGTGGTTTTTAGGCTTAATGGAGCTCCAGACGGTCATAGTTTTTAGCATTTTACATAAATCGGCGGCGCTATCAATTCCAAAGTATTATTCTAGTTTCCAGGGTCAGTACCAAGAATATATTGGTAAGAGAAAATTGATCGTGGAACATAAACACATACATTAATAAGGATACACGGGTTTGTACTTAACACGTGCTATAATGCTAGAGCAGTGCGGCTTCCGACCTATTAGTCGTGAGGAATGCGATGGTGTTAATATTCCAGTGTAATAAATATATTCCCAGCGCATGACATACATTCTCCCTGCAAGCTTCTCTACAATAAACTATGATGACAAAGTGATAAAAATACTACCTTTCACACCAAACAACACATCGATTCTATGTAACGCAAACAGTAAATAGCTTTCCAGAGGTGTAGGACGGCTACCGTTTACGAAGTTCAAGAACAATTGTGGTTCAGAATTATGATATGACCACAACAGCACTATAAAATGATAGTCTACAGCCAAAAATGCGTAGGAGGTAACAGTCTTACCACACTTTACCACTATGTCTTTTTCCACAGCTGTTTCAAAGAGGAAGACTGCACTGTAGTTCCTTCTCTAGTTTGTCGCACAGATGAGAAAATGGTAGATATCGAAATAGACGACAGAGGGATAGCGAAACAATTAAAATCGTTCAAAAGAGGAAAGGCCGCTGGACCTGATGGGATACCAGTTCGATTTTACACAGAGTACGCGAAGGAACTTGCCCTCCTTCTTGCAGCGGTGTACCGTAGGTCTCTAGAAGTGCGTAGCGTTCCAAAGGATTGGAAAAGGGCACAGGTCATTCCCCTTTTCAAGAAGGGACGTCGAACAGATGTGCAGAACTATAGACCTATATCTCTAACGTCGATCAGTTGTAGAATTTTGGAACACGTATTATGTTCGAGTATAATGACTTTTCTGGAGACTAGAAATCTACTCTGTAGGAATCAGCATGGGTTTCGAAAAAGACGGTCGTGTGAAACCCAGCTCGCGCTATTCGTCCACGAGACTCAGAGGGCCATAGACACGGGTTCACAGGTAGATGCCGTGTTTCTTGACTTCCGCAAGGCGTTCGATACTGTTCCCACAGTCGTTTAACGAACAAAGTAAGAGCATATGGACTATCAGACCAATTGTGTGATTGGATTGAAGAGTTCCTAGATAGCAGAACGCAGCATGTCATTCTCAATGGAGAGAAGTCTTCCGAAGTAAGAGTGGTTTCAGGTGTGCCGCAGGGGAGTGTCACAGGACCGTTGCTATTCACAATATACATAAATGACCTTGTGGATGACATCTGAAGTCCACTGAGGCTTTTTGCAGATGATGCTGTGGTGTATCGAGAGGTTGTAACAATGGAAAATTGTACTGAAATGCAGGAGGATCTGCAGCGATTTGACGCATGGTGCAGGGAATGGCAATTGAATCTCAATGTAGACAAGTGTAATGTGCTGCGAATACATAGAAAGATAGATCTTTTATCATTTAGCTACAAAATAGCAGGTCAGCAACTGGAAGCAGTTAATTCCATAAATTATCTGGGAGTACGCATTAGGAGTGATTTAAAATTGAATGATCATATAAAGTTGATCGTCGGTAAAGCAGATGCCAGACTGAGATTCATTGGAAGAATCCTAAGGAAATGCAACACGAAAACAAAGGAAGTAGGTTACAGTAGGCTTGGTCGCCATCTGCTTGAATACTGCTGAGCAGTGTGGGATCCGTACCAGATAGGGTTGATAGAAGAGATAGAGAAGATCCAACGGAGAGCAACGCGCTTCGTTACAGGATCATTTGGTAATCGCAGAAGCGTTACGGAGATGATAGATAAACTCCAGTGGAAGACTCTGAAGGAGAGACGCTCAGTAGCTCGGTACGGGCTTTTGTTAAAGTTTCTGGAACATACCTTCACCGAAGAGTCAAGCAGTATATTGCTCCCTCCCACGTATATCTCGCGAAGAGACCATGAGGATAAAATCAGAGAGATTAGAGGCCACACAGAAGCATACCGACAATCCTTCTTTCCACGAACAACACGAGACTGGAATAGAAGGGAGAACCGATAGAGGTACTCAGGGTACCCTCCGCCACACACCGTCAGGTGGCTTGCGGAGTATGGATGTAGATGTAGATGCCCCTGGTAACCTTCTTCTTGCACACAGAAGTCATGACATGATGTTAGACTGTATTGCTCATGTGTGGGATAATATTTCCGTTTTGCCTTGGTGCCACTTCTCTAGAATACCTCCTCTCTCCGCTGTTAAAATCTGTATATGTAGCACCAGTCTACTCTCCTCCTATAGAAGACACAATTTATTGATTTTGCTCAGTGACCATTTCGTGGCATTTGTCTCTAATTTCACGTGTTCTCAGTCAATTTCTGTAATTTTATTAGGTTTTCGCGATTTTACATATTCCACGGTATTTACCTCAATTTTTACGTATCTCACATAAATTTTTCGTGATTATACCAGATTTTCCTCGAATTTGACCGATTTTATGTCATTTTCTATATTTTTTCCACACTTTTCCATATATACATGGTCATATTGCTGACGTACGAATGTGCTGTTTGATTTTACACGAGAAATATTTGCACGTTTTATGCACCAACCTACTAAAAAATCCTAAGACTTGCCCTCTCCCTGATAAACCACTTGTATGTATTTAGGATAGCACGAACATGAAAAGTGTAGTAACAGTCGCTTCGTACCTATATGAAACTGAATACTCGATTTACGTCAAAAATGGAGAGAGCAATGGACTGCTTCACATACATCTTCGTTCGTCTAGGGGAGGGTACTGAAACAGTTTTTCCACCGATGGACATGTTTCATCACACATGAGTTTTAAGTCCTTTGATGACTGTGGTTTGGAGAGGTTTGCTGTTGATTATCGCAGATAGATAGTGCTTTAAGTTACACGCAGAACACGCAGTTGTATACGAGTCGATCACAGGTTATACCACACAACTGATACACCCCGACAGAACAATGCAAAAAACGGTTAAATGCGTGACGAATTGCCTGCAGCAACATATCCCTCTCTCCCTCTCAACCGATCAATCCATCTTCTATCTATAGTCCTTTAACGCAGATCCGTATCAGTTTAGCGGCCGATGGCTCTCTTTTCCAGGAAAGCATCAAAGACAGGAGTTGTCTTGTATGTATCACAATTACCTCAACAGACATACAGTAAAATGTTGTTAAAAAACGATATAGCAACTGTTTGTTAGCTGACACCGCAAGGTTGTGATTCGCGGAGAGTACAGAGAAGCACATTGTAAATACTGTTTGTTGGAGTTTAAAACGCCTAATCAGTGCTGCGCAGGGTCAAACACGCGATCTATTCTGTTGTTGTACATTGAAGTCACCCAGCTCGTAATACAACTCTCTCTAGCTAAGGACACTTTATAAAAATCTATAAGGTGTTTACCGATAACTTTGGGGTCACATTTGGCTTGTGATCCGACATATATAAATGTATTACTCTGCATTTGTGGTCAACCACGTTAAACATTCTATTCCAACTGTCTTATCGCTGCCGAAAAAAAAAGACTGGTTCCCTGGTTCCCGATGCTTCCATGCCAACTGTCTCGTATTCCTCTTGCTGTCGCATGTTCGATCCCATGTACAAGAATTGTCCTGCACCAAGCACAAGACATGAAAGTATTTCCCCAATTTCCTCGCATTTAGGCGTATTTTCCCTC
This sequence comes from Schistocerca piceifrons, assembly GCF_021461385.2. Classification (NCBI taxonomy): domain Eukaryota; kingdom Metazoa; phylum Arthropoda; class Insecta; order Orthoptera; family Acrididae; genus Schistocerca; species Schistocerca piceifrons. The sequence continues at coordinate 578,472,688 of NC_060149.1, forward strand.
AATTTACACCTGTTTTCCTTCATTTTTCGTAATTTTACAGATTTTATGTCACTTCTGCCCATGCCATCATGACATGACGTCTCGCTCTGTGTTCTAAAATTGCTTGTAAATGTAGTACAATCGTCAACACCTAGCGCAAATGCACTATTTCTCTGGTCGGACGGCATAATATAGCACTGTACTCGAATGCATCCAGTCACCTCCAACCAGATATTCGACAGTTGCAGTGCGTTTGCTCTGTTTTCTGAATGTCTTTCTGTGCGTGTGATATCAGTGATGTTCCGCCTGGCGGGTGGAAGCGGTGGCTAGGGTACAACTGATATGATTCTTGACTTGGAGCGGTAAACAGACTTTTTTTGTTTCATTGCGGCGATTCCTTTTAGAGATATTTCATTCTGTGACCTACATAGGTAGAGACGACCATCGTAACAAAATCAGATGTATTACCGAATTTGTAAGCGGCCGGCCGCTGTGTTCGAGCGGTTCCAGGCGCTTCAGTCCGGAACCACACGGCTGCTACGGCCGCAGGCTCGAATCCTGCCTGGGGCATGGATGTGTGTGATGTCCTTAGGTTAGTTAGGTTTAAGTAGTTCTAAGTCTAGGGGACTGATGACCTCAGATGTTAAGTCCCATAGTGCTTAGAGCCATTTGAACCATTTTTTTCGAGTTTGTAAAGTGATGCATGGTATAAACCTGATATTTATAGCTTCTCTGTGCTGCTACCTTAAGAGACGTCGTACGTGGCGACGGATTTGGTTACTTTAGGGGAGTTCGAAAGTGAGGAGGCGTCCTGTGATAGAGGTAGATCGTAGCACTTAATCATGAGCCAAAAATAAATTTAATATTCTATTTTTGTGATACATGATGTAACAGATAAGAAAAGATTTTTTTCCTATCTGATGAGAAAATACTTAGAGGAGATGCAGGCTATGCCATACTGTTACAGGATTTTCACAACAAATAACGATACTTCAGCAACGTGAGAACGCGTGTAAGCTTGTCTTCTAAAATAGCCCGTATAAAAGGCAGAAATCTACTTTTCACGTGAGAAATACGTGTTGTATGGTCAACAACAATTGATAACATTCGAACTTGTATCACTGCAATCATCCCCGGATGCCCTCCGTGGCCAGGGGTGGTGCACTCTGGCATAAATGCGCGTCCACGACTGCGGCTGCGACCGCAACGGTAGTTTTCACTGACTATGGACATCGGGAAATGAGTGCGCAGGATGTGCGAGCGTTTCAGTGATCTCCGAGATCAAGCCATGACAGCTACTGCTACAGACTGGAATGTGGTTTAAGTGTGTCGTGTTTAGTGTTTCTCAATACATTTCAATGGACTCTGCCTTCAGCGGTATTTGTTGTTGTCTGTACCCTATCACGCTGTAGTCCCTTCCTTCTTCCCGCCCAGGAAAGACATATTTATTGAGAGTTGACGCCCTGGTACCAGCGAATCCACCTATGTTATTAAGAAGTACGATGTAATGCTCCTTCGGACCTGCATGCAAGCAGGCTCTGCTCTTTCGTACTGTGTTGTTTGTCCAGTCCATGACAGATGATTTTTGACGGCAATTTTTTTGTCTATATTTGGGATGAGTGAAGTGTTACTAATAACTGTGTTAATTTAATAATATACATGACAATAAATGTATCTTTTGTATCGTCCCTTAAACATTAATGTTAGAAGCTTAACATTTAAATAAACCATAAATGGTCTTTTTGTAGTGGCCTTTACCATGCATTAAAAATAAGGATAAATCTCAAGAAGACAGAACCTTTGGAGAAAAACACTTTAAGAGTGAAAATGTGACTTTATACAATGTCTAGTCGCATTACTGTGACCCGGGGTAAAAACTGAGTAACTACTTTTTGCAGCGCGGATCGCTGCGAGACGTGCAGCAAGTGTCAGTGAGGTTCTGCAAGATACCGGAACCATGTCGTCCAGTGTTGAGGTCAGCTGCGCTTGGGTTCTCGGTTGAGGATCTATGGCGCCAACAGCCCGATCGAGATGGTTCCACAGATTCTCGATTGGGTTTAAATCTGGGGAGTTTGGTGGGCAGGGAAGTACCGTAAATTCATCCTGGTACTCTTCGAACCATGCACGTACACAATGAGCTGTGTGATTCGTTGCATTGTCTTGTTCGTACATGCTAAGGAGAAATAGACTGCTTGTAGTGGTGGTCATGGTCCCCGAGGATAGATGCATACTTGTGTTGATACAGTGTGCCTTCCAGAATGACGAGATCACTCAGGAAATTCAACGAAAACATTCCCGAGACCACAACGCTGTCGCCTCCAGTCTGGACCCTTTACTTTCAGGCATTTCAAGCTGTACACGCCAAGGGACACCTGTCCGCACGAACATAAAACCATCTGTCGCCACTCAGTGGACGTCCAGATGCGATATTAGCGTGAAAATTCCAATCTTCGTCCCCGTTGAACAGCAGTCAGCATCGGCGCATAAACCAGGTGCCTGCTGCGGATGCTCATAATAAGCTACGTTAACTGAACAGTCGTTGAGAAGACACTGTTGGTAGCCCCTCGGTTCATCTGGGCGGTCAGTTGCAAGTCTGTTCGGCCGTTCAAATCTCCGCACCCGTGACACAGCCCTGTCATATATGGCCCGTGATGCACCACTGGTTTGCCTCGGCACCGGTCTCAGATAGCGCCATTTTGCCATGCACAGTACACTTTAACTACGGTGGCATGTGAACTGTTTACAGACTTAGCCGTTGCGGAAATGTTTCCACCCTTGACCAAAACCCAATGACCACGTCATTTAGACTGCTCTGTTGAAGCATAACGACAACGACTGAACTGTTTTCTGCGCTTTTTAGACCCTCCACTGCTGGCGCTGCCACTTGCCGCCAGTGAGTGGTTATTGGATGTTGACGTCCAACATACGTGGTGGTCACATTAATCTCATCTGACCGTGTAATTTTGCTTTAGATTCATATTTCATTTCGGCAGTAGTTCCAAAGGGTTGCCAATCCTTTCCCTGACAGTACACACCTACAAATTATGCCTTAAAACAAGAAATTTTGAGATTATTTTCAAATTATGTTCACCAGGAAACAGCAAAAATTGATAACATTGTGAAGGAAACTGAAAACTGTTGAATATGGCGAAAGCACTCAAAGTCACCACGGCGGACCTTTTTTTCTGCCATAAGGCAATAGCAGTTTAACTTGTTCAACGTAATGTTATGGGGTGAAATCTCCCAAATTACTGAAAATATTTGCAGCTCGCGTTACGATCTGACCACTTGCTGTTTTGGAAATGACGCAAAGACATAACAAGGTTTCATGAAAGCGCCTTACAAGTATGTTCATGTTCACATCCAGTACTTATTTGTCGCTGTGAATATGAAATTAAATTATTGCTACAGCTCAAGGCGAAGCAGTTCACTGCGTAATGGCCCCTGCAGTTAGTCAGGCAGCGATCAATGTAAAAATTTGTGACACCATAACATTTGGTATATTGCTTTTCTTTCCAAGGTGAAAGTTAGACATGAAAGAATTCATATTCTGGAGGATGCCACTTTGGCACTCTTGAGCATGAGTTTTTATGTCTTCATATATTTCGTCTTATTACATAATATATGGTGTGGATTATTTACTGACGGTATTGAAATATCACGAAAACCATGCGTTGGATCGAAGAAAGTGAGTCATAAAATGTGTTACACTAGTAGTGGGAAAGAGAATGACAGGAAAAATTTTCCCACCTCGCTCCCTCCTCTCCATTACGAGTGTTATGGGGGTGGCAATTTTAAACTCTTAAATTACACCTTTTATTTTTTTGTTGCAGATTCGGATTCCTCATGAAAATTATATAAAATTTACCGATGGCTGATGTTCCTTTTTTAGATATATGTGTTCTCACTATGTTGTCAGACAAAGCACGGCGAAAAGCAGTTAGACGTTTACATATGGTAGTCACAGCTCTCCCTTGCACTTTCTTTCCTACTGATCTCTCTAATACAGATGAACTTCAGATAACTTTGGAGGAAATTAGAAATAATCCTATCAGTAGGTTATGGATGGTATGCTTATTTACCGCGTGATAATTTTCCATCTCCTCATAATATGGCAAAGAGAAGGGGACTGGTTGTTAGAAACGCATTGCATAAACGTATGCTTCCATACTTTTTTGCAACCGCTCACTGGAATTATGCTAGCTATATGACAACTCACGTACCAGAAATGGAAAATTTTATACATTGCCAGAAGGTACGAAAATTCTTCTAAGAAAAGGAGCCAACATACGTCGACACAAACCCGAGTTTTGAAATTCTGTACCTCTCGACCAGTTTGGTGAACAGACCTACATCCACTGTGGGAAAGCGAAAGGGCGTCTTGCAGGGATGACGCTGTATACTGATCAGATAGCTGGATGCGTACCTTCGCAACACATAGGCAGTGAAGTATGCTTGTCAGTGGGCCTAATGTTTCGAATATCAAGAGGAGTAGTAGCCATTTCTCATAACGAGACGAGAAGTCGTAGACAAATGTTAGATGCTCACGGCAACAAGATAACACAATTCGCTCTGTCACAATACATGCATCCTTCGTTTGTTGAAGATGATACTGCAGTCAACATTCTGGCCAGAAATCTGGTAAAAGAGTAAATGTTCACGATGCTCTAGATACTGGTGATAGAATGGCCACTGCTCTCAGAAACAGATTACTTGCTCGCTTATAAGACATGATTCACAAAGAGGTAACAACCACGGCTGTAATGAAGAAAACCAATACACTTGGAAAAAAAGAAATTTATGATTCAGGAAAGACATATTGTTAAGTTGTTACATTAATTTGTTATGAAAGCGGTGCTGATATTCAAGACCATAAAAGTGGGTTAAAAGCTGTGAGCTATCTGAGGAAGTTAACCTTGCATTACTGCGCAACTGTTTCACCAGGTATCCAGTCTAGCTTACCAAATTCCCAACCAGACTAACATTAATTATAATCTTTTAGTACTCATCTTACGATAACCGGTGATATATATATATATATATATATATATATATATATATATATATATATATATATATATATATATGAAGACAATTTAAATAAAAAGAAATAAATCAGTTTATATTTGGACATTTATTTTAACATTGATCATTGTTCCGTTAAAATTTCAGCATATCAAACTTGATTCATAACTAAACTGGTGCCTTATTTAGGATTGTGTAAATGTGAGTTTGTAATCTTACGGAACACGTCAAATAGGGAGCCAAGATTGGGAGACTACATACAACACTGCATTCATAAAATAACACACGAAGAACGTTGAAACATATGCAAGAGGAAATTAACCACAACCAACCGATTCAATTTTCACCAAAAGAAGTTACGTTCGTAGCGCAATCCTGTCCGTCATGAAATTACCACACACTGGTATACTAAATTCATAATAACTCTCTGTGAAATCTTTCCGAAAAGAATAGCTGAGGGCTACTTTGATGCTTACACCACATGCTTCACGTGGTCAACTTGGTTTACACAAAGAGTGTAATTCCACAATAATTTTGATAATTAATATAAATTACATCAAAACGCAATTTACAGAAGGAAAACCTCGAACTGGTTACTATCGTCTCACTATTAACCTGATGGGTCAAACAATTGTATAAGCACGTGGTACTGGTCTCACAAAGTACGCCCCACGTGGGTTGAACATAAAGAAAAGTTGCTATATTGAAAAATATCGTCAAGACAAGACGTTATAATCTCACGCACATTTGCATTTAAGATTGATAATCTTAGTTAGACTTACTGATCAACACATGGTTCCACTTTACTCACAAAGTAGTGACAAAGCAACTACCGGAAGATATTCTGAACTTCACACTCAAATTACACTGTGTTGCAATTTAAGATAACATTAGATATTTTAGAGCTAAACCTGAAATAAAGGTGATTAAATTTTCAGTTAGGCTGAACTTAAGAAATCCATTGTCCTACGGACTTAGCAGACACGCGCTTAGCCGGAGATCTTACCACTTCAGACGCTCGCCGCGGACAGACTGACTTGGGCTCCTACCGAGCGTGCTAACAGATACAAACGGAAGTGACCAGAGAGGCAGCTTCCTATACCAACATGACAAGGAACGGACAGGACCATACCACAGTCTAATATAACAGTCGCGACACTTCGCCTCGATTTTGTTGCCTACAGCGCCAGCAGCGCCCCAAGCGGCTGGTAGGTTACACTGTGAGTTCGGCGCGATCGTGAAGGAGAATAGTGGTTGTTTATTTTGATTTTTACAATGGCTTTTACTGGCGGGAGCGTTTGTAGCGCAATAAATTGCACCAACAACAGGAAGAAGACACCAAAGCTGTCTTTTTTTAGGTTTCCTAAGGATCCTGAGAGGTATAACCATCATGTTACTAAACTGTATCGTCAGGATTCACTTGCAAACTATATGTGTATAAATGATGAATGTTTCGTTTTAGGAGCAGAAAATGGCTTGTTAATAGCAGGCGAGAAGACCTCATGAAGAAAGACCCAGTGTACCTGTATAGTAATATTAGGTTTTGTTCGCTACATTTCGAACAAAACCAGTTCATGAACGCAGACAACAACAAACTCGTGTGGAATGCAGTACCCACCCTGTTTGACATTCCAAATAAGCCACCTCAGCTGACGATGAAGAGGAAACTGCCACAAAGATTCGACAGTCAATCTAAAGCAGTAAAACAGTCCTATGACACAGAAGCAGCTGGTTCAGCTCACCATGTATCAGTGCCAGATTCGTGTGAATCGTCAACACAGACCTGCTTTGACGATGAAGTGGTTAGATTAAGTGCAGCTGTTCGTGTCTTGCAAAAGCGTGTGAAGTGTCAGAATGTGCAAATCACTAGACTTCGAGTGAAACTATTACGGGACAAGGAAAGTGCCTACAGACAGCGACAGAAATTGTATCAGAAGGAGCAAGTGAACAAGGACAAACGAATGTTAAAGACTATAGGATCCCGATATTTAAAAAAAGATGCCCTTGACTTGTTGTTAAGCCAGATTAGCATGCCATTGAAAGAGAAACGTGCTGCAAGATGGAAAGACGAAAATAAGCTGTTTGCTCTAAATTTACTATATTACAGCACTCAGGCATACAGGTTTTTATCAGAATGTTTTATGCTTCCATCAGTGCGTACACTACAAAGGTATGTGGAAGGCATACAAATAAAATGTGGGATAAGTGACAATATATGCCATCTTTTAAAGCAAAAGGTGCAACATTTTTCTGATAATGATAAACTTGTGAATATGTCATTGGATGAAATGTCGCTAATGGCAAATTTGACATATGACAGCACTTCTGACACTGTTATTGGTTTTGAGGACTTGGGGTTTACACGCACAGCTAAAATTGCCAACAGTGTGTTGGTGATAATGATTAATGGCATTTTTTCATGTTTCAAACAACCATTGCTTTACTGTTTTTGTAAAGGAACAGTGGGAGCTATTCATTTGACTGCTATATTTTATGAAGTAGTCAAAAGACTTAAGGAAATTGGCTTGGTTGTGAAGACCTGTGTGACTGATCAGGGTTCAAATTTTGTGGACTGGAGAAAGAGACTGGGAATTACACAAGACAATCCAAGTTTGGTATATGAGGAGCAGAAGATCTATTTCTTCTATGACACCTCACATTTGTTTAAGAGCATCAGAAACAACCTATTTAGGTATGACATAATTCATACATCAAATGATGGTTTGGTTGGTACTGCTTCTTGGAAGGACATTTCTCAGCTCTATTCAAATGACTTGCACAGGAAATACAAGTTAGCTCCCAAGCTGACTAAAAAAGCTGTCGAACTGCCAGCTTTTTCAAAAATGAAAGTGGGTACTGCAGTTCGTGTGTTAAGCCATACAGTGGCAGCTGGTACTGACACACTTGTGTTTTGTGGTAGTATGCCATTATCTGCAACTGGCACTTCAGACTTTTGTCAGAAAGTTAATGACATTTTTGATATCTTTAATACATACAGTGTGAAAGGGCCTGTGCATCTAAGGAACTGTATTAGGAGTGATTCAGAGCATCTGGATGTTCTACATGTGATGAAGCCATGGATTCACTCTTGGAAATTTGTAGGCTCTGATGGAAAAGATTACTCCCTGAGGATAAAATGTGTAAAGGGGCTTCTAAGCAATATATGTGCTTTGGAAATGCTTGCTGCCGAGGTACTGACTGGAACAAAATTGTACTTATTCTCACGTAAAATTAACCAAGACACATTGGAAAACTTTTTTTCAACTATAAGGCAGAGAGGTGGTTTTTGCAGCAACCCATCTCCAAGGCAGTTTTGTGCTGCATTTAACAACTGTACACTAAGCAAACTGATAAATTCTTCTAATGTGGCAAGCAGTAATTGTGAAGGAATTGACTGGGGTCAGGCAATACTGGACATGAAATCTGCTCAAACATTAAAGGTCTCACAGTTGTTATGCAGTAGTGATACAAGTTCTGCAACAAAGCTACCAAGTGTGGAAGTTCCAGCAGACCTTGGAGAACAAAACAGTATGAGATATGTGTTTGGTTACATCTTGAAGAAACTTTTTTCTTTACATAATTGTGTCAAGTGCAGGAATCTACTTGTAGACAACAGCCAGGACTTAGATGCAAAGGACAAATTTTATTGCCATTTCAAAAGTTACGAAGACAATTTTGGAAGCTTGGTTATTTGCAGTGAAAATATTTGTTTATTTTTTAGGGATTGTGAAAATCAGATGGCTTCAGTTTTTGATGAACATTCTCACAAGAAAAACTGTGGTGAATTATATGTGAACTTGTTGATGGCTGTCCCAAGTTTTCCTCCTGGATGTTGTGAAGAAACTAAGCTGCTGTTAATCAAGTTATTTGTTAAAGTGAGACTCGTTTACAGGCTGAAATATTGGAATCAAGACGTAGTTTCTAACAACAAGAAAGCAAATAAGAAACTGAAGAAGTTGGCTCATTTGGGCTGCTGATTTCTTTGGTATGTATTTCGTTCACTTCTGTTGTTAGTCACTTAATTTCCCTTGCTTCTTTCGTGTGATGACATTATTTTGTCAGCACCTTCTTCACTGACAGATTGTTTGAAAATTATACAAATATTTGGTTTTTGGTGAAATGTAGTGTAATCAGCTCATTATAGTGTTTTCAGCATATTCTTCCCACTATTTGGCAGTTGCTTGTCCCACTTAGAATAATAAAAAGATGAAGGTCGTACTTGTGGCAACAGGCGAAAATGACAAACAAACGCAGTAGGCCTACAGAACGATAAACGAGCTGTCGATCGTTTTTGCAAGTAGAGGTACATGTCTGTGCTTCTGACATGTGAATCTGTGTGTTTATATTCTTTTGATATGAACGTGGTAAGCTGCAATTCTGTCCAATGTCACAAGTGTTTCTTCACGAATGTGTTGTAGCTTGCCACTCTATTCATGATTTTTGTCCGTGCTGGCGCTTATTTTAGAATCATTTTTAGAAACATATATGCCTTCTGATACCACACAAACCCTTGGAGGCAAGAAAATAACTCAAATAATGCGGAAATTACGTAGGAAATGGATGTAAACAAACATTATGCTTACGACGCGTCTGACGTTCACCTTACCTACCGCTTGGAGCGCTAGTGTCGCTCCATCTGTCAAACGGCAACAACTTTTACAGCAGTGAGTGTCGCGACTGTTATATTAGACTGTGACCATACTAAGAATAGAAACCTCTCCGCTTTTAGAAAGCGTAGCTACCTGTTCCGACGTTGGTCCTACTGTTCTCTTGCAGACAGGCTTGTCTGCTACCCTCAAGCATGCAACTAGAAATACATTTGCTCATTCATCCTCTCACACAGAAGGGAAGGGGGATGACAGTATCTTATCATATACAGTATATAATAGAAAGCGGATGTAGGTTCCGTATGAGACTGTGTGACATGAATTACATATAAACTGTGTTTTAAAGTGTAGTAGTGTGACAGATCGTTCTTGTTTATGTGTAAAAGTAACACGTTCCACTTCTCAGTCTCCTCCCAGATAGTCAGAAACATCACAGTAAATTTAGAAGAAGAATTTATGCCGTAAATGACAACATATTTAAGACATTAACATGAAAGGAATCCAACAGAGACTTTTCAATATGTTCGTTTATTAATTATCTCCCAACAAAGGAAGTACGTTCTTAAATATGAACAGTGTGCAGTTTCATTGTCAGTGTTTGATGAATACGGCAATATACGAAAAGGACACAAAGCATTTCTGCTAAAGAACTACTTCAGTTACTAATTCTCCATGTGCTCAGCTAATTGATGGCAATGCTTGTATGTATCAGATGAGATCGCCAACTAGTTCTCATGTGTACCTCCTCCACTCCACTGTGAAAGGAGATTACAACACATGTATAGTTTTCGATAGTTATGAGACTCCATCTACTAAAACCATGTACGAGAAAGAGATTCATCCGTCAGCGCTGTTATACAACTGAAAACAGCAATTTCTATCGGAAATATTGTTTTAAACAACATAAAAATGAGGAACACCTTATTGATTTACTATGCTCCATCGAATACTGAGGTAATCAAGCACATTTCGTGAATAAAAAGAAGTCATTATTCTCTCATGAGGAATCTGATGTTACGCTACTTTCCCGTGCTCTACATACGTGTTTCCAATATGGCAAGAATAGCCAAATTGTTAGTGACGTTATAGACGTATTTGTTTTAATACTATACTTGCCAGAATGCCAGTGCCCAGTACCAAAAGGGTTCGAATTGTATCATAACATGTAACAGGGCTGAATATCTCCTTATAATCAGTTCCTTCCGTTTGGGAATGTCCTTTGACCACAAGTCGAACCTTGAAGCGAACATGCCATTTCTTGCCATCTTCTTGCGTAAGACCCATCGATTCCGCAAAATCTGTGCACCAATATAACACTCAGCTAATACCCAAGAATGGTTCTCTTTTAGGGACTTTAGTTCTTCATGAATGGCCTCCAGCATCTGATTATTATTGCTACACTGCAAATCCTCAGTATGCTAGCTTGGATCCTTTTCCATGATGACAGGAGTTTGAGCTATGTACACATAATCTCCACTGGTCATCCATTCTGTTTCTTCTTTTCGCGTTTTTTTCTCACTTAATCCTTGGTTTCCACCCAAACCTGACAAAGGTGCCACAGCAATTAAAAATAAAAACAAAACAAAAAACATGAAAATAACATCAGTATTATAAAGCAGAACATTACAATGCACAATCCGCAAAAGCAAAAAAATGATAAGAGAAAAAAACATGTTTTGCAAAGAGGTTATCGCAAAAAATTCTATATCTTATAAAACTAATAATTTGTAGAATTAAAATAACTTTTTGGCACTAATTTAATCACTCTGCTATATTTAAGTTAGTTAGCAAACAATGATCACCGTGTCATTACATTGAAACTACAATTAATTATGTGATTGTTACCCTTATGGGGTTCCTCATTGTAAATATGCCCCATGCAAAGGCTAATCGATCACAGTCCAATGAGAATGAATACTTATCTGACTGATAAACGAAGCAATGCCACAGGAATGAATTTATGAAACAAAATATCACAAATCTAATACATCACACAAGAACAAACATTGATCAATAAAATAGCTCTGAAAGTACAGTAGTCGATGTCTAAAGAAAAACACCAATAAATAAAACACCTGCAAAATACAAGAGTCAAAGCCTAAAAAAAAACAATAAATAGAACACCTGCAAAATACAAGAGTCAGTCTAATAAACAACAATAAATCGAACCCCTGCAAAACACAAGAGTCAAAGTTTCTCTGACAGAAACACACGTATATGCATTGGACTAAGAACCGTATAATAACTGTTCACTGGCCCACTCAGTAGTTCCACTGTTCCGAGGCAAAATATAAGGGGGGGGGGGGGGGGTTCGTCGCCGCAGCTGTCAATAGGGATTTTTGTCCATCTGTTGTGTGCAATCCCGCCGTCTCTGCCCTCTCATGAAGTTTCTCTTGGTGGCCCGTGTCACGTACATCTAGATTTGGTTCCATGTTTGTGTTGTCAAATTCGTTCGGTATCCTCGTTTGACACGCCAGGTTGATATTCCTGGGCAAGGATGACACTTCATGGCTCTTCTTTGTGCCACCCTTAGCAACCAGAGAACACCGAACCATGATTTACTGTCGCTTGACAATGGGCTTCCACCAAGAAATGTTGATTGTCGTCGTTGACATCTGCAAGTTTCTCTGGACAGTACCTGTCAAAAGGCTCCACGCCCCTTTATCCCCTGTCTTCTGTCGTTTCACCGCGGCCGTCTCGTCACGGTCGCGTGCGTGTGGTGCTTTGCCAGCAGATGGATTTCCGCGCGGTGGACCGTTCGGCCATCTCAGGTCATCGCCTCCACGAAGGGTCGCACTGGTGCGGTCGGCCATTAGCTCCGGGTGCAAGGGAGAGTGTTTGCCCCGCAGCCCTTCTTTTGTTGGCGAGCGTGCTCCGGTAGTGGCCCGGCTGACAGTGTGTCCTGCTGGGAAACCCGCCTGTTAACACCTAGTCCTCCTCCTCGCTGCTCCCGCTGTCTCGTAAGAGTTTAGCCGGTTCGTTTTCACGTTCTCAGCTGCATTCACTGAAATTGTTCGTCATGGTTATGTGATTACAAAATGTCATACATAATACCGCTAAGTATTGTCTTTCATAATTTTTAAGAACAAAAGTGAAACTTATTCTTTTTTTTAAATAAAAAAGTTACATGAATCGACAATATAAAAATAAAAGTTAAATGACTTGACAATTTAAAAAAATTAAAGTGAAATGATTTGACAGTATAAAAATAAAAATTAAATGAACTGACAATATAATATCTAAATCCACATCACTAATGTGGTTCACTTGCGTTTTAAGAAATCAAATGCTACTTATTAATTCACTAAAATGAATAGGATTATGCCATGTGGAAGTATAGGTCAGGACAGCATAGGGTTCACATGTTATTTACACACACACACACATGCACACCTGTTGTCTATACTACAGACTAACTACCCATAAACATGTATTACTCAAAATTCTACTTCAATCCACTACTAATTAATCCAACAAGCTACTTCAATGCTACGTCAACACAGTGTTTATACCACTACAACATTGTTCTAATTCGTCCTCTTCTTGACGCTTGCGGCATATGTCTTGTCCCATGATAAATATGGAGAAACTTTCCTTAAACATACATAGTAAAAAGAACAATGGTTATTTACACGCCAGAACATTTATACCAGTTGACACACCTGATAAGAGACTCGCAATTATACATTTATAATACTCATATATTCACACATAAAACAGTAAGACAATTTAATCTAAAATTACGTTATCACAAGAATTAATCACACAGATGACTCTGAGAAGGGTAAAAATATTTTCATTATACAGGTTATACTACATTTTCTTACCAATTTCGTTCCTTCTTTAAGTTACCTTTCGCTTCCAAATCAGTTATTTCGCCTGTGGTGGTCATTCTGGACTCATTTCTCATGAATGGCAAAATTGTGGTCACCTCTATTCTGTAAAACAGTTTCATCTTAACATCCTATTGAACTTACAACTGACACAAAAGATCCGAATCCTCCTGCAGTTTAAATGACAAATGTTTTGCTTCATCCTTATTACATTAAACCAAGCTTTCCTTCGGTCCCATAATCAAAATTATTTAATCTTCCTCTACCTTCAAGAGGGAAATTTCTTCAGTTCAACTCATATAGGCTGCAGTGCATCCCGCACCAGCAAAAACAGTAAACTGTAATGCTCACAGCATCAGCAAAACACATAAACGTCACTTTTCTAGGACAAGTATTAACGCAGAGTAATTTTTCAGGCTCTGGCTCAACATCAATCAAGACTACAAAAAGGATCCATATTTCTGTTCCATTCTCCATTTGCTGGAAAACTGCTCGTCGTTTGACTACCACAACAATATTTCAGGGCCACGTAAATTACACAAACCACAATTCTTCTTTCCCCTCAAGGGAATCAATCCACTTACGAAATCCACAGATAGCACTTTACGTACTCAGCTGTAAAGAACAAAAGAGACATATATCATCAATATTAACGTACATCGGATTTTGGGAAGCCATTGGTTAAACAATCGTATTATTGCATCCTGTTTTTAGAATTCTAAACTTACTCATTTCTTTCTCAGAGTTCTCCTATCTCAAAGTATTCTTACAGCACGCATACTATAGTAAGAGATCCTCATTTATACTGACAGATACAGAATAGCAATACATAGATAGTAGCACTGAAAGCAGAATATCGGAAACAAGGCTACTAACAGCTGGGGACCTGGGTTTGCCAGACCCATAATACCCACAGATCGGATATTCCCCTGGGTTTTGCATTAATTCAACACAGATCTTGCTTCTCTCAGGAGCGACTCCTTTCAATTTACACAAAAAAACCATAAACAGCATTTTACTCGTTGACAAAGAAACCTTTTATCTTTACATTTGAACCAACCTAAATCCTAATTGCACAAGGAAAGAAAGAAAACACAAACATCACTTCAATCAATCACATAGAAACATCTTTATCATTATTTTTACCAACATATTATTCACAATGCATAAATTACAAATGTAAACTAATCAATTCTTTCTCCTCACCGTCCTCTCTACTCCTCACTGTCCTTTCTACTCAATGTATGGTTTTACGTTTGACACATGGTGTAGCCCTTTTGATTTCTTCGATCGAAGAGTTTCAACTTCTATGGCGTTTTCATGGGTAATCTTCTTTATCCGATACGGGCCGTTAAAGAGATTAAAAAATTTCTTGCAGACACCTGACCGTTTGTTAGACAGCTTGTGTGATCTGATAAGAACTTTTTGTCCTACATGAAACACTGTTTTTCTCACGTTTTTCTTATACGTCTTGACTCTGGCTTCTGCTGCACGCTTGATGTTGCGTAAAGCTGAGTCAACAATTGCGTTCCGGCGTAGTCTCGGCTCTAGTGGCCAAGGCACCACCTCTTTGATTTTGCTTGGGGGCTCCTTGTTTTTTAGCACAGTGATTGGCGGAAGCTTTGTTGACGTATTAGGCAACTCATTAATTATGTTCTGAAATCCTTTTAGGTGTATGTCCCACGATCGGTGATCACGACTGCAGTATAACCTACATAATTTTCCTAATTCACGCATAATACGCTCACTGGGGTTCGAGCTGGGGTGAAATAGAGATATATATATAGGTTTAATTCTTCTCCTTCGAAGCATCCGCTGCCAGTATTGCGATCTAAATTGTGGTCCATTATCCGAGATAACCCTTTTCACACGCCCAACTTCATGCAGAAACTGCTTTGCAAATGCAGTTGCCACTGCCCTTCCTGTGGCTCGCCTCAATGGAGTCAGACACACAAACTTGGAGGTTAGCTCCACCGCTACGAAAACATATGCAAAACCTGCTTTAGATCGTATTAGTGGCTCAAATAGATCCACGACCGCGAGGTCACAAAGTTTGCTTGGTATTTTCTTGTGCAATGATGCAGCATACGTCACTGTGGCCGCCTTTGCTCGCTGACAAGGTCCGCACACTCTAAGTACACAACGAATACGCCGTAGCATGTTATTAAAATAGCATGCCTCTTTCAGTTTTTCACAACATTTCTGTGCTCCGAAGTGACCATAACTCAAATGTATGTCCCATATAATTTTGTTTACGAGTTCCTCCGGAATCACCAACACGCATCTGGAGTCGTCCGGGGCTCGTTTCTTGAATAGTATTCTATTGCGCACTAAGTAGTACTGGCGTATTCCTACATTCTCCTTGTCCTCCCACTTCTTCTTTATATCTTTCAACACTGCGTCCTTATCCTGTTCGTCCGCTATACTCCCTAAAGAGGTGGTAACAAAGTTCTCGAACGCTACATTCTGTAAGTATAGGATGCTAAAATTATTTTCACCGAGTTCCCCCTCTTCTGTGTGAACCAAACCTATAGGAATGCGCGATAAAGCGTCAGCAATTACATTTTTCTGTCCAGGAATGTATTCTACAGTTAAATTATATTCCTGTAGGTATAGTGCCCAGCGTCCTAGTCTCTCATGTGTGATTTTTGTGCTTATAAGAAATTGCAGTGCACGATGGTCAGTGTACACCCTGGTGGTCCTCCCAAATAAGAAATACCTAAATTTTGAGAATGCCCAAACTATCGCGAGTGCTTCGAGTTCTGTCACGAAATAATTTTTTTTCACATCGAGAGAGCACCCTGCTCCCAAACGAGATTGTTTTCCAAGTTGTAATATCATCATTTCCTTCCGTTTGAAACAGTACCGCACCTAATCCTGACAAGGAACTGTCCGTCATTAAACAGAACTCTTGTGTCAGGTCGGGATGCCTTTTTCAATTTATAAAATTCATCCTGTGCCTCTTGATCCCAGACCCACAAAGCGTTCTTCCCTGTTAGTCCACATAGACGGGATGTACCAAGTACACTACAATTTATAAATCGCTTATAAAAATTACACATGCCTAAGAATGCTTGCAACTGTTTTTTATTTGTCGGCATTGCACACTCCGCTATCGCCGCAATTTTCTCCGGGTCAGGTTGTATTCCATTTGCTGAGACAATATGGCCTAAGAATTTTATGTTCTCTCGTCCGAACTGTGACTTATCTAAGTTGACTGTTACACCTGCCTTCTCAAAAACATCCAGTAGTCTGTTCAGAACGCCATTATGATCCTCCCACGACTTTTCCGCAATTAATATGTCATCCACGTAAATTGTCACTCGCTGTTTCAAATCATCAGGCAAAATGCTATTTAACCCCCTTATAAAAGCAGCTGATGAGACGTTTAGTCCGAACGGGAGACGCCGAAATTGGAAACAATTTCCATAACACAAGAACGCTGTATATAACCTGCAAGATGGCTGTAGCACGATTTGCCAAAAACTCGAACGGAGGTCGACAGATGATAGTACCTTTATCCCGTGGAAACGTTATAAGAGTTCCTCAAGGCTCTCAGGCTTGTCCGTTTCCGACATAATAATTGTGTTTATCTGTCTCGAGTCTAGTACCAAACGAACCGAGTTGTCGCGTTTTGGTACGACAAGCAAGGGTGAGTTATACGTGCTTACTGCCCGCTCAATTATTCCTTGTTCTAACATCTTGTTTATTTCCTTCTCCACCAGGGCTTTATACGCCACGGGAATAGGGTATGGTCTAACAGAAAACTTCTGATGGTCACGTACTCTGAATTGGTAAGTAAAACCCTTAATCGCCCCCGGAGTCTCAGAAAATACCCGTTCATGATTCCTAAGTAGGCAATATAATTTCTCCTTTCGCCTGTCCGTGATTCTGACACCCGCGACGCTCTTTCTCAGTGCATCATCAAAAACAACATCTTTCCCCTGCTCACCAGACGTAGAGCACGACTCACTTACATAGTTCACGAGTAGCTCCAGTCTGGGTTGCGACTCGGTTTGAGTTTGAAATTTTAGGCAACTAATTTCTGACTCGGCACGTAATATGCATTCATCAAATACTAAATTAATTGGCTGATCCCCAACTTCAACTGTCATTACTCCTCCACCCATGTCAATTACTGCATGGTGGGCATTCATGAAGTCATTTCCTAAAATCATTGCCACATTCAGCATTGGGAGCACAAAGAAGTTGTACTCAAACTCTCTTCCCTGGCAGGTAAAATTAAGCCGAGTCTGCCTTCGGATTTCTACGCTCTTACCGTAGATTGCGCCCTTCACCTTTATTCCTCGCACTTGAAAAACGGGCCAAGTCCAGTCCCTTCGCATTTTTGAAATGCTGCCTCGCTCACTATCGAGAAAGGGTTTCCAGTGTCAATGACACACTTAAAACATATTTCGTTTACTGCAACTGACACGACTGGATTTATTCCAGAAATTTTAGCACTCGTAGTTTCTTGCAACAAATCCTCTCTGATATCTTCCCTCTCTATATATCCTATGCACTCATTTGTCATGTCGCTCATTTGTTCCGATTGGGCGCCTTCTGCGCTGATCGTTTCTCATTGCCGGTTTTATTCATTTCCATTTGCTGGATTATGTCTAGGGTTAGCCGGTCGAATTCAACATCATGAGGTGCTCCGCCTACAGTCCTATTCCCACCGTGTTCACCGTAGTATCGATTCTGGTTGCCGTAACTGTTACGTTCACGATCCTGTCCACGTCCTCGATCATTTCCGTTGTTCCACCTGTGTTTGCGACTGTTACCCCAGTTTCTATACGGCCGGTCCCGATTATTGTTCCGTTCGCGTCGCGACGACCAGTCACGCCGTTGATTAGTACTACGGCCACGACTGCGATCGCGCTGCTGTGCCCCGTAATAACTTTGTGCCTGATTAGGGGGGCATTCTCCTGTATTATATTCCAACTCTTGGAGAAGTGTCTTAAACGTTTCCACGTCCTCTTTGCATCGTCCCGCAAGAATGACGTGGCGCAAGTGCATCGGCAATTTGGTGATGCATATCCTAATTAGTTCCGCAGGCCCGTATGGGTCGTATAAAAATTGATTTGCCTGCAGCATGTGGTCGAGTAGGCGTGCTGGGCTGCCGAAACCAGACTGGTTCAAATTTGGCAGCATAATTGTGCCATGCTTGACCCTATCTTGTGCCGCTTCCGACCAATAGGCGGACAGAAAGGCTTGTCGAAACTCCCGAGTGGAGTTGCAGTGACGCGCTGCCGACGTCATGCGAATCGCCGGTTCGCCTTCCAAATAGCCACACATATATTCTATCTTATGTGAACCTGCCCAGTCGGGGGGAAGACAGAATTCAAATTGCTCGAGCCATGCTCGTGGATGTATTCCTTTTTGCGAATTTCGAAATATCTCAAACTTTCTCACCGAAGGAAATGTTTGAAATCAAATCCCCGCATTTCCTCCCGGCGAGGCCCTTGAATGTTTCTATTTTTCTCATGTCTGCCCCTCAAAATACATTCTTCCCTGTCATCAATATCTCCCTCGTGGCCGGAGTACCTCTCTGCACTGTTCGTATGACTATTTTTAGTGCTATTGGCGAGTTCGGAATCACACCCCATGCGGCTTTCCAGATGCGCCACGCGTTCTTGTAATTCGCCTGTTACAGCTTCATGTCGCCTGTTCACTTCGAACTGTCCCTTCTGAAATCTAAGAAGCGAACGCACTTCTTCGGTCTCTGCGACCGCTGCCGGTGTATTATTGTTATCGCTCTCCGTCACCTTCATCGTGTCTACGATGTCTGCTAATGCCGCAATCTTATCATGTATTTGTCTGTTGTCCTCCGCCTCAGTCTGCTTCAGTTGTTCTACTTGCTGTTCGAGTGGGTGAATCGCTTGACTATTGTACGCTACTGTGTTGCTAACGGACGCGGGACAGTGCCTTTCCACCTCCTGGACCCTGGAGAGTACCTGCTGGCGTTCCCTTTGGCATTCTTCTCTCAGCGCTTGGAAATTCCTAAGTAGCTGTCCTTCTCTCTCTTTCTATTCCGCATCGCGACTCGGCTTGCCCTGTTCTAAGACGATCATCGATTTGTTCAAATGTACGGCCTAATTCTTTCATAATATCACTTTTTATTTCACTTGCCAGATTGTTTATTCTTTGTGAGATATCATCGGACTCTCTCTGCATCGACTTGTCGACTTTATTTGTCTGCTGGATTAGTTTTTCGTCTATTTGTTCGCCTAGCTCACGGATCGATTTTTCAGATTTCTGCGTCATTTGTTCGCCTAGCTCACGGATCGATTTTTCAGATTTCTGCGTCATTTGTTCGCCTAGCTCGCGGACCCATTTTTCGGACGATTCTTTTTGTTCTCGGAACGATTTTTCTGATTTCTCTGCGTTTTCTTTATTTTGATGCAATAAGGCTTTTATGTCAATTTAATTAGTTGCAGGCAAATTAATTTCTGGCTCTGCTGTGAGCCCGTTCGTCCTGTTTTGCATTTCCTCTGAAGTATTCCCCATTGCATTTTCGGAACCATCCGACGCGTTAATATTCGAAATCAAATTATCCCCTTGGTCCATGTTGCTTAAGTTGTTGGACCGCCTACTTTTAGCTTGCTTACGTGTCTGCATTAGTTCAATTTATACCCGGTACGCAACACACTAATCAGAATAAATGTATCCCCCAAAAACTTACGACAGTCACACGAAAGGTACCCAACCTAGTACGCACTTTTTCACACGCAAAACAAATTTATATCTTTGACCGAAGTCAGTGCAATTTGCAAGCCAGAAAAAAACACATACATATAAAACCCACAAATATAGAGAACAAAACAAGACAAATAACACAACGCCGCTCAACAACGCCGTGAATCTTTTGAAAGTCTGCTCAGAAACAACGCAGAAGTTGTTTGAGTGCTGCAGGGAAAAAAATTAAGATTATACAATGCTCCAAATCTAACGTTTCAGAGATTCCAGAGTCTAGTGGAATCACAGAACAGGGTCGCCATGTGTAAAGTTGTTACATTAATTTGTTATGAAAGCGGTGCTGATATTCAAGACCATAAAAGTGGGTTAAAAGCTGTGAGCTATCTGAGGAAGTTAACCTTGCATTACTGCGCAACTGTTTCACCAGGTATCCAGTCTAGCTTACCAAATTCCCAACCAGACTAACATTAATTATAATCTTTTAGTACTCATCTTACGATGACCGGTGATATATATATATATATATATATATATATATATATATATATATATATATATATATATAAAGACAATGTTCATCTGCTCCAAGATGAATTTCACGTGTTGATTGGGTTGATGACCGAATCTATCGTGATAAACTTGCAGCATATGGGAAGACGTCTCCAAATTCTCTTGAACTAGCTGCGAAGGTTTAATGACATGTACGATAAGAGCGCAGAGACCACGGCTGACATGAGCTGACATGAGCATCCATCCTAGTCACTTTGCCTTCGTTCCTGAGACTTTCGTTGTCAAGTCTCGTTCAAAAAGCTTTTAGCACAGCTATTTTTAAGGAGAAAAAGTCAGCACATGCTTCAGAAACATGAAGCACATCTTTCAAATCAGCATTTTTTCTGCCATTATTCAACTGAGTTTAAATTTTGACAGTTCCCTGTCAACGAGCCAACATGATTGCACCTCTTTTCCCACCTGAAATCTTTTCAGGAACAGCAAATTCTGTATAAGAAACAAAATATTGTTTATTCGCAGTGATAGCACCACTGTCGCAGTACCAACTGTCCACTTTAACACAGTTACTGACTGAGGTACGGGTACCGAAAACATGTCACAGAAATGCAACTTTTTTTCAGACTGATTCCTGCGAATGCTATTATCTGTCTTTTTCATTGGACACTCTGCTGCTCAGTAGCCTTCCAGTCCACACTGATGACAATGAAATTTTCGTTTTCCAAGTTCAATATTGTTTTTCGATTTTTCACTGTAGTCACTTTTATTTCGCTGAATTTTCTTCTTAGGACCGCTGCATGCAGCAGACACGCCTGATTCAATCATACTTTAATCAGTTGTGCACAATTTTTCGATCAAAAGGTTCGAACTTTGATTTTACAGCAGAGACGTCTCCCACAGGTCTTTAAAAAGGTCATTTTCTTTGCCTAGCATGAATAAAATTCGACAATTTAAAATTCTTGCCGACAAAAAATTTCCTCATGTTTCTGCAATTCATCGTTCAGATCCACGAAAAACTTCTGCAACTTCATGGCGTGCGTGCTAATGATCTCTTTGTCGTCACCCTGAAGTATGAAAAATTCTTCGATCAACATGTTCAGTTGTTGCGTGCTGCTATGTTTGGATCTTACACATAACTTGTCCCAAATTTTTCTTGTATGAGACATATCAACACGAGCTCGGCTACGAATTTTCCTAGTACACTTGCTAATAAACTTTCCGCTTTTGGGCCGTCTCTTAACCACTGCCAATGTACCGCCATTTTCCGCGATCGCGTCCTCCACCAACTCAGTACACTTATACATACTGTTTGCTGTATCGAGGCTTTGCACTTATTCAGCCAGCATCCGACAACACTGAAGGATTATGTGGGCACGGACCTCGCAAAGGCTGCTCTTCAGATGACACACAAGGAGTGGCCGCACTCCACCCGGTCGCTAGGCAGCAACCCAAGCGCAGCCAGAGGTCACTGGACCAATTTTCTTCTGCAGGCCACGTGACCGGCGGTAGTAGCTGCAGTATCCTTGCGCCCTGGCAGTATTTAAGTCGGCCCTCACGCTACTCTCCATAGATCACGGGGCCCCGCTAGGAAAACCCAAATACAGCACATCCAAGTTTTACAAAAAAAAAAGTCCTCCGGTGGATACTTAGGACTTCACACAATAAACGTGCAGCCGAACACTGCATGAGGAGCTCAACACAGAACTTTTTGTAGAAATGATCAAACTCAGGTCGACAAAAATTCGTGAGAAATTAGATCAACTCAGACATGGCATACTTCACATTCGAGAAGTAGGTATTACCAGAGCAGAACCCTGGCATCGGTTCAGAGTCCCCAAGGCATTAGTCGAATAGGAAAATTAAAAATGAGACACTACATAGAAAGAAACAAACAGTCAGAGGAGAGGCTTCCGGACCTGTGGCCCTTACAAGTCCTACCCAAGTGAAATAAATTAAGTGGTGAAAAATAAACCTTAACCTGCTAGAAGCGATGGGACATTAAAAAAGGCTACTCTCCGGTAGTTGACTCCGAGTGAGATTCCTCGATTACAGAAGCATTCCCAAAATCAGTATGTCACTCTGGAGCCGCCGCTACAACAACGTTGCTGTCCTCATCGGCATTCGCCTCCAGGAGCTGCCAGCTGCGAACGTACACCATTTGTGGCCTCTACAGTCTGGAACGGCGCGACTGCAACGGTCGCAGGTTCGAATCCTGCCTCGGGCATGGATGTGTGTGATGTCCTTAGGTTAGTTAGGTTTAAGTAGTTCTAAGTTCTAGGGGACTGATGACCTCAGATGTTAAGTCCCATAGTGTTCAGAGCCATTTGAACCAATTCTGGCCTCTACACCGAACAGATTTGGCCTCTGAAGCCTTGACGAGCAACTGGACATTGTAATATTTGTCTTTGTTTTTCCACAGGCAATACGCCAGACTTAACCTTTAGTGCGTTTTTCAGGACTGTAACTTTTGCTCGTCCTCTCGGAACTTTAACTTTTGCACATCCCTTCCGGGCTCTGACTGTGGGACCCTTAGTGTATGGACTTTGTATTTTGAACCTTCCAACTTATCGTGGCATTTTCAGACTTTCAGCCTTTAGATATCTTGATGTTCTATCAGTATTCAAGAACTGACTTGTTTCAATCACTGTGTTCCAAACTAACTCCAATCTGAGAGGATTGTTTATGTCTCACAATAAACTTCTTATTCATTTTATACCCGGATATTCTTCCTGCGCCGACTTCTGCGGACACGTCACCGTTAATGACGTCTTCAAGTGCATATGGTCGACACATGCCATTTCCATTTTGTGCTGTCTTCGGTGCTTCCAATTTATCTACTTGAAATTAGTAGTCACCAACGCCGGTTGCTATTTTACTCGAACAAAAAAACAACGGGCATGTTCACATTATTTCACGAAAATTTATTCACAATCGAAAATAAATTCTTTGCAGCAGTTCATCCACGACCTGGAACCGTAACCTGCTGAGACTGTTTATTTCAAACAGATTAAAAAGATTTCCTGAGCTCCTCAGTGATACGCTCACAAGAAACACTGTACCAAGCACTTTCCGTCTTGCAAGTTCAAAGATTCCTTTGCATTTGGATAACAAAAATGTGAAAAGTCATCTTACACTGATGTGATAATACACTTCGTATTTTTCTTTTCATTGTTATCATAAGTAGTAGAAAAAAGGAGAACAATGTTCCAGATTTTTACGACTGCTCGAAACACCAGCAAGCACAACTGACAGGTGGCCGCTGTTGCAGACTGTCTCGAAATGGATTATAAATTATTGCAGCCGACGGTAAAAAGTAAACAGCATTAGGTGACACAGTAGTTACCACCCTCTTAGTCGAAAAGGCATCACTGACGGCAAAGTAGAACCTGGTTTCATCACTGAACACAATCATGCGACAATCATCAAACCAGTCACGTCTTCCGCTACACTATTTGAGGTGAGCTGCAGGTCGACCGTTGTGGACGAGCGGTTCTAGGCACTTCATTCTGGAACCGCGTGACCGCTACGGTCGCAGGTTCGAATTCTGCCTCGGGCACGGATGTGTGTGACTTCCTTAGGTTAGTTAGGTTTAAGTAGTTCTAAGTTCCAGTGGACTGATGACCTCAGATGTTAAGTCCCATTGTCCTCAGAGCCATTTGACCCATTTGTGCATTATACTCTGAATGTACTGAGTAAAAGACACTTGTTCTCCTTTGTTATTTGGTAATTTCCAAAAACCTGATCGATCTTCACTGTATTGTTTATTATTTGCCGAGTTTCCCATTATAGGAGGCCTGAATCTTCATTCATAATTGCTTCACTTCATACAAACGCGTAACTCTATCAAAGCAGCTCTTTTTTTTTTGTGGTGTGCTGGAAGACGAAAGCAAGGTACATTTTTGAGAAATAGTGTTGTGATAAAATTGTTATCGACATAGACAACGATAATTTGTTGCCAAAGTTTGCCCACTCACTAGTTTTCTAAACGTTAATGACTTGACCACCTACCAGTAATGCATAGCTAACTGACACAGGACATCACTCTGAGGACGTCCAAGTCAGATCTTTAGACAAAGTCAGAAAACAGCAACATCATGGTCAGGCAACAGAGAAGCTGGAGGCTAACGTAATAACAGGACTGGTAAGTACGACATAAAACTTGAGCAACATATCATATTTTTCATAATGTTGCCCCCACGTAATGTTTCATTTGACAAGTATTGTGCCTGGGAACACGAATATTCTATTGCATACCAACCACAGGCTTGGCGACCACGAGACAGAAGGTTTTCTCTCTGCACCTCCAAAACCCAATTAAAACGATGCTGAAATTAATGAGATCCGAGGCCGTCGGAACTTCACAGTCTGCTTTCTCGTCACTTTTCCTGTGATATTCTAAACGGCAAGCAATAAAAAATTGTATCTGTTGTAGCCACATTCACTATAAAGGCTCACCGCTTTTATAATAATTTTTTTTGTAGATGATGTCGATATTTGTATGGCGCGCTTGTTACGTGATACGCTAACGATTTCCTCGGTATCAGAATTAGCTAACAGACCAAATACGGCTGAGAATTCTTTCTTCCGCCAACAGAGAAACTGACACAAACAATCGTATCGTTCTCTCTCCACTTAAAATGTTATCGGATCCTTTCTGTGGCAGCACCATCATTACGCGCCTGCCTACTGATACAAAAAACTGAAATGTATTACGTACAACACGTGTGGCGAAAAAAGAAAGAACAAATAAGAACATTTTTGTGACTCACCATCAGAGTTCGCCTACTATAAAGGGTGATCAAAAAGTTACCATTCGACAGCAGTACAGACCGCAATCGGAAAAATCAGGCAAAATCGCCTTGAGCATTGAGGCAATCATCCCACCGACGCACCAGATTGAAGATATCCGTTTGATAAAACATCGTGTTCTGTTGCAAAATTCTTACCTGCAGCGACAGTGACCAGAGGCTTGCTGCATCCTCGTGAGGGAGCCTTGCGCCAATAGAGAACAAAAGTGATCTTCATTCAATCTATCCGGAGGAAAATATGTCCACAGTTTCTTGAAATTCCTTAAGATCTTCCAACGACGATACTTTCCTCTACACGACAGCATCAGCACCGAAAAATCTTTTAGTGCTGGTGGCCCTATCTGCTAAATTGTTTATGTGTAAGGGGCGATCAAAAAGTTTCCATTCCAACGTCGTACAGTCCAGAATCCGTATGGCAATCAGGCAAAATCACCGTGAGCATTGAGTTATTCACCCTACCGATGCATCAAGTGGAAGATACCAGTTTGCTAAAACACCGTTTCCTACTGTGTCAAGAAATCCGTAAATGCTTGCTACACATTCGCATCCGACAGGAATCGTCGAGAATTCAAGGCCTCTTTTAAGAGACCGGATGCTCAATGCGTTTCACATCGGATCGAGTAGCTTCTGCGTTACGACATTCGCCACATGGGGGCGTCTTGTGTCGAATTGCGACCAGCACGGAACTTTTCGCACCGTTTCACAAGGGTGATTTCCGACAGAAATATTTTTCATTCTCCACTGGATATCTATCAGTGTTGGTCCTTCGGCATCCAAGAAAAGAATAACAGTACGTTGGTCCTGTTTGGACGCATTTGGTAATAACATCGCCATAGTTCATGTTTACGGATTGACCGCACGTTCATCGAAAAGACACGAATGCCACCCTAAGACCTTGCCTACACTTCGGTATCAGATACTTGTATCGGAGTCGCGTCACGTTGAATATACGCTGTAGCATCGCCCTAAAAAGGAAACTGTTGAGGGTCCCTTACATTTCGGTTTTCGTGGTGCTTATATACTTAGAATTTAATACACCTTTAACAGACGTTATGATGGAGATGTGAACCACTGAACGTGTGATTCGGAAAAACTGGATAGTTTGGTCAACCACTTTTGAGTTATCTGTTGTTTTCCTTAATCACACCGAGTGAATGGAAAAGGTTTCAGACGAATTCTGCTGCCAGTTTTTTTCAGATCAGAAGTAGTCAGTTGTCTGTTATGACCTAGCTGTCGAATTGATGCATAACACTCAAACAAAAAGAAATGAAGTGAGTTTGTTTGCTCTCACCGGCCAAGAATCGAAGACATGACATCAGCTGATTCGTACTGTAGCTACGTTATGTACATGTACTGCTACCCATCGTTTTGCTAAAATAGTTATGAGGGTGTATTTAAATGAGCGAGTGAATAGTTTTTGGATCAATACTACGCAGACAGGATGTTCAAAAAGACCCGGCGACGCCCTCTCGTGTATGGTCCGAAAAGTCGGTGCTACGCAAACGAAAATCTAGCAAAGAGCGCAGTTCCAGCACATGAGTGTGTTCCACACTGAGGTGACAATAGTCATTGGATAGCGTTATGCACATATACAGATGATAATAGTATCACTGGCGGAGCTGTGAGTCATGTGAAAAGGTTCCCGGCGTGATTATGGCAAAACGACGGCAGTTACCAGACTTTGAACACTGAATGATAGTTGGAGCTAGACCCATGGGACATTCCATTTCGGAAACCGCAATGGAATTCAATACTCCGAGGTCCACAGTGTCAAGAGTGTGCCGAGAATACCAAATTTCAGGTATCACCCCTCACTGGGAGCAACCACTGGCCGACGGCCTTCACCTAACGACCGAGAGTAGCGGCCTTTTCGTAGAGTTGTTAAAGCTACAGACAAGCAGCACTGCGTGAAATAACCGCAGAAATCAATGTGAAACGTAAGACGAATGTATCCGTTAGGACATTGTGGAGAAATTTAGCTGACGACCGAAGCAATTGTTTATACTAACAGCACCTCTCCTGGGCTCGTGATCTTATCGGCTGGACCCAAGACGACTGGAGAACAGTGGCCTGATCAGATGAGTCCCGATTTCAGTGGATAAGAACTGATGATATGGCCATGGACCGAAGTTGTGAAAGCTGGTGGTGGCTCCACAATGGCGTGCGTTTTATTTACATGAAATGAACTGGGTCCTGTGGACCAACTGAAATGATCATTTAACTGAAATGGCTATATTCGGCTACTTAAAGACTAGTTGCTGCCTTTCATGAACTTTATAGTCCTGAACAACGATGGAATTTTTATGATTGAGAATGTGCCATGTCACCGAGCCACAATTGTTCGCGATTGGTTTCAAGAACATTCTAGACAATTGGAGCAAATGATTTGGCTACCCGCCCGACATGAATGCCATCGAACATTTATGGGGCATAATGGGAGAGGTCATTTCGTGCACAAACTCCTGCACCGTCAACACTGCCGCACTTATGGATTGTTACAGATGCAGCGTGGCTAAATATTTCTGAACGGACTTCTAACGACTTGTTGAGTCCATGCCACGTCGAGCTCGTGCACTACGCAGGCAAAAGGAGGTTCGACACTATATTAGGAGGCATCCCATGACACCTGTCATCTCAGTGTAAGTTGGCAGAATGTTCCACCTCTGAAAAGTGGATCTGACATTCTGAGATATTTGGCCGCGTGGAATTAGCCGAGCGGTCTGAGGCGCTGCAGTCATGGACTGTGCGGCGGATCCCGGCGGAGGTTCGAGTTCTCCCTCGGGCATGGGTGTTTGTCCTTAGGATAATTTAGGTTAAGTAGTGTGTAAGCTTAGGGACTAATTACCTTAGCAGTTAAGTCCCATAAGATTTCACACACATTTGAACTTTTTTTTCTGAGGTATTTGTGGTGGATCAAAGCACGTGGGACTGGTGGTGTCCAATGGCTCGTTACAGTGCACCTGCACTTCATTCGATTTCTTGCCCCATTTCTCATTGTATCCACACTGCATTGAAAATTCCGCAAAATAGTGGAAACGCTCACGGTATGCCATGTGTGTCTTGTTCGGAAGCAAAAGTGTTTCATTTAGCGACGGCATTTGCTGTTGACAACAGTAATGCGCATTTTACTCTTCGTCCATAAATTTCCTTCAGTACTGCTCTATTCTGTCTCCGGTTTCTTTTTCTGGCAGCTTTAGGTGTACGTCAACAATGATACATAGCAGTGAAGGTAGGTTTAATAATGAAGAGTTGGCCGATCTGCACCTTCTGTGTGGTATACAATGGACTCAGACCATTTTATGTGTCGTGTTTATGATATTTATTCACTCATTATGCCTTACGCGTTTCGGCTTTCTCCATTTTCAAAGACTACTTAAATATAAACTGGTATCAGTGAAGGGTAATTATGGCAGTACCACAATATGTCCATTACATGTTGAAATAAATCTCTCACCAGAAACACATTCTTGCATAATAAACCAAACGGATATGTCCAGCATAGATAGAAAGTATCTAGTCAACATTCAGTGATGACAAGCAAGTGCAAACAGATTTTATACTATAGCGATAACGTGAAGTGAAGAAAAACGCTAGATGAAATTATAGTCGGGGCGTTTATGAGATATCATTTTAGATATACGAAAATAATGTACAATTAACGAAAATACTAGCAATTGTGACGGTATTTGCGATAACGATAGCTTTAAGAGGTAGCAATACCATCAGTTCTTCAGTATTCAACTTTAATATTTTTAGTCTTTGTAGTATTGCTACTTGTTAAATTTAGCGTTGTCACAAATATGGTCACAGTATTTTACTCCTTCCTCTCCTACCGCCGTCCGCAGCTCATGGTCTTGCTGTAGCGTTCTCGCTTGCTGCGCACGGGGTCACGGGTTCGATTCCCGGCGGGGTCAGGGATTTTCCCTGTCTCGAGATGACTTGGTGTTGTTGTGTCGTCTTCCTCATCATCATTCATCCCCATTACGGTCGGAGAAAGGCAATGGTAAACCATATCTGCTAGGACCTTGCCTAGTCGGCGGTGCGGGTATCCCGCGTCGTCCCGTACGCTTCTTGGAGTATGGGACCTCATCTCCTACCACCATACCACGTTTCTATTACTTTATGTCTATTTACGCAAGCTAGACTACAGGAATTTATATAAAGCATCCTGTTGGATATTATTCTGGGAACGCAACAGCGTTCTGACCAGTTTTGTGTACCATGGGGCATCAGATCCGTCGTTTGTTACTTTATTTGATCTAAATCTCTGAATTACTGTCGTTACTATTTCTTTGAATTCAAACCACATGTGGTCTACACTTACCGGTACATTGTTAATTTGGAAGGAATGGAGATTCTCTCTCAGAAATGGGCAAAGCGACCTTTTGTCTACTTTTTTGAATTAATATATTTTTCGTTCATTTTCGGTGGATTTCGGAGCTACGGTATTCAGTCTCGCTACGACAAACCTGTGTTCACCAATTCCTGTATCCATTTTGATGTATTAGTTCAGGATTATTTTGCTAAGAGGCGTTTTCACAACCGTTTACTATTCGAATGGGCTCATAAACTACTTGCTCGAAATAATTTTCAGAGAAGGCGTTTAGAACTATTTCGATTTATGTTTCTAACGTACCTCCACTTCTTCTGCTGGCTATTTGCATGAGTACGTCCATGTGATAATTTGCGCAATGGATACTTTAACGCTACTGAAGTCGCCCTGTCACTTATACGTCCCCCAGTAGGAGTACGTTATTCTCATTAATTATGTAAATTGTCACGTGATAACCGACCTGTTTCCTAATCTTATCCTGTGCATACGACAAAATGTTAGGATAAGCCGACAAAATTCAGCCCCCTGTTTAATGAATAAGTTATTAAATGTACACAAGAGACAAGATTAATTGGTACAGGAAAATACTATCTACTACAGGATAAATGCCGTGATTTTAACACATTTATACATCATAGAAACAATTTAAAGAATCTAAATAATAATTACAAATCTCGTGTTCTCCCTGTCTTGTATTAATACTGGCCCTTAAACTGCCTGGCTCTGCCCTATAATGTACTCGCGATCTGTGATTAGACGCAGATTAACTGACATCCCCCGTTGTACTAAATAGCAAGAAGGAACTACTATCTCAATGAGCAGTGTGAAACCTCAGTGCAGAACGGAATGGAACACGTGATTCATCAATGTAAATTCACTTTCCTACATACCGGTGCATAAGCAAGATCATCGTAATGAACAGAAGCTATAACCGCATAACTTCTCGCCTCAGCGAGATAATAGCAAAATTGTACTTCACCAAAATTACAGCCGTAGACGTTCGTCGACTGCCGTGGACCTCCAAGACGACTCTCCTCCTCCACGCCCCCGCAACGACTCTCCTTTTTACTTCTCTCCTCTTTTCGCTGCTCAAAGTCTTTTCTACCCCTTGAATTTGGGTGGCGAATCATCTTTCCGGAAGGCGCTCGTTTCTGAACGCCGACCAATCGCAGTTTAGAATCAAGGTCGAAGTTCCTGGAAGTTCTTTCTATGTTCGTAGGAAAGTACGCGAATACCTGCTGCCATGTGTTTTTGGCTGACCAGGTCGTTTTCTCACGCCTGCATGCCAGCCACGTGTTCCCGTTTTGTAGGTGGTCTAGCTCACAGGCGGGTCCCGGGATTAGCGTCAGAAGCGGCTGTGCCGTCCTATTGTGCGAAGGAATGTGTGAGCTTCCTGTGTCCTTCCGTTCTGCCACGAGTTTCACAGTTCTGCTTGTTCCCCAATCACCCAACATGTATACATTATACAACAAACTAAGTGTACTAGACGATGTCAGTCACATACATGTTTTTAATGAACGAACACAGGCCTGTATTTTCTATCATTGAAGGGGCTTACTTATGTCGTAATGGATGTGAACGCGGTTTGTAAGTTGTAAAATAACGCCACCTTACATGTTTTATTAGCCCGCCCGGTTGGCAATGCGGTCTAACGCACGGCTTTCCGGGCGGGAAGGAGTGCCGGTCCCCAGCACGAATCCGCCCGGCGGATTAGTGTCAAGGTCCAGTGAGCCGACCAGTCTGTGGATGATTTTTAGGCGGTTTTCCATCTGCCTGGGCGAATGCCTGCTGGTTCCCCTTATTCCGCCTCAGCTGCGCGAACAAGTTCTCCCCATACGCGCACACCACCAGTACTCTCCCACGCAAACATAGGGGTTATACTCATCTGGTGTGAGACATTCCCTGGGTGGTCCACCAGGGGCCGAACCGCACAATAACCCTGGGTTCGGTTTGGGGCAGTGGAGGGGTGAAGTGGACTGCAGTAGTCATTGTGGGGTTGCGGACCACTGAGGCTGCAGCGGGGACAGAGACTCTCCGTCGTTTCTATGTCCCCAGTTAATATAACATAACATACATGTTTTATTTGCACCTCCGGATTTAAACATAAATTTTCGCCAATGTACCAATGGTAAATTGTAGTCACCACAAACTACAATTGTATGAGGTGCGTACATGTTCGAAACTAGACTCAGTTTTTCTTTGAACCTTTCAGCAATTGTATCATTTGTGTTCGGAGGTCGGCAGAAGGATGCAGTTGTTATTTTATTCCGATTGCCAGGAATGACTCACAGGAATAACTCACAGGAACTATCTACTTCAATTTCGCTACAAGATAAACTACTTCAACAGTAACAAATATCCCACCGCCAACTGTATTTAGCCTATCCTTTTTGAATGTCGTTACGCACTCCGCAAAAATTTCGGCTGACTTGTCTTCAGCTTTAGCCAGCTTTCAGTGCCTATAACGAATTGGGCATCAGTGTCTTCTACACACATCAAAAAAGTTTTACATCACCCCAGTTCCCAGAACTCCTGAAGATAGACGTTGACTGTGGATATTGTATCACAGACACAGTTCTTTGACTGTTCAGAGATGTCACTAAACCTGCCCAAAGATGTAAACAACCATGCATGAGCAGTGCCTATTAGATGGAGAGGATCCGACAGCCGATCAGTTCCAGTCATTCCACCAGGAAGGAGGTACACGGCACGTTTTTTGTGTAGCTCAACCATGTCTAGACCGTCAATACCGCGGTTCGATCGCGTTGTTTGTTTGTGCGAGGAAGGGCTCTCAACAAGGGGAGTGCCCTGACGTCTCACAGTGAACCAAAACGATGTTGTTTGGACATGGTGGAGACACAGAGAGACAGGAACTGTCGATGGCATGCCTCGCTCAGGCCCCCCAAGGGCTACTACTGCAGTGGAAAACCGCTACCTACGGGTTGTAGCTCAGAGGAACCCTGACAGCAATGCCACCTTGTGGAATAATGCTTTTCGTGCAGCCACAGGGCGTCATGTTAGGACTCAAACTGTGCACAATAGGCTACATGATATGCAACATCACTCCTGACGTCCATGTCAAGGTCCATCTTTGCAACCACAACACCATGCAGCACAGAACAGATGGGCCCAACAACAAACTGAATGGACCGCTCAGATCTGGCATCACGTTCTCTTCACTGATGAGTGTCGCATATGCCTTCAACCAGACTATCGTCAGAGACATGTTTCGAGGTGACCCGGTCAGGCTGAACTCCTTAGACACACTGTCCAGCGAATGCAGCAAGGTGGAGGTTCCCTGCTGTTTCGGGGTGGCATTATGTGGGACTGACATATGCAGCTGATGGCCATGGAAGGCGCCGTAAAGGGCTGTAGGATACGTGAATGCCATCCTCTGACAGATAGGGCAAGTAGTGGAACAAGGCAAGTGCAGCGGCACTTTCCATTGTTTCCGGATGTAACCAAGATGGCGGCGACGACGTCATCCAAGATGGCGGCCAGTGGAGTTGGCAACAGCGCTTGATGTCATCCAAGATGGTGGCCATGGCATCATCCAAGATGACGGATTTTGGCAGGAAGATAGATCAATTGGGCTACCTCCACTAACCTAACCCCTCTTACCTCTCCTCCCCCAGAAAATAGCGATATGTTCAAACTCCATCACGACAGTGCAACACAGCACAGCTGCCTATACTAACCTAAGAAAATGGCGGGAAGATAGGTCAATTGGGATTCCTCCACTAACCTAAGTCATCCAACTGCCACCTGCTCCTAGGGATTGGAGAGAAATTTGAATTTTGGCAGTGAAGAGAGGCTACTTGGGCTATCTCTACTAAACTAAGAAAATGGCAGGAAAGAAAGGGCACTTGGGCTACCTGCACTAACAAAAGTCAGCCGACTGCCACCTCTTCCTAGGACATTGTCTGAAGAGGACTAGACCTGTGCTGGACATAAGTCCTTATTTTTCGTGCACTATTTATTTAAGCAATTAGAGGCAGTACCACCATCAAGTGTAGTCGCCATGTGGTCCAGAGTCCAACTGACCTAGTACACAGTACTACCACCAGAGGCGCTGCCGTCCATTCCAGTATATAATCCAAAGTGTTGAGGGAATATGGCGGGAAACAGTGTCGTCACTATGGTGTCAAGAATCCTACTGACCTAGTACACAGTACCACCACCAGAGGGATCTGTCGTCCATTCCATGACGTAATCCAAGATGACAGTATGGGTTGGGGGAAAATGGCGGGAAACTGCGTGCCCACCATAAGGTCTGGAGTCCAAATGACCTAGTACACAGTACTGCCACCAGAGCATGCTCACATCCCTCCTGTGGTGTCATCCTAGATGGTGGGGGGGGGGGGATGGCGGGAAAATGACTCAGCCTGTGCTGGGCTACTGGAGAGAGGAAGGAGTGTACTTTGTTTATTTTTGAGCAATTTATTTAGCGACGAATTTCACATAGTTTATTTACTACCCTGATATAAAACACACACTCTGACATGCTTGGGGTAACGCCACACAGCCTACAGACCTGCAAACTACTCGTAAATTACTGAAATAATGTATATATAAAGCTCTGCCAACAAGCTCACAGTGCTTAAACAGCTGGAAATAATGTAGTCCGCAGAGACTCATTGCACGTAACAACACTTTCGAGCTCCTGTTAATATATCAGAAACTCCAAGGATGTGCACGCGTCGATGCCCCCGCGAGCTGCCGCCAGACGCAAGCCAGGCCAAGCCATCACTTGCTTGCTACAGCTGCCTACAGCAAGCAGATGAAAGTTGGGTCTATTTTCGAGTATAGGGTTACAGCTCTTTGAGTGTTATACTGACGTCACATAACTCCAATGCGCGATGGTGCCATACACGAGACGCCTCTGGACAGCACATGAGTTTACCATAGCTGACAGAATAGCACAGGGTGCATTGTTCCTAGCGATTCTAAAGGGACATACGAACTGCGTATAGCTGTGTACGTATACCCAGCGTGGATGACACATTGCCGCAAGATGTTCATCCTGCTGTTCATGTTCTCAAATTTCCACTTGATCACGAAAGCTATCCAACACATACTAAGTATTAGTTCGATATTCGGCCCTCTAGAGGACAACACGGCTAAATCAGCTACATTCCTACACTCCAACCTGCCTCTGCATTCGGACGTCTCCTACAGTTAACAGGAAATGTGAATCATTCCCGCCACAGGTCACCAGCACTGCATGCAAGCACACATAGATAGAATCGTCCTAGGAAAAAAAACTAGCCTCATATATATTTTAACCCTGTACTTACAACTAAATGTTACGATTGCAGTCTCAGTTGAATGACATTCGACAATGAGCAAAGTATCGGAAATATACCCTACTGTCGGCTGTGGCTCTGGAAATAAAAATATCGGTACCATTCTTATGACTTGATATACTCTTTCCTTTGGTATCATAGAACTCCACGTGAAACCCATACTTTCCTTACGATTGGACATAGTCATTTCATTTGAGCATGTTCGAACAGAAACACAGCTGACCGGCGTGGCTAAGCGGTTCTAGGAGCTTCAGTCTGGAACCGCGCGACCGCTACGGTCGCAGGTTCGAATCCTGCCTCGCGCATGGATGTCTATGTTGCCCTTAGGTTAGTTGGGTTTAAGTAGTTCTAAGTTCTAGGGGACTGATGACCTCAGATGTTAAGTCCCATAGTGCTCTAAGCCATTTGAACCATTTTTTGAACAGAAACACATACTTTATAAGTCTGATGCTCAAGGCAAACCTATCATGAACCCCCTACTACTAAGTATAGTACTTCGTCAATAAGCAAATGCTGGTGATACAACATAATACTGACCTAAAATGAACGATGGGTGGACATGTCTCATGAGTTTTTCTTGCGAGTGCTACCACCATATCTTAGAGAGGCATAATCATCTTAAAAACCAGTATATGTTAAAAAAATCACAACCATATTACCATCACAAGCGGTCTTGGTTCTACAGGTGCACACAAGTATCCAAGGTAAAAGCTATACCGTCTTTATAAATCCACATATGGTATTACCTAGGAATGACGCGGTTTTTCCAGAGAAATACCGTGACAATGAATATAGATAGTGATCGCTGGAGTGTATATTATCACATCAGCAGTGCGATTACATGTCACCGATGGTGCACCCTCATAATAAAATTACCAAATTTTGAAAGTGATTCGGCTAAGGAGCGTGGTATGCAACTGGTATTTGCAATCTCCTCATGCCGCCATCGCTAGGTATTTCTCCAGTATTTGTAGCGCATTCTGTGTCGATGCAATGTCAGAGCATCGGTGATATATCCAGTGGGCTACATGCAATGATTGATTGAGAAGGATCACAAACAGTAGGTGGTCTGATGACTGAGGTCATAAGAAATGTACACTAGCTTTTCAGATCACTAGTGCTACGCTATCCGCTAGAAATGCTGTCTGGAATTTGAAATCAAGTCCCCCATTCAAGCACTACCTGTGTTGGATCCCATGGAGAAGTCTTTTAAACACTGCAGCCATTAGTGAATCATATTTCTAGCACTCTCATATCTCGAAACGAGTCACCTTTCTCGAGCCTATCTGCTACAGTAACATTCCAAAATGGTTTTGGGAAGCCCCTATGCATCCTGCAACTGCATCCTCAGACTCTGCACTTTAATCCCTGCAGCTTTGCGCATGTGATCGTTCCAATATAAGTCGGAACTGAGTAGGCGTCAGAGGAAACTATATCTACCACCGCATGTAACCTGTGTAGAAGTAGGCGAAACTTAGTTACTGTGACAGAACTGTGTTTTCACCATTTGCTGGAAACGAAACCTGCTCCTGCAACATGAGGTAGTATAAAAGTCAGTATGGAACCTGGAGGAAGGACGTGGATTTTGCTACTTAATTGTGGAGCTTTCCCAAACTACAGCCGACCGGAGTGGCCGAGCGGTTCTAGGCGCTACAGTCTGGAACCGCGCGACCGCTACGGTCACAGATTCGAATCCTGCCTCGGACATGGATGTGTGTGATGTCCATAGGTTAGTTAGGTTTAAGTAGTTCTAAGTTCTAGGGGACTGATGACCTCAGCAGTTAAGTCCCATAGTGCTCAGAGCCATTTTGAACCAAACTACAAGCAGACACTATAGATCCACGTCCCTCAGGGCTCATTCACGTCTATCGCCCCAACATTCTATAAATGTTATTCTATTCCATGTACAAGAGAAAAATTACCAACTATAAAAGCTCCACATCGTCATCCAATAGAGAACTTGATAAGATTTTTACTGCATCTCTCTCCTCCCATATATCAGAAACAAATACCCCATGCCTGCCAGCATCAAGCACTTGTGACGATCCTATTAAATATACAGGTGTTGATCCACTGCTCTGACCAGTTTAAAGTTTCATCACCTGTACTGCAGGAGGATGACCGTACCCCACAAATCAATCTGTATGTCGAAAGAGACGCTCCCTGTGACCCTGTGTCATTGTTTGAAACATTGTTTTTTTTTTCTGCTGTAACACACTTTGGACACTGCCATACATTTTGCTTTTCCGCCAAGATTTCGAGGTCTGTGTCAGGTTCTAAACTGACATTAACACGTTCTGGTTCATTACCTCTCGCAGAAAACTAGACGTTGCATGATGGAAATCATTTTGTTACTCCGGCTACCATAACACGCCACACACACTGGATGATTATAAATAAAAGATAGTTACAACATAAGGAAACTGGAAGAGTTTGGTGGTGTTTGGAGAGTTTCCAAACTGCTGTCCGACAGTGATTGACGAACTCTACATTTAAACTCATCTGTAACAGTGACAGAATAGCCGATGGCTCTGCATTCTGTTTCGACCGATTCCTCACATTGCAGTCATGTACGCGATCGCTGTTTTGGTGCTGGTCTGCACATCAGTGTATCGTTGAACCGTAGGTAGAGAGAGGGATCACACCAGCAGCGGTGAACACATGTGCACGGTCGAGAGTGTGACTTGGAGCCTATTTACATAGAGATGTGATATCAGTAGAACACTCGAAGAACTAGCTGTAGCAATGACTTTCACATGCCATCGGCAGTGGCATGAGAGCAAATGGCTTGCGTCCAGCTGGTCCTGCAAAGTTCGTGTGCACTAGAGTCTGTGATAGTTGCGGTTTATTACAGTTCAAAAGCGTTTTTTCGTGCAATAAGTGTTTGTGGACTACATTATTTCCGGCTGTTTAAGCATTATGAGCGTGTTGGCAGAGCATTATATATGCATTATTTCGGTAATTTATGAGTAGTTTGCAGGTCTGCAAGCTGTGTGGTGTGACTCCAAGCATGTCAGAACGTGTGTTTTGTATCTGTGTAATAAATAAACTGTGTGAAATCCATCCCTAAATAAATTGCTCGAAAGTAAATAAAGTACACTGCTTCCTCTCTCCAGCAGTCCAGCATAGGCTGAGTCATTTTCCCATCATTTTTCCACCCAGACCAGCATCTAGGATGATGTCACAGGAGGGACGACAGTGCCCTCTGGTGGCAGTACTGTGTAATACGTCATTTGGACTCCAGAGCTGATGGTGGACACACAGTTTCCCACCATTTACCCCACCCCAAACCGCCATATTGGATTACGTCATGGAATGGACGACAGCGCCCTCTCATGTTAGTACTGTGTACTAGGTCAGTTGGACTCTGAACCCCATGGCGACCACACTGTTTCCCGCCATTTTCCCCGACATCTTGGACTATGTCACAGATTGGACAACAGCGCCCTCTGATGGCAGTACTGTGAACTATGTCTCTTGGACTCTTGACCCCATGGCGACCACACTTGATGGTGATACTGCCTATAATTGTTTGAATAAACAGTGCATGCAAAATAAAGACCTATGTACAACATAGGTCGAGTCCTCTTCCCACCATTTCCTAGGAAGAGGTGGCAGTTGAATGACAGGTTAATGGAGGAAGCCCACCATTTTCTTATGTTAGTAGTGTCCTCTCTCTACCGACAAAATTCTAATTTCTCTCCAATCCCTAGGGAGAGGTGGTGGTCAGATGACTTAGGTTAGTGGAGGTAGCCCAATTGACCTATCTTCCCACCATTTTCTTAGGTTAGTAGAGGTAGCTGTGCTGTGTTGCACTGTCGTGATGGAATTTGAACTTACCGCTATTTTCTGTGGGAGGAGAGAGGAGGGGTGTTAGGTTAGTGGAGGTAGCCCAATTGATCTATCTTCCCGCCAAAATCCGCCATCTTGGATGGTATCATTGCCGTCATCTTGGATGACATCAAGCGCTGTTGCCAAGCCTACAGGCCGCCATATTGGATGACGTGATCGCCGCCATCTTGGATACATTTGGCAACAATGGAAGGTGTTGTTGTACCCGCCTTGTTCCACTACTAGTGCAACCATATTGGCAGCATATTGGTGAGGTATTCGTCTACATGGATGTCAATTCGCGCCCCCATCGTGCACATCTTGTGAATGACTTCTTTCAGGATAATGACTTTGCTGGACTAGAATGGCCAGGATGTTGTCCAGACATGAACGCTATCGAACATGCCAGCAATAGATCGAAAAGGCCTTTTTATGGATGACGTGACCCACCAACCACTCTGAGGGATCAACATTGTATCGCTGTTGAGGAGTGGGACAATGTGGTCCAACAGTGCCTTGATGAACTTGTGGATAATATGCCATGACGATCCCAGGCATGCATCAATGCAAGAGGACATACTACGGGGTATTAGAGGTACTGGTGCATACAACAATCTGGACCACCACCTCTGAAGGTCTCGCTGTATGGTGGTACAACATGCAATGTGCAAGCAAAAGGGCAGAAATGATGCTTATGTTTATCTCTATTCCAATTTTCTGCACAGGTTCCAGAACTCGCAGAACCAAGGTGATGCAAAACTTTTGTCAATGTGTGTATTAGCACTCCGAGCTCAGGTAGTTTCCCAACACAGCCACAATAAGTTACAGCTGTTATACTGATATTGCCTATATCTATGTTCTTATTGTGTTCGCCCTGCACACTTTCAGACTAATGGCCCTTCTGTGCTTCTCCAAGGCCCTCTAACGTATAAAACTGCCCAGTTCACGCCATGCAACCCCCACTGTTGGTGTAGTCCTCAGTGTTAGGTGAATGGGGTGGGGAAAGGGATACAGGTTCGTCAATGTGGAACGATGTGCTGAGGGGAGGGGTGAGGGAAGAGTAGTGTCAAGATCTGGCCCTGCTACTGGAGGCTCAGGGTATTGATGGGCCAGGTAATTACCATATCATAATATTTACCATTTGGATACGTTAAGTCCTGCGTTTTGTGCTCATGTTCACACACATGTATACATACATACACTTACATACACACACGCACACACACACACACACACACACACACACACACACACACACACACAAACACACACACACACACACACACACACACACACACACACACACACACATATATATATATATATATATATATATATATATATATATATATATATATATATATCATAGTAATAATATTAAAATTTTTTAAAAAGTTACAATATATGTTTAATATTTAATCATGTATATTACTGTTGTTCCATACAGTAAACTTTATATATGAGACATAACTCCACATTATTAATTCAGCATGACAGACATGCATAAACAATCCACTCTTGTCTGTTTGTCTCTGCTGGGAACTGGTCTTGTATGGTTCTCCCATGCATACCTGTTTTGTGATAATGTTATTGTGTATAAAAGTTAATGGTCAAGTGGACTCACCTGGAAAATTAAAGAAGTGATGGATAAAATGGGGATGTGTGATTATTACCTAACGCCAAGTCATGACTTTTGTGTTGGTGTGTGTCTGTATGCGTTATGGGACTATCAAGAAAGTTGCAGTATCACTATGCATTCCAGTCTGTTCGTCTCTCTGGTGGACTGTTCAAGTATGTTAAACGCCAACAATGTGATTGTGCAAAAAGTCTATGCTTACTTCTCGACGCAACAGTTTTGAATTTTATTGCAGACATACCACACATACCCTAGTGGCAGAAAAGTTTCCTACACAACTAATACATCACAGACAAAATGCAAGCAACAATTCTTTTTAAGCAGCAACGACAGACGGCACACACAGGAAGCAAGTCACTTGGTTCCTACATCTCAACCTGAGACTATGTACTTTGCTATTGCGGCTCCATAAACAACGTACATACCCACAACAATATAAATGTATTCCCTTGTGCACATAACTTGTCTCCTGATATCATACCACTGCTCATCATCTATTGCTTAACTAAAGTTTTGGGGGTTACATTAATTGGGCAAGACTAGAACCACATTGGACATTGATCAGATTCCTATAGATGGAAACTGCTGTAGTATAAATAGTTAACAGTCAAATACAAGGTGAGACTTGAATCGGTGGTTTCTTTTTTCTGAAACCGTGACCAGATTACCGCTTTCTTTCTGTTTTGAGCTGCAAATCTTTCTTTCCACACAGCAGCGAAAATACACAACATGAAAGACATGATGAGCAGTATAGAGCGATGACTACGAATCATTGGAAACAGTATCAATCGTAAAATATCCAGAAGTAAGCATCTGCTGCGGCCAAAAGCGCAATGCCTACACACAGCAAATAATAGGAAAAGCAGATGCCATGCTGAGGTGGATCTTATGTATGTTTTTGTTTTTTTGTTTTTCCAGCAGACATACCATTAATGGAATGGTGGAAATCAATGTTATGCTTTCGCTCTCATTGATTCTTTGTGCTATAATCCCTCTGTTAATACATATCGATAAGGTGAATCTCACACTAGACTAATTGGAAGCCAGCATCTTTGAAGTGTTGTGCTGATAAAACAGCAACTTTGTCTCACCCTTCCACTTAATGTAAACGGTGCTCTAATTATACCATTTCGCCCAATTTATGCATATGTATAAGAAGAAACTGAAATGTTACTGTTGTAGCTTACATCTTATACAGGGGCGTAACGCTAGCTAAAATGAAATTTTACCAAATCCTATGTTTTAATGACAAAGTACTTACCATTACTGGTGTGTCAGTTTTGAGGATCAAGAGTGATTAGAAATGTGTAAGTATAATGCTACAATATAAGTGGGAGGAGACTTTAATAGAGATATTCCATGAAGATACACAGTGTAGGTCATGCACTTGCTTATAAAATAAGTTTTGGATGCTTTAGGTAATGAAAGATTTGTTAAATCAGCGAGGGAAAGCCGAAATAACGTGTCTGAAAGATACACATGAGAGTGTCTGCGTGCAGTGCACTACCACAGTCACACTGGCTACCCATCATTACTGGTTTAAAATATAACACAGACAACATAGACAACCTTACTGCATATGTCTTGCTATGGAGAAAATGTGTCAGGCTGATGGGAAATTAATATCTCATTTCTGAAACTATCCCCAACGACTAAGAGATCAGGTATATTAGAAAATCCTAAGTGTGTGTGTTTCTTAAGACTAATGGCTGTGGCTTGCCTTGCAGCAGCGAGCTGTGGGCTGTATGATGAGTCATGGCAGAGGCAGTCATGTGTGTGGTGGTGGGGTAGGGCAAGGCAAGAGCATACACCTGCACCAGCAACGACACAGGCACACACACACACACACACACACACACACACACACACACACACACACACACTGGTTTGCCAGTTGCAAGGAGCACAGCACAGCATGTTGGAGGTGTCCAGATATTTTTAATCACGCAAAGAGGGGTGCAAGTTTGACCATGTGCTTGGCTCGAATATGTTTTGTTATTAGATGTGGCTTTTATTACATCATTCTCTCAAGAGTATCTGACTTGTGGTTTATGGCCCACGTTGTCTTGTGTCTGTCACTCCAACTGCCGGCATGGAGAGGACAGAGGTTCATTTTTACAGGCAGGAGCCGCCAGCGTACACGTGAGTAAATGTTCAGTGCTCAGTCCCCTCCTTCACTCTCATCATGCTACCAGAGGCTATGGTTGCTGGCTGCGTCTTTAGATGTGATTAAATTGCATGAGCGACTGGACAGGACATGCAGCGATAGTGGCAGCTGTGGCGGGGTGGAAATAATGATTATACGCTAAGCATGCACTGAGTCAGGTAGAGACCGGGCACAGTGATGGGGTGGTCGGTGGGTATGGAATCCAACATTTTTATGTGCTTTTACATAAAGGTGTAACTGACTGTCCTCGCCCTCTTCCTAGCCCAGTGATATGGACGAAAATGTACACTGTGATAAAAAAAATTTCATGGGATACCTTTTAATGTCGCGTCGGACCTTCTTTTGCCCAACGTCCTGCAGCAACTCGATGTGGCATGGACTCAACAGGTTGTAAGAAGACCCCTGCAGAAATATGAGCCATGCTGCCTCTGCAGCCGTCCATAATTGCAGAAGTGTTGCCAGT
Source organism: Schistocerca piceifrons (assembly GCF_021461385.2). Classification (NCBI taxonomy): domain Eukaryota; kingdom Metazoa; phylum Arthropoda; class Insecta; order Orthoptera; family Acrididae; genus Schistocerca; species Schistocerca piceifrons. Next base: position 578,515,882 of record NC_060149.1, read on the forward strand.
GCACGATTTTGTGCACAAACTGGCCTCTCGATCACGTCCTTGCAATGTTCGATGGGATTCGTGTCAGGCGATCTGGGTATACAAATCATTCGCTCGAATTGTCCACAGTCGTGAACACTTGTGGTCCGGAGACATGACGTACTGTCATCCATAAAAAATCCATCTTTGTTTGAGAACACGAAGTTTACGAATGCCTGCAGATGGTCTCCAAGTAGCTGACCATAACTGACGACTTACTCCAATCCATGTAAACATGGACCACACTATTACGAAGCCACCAACAACTTGCACAGTGCCTTCCATGGCTTTGTGAGGTCTGCATCACATTTGAATCCTACTGTCAGCTCTTACGAACTGAAATCGGGACTCATCTGATCAGGCCACGGTTTTCCAGTCGTTTAGGGTCCAACCGATATAATCATGAGCCCAGCAGAGCCGTTGCAGTTGACGTCGTGTTATAAGCAAAGACATTCGAGTCACTTGTCTGCTGTCATAGCCATCAATACCAATTTCGCTGCAGTTTCGTAACGGTTACGTTCATCGTACGTCCCATATTGATTTCTGCGGCTATTTCACGCATTGCTGCTTGTCTGTAACATTAACAACTCTACGAAAACGCCGCTGCTCTCGGTCGTTAAGTGAAGGCCGTCGGCCAGTGCGTTGCCCCCGGTGAGATGTAATGCCTGAAATTTGGTGTTCTCGGCTCACTCTTGACACTGTGGATCTTGGAATATTGGATTTCCTAACGGTTTCCGGAATGGAAATCCCATAGGCCTAGCCCCAACTACAATTCCGCGTTCAAAGTCTGGTAATTCCCGTCGTACTGCCATAATCACGTCGGAAATCTTTTCACATGAATCACATGAGTACAAATGAGAACTTTCCCCCTTCCCAGTTCCAGTGACAAACCGTTTGCAAAACTATTCCTGGTAAGCCTCAGTGAGAGCTCGAATCTCTCTAATTTTAATCTCGTAGCCTGTTTGCGAGATATACGTTGGAGGAATCCTTATATTTGTTGAATCTTCTACGAACGTACGCTCTTGGAACTTTAACGGTAAACCACACCATGATGCATAATGCCTCTCTTGCAATGTCTGTCTCTGGGGTTGATCAGCTCTATGACGATTTCGAGCTTACTATACGAATCTTTAACGAAACGGGCTGTCCTTCTTTGGATTTCCTCTATTTCCTCTGTCAATCCTCTCTGATATGTTTCCCATGCAGATGAGTAATATTCTAGTATCGGATGGACGAGTGTTTTGTAAGCTACCTCCTTTGTTGGTGCCGTAACTCTGCACTACGATCTACATAATGTGCCAAGCTGTTGGAGTTTACTCGGGAATACTGGATTTGATGTCCGTGAGAGTGCCCTCGTAACAAGCAGTTTACAATCTGGGTCAATAGCAGTGAACAAGCTACTACTGCTGCCCTCTACCATTCTTGGTAGTGCAGTATTACGTAAGTGGCCGCACCGGGACAATGGCCTTGAGAGACTGCTGAGTACACACGTCAGCACGTTCCATGCTGCTGGGACGGAGAAAGTGATTCAATTGTAACACTTAAGTCGAATAAATGTATGCCCTGGTAATGCTATTTCAGTACCACACAGAGCACCAACTGGTGTTCACCAACATATTCCACGCGTCGCCATCCAGCAATCGTTAGTGTCTCAACTCAGGCCCTGACAAATTTTAGAATTGTTCACGATGGCTGCCGCCGCCGTAGTGGGCCCATGTCTGCAGCATCGTCGTCGTATCGGATGGCGTGGTGATAGGGTAGTGATAGGGTAGTGGTATTTATGGGTAGCCATGCTGGCGGAACGTTAAATTATAACAGGTGTGTGACAGAAATGTATCTGAGTATCTGCATCGTCGTTCTGGGATGTCTCTTTTGTTAGGTTTTGTATAATTGTTAATGGGACAACTACGCCGCTTTCGATTCCACTGAGGGCTAGCCTGGAGGAAAGATTGAGAATTTTATCAGCTGCAGTAGCCAGTTGACGGGAGTGCAGTGCAGAGCAACCCGCGAGCACTAGGAATCTGGTTAAAACAATGAATGCACGTAGCTCAGGTTTAGAGCAGAAAAGGAGGGTAGAGAAGGGGGAAATAGAGAAGGAAGAGAAAAAATGGGATGCTTGTTGGGAGGAAAACGCTAGCTGTGTCAGTCCAGCAGTAAAGCCAGCTGTCATTATGAAGAAACAGGAAGTAGATTGAAAAGTGCTCGTTTGAGACTAGAAAATATGAACAGGCGTTAGGAATCAAAAGTTATGGAAGTTCCTGAAAGTTTGCTCGTTACACAAAGTGGCTCTGAGCACTATGAGACTTAACTTCTGAGGTCATCAGTCCCCTAGAACTTAGAACTACTTAAACCTAACTAACCTAAGGACATCACACACATCCATGCCCGAGGCAGGATTCGAACCTGCGACCGTAGCGGTCGCGCGGCTCCAGACTGTAGCGCCTAGAACCGCTCGGCCACTTCGGCCGGCGTTACACAAAGTAGTCGGAGAGTAATGTAAAACTATCAGCTCCAATATCGTGTGAAAATGTAGAGCTTGAAGTATCCGTGGTGGTGGACGAAGTAAGTTTGGGCTGTTCGGAAGTAAATGAGTGTGTGAGCAGCAACATGGATATTTAGGTGCAGTAGTATCTATGTCACTGAGTCATAATAGTTGTTCATGGAGTCTGGGCCAGAGGTACACGAAAGTAGACCCTACATGTGTCGTGCAGAATGGAACTGCAGACAGTGATTTTAAGGTGGATACTACGGAGGATGCACAGGAAGCTATTGATAAAGGTTAGTTGAGTAGCAAATGTTGGGATAATGAAGTAGTTCAGACATATTTATTTCCGAAGAATGCAGATTTGTTGATACATGGTGTGGCACCACATTCTACAAACGAGGGAGAGAAGAAGACAAGAAGGATGAAAAAATGCTCGTAAGGCTAAAGATCGATCCGACAAGACTGAATCCTTTCAGGAATGTGTGTCTGAGGATAAGGGTAAATTTGACAATACAGTGTTTTAGGAAATGAGGCGAGCGGGCTACAGGAAGAAAATTATAGAAAATCGTATTTGGCTCGGTAGACAGTGAATATTTACAAAATCTAAATAATGAAATAGAGCAAATATGGGTAATAGCGGATACCACCAAAATTAAAGTAGAATGGCATATTACACAGCTATCAAACGTGGAATAGAATGTGTTAAATACACTCCTGGAAATGGAAAAAAGAACACATTGACACCGGTGTGTCAGACCCACCATACTTGCTCCGGACACTGCGAGAGGGCTGTACAAGCAATGATCACACGCACGGCACAGCGGACACACCAGGAACCGCGGTGTTGGCCGTCGAATGGCGCTAGCTGCGCAGCATTTGTGCACCGCTGCCGTCAGTGTCAGCCAGTTTGCCGTGGCATACGGAGCTCCATCGCAGTCTTTAACACTGGTAGCATGCCGCGACAGCGTGGACGTGAACCGTATGTGCAGTTGACGGACTTTGAGCGAGGGCGTATAGTGGGCATGCGGGAGGCCGGGTGGACGTACCGCCGAATTGCTCAACACGTGGGGCGTGAGGTCTCCACAGTACATCGATGTTGTCGCCAGTGGTCGGCGGAAGGTGCACGTGCCCGTCGACCTGGGACCGGACCGCAGCGACGCACGGATGCACGCCAAGATCGTAGGATCCTACGCAGTGCCGTAGGGGACCGCACCGCCACTTCCCAGCAAATTAGGGACACTGTTGCTCCTGGGGTATCGTCGAGGACCATTCGCAACCGTCTGCATGAAGCTGGGCTACGGTCCCGCACACAGTTAGGCCGTCTTTCGCTCACGCCCCAACATCGTGCAGCCCGCCTCCAGTGGTGTCGCGACAGGCGTGAATGGAGGGACGAATGGAGACGTGTCGTCTTCAGCGATGAGAGTCGCTTCTGCCTTGGTGCCAATGATGGTCGTATGCGTGTTTGGCGCCGTGCAGGTGAGCGCCACAATCAGGACTGCATACGACCGAGGCACACAGGGCCAACACCCGGCATCATGGTGTGGGGAGCGATCTCCTACACTGGTCGTACACCACTGGTGATCGTAGAGGGGACACTGAATAGTGCACGGTACATCCAAACCGTCATCGAACCCATCGTTCTACCATTCCTAGACCGGCAAGGGAACTTGCTGTTCCAACAGGACAATGCACGTCCGCATGTTTCCCGTGCCACCCAACGTGCTCTAGAAGGTGTAAGTCAACTACCCTGGCCAGCAAGATCTCCGGATCTGTCCCCCATTGAGCGTGTTTGGGACTGGATGAAGCGTCGTCTCACGCGGTCTGCACGTCCAGCACGAACGCTGGTCCAACTGAAGCGCCAGGTGGAAATGGCATGGCAAGCCGTTCCACAGGACTACATCCAGCATCTCTACGATCGTCTCCATGGGAGAATAGCAGCCTGCATTGCTGCGAAAGGTGGATATACACTGTACTAGTGCCGACATTGTGCATGCTCTGTTGCCTGTGTCTATGTGCCTGTGGTTCTGTCAGTGTGATCATGTGATGTATCTGACCCCAGGAATGTGTCAATAAAGTTTCCCCTTCCTGGGACAATGAATTCAAGGTGTTCTTATTTCAATTTCCAGGAGTGTAATACGAGAATGATAAGAGAACTGATTACCGAATTGGTACAGTGTACCGGAAGTACTATGCGGATAATAAATAACAACATAGAAAGAATTCAGACTCAGCTAAGAACAATAGACGAGAGAATGACTGTTGCCAGGTTATTGCGAGCATTGGCAGATAGCTTGAATGATGCAAAACTGGACGTAGCAACCCCTCAAGAAGCGGTTTACTAAGCAGTACAGAGCCAACTGAGTTCTGCACTGCTACCTCCACAACAGTTCCTAGCAAAATTACGCCAGACAAAAGCAGAATTTCCCGCCAAACTGCAACATGTAATGAACTTAAATGAGAACATCCTAGCACTATTCTACCATTTAGCATGCGTTAAAGACAGTTCAGATAGAGCAAAACTGCATGTATCCATTCAATTTCTGATAGTGGTCACGAACGCACGATACCATTGTTTTATCGTTCACTCGTATCTGATAAAGTGGGAGACTATACACAAGTGGGTACAGGTCCAAACGCAGAAGTACTATTAATATCAGAACAGAGGGAGGCGAACGTCCTCACGTCACTAGCGTGACAGTTTGTTCAATCAGAGTAATGCAGACTAACACACGGGTATGTGAGGTAGAGCTGTTCTTAGGAAAAGCAGAAGTAGCACAATGCCGCAGAGAAGTGTTGGCCCCACGACCGTATTTCCAGAGAGTGGGAGCACACTGGATTTATTCACTTTTCTCACCGGAAGTTGTGATCGTAAACCGTTACAAAATAGGAAACCCCACATACGTAATCAAAGTAGGGCTATGAAACGGTTATATGGTGATAAACTTGTGGTACAGCAGGAGTACAATTTCGCCTTCCAGCTACCGTCACCGGTACGACCACGATCAAGGTATCACAACCCACGTCGTATTGGTCGAAAAAACCGTTGAAGTGTCAGCAGCACAAGACCTAACGTGCCTTAACAACTTCCTACACCCTGACCTGTGACACTCATTAGACGAACTGATAGCATCATAAAAATGGCGAATTAACATAGAACATTTGTTCCATTATATTCAACAACATACATATATAAAACGGTATAATATCATGACTTTAAGCATTACCACTACAGTGCTTCCATGATTCTACTAACGGTATATGTACTCTACTTTCACTTGGGATATGGAGCCACTCATCCCCTTTGATCACCGATACATCAGATACCTCTCGAGTGGCTAAACAGTATTAAAAATGAACGAAGAAATTAACATAAAATAATATTATGAACTAGTATTGGTGCATACAGTATCAGTCAAAAGTTTTCGCTCACCTATTACAACAATGGGTTTGTGGTTAAAACAGGGATTTCGTTTTGAATATTACATCGTATCCCCGTTCTGATAATTATACAAGTGTAAACATATAAAGAATAAGCGCCTTTGTTGTGTATTTGACTGGCTGTTCGCGTAGAGAACCGCTGATGAGTATTCAGAACACCATTGTGCTACCTTTACCTACGACGATTCCATTCGAATAGGCCTCATTCATTCAGCTCTCTGTATAGCAATCAGTTGGCATTAGTTTACAGGATACTGTGTGCATCTAGCAGTGTGCTTGTATACCTGATCAGGCTCATAACACATTACCTCCTAATGGGACAGAAGCAGGAGATTTGAACTGAAAACGTGATGTAATTGTAGCTCTGCTTTAGAAAGGCTGTTGAAGTAGAATAATAACAACAGAAGTTGGTGTAGTCCAATCTACAATTGTGTATGTATTGCAGCGGATCGAGCAAACTTGTACCAATGCAAAAGTTTTGCGGTCTGGAAGACCCTGAGTAACATCACACAGGGAAGATCACTTCGTATGTGTACAGAGTAAACTTCAGAGGACTCGTGCTGCACCTGAAATGCTCAAAGTAGTAAATAGTATGCGAACAGGTCCAATCTCTGTCTCAACAGTGCAACACCGTCTTTGTGAAGGAGGTTTAAGGGGCTGCATAGCGTCCAAAAAAACTTGATTACTTAAGGGGCTCCGGAAAGGCTCAAAATCATGAAAAGTTCAATTTTTACTTTTTTGCGTTTTCTGAATCTGCAGACTATTACCTTTTAATAGATATATAATTTATTCAATTCCGAAGACTACAACTATTTTTAAATTTTTTTTAGAAATGTGTTCTACATGGGCGTGACCGACTGTGGCGCTGTTAAACTGCTGTCAAATGGTGTTATTATTAACGTCCGTGTTCATCAGGTACATTTTAGTGATGTGAGATAAAGTATGTGTTGTGGCTAACCTGTGATGGTTCAATATATATCGCTGGTGTGATTGTTGATTGTTTCATGTTTACTTACTCTGTCGCTATCTCGAAAATATTCGTAATTAATTCTGTTTCTTGAGTCTCTGTTTTGTTGAAGTATAATAATGAGTAAAAGTAAAGTTATTAGAAATCCTCTGAGGGCTTTTAAGAAAAGGAGAAATGTTGGAAAGCCAAAGGTATGTGTTATTACTGTAAACAATAAAGACGATAACCAAGTGAGTGAACCTAACCTCTCAAGTACACCTGCCCATAGCAGTCAAAGTGGGAAAGAAAATACTTCACAGAAGAAGCTTGGTTCAATGAGTGAAAACTATGAATGTTTTATGGGCGAATCGGATGTGAATGAAATATTTGATATGTCGGTTCTCAAAGGAATTTTTTCAAACTGTGTAAGATGTATTCATTGTAGTGAAGTTGGTCTGGAACTCTCCATAATAAAGCATGTAGGACTTGCTAGTGAAATACAACTGAAATGTGATAAGTGTTCATACATGACCACCTTTTGGAACAGTGTTGCAGTAACTGCAACTGAAGAAAATGGTAGCAAAATCTACGAACACAACAACGAGCGATGCTTGCTTTAGACAAGGAACGCCTTCGGGCTGCAGACAGGGCTGTAAAGAGTCTAGAAATACAAGCAAGAGTAAACAGGAGGAGGAACAAGAGGAAGCTGGAGGAGGAGTTTGCAGAGGATGAAGATAATCCATCCTATGTACCTGGAATGCACTAAAAAGTTCATCCAATCTTTGTCGCTCGATTCCCAAAACTTTTATTTTCTCATACTAATTACATGTTTTCTAAGGATCTTCCAAACATATTTGTTTCAAACTTTCAGTAGATGTTACACAGTACCTTCTGCATAATTTAACACAGCCTTTTTCCAAAAAACTGTGTATTTTTGAATATATAAATAAAAAATTGCAAAAAAATGTTGTGAATTTTCATTACAATTGAAAAAAAAAATCATCTTTAATAACTGAACTAAAATTTTGTAAAATCCCTGTGTTAAGTTGTAGCCCATATTCCAATAAATAATCTGTAAAAAGTTCAACTTCCTACCTCAAATACTTTGTGAGGAAAGATGTAATTTATAAGCGTTATTTTAACATTGCAAGTATAGGGCGTTCCGGGGCCCCTTAAACAAAATAAGGTGAAAAAGTTGCAGTGGGTGCAGAAACATAAAAAGTGGAGCGCGCAGCAATGGTCCAAGGTGTTATTCACTGACGAATGTAAGTCTGAAGTATTTGGAATTTATCATCGAACGTTTATTCGTCGACTTCGTGGAGATGTATGAAGAGTCAGAGTGTGACGCGAAAGGTGAAGCACGGTGGAGGATCGGAATTGGTGTGGGATATTTTGCGGGTGATAAAGTCAGTGATGTAGTGAGAATTAAAGGAACGTTAAAGAAGGAAGACTGTCACAGGATATTAATGAGCAATTCAGCTCCTTCTGGCAAGAGACTTGTTGGTCGTGGGTATGTTCTGCAGCAGGACAATGATCTCAAACATGCTTCTAAGGTGAGCAGGGAAAATGTCAATAGAAAAGAGAAATGCGGGGACTGAAAAATATGGTTTGGCCAAGTCAGTCAACGGACTTAAATCCCATTAATCTCATATGGGATAAACTTGACAGGGATGTCAGAAAAGTGAGGCCATCTAATGTTGAACAACTGTGGAATAATTTACACATAAGTTGGACTGCAAAATCACTACAAAATCTTATCAAGAGTGTGTGTAGCTGTTCTGACGGCAAATGGTTGATACCTCGAAGATGTTAATATCTGCACCCTATCGTACTGTATTCAATGACAGAGAGAGAAAATACTTATATATAGTTTGTACGATACGTCTGTACATGAAAATAAAGTATGTAGTATCGGAGAGCGAAAACTTTTGACCAGTAGTGTAGAGATTCAACAGAGACAATATAGGATCAAGAAACAAAACAAAGACTTTGTGAATAAGTTTCCACAAAAATTTGAATAACAGGAAATTGTGTAGCGTTTAATTGTCCATGAAACATATATGTCATGAGATTGTTCCACAGGCAAACTGTAGGGCGAATCTTTCCTTTCTCTCTTTCTCTCTCTCTCTCTCTCTCTCGAAGGAGTGTTGTATGTTGCATCACAGAATGATATCATGGATATATTCAAAGTTCTCTTAGCTTACTCTAGCCACAACTAACACAAGTCAAACAAGGCCAGCGCACCATATAGCAGTCAGAATGACAAACAAGCGGACAACCGATACTCCAAATAATATGGCACACCCAAGAAGCGATTCCTTCACCGCACTCGAATGAGAATTCAGATTTTTTAATTCAGCAACGTGGCATTACTGAGGAGGGATCATAACATCATTCTGACAGCACAGCGCGATGTCACAACTTCAAGTAGATGTTCCATAAGAACACCTATCAGCTCGCTGACATGATGGGAAAGCTCCAAGCTGAAGCCCTTGAAAGCCACTGTAGTGACACTGAGGTGCGGCGCAGAATGCTGATGAGCCCAAAATACGACGACACTTGCGGTCATTCTCGGCAAGACAGCGTCTATGAATCAGATGGACAGTAATCAATACTCAGGTTTCCAAGCCCACATCCAATTCAGTTCAGCATGGAGCCCCTGTGATGTGCTGCCTACTGTTCGCCAGATGACTTCTACCTTCGATACTTCCTGCCTCGTTTGCCAAAACTGGTCGCTGTGAGCTACCAACATATCATTCGCTGATGTGAAGTCTTGGAAACTTCTGCGTCCCGCTTGTTGGGAGCCAAACTGATTGTATTTGGCGCATCGTCAAATTGTCGCTGTATTAAGGAGGAGCGCTAACGTCTGCTGCCCCCTACTTGCATCAGTGACCACACAGCGGCGTTCATTGCCTAGGTCTGGTGGAGAAGTCGTGCTACAACTCTGCACTGTCACTTTATCATGTGCAGAGCTGTTGGAGTTTCCTCGGACACACCCCTCCGATGTCCATGAGAGTGCCCTAGCAACAGACCTCTACGATCTGGTGGTCGACGTCACTGTGCGAGCTATGCCTGCCGCCCGCTACCATGCATGGCTTGGTGGTGAGCAAGCGCAACAGAGACAATGGCCACGAGAGACTGCTGAGCAATCACATCAGCGTACTACACTCTATGTGCTGTGTCCGCAGCCCTCCACGTAGCTGCTGCAGAGAAGATGATACAGTTGTAACACTTAACTCGATTAAATGTACGTGTAGCTAATGTTACTTCGTTAGCGCACAGAGTGCCACCATGGAGGCTTAGCCATTCTGAAACCTTAAGGGTCTCAGTTCAGGCCCATACAGCATCACTACTTCGAAACTTCCTGAAGGCTGGTCACTACTCGGAGGAGCGGGTCGCCACTGACGACGCTGCCAGCATGACAAAACGCTGTGTTGGCTGGCTGCAACCCACGCCCTGGTTCCCGCATGGCGTCGTTACAGAACTGATAATCCAGTGAAAAGTTGATACATCTGCCTTCAGTAGCGTAATTTATTTTTGCTTTAGGAGCTTGTAGATTTTGTTATCTTAGTGTAGAGTGAGAACTTTGCGGAGCAGATTTTAGTGTTTCTTTATTCTTCTCGTTCTAATTTGTTCGCATCCCAACTTCATTAGCACAACAGTCAGTTGTTTCATCTGTGTCTGAGGTATGTTCGTTATTTCTCAATTAGTCCTGACTGCACTATTCATATTCTTTAAAGATTTTGTGCAGATATGGTTAGGGACTATGTTGTGTGCAGACACAAGGAGAATTTGCCACGGTCCATCAACGGCTGGAAGGTACGTTGGCCACAATCGACAGGTTTCGGGCTATTGATCAAAACTGCGACGACATCAGGGCACCAGTGACTAAACCTGTGACATAGTTGATACCGCTAGAATCCCCTGGTAACACTGTTGTTGCATCACCTTCTGATAAGCGACGTCTGACCTGTTTTGTTCACTCGAGGGAAAATGCCAGACTGCGGCGGTTTCTCTTATCGCTGGGTGGAGGGGGAATGTAGGAACTGGCTGTATGGTTGACTCCTTGCGCCTCAGCAACAATTACGCTGTGCTACCAAGAGTTGATAACACTTCTGAGCTAGCACAGGGAGCCTCTCTTGTTAGGTAAGTGGTCAGTTTTGGTGCCCCATCTAGAGAGGTGCAGAGATCTGGTACGTTAGTCGTTGGGAGTAGCCTGACTGTTGGCTGGCAGATTGACAAATCACGGACAGTGATAACACGCAGGTAAGCTGACTAGTGCCGAGATGTCGCCACTGCAAAGGGCAGCGCATTGAAGACCGGCAATGAAGCAGTGGATGGGCTCTTGTTAGGCAGGAAGTAGATGAGACGACTGTGAGCTTTCTGAAAATTTCCGTGGGACAGGTCACTGATGTCCATACTCTGTTACAAAACATATTTGTGAAGGCACGAGGCTTTTAGCGAGTTTATGGCCGTTCTTTGGAAACTTCAAAGTGGACGCTATATGGGAGATAACAATCTTTTTGTGGAGGGCTGTGGTGCCATCCTGGTCATGTTGTTAGCAAAGACACGACGTAAACGCGTGGGAAAGAGGCCACACAGCTGAATCTTCTTTTCCTTTTCCCCCAATTAACTTGATTCTGATTGGTCAAATCTGTGTATGCAGAGGAAGGGGCATCTCCCATCTTCGAATGCGGCGCTCCAGCTCGTGATTGGTTTGTGTTAAAGTGGGAGCAGTCTAAGATGTAAATGGGCTTTGCTACCGAGCTGGTGAGGAAAGCAGAGAGAAAGAGAAGTGATCTCTCTTGTACTGGCACTTCACTAGTAAAGAACTGCAGGTCTCTACCTAAATAGTGAGACTTGTGTCCTTTGCTAGTGTGCCGCTTAGAGCCTGTGCAAGTCACCTTCTGAACCTTCAGAGGTGCTGCTTATAGCATCACACACACAACGAGTATTGGTTGGGTGTACTGAATTGTCTTGAGTCGGCCACCAAAACATTTCACATATTCCGTCATGCAGAGTCGTGAGACGGAGTCAAATTGGTTTGGCAGAACAGCAAACGGGTCCACCTGCACAATGGAACCCACCAGGGTTTCAGAGGCTCATATGGAAGTGCCTACATACCGAATATGCCGAATGCGCGACCGCATACTTGCATTTTTCAGGTGCATGCCATTAATAACAGATTGCTGCCGTCCATGATTTCAGTCTCCAAATGCATCGTGGTATGCAGCCCTAACCAGCAGAAGGGTGAAGTATTCGCTGCTACGGCGTAGGGCTGCAATAGACATTTCTCAGCACCCTGTTCTTTCGAACCATATTTTTCATTTGGAATAGTAGAGTATAGATGCTTGATGGTGGCGTAGGTTTTGTGTCATACCCTGGATTCACGTGTATGAAGTCAGATAAGGCGATTAGTGTTCTGGTTTGTGTCGTGTGTCAAACGCCAGCTGATCACTGTGTAAGCCATAGACCCCATATTAGTGAAAGCATTTGTCAAATGAAAATGTTTGTGTGACGTTTCTTTAGCCTTTTTTTTTTTTGTCTTGTGATGTTAAGAACGAATAAATCTATTTTTATTTAGATCACAATTCCTCCCTGTGTTCTCATTAACATTACCTTTGCCATATTTATTGAAGTCCTGATTACAAAAGAAGGTAGCAAGCTTACAAATTGCCCACATACAAAAGGCGATAGCTGAAGGAAACAGATTACAGACCATTACACTATGCACTGGCACACTGTTAAACACATTAAATAAACTATACAAAATAAACACACATGCACACACAGACACACACACACATGGATAAAAAATTTAGGATGAGCAAGCACACATGCACACTCACATATAAATAATAAATAGAGTGAGAGAGAAAAAGAGAGAGGGGGGGGGGAGTCAACCAAGTTCAAATTTGGTGCCAGACCAAGCACAAAAACTGCACTCCAGTGTAGAACATGTCACAATCGCTGCATTGAATTTTATATATTACTGAATGTTCGTATTGTTTAGATTTTCCTGTTCTATGTATTGTGTTCATTTTTAGATTTTTCTCTGTGCAAAAGCTAACTGAAACTGTAACATGTTCCACATTGGACAAACAAAACGAATATTTACAAGGTACAAAGAACATTCAAACAAAATAGAAAACAAACTCTCCACATTTAGTATGTGTCTTCTACAAAATCGACACTCTGCTATGGAAATAATCACTGATCTCTCCATTGCTCATACACCCAAAAAAGAGAGCTGTATGAAGTTCATAGAGGAAATAGAAACCTCCACACACTTGGCAAAAAATTCAAACAACATTTTAAACGAATGTAAAAGTCCTTGAAATATAAAACGTATTGAGAATTTAGACAAAATTCTTACTGTTGAGAGATATTTCAGAACAAATGACGATCCTAATTTTTACATATGACACGAATCGATTTTGATCAACAAAATAAATTTAAAAGCAAACCATATCTCTCATATGTAAATCGTTATTGATATAGTCATACAGAAATATTACAGAACAGAAGTAGATTAGAACTGAGAAATAACTGTAAAAGTACGCCAGATGCGGCCTTCTACGTGGGTGTAGGATATGCAAGATGAGGTGGAGTGGTGTGGTCCTGTGGTGCGCAAAGATGCTAACAAGAAATCATTCAACTAAGTCATTTATTTCTGAGAGTTAAACAGTTACACTGTCTTCTTCCCAGTGCGACCTAACAGCAGCCGTGCTGTGCCCACGTTTGACGGGGATGCAGGGTGGTGCGTCAGCACCGGCGAGCAATTTGCTGGTGTGGGCCCTGGTGTAGTGTGAGGTCAGTGCCACGACCCTCACAGCAGGGTGCGGTGGCCAGCCCTTATACGGAGGACAGCCTGAGAGGCCTTTCTGCCATGCAGCCGATAAGGCGTAAGGCTCTACTTGTAATTCCCAGGAATGGTGGCACAGTCATACTACTCCCAATTTGAACAGCTCACAGACTGGCTGGTCAGCTCTTCATTCACGGAAGATCGGCCCAGCACTCATCTTTGTGTAGTCATGTGTGGCATTCACTGGAATGCAACTCACAGATTTGAAGTTGCCTGCATAGCCAGATGGCTGTTTCACTCAAAAATGGAGCAAGGGGAAAACGACTATCTAATTTCTCTTATGTCTGTGGTCCTGACACAACAAGTACGTTGGAGGCAGTAGGATCGTTGTGCAGTCAGATTCTAATGTTGGTTCTCTAAATGTTCTCAGTAGCGCTCCTTGAAAAGAACGTCACCTTCCCTCCAGGGATTCCTATTTGAGTTCCTGAAGCATCTCTGTAATACTTGTGTGTTGATCGAACCTACTGGTAACAAATCTAGAAGCGTGTTCTGAATTGTTTCGATGTCTCACTTTAATCCAGCCTAGTGGGGATCAAAAACACTAGAGCAGTACTCAAGAATAGGTCACCCTAGTATCCTATATGCTGTCTCCGTTACAGATGAACCATACCATCCCAAAATTCTCCCAATGAACCAAAGTCGACCATTTGCTTTCCATACTGCAATCCCAACATGCTCGTTCCATTTCACATCGCTTTACAGTGCCATGCCTAGATATTTAACCGACCTAAAGGTGCGATTCCGAATGCAGCTACAGCGACTGACACCAGTTGTAGATGGCAGATGGCAACGCTGTCACCTGCAGTTGGTGCGAAGCAGAACACAGCAACAGACAAACAATGCAGTCGCTCATAACAACTTCTCATGGAGATTTGTCTGATAACTCTGCCACAGTTATTTTACTGTTATTGCAAGAGGAAGACAATGACATTTTTATTGTTACAAACTAGGAAAAGATGAAAGCTAGTAATGTGTTTATATATCAGCAGAAGAGCAGAAGGTAGTTATACAGCGTTGACCAAAAAAAAAAAAAAGTTTAAATAATGAAAACACATTCAGAAGTTACTGTCGTTTAAATAAGGCAGTTTAATTTCGTCCTTAATTTTATTAAAGATGCCTAAGAAATTCAATAAGTGCAGAAAGAATGGTTCAAATCGCTCTGAGCACTATGGAACTTAACATCTGAGGTCGTCACTCCCCCAGAACTTAGACCTACTTAAACCTAACTAACCTAAGTACATCATATGCATCCATGCCTGAGGCAGGATTCGAACCTGCGACAGTAGCGGTCGCCTGGTTCCAGACTGAAGCGCCTAGAACCGCTCAGCCACTCCGGCCGGCGAAGTACAGAAAAAAATTATATTTAAAGCGGATGTAACTGCACAAAATTCTATGCATTGTTATGTTGTGCTGCACTTCCAAGACTAATTGAGACTGGTGTTAGGGTTGAAGGAGTGCTGGTATCACTTGACTGGTGTGTGTTGCACTGTGCAGCCATTACACTGACGTGACAAAAGTCGCAGGATACCTCCTGATATGTTGGATCTCCTTTTGCCCAATGTAGTGCAGCAGCTCGACATGGCTCGGACTCAATAAGTTGTTGGTAGTCTCCTGCGGAAATATTGAGCCACGCTGCCTTGATAGCCATCTGTAATTGTGTAAGTGTTGCCAGTGCAGGATGTTGTGCACCAACTGACCTCTCGATTATGTCCCATAAATGCTCAATTGGATTCATGTCGACGGATCTGGTAGCCAAACCATTCGCTTGACTTGTCTTTAATGTTTTTGCAAATCAATCACGAACAATTGTGATGTGATATCTTATGTATAAGGTGATGCATGACTGATGTGTTCAACGTTTTATTTTCTTTTTTTATTTAGGCAATTTGATGTTACTGGAATTGCTGTCAGGCATGTTTGTACGACTATGATTGCAGTTTGTTGTTTTATTTATTTAAACAATTGGGGTCGGCATCCATAGACCACGCTAGCCGTTGCATTGATGTGAGGTGCTGACCACATAGTGAGGCTTCTGCCAGCCGACAGACACAGGCCACACCACGCCGTGTTCATAGGCTGGTTGCGTTAAACAACAGCAACAGAGCCTACTGCACTGCAACACTCATCCGACTCTAAAGTCTCAGAGCAAATGCCACTGGCTAGTTGTACAAGGTGTCGCAGACTCACCATATGGGTACCTGGCTCACTGCATGACATCAGGCGGTGCTCGACTCGGGCAGCTGTCAGCACATCATGCGAGCTAGCAATATGCGTCTCCATAGTGCATGTCAGATGCTCAATAACTCTTATCAATCGAATGTCCACGACAAATGAGAATCCATTCAACCCAGCAAGACACAACACCAAGCTGGCCCCAGGAGGAACAAACAGCTTTCTAAAGAGGCACAAAGTTTCTGCAAACTGATATTCAAATTTCTGCCTGTATACGTTTGATGGGAATGAAATAAAAATATAATTACTTGCTGGTTCAGCACTATATCTACATTTATACCAAACGCAGTCTAGAGCACTACAAGAAGAGTGCAGTGATACACAGATTTATTAATTTTTCTGCATTGAAATTTTTTGGAAAAAAGACAAAATGTGGAGGTGTAGTCAGCAGTTTTTAGAACTACTGCCATGGAAATGTAACACCATGAAACTTTGTTACTTCAGCAAACTTGGTCACTAAATGCAGCCTAGATTCTTCGAATTTAGCGAAATCTTTCTTGTGAGTAATAGATACAAACGCTATGATACTTCTGAACTGCATCTGCCTCAATTAGTGTGTTAACGACATTCAAAATCAGTTGGACAGTTACGAACAAACCTTACTTCCTCCCATAGTCATGCATTACTTACGTTAACCCTTTGTTGCCTGACGGTACTTAAAAGTACCAGTAAGTTTTGACTTTCATTATTTTCTCCTGGTGCAGTTTCGTGATCTGAGAGCCTGTCGGTACGTAACAGTAACTCTGCTCTACTGTTTCATAGATGTTATTGTGCAATACATAGACCTCTCTGGCGGTCAGAGCTTGAAATTGTTTTTCGCGCGCTGCTGTGAAAGCAGAAGATTGTATGTGCTTGTTTCCATGGTGTTGCCTGAATTTGTGCGCAATTTATTGAAACTTCCGTTGAGTTTTCCATTGTACGTACTTACCTTCTTTGTTTTTTTATAATAGTTTGAAGAATTACGTTACATGTGAATGAGATAAAGTGGAAAATATAAGGCTGAGTTATTAGTACCGTCAGGTTGTGTGAACACTTTATTGTAGCAACAATGCATTACCTCTCACTAGTTGTTCTGTCCACTTTTTCTCACATAGAAATCGGTAAATACATTTGCCTTTGGAACAATTAGAACAAACAGGAAAGGTTTGCCAGGGAATTTACCTAAAGAAAAATGTCTAAATCAAATCACAGAGAGTCATCTTTAGACCTAACAGTATTTCAATGGAACGAAAATAAAGTAGTGTATTTTGCGTCAAACTTCCATGGCACTGAACAGAGCGTAGTGACAAAAAATCAGAAAGATGGAACTAAGCTGACTATACCATGTCCAGTTATTGTATGTGATTACAATAAAAACATGGGTGGTGTGGATCATGCAGACAGATTACGTTCAACTTATGGTTTTGACAAGCGATGAAAGAAATTGTGGCACCGTCTCTTCTATGGAGCAATAGAAATTGCTTTTGTCAATGCTCACGTCATTTTCAGTGATCTACATGGGGCACTGCCACTGCTGAAATTCAGGCGTGCTGTGGCACTAGGGCTAATGAATGAACAGCAAGTGCCAAATCTCAAAAAGAGAAACTCTGGTAAAGATGAAATAACTCTCCCAAAGGGAACGAAGGATAACTTTTCTGTTCTTAAGGATGTACGTCTTGGCAACCGAGATAAACCATTTTGTAGTGTTCAGTTGTAAAAGAGGACGATGCGAAATGTGTGCGAAAAATAAAATTCAGTCGAGACCACATTCACAATGTAGTACATGTAAAGTGTATTTGTGCTGCAATGAAAAAAAGAACTGTTTCCTACAATTTCATGAGGTATCACTAAATATGTGATATGTATACACTGTCAAAAATGTATAGCTAAGTTACTATGCATTGTGAAGTTGCTCTAGAATAAATTTATGCGAAATTTAAAAAAAAAGAAATATCATATTTCTGTTAATTAATTTACTAATGTAAAAATATTTAATATTTATGTGGAATAAAATACAAGTTATAAAAATTGGAGCATTTTTCTGCGCATGTTGTGATTCTGTCCATGGAGTCTGACGGTACTTCTGAGTACCAGGAGAGAAAAAGTTGTACAAAATAAAATAAAATTTTACAAACAATCCTACCGTCATTTGAGGCCACAATAGCATAAATTCTGCAAAGAAAATGTTAAAAAGCAAATTTTTTCTTATGTCAGGAAACAAAGGGTTAATGACCAAGTGCATAGATGCACATCGGTTTCTTTCTACAGTGACAATTTGATGGCAGTGATACTGAAGTATTATATTTGTGAAGTATGTTACATGTGACCTGTAAACATAAGTAAATAAATAAAAATGTATTAGTTAAAAAAAGTAAGTTATTTATAAAAATTTTAAACTGTGAGCATAAGTAAAAAAATAAAAATTTACTACTTAAGAAAAAGCAAATCATTTTAAAAATTATAAACTGTAGAGGTAAGTAAATTAATTAAAATGTATTAGTTAACAAAGTACATTATTTTAAAAAATCATGTTGTGAAAGTATGTAAATTAATTAAAATGTATTAGTTAACAAAGTAAATTACTTTAAAAAATCATATTGTGGAAGTATGTAAATTATTTAAAATGTATTAGTTAAAACAAAAGCACATTGTTTTAGAAATTATAAAATTATGAACTCTATATAGTGAAATTCATTATTTCTATTTTTAAGTTTTTTCAATCCCTTATATTTCAATTTCATTTGTCCTTTTTAATTATGTCGAAACGAAAATCATCAATTAATTAAGAAAATTTATTTGGTAAAATAACATTAAAATCATTAATGAGTTCTAGACAAATTTGTTGTCCATATCTAGTATTTAAATACAGTTCATAATATTATATAAAACATTTATCTCTTGCTCATTTACTTTTTAATTTCTTTAGAAATACTTATATTGTTGAGCTTCTTGATTAAAGAAGTTTACATTTATATAGAAAAATTTTTTATTAGTTTTACAAAAAGAAATTTGTAGTTTACATTAAACATACTTTTAAAAAATTATAATTTTGAAGTTATAGCTCAAAGATACAATGAAAATTATTCTTTTTTATTTTTAAATATTGTAATAAAAGTTATTTCCTATAAATGGAGAAACTAAACGAAATGCAAACTAAACTAAAGGAAATGTATGATCTAATTAAGCAGTCTGAAAAAGATATTGATTGTCTTATTTGTTTCAGTAATGAAAATATTTAATTTGCTAGAACAAATAGCAATCATATTTTTCACAAACATGTATGGATGAATCGCTAAAGAAATAAGAAAATTGTCCACTTTGTAAAACTATTATTAAAAATAAAGTACCAGAAAAAACATGAAGCAGAGTATTAAGGTGATTAGCATATTACAGTGAAGCAGCATATTATGCTGCTGGTTAATTATATATTTAAGTTGTAAAAATTATAAAAACTATAAAAATTTACTTTTTCTTAAGTCTAATAATTTTTTATATATAAATGGAGCAAGTTCAGAAAAATATTATTCTGTGAAACATACATTTTGTAAATATTGTAATACAGAGACATCAATTTATAACTTTACTTTGCAATAATATACGAAAGATGGTTATAGAAATATATGTAGGCCATGTATAAATAAATATCATGTAAAAATTTACAATAAAAATTGAATTCCTTATGTATGAGGAAAAATGATCCTAAATATTATTTTAAGGTACATTTACGATGAAAACCAAGTTAAGAACATTCAAAAATAATATTAACAATAAATAACGAAGAAAAATTTACATCTCCAATGAATAAAGAAAGAAATTGTAACTGAAGAAACATCTATATCTAGACAGAAATGTAAAAGTTGTCAAGAAATCAAAAATGTTAATTGCTTTTAAATAAATCCTTCAAATAGAGATACACATAGTAAGAAATGTAAGAAGTGTAATCTAGAATATATTAAGAATAAGAAACCTTAAACTTTATGATTTATTATCTATTAAATAATAACCCATTTTGATTAATTAAACAAATAATTAGAACTATTTTATTGTTAAACTAAATAGTAATCTAATTGATTATTGAACTAAATAGTAAACTAATTCATTTAAAAAACTAATTGTTTGAAAGATAACTGATTGTCAAACTAAATAATAAATTTATCCTCTTTTTGATAAATTATCTATCAATAATAATCGTTATCCATCCATTAAATAATTATCATTTTTTAAAAGATTTTTTTACAAATTTAATGAACTCTTTTTGTAATAAATAAACGAGTAAAATGGAAACATACGTTGCTACTGAACTTCAACAGATAAAAATTCTTTGTGAATTTTGTTGAATAAATAATTTATGAGGAGAATCAAAATTATGTTATGCTGAATTAATTACATTACTTATTAGAAATGGTCCAATTATTGTCAGAAATCGTCTAATTATTTTTGGAAATATACACCTGAAGTAAGTGATTTCACACAAATATTGTTAAAAATTATACACTTGAAGTAAGTGATAATAATACAAATAGTGTTAAAATAGTGTTTACATCTGAAGTAAGCGAAAATTATAAAAAAATTGTTTAAAATTGTATAACAGAAGTAAGTAAAAATTATACAAATATTGTTAAAATTTATATGCCTGAAGTAAGTGAAAATCATACAAAAATTGTTAGACATTATACACCTGAATGCAGTTCTATGACTGCTGCAACTGTCACTGAAGTAAGTGAAAATTTTTGAAAAAGTAAAAATATTATATTTCTGACATATATCTACCTAAATGAGATAAACCATTAATAATATTTCCATTTTCTACAAATATATTTGTAAAACATAAACCAAGATAAAGAAAAATAATCAAAGATTACTTAGTTGAAAAAGCATTTGAAAAACAGTTTACAAACCATAAATTTTGAAAATAGTAAAGATATAGTTGATCCTTATCATTTTTAACTACAGAAAAACAAATATTTTTAAAATTGTTAAATACTACTTGGAAATACATAATGGTTAAAACATAAATTTAAATTTATATTGTGAATCTTAACTACAAACAAATGAAATAAATGAAAACCATCAAGAATTTGGACAATAAATATGAAACTATACTATTTTGCCAGGAAAAGAACTAAGTAAAAAATTTAACGAAGGTAAAAGAGATGTTTTAGAAAAAATATCTAATTTCCAAGCACAAGGGTCAGGATGGACATTAGTTAGATTTATTGGTTTGCAGCTAGCAATTGAAAATATATTCCACTAAAAGGATCACATTATATTGATTAGCCAGATAAAATTAAAGAAAAAAAAGCTTGTACTAATATAAAAAATAATGATGAAATTTTTTATGGTCTATAAAAGCAGCTTTGTACCCTGCAGACAAAAAACTGCAAGAGTAACAGAAAATAAAGCAGTTGGTCTTGATATTGATAAAAATGTTGAAAATATTGAATTTCCAGTATTACTTGATTATATTCCAAAAACAGAAAATATAATTAATGTGTTGATGAATGTTTATTCATTTGATGATGAATAATATCAAGTGTATGCATTAAAAATTACAAAATCTAAAAAGGAAAAACATATAAATCTACTTTACTTAAAGAAAGATAATTATACACACTATCGTCATATAAAAAATTATCTACACTTGTATCAAGTCAAATCACAAAACATGAAGAAGCGTAATTTATTTGATATTTATGTTTATTACATTTTAATAGTAAAGAAAATTAGACAATCATCCACCAAACTGTTTAACTAAAAAAACTATAAAAACTAGAAATGCCAAATAAAGGAGAATGTTTATATTTTAAAAATTATAAATCAATGCAAAAAGAAGCATTTGTAATATATGCTGATTTTGAAAATTTACTTTTTAATATGGCTTATTGTGAACCAAATCCAGAAAACTCATGTACAATGAAATCCCAAAAACATGAACCAAAAGGATTTTTTATTATATAAGATAATATATGGAAATTATAAAGATACTGTTGTTTGTAGAGGACCAAACTGTCACAAAAAATTATTAAATGTACAAAACAATAAATCGAAGAAATTGGAAAAATTTATTCTGAAATTGAAGAAATGAAACCATTTACTTTTTAAGAAAACAAAATATATAATAATTCTAAATTTTGTACATTGTGTAAATATCATTATACAACAATAATAAAAAAGTTCGTCATCACGATCATATAACTGCAAAATATATTGTTCCATTATGCAATAATTGTAATTTAAAACTACAACAACCTGATTTTGTACCTCTTTATGTATATAATTTATGTGGTTATGATTCTCATCTTTTTTAAAGGAACATGGTTATGATGAAGAATTATTGGCTTAATACCAAACAATGAAAATAGATACATTAGTTTTAGTAAATTTACAACACTGTATTGGAAAAACAATGGACAATATAAGAAATCGCCAAGATATAAAATTAGTTCCAATATTAAATGTTGTGATAAACTTGTAACTAAACGAAACTTTAGATGTAGAACTATATTTAATGAAAATCTTGCTGCTAGTCATATGCATAAACAAAATTCTTGTTTGATAAATCTATTTATGTTAAATTAAGTAAACTTGATTTATCTAAAGAATTAATTTATGTTATTCATTATGCAGATATGAAAACTAAATATGAAGAAAATACTAATTATGTTAACAAGATATACATAGTTATAATATAAAAATTGACGATTTATATGAAGATTTAAAAACAATGATTAATTATTTTGATACAAATGATTATCCAACAGATTATATATATATATATATATATATATATATATATATATATATATATATATATATATATATATATATATAAATTATTCCACAAATAAACAAAAAAGATGTTGGAAAAATGAAATATGAATGTAGCCAAAAAGTAATTGAAGAATTCAGTGGTTTAATACCAAAAATGTATGCTTATAAAGTTGGTGACAATATAGAAAAAAATCTACAAGAATTAAGAAATGTGTTGTTAAAAACAAAATAAGTTTAGAAGATTATAAATATTGTTTGTTTAACAATATTGAACAACACAGAAAAATTAATGTAAGTGAAAAACATGAATTCTATACAAGTAAAGTAAACAAAAAAAACCTCTAAGTCCTCATGATAATAAAAGATATGTACTAGAAGATAAAATAGCTACAGTACAGTATGGTCATTGTAAGTTGTCTAAAATATAATAAAATTTTTATATAATAAATTAATAAAAGTATTTCTATATAAATTTACTATCGTGTCTATATACATGAATTTTTTATATATAACTGGAAGCTTTTTGCAAAGGTCAAATAAAAAAGAAAGATTTTTTGTACAAAAACCAAAAACATTGAATAAAATGAAGAATAAAATAATAAAAATGAAAGATGACAGAATTAAAGCAGACAATGAAATAATTATAATAAAAGACTACAGATCTAAAATGAAAGATGAAAGCCTTAGAGTAAAAGATGGAAGAATTAAGGTTAATAATGAAATATTTAAATGAAAATATAATCAAAATTAAAAATTTGCTGGAAATAATTAATACTTTTTTAAACACTAATTGATTGTTAAACTAAGAAGTAAACTAATTCTTTTAAATCTAATTGATTGTGATATTTATAGAAAACTAATTCTTTTAAAAATAAATGATGAGAAACAAATGGATTGTTAAACTAAATAGTAAACTGTCCTTTATAAAATTACTCGATCTTAATTTTTCCAACTGTAGTGAGAATTGTCAAAACCTAATCGTTTAACATAAACTTTGGTACCTTTCTTTCATAAAACTTTTTCACTTCACAAAATGTTACTTATTTTTGTATGTTTTTCACTAAATTTTATTGGTTTCATTTTTATTGTAGAATGTTTTGTATTATTGTATTCATCAATTAAATTGTTAATTAAGTCTAAGAATTTATTATTTCCTTGTGAAGCAAATTTTTTCCAAATTTTTTCTTTAAGTGTTCTGTCAAATCGTTCAACAACAGCTGCATTAAATTCTGAAAAATTTGAATATATGATTATTGTTTTATTTTTTCAATAATTCTTTAAATTCTTTGTTATGAAATTCTTTATCATTATCTGTTTGTAAATTATTTGTCTTTCTAACTATAAAATTTTTTTGAATAACAACCACTATTTTTTAGCTTTTTTGCCTTCTTAGGAACAGCAAATGCATATTTTGAAAACATCAATTATTGTGAATAAATATTTATTTCCATAAATTACTTTTGAAATTCATGTTAAATTACCTGAATCCATATCAACTAAATCAGCTTTTCATAAATTATCTATATAAAAAGAAACAACATTTCTTCTTTTAAATTTCTTTCTAATTGGTTTATGTAGTTCATTCATTATTTCTTCACGAATATTATTTTCGTGAATATTATTTAATTCTTCACCATCTACAATTTTTTTACAAATTTGCTGTTTCTGGATTTACAAAGTGTGAAATACCTTCAATTATTTGTGTTCCATTTTTAGTTGTTATTCTATGCGGATCATGTGTTTCTGTAAATTTTTCCATTTAAATGATAAATATGATCATCTTTCAGAACTAAATTTGAACTATGATTTTCCATTTATAGATAAAAAATTTATATATATTAAAAAATTAATATCGATAAAAGATGTACTAAAGTTAAAAATAAATCTAATGATTTCAATACTTCTAGATCTTCACCTACTTTTTTGTCTAAGCTCTTACAATCCTGGAAATTGAAATAAGAACACCGTGAATTCATTGTCCCAGGAAGGGGAAACTTTATTGACACATTCCTGGGGTCAGATACATCACATGATCACACTGACACAACCACAGACACATAGACACTGGCAACAGAGCATGCACAATGTCGGCACTAGTACAGTGTATATCCACCTTTCGCAGCAATGCAGGCTGCTATTCTCCCATGGAGACGATCGTAGAGATGCTGGATGTAGTCCTGTGGAACGGCTTGCCATGCCATTTCCACCTGGCGCCTCAGTTGGACCAGCGTTCGTGCTGGACGTGCAGACCGCATGAGACGACGCTTCATCAAGTCCCAAACATGCTCAATGGGGGACAGATCCGGAGATCTTGCTGGCCAGGGTAGTTGACTTACACCTTCTAGAGCACGTTGGGTGGCACGGGATACATGCGGACGTGCATTGTCCTGTTGGAACAGCAAGTTCCCTTGCCGGTCTAGGAATGGTAGAACGATGGGTTCGATGACGGTTTGGATGTACCGTACACTATTCAGTGTCCCCTCGACGATCACCAGTGGTGTACGACCAGTGTAGGAGATCGCTCCCCACACCATGATGCCGGGTGTTGGCCCAGTGTGCCTCGGTCCTATGCAGTCCTGATTGTGGCGCTCACCTGCACGGCGCCAAACACGCATACGACCATCATTGGCACCAAGGCAGAAGCGACTCTCATCGCTGAAGACGACACGTCTCCATTCGTCCCTCCATTCACGCCTGTCGCGACACCACTGGAGGCGGGCTGCACTATGTTGGGGCGTGAGCGGAAGACAGCCTAACTGTGTGCGGGACCGTAGCCCAGCTTCATGGAGACAGTTGCGAACGGTCCTCGCCGATACCCCAGGAGCAACAGTGTCCCTAATTTTCTGGGAAGTGGCGGTGCGGTCCCCTACGGCACTGCGTAGGATCCTACGATCTTGGCGTGCATCCGTGCGTCGCTGCGGTCCGGTCCCAGGCCGACGGGCACGTGCACCTTCCGCCGACCACTGGCGACAACATCGATGTACTGTGGAGACCTCATGCCCCACGTGTTGAGCAATTCGGCGGTACGTCCACCCGGCCTCCCGCATGCCCACTATACGCCCTCTCTCAAAGTCCGTCAACTGCACATACGGTTCACGTCCACGCTGTCGCGGCATGCTACCAGTGTTAAAGACTGCGATGGATCTCCGTATGCCACGGCAAACTGGCTGACACTGACGGCGGCGGTGCACAAATGCTGCGCAGCTAGCGCCATTCGACGGCCAACACCGCGGTTCCTGGTGTGTCCGCTGTGCCGTGCGTGTGATCATTGCTTGTACAGCCCTCTCGCAGTGTCCGGAGCAAGTATGGTGGGTCTGACACACCGGTGTCAATGTGTTCTTTTTTCCATTTCCAGGAGTGTATTAATTTTAGATTCTAATGATATAATGTAACTTTCTACTGAATCAATGCATTAAGGAGACTATTTTTCATATTGTTTATGTCTTTAATATAATGTACCATAATACCATCGATAATATTTCTTTCCTTTATATCTAAAAGAATCTTGTTGTAATCTTCGATATTATTAATAGTTATTAAGCTATGTTAAAATGCTTGTGTATTCTGGTTTTGTAACAGATTCTTTTTCTAAGTATTGTTTGTTAATTACATCTTTTGCATCAGTTAGATCATTAACATTATCAAGTCTTCTACTTTTAAAATCAATATAATGTTCGCTTGCTTTAAAAATAGTATAAAATTCTATTTGAAACTGTTTAATTGCATTAGTTGTCTTTGGAACTATTGATGATTGTACCTGTTTAATAATATTTTAATTTTTTAACTTTTTCTAAAGTTAGTGTGGGTGTACTGCTTTAGTTAGTTTTGTTAGATGACGTCTACAGACGATGAAGTAACCTCTGGCGTGCCACAGGGGAGTGTTATGGGACCATTGCTTTTCAAAATATATAAAAATGACTTAGTAGATAGTGTCAGAAGTTCCATGCGGCTTTTCGCGGATGATGCTGTAGTATACAGAGAAGTTGCAGCATTAGAAAATTGTAGCGAAATGCAGGAAGATCTGCAGCGGATAGGCACTTGGTGCAGGGAGTGGCAACTGACCCTTAACATAGACAAATGTAATGTATTGCGAATACATAGAAAGAAGGATCCTTTAATGTATGATTATATGATAGCGGAACAAACACTGGTAGCAGTTACTTCTGTAAAATATCTGGGAGTATGCGTGCGGAACGATTTGAAGTGGAATGATCATATAAAATTATTTGTTGGTAAGGCGGGTACCAGGTTGAGATTCATTGGGAGAGTGCTTAGAAAATGTAGTCCATCAACAAAGGAGGTGGCTTACAAAACACTCGTTCGACCTATACTTGAGTATTGCTCATCAGTGTGGGATCCGTACCAGATCGGTGTGACGGAGGAGATAGAGAAGATGCAAAGAAGAGCGGCGCGTTTCGTCACAGGGTTATTTGGTAACCGTGATAGCGTTACGGAGATGTTTAATAAACTCAAGTGGCAGACTTTGCAAGAGAGGCGCTCTGCATCGCGGTGTAGCTTGCTCGCCAGGTTTCAAGAGGGTGCATTTCTGGATGAGGTATCGAATATATTGCTTCCCCCTACTTATACCTCCCGAGGAGATCACGAATGTAAAATTAGAGAGATTAGAGCGCGCACGGAGGCTTTCAGACAGTCGTTCTTCCCGCGAACCATACGCGACTGGAACAGGAAAGGGAGGTAATGACAGTGGCACGTAAAGTGCCCTCCGCCACACACCGTTGGGTGGCTTGTGGAGTATCAATGTAGATGTAGATGTAGATCTTATTTCCAAAAATTTCAACTTAGCGATAAATCATCTATACTTAGGAAACGATTAACTGTTCTATTACATGATAATTATACTAATGTTTCTTAATACCAAATATTAGAACAAAAAGTAATAAACTTTATTGTGATGGAGAAACAATAGTAATTCTTGTAGGTCAATAAATTTAAAATATTTAAAAAAATTATACATGTCAAGAAACCTAATATACACATTAAAGCAGATGACACTTCAAGCAGAATTGTTACTGAAAGTGATGTAAAACTGTATATGGATATAGAAGATAGTATTAGAAGTTTATTTGGTTTTAATAATCAAACTGTTCAAGCAAATGAAAAAGCTGTAGCTAAGAATATTCCTATAATGATTTCTTCTGAATTAATAATAAAAGTTTTGAGCTTGCTGATGAAATGTATATAAGACATAAAGATCATTTTCATAAGGAAACTAATATTATCACTTCATTCAAACATAATGCAGAGTTTGATGGACCAATAATTTATGAAACAAATTATCCTATAAATGTTCCTATTTTTAATGCAATTCAAGATTTAGAAATCACTATAACTGATGAAAATGATAATTTAATTAACTTTCATGGAGCTACTATAACAGTTATTTGAGAAATATCTTAATATCTTAATAAATTTGTTCCATAATAAATCATGAATAAAACTTAAAGTTATAAGTTTTGTTCATTTCCTGTTAATGAAAAATGTAAAAATAATTTAAATGTTCCTAACAAAGATAAAGAAATTGAAATAAATATTGGTGATGGTTGGCTACATCCAAATCATTCACAATTATACATGAATTTTAGTATCATTAGAAATAATGCTACAGATTATTCAACTTATGATGGAACATCAAACACAAATTAATTGATAATTATGTAATTAAAATGTTTGACTTTATAACAATTAAAAAGGAAATAATATATCATCTAGAATTGAACATCGTTTTATTTCATCATCAGTTTTATTACGTCTAACTTCATCTGTTACTGATAAGTTTAGAAGGACATATTTTTAATACAGGAAAAAGAAATAGTAAAAAATATAAAGTAATTTATCCATTATCAATGTGTGGTGGATATCTTAAAGATTATAAAGGAATTATGTTTGACGGAAACTTAACTGTAGTTTTTACACGTAGTTCATTTCATGGAGATGCAATTCTATGTTGGTTTGATAAAAATGATGCTGGTGTTGAAACAAAAGATAGACTTCCAAAAGAAGATAAAATTGTTATAGAATCTATGGAAATTCGTGTACCTGTTATTAAATTTGAACCAAATTATGAACCTGAACAACGTGAAAATATTTTAAAATCCTAAACTTCCTATTTCTGTTTATGAACTTCAAACAGAAGATGTTGCTGGATTATCTGGTAAAAACAAATTTAAACTACATATAACAAATTATCGTAACATTATAGAACTTGATATGCCATATTTTGTTTTTGTTGTATATCAGGCAAATCGAAAAAATAGTCAATTATTTGATTCATCATTATTTGATCATGTTAAACTACAGAATATGTATTTGAAAAATAGTAAAAATGAAGTTTTTCCTCAAGAAATGTGGAATATTAGTCCACCAAATAGTTTTCTAAAAGCATATGACGCATTTCTTTTAAAAGAGTTGCTTTACTAGAATCAGATATTGATATTGATCCTTATAGTTTTATAACCAGTTAAACAATTTATGTAATTAATATGACACGTAGAAAGGAAGTTATAACTACACAAAAAAATGAAACTTTATGCAACTTTTGATGATAAAATTCCAATTGATATACTTGCTTATATAATTATGTATGGTAAAAAGAATCTAACATATGATGCACTACATAGACTACTTACTGAAAATTTTTAATTATTAACATTTGCTTCTATATAAATGAATGAGAAATTTAAACAATTTGTAAAAGTGTTAACCTCATTCATATATACATTTCTGAAACATTCTAAGAATGATAGAAAAAATAAAAAATGATAATTTTAATATAATATCCTTTTTTAACTAATACAGCTTAATGAATTTACTTATCTTCACAATGCGATTTTTTAAAATAATGTACTTTTGTTTTAACTAATACATTTTATTATCTTACGATCACAGTGTGATTTCTTTAAGAAAAGAACTTACTTTTGTTAACTAATAGATGTTATTTGGTTAAAATCGTGTTGTAAATGAAGTTAGAAATCAGTTTGTTACTTTAATTAGTTGTTTTATTGTAGAAAATAGGTATTTAGTTAACATTATAAAGTTGGTTTAGCTAATTAAACATACTGATTTGTGTTATTTATAAAATACAATATTTAGTTTAAAATTTAGTGATCCAGAACCTACAATATTATGAAACAAAATATTACGACCACCTAATACAGCTACGATTCTCGGTGGCATGGATTGTACAAGCCCTTGCTAGGTTTCTGAAAGTACATGGCTCCAAATGATTATACAATTATCGTAAATTGTGGGTGCAAAGCTGACGTCCAGTAGCATCCTAGCTTGCTAATGCTAATTAACTCGAAAATGATGTAACAAATAGAATTTTTCTCTTAACAATTATTTCTCAGCACAATCTACCTGCAACATCCTTACAACCTTTTCATACTGTTCCTAATCACCCTGTGTAAGTGGTTATAATGTTTTAACTTACATTTTCTGCACTGAAAATGGCCACACAGTGATGGATTTTGCAACTGATGGCTGTACTTTTTACTGCTTGAAAAAAATACAGTCCCTAGACATATCTGTGTCCACATGTAATCAACCAGATATAGCAGGTGATTGACCCCTACAGTTTCAGCAGTATGTACTCGGGCACACTAGCCAGTTTACGAGTTCATGTCTCTCATTTTTTTTGTCGTTTATGCCGTCAGTTACCGTAACACTATGAGTTAACATTGCATTATGATCTGTTCTTAATTTTTAAATAACTAAATCCTCCCACTCCTGCCTTGTAAGTAATACGGCTGATAAAGACACCTTCTGCTTCTGGAAGAATGTTGCTGAACAGGGGAAGAGAGATCATTCATAAGCAGCTGTCATTGTATGAAAGTGATGACATTCAGAATTTTATTCATAGCCCTACACAGTGGCCCACCACATAAGTCGTCCGGCTGTAGATACACTATGTAATCAAGAGTATCTGGGCACCTGGCTGAAAATGACTTACAAATTCGTGGTGCCCTCCATCGGGAATGCTGGAATTCAATATGGTGTTGGCCCACCCTTAGTCTTGATGACAGCGTCCACTTTCGCAGGTATCCGTTCAATCAGGTGCTGGATACTTTCCTGGGGAATGGCATCCCATTTTCCACGGAGTGCTGCACTGAGGAGAGGTATCGATGTCGGTCGGTGAGGCCTGGAACGAAGTCGGTGTTCCAAAACATCCCAAAAGTGTTCTATTGTATTAAGCTCAAGACTCTGTGCAGGCCAGTCCATTACAGGGATGTTATTGTGGTGTAACCACTCCGCCACAGGCTGTGCATCACGAACAGGTGCTCGATAGTGTTGAAAGATGCAAATTGTACAAATTGTAGGCTGCCATTAGAGATGTGAGAGATCATACATGTCTGTAGAGTGGAACCTTGAGTGGATATACCTTACATAAGGCTAGAAAATTTTATGGTTTGAAACACCAAAATGCCATCGTACTGTTGTGTTCATCATATACGTAAGATTCGATAGTGCATTAGAATTGAGTACAAACTTGAATCCCTCATCCACCGGCACCATCATTGAAATTTAGATGTTATTCCTTACGTTATGGTGCATTTTTGTAATTCTCAACATCTTTACGTTTTTGTTGGTCTATTACAGCGTAGTGTGTTTGCATTAGGTAGTCGTGAAATGGAAGGCAAGCAGAGAATAACATCGTATGACACTATCTTTCAGGCGTAAAGAAATTCTGTATACTGAAAAGTAGGGTGACAGGACGGCAGGATGAGATTTCAATGTAGCTAAAAGTAAGTTCGCTTATCGAAGAAACAGGAACTTTCATTATTTGCAACTACCGCTACTAGTAAGAAATTCACTGGCCCTCACAAAGGAAGACATCCTGACACTGAAGTAAGAGTTTTGGAATTTGTCCATGAAAGAAGGAAGAATGGGCAACCTGTGCTTAGTGGCACCATAAGGGAGAAAGGAAAAGAGGTGGCTGCAGATCGTAATATACTGAGGCAAGAGTTTAAGGCTAGTCGCTTTATGAAAATGGCGGGCTTATCTTTACGATACCAGGCAGCAGTATGCCAAAAGCTTCTACAAGATCTTGAGAAAAACTTCAAGATTTTCAGCGGTATGTCATCACACTTCGGGAAGAAGAACATTTAGATTTGTCAAACAAGCAACATTGATGAAACACCAATTTGGTTCTGTACGGCGCATAATTACACGACTGTTAACAATGGGAAAAATGAAATTACCATGAAAACATCAGAGCGTTAAAAATCATCGCATACATGTAGTGCTGTCAATCACAGCAGATGAAAGAAAACTTCCCTGTTTCTAAATCTTGAAACGGAAAAAGAGTCCCAAGGCCCCTAAAACCGAATAGCTATTCCCTAATGAAGTCATTGTTCGAAATAAAGAGAAGGTATGGATGACTGAAACTTTAATGCTTGACTGGTCTCCGAAATGTATGGGAACTCTGTTCTGATGGGCTTTCCAAACTACCATCATTGCATCTCACTGATGACGTAAAAAGAAGATCCACAGCCCAGCCAGGAACCTTGTTATTTCTTACGTAGGAACGATTTCTCTGATACAACCTTTCAAAATATACGTTCAGGAACAGTACAAAAAACGGTTTTGCGAACCACACTGTGAACTGATACCAATAGGAAAAATTAAGCGTGCTGCACCCCACATTATCATACACTAGGTTTTAAGCTGCGTGAAAAAGCATTGCAGTACCAATGATTGTAAAATCATTTAAGAAATATTTTATTTCGAATGCTGTGGACGGCAGTGAACATGATGTGCTCTGGAACGAAACCAAGGGTGATGGCGAAAGTGGATCTGTTTCTGATGTAGATTCCTCCTTGTAATTTACGGCATGTTTGTTTGCAATTGACGTGGGTAATCAAGTTGGGCGTTCTTTTTTGATAGTAGCTGTGTCACTTAACAATGGGTCACTTAGAAATTGTTGTTGTTTCGATAACTAACGTATACAGCTAGTCCTATATAATATTAAATTTAGCCTACAGTTGATGTGCCAAGAAATTCCTCTTTTACGATTTCAGTTTTAAAAATTGAGGTATGCATTACATTCGATGGCACATTAGATTCGAGTAAATACAATGTGCTCCCATCATTGCCATGAGATGTCACTCCAAACGCAGTTCAGTTTGGAACAAAAAACATTCATTCCACCACACAACTTTCCTGCTCTATACCGCTTACGTCGTGTGAGTTAAAGTGACGTCCAGTAGCATCCTAGCTTGCTAATGCTAATTAACTCGAAAATGATGTAACAAATAGAATTTTTCTCTTAACAATTATTTCTCAGCACAATCTACCTGCAACATCCTTACAACCTTTTCATACTGTTCCTAATCACCCTGTGTAAGTGGTTATAATGTTTTAACTTACATTTTCTGCACTGAAAATGGCCACACAGTGATGGATTTTGCAACTGATGGCTGTACTTTTTACTGCTTGAAAAAAATACAGTCCCTAGACATATCTGTGTCCACATGTAATCAACCAGATATAGCAGGTGATTGACCCCTACAGTTTAAGCAGTATGTACTCGGGCACACTAGCCAGTTTACGAGTTCATGTTTCTCATTTTTTTTGTCGTTTATGCCGTCAGTTACCGTAACACTATGAGTTAACATTGCATTATGATCTGTTCTTAATTTTTAAATAACTAAATCCTCCCACTCCTGCCTTGTAAGTAATACGGCTGATAAAGACACCTTCTGCTTCTGGAAGAATGTTGCTGAACAGGGGAAGAGAGATCATTCATAAGCAGCTGTCATTGTATGAAAGTGATGACATTCAGAATTTTATTCATAGCCCTACACAGTGGCCCACCACATAAGTCGTCCGGCTGTAGATACACTATGTAATCAAGAGTATCTGGGCACCTGGCTGAAAATGACTTACAAATTCGTGGTGCCCTCCATCGGGAATGCTGGAATTCAATATGGTGTTGGCCCACCCTTAGTCTTGATGACAGCGTCCACTTTCGCAGGTATCCGTTCAATCAGGTGCTGGATACTTTCCTGGGGAATGGCATCCCATTTTCCACGGAGTGCTGCACTGAGGAGAGGTATCGATGTCGGTCGGTGAGGCCTGGAACGAAGTCGGTGTTCCAAAACATCCCAAAAGTGTTCTATTGTATTAAGCTCAAGACTCTGTGCAGGCCAGTCCATTACAGGGATGTTATTGTGGTGTAACCACTCCGCCACAGGCTGTGCATCACGAACAGGTGCTCGATAGTGTTGAAAGATGCATCACCATCCCAGAATTTCTCTTCAACAGTGGGAAGCAAGAAGGCGCTTAAAACTTCAATGTAGCGTACTGGGACAGTTCCACGCAAAACAGCAAGGGGTGCAAGCCGCCTTCATGAAAAACACCACCACACCATAACACCACCGTCTCCGAATTTTATTGTTGGCACTACACACGCTGGCAGATGACGTTCACCGGGCATTCGCCATACCCACACCCTGCCATCGGATCGTCACATTGTGTACCGTTATTCGACACTCCACACAACGTTTTTCCACTGTTCATTCGTCCAATGTTCACGCTCCTTACACCAAGCAAGGCGTGATGTGTGGCTTATGAGCAGCCGCTCGACGATGAAATCCAAGTTTTCTCACCTCCCGCCTAACTATCATAGTACTTGCAGTGGATCCTGATGCAGTTTGGAATTCCTGTGTGATGGTCTGCATAGATGTCTGCCTATTACACATTACGACTCTCTTCCACTGTCGGCGGTGTCTGTCAGTCAACAGATGAGGTCGGACTGTATGCTTTTGTGCTGTGGGTGTCCCTTCACGTTTCCACTTCACTATCATATCGGAAACAGTGGACCTAGGGATGTTTAGGAGTGTGAAAAACTCGCCTACAGACTCATGACACAAGTGATACCCAATCACCTGACCACGTTAGAAGTCGGTGAGTTCCGCGGAGAGCCCCATTCTGCTCTCTCACGATGTCTGATGACTACTGAGGTCGCTGATACGGAGTACCTGGCAGTTGGTGGCAGCACAATGTACCTAATATGGAGAACATATGTTTTCGGGGGTGTCCGGATACTTTTGATTACATGGTGTAGTGAGAAGGTGGGCCTGGTCGCTAGTAAACAAACTCGAAAAAATCTCGACCGATTTGCTTCAAATTTTCATATGATACTGCAATAAATGTTCCGACAGACGTGGGCTGAACTGTTTTTAATACATATAGTATATTAATACGTCTATAGAAAGCCTATATTTCACTATATATAGACAAGTCGTTATTTAACATAGTTACCAGAAATCTCGAAAAGATTGGGACCGTGATTTTTATACATGCAGGGAGCTTAAAAAAAGTGTCGAATACTTTGAGAGGTGATAGTACACATCGAAAGAAGAAAAATAAGGCCAATAAACATAGATCCGGAAAATCACACTTTCAGAGACAAGTCCAACAAACATGGGTTCGAAAAATGTGTACTTTCTCCGATAAACACCTGTTTACAGGAGGTGTTTAGCGTGGCGTCCATTCATGACAATGCACCGTTCTGCCCTCCGCTGTAACTAATGACGCACCCTTTGAAGTATACCCGGTTGTTGTACCTGCTCGCACGAATTGAAGACGCTATCCTATAGTTTCCACACATCGTTGATTGGCGCAGCGTAGACCAATTCTTCAAGTGTCCCCAAACCAAAATCTAGGGGATTGGGGTCTGGGGAACGAGCAGGCCACGGTGACGAAAGTGCGCTGGTGAGCTGTCATGCATGAATCACATTTGTATTCGTTGCTGCAATGGCACGACCTCCAGCAAGGTAGGCAATACATTAATGAGAAAGTACAGATAATGTGCCCCAGTTAACGTCTGTGGTAGCACGTGTAGCCCGATTAATCTATCACCAAGTACGTCTGCCCATAAGTTGATTGAGAATCGGTGTTGATGCCCTCTTTCCTGAATTGATTGGGGATTTAAATCTGGCAATACATACTAGTTATGGAAATTTATAACACCATTTCTTGTGAAACTTGCTTCATCGGTAAATAAAAAAAATCCTGGATGTGAACAGTGAATCTGCTACAACCATTGACAGAACCGCCGTCTGCCATAATGATCCTGTGGCCTTAGGGCCTGCACGCGCTGTAGATGATATGGGTGCAGCAACTGTTCATGACGTACCCCCAGATAAGAGAGTAAGACACGCCTTCTGCCGCAGCTAATCGTCGTACACTGGTCCCACAGGTTTCTTCCACCAAACATTGCACACGATCCTCCTTGTCAGGCGTGCGGCCTGTGGAAGGCATTCCATCATCAGTCTTCCGAGGTGCAAGGGAACCTGTCCCTTAGACGCTGGAAAAGTCTGTCTAACAGCTATCAGAGAGCACTCTGCGCTGCATGGGCTCGCATGCTACATCCATCTGCTAAACCATAGCAGAATATCATATCCGCCGTTTCACGTATCAAGTAATAGGCTTCTATTGCTAACAAGTGGTGGAAGAGGAAAAATGTAAATGTACTACACCATTTGTGCGTACAAACAGCGCAATAACAGTAAACACATTAGTGAATCCGTGTTTGGAAGAAGGTAAAACACCATGATACGTACTCAGGGTTGACATTACTGTACAATAAGGCACACAAACACGATAAAAACTAACGTAGCCTACAACACTAGTCGTACCACACAACTGACTGCAGACCACCTTTTGGTAGGTAGAGTACTGTGGGTAAGACACGCTAATACCCTGCCGACATATTTGACGAAGCGCCAATGCAACGACTGGGCTAATATCGGCAACGAAGGGTCGCGCAACCTCACCTCCAATCACGTGTTTATCTCAGAAAGTATGCGTTTCCGGGCCCATCTTTATTGGACTTATTTTTCTTGTTTCGAGGAGTACTACCATATCGCAAAGTTCGACACTTTTTTTTTAACACTCTGTATGTACTGCATATAAATACATGCATTTGTTTAATGTTGTAACGAAAAATCTCGAAAAACTCTTGACAGGTTTTCTTAACTGTTTCACTCGAAACTCTAATAAATATTTGGACAGATATAGGCTACACATCTTTCACGGATGTGTTATATATATGTATATATTGGAGAAAGGTTATTGGCAGTCGTCTCGGCTGATTTACTTTAAATTTTTATATGCTACTCCAATAAACGTTCGGACGAACATGGCTACATTGTTCTTAATACACTGAAAAGACAATGAAACTGGTACACTTGCCTAATATCGTGTAAAGCCCACGCGAGCACGCAGAAGTGCCGTAACACGACATGGCATGGACTCGACTAACGTCTGAAATAGTGCTGGAGGGAATTGACACCATCAAACCTGCAAGGCTGTCCATAAATCCGTAAGAGTGCGAGAAGATGGAGATTTATCCTGAACAGCACGTTGCAAGGTATTTCAGATATGCTCAATAATGTTCATGTGTGGGGAGTTTGGTGGCAAGCGGAAGTGCTTAAGTTCAGAGAGTGTTCTTGGAGCCACTCTCTAGGAATTCTGAACGTGTGGCATGCCGCATTGTCATGCTGGAATGGCGCAAGTCCGTCGGTATTCACAATGAGCATGCATGGATTCAGGTGATCAGATGTGTCACCTGTCAGAGTCATATCTAGATGTATCAGGGGTCCCATATCACTCCAACTGCACACCACACGCCTCACACCATTACAGAGCCTCCACCAGCTTGAACTGTCCCCTGCTGACGTGCAGGGTCCATGGATTCATGAGGTTATCTCCATGCCCGTACACGTCCATCCACTTGATACAATTTGAAACGAGACTCGTTCGACCAGGCAACATGTTCCCAGCCATCAACAGTCCAGTGTCGTTGTTGACGGGCCCATGCGAGGCGTAAAGGTTTGCGTATCGCAGTCATCAAGGCTACACGAGGGGGTCTTTGGCTCCGAAAGCCCGTATCGATGATGTTTCGTTGAATGGTCGCACGCTGACATTTATGGCCCACCATTGAAATCTGCAGCACTTTACGGAAGGATTGCACCTCTGTCACGTTGAACGGTTCTGTTCAGTAGTCCTTGGTCCCATTCTTGCAGGATCTTTTTCCGGTCGCAGCGATATCGGAGATTTGATGTTTTACCCGATTCCTGATATTCACGGCACACTCGTGAAATGGTCTTACGGGAAAATCCCAATTTCATCGCTACCTCGTAGATGCTGTGTCCCATCGCTCGTGCACCACGTTCAAACTCACTTAAACCTTGATAACCTGCCATTTTAGCAGTAGTAATCGACCTGTCTGCGCCAGACACAGGTTCTCATATAGGCGCTGCTGACCGCAGCGACGTACTCTGTCTCTTTACATATATCTGTATTTGAATACGCATGCCTATACCAGTTTCTTTGGCACTTCGGTGTAGATGAGGCATCTAAATCTACATGTAAGTCTGTACTACTGTATGAAGACAAGTAGTTGATTAAAGTTTTTACCAGAAATCTCGAAAAGTTCTTGACTGGTTTACTTTAAATTTGGTTCATGCTTCTATCAAAAGTTATTTACTGGTTTACTGCAAATTTTTACACGATACTCTAATAAATGTTTGGTCAAACATAGGCTACATTTTGAAAACATTGTAACGAAATATTTCGAAAGTCATAGATCTATTTACTTAATATTTCTACACAATACTCGAATAAGTATACAGACAGACATAGGCCAAAATTTTTTTTAAACAGCAGATTGCGTGAAAGGGAATCCGTTGCGCTGTGGAAAAGTGCAGTTTCATTTTCTGTCTTGCAGTCAGTTTTCACGACAATAATGGGGAATTTAAACCACTGGACATATTATTGCTCCCATATATATTCTTTCTTTTTATACACAATTTTAAATAAAAATTGTATGTGCTATTTTGTTTTCTTCCTCGGAGTAGGCTTTCATAGAAAACAGGAAAGTTATATTTATGGTTCATTGGCTTGTGATTAGAATACTACTACGGAATCTGTATCGTGCGACACTTTGTAACCCTAGGTGTTTAAAGATACATATTTTGCGAAACACTGTCAATGAAGCTACTATCCTCACACATCCAACTGCAGGGGACATCTCTCTTACGTCATGTATAGCAATGATCCCAGCCGATTTACCCATTCATTGTAAGCGACTTCCGTTCCCAGTCAAGGATTATTTGGCTATAACAGCGAACAAGGCTCTAGATCAAAAAGAGGGGGAAGAGGAGAAGGATAGAAAGGGAGGAGGTTATGAATAAACAGAGAGGGAAGGAGGGGACGGACAAAGAGAGGTGAGCAGAGAAGGAGAGGACGTAATGGACAGAGAGAGGGGAAGGAAGAGGAGACGGACAAAGAGAACGCGAAGAGAAAGAAGGGAGACTCAGTTTAGTACGCGTATCCAGTTCCCGTCCCTATTTAGCAATTGCGAAGAATTTCTGGGTTCGCAACTATGTGTATAAAATTCACTATTATGACTTCTGTGCTGTGTTTGCCCTTTAACTGGAACTAAAGTTTTCCTCAGTATTTTTCTTTGTGTGAGTAACTGTGCTTACATCATCACCTTTTTGTTTAGAGTTAAATATTCTGCCACATAAAATGTTTGCAGGTGAATTACTGTAGATCAGTAAGTAAGTTCGGCATTGATCGATATTGATTTCCTATTATATACGTCCTTGGTGAGGTAGTATGCTGTTTTCATCTTATTAATTATTGGTTTAATGGCTTTTTCAATTACTTCTCCTGTTTGGGGCTGCTTAATGTTCGCCATAAAGTTGGTTTTCTCAAAGAGTATTTGTAAGTGTGTTCACTCAGCTTGTTCTTCAAGAAATTCTATTTGTCTAATGGCTTTTTGCATTGAGTCTGAAAATGTGTCGAAATCATCCACAAACGATGAACAACCTATTTGTTGGTTGGCCCTTTTATGACGTTCTTTACATTGCTCACTGACTGGGATTTCTGCTTATGACCTTTTCCATTCCTTTATGACTATTCTAGAAGACGATCTCAAAACTTATAGAAATTTCGCCTATAAATTTCACTTTAGAATTGGTGTTTACTAACGTTTGTTTAATTAGACGTGTGGTTTTATTACCTAAGCATAGTTCACTGAGTACTTCAAACAGTGACTTCCTATCAACTGTGTCATAGGCTTTCCTGAAGTCAACAAAATTGAATACAAAGTATTTAGATCTTCTCTTCAAAAACTTTAAGTTGAGAATCCGCTACGAACATTATCTTTTCTTTCTAAAACCACGTTGATATTCGTCAAATTCAGGGTCAAGTTGCTGTTCTGCCCTAGCTGCAGGGTGACAATTATTGAACTATATGAAAAAAAGTAAAATAGTTACAAACTATGGCGTGCACAAACTTTATTCAACATGTAACCGTCACTACAGATCTTCAGATTTAGGTTATGACATGTTCGATATGTCTGCCATCATTGGCGATGGTGTGGCGCATACGAATAGAGAAATTCTGCATGACCCTCTGAAATGTCGGAACGTCGATGCTGTCGGTGGCCTCTTGAATGGCTGTCTTCGGCTCAGCAATGGTTTTGGGGTTATTGCTCTACAGCTTGTCTTTAATATAGGCCCACAAAAAGGACTCGCATGTGCTCATATCCGGAGAATATGGAGGCCAATCGAGGCCCATGCCAGTGGCCTCTGGGTACCCCAGAGCCAGAAAGCGGTCCCCAAAGCGCTCCTCCTGGAAATCAAACACTCTCCTACCTCGATGGGGTCTTGCTCCGTCTTGCATGAGCCACATCTTGCCAAAATGAGGGTCACTTTGGATAATGGGGATGAAATATATTCCAAAATCTTCACGTACCGTTCGGTAGTCACCATGCCATCAAGGAATATGGCACCGATTATTCCGTGATTGGACACTGCACACCACATACTCACCCATTGAGGCTGAACAGACTTCTCGATAGTGGATTCTCAGTCCCCCAAGTGGGCCAATTTTGTTTATTGACGTGCCCATCCTAATGAAAGAGCGCTTCGCCGCTAATCCAAACCATACAGCGCATACTAATGCCCATCATGCCCCTCGGCCAAGCGCGCGGTTTGAACGTAATAACATAAACCGTTCAGAAGTTATACAGATTTTATTTCATAAAGGTCAATAATTTTCACCGTGTAATAATGCTTTTGTTTATACTGTGCAGGTAACCAGTAGGAGATTTCCTTGATTTCCCCTTTTGTTGTGGGATCTAAGACCAGGTAGTGAGTATTTCCTTGTGGAAAGTTAAATTTTTATTTCCGTCATCCACAGGTTAATAAATTTTCAAAATGTTTTGCTAAAATGTCATAGTTTTCTTACTTATTATACGCTATTTTCCCATTTTTCTCTTTAAAGCATAGCTTTGGTGGAGAATATTTACTGTGCGGCTGGTCCCGGCGGAGGTTCGAGGCCTCCCTCGGGCATGGGTGTTTGTGTTTGTCCTTAGGATAATTAACGTTAAGTAGTGTGTAAGCTTAGGGACTGATGACCTTAGCAGTTAAGTCTCATAAGATTTCACATACATTTGAACATTTTTTTGGGAGAATATTTACTTAAGTTTCTCTTCGAAGTCTTATCGAAATTTCTAGTATTGTTCATTTTGAAATCGTGATCTATTCGTTTTAATTGGTTTTTATCATAATTTCTCTTCTAGTTACTAATCAGTTTGGCAGTTTCCTTCGTCGTTTGAAGGAATCTTGTCCTGTTTCTGCATTGTTGTCTTCTTGTGACTGCTTCATCATATCCCAAATTCCACCACGCATGTCTTTTGATTTTGGTAAAGAGTATTGTTTCTTTTACTGTTTGGACAAGAAATTATTTCAGTTGTTCCCAGTTTTCTGGACTTTCGGTTTCTAGTTTGTTGCTAAATTTACTATCTTGTTTGGTTTTTTTCGGTCTCATGTTTCAAAGTCCTTAGTTTGGCTGATCTCTTGATATTTCTTGGTTGTAATTTAACTATGATTTTAGGTACATAGTGGTCAAGTGGTCAGAATCTAACTCAGCATTTCTTATTACCTTGACATTTGGATTTCTTAGTATGATTCTCTCGATATTTTAACATGGTCTATTTGAAATTCCCCTAAATTGGGGTTTGAAGAGATCCATGTTTCCTTTACTGGGGAGATGCTTAAAAGCAATGGACCTAATTATTAGGTTGTTTGCTCTGCAGACTTTTATTAGTCTTTATAGTTTCTTGTTTGTCCTTCAATAAGCTGGGTAGCTCCCAACAATGCACCTGATTTTTTCTGTCTGCTCAGGTGTGCATTAAAATTCGCCCTGTGTATTATAGGATATTTCTTTGGGACGTTCGTGATAATTTTTTAAAATTCTACCCAAAATTTATCTGTTTCTTCGCTGTTTGTTTTTTTTTTTTTTACCTGTTTGATTGGTCATGGACATTTACTATCGCATATACCTAATCTGTGCATGTGAAAGTGAGGATGCATATTGTGCTTGCAGTGCAGTTTGTTATTATTTGTTTCCCTAACATCTGTAACCCTTTTTATGTAACGTTGTGCGCAGCTGTCTCGGGTTACCTCAAGTGTTTCAGAATGATGTGTTTTTTGTATGTATCAGAATTGTTATAAGCAGAATAATGTGAATACACGGTGTCAAATTGATAACCCTCCTCCTATTAAACTACTAAAAATTTTTTAAATGAAATGAAGTAAACAATTTAATGTACATGTGTTTTCGACTTTCTTATTAGAAGAGAAACAATGTGTAGTAATTACAGCTCAGACAGTTAGGTGGAGAACGGTAACCTATTTTTGTGTGTGAATCAATTATCGTGAGCTTTAGGGATTGTATTCTTTTTTTTTTTTTTTTTTTTTTTTTTTTTTTTGCGTGATAATCTACCACTTTACTGACTGTGCTACAAATCTGATGTGGCTTTATGACCTTTGATGAGCACATTTTCATTAGTAAGTTTAAAAAGCGATGATTTATCGAAATTATTTGCTTCATTATACGGAAAATTCTACAAGAATGTGCAGGAGAATGTTAAAATAGCGTGTCTATCACAAGGAGACGAAGTCTCTTCAAAAGTTAAAGAAAGCACAGCTGAACCATACAAGATGTCTGTGGAAGGCTGCCCCATCGAGTGTCACCCCTACACACTGGATAGTATGATGTGGTATCCAAGATTATGCAGCACAATACCTAATAAAAGGCTGGATGATACCATGAACTTTACGACGCTATACGCCAGG
This sequence comes from Schistocerca piceifrons, assembly GCF_021461385.2. Classification (NCBI taxonomy): domain Eukaryota; kingdom Metazoa; phylum Arthropoda; class Insecta; order Orthoptera; family Acrididae; genus Schistocerca; species Schistocerca piceifrons. Next base: position 578,558,793 of record NC_060149.1, read on the forward strand.
TTATGCGATGCGAAACTAGTAGTGGCACTTGAAGGAATAGACTTACACACGCATCTTTTACGTTTCTAAATCTTCATATATACCCCGCAAGCCACTATACGGTGCGTGGCAGAGGGTACCTTGTATCACTACCCGTCATTTCCTTTCCTGTTCTACTCGCAAATAAAGCAAGGGAAAAACTGCTGTCTCTATGCCTCCATACGAGCCTTAATTTCCCTTATCTTCTCGATCCTTAAGCAAATTGTACGCTGGGAGCAGTAGGAACATTCTGCATTCAGCTTCAAATGCCGGGTCTCTAAATATTCTCAATATCGTTCCCTCTAGTGATTCCCATTTGCGTCCCCAAAGCATCGCCATAATACTTGTGTGTTTTTCGAACCTACTGGTAACAAATCCAGCAGCCTGCCTCTGAACTGCTTCAATGTCTCCTTTAATCCGACCTGGTGAGGATTCGAAACACTCGAGAAGACTCAAGAATGGGCTGCAGTAGTGTTCTATACACGGTCCCCTTCACAGATGAAGCCACATTCCTAAAACTCTCCCAATAAATTGAATCGACGATTCACCTTCCTTACCACCGTCCTTATGTGTTCGTTCCATTTCATATCACCATGCAACATTATGTCTAGATATTTAACAACGTAAAAGTGTCAAGCAGCTCACTAGTAATGCTGTATTCGAAATTACAGGACTGTTTTTCCTACTCATTTGCATAAATTTACATTTTTCTATATTTAGAGTTAGCTGCCTTTCAACACAGCAACTAGAAATTTTGTCTAAGTCATCTTGTAGTATCATCAGCAAACAGCCACAGATTGCTGCTCATCCCGGTCCCCCGAATCATTTATGTATATGGAGAATAATAGCGGTCCTGTCACACTTTCCTGAGGCATTCCTGACGATTCCCTTTTCTCTGATGAGCACTCGTCTTCGCAGACAGTATGTCGGATTCTATTATTTAAGAAGTCTTGAAGCCACTCACATATCTGGGAACCTATCCTATACACTCGTTCCTTCATTAAATGTACTCAAGGAATACGGAACCTGCCTGTTGTCCTCAGCCGCCACATGGGCCCCGGCACAGGTGGGCAAATTCGGGCGGCGAAATCTTACTGGCGGTAAAATTTTGAGCATACAAATTTACTTGTGCAGAAAAAAAACGTAGCAAAGGTTGCGAGAGTTATTATTAGGTTTGTTCTAGTTAGCGCGAAACCGTTTCGGCCGCGCTAATGCGTTCGAGTGCACCTTTCCACAGTTGCCACGGTTGGTTTCTGACTGGCCATTTGCTACTCGATTTGTGGCCAATGGAAGGCCGAAACTGTCTCCCACTGACGAGAGGATTTTCTTCTGATGGTTCCAAAGCGTTTAAAACCGTGCCCCAAATAGACCATCGCGTATGCGCATAGCATAGTTTTCTGAATTGAGCAAAGGTGTCAACTAGTGCTACGGGAGGCCAAATTAGGAAACACACAAGAATCGTTCGAGTTTGTAAAGGAATAGAAACGAGCCCAACAGCTTCTATAGTTCGTGATACCTTAACTCGAATGAACCAGAGGGGGAAATCGTAGGTAGACGGGTGGGATCTCTACATCATGCTATTGGCAGCGCTGCCTGTGTATTGTTTTGTGTGGCAAGGCACGAACGTATTATATGTAGAGTTGATGTGACGTGGTTTCAGTTTAGTGCTTTTATTATTGTTTGTGTGTCTGTTCCCCCCGTTTCATTAATCTGTCGAACTTTTGACATAACGTAATCTTGAATATGGACGGTAGGAAACGGCTCAGTGGCGGCAGGCTACAGAAAATTAGTTGCACAAAGGAGGAAGAGGGAAAAGGAAGTATTAGATCAACCGCCAAAGTTACAAACGTTTTTCTGTACCCGCAAGTTTTTCCTCTCTTGCGAACTTGACACCTAAAAATTATTCACAGTGCAGCAGCAATTGTGGTGAAAGGCTCGACGATAGTGACTCTGAAATTGATACCAAACATACAAACAACTCCACAGCAAGTGAACCAGAGTTGGGGCAAGGGAGAGTTTCTTCACACTTTACTGTTGATAAAGATCCGTACATTTGGAAAATCAGTGATAGAACACTAGCTCACGTAGTACGATATGGATTTAATCAGAATAAAGACTGCGATTTTGTGAAGTCAGAGCGTGCATATTCTGATAAACGAAGATTATTTCCAAGGATCTGTTTGAAAGGAAATTGTTGAATGGAGACATTGTGCAACGCAATTACTAGATTTGCTCACCCAGTCAGGGATCACTTTACTGTGCACCATGTAAACTGTTTGGGGTTCATCCTAGTTCGCTACTAGTGGCTTTGGTGATTGGAAACGCGCTAATCAACGGGTAATTGAACATGAAAATTCCAGGGCACATCGCGAGTGTGTTGTAAGTTTCAGACAAAGGGGAAACACTCTATGTAGAGTTGATAAACAATTTATTACTCTGCTACAAGAAGAAATTAAGTATTGGAGAAATGCACTACAGAGGGTAGTGGCTGTAATGAAAAAACTTTCCTCAAGGGGATTGCCATTTTGTGGAGATGAAGAACAGTTTGGTTCCTTATAGAATGCCAATTTTATGATGTGTTTAGAGCTGATAGCTGTATTTGATCCATTCTTAGCAGCTCATATAGCTAAATATGGAAACCAGGATAAGGAAAACACCTCATATTTATCATTTAGCACTTACTAAGAAATTATCAATGTCATGGGGAAGACTGTCACAGAAAAGCTCATACAAGAAATAGTTGATGCAAAGTATTTCTCCATTATTGTGGATTATACACCAGATGTTTCACACCGTGAACAGCTAAGTTTCGTTGTACGATATGTAAATAACGATGGTCAATCACAAGAGGGTTTGCAGAATTTGTGAAAAATGCTGGACCTACCGAGAAAGACTTGTCATATGGTATATTTATGTTCCTCAAGTCCCATGGACTAGATATAAGCAATTGCTATGGCCAAAGCTGTGATAATACTGAAAATATGGCGGGGATATACTCTGGCGGTCAAGCCCAAATCAAGTCATTCAATCCCTCGGCATTTTTCATCCCCTGCTCCACTCATTCCCTGAATCTAGTAGGATCAAGGGCAGCCACATGCTGTAAATTGACTACAACATTTTTTGACCTGCTACAAACGATTTACAGGTCTTTTTCGGCAGCTACACAACAAGCAGCGAATTCAGGGGAAGGGGGAGGGCTAAGAGGTTCAAGCCTATCCCCCCCCCCCCAAAAAAAAAGCATCTTGGTCCACCCGTAACAAATCTCAAATTAAACGTGATATTATCCTACTGTCTTAGTACTATACTACCTACAGTACAATTTTCATCATTTGTTACGAAAACCATTTTAAGTAGATGTAGTATGTCTTCAAATTTTACATTTCTCTAAGAAGATACTTATGTGACTAGTTTTTAAATCGCTCGTCACCCATGCGGAACGCAGCTACATAGACACACCACTGCCACCGCCACCCGCCCGTCTGATATGAGTGTGCGGTTTGCGAGTGCGCGCGCCGCACTGCTGTACACATAGGGCATTGTTGTATGGTTTGTCGAATCAGACACAATAGAATGCGCTGTTCCAGTGGCTTTTAATTGTAATCAAGGCGTGCTTGTGTTTGCATTTGTTGGATTTAAAAAAATATTTTATTTAATTTTTTTATTTTTTTATTTTATTTTATTTTATTTTATTTTATTTTATTTTTTTACTGAAAAGGAAGAAAGAAGAGGTAGAATTGAGCGAAAATGAACCAGTATTACCTGGAAACAATGTCGGTGACTTATCATGATTATTTTGTATGTACTTAATGAAATTTATACAAACAGGATTAGTCGAGTTTGTGACTTTTTATCGTGTTGAGTTCGTTGATCTTTCGGTCGGTGTGATGTGGGTGGTTGTAGACTGGACTGTGGATCAGTACTGCGAAGTTAGTGATTTTCCCATTAAATTTGGTGGTTTTGAGTACCTGTCTAGTGTGCAGACTTTGCATCTACTGGCTGGTGTGAATTATGGTGGATTTTAAAAAGATTTGGGTGGTTTATTGTAAAATTATTTTTTAAAATTACTTGATCCATTCTACATACAGCAAACAGCACTATTTAATTTGTTAACGTCTAGTAGCTCATAAATTTATATCACTTAAACCTTTATAACAGACGGTATTTTGTCTACGTTTCCGTGTTGTTTTGTGGCCGTATTGTTATGCACCCGTTTTGATATGCGCTCTAGTATTAATCAATCTGCAATTGCATACACAGTGCATATCTGTAGTGCCGGTGGTAATGTGGTGTTTCTTAAATCACTTGCTATTGTTTTAGTGCTAAACATATGTAAAGTAAAGTATTCCCAGAAACTTTATGTAGAATCGCTATGCGATAGTAAATTTGCAGACTGGCTAGAATGAATTCAAGGCGATGACACTAAAGCATATTGTAAATTTTGCCGTAATATTTTGTTAACGTGTTCTGCCGCAATAATAAGCCACAGTGACGTAAAAAAACGCAAGACAGTGGCAGCACCGTTGTCAACAAATATAAATACCTTTCAAAACTGTGAAAGAGTATTCAGAAGTGAATCAAGCTGAGGGTTCCCTTGCATTATTTGTTTCCACCCATTGTCCGATCATGACATTTCATCACTTAAGTGACTTGTGGAAGAGTAAATCCACAGACAGTAATATTGTCAGAAAACTTAATATACGTAGAACAGAATGCAGTGCAGCTATAAAACATGTAATAAGGCGGTATTTTGTGGAAAATTTGCGGCAAGATATCGGTGATAGCATGTATATCTTTATAATTAATGAATCAACATACATTAGCCTGACCAAATTTTTAGGAATAACAATAATATATTACAGTGCAACCACAGCGACCGTTTCAACGTTTTTAAAACTAGCCGATCTCGAACATTATAATGCACAGTCTAGTGTAACAGCAATTAAAGACATGCCTCAAGAATTGAAATTAGATCTAAACAAGCCTGCAGGATATAGGCACAGACAATACGAATGTAATTGTAAGTGTTCACAATTGTGTCAATCAAATTTTGACAAATGTAATTCTGGATTTGATTGTTATAAAATGTGTAAGCCATTCAGTTCAACTTGCTACTTCTGCTGCAAGTGAGACGCTCCAGGAAATTTGATCTTCTTAGTTATGGAAACATAAATTGGTTTTTACGTTCTTCAAGTCGCCCACAGTTGAATAGTGATATTTATCGGACTGTCAAAGGAGCAGAACCGCTTAAAATTCCATGCGCATGTGATACACGATGGTTTCCATAGAACCTGCGATAACAAGAACTATAGCCCAGATGTTAGAGCTTAAAACGCACATTGAAATAACACGAATCAAAGACAACTGTTACACTGCAATGCTTTATTCAGTGTTTTCTTATGAACCCAGTTAGGCGTATTTAAATATTTTCCAAGACGATTCTTTCAAATTTGCATCTAGTTAACAACATTTTGAACCCAACACAGAAGATCCGTGTAAGCAGTTAAACAACCACGTTGTGCAAACAGAATCATTAATAAGAAAAGTTTTTGTCCCTACATATCCTACGCAAAGAAAATTAAATTTAGACTTTGAAAACCACTTAGATCCCAAAACATGTCTAGGATATTAGTTTGAAAATAAGATTAATGAATTGTGAAAATCTTAATAATACCCAGAACAAGAACATGTCCTGCATCTGGGATGCATCCAGTTTGTGTACCAATTAATAATTCAGTTGTTGCAACGACAATGAAATTTTGAGGACAATTTCACTTCTTTCAGTGTCCAAAGCTCTTTGTGCCGTTAAAGAGTCATTGATTCCTCTCCTTGAATCGCGTAATATTGATTCTGGCACAATACTAAAACTGATTTTTGATGACAAAGTTCAGCTCTTGTCAAACGGTCCGAAACAGACGCTGTAAATTTCTGGTGTGAAGTGCTTCAACACAGAGATGCAAATGACGTCAACCCATTTCACGATTTGACAACTTTTCCGCTATCACGACTAATGTTACCACGGTCGAATGCGGAAGTGGAAAGAATTTTTAGCCATATGAGCATTATTAAAACTAAAACGAGAAATAAAATGAAACCCGAAATGATGAATTCGCATTTGTCGATTCGAGCAGGAATCGAGAGGAATAAACAACGTTGCCATAATAATGAACTGCCAAAAGAAGTGCTGACGTACGTAGGAACTTAAGACTTTGTAACTTGAGCAGCCACAGCCGTTAAAATTCATGGTGACTTGAAACTGAATGAAACCGTAGACAGCTGTTAATTGGTGGTTTATTGACCGACCAGTTTCGCTGCGTTAAAGCAGCGTATTCAGGTGCAAGCGGTGTCTCATAAATTAGCACATGGAGATGCTTCCAACATTCGTAGTCAGAGAATCCACTAGTGCTTTACCCTTACCACTTCTGACGACAGATGCCGCATCCCCTGCACTATTCGCCCCAATGTTTCGCCGATTTCTATTCGTTGAGCACTTCCCCTCGTCATGGGGTGTCTCCATGTGCTAATTTATGTGACACCACTTACACCTGAAAATGTTGCTTTATCGCAGCGTAACCGATCGTGTTAATAGACCATCAATTAACAGCTGTTTGCGGTTTCACTCCATTTCATGTGACCTTACAGGAACTGTTAACGACGTGTAAAGCATCTGGACATACTTTATCCGCTACTACCTCTGCCTCTGGTGTTGAACCTTCTGTTGAGGAAGACGTTGATAACCCCGAGCTCTTCATTTTCACTTAGGTAAATTAGCTGTGCTACATTTCATAATATTGTTCTAGATTTAAACAAAGGGATAAATTGAATTGTCTCATACTTTGGGTTACTCAACATACTCAGTGCTTAAAAATTAACAATCCAATGGTTTTGTTAGAGTCACGACAAAGAATGTAGTTGTTTATAGTGGTTCTGTGTAAGTTCTTTTAGCGGGAAATCTCATTTCACTATTGACATCAAAAATGCTCTGAGCACTCGATCCTCTCTGACTGCCCTACAAGGGACAGCGTACAGTAATATTTAGAGTAAGTGATTAATGTAATATCAATCATCGGGTTTGTTCGGTTTTGAATTCTTTTTAAACTAGCTTTCTTCGCGCGCATGCCAGTGTTGCCGTGAATTTCATACTTTTATACCGCGTTACTTATCTAAAATCGATAAATAATCTTTTAATGGGATAAAGTACTCATCAATAAGAACAACTTTTACTGTGGGAGACACTTCAAAATCGCGAAAAATCAGCTGTTTCATACAGTTTGGACGAGTAGGTTGTTAGTATGTAACTTTTACAGGGACTAGCTGATTTCAACTTTGTTCCATAGTAAAAGAAAAGCCTCATATTAATGAGTTTTATTTTAAACCCTTAAATGGTTATAAGCTTGTTTAAATAACACTGTAATATAGTTCCAAAGAGTTATTTTAGTTGTTGGTAAGTTGTTGATTTGCTTATGTATGATTCTCTGATTCGCGTACAAGTTGTAGTTTTTGTTTGCTATTGTTACAGAACCGGAACCAGTGTCAGTGGGAGTGGCTAGTACATCGACTGCTTGCGCTGAAAATTCTTTTGATATTTCTTATGTGATAGGAAACGTACTCAGTAACGAGGAAATGCATAAGCATCTGACGGAGTCTTCAGAACAACCCCGTAATTATGAATATCAGGAGCAGACAAAGGGTGGACAAAAAAAGAAACCTCCGTTCTGATTGGCTAAAGGAATACTGCTGGCTAGTCTATATTCGACAACAGAACGGTGCGTATTGTTTGCCTTGCGTACTATTTTCTGGTCCAGATAGTAGGGGCAAGCATTCTGTGGCTTTAAGATCTTTAGTCACTCGGCCATTTTGCAAATACAAAAAAGCACTACAAACCTTCAGAAACCATTCTGCTACAGATTATCAGAAAATGGCAGTTTTAAAAAGTACACATTTCAAAAGTTCATATGAAAACCCTGGAAAAGCTGCAAAATAACTTAATCGAAATTGAGAAACTGAAAATTATTAAATCAAACAGAGAGCGGCTGATTCCCATAGTACAGACCATCATATTATGTGGTCGAGAAAACATACTGTTAAGAGGCCACCGAGAAGATGGTACACCGAGTGATGACATCACCCAAGAAAAATTTCAAGCACTTTTAAAAGTTCGCATTGACTCAGGTGATTCGTATGTCCAAAAACATTTAGACAACGCTCCAAAAAACGCAACATACCTGAGAAAAACAACTCAGAATCAGCTGATTGATTGTTGCCATTCTGTCATTGTGAAAAGGTATTCGACAAAGTCAAAGAAGCAAAATATTATGCTGTCCTTGGCCACGAAACAATAGATGCCAGTGGTGCTGAACAACTCAGTGTCTGTATCGGGTATCTGAATTTACAAAAAAGCACAATACACGAAGACTTCATATGCTTTCTAGCTGCAACTGACATGACTGGTGCAGCATTAAGTGATCAAATCGTTCAAGAATTAAATCAAGTCGGCCTACAAGTTAAGAATTTGAGAGGTCAAGGTTATGATGGATGTGCCAACATGTCTGAAAAGTTCAGTGGCGTACAATTCCGAATAAAGCTGCTCCAACCGCTAGCGACTTACATGCATTCTGCAACACATACTAAACCTAGTTATCATGAGGGCCTGCAACTTGCCTAGTATTCGCAATATGATGGGAGTTGTAAGTCGTGTTACCAATTTTGGGCGCGAGTTAGCGAATTGGTTGGAACTTATCAAGTCAGCTATCTTTGAAAAATACCCAGGGGCGAAAAGAGTTATGTTACAAAGTCTTAGTGATACACGCTGGCTTGAAAGGCATGATGCACTACTTCAGTTGAAAGAGCTCTCGCAGAGTTCCTTGAAGAAATGGACAGCACTTCTCCGTCATCGGAAAGTGCAAGTCTTCTGGCTTCTATTCATCGATATGGCTTTGCCTTAATTTTGATGGTACCCGCTGCTGCATTTCAAATTATTGTTTCGCTTTCACGGCAGCTTCAGGCTGTTGCATTAGATCTCAACCTTTGCTGTGAGATCGTAGACAGTGTAATAAGAACTCTGGAATGATGCACAGAAACGAAATATGAAAAAAAATTTCGAGAGGCTTGTCATATTGTAGAGCCTTTGAACATCCTAGTGAAGACACCCAGAATCGCGAAACGTTCTGCTCATCGCTCAAACATAAAAGCTCCTGATACTAAGGAATACTAAAGGGAAAATAAACCTTTAATACATACACACGCTTTTTGCTTGATGCAGCATTTCTTTCTTTTATGTTCTTTCGTGTTCAAGAATAATGTAATGTCGTGTTTTGTTTCAGATTGAATGTATTCCTTCCTTTCATGGATTTTATATTGGGACAGTTGAGGAGTCACTTTTCGAGAGCAGAGCACTCTTCGGTTCTTGACCTGTTCACCCTTATACCAAGTGCCATCGTAAAAACGGAAAACCTGAACTCTTTAGTGGCTGCTGCACGTGTTTACAGCAGCGGCTTGCCTCATCCTCGCTCATTATCGGGAGAAATAACTCTTTGGAAGGAGCTCTGGAGAGACAGGGAACAAGTCCCGCCCCCCCCCCCCCCCAAAAACAATTTTTCCATAATATAAAAATTCTTTTACAAATTCTCGCTACATTACCAGTATCTACTTGTAGTGTGGAGCGTAGCTTATCTTCGGTTAAAAAGCAAAATCCCGGATCCGCCACTGTACGCAACGCTGAAAAATTCTACAGATATTTTTCGAAGATGTAAACTTGAGTTTAAAGTCTCCCTGCATTACAAGATGGTCAGCTTGAGAAGATGCCTGCAAAACCTTAAATACTAGTTGGGATGCAGTCAATAAAGCTTTTAAACGCATTTGTGAAGAGAAAAGCGAGAAAGCTGTTATTAAATCAGAAGCAACAGGGATATTGCAACAGCTAAACTCTAAAAATATTGCATTCATGGCTAAAATCTGGAGTTGTATTTTGGAACGTTTCAGTGCAGTGAGTACAGCACTACATTCGAAAGAAGTTGACACATCTGCAGTATTCAAACTTTATACTTCACTTCTGACTTTCACAAATGAGGTGACTAAGTCTTTTGAAGTGTACAAAAAATTGGCAGAGAGAAAACTGTAGACCACCCCGACCAGACAACATCCGCGAGTCAATGAAACTCAAGAAAAACGTGTGAAGAATCGAAAGGAGTTATTTGATGACTCAGACTCTGAGTCAGAAAATGAAACAGTGGTTTGCAAATTTGAAGGTGGCATACTGAAGATCAACTATTTAATTATATTGAACAGACTATCTCCAGAGCTCAATAATAGTCTTGGTGTCTACAAAGAGTTTTCTGAAAAGTTCTCTTTTTTATCCAGTTTTGATGGAAAAGGATCCTGATGAAGTCTATAATGCTGCAAAACAGGGGATGCACAGGATACTTCTGGGACATATTGTGTCCATGTCAAAAGCTTCCTTTTGAGTTCTTGATATGAGAATGGTCCTTTTTCACCAGTCTTAACTAAAATGCCAAGAGAGAAATATCTCTTTGATATTTACCCAAACATCAGAATCGCTCTGCAAATTTATTTGAGCCCACCAGCAACGAACTTCTCTGCTGAACGATCCTTCTCAGTTTTTGGAAGGGTTAATAACTACTTGTGTGCTTCTCAGACTCTAGATCGTTTGAATCACTTGGCTGTGTTAGCAATAGAAAATGATATGAGTTTGAAAATGTGATAAATTTGTTTGCTGATAACTAGGCAAGAAGAAAGTCATTGAACTGATGACATTCTTTGTCGATATAATAATTTCCTTAATTCCATAGAATATTATCCATTTATTTAATTTCTTAAATGTTTTTCAAAATTGACTATGTTTGTTGTTCGGGGGAAGGGCTAAAAATGTTATTGGGCCCATGGGCGTAACATTTTATAATTAACGGGCTGGTTGTCCTTCGTCCATGGTTCGCATGATAACATGTCTATAAAAGACAAGCTAGGTATCAGACGAGTGGTACTTTCTACACTCAAGAGTCAAATAAACTGGTTTAGGCATGCGAATTCAAGTACAGAGACATGTAAACAGGCGTACTACGGCCCTGCAGTCGGCAACGCCAACTGGCGCAGTTGTTCAGGTTACTGCTGCTACAATGATAGGTTATCAAGATTTAAGTGAGTTTGAACGTAGTGTCATAGGCAGCGCACGAGCGGTGGGACACAGCATCTCCGAGGTAGCGATGAAGTGGGGATTTTCCGTACGACCACTTCACGAGTTCGCAGCTCGTGGTCGTACGGCAGCGTTCTCGCTTCCCACGCCCGGGTTCCCGGGTTCGATTCCCGGCGGGGTAGGGATTTTCTCTCCCTCGTGATGACTGGGTGTTGTGTGATGTCCTTAGGCTAGTTAGGTTTAAGTAGTTCTAAGTTCTAGGGGACTGATGACCATAGATGTTAAGTCCCATAGTGCTCAGAGCCATGTGAACCATTTCACGAGTGTGCTGTGAATGTAAGGAATTTGGTAAAACGTCAAATCTCCGACATCGCTGCAAGAACGGGACCAACGACGACTGAAGAGAATCGTTCAACGTGACGGAACTGTAACCCATCCGCCGGCCATTGTGACCGAGCGGTTCTAGGCGCTTCAGTCCGCACCACGCTGCTACGGTCGCAGGTTCGAATCTTGCCTCGGGCATGGATGTGTGTGATGTCCTTAGGTTAGTTAGGTTTAAGTATTTCTAAGTTCTAGGGGACTGATGACCTCAGATGTTAAGTCCCAAAGTGCTTAGAGCCATCCTCGATGTAGGCTTTTTGAGCCGAAGGTCCACTCGTGTATCCTTGATCACTGCACGACACGAAGCTTTAGCCTCGCCTGGGCCCGTCAACACCGACATTGGACTGTTGATCACTGGAAACATGTTGCCTGGTCGGACGAGTCGCGTTTCAAATTGTATCGAGCGGATGGACGTGTACGGTATGGAGACAGCTTCATGAATCCATGGACCCTGTATGTCATCAGGGGACTTTTCAAGCTGATGGAGGCTCTGAAATGGTGTAGAGCGTGTGCAGCTGGATTGCTGTGGGATCTCTAATCCTTCTAGATACGACTCTGACAGGTGACACGTACGTAAGCATCCTGTCTGATTACTGCATCCGTTCATGTCCATTGTGAATACCGACGATCATGCGCAATTCCAGCAGGACAATGCGACATCCCACCCCTTCAGAATTGCTACAGAGTGGATCCAGGAACTCTCTTGTAAATTTAAACACTTCCGCTTGCCATCAGACTCCCTAGACATGAACATTATTGAGCATATCTGGGATACCTTGCAACGGGCTGTTCAGAAGATATCTCCACCCCTTCGTACTCTCACGGATTTATGGACAGCACTGCAGGATTCATGGCGTCAGTTCCCTCCAGCACTTCAGACATTAGTTGACTCCATGCCACGTCGTGTTGTGGCACTTCTGGGTGCTAGCGGGGACCCAACACGATATTAGGCAGATGTACCAGTTTTTTTGGCTCTTCAGTATATATCCGCACTCACTGGTGGACAGTAGCTTTTATTATTTTCGAACTGAGAATATGTTCAAGAGCTCTGTTCAATTTTTGAGCAAGACGTCACCTCACCGTAACGCTATCTTAACTCTTCTCCGCCATATTCTTCCAGAGTGTTCCGCATAGTGGAGTAGATCAGTTCAGTGAATGAACGCTTGTTAAACCTGAAAATTTCTGTCAGATTAAAACTCTGTGTGGGACATGGATTCGAACCCGGGACATTACTTTCAGGAGTGCACGTGCCGCAAATAATGCAGAACTCGTGCGAAGTTTGGGAGGTAAGAGATGAAGTACTGTTGGAAGTAAAGGTGTGAGCCTGGTTCGAGAGTCGTGCTTGGGTCCTTCAATCGGCAGATTACTTTACACTGTAGGAAAAACTGCAACGAACCACGAGTTTGTTTGAAATGATTTTATTATACCATTACTAGTTTACGGCCTGAGTCCATCTTCATATTTTAACCTTGACTTCTCGCAAATACTACATTTGTGCCCTAAAATATAACAAAATTTTTGCGATGCACAGTTTACAAAAGGTTTTTCATTTTACATTTTCGCCCTAAAATAAAAAATATTTTGTAACTGTGAATCACAAAAATTTTGTTGTGTTTTAGGATACAAATGTTAAACTTAAAAGAAGTCAATGCTCCCATTTGAAGATAGGCTCAGGTCCGAAACTAGTAATGGTATAATAAAATCATTTCAAGAAAACTTGTGGCTGGTTGCAGTATTTTGTACAGTGTAATTTACGAAAACAGCTGCGGTGTTCTCCAACCAAAATGGATAACATAAGATAGACCACTTGCCTGAGACTGTCGAAGGTCCCGCGTCTGGCATACAGTTGTAATCTGCCAAGAAGTTTTATATCAGCGCACTTCCGCCTGCAGAGAGAAAAATTCATACCGGAGGCATCCACCAGGTTGTGACTTTCCTCCAGACACGCTTATCCTACAATATCTGCGAAGTTTGGAAAGTAGAAGGCGAGGTCCTGGCGGAAATAAAGGTGTGAAAACAGGTTGTGAGTCTTGCTTGGGTAGGTCATTGTCCAACAGAAGAGTATATGAAACTTCCTGGCACATTAAAACTACGTGCCGGAACGAGACTCGAACTCGGGACCTTTGCCTTTCGCGGGAAAGTGCTCTACCAACTGAGCTACCCAAGCACGACTCACGGCCCGTCCTCACAGCTTTACTTCTGCCAGTATCTCGTCTCCTACCTTCCAAAGCTTCTGTAAAGTTTGGAAGGTAGGAGACGAGATACTGGCAGAAGTAAAGCTGTGAGGACGGGGCGTGAGTCGTGCTTGGGTAGCTCAGTTGGTAGAGCACTTGCCCGTGAAAGGCAAAGGTCCCGAGTTCCAGTCTCAGTCCAGCACACAGTTTTAATCTGTCAGGAAGTTTCATATCAGCGCACAGTCCGCTGCAGAGTGAAAATCTCATTCTGGAAACATCCCCCAGGCTGTGGCTAAGCCATGTCTCCGCAATATCCTTTCTTTCAGGAGTGCTAGTTCTGCAGGGTTCGCAGGAGACCTTCTGTAAAGTTTGGAAAGTAGGAGACGAGATACTGGCAGAAGTAAAGCTGTTAGGACAGGGCGTGAGTCGTGCTTGGGTAGCTCAGTTGGTAGAGCACTTGCCGGCGAAAGGCAAAGGTCCCGAGTTCGAGTCTCGGTCTGGCACACAGTTTTATCTGCCAGGCACAATCCGCTGGCACAATCCGCTGCAGAGTGAAAATCTCATTCCAGAAGAGCATTTGCCTACCAAAGGCAAAGATCTGGGGTGGAGTCCCTGTCTGGCACTCAGTTTTAATCTCCCAGGAAGTTACATGTCAGCGCACACTCTGCTGCAGAGTGAAAAATTCATTCTGGCTTATTAAACCTGCTAGACGAAAATGTGCCCATAAAACCTCATAAGGACGCGTGGGAGTTTGAGTACAGTCAATAATGAAGTACATTCTTAAGCAAAACATGAGTTACGGTAGTTGATTTGTACACAAAACAGATTATATTCGCCACCCCATCTAAATGGTTGGACTGTAGCCATACACATTTCGTCTCTCCTAATAGGAAAGTAGAAAACACAAAATACATTAAATTTGTTTGTTTTGTTTCATCTGAAAGTCCCTTTTTTTTAGACTGTCTGTAGTTCAGTTTAATAGGAGGAGGACCATCAGTTTGATGGAAGGAAGGAAGATTAGGGTTTAATATACCGTCAATAATGAGGTCATTAGAGGTGGAACACAAGCTCGAATTCCTTCAACGGTAGGGAAGGAAATCGGCTGTATGCTTTCAAAAGAATCATCCCAGCATCTGCCTGGAGTGAGTTAGGAAAATCATTGGAAACCTAAATCAGTCCGGTCAGACGAGGAATTGAACCGTCATTGTTCCGTATGTGAGTCTATTGAGCTAACCACTGTCCCACCTCGCTTGCTCTTCAGTTCGACACTGTGCATTCACATTATAATGTGTGTAACAATACCGATGCTGAGAAATAAACACATCGTGCTGAAACACTTGGTGTATTCTGTGAAGGCTTGCGAAATATCACATATAGAAGGTAATAGTCGTTGGGAATCAATTAATGGAGACGCACAATGAGGTCGCTCTCGAATTCTGTCAGATGCTGGTAACGCTGTCTCACGCCAGTATGCGGTATCTCCGTGTCCTTCACAGTGGACAATCAACATCTGGTGCAGTTCAAGCCCTTTATATACTCTATCAGGGCTGATGACGACATTAATGCAGTCTGATGGCTGTTATACCTGTCACAGAGAATTGCGACTCTAATCATTTACATACCCTACTATGATAAAAAAGTAAAGTCGTATTGGATGAATGTCTGAAACACCCCCAACGGAAGGTTCAGTCCCCTAATTGGAAAGGTTTAACCTAGCCTTCGCGCCCGCAGGTACCTTTCCACTGCGAAGTATGAAAACTCCGTGTGTAAGTGTGTCTGCGCACTCCTGCTTGGCTAAGTGATCTACCCGGGTTCGATTCCCAGCGGGGTCGGAGATTTTTACCGCTTGGAAACAGGGTGTCGTGTTGTTCTAATTATTATTTCATCATCGTCGACTCGCAACCACCCAATCACACCACTCACCGTCCTTGATGCGAAACCGTTCCCCAGACCGCACGGCCACGATTTCACGCAGTCATCGCGAAAAAACAATCAGACTGAGTGCAATTCGTCATGTACTTGTGGGAAGAACACAAGAAGGCAAAACAACTCGCCAAATACCGGTAGACTTTCCAAAATTTCGTGGAGATCGTGGAGATCGTCTTCAAGGACGCTCCGTCTGCCGCCATGTGACGTGACCGCCGACGCCGCCGCCCACCATCACAAAAACCACGCCCTCGTCGCTGCCGATGCCCTCCCACATCCCTCACACCTCACAAGATCAAGAATTGCTACATGTGTCCCAAAAGTGCTTTTTTCCTTTAAAGTTCTCACATGTAAACTTTTCTTATAGTACCATAGTAACCTTTGTTGAGTGCGTTTTATTTTCCTTCGTATGTAAACAATACTCGTGCCAAACAGTGATTAGTACAGTATCATTACAGCTTACCAGTGAAGTAAAGCAGTGCTTGCACTGAAATCAATTAGTGTTTATATGTTTAAATATGCTCTGTCTTTCACCATGACTGTCTCTCTCTCCTCTCAGTCTCTCTTACTCTCACTCCGCACTTTTGTCAAATTTGTTTTTACTCTGCTCTGTACATTGCTTCCCAATGTGCTGTTTCTCACGCGATCTGTCTAAATGTAGCACGGTCTGTTTCATGCCCTAGTGTAACGTGTTTCTTGCTTCCCCTTGCCTACATATAATATGCAAATAGTTAAAATACCGCGTCATTCTAAATACTGAAACATTGTTTTAACATATAGTGAAAACAAGGAAACATCCAGCATTCATGTACTAGCAAACCTATAAGAAAAATTCACAGAACATTAACTGCCCTTGCCATACGGAAAAAATAATTACCTGCGCTCTATTCCGTTGATGTATGCCACAACATAGGAAACATATATAACATAAAATATCACTATGGCCAAAGTGGCAAAGAGTGAAAAGACATTACTATTATTATTAATATTATTTTTTCCTCTCACTTGTGTAATTTAGCTCCTTATTGTATTCAATGTTTTCTGATTTCCTAGTATTTAAACGTAGAAATGTAGTGTTTCCCTTTTCAGAAAAAGCTAAATTAATGTACTAAATTGCATAAGCTAGCACTAAGGAACTCAGTTCGAGGAACACTCGCGAAAGGTCTGCAGCTCGTGGTCGTGCGGTAGCGTTCTCGCTTCCCACGCCCGGGTTCTCGGGTTCGAGTCCCGGCGTGGTCTGGGATTTTCTCTGCCTTGTGATGACTGGGTATTGTGTGATGTCCTTAGGTTAGTTAGGTTTAAGTAGTTCTAAGTTCTAGGGGACTGATGACCACAGCTGCTAAGTCCCATAGTGCTCAGAGCCATTTTTTTTTTCTTACTTGTAGGTGATTTAATGTGTGTGTGTGTGTGTGTGTTTGTGTGTGTGTGTGTGTGTGTGTGTGTGTGTGTGTGTGCCATTTTCGAGATGGAGGCGATGAGAGGGGGCAGAGTGTGAAACCTGGTGCCGACCCCTTTCAAACAACATCGATGTGACTGCCAAGCTTAACAGCCCCTTCCGACGGACGAATCACCAGCAATAATGTCGCATGTAATCACTTGATGAAACACTGCAGAGAAGTTTCGAATGTAATCCAAGACATTGACGCAACGACTGGCCATCAGGGGCTTTGCACCACTAACCCTCCTGCCCCTTCTGCCACAGAGACAGAGGGAACGTTGTTACCGGCGGGCGGCGGGGAATGACTCGAGTCAGTAAAACGTCTGGCTGCGCTGGCGTTTCGGGCCGGAAATTGACATCACGTGACCATACTCACCCGGCTTCAGAGAACATCTCGCTGCGCGTGTTCCGCCTTTCTGAAAGTAGCTGCTAAGGCGTCTATTACGCTCGCCTACTCCCACATCGCTTGCTTATTCTCATTTCGCTTGCTTTCTTTGTTATTTTTTGCTTGTTTTGTTTTTACTGCTGGAATTTACTTATTTTTATATAGTAGATGAATGCAGTAAGTAGGTTCAAAATGATGCAGGTTGTAGTAGGTATTCGGAGGTGAAGGGGCTTGCACGGAATAGAGTAATGTGGAGAGCTGCATCAAACCAGTCTTCGGACTGAAGATAACAACAACATCGTTAAGGTGATATTTGTCACTGTTTGAACAGTCTGCTATTCCTTGCCTATTATGTTAGTTAAAGGAATCCGAGTCTCCTTGACGTAAATATACGGTAAAGGTAGAATACTTGAACTCTGAAACAGGGGCGTACGGGAGGTTCTAGGTTTACATCCTTCGTCATTTTAATGGCATTTTTTTTTTGTATTCTGGAAATTCGCTTAACTGCTGCCAAATTATCCCAGGATATGACTCAGTATTTAAGGTAGGAAAGTAAGTACACGCAATAGGTACTCTTAACTGTTTTTTCACAAGAAATCATTATTTTAAATAACAATGACGTTGATGCTATTTACATTTTCCATCACGAACTCAGTGACGGAGTTCATAAATATGCTCAGTCAGATAGCTAGTCTTACACCTACAGTAGATCTCAAATTGGCATGGTAGGCACACACTTTGCAGGTATATAGCAAGCAAACTATTAAAAGTAGTTTCACCCTTCACAAATTAGGAACCGTTGTAAGTGAAAGACCGTTACTTACATGACACACTTTCTTCCGTTAAAATTTTCTTCTTTGTATTAGTCTCTGTGGAAACTATACTGTTCACTAACAGATACCCTGTGGCAACAGAAAAGAACCAGAATTATCAAAGGAATATTGAATACGTGACTGAATCATGTAGGCCGCCAATCACAATGATTTACAACAGTAATTTTATTATCATTATAAGATAAAAATTGCATTATTCCAAAAGCAAACAAGAGTTGGGTGAGTCATCATCAAAAAGACGTGATGTTCACAGATATGGCAGTAATCTAGATTTCACTTTTAGACTGAAATATTAATAGTTTTAACTTCACTGGGATGAAGATGTTTACCAATGATAGAGATGCATAGAAAAGTATGACAGTTTCGTGGTATACACCAAGCGCTAACAGAGAAGTACTTACGAAATTTGAAGGTTGTTTGCTTGATTTAAACACACAGTTATACAATATCAAAGTAATTTTTGCGCATAGAGTAATATTGAAATTTAAAATATTTGTATAAATGTATTTAAAGCAATCCACAGCGTACCAGTAGCGTATGGTATGGTCTTGCATTTATTTGCGAGAAATGCTTCAGTACTGAAATATATTTCTCAATGTTTAATGCAGTATGATAATTAACTTGACTACGTACAGTACAACAAATGATAATTATTGTTTAATCTTGAGTCTACTTCTACAACGGTATTACACACATGTGTTACAAAAGTAGCAATCACGCGCTTTCTTTCTGTCAGGTGAAAAAGTTCTCAAGCACAACTGAAATGTATCTAGCAGCACATTTGCCCCTTGAACAGCAGTCTACCATTTTCGTATACTCGCTAATTTGTTTAGTGCATATTGATAACTGAGAGGTCAAAATGAAGAAAGTGCACGAATTTTATAGCTCCGAATATGCAGTCATATTCCACCCGAGCATAAAATTCCGCCTCAGCTGTTCGTTCACCTGTGGCTGCAGACAGGAGCGTACAGCAGCTAGTTACGAGTTGCCGGTTTCCGGTCTTAAACGTCAACGCAGCCAGAAGTTTTATTGGCGCGAAAGTCGCCCGCGCGCGGCGTAACCCGACCAGCTACTTGCCACGTTCGACGGTGCTTAGCTGCGATGACCTGACGAGAACCGGTGTGTCCAGCTCGGCACCGCCGTTGACGAAGTTACACTGACATCTGCCCATGTCTTCGGAGTGCTGCACTTTTTTCTCAGGCAGTGTATTTTCTCAAAGTGGCTAAGAAAAAGAAGCACCACTAATATTAGAATGAATACTTTAGATAAAAATTCATAGCCTCGCTTGAAAATGGAATACTACCATAGTAGCTAGCTTGCGAAGAGACGTTTGTAAATCAGGGTCTGAAGCCTTCCAGACCAATTGATCACTTTGGAAAATTGTATTATGAGAAAATGGGTACGTCTGTTTTATTTCTTCAAGCTTAAATACCAAAGTTGTGGAAGCGGAACACTGGATGCAAACTACTCACTCACTCCCAGCGGAGATAAGGGTTTCATTATTAATGGCGAAATGTGATAAATCAGATACTACCGGGGAAGTGCTAGTAGTATCCACAGTTACAGAAGTTTTCGGTACTATGCAGGGGCTGACGTACGTGGCAGGGTGGGGTGCAGGGCATCATTCCATAGCAATAAATGGTTGACAACAACCGCAATGCCCTAGACACTACCCAGTCCATTCAGAGGATCTTCCAAGTCCTTTACCGTGTCTTACAGAGCACAATGTCATCATATCTCAAAGTTTTCATTTCTTCTCCCTCGTCTTTCTCTTTCCACGCATCTGTGTTTCATTTACAGCTTGCTCAGTGTGCAGATTGGATCACTTGGTCATTCCATTCTCAATTACTGTCTCCGTTTCATGTTCTTCGAACCTAATAACTGCAGTCTTGCGCAAGTTGTAGATAACCATTTGCTCTGTCTCTTATCCCTGCTATCTTCAAAATTTCAAAGAGTGTATTATAGTCAACAATGTCAAAAACTTGCTCTGAATCTAAAAGTGCTATGTATACACTTTTGTCTTTACTCAGTCTGTCTTCTGAGATACGTCGTAGTGTCAGTAACGCGGCACATGTTCCTACATTTTACTGCAACCCAAAAAATTTCCAATGGATCAAACCAGACCAAATTATTGATTTTCCAAGTCTGTTTCTATCAGTTTTTCGTTTTTCCGTAAATGATTTGTGTTGGTATATTGCACTCATGACTTATTAAACTGATGTTTCAGTAATATTCATGGCTGTAAACACCTGTATTCTTTGGAAATGTAATTACTGCGTTCTTTTGAAGACTGATGGTATTTCACATGTCTCATATATCTTCCATACCAGGTGGAATAGTATTGCCACGAGCGGCTCTCGCAAGCCCTAAAAGATTCTGAGGTAATGTCGTCTACTCAAGGTGCCCTCAGCGCTCCGCGAAACTGATATAGTACCGTATGCCCCATCCCATTTTCATTCATATCCGCTTCTCTTTCCCTAAATATTGTCTTCACATTTTTCTTTTCTATAACTCTCCCATATATTCCTTCCACCTTTCAGCCTCCACAGTCCTTTCCTGTCATCGGAGCTCTTGATGGTTATACTGCTGCTTACATTGCCTCCGAAGGTTCCTAGAATTTTCCAGTATGCTGCATCTACAGGGGGTGGACAAAATATGGAAACACCATAAACAAAACACATGACCATGCCTAATACGGTGTAGGAAACCCGGTGCCATTAACGAAGCGTCCAGTCGTATCGGAATAGTTAAATGAAGGTTCTGTATGGCTTTCAAGGGAATCTTATTCCGTTCTTCCTGCGAAACAGTGGCAAGTTCACGCAACGGTGATGGAGGCGGATAGTGATCACCCGTCCTTCTCTCCAAAGCAGACAACAAAGCCTCGATCACATATATTACCGACTGTGGTGGCCATGGAAGATGCGACTAGTCATCCTCGTGCTAACAAAACCAGTCCTGGATGGTGCGAGCTGTGCGAACAGGGACCCTGTCATCTTGTAACACAGCAACACTACTGGGAAAGAAACATTATACGGGGGATGGACTTGAGTTGCCAAAATGGGCACATAATGCTCGGCAATAATGCGACCTTGCAGAGTAACCATGGGGCCCATGGAATACAACACTATGCTGCAAATGATCACCAAACCGCCCGCCTGCTTAGCTGTGTGGTTACGTGCTTGCATACCATGCAGCGCGCCCGGCTTCGATTCCCAGCCCGGTTGGAGACTTTCTCAGCTCGTGGAGTGGATGTTGTGTTGTCCTCATCACCGGCACGCAAATTGCCTAAAGCGGCGTCGACTGAAATAAGACTAGCACTCGACGGCCGAACTTCCCCGGATGGGCCTCCCGTCCGGCAATGCCATACGATCATTTCCTTTTTTAACGCCAAACCCCCGCCATGTTTCACTCTTTGGATGTAAACTCAGTCAGAAGCCTGAAACAGTGTGAGACAAGACTCAACCGATCAACTGACTCTTACATTGGTCCGTAGCCCAGGTTTTATGGCACCACATTTTCGTATTAAGGTTGTTTGTAACACTAATGAGTGATTTTGGAGTTACAACTCGCCCTGCAATTCCCTGCTTATGGAGCTCCCTTAGTGTTGTATTTGATGCTGACAGGATTCGGGAGTGCCGCATTCAGTTCGACAGTGAGCTTTGCAGCAGTAGCCGTCTTATATTTCGTCACAGTTCCCTTCAATCACCGTTTGTCATGCTCACTCAACACGTACATTCATCCGCGTCGTGACTTAGCGGATGTGTTCCGCTTACCCTGTATATGGTATAAATCTTCTATTCTGTGCCTCTTGAAACACCAAACCCTTCGTCTCCCTTTGTTACAGAAACACATACCGTACAAGCACCAACAATTTTCCCGCCCTTGAATTCGCTTAGTTCAGACATAATGCACTCACAACTACACAGAAAACTGTTCTGACCACGACTGACATTTGGAACGTATTGAGGATATTGGCCGGCCGGAGTGGTCGAGCGGTTCTAGGCGCTACAGTGTGGAACCGCGCGACCGCTACGGTCGCAGGTTCGAATCCTGCCTCGGGCATGGATGTGTGTGATGTCCTTAGGTTAGTTAGGTTTAAGCAGTTCTAAGTTCTAGGGGACTGATGACCTGAGCAGTTAAGTCCCATAGTGCTCAGAGCCTTTTGAACCATTTGAGGATATTGCAAAAGTGCCGCCGTTCATGGTTAAAAGTCAACAGCGTAACCTGTAGGCTTGGCTAGCATCTGCATTTACGTTCCACCATGCATCGTTTCCATATTTTCTTCCAACCTCTGTGTCTTTCTTGTAGTCATCCATCCCCCCACAACTTTACATTTCTTCTTACGCCATTCCTGTTTGCCACTTTGCACATTCGCTCAGTCTCATCCTTTAGATATCTGTAATTCAGCTGGCTGTTTCACTTACTTAATCTGCATATCTATTTCATTCATCAAATAAATTTGATATCTGGAGAGTTATCCAAGGACTTCCCTTGCGCCTTGCCTTTCTATCTAGTTGCTCCTTTGCTATCTACACTATTTCAGCTCTCAAAGCTACCTTTTACACTTCTATTGTGCTCCTTTCCCCTGTTTCTATCAACAGTTGTCTAAAGCTCCCTTTGAAACACTGAAGAATCTCTCATTCTTTCAACTTATCCAAGTCTCAGCTCCTTAATTTCCTACCTTCTTCAGATCTAATCTGCACTACATAGCTATTGCATTATGATCAGAGTTCACACATGCTGCTAAAAGCAATGTTCACTTCAAAATCTGGTTTCTCAGTCTCTGTCTTACAATTATACTACTATCTGAAACCTATCAGTCTTTCCATGTCTTTTCCACGTATAAAGCAGCGCGGGATTAGCCGAGCGGTCTCATGGCGCTGCAGTCATGGACTGTGCGGTAGGTTTCGGCGGAGGTTCGAGTCCTAGCTCGGGCATGGGTGTGTGTGTTTGTCCTTATGGTAATTTAGATTAAGTTGTGTGTAAGCTTAGAGACTGATGACCTTAGCAGTTAACTCCTATAAGATTTGGCACACATTTTTCCACATATATAAACATCATACGCGATTCTTAAACTAAGTGTCTGCAATGACTAAATTGTATTCTGTGCACAATAATGCCAATAGCTTCTCCTTTCATAGCTTTCCCTCGCCACTGGTACTCCTACTACTTTTGCCTTTCTTTTCGTTCCTACTGCACGCGGCAAAAAATGTTTTGCATCACCCCGGTTCAAAGAACTCCTAAAGATAGATAGACGTTGACTGTGGATAGTGTATCACAGACACAGTCCCTCTGACTATTCAGAAATGTCACTAAATTCGTGCAAAGCTGTAAACAATCATGCATGAGTAGCGCCTAGCCGGCCGTTGTGACCGAGCGGTTCTAGGCGCTTCAGTCCGGAACCGCGCTGCTGCTACGGTCGCAGGTTCGAATCCTGTCTCGGACATGGATGTGTGTGATGTCCTTAGGTTAGTTAGGTTTAAGCAGTTCTAAGTCTAGGGGACTGATAACCTCAGATGTTAAGTCCCATAGTGCTCAGAAACCATTTGAACCATTCTGAGCAGCGCCTATTAGACGGAGGGGGTCCGATAGCCTATCAGTTACAGTCATTCCACCAGGAAGGAGGTGCACTGCTCGTGTTGTCTGTACTTCAACCATACCTAGACGGTCAATACCGCGGTTCGATCGCGTCCGCATTGTTACTTTGATCCAGGAAGGGCTCTCAACAAGGAAAGTTTCCAGGTGTCTCGTAGTGAACCAAAGCGATGTTGTTCGGGCATGGAGGAGATACAGAGGGACAGGAACTGTCGATGACATGCCTCGCTCAGGCCGCCCAAGGACTACTACTGCAGTGGATGACCGCTACCTACGGATTATGGCTCGGAGAAACCCTGACAGCAACGCCACCATGTTGAATAATGCTTCTCATGAAGCCACAGGACGTCGTGTTACGACTCAAACTGTGCGCAATAGGCTGCATGATGCGCAACCTCACTCACGACGTCCACGGCGAGGCCAATCTTTGCAACGTCGACACCATGCAGCGCGGTACAGATGCGCCCAACAACATGCTGAATATAACGCTCAGGATTGGCATCACGTTCTCTTCACCGATGAGTGACGCATATGCCTTCAACCAGACAATCGTCAGAGACGTATTTGGAGGCAACCAGGTCAGGCTGAACGCCTTAGGCACACTGTCCAGCGAGTGCAGCAAGGTGTAGGTTCCCTACAGTTTTCGGGTGGCATTATGTGGGGCCGACGTACGCCGGTTTTGGTCATGGAAGGCGCCGTAACGGCTGTACGATACCATGGATGCCATGCTCAGATCGATAGCGCAACCATATCGGCAGCATATTGGCGAGGCATTCATCTTGATGGACGACAATTCGCGCCCCCGTCGTGCACATTTTGCGAATGACTTCCTTCAGGATAACGACATCGCCCGACTAGAGTAGCCAGCATGTTCTCCAGATGTGAGCCCTATAGAACAAGCCTGGGATGGATTGAAAAGGGTTGTATATGGACGATGTGCCGCACCAACCACTCTAAGGTATCTACGCCTAATCGCCGTTGAGGTGTGGGACAATTTGGACCAACTGTGCCTTGATGAACTTGTGGATAGTATGCCACGACGAATACAGGCATGTATCAATGCAAGAGGACGTGCTCCTGGGTATTAGAGGTACCAGTGTGTACAGCAATCTGGACCACCACCTCTGAAGGTCTCACTGTACAGTGATACAACATGCAGTGTGTGGTTTTCATGAGCAATAAAAATGGCGGAATAGATGTTTATGTTGATCTCTATTCCAGTTTTCTGTACAGGTTCCGGAACTCTCGGAACCGAGGTGATGCAAAACTTTCTTTGATGTGTGTATTTAGTTCCAGTCTCACACCACTATTAAATTTTTGTCTCTCTTAACTTACTGAACAATTTCTTTTTTCTGATCATGTATTTTTTTAAATCTTTTCGTCACCTGCAGACCTAGTAGGGATATATCATTACAGCACTATGGTGGTTCGTGGATCTGTGTCTTTCTTGGCGATGATAATACGTTCACTGTGCTGTTAATAGCATTTCACTAGCATTTCTACTTTCTTCAAAAATGGCTCTGAGCACTATGGGACTCAACTGCTGTGGTCATAAGTCCCCTAGAACTTAGAACTACTTAAACCTAACTAACCTAAGGACAGCACACAACACCCAGCCATCACGAGGCAGAGAAAATCCCTGACCCCGCCGGGAATCGAACCCGGGAACCCGGGCTTTCTACTTTCTTCTTCACTATTAGATCTACTAGCCGGCCGCTGTGACCGAGCGGTTCTAGGCGCTTCAGTGTGAAACCGCGCCACTGCTACGGTCGCAGGTTCCATCCTGCCTCGGGCATGGATGTGTGTAATGTTCTTAGGTTAGTTAGGTTTAAGTAGTTCTAAGTTCTAGGGGACTGATGACCTCCTACGTTAAGTCCCATAGTGCTCAGAGCCATTTGAATCATTTGAATTAGATCTGCTCTTGCATTACACCTATTTGATTTGGTTTTCGTAACCCTGTACTCAGCTAAACAGAAATCCCGTTCTTCCTGCCACAGACTTTCTTAATTCCTCTGTATCTAACATCAACCTATCCATTTCCATTTTCAAATTTTCTAAGCAACCAACATCATTAAGGAATGTGACATTCCACGTTCCAGCTCGTATAACGCCAGAATTTTGTTTCTTCTAACGACATACCTTGAGCAGTCCCCATCCAGCGATCCACATTGGGTGCAAATGGCTCTGAGCACTATGGGACTCAACTGCTGAGGTCATTAGTCCCCTAGAACTTAGAACTAGTTAAACCTAACTAACCTAAGGACATCACAAACATCCATGCCCGAGGCAGGATTCGAACCTGCGACCGTAGCGGTCTTGCGGATCCAGACTGCAGCGCCTTTAACCGCACGGCCACTTCGGCCGACATCCACATTGGGGGGAGAGAGGGGAGGCTTACGACGTACTCTTTTTGAACAGCAATCGAAAGCTGTTCGAAAGATATAACTTTCCTTAACGTTCGCTTTTTGGCAGAAGTATCCTAGAAATGTGCTAAAGTTGAAAGACAGAGCGGCCCGAATGGGCTATTGTTGTGAGAACAGTGCGAAGGGCTACTGGTGGATTCCATATTCCTAGATTTCCGTAAAGCATTTGACACGATGCTACAATGCCGACTGTTACCGAAGGTATAAGCACAAGGAATAGGTTCCCAGCTGTGTGTCTCGAAGACTTGCTAAGTAACAGAAGCCAGTATGTAGTCCTCGACAGTGAGTGTTCATCAGAGACAGGGGTATCATGAGTAGAGCCCCAGGCAAACGTGATACGACCATTCTTATTTCCTATATACGTACGTAAATGAGCTGGAGGACGGGATGAACAGCAGTCTGTGGCTGTTTCCTGATGGTGCTGTGGTGTGTGGTAAGGTGGTCGTCGTTGAGTGACCGTAGGAGGATACAAGATCACTTGAACAAAATTTCTAGTTGATGTGATGATTGGCAGCTACTGACTAAATGCAGAAAATTCAAATTAATGCAAATGAATGGGGAGTGTGTGAAATCTTATGGGACTTAACTGCTAAGGGCATCAGTCCCTAAGCTTACACACTACTTAACCTAAATTATCCTAAGGACAAACACACACACCCATGCCCGAGGGAGGACTCGAACCTCCGCCCGGACCAGCCGCACAGTCCATGACTGCAGCGCCTCAGACCGTTCGGCTAATCCCGCGCGACAAATGAGTGGGGAAACCAATCCTGTAATATTCGAGTACAGCCTTAGTACTGTGTTGCTTGACACAATCACATCGATTAAATATCGAGGCCTAACGTTGCAAGGCAATATGAAATGGAATGGGCATGTAAGGATTGTAGTAGGGAATGGCGAATGGCTTGCTTCGGTTTATTGGGAGAATTTCAGGAAAGCGTGATTTATCTGTAAAGGAGACCACGTGTAGGACACCAGTGCGACCCCTTGTTGAGTACTGTTCTAGTGTTTGGGATCCGCACCAGATCGGATTAAAGCAGTTCAGAGGCAGGCTCCTAGATTCGTTGCCGGTAGGTTCGAAAAACACGTAAGTATGACGGAAGTGCTTCGGGAACTCAAATGGGAATCACTGGAGGGAAGGCGACGTTCTTTTCGAGGAGGGCATCTGAGAACATTTGAGTCTGACTGCAGAACAATTGCCGGCCGGAGTGGCCGAGCGGTTAAAGGCGCTACAGTCTGGACCCGCACGACCGCTACGGTCGCAGGTTCGAATCATGCCTCGGGCATGGATGTGTGTGATGTCCTTAGGTTAGTTAGGTTTAAGTAGTTCTAAGTTCTAGGGGACTTATGACCACAGCAGTTGAGTCCCATAATGCTCAGAGCCATTTTTTTGCAGAGCAATTCTACTGCCGCCAAAGTACATTTCGCGTAAGGACCATGAAGATAAGGTTAGAGAAATTAGCGCTCGTAACAAGGCATATACGAGTCGACAGTCGTTCTCCCTCGATCTAATTGCGAATGGAACAGGTAAGGAAGTGACTAGTAACTGCACAGGGTTCCCTCCGCCACGCAGCATACCGCGACTTGCGGAGTATGCACGCAGATGTAGACGTAGAAGTGGGGCTGTCATGTCAGGCCCCGTCGTTCTATGCAGCAGTAAGAGAGGCCGACGGTACTAAGGCCGGTATTACACTATCAAAGTTGATATGCCAAATATTTATGTCAAAGGAATTTGACAGTGTAATAGAGAATTTCGACAAATCTCGCCTTTCGTCAAAGAAATATGATTTGATCATAAATATCGTATGTTCACTGCAATGTCAAATGTAACCGGTCAAATGTAACCGCTTGGAGCGCTTGAATCGTACAGCTATTTGAAGTCTCTGTAGTGTGTTTGCAAACATGTCTTCAAAGTTGGTACGTTCCTTAGACTCTTTTTAATAGCCGGCCGGTGTGGCCGAGAGCTTCTAGGCGCTTCATCTGGCACCGCGCGACCGCTACGGTCGCTGGTTCGAATCCTGCCTCGGGCATGGATATGTGTGATGTCCTTAGGTTAGTTAGGTTTAAGTAGTTCTATGTTCTATGGAACTGGTGACCTCAGATGTTAAGTCCCATAGTGTTCAGAGCCATTTAAACCATTTTAATAACATTGCTTCGACTGGGGTCGGGGGTGAGCAAGGGCACAATGCATGCTATTAATCGTGTACTGATGGGCACGTGGAATATGCTGCTAGCGACTTCATATCACAGCTTCAGCCATCGACATCTACATCTGGAAACATCGAGGCAGTTTTTCAGCAAGATGGAATAGAGGATGTGGTCACTCTCTAAAATAAGTTTTTTCTTAGTGTTCCGTTATACTTTGTCTCTTTTCTGAACTCTGGATGCCTCAAGTTAAAAAGCTTTTCATCTGTTTTGTACTCTTTATTAATTTTATAGTTGTTGGAACACTAATTCTATTACTTAAATTATTCAAAAATAGAAATAGTTCTTATTGTCAATATGGCGTGCTAAACATTTATTTACCCCCAGATATTCCCCCGTCAGTGCTTTATGAATCGCTTCACACGTTTCTGGAATTATTTTGGTTAACGCGCACTGTGGTATCCGAGTGCTGTATTGTAAACTACAGTAGCTCTCTCTACATGAAGAAATCACTGTGTCACGGTTAGCCTGTGTTCTGCGGATATAGCATTTTTCAACTAAATATTCTGCTTTGTAATATGAGAAGCCACTTTAATGAGCAAATACTGAAATGCACTCTCATCCATTCCTAAAAAATCTATATAAGACTTGACGTTCTCCAGTTGGAGCTCTCGTAACCAGTTTTGTTGAATGTTTTTGTTATCTCGACGTAATACACATGGTTTCACCCAAGTATGTTTCCTTTTTTTCCTCCGCTTTTCTTCCAAATGCACACATAATGCAATTGTGGTACCAACTGCAGCGCAATAATAACAAGTTGTCGTTGTCCGTCATCTTAAAATTTGACAAATAATATGACGACAATGTAATACCCCTTTTTAGCGCCACGTCAAAGACCTTTGTCAAAGACATTTGACGAATATTTGATCATATTTCTTTGTCAAAGAAATACAATAGTGTAATATCGGCCAAAGATAAATCATATTTCTTCTTGGCACTACTTCTTGATATAGAGATACATTTTTTTTGTGGTTAATGTGCACTGTGTTTGGGATCCGCACCGGGTCGGATTAAAGCAGTTCAGAAGCAGGCTCTGGCTGCCTTACCTTTCGGTTTTACATATCTCGGATAATTTTTTGCAAAAAGTTACAGCTTCAGCATTAAAAAGCGTTGTATCACTGTACCCGTGTTTTCAAGAGCTTTCGAAAGCCGTTAAAAAGTTCACAGTTCCATTTAAAAAACCAGACTTTCGTCAGCATCGCGACTGCTACAAAATTTAACAAAATTACGTGTCTGTCTATCTAATATCATTCGACGAAAATCTCGTTTAAATATCTTGGAATTACGGCAAAATAAAGGGAGTGTAAGTTTTAGGTGATACATTCTGTAATACGAAATAAAGCTGATACGAACAATTTTACCCACAATGAACTTCTCTCACAGTTTATATAGCCAGTAAACGGATCCCAGTTTTTCAGCTTGAGAGAAGCAGTGCAGAAGCCGCTATTGTGAGTTTGAAACGCTAACGTCCGCTAAGACCCAAAAAGATGCCGCAGTGTTAGGAAGCCAGCAGCAGAACGGTTCCTGTGAGATGACGCTGCTGGCGAGCACACGGCGGCTCCTTGTCAATGTGCGGCAGAATTACGACTGCCGGTAGCTGACAAAAGCGCCTCAGCTGCCGCCGCATCCGGCCTCACCCGTTACCGTCTTCACGGAAGCGCCGTGGAGGACTTGTGCTGTTTCAACACGGTGACCTTTCCTTTGTCACAGTTATACCGGTCTGATTTTTCCCAGAACTACGGTTGGCAGTAAAAAAAGTAGCTCTTCCGCCGGTCTGTTTTAACGTCCTCACACGACTTCAAGAACTCAGGCAGATGCGATCCATGGTTCGATTCTGAGAAGGAGAGCGCAATTATAGTCTCTCCCCTCCCCCCCCCCCACTCCCCTCCCGGAATTGTATATAGTTAAAGCTCCAGTTTCACAACTCTGTAGAAAGAGAACCACTGCTCAGAACGATGTCAAATTTCATGAGCATTTTATTGACGCTGGATGAAACGTCATGCAACAAAAAAGAATTTAGCGAAAATTTTACCAACAGATGGCGCTCTAAGCGTAAACGGGGGCGGCTACAAATGGTAGATGAACTACAATACGACGGCTATGGTTTGAGTTGCAAATTACACCATCCGTGCTCTTCGATGCGCAAAACTGCGCAAGTTCGGTAATCAACAGTTGCGACACTGTTAATTTCGTAAGCCCATCCACTACGGCGAGGTCGTATCATAGCTGACGGAGAAAATCTGTTTTTAATTGTCCTGAGGCCAAAAAACACATAAAAAACAAAATGACATCGGTTTTTGAGTGTTTTGGGACTAAAAACCGCATAAAAAGCAACTGACGTCGATTTCTAATTGTCGTGAGTCTTGCGCGAAACGTGTTCAATATGCCGTCCACCGTTTTCTGCCACGAGTTGAAATCAAAAAACAGCATGGTCCACAACAGATCGGAGGGTCTCGGGGGTCACGTTCAGTATGCGTTGCGCAATGAGTGACTTCAGTTCAGCTACGTTCGTAACTGGAGCACTGAACGCAACGTCTTTTAGATAACTCCGCATCCAGAAGTCACACGGATTAACATCAGATGATATGGACAGCCAGGCTGCAGGGAAATGGCGGCTGATACTCTAGAATTTCCGAAACGCCTCTGCAGCAGCCGCTTCACTGACTGCGCAATGTGCGGAGGAGCACCCTCTTGCATAAAAATGGTCCTACCCACACAGTCACAGTGTTGAAAGGTCGTAATGGCGTTGGAGCGCAAAAGACTCTCATAGCGTTTACTAGTGACGGTGCTGACCTGCAGGACTCATCTCATCGAAAAAATACGGCCCTGCGGTGAATGGTGCCGTCGACCCACAGCACAGAGTCACCTTTGCGAAATGAAGTGGTACCGGTTGGTGTGTGTACTGATTTTCCATCACCCCTATTCTGATATTGTGCATATTGACATTTTCTTGGATATGGAAATGGATTTCGTGTGTCCACAGACTGTTCCATTGCCATTCATTGTCCATTTCCACGAGAGCAAGAAATTCCAGGGCGAGCGTTTGTCTTGCTGCTGGCATCTCAGCAGGAAGCAACTTCTGAACATGGATGATTTTGTAAGAATGTTTCGTAGGATTTTATGCACCTTGCTAGGGGGCATGTTCAGCATTCGCACAATTCCCCGTGCACTGCACGTTTGCACACCACCCTCGACCGCTCTTGCAATGTTGTGGCTACATCTTTGACAACTGATTTCCTCCCTCTGCCACACTGCACTTCAAAAGAACCTGTCTTTTCGAATTTTGTAATCATTTTCTATAGACTCTCAGCAGATTTCGGATCAATGCCTTTTTTCATACCCTCGAGGATCCGGAGCTTCCGCAGGACTACTGATTCACAGTTATGGTTCTTCTAAAAGAGCTTTACCAGCAGCGAGCGATCCTTCATGGAGACAGTCGTGTTAGATGCCTTGGACGCAAACTGTGGAACAGCTGTGTGCTGCGCGTCTGTTGGTTTACTTATTCTGACGGCTTAACGCCATCTATTGGTAAAATTTTCGTTAGTTGCATGTTTCATGACGTCTCCCTCTGGGTCAATACTATGCTGTACAAATTTACGTCATGCTGAGTAGTGGTTGTTTTTCTACAGCATTTTGAAACTGGAATTTTAATTATCTGGGCTCTCTCTCTCTCTCTCTCTCTCTTTCTCTCTCTCTCTCTCTCTCTCTCTCTCTCGTATTATAATCAGTGCTTGATTTGTGGCTGTTCACACCGGTACTCCGTACCTCTGATGACAAAAAAACAGAAATGCAGATTTTGAGATGCGGTACGGCAGAACTTATATACAGTGGCGGCTGCAGTGTAATAGCACAAGAGTACGCGAACACCCTAACTTTCGACACCTTGTGGTTTTATTGGTCATTGTTCTTTGAGTACTGTTGAACGTAACATAGATGGCGCAGTCCCAAAGATACGGCACTTAAATCTACTGCGCTGTTCCTCCTCTAGACTCCGTAAAACTTTGCATCAGAGTCGCGAGCACACCTTCAGTTGTGCACATTTTAAGGACCTTTTGCGCATGCGCAACTCGCGTGACATAATTGCCTAACGGGCGATATACATTAGGATTTGATAAAGAACGTGCACAGATCACGATGTGTGCCACTTAACTAGAAGTTTACATCAGTGCCAGGTGGTAGCACACTGGGGCAGAGTTTTATGCCCGTTCGCTCGGCATAAATACCGCCAGATGATAGCACATTCCTTAGGTACGGTAATACACTCTCTATACAGTAAAATTAGATCGGACGTCAGTATACGTTAAAGTTGTACTAACAATAAACCTATTTTGTGGGTTTCTGAATGAGTTATAGAATATTAAGTTATGAATTTTATCATACAGTAATGCATTTGAGGCGGTGAGAATCATAAGGGCCTAAAGCACACCACCGTCGATTGTGAGATTGTTGCATTTATTCATGCTTCCGAAATCTGTTGATCTTATTGTGAGCTAGGTTTATCTGTGCTGTAGGCCCTCATTGTATATATGAAAATTCACGAAAAACTGCATCACTGGTTTCTCTGATATTCACTTAAATGTGGGATCGACGGCGGCGTGCTTTAGGTCCTTATGGATCCCAGCGCCTCATTTGTACTCGTGCCAAGTGACCATGTTGGTAGACATTACTACTGGAATTCAATGATTTCCACAAACGGCAGTTTGTGTTTGGAGTTGGTTGTTTACTGCATGGGAATTGGCTTTCGTGTGCAGTGTAAGCATGAACTATGTTGAATCTATTTTAAATGTTAACAGAAAAACAAAGCTGTGAGGAAGCGTCGTGAGTTGTGTGTGGGGAGCTTAGTCGGTAGAGCATT
The DNA here is from genome assembly GCF_021461385.2 of Schistocerca piceifrons. Taxonomy (NCBI): domain Eukaryota; kingdom Metazoa; phylum Arthropoda; class Insecta; order Orthoptera; family Acrididae; genus Schistocerca; species Schistocerca piceifrons. The sequence goes on from NC_060149.1 coordinate 578,592,172, forward strand.
TGTCCGCGAAAGGCAAAGGTCCCGAGTTCGAGTCTCGGTTCGGCACACAGCTTTAATCTACCAGGAAGTTTCATATCAGCACACACTCCGCTGCAGAGTCAATTCTCACTCTGGGAACATAAAAGTAAATTATCAGGAAAAGTTAGCCGTAAAGGAACTAGGGCGTCCGAGAACAGATCCTTTGACTGAGAGAGTGACCAATTCAAATTCGCGTGACTACAAGTAGACATTTAATAAGGGAAGTGTACAGTTAGCACAAGTTGTTCTGAGGGTGCACCGTAAGAATATCTGATTTTCAGCCCGGAAGTAAATTCGTGAACTAATACATCTGTTAGGGGTCTTGTACATTTGTCCGAAAAAGTTGAAGCACGGAAACTCCCACTTAAACTTTGTTTCATTATTGCCCTAAACTGTACTTAATTATGTACACAATAACAAAATTCGACAAAAACAATTCCTTCGTTTGTCAGAGCAGTTACGCATTTTATTATTATTATTATTATTGGCAGTGGCTGTAGTTGTATAAACTTGTTGATAAGCACAACTGTTATACAGCAGATGCTATTACTTTCACAATCCCATATTTATCTGAATCTAAAATTTGTGAACACCCAGAATGTACACTCACGAGTCGCCACGGAACTTACGCCTACTGCCGGCCGCGGTGGTCTCGCGGTTCTAGGCGCGCAGTCCGGAACCGCGCGACTGCTACGGTCCCAGGTTCGACTCCTGCCTCGGGCATGGATGTGTGTGATGTCCTTAGGTTAGTTAGGTTTAAGTAGTTCTAAGTTCTAGGGGACTGATGACCACAGCTGTAAAGTCCCATAGTGCTCAGAGCCATTTGAACTTACGCCCACTAATGCCTAGAATTTTAATAATAATTGCTATAATACATTCAAAAGGATTACCTCAAAGAACATAAGATCGACGAATACCAAGCGGGCACGTGTGCGGAACAAATCTTCAACCTAAAAAGAACACTGAAATATAAAGCAAGCCGAAACACCCAGTCATGTTCACTTTCGATGACTTCGAGCTTGCATATTTCTCGGTTGATCGTCAGTCTCCTTCTGACATCCCAGAAGGGCAGAGTGTAGATGCAGAGACAGTACGCCTCATCAAGCAAACACTCACACTCACAATTTCGAAAGTAAAATCTATGGGAGAAATATCAGAGCCCTTTGCAATTACTGTAAAACCGGTATCGCCATGGTGATGGTTCAAATGGTTCAAATGGCTCTGAGCACTATGGGACTTAGCATCTGTGGTCATCAGTCCCCTAGAACTTAGAACTACTTAAACCTAACTAACCTAAGGACAGCACTAACATCCATGCCCGAGGCAGGATTCGAACCTGCGACCGTAGCAGTCGCGCGGTTCCGGACTGCGCGCCTAGAACCGCTAGACTACCGCGGCCGGCTGCCATGGAGATGGACTGCCACCACTCCCCTTCAGCGTCATCCTAGATAGGGAATCGGAGGTTACAGCGCCAACAGTTATCATGACAGACATCCCTCACATACATGACTTAATAACTTTTCTGTAAAGGAAAGCTTCTAAGAAACAAGTAGCGCAGAAACACACTGCACTCATTTCTACATGTATACCCTTAAGTCACCAGAAAGTAGGAGAACTCTGCCTAATGTCGCACCTCACTCTAATATCGCATCTTTCTAAATAACGCAAAGTAGCTGCTATCACATGGCGGGAATGGGCTCATCAGATGCGTAACAGTAACCGTTCAGTACGGCGTCATTGTGGGATGGATGTGCAGCTGCGTTCAGCTTGTGTAATTTTTCGAATGCCTCGTCCGAAGCAAAAAATTTTGACGTTTGACAGACACAGTAATAAAACATAAAATCAGAATATATTTTAATTAGACATCGGCATATTGTCGTTTGTATTGTTTGTTTTGTGAGTAGAGTCGACCATAATTGAATGCTGCTTTGCTCCTAATACCGCACCACTATTATGATTTTAATATCGCACTGTGCGATATTATGTTCACTATTCTATATATACCATTTCTAACATTTAATCGCTCTATCAGTACCTGCAACAAGTTGTAACGTATTGTTACCGAGGCCACCAAAAAGAGAAAGTAATGGACCGAGGAAAATATGAAATAGCTATCATTGCTGTTAGGAACAAAGAGATGGGCCTGGAACATGCATCAAAGCAGTCTGACGCTCCAAAATCAACTTTGAAAGACAAAGTTAATTCCGAAGACACTGATCTAAATAAGTTAGCGTCAGTTAAACTTGCAAGAAAACCTGAGCCGTGCGGGGTAGCCCTGCTGTCTAGGGCGTCTTGCCACGATCCGCGTGGCGCCCCCCATCGGAAGTTCGAGCCCTCCCTCGGCCATGGATGTGTTTGTTGTCCTTAGCGTAAGTTAGATTAAGTAGTGTGCAAGTTTTATTGTTTAACTGCAAAAGATATAAAGATAATGGCGTTTCATTTGCTAGAAAAAATCTTTACTTAGTTCCTTTAATAAAGAGAGAATAACACTGAGGTGACAAAAGCCATGGGATACCTCCTAATATCATGCCGGACCTCTTTTTGTCTGGCATAGTGCAGCAAACTCGACCTGACACGGACTCAACAAGACGCTGGAAGTCCCTGCAGAAATAATGAGCCACGCTGCCTCTATAGCCGTCCGAAATTGCGAAAGTTGCAGGATTCTGTGCACGAGCTGACCTCTCGATTAAGTTGCATAAATGTGCGATGGGATTCAGGTCGGGCGATCTGGGTGGCCAAATCATTTGCTCCAACTGTCCAGAATGTTCTCCAAACCAAAAGCTAACAACTGTGGCCGGTGACATAGCGCATTGTTCTCCATAAAAATTATATCGTTGTTTGGGAGCATGAAGTCCATGAATGGTTGCAAACGATCTCCAAGCAGCCGAATATAGCCACTTCGACTTAATGATCCATATAAACACACCCCCACCATTATGGACTGACAACCAGCTTGCACAGTGTCATGTTGCTAACTTGGGTCCATGGCTTCGTGTGGTCTTCGCCACATCAGAATCCTATCATCAGCTCTTACCAACTGAAATCGGGACTCCTCTGACCACGCAACGGTTTTCCAGTCGTCTGGGGTCCAGTCGATACGGTCACGAGCCCAAGAGAGGCGGTGCAGGCGATGTCATGCTGTTAGCAAAGACACTCGCGTCTGTCGCCTGCTGCCATAGCCCATTAACGCCAAATTTCGCCGCACTGTCCTAACGGATACGTTCGCCGTGTGTTCCACATTGATTTCTGTAGTTATTTCACGCAGTGTCGCTTGTCTGCTAGCACTGACAAGTCTATGAAAACGCCGCTCCTCTCGGTCGTTATGGGAAGGCCGTCGGCCACTGCGTTGTATGTGGTGAGAGGTAATACCTGAAATTTGGTGTTGTCGGCACACTCTTGACACTTTAGATCTCAGACTATCGAATTTCCTAAATATTTCCGAAACTGAATGTTCCATGCGTCTAGCTCCAACCACAATTCGGTGTTCAGTCTGTCAACTCCCATCGTGCGGCTATAATTGTGTCTGAATCCTGTTCACACGAATCACCTGAGTACAAATGACAGCTCCGCCAATGCACTACCCTTTTATACCCTGTGTACGCGATACTCCCGCCATCCGTATAGACACATATCGCTATCCCATGTATTTTGTCACCTCATTGTAATTGCCGACTGGAGATGTCTCCACTCATTTATGTGGAGACATCCGGAGCATAGTTTAAGAAAATCTCAAGAAACACCAGTGAAACGTATTAGAGGATTTATCACGGAAAATCTTCAACAGTTCTTTGTCATTTACGAACTCCTTCTAAGAAACAAATATTTAGCCTCTGAGAGACTACAGTTGTGATGAGACGGTCTGACATTCTATAGCATAAGACAAAGAAAATTTTTGCATTGAAAGGTGAACGAAAAGTTGGACCTGTATCCTCAGAAGAGGGAGAATCCTTAAAGGCGCATGTACACTATCACACACTTCAAAAAAAGTTTTGCATCACTTCGGTTCTGAGAGTTCCGGAACCTGTACAGAACATTGAAATAGAGGTCAACATAAACATAATTTCCGGCCTTTTTATTGTTCATGAAAACCACACATTGCATGTTGTACCCCATACTTCGAGACCTTCAGAGGTGGTGATCCAGATTGCTGCACACAGGTACCTTTAATACCCAGTGGCCAGCTGCGGTGGCCGAGCGGTTCTAGGCACTTCAGTCTGGAACCGCGCGACCGCTACGGTCGCAGGTTCGAATCCTGCCTCGGGCATGGATGTGTGTGATGTCCTTAGGTTAGTTAGGTTTAAGTAGTTCTAAGTTCTAGGGGACTGATGACCTCAGATGTTAAGTCCCATAGTACTCAGAGCCATTTGAATACCCAGTGGCACGTCCTCTTGCATTGATGAGTGCCTGTATTCGTCGTGGCATACTATCCACAAGTTCATAAAGGCACAGTTGGTCCAGATTGTCCCACTCCTCAACGGCGATTCGGCGAAGATCCCTCAGGGTGGTTGGTGGGTCACGTCGTCCATAAACAGCACTTTTCAATCTATCCCACATATGCTCGATAGGGTTCATGCCTGGAGAACATGCTCGCCACTCTAGTCTACCGATGTCCTGGCCCTGAAGGAAGTCGTTCACAAGATGTGCACGACGCGGGCGCGAATTGTCGTCCATGAAGACGAATGCCTCGCCAATATGCTGCCGATATGGTTAAACTATCGGTCGGAGGATGGCATTCACGTATCGTACAGCCGTTACGGTGCCTTCCATGACCACCAGCGGCTTACGTCTGCCCCACATAATGGCACCCCAAAACAGCAGGGAACCTCCACTTTGCTGCACTCGCTGGACAGTGTGTGTAAGGCATTCAGTCTGACCAGGTTGCCTCGAAACAACTCTCCGGCGATTGTCTGGTTGAAGGCATATGCGACACTCATCGGTGAAGAAAACGTGATGCCAATCATGAGCGATCAATTCGGCATGTTGCTGGGCCTATCTGAACCGCGCTGCATGGTGTCGTGGTTGCGGCCGTCCGAAGTGGTCGAGCGGTTCTAGGGGTTACAGTCTGGAACCGCGCGATCGCTACGGTTGCAGGTTCGAATCCTGCCTCGGGCATGGATATGTGTGATGGGGACTGATGAACTCAGATGTTACAAAAAGTCCCATAGTGCTCAGAGCCATTTGAGCCATTGTCGTGGATGCAAAGAAGGACCTCGCCATGGACGTCGGGAGTGAAGTTACGCATCATGCAGCCTAATGCGCACAGTTTGAGTCGTAACACGACGTCCTGTGGCTGAACGAAACGCATTATTCAACATGTTGGAGTTGCTGTTAGGGTTTCTCAGAGCCATAATCCGTAGATAGCAGTCATCCATTGCAGTAGTAGCATTTGGGCAGCCTGAGCGACGCATGTCATCGACAGTTCCTGTATCTCTGTATCTCCTCCATGTCCGAATAACATCGCTTTGGTTCACTCCGACACGCGTGGATACTTCCCTTGTTCAGAGCCCTTCCTGGCACAAAATAACAATGCGGACACGATCTAACCGCGGTATTGACCGTCTAGGCATCGCTGAACTACAGACAACACGAGCAGTGTACCCCCTTCCTTATGGGATGACGAACTGAGCGGCTGTCGGACCCTCTCCGTCTAATAGGTGCTGCTCATGCATGGTTGTTTACATCTTTGGGCGGATTTAGTGACATCTCTGAACAGTCAAAGGGACTGTGTGTGTGATACAATATCCACAGTCAACGTCTATCTTCAGGAGTTGTGGGAACCGGGGTGATGCAGAACTTTTTTTGATGTGTGTAAGTAAACTTCCGCAAGTCGCTTGCATAAGCTACTTCCGCAAGTTCTTTGGAGGTGGAAATACCCCCTGCAAGTGAACTTCCGCAAGTTTCGTCAACCTGTACAGAAGCTACTTCCGAAAGTTAGCGCAAACGGTTTATTGAAGCTTGCTGCAATTATTTGCCGAACTTGGAAGTTGCTGAAAGATTTTGTAAACTTGCAGAAGTTTTGTGTATATAAACAATACGAAATGTCAGCGATGAAATTCGCGTGGACCAGAGAAAAAAAGATACAGTGGTTAATTCAGAGAGTCAAGTGTTTTCCTGTGTTGTGTGACACACAACACATAGATATCAAAAATAGGCTTAAAAAAAAGAGGATGCGTTCGAAAATACTGCAGCAGAGCTTCTAACTACAGAGGCTGAAATACGTAAAAATGTTCAGAATTTGCGGACACAGTACCGTTTAGAAGTTAATGAAGTTAAGAAACAAAAAAATAGACAAAGTCCAGACGACTTATAAAAAGTAAATGGGAGTTTTCCGAACCAATGAAATTATGTTTCGCTCCTGCATAACAATGGAAACAGAATATAATTTGGTATGTGAAACAACTTTTATTTTCTCCAAATAGTATTTATTACTTTTATTGCCGGCCGCGGTGGTCTAGCGGTTCTAGGCACTCAGTCCGGAACCGCGCGACTGCTACGGTCGCAGGTTCGAATCCTGCCTCGGGCATGGATGTGTGTGATGTCCTTAGGTTAGTTAGGTTTAAGTAGTTCTAAGTTCTAGGGGACTGATGACCACAGATGTTAAGTCCCATAATGCTCAGAGCCATTTGAACCATTTCAGCCATATTACTTTTATTACAAATGTACTGATGTTAGCACTAACATAAAAAAACCAGTTGAAATTCAAAGACGTCTGTATTGCCATTCTACCTCTCCTTCTTGTGAAATAAAGTGATCGGTAAATTCATTTCGCACTTCCTTGGCTGACTGTGGCCAGTTACGTAGGCCCTACGATCATGGCTTCCAACGTAATATGTGTTTCTACCCATGTGTATTTTCCCCATTCTCCTTGAGTTTGTAAATCAACTGCGCCAAGCGAGGCATAAATGGAACTGCTGCTGTCCACTGATACTAAAAAAAGTTGTGTGGAGCTCAAATCGCTTCGACAATTTGCCTCGTTTTTTTCTTGGATTATAAGAATTAGCATTCGTAGTACTCGAAAACGTGCCCATTTAAGTCCAAAAAAGTTGTCAGACACATTTCTTGCTCTAGATAGGGCCGTTCAGCAAAGCCGATTGGGAGGGCGGAGTCGCGAGAAGTAAACAGAGCGACAGGCGGGAGCAACGGCTATGGTGCAGGCCGTGTCAGCCGCCAGTCCCACCGGTCAGCGCATGTAGACATGACAAAAGCAGAAAGCAGCTCTAACAGCAGGCTCTCAGCACCACCTTGTTTGAATGCTAAATGAGAGCCTCTATACCTTTTTACTGAGCACGATGGTCGTGTAAAATCTGTAGCGTGTCACAAAGTATTAAACCATATAAAGAAATTCAGTTTAAGACGTCATTAAGCAGTAAATCACGTTTGGAGTACGACAAATATCTCGACGAAGAACGGAAGGCAATAATCCTTGCACTGAAAGCCAGCTTTTCAAACGAATTAAGGTATCACGTAATAATAAGTTTTGTTTGTAATATGGTGGCAATGGAAGTAATAAGACAAAATTTCTTCGTTTTAACAATTATCATGTCAGTTCAAAAAATGGTTCAAATGGCTCTGAGCACTATGAGACTTAACATCTGAGGTCATCAATCCCCTAGAACTTAGAAGTACTTAAACCTAACTAACCTAAGGACATCACACACATCCATGCCCGAGGCAGGATTCGAACCTGCAACCGTTGCAGTCACGCGGTTCCGGACTGAAGTGCCTAGAACCGCACGGCCACCGAGGCCTGCCATGTCAGTTCCGAGAGCACATACTAGTGACATTATTTGATAAAAATATGCAACGTTATTTGCAGCACATTGATCATCCTGGAAGGGGCTCTTCTGTGAGAATTAGCTACAGAGTTTCTCATCAGATAACTGTACACTTGAAGTCATTCGCTGAAGGTGAATTTACCTTGTAATATCGGTGGAAGACCTGTGCCCGCAACTGGTTCCCCAGCTACAGACCGTGTCACTTTCTCGAGCCACTGCAATGCGCCGAATTGAAGAATTAGCAGAAGATTTGGAGGCTCACCTGACAATGAATATTAAAGCCAGTGTTGCATTTTCTTTGTCTTTGGATGACTCTCTGGACTTGTCAGACACAGTACAGCTGGTAATTTTCATTAGGAGAGTAAACAAAATGCTGCAAGTTCACGAGGAGACTTTAGATTTCATCCAGTTGAAGGACACAACAACAGGTCAAGACATGATCGATGCTTTTGAAGCAGTTATGGAGGCGTTTGGTCCGCCATGGGAATAACTAACTTCCGTAGCAACAGACGGTGCTCGAGCTATGACTGGAGAAATCAGTGGCGTAGTAGGGTGCGTCCAGAGAAAAATGAAGAATCATGATCTCCTGGTTATTCCTAAACATTGCCTGATTCGTCAACAACATTTGTATTCCAAAAGCATAATCTAATGAGCTTGGTTGTGACAGTCACTAATTTTATTCGAGCAAAAGGATCGAATCATTGCTTGTTCAAAGCATTTCTGGACGATGTCGGTTGTGAATATGGAGATTTACCTTATCACTGTGAGGTTCTCTTGCTCAGTCGTGCTAAAGTTCTGGAGCGCTTCATGGAACTGTGCCAAGAAATAGCGTTATTCATGGAAATGAAACGACTTAAATGTGTTGCTTTAAGGGAAGGATATTCTCATCATCCATTTCTGTGGCAAGATATGGGCACTCAAGATGAAACTGTTGCTCTGGAAAAGGCAGCTGGAGTCTAGAAACGTCTCTTACTTTCCAAAACTGTCAGCATTAATAAACGTTGCCAGTACTTCAGATTTTAGAGAGTATACAGATCTTTTAAGAAAACTGCGTACTGGATTTGAAACAAGATTAACTGATATTTCACACTTGGAAACGGATTTAGGAATTTTTGCTACTCCGTACTCTGTGGACGTCTATTCTGTAAGCCACCCTCTCCAAATGGAAATCGTAGATCTCCCGTGCGATTCAGAATTGAAAGATAGATAACAGAGTAGAAAGATTTTAAGTGACTTTTGCAAATATTTGTCACAGGAGCGTTACACATAACTTCGTAGACATGCTTGGTAGATGCTTAGTCTGTCCGGATCAACTTACAGTTCTGAGCAGTTCTTCTTGCTAATGAAACAGTGTGAAACACGACTAGATGCTCCACATCAGATTATCATCTGAAATGTATTTTGAGACTTAGCTGTCCTGAATCAATCATTCCCAGCACTGAAGCTCTTACGCAAAGAAAAGTAAATAATCGTAGAAGGCAGCATTAGAAATCTGAGGTGGATTAATTTTGTATATTTTCTTTTTATTCAGTTTCCTAGTCTTGATTCCAGTCTGCCATCATTGATTAACTTTCGTGTTTAGTACGTATTTACATTCATTTTGGTCTTCATTATTTACTGCCAATGTTTTTCTGAATTCTAAAATCTGTTCGGTATTAAGATTATTGTAATAAGCGTCTTCATTAAATGTTCAACATGTTTAATTAGAATTGTGGTTCCTTTTTACAGTTCCTTTAGTATGCATATCCCCAGTTGTTCATCAGAGTATCGATTTACTTGTGTCTAAATAATTTAAAGTGCTGTCTTATATTTACAGCACCACAGTCTTCCACAAAAGCTTTGTGCAGCGCCGCTGTCAGTGTCAAGCGAACAGTGACGTGCTCTGCACTTCCGCTCGCAAAGTTCCGACGGAGCCGGAGCAAAGAGCAGAATCACGCTACTCCATAGCGCGGTACTTTTAACGGCACTGCTCTAAAGAGCCGACAGTTTAACAACCGATTTTGCATTGGTTGACCTCTGAAGGGATAGGGCTTCATAAAATATTTTTTTAGAGCAAAATCATCATAAGTAACAGTGGCGTGTGGTGTCTGTACAGTTATACCTGGCAAGGTTCGAGGAGCTGGTAAATTCAGAGAATTAGACTCAAGGCATTCTGACAGTTTACAGTTATTATATAACTCCGTCATCAGATATTCCACCATTAGTGGTTACATGGAAGTGTACAACTCTTTACTGCTTACATGGAAGTATACAACTCCGTAGTTAGGACCAGTGAGTGCTAATAACATATTACTATGGCTGCCTTCATAATGAAAGTACACACGGCCTTCTTTCTTGGGAGCCTGTATGACTATGTTTTCCATCCATAGCACCAACGCAGTTTGGAAAATTCTATTTATTTTCAAAACCATTAGCGATTTGTAACCATTCTTGTTGTGTCGAAGATACTTAAAATTATAGAACACAAAATTATGTCTGAAATTTGTCCCTTTGGAGATACATGCTACCTTATGATATTAATTTTAGGTATCAGAAAATGCCAGACAGGAGAATGAGTTTGAGACAATTTCTGTTCCGCAAAACACACTCGATGACACGGAAGGAACAATAAACAGTGTAAATAAAATAAATAAGGGAGGGAAATACCGACGCTATTCTTATCAGGGCTGTTGAAGCCATACAGAAGCCTGTTGATGAGTGTCATGTCTTTATGGATTACGTAGCATCAGAGTTACGTTCATTATAGCAGTCATCGACTGAAAACAATTAAAAAGGATGATACAAGAGGCAATACTGCAAGTTTCTGCAGAGTATGAAAACGTAAGTGCTTAGTGAATGCCAGTAAATTTTATGTGGATGCCATAGGAGGACGTTATTATTTTATCTGACATTACCAAACTGCATCATCCAGAAGTTAATTGTTTCGTAAATTTTCTGCTTAAGTGAATTATTTGAGTGAGTTATGAAACATCAAAATACTAACCAAATATTCTCTTTTCAAACATTCAAATAGAGCCACACAGCAGTCCATAAAAATTCGAGAGACTGTGCACACCGGGACTCAGAACAAATACATCAGCGAGTTGAAGCTTTCACCTAAAAATTTAAAAAAATTATTTAAATAAGTATAAATGTGTATTTATGGATAATAAATACCATTCATTTGGTATTTAAGTTTTTTATTCTCTTACTGTGTCTAAAAATTGAAGAGTAATTAAAAAAAGGTCTTTTGATGATATAACTTGTCGCATCTGTGTATCTTGTTTTCGAATTACTTGATCCTACAATTGTCAAGAGACATTCTCAGAAAGTCTTTAATCTGAGAAAAGTCCTCTGATTTCAGTTCATTTAGTAGTGCTTGATGAAAACTTAAGCATGTTAATTTTTTTGTCTTTCGTCGCTCTTCGCCTTAAGCAATAACAATGCTACAACGGTGGCGGCTCCTCTGGTTTGTGCACACGTCGTTATAAACTACACTTGTCTGCCTCACTACGCTACTTCTAGTGGAAACAGTTCCACAATTACTTGGAGCAAGTTCCTGAAATTAACTTGTCACAGCGACTTGGAGAAGTAAACTTGAGCAAGATTTTGTTCTAATATAGACACATCAGAAAGTGCTTGCAGACGTTACTTGCGGAAGTTACTTGCTAGTGGACACGGTTGTTACTTGCACGAGTGCGTCAGGTCACTTTACACTGAAGTGACAAAAGTCATGCGATACCTCGTAATATCGTGTCGGACTTGCTTTTGGCCGGCGTAGTGCAGCAACTCGACGTGGCCGCAGCTGTCCGGAATGTTCTTCAAACCAATCGCGAACATTGTGGCATGGCGACATGGCGCATTGTCATCCATCAAAATTTCATCATTGTTCGGGAACACGAAGTCCATGATCTCCAAGTAGCTGAACATCACCCTTTCCAGTCAATTATCAGACGCTGGAGGACCCAGTGCATTCCATGTAAACACAACCCACGCCATTATGGAGTCACCACCAACATGCACAGTGCTTTCTTGACAACTTGGGTCCACGCTTCGTGGGTTCTGCGCCACACTCGAATCCTACCATCAGTTCCTACCAACTGAAATCGGTACTCATCTGACCAGGCCTTGGTTTTCCACTCGTCTAGGATCCAACCGACACGGTCATGAGCCTAGGAGAGACAATGGCTTCTACCATAGCCTATTAACGTGAAATTTCGCAGCACTGTCCTAATGGATACGTTCGTCGTAAATCCTACATCGATTTCTGTGGTTATTTCAAGCAGTGTTGCTTGTCTGTTATCAGGGACAACTCTACGCAGACGTCACTGGTCTCGGGTGTTAAGTGAAGGCCTTCACCCACTGCATTGTCAGTGGTAAGTAGTAATGTCTGAAATCTGGTAATCTCGGCACACTATTGACACTGTGGAGCTTGGAATATTGAATTCCCTAACGAATTCCGAAATGGAATCTCGAATAGGTCTAATTCCAATTATTATTCCACGTTCAAAGTCTGTTAATTCCCATTGTGTGGCCATAATCAAGGCGGAAATTCAGTCACATGAATCACCGATTACAAATGACAGCTCCGCTATTGCACTACCCTTTTATACCTTGTGTACGCGATACTACCGCCATCTGTATACACTATTAAGCCAAAACATTAGGACCACTGCCCACCGCGACTTTGGATGCCACCTGGTGGCGTTGCGGGCACGCGACGCGGTAGCAAAAATATGTAAGCGGAGCAGACACGGACGGGTATTACCCTAGCGAAGATATTGGCTGCAAATGGGGAAATCCATTGAGATAAGCGACTTTGACAGAGGTAGATTATTATTACGCAGAACCCGTAAACGTGTATCTCGAAAACGGCGGAGCTGGTCGATTGCTCACGTGCTATTGTCGTGAGCATCTTCGGAAAGAGGCAGAAGGACAGTGAAATTACCACTAAACTCTAAACGGTTGGACGCCCACGACTCTCCACAGAACGTGGGGTTCGGAGGCTTGTCTGCTCTGTAAAGTATGATAGATGATGAACTGTGGCATCTCTGTCAAAAGAGCAAACTGTTTGTGCATCCACAAGTGTTTTGGATAATACTGTTCATGGTAAATTGAGGAACATAGATTTCCACAGCATACCACCCCTACGTGTTCACATGCTGACCCAACGACATCATCAATTTCGATTGCAGTGGGCGAGGGACCATCGAGATTCGACTATCGATCAATGGAAACGTGTCGACTAATCAGGTGAATCACATTTTTGCTACACTAGGTAGATGGTCGTCTCCACAAACGCCATCATCGAGGTGAACGGCGTCTCGAAACTTGTAGTGGACCTGGACGCAGGTGGTGGGAGCAGTATTATACTATGGGAGATATTCTACTGCGCTTGCATGGGACCTGTGGTAGTAATTGAATACGCACCGACAGCTGCGAACCACCTACATACCTTCATGCTTGATGTCTTCCCCAATGGCGACGTCATCCTGCAGCAGTATAATTGTCCGTGTCTCGCTGCCAGAACCGTGCTAAGTGGTTTGAGGAGCATTGTAGTGAACCCACGTCGATGTCTCGGCGACCAAATTCGCCTGATGTAAGTCCTATGTAACCCATCTGGATCGCTATAGGGAGCAATCACCACATACGCCGGTTACATGACCTGTGGGTAGAGATACATATCTCCACAAAACTACCAACAAACTGTCGGATCCCTGATAATCAGTGATGTATTTCGTTCCAAGGACGGGCAAACAAGCTATTAAGCAGGTGGTCATAATGTTTTGCATATCGCTATCCCATGACTTTTGTCACCTCAGTGTGTACCACCTTTATTTGTATTTCCACAAAAAAATCAAAAGCCAGCGCTGTTAAATAGGACACCAAACGGAAGCATGGCTGTTTACCGCAAAACAGGATGGATAGAATCTGAAAGTTTCCTTAAATGGTTTGAAGATCAGTTGTTACAAAGCCTGAAACCCACCAAGAACGACCGTGTGATCCTGGTCGTACGTGGCCACTATTCGCACACAAGAAACTTACCCTTAATTGAGTCAGCCAGGGGAAATGATGTGAAGATAGTGAGTGTAACGCCTTACTGCTTCGTAGATTTCGACCTCTTGACAGAGTATTCATGTTTCCCTGAAACGTACGAGGCACAGGAAACAGAAAACCGGCTGAAAAATCATGTAGGTAGAGTGGTGACTCATTTCCAAGTTGCAAAGCTCTTTGCTAGATGTTACAAAAAATCAGCCACTGTAGCTACAGCAGAACATGGCTGAAGAGTAACTGGGCTGCATTCTTTGAACGGAAACATTTTCCAAGACCATTAATTGTCAGTGACTGAGTCTTCCATGTCGATTGTACATCAAGACGACTTAGAAGACTGTGTCTGTTATTCGCCATAAAATAACAGATATCCAGCTCAGACAAGTCGCATCAGACAGGAATCACTTGAGGCCCAGACAGGTTTGAATCTTCCTTACCATCTGCAAATGACCGTAGCATTTTTCCAACGGATATAAGCACCTTGCCACAACTGAAAGACCAAACTGTTCATTCAAAGAAAGAAGGGCAACCAAGCTGACCAGCAACTGCTCTGACAAGTACGTCAAATAAAGTCAAGCTTAGTGAAGACATTTCTAAGAATCCGAAGAAAAGTATTGTAAAATATATATTTGCTGATAAATCAAAGAAAAAAAACTCACTGGAAAACACAAAAGGAATAAAATCATGCCTATGAAAAGACATGTCCTACGTAAGTTTATTGGAGACATCCTCACAATAAAATTAAGGGTGAACAGACGTCCCGTATTTTACGGACTCGGCCCTTACTTAGCTTAGGTGTCCTGTTATCCCGACGAAATAGGTAAGGGACGTATATTGTCCCATTCTTCGCTAACTGTCGTGTATGTTTTCAAATACAGTGCTTTAAGTAATGTTTAGCATGGTCAAATGAAGAATAATTGTGGACGTACGCAAAACAAAATACACTCTTTGACTGAACCAAACTGAACGAGGCCTGTCACTTTCGACTTTCTTGCAGCTCAAGATATGTACTGCAAGAATCTGCGTCTCATTGCTGCGTTTGTGCTAGCTCTAGCTGCCTGTAATGCTGTTACAGAAAGACTGTTCTCTACAATAAATGCTTTATGGACTGTTGAAAGGAATAGATTTAATGTAAAAACCTAAGGAAAAACTTTAACTAAGACTCAATTTCAGGATACGTGTTGATTTTTAATAAAATTCTGTTTCAAGAAATCTAACTTCTGAGTGACACATTATTCTCCAAAATATAACTAAAAATAATTTCCATAAGCTACCCACACCGAAACTTGTAGGACAATTGAGAGTGAAAAATAAGTAACCTAGGTAAATAATAATAATTTCTATCCCACTTAAAGTCCTCATTTTGTTAAAATAAAATATTTACTCGATTAGTAATGCAAGTTATTTTCGTTGTTGTTACTGCAAATTTTACCAAAATGATTCATTTTAACTTCTAATTTGGATCATATATTTTGATTTTGGGCACCTGATCACCCTAAATTAGGATCCTGATCAACCACTGGTAGTATCTAAAGACGACGAAGGCAGCGAAAATGATTGAGAGCTTCATTTGATTGACAGGTCTGGAACTTGTACTACATGTCGCACGTGGTGTCATGAACAACGTTATCGAGTTACTGATTATAAAATATTTATTTGTGATTTGTGTTTGGAAGGATAAATTCCAACTATGTATAATTTATGGTAGTTAATGTCATTTTTCTGTGTCAAATTGCGTAATCCAATTGTAATTATACATGTGATTAAATATAATAATATTCTGAAATGTTCAGTTGATTTATTTTCATTTCATAACTGTATTTTATAACTGTCAGAGCTAATATTCCTAGGGTGGCGACCGCAAACCAAAAGTAAGTGAAACTAAACTAGTAAGTTAGCAAGAGAGAAGGAAATTGGTGACCGTCAGTCGAGAATACTGAGCTAGTAAATTTTTCATTTACTCCCGAAGTAAATTTATTTACTTCATAAGTGGTGAGGGGCACCGTCAGAGAGTACGCTGCTGCGTTAGTAACTTAAGGAAGAAATAAGGCCAAAATTTACTCCTAAGCAGTAGTAGGAGTAAAGTTACAGGGTAAGGTGTGCTCTGCGGTTTCTGTGTGTTAAATATCGAATTCTATGCATTACCTGGACTGCCAAGGATATATGAAGATGGAGGAAGAGGTAGACATCCCAAGGATAACGTTTTTAATCGAGGTAAGGGACCCATTTGCGATACACAGCGATAATGATTTGAAAGAGCTGTTCGGGTTGCGTAAGGAGTCTTTTGAGTCTCTGCTTGGTATGCTGGAGCCGTCATTGCAGCATAATAGTAACAGGAACCATGTTTTGTCTCCTAGGCTGTAACTTCTTTGCGGACTGCGAATCTTTCGCACTGGTACTTATCAAATTCGTTGTAGGGGATCTCATAAACACCCATTGTACTACTGCGGTAAAAGCTTTTAATAGGGTGACAAACAGTTTAATTGCCTTAAAGCCGCTGTACGTGTCCATGCTACTGAGCTAAGAAAATATATCAAGGAACAAGGAGTTCTATGGACTGGATGGATTCCGAAAGTCACAGGGGTCATAAATTGTGTACTCATAGCCATACTTCGTCCTTCGGGAGCACAAGCAGAAATACACAGATATCGCAAGAGTTTCTTTTCTGTCAATACACAAATCATCTGTGATCCCAATATGAAGATTTCGAACATGGTAGGCCGTTGGCCGGGTTCCACACATGATGCACGCGTTTAGGACAATAATAAGGATGCTGCAGAGTTTGAAAATCGACAATATAATGGGTTACTTGTGGGAAATAGTCTATATGCTCTCTCCAGCGATCTTACATCTCCTGTGTTTCGATCCCACATAGGAGCGCAAGAGCGTTAGACAGTAGACTCCATATTACTACCTGTGTCTGGAAGGAACGTTTCCAAATTGTCACTAAAACAATGCTACATTAATAAAAAAAATGTAAGAATGTTATTGTGCCTGCTGCAGTTCTGCATAACATGTAACAGAAGTTGGAGATGTGTTTCCCCCCCGATGCTGTGGAGGTGAATGACGTCTACCAATATGCATTTTAGCGAGAAGCAGAGGCTGCAGGTCAAGCTGTCATAAGGACAGTTACACTTAATTATTTTAACTAAAATTGTACGTAATCTGCTAGTAAAATAACAAGTTAGTGCAAAGACTTTTCTTTCTTAAATGAATAACTAAGGCACTGGATTGTCACTACGGTAGTGAAATGCGACACATTGTATTTGTGTATCATTTTTTAGTTATGTTATTTTCTTTTTTTCCATTTTGTTTCTTCTTTCATTTTTTTTCAGATAGGGCATTAATATTTCCATTTTATTTCTTATTTCAGTATAAAAAAGTTACACAAGCTGTCTGCTTTTGTAACTTCACAAATACAAATAAATTTTACAATATGGTAATTAGAAAAATTAAATGTGCTGATGCTGAAATAACAAACGCAATTTCTATGCCATGCGAAAAACAATAACATATTAACCATAGGAAAAAAATCAAGCATATAAAATGTGTTTTATAGATTTATAGATATAAAACATATTCACATTCATTTATAAAAACCTAAATTTCTCGAGCATGTTGCCTAAAGAGTCGGGACCTGAAGTTTGCTTCATTTCGTTCTTTGCTTATTCGTTAACTTCTATTTTAAGGCTATGCTCTTCTTTGTGATTGCTCATTGCCTTTCAACTAAAAAAATTCTTGCATTATATTTCTCTCATATCAAACACATTTTCAAGGAATGAAGCTCGTCTGCTTTTTCCGACTCTCAGTTCTTCACTTTAAGCCTCCCCCCCCCCCCCCCCCTCCCACCATGAAATTCAAGCCGAGTTTTTTTTCAATTCATTGGTTTTCAGGCAGTGCTCACACAACCATCTCAATAGTAATGTCGATTATGATAATACTAAAGTAAGGACAACACAACCCCCTGTCCCCGAATGGAGAAAGTCTTCGACCCGGCTGGGAATCGAAACCAAGCCCCTTCGATTACAAACCCGCACTGACAGAACAGCTGCCGAGGCGGACAAGCCGAGGTTCATGTCTGTGGGATAAAGCTTCACCTTCATGAGCTTCATTGCCATCTTCTGAGTAGTTATCATCATCGATGTTCTTTGAAAGGACCACATTGTCTTCAGTTGTGTCATTGTCTTTAACTCCAGTTATCCATTCGAAAACTTGTGGGATCATATGAACAATCATTTCGCTTATAGCGTCTATCTTCGTCGCAGCCACTCCACTGCCCGTCTGGAACTGTTCCCGATAACATTTACCTTCATTTCCTTTGCTTCGCTTTCATGAGTTAGTATGGACAGAGGTCATTGTTGGCAACCGGAATAAAATAATAACAGGATCCTTTTACCGACCTTCCAATTCAAACGATACAGTTGCTGAAAGGTTCAAAGAAAACTTGAGTTTGATTTCAAACACGTACCCGACTCATACGATAATAGTTGGTGGTGACTTACTTTAATTTACTCTCGATATGTTGGCGAAAATACATGTTTAATTCTGGAGGTACGAATAAAATATCATCCGAAATTGTGCTAAACGCATTCTCTGAAAATTATTTCGAGCAGTTAGTTCATGAGCCCACGCGAATAGTAAATGGTTGTCAAAATACACTCGATCTCTTAGCAACAAATAATCCTGAGTTAATAACGAGCATCAAAACGGACACAGGGATTTGTGAACACAGGGTTGTCGTACCAAGACTGAATACTGTAATCCCCAACTCCTCCAAAAATAAGCGAAAAATATACCTATCCAAAAAAAAGTAGATAGAAATTCACTTGACACTTTCCTGAGAGACAATCTCCACTCATGAGAAATGAATAATATAAGAGTAGACTAGATGTGGCTTGAATTCAAAGAAATAGTGTCGGAAGCAATAGAGATATTTATACCAAATAAATTAAACGACAGAGCTGATCCTCCTTGGTACACAAAACCGCTTAGAACACTGTTGCACTAATATGCCAAACTTAAACAGACGCAAAATCCCCAAGATTGGCGATCTTTTACAGAAGCTCGAAATTTAGCTCGGACTTCAATGCGAGATGCTTATAACAGTTTCCACAACGAAACTTTGTCTTGAAACCTGTCAGAAAATCCCAAGAGATTCTGGTCATATGTGAAGTATGTTAGCGGCAAGAAACAACATTGCCTTCTCTGCGCGATAGCAATGGAGATACTATCGAAAACAGTGCTGCCAAAGCAGAGTTACTAAACACAGCCTTCTGAAATGCCTTCACAAAAGAAGTCGAAGTAAATATTCCAGAATTCGAATCGAGAACAGCTGCTAACATGAGTAACGTAGAAGTAAATATCCTCGGAGTAGTGAAGCAACTTAAATCACTTAATAAAAGCAAGTCTTCTGGTCCAGACTCTATAACAATTAGGTTCCTTTCGGAGTATGTTGATGCATTAGCTCCATACTTAACAATCATATACAACCGTTCGCTCGACGAATGATCCGTACCCAAAGACTGGAAAGTTCCACAGGTCACACCAAAATTCAAGAAAGGTAGTAGGAGTAATCCAATAAATTACAGGCCCATATCGTTAACGCCGATATGCAGCAGGATTTTGGAACATATATTGTGTTCAAACGTTATGAATTACCTCGAAGAAAACTGTCTATTGGCACACAGTCAACATGGGTTTAGAAAACATCATTCCTGTGAAACACAGCTAGCTCTTTATTCACATGAAGTGTTGAGTGCTATTGACAAGGGATTTCAGATCGATTCCATATTTCTGGATTTCCGGAAAGCTTTTGACACTGTACCACACAAGCGGCTTGTAGCGAAATTGCGTACTTACGGAATATAGTCTTAGTTATGTGACTGGATTTGTGATTTCCTGTCAGAGAGTTCACAGTTCGTAGTAATTGACGGAAAGTCATCGAGTAAAACAGAACTGATTGCTGGTGTTCCCCAAGGTAGTGTTATAGGCCCTTAGCTGTTCCTTATCTACAGGGTGTTACAAAAAGGTACGGCCAAACTTTCAGGAAACATTCCTCACACACAAACAAAGAAAAGATGTTATGTGGACATGTGTCCGGAAACGCTTAATTTCCATGTTGGAGCTCATTTTAGTTTCGTCAGTATCTACTGTACTTCCTCGATTCACCGCCAGTTGGCCCAATCGAAGGAAGGTAATGCTGACTTCGGTGCTTGTGTTGACATGCGACTCATTGCTCTACAGTACTAGCATCAAGCACATCAGTACGTAGCATCAACAGGTTAGTGTTCATCACGAACGTGGTTCTGCAGTCAGTGCAATGTCTACAAATGCGGAGTTGGAAGATGCCCATTTGATGTATGGATTAGCACTGGGCAATAGCCGTGGCGCGGTACGTTTGTATCGAGACAGATTTCCAGAACGAAGGTGTCCCGACAGGAAGACGTTCGAAGCAATTGATCGGCGTCTTAGGGAGCACGGAACATTCCAGCCTATGACTCGCGACTGGGGAAGACCTAGAACGACGAGGACACTTGCAATGGACGAGGCAATTCTTCGTGCAGTTGACAATAACCCTAATGTCAGCGTCAGAGAAGTTGCTGCTGTACAAGGTAACGTTGACCACGTCACTGCATGGAGAGTGCTACGGGAGAACTAGTTGTTTCCGTACCATGTACAGCGTGTGCAGGCACTATCAGCATCTGATTGGCCTCCACGGGTACACTTCTGCGAATGGTTCATCCAACAATGTGTCAATCCTCATTTCAGTACAAATGTTCTCTTTACGGATGAGGCTTCATTCCAAGGTGATCAAATTGTAAATTTTCACAGTCAACATGTGTGGGCTGACTAGAATCGGCACGCAATTGTGCAATCACGTCATCAACACAGATTTTCTGTGAACATTTGGGCAGGCATTGTTGGTGATGTCTTGATTGGGCCCCATGTTCTTCCACCTACGCTCAATGGAGCACGTTATAATGATTTCATACGGGATACTCTACCTGTGCTGCTAGAATATGTGCCTTTACAAGTACGACACAACATGTGGTTCATGCACGATGGAGCTCCTGCACATTTCAGTCGAAGTGTTCGTACGCTTCTCAACAACAGATTCGGTGTCCGATGGATTGGTAGAGACGGAGCAATTCCATGGCCTCCACGCTCCCCTGACCTCAACCCTCTTGACTTTCATTTATGGGGGCATTTGAAAGCTCTTGTCTTCGAGCTCGTATTGTGGACGGCTGTGATACAATACGTCAATCTCCAGGGCTGCATCAGCGCATCAGGG
This sequence comes from Schistocerca piceifrons, assembly GCF_021461385.2. Taxonomy (NCBI): domain Eukaryota; kingdom Metazoa; phylum Arthropoda; class Insecta; order Orthoptera; family Acrididae; genus Schistocerca; species Schistocerca piceifrons. Next base: position 578,613,286 of record NC_060149.1, read on the forward strand.
AGGGTGGATCCATGTATCCTCGCTAACGGAGGACATTTTGAACATTTCCTGTAACAAAGTGTTTGAAGTCACGCTGGTACGTTCTGTTGCTGTGTGTTTCCATTCCATGATTAATGTGATTTGAAGAGAAGTAATAAAATGAACTCTAACATGGAAAGTAAGCGTTTCCGGACACATGTACACATAACATATTTTCTTTCTTTCTGTGTGAGGAATGTTTCCTGAAAGTTTGGCCGTACCTTTTTGTAACACCCTGTATATAATCGATTTGGGAGACAATCTGAGAACCCGTCTTAGGTTGTTTGCATATGACGCTGTCGTTTATCGACTAATAAAGTCATCAGAAGATCAAACAAATAGCAAAACGATTTAGAAAGGCTACCTATATGGTGCGAAAATTGGCAATTGACCCTAAATAACGAAAAGTGTGTGGTCATCCACATGAGTGCTAAAATAAATCCGTTAAACTTCTTCTACACGATAAATCAGTCAAATCTAAAGGCCGTAAATTCAACTAAATACCTAGGAATTACAATTACGAACAACTTAAATTCGAGGGAACATATAGAAAATGTTGTGGGGAAGGCTAACCAAAGACTACGTTTTATTGGCAGGACACTTAGAAAATGTAACATATTTATTAAGGAGACTGCCTACACTATGCTTGTCCATCCTCTTTCAGAATACTGCTGCACGGTGTGGGACCCTTACCAGATGGGACTGACGGAGTACATCCAAAAAGTTCAAAGACGGGCAGCACGTTCTGTATTAGCGTGAAATATGGGAGTGTCACAGAAATGATACAGGATTTGGGCTGGAAATCAATAAAAGAAAGGCGTTTTTCGTTACGACGGAATCTTCTCACGAAATTCCAATCACCAAATTTCTCCTCCGAACGCGAAATATTTTGTTGACACCGACCTACATAAGGAGGAACGATCACCACGACAAAATAAGGGAAATCAGAGCTCGTATGGAACGATATGGGTGTGCGTTCTTTCCGCGCACTATACGAGATTGGAATAATACAGAATTGCGAAGGTGGTTCGATGAAGCCTCTGCCATTCACTTAAATGTGATTTGCGGAGTATCCATGTAGATGTAGATGTCATTCCAAATTACTTTAAGCTGCTTTTGTGATCTTTGTCTAAGGGCTACTGCATTGTATTCAACGTGTATTTTTCTCCCAAGGATCCTTTTTCGTCTTTAGCTAGTTGACATCGTGCGTTTTACATTAATTGGTGGTTATACAGTTTTCATAGGCACAGACTTCTGAAAATCTTGGGATATGCTCATCATGTTACACTATAAAACTCATTGTTACCCCTACATAATTATAGCAAATGTAAATGCTGCAACAGTAACTTAAAATACATGATCACTCACCTAAATATGAAGAGACTGGAACGTGCTCTTCCTGACAGTTGCTTTGTTGATGAATTCGTTGACTAGAGGCTCCAGGTTCAGTTCCCTTGCGACATCGGATTGGATGTTCAATAATACTACATGATTTAACCGGTCTTGGTTCATGGTGGATCTGGTGTAAGTTTTCAGTCTTCGAAGTACAGAAAACGAATGTTCTGCAGTGCACGTGGATACAGGTATCTTTAAAAGAAGTAGCAATGATTTTACGTATTCTGGAGTCATGTTCTTTAGAGCTACACACTAGTCACCCTCAGTCCTATTCACGTATTGCACTACACTTTCAATGCTATCTAGTGTAACATCTCCGTGAAGGGTCAATCTTACACAGTCGAAACCGTCGCCGTAAAAAGAGGTAACGTCTACTACTATCTACTACTATCTTCTTTGCCCAGTAAAAATTGTTCTATTCTGATAAGGTGTGACATTTTTTCGTGTGGAAATCTGCTTTTAAAACTGCTCACTACCTCAAAAAATAAAATTCATAAGTTTTCTCGAATATCTGATGTATTATGCCTGTCACCATCTCTTAATTTTAAAGGCAATTTTCTAGGGGGTGAAACAGTAGGGAGATTTAATTGCAATGCATCATACTTTTCTTTAGCATGGCCCTAAAGTGATAAAATGTATCTGTACTTATGGTTCCTTCTATGGAAGACAAAACAGCATCTACAGTATTAAGAGCAAGGCGGAAATTCAATGAAACTTTTTGAAGTACTTGGTTAAGTTTTTTCTATTCTTTGGAACACAAGAATTAGCATCTTGATATGAAATAGAATTCCAAATTTTTGCAGACATTTTAGAAATCCTTTAAGCTTTTGCACCATCATTATTTCTTTCATCTTGCGTATCATTAAGAAACTGCAGAAGAATTCATACTTATTATCTATGCACAACAGAAACACAACTCGGATGCACCATCTCCTTGGACAGAATGGTCTTAAACGTTGACCTACTTCAATATCATGAGAATCTGAAAGCAACTGTTTAAGATTTCCGAATTTTTCTAGCCTCTTGAGTGAACCACGAATAAATGAAATCAAATCTTTGAGAACTAACAGAATCTCTCTTAATACTGGAATGTTATTAAATGAGTCTTGAACAACTAAATTTAGGGAATTAACCAAGCAGTGAATGTAAGTTGCCCTGGGTTCAATTTCTTTTATCCTTGGCTGTAATACTTGCAGATAATCGCTAACGTTTGTTGCCCCGTCATAGCGTTGCTCACGACAGTTGTTCACTGAAACAGAACATCTTAATAATATGTCCTTTACAGATTTAAACAGGATATCTGATTCAATTAATAGGAGTTCATAAAAACCACAAGGTAAATCATGAACAGAAAAATTTTGGTCAGCAGTCGGAAGACAGACAACAGTCGGAAGGCAAACAGACATCTCCTCTCTAATTCATATGTCGGATGTCTCGTCCAACATTAATGCATATCAATCGTATTCGTTTACTTGTTGAATCAAAATTCTCTGAGGAGACATGCTTATCAAAGTTATAATTTCACGAATTATGTCATGAGACATCCACCTGTAACTAGTCTGATTAACCGATAGTTCCAGTTCGGGTACATCCACGGAACGTAATTTCAGAAGACTGATAAAATTAGAAGACCCATCAACACGACCCCTTAAGACCAATACTTGGCAAACCAAGAACAATACTGAAGCAAAAATTTTTCTTAAACAAAGAGTAGCGGCCTGCATCTCTTTTGCTTTAGAATGACTAACTGATGACAGAATGCCTACTTCTTTTGTTTTCATAGAGTTATTTGTAATAACTGAACACATATACACATATGCAAATTACTTTTGTCATGAGATTTGAATCGTTTTAGAGCAACGGATCATTTCTTAAAGCCATACTCAACGAAGGCACTATAGGAATCCTTGTTCGCAGTAATAGTTTCTGGAGTCAATCTCTTCATTTCACACACAGACCTACACAAAAAACAATAATCTCTGTCCTCTTTTCCGTCGTACTGAATCCATGTTGTCGGGTCCGGCTCACTCGTCTAATATGGGGTGCCTAGGAAGCTGTTTTCTCGGATAGCTCGACAACAATTAAAGCAAATATTGTTAATGGAGTTTATTGCAGTAAATTAAATTGACAATAGTTAACTTTGTCTTTTTACAAAGAGGTGTCGCAAGCAGTTGGCGACATGCAAATAATCTATATGCTTCGATGTATACAATTTCCATGCAAACAATTGCTATAGATCACAAGTCATGGCTAAATCGTTTGGATCACGTCTCATCTTCTAGTGCGCTTTTATAATGCGGCCGCGGCTAGCTGGAGCGGCGCTTACATTCACTTCGAATAGGGCCGCTCTTGTCGCGGTGTTGTCCTAGTCAGCGTTCTACTGGCTGCTGCATCGTAACAGGCCGACGTGCCGGCGTTTGACGTTGCGCCGGAACACCTGCATATGTTTTTAACCTGGTTCAAATGGCTCTGAGTACTATGGGACTTAACTGCTGAGGTCATCAGTCCCCTAGAACTTATAACTAATTAAACCTAACTAACCTAAGGACATCACACACATCCATGCCCCAGGCAGGATTCGAACCTGCGACCGTAGCGGTCGCGCGGTTCCAGACTGTAGCGCCTAGAACCACTCGGCCACATCGGCCGGCTCAGTTGTTGAAGTCTGGAAATTGAAATTAAGTATCAGTTACACTATATATAACATGATTTCACAAGAAATAGTCTTTCGTTAGCTATTACGTTTTGTGATTGTTGCAGAGCTGCCAATTAAAGCACAAAGAACTTCGCCAAGTTGTTATACGTGCTATTCATTTACTGAATGTTTTAGTTAGGAGGGATGGGGGATTTTTCGGAGCAGGTATGTCAGCTCATTGGTAACGTATGTGGTTGTATCAAAAAGTTATCTTAGAAGAAACTGCTAATTAAATCCGTACTTCCTAGTATAAACGTTTTCATCGTATCGTGCCCAAACGGATTTATTTATAGTTATTTAACACAATAATAATGTTAAAGGCTTCCGCCTTCAGTTTACATTATTGACTTAATAAATGGCATTCTCTTAATATTCGTACTTTTTAGAAAACGATCACTTATATGTCCATGTGAATCTTAATTCCTACGAATTCAATTAGCCGTTTGTTTTAAGATAACCTTTTTACAGCGGTGTATTACAAAAGCCAGCCGCCCATGAATATTATGAGTGAGTCGATTTTAATTACGGTCAGGAAGCAAACCGTTACAGAGCCGGTTGGGTACGATGAAAACGTTTATTTTATATATTTATTTTACAGAATATTAACGTGAAGAAAAATAATAGTGCAGTTTTCAGTGAGGTATGGTGTGCAAGCCCACTGAAATTTTGGGGTTTTCTTGAGCGTCCGAGCACACCCGTCGTCGGCGCCTATGATATTTTTTCATTATTTCAGGAGACCGCTCTTTTTCACATTTTGATATGTTGGTTTAACGTTTCTTAGCACTTAAATTGCCCTTGGCTGCCTCCATGTTGCTGTTATCTCGTATTTCGATCTGTAAAAATTGAATACCTGAATGAAAAAATATCAATTGGTTAATTTTCACTTTTAATACGAAACTGAATGTACATGCTTAGAGCTACGTCCCTGAAGAGAAGACCTTTCCAGGTCCAGCTCTTTCCCTTTAAAGTGACAAAGTACATTTTCAAATTAATGAAATAACATCCCAAGTCCATGACTTGTGCAGTTTTTCCATTCAGCAAAATCTTGGAAGCCACGTTCAGTTTTCAGTGCCTCATGGCAGCTACAACAATCTATAAAAAATATTTTTTCTCAACAACGGACCGTCTTACTACATATTGCATTGTTGATATTTTATATATTTTACTAACCCTCAGTTTCCTTGAAGCCTGTGTACTGAATGCATCATTTGTGGAAGTTGATATTTTTTTCCATTCTAATATGGAGGTTGTTTCAAGTGATGGCGATTCAGAAGTTTGTGGTAAAAAACACAAAATGCCTGACAAGTGGGAAAAAACTGTGGCGAAACAAAAACGCGATGCGGGAGACTAACACACAGGAGAAATACACCTGGGTCGAAAAACAGGCCCTAACTGTAAGTGCAAAAGAAAATGTGAATTGTTCACTGAAGAAGAAAAGTCAGCTATTTTACGTAATTTTAATGGTTAAGCTGTGAAAAATAAGCAAGATATTCATCTCTTCGGGCTGATGTCTCCTACGGTAGTTTCTCGTCAAAGACCCCGCACATCGAATGTTCCCAGAAAACCTTTACAATGAAATATAAGGTAAGTAAAATGTTAATGCTTTCTTATATTTACGTCCATGATCAAACATTGTTCTCTGTTTCTGAATTTCTGAACTCTTATATAAAATACCCATAATAATTTCTCCCTCTCCCCCCTTTTTGCCTCTCAGCGTTCTCCCTTTCTTCTGCGCCTCTCTTTCTCTCTCTCCCGCATTCTTAGCCAGGTTTTTTTTTCTGTGAAATTAATCATCATGAGACATATAATACTATACAGTATATTGTTTTAGGTAACCGCTCCAACAACTAGTCATCTTGTATGCCACATGGAATTTTGCTGTCTTCATGGCATCGGAGAAGGAAGAGTGAAACGCCTGCTGACACTAACTGCAATGGGGGAATCTTCTACTGATAAAAGAGGTGTACATAGTAGCAGATCCCACAGAAAATCTTCAGAAACTATAAGTCAGGTAATACGTCTTTTTTGTCGCATTATTAATTTTCATGACTTCATCATCTACTTAGTGCAGGTTTGCATGTAATAATTTTTTTCCTTTATCAAATATAACAAGTTCATGAACACATACGATCTTTTCTTATAAAGTGAGGCACTATAGGAGGAATAAAAGGCTTTACACTCACTATCTCGAGAAACATGAGTCAGAAAATTACTAAAAAATCAAAAGTAATACTTCACCTGAAAAAGTAAATGCAGAAGTGAAAGACCGGTGGTTTCATAAATATTATACAGATAGTTTTAATTATTGGTTTGGTTGTCCTGCTAGAGACATATGTAATTCATGTGCCGAAAAAGAGAACAAGTTGAAATTGTGCGCAAATGATGGATTAAAGAGACAGATGACACTAAAATTAGCAATTAACAAACGCAAACTTTTGTCTTCCACGACAACAAGAAAAAGTTCACAAATCTTGCGAGGGAAAAAGATAATGTCGATATTCTCTGTTTTGACTTACAACAGAATCTGCCATGTTCTTTACTCCCCGTAAATGAAATATTCTACCTCCGTCAGATTTTCGGAATGCAACTTTTGTATTCACAGTGGAAAAACAACGAAAAGTACAATGTTTATGTCGGACAAAACACTCTGTCATAAGGGTGTCGATGAAGCTATTTCATGATTTCCAGGAATACAAACGACATTTAAATCAGTATTACAAAAGTCAGTAAGAAGCACAAGTCAGAAATGTTCTGAGTATAAAATACTTAAATACCCACACAAATATCCGGGAAAAATTTCTGTTGCAGAAACAATGGGAGGAACAGACTTCATAATAATTATATTCCTTGATGAAAGATCTTTCCCAGCAGATTACTTTCAACACTCTGTCACTGTTCACCAATACACTGCCCATAAAATCAGAAAAGCTGGGAAATCTGAAACGTCTGATAAAGTACTCATCACTAGAGGGTGCAGCTTTTTATTCATCACTCACACGCTATTCCCAACCGAAATAACAGCGATGGAATCAGGAGAAGAAGAAGAAGAAAAAACATAATTAAAGAAAAATAAGTTCTTTTTCACAACAGAAAAAAATTGTATTACATTTTTTTTTTTATTTCCAAAGATTACGATGTTTTATTCATGTATTCAATGCCATAAACCATGTTATGATGTGAAAAAAATAATTAAAAATAATTTTTCTTTCACCAATGTCTTTTTTTTTTTGCCATGCATTGAAAAACATCCCACGTCCATGGTTATATATTGATCATTTTCTCTAAAAGTATGCACTCCAAGTGTCTAAAACTTGCATGGAACATAAAAGTAAGTAATTCACGACTAAAAGTTACGTTGATACTGGGAAACTGTCTCCAATCATAACGTTTTTTGCCTCCCCTCATATATTTTGTTCAATGGACTTAGGATGTTTTTCCATTCAGACCTTCAGTTTAAATGGTGCCGCTTCAATTAACACGTGTCACCCGACAATTGCCTTTATGGACGGTGGTAGCTGTATATAGCGGGGTTGAGGACTGAACAATACATTCGTCCATTAATAGCACGTTTCTTTTTCGTAATTCACCGATCTTACAATTAACACAATAGCACTTAGCTTCTTTCAGTTTTAATAATCCTTTCTAGCATTAATTACGTTAACACGATGTTATTGTCGAAAGGTGATGCAATGTTGTCTGCCGACAATCGATATTCTGCAAGAGGAAATGAAATGCTCGTACCAGCAATGCGCAGAAACAGCTTACTTCTTTAGTAAAATGGCTTACTACTTTAGCTGCAAAAAAAGAAATAAATAGAAACTGAGCCTTCCAACAGTCACTAAAAGAGTATATTACTATGGAAATAATTTACTACAGTAGTCAAGACTAAATAAGTAAGAATTACCACAACAGGAATTTACACTAGTTTGGTGCTCGCCACCCCTACTAATATCGCACAACACGCTATTAGCACGATACCTGGCGGAGTATCAGGAATTCCCTTTTCTGAACTACCTAAGTTTCCTTATTTTTGTTGTTTTTTTTATTGTTTATGGAGACATTGACTTCATTATTTCGGGCAAGGAACAGCAATAATCATCGTGCCAAAAAAACTAATAAAGCAACTACACACATAAAAAAGTTGTGCATCACCTCGGTTCCGAGAGTTCTGGAATCTGTATGGAAAATTGGAATAGAGATCAACATAAACATCATTTCCGCCCATTCAGTTGCTCATGAAAACCACACATTGCATGTTGTACCACCATACAGCGAGACCTTCAGAGGTGGTGGTCTAGATTGCTGTACACATCGGTACCTCTAATACCCAGTAGCACGTCCTCTTGCATTGACACGTGCCTGTATTCGTCGTGGCATACTATCCACAAGTTCATCAAGGCACTGTTGGTCTAGGTTGTCCCACTCCTCAACGGCGGTTCGGCGTAGCTCCCTCAGAGTGGTTGGTGGGTCACGTAGTTCATAAACAGCCCTGTTCAATCTATCCAAGACATGTTCCATAGGGTTCATATCTGGAGAACATGCTGGCCACTCTAGTCGAGCGATGTCGTTATCCTGAAGAAATCATTCCCAGGATGTGCACGATGGGGGCACAAATTGTCGTCCATGAAGACGATTGCCTCACCAATATGCTGCCGATATGGTTGCACTATCGATAGGAGGATAGCAGTCACGTATCATACCGGCGCTTTCCATGACCACCATCGGCGTACGTCTGCCCCTTATAATGCCACCCCAAAACAGTAGGGAACCTCCACCTTGCTGCACCCGTTGGACAGTGTGTCTAAGGCATTCAGCCTGACCAGGTTGCCTCGAAACAAGTCTCCAACGATTGTCTGGTTAAAGGCATATACGACACTCATCGGTGAAGAGAACATGACGCCAATCCTGAGCAATCCATTCAGCATGTTGTTGTTGGACCCATCTGTACCGTGCTGCATGGTATTGTGGTTGCAAAGAAGGACCTTGCCATGGAAATTGAGAGTGAAGTTGGGCATCATGCAGCCTACTGCGCTCAGTGTGAGTGGTAACACGACGTTCTGTGGCTGGACGAAAAGCATTCAACGTGGTGGCGTTGCTGTCAGCATTTCTCCGAGCCATAATCCCTAGGTAACGGACATCCACTGCAGTAGTATCCCTCGGGCTGTCTGAGCGAGGCATGTCATCGAAAGTTCCTGTCTCTCTCTGTATCTCCTCCAAGTCCGAGCAACATCGCCTTGGTTCACTCCGTGATGCCTGGACACTTCCCTTGTTGAAGAGACCTTCCTGGCACAAAGTAATAATGCGGACGCGATAGAACCGCGGTATTTACCGTCTAGGTATGATTGAACTACAGGCAACACAAGCAGTGTACCTCCTTCCTGGTGGAATGACTGGAACTGATTGGCTGTCGGCCCCCCTCCGTCTAATAGGCGCTGCTCATGCATGGTTGTTTACATCTTTGGGCGGGTTTTGTGACATATCTGAACAGTTAAAGGGACTGTGTCTGTGATACAATATTCACAGTCAACGTCTATCTTCAGGAGTTCTGGGAACTGGGATGAAGCAAATTATATAAAAAAATAAAGATGGGTGTGATATTAGGCATAATTGGCCTATATAGTGGAAAAACACTGTGCCGCTGTTAGTCATTCCCTATCCTGATCCAGTCTCAGGTAAGGCAAGGGAAGAGCGGCTATCTATATGCTCACGAACGAGTCTTGATTTATGTTATCTTGTCTTCTCCGTCTCCAAGCGAGGTGTATTAGGCAATAGGAACATTCTGCTCTCTGTCGCAACAACCTGTTTCTAAACTTTCTCAGTAGTATTTTGCGGAAAGAATGCCTTCTTCCCTGCAGGGATTTCCATTTGAGTTTGTGGAGCATTTCTGTATCATCTGCGTATTGGTCGAACTTATCGGTAACAAATCTAGCGGCACACCTCTGAATTGCTTCGATGTCTCTATTTAATCCGCTTTGCAACGTTATGCCAATATATTTAATCGACCTGACTGTGTCAAATAGCATATCAGTAATGCTCTATTCGAATACTGTAGGATTGTTTTTCTTACTCATCTGCGGCAACTTACATTTTTCTCGATTTAGAGCACACTGCCAGTTATCGTACTAAATAGAATTATGTAATTTTATACAGGTAATCCTGTATCCTCCTACAGTCAATCAAAGACGACATTTCAAGTATACTACAACGTCATCCGAAAATAGTCGCAGATTGGTGCTTACTACATCCGTCATATCGTTCATTTATATAGAAAACAAGGATGATCCTGTCAAACGTCCCCGGGACACTCCCTAAGACTAGTTACTCTGCGCGAGAGTATATTAAGAGATGTTGAACTGGGAGGGGTGAGGGTAACAAAACTCAGTGGGCGTAATTTAATGTTGCATGTTGCCTTGATAGTTACATCAAACAGCCTGAGAGCAAAAATTAATTGCGTGGAATCGTTTAGCATCGGACACTTGCTGGTAGATGAAACCGTTTGGGGACAGTAAAGGCAATCTTGGTTCAGGGAGTTGGAAATGTTCATTGTTTAAGAATGCTGATATCAGATTTCAGTGTAAAGTTGTACGTTTTCTCGCATTGCTTTGTTTCTTAAACAAACATCTCCACTGTGTGTAGAAAAAATCTGGTTTCGTCCAATACTTCCTTCTAAAACCGAGTTCAAATTTTTATCATTTATTTCTCAGCCTATTACGATGTTAGACGTTTTTGCTGAGTGCTAGAGAATATGTGTCAAAACACTTGTTACCGGTAGTGAAGGAGGTGCAAATTTTAAACTTGCATTAAATATTATGAAAGTCCTGTTTGGTCTAGTACAAATCGTGGCTATACACTCTCCTTGACACAGGATATGACACTTCAAGATGCAAGCATCACCTAAGAACTGCACATCCCAACTGACCTTCTATGCAGTAAATAGCTTTTAGGGGGCGTGACATTTTGATGTGCTGCTCTCCTCTTCATCAGGTGATAGCTTCCTTCATGGATAGGCACCTTCATAAGCAGGACTGGATTGCTTGTTTGCTTCATACATCCATGATTTGGAGATCCTTATGTATGAAGAAAGTCAGAAACATTTAGTACAATTTATCTTTTGACACATGATATGATATGCTTGGACTTAACATTACATAGATCCTAATTTAAGTGAACTTCAAGGATATGGAACATACCAAACAAGTGTGTGTGTGTGTGTGTGTGTGTGTGTGTGTGTGTGTGTGTGTGTGTGTGTGTGTGTGTGTCTGTAGATACACACAGCTATGCGCATGAGGATGGCTCACTGCCCACCAATCAGGAGAGGTACTGAGTGACAGAGAAGCATGCATAAAGAACTTCCTGTTTGCCAGTTGGGTGGTCAATGCTTTCTCTTCTATTTGGTGAATGGTGACCTATCCTCATATGTATATAATACAGTGTCGCAGGTTTTGCATCATTCACCAGTATTTGTTTTATTTTATCAATATAACAGAGTCTAATGTTGGAAACAGAGTAATATTTTGGATAAACAGAAAACACTGCCTCCTTCCCATCTTAAAGATTTTTTAATCAAAAGCAGAAAGAAAATGAAGCACATATCAGCTATGAATGTAAAAATCTAGAAGTTCATACCATTATTCAAATAAGCATTTCAGGAGAAATTTCCTAAAATACTCTGTTGTATTGTCTAGTATGAGTTAGGTTACTAAAAACAACAGCAAATCCTCTGAACATCTTAAGAACCTCAGCTCTGTTAAAAACAATTAGTGAGACTACATTTTTTGCTTATGTTTCTACACTGCAAACTGATGTATTGGCAAAGTGTAAATTGTCTTTGAATGCAGGCCACAAAATCAATATCTCTGTTTGTCAGCAGTCAATAATCATTGAAATCTACATAATTACCTTTACAATTAACAACTGAATTAAAAATTGGAAAACAGTCCCTAACTAGAAATGTGTCTATAGGGAACACACATAATTTGTGTTTAAAATTCTTCTACATTGTACACACATTTGTTAGTTAAGAATTAACTGTGTGGAATAATGTTGAACAGGAGGTTTCCAACTGAAACTAAAATAACTAAATACAAAACAGAAATAAAAATGGTTTAATACTTAATCTTAAAAACTTTAAAATTTTGTAAACACACGTTTAGCAGTCGAGAAATTAATCTGCACCAGGATCGGACAAAAACATAGCTTGTAATAACACAAGCCATTTATGATACAATACCCCATATATAATTCCACTGATCAGCCGAAACATTACGGCCACGATCCACCGCAAGATTGAATACAGCCTGGCGGCGTTGGCGGTCATGTGATGTGGGAAGAAACATATACAATACTGGAGCAGAGATGAGTGGGAAATCATTCTAATGACGGTATGGGCCACAGAAGGGGAAATCAGCTAATGTAAATGACTTTGACAAATTTCAGATTGTTATGACCCAGTGCCTTTAGATAAAGATCTCAAAATCTGAAGCTGGTTGGGTATTTATGCACTATTGTTGTGAGCATCTATGAAAAGTATCTGAACAGCGATCAAATGACAAGTAGGCAATGAAGTAGTTGCCTTATCACAGAACACAGAGCTCAGAGGCTTGCCCACTGTGTAACATAGGATAGGCAGTGATCTGTGGGAGTTCTGATAAGAACTTGCAAATCCAGTTCAGGCTGTAGTGTTTTGGAGCAGACTGTTGAGGGTACATTGTTGAACAGGGGGCCCTGTAGAGCAGACTACCCCTAGCTGTTGTCATGTTCACCCAGCTATAAACACTTAGCTGCTATAGGCATTGAAATAGTTCAACACATACACTTGAAAATTTGTGACCATACCTGGACTTGAAACTGAATTCTCCACCTCTTGCGAATGATCACCTTCACCGCCTCACACATCTGGACATACTTCCTGTCTGACTCAAATTTCCAAGTGCTGCTCACCATTGATATTGTGACCCCATTCATTTACCCCACTGCTTGCAGCCTCGCTGAATTCCCGCAAGGGGGCGAAAGATGATATGCATCCACACTGAAATACTCATACTGCCCATCAAGGCATATTTATACCATTACACAAATTACGTGTGGCGTCTGTTCTTTCAGACATGTCCATGGTCACTCCACACCTCTACACCATAGTGGCCTCACTCACCCTGGATCACCATAGGGTGGTGTCAGAAGTGTTTGTGGACCTCGCCTGGCAGCTGGTGCCAGCGCAGTCATCTCGACACAACACAACTTTGCAACAAAAGTATGCAGTTTCGTCAAAGAGTGAGATGAGTGAGCAGACTATTGGTTTTTGTCATTGTTGTTTTTCCCATTTTATGTGTCCGAAACATGGAGTCTAAGCGAGTGATGCATAGGTGGTACAGCCAGGGAAACTGGCTTATCTTTTGCAGTTCTGTGGTACTACAGATTATGATCTGTGAGTCATGGTCAGTGTAATTTGTAACATAGTATATGGGGTCAGTAGCAGTAATTTCTGTTAACTGTCATTGCTTCAAGCATATGGTTAGCAGGGAACGAGTCAGGATGGGCTATGATGAGATGTAAGACACAAGCGTGTATGGGTTCAATTTTGTATCCTTTGATGTATATTGAAGTTTTAAGTTCCACAATAGCAGTGTCTCAAGCACAGAGTATTACTATTCGGGAGGCAGTTCAAGCATTAGTTAATGAAATGGTACAATTGAAAGCAGATAATGTAGACTTGCAGCTAGGAAGGAAGAACTGAAATTAGCTGAGAAACCTACTCATTTATTAGTTCCAGCCACAGCCAGTTTGATCGCGCCATTCTCTGGAATGTTGACTGATAACCTATTTTCTTTGTTGGATGACCTGCTGTTAGCAGCTTATATTGGGTGGTGTTCATGAGATCAATTATTGCAGATAGCAAAATTACATTTAATAGGAGAAGCCATGACGTATGTGAGATGAGCAGAGGAACTAAGAGGCACACAGGCATTTTATAAGTTGAAAAATGCCTGCTACAAAGGTGCATGAAGCAAAACTGCATGAGGGTTTTTCACAAGCAGTTGGGTAGTATGTCAAAGAAGGAAAATGAGTCAGTAGAAAATTTTGTAGACAGACAATGGAAAGTGAATGTGCAGAAATATGAATCAGGGAAAGGTGATGAGGCAAATAGTCATACTCTACACAGCAGAACAGAGAGCATTGAACACATTTTTAGTGTCATGCCACCTGGTATCTCTAGAAGAATTTATACTCTGTGGTCAGATTAGACATGGAATTTGATGAAATTGGTGTAATAACAAGAATATGAGATAACAGAGGAGTATTTTCCATTGACAAGAGCTGTTATAGATGTGAGAAGATGAGGCACATTTAGAAGCAATGTCACCAACCTTTGTGTAGTAGATATGGTGTGGATGGACGCCACCAACATGACTGTAGGAATAGTAAGGGAGTATTTTCCATTGACAAGAGCTGTTATAGATGTGAGAGGATGAGACACATGCAGAAGCAATGTCACCAACCTTTGTGTAGTAGATATGGTGTGGATGGACGCCACCAACATGACTGTAGGAATGGTAAGGGAAAAAAAGAGTCAAATAAGGAGTTGCTAAATGAAAAAAAGGGAAGCCCAGGCCCACCACACAGAGTTCTTGATAAATTTTGATGCAACAAGTACGGATGCACAGACAGAATGTAATATAGTGGGAATAGTGAAGGGTAAAAAGCATTAGTTTTTATTGAGCACACTAGCGCATGTGTTGGTAGCAAGTCTGGATGACATGGGTCAGAGACAATTAAGGTGACTGGCTCATGAACATAAGGGACAATATTGAAAAATTTGTCAGTTTTCTAAATAGTGTAGCTCAAAGAATGAGAGTTGTAAGTCAATGTAATGCTTACCATCTTTTAACAGATCTGTTGGAAATATTTTGAGGTATGAACCACAGCTTAAGGTCTTAAACTTTTTTCTGGACTGTATTTTGTGTTGCAAGTGAAGTAAAGCATGTTAATTATTTATGCACAACATAGATACACATATCTCAAAATAAAAACAAAGTGGAAGCTTGATTTTTTTCTGGAAGTTCTCTATACTCTTATCTTTAAAGCAGACTTTTAAAAAGATGTTGCTACCATAAAGTATGGTTCGAAAACTGCTGTAATTATCCCATAGTTTTTCTATAAAGAAGATTTTAATTTTCAAGTTTAAGTTGTGAGAATAGTCTGCATTTTAGTTAAGGATGTTTTAAGACAATATACAAAACTTCATCCATCTATCTTTAATGTTTTTACCCGATATGTACCAGAACAAAAAATCTGAGCATCTGGAAAATTCAAGTTAAAATTAAAATTTGGTTTCCTACCTACCTTGCATAACACTAATGCATCCCAGGTCCATATTCATCTTATTTCTAGTGTTGGCCTCCCTCCCTTTTTTTTCAGATTTCTGCTTCTTATTCTTGTTTCTTTGGTGGCTTCGAACACTAATTTCTGTGTTTTGATGAGTCTCTTGTGGTCAATGGCAATTAAAGTTCTTTGCATATTTAGTCCACCAAGGATTCCCACCAACTTCATGACCTTAAACCTTGACACTGCACCATCACTGAAACAAAGTAGAGCATCCAGCACACCTATTTTCAAAGTGTTTAATCCTACCAGAGCAGTATTTTGTACCCATTTCCATACAAAGTTATTAAAACTCTCATTTGGGCTTTGAATCCTAACATGTAATTACTTCTCTAATAGTCTTGTGTCACTAAGAGATTAGAGACTAACAATCAATTAAAAAGAACCAAGTGAGAATAAAATTCTGTTCTTAACAGAACTGTATGCGTGAAATGGTGTTGTCATCATGTGAGCAGACACTTTTAAATTCGTCTAATTTTTGGACTGTGTTTGGTACAGTTTCCTTGAAGTTAACTTTCTTTTGTTCAGAAAGCTACAGAGAACTTTTTAACACAGTAATTAAAAATTGATTTTTTTGGCACGTATTCATGTATTAATTCGACCTGCCAGGTTAGCCGAGAGTGCTAATGCACTGCTTCCTGGACTTGGATAGGCGCGCCGGCCCCAGATCGAATACGCTTGGTGCATTAATGATGACAGCCGGTGTGTTGGCCAGCCTGGATGTGGTTTTTAGGCGGTTTTCCACATCCCCCTAGGTGAATACCGGGCTGGTCCCCACATCCCACCTCAGCTACATGGCTCGCAGAGATTTGAACACTTTTGCACTATTCCAAGGATTACACTAGTCACAGACAGTTGAGGTACACCAATTCTGTCCCAGGGGGTGTGGGGTGGTGGCAGGAAGGGCATCCGGCCACCCCTTAAACTAACATTGTCAAATCTGATTAAGCATGCCGACCCTGCCTAACTGTGGGAAAAGGCACAAGTGAAAGAAAGAAAGAAAGATTCATGGTACAATTTATGTGTGGCTGGAGATGGTGATGTGGAGTCTTTGGGTTCAACAATGATAGATTTTTCAGGAGAGGATACAGTGTTCTAGGCAATGCATTGAAGTTGAACCTCGTGTAAGTGATGGTTTATATCATGATCTTAGGACTGGAGTTTCTGACAACATAGCATGCCAGAATTGACCTTACGTGAAGTATAGTTGAATTAGGGGAGCAAGATTCCAGCTATGGGAGTGGTTGCCAGTCAAGTATGGACACAAGATGCACCAGTCTTAAGGGGTGAACCATTTAAACTGCAGTCAACAGCACTAAGAATTAATTCACACATTATTGTGCCACAAGGTACAGGAAAGTTGGACTGTATGAAAATGTGGGTAGTTGCTCAGTCAGTGTGCACCAGGGTAATGTACAAACCACCAATAAAATTGAATTGCGCAGGAAGTTAGAGGTATGGATAGAATGTAAATGAAAAAACTATTGTTTGAATTTGTGGATTTGTTTTTCTCCTCAAGGGCCTTTACCATCAACACCTATAATGCAACGTTGTATCTCTGCAGGAATTGAGTCACCAGTATGTTGTAAACCTTCCTGTGTACTGCAGTGTAGGCAACCACTATTATAGGAATTCATTGAGCAACTACTAGTGAATGGGGTAATAGTGGAAAACACTAGGATGTGGAGTGCAGTCATTGCAGTTGTACCAAAGACGTCACTGGGTGTATCCAAAAGATGTAGATTCTGTTGTGACTAAACATCTTAACAGCAAAACAATGACTGACACACATCTGATCCCAAACATAACTGAAACTATTGGCAATTTGAGCCATTTAGAGTACTTCTCTATCTTAGGTCTGAAGTGTGTTTACCATCAGATAGAGGCACACCTGGAGGATACAAAAACAGGCTTCTTGGTCCCCTAGGGCAATTTCCAGTACTATGCAATGCTTTTTGGGTCCAAAAATGCTCTGGCAACATTTCAGCTTTTACTGGATGGAATGCTGAGGAGGTTGAAATCTTGATAGTCCATTGTGTACCTGGAAGATGTAATATTTTTTGCGAAGGATATACCACAGCACATGCAACATTTGTGAAAGGTTTTTAGAAGATTATGAGCAGCAAATTTAACATTAAACATGGAAAAATGTCATTTCGTATTAGAAGAAGTTATGTATTTATAGCATGTCATTAGCAGTGAAGGGGTTATGATGGATCCAAGCATGATGCCAGTATAGATATTTCTGATTTCTAGTAATACCAAGGAGTTACAATCTTTTATGTGCTTAGGGAACTATTTTAGAAAATTCATAATAGAGTTTGCAGATATAGCAAGAGCACTTACATGCCTGTTAAAAATGGGGGTAAAATTTGAATGGGCAAAGGAATGCTGAGACAAATTCGAATAGTTAAAGAGAGCATTGAAATAAAGTCCAGTACTAAGAAAACAAGGATTTATGTCACACAATTCATTTATTAGAGATAGTGCCTACAAAGAAAAACTGATTGTTTATGAAACTGGTATGAGCTGCCAATACTCAGATAGACAAAATTGTCTGCTCTGAATAGGACCAGCTCTAAGCCTAACACATTGTGCAATGTAACAGACCAAGATACACTAAAATGAAGAGCCTGATAATATAGTTCTGAAACTATACAACCCACCTTTTATTTTGCACACAAATGTTTATGTTTTTGTCTAATTATATATGTTGATTACTTATGAAAAGGGCACAATTCATTACAATTCATATATTTTTTCACTGAGAATGTGAAAACTGAAGTCCAATGTGTTTGTAGACATACTAGCAATTCCTGTTACAGAAGTAACATAAGATGATGATGTTTATACCAAACACTATGAAATAATGGTACAATGTAATACAAACATTAGTGAAATTGTCATCTAGTAGCTGCATGTTTAACAGTTAAGTAACAGTATTACTGTACTTATACAAAATGATTTTTTCCACTGTGTACAAACTCTAGGGATTGCTTGATGAGAGGATATGAAACAAAACAAGTCTAAAGAACTTGTGTCCAGAAATGCATGGTATCCATCCTAGAGGCCATTTATTCACTCATACTTTGTTACAGAGACTGCAGTCTAATACACACTGTACCATGCAGCCATTGTCACAGTATGTGTGGAAAATGGTTGCCATGTGCCTCAATGCAGGTGTGTACACACAGTGTAGCATGTTCTGTCTCACACTTCATGTCAGCCGGGCTGCATATGAACAGTGTGAAAGGCAGCATCAATATGCTGCCCCAGTGTCTCCAAATCTGGAATGGGCTTTGCATACTTGATAGTTTTGAGATAATCCCATAACCAGAAATTGCACAGGTTGAGATCCAGTGAATGAGCAGGCCATTCAACTGGACCCCTCATCCAATCCATTGACCACAGAAAACACAATTGAGATGTGTCCAGACATTAATGCTGAAGTGGCTGAAGCACCCTCGTGTAGTAGCCACATAACCCTTTGAATCATCAATGACACTTCTTCAAGGAGGAGAGGCAGAGTCACCTACAAGAAATGCTGATAGTTCTGGCCTGTTAGGTGATGTGGAAGGAAGACTGGTCCCATGATATGGTCACCAATTATCCCAGCCCACACATTCCAGCTGATGCTGTCACCATACGATGAGGGTTCTGCATACCATTCCACAGGTGACTGTTATGAAAGTTGAAGATATCACTCTGTGTAAAGGTGACCTCATCTGTGAATAGGATGGATGAAACAAATCCCGGAATTAAGGTTGCCAGGTGAAGAAACCAGTGACAAAACTGCTCCAGATGTGGAATGTCTGTTGCTAGTAAGCCTTGCAAATGCTGTAATTGATAAGAGTATTAACAATTGTCATGAAGAATTTTCCACATGATTGTCTGGCTTACCCTGTACTGGCTGGCCTACTACGAGAAGACAGTGGCCTTCCATAGTGTTAGTCACATTTTCCTCCGAGTCCAAACATTTTGTGTATGTCCTTCATGATTCCCTGTTTCCTGAAATGAGCTTGTCTCAGACAAATGGTGAAACACTGTTCAAACATTGAATGCCATAGTTCGTGTTGGTGGGGTAGGCCTCATGGTACACCTTGCTGTCTGCCACCCATTTCCATTTTCCATTTGCTATTTGCCTTACCATAGGTAAACACCATGTTGGCAAGCTCTTGATCTGAATATGGAACCATTGCGTACAGTACTGTATCACATCCACTACAAGGTGAGTCACCAAGAGAAGTGAATCAGATACAACATTACCAATTACTGTGGCAGGAAAGGGCGCTAGGGCCTGACGTATGAGGAACAATACCACCCTCTAGGAGGAAACCATGCCTACTGTAACTGTTGCTGCATGGTATAGCGCATATTAGACTGCAGCCTCTGTAACAACGTATGATTGAATAACTTTTCTCTAGCATCAAAACCATGCATTTCTGGATATAAGTTCATTAGACCTCTTTCCTTCTGTATCCTCTCATTGATCAATCCCTAGAGTTTGTACATGGTGGAAAAAAATCACCCTATATATATATATTTCAGTTTTTTGGATGTAAACCTCAAACAGCTCATTATTCTCTCTAATTAATATACGCAGACTTATTACTTGGTTCACCAAATTGTGATGCAATTAATCTGAATTGGAAGTTGGTAACCGTAATAGTCATTAAAAATTGTAGATGCAACAGTATATGTGAAGAATTGGAGTAGTTAGATATAAACAGCCAGATGCTTGAGTCCATGCAGTTCATTGTTACTCAGAGTTAATCTGGCTGCATTTTTGCAAGGGTAGTGCTATTCTGAATGATACTCTATATGTTGTATTCAGAAAACTTTCTGAGGTGTCATGAGGTGAGCAAAATTACAATACTATCTTTTCATTAGCTTGTCCTGAATTTGTAGTGTATATCAAAATCCAGACATATGTTAGCTTTGCAACAAGTAGTTACATGTCCCCACTGTCAATGACAGAAGAAGACAAAGTTAAGGATTATAATTAAATGTTGTCAAATTCACTGCTAGCATATAAAATTTAAATGTTATATACCTCATAACAGGTTATACAAAGAAGAGCAATACTGAATCATAACTACTTGCTTTCACGTAATAAAATGGTAGTTAGTGAAAGTTTTACAATGTAGTAGGGGTTAGCTGCAGCTCTTCATGTGTGAGACTGAAATTCTACTGAAAACTGTTGAAGTTCCAGCCAATGAGCATTCCAGCAAAAATATTGGAAAGCAAGCTTTTTGTGGAAATTAGGGCACTGAAACTTGAAATGGGCCTGACTGTGTGCTGCCTGACAAAAAAAAATTACTGCACCAAACTGAAACTGCAGCAACATGTTGGATGAAAGATAGGTACTGATGCTACTACTTTATTGTGTCTCTGTGCAGTGACCATCAGACTTTGAATGTGAAATTTTTTCCTTGTATTATTGTACTGCAAAAACTTTACAAATATGATTAAAGATGAACAAACATCTTACTATTGGGTAGGGGACAATTCAGGTTATGAACAAAGATTCACCAACTTCTTTAACAGAGACCAGGGGAACATACCTAGCAGGTCATAGGGACAGGCATTAGATATTGAGCAAAAACAAAGATGGGTGTCTGACACTTCTAGGGAGGTGAGAGCAGCAGTTTCAAATGTGGTGCAAGTCCCCCTCACACCACCTGGCTTCATTGGTATTGTATAGTGGTATACATAGAGCCTCGAGCTGTTGTAGCAGTTTCCATTTTCTTTTTGTGTACCATATCTTTTTCGCCTTTCCTGTCCATCTGTCAAACCTATTCTTTCTATCATATCTATCCTATCTTTGCTAGGAAGTAGCGGTAATTATCAGAGAATTTTATGAGTATCATTAAATAAGACTTCACATGAGCTAAAAAAAGACTTTTCAAAACATTGTGTTTTTGCCATATTATTATTTGTGATAAATCTGTCATTCTTCAAGGGATATGAAAAGTTATATGATACCTATGATGATATTATTCTTGATACACTATGTGATCAAAAGTATCCAGACACCTGACTGAAAATGATGTACAAGTTCTTGGTGGCCTCCATCGGTAATGCTGGAATTCAATATAGTCATGGCCCACCCTTAGCCTTGATGACAGCTTCCACTTTCGCAGACATATGTTCAGTCAGGTGCTGGAAGGTTTCTTGGGGAATGGTAGCCCATTCTTCATGGAGTGCTGCACTGAGGAGAGGTATTGGTGTCAGTCGGTGAGGCTTGGCACATAGTTGGCATTCCAAAATGTCCCAAAGGTCTTCTATAGTATTCAGGTCAGGACTCTGTGCAGTCTAGTCCATTACAGGGATGTTATTGTTGTGTAACCTCTCTGCCCCAGGTCGTGCATTATGAACAGGTGCTTGATAGTGTTGAAAGATGCAATCGCCATCCCCGAATTACCCTTCAACAGTGAAAAGCAAGAAGGTGCTTAAAACATCAGTGTAGTCCTGTGCTGGGATAGTGCCATGCACAACAACAAGGGGTGCAAGCTCCCTCCATGAAAAACATGACCACACTATAACAGCACCGCTTCCGAATTTTACTGGTGGCACTACACATGCTGGCAGATGACGTTCACTGGGAATTCATCATACCCAAACCCTGCCATCAGATCACCACATTGTGTACCATGATTCATCATCCCACACAACATTTTTCCACTGTTCAATTATCCAATTTTTACACTCCTTACATCGTTCGGCATTTACAGGCATAGGTCCGCTGCTTTTTATGATTTACATGAACGATCTGGTTGATGGTACTGACAGCATCATTAGACTGTTTGTCGATGATGCTGTAGTCTACAAGAAAGTAGTATCAAACGAAAGTTGTGAACAAATCAATGAGGATTTGCAGAAAATAAATGCATGGCAGTTATCTCTCAATATTAGTAAGTGTAACCTACTGCATATAACAAGGCGAAAATCGCCATTAATGTACAAGTACAATATAAGTGCCCAGTCTTTTGAAGTGGTACCATCTGTCAAGTATTTGGGTGTGACTATTTGAAATGATCTCAGATGGGATGATCAGATTACACAAGTAACGAGTAAGGCAAACTCTATATTGTGATTTATTGGTAGAATCCTGAAGCGATGCAGTCCTCCAACAAAGGAAATAGCTTACAATACATTAGTTCATCCAGTCTTAGAGTATTATTCATCTGTATGGAACCCTTACCAGTTGGGTCTGATTCAAGAGATTGAGAAGGTCCAAAGAAGAGCGGCAAGATTCGTGACTGGTACATTTAGCCATTGTGAGAGCATTACAAATCTCATAGAAAGTTTGAAGTGGGACACACTTGCTGATAGACGGCAAGCTAAACGGAAGGGTCTGCTCACTATATTCCAAAATTCGATCTTCACCGAAGATGTAGAGCATATACTTTTACTGCCATCTTTAAAATTGTGCAATGATCACCATTCACAGATAAGGGAAATTAGAGCTCCTACTGAGGCGTTCAGACAGTCATTTTTCCCTCGCCCAATCCGCAAGTGGAACAGAGGGCGGGGAAATATGACTTTGGTGTGAATTGTGCCCTCTGCCACACACCGCTTGGTGGCTGGCAAAGTATATATGTCGACGTAGATGGTGTGTGGCTTATGAACAGCCACTCAACCATAAAATCTAAGTTTTCTCACCTCCCGCCCTACTGTCATAGTACTTGCAGTGGATCCTGATGCAGTTTGGAATTCCTGTGTGATAATCTGGATAGATGTCTGCCTATTACACATTAGGATCCTCTTCAGCTGTCAATGGTGTCTGTCAGTCAACAGATGAGGTTGGCCTGTATGCTTTTGTGCTGTAGGTGTCCCTTCACATTTCCACTTCACTGACACATCAGAAACTGTGGACCTAGGGGTGTTTAGGAGTGTGGAAATCACAAGGACAGATGTATGACACAAGTGACACCAAATCACCTGACCACATTCGAAGTCCATGAGTTCTGCAGAGCGCCCCATTTTGCTCTCTCATGATGTCTAATGACTACTGAGGTCGCTGATATGGAGTAGGTGGCAGCACAATGTACCTAATATGAAAAACATATGTTTTTGGGGTGTCTGGATACTTTTGATCACACAGTGTATGTGACTAGCCTGTACTTCGCAGACCAACTAATTGCCCTATGGTACATATTTTTTTATAACAATGAAGGCAGTATTTATGTCATAGTGAGAACTTAAATGATTAACTAATGATTTATTACTACGAGGGTCACTCCAAAAGAAATGCACACTTTTTTTTAATCCATCTTTTATTCTGCTTGTTTGAAAGTTTTACAGTGTGTAGATACATCCTTTAGGAAAAATATTTTCATTTCTCCACATTCCATCCCTCTCAACTGCCTTAAGCCATCTTGGAACCAGCGCCTGTATACCCGCACGGTAAAATTCTGGACCAACCTGTTGGAGCCACTGTTTGGCAGCATGCACAAGGGAGTCATCATCTTCAAACCTTGTTCCATGAAGAGAGTCTTTCAGTTTCCCAAAGAGATGATACTCGTATGGAGCCAGCTCAGGACTGTAAGGCGGGTGTTTCAGTGTTGTCCATCCGAGTTTTGTGATCGCTTCCATGGTTTTTTGACTGACATGTGGCCGTGCATTGTCGTGCAACAGCAAAACATCCTGATTTTGCTGATGTGGTCCAATACGACTCAGTTGAGCTTCAAGCTTCTTCAGTGTCTTCACATATGCATCAGAATTTATGGTGGTACCACTTGGCATGATGTCCACAAGCAAGAGTCCTTCAGAATCAAAAAAAAAACCGTAGCCATATAACTTTTCCAGCAGAAGGTATGGTTTTGAATTTTTTTTCTTGGGTGAATTTGCATGATGCCACTCCATTGATTGCCTTTTCATCTCTGGTGAAAAATGATGGAGCCATGTTTCATCAACTGTCACAATTCTTCCAAGATATTTATCTCCACCATTCTCGCACTGTTCCAAAAGTTCGCTGCATATCATTTTTCTTGTTTCTTTGTGAGCCACTGTCAACATCCTGGAAACCCACCTGCCACAAACCTTTTTGAACGCCAACACTTTCAGTATTCTGCAAACACTTCCTTCCCCTATCCCAGCGTAGCGTGACAATTCATTCACTGTGATGCGTCTGTCAGCAGTAACCAATTCATTAACTCTCTGCACATTATCTGGAGTGTGTGCAGTACGAGGCCTGCCGCTGCGAGGACAATCCTCAATATTGCCATGCCTGCTTTTGTCACATAACCTGCTTACCCACTGAGTAACTGTACTGCGATCGACAGCAGCATCTCCATACACTGTTTTCAACCTCTTTTGGATGTTTCCCACTGTCTCGTTTTCACAGCACAGGTTTTCTATGACAGCATGTTGCTTCTGATGAATATTAAGTGTAGCAACCATCTTGAAGACATGCTGTGAAGGTGCCACTCATGGGAACAGGTTGAACTAAGTTTGAAAATAAGTGGGAAGGATGTATCTACACACTGTAAAACTTTCACACATGCAGAATGATAACTGTATTTATACAAAAATAGTGTGCATTTCTTTTCGAGTGACCCTCGTATTTACTGCTTTATCTTTTTATGGTGTTGTCATTTTATTTTGTGGTGTGATTAATGTAGAGATATAATTACTATATATGTGCTTTTCATTATTTATGACTCAGTGTTGAAAGATCTGTAGGATTTATGCGAGGGACTTGTCTGCATGATTTTTTTGTGATAATTTATTTGAGAGCCCGTTGATAATACTATATGATAGCTAGAGCAAGAGCTTCTATAACGATGATTGATTTACTGCCCATACTGTAAGTGGTTTGAACAAAGACTATGACACATGTTTAGTGACAAAATGTCAATGATGTTTGCCATAATGGTTGGTGTTAAGAACAGTCTGAAATCATGATGATTAGAGGATTTATTATCTAACAGTTAGAATTACAATGTGTTACATTTTGTCAAATTGACAATAATTTCGGCTGCATAATAAATGCAAATGCTACACTAATTATAGATTAGTAACACGGGCTTGTCTATGGAAGGTAAACTTGTAATCAATTCAGCAAATGAAGCTATACTACAAATCTGTTTCTTCAGAGTATATTTAAACAAATAACAGCTTACACTCAACGACATGACAGTGGTTCACATAGAGAAAAAGAAAGAGCATCTGAAAAATGGCAGTTAACACAAACCGAAAAAGAAACAGTGCTGCTGTATTAAAACAACATTAACTTCGTACCACTAAAACCCTCCCTGAGTGTTAATTATCAGTGTTACAAAAACTAAACTACAATCTTTAAGTAAGCCCTAACAAGACTCTAAATTTTTCATATTTTATTGTACCTAGTGGTTTTGTCAGAACATCAGTTTGTTACTCATTTGTGCTAATGTACTTTAATAGAACTTTCTCACCAAAAAGTTTCCCCATCACAAATAAAATTTTGACATCTGTATAGTTTATGATGGAACTGTGGTTTCTTTTGGAAGCTTATTGTTGCCGTATTGTCTTCATCAAGTACAACAGCTTTTTTACTACCAGAAAGACTATAACACAAATTACTGTGCCAACAGGCTTCACTAGTTGCACCTCAAGGCTACCATTTCTGATTCTGTTGATGACAAAGACACTGTGGTTGCTTCTCAGATGTCCACGAAACATTACAACCTAAAACTTTGAAAATATAATGGACTGTGGATTTTCTATCTATTCCGTCACCAGCACAATCAGAGTCAACATAACCAATTATGGGATCGGTACATTTTTTATCCATAGTATACAACAGACTCAGTTTTAGGGTTCCCTTCATATAATGCAATACATGGGTAAGGCATTTAGTAAATTCAGACTTGCACATGATAGGTAGCTGCTTAGAATAGTTATTGCCACACAAATATCTGGTCTGGAAGCTAACGTGACATACATCAGTGTATCTTAATTTTCTTCATCTTTTCTCAACATCTCCATTTTCAGATTTTTCTCTGTTTAACACACTGTGATCAAAATTCTCCTTTATGGGAGTTGAAACAGAATTACATTCAAACATGTCAAACACTTTCGATACTTTTTCAAGATAGGTACTTTTACAAATAGTAATAGTACTCTTCCTTAAATTTTGAACAATATTCATTTCCAAATATTTCCTAATCAGACTCAAATCCTTCATTTAATAACAGCTTTAAATTGTCAATTTCACTCTAGGAAATTGAATCTATCAGCATATCATCAACGTAAACAATTATTTATGTTTTCTGTCTTTATATACAAGCAATACTCAAAATCAGTTCTTACGTACTTCAAGCCAGTTACTACTGTGATGAATTTAATATTCCAATTTTTGGGTGAGTACTTTAAACCATACAGAGCCTTTCTAAGTTTACGAACTTTAGCATTTATTTTAATGCAACATCCAATAGGTATTTTAACATAAAAGTCTCAAACTATCTCTTCATGGAGAAAAGCACTAAAGAACATACAACTGATAGATGGGAAAGTGATTTTCATTAAAAAAGACCAGAAAAGGTCTCACTAGAGTTAATTTTGCTACTGGACTGTATACATTTGAATAAGTCAGTCTTTGTTGGAAATGCTTAGCTACAAGATGAGCTTTATAAGAAACACCATTACCTTTCTCATCTCTTTTTCACCTAAAAACTCCCTTTGTATCAATAACATTACAATCATTTGGCTTACATACATAATCCCATGTAGCTCTCTTGCTATGCTATCTTTCCAATTTTCAGCATCACTATAAGACATCACATCAGTGTAGATGCTGGAGTAATCATCATTCACTGCAGCCAAAAGATCCAACTCATAATCCCTTAAGTAATTCAGGAGTTGAATATTCCCCCTGTGTGTCAGATTGTATGTCCTCTCATCCTCATCACCTACATTTTCCTCTGCATCTGCAAAAGAAATTCTCTGTTTTCTCTGTCTTCACTGATTTCTTGTTCTTCTCTAAGCTGAATTCTAGTTTCTTCTGCAACCTCAATCCTCGTTTCTTCTTCCTGCCCCTCTGATTCTGAAATTTTGTCTATGTTCTCTTCATCACAACAAATAGTATCCAATTCTATTACAGGAATATCAGTCTTCTTCCCCCTTTCAGATACTGCTCATGGCAAGAAAACTACATCTTTATGTACCTCAATTTTCTTTGTCGAAGGTGTAAATATTCTGTACCCTTTCATATCATTATCACAACCTATAAATAAACCTATTTGCTCTTGGGATCTAGTTTCAATCTCTTTTCTTTCAGTACAAGGTCAGACACACTAAAGTCAAATATTTTCGAATCTTCTAAGGGTACTTCTCTGCCACAAAAGGCTTCAGAAGGAGTTTTACCTCTGACACAACTTGGACCAGTCTGATCTAGTAAAATGGTTCAAATGGTTCTGAGCACTATGGGACTTAACATCTGTGGTCATTAGTCCCCTAGAACTTAGAACTACTTAAACCTAACTAACCTAATGACATCACACACATCCATGCCCGAGGCAGGATTCGAACCTGCGACCGTAGCAGTCGCGTGGTTCCGGACTGCGCGCCTAAAACCGCTAGACCACTGCGGCCGGCCTGATCTAGTACACAAGCCACCATGTTAAGTGCTTCAACCTAGAAATGTTTAGGTATTCCTCAAATCATTGAAGGGGTAGCTTCATCCAAGGTGTGCATTTCTCTCTCAGCTCTTCCACTTTGCTGTGGTGTGTACACAGGTGCTTCTTTGATGGATTACTCTATTTTCACTCAAAAATGTACCTAAGTCAGTATTGATAAACTCCAGTCCATTGTAACTTCTTAGAACTTTAATTTTAATGCCAGTCTCTGTCTCAGATTTTGAAATATAGTTCTTGATTAAACCATTAGCTTCATCCTCCAGTTTCATAAAAAATACTTTGCAATAACCAGAGGAGTCATCCTCCAAAAGCAAAAAGTATCTTACTCCTCCAAGCAAATGTATATCCATCAGTCTGCAGGTGTATGCATGAACCAATTCAAGTGGGGAATTAGCTCTTGACAAACGGACAAGGAAAGGCAAGCAATGTTGTTTACCAGCCAAACACTCTTCACGAGTGACAAGGTTGTCCATGAGGTCCACTCCTTTATATGAACAGAACTCTCTCACATGCGTAATGCTCCGCTGGCACAATTTTTTTGTGCCAAAACTAAAATTTTCTACACACTGAAACAAATTTAACAAATCACTATCAATATCGACCTATGAAAGCTCACTAGTGTCATTACTGTCAACTACTGAGTGCATATTATCTGCACATGCCGGAGTAACTGTTGACAGTTCTGACTGTGTTTCATTTAAGGAAAACAGGATACAATACATGTTATTGACACATTTGGATAATGCACAAACTTCCCCTCTACTGTTCAAGATTTTACATTGTTCCTTGTTTGACATACCTTTGTCCAACACAGTACATACTGAACACAGCTTGAGTGTCATTTCAGGAACAAAGGCTCTAAACTAAGTACTGTTTCGAGAAATTTGACCCTGTTCCATACATACAGTTCCCCAGTACTGCATTCAGTCATATCAAGAAGTTTACTGTCACCCACAGTAACTTTCATTGATCTTTGCACACTGCCCAGTTTCTTACACAATTCTCTCTTATTGCACATATGCTCACTAGCACCTGTATCCCTGAACTGATAATCTTCTAGGGCAACTTATCAACTCATACACATAAAGGCATTTACATCCTGAGTCTTTTTGCCATCCGTGGACTTCAAAAACCTGCAATCTAACTTCAAATGATGTCGTTTCTTACAATATTTGCAGCTTCTTGTTTCTCTCTTCACTTGATTTTTGCAATCCTTTGCAAAATGCCCCTCCTTACCACAAGCATAACAGGTAATTTTTTGCTACTGGCTTACACAGGCCAAAAGTATCACCTGCTAATCTATTTTTTTCTTCTTCAATAAGCAATCCTGAACTTAACTCACTAAGTGTTTGCTTCTCAAAGGGGTTGGACTCCCATGCTGACTGGAAATGTTTATATCTCTCTGGCAGTAACATCAACATCTTGGTGATCATATTTTGTGATAGTGGTTGACCTACTTGCTTCAATTTAGTGTTGATTTCTTTTATTTTTGACATAAACATCACCAAATTGGAATGAGAAAAACTTTTGCTGAAGTAAGTGAATGCTCATTGTGAACTCTTTCTCATGCACAGTCTTCAGTTTGGTCCACATGCCAGTTGACATCATACAAAAAGGTAAATGAGTGACTGATGCTACCTCCACCCACATCGCAATAAGTTCCTGTGCTTTTGCATCCTTTTCCAGCCATGTTTTTTTCCTCAGTTTCTTTCTTTCTCATAAGCTATGCCATTGACAATATCTAAAAAGCCATTTTCCTCAATATCACTTTCATTTGAAGTTGCCACACCACCCCCCTTACAACTCAAAACACTATGCCAGTAATGTCAAATTTGCTGTTACTCATGACATCACCAACAAACTCTGTCACTACAGTGAAAAACAGATGTGTGCACCTGGGCCCATAACCTGTAATCAGGTGGACTAAATAAAGCTGAATTGTAAGACTGTTTGTACAGAGTTTATTTAAATATGTAACAGTTTACATTCAATGGTGGACCACAGTAGTGCACACAGTGGGTAAACAAAAAAACAAAAGCATGTGAAAGATGGAGGTTGATATAAGCCAAATAGAAACAGTGCTGTTGCCTTAAATGACATTAACATTGTACTGTTAACAAAACTAAGGCTGTTTGTAGAATTATTAGCAAGAGGTTAAAAAGCTTTATGTTACTTTTAGATGGAGGTGTTGTCATTTTTACTTGTGATCATATTATGACCTATGTGCTACTAATGTAAAATAAGTTGGAGGAAGGTATGGTATGTGGAAGGTACAAATTAAATTCATTTTCTGTATTTTTCATCACATGAATAAAATAGTCTTATGTGTATGTAAATAAATTATACATAAGTAGATTTAGCAGAGTATTTCATTTACTATTATTGACAAATTGATATGTGGTATCCAGAATGAATAAAATTTCACATTAGGATTCTTTAGAGATTAATTTTGTCATTACTAAAAAATCTGTGATGTTTAGGGAAGATATAAGGATAAAGAGGTGGGTTGGATTTAAATGATTTTATTGTGAAATATTAAGTGTGACATCAGTGCATACGTTGCAATTTCTTTTGCCAAATAGATATGATTTTGGCTATGATGTGCTTTTTTACCCACGAGAAACGTGAGGAATCAAGTGTGACACCAGTGCATTGTTGTAATTCTTTTTGCAAAGTAGATATGTTTTTGGCTGCAATCGTGCTTTTTACCCATGAGAAACATATATTATTGCCTGTCTCTGGAGAAATTAGTGTGTATGAAGAAATTGAGTAAGTTTGTGTTAAGACTAAGAAATATTGAGAGCTGATCAGATAATGAAGTGGAAAGATGTGTTACCCTTAATGAACTAATAAAGTAAAAGTACAGTTGTAGACACTGAAGGGCAGGTCCAGCCACCAAATTGGATAGGTTTTTCCCTATCCTTCACGCCTGCAGGCAGCTTCACTTCACAGTGTATGGGCTATGTGTATAAGGGTATCTAAAAGGGTAAGTCACTGGAATGGGTGTGTGTGGAGTGCAGCATCATGTTTGTGTTGGAGATGGGAGAAGGAAGAGGGTGAAACATAGTGCCAGCACATAGCCTACACCTCTCAAAAAGCACTAAGGTGGCTGTCAAGATGTCACCATCTGACAGATGGATCACTATCAAGAATGTCATGTGCCCTCACTGCATGAGGCACTGCTGAGAGGATTGGCATTTAACCCAGGACACTGATGCTAAGACTGGTGATCAGAAACTTTACGCCACCACATCTGCCCTCCTTTCATTCACCACCAGGATTCGAACTGGCTTACCTCAGAGTTATGTGCAACTGCACGAGTATGAATTAGGGACTTGGACTACAGAGGTTGGTAATGAAATGAGGATGTAATGGATGTTCATACTTCTTTCATGCTATAATAAATAAGTGTGAAGTAATTATGATGAAATACAGTAAATTACATGGAGATATTTTGTGAATTAAGGTAATGATGAATCTGTGGGGAGGGAGGAAGGTGCCTCCACGTGTGCATTTTGCTTACATGCTACATAGAAGAAAGTAAAATGCCGGCGCTCCCCGGAAACGTTGCCCAATTGGACAACGGCCAAACCTTCCACTACCGGAAACCAATGGAATTAAAAGTCAAAAACAAAAACAGGTCCTCTATAGGGCCAACCCTGACGATCGTCAGCCTGAATGTCAAGGGAATCATCAAGAATAATGAGGATGTAATATCACAACTATGCCAATCAGAAAAGTGGGACATACTGTGCCTGCAGGAAACGCATAGAGATGAAACAGCAAACAGACCCAATATCAAAGGAATGCGCTTGACAGTAGAAGCACCCCACAGAAGGAATGGGAGCGCAATATTTACCAGACCCGAGATGATGCTCTCTTCCACGAGTAAGACAGCCACCAACAACATTGAAGTGTTAGCCATAGAGAGTGGATCATTTACAATATGCTCCGAATATAAACCCCCCCCCCCCCCCCCCCCCCCCGGCCAGAACTTACACTTTTCAATGCCAGAAAGCTTCAACAACCAAAGGACACACTTTGTTGTGAGCGACTTTAACAGCCACAGCACCACCTGGGGCTACGACAAGACAGACGCCAATGGCCAGCTGCTAGAACAATGGGCTGAGGCAAATAACCTCTCACTTCTCCATGTCTCCAAGCTCCCATGCTCCTTAACAGCAAAATTTGGAAGCGAGGTTACAATCCCGATATTTGCTTCGTCAGCTGGAGCATCTACGACACCTGCTGCAAAAGAGTATATGATGCAATCCCAAAGACACAACATCGACCTATTGGAATCCAAGTCCTATATACCTAGGGGCTGCAGACAACACTATATCCCAAGGCTCTCAAAAGCCTCAAAGGATGTCCTGGAGAAGTATCAAGTATTGTTCGCAGAAGACCCATTCAGTGACGAAACCATCACCTGCGGCACAGCTTTAATGTCAGCCCTCAGCAAGGCACACAAGAAGAAGTGGATAGCAACCCTAGAAAGAATGGATATGTCCCACAGTAGTAAAATAGCCTGGAACCTGATTAAGAAACTGGATGGTGACCCAAGGCTAAGCAAGGCCCCGACCAATGTAACTCCAAACCAGGTGGCCAACCAACTCCTTCTAAATGGCAAGTTCAACTCCAAACGTCAGAAAACTAAAATCACATGCCTACTGCCAACGGAAAACAGTAACTTCCAGAAACCATTTACCGTGAGAGAGTTGAACAATGGCATAAATACCATGAAGAATGGGAAAGCCGCTGGGTCTGATGATATTTGCGTGGAACAGATTAAAAACTTTGGCCTTGGCGCCAGGGACTGAATACTTGGACTTTTTAATGTGTGCAGTGAAACTTTTCAAATCCCGAAACTGTGGAGGAAGTCAAAAGTGGTTGCTCTCCTTAAACCCGGGAAGGACCCACAGTCTCCGAAGAGCTATCGACCCATAACCCTTCTCTGCCACCTATTTAAGCTCTATGAAAGATTGATTTTCAGCAGAATAGAGAAGATCGTTGACTCGAAGCTAATTCCACACCAAGCAGGTTTTAGACCTGGAAAGTCCTGTACCAGTCAAATTCTGGCATTGACGGAACATATCGAGGATGGGTTTGAGAATAAACTAATCACCGGGCTGGCACTAGTCGACCTAAGTCCTGGCTATGATACAGTACATCACTGGACACTACTGTATAAAACCTGCGAGACCCTGAAAGACTACCACCTAGTCAAGATAATCGAATCCCTGCTCCAAAATAGACAGTTCTTCGTAATGCTTGAGGGGAAAAAGAGTCGATGGTGGAAGCAGAAAAATGGGCTCGCCCAAGAAATCGTGTTGGCACCAATCCTATTCAACATATATACAAATGACCAACCAACTCCAGACAAAACCAAAACTTTTGTATATGCAGACGACCTGGCAATAACAGTTGAAGGCAACAGGTTTGAAGCCATCGAGGAGAAACTAGAAACCGCCCTTTCTACAATGTTAACCTACTACAAAAAGAATTCTCTAAAACCCAATCCCTCCAAAACTCAAGTGAGTGCATTCCATCTGAACTCGAGGCAGGCAAAGTACAGGCTCAATGTTACCTGGGATGGGACATTACTAGAACACACAGATACTGCCACCTACCTTGGTGGCGTGCTGGACAGAACATTGATATACAAATGTCATTGCGAAAAAACACGCAAAAAAGTAGAAGCACAAAATTCCCCAATAAGAAAGCTGTCCAATAGCAAATGGGGTGCTAAACCTACCGTGGTCAGAACTTCAGCCCAAGCTTTGTGCTTCTCAACTGCTGAATATGCCTGCCCAGTATGGTACAGATCCGCCCACGCAAAAAAAGGTAGATATTAGCTTGTATGAAACATGCAAGATAGTGACAGGCTGCATGAAACCAACCCCCATAGAAAATCTTCACAGGGCCACAGGTTTCACAAACCCTGACTCACGCAGGAAAGCCCATGAACATACCAAGAAGTCTCTCATTAAGAGTTCTATGACATGTATAGTTGACTTTTCTTTTTTGTAACCAATCTGTGATGTACTTAATATATCATTTAGTTCTAGGTACTAATACATCTGCTGATGCCTTATGACTTCAAAGACTGGAATTAGTGAAATTGGCTTGTAGTTTGCTGGATCAGATTTAATACCCTTTTTGAAGACTGGAGTCACCTTGGATAGTTTAAGAGGATCAGGAAAAACTCCCTCTATGAGACACAATTTTATAGAATATGTTAATGGTGCTGCAGTGCAATGTGTTATTTCTTTCAGTAGATTGTTTGCTGTATTAAAAATATCTGTACTATATGAATTTTTCATTTCTTTGAGAGTTTTAAGAACTTCATCTTGTCATACCACTTTGAAGTGTTTCAGTGAAGGTCTGACCTGATTATGATTTAGTTTTCTACTCATAAGATAATCTATATATGTTGCATTGGGTTTACTGATCAACCTTTTGATATCAGCAGCACAGCTTACAAAATATTTGTTGAATGTATCTGCTGGTATTGGGACAGACTTATCAAAATTTCTAATTTCACCTTTCACAGTATTAATTACTGACCATGTTATTTTTTTATGAGATTAATGTTGTATCTTTGTTTAGCCAATTGTAACTTTTTCTTATACAGTTTCTTAGTGGTTACTTCCAGGTCCTTAACTTCATTAAAATTATTTATTTTCCCTACGCACTTTAGCAGTAGTTGCTTATTTTTTCAGTTTTCCAACTCTTTGGTGTACCACAATTTACCCTGTCTTGTTTTATGATATTTCTTTGGAACAAAATGAGCTTTTAAAATATGTATTAAGTAGTTGTGGAATGTTTCACAAACTGTTTGGGCAATGGAATCACATCTTTGAATTAATTTTTTCCAGTTGTTATGCTCAGCTGGTGTGTTAGTTTTCTGAGATTGTTTTTTGTTAGTATTAAGTTATTAGCTTTTGATAACTATTATACAGGCTTGTTCCGATCTCCATTTACAAAATGTCTTTACTCTATTGTTAACATGGAGTGGTCTGAAAAACCAGATTCCTTTACACTGGTGGAGTAGATATTTTTTAATTTTATTTATTTATCCATCCATAGACAATAAATATTGTATGGATGTTGTCCAAAAGTACATGTAAGTTTATGGAAAACAGTTTATGGAAAAGGAACATACAAAACTTTACATTAAGTAGAGTAAAGAATAATACATACAAAATTGCACAAAAAATGTACAAAGAATAATACTTGGTCATACAAGACACAGCAATACAACTTTTTATACATGTATATTAACAGTATTGTAACTGCATAGCCTGTTTGCCCTCAGGCTTTACTTTTGTCTTCCCTAAACAGTAATCCCTTATAATCACTACCATAATTCAGTAAAGATTTTACCACACTCAACAGCAGTCCATCAGATATACAAAATTAACAGAGACTTTAGGGGATGAAAGACAGTGTTTTCAGTTTTGTCTTAATACAAACATTATCATAGTTATTTATTTCATTTCTTTTCATTTCATGTATTATCATCCTTTACATCATTTACATGATACAGGAATTGTCATAATACTGTCCAGAATATGCACAGCAGAATATTAAAAATTTCTATGAAACACATAAAATTAACATTATATAGTATGTTGAAAATTAAAACAATGAATTAATGGTTTGTTCTTTTACATGCTCTTTTAACATGTACCATATGTATTGAATTTATATATAGTTAGTACATTTTGGAAAAAACATATTACACATAATTTAGAGTTAGAAGAGTATAAACAAGACGTAGAACTGACAATGAGATCAACATGATATTGACAATACAACTATCAGTTATTGATTTAAGGATTCAAAATATTCCTCTTTGCTATAAAAACATTTATTTATCAGATACTTTTTTAATTCTGACTTAAATTTTCCTTCATCATCTGTTCCCCTGATGCAGAGTGGCAGAGCATTATAACGTTTTATTCCATAGTGGCTCACATGTTTTTGAGTTTTTGTTTCTTCTTGTTCTTTCTACATGCAGATTCTTACAGATACGTGTATTGCAGTCATGAAGATCTGAATTTACACATTAACTATTCAAGCATGTTCTTGTACGCAGTATGCTTTTTAATATGTACAAAGATGGTACTGTAAGTATGTTTAGCTGCATGAACCAGGGCTTGCAGTGTGTTTGTGGAGAGCTGTGTGTAATAATTCTAATGGCCATTTTCTGTCATTTAAAAACCTCTCTCAAGTGACATTTAGTTGCACCCCAAAATGTTATTCCATAGGATATAGAAGAATAGAAATAAGCCATATACTCTAATCTTGTACATTCTGCACTGGAAACTCTAGAAATTATTCTCAGTGCATAACATGCTGAATTGAGTTTTTTGTATATGTATGTGACAAGGTCTTTCCAGCTCAAGTGCTGATCAATGTACATGCCCAAAAATTTTGTAGACCAGGCTTTCTCTATTTCATGGTCACTCAATGATAAATGGTGGTCATCATTCTCATTTACATTACTGTACTGTATGTAATTTGTTTTATTTAAATTAAGTGTTAACATATTAGTGTTGAATCACTGTTGCACACTCTTCAGAACTTTTTCAGCTGTAATGAATAAGGATTTGCTGTCACCACTTATAATTATGCTTGTGTCGGGCAAATAACATAATTTTTGATGATCTGTTGGGCCTTTCAATGTCATTTATATACATTAGGAATAATAGGGGGCCAAGAACACTAACGTGAGGGACACCTACTACCACTTTCGCAGCACCAGATACGCACTTTATTTTTTGCTTATTCTGAGATGAGATGAGTTCCGCAACCTGAGTTCTATCTTGGAGACAGGATTCAAACCATTTCCTCCCAATTCCTCTGATGCCTATTGCCTCCAGTTTGTCAAGGAGAATTCGATGATCTACTGTATCAAA
This sequence comes from Schistocerca piceifrons, assembly GCF_021461385.2. NCBI lineage: Eukaryota > Metazoa > Arthropoda > Insecta > Orthoptera > Acrididae > Schistocerca > Schistocerca piceifrons. Next base: position 578,650,317 of record NC_060149.1, read on the forward strand.
GGCCTTGGAAAGATCTAGATTGATTCCTACCACACATTTGTTATTGTCTAAATTTCTAATAATTTCTTCTGTATAGCTGTTTCCGTGCTGTGACCTGTACAAAAACCATGTTGATTACAATTTAGAAGATTGAAGGTGTCAAGGTAGCTCATGAGTCTAATTTTCATCAGTTGTTTAATCATTTTTGATAAAGATGGAAGGAGGGATATAGGTCTATAGTTTTCTATTTCATGTGTATACCTATTTTTGAATAATGGTTTAACCTTAGAAATTTTCAGCCTTTGGGGGAACACACCTTCACTGAATGATAAATTGGCAATATGTCCCAGTCGTTCCAAGATTTGTGAGGTGACTTTTTTTATTATTGTCACTGGCACTTCATTCAGTCCTGCAGACATTTTGGGTTTCATCCTGTTAATTACTTTAAATATTACATTTTTATTAATGGGACTTATTATCATGCTACTGACTACTTTTGGTGCTGTTGTTTTCTCTTCTTTGGTCAAGCTCTTGTGTAATTTATCAGATACACTTATAAAGTAGTTGTTAATGTAATTGGTCAAGACTTCCTTCTTTATTTCAATCTTATCACTAGATTTAAGTACAATATCCTGGTCTTTAGAGCTTTTTCCTGTTTGTCTTAACAATTTCCCATGTGGTCCTTGATTTATTGTCTGACTTCCTTATTAGTCTATCGTTACTTAATACTTTTGCTAGATTAATTACCCTTCTACATACATTTTTGTAGTTACTAACATTTTTTTAGAATTAGAGACAGTATTATTTTTCATTTCAGAGGTTAGTCTTTTAATAGTTCTGGAAGGGGTTTTTAATGCCAGATGTGCTCCAAGAATTTATGTATCTATGGCTAGATGAGTTGATTTTAACTAATCTTTCTGGAAAGCACATTTCAAAATTTGTCATGAAAACAGAGGAGAAAACATTGTATACAGCATCTGTATCAGTTTGTGACAATACTTCTGCCCAAGATTGGTTAGTCAGTGTGATACCAAACTGGTTGCAGTTTTCGAGAGAGAAAATTGTCTTACACATATGATGTACTGTTTTTGTATGTACTGGGACTGCGAGCACTTTAATAATAAGTGCGTTATGATCAGATATTTCTAGATCAATATTCAAAACTTCTGTATCTGGGCTTTCTATATTTGAAAATATAATATCTATAAGACTTTTTGAAGTGTTTGTTACTCTTTTAGGCCTGTTTATATTAGAATATAGGTTGAAACTGTGTAGAATATTGAGGAATTTAATTTTAAATGAACTATCTACAAACATATTGACATCAAAGTCCCCACATACAATTATTGATGACTTCTCATCATGTAAGATGCTCAGTAGTTCTTCAAACTTATTTTAAAAAATTCTGGGTCACCACCTGGTGATCTATACACTGACATGACTGTAATTATCTTATTTTTTACATTGATTTGCACTGCTGTTGCCTCAAAATGTTTTTTTTCTATGCTCAGGAGTGCAGCTTCAGGGCTTTTTTTCACTTTAATATCTGATTTTACAAAAATGCAAACACTCCCATTCTTGGCTTCCTTCCTAGAAAAATGACCAAACAAGGTATATGGGGAAATATTAATGTTTTCTAATTCATAATTTTTGCACCAATGCTCTTGAATACAAACACAATCAACACAATATTCACTGGCCTCAATCTCAAGATCTAGAATTTTATTTTTGAGACACTGTATATTAAGGCTAAGTAATTTTAAGATGTTGCAGCTCAGTTGAGAGGAACTCTTACTTGTATTGTCTGGTGTCAACAGTTTCTTCGTGTTGAGGCTGGGTACTAAAAATCCTTTAGGGACGCAGGTTTCCTGCATCTTGTCTTTCTTTCTTCTACATGTGCTGCAACTTTTGATTCTGGAATTCCTGTTGTATCTGATGACACGCTGGCCATAAGCACATTTCTTGCTAATGATGCCACTGTACAGTCTGTAGCTGCTTCTGATACTGTCGAAGCTGTTAGGGAGGCTTCATTTTCTTTGGCTACTTTTGTGACAAGTGAAGATTCTACTGCTGGATCTGTTGCCAGTGAATCAGTTTCATTTTTATGTTGAAGAATTGTCTGCAGCTCGTGGTCGCGCGGTAGTGTCCTCGCTTCTCACGCCCAGGTTCGATTCATAGCGGGACCAGGGATTTTCTCTGCCTCGTGATGACTGGGTGTTGTGTGATGTCCTTAGGTTAATTCGGTTTAAGTAGTTCTAAGTTCTAGGGGACTGATGACCATAGATGTTAAGTCCCATAGTGCTCAGAGCCATTTGAACCATGTTTTTGTTGAAGAATTTCAGTTGCTGTAATGGGTGGTGGTAGTGGTATGGTATGGTAATTCTTGTCTTCAACTGCTAACACTGCATTAAGTATTTCTCGACTAATGAATGCTATTCCAAGTTTATTTCTGTGTAGCCCATGCCTGGTAAAATGACTTCTTTCTGAAGATGATACATTCACATATGTGGCATTCGGGAGGCTTCAGCATATTTTTTCAAATTTCCTATTAGTAACAGCAATTTCTTTGTAGACACAAGACTTTTCCATCAGATCATATCTTTGTGGTATACTTGCAATATAGAAGTTGACATTTGTAATTTTCTGTAGTGTGCTTCTTAGCGCTGTTGTTGCAAGTTTATCCTCATTCCTGTAAATGGCATTAGCACCCACGATTATTAAACAGTTTCTACCAGGCTCCAAAAAATGTTCACAGTTTTTTAGAATTTCACTCAAGGGAGCACCTGGTTTCATTATTCCACTAACCTTAAACATAGTTTGCATGTTACACATGATACCAGCTAAGCCCTTTCCATGACTGTTTGAGAGCATGTAAATATCTTCCTTGTTCTTTTTACTCGTTGGCCTAAATAGTTACTTACTGAGTAAAAACACTGTGCAAGTAGAAATCCTTTAAATTCTACTTTAAATCTGTTTTCTTCTTACAACTTTCTGATATTGGCTGGCAGTATCTTGTAGAGTTTTGTACCAATATGGCTCACATGCCCTTGTGTGTGTGTCCTTTTTGTTCATTGAGCATGGAGTGCTGTGTTGTTTTGGGTATTGTAGTTATGCAAGTCGGCATATTGTTAGAACTTTAAGCTTGTTGAATAAGAGTTTCCATTGTGTCTGTGGATGACTGTGTGTTATTATTCAGATAGGTGTATTCTGTAACAGAAAGACAATAATTCTAAGAGCAAAACAGGATGAGTTAAGTTTCTGCACAAGTTTCATTACAAGGTCATTAAAATTAAGTCTTTCATCTACATGAATTCCAAGCAATTTTGTTGATGCCAGTCTGTCTATAGCGTTGTCACCCAACAACAGATTAAGATTTACATTTTGACTTATTTTCCCAAACTGCATATATTTTGTTTTATTTGCACTTAATGACAACCGGTTTGCATTGAACCAAGTGTAGACATTCTTTATTACTTGATCAGTACTTGTTTGCAGCATTTGCTCTGGTGCACCTATTATCACACTAGTGGCATCTGCAAATAGTATGGCCTTTGCTGCTCCATTTGAGGTATGAATGTCATTTATTTAAACAAGGAACAGTGAAGGGCCTAGAATACTGCCTTGCAGTGTTCCTATTTCCACTTCTTTTAGCATATGTTACTAAATTTATTTTGTGGTTGGAGTAATCTGACATCAGTTGTGCCATCTGTGTTCTGTTTTGTGGGTATGACTCAAACCACTGTTTCCCTGTCCCACAAACACCTAATGATTCCAGTTTTTCTAAAAGAATGCCATGATTGTCAGTGTCAAATGCTTTGGAGAGATCTAAATTTATTCCTACTACACAATTGTCTTTTTCTAGATTTTTGATTATTTGTTCAGTGTAGCACACTAGTGCTGTTTCTGTATTTTTACCTGTCTGGAAGTCATACTGATTTCTGTTTAGTAACTTATGGTCATTTAGATATTTGTTGATTCTGTGCTTCATTAATTTTTCTATTATTTTGAAAAATGCCAGAAGAATGGATATTGGCCAATAGTTTGCTACCTTATGCTTGTCGCCATTTTTTAATAATGGCTTCACTTTTGACATTTTTATCCTTTCCGGAAACATTCCTTCACTAAACGATAAGTTGGCTATGCATGCCAAGGGTCTTGCAATTTGTGCAGCTGTCATTGTTATGATATAAAGAGGCACCTCATCAATGCCTGCTGACATCCTAGGTTTCAAGCTTTTTTTTACTTTGAACATTTCACGTACATCTGTTGGATCTATCCTTATGCTACAAGCTGCTTTTTGAAATTCTGGTTTTTCTCAATGAAGTTGTTGCATTTATGAAATAATTGTTGATGTAGTTTGGCAAATCTTGTTTATTTATATTGACATTTTCTGTGTTTTTGAAAATGATATCCTGGTCTTCACATCTCTCTCCTGTTTGAGTCTTCACAGTTCCCCATATGGCTTTTGATTTCTTATCAGACTGTGTTATTAAGTTGTCATTACTCATAAATTTTGCCTTGGCAGTTACTTTTCAATACACCCTCTTGTAATTCTTAACATATTCTATGAACTGTGGATCTGTAGATATCTTCAATTTTGAATTTAGTCTCTTTAGAGTTCCACAAGAAGTTTTTATGCCAACTGTGATCCACGAATTTGGCTTTGTATTGTGATGTGATTCTTGACAGCTTATTTGGGAAGCGCATTTCAAAATACCCCATGAAAACTGAAGAAAGTGTTATATGCATCATTCATATAAGTTAGGGACAGCACTTCTGTCCAGGACCCACTGGTTAGGATATTTGTACACAGTATCCAGTGGAAAATTTACTTTTATACACGAAGTACACTTTTTTCATTGCAGTGGATTGAAAGAATTTTGTGGACAAGAGCATTATGGTCTGATAATCCCAAATCAGTATTTGTTTCTTCTACTTCTGTGGATCATACGTTTGAAAATATATTATCTATGAGACTGTTTGTATTATATGTTATTCTTGAGGGTTCATGTATGTGCAGAAACAGATTGAAACTACATAACAGATTTAGGACTAGATTTTTTTTAGCCTACTTTCATTATGAGATTTGTGTTGAAATCCCCACAGACAACTACAGTGGCTCTTTCAGTAAAAAGAATGTTAAGCAGTGTTTCTGCTTAATTAATCAATATGTCTGTATCCCCAGTAAGTGGTCTGTATTTGCGATGACTATGACTTTTCCCTGTATTTCATACAACTGTATTACTGCTGCTTCAAAATTATTTCCCACACTCAATGATTCAGCTTCACACCTTCTTTTGTTCCTGATACTTGATTTAGTAAGGATACATACACCTTCGTTTCTGGCATTTTTTCTACAATACTGACTTGCCACTATATATGGATGAATATTAATGATACTCAGTTCAAAACACCTGCACCAATGCTCCATGATGCACATGCAGTAAATGTTTGCACCATTCTTTGCTACCTAAAGTTCTGGTGATTTATTTCTAAGGCACTGAGTATTTAAACTTAAAATCTGCAGGTGACTAGGATGAGAACTGGTTACAGTTTTATTTTCTTTTTGTGCTGTCATATTCGTTCCTGTGTCCTGGTGAGATACCCAAAATCATTGAGAAGTGCAGGTTTCCTGCATCTCTTGGGTCATACCTGTACATCGGGCTGTGGTGAGGTGCTTGTGTCTGCTATCGGTGCTTCTGCTAATGTACTTAATACTGCGATTTCTGTTGTCGTTGTTGACGGTGATGCTGTTTCTGACACTTCAAATGTCGGTTCTGCACTTGGAGTGTTCTCGCTTTTTTTGTTTTCGCCTAAAAAAATATTTGGATGATGAGGAACTGTAGTTCTCTTGTCGTTCAAATCGCTATCCACTGTTCTTTCTGTGAACACTTCATCTTTCTTTACATGCTTTGCTGGTGCTGATGATGGTTCTAAAGCTTTTATCTCTTTTTGAAGTGCTTTCGTTATGGAGTCTGGCGATAGCGATGCAATTATCATTTTGGTTTTGAATTTATTTTGGTGGTTTTTTATTTCCTTCGTTATAAGGTTTGCCAAATATTCTTCCCCCAAGCAATTCGGGTGGAGTCCATGTTGTGTGTGGAATCTACGTCCAATATTGCTTATATCAACCCATTTCACGTTTTTAAACTGTCTGCAAATTTTTGCAAACTGATTGTTGGCACTTTTTTATTTCCGTATTAACACATGACCATCTTACAAGATCATAGCGATGCGGAATATTGACCATTACTACATTTGTGTGAGTGACACTATTTAAGATCGCGCACAGCACTCGCTGTTTCATTTTTGTAGACGTCGTTTGCGTCTCCCAGAAGTACAACAAAGTCTTCATCGTGCAGATTTTTTACCTCTGAGGATGCAGTCAGTTTTTTTTTTAATTTCTCTAAGTGGGGCTCCGGTTTCACTATAAAACATGTGTATGTTTTAGTTGTTTCTTTTAGTTTACTCGCAAGTCCACGACCATGGCTGTCTGAAAGCACAAACAGTTTGTTGTTATTGGAGTTCACAATGAGGGAATCGTTTTGCATTGCTTTGCTAAACACTTGGATACAATTTTTAGTCGGCACACTTACATTGACCTCATTCACGCTTGTTTGCGTCAGTAAATTTTCTTCTCCTACGTCATTCACATTGCCTTTTTGATTTTCCCATCGTTCATGCGAACTATATATTGTATTTTCACTATCGGCGGTTGAAAGTACTTGAAATGTGTTTTTGTGCACAAAGCTTGCGTTACTTTCACAGGTTTTCATATCTTGCACTTTGGTCTTGCTGTTATTATACCTCACATTTGACCACTTTCCCGTAACAGACGAACTCCCGTATCTCGCGCAAATTTTAGCGTGTTCCTCCCACTATTTTCTTGTTGTATTTTCGAAATATCCGTTTTCAAACTACCAATTAAGAACTGTAATCTCGTTGAGCGTTCATTCAGTTTCGTAATTTCGTCCTTACAGTTTTCACACGATTTCTTTTTTACGGCCAAATTTACGTTTTTCTGGATGGACACTTGCTTAACTTTTACTCTAGCAGCCACCTTGAAAAAAAAAATCACAAGCATAGTTAAAAAAAAGCATTATCCAAGCACACCTTTAGTCGTGTCGGTTCTGAATTTACATGATGGAAGCTGTGCTGCCTTAGCATATTCAGTAACTTATTTACACCAGGTTTGTTACATATTACATCAAAGCCTGAATTAAAGCCTCCCCCAATTATAACTACACATTGTTGCCACTTTGTTATGTAGTAGAGTACACTATCTAAATTATCTAAAAAAAGTTTTTCATTTGAGTCAAACTTGGCTTCAGCAATTTCAAAATGTTTCTCTACACATTCCCCAACTCAGATCCAGTGCTCTAAACTCTATTTATTTTCAAACGTAGGTAACAGTACCACCATTATGGTACTGAGATCTGCAAAAACTGTTTCCATGTTTATAGCCTTCTGGTACATAGTATTCTGTTTGTCCAGGTTTAAGCCAATGTTCAGATAAATATGGGGAAGGATACTTATTTTGTGGCAATGATTCCTCCAGTATTTCAACTTTTCTTTCAATACACTGAATATTTAAAAATGAGATGTTTCTGTGACTTATCTGTGAGTTAGCAGGCCGATTTTTCACACTTCTATTTCCTTCTTTGCTTAAAGCCATAAAAAAATTATCATTGAGTGACACAAATGTATTTGGCCTTTGCCTCCTCCTTAAGCTGTGCTGTACTGCTGCTCCAGTTGTTGGTTCTGCTACTGCTACTGTTGTTGTTGTCGTTGCTGCTGCTGTTACTGGTACTGCTTCTGATGATGATGATGGTGGTGGTGGTGGTAGTGGTGCTGTTTCACTTATTTCTGGTATTTTCTTTTCCACAACCACTGTGGTTTTCTGTGAGCTGCTTGTATTTGGGGTGTTCAACTGCGTTAACAAAATCTGACGTTTATCTTTGAGGGGTGTAGCTTCACTAACAGCAGATTCCACATTTGGGTCTGTAAGTAATACACACGTCTTGTCCATGAGAGGTATCATCCCTGTATCATCACACTGCACATTTGAGTTTTTATTTACTACATCAAAAATGTTTGTTACTATAACGTTTTTGCAAGTTTATTTAGGTGAAAACCGTGTGTTGTGTAGAATATTTTCTCCAAACTGCCAATGTTCACAAACACAGCATTTTCAAACCACCTGCAAATATTTTGCACCTCTGTATTTGCACTTGCAATTTCTTTATTTGCACAGGACCACTCTCTCAAGTCGTAACGATGTGCCACTGAAAAAAATTACGTTCGTTCCTCTCAGCTCATACAATTTTCTTTTTAACGAGATTAATAGATCCTTTTTTTCATTCCTTGCGAAATCGTTTGAGCCCGCCAGGAAGACGGAAAAGTCCTTTGTGCTCTATGAGGAAATTTTTTTCTAACTCACTGACGTAGCAGCATTGAATTTCGCTCCCAGCTTTATTGTGCAGTTAAAATTCTTACTGCTTGTCCGCCGAAATTCAAGGCTATGTTTCATTTTTACATGTATTTGCTGTTTGGAGCTTACCGATTTTTCGCTACCTTCCACGCGATGTCTTGTTTGGTACCGTACTATTTATTTTGTCTTTTTTTGTTAACATAAGACGATAATGTCTCAAGGGAACAGCTTATCGGTGGCAAATGTTGTGGGAGCACTTCCGCATCACTTCCGCATATGATCTTGTACATAATTGCGGCTGAAATATTCCATGTTCTAGCCTACTTCTTTCACAAAGTCGCTTTGTTTTTCACGTGGTATACTCGAACTGCAAAAAACCCTATCACAATCCGTTGTAGAAAGAGCTTGAAAGTGATTTTCTGCACTACATTTGTATTCCCTTCGCAGTTTCCTATACCCTGTATTATCTGTTTGCGTCTTTTGAACTTTACTTCCGTCCATATCTCCGACAAAGTCGAACTATCATTCCGCGATTTTGTCGTGTTCAGTACACTTTTTTCTTCCTTAAGTTTCTTGATATCCGTCATCAACGAACTGATAATAAATTGTGAATTAGGCACATGTTACTTGAACTTTGTTATTTCGTCATTACAACTGTCACAGGTTTCCTTTCTAACAGTATAACTGACATTATTTCGCGGAGCTAGACATCGAATTTTTACAATATCCGCCATCCTGGCTCCATTATATGAGGAATATCCTTTTAGCAGCATAGGACCCATTATCTCGCAACTTGTGCTGCTTTTTTTCTTTTTTTTTTTAATGGAACAAGACCCTTGAGAGACAAACAAATCAGATCATCGCTGTGGGTGATGAAAAGGTGGTGTTACCACTTACAAATACTCCACTCACAACTGCTTTATTATCCTAGATCAGATTCTGAATGAATTTCTCAAAACAATAACAACAAATTTACAGATCAGCAGAACAATAGCAATTCACAATGCAGTTAGATCAAAACAATATACTAAGTGTGACTTCACAGACAAAATAATCCTTAAACAGCTTATAATGCAATAAACATAGAGTTGCTCAATGCTTACTTGCACTGACAGTGTGTTCTTAAATCCTCTGGGCCGTACCTATCACAACAATTTATTTCTCCTGCTGTGTTAACCACATATTGCTCTGAAGTGGGATGTTGGTAGTGGCTGTGGTTGTGGTGGTGGAGGCTAGCCAAAACTCACACCTTGTAAAATGTGGAAACAATTGATTATAAGCAAAAACACCTAACTCATGTCTCGTTAAAGTCTCAGGGAACAAAGGAACAGTTGAGTCCCATTACAGTTGATATCAAATTGCTCAGCAGTCAAAGAAATGACTTAGTTAATGCAAGGCACTTGTGGTATTTTTGATTCAGTTGATGTAGTGAACAAGTTAAACGACATGCAAATCCCTTCTAGTGCAAAGCTAATTTCTTTTGCTGTCAGCATCTTATTCACTAATATGTCTGTTCAGGAGTGTCTAAACATTCAAACAGACTTACTAGATAAATCAGGAGTTATCTCAGAGACATAAGGTTAGTTATATAATCATGCCTAACACAAAATTATTTCCATTTCAATGGCAGGATATACAATCATTTGAATGGCCTACCTATGGAAACTCCCCTCAGTCCAGTCTTTGCTGAAAATTTTGTCGACAATCTTGAAAAACAGTTTTTGGAAAAAATAATCCACTCTGTTACAATGCTGTTAGGCCCTACTGGTTTAGGTCTGTTGGTGATATGTAGTGCTTACGAATGGATACTACTAGACAATTTCATAAATTCCTCAAGCAGCTAATCACTGAATACAACAGTATAAACTTCGCAATGGAGGATGTGGGCAACTGCCTAAATTATATAGATCTAACCATAGACATCAGTGATCCTATTCATGCTTTCAAGACTTACAGTAAACCTACCACCACAGTATCTGTGGTTTTGTAATACCTGTTTCTTAACTCCAAATGACCCCTAAACATGCTGCTTTTAATTCAGTGATACCTCACTTATTGTCTATCCTCATGAATGAAGACAACTTCGAAATGGAATTAAATTCAGTCAAACATATAGCATTAAACAATGGCTACCCTCCTACCTTCGTGGACTCCATAATGCACAAAAAGAAGAAGCAATAGCTGCACTCTGTTCTGTGCCCAGTTCTCGATCCACTACCCCAAGAACACAACAACTGGTGCACAATTTCATATTTAGGAAAAGTCTCACTGAATATAGCCCGAAAGCTGAAATTCAGAAACTGTAAAACATCATTTTATGTGCACAACACTATTGAACACTTTTTCCCAATGGTAAAGACAGCACTCCAGCTTTGAAACAGAGTGAAATGTTCCAAATCATGTGTAATTGTGAAAAACTCTGTATAGGTCAGTCTCGCAGGGCAACATTCACCTGCTTGAAGGAATATCATAGAAGTTGGAATCTTACAAAAGGAGACTCTACATGTGTGACCACCTACTTAAGGAAAGCCATAGGTGCAAGGTACAACAAGAATATTACACCACATCCGTAAAGCAAGGAAGATGGACTATCTTGAAATAAGGGAAATTAATAAATATGTGTCCATCAGCCTACACTTAGTACTGAATGGCCATACACAGCTCCTTTACTTGCCACTTCTAACTGCAGATAATACTCATAATCCTTTTATTTATTTATTTATTTCATGTTCCATAGATCTCGTATTGTGAGCACGTCACATGAGATGTGGAACGAGTCAAACATACAAAACAACAAACATAGAAAAGGATACAAAACAGTCTTCATTAAATATATAAAAAATGTTCTACATAACTGCATATAGTTAATACAAAGTTTAGAGGAAAAACAGATATTTTACATATAACATCAGATTTCTTTGAGTGTTAATACAAAATTTCATGTTTTAATTTGGAGAAAAATTGCAAGCACATTTCTTTGTTAACAAGATGGATAATTCTATCTAAATGCTATTTCCCTTTTTGCATCATAAAACACTTCTAATGTATAAACAGATATATTTAACAAATATTCCTTTAGTTTTGCTTTAAAAAGAGATTCATTTTCTCTTAAATGTTTTATCTGCTCAGGGAGATGGTTAAAAATCTTTGTTCCTGACCATTTGACACCTCTCTGAACAACTGTCAGGTTCTTAAGTTCACAATGAGGATTTTCTTTCCCTATTGTATTATATTTGTGATAGTTCTTATTTGATAGAAATTGTAAGGGGTTCTTAATTACAAAACACATCAGCGAATATATGTTCTGGGATACAGTGGTTATTATTTGCAGCTTTTTGAAAAGGTTACGGCATGATGTCCTAGGGGGTACTCTGCACATAATTCTAATAGCCCTTTTCTGGGCCACAAAAATTTTCTTTGCCAAAGCTAAATTTCCCCAGAAGATAATTCCGTAACACATAACGGAGTGAAAATACCCATAGTATGCAGACTTCATAGTGGTTAAATCTGATAGCATACATAGCTGAGCTCAATTTTTTTAGGGTCTGTTGTATATGGAAGGACCAGTTCATTTTGCTATCAATATGTACTCCAAGAAATTTAGACACATCCATTCTTTCTATTGGTTGATTTCCACATTTTACATTTATTTCTCTCACTTTTTTTGTTTTTGTATGGAACTGGATAAAATTTGTCTTACTTGAGTTTAGAGAGAGACCATTAACACTGAACTAGTTAATCACTTCAGAGAATATGTTGTTAACTGACTCCTCGAAATTATCATCTGATTTTCCACTCATGAAAATGGTGGTATCGTCAGAAAAAAGAGTAAACTAGCAAGGCAGGCTTGCACACAATGGTAAATCATTTATAAACATCAAAAACAACAGTGGCCCCAGAATTGAGCCTTGAGGCACACCACAACTAATAGAAGTCTATTCAGACTAAGCGGAGGTATCCCTTGACTCATCTGAGCTGTTTAAAATTACTTTCTGTTTCCTTTCCTGAAGATAAGATATGCAGCCAGTTACCTGCAACACCCCTTATTCCAAGTAGTTTGGCTTTCTGCATGAGAATGTGGTGATCTACACAATCAAATGCCTTTGATGAGTCGCAGAAAACACCAATTCCTATCATTTTTTGATTTATACATTCAAGTACTTCATTTGTAAGTGCATACACTGCATCCTCGGTTGAACAGCCCCTTTGAAAGCCAAACTGGCTCTTGTTGATAAGTCTGTTCATTATGAGATGTTCAGTAATTTTATTGCGCATTAATTTTTCTAGAATTTTAGAGAAGGCTGTTAACAGTGAAATAGGGCGGTAGTTAGTGAGCTCAGCTCTATCACCCTTCTTGTGTATGGGCTTCACAATGGCATACTTGAGTCTTTCAGGAAAAATGCCTTGTTGAAATGAAGCATCAAAAATATGGCACAAAATATCACTAATCCATTTACATGAAAATTTCAATAAATTATTGGATACATTATCTACTCCTGCAGAGTTCTTACACTTTAAAGACCAGATGACTGTTTGAATTTCCTCTACAGTGATAGGATTAATGTACATTTCTGGTATTATGTTGGAGTATGCATCCTGACATAAAGTCATAGCTTCCTCAACAGAGGGCCTACAGCCAATTTGTTGGGTTACTGACAGGATATGTTTGTTAAAAATTTCAGCCACACTTTTTTTATTTTCTATTAAGTTACCCCCATGCCTTATTTTTAGATCATCTGTGTCGCTTGTTTTTGGCTTTGTCTCACTTTTTATAATGTTCCAAATTAATTTCATTTTATTATTAGATTTATCAATTTTCTCCTTATAGAAAAGGGCTTTTGACTTCTGTATTACTTTCTTTAAAATTTTGCAGTACAATCTATAATGATTCCATTTTTGTGTATCAATAGTTGTTCTGATTTTAGCATAAATTTCTCTCTTAGTTCTGCATGATTGTCTAATACATTCTGTGATCCAAGCCTTACTTACGGAATTTGGATTAATATTTTTAACCCATTTCTTTGGAAAAGATTCTTCGAAAAGGGCAGAAAAATCATTTATAAAATAGTTAAATTTGTCATTAGCATTATCAATGTTGTAAGCCATTTTGTAAATTACACCTCTTACTCAACTGCCCCAATTTTTTCCTTTATTTCAGTTACTGTAATTTCTCTTGGCCTGTTAAAAAATTTTACTTTGTGAAATCACAGTTGCTTCACTTACCCATTTAATCTCACTTGTGTATCTTATCTGTTCATAATTTAAGACCTGTTGAAGACAGGATTATTCTGTTCAGTTCTATCCGCTGAGTGGTCAGTGTGACAGAATGTCAATTCTATGGGCCCGGGTTCGATTCCCGGCTGGGTCGGAGATTTTCTCCACTCAGGGACTGAGTGTTGTGTTGTCCTAATCATCATCATTTCATTCCCATCGACGTGCAAGTCCCTGAAGTGGTGTCAAATTGAAATGTTTGCACCTGGCAAATGGTCTACCCGAAGGGAGGCCCTAGTCACATGACACTTACATTTATTTTTGTTCAGCTCCACCCTTGGAACATGTCACCAAAGTTTATTTCAAATTTATTTTCTTATAAGAACAATTTTTTAACCTGTATATAGTTCATTGGTTAATATGGCACATATTTTATCTTAGGTTTCCTTACATCACATTTTACAGCAGTAATTCCTTTAGTTTTATTCCTAAATCTAACATTATCACTTTTCATCTTTGGAAATAGAGATACATTGCAGATAGGATACACTAGTTTAAAAAGTTTGCTCATACAAAAATTTCATGGCACCACATGTTTGTCATAGTAGGTGATGATGACATAACAGCCAAAAAATGGTTTGTGAAACAAATAATATATATTATAGAATATTACACCAGTGCCATGTGTTTTCATTCACAATGTATAAAATACTCTACCAAGAACCAGCGGGACGATCAGTCATTGTAATCCTAAACTCATTTCTAGCAAAATATATCATAAAATTAGACACCAGTGCCTTCGACCAGAATAAAATTATCCGACTAAACAGAGTGTAAGCTAATATAGCACTACAAAACAGGATATACTACAATCATCATACTTCTCACATGGTCTCTCAGGTAACTTTCACAGACAGTATGATGCTGTCACAATAAAATAGCATAAAACTCTGAATGGGTGTCTTATTTGGAATATCCTGTTCATGCGTCCTAGCAATAGTGGTTACTGTGTCCATTTCATTCACTCTCTTGTCCACATCTGTCTCTTGTATAATTATCTCCGTCTCTGAATTTATGCTAATAGTAGCACTCCCCTCACTTACTGGTCTCCCAAAGCTAGCCTCCTCTCCAGCAAGATCGCCTTTTCTTGCTTGACCAGGGAAGAAAATACCAGTCCCAGAGTCTAGTTCATTGTCATTCTCACCTAATTCAGTAACACCAGCTTCTGAAATCTGCTCCTGCCTGTTGCTGTTTACTTGGGACCTACAGGGTTGCGCAAAATTGGTATTACAAATCATTTATCTACCATAGTTTAATCAGATGTTGTGAATGGTTCTTCTTGCAATATGATTGTACTGTAGCTCTGAAAATTCTGTAGCTCTCTCATCGATTCTCAGTTCACATTTCAGAATGGAAGCACTAACACTGCAACAGCTTTCTTTTGTCATAAAGACATTTTATACAGAACCTGGATATAATATTGTGGTTATATATGCTTTCAACACATTTGGTCCAATAACAGCACCATACAGATTCACCATTTCTCAGTGAGATTACTGTATGGAATTGAAATACATTTATGATGACAAAACTTAAGCATTCTCTGATATGGATTTTTTGTAATGTTTCCATTAATTTGTACAGGTTGATGGAATGTTTTGAAAAGGCTGGATTCCTATATCATTCCAGAAAGGGTTGCTGTCAGGACGACCTGTCTCAGTTGCAACCATGGAGATTGTGGAATGAGTGAGAACACTTTTCAGTGAGGAGCCCACTACATCAACAAGACCTGTAATATGGCAACTCATGATGTCACAATGGTCACTCCAGAGAATAATTAAAGAGAAGCTTTACCATTTCCTTACAAAATTCATCTGTGCCATCCTCTGAAGAACAGGAAAGTGGAGCAGCAACATTCTTTGGAAAATGAGATGACAGAAGCCTTTGAAAATCGAATAGTCAATGAACATCAAACATGATTTAGTGATGAGGCACACCTCCATCTCCATGGCCATGTGAACAAACAGAACTGTTACATCTGTGTTACTGTGAATCCACAATTTCATGCTGCTCCTCCAATTCATCCACAATAAGTCACTGTTCGATGTGTAATCTGTGCACAGTGCAATATTGGATACATTTATATTGAGAGACTTGTCACAGCAGACAAATACACACAATTCTTGAAATATGAATTTGTACTGACTGCATGACACCACTTAACTACTGGTTCATGCAGGATGGAGCATGTTAGCAGCATACTATGGATATCTTCAGTTTCCTTCAGGCAATGTTCGGAGATTGTAGTGTTGCCCTGAACACTTTAACATTCACTAGGTGTGGTGTGGAATGGCCCACTTATAGTCCCAATATCAACCCATGTGAGTATTTCAAAAATGGTTCAAATGGCTCTGAGCACTATGGGACTTAACATCTATGGTCATCAGTCCCCTAGAACTTAGAACTACTTAAACCTAACTAACCTAGGGACATCACACAACACCCAGTCATCACGAGGCAGAGAAAATCCCTGACCCTACCGGGAATCGAACCCGGGAACCCGAGCGTGGGAAGCGAGAACGCTACCGCACGACCACGAGCTGCGGACATGTGAGTATTTCTTAAGGGGATATCTAAAGTAAAATGTCCTTAAAGGTGCACCTAAAACACTCCAGGATCTTTGCACCGCAATTTCCAGATGTTCTTCAGAAAGTCATCACAGAGATCAATTCACAGCTCTACATGGTCAATGATGCAGAAGCAAAGCACTTAGAAAATATTCTGTATTCAATTTCAAGTTTTCTCATATAGCACAAATATGATAACAAGAATCTGTCACCCCATCTTATTTCATGGTACACAAAAGTTTTCTAACACCTATTTTGTGACACCCTGCAGTTGTCACACTCAAGAAGCAAAACAAAACAAGCGGGTAAATATACTGGCAAACATCCCATGGAAGCAAGAAAGATCATAAAAATGATCACTGTTACCATCAGGAATCAACAGAACAACGCAGAGAAAAATCTTTAGCTTCTCAAAAGAATTTTGCTACGATCCAGTTTATATGTTGTAGCATTTGAAACCAAAGTGGGGAGCAGCACTACACAACAACTCAGTACATCCACACAATCACACAAGAATCACAAGTTCTAGGGAAGAAAATCAGTCAAATTCAGCAAAGTATATGAAATGGCAAGAAATAAAAAATCAAAGTCTCTAATAACATAACAACAATATTAAAATATGTAAATCATCTAGGATAATTCAACCACTAAGGACAAACATAAGACAGCAGCATAACGAATTGTATCACATAAATTCATCTTCTGTTCCCAAAGATTCAATTACAGAGAATAAAGCACAGAAATCATTCCAGTAAGTTCCATAAGTTCAGACAAGTTCTAAGGAAGAAAATCAGTCAAATTCAGCAAAGTATGTGAAATGGCACGAAATAAAAAATCAAAGTCTCTAATAACATAACAACAATATTAAAATATGTAAATCATCTAGGATAATTCAACCACTAAGGACAAACATAAGACAGCAGCATAACGAATTGTATCACATAAATTCATCTTCTGTACCCAAAGATACAATTACAGGGAATAAAGCACAGAAATCATTCCAGTAAGTTCCATAAGTTCAGACTATTGTGACCATACATGTTGTAGGAGCCCACCAGATGTGGCCTTCTACATGGGTTTAGGACAGTTGAGTGGATGTGCGGAGGTGTGATCCTGTGGTGCTAATGACATGTCATTCAATTATCAGTCATTTATTTCTGAGAGTTTTCCAGTCACTCTGTCTTCTTCCCTGCATGGCCCAGCAATGGCCATGCTTTGCCTGCATTGGATGTAGGTGCAGGGTAGTATGCCAGAGCCCAGTGAGGAATCTGCTGGTGCAGCCCCTGGCATAGTCTGAGCTCAGTGCTGTGGTTCCATGGCAGGAGTGTGCAGAGGCCAGCAAATCTCTGCAGCCTGGCAAGACTATGGACATCTGTCAGAGACCTAGTAGTCTCATTCAGTGTATGTGTGCATAGGTTTGGCTCCAGAAATCTGCATGTTGCTGATGTCAATAGTCATGATGAAATGCAGGGGGAACACCCAGCAGTAATGTGGAGGACAGCCGAAGGGGTGTTTCCAGCGTACAGGTGGTAAGGCAGTACTTGTATCATCCATACTGCCCAGGACTGGCAACACAATTTCCCTGCTTGCAAACTGAACTGCTCACAGATGGAGAGATTGGTTCTTCATTCACAGAAGATCTGCTTGGCCATCATGGATGTGACCATGGCCAGACAGCTGCAGACTCATATAGTAGACTCCAAACTGGTGGTGGTTGGTACCACTTCATCACAGCCACCATATCATCCAGCTGGCCTTCCATCACCATTAGTGATGCAGACTTAGTGGCCATACTTTGAGAATGAGTGGAAGGAAGGCAATGAGTTTTACAACAGTTGATGACATGATGCCCCCACACTGGTGGCCAAATGTCCTGATTTTCCAATCATGTCAGCATTCTTGGCTGGCCTAATGTTTAGTTTCAGACCTTCAGAGCATTCTTTTATGCAAAGTTTGTGGCCTGAAAGGCATTCTTGCATTGTCCCTAGGTGTAGTTGCTACATGTAGCCCCATTGACAGAATAGTGTTGTGTCTGCTTCTGCACTGATGTCAAGGTGCTGAATCAGGAGTTCCTGATGCTCTTCCCACCCTAGACTGAGACAATTAGCTCCCTACTTGTTTTTAACTTGGCTGTTCTGAGTGCTGACATTAGTTGCTCTGTCATTGTGTACTCAACAAAGGTGTCCCATGTAGCATCATCCCGGTCAGTTTTGACAAAATTTTATTCCACACTTAATTAATATCCCACTGTGCAACAATATCTACACTTCAAAATTTAAGCACATTTTGTTCATGAACACAAACCAGAACCCAAGGGGTGTGGGAGAGGGCTGTTACAAACCGCAACAACCCAGCTCATTCACATTATAATGCCGAGGAAATAGATCTTGATCACTGAATCCATGGTCAAACACATCTACTTGAAGAATAATATTTTTACAGTTGCTGCATAAGGTGGGGGGGGGGGTGAAGCTATTCACATAAACAATTAGTTCCATCCGTAAAGTAAAGTATGTAAAGTTTTGAAACATCAGATACATACTCTTAATAAAATACATAACTGAATTAAAAAAAAGCTCCCCTTGACATTTGCAGACATGTAGACAAAAGATACAACACACAGGAAACAATAAACATAAATGAGAAATGGGAGGTAGTACCATCAAGACTCTGGTAAAGTTTTGAAATATCAGATATATTCTAAACTCTCTAATAAAATGCATAACTGAATAAAAAAAAAGCTCCCCTTGACATTTGCAGACATGTAGACAAAAGATACAACACACAGGAAACAATAAACATAAATCAGAAAATGGGAGGTAGTACCATCAAAACTCTGGTATCACATAAAAATACTTCACCATCATGAAATGGAAAAACAATTAGACACATAAGCAGGATATAACACATTAGTGTAGGAGATAACTTCTAATCTTCAATAAATCAAAGGATCCTGTTTCAGTGCTGCAGTGATACCAAAAATAATAAATGTACCAAAATGATGAGAAAATAACTGTGATTTTGATAGTAGTACACCTACTACTGAAGACAATATGCACAAAATATTAAGTGTTTAGCACAAGGTATGCACAGTACTACAATTCACAGCACACTTGGCATAAATTAACCAGAATATAATTCAAACAAACTGAAGGAATACGAATTTTTTGTCACATGTGTGCACAGATATATGAAATTGATAGCAGCAGTGATTTTTTAGTGAGAAATAAACATTAATGTAAAATCTGTTTTGTGATTATACTATCTGTAACTATGCCAATCATGTACTCCATATGTGTGTGTGTGTGTGTGTGTGTGTGTGTGTGTGTGTGTGTGTGTGTGTATGTGAGTGTAGTAAATTTAATAAATCTCTCTATACAAAGCAGGTAAGTAAACTGTTTTGCATGTATGAGAATACAATAAAAATTTTTATAAAATGTAATTCTGCACTTATGAAAAATATGTTATTTTCATACTGTGTAAGTTTCATCACAACACACATCAGTTATCACATTGTACTTGTCCTGTCTCATAATTTACCTTTCGTGCACCAGTATATGCACGCATCATACAATAATGAATCAGAGGACCAATAAATAAATAATATGAAAAATGTTTACTGTAATTGATTCTCTAAAGGCAACTGTAATCATATGCGTCAACACTTGCTCTGAGTGGCCGTATTACAGTGCCCACATCGAAGGTACACAACAACTGACTTTAAACTACTACAGGAAAATTCCATCACACTCTTCAAATAAACATGAATAAATGAACCTTAAACTGTAATTGTGAACTTAAACTGTACAGAAATTGTAAAAGTAATATAATAAAAGGCCTCTTTGCAGTAGTACAAAAAGGCAATATCTGAACTAAAAGTGTAAATGACAGATATCAGCACCCACCTGGAAAGCTCAATGACACACATGAGTAAAAAGAATATACAGTAGGACAAAGAGCTGTTTCAGCCAGTTTACCTGATCGGAAATATATGTTATTCCTGTAACTCTTGTGCAACCTGATCTGGGTGGCTTCACAAAATCTCAGCTGGGTTTAAATCTAGGGAGTTTGGTGGCTGGGGGACTATATTAAACACATCTTGATGCTCTTCAGATCATGCGTGTACACTGTGAGCTGCATGACAAGTTGCATTGTCCTGCTGGTAGATGCCATTGAGCCAAGGAAAAACAAATTGCATGTATGGTTGGACATGGTCCTCAAGGATAGATGCATACTTTCATTGATCTATTGTGCCTTCCAAAATGATAAGGTCACCCAGGGAATGTGACAAAAATATTCCCCAGACTCTAACGCACCCTCCTCCTGCCTGGACCTCTTTGCTGATTGTTGCAGGGCCATTCACACCAAAGACAATTTGTCCGATGGAGCATAAACCATGATTCTTTTGAAGGCCACCTGTTACCATTCAGTGCATGCAAATTCAAGCTTTTTTTGCCAATAAAGAACAGGTGGCGTGGATGCATGAACCAAGTGCCTACTGCAGAGGCCCGTACACAGATGGCGCCGATAGAAAAGTGTAGTGGCACTGTGCTCTCGTCCAAAAGGCAAAAAATAAGCAGTTCATGTAAAGAATGTGAAAAGCGAGTTATGAAAGGTATTTGGTGTGTCAAGTGCAACTATTGGTTACACGAAAAGTGCGCGAAAATAAACTTAAAATACATCAGTGAAGATTTTCCGTGGACGTGTAACGCTTGTTTACGTAACGAAACGGCCGATCTTGCAACTATAGTGGACTCCAAAAATGAAATTATAAAATTACTTCAAAAGGACATTCAGGCATTAAAAACTGAAATACTATGTTTAAAGGAAGAAAATTCTAGATTAATAGTTGAAAAACAGTCCGATGTGGGTGAAATACATAAAACAAAACAACAACAAGAATTGAAAACCACGTGTGAAAGTGCAACTGCAAATGCAAGTAGTGTCACCAAAACTACAAAAAGTGGTCCTAAGGTTAAACAAGCTCAATTTCAGTCTAAAAAGAATGTTAAAATTTACGGAGATAGTCATGCACGCAATATTTCAGATTGTATGTCTAACTCGACCACAGAAAACGTGCGCATTTCATCCGTTATTAAACCAGGGGCGAAGTTTGTTGATGTAACAAGCTCTGTAAACAACGACTGCACCGATTTTACAGAAAGTGATGTCGTTGTTATTATAGCAGGTTCAAATGACGTTTATTGCAACGAGGCCAGTTCATTTATTAAAAAGTTGATTGTTATGTTAATGATGTTGTCCCATACAAATGTGATCTTGTCAAATATTCCGGCGAGATTTGATCTGCCTGACTGGTCGTGTGTGAACCGAGAAATCCGATCTACAAATAAAAAATTAAAACATTTCTGCTCCAAGTTAAAAAATGTGAGACTGCTGGACCTTAACAGTTATCAAAGAAGCAGCTTCTCTGTACATGGACTACATCTTAATCGTCTGGGCAAGAATACTCTAGCAACTGACATCAACAGAGCTATTGAGGAAACAAAATGCGATAATTCAAATGTGATACCTTGTACCTCAGATGTCATACACACGAAAGACGGAAGTGATAATTATATATGCCTGCAGAGCAAGCAAACCGAAATAATTCCTCACTGCAGTGTCAAGACTGTTGATTTTTTAGGATAAAAAAGTCCCTCAGTGTTCCCAATTTAGAAACTATCAATTTGTGTGATAATGTTAACCTTGAGAAGGATATATCCTCTCATGATTGTACCAATGTATCATTTTTACATTATAATGTTGAGGGCTTAGGTAACAAAATCGATGTATTTGAGGCCTTAGTTACAGATCTAGCTCCACATGTAATCATGGTTACAGAGCATCAAAAAGCTAACCATAATATTCAGTATTATAAGTTACAGGAGTATAATCTTACATCGTTTTTTTGTAGAACAGAACATAAAGGAGGGGGTGTTGCTACTTACGTAAGGAAATGTAACCTAATAAGTTCTGTAGAAAACGTATCATGGGTTAAGGATTATTGTATCGAGAAAGACTTTGAAGCAGTGATAATTAAGTTAATGATTGTATCCGTCCCACTTATTGTGCTAGGTATATATCGAGCCCCTTCTGGTAATCTCGAGGTTTTCCTGGAAGCACTGGATAGTGTATTGGGGAAGCTAAGCAAGGGTGGCAATACAGTAAATATTGTAATGTTAGGAGACTTTAATATAAACACACTAAGCAACAGCCAGGAATGCAAAGGTTTACAAGACTGCATAAGATCCTATGATATTAAAGATCTACTTGGTCATGTGCCCACTAGAATAACTGAGTCAAGCAGCAGTTCCATAGATCATGTGATGACCAATTATGAAAATGTTGTTTCGGCACAGACTGTAAACGGGCACATATCTGATCATCTAGGACAATTATTAGTGATTGGTTGTCTTAATAAACTTAAACAAAACAAAAAATTTGAGAATAGAAGATTATTTTCTGAATACAACATCACCTTGCTAAAGAATACTTTGGGTCAAGAATCTTGGGAATCAGTTTATAGAGAAAGGGGAGTTGACAGCAAATGGGAAGTATTTTTAAAAATTTTAACTAGACATATTGATATTACTATCCCGGCAAAGAAGATGAATGTAAATAAAAATAAACCTCCAATAGTCAAACATGTAAAACTTGATGAAAAAACGAAAAGACTCAAAGAAGGAATGGAGTATATGTATAAGCTACACAGAGAAACCAGTCTTGATTCATATAAAGAGGATTATAAAAAATATAAATATGAGTATCGCAAGGAAGTAAGGAGAAGGAAAGTAGAACATATTAGTAAACAGATCCGAAATTCTGACTGTGTCTCAAAGTCGTGCTGGGCAGTAGTTAATGATATGAGGAACACTGATTCAAAAACTAAAATTAATAATATAGAGTTAAGTATACATAATGATAATTTTTCTGATCCTTATATAGTTAGCAATATATTTAATGATTACTTTATAGATGCTATTGAAAATGATACTTGCATGAAACAGGAGAGGCCGTTTAAATATGATAAGGAAAAGGAAAGGGACTCTTGTATGCTACCTACAGTAACCATCAAGGACGTAACAGAGCTAATTGACAACTTAAAAAATAAAAGATCAGCTGGATGGGATGAATTCTCTCCTTTTCTACTGAAAAAATGCAAGGGTGAGTTAGCCAGACCGTTAGTCCATCTAATAAATTGTGTACTTGAAGAAGGTGTGTTTCCGAAGAAACTGAAACTTGCTTTAGTTAAACCTTTATATAAAAAAGGGGAAAGAAAACAACCACAGAACTACAGACCAGTTGCCTTAACGTCAGTGTTTGGTAAATTAATTGAAAAAATAATGCTAGAAATCTTAATTGAGCACTATAATATGAATAACTTAATAGGAGATTTCCAACACGGCTTTAGAAGTGGTCGGAGCACCATATCTGCAGCAGTACAGTTTGTACACTGTCTGATGGAGAAAATAAATGAGGGATACGAAACAGCAGGAGTGTTTTTAGATCTTTCCAAAGCGTTTGACAGAGTCCATCATGGCGCTCTTTTAAGTAAACTTGCTTATAATGGTGTCAGTGGGAAACTGTTGCTCTTAATAGAATCTTACCTTAAAGATAGACAACAATGCACAGAAGTTGTGTATGATAATGGAGAGGTAATTGCAAAAAGAAGATCAAAGATAAGGAACATAAATTTTGGTGTGCCACAAGGCTCTATCTTGGGCCCCTTCTTGTTTATTTGCTACGTGAATGATTTCCCAAAAGTATTAGACACCAGTCATCGTATTACTATGTATGCTGATGACACCTCTGGGGTTTGCTGGGCACGTAGTAATGATGACCTAAATTCAGTGGTACAGAATTTTGTTGAAAAAGCCCAAACACATTTTGAAAAAGAAAACCTGAGGGTCAATATTAACAAAACTAATTTAATTTATTTTAAGACAAGTAGTTCAAATAAAAATACTTTTCTAAATGAGGACATTCAGGAAAATACCTGTTCAGAATGTAAATTTCTGGGGATATATATAGATGACAGGCTTTCATGGAATCAGCAAATAGATCATGTCTGTGGTAAAATAACATCTAGTCTGTATTTACTAAGGAGATTAGTTCAATATTTAGATATAGAAGCAATAAAAATTGCGTATTTTGGGTTGGTGTATCCCCATCTATCTTATGGAATTGTATTGTGGGGTGGGTGTAGCCAATACAATATAAAAAGGGTATTTGTATTGCAGAAAAGAGTAATAAGAACTATGGCAAAAGTAAGACCCAGAACTTCATGTAAAAACCTGTTTATTAAGTTTAATATTATGACTATCTATGCAGTATATATGTTTCAATCAATATTACTAGTGAAAAAAGACAAAAAAGTGACAAACAGGAATATGGAAATCCATGATTACAATACAAGACAAAAATCAGACTTTCATATGGTGAGCAGACGATTGAATCTAACAACAAATACCCCATTCATTAAGGGAGCAATATTTTATAATTCTCTGCCAAACAACCTGAAACAGCTTTCTGGTAGAATTTTTAAAAACGAGTTAAAAAAATGGCTTGTATTGAAGTGCCCATACAGTATGGTGCTGACATGATTTGACCTCAGGAATGCTATATTAAATATAATTCAATGATATTTTACTTAGTAGCATGTAATCTATTTATATTGTGTATCAATAATCTGAATGTAATTATTATAACATTGCCCATGCATGTTAAATACATGTTTCGAGCTGTAAGATAAATAAATAAATAAATAAATAAATAAAAATGTTCACTGAACAGTCACAGAGGAGACATGTTGGTAGCCCCTTGGTTTGTCTGGGTGACCAGTTGCTCTACAGTTGCCCATCTATTGGCTCATACACATCTCCATAGCCATTGTCAACCTCTGTCATATAGGGATCGTGATGTGCCACAATTGCCTCGTTGCAGGTTTTGGATAATGCCATTTTGTCATGCATGGTATGCTTTAATGAAGATAGCACACTAACAGTTTACAAACTTAGCCACTTCTGTAATGCTTCTACTCTTGGCCTGAAAGCCAATGATCAAGCCCCTTTGGATGTTATATAAATCACTCGGTTTCCATGTTATGACGACAACTGTACTGTTTTGTGGATCTCCCAACATGCTTTATATAGCCTCCACTTGTAGTGCCCGCCTGCCATCTGTGAAAAACACATCTCTGATACTGAACTAGTGCTAATGTCACTTAAGGTATACATTTTAGAGCCCACATTTACTGAACATTTTTTCATTGTTCTGGTCCATACTACCTCCTGTCAAAACTCAGAAAGCAAAGAACATGCAGTGAAAGAGGTATATTTCACAGTAGCAAAGATGAAAAAGTGCCCATAGCTCTTAAGATATGAATTATAGAGCCCTTGTTTACTGGACTTTATTATCGCTTTGGTCTAAACTAGCACCATGCAAAACATGGAATACGTTTTTCTTTAACGCCCTGTATATGGTAGCTACAGCACTCCATATTTGCATCCAATGAAGCCAGTCGGCTGAGGATGGCATGTCAGTCAGCAGGAATCGTTGGGCCTTCCAAGGCCTATTTAGATACATATATATGGTAGGCTGCTATGTTCCTCTTGTAGGTATGCACTGTACATTGTGTATTATTTATTTTTGAAAAAAATGGTTCCAGTTATTATCTTTTAGTTTCTTTTACATCATCAAGTTTTTGACAAATCATTCGATATCATCCACTGTTTTATTTATTTTTCTCTTTGTCTGTGCGTTCTTTGTTGATATACTGGAACAGGAACTGCAGTGTTGATTTCATTGTTAAACCTGTCATCATTATCTACATCGATGTGATTGTTAGAGCTCTGAACACCGAGAGAAATGTCTTTGTCTGTCATTACGAATATCTGCTTCAATACACTGCAAACCAGCTGAAGTACATGACAGACGACACTTCCACAGTATCAGTCATTAGGTGCTCTTTTCTAGTTCCATTCATGAATGGAGCACAGGAAAAATGAGTGCTTAAATGCCTCTGTGTTTACTATAATTAGTCCAGTCTTGTCTACAGAATTCCTATGGAAGAATATATAGAGGGTTATAGTATATTCCTAGATTCATCACTTAGAGTTTGTTCTAGAAACTGTCTAAGTAGGCTTTCATGTGATGGATTGTGTCTATGTTCAAACGTTACACAGTTCAGTTCTTTCAGCATCACTGTGACACTGTCCTATCAGTCAAACAGGCAAGTAACTATTTGGGCTACTCTTCTTTGTATATGATCAATATCCCTCGTGATTCACATATAGAACAGGCTAATCTTATCAAGCTCCAATGGAATATTTATGGTGTTTGTCTCAGACACTACTTCAGTCCAGGTAACTGCATAATCCGCAAAAGGTCTGAGGGTGCAGGTAAAATTATCTGCAGCTCATTAATATAGAATGTAGCAACTACCATCCTTGATTGCCAAGCACAGCCAGCCACATTACCACCCACTGTTAGCGAAGGTGTGAACTTACAGCATAGGTCGCACTGCAGCGTTGCTAAGAGCCTTAGTGAACCTGCGAGCTTACGGCATTACAGCACTGAGCAATGTTGGATGCTAATACACAGATGGGACAGCCATTGTAAAGCTGAAATACAGTGCCCTAATGGGTAGTTTGGAACTGTGGAATCCAATAGCTGCAGGTCTTCCCACTGTGTGCCCAGTCTTGCGAGTTCAGCAGGATTACGTGGCAGAAAAATCTGTGTTCACTCTGCTGCTACTACACTTGATCTGTGTATAACTACATCCACACCTACAGTTTTGGACTGTGCTGGTCTGTTACATGTGCTGTCACAGTGCTGCAATTTCAGTATCACCTGGGCAATAGTTTGTGCAGTGTCATCAATGCTCACTCTTGCTGTAGTAAATGCTGTGATTTCAGTAGTCGCCTGTGAGAAGGATTGTGTAGTGCTATCAGTGATCATTTGTGTAATGGAATATATTAGTGCTTCCAGTGCGACCCAAGCAAAGGATTGTGTGAAATATTTTCAGTGGTTGGTTGCTCATGCAGTGGGCTATGTTCAGCGACTAAGTGGTCACCCCTGCAATGAGTAACGTTTCATGACAATGTCATCATTTCTGTGACCAAGTTCTTCTACCAGTAGAGCTATCAATAAATGTTTACTTATTATCTTTTATGTGCCAGAACATGCTTGTTCTACATCCTATGTAAATTATCCCAAAGTGGTGACACCCAGACGACAAAGACCAATTGCTTTGTGTACATGGTATACCATCAATAATTCTGATGAGGTTGTTTCCACCAATCATGCCGCCACTGCTTACATTGTTGCTACGTTGGTAGATATTTCTCAACACCTCTGACACTAATATTTATTTCGCTCATCTTTGCTATAGTACACGCATTAAATTGGGCAATACTCCTGAATTTTCCTTCGTGAAAGAGCAATTGGAAACGTAGCTAGGCATTTCTGCTTTTGCATTGCTACCCTCAATTTCAGTTGCTGTCTGGTCCATGAGTCTCTGGACACTATCTTTGGTGTCACTAACAGCCTTTACATGTGACCAGAAAATGATTTTCCCCTGATCGCTAATGTTCAGCAGTGGTAACAGAAGCTGGCCTTGTGGACAGCTTCTGCGTCATATTTCTACACCTATTGTTCAAATATTGAAGACATCATAAGCCTAGTAAGCAAAATGTGGCTAGCTTCATCGAAATCTATTTTTATACAAAATTTCCAGCCAGCCTGAGCCTGCAGATAATTTTATACTGGTACCCATCTGTCAGCAATAAATATTCATATGAACCAAACAAGCCACATTGTCTTTACTTTTATGTGTTCAGACACTCAACATTAAACCATGAGCTTTCTGGTGGTTGCAGACTTGTGACGTCAGGTCATCAAGTACCTAGTGCTGCCATTAGATGTCACACTCAGCGAATTGTTCTTTTGAAGACATGTGAAAATGAAATGTATTTTAGTTATTCCCGGATTTTTTTTATGCTCTCTGTATGCACTCAGGGTCGACAGCAGATTGTAGAGATTTTATACCTGTGAGTGTATATACAGGGTTATTACAAATGATTGAAGCGATTTCACAGCTCTACAATAACTTTATTATTTGAGATATTTTCACAATGCTTTGCACACACATACAAAAACTCAAAAAGTTTTTTTAGGCATTCACAAATGTTCGATATGTGCCCCTTTAGTGATTCGGCAGACATCAAGCCGATAATCAAGTTCCTCCCACACTCGGCGCAGCATGTCCCCATCAATGAGTTCGAAAGCATCGTTGATGCGAGCTCGCAGTTCTGGCACGTTTCTTGGTAGAGGAGGTTTAAACACTGAATCTTTCACATAACCCCACAGAAAGAAATCGCATGGGGTTAAGTCGGGAGAGCGTGGAGGCCATGACATGAATTGCTGATCATGATCTCCACCACGACCGATCCATCGGTTTTCCAATCTCCTGTTTAAGAAATGCCAAACATCATGATGGAAGTGCGGTGGAGCACCATCCTGTTGAAAGATGTAGTCGGCGCTGTCGGTCTCCAGTTGTGGCATGAGCCAATTTTACAGCATGTCCAGATACACGTGTTCAACCGCTTCTTCGCTCACTGCAGGCCGACCCGTTGATTTCTCCTTACAGAGGCATCCAGAAGCTTTAAACTGCGCATACCATCGCCGAATGGAGTTAGCAGTTGCTGGATCTTTGTTGAACTTCGTCCTGAAGTGTCGTTGCACTGTTATGACTGACTGGTGTGAGTGCATTTCAAGCACGACATACTCTTTCTCGGCTTCTGTCGCTATTTTGTCTCACTGCGCTCTCGAGCGCTCTGGCGGCAGAAACCTGAAGTGCGGCTTCAGCCGAACAAAACTTTATGAGTTTTTTTACGTATCTGTAGTGTGTCGTGACCATATGTCAATGAATGGAGCTACAGTGAATTTATGAAATCGCTTCAATCATTTGTAATAGCCCTGTATGTATATATGAGGCAAGGAGACCTTATGGGTTTGCCCTATTCGATTTTATTTACGTATATTTACGGGATTTGAAAGTCTGTGCCCAGACATCAAGTTCCTAAAGCAGTGTCACATAATTTTAAAGGAGAAAAACTCAACAAATTGTCTCTAAAAATCAGACGATTATCGAGCGCTGATAAATGCTAAACGTTTCTCTTATACTAAATGCCTGTAGGTGAACGTCACGAGTGCTGCAGTGGCTGAGGTAGTAGCCAGCAAAGCCGGACGAGTACTCACAAGGAGACACTGACTTTTGGTCACCACCGATTTCTTTCAAATTTATACCCAGTGCACCGAGCATGCTGGTAACTGTTTACTCATCCACTCCATCGCAGAGTCCATGACTGGTTAGTTGACACATTTCATGTTACCATGGACCAAGTGCACCTTCAAGTAGGCAAGTTCCTATTAAAGTTCGCTATTCAGATTCCCTTCCAACACAGAGATGATACAATCAGCATGGTGCTCCTTGCGGATGCGAATATTGATTATACCTATGTTTGAATATTCAGTCTTCCTCTGGAAGTAGATGACATATCTATCTTGAGGAAGTTTTGGTGAATATGGCGACATGAAAGGCACTCATTATGAATGCTGGTCAAGTCAACACAGGCTCCAATATTTTAGCGGCATAAGTTCAGCGGAAATGCGAAACAAAACGGACATTCTGTCACATTTGCGGATGTTATATTCATTTTCGAACCAACTGCACGCGGAGAGTTTTGTTTTATGGTGTTCCTTGGAACAGCGCCACAAGTAAACGGTTGCTGACCTTCGGTCGCCCCCCCCCCCCCCCCCGCCCCACGGTAATGAACTTGGGGCTACATCTTCCCTCATTTCTGGTGTACAGCTGGCAGTTTCCACTATCAATACGGATGATTTTTCTGTCGCTGCCAGTGAAGCCTGACCGCATTCCTTCTACTGCTTGGACGGCAGTGCACACGATTCATGGTAAGTGGCGCCACACCAAGGATGGTGATGATTTAGTTGTGCTTTCTCATATCCCTCATTCCCCTGAGCCATGTTTGTCTGCTACTCCTACAAGTGGAGTCGTAGAACAAAGCCCTGGCGAGGTGAACATCGAGGAGGCAGTGTCTGGTATTCCTGCTGCTGCAGGAATGGCTCCTATCGAGCTGCCTGGGAGTGAGTGTGTGTCAGAGTCATCTCCTTTATTTGCAGCCTCCACCACAAGCACAATCAACAATACAGCAATGCGCTCCTGTTGCTTTCTCTGCCCTCAGTGATGTGGATCATGATTTGCTGCCTATTGTGACTCCTGTTGTGGAAATTGTTATCACACAGTTGTCTCCTGCTGTCTCTGACATCTACTACGATTGCCCCCCTTTACAGAGTCGGCATGACTTACAGAGTGTCTTCTGTGAGGCAGGCCTCTGACAATGGGATGTCAAAGACTGCTATGGAAGTGGTACATGATCCACCTATGCCACTGACTGCAGTGGCTATTATGCCTTGCAGTTAGTGTAAACAAAATGTATGGCCACACCATGCAGTGGCGCTCAAAACAACCAAGTGTAAAAATTCAGTTGGGCCCGGTACTAGCCCCACTCTCGAATCCGTCATTAGACTTTGCAATGGACTGTAACAGATGACTAGTGTAATAGTAATGCTGCTCTGTTGCTATTTCTGTGCTTTTTCTTTTGACTGATGGTTCAAGCACATGAATTCATCACATTAAATATTAACAGAGTGGAATCAGATCTGTGCCTAGCTTCGCTGCATCGGTTTATATATGACTCCTGTGTGGATATTGTATTTCTGCAAGAAGTGTTATTTAACAGTTCCTTCCCCCTAGGTTTCGAACTGTTTTTAATATGGTGCCTGAATTATCGACGGCAACTGCCTTATTCCTTTGGGAAGGTATTCCCATTGCTGAGGTAGAGGTGCTTGAGTTTGACAGAAGCGCAGACTGTAGACTTTTTGACCTCACCTTGGTTATCTTGTATGCACAGTCTGGTTCTGGTCGCACAGCGGAACATTAGCATTTTTATAAACAGTAAATTATTCATCTTCTATGTAGGAGTCCTTGGGGCCTATAGTTGGGTGTTGATTTTAACTGCATTCTGCCTCCTGTTGATCAGTCTCTGCGTTTTAATTATTGCCAGGGTTTAACAGAGTCGATATTCTTGATGCACTTGAAAGATGTTTGGGAGTGTAAACATTCGGCATTGGTCTTTTTTTTTTTAAGCATTTTACTGCGACTTCTAGTAACAGAACTGAACAATTCTACTTATTCGACCGGATGCGCGATCATATTCTTGCAGTCGACCTTATCTCTGCTAGCTTTTGTGATCACTGCGACTTGGCCGCTACGCTCCAACTTGATTGGCAACCAGTGAAGCTGTTCCGTTCCTCGTACATGTTAAATATCTGTCACTTGGCACAGCCTTTAGTTGGTGGTGTGCTACAAGATGTGTGGAAGCATAGTCTTCTTTCTGTTGGGAAGTACTTTACCATTCTGGAATGGTGGACTACTCTAGCTAAAACAAAGCTCCGTCAATCTTTCATCTCTTATTGTGTTGCTAGGGTAAGGGATTTCGGAGAACTAGTGAATTTTATTATTGTCTCTTGTGCGACTTGGGTGATGGAGCAGATAGTGCCCCTCAACGGGCTGCAGATATACATTGCATTAAAGGAACGTTGTTGCAGCTAAAGTGGCGACAGATGGAAGGGTTGCAGGCACGAACAGAAACACGATCACTAATAGCGGAGGATCTGACTTCGTTATACCATCTGTTTCGGCCACAGGCTCACAAGCACCATTCTTGCATTACTTCTCTTACAGCAGATAACGGCCATTAGCTGACAACGCAAGTTAATGTACGTCACACCTTACACCAGCGCTATGTACCTGTATCTCTTTACTACATGAATACATCTAGCAACTTTTCCTTCGACCCGGCTATTGAGACCCTTGGTGTACCGCCCACAGCCGAGCACAACAGCGAATTCTTGGTCACCTTTCGACCAGATGATGCACATGATGTTAGTGTTACTTCTCCTTTTCACAAATAGCCAGGTATGGAAGGACTCCCCAAGGAATTTTATGTGCGTTTTGGCGCCTCTTGGGCGTCGCATTTACTTCCATGTTGAATGAAGCACAAGGGAGGGGAGTTGTACCCATTCCATTCTAGGTGGGGAAAATTGTATTGATACCTAAATATCCCGGTCGCAGTACTGTTGATAACTTACATCCTCTTATGTCACTGAATTTTAATTATAAGACAGTGATGAGGGTGCTAAATTGCAGAATGTCTGCCTTGCTGGGGACTGTCGTTGGCTAGTGTCAAAAAAGTCTTTCTGGTCGTTCTATTCTTACCCATGTGAATGAATACATGATATGATTTGGTTGCTGCTATCACTTCTCTCCATTGTGCCTTTGTCTTTTTGGATTTTGATAAAGCTTCCAATCATGTAAATCATAATTCCATGCTTCGGATTTTGGAGATGATCAGGTTTTCTGTTGAAGCTCATAGGGTGTTATTGTCAATGAGCAACTGATGCCTTCGACGACCACCTATTGGTGAGTGCCACTGGCGAGCCCACTCTGAAAGTCTCTTTTTGTCTTATCACAGGAGCCATTGTTCAGAAGGTTGCGTCCTAGCTTCAGGGTGAATGCTTTGTGGAAGGACCCTTGCTGTTCATGCAAATGTTGTTGTGTATCGATGTGTAGAGATAACTGCGATGAATGTGATCATCGATTGTTATTGCCATGCCTCAGGGGAATTAATTAACGAGGGCAAAACTAAACTACTTAATTTTTGGGATTTCGAGTGAGCAGTAATTACGTGGACCACTGCTGTGGACTGACATACATTACTGGGAGTTGTCATTGATTGTTGTCGGCTCCAAATTGTATCCCCCAACTGAAAGTCGGTTACTGATAACATCCATGGGCAATACTGGAACATGAATGACACACTCTTCCCCTTCTTCAGAAGGTAGGAATTTTTATATGTATATGTTGTGCAAGACATATTAAATCACACATCTTTTCCCACTTCCCTCCTTGATGGCTAAGAAACTGAAGCAGTTGTCCAGCCGTTTTTTATGGAAGTGTTGTATCTTCAAGTTGCAATATGGAACCGTGATAAAGCCACATATCATCTGTGGATTGGGACTTTCGGACATTAAGAGTTAGACTTCCATCTTATATCTTCGGCGCACCATATTGATCATCACTCAGGAATTATATGAGGGGGTTAAAGCCAAAGTGGTGTAAGTCATGTTTCATGCATTTTGAGAAACAGAAGGTTTTGTGAGAAGCATTATAATAAATTCCACAAGAAATCAATAACACTTTTTTTGTGTTTTACATCACAGGAAGGTGTCATCGTTTCAATGTGTTCATAATTGAAAACGGTTTAATACAAAATTATGTGTTTTTTGAAGGGCCCAAATGACTTACACCATTTTGTTTTTTACCAATGTTGTATTTGCAGTAAATTTAAATAAAAACAAAAGGTATTTTTAATGACAAATGATATATTTCAGAAATAACTATGAGCAGTACGGCGAAATATCCTTTCTTAGCTATGACAATGTTCAGTCACGTTCAGTATCAACAACATCCAGCGGGCTTGCATCATCTACTGTTGCTTCAGCTGTTGTTAAGTCCCTGGAAGTAAGCATGGTTGATGGGTGGAATGAATGGTAGAAGATTTAGCATGTCCCTTTTCTTTTCCTTGGTTACAGGTCTTGGTCCATGGTATAGGTTTTCCAAAGCAATACGTCCAAGTGAAACTGGCCTTCCTGGTTTGGCTGGCTTTAGACATAGAGCGGAGAATGGAAAATCCTCATTAAGAGTCTCCTTGTAATAGAGCATAAAAGGTTCGTTCTTCAGTAAACGAATCCACTGCATATTAAGCCACGACACTGTTTTTTTAGCGACATTTTGTTTTCTCCCTGTAATAGCTTGTTCAAGATTCTTCGTAGACTTGAAGTCTTCAAGTGACATTTGTGTAACAATAAAAGTTTTCTTTCTTCTTGATTTTGCGATTATGGAGCACCAATCAGCAGGAACATAAACTGTTTTACCTCTTGCATAGGATTCCATAGATCCAAAATCTGAATCATTAGGGAGATAGGAGTGGCCACTAACCATAAATTTATGGTCCATAATGTCGATGTTAACACTGGTGTGAAGCAATTTCATGAGACACAATGCAAATTTCAAATTCCTATTTTGCCCTGTACAAGTGTCACTATACATGACAACATGTTTTGAAGCTGAAGCTCTTGTAGTAATATGTTTTGTAACACAATAACCTACTTCTTGTGACCCACGTGAGGCCCTTGTCTCATCCCATGTGTACATAAAGCCACTATCAGTTGACAGCCAAGATTGTATAAGTAAATGTTTCTTTTATAATAGGCCACAGAAGTGGTCAGTTTGGGGAATGGTAGATCTTTCTGCAAGTCAAAAGTGAAGGCATAATAAAATTTATCTTTCTGTGACTTTTCTTTGTCTAATTTCATGGATGTTCTAGCAGCCTTCGCCTTTCTAAGATGAAGTTCGTGTTGTACTTCCACGTTCTTTCTTTCTATTGCATCTTCTAAAGTGGATATCTGTATTTTGTACTTGTCACACTTCACACAGGTATCTTTACGTGGAGCATGAAAGTGCAAGTTGAAGTTATGACTGAAACATCTGCGATAAATGGGCTCTTTAACAGGGAAGATTTTTTTCTCTTTGCAGTATTCTCTGTATAAGTTATACATAAGACGTACATTAAGGTCAGGGGATAAATATTTTCTATTTGGATTTTGATCTCTTGTATAATGAGACTGGTATGAGGGGAATGATGAAATATGCTTCCGGACAATATCCATTCTTTCATCAGAGATTTTGTTCACGGGTATCCCACTTTCTCGTTTGTCCAATCCTGGTTGCTCTCCCATTTTCAACTTTTGTACAGCTCTGGTCATCCGCCCATCTGATATTTGGAATGTTTGAAGGAAATATTGTTTGTATACTTTAACAGTAGTTCTATCAACTTGAATATAAAATTGATTACTGGTTGACTTTGGCAATCTTGACCCATCTCTAGGACGCCTGTGTTGAGGACTTATTTGCTTAATTAACCCACATAGAGAAGCATTCTGACAGGAAAAAGAACGTAAATTCCAAAATGTTTCGAATGAACTTCTGCGTGCCACTTCTGATATCTTATCTATACATTTTAATCTGCAGTTACAATTTATGTTTGAGAACGTCTTTCCAGTAACCTTTCTCCCCTCCTTGGTTTCATATGCCTGACCCGAATTTCTTTTATTTCTTTCTTTCCTGCTTCATACTCCCCCTTTTTTGCCTCTTTCTACTTCGATTTGGTAATTCATGTTGTGTTATTTCCACTTCTTCCTCTGAAACCAAACAAACACGCATAATTATTTTCCGAATGTTATGCTACGACGTTTTGAGGTTGTGTATCAAGACCGTTATTATTTTTACGAATTGTTTTGCAGAAATTATGCTACATCGTTTAGCTCGCACACCACGTGTGCTATTATTTTCAGTGAAATTACGTTTATAGGCCATTCATTGTTAAACTTCAAAGACATGATAATGTGTTACTAACGTAATTGGCCAAATGACAGACTACGTGAGTTAAACTTACCTGAAGAACCAAACATTTCATTCTCTGAAGGATCATAATCATCACTAGATCCTGCATTTTGCAATATACTGGGTTCACTACTTGTGTCTTCATCAAACTGAAGATCCGTCTTCACCAAAACACGTAAACTACACAGTACGGAAGCACACCTTAGAAGCACTTAGAGGAATAATGGCGTAAGTCAGACTTGCACCGCAATGCCTGTAAACAAAACGGCCTTTTCATTCACAAGTGAAACTACTAACGCCATCTATGGGGGTAAGAACAACACTGTGAGTTACACCATTCTTGCATTTAACAGATCTGTAATTCAAAATTGTATTGCAGCACTTAAGTCAATAATTTTAAAAACGTGACTTACATCACTTCGGCTTTAACACCGTCATATAGGCCTACCTTTATGATTCGACTATTCACCTTTAGTGTTTCAGGCGAGTCTTGATTCCCCTGTTGATGTTGGTCATCTGAATTTTAAACTGAGACACATTCGAGAGCTATTTGGGGCTGACACATTGCAGAAACTGGCGTTCATGACCAAGTTTTTGTTGGGATTCCCAGCCCCAATCCAATGAATTATTATCACAGTGAATGTCCTGGAAAATTATGTGAACCAACGTTGTTCTCCCAGTTTTATCACTGACAGCAGCCTCCTCCTGGTACAGGGTGGTCAACAATTTGATTTTCACTAATGAGCATCTATATCATATCGGCATTAGTGGCACAGATAAATGCCACAAGTGAGTAACGCTAGAGATGCTACAGCAGTGATGTACTTGTCGCGGTCACCAGGAAAACTGGTCCTAGTTCAGGAAGCAACTGCCTATCTTCACTCATTCTGTTGAATCTGCATAGTCACTGATACAGTTCTGCGACGGGCTCTTTCTTTTTTTCTGACTACAAAGACTAATATTATCATATGCTTGATTAGTCACTTTTTACATTATGTCGTTGCTGGTGAGGGTGGTGATGACCATTTGGCTTATCACTAGTTTAAGTTTACAGCTTACTAGTGCTGCCTGCAACTGCTCTGACTTCAATAACCCTTTGCCAACATGCTGAATCTTATCTTCCAAAGTCAGGGCATTGGATATTTCTGGCAGCAGCTGCTGCCCTCTTTGTGCTTTTGTTTTCTTGTCTCTATTTTTGCTCTGTATTCCTTCCTTTTGCGCTGATGCTATTGATTTTGGCGAACAAAATAGAAAAAGAAAAGCAATGTGTGGGAATAGCTCAGTGATGATGATGTTTGGTATGTGGGGCGCTGAACTGTACGGTCATCATCGCCCCTACAAACTTCCAAATTTTTCACACTCCAATGTTTTACGCAGTCCAATCTAGCCACTGTCACGAATAATGAGGACAACACAAACACCCAGTCCCAAGGCAGAGAAAATCCCCAACTCGACTGAGAATCGAACCTGGGACCCCATGTTCCAGAGGCAGCAACGCTAACCATTAGACCACGAGCTCTGGACGAGCAGCTCACTGATAGGGGCGTTGTTGCGGAAGGGGAGGGGGGGGGGGGTAGTGGGGCACTTTAGCCAGGCCTCGGGACTCAAGCCCTTCCCACCTTTTCTCCGCCAACCTGAAGCTGACTGTCACCGTTGTTATTAACTGCTTCTAGTAAAATGCATTTCCTGTTCTGTACAAGTATTTGGATACCGGTACTTCTGTTATGCTTCTAACTAATTCTGTTTTCATATTTGTCCAATATTTCATGTTCATGTTTGTTTTCTTTGTTTAAACGTAAGTTAACTGTACATGCAGAATATTCAATAAGTTACTGTTATGCGTTGATAAAATAAATGTCTTGTATCAAAGTCTGGTGATAGAAGAGTCTCTGGTTCGAATTTCACTCTCAGCAATTTTTTGTACATTCATTTACATTCTACGTTTTTGTCAAGCGGAAATTATAATACACAAACATTGAATAACAATTCTCTAATTAAAATACATAATTATATTTTCAACTACATGTCACATAAAACATATTTAGATTCGATAGATACATGTTAAATGACTTATTTATATCAATAATACGGTAGAATTAAATTTCATTCTGCAGCACAGTGTGCACAGAAAGGAATGTTCCTCGCAGATTAAAACCAAATTAATATACCAAGAAGTTTCATCAATAATACTGGCGCATTCTGTACGATCCTTCCTCGATGGAATGAAGAAAGAAGAAATTAGTCGGCGTTAGCAGCAAACATAGAGATATAGAACTCCCAGAAAAATGCATTTGCAATTGACAAGTAAACTGTTTTTAGAGACCTTTTGAATTTTTATGTACTAGATTCTGATAGATGACTACTGTGAGGGCTTCCTGACATGATAATTGATCCGTTTTCACGTTACTCACAACGACTAAATTTCGTGCACGTGGCTACCAGAATTTATGAAGGCTGTGTCGTCCAGTCCTTGCTTGTAACTTGAAGTTTCAATATCAATTTTATCACGATTCACAACACTGGGCTTTATTTCTGTTTCCGAATTACCACTGACTGTTGACGTGGAGAAATTGTAAGCACATATTTATATGCATGCATGCATGTCCGAAGTAGCTTTACATCGTAATTCGGATTGATACAGGCACTGCAATATTAGGAGGACCAGATACAGACGTACAAAAGAGAGGAAAAACAGCCTAAAAAAAGAGGACACAGTTACAGAAAAGAGGACACATGGAAACATACGTTCAAATTTAATAAATGAATTAATTAATAGACATAGCATACATTCCTTAACTCTTATTGGTACTTCTTTGAAGATCGAATTTTCTTTAGAAGTGTAGGCTTGCTTAGCAAATAATTGTAAAAAGATATACAAGAAAATTTTTTAAAATTATACTGGACCATCAAAATACCTTTAACAGATTCAAGATACAACCTCTTCCTGTCATCAGTCCACTGTGTGGTAATTAGCGAAAATACTCTTTCTGCATATGCATTGTGCCCTGATATACTGAAAAAGTATTCTGCAAGTTTTAACAGTTCTGAATGACAATCAACAGACTTACTTTCACAAAAATACTAGGCCATTTTTTTACCAAAAGATTAATTCAGGATCATTACTGTTCTATCCTGTTTCAAAAATGTCTAAAATTACAGAATTCATAAAAACAATTTACATCTTCAATTTCAAAAGCTTTACATTTGTCTTGTAAATACAAAAGGCTTTTTTCAACATCACTTTAGTGAACACCTTTTCTAAGAGACTTAATTGGAAACAGGAGAAGTCGTCAGATATATAGAGCTATCATTTTAAATATTCATGGCACGATTGATACAGCAACATAAGTGGTAGAACAACCTTTGTACCACTCCACTCTCCATTGTTGCCAAATTTATTCAAGATGGTGGATCCAAGATGGTGGTGATAGATATGGCAATATTGCAATGACATCATGGCAGGAAGTTCACATTTTGGCGGGAAAATAGGTCAATTGGGCAAGGCTACCTCCACTAACCTAACCCCCTCGCCTCCCCTCTCCCCTCCCCTCCTCCAGAAAGTGGCGGGAAGTTCAAACTCCATCAGGACAATGCAACACACCACAGCTACCACCACTAACCTAAGAAAATGGCAGGAAAAAAGGGCACTTGGGCTACCTCCACTAACCTAAGTCAGCCAACATCCACCTCTTCCTAGGAACTGGTGGGAAAAGGACTCAGCCTATGCTGGATGGAATGGATGTGGGTCTTTATTTAAACAATTAGACACAGTACCTCCATCCAGTGCGTTCACCAGGAGGTCCGGAGTCCTAGTATAAGGTACTGCCAACAGAGAGCAGCGTCACCCCTCTTGTGACATAATCCAATATAGCGGTCTGGGATGGGGGAAAATGGCGGGAAAAGGACGTAGCCTGTTCTGGGCTGCTGGAGAGAGGTAGGAGTGTACTTTATTTATTTCTGGATGGATTTGACATTGTGTACTTATTACACTATGAAATGCCACAGTACCGCATGACATTGAAAATAGGTACAACATACTTCATTATTCTTGTCAGTACAACATATTTTTTCCAATAATAACTCAATTTCAATTAATACAGCGAAGCCGAATACCAGTGTGGGAAAGAATGACAATTTATTTATTTAATTGATCACATGTGCACTCCCACAAAATAAATCCCTACATCCAGTTTGGTGAGATCTGTGAAATGAATGAATGTATGGTCGTCTGCTAACCGCAGATAGTGAATGTGAATATATGATCATCTTTGAGATGTTCTTTTGGTTACCTTTGGTGAAACCAAAGAGATGAAACTTACTAGAGCTTTGAGCGCCTGAAATGTGGCTGACCAATACAGTAGCAAGGTGCTCCCCCACTTCGGCAGAGGTGCGAGAGGACCTGAAGAACAGCCATGTTTCGGCACTCTGCCGCGGGATCTAGTGTTGGTAAGACCTGTCTTAGGTGTGCTCTGTAAAGACAAAAGAGTGGAGACACGGTATGCATGTGAAATACTTAAGAGTAGTTTGGAATAATAATTTGTCTATTTCAGGAACTTTGGTGGTGAGAATTAAATGTCAGGCAGGTAATATTAAGGGGATCGTAGTAATCTTCAGAAGTGACCAACGGTCGCAATGAAACTACGTGTAGCAATAAGTTGAAATACTTCCAAGTGCTTAAGTTAAGCTGAATTACTAGCGTGTCTACTAAAAGTTGGAAATATTTAAGAAATGGCGTGTGCAGGACTTGAAATTAGAGGCGAGTACTTCCATGTGGTGAGTCTCAATCTGTGTATGAGACAAAGGATAAAGAGAAGTACTCGTCCATGTTATCAGTTGAGGACTCGCGTGTGTGATGAATATGTTCTTAATATTACTTTTGCGTGTTATGTTTCCATGTGACGCTTGATTCAAACTATAATACTCTGAGAGAGAAGCAAGGTGAGTCAGCCGTCTATCCAGCAACGCCACTTGGCTTGCGTTGCACAGGAATACGTGCATATATCCTCCAGAGTTCATAGTAGGAAAGAAAATTTACGAAGTTGGGCAGTGTCATGTGAAACTGGGATAAATACTAATTGAAGTGGGAAAGCTGAAAGTGATAATGTTGTGACTATTCCTTGAGTTGTATTCCATATTGCAGTGTGGTGTATGTCATGTGATTTAAGTATGTGTGGTTTGCATGGGAGAGTAGCAAGGTAGTTTCAGAGGTAGTGGGTTATGCATGTTCCTTTTGTACCGCTCAGTCTCGAGGAAAGTTTTGTGATGATGGTTGTGAGAGTCGAAGTGTGCGATATAGCAAAAGATCCACCATCCTATCCAGAAAATGCACTGTAGCATTAAATAATTACGAGACCATAAGATAGAGAATCACCAATGTAAAGCCATGCCCCACTGGGCGTAATTTCTCATGTTGTTATAGAATTTGTATGTTTAGGTTATAGAATTTATCAGAATGAATAAGATAGTGAAAAGAAAAACATTGGTGGCCTTTTCCTTCGAATAGTGTGTTGCCATGATACCCAGAATTTATAATGTGTGCACCATTCATATGCAGTGCGATGGCCACATGTTGATCAAAGCCGTTGAATAAGATCGAAAATGTGGTATTGCCAGTGCGTAGTGAACAGTCAGAGTTGTGTAAATTACCTATAGTCAGATGTGCATTTCCATTGCGCAATATCCAAGCAAGAGAATAACTTTTAACTTAATTGTGAGTACTAGAGTTCATGTTACTTGATAAATAAAAAATGAATCCACTCGCTTGGCAGACCACTCATTTTGCAGGCCTGACTGCTTGATGCCACAGTATGAGCAAGGCATGCGGGTACCTCTCATAATTCGACCCTGCCAGTATTTTGCTGTTAGGGTTTGCTGTTTAGATTTTTTTTTTGATGGAATATATTGTGATAGCGCTAAGAAGTAAAATTTTTTGTGTTTGCAATTTCTTTCTGGATTGGTGAGGATCTTTTATTTTTTTTATGTAATTAATTGCTATATCGTCCAAGGCTTGAAGATCGTTGTATATTTTTTTTTTTTTTTGCATAATGTCCGTAGTAACTAGGTCGCAGTCGAAAAGTGTAGTCACCATGTAGGAGAGTGATTATGGGGTTAACGTAGCAGTCGAACAGGAAGTAGGTGTCGTCCTTAGGTTAATGAGCGAGAACGGCAAACACTCTGAAGGGGCTGAATTGTCCAGCGGACCGCGGCTAGGTGATCCTTTAGGCAGCGGGCTTTGTCCACAATCGGGGGCTTTTCCCAACGACGCGGGCGTGCTGGGACTAGGTCCGGTATGCAGTGAAAGTGTAGCTACCCTTAGCGAAGCTACGGTTTCTCAGGTGAGCGAGGTGAGCGCACCGAAAGTAGCAAATGACAATGTGCTACTGCAGTTTTTACAGAGGATGGATAGAGATTATAAGGAAAGATTGGAAGCGATGGATAAAAGTAATAAGGAAAGATTGGAAGCAATGGATAAGGGAAATAAAGAGGCAATGAGGAAGCTACACACAGTTATCGATGAGCGTCTGTCAGCAGTTGATAATCGGTTAGATAAGGGGGAGAAGAATCTGGGTGTGTTGAAGTAAGTATGTGACGCCGTGAAAGAAAAAGCCAATAATTTGGAGGTACGAATAATTGCAATAGAGAGTGATATTACAGAACGTAGGGACGTGTTGCCGGATGAGCGAATCAAAGAGGTAGTGGAGGACTTACTTGCAGATAAACAAAGGGCGTTAGACAGCGTGGAAGCTCAAGTCACCCGGCAGGAAGCGGCGCTAAATAAACTCAGGGATGAAGTTGCGGAGGTAGTGGTCAGAATGAATACGATTAGCGCAGATGTAGAAAAGATCGGTATAAGAGGCGAAACAGGCTCTGATAGTACGCAGTGAGAGGTTTATGCCGACCAGGAGGAGATACAATCACTATTACAGTTTAAAGAGGAACAATTAGAAACAAGTAGGAAACATAGGGAAGAACTAGCACAGTTGCAATTAGCGTGCAGAAGCGAAGGTGAAACGCCACCAGGTAGATTGCAGAGGGAGAGTGAGATAAATTCAAAAAACGAAAATAAGCAGAAAGAGGAAGACGAACTCAGAGAGTTAGAAGAACGGTTGTGTCGGATAAAACACGTGGCAAACCCAACTGGGTATAGTCCAAGGTCGGAAAACATAAACGCGGAAGAAGAATGTAGGAGGCACTTCGTGTCGGTACAAACGTACACTTGTTTTCCGGATCCTGATAACTACCAACATCCATGCCTGTGGGTGTCTCAATTTCAAGATTCATTACCTTCATCGTGGGGACCGCTCCTCAAAATGAAGTATGGGTGTAACCATTTGAGGGACGAGGCTAGAGCGAAAATGCAGGAAGTTATTAAAGACTGTAGTAGCTACAAGATATTTTGTGGCAAGTTTTTAAATGAATTCTGGTCGAAAAGTAAGCAGGACCAGGTTAAGCAAAGCATATTGATGATGGCAAATTGTAACGAAGGTGGTATAAGAGATCCAATGGCGTGCTATCAGGAAATGCTGAGACGAAATAGGTATTTGGATGTGCCATACGAAACTGGGGAGCTCATTAGGATCTGTATAACGAAGTTTCCAGTGAGACTGCGCAGAAATATAGTGATAGCAGGCAGAGGCTTAGACGATTCCGCGTCATTTCAGCACTTGTTACAGGAACTGGGTAATGAGAGCAACATTGTGAACGGAGACACGACTCATAGGTCAGACAGAGTCGAGGATAGGAACAGCAGAAACTATCAGACTGACAGGAGAGCATGGAATCAGAGGAATGACGGAAATGGAAGATGGCGAGGAAATAGGGGGCAGAATTCATGGGGATATCGACCGGCAAACCGGGAAAATAGAAGATGGGACAGAGATGGAAGAAGAAGGGAAAATGAAAATGATGGGCGAAGAGAGGATAGGCAGTCATTGGGTTCACGACAGGACAATCACTGTCACAATGACGGAGGGACAAGAAGATGACTACAAGAGTCTGTTAGAGGAGGTAGGAGATGTGTGGAGTGAAGTCCACCCAATAATTAGCGTAGAAATAAATAATGTAATCGTACCATGTGTCATCGACACAGGCAGTGTAATGAGTGTTTTGAGGGAAGATGTGTTTAAGTGTTGTAGTCTTACAAAACCATGGCCAACGTTGCCTTTGCAAAGGACAACAGTGAGAGGGACAGTTACAGGAAAGGAAATTGAGGTGAAGTTACAAGCGCAGGTAGACTTTGTGTGCCAGGCGAATAGGTTTAGTACAGTGTTCATGATTGTGTCGTCACTAACTGTTGAAGGGATATTAGGCGTAAATTTTTTGAACCAATATAAAGCAGTCGTTAACATGAGAAATGGTTCGATGGAGTTGAAACGAGATTCGGAGGAAATTACATTAAGATTCGACGATTGCTTATGTGCTAAAGATAACGCACACTTAGCATTATGTCTCGCGGTAAAGTCCGGTGGACAGGCACAGAATAAGGGGTTCGAACAAGAGAAGGAGGAAATTCATAAATGTTTGGAGGAGGATATCAAGGAGAAAATACGGCATTTACGAGGGACCACGGTCTACGGCGAATTGCAGAAAATTTTATACGAGAACAGGAAGGTATTTAAACATGATGCGGGTACAATAAGAAATTTTGTGTATAGATTCAAAGTCAAGCCCCATAAACAGTTTAGGGCCCAAGTGTACCCGATACCTGTTGTGTACAAAGAAGGAGTAGAAGCTGAGATCGAAAGCATGCTACAAGGGATTATCGAACCAGCATCCAGCCCGTACAACAGTCCTTTAGTTTGTGTTGAAAAAAAGGATGGGACAATTAGATTAGTTTTGGACGCAAGAAGGATTAATAAGATAATAGAGTCAGAGACAGATCGGCCACTGACACTTGACGAATTGCTACAAAAGTTTCACGGGATCAGAGTTCTCAGCTCAGTTGAGAATGAGTTTCTGGCAGGTGGAGTTAGATAGGGGGTGTA
Organism: Schistocerca piceifrons; assembly: GCF_021461385.2. NCBI lineage: Eukaryota > Metazoa > Arthropoda > Insecta > Orthoptera > Acrididae > Schistocerca > Schistocerca piceifrons. Next base: position 578,695,155 of record NC_060149.1, read on the forward strand.
GAAAATACACTGCTTTCTTGTGCTGCGGGAAATCGTATCAATTTCGGAAACTACCATTTGGGTTAAATGTATCATCCGCGGCATTTATCAGAGTGCTAAATACTGTCATTCCTAATGAAATAAAAGATAAGGTATCGCAGTACGTGGATGATGTCCTGATAGCAGAAAGAAACTGGGAAGACCACAATAGAACGTTAAGCATATTGCTCGGTGCATTGGAGAGACATGGGGCAACCGTGAATTTGGGAAAGTCAGAATTTGGACGAAAAGAAATCGAGTTTCTAGGTCACATTGTGACACCAGAGGAAATAAGACCAAATCCAGACAAACTCGAAGCAATCAGAGATTTTCCGGTGCCAAGAACAAAACGTCAGCTACGGGGTTATTTAGGATTAATCAATTTTTACAGGAGGTTTATTAAGATTGGGGGTGCAGCGACACCCAGACAATGTCAGCTGACTGGAAAGAAAACGGTATGGAATTGGGACCCTGTCGCGCAGGAAGAGTATGAGGCATTAAAGAAGGCACTGCTATCGGCACCTCTTCTCGGGCATCCAGACCTAGGGAAAGAGTTTTGTATGGCCACGGACAGTTCCCGTAGTGGACTTGGGGTAACATTGTTCCAAGAGCAAGAGCAAGGAGGAGAAGTAAAATTAGACGGTAACTGAGCTTGAAGCTTTGGCAATAGTATGGGGTTTTAGTAAGTTTAAATACTATTTGTATGGGAGGCATACTAAAATCTATACTGACCACAAGTCACTACAGTTTCTGATGTTGGCCAAACTTAACCATAGACGACTTGCTAGGTGGGCACTCTATTTACAGGAGTTTCAGTTTATGGTCATGTATATTCCTGAGCCACAGAATATAGTGGCAGATGCGTTGTCAAGGAACCCAGTAGGTCATGATCAATGCTTTGATGAGGAGGTAAACGAGAACAGATATGACATATTGTATATGCGGGGCGTGCCGTTCGAGAGATACATAGGGGCGGTAGTCACAAATATCGCGAAAGAGCAGGATAAAGACGCGTCATGGAGAATGGTGAAGAACAGAGTTAGAGCGAACTTAGATGCTAATATAGCGCGCTTTTATACAATTCAGAACGGGGTCCTTTTCTACCGTAGAAATCCGAACACACAGGACTGGGTGTTGTGTATACCAAATGAAATAGTCAACAAGCTGATCTGGTACACGCACCTAAGTTACGGGCATTACGGGGCAAGGAAATGCTGTAAGAAGTTAAGGGAATCAGTTTATTTCATTAGTATGGAGAGGAGGATCAAGAACGTGCTTGGTAGTTGCACATTGTGCCAGAAGGCAAAATCGTTAACTATCTCATGCAAAGCACCGCTTTTTCCGATAGTGCCAGGTAGATTGAGGGAATTCGGAGCAACAGATTTGTTTGGCCCGCTACCTAAGTCAGTGCAGGGATATAGATATGTTTTAGTAGCAGTGGAATTGGTGTCAAAGTATGTGACTTTTACCGCATTGAAACGTGCGACGGGAAGGACGGTAGCAGCAACGATCGTTAAAAGCTTTTTGCGAGAAGTAGGAACTGCAGAAAAGTTCATAGCTGACAATGGACCACAATATAGATCCAGACAATGGCTAACCACACTGAAGAGAAGAAGGATAAAACCGGTGTTCATATCCCGATACCACGCTGCAAGTAACCCCAGTGAAAGAGTGGTAAAAGAACTGGGAAAGTTGTGTAAGATCTATTGCCATAGGCAACATAGAAGTTGGAGTATTTTTCTCAAAGATTTTCAGGACATCCTCAATGAGCTACCACATGGGGCAACTGGTTTATCACCAATTACGGTACTAAAGAATGAACCACCACCAGATCGAGTCAGGGAGCCGGTAGATTTTCCTCGATCAGGAAAGCAGAGGCACACAGAAATTGTCAAGGTTGCGATATAGCGTATTAAGAAAGCACTAAGGATAGGCAGGAGAAGCAGAAAGGAAAGATCCGTAAGATCGAATTGACAGTAGGAGACAAGGTTCTAATTAAAACTCATCGATTATCAAAGAAGCACATATTCCTAACTAGCAAATTCTTTACGGTGTATAGTGGACCATTCAGAGTGAGGCGGATTGTCCATAAAAATACTGTACTGATTGAGACGATCAAGGGAAAACAATATCGTGGGCTTCATCACATTTCTAACATCAAATTATGGAAAAGTTAAGGATAGACCGAAAGTAGGCAATTTATGGTAGATAGTCAGTGTATTTATTTGTGGTGTGTAACGTTGCGCAGGGTCAAATCGAACATAAGAATTTTCAGGCGGGATGTCAGGAAGTATGACGGAATACACTGGTCGAATGAGTCATGAACAGGAGTCGACAGAGTGGTGTATGTACGTATTTTTTGTCATATGAATAAGTATCAAGTAGAAACGACGTGATGATTAATGAGTGGATAAAGATGGTAGATAGAGAGAGAAACGACGTGATAAATAGTAGTGGATAAAGGTGATATTTAAGGAGAGAAGCGACGTGAAGCAGTGTGATTAATAAAGAGAGATTCGACGTGATGAAACAGTGGTAAATGAAGGTGAGTAGAATTAATAATGTGGAGATGTCTTAGATGTATGTTACAGAGAGGCCTGTGCATGCTGCAATCGAGATTGATGCGAATGGCGAAGGAAGACCAGCAAATGATGGAGTAATGGACGGACGGAGAGCCGAAATACGAATGAAGAGATGAGGACAACTGCACAACGTGAAAGGACATAAAGGGAGTATGAAATCCAGATGGTGAACGTTGTGGAATACTGACGTAAGGTGTAATATAAGTGTAAATCTAATTCTTACCATAACATTTGCAATGTGAAAAAAATAATTTTTGTTGTTGATGTTGAAGCCTGGTACCAGTATAACTAATCAAAACGGTACCAAGAATGTGTACAGTTATTTTGCAGGATGAATAATTTGTGTATTTTTTGTTCTTAGATGAAATGTCGCAATTCTAAAGTGATATTTAGCAGGATGAATAATCCGTAAAGTGAAGGCAGAGGTAAGATAGAGAGAGAATCGACGTGATAAATAGTAGTGGATAAAGGTGATATTGTTCTTAGATGAAATGTCACAGTTCTAAAGTGATATTTAGCAGGATGAATAATCCGTAAAGTGAAGGCAGAGGTAAGATAGAGAGAGAAGCGACGTGATAAATAGTAGTGGATAAAGGTGATATTCAAGGAGAGAAGCAGAAACGACGTGATGATTAATGAGTGGAAAGAGATGGTAGATAGAGAGAGAAGCGACGTGATAAATAGTAGTGGATAAAGGTGATATTTAAGGAGAGAAGCGACATGAAGCAGTGTGATTAATAAAGAGAGATTCGACGTAATGCAATATGAAAAAAATAATTTTTGTTGTTGATGTTGAAGCCTGGTACCAGTATAACTAATCAAAACGGTACCAAGAATGTGTACAGTTATTTTGCAGGATGAATAATTTGTGTATTTTTTGTTCTTAGATGAAATGTCGCAATTCTAAAGTGAAACAACTCCATGTGTTATGTGGTTGAGTATAAGGGAGCAAAGGTATGGTATGTTGACGTGAGTGTGGTGGTGTTAAGGTTAGCTGACTCCTAGATCTATTCTGTTGGTGTATTAATGGATTGAATGAGAAGGAACAAGGGGTATACTAAACACCTTTTTCCAAAGCTGTTTCACAGAGGAAGACCGCACTGCAGTTCCTTCTCTAAATCCTCGCACAAACGAAAAAATGGCTGACATCGAAATAAGTGTCCAAGGAATAGAAAAGCAACTGGAATCACTCAATAGAGGAAAGTCCACTGGACCTGACGGGACACCAGTTCGATTCTACACAGAGTACGCGAAAGAACTTGCCCCCCTTCTAACAGCCGTGTACCGCAAGTCTCTAGAGGAACGGAGGGTTCCAAATGATTGGAAAAGAGCACAGGTAGTCCCAGTCTTCAAGAAGGGTCGTCGAGCAGATGCGCAAAACTATAGACCTATATCTCTGACGTCGATCTGTTGTAGAATTTTAGAACATGTTTTTTGCTCGAGTATCATGTCGTTTTTGGAAACCCAGAATCTACTATGTAGGAATCAACATGGATTCCGGAAACAGCGATCGTGTGAGACCCAACTCGCTTTATTTGTTCATGAGACCCAGAAAATACTAGATACAGGCTCCCAGATAGATGCTATTTTTCTTGACTTCCGGAAGGCGTTCGATACAGTTCCGCACTGTCGCCTGATAAACAAAGTAAGAGCCTACGGAATATCAGACCAGCTGTGTGGCTGGATTGAAGAGTTTTTAGCAAACAGAACACAGCATGTTGTCATCAATGGAGAGACGTCTACAGACGTTAAAGTGACCTCTGGCGTGCCACAGGGGAGTGTTATGGGACCATTGCTTTTCACAATATATATAAATGACCTAGTAGATAGTGTCAGAAGTTCCATGCGGCTTTTCGCGGATGATGCTGTCGTATACAGAGAAGTTGCAGCATTAGAAAATTGTAGCGAAATGCAGGAAGATCTGCAGCGGATAGGCACTTGGTGCAGGGAGTGGCAACTGTCCCTTAACATAGACAAATGTAATGTATTGCGAATACATAGAAAGAAGGATCCTTTATTGTATGATTATATGATAGCGGAACAAACACTGGTAGCAGTTACTTCTGTAAAATATCTGGGAGTATGCGTGCGGAACGATTTGAAGTGGAATGATCATGTAAAATTAATTGTTGGTAAGGCGGGTACCAGGTTGAGATTCATTGGGAGAGTGCTTAGAAAATGTAGTCCATCAACAAAGGAGGTGGCTTACAAAACACTCGTTCGACCTATACTTGAGTATTGCTCATCAGTGTGGTATCCGTACCAGATCGGTTTGACGGAGGAGATAGAGAAGATCCAAAGAAGAGCGGCGCGTTTCGTCACAGGGTTATTTGGTAACCGTGATAGCGTTACAGAGATGTTTAATAAACTCAAGTGTCAGACTCTGCAAGAGAGGCACTCTGCATCGCGGTGTAGATTGCTCGCCAGGTTTCGAGAGGGTGCGTTTCTGGATGAGGTACCGAATTTATTGCTTCCCCCTACTTATACCTCCCGAGGAGATCATGAATGTAAAATTAGAGAGATTAGAGCGCGCACGGAGGCTTTCAGACAGTCGTTCTTCCCGCGAATCATACGCGACTGGAACAGGAAAGGGAGGTAATGACAGTGGCACATAAAGTGCCCTCCGCCACACACCGTTGGGTGGCTTGCGGAGTATAAATGTAGATGTAGAGAGCGGTGCCAGAGTGAAAGGACGTAATCGGAGACTGGAATGCTATCTCCAAAACAACCCCATGTGTTATGTGGTTGAGTATAAGGGAGCAAAGGTATGGTATGTTGACGTGAGTGTGGTGGTGTTAAGGTTAGCTGACTCCTAGACCTATTCTGTTGGTGTATTCATGGATTGAATGAGAAGGAACAAGGGGTATTAATTTCAGTCTGTCACAAGCACAAAGGTGCGTTGTATATTGTAGTTTTAGAATCAACAGTTTCTTAAATTTTCACTGTGATAGGATGTTAAAGTAGTCTACTACTTGATATTGTAATTGTGAGCTGTATAGATTGTTTCCTATTCCTTTTTTGTTTTTTTGGACACTTTCATGTTTTGTATGAGGGACGACAGGTACAGCTGTATATAGAAAAGGGATAAATGTTGATGTTGTATGTGTAGAAAACTAGGGAGTATGATTTTATGTATTTTTAGAACAAAGATTCTTTTATTACCAATGTATCTAATAGATCATACATGTAATCAATGAGTATTTAAATACTGTAAGAATATCCTTTTGTCTGTAATGTTGCGAGATGCACGGAAGGGTCTGACTGATTGGGTGTCGTAGCGCTGAGGTGCTACGAGAACACGCCCATACTGCTAGCGGGGGGCCAAGCTGACGTCGCAATGGGAGAGGCGACAGAGCCGCGGCACTCCCCACTCCACTGCCGGTCAAGGTACACTCCACGCGCCCAATACAGCAGGTCAACGGCCTGGGGCGACACGCACGTACCATTGGCCATTCATAAGTTCCGCCACTCTTACAATTGGAGGCAGTATACCAGAGAGGCAACAGCGGGTGGTTTTTTTCTGCTAAACGGCTCGCGCGGCGGCGGCGCGACGGCAGAATGAACGACGCATGGCAGAGTCCGGCGGGAATTTTTTAACAGCAACTATTAACTAGTACTGGACTGTGGAGCCGTGAAACAAGATGACTGCTCGTATGTCTCCATAAGGTGGAAAGCGAAGGACTGGTGTTTCCACGTTGTCAGTGGTGGAAAAGATTTTGTCTTTAGCAGACAGGACGATTGCCTTGTTTTGTCTTGACCACTGAATGGTGGGATCCATAAACTTTTGGCAGTGACTTGTTAAGTGTGCTTTGTAAATTGCATGTGGGACGCTTGTTATACTTAAAGAGGACAGTTGTCGTATGGTGACTAATTATTGTCTGAACGCAAGAAACTAAAGTGGGACATTGACATTTGCATTTGTAGTAGGAGACATTTCTTTAATTGGTGCGGGAATAAGTGCTGTTTGTTGGAACTTACGACTTTTAATTACACCATGAACTGAAAGAACAGAACTGTGGGTAATAGTAGTTGTAGGGCAATTTCTGGACAACCAGTTCGTGTGGATGGTAATCTGAGAGTGACTATGACATTTATGTTTGATGTGAGATACAGTTTACTGTTCAGTGTGTGTTCAAAATGCCGATTTGAGTGACTCTAAGACTTTCGTCCGGGTAACCATGGGAGAGCTTTGACACCGAGACAGTGTTTTTAGGAAAACTATCAGCAACTTTTTGACCCCAAGAAAATCACAGAATGAAATGATTCCGTGTGACTCACAAGATAGGGAATAATGTATTTGTACTTGCTATTGTGTAACTTTTTTATATGTTTCATTCCTGAAGGGACAGCAAGTGTAATTGTATTTCATTAACATTTGTGTTTGGAATAGTTAGTGTTTTTTTTGTTTGTTCTGGGTTATCAAGTTCACGTAGCATGTTTATTAGAATATTTGGTACAATGATACTTTAACTATTAGCCTGTGACGTAATACTAACGTAGCAGCTCTTGTTGCATTGGTCAGTAACGTTGTCACAGGGGACAAGAGTTTGCATTGCACAACAAATATCGGAATTAACTGATGCATTTTGATGTCGTGGACAGTAATGATCTTGTTGGTGTGTTGACTGAAGCCACATTATCACAGTGGTGATATTTCACATTAAAGTGTAACGAAGGCTAGTTGATATGAAAGTTCTTGTCGTCTGAATGTGTAACAACAGAGAAATGAGCAGTAGAGTAAGATACAAGAGCTACTGGTGGATTCAAGCACTTATTGCTAACTATTTACTGCGTGTATTGATCAAAGTTGATGGACTGACTAGCTCAGTAGCAGGTATTTGTACTGATGGACAAGGATAAGGTTAAACTCACAGTCGAGTAGTGGTGGCAATTGCTTAAGTGATGATAGTTAATGAGGTATGACATGATGTCTTAGATGAACTATATTACGTAACCAGTATGTAACTTGTGGTATATTTCATTGCTTTTCTTCTCAGTTTTATTTCTCTGTAGGTTTGATGTATATTTTAGAGTAATGGTATGGAGCCTGACATTCTGCGTGTAACTAGTGTACGCAGTGTTTTTCTTTTGTTGATTTTGTTTTGTATTTACACTTTGCTGTGTAAAGGTTTATACCCCCCAATTTATGAATGTCAGATTACTTGCTCTGTGTTTGGACGGTGAGTTATTTAAAATTTTATGAGTACAATTAGTGTTTTTTTATTTGTTTTAGAATTATTGAAGTTTGGATTACTCCTAAAAATAACGGAGATCCCGGTAACTAAGCAAATTTTTATCTCACCATTATTTTTTATTTGTATGATGTAATGATTTATTTGTCATTTGGGTTGTTGTAAATATGTATGTGTACGTTACTCCAGATTGTGGAGAGGACAATAATGCAACAACTGTGTCAATAATTTGGTAAAGTAACAGCGTTTGGTCGTCTATTTGAGGTCACCAGGGGCTAAGGTCTCCTCCTGGTTATTATGATGACTTGCTACGTTTGTTCTAATACAGCTTTCTTTAAAAAATGTTCGGAACTACCCTCGCATTGCAATGATAGTACCGTGCCATTTTTTTCTGCATGGGTAGCCGGTGGTGAAAGGGTACAGTACCGCCCGACATTGAAAATAGGTACAACATACTTCATTATTCTTGTCAGTACAACACATTTTTTGTAATAATAACCCAATTTCAATTAATACAGCAAAGCCAGATACCAGTGTGGGAAAGAATGACAATTTATTTATTTAATTGATCACATGTGCACTCCCACAAAATAAATCCCTACATCCAGTTCGGTGAGATCTGTGAAATGAATGAATGTATGGTCGTCTGCTAACCGCAGATAGTGAATGTGAATATATGATCATCTTTGAGACGTTCTTTTGGTTACCTTTGGTGAAACCAAAGAGATGAAACTTACCAGAGCTTTGAGCGCCTGAAATGTGGCTGACCAATATGGTAGCAAGGCGCTCCCCCACTTCGGCAGAGGTGCGAGAGGACCTGAAGAACAGCCATGTTTCGGCACTCTGCTGCGAGATCTAGTGTTGGTAAGACCTGTCTTAGGTGTGCTCCGTAAAGACAAAAGAGTGGAGACATGGTATGCATGTGAAATACTTAAGAGTAGTTTGGAATAATAATTTCTCTATTTCAGGAACTTTTGTGGTGAGAATTAAATATCAGGCAGGTAATATTAAGGGGAGCGTAGTAATCTTCAGAAGTGACCAACGGTCACAATGAAACCACGTGTAGCAATAAGTTGAAATACTTCCGAGTGCTTGAGTTAAGCTGAATTACTAGCGTGTCTACTAAAAGTTGGAAATATTTAAGAAATGACGTGTGCAGGACTTGAAATTAGAGACAAGTACTTCCATGTGGTGAGTACTGTATGAGTCTCAATCTGTGTATGAGACAAAGGATAAAGAGAAGTACTCGTCCATGGTATCAGTTGAGGACTCGCGTGTGTGATCAATATGTTCTTAATATTACTTTGCGTGTTATGTTTCCATGTGACGCTTGATTCAAACTATAATACTCTGCGAGAGAAGCAAGGTGAGTCAGCCGTCTATCCAGCAACGCCACTTGGCTTGCATTGCACAAGAAGACGTGCATATATCCTCCAGAGTTCATAGTAGGAAAGAAAAATTACGAAGTTGGGCAGTGTTGTGTGAAACTGGGATAAATACTTATTGAAGTGGGAAAGCTGAAAGTGATAATGTTGTGACTATTCCTTGAGTTGTATTCCATGTTGCAGTGTGGTGTATGTCATGTGATTTAAGTATGTGTGGTTTGCATGGGAGAGTAGCAAGGTAGTTTCAGAGGTAGTGGGTTATGCATGTTCCTACCGCTCGGTCTGGAGGAAAGTTTTGTGATGATGGTTGTGAGAGTCGAAGTGTGCGATATAGCAAAAGATCCACCATCCTATCCAGAAAGTGCACTGTAGCATTAAATAATTACGAGACCATAAGATAGAGAATCACCAATGTAAAGCCATGCCCACTGGGCGTAATTTCTCATGTGTTATTGTTGTAGGTTATAGAATTTGTGTGTTTAGGTTATAGAATTTATCGGAATGAATAATATAGTGAAAAGAAAAACATTGGTGGCCTTTTCCTTCGAATAGTGTGTTGCCATGATACCCAGAATTTATAATGTGTGCACCATTCATATGCAGTGCGATGGCCACGTGTTGATCAAAGCCGCTGAATAAGAACGAAAATGTGGTACTGCCAGTGCGTAGTGAACAGTCAGAGTTGTGTAAATTACCTATAGTCAGATGTGAGTTTCCGTTGCGCAATATCCAAGCAGGAGAATAACTTTTAACTTAATTGTGAGTACTAGAGTTCATGTTACTTGACAAATTAAAAATGAATCCACTCGATGGCAGACCACTCATCTTGCGGGTGCCTCTCAACTGATACAATACACTCACCATGACGTGCTTGGTGTCACATTAAATAGTCTACAGACCTGCAAAACTACTCGTAAATAATGCAGTCTACTGATGTACAGACACACAAACAACTCGTAAATTACCGAAATAATACACTACACAGCGTACAGAAATGCAATCTACTCGTAGATCACCGAAATAATGCATGTGCAACCCTATGCAAACACTCTCACAACGCTTAACAACCGAAAATAATGCAGTGCATAAACACGTATGCATGTAAAAACCGCTTTCGAACTATCATCAATCGCAACGTATCAGCGAAATGTTCCAACGCGTGGCCAGTGCTTCCCAGAATAACATCGACTGCTTTCTCTCTCGCGATCCTAATGGAACAGCCCGTCAATTGCTTATCAACCCCTTCTCGGTACGGCTGGACCCAGCGGAGGTTAGAGTCCTCCCTCGGGCATGGGTGTGTGTGTTTGTCCTTAGGATAATTTAGGTTAAGTAGTGTGCAAGCTTAGGGACTGATGACCTTAGCAGTTTAGTCCCATAAGATTTCACACACACACACACACACACACACACACACACACACACACACACACACACACACACCTTCTCGGAATTCGTAAAGTGTAACAGAAATAGTTAACCGTCGCTTATGTTGTAGCTTTCATGATGTCTTAGTTTGTCTGAATGAAAATTCTTGTCCTAACAGGACCTGTTAACGAAATAAGCCCAGAATAACACCGATTGCATTCTTCCTGATGGTCCCAACGAGGCATCACGTGTTACTCTTCCTGGAAATCGTAATATTCTGTTTTCAACATATGTCTCAGAAACGGTAAACTTCTCACCGCTAAAAGCCTTCATCATGTATGTGCACGCTTGCGAAAATACTGTTAATCATAAAAGCATTCTTGTTACTTGGAGAGAGAGAGACGATGGTCGCATCAAGCCCTTCCAGAAATAGTGTCGTTCGATAAAAGCTTCTCATTTGCTGTACATTCAAATGAAGCTCCCTCATTGGTGGCCTCGGTCTACATATAAACCCACAACCAACCTCCATCGTCTTCAGTCCGCTGCTGTCCGCCTTGTTGTGCGTTCCATCATGTCTGTGTGTTTACTTGTTCTTTTCTCTCCGCAATATGAAGATAGGTAGCTGCAGCAAATCTTCAGAGTGTAGCGGCAAGAGGCTTAGAGGTCTGGAGACAGGATTACCAAATGAGTAAATAATTTCTATTTTGAGTACAAAATTTTCGTGTGTATGTTAAATTCACCTTATTAATTCCGTCTTCTTGTTATAGTACAACTCCGGGATTTTGTCTTGGAGTGTGTGGAGAGAGAGGAGGGGGCTGGACCGTGACAGACTCTCGAAGTCAAGCCTCCTATGCTGGGTTCACAGCCAAAATTACCCTGTGAGTATAATTTTCATTGTAATTTGTTCTTGTATAGCAGCGATTCAAAATTTTCTTACTTCATACTTCTTTTTTTTTTTTTTGTACCTCTAGCTCACTTGAAGCAAACGCAAACTGAGCTGGTGGCAGAGCAGCAACACTACGTGGAACAGCCTCCAGCTGTGAATAACCGACAACAACACTCACGTAAGTTCAAATGGTTCAAATGGCTCTGAGCACCATGGGACTCAACTGCTGAGGTCATAAGTCCCCTAGAACTTAGAACTACTGAAACCTAACTAACCTAAGGACAACACACACATCCATGCCCGAGGCAGGATTCGAACCTGCGACCGTAGCGGTCTTGCGGTTCCAGACTGCAGCGCCTTTAACCGCACGGCCAATTCGGCCGGCTCACGTAAGTACAGAAAAAATATCCATGTGTAATCTTCCTATGTACCTCGACATTAAAAAAAAATAAAATTATGTCTCCTCCTATTACAGGAACAGCTCTGGATGAGTTCGATTTGTTGGAGAGGCCGCTGGAGGCTGTTCATCAGGTGCAGGAACAGCCTCCAACAAATAATGAGATGCCCAACCAGCATACTTCTAAGTTAAAAAAAAAAAAGATAACGTTTGTACTTGCCTCTAGTAGTAGTGGTAGTAGTATAGGATGATTTTTTCTGTAACAAATCGTCTTATGTATCTTGTTTGTTGTTTTTGTTGTAGGCGAGACAGACCAATTGCCAGATTTTGAGGAGAACAGACAAAGGCGCTCTGATCTGGCCCTATTATTTGATGATGATTCTTTTGAGTGTTCGGTGGAGTCACTCGTTCAAGTGTTAATGTCCTGGAGCCACAGCGAAAAAGGTAATTACTCTGCTTATAACTATGTGATCGTCAGCATTCTTTCTTTCACTGAGCCAGCAGCGGTAAGCAATGTACTTAAGTATTATTTATTTTATCTCTTCTTCTACAGCGTTCGCGTCTCAGCAACCTCAACATGGCGTTCAAATGGTTAAAATGGCTCTGAGCACTATGGGACTTAACATCTATGGTCATCAGTCCCCTAGAACTTAGAACTACTTAAACCTAACTAACCTAAGGACATCACACAACACCCAGCCATCACGAGGCAGAGAAAATCCCTGACCCCGCCGGGAATCGAACCCGGGAACCCGGGCGTGGGAAGCGAGAACGCTACCGCACGACCACGAGATGCGGGCTCAACAGGGTGTGGCGCGCATCCGGTGGTGGCTAACCATCTTCCTCACAAAAGCGGCACCTGGTAAGGCACGCATCGCCTAAAAGTGCGCCGCTACTCGCTGTGCGAGAAGCCGCTGCCGCCGCCGCCGCCGCCGCCTTGGCAGCCCCGCTCTGGCGTCCGTAGGCCGAGCAACGAACCACTACCCCTCAAGTTATCGTGTCGGGTCTACAACAGCATGGGGAGCCATCGCCGCAGCCTGACCGGGTAACACCGCAAAATCCTTCTCCGTCATCATCATCATCATCATCGTATGAACCTTGTCAGAATCGGCGTTCTTAGGTAAGTTAGGTTTAAGTAGTTCTAAGTCTAGGGGACTGATGACTTCAGATGTTAAGTCCCATAGTGCTCAGAGCCATTTGAACCATCCTAAGTCTGGGTATGTGTGCTTCACCGCATACCGACTTGCCCCTCCCCAACACCATCATCAATGGGGTGGACTCAAAATAGTATTAATACTAATATAGATGATCCTGTGTCTAGTCTCAGTTCTCTTTCCCGTCCTTTTAGTGAAAGGCATCAGGTCAGTGATACCATACCACAGTTACAGTACTCGTTGATTGGAGACGCTTTTGAGGAGCGAATCTCGTTCACGAGGACCGAGAACGCGGCAGGAGGGTATCGCGACACTGTTGGTTTTCTAAGGGAGTGCTTTCCTGTCGTGAAAACGGAGCTCCTCAAGGTAGTCAATGATCCGCGGTATCCCGCCATTAAATGCAGTGCGGTGCTTTGCAACGAATTATCGCCACCCCCCCCTCCCTCCCCACCTTGAGTGCTATACTGGCCCAGTTTTTCGAGATGAGATGTAAGTCAGAGGGTCAGCTAAAGCAGTCAGCCGAATACTACATCTGGACATCCATACACATGTCTATGATTCGGTGAATGGGGGGTCTAGCTATATCAAGCTCCATAAAGGTATAGGTAATAAGCAGGCATGTATTAATGTCGAAAATAGAAAGGATCAGGCTTGTTGTGCATGGTCAATCCTGGCTTGCGAAAGATATTACAACTACTGAGTGTCGGAGTACATACGATGTAGGTGATAACATTCGTGGGTTTTATAACTTCGATGGTATCGATTTCCCCGTCAAGATCCAGGACATTCCTAAATTTGAGGCACAGAATACCTACATATCGGTTCATGTTTATGGCCTGGAGAAGAAAAGCAAATCATATGAGCAAGACAAGCATATTGCTATCGGCCCCCTCCATTTCTCAAAATTTGCCGGTAAGCGTGAGCTACATCTAAACATGCTGCTCTTCTCTGCAGGTGATTATTATCACTATGTTTGGATCAAAGACGTGTCCCGACTCGTTTCCGCCCAATTGGGGTTACCGAGTGTGAGAAGAGATTGACGATATAGCACATGATGGAGTGATGAGAGACATCAACGGTAATTATAGGATGTTTAACCCTCGCTGAACGAGAAGACGACCTGAACATCCCACCGTCTGGCTGTTGTAGTCACCCCAGCAGAAAATAAAGAAATTAAAAAAAGTAATAATAAAAATAAAAAGGAATCAAATAAAATGTGATCAATGTATTGTCTCTTTCTTTCTCCTTTTTTTTTAACAAAACGATCAAAGGCGTATTTCAGTTTTCTTCGTTGGCGGAGTATGAAGTTAGCTTCTAGGGTCAAAGTGGCGGTGGCACTAGGTATTGTTTCTGTTTGTGGGATAGATAGGTTTCCGGGGTTAGTGGGAGTGTTAGGAGCCAACGCCTGAAGTTGAAAAAGCCTTGGGGCGAAAGAGTGGTAAGGTGACAGCTTGCGAAAAGCGGGAAATGCCTGGTTCGAGTCCTGGCCTGACACAAATTTTCATTGTCGCCATTCCATTATACAGCTGATGGTAGTTCGTAATAGCAACTGTGAATACATTTAATGTAAAATTGTAAAGAATGTAGCAACCAGTCGCGGAAACATAATTTATTTATCTTGTTGCAAATCGATTTCGACTAATATCAGTCATCATCGATGCATTTTTCTAACCGATACATGCCACAAGTAAAAGTACTGTACTTGGCAGATTTCTGTCATGATATAATTAGCATATTATACACTACTGGGCAGCCAAAAATCCACAATGGCTTCGTCAGGTGCTACATCAACGGTCGTGGAGCGTAAACATATCGTGCGGCATCGTAGGAAATTACATTGTGTGATCTTACTTCATCTCAGGCGTTCTAAATGGCCATTGCTACACACACTTTTTGACGAACATTCTGCTGATTCTTCTAGAAGAGGTACCACTGGATATTCGACTGTGTATGTGGCTGCAACACGACGATTGTCCAGCTCACTCATCCCGTGTTACAACGCAAATACTGAATGGGAACTTTCCTGGACCTTGGATAGGACGAACTTCTGTTGTCGAATGGCTGCGAGGTCCCCTGATTTGGCTTCTCTTGATTTCTTTCTTGGGGGAGCACTCAAATACGCAGCCTATGACGAAGGCCCAACTACGGAAGACGATATGTGTCGTCGAATCGCCAGTGAATGCTCTTCCATATCATTCAGTGTAATTACATCTGTTCATCGTTCTTTCCAACGGCGATTGCAAATGTGCCTTGTAGTCCATGATCAAGAGTTTGAACATATGCTTAAATAAAGGATGAAGTTACTATTCTGGAAGACAAAATTTATGCTACGTGATTTGAGTGGTTACCATATCATTGTTAGTAAATTGTTTATTTCATGTACGTGTATATGAAATTAGATTGCAATGTCAAACAAGTCGACAGCGTGCATTGCACGCAGCTGGTAACACTATCATTACGCACTTTCATTAAGCATGAAACGATGTTTCCTTAAGAATAATATTTATTTCGTTGTGTACAGGTGCCCATCAAAGCATTTTTAATAAAATGTTTAGTTCAACGGATGTACTTCATATGATATTGTTTAAAGCAGTGTAGGTTGAGAGAGTTTTCCGTCAGCTTGTATTTTACCTCTAAGAAGCACAAAGCCACGTGTAGGGAAAGACAGGCCAAATCTTCATTCTACAATTTAGATATTTAATAGAGAGTGGCCGCTTGTTCCGGCGTATAAGCTGGCGAATGAACAGTTAATTTCTCTGTTTCAGCTCACGTAAATCTGGGAGGATACAGAAATGTGAAATAGTTTTCCTAAGTCCTTTGTGACACGCTACAACCGGCCGCTGTGGCCGACCGGTTCTAGGCGCTTCAGTCCGGAACCGCGCTGCTGCTACAATCGCAGGTTCGAATCCTGCCTCGGGCATAGTTGTGTGTGATGTTCTTAGGTAAGTTAGGTTTAAGTAGTTCTAAGTCTATGGGACTGATGACTTCAGATGTTAAGTCCCATAGTGCTCAGAGCCATTTGAACCATCCTAAGTCTAGGGGACTTCTGACCTGAGATGTTAAGTCCCATAGTGCTTAGAGCCATCTGAACCATCTGACACGATAGATTCTAGCCTGTTTCGTATTTCCATGTACAACTTTTGTAGGTGAACCTGAATCTAAGTAGTAGCTTGGTTCAAGAGGAAATAAAACTTTATTCTCGTAGGGCAGGCCTACATTGCAGTATGCAAATACGCAACCTGGTCTGAAACGCCTGCAGTGCAGACAGGTAAACAAGTAACTGTGTTGACATTTCGACACAGTGTAGCACGAGAGCTCTGCTTGGGAGATGTTTGCAGCGCAAATGCTGTTTCTGGCCACCGTGCTATAACATTCTAGGACATTTCTCGAATTTTTTACGACAGGTTTCAATGTAAACATTAGCAAATGCTACATCACTGTAACTGTCTTCTCAAGAGCTGTCGAATGCAGTTATAAAAAGTATACAGTTCCATTTAAAAATGCGTACTTGCTTTAATATCTCAGTTGATACCAGCACTAAAAACACTAACCAAACAAAAACATACATGCCCATCGACGCTCTTACATTTACCGAAAACCATGTCTCGATATGTGAAACCATTCACGAAATCAAAGGGGTGTTACATCTTACATGACTCATCCTGTACATGTACACTCGACAGCACAAAAAGAGGGCCACCCGTGAATTTCAGTGGGTAGCCCGCACCTGATTGTATACAACCAACATAGCATAGCTGTGTCACAGGTCCTTCAAACCCTCTGTAGTACTGTCATTTGACTCTACACAATGGGTACCACAAGAGATTACTAGAACACTGTTATTTATGGCAGTCAGTCCGGAATAAACTAATACCGTGTTTGAAAACACGTTATTGGAGATGAGACAGTCCTTAATGATCGTAAATTAAACTTCATTACAATGAGAGACAGGAAAGAAGTCTTATCACACTCATTCAAATGGTTCAAATGTCTCTGAGCTCTATGGGACTTAACTTCTGAGGTCATCAGTCCCCTAGAACTTAGAACTACTTAAACCTAACTAACCTAAGGACATCACACACATCCATCCCCGAGGCAGGATTCGAACCTGCAACCGTAGCGGTCACGCGGTTCCAGACTGTAGCGCCTAGAACAGCACGGCCACTTCGGCCAGCTCACACTCATTAAATGACGAGATGAGTTCTTGTTCGTGATCCAAATTTAAACCCACTGTTAACTTGCGTGTCTTATCGACACCTGACTAAGCATAAAGAGACAAAAAACATCTAAGTATTTACCGGTATCAGTTTACAAGGATGAGTGTCCGAAACCGCAAATAAATGACGATACATATAGCACTGCACTGGGAACCCTATGAAGCTTATATTGCCCCTGAGAAGTAACCAAGAAAGGTATGTAATAAGGAGTAACGCACAAGTGTGAAAAGCCATGAAGTAAAGTTGCGGTGATCGACGGGGAGTAGAACCCAGTACCTATCTCAAAGTTAACTAAGCACAATCAGATGTCAGATATTAAATATGTTCTAGATCTATTGGGTACTGAACGTAGCGAGAGGTCTTATGATGACAAAATTTTAAAGGTGTCGTTCTGAGTTCGGTATAGCTGTTTGTCGCTCTGTCCAGAGGAGGTAAAATTTTACACTCATGCCAGTTTGGAACTGAGAGCTACTGCCTCTTACTCTTTACAGTATGACGAAATTTCTTCTTTGAGCAAGCGACCAACTGCAGCGTTCATCGCCTCGTCATTACCCTTGTGATGGCTGATAGAGATAATTGGAATGTAGACAACGAGACTAGATGTAGTTCTTATGTCGTCTTGTTGTCTCTGTAGAGCTGTACCATGGGAGGAAGGAGAGGATGTTGTTTGGTGGCTGGTATCCTCTTTCTATAACGCAAACTGCACGCATGTATTAACTGGCTTCTTTATTCATAAGAATAGAAAGTTACTTAACTCTAGATAGTCGTTGTGTACAAGCTCTTATGTTCTAGTCCACACTAGCATCACTGCTGGTGAAGTACAAAGTCCGCTATGTCAACTATTCTGGTCGCTATGTGCTGCCTGATTCTGAGCTAGCGGCGGAGCTAACTGCTACTGCGGCTCCCACTGGGCTGTGACTGATGACAGACCGAAAGTCACTTGGTGCGACAGACTGGCGATCCAAATGCTGGCGGCCGAGAGAGCGTTGACAGCGCGTTTCCTTCGAGTCTGTCTTTGGCATCTATCGAGCTTTTCGCAACCTCTTTGCCACCTGGTGTGGTCGCACCACCTTACGCCACCACAGTAATGTCTATGTGAAGGTAACCTCCCTTTTCTGTAAACATAATTTGGTAAGTCGATGAAGCACCAAAGGGGGATTCATTCAGAATCCTTGATTGGTATACGACGAATATATCAACTGAATCTTGTAAGATAATCCTCTGTCATTCCAGGTAGTAACAAAACTGTCACAGCGTTAGTAGACATGTTCCATTATGTTGTCATGGCCAACTCATAGTCGCAGCAGGGGTTAGTGAACACAGGGTTGTCTTAGCGAATTTGAATATTGTAACTCCCAAATCCTCCAAAAACAAACGAAAAATATACCTATTCAAAAAAGCAGATAAAAATTCACTTGACGCCAACCTGAGACACAATCTCCACTCCTTCCAAATCAACGGTATAAGTGTAGACCAGATATGGCTTGAATTCAATGAAATAGTATCGGCAGCAACTGAGAGATTTATGCCGAATGAATAAACGAACCACGAAGCTCATCTTGCTTGGTACACAAAACGGGTCAGAATACTGTTGCAGAAACAACGAAACAAACATGCCAAATTTAAACAGACGCAAAATCCCCAATGTTGGTGATCTTTTACAGAAACTCGAAATTTAGTGCGGACGTCAATGCGAGATGCTTATAATAGTTTCCACAACGTAACTTTGTCTCGAAACGTGGCAGAAAATCCAAAGAGATTGTAGGTGTATGTGAAGTAAACTAGCAGCAAGACACAATCAATGACTTCTCCGGGCAATGGCAATGGAGATAGTATCGAAGACAGTGCTGCCAAAGCAGACTTACTAAACACAGCCTTCCAAAATGCCTTCACCAAAGAAGACGAAGTAAATATTACAGAATTCGAATCTAGAACAGCTGCCAACATGAGTAATGTAGAAGTAAATATCCGCCGAGTGGTGAAGAAACTTAAATCATTTAAGAAAAGCAAGTCTTCTGGTCCAGAAGGTATACCAATTAGTTCCTTTCAGAGTATGCTGATGCAATAGCTCCATACAAAACTATCATATACAACCGTTCGCTCGACATAAGATCCATACACAAAGACTGGAAAGTTGCAGAGGTCACACCAATATTCAAGAAAGGTAGTAGATTTAATCCACTAAATTACAGGCCCATATCATTAACGTCGATATTTAGCACGATTTTGGAACATTTATTGTCTTCGAACATTATGAATTACCTCGAAGAAAACGGTCTACTGATACATAGTCAACATGGATTTAGAAAACATCGTTCTTGTGAAACAAAACTAGCTCTTTACTCGCATGAAGCGTTGAGAGCAATTGACAAAGGATTTCAGATTGATTCTGTATTTCTGGATGTCTGGTAGGCTTTTGAAACTGTACCACACAAGCGACCTGTAGTGAAATTGCATGCTTATGGAATATCGTCTCAGTTATGTGAGTGGATTCGTGATTTCTTGTCAGAGAGGTCACAGTTCGCACTAACTGACGGAAAGTCATCGAGTAAAACGGAAGTGATTTCTGACGTTCTCCAAGGTAGTGTTATACGCCCTTTGCTGTTCCTTATCTATACAAACGATTTGGGAGACAATCTGAGCAGCCGTCTTAGGTTGTTTGCAGATGACGCTGTCGTTCATCAACTAATAAAGTAATCAGAAGATCAAAACAAATTGGAAAACGATTTAGAAAGGATACCTATATGATGCGGAAATTGGCAATTGACCCTAAATAACGAAAAGTGTGAGGTCATCCACACGAGTGCTAAAAGGAATCCATTAAACGTCGGCTACACGATAAATCAGTCAAATCTAAAGGCCGTAAATTCAGCTAAATACCTAGGAATTACAATTACAAACAACTTAAATTGGAAGGAACACATAGAAAATATGGTGGGGAAGGCTAACCAAAAACTGCGTTTTATTGGCAGATCACTTAGAAAATGCATCATATCTATTAAGGAGACTGCCTACACTATGCTTGTCCATCCTCTTTTAAAATACTGCTGCGTGGTGTGGGATCCTTACCAAATAGGATTGACAGAGTACATCGAAAAAGTTCAAAGAAGGGCAGCACGTTTTGTATTATCGCAAAGTAGGGGAGATAGTGTCACTGAATTGATACAGGATTTGAGGTCGACATAATTAAAAGAGAGGCGTTTTTCGTTGCACTGGAATCTTCTCACGAAATTCCAATCATCAATTTTCTCCTACAAATGCGAAAATATTTTTTTGACACCGACCTACATAGGGAGAAACGATCACCATGATAAAATAAGGGAAATCAGAGCTCGTACGGAAAAATATAGGTGTTCGTTCTTTCCGAGCACTATACGAGAGTGGAGTAATAGAGAATTGTGAAGGTGGTTCGAAGAACCCTCTGCCAGGCACTTGAATGTAATTTGCAGAGTATCCATGTAGATTTCGATGTAGCAGGATTATTTTCTACAGGCAATATCTTTCTTTAGTGGCCTAACAATTTAGGAGTCCATCTTGTGCATCAACGATGCGGTGGCTTAATTACTTTTCCTACGGCATCATGAGGAGTATTCTAGTATGTATGGTAAGGGAGGAGAACGGAAAGTTGCATGGACCACTGCAGTACATAGGAAAGAAAATAAACATAATCCTCTGAGTTACAGATCCATCTTATTGACATTGACATGTGGCAGGACGTGTGCATAAATATCTCATTCCAGTGTTATGAAATACCCTAAAATATATTACCTAGTGACATCACACCAGCATGGATTTGGGAAGCATTATTCTTGTGTGGCACAGCTGGCATATTGTCAGCTCAATGTACTGCATACAGGGTCTCTCAAATTGATTCCATGTCTACAGAGTTCCAAAAAGTCTTTTGATAACAATCATCATAAGCGGCTTCCTACCACATGGCTTTCATATGGACTATCATCACAGTTGTCCCACTGCATTCGTGATTTCCAGTCTTACAGGTCACATTTTGCAGTAACTGATGTAACACCACTCTGTGCAATGGAAGTGATGAGTGTAATTTTGGAAGTAAAGTGACGTAAACCTTCTGCTATTTCTAATATGTATAAGGTGTTTAGCAGACAATCAGAACATTTCTCTTAGATTTGTGGCAAGTAATGCTCCCGTCTAGTAACCTTCTCAGAGGAGAAAGGCGAATAGCAACATGATGTTGAAAATAAGTTCTCATGGTGCAAAACATGACAATTTACTGTAAACAATAAATTCGTCAAGCTTCATAATTTTTGGGTTATAAATCTAACCAAAATCGTAGAAGTTAAAAATATAAACAACATAACTCAGAAACATGTTATGGAGATGCTGAAACAAATATTGGGTTTGTGACAGGTGGGTTCATTTTATAGGTTCCGGTGCACTAACGCAATGTGAAAATAAAATCTGTATTTTATAAGTAAAACAACTGATTTTTAAGAATTAAAATAAAAATTCAATATATTTAATTAAATAAACCGATTTTAAGACATTAACTAAATACCTATTTTCACAATAATACAACTAAATACAATAATAAACTGATTTCTAACTACATTATGGTATTTACAGCAAGATTGTAGCACATTAACACATATTAGTTTAAAAAGTAAGTAATTTTTTAAATAATCGCATTGTGAACATAAATAAATTAACTAAAATGTATAAGTTAAAACAAAAGTACGATATTTTAAAAATTCTACATTGTTAATGTAAGTAAATTAATTAAAATGTATTAGTTAACAAAAGTGAATTATATTAAAATTTTACATTGTGAACTCTATATTATGAAATTCATTATTATTTTTCAGTTTCTTCATTCCTTTTTATTTTAATTTCATTTGTCCTTTTTTAATTATTTTAAAATCAAAATCATCATTAATTTAGAAAATCTGTTTGGTAAAATAAATTTAAAATCATTATTGAGTTCTCCAGATCTAATATTTAAATATTCACAGTTTGTAATATTACATAAAAGATTTATCTCTAGCTCATTTACTTTCTTAATTTCTTGAGGAATTCTTAGATTGTTGAACTTCTTGATTAGAGTAGTTTCCATTTATATAGAAAAACTTTTTATTAGTTTTACAAAAATAAATTCGTAGTTTGTATTTAACATATTTTTAAACACTGTTTTCTACCACGAAATTTTGAACTTATAACTAAGTGATTCATTGAAAATTATTCTTTTTTATTTTCTTATAAATCTAATAAAAACTTTCCTATAAATGGAGAACCTAAACGAAATGCAAACTAAACTAAAAGAAACTTGTGAACCTATTGAGATATCTGAAGAAGATATTGATTTTTCTATTAGTTTAAGTGATGAAAGTAATAAACAGTTTAATAAAACAAGTTGCAATCATATTTTTCACAAAGAATGTATTGATAAGTGGTTAAAAGAAAAAGCAAATAGAGCAATTTGTAGAACTATTATTAAAAATAAAACACCAGAAAAAATTGAATAAATTGATATTAATGCTATATCTGATGTTCAAGATTAAATAATTTGTATTTGTGATATATTTGGTGATCAATATGATGCAGCAACAAATTATGGTGCTTATAGTAAAGCAACATTATATGGTTATAATAGTGATTAATTATCTATTTAAATTAGTAAAGTAACAAAATTTATAAAAATTAAATAATTTTACTTTTTCAGAAATATAATAAATTCAAAAATTTTATTAACAATGAATAACGCAGAAAAATCTACATTTAAATGAATAATGAAGAATTTGTAAATCAAGAAACATCTACATCTACAAAGAAATGTAAAAGTTGTCAATAAATTAAAGATTTAAATTATTTGCACATTAATACTTCACATCATGATAAACATAATAATAAATGTAAAAAATGCACTTTAACATGTATTAAGAATAAGAAAGCTTTAACTTCATGATTTATTATTTCTTTAATATAAATCCTTTATGATTAATTAAATAAATTATTATAATTAATTGATTGTTAAACTAAAGAGTCAACTAATTGACTGTTAATTTCAAAAGTAAATTAATTCATTGGTAAATCAAAAAGTGAACTGATTCTCTTAAAAACTAATTCTTTTTATTTTTAACAATGATTAACCAAAGTTTAAAAACTAAATGTAAAACTAAATACTAAACTAATTCTATTTGTGATTAATTATCTATTAAATAGTAATTCTTATCCTTCTATTAAATAATTACCATTTTATTAAAAAATACTTTTTCCAATCTAATGTTTTTTTAATAAATAAAAGGCCAAAATGGAAATTTACATTGCTGCTCAACAATTACAACTATTTGCTGTTGCTTAACTTCTTGAATTTTTTGAATAAATAATTTATGGGGATATTCAAATTTACTTAAAGTTGATTTAATTACATTTATTATTAGTAATCGTTCAATTATTGTTAGAAATCTTCCAAATATTCTTAGAAATTATACACCTGAAGTTAGTGAAAATAATGCAAATATTGATAAAAATTATACACCTAAACATAGTTCTAAGACTGCTACAGCTGTGCTGACGTAAGTGAAACTCATAAAAATATTGTTAAAAGTTATATAACTGAAGTAAGTAAAAGTTATACAAATATTGTTAAAATTTATAGACCGGAAGTAAGTGAAAATAATACAAATATTGGTAAAATTATACAGCTGAAATAAGTAAAAATCTGTGAACTAAAGAAGAACAAACATTAAAGAGAATATTTCCATTTTCTACAAATGTAATTGTAATACCAAACCAAGGGATAGAAAAACAGTTAAAAGTTACTTAGTTGAAAAAGCATTTGAAAATAGATTTCAAACTATAAATTTTGAAAATAGTATAGATATACTTGAACCTAATAATTTTTAAACTACAGTAAAAACAAAAATTTTTAAAATTGTTAAGGACTATTTTAACACAAAAAGCGATTAGAGTAAATTTTAAACAAGGTAAAAAGTGTTATTTCAGAAAAAATACCTAATTTTCGTGCACAAGGATCAGGATCATCATTAAATAGAGTTATTGGTTTACAACTAAAAATTAATAAATATATTCCACTAAAAGGATCATCTTATATTAGTTTACCTAAAATAATAAATAACAAATAAGATTGTATTAATGTTAAAAATTAAGGTGAAAAATATTTTCAATAGGCTATAAAAGCAGTTTTGTTTCCTGTAGGTAAAGAGACTGAAAGAATAACAAAATATTAAAACGTTGGTCTTGATCTAGATAAAAAACTTGAAAATATTGAATCTCTTTTATTAGTTGATTATATTCCAAAAATTGAAAATATAATTAATCTGCCTATTAACGTTTATTCATTCGATGATGAAGTTGAAAAATATCAAGTGTATCCATTAAAAATTACAAACTCTCAAAAGGGCAAACATGTAAATCTACTTTAGTCAAAAAAGATAATAATTCTACTGTTGTTGTATAAAAAATTTATCTAGACTTGTAGCAAGTCAAATCACCAAACATGAAGCAGTAAAGTTTATTTGTGATGTTTACTGTATTTTAATAGTAAAGAACAATTAGATAATAATACACCAAATTGTTTAACTAAAAAACCATTAAAAGTTGAAATGCCAAATAAAGGAGAATGTGTATACAGTAAAAATTATCAATATACACAAAAATTTCCATTTGTTATTCATACTGATCTTGAAACTATACTTTTAAATATAGGTAATTGTGAACCAAATCCAAAAAAACGATATACATTCAAATATCAATAACATGAACCAAGTGGATTTTGTTATTATATTAAATAGGTATATGGAAATTATAATGATCCTGTTGTTTATAGAGGACCAAATTGTCACAGAAATTTATTGTATGTATAAAGCAAGAAGTTGAAGAAAATGGAAAAATTTATTCTGAAAATGAAGTTATGAAACTAGTTATATTTGACGAAAACAAAATACATAATACTTCTAAAGTTTGTAGATTGTGTAAATGTAATTACACAAAAAGTAACAAATCATCATGATCATGTAACTCGAAAATATATCACTCCATTGTACAATAATTATAATTCATAACCAAAACACACTCATTTTGTACCTTTTTTCACATATTTTATCTGGTAAAAATCTACCTTCATGTTGTGTTATTCCTTTACCATCTTTCTTTTTTGTTAAATATACGATAATTTTTTAACAATAAGAATCGCTAATGTAAGAACTAAATATCCGCCAATTTTCTTTTCTTTTTTCCTTTTTTGAATGTCTGTTAAAAATGGTTCAATGGCATTTTATTGTTCATTGTTTAACTTAAATTAAGTTGATTATGGTTTTGTTTTACCACTAGGTAGCAAAGTATAGTCAATTGTGAATTTATTCATCTATATAGTTAAATATTTAATAAACATTTCTATATAGTTTAAAAATGCGTAAGGATTTTTATATAGTTTTAAAAATGTATAAAGGTTTTTATATAGTTTACAGATTTTTATAATCCCCAACCATTTTCATCAGTATTAACATTAATTCCCATGCCTAAATTTCTCTTTCAATACATTATTCCTCTAATAGCTGTTGCTGTAACTTTTTCACCAAATGAAGCATAATTCACATACATTCATTCTTTTGCAGCTAACTGAAGTGCATCATCAGCTATGTGTCTTTTTTCTAAATCTTTATTATCTATATAAGCAATATCATGTTTTTCACAAGCTTCATCTTATGGATTTACACCTTCATCACCTGTACAGGATGGCGGGTATGGGCAGGCGGTGGGCGTTATGGAATAATAGTGTAATTTTTAGAGAAAGGCCATTTATTGGCTAAAGCATGATGAAAGGGGCTACATACGCCTAGGGAGGTGAGGGTGAGCCAGAGCTTGCAATTTGGCGAACATTGTTCGCGAAGCTACCGAAAGTGGTTGTCTGCCAAAACTAAGTCCACAGTGCCGCAGCACCGGGAGAAGCGGGAGATGATCAATGCTACAGGGCGCGCATCCGACTCGCGGGTGAGCAAGAATACAAGAGAGCGGGCCCGGCGACGGGCGGCCAGGTATATTCGACGTACCACGCGGCTTCCTCCGCCCTGATTGGTCAGAACCGAGAAAACCGTGTGGGCGGCATGGAACTTTCCAGAGCGTTGCCTGCTAAGCGACGCCTGTGACGGCGTTACCTCGTAAGCACATGAGAGAGGCGCGTGATCAAGGTGCCCTTCGTCGGTGCTGACTTCCTGTTACTAGACCGTGGGACGAAAGAATTTACAGGCAGCTAACACTGCCGGCCGTGGCTTGGCCGCAATGAAAAAATGAAGTTACCGTTTGGGTGCTCATATAATAAAGTAAAATCCCTTATTGTCTGGCTCATCCTTTACACACCTTTAACTAATCTTTCTTCTAATTTTGTACCTGGACCACAATAATTATAACCTGGAAGATGCATTTCAAATGGTTTTTTGTTAATTAAAGTACACTCCTGGAAATTGAAATAAGAACACCGTGAATTCATTGTCCCAGGAAGGGGAAACTTTATTGACACATTCCTGGGGTTAGATACATCACATGATCACACTGACAGAACCACAGGCACATAGACACAGGCAACAGAGCATGCACAATGTCGGCACTAGTACAGTGTATATCCACCTTTCGCAGCAATGCAGGCTGCTATTCTCCCATGGAGACGATCGTAGAGATGCTGGATGTAGTCCTGTGGAACGGCTTGCCATGCCATTTCCACCTGGCGCCTCAGTTGGACCAGCGTTCGTGCTGGACGTGCAGACCGCGTGAGACGACGCTTCATCCAGTCCCAAACATGCTCAATGGGGGACAGATCCGGAGATCTTGCTGGCCAGGGTAGTTGACTTACACCTTCTAGAGCACGTTGGGTGGCACGGGATACATGCGGACGTGCATTGTCCTGTTGGAACAGCAAGTTCCCTTGCCGGTCTAGGAATGGTAGAACGATGGGTTCGATGACGGTTTGGATGTACCGTGCACTATTCAGTGTGCCCTCGACAATCACCAGTGGTGTACGGCCAGTGTAGGAGATCGCTCCCCACACCATGATGTCGGGTGCTGGCCCTGTGTGCCTCGGTCGTATGCAGTCCTGATTGTGGCGCTCACCTGCACGGCGCCAAACACGCATCCGACCATCATTGGCACCAAGGCAGAAGCGACTCTCATCGCTGAAGAAGACCCGTCTCCATTCGTCCCTCCATTCACGCCTGTCGCGACACCACTGGAGGCGGGCTGCACGATGTTGGGGCGTGAGCGGAAGACGGCCTAACGGTGTGCGGGACCGTAGCCCAGCTTCATGGAGACGGTTGCGAATGGTCCTCGCCAATACCCCAGGAGCAACAGTGTCCCTAATTTGCTGGGAAGTGGCGGTGCGGTCCCCTACGGCACTGCGTAGGATCCTACGGTCTTGGCGTGCATCCGTGCGTCGCTGCGGTCCGGTCCCAGGTCAATGGGCACGTGCACCTTCCGCCGACCACTGGCGACAACATCGATGTACTGTGGAAACCTCACGCCCCACGTGTTGAGCAATTCGGCGGAACGTCCACCCGGCCTCCCGCATGCCCACTATACGCCCTCGCTCAAAGTCCGTCAACTGCACATACGGTTCACGTCCACGCTGTCGCGGCATGCTACCAGTGTTAAAGACTGCGATGGAGCTCCGTATGCCACGGCAAACTGGCTGACACTGACGGCGGCGGTGCACAAATGCTGCGCAGCTAGCGCCATTCGACGGCCAACACCGCGGTTCCTGGTGTGTCCGCTGTGCCGTGCGTGTGATCATTGCTTGTACAGCCCTCTCGCAGTGTCCGGAGCAAGTATGGTGGGTCTGACACACCGGTGTCAATGTGTACTTTTTTCCATTTCCAGGAGTGTATATACTAATCCTTTTGCATATTTATCACTTTTCCAAAATGTAGGTGGAAGATTATTTACAAATCTAATTAAATATGGAATACCTTTCGGATTATGAATTATAACATCACTAAATTTGTTTGTTAACATTTGTGCAATATTTACTTTTTCATTATGATAATTTTTATTTCCACCTAGTTCTTCACCATGAATTACTGCTAATCTAACAATTAATTGTCTAACATCATTTAACCAAAGATATTCATTTGCTTTATCTCTTTATTTTGTAACTAAACCTCCACCTATTTTTTCAGGAGAAGTAACACCTGAAGAAAGTATAGTTGATTTTCTTCTTAAGTTTGGAAAATAATCTGCAGCTATTGGTTTTATTAAATATAAATCCTTATAACCTTTATTTGATCTTATTTTATTTGTATTATTATCAGATTATAATTCTCCTGAATGTAATATTATACATCTGCAAAATTTGATAAATCTTCGCCATTTAACTTTTCATTTAAATCATCTATAGTAATTTGTTTTTCTAGTTATAAGTCTCATTAATCCATCTGTACTTTCGTATGTTTTTTATCAATTTTTAATTTATCGCCATTTAGTTCTACAGGTAAATTAAAAACGTATTTAAACATACCTACAGGTTTTAAACCAAATACCTTACCTTCACTCTGATTTATATACTTTAACACTAACACTAACATTTATCTTTTTAGTTTCAATTATCTTTTTACTTTCTTTCTCATCTTGGTATTTATTAAATGTATCTTTAATTTCTGTTTAACTTAATGTATAATCATATATTCTAGGAATATCATTAGACAAATCTGTTAATTTTTTGATACCAGAATTTAGATTTTCACTCTGCAGCTGTGTGCACTGATACGAAACTTCCTGGCAGACTAAAACTGTGTTCCAACCTGAGACTCGAACTCGGGACCTTTGCTCCACCAGTAGAGCACTTGTCCGTGAAAGTTGCCTTTCGCAGGCAAGTGCTCTACCAGTAGAGCACTTGCCCGCGAAAGGCAAAGATCCCGAGGTCAAGTCTAAGTCTGGCACACAATTTAAATCTGCCAGGAAGTTTCAATTTTTTAATTGGTGATAAATCTTCAAAATCTTCTATATGATGATATGGAATCATTTGTTTTTTTAACATCTCTATTTTTGTCAATAGCTTTTAAAACATTATCACCTAAACTTTCAATATCTTGTTTTACTTTTACGGTAGCATCAATAACTGGTTGACCTTCCTTCTTATATTTCCAATATTCTGTACTTGGTTGCTTTCTCCAAAATTGAAATTTTTCATTTAGATCTTCAGCTATATTTATAATTTGATAGCTTGTTTAACGAGTTTTTCATCATATTTTGCAAACATTTTTTTGTGAAGAAAAAAATTAATAATCTTTGTGTTTACGACTATGTTTATGATTAGTGTTAATGTTAATGTAAATGTTTAACGTCTTTATTATAGATTTATGTTGTTAAGAAACGTTGTATTTTATTTCTAATTTGACCTTCATTCAGTTTTCAAGACATATCAATTGTCAAAAAACCAAATTCATCATTTAAAAATTTATTACACAATTCCTTAGAATTAGTAAACCTTAAATCTCCACCAACAAATTCATGATAAATATGATTTAAATTTGCGTCGCCTTGTACCTAAAAACATTTAAAAAATTTGAATTGTTTCTAAGTGTTTTGGTATTTTTTAATAAGATTGTGTTGAATAAATGAAATCTATATCTTTTTATCTACCTCTAGTAAAGTATATACTCTTACAATATCTTGATTTTCTAGAATAAATTCATCAAATACTGCAACTGAATTATCTTCACATTCATCTAAAGGAATAATTTCTTCATTATTTTCAATAAAACTAACAAATGTTTCATTAATTTTATCTTCAATTTTTTACATCGTTTTTTTAAATTCTTGATACTTTGGTTGTTCTAAACTGTTTGAATAAACTTACAAGTGTTCAATTTTGCTCCAGTTTAACCATCCTGGAGCTAAATATAATTATCAATCATTAATGTTCTTTTTCCACAACCACTTGGTCCAATCTTAAAGAATTTGGTAAAAGTTTACCATGTTTGTTTTTTAAATTTTTTCTGGAATTGTTACTTTAGGTCCCCAATCTGTATTGTTCATGTATTAATAATTTTTCATTTATTAATATTTTTTTATTTATTAATATTTTCTCATTTATTTAATCATTCTTGCATTTATTAATAATTTTTCAGTTGTAAATGATTAGATTATTTCAACTTAGTGATAAATCTTCTATATTTAGATAAAGATTAACTGTTCCGATACGTGATAATTATACTAATGTTTCGTCAGTTGTTTTTTATTCAATTTGTTTAACACCAAATACTACAATAAATAATAATAAACATGATTGTGGTGTAGAAAGAATAGAAATTCCTGTAGGGCAAAATAGTTTTAAAAGAATTATACATGTGAAAAAAACCTATATGTTCATTAGAAGAGATACTATTTTAAACAGAATTGTTATTGAAAGTGATATAAAATTGTATATGGATATAGCAGATAGTATAGGAAGTATACTTGATTTTAATAATCAAGGTGTTCAAGTTAATGAAAAAGCTGTAGCTAAAGGTGTTCCTAAGATAATTCCTTTTGCTTTAATCAATATACATTTTTCTTGTTCATTTCCAGGTAATGAAAAAATTAAAAATAATTTAAATTTTCACAATAAAAATGCAAAATTTGAAATAAATAGTAGCGATGGTTGGTTTCATCCAAATCAGCACAATCATACATGTATTTTAGAATTATTGGAAATGATGGTAAAGATTATCGAACTTATGACAGAAAATCAAAAAAAAATATATTGATAATTACGTAACTAAATTGTTTGACTTTACAACAATAAAAAAGGAAATAATATAGTTTCTAGAATTGAACATCATTTTATTTCATCAACAGTTTTACTAGATTTAACCCTTATTTGTTACTGACAAAATAAGTTTAGAGGGACATATTCCTAATAGAGGAAAAATAAAAAGTAAAAGAAATTAAGTACTTTATCCATTATCATTGCTTGGTAAGTTTTTTAAGATTATAAAGAAAGTATGTTTGAAGGAAACGTAACTGTAGTTTTTAGACTAATTCATCTTCTGAAGATGCATTTCTATGTTGGTTTGATAAACATGATGTTGGTTGAGAAATAGAACATACTCTTCCTAAAGAAAGCAAATATATTATAGAATCTATGACATATGTGTACCAGTAGTTAAATATGAACCAAATTATGAACTTGAACAATGTGGAAATATTTTTAATAATACTAAAATTCATCTTCCTCTTTATGAACTTCAAACAGAAGATGGATTACCTGCAAAAATAATTTTGAACTAGATATAACAAATTACGATAATTCTATAGAATTTGATATGCCACATTTTCTTTTTGTTGTACTTCAGACAAATCAAAAAAATAATCAATTAGTTGTTTCATCATTACTTCATCATGTTAAACTACAGAATATATATTTATATATGTATAATATTAATTTACCAAATAATTTTCTAAAAGCATATGATGCATTTGTAGAATTTAAAAAATTACTGTACTAAAATCAAATATTGATATTAATCCAATTAGTTTTTTAAACTAATTATGTGATTTATGTAATCATTATGACACGTAGAAAAAATGTTATAACTACACTAAAAACAAATATGAAAGTTTGTGCAATTTTTAATTATAAAATTCCAAATTATATTCTTGCTTATGTAATTATGTATGGTAAAAATAATCTTACATATGACGCACAACATAGATTATTTACTGAAAATTTTTAATTATTAACATTTGCTTCTAAATAAATGAATGAGAAACATAAAAATTTGTAAAATTCAAAAACTTCATGCTTATATACATTTCTGAAACATTTAAGAAAAAATAAAAACAGGAAATTTTAAAATAATTTCCATTTGGTAACTAATTTATTTTATTTATTTACATACCATCACAATGTGAATTTCTAAAAATAATGTACTTTTGTAACTAATACAATTTAATTAATTTACTTACATTCACACTGTGATTTCAAAAAAATAGTGTACTTTGTTAACTAGTACATTTTAATTAATTTACTTACATTTACAATGTGATTTTTTAAAAAGATTCCTTTTGTTATCTAATAACTTGTAAGTAATTTACTTACTTTCACAATGTGATTTTTGAAAAATAATTTACTTTTGTTAAGTAATACAATTTAATTAATTAACTTACTTTCACAAAATAAAATTTTAAAAAATTATTTTTGTTCATTAATTTTATTTTCTTTAAATAGACAACACTAAGCCACAGTTAAGACAGTGTAGTGAATGTATGATTGAAAAAATTATTTACGAATTTTATAAAGATAAATATTGAACAGGTGGACATACGTCTATATGTAAAGAATGCTGCAAAAAAGTCATAAAATTAGAGTTACTTGTAAGTGTGTTAGAACTATAAACAAGAATAATCTAAAAAACATCTACAAACAACTAATCATGATAATCTTATGGCTGCTAAAGCAGAAAGTAAATAATTTTTTTAATTTTTAAAATTTTAAAATAATTAAAAATAACTTACTTTTGTTAACTAATGAGTTTTAGTTATGTACTTACGTTCACAATATGATTTTGTAAAATATAACTTACTTATTTTAACTAATACATGACATTGTGCTACAATCACACTGTAAATAAAATAATATAGTTAGAAATCAGTTGTTTATTGTATTTAGTTGTATTATTGTAAAAAAAGGTATTTAGATAACGTTTTAAAATCGGTTTATTTAATTAAATTAATATCTGAGTTTTTAATTTAATTTTTAAAAATCAGTTGTTTTACTTATAAAATACAGAATTTATTTCAACATTGTGTAAGTGCACGAGAACCTACAAAATGTACCTACTGTGACACAACCCTAATAAAATCTAAGAGGTCTAGTAAGGGGAGTGCTGGAAAACTCCAGAGCACTGTGCGATCATTGCCTGGTCAGAATGATGGAGGACATCAAAAATGTCGAAAGGAGGCAGCTGAATATTAAGGTAAGCAGATTAGAGGAGAGTGTGACGTGAATGTTTTTTTTTTTTTTTTTTGTTGGAGGGTGGATGGGGAATGGGGCAAGTTGGGGATGCAATATTAAAACAAACTTTTCTTACTGTGGCACGTTATTTCCACAACATTTCAACCACCATCTTTCTCCTCCAATTACAAACAATTTTTGTTGCTGCCTCCGTACAAAGGATATTATAACAACTGTAATAAGAGAAATTAGAACTCACACACAAAGATTTTTCTGTTCGTTTTTCTCAAGGTTCATAGTTGAGTGGAATGATTGTGAAGTTGAACCCTTTACGAAACACTTATCTGTGAGTTAGAAAACTGTGATGTAAATGAAGTGTCTCAGCAGAACGTTCTTTCCGTCGTGCAGCACTTAATGTTTCAGAGATATTGAATACACTTTTATAAGTGCTCAAAATGTGAATGATACACTATTCATACACAATTATTTGGTAAGTTTGCCACCAAAGCTGTTTACTTTTAAAATCTGCTTTGTTATCTTGGTAGAATACATAAATTCTTAACACGAGGTCTAATGCAGAGCACTTACAAGAAAGAATAGCTTCCTGCGTCGTGCGATTGCTAGGTAGCTGTGATACTTTGTGGTAGCTACGTTTATCATTAGTGTATTCTTTAACTTATTTTTCGTTAAATATTTAAATAAAACCTCAAAAATAGGCGTGCCTGCTCATGGTACAGCAAAGTAGCTCTAGCTGGGTAGTTTATACTACAGACTTCTGTAGGGTAAGTGAAATGTTTGATCCGTCAAGTGGTGACCGTGGCTTTGCAGCCTGGGCCTGTACTAGCTACATTTCACAAGCTACAGGCCAGCCGGGCTGGATGGCTGTCGGGCTGGCCAGCCAGTTAACAGCCCGGTGCCGAGGTGAGACTGAAGCGAGCAAGGCAGCGGTAGGGGCCCAACAGCCTCCCCACGCAGTACGAGTCAGCACCACTGCAGTGCATGCTGCTCCTTTTGATGTAAATATGTTTATTTCCTCTCCTGGAATCAATATAAGAGCGGCGAGTAGAAATACTTATCAGGCTGTCTGTTGCAATGGCTCACTGGGAGACACCAAAACGAGGTAAAGTCGTCATTCTTATTGAAGAAGGTGGATGATCCGCAAGAGAAGCTGACAGAAGGTATGATGTGTCACATACCACTGCAACGAGTTGGTGGAGGAACTAGCTTGAAAGAGGCACTACCTACTGAGCTCCTGACTCAGGCAGGAAGAGAATGAACTGCCAGCAGGAGGACAAAATGGTTCAAATGGCTCTGAGCACTATGGGACTCAACTGCTGTGGTCATAAGTCCCCTAGAACTTAGAACTACTTAAACCTAACTAACCTAAGGACATCACACACATCCATGCCCGAGGCAGGATTCGAACCTGCGACCGTAGCGGTCGTGCAGTTCCAGACTGTAGCGCCTTTAACCGCTCGGCCACTCCGGCCGGCTGCAGGAGGACAGCGAGCTAGTGTCTAAGAGCAGAGAAAATCCTTTTCTGAACGCAAAGCAGTTGTGGTGGGACACCGACTTCCCTAGCTCCAGTGACACGGTAAGCTAAAGGCTGAGGGATACTGGATTGCATGTGTGACAATCTGTTGTGTGCTGTAAAGCCAGACGTCAGCAAAGACAATGTTTTATACCAGCTGGCATATCTGGAGCTCCATCGGAGTGTGTCTTGGGGAAACATCATTTTCACTGACGATAATGTTTTTTCCACCAGTAACGGCGGTCCAAGAGTCGTTTATAGGTCGCAAGGGAATCACCATCAGTAGTATAACTATCTTAGTTTCAGCACATTATGTTAGTGTGGGTTGCCTACATCAGGGGCAGGGATGCACTCAGGGGCAAACCTATTGTTCTCCTTCGATCGACAGGTACTTAACCTGTTGTTCTGCCAAAAGGATCCTTCCTTTTGATTGACTCCCACTTGACCTATTGCTCCACTGCACCTCCCACTCCCCTCCTCTTTCAGGGAATCTCACACCTCGCTGCTACAGGTACAATTTCAAGTCATAATTTTTGGATAGCCCCTCTCACTCTTATCCATTTGCTTGACTACTTAATTGAATTGATCAATTAATTAACATCTCCCCCACTGGTAAAACTCCCCCTCCCTTCTCACCCTCCCTCCCAGAAATTGGCGGGAAAAAGACTCAGTTCATCCATCATTTGGAGGGAAATCGATTCCTGTGTATAAGATATTGTTTAAACAATTTATACAATGTGTGGAATATTGTTTATTTCATGAATTTAGAGGATTCGAGGCAGTGTATGGAATATATGGAAAATGTTGGCTCTATGGTGGAGAGGATTGATCTCATAGCAGGAAATTCAAGGGTATATTGTTTATGTATAAAAAAATTCAGTTTTTGGGGGTTGGATTTCTCTTGCTCATCATTCTCTGCTGTTTGGAAACATGTAGGTCTTATAAGAAGTAATTCCTTAAACAATTGTACCACCGTTGATGGCAAATTAAGTAATTAGTTGTTCCCTCCCACCATTTTCTGGTACACTTTTCGGATTTCACATGCTTTTGAACCCCATTTCTGGTGCATTCTTCTTTGTACCCCACCACCTTAACATAATGTACTACATTTTACATAAAAATTATGCAAATTAACCTATTGTCCTCTACTTAAATTGCTGTTCTGCTCCATGTCACCCACTCACGCACACCTTCCCCTTAATTACTGTACCGCTAACACCACATTGATATAAAAAATTTATGCAAATAAATTAAATCGATATTCTTCACATGTATGGGGTAGCTTCTTTCCTTAATTTGCAGCATCCTATTGGTCGGTGAACGCGATGGAATATAGTTTAAACAAAAGATCACTAATAAAAAAACACATCCTGCCACCCGACGCCTGACGCTGAAGCTGATAACGGAGTTGGGTGCACCGACAGCCCCCATGAAGTGACAATGCAATTGTCAGATGCCAAGCGATGCACAGGTGTCCATTCGGGTCCTGCAAACATGAGGTAGCATCCCTTTCATACTTGACACCTAAGAAATTCCTGTCGATATACGTGTTCACCTAGTCACCATTGCTCACACGTTGATGTGTAGCTGCAGTACATGTCCAGCACTGAGAGAGATGTTTGCATAGCAGCTAAATGTTAGCAATGTTGTACTGAGGTCACAGGTCGCGCTATAGAAATATGTTCGACTGCAATCCTACCGGGCCGCCCTTTCGTCACTAAATTTACCCATCAAACTTATACTGGTGTGGGACCACTGTCCACCATTGTTTTCTGCAGACAAGACTTTCAGTGGCAAAAAACTATTTTTCTCACTGATCGCCATATTGCACTGACAGTTAAACCCTCCAAAAAAGCCCTTCATATTGTCAAATAGAGAAAGACTCTTACTCAATTACACTGCTCCACCACAGAGGATGGGAGCGAAGGCCAGATGGGAGCAAAGACCTAACTGCAGAGTGACTCACCCTCAAAGACGCTGCAGAAATCATTTCCATTGCTTCCCAGAATGGCACAGGCTGCTTTCTCTTCCTTGTGATCCTAATGGGAAATTCTATCTGCGTCTAGCTGTGCACGTGCACTTACCTGCCCAGCACGGTTGACACATCGCCATGAAATGCTGGTGCATACCTGAACACCATGGCAAGCCCATCTAAAAAGGTTCTCAATGTTATACTGATGTCACATGGCTATGTAAAATAAGAACCAAGTCGACCTCTCGGAAATTGTATAGTACCCCAGAAATAGTTATGCTCGCATTTGTAGGAGCTTTCGTGATCTCTCAGCTTGTCTGCATGGAAATTCTTGCCCTAACAGAACCTGTTTACGAAAATAGCGCAGAATAACGTCGAATGCATTCTTCCTCCTGATCCTATCATGGTACCCCATCCATCAGGTGTTACCCTTACTGCTTTCAACATACGAAAACATTCTCACTGCTACATAGAGGCTCCTGTATCCCAGCACAAAGGGTGTCTTGTGAATGAATGGAGCATTGTGATTGGTTCTTATCGAGTTTAACCGTTGAATTACTGATGCCGCCGGTGTGGAAGCACCGTCTGCCTTTTCTTTCTTTCTGCAGACAAGACTTTCAGCAGCAAAGAACTATTTTACACAGATCGCCATATTGCGCAGACAACTGAACTCTGCAAAGTGCCCCTACATATCGTCAAATATGGAAAGACTCTTACTCAATTTCACTGCTCTCCCCCTGAGGGCAGGAGCTTGAATATTACAGCGTGAAACCGTTTTCCAACCCAGCAATATATCACCACTTACCATATCGATGTAGTAAACATAAAATTCGTATCTTGCGACATACAAAATCGCCCGTTTTACATCATTTGTATATATTTTGCTAAGACAGCATAAGCTCATGAACCATAGGTATACCCATGGCCCTAGATATTTCCCGCGAGGTTTGGTAGTCATCCACTCCGAACACATGACCAGAGCACCCTCAGTGGATCGAACTCACTCTCAGAACTATTGTGGAAAGACGGACTCGTTTCCCCTCAGCACAAACGCGTTACTGTTTTTGGGCCCGACCTGCTTGCTTGCTTTTCTGCACACATCTCCAGACTCTGGGATTACAAGAACACATGTATTTTCACATGTTTTACGTGATACATGTCGATATCAAGGACATAGCAGTATCCTATTGATCGCTCGTGCAATATAACTCCGAAGATGTAGACTGGAAATTATTTCTCTACAAAGCCGAAACTTTAGCGAGGTGGAGCATGCTGTAAACCTCTGAGTAACTATAAACTTATCCTGTCTGCCAAGATCTTTACATGAGAACTCGAAAAAAATAGAGGAAACTGATATTTCCACTCATGGATACCGATGTCGGTGATATAACAGATTCCAAATCGTCCCTATGATTTACAAACTCAACTAAGACGTTTCTCATGTCTAGAGAACCAGCAATCTTGTCTTCCACCTGTCTTTCACCTGCTAGGTGCACACACCACTATCAATGTTCCCTCAACCAAATAAAGGTGTAAAATGCGAAGAAGCTGTGAACTGAACAATTTGCATGGGAGGGAATAAAGGCCCGACGCAAACACACGTCCTTGTTGAATCTTATCAGATTTCCATGCGACCACGAAAGCTACCCAACACATATTAAGTATTATTTCGCTATTCGGCCGTCTAGAGGACGATACATTTAGGTCAGCTACATTCCTACACTCTCAATAGACCTCTCCATTCGGACAGTTCCTGCCATTAATGGGAAACGTGAAACATTACCACCACAGGACACCAGCGCTGCACGCCAAGCACCCCTAGACAGAATTATCGTAGGAAGTCAGTCACATATATATCAGTCCTGGGAGCCTTTCGAAAGGCATGCATATACACAGACATACAGAAAACTGAGCAAACGCTCTCCAAATGTGAAGTAGAGTGCTATAATATGGCTCCCGATCAGTGTATTTGGGCCAGGCGTTGGCAGCAGTGCTACATTTACAAGCAGTTTTATAACACTAAACGAGAGGTTATGTCATGATCGCATGGATAGAACTAATATAAAAAAAATCGATAGAATTGCGAAAAATGACGGGCAATAGCATAAATTGACTGAATGTATACCGAAATGTGGAGAAATTGAGGAATTACTTGCGTATCTAAATGGTTGAAATGGCATCTATGGTCATCAGTCCCATAGAACTTAGAACTACTTAAACCTAACTAACCTAAGGACAGCACACAACACCCAGTCATCACGAGGCAGAGAAAATCCCTGACCCTGCTGGGAATCGAACCCAGGAACCCGGGTGCGGGAAGCGAGAATGCTACCGCACGACCACGAGCTGCGGACACTTGCGTATCTTTTGCTTCGCGCAGAACAGTTTGTACATGGGGACAAGTATGCAGAAGCGGAAGGAATCCGAGAACATGTCGACATGGAAGCGAAGGGAGTCAGGGAAGCAGTCATTTTTTTGTCTGGCGAGGTAGCATTATACTGTATATCGATTGAGGTACTTGTGATACACGCGAGTTGACTGCTGTACTTGTCGCTTTTCTGGAAGACAGAGAACCATCCGCCTCTAAACTTTCTTCCATCTGCGTTAAAGGATAACAGCGAATGGATGGGGTGATCGATTGAGATGGAGCTTTAACGAGGTACGATTTAATGGCAGACTGATGATGCATTCTAGAGAGTGAGGGAGATGTTGGTGCAGGTCAAATGACCATTTTTTGCGCTGATCTGCCAGCACGCATCAGTCACATGACATAGCCTGCATTTGACTCGTATACAAGTACATGTTCTGTTCTTGATTTAGAGCACTGTATACTTGCGATCATTAACAGCAAACCTCTCAATCATGAGAGGACTTCCATCTCAAGTGTGATGAAACGTGACCATCCTGTTTCGACACATTTTCTAAACAAACGTCCATTTATCCCTTGTACTTCATTCCCTACTCGCATCTTAAGTGTAAATCGAAACCTCGGTTTCATAACTAAGTAGCAATAGTTGTTTGTGAGATACTGAATCCCCATGTATACATCTGCTTGACATATGTGCTGTTTACAGAGTTAGTGGTGGCATGACTTGTAATTTCACATGTTAGATGCTGCTGCTATGCGTTTATCTGTTTCCTTGTAATAGGTATCCTCCGTTACTAACGATCATTTTATATAGGGCTGATGTGGGGATAGTGTAATTTCTGAAGCATGATCGGATGTGAACAGTGGACGCTATACATCTCTAGAAAGTTATATTGTGCATGTATCACACATAGCCAGTGTTCTAAGGAAGTAGTTTTCTCGTTTTACGGATCGATACCGTAGTTTATCGTAGAGAAACCGAAAAAAAGGATGTATGTCATGCTCTTGAAATACACTCCTGGAAATGGAAAAAAGAACACATTGACACCGGTGTGTCAGACCCACAATACTTGCTCCGGACACTGCGAGAGGGCTGTACAAGCAATGATCACACGCACGGCACAGCGGACACACCAGGAACCGCGGTGTTGGCCGTCGAATGGCGCTAGCTGCGCAGCATTTGTGCACCGCCGCCGTCAGTGTCAGCCAGTTTGCCGTGGCATACGGAGCTCCATCGCAGTCTTTAACACTGGTAGCATGCCGCGACAGCGTGGACGTGAACCGTATGTGCAGTTGATGGACTTTGAGCGAGGGCGTATAGTGGGCATGCGGGAGGCCGGGTGGACGTACTGCCGAATTGCTCAACACGTGGGGCGTGAGGTCTCCACAGTACATCGATGTTGTCGCCAGTGGTCAGCGGAAGGTGCACGTGCCCGTCGACCTGGGACCGGACCGCAGCGACGCACGGATGCACGCCAAGACCGTAGGATCCTACGCAGTGCCGTAGGGGACCGCACCGCCACTTCCCAGCAAATTAGGGACACTGTTGCTCCTGGGGTATCGGCGAGGACCATTCGCAACCGTCTCCATGAAGCTGGGCTACAGTCCCGCACACCGTTAGGCCGTCTTCCGCTCACGCCCCAACATCGTGCAGCCCGCCTCCAGTGGTGTCGCGACAGGCGTGAATGGAGGGACGAATGGAGACGTGTCGTCTTCAGTGATGGGAGTCGCTTCTGCCTTGGTGCCAATGATGGTCGTATGCGTGTTTGGCGCCGTGCAGGTGAGCGCCACAATCAGGACTGCATACGACCGAGGCACACAGGGCCAACACCTGGCATCATGGTGTGGGGAGCGATCTCGTACACTGGCCGTACACCACTGGTGATCGTCGAGGGGACACTGAATAGTGCACGGTACATCCAAACCGTCATCGAACCCTTCGTTCTACCATTCCTAGACCGGCAAGGGAACTTGCTGTTCCAACAGGACAATGCACGTCCGCATGTATCCCGTGCCACCCAACGTGCTCTAGAAGGTGTAAGTCAACTACCCTGGCCAGCAAGATCTCCGGATCTGTCCCCCATTGAGCATGTTTGGGACTGGATGAAGCGTCGTCTCACGCGGTCTGCACGTCCAGCACGAACGCTGGTCCAACTGAGGCGCCAGGTGGAAATGGCATGGCAAGCCGTTCCACAGGACTACATCCAGCATCTCTATGATCGTCTCCATGGGAGAATAGCAGCCTGCATTGCTGCGAAAGGTGGATATACACTGTACTAGTGCCGACATTGTGCATGCTCTGTTGCCTGTGTCTATGTGCCTGTGGTTCTGTCAGTGTGGTCATGTGATGTATCTGACCCCAGGAATGTGTCAATAAAGTTTCCCCTTCCTGGGACAATGAATTCACGGTGTTCTTGTTTCAATTTCCAGGAGTGTATATATTTTCTTCATTGAAATATTAGCAGTGATACATTCCATATGACTGATAGGTCAAAAACGCAAGCGATCTAACATTGTGGCCCATTTTAAGTGCGGAATGTTGTAGCCTTAGGAGTGCATGCGTTTGAGTTCTCTTACCAGTACCTTCCAGATACTGATCCTAGACTCCAGAATAATACTTTAAAATTGATAGCTTTGTTGGTTTTAGTAAAAATGCATCGAACTCTATCTGTCTGGAGGTCCATCACACATAAAAATCACCCGTTTTTTGTTCTTCTTAACCGTCTGCTATTACTTCACAACACTTTCAAATCTGTCTCTATACATCAATATGGAGTGCTAACCTCCTCGGCATAGACGCATCTCTAGAAATCTTGTGCATTTGGATGGGCTATTTCTCGGCAAGCTCCATTCATTCACGGGACGTGGAATGTAGCAGCCTATTTCTGGTCAGATGCAGATTAAATCGGTATCGGTGCTGCAGTGGAGGTTGGTCACCCCCTAATTTTACCCTAAGACAGCGAGAATTCTCTGTGACCCCCATCAGCATAAATTATGCACTATGCTCGGGGTACTATAAATATGTAGAGCGTTGTCTGATATACTTTGATTATGTATGTGTTTAAAAATTAACAATGTATGGATGTACAGCACAGTCATCTATCTACATTCGCAATGATACTCGCAAAATGGAGATGGTGTGCTTTAGCTATGATACTGAAATTGGAAAACATGCTGTCACATCATAGGTCGGTGTTGAAATTAGTGTAAAATTGCTACAAGTGTACGCACTATCAACTGTGATGCTTGCCGCGCAGGATTAGACGAGCGGTCTATGGCGCTGCAGTCATGGACTATATGGCTGGTCCCAGCTGAGGTTCGAGTCCTCCCTCGGGCATGGGTGTGTATGTTTGTCCTTAGGATAATTTAGGTTAAGTAGTGTGTAAGCTTAGGGACTGATGACCTTAGCAGTTAAGTCCCATAAGATTTCACACACATTTGAACACATGAACTGTGATGCTTATTATCAGAGTACATCGATGTTGTCTTTTCCATCCCATCCATCCACTGGTACGCTGTTGGTTATCACATAATGATTGACTGACATCGCTTGTTTGAGTTGGAGAAAGAGTTTTGGTGGCTGGGCTATACATTCTGAGGTGGATAGCACTGACACAGTGTAGAGTCATCAGCTATTCCATCACTATGACATATGATTTTAAATGTAGAGGTCGTGAATCACCTTTGGACTGTAGTTTGGAAACTCTACACAATGCGAGCAAGCTCTTCCAGTTTCCTTATGCTGTAACTGTCTGTTATTTAAAATCGTCCAGTGTGTGGCATGTTATGGTAGCCACCGTAACAACATGATTTTCACTGTGTGATGTCTTGTTTCCTGGGAGAGGCCATGGATCAGAACGTCTTAATGTCAATTTAGAACCTGACACAGGTCTTGAAGTCGTGGCAGAAAAAGGAAATGTTTGGTAGTGTACAAAAGCGTGTTAGAAAACAGTGTTTCAAACAATTAAACAGGACCACAGGGAGCGTCTCTCGCGGCTTACAGTATAGTCTGTGGGATATGATCATTCTCCTAGAGTATAGGTGATGAAACTTTAAAGTGGCCTCTCCAGTGGATCAACACGTGTATATTTAATAGGATCATGCCACACAGGCAGCAATAGCAGCAATTTTAGGTTTAAATTCAGTGAGGGACGAGGTGTTCCGCTGGGAGTGCTAGGACAGATGCACGCTGTGTTATTCTGGGAAGCATTGCAAAATCTTTCTCTCCCTGCTGGACTGTACCGCAGTCATGCGTCATCGGGAGAGCAATGGAGCCTAGGTGAGTTCTATATTGGATGAAGTTAGTGGAGCTTCTGTAGTTCTAAATTTTTCTCTGTTGGAGTATAACGATGATAGAATTTTTCTCTGTTGTAGGGTACAGTATAACGATGATAGCATGTTGGGGTGATAGATTTGAACAGACGTGGATCTGTAGTGCTTGTATGTAGTTTGGGAACGCACCACAATGCACGCATTTCCACCAAATGGTCAAACACGATTCTGTCGCACTAACTCAGGTCGCTCTGTTTCTACATGGATTGCAGTAGGTGGTGGATATGGCTTTCTTCGACTTCTGCTCAGTTCTGAATTAAATTGCAAGGAACACATGTGTGAAGCTGCAGAAATGGCTGTATTTGTAAGATGCATAGGGACTGACTAAAGCCAGGTTCGAAGTTTACTGTAGCAGACAGGTTCCAGAAAGGTGACTCATTTCTAGATATGAGAGTGTCAGAAGTATGATTCCAAATCATAGACGTCATTTCTAGCGGACAGTGTAACACTAGCGACCTGAGAAGCTGGTGTACATTTCTTACGATCTCAATCAGCATACCATCTACTACTGTTTGTGATCCTTCTCAATCAGTCATCGCCTATGACTCAGTGGATATATAGCAGTACCTCTGACATGGTATCGAGACAGAATACATTACAAATACTATAGAAGTATCTAACGGCGTGAGGGAGTTGCAAATACCGGTTACATACCGCGTTCCTAAGCTGAATCACTTTCCAATTTCAGCAGTTTTATCACAAGTTTGCATCGTGGATTACGTGTAACCGGGCTGCTGGTATGATAATATACACTCCTACGATTACTG
Organism: Schistocerca piceifrons; assembly: GCF_021461385.2. NCBI lineage: Eukaryota > Metazoa > Arthropoda > Insecta > Orthoptera > Acrididae > Schistocerca > Schistocerca piceifrons. The sequence continues at coordinate 578,739,234 of NC_060149.1, forward strand.
TCTTGGTATTTGTCTGGAAAGAAAACCACCTCATTCGGAGGTAATGCCATACCTCGATTTATAAAGTCAGTTTAGTTTTTAACATTGATACTTGTGTGCACCAGTAGAACCAAGACAGCTCGTGGTAGTACCATACAGTAGTTGTTGCGATCGGGTTTTTTATCACATGAGACGATTACGGCTCTATTTCTAAGACACAGTGGTATCACTCACAAGAAAAACTTATGAGACATGTCCACCCATCGCTGATTTTCTCTTAGTATTATTTTGTATCGTAGGCAATCAGTTATTGACGAAGTATTATTCTTAGTAGTAGTAGTAGTAGTAGTAGTAGGAGATGCTTGACAGGTTCACCTTGAGAATCAGGCTTACAAAGTATGTGTTGGTGTTCTCACATCTGCGAAGGAGGAGACTGTGGAACACTGTGAAAAAGAGGCAAGAGTACGTTAAGTCATAAGAAAGGTAGTGGTATTTCTATTTCCAGAGCCACAGCCGTCAGCAGGGTGTATTTCCAACATTTAGCTCATTGTCGAATGTCGTTCAACAGAGACTGCAATCGTAACACTTAATTGTGAGTACAATGATAAAACATATATGTGATCGGTTTTCTAGGATGATTCTGTCTATGTGTGGCCTGTGGTGGGAGTGATTCACTTTTCCAGCTAACGACAGAAGCCGTCCGAATGCAAAGGTCTGTTGGAATGCAGGAATGTAGCTGAGTTAACTGCGTCGTCCTCTAGACAGCAGAATAGCGAACTAATACTTTGTATGTGTTGGATAGCTCGTGATAGCGCGTAAATTTGAGAAGATTCAATATGGACGTGTGTTTGCGCTGGGCCATTACTTTCGCCCATGTAAATTGTTTGGTTCATTGCTTCTGCACATTTCGCACCTTTATTTATTTGAGGGACCATGGATTGTAGTGTGTGCATCTAGCAGGTGAAATACATGTTTGCTGGTTTTTTAGACATGAGAAACACCTTAGTTGACTTCGTAAATTATAGGGATGATTTCGAATCTGTTACATCATCGAGATCGGTATTCGCGAGTGGAAATATTATTTTTCGTCTGTTTGTTTCGAGTTCTTACGTAAAGGTCTTTGCAGGCGGGATAAGCGGTAAAGTTCCGGGTTTGTATAGAAATAATTCCCAGTCTATGTCTTAAGAATTATGTTGCGTGAGCAATACTGTTATATAGGCTATGTTCCTATGTGCTTGATATCGAGAAGTTCGACGAAAATGGTACAAGGAGTGTTTTTTTAAGTAAGTACCATTTTGAAATTAAAAAAAGACGTGCTAAGATATCTCAATAATTTTATTTTTACATGAACGCCTGTACCTTAATCTACTTTTCTACATAGTTTCCGTCAATATTGAGGCACTTGTCATAACGTTGTACCAGTTTTTGAATACCGTCCTCATAGACGTCTGCCACCTGACTTGTTAACCACTGCATCACCACTGTTTTGACTTCGTCATCGTCTTGAAGACGCTGACCACCCAGATGGTTCTTCAAGTGCAGAAACAGATGGTAGTCACTTGGTGCAAGATAGGGGCTGTACAGAGGATGATCTAGACTCTAGAGATTCTCATCGAAAAGATGTGATGAGATCTTTGGTCTGATTCGCCACATGCGGACGGGCATTGTCTTGCAGCAAAACGATGCCCTTGCTCAACTTTCCACGTCTTTTGTTCTGAATTGAACGGCGGAGATTGTGCAATGTTTTACAGTAGGCTGCTGCACTGATTGTCTCATTATGAGGCAGAAATTCCACAAGCAACACTCCTTTTCTGTCCCAAAAAACTGTGCACATGATTTTCTGGGCAGAAATTGTTTGCTTAAACTTCACTTTTCTGGGTGAATCTGAATGCCACCATTCCATGGACTGTTGCTTTGATTCTGGTGTGACGTAGGCCACCCATGTTTAATCGCTCATAACAATTTGGCTTAAGAAAGCATCACTGTCGTTGTGGTATCACTCAAGGAAAGTCTATGCACTGTCTAAACGTTTGGTTTTGTGCACATGCCTCAACATTTTCAGTACCCAATGTGTGCACAATTTTCGGTCATTCAAGTGCTCGGTCACAATGCCATACAAAATACTACGAGAAACATTAGGAAAGTCATCCCGCAAGGAGGAAATCATAAAACGTCTGTTTTCTCTCACCTTATTGTCCACTTCCTGCACCAAACTTTCATTAACAACCGAAGGATGCCCACTCCATTGTTCATCATGCACATTTGTGTAGTCATGTTTAAATGCTCTCACCCACTTTCTTACCATTCCATCACTCATAATCTTTTCTCTGTAAACTGCACAGATCTCACAATGAATATCGATCACTTTTAGGCCTTTAGCACTAAGAAATCTTATAACAGCCAGTACTTCACAGTCGGTGGGACTCATGATTATCGGAGGCATCTTAAACACTCAGTACACAACATAAACAAGGAAGAATCAGACTGTAATGGCGTCAGTGCGTAGACAACAGATGTAGGTACCCAGTGCGCATGCACAGAATGCCAACTGCAGTGCTGTGGCAGCAGTGTGGCAAAACAGTACTTACTTAAAAAACATGCCTCATATAATACTACGGCAACCCATGTGAAAATACATGTGTTCTTGTCATCCCAGAGCCTGGAGATGGGTGTAGAAATGCGAGAAAGCAGGCAGGTCCGAACCAGAAACAGTAGCTCGTTTGTGCAGACGGGTGAAGCGAGCCAGTCTTTGCACAACAGTTCTGAGAGTGACTTGGATCCACTGAGGGCTTTCTGACGTAAAAGAGATGATTGTATATGGTAGAGGATATGAATTGTATGTTTACTACATCGACACGGTTCTCGGTGATATATTTCTGGATTGGAGATCGGTTTCATGCTCTAATATTCAAGCTCCTGTCCTCAGTGGGAGAACAGTGTAATTGAGTAAGATTCTTTCCCTATTTGATGATATGTATGGCACTTTGCGAGGTTTAGTTGTCAGTTCAATATGGAGATCAATGTAAAATAGTTTTTTTCCACTGAAAGTCACGTCCACAGAAAGAAAGAAAAGGTGGGCGGTGCTTCCCTAGGACTGAGTAGAAACGTGACATATAGCCAGTGTGAGTGTAGGCATACCATAATTTTTTCAGGTGCTGTACAGATATAAAAGATAACTGCACTGTTTGTGTAAAATGTGTATATATTGCATTGTAAAGTTATTGTGGCTTATGTTGTGTAAAATGTATAGATATTGCACTGTAATGTTACTGTGACATCAAGAGCCGAGAGGGTATGAGAGAGTATTTACATGGAAAATTATGTGCGCTATAGATACTGAGATTTGTTACAGAAGTACAAAAGTGAATAGAAGACATTACCTGTACATCGATCGGTGTCAGACTGTAGCAGCAATCATAGTATTTAATTGTAGTTACATTGGTAAATATGTCCCTGGCTGCCAATTTACTTGTGAGTCTCGTATGTATTTGATGATCTGTAGACAACTTTGCTGGTTTAACTGTCAGTGAAATTTAGTGATCTGTGCAAAATAATTTTACCTCTGAAAGTCTCGTCTGCAGAAAACAATGGCAAATTGTGCTCCAACTGGACCCGCACCACAGCTAGGGGTCATAATGGCAGAAACGGTAAACACACGTGCAGTCCCGAGGATGACTTGGAGGTTATTTAGAAACACATGTGAAGTCAGTATAACATTCAAAGAACTTTCTGATGCCATTGGCAGCAGACTGAGAGTCATGGGTCATGCTGGCTTGTGTCCGTCATTGACACACTCTGCACATAGATCTCCGCTCCCATCTGGTCATGTCAGCAACGGTGCTTAGGTGAAAACGTAGTTTGATAGGACACCTGTGCATGACTTGGCAGCTGACTGTCTCGTCACTTCGCAGGGGCTGTCGATGCATCTCGATTGCTGGTAGCCTCCTGTGTGGGCTAGTGGACAGGGGGCAGTAGGCGGTGCCTGCATGTGTCTGTTGCATTATTTTGTGAGCATGTCTGTAGGCTGTGTTATGCGCTAATTGGACACATTAAGAGTTGATTTCACATCTGCAGAGCGTTATTTAGAAATACTTTACGGATCTGTGGGCTGTGTGTTGTGATCCCAAGCATATCAGATCGTGTGTTTTGTATCAGTGTGATAAATATACTCCATCCCTAAATAAATTGTTCCAAAATAAATAAATTACACTCCTTCCTTAGTCTCTCCAGCAGGCCAGTGCAGGCTGAGTCATTTTCCCCTCCAGACAGCCATCTTGGCTTATGTCATGGAGTGGAGGACAGCTCCCTCTGGTGACAGTACTGTGTATTAGGTCCATACCTCATGGCGAACAAATTGTTTCCCGCCATTTCCCCCACCATCTTAGATTACATCACGGAATGAACGACAGAGCCCTCTGGTGGCAGTACTGTGTACTAGACCTGTTGGACACTGTACCATGTGGTGAACACACTGTTTATTGCCATCTTGGACAATGGTACTTGTGTCATCAGCTGACCTCATGGCTTCTATCTTGGATTACATCACGGAATGGAACGGACAACTGCGCCCTCTGATGGCAGTACTGTGTACTAGGTCACTTTGACTCTGGACCTCGTGGTGAACACACTGGATGGTGGTAGTGCCTCAGATTGTTTAAATAAAGACTGGTGCATGATTTTGAGAGTTGACAATTAGCGAGCATGTTTGCAGAGTCTTTTAGATGGATCATTATTTTGGCGATTTACAAGTTGTTTGGCTCTCTGGACATAAATGTATTGCATTGTTTATGAGTGGTTTGCAGGTCTGTTGGCTGTGTGGCATGTCAGAGCGTGTGCTCTTTATCACTGTGATAAATATACTATCTCTCAAATCCACCCCTAAATAAATTGTCCCAGAATAAATAAAGTACACTCATTCCTTTCTCCAGCAGCCCAGTGCAGGCTGGGCAGTTTTCCCACCAACCCCTAGGAAGAGATGGTGGTCGGATGGCTTAGGTTAGTGGAGGTGACCTTCCTTTCCCGCCATTTTCTTAGGTTGGTAGAGATAGCCCAAGTGACCTTTCTATACTGCCAAAATTCAAATTTCCTGACAATCCCTAGGACAAGGTGGCGGTTGGGTGACTTAGGTTAGTGGAGGCAGCCCAGGTGTCGTTTCTTTCCCGCCATTTTCTTAGGTTAGTAGAGATAGCCCAATTGATCTATCTTCCCATCAAAATTCAAACTTGGCGCCTGTTCCTAGGAAGAGGTGGCTGTTGGATGACTTGGGTTAGTGGAGGTAACCCAAGTGACCCATATTCCCGCCATTTTCTTAGGTTAATAGAGATAATCATGGTGTGATGCATTATCCTGTTGGAATTTGAACTTCCTGCCATTTTTTGTAGCAGAGGGGAGGGGAGGGGGTTAGGTTAGTGGAGGTTGCCAAGTTGACCTATCTGCCTGCCAAAATCCGCCATCTTGGATGGCCTCACAGCCGCCATCTTGGATGACGTCATGCACTGTTGCCAAATCTAAATGCCGTCATCTTGGATGACGTCATCACCGCCATCTTGGACACATCTGACAACAATGCACAGTGCGCCTGAAGAAACCTTGCCCCAATACTACTACATACCTGCATTGGATCCTATGGAGAAGTCCTTTAATGATTAGAGCCACTAGTGAATCATATTTTTGGCACTCCCATATCTCGAAACGAGACACTTTTCTCGAACCAATCTGCTACAGTAAAATTCCAATGTGGTTTTAGGTAGTCACTGAGCATCTTGCAACTGCCCCTCAGACTCTGCAAAACTATCCTACATCCTTCTCAATCAACCATCGCCTATAACCCAGTCGATATATCACCGAACCTCTACATGGTAACGAGACAGAATGTGTTACAAATACTGGAGAAATATGTAGCAGTGGCTGCGTGAGGGAGTTGCAAACACCTGTTTCATATCACAATCCTTAGTTGAACCACTTTCAAAATTCGGTAATTTTACTACAAGGTAGCAACATTGGCGACGTGTAACTGCACTGTTGGTCTGATACTGTACACTCTGGCGATCAACATCTACATTCAGTGTCATGGTATTTGTCTGAAAAAAAAAACACTTCATTCACAGGTAATGCCATATGTAGATTTATAAAGCCAAAACAGCTTTTAACATGGATACTTGTGTGCAACTGTAGAACCAAGATCGCTTGTGATGGTAATATGGTTGTGATTTTTAACATTTGGCCGTTTGTAAGATGATTACGCCTCTATTTCTAAGACACAGTGGTACCGCTCGCAAGAAAAACTTATATGTCCACCCATCGTTGATTCTCGGTCAGTATTATTTCGTATCGCCTGCAAACATTAGTGGCAAAGTATTATACTTAGTAGTACGGCGTGCGTGATAGGTTCGCCTTGAGCATCAGGCTCATAAAGTATGTTTTTGTGTTCCAACATGTGCAAAGGAAATGACTATGTCCAGTCATAAGGGAGGTATGGATTTGACGTGGAATACTGTGATAGCAAAGGGAAGAGTATGTCAAGTCATAAGAATGGTACAGATATTTCTATTTCCAGAGCCACAACCGTCAGCAGGGTGTATTTCCAGTACTTCGCTCATTGTCGAATGTCATTCAATTGAGACTGCAATCGTAACATTTAATTTTAAGTATAGCGTTCAAATACATATGTGTCCGATTTCCTTGGATAATTCTGTCTAGGGGTGCTTGGCGTGCAGTGCCGGTGTCCTGCGGTGGTCATGTTTCACGTTTGCAATTAACGGCAGGAGCTGTCTGAATGGAGAGGTCTGTTGGGAGTGTAGGAATGTGGCTGATTGAACTGTATCGTCCTCTAGACGGCCGAATAGCGAGCTAATACTTAGTATGTGTTGGGTAGCTTTTGCCTTCAAGCAGACAATCATCGGAGACGTGTTTGGAGGCAACCTCGCCGTAGACATACTGTCCAGCGAGTGCAGTAAGGTGTAGGTTCCCTGCTATTTTGGGGTGGCATTATGTGGGACCGACGTACGCTGCTGTTGGTCATGGAAGGCGCCGTAACGGCTCTACAATACGTGAATGCCATCCTCCGACCGATAGTGCAACCTTATCGGCAGCATATTGGCGAGGCATTCGTCTTCATGGACGACAATTCGCACCCCCATCGTGCACATCGTGTGAATGACGTCCTTCAGGATAACGACATCGCTCGACTAGAGTGGCCAGCATGTACTCCAGACATGAACCCTATAGAACATGTCTGGGATAGATTGAAAAGGGCTGTTTATGGACGATGTGACCACCGATCACTTTGAGGCATCTACACCGAATCGCCGTTGAGGTGTGGGACAATTTGGACCAGCTGTGCCTTGATGAACTTGTGGATAGTATGCCACGACGAATACAGGCATACGTCAATGCAAGAGGACGTGCTACTGGGTATTAGAGGTACCGGTGTGTACAGTAATTTGGACAACCACCTCTGAAGGTTTTGCTGTATGGTGGTACAACATGCAATGTGTGGTTTTCATGAGCATTAAAAAGGGCAGAAATGATGTTTATGTTGATCTCTATTCCAATTTTCTGTACAGGTCCCGGAACTCTTGGACCCGAGGTGATCTAAAACTTTTTTTGATGTGTGTATTAATGAATAAATAAATAAATCATAAAATCAATTCTAATAAACTTCTTTTTGCAGACTGAATGATGGCTCTGTCTAAAGAAGAACGAGTGGCTGAATGACAGTTTTCCTCACTGGATTGGGAGAAGAGCTGATGTGGAGTGGCCCCCCCTCTTCCATACCTTTCTCCCCTTGATTTCTTTTTCTGGGGTATGCTGAAAGTTTACTCGATGAAGATTACAAATTTAAACCTCCTGACAAAACGCATTACCAGTCACTATGTTAAAATGGACGGTAATTCAGACCTATTCCATCGAGTTCACCTTAATTTTGCAAAACGCATCAAATTATGCATTGAAAACCATGGAGATCATGTTGAAAACATTGTTTATTAACGTTACAGTGACTAAAATTTGCTATATTATTATTTATTAGAATTTGCTATGTACCCAGACTTTATGGACACCCCTTGAATACTCCTCATGACGTCATAGGAAAAGTAATTAAGCCGCCGCATCGTTGATGCACAAGATGCACTCCTAAATTGTTAGCTCACTAAAGAAAGACGTTGCCTGTAGAAACATAATGGTCCTTCTACGACTACGATAGAGCCATGACTACATAATGGAACACGTCTGGTGACGCTGTGATAGTTTTGTTACTTCCTGGAATGACAGAGATTTACCTTGCAAGAGTCACTTGGTATATTTTTGGTATACCAATCAAAGATTCTGGATGAATTCCACTTTGGCGTGTCATTGACTTATGAAATATATGTTTACAGGCAAGGAAGATTACTTTCACACAGCTACTCCAAACAATCTCGTTGTCTACATTGCGAATTATTTGTATCAGCCATCACGAGGAAATGTTGAGGCGGTGAACGCCGTAGTCGGTCGCTTGCTCCATGAAAATGTCGACACGCTGTAAAGAGAAAAAGGCAGTAGCTCTCAGTTCCAAACTGGCTCGAGAGTGGCATTTTATCTCCTCTGTGACAAAGCGACAAACAGCTACATTGAACTCAGAACGACATCTTTAGGAATTTTGTCATCATAAGAAGTCTCACTACTTTCAGTAACAAGTAGATCTAGAGGTGAGAAGCATAAAATATTGCGGAACTGCTACTGAAAATACACAAACCTGTTAATGAAATCGTATCACTGAATACTCTGTTAACTGTGTTTCTTTCAGCAACTACTCTCACAGCCAAATTGTCGTATTTACGCTGTAGTCCGGTAAAGCTACTTGAGTATGACAATAGACTTCATGTTTAATTAAAATAGTCATTCGTTGTATGGTATTATGGTCCGACACCAGTTGTATTACTGTAGTGCTTATTAACAGCGTTTCCCGTTAGGTTACTGAACACAATAAACACAAATATTAAGAAGTTATCAATAATGTATTCTACATCGTTGTCGAGAACCGTCTGATGATGAGCGTATAGTTTTCCGATCCCACCCATTTAGCGACTTGATGATTCTGAGCTAAGATACGTTTAAAGCAAAAAAAAAAAAAAAAAAAAAAAATAACTTTCTTGGTTGATGATCGATAAGGGGCGAGAAAGGTAAACACATACAGGTGCCAGATTAGAAGACGTGCAATAGGTGTGTTTGTTGATCAAGCTCCTTGGTGCTATCTTCCAGGTCGCATTTGTTACTCTGTGGCTGCAAGGCATCTCATTTGTTGGCAACAAATATCAGGTGTGAAGGCCACATCCCTGTGAAGCAGTTCGTAAGACAAATCACCTCCCTTGTGCACCAGATCTAAATCAACAACAATACATTTTGTGGATGTATACAGGCCACTATTTCCTCCTTATGATGTTGCTATACGGTGCTTCAAATCGTTATCAGGTCGCAATGATTTAGGTTTACCGTGACATTCTTAAATATATTATGGCAGATGGCAGCATCAATCCTTTGAAAAGGCACAGCTGACTTCCTTTCCCATCCTTTCCAGTTCGAGATTCTGCTTCGCGTCTACCTCATTTTCGACGAGACGTTGTACCACAATACTCCTTCCTTTCTTTTGACCTCAATATGACTACTGAAGGCAAGTTTTGCGTGAGGTTAATTGGTTGTCACACTTGTCAATTATCGGATACTCTCTAACTGACCATAGTGCTAAATCGTAGACACGTCCTTTGACAGTGCCGGTTTGTCTTCGTGAAAATGGCGATTAAATTATCTCAAACGATCGTAATTGAAACAATACAACTTGACTTTCTCGATAGCACTCACTGAATACAGGGGAAAGATCTTTCCAATTGCTTCAATCGCATTCACTCATTTATTAAACACAAAGTCACAAACGTTAGACTTTACTCGATTTTAGACTCCGTTTTCTAATGCTTAAACAACGCTCCCCATAACGTCCAAAATGAGAAATGTTCAAGTTGTCATGGTATGAGCTATACTAAAAACTTGAACAAAATAAGCCCACACTTAAATAGGCTTGTAGTAACATGCCATAAAAATCTCCTTGCAGCATGCTGAAACATAATAATATATCACAGGCAATGTTACAGGATGTTATACTTGCTAATTCGAGCACAGAGAAGTCCGCTGGAGACCATAGGGTCTATACCTTATGTGTCGCGATCATTTGGGCAGACGCCAGTCTGTATCCATCAGCTGCTGGCTGATGCCGCTGAAATTGGTCTTACCATGACAAACACACATGAGCCATTTCACAAACATGTTTCATCGAGATTTTGCTATTATGGCTGGTTAGAAACTGAAAGAACTGTCTTTGACCTTATGTCAGACTGCTCTTAGCAGACAGACAGACTGATTCTAGCTTGTAATGGCTAAGGTGTGGGATCGATTTCCGCTGGGGGTACCAGTTTTTAAGAGCCACAAACGTACCCTCTTCAGCTCCAGTAACGCCAAGTAAAGAACACAGGACTGTGCTGTGACTTCAAATCAACATTAAACATGTCCATTCGCTACTGACTGGAACAGAGTTTGATTAGTTTTGGCTGTCACAGGCGGAAATCGGTGCTTGCAGAAACTCTGTCTCTAGTAAGCTTTTTTGCATTAGGAATGTTATTTTAGTTCGCTAATCAGTCGTCATTTAATGTCATAGGACCTTCATTTCTTATTGCAAGTAACCTTGATATTTTGAAAATATTGGCACTGGACTGGGATTCGAGCTCCGATTCCAATTTTTCTCTGGATTTGAACCATTCGAGATGATACTGTGCCATCATTTCGTTGTTTCCTCACGATGCCAAAATCCTCCAGGTTTCTACGAACGGGGCGATCCTAACTACTAGTGAAAGGGAATTTGATAGTTGAGACCTCTTTTGTGTGGGGTCAACAAAGACGATATGCGTGGGGTTTGAGTCCCAGGCAGCACAGAACTGTTCGTTGTGTTACCTCTAGCACATCTCGGTACTGTTGAAGAAACAATAGATATTTCAGTTCAGAAAGGTACTGGGTTCTGCGATCACCGCAACTTTACTTCATGACGTTTCACACTTGTGCGTTACTCCTTATAACATACCTTTCTTGTTAACTTCTCAGGGGAAACATAGGCTTCATGGGGTTCCCAGTGCAGTGCTAAACGTATCGTCATTTATTTCCGGGTTCGAACATTCGGCCTTGTAGAATGATACTGATGAGAACTTCAATATTTTACGTCTGTCTATGCCTAGTCGAGTCTCGATCAGACACCCAATCTTTGTTTGGTTAACGGTGGGTTCAAATTCAGTTCACGAACAAAAACTCTTCAACTTCTGCAGTTTCACTTATTGTAACGAAGATTAATGTACGAGCTTTAAGGATTGTATAACAGCCAATAACGTGTTGCTACTCTTTGGTTTATCGCGGTATTAGTTTACATTCAGATTGACTGCCATAAAGAAGTGTGTTCTCAAAAAGTCTCTTGTGGTTCCCATTGTGTAGAGTCATACGATCGTACACGCAGGATTTCGGTGTTTAGAGGACTTGGGACACAGCTACTTTGTGTTGGTTGCATTCAGCAGTGGCCCAATGTTCTTTCTTTCAAGTGTACATTAAAATTTCTAATTCTAGCTGCGAAATCTTCAACGGGTTCATTACCTCTTCTAGACACCACACTCAACTGTTCATGAAAAAAACCGTGCACTATTTTGTTTCCTGTACCTCTCTTCTAGCTCTTTCCTAAGCTGCTCAAACATCGCCAGGTTATGCAGTACAGCTCATGAATAACTTCACCTTACCCACGAAACGCAGTCTGCAATAATTGACTATCTGACTAACCCTCTTCTCAGCCGATGACATAACATCCTCCAACCATGCAAACACATCCTCATACACTCCACCAAAAAAAGAAGAAACCAAGTTAGCAGTAGGCTGATTCACTCCTCAACTCTGTGGTTTCAACAACTCTACTTCTTTACTTTTCTCTGTCAAAGTATTATGCAAAACTACCTCATCTGCCTTCAACTGAGCCAGGTGATTTACTTGTGATTCTATAGTTTAATCCCTGGTGACCCTCTATGTCTCCAAGTTCGCCTTCGCCTCTTCTGTACACATTTTAAAATAATAATTCTCACCAAAAAAAAAAAAAAATCCAGCACTAGCACAGCTAGAAATCACCTATTTCCTCTGCCTAAACATAGGTCATCTGAACTCTCTACACTGCCTGGCTACATGTCCAAAACGATTACAAGTGAAAAAAATTACCGCTACTGATTCGGCACAAGGGACAGAATCCCCGTCAAATTCAGTTACGTACAATGAACACGCGCAAATCGTTCATCCCTAGTATTCCCTTTAAATTGTGATAAATCTACTGGTTCCTCCGGTTTTACAAAATAACTTTCACATAAACGTGACATCTATACTTTGACACCATTACTGTCACCAAACGTGAGCAAATAAAAATGATCTCACTCATCCCGAATGATGAGACTGCGAGCTCTGGCTCAGATGGCGCATTGTGGAGGTGACACAGCCTCCGCTATAGTCTGAAATGACGTCACCACCCCTGACGTCGCTATGAAGGGCGCAGTGGGCGAGTGGTGTAGTCAAAGTGGCCCCGTGCACATAAATGTTGACAACAAACAATGTTTTTATTAGTTTTGGTACATATTGATTTGTTACTCACAAAGGAAACTCCCCATCGCACCCCCCCCCCCTCAGGTTTAGTGGTAAGAGGGCCCAGTGGGCAGCCCGTCAAAGACTAAACACAAAAAATGGTTCAAATGGCTCTGAGCACTATGGGACTTAACATCTAAGGTCATCAGTCCCCTAGAACTTAGAACCACTTAAACCTAACTAACCTAAGGACATCACACACATCCATGCCCGAGGCAGGACAGCATTCGAACTAAACACAGGTCAAGCATGAAACCAGGAAGAAGGTGTGCTGGACTGTAAAAAAAAAAAAAAAAAAAAAAAAAAAAGCGAAATAGAAACAGTGAACGGTCCAAAAACAAGAAATGCAACATTGAGAAGCCCGGAAGAGAGATGGCATCGTGGTTAAGTGATTACGGTGTTGAATCGTCAAGCCGTGTTCAACCCCCCCCCCCCCCCCCATGTCAGATTTTTCTGTTTTGTTTTTTCGCTGTTCGCTTTATTCAAATTTGTGTCTGTGCCGTGGTGTAAAGTCCGTTTGCAACAGCGATGTGTAAGGTAGGGTAATATATTGACAGTTGATTCCGCATAGTTACTCTATTAGCAGCCGAAAGGAAGTTGCTTTCGAACGGGAACAGCTAACGTTTGATGACAAGGTGACAAGTCAACCGGATCCTCCACCGGAAAACACGTCTGGTATGTCATACACTGCATAGTGACAGTACGTGTGTCATATGATAGGAACCTCTTATCGACGCACCTAATTTGTGCGACTGGTGAGTGAGATATGCCTCCTTGTGCGATGTAGGAGTTCGTTTGAATGTGAATGTGATCGCTCCCACGGAAATGATGAAAACATAATTTGTCACATAAGCTGCAACAAATGAATGTGGCAGTTTCATAATCACACAGTTTCTCTGTGCTCTGTCAAAACATACGTTTCTGACGTTTTCGAAGTTGTGTTTCGTTTTGGAAGTTTTGACTCTTGAATTCCTTTGTTGTAACATAGTTTACACCCGTTTATTTGTTGTTTTCGTTTTTGTGAGATGTCTATGTGATATATCTCCTGCTCTCACTATTCATCACATTTTGTGATGTTGACGTACACTGTGTGATCAAAAGTATCAGGACACCTGGCAGAAAATGACTTACACGTTCGTGGCGCCCACCATCCGGTAATGCTGGAATTCAGTATGGTGTTCACCCACCCTTAGCCTTGATGACAGCTTCCACGCTCGCAGGCATACGTTCAATCAGGTGCTGGAAGGTTTCTTGGGGAATGGCATCCCATTCTTCACGGAGTGCTGCATTGAGGAGAGGTATCGATGTCCATCGGAGGGGCCTGGTGCGAAGCCGGCGTTCCAAAACATCTCAAAGGTATTCTATAGAATTCAGGTCAGGAATCTGTGCAGATCAGTCCATTATAGGGATGTTATTGTCGTGTAACCACTCCGCGAGAGGCTGAGCATTATGAATAGGTGCTCGATCGTGTTGAAAGATGCAATCGCCATCCCCGAATTTCTCTTCAACAGTGGGGAGCAAGAAGGTGCTTAAAACATCAATACAGGCCTGTGCTGTGACAGTGTCACGAAAAACAACAATGCGCGAAGCCCCCTCCATGAAAAACACGACCACACCATAACACCACCGCCTCCGAATTTTACTGTTGGCACTACACACGCTGGCAGATGACGTTCACCGAGCATTAGCCGTGCCCACACCCTGCCAACGGATCTCCACGTTGTCTACCGTGATTCGTCTCTACAGACACCGTTTTTCCATTGTTCAGTGGTCCATTGTTTACGCTCCTTACACCAAGTGAGGTGTCATTTGGCATTTACCAGCGTGATGTGTGGTTTATGTGCAGCCGTTCGACCATGAAATGCAAGTTTTCTCATCTCCCGCCTAACTGTCAGAGTACTTGAGGAGTATACTGAAGCAATTTGGAATTCCTGTGTGATGGTCTGGATAGATGTCTGCCTATTACACGTTACGACCCACTTCAACTGTCGGCGGTCTCTGTCAGTCAACAGACGAGGTCGGCCTGTACACTTTTGTGCTGTACGTGTCCCTTTACGTTTCCACTTCACTATCACATCGGAAACACTGGACCTAGGGATGTTTAGGAATGTGGAAATCTCGCATACAGACGTATGACACAAGTGGCATCCAATCACCTGATCACATTCGAAGTCTGTGAGTTCCACAGAGTGCCCCATTCTGCTCTCTCACGATGTCTAATGACTACCGAGGTCGCTGATATGGAGTACCTGGCAGTAGGTGGCAGCACAATGCACCTAATATGAAAAACGTGTGTTCTTGGAGCTGTCCGGATACTTTTGATCACATTGTGTATTCTTACCACATGTCTCATATTCTATAACCAGTGTGTAGTACGACAACTGCTAAGACTACAGAAAGAGAACAAATATTTCATTGACCGGAGTTTTTAACACAGTAACCACATAACCACGACGCCGTTTGCTGTTTCATCCTGAACTATATTGCATTAATATATGGAGACTGTATCTGTTCTGTCGGACATGTCACTCCACACAATGTTTTTCCACTGTTCAATCATCCAATGTTTACGCTCCTTACATCAAGCGAGGCGTCGTTTGGCATTTACCGGCGTGATACGTGGCTTATGAGCAGCCGCTCGACTATGAATTTCGGACATGTCCGAAAGAACGGATACCATCTGTGACCATGGAGCTCTCTAGAATGAAATGATAATTAAAATAATACCGGAAGCTGTCGACAGGGGGTGATATACATCAACGGGGACAGTTGAAAATGTGTACCCCGACCAGGAGTTGAACCCGGGATTTCCTGCTTATATGGCAGACGCTCTATCCATCTGAACCACCGAGGGTACAGAGAAGAGTGTGACTGCGGGGCTTTATCCATTGCACACTCCCTGTGAGACCCACATTCCCAACTTAATGTCTACTCACTACATTTGTAGTGCCCCTGCCCGCTACACTCATTTGTGGCGGCCGACAATCTTACCGATTCCCGTAAGAATTCGGGTAATGTGTGTGCATCCGCACAACAGAAGAAGGTCAATGGCCTATTAGCCTTAACTATATATGGAGACGGTGTCTGTTCTTTCGGACATGCTGCACTATTCTGTTTGTCTCTATTTACTGTTCTACATGTCGCCACAAGGGTAGCTTCCAGCCCTAGGTGGCTAATGCTATCCTTCTTGTGGCTAACTTACCACTTTTTACTACTCTTTCGTTTGAACTGGCGCCGTGGCGTCACAGTATAGTGAAATAGATGATAAATGAAGTGCTGGATTTGGTCACCTTGGGCGTGTCTTTCAAAATAGCAAAGCTTGCTAGTGGCAGTGTTACCAGCTCAATTTCTACCATGCGCCTACACAAAATTTGAAACGTAGCTTTGTCAGCTTGAGAGCCCTTACAGAAGCGAAAATCTTTATAATACAGAAATAAAGACAAATGTCAGCATGTGATGGCACAGAATTAGCAAAATATGAACTGCCCCTCACATGCCATAGTCTTTCGAAACCAGACACTATGATCAAGCGGCATTTACACGCGGAAAGATGCAAGTCATCCTTCCCCAACCACTTCCCTCCTTTGAGTCTGTCATTAATACCGTGTATATTGCTATTCTTCTTGCCACGCCGTATTTTTTCTAATTTGTCTGTAACTTGTTTTGAGTTTTCCTTTTCTTCCTCCGTGTTGAATCCATAATCAGTAGACACTGATATTAAGATTATACGGAAAAACCTGTCAAACCTTATTTTGGAGCTGAAGCTTCTAAATTGCACTGCATGAACTCTTTATCCAGTTTCATCTTACTTCAAACTGTTTGCGTTCCAACAAATTTATTTAGGATTTAACTGTTACTTTACAGTACAATAAATAAAGGGCTTTCAGAACTACTTGTTATGAGTCCTAAATGGTTGTCGTGGTATGTCGGAAAACTCCCTCATTTCGATATTCAACCATAGCCGTTACTCTTTTATGTACTACGGAAACACTAAATAGACGCTGGCAATTTATTCACTTTTTTCCAATGAATAAAGCATTTATCTGTAAGTCATTTGCCTTCCTATAACGTCAAACGTTCTCTTTTCTCCAAAAGTCTGCTCAGTTTTCTTGTAGGCAGTATCTATCCCACCCCTAGTGATACATGCTTCTACATCCTTACATTTGCCCTCTATCCATTCCTGCTTAGCCATTTTACACATCCTGTAAATCTCATTTTTTAGATGTTTGTATTCCTTTTCGCCTGCTTCAATTATTGAATTTTTATATTTTGTTCTTTCATAGGTTAAATTTAATATCGCTTGTGTTACCGAAGGATTTCTACTAGCCCTCGTATTTTTACCAACTTGATCCTCTGATCCTTCACTATTTCACCTCTCAGATCTATCCATTCTTCTTCTACTGTATTCCTTTCCCCTGTTCTTGTCAGTCAATTCCCTAATGATCCCTCTGAAACTCGCTACAACATTTTGTTATTTTAGTTTATCCAGGTCCCATCTTCTTATCCATTTCGGCCACGAATTATTTTTTTCATGAAAAAATCATGGTTTTGCTATCCAGTTCTTCAAATTAAATTATGATTTTTCAGATGTATAAAATATTCCGAGGTGCCCTCCAAGGGGGGATACAATGAGGCTCCTAGTGAGATCATTGTGTTCAAGTGGGTGCAGTATAAGTCGAAGAGTCACAGTATTTTATTTGATTTTATTTCACCAACATTCATAAATTACACAAAGATTGCTTAATGATTATATACATAAACTATGGTTTTACACTTGTGGAGAATGATAATCAAAGAAACATTTTTTTTTCTATACAGACATAAGTGAATGTTACATTTTACATAATAAAATTAGGTTTTGCCTTGGCAACCCGGTTTCTTGCACCTGTCAAATGATTTTTTGACAGTGACCACTGGAAGATGCCCAACGTTGTCCGAACGAACTTCAGCTTCTGGACGAACTTCCACACTGGCTCGTTTTGAAGTACTTGGACACTCACTTGTGGGACGCCCCCTTTTCCTGGCAGCTGCCTTACCTATTTTTGTCAGTACTTTGGACACATTTGCCCTAAAGTGAAGCAAATCAAGGATCTTATTTTTAGGAGTACCTAATTCTGATGGGTTTTTCTTGTACTCAATCTATGCATTTACACCCGAAATATCAACTGCATGAGCAAACATGCGTCCAGTTTCAGGTTGCAAAACCGGCTATGAACCGTCGTAAATGGCTGTCGAATATCTTGTTCGGTTTCAAAAGCAGCTAACTGCATGTTGTCTTCGGGAGCAAAGCCTGCTAAATGCCCAATAGGAGTAGCTGTAGCCGCGCCACGTCCAGATACAAAGCACGTGAACAGACATCAGACTTACCAATTTGGACATTCAAAGCTACCTTTCAGTCTGGATTAGAATGGATATTTTTCTTATTCAGCTTTAGCTTGGCTGCACTGTAACAAATTCTTACGCAACAATAGCATACTTCCTACCAATGCATTGTCGTTTGGATGGGACGAATGATTTGTGGTAAATACTGCGGGACCAAACTGCCGAGGTCATCGGTCCCTAAGCTTACACACTAATTAATTTAACTTAAACTAACTTATGCTAAAGACAACACACACACCCATGCCCGACGGAAGACTCGAAACTCCGACGGATGCAGCCGCGTGGGACGAGTGTTCCGTGATTACCACACTGTCACTTATCATGCAGTTAGCGGGATTTGCGTCTAGGCTACTCAGCTTACAATATACCGTATGATATAAACTGTCTAACATTACCTCCATCATTGTCCTCTTCTTCAAAATTATCGCCAGGATCATCGGACAGATTGTCAATATCAGATGAATTAAGGAGCTCTATAACTTCTTCTGTAAGTGGCTTTCGTCTATCTTGGACACGGGGCATTGTGAAATCAACGTAAGAGGAACTAAAAAGACATCGAAATAATGTCCTGAATTTCTATGTTATTACACTCTTTCAGTCACAATGTCCTCATTTGGAGACATGTATAAAGTTATAAACATGTCACTTACCTTCCGTTCTGAAAGACACCTTTAGTTTTCACCTTCAAGAATGCACCGTTCTACCCACAAATATTTTTATTTACCTAGACTCAGAAGATATTAACCGGCTGATGGGAGGTAGAAAGATTACTGGGAAGCGATCATGCGACTGTACACATTCAGTTGTTTTTTTTTTTTTTTTTGTGGTACCACAGAGAGACAGGAGATGTCGACACTGTTCTCAAATAAACTCTCTGCTAGTGACAATATCAGGACAACAATTACAAATGGTAAAATTTAACGAATTTTAAAATATTAAGCCTTTATTTAGTATGTCCTTATATGAGGACCCCATGACCGAAAGGGTCAAATTCCTACCTTTTTGCAGTTTCTTTAGTTTTAATCTACAGTTCATAACCTATAAATTGTGGTCAGAGCCCACATCTGCTCATGGAAAGTCTTACAATTTAAAACTTGATTCCTAAATCTCTCTCTTACCATTATGTAATCATTCTGTTCACTTCCTGTGTCTCCAGGTCTCTTCCATGTTTACAACCTTATTCCATGATTCTTAAACCAATTGGTTTGTTGATTTGAGGAATAAAGGGATCAAACTACAGGGTCATCAGTCCCTTGTTCCACGACCATAAGAACAGACAAGAAGTGAAACGAAGTAAGAGAGGTAACAAGGGATGACACAGAACAAGAAAGACACAGACAAAGACCAGAAAACAAGGAAATAGAAGCACAGACATAACACAGTGGTTGGCCGACCGTAGAAATAAAAAGGAAAAGCCAACCACCAAGAAACACACTAAAAACACCAATCTAAAATCATAGGCAAAAAAGGCCAGACTCAACAAACAAAAAAAGGGACAAACGCTAAGATCGAATGATAAAAGCCCCCTGCATGAATAAAACGAAAAACTAAGTCTGCCATTGCAGCGTCATCTGCTAAAGTGCAGGGAGTGCATCAGGCAGCGCAAATGTCTGCCTGAGCGGAGTTAAAAATGCACAGTCCAACAATATGTGGACCACCGTCTACGTTGAACCACATCGACAGAGAGTTGGGTCCTCGCGGCGTAATAGATATCCATGAGTCAGCAAAGTGTGGCCAATGCGAAGGCGGCAGAGGACCACAGAGTCCCTGCGAGAAGCCCGCAGAGAAGACTTCCACTCAATTGTGCTCTCCTTGATGGCGCGGAGTTTATTGGGCGTAACTAATCTGTGCCATTCAGCATCCCAAATTCCGCAACCTTGTGGCGTAACACTGATCGGAGATCAGGTTCCGGTATTCCAGTCTCCAGAAGCGGCATAGGAGTGGCCTGTTTGGCCAGCCTGTCAACGAGCTCATTTCCCGGGATTCAACATGCCCCGGGATCCATACAAAGACTACTGATCGACCAGATCGTTCGAGGGCATAAACCGACTCCTGGATAGTTGCTACCAGAGGATGTCATGGGTAGCACTGTTCAGTGGCCTGTAGATCACTCAGCGAGTCACTGCAGACCAGGTAGGACACACTGGGGCAGGAACGAATATGCTCAAGGGCACGAGAGATGACCACTACCTCGGCAGTGAAGACACTGCAGCCATCCGACAAGGAGCGCTGTTTGATATGTGCCGAGTGAGCATAGGCAAAGCCTACGCGACCATCAACCAGCGGGCCGTTGGTATAGCTGACTTCAGAACCCTGGGACGCGGCAAGGATCGATAAAAAGTGACTGCGGAGTGCCTCAGGAGGAAGGAGTCCTTATGGAATTGCGAAAGGTCCAGCCGAAGTTTCAGACGAGGCATACACCATGGAGGCGTATATGTGTGGACCTGCACGAAACGCTGTAAAGGGAATGACTCGAGTTCAGACAACAGGGAATGGACATGTACAGCGATCGCTATCCCTGAATGAGGCTACCATTCTGGGAGATGAACCACTGTGTTCGGGAACAAAAGACTGTAATTCGGTTACTGAGGCGAGCTATGGATGTGCGCTGTATAGTGGGCGAGCTGTTGGCGACGCCTGATGTGCAATGGAGGGACTCCAGCCTCCACTAGTAGACTGGCCACTAGACTCGTTCGAAAGGTGCCTGTCGCTAGACAGACCCCACAGTGGGGCACAGGATCAAACAGCTTCAATGATGAGAGTGCTGACAATCATACGCTACACTCCCATAGTCAAGTCGTGACTGAACTAGGGCTTTGTTGAGCCACAGCAATGTAGAGCGATCTGGCCCCCAAGTGGTGTTGCTCAGGCAGCCGATGGCGTTAAGATGCCGCCAGCACTTTCGCTTAAGCTGACGAATGTGGGGGAGCCATGTCAGCCGTGCGTCGAAAACCAGTCCTAAAAAGCGATATGTTTCGACTACCCGTAGTGGATGGCCATCAAGATAAAGTGCAGGGTCAGGATGCACTGTCCATCACCGACAGAAGTGCAGAGCGCAGGTCTTGTCGACATAGAAGTGAAACCCATGGGCGAGAGCCTATGACTGCGCATTCCGAATGGCTCCCTCTAGTCAACGTTCAACAACACCCAATGGTGGAGGAACTGAAGTAAAGGCAGAAATCGCTAGCATATAAGGAGGGTGACACTGATGGCCTTACAGTTGCCGCAAGGCCATTTAAGGCCACTAAAAACTATGGAACACTCAATACAGAGCCCTGCAGGACCCCATTTTCTTGGATATGGGAGGAGCTGAAGGAGCCTCCAACCTGAACACGGAAGGTACGGAGGGAGAGGAAGTTCCATCTAAAAATCGGGAGAGAGCCATGGAGGCCCCACTCATACAGTGCGGCAAGGATGTAGTGGTCCCAGGTTGTGTCATAGGCCCTCCATAAATCAAAAAAGACGGCTACCAGATGATGGTGCCTGGAAAAAGCCGTTCAAACGGCAGACTCAAGGCACACCAAATTATCTGTCGTTGAGCAGCCTCGGCGGAAACCACTCTGGGATTGATCCAGAAGGCCCTGAGACTCCAGGAGCCAACACAACTCCCGGCTCACCATTTGTTCGAGTAATTTGCAGAGAACGTTGGTGAGGCTAATGTGGTGGTAGCTGTCCAATGCTGCAGGGTTCTTTCCAGGTTTCAACACTGGGATAATGACGCTGTCTTGCCACTGGGAGGGAACACTCCCTCGCCCCAGAAGCGGTTCAGGATATACAGAATCTGATACAGTGAGGCCAAAACAGGTGTTTGAGAAACTGGGAGTGGATTCAGTCAGGGCCTGGAGCTGTGTCAGGACAACGGGCAAGGGCACTGAGGAGTTCCCACTGGAATGTATGGCTCAAGGTGGTGCGATGTAAAAGACAAATGCTGTCGTTCTGCCCACTCCTTCAAGGAATGAAAAGCTGGGAGATAATTGGCAGATGCAGAACTCTGAGCAAAATTCCCAACAAAATGCTTGGCGATTTCACCTAGGTCAGTGCACACTGCCCCATTGACTGAAATCCCAGGCATCCCCAGCAGGGTCAGGTAACCATAAAGGCAGCGAATCCGGGTCCACACCTGGGAGGCAGTGGTACAAGAACCAATGGAGGAAGCATACCGTTCCCAGCACTCTTGCTGCCATCGTTGTATCAGGTGGCGGGCACGGAGCCACTTAAAAAGAATGAGAGTCTCCAAAGTTGGATGCCACTTATGTCGTTGGAGGGCCTGCCTACGCTCTTTGATGGCCTCAGAGATTTCCGACAACCACCAAGGCATAGTTTTATGCCGAGGGCACCCGGAAGAAATAGGAACCGCGCGTTCTGTAGCCAATACGATTGATACAGTGACCTGCTAGACCACCACATTAATAGCGCCATGAGTGGGAGTGTCAACAGTGCCAGAAGATGTGAAAGCCAGCCAATCGGCCCTATTAAGGGCCCATTGCGGCAGACGTTCAGAAGTGTGACGCTGGGGTAGTGACAGGAAGATTGGAAAGTGGTCGCTGTTGTGACTTGGCAAGACAGCCAAGCCACTATGAGAGGAAGCCGAAGGCATGCGTTTAAGCTCACGCAGGCTGGCGAGAGGTCTGGAACAGTTAAAGGAATAGAGACTAGCAAAAAAGGTACGTAGCTTCTGGAATACTTAACTTTAATCCATAATTGGTGAACATCAGTCTGACGGTACATGCATCACAAGATAAATAGCAAATGATAATGGCGCCTTGCTAGGTCGTAGCAAATGATGTAGCTGAAGGCTATGCTAACTATAGTCTCGGCAAATGAGAGCGTAATTTGTCAGTGAACCATCGCTAGCAAAGTCGGCTGTACAACTGGGGCGAGTGCTAGGCCATCTCTCTAGACCTGCCGTGTGGCGGCGCTCGGTCTGCAATCACTGATGGTGGCGACACGCGGGTCCGACGTATACTACCGGACCGCGGCCGATTTAAAGGCTACCACCTAGCAAGTGTGGTGTCTGGCGGTGACACCACAGTCACTACCACACAAGTCGTCATGAACCCTCCAATGGACGGATGGTGAAAGTCCTGGGCTGCAAAGCGAGAGGTCAATGGCCGAATAAGTGCCATGAACCACACTGAAGTGTGTGGGGTCTCCTGTATTTAAGAGGCAGAGGTCGAGCCAAGAGAGAAGATTTTCCACATCCCTACCCTGCCCAGTAATCACGGCGCTACCCCACAAGGGGTTATGGGTGTTTAAGTACCCCAAAAGTAGGAATGATGGGGGGAGTTGGGAAATCAGAGTGGCCAATTCATTAAAAGGTAGTTCATCCGGAGGAAGGTAGACATTGCAGATGGTAATATCCAAGATTGTCCTTATCTGCACAGCAACAGCCTCCAAAGCTGTATGAAGAGGCACTGATTCAGAATAAACAGAGGTAAGGATATACAGACATACGCCACCTGACACCCTGTTACAGTCAGTCCGATTTTTATAAAACCCCCGACAGCCACAAAGGACAGGGGTCCGCATTGCTGGGAACCAGGTTTCTTGGAGGGAATTACAGAGAGCAGGTGTTGAGCTCAAAATCGGTCAGAGTTCAGCCATGTGGTGGAAAAACCCGCCGCAATTCCATTGGAGGATGACGTCATGATTAGGCTGAAAAGGCATGAAACACTCAAGGATGCAGGTTACGACTCAGGGTCACCTGCTGCCACCAATTGAGTACCTGTGCAAGTGACATTCATTGTGTCTAAGGGTCCGGCGAGATCTAGGTCCTCAGCAGACGCCAGAATGTACAACTCATCCTCAGTTGCACAGCTTGTGGGGAGCGGTGGGATTGGTGCCACTGCAAGGTCGGGATTATTGGGTGCTTTCTTCTTTTTCGGTTTCTCCCACTGTTCCTTCAGTGGTTCCAGTTGGGAGGGCTTCACTGCGTCAGTCTCAGGGACTGAGGAGGACCGTGAAACCCTACGACCAGCCACTTGTGGTTGCTTCAGGCACTGACGGGGGTCCACTTTTCCACCAGTTGGAACGTGGGAAGGGAGAGACTCAAGGGACCCCTTCCTGCAGATAGGAGCTGAAGAAGACATACACTTCTCTGGCTGAAAAGTGGGGACTGGTGTCCCTGATGATTGTGGGGTGTTGCTCCCAAAGGAGGTGGTGCAGGAGCAAAGGGGGGAAGTGTCCCCCACCATCAAGGGGACAGGTGGAGTATGACGGCTCAGAGAGCCTACTGTACGCGCCGAAACGGAAGAGGGCCGAACCGTTGTCGCAGCAGTGGCGTAGGTACATGTCATCTGCACAGGATGGAGTCTCTCATATTTCCGCTTAGCCTCAGTGTAATTCAGGCGGTCCAGGGTCTTATATTCCATTATCTTCTGTTCTTTCTGTAAAATCCTACAGTCTGGCCAGCAAGGGGAATGGTGTTCTCCACAGTTAACACAGATGGGAGGCAGGGCACTTGGAGTATTGGGATGCAAAGGACGTCCACAATCTCGACACGTGACTCCAGAAGTACATTGGGGTGACAAATGACCAAACCTCCAGCATTTAAAACACCGCATTGGGGGTAAACCATCACCTTGACCTTTTCGGGTAATGTGTCACCCTTGAAGGCCAAGATGAAGGCACCGGTGGCTATCTGATTATCCGTCAGACCTCGAGTGAAACGCCAGACGAAATGAACACCTTGTCAGTCTAGGTTGGCACGCAGTTCATCGTCAGACTGCAAAAGAAGATCTCTGTCCAATATAATGCCCTGGACCATTTTTAAACTCTTATGGGGCGTGATGCTAACAGAAACATTCCTCCAACTTGTCACAAACGAGTAACCTTCGTGACTGTTCTGAGGATGCCATTTTGATCAAAACTGACCCAGAGAGCATTTTGGACAGGCCCTCCACCTCTCCAAACTTGTCCTCTAAATGCTCCACAAAAAACTGAGGCTTTGTTGGCATAAATGAGCCGCCATCAACCCACTTACACTCGAGGTACTGGGGTGAATTCACTGCCATCTTTAGCCATGCGTTCTTCCCATCGAGTGGCCAGGGAGCGTAATGATCTTCGATCGTATTTCCTGCCATTGAGGTTAGACCTCGATCACTTAGAGACTGCTGGTGGAGGCCCACCAGCGAGAGATGATGTACCACGCTTCATTGCAGGTCATCTGCCCTGATGACACCCACTCCAACCAAGGGCCCTCCCCATGGGCACCACCCAGCCTCAGCAAGGGCGACCTGGAAGGGTGGCCATTGCCAGGAGTCCCGATGCCCCAGGGAGATGGTCAGGCATCTACTCCTTGGCATACGTGGGTAGTTAATGGCGCAGGCTTCAGCAGAGTGATCCCTGTGTTGTAAGGGGGCTACAGCCAACAGGGTGCATGGCGGCCCCACCATAACGGACTGGCTACTGTGCTGGATATTAGGTGCAAGGACGTCCATGGTCGTCGTCTCCGCAGAAAGCAACACTGCACAGTGCATGGTGGAAATCACACCCGGGGATGTATCTTCGCCCAAGAGATGGTGAACGAGTGGGACTGCAATGCGATGACGAAAAAGCTGGCTAAAGGTCTCTATGCACAATGGACACAATGCACCACGTAAGGTGCCCTTCAAAAATGGTTCAAATGGCTCTGAGCACTATGGGACTCAACTGCTGTGGTCATAAGTCCCCTAGAACTTAGAACTACTTAAACCTAACTAACCTAAGGACATCACACACATCCATGCCCGAGGCAGGATTCGAACCTGCGACCGTAGCGGTCGTGAGGTACCAGACTGTAGCGCCTTTAACCGCTCGGCCACTTCGGCCGGCCTAAGGTGCCCTTCCCCAATTGGCTCGCTCTTCAGAATAATTTTGAAAGATAGAGTTCAAACCCGAAAGGAGACCATCACATAAGAGCCAAAACGTGTGAGACTCGTTTTAGTCTCCTCTAATCACAGGCAGGAACACCGCGGGCCTATTCTTACCCCTGAACCCGCAGGGGGTCTTTAACCAAGTGTTAGCAATGATTCAGCTATGCTCTGTGCAAAATTCTATGAGGCGGCTTCCTCTTTCATTCCTTATCCCCAGTTCATATTCACCTACTGCCTTTCCTTCCCTTCCTTTTCCTACTAACGAATTCCAATCCCCCATGACTGTTAAATTTTCCTCTCCCTTAATTATCTGAATACTTTCTTTTATCTTATCATACATTTCTTCAATCTCTTCGTCATCTGCGGAGCTAGTTGGCATATAAACTTGTGCTGCTGTGGTAGGTGTGGAATTTGTGTCTATCTTCACAAAAATAATGCATTCACTATGCTGTTCATAGCAGCTTACCAATGTTCCTGTTTTTATATTCATTACTAAACCTATTCCTGCTTTAGCCCTATTTGATTTTGTATTTATAACCCTTATTCAACTGACCAGAAGTCTTGTTCCTACTGCCACCTAGCTCCACTAATTGCCACTATATCCGACTTTAACCTAACCATTTTCCTTTCTAAATTTTCTTACCTACCAGCCTGAATAAGGGATCTGACATTCCACACTCCGATCTATAGAAGGCCAGTTGCGTTTCTCCTGATAACGACGTCCTCCTGAGTAGTCCCCGCCCGAAGATCCGGGTGGGCGACTATTTTACCTCCGGAATATTTTACCCAAGAGGACGCCATCATCATTCAACCATACAGTAAAGCTGCAAGCGCTCAGGTAAAATTACAGCTGTAGTTTCCCCTTGCTTTCAGACGTTCGCAGTACCAGCACAGCAATGCTGTTTGGGTTGATGTTACAAGGCCAGTTCAATCAATCATCCAGACTATTGCCCCTGCAACTATTGGAAAAGGCTGCAGCTCCTCTTCAGGAACCACACGTTTGACTGGACGATCAACAGATGGCCCTCCTTTGTGGTTGCACTTACAGTACGGTTAACAGTGTCACTGAGGCACGCAAGCCTCCACACCAACGCCATGGCCCATGTGTCATGGAAAGGGGGGGGGGGGCTGGGGTGTTATACGTGATACTATAATGCTACGTAGTGCTGCGCCGTTTGCGCTTCTGTTTCCCTCTCTCAGAGGTTGTATAGCAATGCTTGCCTGGTACCTTGCTGTCAGCTACATCGGCAGTCTGTCTTGTTTATATTCGGAGCTACACTATGTGATCGAAAGTATCAGGACACCTGGCTGAAAATGACTCACAAGTTCGTGGCGCTCTCCATCGGTAATACTGGAATTCAATATGGTGTTGGTCCAGTCTTAGCCTTGATGACAGCTTCCACTCTCGCAGGCATACATTCAAACAAGTGCTGGAAGGTTTCGTGAGGAATGACAGCCCATTCTTCACGGAGTGCTGCACTGAGGAGAGGTATCGATGTCCTTCGGTGAGGCCTGGCACGAAGTCGGCGTTCCAAAACATCCCAAAGGTGTTCTGTAGAATTCTGGTCAGGACTCTTTGCAGGTCAGTTCTTTACAGGGATGTTATTGTTGTTTTTGTGTAGCTACTTCACCACAGGCCGTGCATTATGAATAGGTGCTCGATCGTGTTGAAAGATGGAATCGCCATCCCTAAATTGCTCTTAAATAGTGGGAAACAAGAAGGTGCTTAAAATATCAATGTAGGCCTGTGCTGTGATAGTGCCACACAAAACAACAAGGGGTGTAAGCCCTCTCCATGAAAAATACGACCACACCATAACACCATCGCCTCCAAATTTTACTGTTTGGCACCACACACGCTGGCAAATGACGTTCACCGAGCATTCGCCATACCCACACCCTGCCATCTGATCTCCACGTTGGCTACCGTGATTCGTCACTACAGACAACGCTTTTCCACTGTTCAGTCATCCAATGTTTACGCTCTTTGCATCAAGTGAGGCGCCATTTGGCATTTACCAGCGTGATGTGTGGCTTATGAGCAGCCGCTCGACTCTAAAATACAAGTTTTCTCATCTCCCGCCTAACTGGCATAGTACTTGCAGTGAATCTTGATGCAGTCTGGAATTCCTGTGTGATGGTCTGGATAGATGTCTGCCTATTACACATTATGACCCTCTGCAGCCTCTGTCAGTCAACAGACGAGGTCGACCTGTACGCTTATGTGCTTTCCACATCACTATCACATCGGAAAGAGTGGACCTAGGGATGTTTAGGAGTGTGGAAATCTCGCATACAGACGTATAACACAAGTGACGTACAATCACCTGACCACGTTCGAAGTCTGTGAGTTCCGCAGAGCGCCCCATTCTGATCTGTTACGATGTCTAATGAATACTGAGGTCGCTGATACGGAGTACCTGGCAGTAGGTGGTAGCACAATGCACCTAATTTGAAAAATGTATGTTTTTGGAAGTGTCCGTATACTTTTGATCACATAGTGTATCCTCCTTGTCTCCAAGCTTGCTGGGCAGAATTTAAAAACTATTTTAAGCATGCATAACGAAATTATTCTGCCACTAACAAAAATATCACACTGTCGAAAGCATTTTATGAAACGTTAATTTTCAGTTGTAACTTTACAAGTGTAATCGTCCTAAGAATGCTTTATAAAACTTTGATTCTTAATACGTTATAAATTATTGGAAGTGTTTGGGCAGACTTTTATTGGGGAGCTTTTGTACAAAGCAGATTTTTTGGGGCAGTATTTGAATTTTGTGCAGTTTTGTTTAGAACTTGACATGCATAAATCATTGAGATCAATGGAACACGGAACGGAAGATTGTTATGAAGATTTTGTATTTATTTTGTGGAATAAACAAGAAGTTAAATGAAATTTGCAGTTGGGTTATTGACAGTGGTAAACCGTTCCCAGGCAACAGTTAATTCAATCCCTGCAGATAGGTAGTGTCCTTAAAAATCAAATTTGAAATTCTGCATTACCGTCCAATGCTATTAACCCTTGCTGATGTACATCGGCTTATTCTGATGAGATCACCTGAAAATAACAATTTTTAGATGCTATCAAAATTTTAATATCGACTTATAATCGATTCGTTACGTCAGAAGTTGGAGGTATCGTAGCCACTACATAAATGTAGAGGGTGTAAAAAAACTTCATGTAGAATATTTTAGAGTTTTCAGAGGAGATAAAAAGAAACACTTTTTATGTGACAAAAATGTTACAGGTGTATCCTTTACCCTTTAGGGGTCCTTGAAGGGCTTGCGCTGGACTTCCCTGAGGCCAACATTCATAGTTGTTTTGACTGCCCCGTATGCAATAAATTGACACTGAAATCTTATTTGCGACACAATTCCATCTTATGCTATAAAAGGTAAGTTTTGATTATCGTTACCATCCACAGATAAACAATTACATTATAACTGTTTATGCTGTTGTGTTTAAATGAAAGTTTCTACTGATGTTTACATGTTCTTGGTATCTGATTACATTCTAACCTAGTTAGTAGTCGTGCATTTCATTTATGGGGAGGCAAGGTGGTACAGTCGAACAGCAAGGCAGCTGTATGCATACCGATTTCCATGGTGGAGGTTACCAGATCCTGTCACATTTCAAAGACTTGATGGCCGTTTTCGTGAGACAGAATGCCTTAGACCAGACCTATGGGAAACTGACACACCTCATAGTATGCAAACTGCTCAACTCGAGGGAGCTGTATTACAGCGAAATGAGGACAATCTCATTACTGGCACATGACTTATAGCCAAGAAGCTAAATACCTATAATGGCAATGTTTGCAACGTACTCTATGAGACATGCATGCATCCATTCAAGTTGTCTGAAGACACAACACCAACCAGCTGATGACTTTCTCCAGCAAGTGGAATTCTGTCAGTGCTGTCTGCCCCAAACTGTAAACACTCTTTCGAGTTCCAAAAGTGTGAGCCGCGCGGTCTAGGGCTCCTTGTCACAGTTCGCGCGGCTCCCCCCGTCGGAGGTTCGAATCCTCCTTCGGGTATGGGTGTGCGTGTTGTCCTTAGCGTAAGTTAGTTTAAGTTAGATTAAGTTGTGTGTAATCTTAGGGACTGATGATCTCAGCAGTTTGGTCCCATAGAACTTACCACAAATTACCAAATTTTTCCAAACGTGTGTTTTGTTTATTCACGAGCCTGCCTTCCAAAGGGAAAGAATATTCAACGGCCATAATAGCCACGTCTGGGAGTTGGAAAATTCTACAGGAACTCGTGCGTTCCACCATCAATAGAGATCTATCATAAAAGTGTGAGGTGGCGTTATTCACAATCATATGTTTGGGCCACCTTCCTCCTAACACGCTCGGTGAGGAAATTACCATATATTTCTCCAAGAATTACTACAGAAAAATGTTGAAAACTTTCCCACTAACAGTCAGGCAACGACTATGGTTCCACCATGATGAGGCTCCATTGCCGTTGATGTCAGGCGACATTTAGACGATGTTTTCCCCAACTGTTGGATTGTGAGCGGTAGGCCAGCACTGTGGCCACCACGTTCTCCAGACCTCACTCCTATGGATTTGTTTTTTGTGGGGAGAAATGAAAATTTTGCTGTACAAGACAAACGACAGATACTCCAGAAGAGCTGGTTGGCAGTTTCGCATCAAACTGCAGCCATTATTTGTGAGCATGTTAGACTATCATTAGCACGCAGATTCCAGTTGTGCATTATTGTAAATGGTTGACAATTTCAGCAACATCTCTAGAACACTGTGCACCGCATGACAATTCGAATACCATCTCTGAACATCACTAGCGTCAAAACCCTCATGGATCGGTAGTGAGGAAATAATGTGCCTGTGTCATTTCCATCAAATAGAAAAGTGTTTCGTTTTATCTCCTTAAACAAAAAAATTCTCTATACCTGGTCCATTTAGACCCTGTATAGTAACAACTGTCGTCCCAGGATCTATTGGAATACCGATGTACGAAGATTTTCAAATTTGTTCATAACCTGCCATAACTACTCTTAATTCCTTTATACTCTGTGTAATTTGTGTACTGTTAGAGATTATGAATATGAGTTTCGTTTGCTGTATGTTTTAGATCTGAAGATAACTAGCCAAAGGTCCCAAGTTCGAGTCTCGGCCTGGCGAACAGTTTTAATCTTCCAGGAAGTTTCACATCAGCACACACTCTGCTGCAGAGTGAAAATTTCATTCTGAAGATAATTGTTTGGCAATCGAAATTTGTTAACAAAGTTGTATTTTGCGGTAAATTCAAATAAAATTTTAACTGACTCTGCTATACCAGTAGTATTAATCAGTGTGTCAGAGTTCACTAAAAACCAGTCTTGACAGATGTTGATAGTAAATCGTTCATTATTCCCAAACACACTAGTTAGACTCATTTCCAGTTTATGTTTAGTATATGCTGCTACTCAGAGCCCTTGTCCTGCGTGCCACACATACTAAAAATGCGTAAAACATGAGAACGTTAGGGCTTGTGCCATATAAGCAAGAAATGACACAAGGGGCTAAGAAACCTACCATCATATTTCAACGGATTAGCGTAGCCAGTTAAACCGTATGAAATTTGAACGATCTTAATACAGCCTGTTAAACAAGTTAGATCATAGTTTTTTTTTTCTCTGATTATCGTTCGCAAGGTGTGAATTTGTGGCAGCACAACGTTAAAAATATTCCTTACCTATGAGTAAATATTCCTTCTCTGTTGATTGATTCAGCCTTGTTGATAACGAGTTGATTGATGCAGCCTTGTTGATAACGAAGAACTTTTTCTTCCCTCTGTATATTTTCTTTTCTCCACATTTTTTTCGCTCCACTTTGGTATGTTCTTTTCATACTTCAAAATTACATGCAAGTACAACGATAAGCTGTAAATGAAATTCAGCAGCGGGGAATTTCGTTAATAGTTTATTATATCTGTATAAAATTTAAATTGTGAGTTCAATTTCTGAAAGTCCCTGAGAACGTTAGCGCTTGTGCCATATAAGCAAACGCTTTTGAACAAAACAGGTAGTGCAGCAGGAGCTGCGAGCAGAGATGGAGCGGTCGAGCAAAATTCAACTCATCTCTCAGGAGGAACACGGGCCGGAGCCAGCAACACTCAGATGAAATGACCTCTGTATCTGGCTTCCACAATGACTGTAACTTAAGCTGCCCAAGAAAATTTGTTGGTTCCATACTTCAGCTGTGTAACTTTTCCCATCCATTCACATTTCTTCTCACCCTCCCTACACAACGGAGTACTTCGCAAGGAATATCTTGCGGTGTCGCGCCATGCTTGCTTCCGAGCCCGACAACCAAAGTTTAGTGTTTTTCCTTCCACGAAGCGGGCTGCGGCAACGCCACCTAGGTGGCGTTGGCTGCGGAGTGTGCGTTATCTGCTGCGGTGGTGGATTGGCGGGAGTCAGGCGTCTGTCATAAACCCGTCAGCTGTCTGCGAGCTACTGGCGCAGTCTGAAACGAAGGAAACCATTAAATTCGCATTCAGAGGACTGGCTGGGGAACACAGCTCTCGACAGATACGATGTGGACTTTTCTGAACACACAGTGACGCATGCCAGCTTTGTACCTTCACGCTTTTCCTTTCCATTTTAAGTTTTCTTTTCTTTTTACCACCAGGCAGGCCCGCGACCCTGTGACTCAAGGGACATTGCTCCGGTTGGTGCAGCTAATTTACGTCCTTGGAGTGTGACTGAAGTATTGAACGCACAGGGCTCACTATCACAATACAAGTACATAATTTGTAATGTAAAACTTAAAACAGTGTTTACTCTCTATACTTCATATTGCATAGCCTTCCATTTAAATCTTAGTTAGTGATGTTTATGCCTTTTATGAGATTTCCATATCAATGTTATGTCTTATGTCGACAATACGTCTACTATCTTGTACTTCACAAAATAGTTTGCCGAAACCATAAATACTACTTACTGGCCGACTTCTCGTCGCATTTTGCCTTTCCTCCCTCAGTCTTCACAAATAATTGGCCGACTTTCCTGTCGCCTGATGACCATACTCTCCTTTCTCTCTCTATGTAAATAATTGCCCGACTTTTCTGTCGCCTAGTAGCCATAACTCTCCATTTACCTCTTTTCTCTCTTCATTAACAATTGTCCGACTTTTCTGTCTCCTAACAACCGTCACCATTTACCATAAACCTCTTTGGCAGGACTATACCCAGCCCATCACTGTTTTATAATTCATTACAGCGGAAACCACTTCACTGTTTCAGTTCATACTAAAAAGTGACGATATGTCTATTCTGACACAGTCTGTACATCATCTAAAGACAACATTTAGTTATCTCCATTAATTTTGCCTCCAAAATTCCTTCTATTGTACATTGTCATATTCACTTATCTTGTTTAGCGTCGTTCACTTCTTCTGAAGTCTATAGCTTTTCTATATGCGTTATTTCATCCGTATTATACATAATATCCCTTGTCTTGCTTTTCTTATCATAAAGTATTTTCAAACATATATGTTTGTTGACCTTTGTTGTAAATATTTAAAAATTGTTCCACTAAATACTTTTTAATTTGTGTTTTGTTATATGCCTTAATATTTTACTGGTGTCTTGTTGCAACTATATGCTGTGTTATCTTTCTGGTGTATCTGTAATCGTACACTTCGCATTCTGGCCTGTCCACCTACATTCATTGAGCTGTCTGTTTCTTAACCGTGCTGTACAGATGTTATATTCTGCCGCATTATTTTTTTGTTGTCATAGCTTGTTTTCGCAGTGGGTGTTTATGCCCGATCTCTACCAGTATTTTACGCAACCACACTTCAGAACATCCCCCACCTAAAACTGCCGTGATTTAGTGTCTGCACAATATTGTCCCCTGATGTTTAATAGTCATAATATTTTTTGATGTCCACGAAGTTGTAGGCTCCTTTGCTTGTTTCTGTTTTAATGTTGGCTACCTTCACTGCATTAGGGTCTGCTATAGTAATGATTTCGAATGGTTCTTCGTATATCTTACAGAATTTTTTGATCTCTGGGTTTATTTTGGAAGACCTATGTCTTGACCTGATTCACTAGATTAGATACTTTTTCCCCTGATAACAGTTCTTGTGGTGGTATTTCCGTTGTAGAATGCGGCAATTAATTCATAATTCTCTCAAATCCTTCCACATAATTTACCCACTCGTGATGTTTTCTACAGCAGCATGCTTTAAATAGCCTGTTTTGTTCTCTCATAACTCTTTCACTCAAATTTGATTGAGGATGTCATATATATATACACACATAGTTCTTATGTCAAGGTCCCTCAACATATTTTTCCAAAGATTGTTGTTGTCTTCAGTCCTGAGACTGGTTTGATGCAGCTCTCCATGCTACTCTATCCTGTATAAGCCTTTTCATCTCCCAGTACCTACTGCAACCTACATCCTTCTGAATCTGTTTAGTGTATTCATCTCTTGGTCTCCCTCTACGATTTTTACCCTCCACGCTGCCCTCCAATGCTAAATTTGTGATCCTTTGATGCCTCAGGACATGTCCCACCAACGGTCCCTTCTTCTTGTCAAGTTGTGCCACAAACTCCTCTTCTCCCCAATTCTATTCAATAACTCCTCATTAGTTATGTGATGTACCCATTTAATCTTAAGCATTCTTCTGTAGCACCACATTTCGAAAGCTTCTATTGTCTTCTTGTCCAAACTATTTATCATCCATGTTTCTCTTCCATACATGGCAACACTCCATACAAATACTTTCAGAAACGACTTCCTGACACTAAAATCTATACTCGATGTTAACAAATTTCTCTTTTTCAGAAACGCTTTCTTGCCATTGCCAGTCTACATTTTATATCCTCTCTACTTCGACCATCATCAGTTATTTTGCTCCCCAAATAGCAAAACTCCTTTACTACCTTAATTGTCTCATTTCCTAATCTAATTCCCTCAGCATCACCCGACTTAATTCGACTACATTCCATTATCCTCGTTTTGCTTTTGTTTATGTTCATCTTATATCCTCCTTTCAAGACACTGTCCATTCCGTTCAACTGCTCTTCCAAGTCCTTTGCTGTCTCTGACAGAATTACAATGTCATCGGCGAACCTCAACGTTTTTGTTTCTTCTCCATGGACTTCAATACCTACACCGAATTTTTCTTTTGTTTCCTTTACTGCTTGCTCAATATACAAATTGAGTAACATCGAGGACAGGCTACAACCCTGTCTCACACCCTTCCCAACTGCTGCTTCCCTTTCATGCCCCTCGACTCTTATAACTGCCATCTGATTTCTGTACAAATTTTAAATAGCCTTTCGCTCCCTGTATTTTACCCCTGCCACCTTTAGAATGTGAAAGAGATTATTCCAGTCAATATTGTCAAAAGCTTTCTCTAAGTTTACAAATGCTAGAAATGTAGCTTTGCCTTTCCTTAATCTATTTTCTAAGATAAGTCGTAGGGTCAGTATTGCCTCACGTGTTCCAACATTTCTGCGGAATCCAAACTGATCTTCGCCGAAGTCGGCTTCTCCCAGTTTTTCCATTCGTCCGTAAAGAATTTGCGTTAGTATTTTGCAGCTGTGACTTATTAAACTGATAGTTCGGTAATTTTCACATCTGTCAACACCTGCTTTCTTTGGGATTGGAATTATTATATTCTTCTTGAAGTCTGAGGGTATTTCGCCTGTCTCATACATCTTGCTCACCAGATGGTAGACTGGCTCTCCCAAGGCCGTCAGTAGTTCCAATGGAACGTTGTCTACTCCCGGGGCCTTGTTTCGACTCAGGTCTTTCAGTGCTCTGTCAAACTCTTCACGCAATATCGTATCTCCCATTTCATAATATTGTCCTCAAGTACATCGCCCTTGTATAGACCCTCTATATACTCCTTCCACCTTCCTGCTTTCCCTTTTTTGCTTAGAACTGGGTTTCCATCTGAGCTCTTGATATTCATACAAGTGGCTCTCTTTTCTCCAAAGGTCTCTTTAATTTTCCTGTAGGCAGTATCTATCTTACCCCTAGTGAGATAAGCCTCTAAATCCTTACATTTGTCCTCTAGCCATCCCTGCTTAGCCATTTTGCACTTCCTGTCGATCTCATTTTTGAGACATTTGTATTCCCTTTTGCCTGCTTCATTTACTGTGTTTTTATATTTTCTCCTTTCATCAATGGAATTCAATATTTCTTCTTTTACCGAAGGATTTCTACTAGCCCTCGTCTTTTTACCTACTTGATCCTCTGCTGCCTTCACTACTTCATCCCTCAGAGCTACCCATTCTTCTTCTACTGTATTTCTTTCCTCCATTCCTGTCAATTGTTCCCTTATGCTCTCCCTGAAACTCTGTACAACCTCTGGTTTAGTCAGTTTATCCAGGTCCCATCTCCTTAAATTCCCACCTTTTTGCAGTTTCTTCGGTTTTAATCTACATTTTTCCAATACTCTGGTATAAATTGTGATCCGTTGAAACTGATGATTTTATCTGGTTTATGCCATCATTACATAGTCATTCTTGATTTTATTTGAGACCAATTTACCTGTAGCTTTTGTCAGTGCATATAGTATGTATCGAGAACATGTTCAACACAATGGACAGATATTTGCATCCTCTTTGTGATGTGGGAAGGGGACCATAGAGGTCAACATACACCTTTCCCAGTATTTTTGTTGGGCCCATAGTATGCATTTTCGCTTTGCTGCTTGAGTTTAAAGCTTTTGTTTTCTGACACACATCACATGAGTTTCTAAATTATTAAAATAGCAACTTTCTTGTATTTTGTCTGTAGCTTTCTTGGCACCAAAATTAGCATATGTGCATTGTACAAACCACACAAGCTTCTCAATTTCATGTTCTGGCCAACAGACATTCCACTACTGTTTTCCTGGGTCTGTTCTATGATACAATACGCCTTTATATGTGGCATAGTACTTTCTCGCCTTGTCATTCGCTTTCCTACTCCAATCACCTTTTATAATTGTAATAGCGTTATCCCTATTCCATTCCCTTCTCATATTTTTTATATGCTCTATAATTTTTCTTTCATGTTTTACTTTTGTTAGGTGTAACACAGAGACTTATTTCCACCCTGAATCGTTAAATTCAGCTTCATGCATACCCACAGGTGTTCTGGATAATATCAGCCGCTGTATTGCTTTCCCCTGACAAGTATTCTATTGCGAAATCGTACTCCTGAAGTGCTCAAGCCTATCTAATTAATCTGTTATGACTTAAACTTCAATAGATCAGGTATGATGCCTTATGGTCTCTAAGCACTTTTAATTTCCTCCCCATAAGATAGTAACTGAATTTCTTAAGGGGGTAGGACGTGAAACGGGCCGACTTGGAGCAGGAGAGGCACCACAGGACATTTTAATTTACAGTGTCTATACTTTTAGAAATAAATTCATAAAACTTTGTAAGCATGACCAGGAAGGATTCAGGATTCACACTCATAGCAGAGGAAGTTCAAAAACATAACGTACCAATTTTTTTTTACATGTGAAATTTCATCATTTTTTCACTTGGTATTAGCTGCATTTGTTGCTGTAGGTACACTTTTCATCATAAGTAAGAGAGATTCTTCGATGAATTTTGCACAACATACAAACCATACTTACAGGTGTATGAAACTCTAGAATTTCCCACATCTGTTAAGAACTGTGGTAAAAATTGAGATAATTAACTATAATATTCGAGTTTTCTCTAAACACGAAGTTTAAAAC
The DNA here is from genome assembly GCF_021461385.2 of Schistocerca piceifrons. NCBI lineage: Eukaryota > Metazoa > Arthropoda > Insecta > Orthoptera > Acrididae > Schistocerca > Schistocerca piceifrons. The sequence goes on from NC_060149.1 coordinate 578,776,838, forward strand.
ATAGCAGCCCATTCATTTTTCCATAGATTAAATAAATTCTAGAATTTCATACACCTGTAAGTATGGTTTGTAAGCTGTGCAAAATTCATCGAAGAATCTCTCTTACTTATGAAGAAAACTGTACCTATAGCAACAAATGCAGCCAAAAGTAAGTGAAAAAAATCATGAAATTTCACATTTAAAAAATATTTTTTCGTGTTTTTGAACTTCCACTGCTATGAGTGTGAATCCTTAATCCTGCCATACTTGACCATTGTGCTATATGCTCCAGTCTGTTGTGGTAATTTTTTGATGTGTGTTCATCAGTCACTTTGCATCCTGCTCTGTGAGACAAACAATGGAAAATTTAACTGTGAGTAAAAAAAGTGAGTGGCACACTCATAAATGTTAATTCAGTGCCTCGCTTCCCAGAATGCTATATCAATAAATTATATCACATGATATGCCTTTTCAAGAGCACATACAGATTACCACTCATAAAACCTGTCAAAATTAGGACCTAGAATACAGGGAAACGAGTCTGTCAACGTCATCAGGTCGCTCATTGAATATTCGGATGCAGTACTGTTACTGGTGATGAGTTATGACGCCTTCATCGTTATTTTCCTAAGAAGAAATGAAAGGTTGGGCCCTACCAAAAGATGTAAACTGGAGCAAAGAGTAGTGTGACGACATAACTAAATCACATGTGCTACTGCATGATAACGCACCCTGTCGATTTGAGAAAAAATTGATAGGGACGTCATCTCTCAGGCACTTGTATTGATAGGGAAGTCATCTCTCAGCCTCTTGTCCCTTTGATCGTATACTCGTAAACTGTTACAGGTACTTTTCCCGCTCTTGATCGGTCAACCATCAAGGCAATTCATTTCTAGACGAAAATGCCCTTCAAACTACACTGGTTTAATGACATCGCTAGAACCAGTAGGTTTCTACAGGCACAGAATTCGTAAACTACTTTAGCATTGAAACTTCCTGGCAGATTAAAACTGTGTGCCCGACCGAGACTCGAACTCGGGACCTTTGCCTTTCGCGGGAGAGCTTCTGTAAAGTTTGGAAGGTAGGAGACGAGATACTGGCAGAAGTAAAGCTGTGAGACGGGGCGTGAGTCGTGCTTCGGTAGCTCAGATGGCTGTTCGGTCAGAGGGTTTAGCTACCCTCTGTAATAAAAAAAACTGAGTGAATGGTTCAACGAACAACTTCCACAGGTGTCATCAGACGTCCGCCCCGATCATATACAACGAACAAAATAGAACAAAATGAGATCAACAAAGAATTTAAAAAAAAAAAAAAAAGATGGTAGAGCACTTGCCCGCGAAAGGCAAAGGTTCCGAGTTCGAGTCTGGGTCGGGCACACAGTTTTAATCTGCCAGGAAGTTTCATATCAGCGCACACTCCGCTGCAGAGTGAAAATCTCATTCTGGATACTTTAGCATTGTCAGATTGTTTTAGACATTGTGAAAGAATATACTGTTGCTGAGTAACTTCTCTTTGATGATTACTCTTGTGTTCAATAAACTAATGGAAAATGCAATTAAAATATGCGCAGCACTAATACAAATTAAACTCAACTTACTGCAGAAACACTACGATGGCGGTCTATCTTAATAAAGAATTAATTGTCTATAAAACGATTGTGCCTGTTTTAATACGAATTAGTAGACTATTACCGATTTTGACTTCGAAAAGGTCTGTATTTACTCCATGTCCTATATCATTCTCAAGTATTATGAAAATGTGGCAGTTTATAGATCAAATTATGTATTCACAACACCAAAAAATATGTTGGCGGGAAACAAAAGCGGTATTATGTATTTTGCAGTACCATAATGTTTTCGCGCTGACTCTAAGGAGTACTGAAAGCAGCAAGACGAATTTTGCTCGAGCGTTGTCTTACTATTCCCTTACTGAGTTTCTATCTGCCTGCTTGTAACTCTGCAACAAAAGAATTAAAAATATGGCTTTCAGCGAGTCTCGAAAGGGGAACGATAGCAGCTTGCACGTGGTAGGCAAGCACGTTACCTCGCACCTTTTTCATTCTTTTTCTTTTAAATTGTTGATTACGATGATGACGACGAGGGGTTTCTTTTTTTTATATCATTGTGTTCTTTATTTACGTTACATCTGCTTGGGGCGGGCGTTCCATGACACCTGTTTTAAGTTCGTCGTTGACCCGTTCAATCAGTTTTTTGTTTTGTTTTTTATTACAGGGGGCAACTAACCCTCTGACCGAACGCACTGAGTTACCGTGCCGGCAGCATCTAGCGAAGAGATGCGTCTTACTTATTGGCCAAGTAGCCGCTATGACAGATAGATCGCAACATAAGAGACGAGAGTAATTCTATTTCCCGTGTGGAACGATTTTCGTTGACTCAAAAATATTAACTGATAACCTTATATCACATCTCAAAAGAAAATCAGTCACATTATTCATCTGAAATAACTCGATAATATCAAGTGAAGTTAGCAGGATAGTTGTGTGCCACTAAGGAAGTAACTCGTCGGTCACAGAGTTGCCAAACATATTCTGCATCGTTGCCACGTTTCAGTTATACTACCAGGAAGAATACTAGCTGATGCGTTCTGTGAGTGATCTGGAAAGTGACTATAGCTTCGGCTCAAAGTTGTATGTGACAAGGGCCGGGATATCCTCGTTATATGTCAATGAGTCTTATTCGCATTTCTGTAACTAGGTTTAGGGGCTAGACTGCTAGAGCGTAATTACTTGTAATACATCGATGCATTGAGTGCAAACGAAACGTGATAATAACTGCGACAATTATTTGTGTTTTACTGTCTTAATCGGACTGAAACCTTGTAAGCGTATTCACCAGACGCGATTCACAATTTTGGAGCTTCTCCAGTGGTTGAGTTGGCAACATAACTTTGCTAAACAATATTATTCATGAGATCACTGTCATTGACACACCTGCCACAAGACAGGCATGATCTGGCTTCTAGTCGTCAGCTTTTTTGACGGATATTCTGCCCTTGCTCGAAACGTGAAGACTTAAAGGTGAATTCGAATATTCCATATGGCGAAAATGTGATGTTTCTATTCTTCCAGCTATAACATTCAAAAAGTAGTTACAAGAAGAGGCAGAAAAGTGCCTGTGAACCAACAATTAATAATGCAGTCGTAATTAGTGGAATCTGATAAACGCCATCTGTCATCTGATAATTGTGAAAAACTACTTTTTTCATCTGCACAGCACCACAGCACCGCACTCAACGGTTTCGTAGGATTCCTATACTCAATTTCGATGTGATCGTTTTCAATGACAGTAGAGGAGGAGTAAAACCATCTGATTTGAAATATAATTTTCCAGTGGGATTTGAATCTTTGGCTACAGTCGCAGTATCACATCCAGTGAGGTACACTACTGGCGATTAAAATTGCTACACCAAGAAGAAATGCAGATGGTAAACGGGTTTTCATTCGACAAATATATTATACTAGAACTGACATGTGATGACATTTTCACGCAATCAGTACCCAGAACAATCATCACTGGCCGTAATAAAGGTCTTGATACGCCTGGGCATTGAGTCAAACAGAGCTTGGATGGCTTGTACAGATACAGCTGCCCATGCAGCTTCAACCCCCTACCACAGTTCATCAAGAGTAATGACTGGCGTATTGTGACGAGCCAGTTGCTCGGCCACCATTGACTAGACGTTTTCAATTGGTGAGAGACCTGGAGAATGTGCTGGCCAGGGCAGCAGTCGAACATTTTCTGTATCCAGAAAGGCCCGCACAGGACTTGCAACATGCGGTCGTGCATTATCCTGCTGAAGTGTAGGGTTTCGCAGGGATCGAATGAAGGGTAGAGCCACGTCAAGGGTACCCGCAGCCATGGTCTCCAAGCTGATAGTCCATACTGTCGTTGAACTGTTCGTGCAGGTGGTTGTTGTCTTGCAAACATTCCCATCTGTTGACTCAGGGATCGAGACATGGCTGCACGATCCGTTACAGCCATGCGAATAAGATGGCTGTCATCTCGACAGCTAGTGATACGAGGCCGTTGGGATCCAGCACGGCGTTCCATATTACCCTCCTGGACCCACCGATTCCATATTCTGCTAGCAGTCATTGGATCTCCACCAACGCGAGCAGCAATGTCACGATACGATAAACCGCAATCGCGATAGGCTACAATCCGACCTTTATCAAAGTCGGAAACGTGATGGTTCGCATTTCTCCTCCTTACACGAGGCATCACAGCAACGTTTCACCAGGCAACGCCGGTCAACTGCTGTTTGTGTAGAGAAATCGGTTGGAAACTTTCCTCATGTCAACACGTTGTAGGTGTCGCCACCGGCGCCAACCTTGTGTGAATGCTCTGAAAACTAATCATTTGCATATCACAGCATCTTCTTCCTGCTGGTTAAATTTCGCGTCTGTAGCACGTCATCTTCGTGGTGTAGCAATTTTAATGGCCAGTAGTGTAATAAGAATGTGAGCATTCCCTAATTGGTGTAGTATAGGCTAGGGTAGAAAGAAGCAGGTGTCCCACGAAGTAAACGATGAGAGAATCTGTAATTAGCGTATAAAGTAACTACCCCGCAAACGTAAATTTTCCAACTCGCTGTTACTTATTAAACATGAGTTGTTCAGAAAATTACAACAGTATCTAGTGAAATGAGTAGGTTAACGCAGCTGCAGTCTGTCACTATCACTGAGTTGCCAAACATTTTCCGAATAGCACTCAAGACAGAAATGTGTGTGTGTGTGTGTGTGTGTGTGTGTGTGTGTGTGTGTGTGTCGTGTCTCTTCTTTCGGACATGTCCGAAAGAACAGACACTACTAGTCGAAACAGACAGACTTGTTAATCAATTAAACATCGAGGGACAGATGTCCACGCTGTCACAGGGCGCTAAAATATACCTTCGGCGGCAGATGAAAATTTGTGCCTGACCAGGTTCGAACCCGGATTCGTGGTGTCTTTTCTTTCGGAAGTGTCCGAAAGAACAGACACCACACATACATGCATATACAGGGTGTTTCAGGAGGAGTAGTAGACATATTAGCACATGGTAGTATAGACGAATTGCACAAAAAATTCCATATAAATGTGTCCACTTTTTATTGAGTGCAGAAATGCAGCTGTTATTATACAACCATAACAGACTCAAAGCAAACGTAAATGACTTTCAGAGTTGGTTTTCAAAAATTCCCCCACCAACTTCCAAGCACTTTTGATTTCTCTTGGTAACACCACGTGTAGCTCTTCTACAGTTGTCTTTGCGTTCTTTTATGAGGGCTGCACTATTCATTATCCAAACGATCAAATCAGTTCATGGGTTTACTTTTTTTTGTAGACTTCACCTTTTTATCGTCCCCACAGGCAAATATCCAAAGCGATAAGGTCCGGAGACCTTGGCGGCCAAGAAAAGTGCCCACATCTACTGATCCATCTTCGGGATAATGTTAGGTGTGGATGATGTGTCACCTGACGACTAGAACGTGCAGGAGCCCCGTCATGCTGGAGGAGCATGCGCATTATTGTAGCAAAGAGAACATCTTCCAATAATGGTGGAAGCTCACTTTCAAGGAAGTGTAGACAACGGGGTCCTGTAAGGACCAACAAACGCAATGAAAATGCTTTGAACCCAGCTGTATGTACTCAATAAAAATTGGACACAAGTTATATGGCATTTTTTCTGCAATATGTCTTTCATACCACCTCCTACAATATTTACTATTCCTCCTGGAACATTATTCAGGTGTCAACGGACCACCGAAAGTTTTCAGTGCTACACTGACGTCATCGTACGGACCCTCGCGGGAATACAGTGCAGCTGCGAGCGAGTGGAATAATGGACAGGGGGTACCGCGTATGTAGTATGCGACAAAGGTGGGAAATTTGCTTCTGACGAGGAGCGTCTGTAGATAGGTCCTGCAGGGAGGCTAGCTGGCGTGTTCCGATAGTGAGCCGGCACGGTAGCTCAGCGTGTTCGGTCATAGGGTTAGCTACCTTCAGTAATAAAAAAACTGAGTTAATCGATCAACAACGAACTTAAACGGGTGTCTTACGACGACCGCCCCGAGCAGATGCAACGAACGAAAGCAAACAAAAATGAGATAAAAAAAAGAGATAGCGCAATGATCAGCAAGTCTGCTTAGTAAGCACGAGGTCTAGATTCGAACCCCAGCAGGGCACAAATTTTCATCTGCCGCTGTTGCTGTATTTCAACGCCCTGTCCTTCGATATTTAAGATGCAATTGTTTTTTAAGCAATACAAGTGATTTGCGAACATTTGTCTCGCCATCAATGTAACGGGACTTCAACGGCATCCATTCCTTAGTCATTGCTTTGTGATGGCGCTAACCCATGTCATATATATGTAAATCAGACTGTTGCGCATATTTAGTCAAATAACGAATGGTCAGTATACAAATATTTACGAACAATAGAAACAGGATTGCACTTAACCAAGAGCAACATAGGGTACCTGTTTAGTGAGTCATTTCAGCTGACGGTAATATTTGTCAAGCAATTCATTGCAGAATTAATGTAATACCCGCACGATGATCTCTGCTATCATACTGTATCATTGGCAGCTCGTGAATGGAGTACTATGCTCGTTAAATCGGATTACTCAAGCTGATGCCAAATAAAGAGAAGTGATGACGCCACCACACTATCTTTACTTAGGTAGTCAGCGCTACATTTTGTGCGCCACCATTAACGTTACTGTAAGCAGTTTGACAGCATAACACCACCACATCACTGACAACCTGTACCTTTATCGTCACACAGTTGTTACTCGCCGTGATTACAAGTTGCTGATGTTTGCCAAGAATAGCGGAAAGCGCCTCATGAATGTGAAGTTCCATTTGCACTACGCCTAGGACAGAGAGAATCCTAAATAACAGTAAGAGGTTATCCAGCGAAGGGAAGAGTCCACTTATTGTCTCGAGTTCTTGCAGTCTGATATAATGTAGTTCCCGATGGTTTCACAGTACCGGGTTCTTTTGGTTATCGGAATACTCATATGGGAATTATCAAAGTGTAATTGCTAGGACACTCAGCTACCTTAATAACACCTCATTTTAGTTTGAATATGACTCGGAAAGTGACGTTAATTTGACGTTTCCGTCCGTCTCCTGACGACGCACTGAATGAAGTCTGAAGTGCACTCACGGTAGTGTTGCCTGCAGCATGAATTCTGTTAAGTGTTGTGGCAGCTGGCAGTCATTGCTGAATACGGACATGTGCAAATATCTTCACTGCTCTAGAAGAACTCGTCTTTGTTGCATTTTTATCATACCGTAATTAGCTGAAGTTGATGCCTGCAAGTCCTTAAACAAGAATCTGCGAGCGGTAGTAATGCACGATAGGAAACGGACTGTTGGACAAAAGAATGGAGAGCTGCCTGCTTTTTGCGTTTCTGATAGGGCCTACGATAATAATCTGGTGTCATATTAGGCTTCAGAACCCTAAACTGTTTATTTTTCGCTTCATACTAAAACAAAAGCTATGATATGAGAAGAGGAAATTACTTACATGCTTCTCAGAAACTTCAGCTTTTGTGTTTATTTTCTCACTTCATACTAAAACAAGGGCGTTGATATGAGAGGAAGAAATGAAGTATACTCTTCCATGAGATAATATTTCGTTGTGTGGTACTAATGCGTGCATGAAAGCTCTGCATTTAATTTTTGTGTGTTGGATAAATTTTGATATCACCACACATTACATTGTGAGAAGGTTCCTATTTTCTTGGGATTCAAATAGAGTGGGAATTTCATCACTGGTTAATATTCTGATGGCTAATGACATGAGTAGTAGGACAACCTATGCGTCACCCCACATTCCATTGTTGCCACATGTATCCAAGATGGTGGCAATGACATCATCCAAGATCGCGTCGTGTAGACTTGGCAACAGTGCATGACGTCATAAAAGATGGCGGCCATGACGTCAGCTGATGACACAAGTACCGTTATCCAAGATGGCGGCTTTTGGCCCGAAAGTGTCATGCCCTCCTCCCCAAGAAAAATGGTCTGAAGTTCAAATTTCAACAGCATAATGCATCACACCCCTGTTATAACTACTAAGCAATGAAAATGGGTGGACGATATCTCAATTGGGCTACCTCTGCTAACCTAAGTCACCCGACCTCCACTTCCTCCTGCGAACTGGCGCCAAGTTTGAATTCCAAAATGATAAAGCATCACACCTCTACTAAGCAAAGAAAATGGCAGGAAGATATCTCACTTGCACTACCTCCACTAACCTAAGTCACCTGACTGCCAATTCCTCCTACGAACTGGCACGAAGTTCAAATTCCAACAGGGTAATGCACTACACCACTGTTATCTCTATTAAGCAAAGAAAATCGCGGAAAATAGCTCACTTGGCCTATCTCCACTAACCTAAGTCACCCGACCGCCACCTCTTCTTACGAACTGCCACCAACTTTTAATACTGACAGTAAACAAAATTCAATTCCCATATATCTACTAAGATAAGAAAATGGCGCGAAAGTAAACTAACCTCAGTGGCCAGACCTCCACTGCCACCTAAACATTCACGGGAAAACGACTTGGACATAAGACTTTATTTATTCAATTCCATGCAGGTGTGTTCACCACAAGGTCAGGACTCCAATTGACTTAGTACACGTCGCCAACACCAGAGGGCGCTCTTATCTGTGATGTAATCCAAGATGACGACACCCAATATATTCACCAAGAGCTTCAGACTCCAACTGACTTAGTACACATCGCCACCACTAGAGGGCACTGTCGTGACGTCAGGTGATGACGCAAGTACCGTTATTCAAGATGGTAGCATACAATGTGTTCACCACGAGGCCTAGTACACATATTCACACCACCAGATTGCGCTACTGTGGACTTGGAATGAATTTTCGCAAATACCACGTCCACCTGGACTTGGAAGGAAATAGTTTAAGTCTACACCACGATCCTCAACCGACCGCCACGTCCCCTTACCGACCCATGTTTGCGGGCTAACGTGCACTAACGTGTACTAATGTGCACAGTGCATGACATCATCCAAGATAGTGGGGCGAAATGGCGGGAAAACAGATCTGAACACAAGTCTTTATTTTGCAGCCAGTGTCTCCACCACGAGATCTAGACTACAACTGACCTAGTACACATTACTGCCATCAGATGGTGTGACGTAATCCAAGATCGTTGTCTGGAGGGGAAAATGGCGTGAAAACGACTGAGGCTGCGCTGGGCTGCTGGATAGAGTAAGGATGGAGTGCATTCTATTTATTTTTTAATATTTTATTTACACATTGAATATATTATCACACTCACACAGAAGAGTCGCCCTAATGTGCTTGGTGTCACAATACACAGTCTGCAGACACGCAAACAACTCCTAATCTTCAGAAAAAATTTCAGTACAACCTACACACTGTTCCTAAATAATACAGCACAGTGATTTGTAGACACGCTAAGTACTCGTAAACTATCCAAATAGCGCATATCACAGCCTACAGATCTGCAGACACGCTAAGTACTCGTAAACTGTCCAAATAGCTCATATCACAGCTTACAGACCTGCTCGAAAAATAATGCAATGAACACGCGCAATACCCTCCGCCACACCCTGTCCAATGGACCATGAAGTGACGTGGCTGTCAGGTGTCAAATCACTCACAGGCTGCCGCTCAGGTCCTGCAAGTATGAGGTGACCACATCCCTTTCATACTTCATTTCTGAGAAATTCCTATCCAAATACGTGTTCACCTAGACACAGCTCCTGGCGTGACTGGACAGGGAGGCGCGCTCCGTCACCGTCCCCCAGACGGCGACGTCGAGCACTGGTGAAAGTTGAATGCCTCGTTATACTGTCATAGCATTCCAAAGCGTGTTCACGCCAGTCTCATATTCGAAGCATCTCCAGGCGCCACTTGTCTTTACCATCGAAAGCAGAATAGAACAGTTTGTGCTGACACACACGTTCAACCGCACGTACCTGCCACAGCGTGACTGACACATCGCCATCTAAAACATTCTCAATGTTATTCTTACGTCACATGGCTTTGTGACAATATATAGCCAAGTCCAGGTCGCTCTAATTTTATAGTGTCCCAGAAATAGTTAACACTCGGTCTCTTGTTGTCTCAGCTTGTATGTGCCAAAATTCCTACCCTAACAGAACCCGTTTACCAAAATATCGCCGAATCCAGTCTTCCTCCCGGACGTAATGTGATAGCCTTCCGGCACTCAACATACACAAATGTTCTCACTACTCCTATATCCCACGACAATCAATCGAGCATTCTCATTGACTCTTATCGAATTTACCAGTCGAATTACTAACTCCGTCGGTATCGAAGCACCATCCACTTTTTCTTTCTGGGGCTTTCTGTTGTTATTTTGCAAAGATTGCTAAATTGCACCGACAGATCCCTCACTCTATACACCCCCAACCTGTTCTCTCTTTCTACAGATGCTACACTCAGTGGTAATAAACTATTTTACACTGATCACCAGTTTGCACTGACAACTAAACATTGCAAAGTTTGTAAGTAGGCTGTTTAAGTTTTCATATTGGTAACGCCACGTAGCGCTCTGTATGTGCTGTGTGCAGTCTGTGGCTAGTCTGCATTGTTGTTGGAATATCTGCCATTGTAGTGTTGGGCAGCTGGATGTTAATAGCGCGTAGCGCTGCGCAGTTGGAGGTGAGCCGCCAGCAGTGGTGGATGTGGGGAGTGAGATGGCGGAGTTTTTAATTTTGGAAGACTGGATGTCATGAACTGCTATATATATTATGACTATTAAGGTAAATACATTGTTTGTTCTCTATTAAAATCTTTCATTTGCTAACTATGCCTATCAGTAGTTAGTGCCTTCCGTAGTTTGAATCTTTTATTTAGCTGGCAGTAGTGGCGCTCGCTGTATTGCAGTAGTTCGAGTAACGAAGATTTTTGTGAGGTAAGTGATTTGTGAAAGGTATAGGTTAATGTTAGTCAGGGCTATTCTTTTGTAGGGATTATTGAAAGTCAGATTGCGTTGCGTTAAAAAAAAAAATGGTGTGTCAGTTTAAGCACAGTCATGTATAATTGTTCAAAGGGGACGTTCCATATGTCGACCCTTAGCCGAGGATACCTCACTGGAATCTTCTGATTTTTTCTTGTAGTTTGTGTAATTAGTGTAGCTTTAGTTTATTGCTAGCGCGTAATTGTATAGAGAATCTCCTTTGTAGTTGCAGTCTCTCATTGTTGTACAGTAAAACAGTTGTGGCATGCGTGTAAATTTGCACCAAGTATTTCGCCGCTGCGCTTGCAATTAACTAGATATTTTTTTCAGTGCTATGTTAATGTGTTCTCTTATTTTTGCTCTTCAAATTGTTCTTTTCTGTGTTATCGTGTGAAATATTGTGACAATAATGGCGTGTGAAAAACGTAACACTAGGCTCCAAAGTAAACTGAGAAATAATAGTGACGACGAGCGTAGCTTATCAGCACCACTGTGTAATGAATTAACAGACATTCAAAGTAGTAATTTGGTAATTGTGCATAGGGAAATGGAGCGGGCGGCAAATAATGGTGTAGACAGTGAAACAATTAGTGAACAGGGAAGCATTATCGATCGATCGGTCGGCAACAGCTCGCCTCAGGATTCCGAAATGACAGGATACAATATTGCAAATACTGTAGACTCAGGTTTTGGGTTATCACCGTTTTCTCAAATGAGTCAAGACACATTTTCCGCTTGTCAAAATGTGAATGTTGCCGGTGCAAATTCACTGACGAAAAGCACTGAAGAACATGTTTCAGACACCAGTGCATTGTTATTACAGTTAATGCAACAAATGGGACAAAGGCTACAAAAGTTAGACACAATGGAACAAAATTTCCAAAAGTTAGACACAACGCTTGAACAAAATCAGAAACAAATGGGACAAAATCTTCAAAAGTAAGACGCAATGGAACAAAATCTTCACACCATGCTTGAACAAACACGTGAAGATTTAACTACTGAGTTACATAAAATCGAATCGAAATGTCAAAAAGTCTGTAACGACGAAAAAACACAAATTTCTGAGCATTTCCAACCTATTTTTTCGCGTCATGAAAATGCATTACAGAATCACGAAGCAGCCATAAAGGAACTGCAAACTATTGTTCATGAAAATCACGACATCTTGCAAGCTAAAATCGACTCAGCTGCATCTACCGATTCTGTTATGCAGCTTGCAGAAACTCGACACTCTGAAACTTGGTTCAGAAAAACACACAGAGGAAATAATTTCACTAACGGATAAAGTAGCCGAGCTTTCAGATCAGTTCACTAACTTATCTACAAAGGTAGACGATGATCTGAATGACACTAGACCTGTAGCCTTCACGGACCCTGAAGAGTATGAACAAATTAGAAAATTCATACAAAATCAAATCAATACACAGTATAAAAGAGAAATCCGGGAAGTACAAGATCAGTTGACACAAGTAATACAAGAATTACATATTTCAGAGGACACACGCGCTCCAGTACGGGAAGAGGGACTTAGAAATACGGAACAACCACAAAATAATAACACAGGACACTTCGGAAATTATGAAAGAAATTGGCAAGGCACACCGAATTTTGAGATGGAACCGCCGAAACGACGTAACAATGACCGACATGCGACTCGCTGACATGATGATTTTGACTATAAGCTGTTCATTACTACAAGTAAATTTAAAACATTTAAGAATTCTGGCAACAACATTCATCCACAAGCATGGCTTCTTCAATTATCTCATTGTTTTCCTCCCAACTGGTCATTGGAGCACAGGTTAGAATTTATGTGTGGCTGTTTAGAGAATGAACCAGCTGTAAGAATGCGATCGGTTATTCACGATTGCCACAGTGAAGGAGAATTTTATCATGCCTTCCTCTCAGCGTATTGGTCTCAAGCTACACAAGACCGAGTAAAACATAGCATCATAATGATGAAACGTTTTGAACAATCTGAGTTTTCCAGTCTTATGAAATATTTTGAAGACATGTTGCATAAGAATCAGTATCTTTCAAACCCATACAGCCCCTCAGAAGTCATCCGCATTTGCTTAATCAAATTGCCTGAACATTTACGACATATTATTTTATCAGGACGTTGCAAAGACGACATTGAAGCTTTTCAGGGACTGTTACAAGAACTGGAAATTGACACTGACAATCGCGGAACGCGAAAACAGGAGCACAACAATCACTACAGGTCACATCCGTCACAATTCCATGACGACAGAAACAATAACTGGGCACGACAAGTCTATTCTTACAACGTAAATCGTCACCAAAACAGACACCACCCATATGACAACCACTGGCAGAGTAATAATAGTTACAGAGAAAGATCGCTTTTCCGTAGTAATGAATAGGACAGAGATTACCATAGAAACAGACAATACGGGAACAAAAATAATTATTATCAAGGGAGACAGAATAACTTCAGACGCAACAGTTCAGCACGCAGTTACGATTCCGGGAGAAATTCTCCACCACATGACCGACAAACAAGAAACTATGTAAACTACTGACAAAACGACAGACCTGAATTCCATCAGAACTGGCGGGATTCAAACAGAGCAGGGCACTCTCGACAAGGTGAATTTGTAGAAGTTAGGTCTCCTAATCCCAATAACGACACACGCCAACAAAGAGACAGACAATGACTCACACCGCAGGCAGCCACGTGCGCCGGCTGGGCTTGAGAAAAATAACATAGACGCTAACCTTGAGAAAAATTCCAGTGTTCCTTATCGACATATACCGCATGATAATAGCGTTCAGGTTGAAACTCTGTGTACTAGGAAGAGTAAAGGATTGCACCAAATTTCACATGTAAAACCGTTTATTGAAAAATAATCTGCTTTTTAACTTTGTCTTTGCCATATAACTTTTCACTTTACATTACTAGTATGCTTTGTCAGACTTAGAATCTGTTAATATGCAACAATGTTTGAAGTTAAATATCCAGTCAAGAACCAAGAGAACTTATTTAAACAGAAATTACGAATGCATTGTTATTTTGAACAGACGACACAGTGTTATTGTGTGTGTACATTCTTGCTTGTTAGTTGCACGATTACGTATCGACTATAAGGCTCACATACTTAGAACATTTACCAGTACTGCTAATGAGATTGTAATGCAACATTTTGGTTTACTTGAAAATACATCCCGGATTTAAAGTACTTTCTGTGAGATACCAGATGACACAGTGGTTAGTTTATGTGACAGCTACACGATTTTATCACGACGCTACTAATGAGTGACAATTTACAATGTTGTTTTTGCGGTGTATCTGTTTTATATCTGCACAGGTTTTCTGAATTCTTCTGGAAAGTAAAACATGTTTTAGTAGTAACTTTTGTGGTATAGCTACAATGAGACAGCCTTTTTCGTAGCACAACAATACGTTACATTATAGTACTTTCTTCATCACAGCAATAAGCATAATAACTACGATATCTATACGCAAAACATCTCACTTTTGTTTATGATGAGGTGAGTACATTGACTTCAGCAGAACTTTGTTCAACAGAATTATCTTACAGCAAGACTCACGTTTAGCGCTACAGGACACGCATTTCAGTGATTAATTTTGTACTTAAAACATTTATTTTTAAAGATTTTTGAATTACAAAGAAAGTTTTTCGTGATACATTTCATTCCATTGCTGTAATCTGTAACACCTGAGAGTACAATTACATTAATCCTCAGGGGGGTACACGCTTACTTTGTGTACCATGTGTTTGGCAAGCACAAGGAGCCCTAGCTAATATGGTATTTGCTTATACAACTTTACACATCGGTACCATATTTCTCTAACACACAAATTACACAGCAATCTGATCATTTAACTGAGAGATAAACATTTTTTTTACTACATCAGTGACACATGTTTACGCAATTACACAGTTGGGTAGCTTCACACTTATGAAATTGTATTTTGTCTGTACTTTGTGAACTGTTCATATTTTTTTGGAACCATTGTGATACTATGAGAGCTTTGAATGATGTATTTGGTAAGGGACCATGATTTTTAAAGTACGTTTGAGGTAGATGACACTATTGAAATGAGCAGAGAATTTTCTTTAGGTTTTGATATTATTGGAGGAAGCTACGACGATTTTGAGATTTGACTGGGGTGTTATGACGTTATTATTACGACGACCATGTGTATTTTGCTGTTGAGGTACGTTTATGATCAATAAGCTGATGCTATATGAGGAATTTGATTATGCTACATATTTATTATGATGAAATATTGAAGAAGTGTCGACGAATATGTATATATGTAATAAGGTAAGGAATAATGAGTAGTGTTTATGGACTCTTGACTTGTGAAAAAGGTTGTTGGAAACCAAGGATCGTACTTTAAGAGCTATGAAATGTATGTAAATGCATGAGTGTATTACAATGCTGATGAAAATTTTTTGGACAGTTATATCAATAGGATTTTGTTTCTACAGATTTGTAACGCAAATTCTTGACCTGTGAAATTTTTTATATGAGACTGTCACTGCTGTCGTAAATATTTCGGTAAGAAAGTTAAGTGACCTTCACGTAATGCGTCGTGGACGCCCAGTTGTACCACCTGCCTGGAAAAAAGCCATTAGTGTGTGCCTTTCAAAGGCACAGGTGAAAACAAAGAAAAAGAGGCCGTTATCTCGCTATTGACATTTCTTTGTAGAAAGCATCGCAAATACGACACGCTCATTACTTGGAAACATGATTACTCGTACTTTGTACAACTTACTGAAATGCTTATGAATTGATGGGAAATATTCTTACATCTGCACACCTGATTATGACAAGTGTCTTTCTATGAGAATTGAGAGAACTTCTACTGACTTATGAAATGCCACATAGCTGTTGAATGATGTTTTAATGCTTTGGTTTGCGTAAGTGCTTATTTCATTTGATATCTGTTTTCCAGCTGTGTTGCAGCATTGGTTTTATAAAATAAAATTAAATGCATTTGCTAATGTGAACACTTTCTGTCAACAGATCTATTAAATAATTACTTTATGATCCACATTCATCGAAAAAGGAGCTCTTGGAATGGAAAGAACAATAAGAAGGGACTAATAACAGTAACTGCATATATAATTTTCTTTTCAAGTACTTGGTAATTTTTTGTAGAATTAGTTTTTGTGGTGTATCACTTTAATGACATAGGTATTAAGATGTGAACAGACATTTTCCTTATCTGCGTTGTTGTCTTTAGTGTACTATTTTTTCTGCTTGAGCTATGTCATGTTTAGATATAAGTTATTGCATTTGCTGCTGCTGTTTGCCAGGCATAGTGCTACTAAATTTCACTTTACATTACTCTGTTAAGCCAGTTTCACTACGAATTTATTTTTCTTGTTTGCTGCGCATTGCCTTATATTAGTTGTAATATTGCATTTGTTTGCTAATTTATGCTGCTTGCTTTGCCATTTGTATTTTTTATCATTGCTGTTTGTGTTAATTGTTTTGCGCTGCTGCATTGCCTCATTCCTTAGTTTAACATCTGAGCTCAGTAGATTTAAGTTAGCTTAAGATGGGGTAGGCTATATGAGAGAACGAGCTGTGATGAATTGGAAGAAATGCATTGAGAAGCTATAAGAAAATGTTTGGCAAAAAAAAGTATTTTGAAAGAGGATATGAGCAAAAAAGTAGGGTTTAGGGACAACAGGTTTACGTAGAATTTTCTTGGAAATAAATGATGAGGTAAGATAATGGAACATAAAAAATGAGGTAAGAAATATGTGAACATATAAAAACAGAAAGCATGCTTGGATAGGATTTTTTTGGCGGAAACAAATGTTGAAATAAGACGAAAGATCTATGGAATGAAGTTTTGGGTTGGACTGCAGTACCAAATGTTACCTTGAAAACGAACCCTGTCTTGCCTTTCGTATTATTCCGCTATGTGTTTATGTATCCTTGTGTATTTGTCTTTTTCCTGTCTTTATGTGTTTAGCTAATAAGATTTATGTTGTAGAATTTTTCAAATAATATGTTATTTTCTTTGTAAGGATGTTTAGACATTATTTATCTGTTCTGTTTTGTTGCTCATATGTGAAGTTGAAGTTTCAAAAGCTATTATGATCTTTATGTATGTACTTATGTCATAATTCTTGTAACACTGATGTGCATGTTTATTTCTATTCTTTTGTAAAGCCTATTTTACTACAAATGTTATCTGTACTATTATGTTCTGTAATGATGTATTTTGTACCTTTGTTATTGTATTCTTATGTTATAAAATTGTAATTGACACCAGTTCATCAAATTAAGTAACTTGTAAGTTACATTTCACTGCACATGTTTCTGTTGGTCATAGTGTATGAACAATATGTGAGACGTAGGGACTGTTAGTGTTTGCTCGTGTGTTAATAATTCAGCAAGGGACTGGATAACAGCATTGCTGGTTCTAAGGACAATTCCAAAAACTGTGTGAGTGCACAAGTGGTGGTTTATGGACTTGCTATATTCTCCGCAAGACTCTTCGATGGTGATTGTGCACCTGCACAGTTGCAGCAGATGGCTGCTGGCCATCTCTACAGGGACTACAGTGGGTCTACTCTGTGATGACCTACCTACCAATATTCTTCAAAACTTCGAGTGACTCTGCGGTGGGTTTGCTCTGTAGTGGCCCTTTACCTGTGTGCATGTCAAGAGTCAGCACTGTCTTTCCGTTGAATGGACAACACTACTTCTTCAAGATGGCATGGAAATCCATTACTTCCGTGTGAATTCTCTTTTACTACTCAGACTTTGAGAAACAAAAAAACACCGTAATTTTACTGTGATGAATGAACAGGACTGTCTTCATGGGACTGTGAGAAAATTTTAGCTTTTGACCAACATTGTATCAATAAGTGTGTGCATTTGATTTCTTTGTTATTGTGATTACCAAAAATTTTTTCAAATCTGTATTGGCCACTGCCCAAAACAATTTGTAAAATTTTTTGTGGGGAGCATGGGGGCTATGTAAGTAGGCTGTTTAAGTTTTTATATTGGTAACGCCACGTAGCGCTCTGTATGTGCTGTGTGCAGTCTGTGGCTGGTTTGCATTGTTGTTGGAATATCTGCCATTGTAGTGTTGGGCAGCTGGATGTTAACAGCGCGTAGCGCTGCGCAGTTGGAGGTGAGCCGCCAGCAGTGGTGGATGTGGGGAGTGAGATGGCGGAGTTTTTAAATTTGTAAGACTGGATGTCATGAACTGCTATATATATTATGACTATTAAGGTAAATACATTGTTTGTTCTCTATTAAAATCTTTCATTTGCTAACTATGCCTATCAGTAGTTAGTGCCTTCCATAGTTTGAATCTTTTATTTAGCTGGCAGTAGTGGCGCTCGCTGTATTGCAGTAGTTCGAGTAACGAAGATTTTTGTGAGGTAAGTGATTTGTGAAAGGTATAGGTTAATGTTAGTCAGGACCATTCTTTTGTAGGGATTATTGAAAGTCAGATTGCGTTGCGCTAAAAAAAAAAAAAGTTGTGTGTCAGTTTAAGCACAGCCACGTATAATTGTTCAAAGGGGACGTTCCAAGTTGTCTACAGGTCATCAAATACACACGAGACTCACCAGAATATTTGAGTGTCAAACCGATCTCCAACCAGGGAATATATCACTAAGTACCGTCTCGATCTGGTAAACATGCAATTCATATCCCCCACCATACTAAATCATCCCGGCCAGCCTGAGTGACTGTGCGGTTCTAGGTGCTACAGTTTGGGACTGCGTGACCGCTATGGTCGCAGGTTCGAATCCTGTCTCAGGCATGGATGTGTGTGATGTCCTTAGGTTAGTTAGTTTTAAGTAGTTCTAAGTTCTAGGGGACTGATGACCTCAGATGTTAAGTCCCATAGTGCTCAGAGCCAAATCATCCCCTTTATATTAGCGAACCGAAGTGTACCAGGCAATGTGGTATGTACCCAAACTAGAAACATCATGTACTACAGATCCCCAACAGGCTGTCATCGCTATTCTCTACCCCCCCCCCCCCCCCAACAGAGAAAAATTAACAACTACAGAAGCTCAAATAACTTCATCCGATATAGAATTCACATAGATACTATTACTCGCTGATGACCTAAAGCTGCGAGAGAGAGAGAGAGAGAGATTTCGCAATGCTTAACAAAATAGCACAGCGTGCAGCCCTCCAGGAATTCCTAACGGCATACTTCGTCCCTCACTGAATTTACCTGTCAAACTGCTGCTACTACTGTTCCCTGTGTGGAACGAACCTATTAAATACATACATATTCATACACTACAGAGGGTGATTTATAGTTTAATCACCTCTACTCTAGGAGAAGGATCGTATACCACATACTATACTGTAAATCGCAGGAAACGTCCCATGTGGCTCTGTTTAGTTGTTTGAAACACTATTTTCTAACATGCTTTGTACACTTCCAAATATTTCGTTTTTCTGCCACGACTTTGAGGCCTGCGCCAGGTTCTAAACTGACATTAAGAAGTTCTGATCCACAGGCTTTCGCAGGAAACTTGACGTTGCATGGTGTAAATCATGTTCTTAGGGCTGCTACCATAACATGCCACACATCAGATGATTTTAAATAAAAGACAGCTACAACGTAAGTAAACTGGAAGAGTTTGCTCGAATTGTGTAGTCTCCAAATTAGAGTCCGAAGGCGATTCACGAGCTCTACATTTAGACTCATCTCTCACATTGACGGAATAGCTGATAATTCTATGTTCCATATCGACTCATTCATCATATTGCATTCATGTACGAGATCACTGTTTCAGTGCTAACCACCCCAGGAGGTAGCCCAGCCGCCAAAACTGTCGCTCCAACTCAAACATGTGTTTTCACTCAATTATTATTTCGTACCCAACAGCATGTCTGTGGACGGGTGGGATGGAAAAGACACCACCGATATACTCTAATAATAAGCATCACAGTTGATAGTGTGAACAATTTTAAAACTTTCACACTAATTTCAACATCGACAAATGGTGTGACAGCATGGCCGACAATCTCAGTATCACAGCTAAACCACGCTTTTTACATCACTTTGCGAGTATGATTACGAATGTGGGTAGATTACTGTGCAGTACATCCATTCATTGTTACTTCTTGACCAAATACATGACAAAAGTACATTAGACAACACTGTACATATTTGTTACACCTCGAGCATAGTACTTAATTTATGTTCTGTCTCTATGATAATGGTAGTCACAGAGCATTCTCACAGTCTGAGGGTAAAATTAGACACTGAAAGACCCACCCTCACACTGTTATTGACCACCTACCCCACAGCACCATTACCAATTTAATCTGTAACCGACCAAAAGTAGCAGTCCGGAACCGCGCGACTGCTACGGTCGCAGGTTCGAATCCTGCCTCGGGCATGGATGTGTGTGATGTCCTTAGGTTAGTTAGGTTTAAGTAGTTCTAAGTTGTAGGGGACTGATGACCACAGATGCTAAGTCCCATAGTGCTCAAAGCCATTGACCAAAAGTAGACCGCTAGATTCGACGTCTCACGAATGAATGAAGCTTGCCGAGTCCTCACCCATCCAAATGCGCAATATTTGTCAAGATGCGCCCATGTCGAGGAGGTTAGTACTCCTTATAAATGTATATTAACATATTTGGAAGTGTCGTCATGTAATAGCAGACAGTGAAGAAGAACAAGAAATGCATGATTTTTATGCAGGATTGTGATTGACGCATTTTTACCTTAATCGACCAAGCTATCAATTTTTAAAGTATTATCCCAGGGTCTAAGATCGTTACCTAGAGGGTATAGGTAAGAGAGAACATAAACACACACACACTCCTAAGGCTACAAAGTTCTGTACTTAAAACGGGCTACAATGTTAGATCACTTGTGCTTCTGACATACTGCGCATATGGAATGTGGCGCTGTTAATATTCCACTGTAAGAAATATGTTTCTTCCAGATTTCTCTACGATAAACTATGTCATCGAACCATAAAATGAAATAACTACTCCCTCAAAACATTGTCTCTGTGTGATACGAGCACAATATAACTTTCCAGATATGTATAGTAGTAGTGGGACAAAGTTCGTATGGCCCCACATCCCATTGTTGCTGAATTTATTCAAGATGGTGTCGATGACTTCATCCAAGATGGTGGCCTGTAGATTTGGCAACAGTGCATGATGTCATTCAAGATGGCGGATTTTTGCAGGAAGTTTGAATTTTGGCGGGAAGATAGGTCAATTGGGCTACGTCCACTAACCTAACCCCCAACCCCCTAGCAAATGGCGGCAAGTTCAAATTCCAACAGGATAATGCACCACAACGCTCTTACCCCCACTAAGCAAAGAAAATCGCAGGATAATAGCTCACTTGGCCTATCTCTACTAACCTAAGTCACCCAACCGCCACCTCTTCCTACGAACTGCTACCAACTTTTAATTTTTGCGGTAAACAAAATTCAACTCCTATATATCTACTAACCTAACAAAATGGCGTGAAAGAAAAGACACTTTACTAACCTTCCATGCCGGTGTTTCCACCACAAGGCCAGGACTCCAACTGACTTAGTACACATCGCCACCACCAGAGGGCGCTCTCATCTGTGACGTAATCCAAGGTTGTGACACCCAGTGTATTCACCACAAGGTCTGGACTCCAACTGACTTAGTAGACAGCACCACCGCTAGAGGACACCACCGTGACATCATCCAAGATGGCGACCGTGACGTCAATCAAGATGGCCATATCCAATGTATCCACCAGGTGGTGCAAGATTGTACAATCGGCCTATCCCCACTAACCTAACCCCCTCCCCAATAAAAAACGAACCAAGTTCAAATTCCAATATGATAATGTGGCACACCTACGACAATGGCGGGAAAAACGGACTTGTCTTTATTATTATTTAAACAATATCATATAGGTGTGTTCGCCATGAGGGCTGGACTCCAACTGGCTTAGTTCATATTCTCGTCAGCAGAGGGTGCCTCACCTACTTCAGAACATGATGCATGTACCGTTATTCAAGATGGCTGCACCCACTATGTCCACCACCACGCGGTCCAGAGTCTACTTCATATCGCCGGCACCAGAGGACGCTACCGTGATGTCGCGTGATGACACAAGATCATCTGCTCTCTCTCGCGGGTGGGCGTTATAACCGAACATGCACTGCACCACTGGCCCGTGGGCGTACAACCGCTTACATCACACACCCTTGGCCGCCACCTCCATACACACACCAGACATAGTCTTCTGTAAATATGCTAACACCCACATCGTGAATCCAACCTATCAGTTACCTAAGTACTTAATTGCATTTCAATTTTAATCATACTAAATAATTCAATTTATAATTTCGTATATGTATGAAAAGGTGTTCAACTACCTAGTTTCAACTACTATTCAATGACCAGACCGTCACCTCTTCGTAGGAACCGGCGCCAAGTTTGAATTCCGGCAGTAAAGAAAGGTCACTTGCGCTTTTGCTACCAACCTAAGAAAATTTGGGGGAAAGAAAGTACACTTGTACTAACCTCATCCACCCGACCGCCACTTCCTCCTAGGATCTGGCGCCAAGTGTGAATTCTGCCAGTAACCGAAGCTCACTTGCCATTTTGCTACCAACGTAAGAAAATTCCTGCAAACTAAGCTCACCACCACAACCAACCTAAGTCGCCAGATCGCCACCTCTCCCTAGGGGCGGGTGGTAAAAGGACTTAGCCTGCACTATGCTGATGAAGAGTGGAAGGATTGTAGTTTATTTATTTGGGAGCAATTTATTTAGGGATGGAGTATATGTATCATGGAACACATGCTCTGACATTCCCCACAGCATACAGACCTGCAAACTACTCCTACATAACTCATGTATAATGCTCTACACACACTCTTGCTAATTGTAAACCATCAAGAATAACACATTGCACAACCTACAGACATGCGAGCCACTCATAAACAATGCAGAGCATTGACGTCCAGATAGCCAAACAGCTCTTAAATTGTCAAAATTATAACCCATCTAAAATACTCTGCTTGCTAATCGTCAACTGTCCAAATCAAACACCAGTCTTTATTTAAACAATTAGAGGCAGCACCACCACCCAGTGTATTCACCACTGAGTCCATAACCCAACTGACTTAGTTCATATTGATGCCACTAGACTATGCTGTAGTGACGCAAGTACCATAATCTAAAATGGCGCCACGTAGTTTGTTCACCACGAGCTCCAGACCCTAACTGTATTAGTACATTTAGTTTCCGCCAGAGGACGCCATCGTGACACCAGCTGAAGACACAAAAACAGTTAGCCATGATGGTGGCAAACAGTGTGTTCTCCACGAGGTCTACTACTCAGTACCACCAGCAGAGACGCTGTCGTCCGTTTCGTGATGTAAACCAAGGTGGTGAGGAAAAATGACTCAGCCTGCTCTGGGCTGCTGGGGGGAGTAAAGAAGGAGTGCACTCTATTTAATTAGAAACATTTTCTTTATTGATCGAATATATTTATCACATTGACGCAAAACACTCGCCATGTTATGCTTGGGGTCACAATACACAGTCTGCAGACACGCGAACAACTCCTAATTTTCCGAAATAATTTCAGTACAGGTCTGCAAACTGCTCCTAAATAATACCGCACAGTGATGTGTAGACATGCTAAGTACTCGTAAACTGTCCAAATAGCGCATATCACAGCCTACAGACCCGCTCCCGAAATAATGCAATCAACCAGCGCACAACCCTCGCTCGGCTTCCGCAAGCATGAGGTGGTGGTACCTCCATTCATACGTAACACCTGAGACATTCCTATCCAAATACGTATTCACCTACACACACATGCTGACATGATCGGGCAGGAGCGCAACCGCGAGCTGCAGCCGAACGCAGGCCAAAGTTGTATGTAGGTGCCTTTAATGACTGGGCGTTTATTTACAGAGCGCACACTCCAAGTAGAGCCGCATGCGTTCGACGTTCCTCTATACCCTCACTCTAACTGTGGTCCGGCGAAGACGCTGCAGAATTCCGATCCACAATAGCAGAAGCTGCTTTCTCCTTAGCGATTCTAACGGACCATATGTCACATTTGACTCACGCTTCACCGTGTGTAGCTACATACCATCGCAAACGCATCTAGCAACGTTATCAATCTTATACTCAACTCACATTGCTATCTAAAATAATAACCAAGTCTAACTCTATTAAATTCCATAGCCCCCCAGAAATAGTTAACGCTCGCTTTCTTATTGTCTCAGCTTGTATGCGCCAAAATTCCTGCCCAAACAGAATCTATTTACCAAAATATCGCCGAATCCAGTCTTCCTCCTGGACATAACGTGATAGCCTTCCTGCTCTCAACATACGCAAATGTTCTCACCGCTCCTATATCCCACCACAATCAATCGGGAATTTTCGTTCTTGAGCTTTCTGTCGTTATTTTGCAAGGATTGCTAAATTGCACCGACAGTTCCCTCAATATATACATCCCCAACCTGTTCTTTCTTTCTACAAACGCTACACTCAGTGGTAATAAACTATTATACACTGAGCTCCACAACACCACTAAGTGTACGTACATAATTAGAAACTCATCTAACAACCTTCCCAACCTCATTCTTACGTCACCTCGCTTTCTAAAAAAATAAGAGCCAAGTCAACCTCTCGGGAATTGTATAGTGCCTCCAGAAATAGTTAAACCTTGCTTCCTTGATGCCTCAGCTTGTATGCACGGAAATTTTTACCCTAACAAAAACTGTTTACGAAAATAACGCCGAATGCAGTCTCCCCAGCGATCCTAAAGTCTTACCCTTCCATATTTCAACATACGCAAATGTTCTCACCGCTATGTAGAGACTCCTATATCACAGCACAAACGATGTCACTGAATCGAGCATTCTCATTGGCTCTTACCGAATTTACACGCCGAATTACTTATGCCGCAGGTATCCAAGCACGATCCACCTATTCTTTCTCGGACTTCCAGCGGTTATTTTACACAGATCGCCAAATTGCAATGACAGTGAAGCCCGCAAAATTGTCTCCATATTATCAAATACATACCAGACTGACAAGAGTATTTGAAGCCCGGAATATATTTACCAACGTAGCAAGAATTAAATAGCACCATTGCTACAGTCTGACGCCAATCATTGCACACGTAATGTCTCCTCTTGACGACTGTGCTTCAGTATCTACAGCGCTTATAATTTCCATCTAAAAACTCTCTGTCATACCCTAGTCATTACCGATGTGCTCAATCTATACCTCCCTCACGATAGGACACACAGTCATCCTCTCTAGTCAGGCCATAACATAAACCATATTAACTTTACAATGCAATATATACACATTTTAAACAATGTAAACCACACTACCTTTACAATACAATATATACACATTTTAAAGAAATAGTGCGGTTATCTTTTATACCTGTACAGCACCCGAAAAAATTATATATTTCATGAATAAGTGTTTGCCTACCACACGAAATAATACTGACCCAAAATCAATGATTCGTGTGCATGTGTCTTACATTCTTCTTTTGAGTCCTACCATTGTGTCCTAGAAGTAATGTAGCAGATATTAAAGAAAATATCCCCCATCCCAACAACTACTCCATGTTACCCTCACAATCAGTCATGGTTCTACACGTGCACACAAGTATTCATGTTAAAATCTATATCTGCATTACGAATCGAGGTACAATATTACCTCTGAAAGAGGCGTTGTTTTCTAGACAAATACCATGACGGTGATCGTAGAAATGTGTCTATTAATAACCAACCATGCAGCCTAGCGATAAAATCACTTACCTTTGAAAGTGATTCCTCTAAGGAACGTGGTATGCAAGCGGTATTTTCGACTCCATCACACCGCACCCAGCTAGATAATTCTTCAGTATTTGTAACGTATTCTGTCTCGACATCATATCAGAGGTTCAGCGATATATCCACCGAGTTATAGGCCGTGACGGACAGTAGTAGTAGATGATGTGCTGACTGAGGTCGTAAGAAGAAAAATGTACACTAACTTCTCAGATCTCGAGCCTTAGGCCATATATTAGAAATTACGTCCATTCAAACACATGCTTGCATATGCTCACAGCCACAAGTGAATCATATTTCACACACTCTCATATCTCGAAACGAGTCACCTTTCTCGAACCTATCTGCTACAGTAAAAATCCAACATGGTCTTAGTCAGTCCCTACACATCTTGCAACTGCTTCCATTTCTACAGCTTTGCGCATGTGATCATGCCATTTTAAGTCGGAACTGAGCAGAAGTCGGACAAAGTCACATCCACAACCTTCTGCAGCCTGTCTAGTAACAGAGCGAACTGAGTTACTGCGACAGGACCATGTTTTGACTATTCGACGGAAATGCGTGCATTGTGGTGCGTTCCCAAATTACATACAAGTACTAGAGATCCACGTCCATTCAAATCTATAAGCCCAACATCCTATCATCGTTACTCTCTACCTCCCAGCAGACAAAAATTAACAACTATAGAAGCTCAAATAACTTCATCCAATATAGAACTCACAGAGATACCATTACTCATGCAATGACGCAAAGCTGCGTTGGGGGTCCAGTGTGGAGAGAGAGAGAGAGAGAGAGAGAGAGAGAGAGAGAGAGAGAGATTTCGCAATGCTTAACAGAATAGCACAGCGTGCAGCCCTCCAAGCATCCCTAACGGCATACTTCGTTCCTCACTGTATTTACCTGTCAAACTGCTACTGCTACTGCTCCCTGTGTGGAACAAATCTACTAAATACACACGTATTCATGCATTACAGAGGGCAGTTTAAAGTTTCATCACCTCTACTCTAGGAGAATGATCGTATCCCACGTACTATACTGTAAATCGCAAGAAACGCCCAATGTGGTCCTGTTTAGTAGTTTGAAACAATGTTTTCTAACACGCTTTGTGCACTGATAAACATTTCTTTTTTTGCCACGACTTCGAGGACTGCGCCAGGTTCTAAACTGACATTAAGAAGTTCTGATCCACGGGCTTTCGCAGGAAACTAGACGTTGCACGGTGTAAATCATGTTCTTAGGGCTCATACCATAACATGCCACACATCGGATGATTTTAAATAAAAGACAGCTACAACCTAAGGGAACCGGAAGAGTTTGCTTGCATTGTGTAGAGTCTCCAAATTAGAGTCCGAATGTGATTCACGAGCTCTACATTTACACTCATGTTTCACACTGACAGAATAGATGATAACTCTACATTCCGTTTCGACTCATTCGTAATTTTGCAGACATGTAAGCGATCACTGTTCCGGTGCTAACCACCCCAGAAGGTATAGCCCAGCCGCCAAAACTGTCCATCCAACTCAAAAAAGCATTGTCACTCAATCATTATTTCGTAGCCAACAGCATGTCAGCGGACGGGTGGGATGGAAAAGACACCACCGATATACTCTAATATTAAGCATTATAGTTGATAGTGTGAACAATTTTAACACTTTTACGCTAATTTCGACACCGACTATTGAATTGACAGCATGGCCCCCATTTTCAGTACCACAGCTAAACAGCCCCTTTTACATCACTTTCCGAGTATGATTTCGAATGTGGATGGATTACTATGCAATACATCCATTCATTCTTAATTCTTGAACACATACATGATCAAAGTATACGAGACAGCGCTCTATATATTTCTATCGCCTCGAGCATAGTCTTTAATTTACGATCTATCTCTCAACGTATGAGAGTCACAGAGCATTCTCACCGTCTTAGGGTAAAAGACCAACCTCGCACAGTCGTTGACCAACACACCCTGCAGCACCGATAGAGAGAGTTAATCTCCAAGCGAACAGAAGAAGAGTGCTACACTCCACGTCTCGTGCATGAATATAGCTTTCCAAGTCCCAACCCATCTAAGTGCAGGAGATTTCTCGAGATGTGACCATGTCAAGGAGCTTAGCACTCCTTATCAGTGTATTGTAACAGATTTCAAAGTGCCGTAATGTAATAGCTTACAGTTAAGAAGAACAAGAAAAGACTTATTTTTATATGCTATGGAGTTCGAGACGAATTGAGTTGGATACATTTTTAACTAAATCAACAAAGATATCAACTCTAAATTATTGTTCTAGAGTCTAGGGTCTGTACCTGGGAGGTATTGGTAAGATAGAGAACATAAACACTCACACACTCCTAAGACTACAACGTTCTGCACTTAAAAACAGGCTATAATGTTAGATGGAATACCTTTCCGGCCTATCAGACATACAACCCTTCTCCACAGTTTCTCTACGCTAAACTATCTTATCGAATGGTAAAACAGTTGCTTTGCATGATACGAGGGTAATATAGCTTTGCGGAGACGTATAGCAACCACCGTTCACATCCAATCATGGTTCAGAAATTATACTATGCCTGCATATGGCCTACATAAAATGATAGTTAGTAGCGGGGGATA
Source organism: Schistocerca piceifrons (assembly GCF_021461385.2). Lineage (NCBI taxonomy): Eukaryota > Metazoa > Arthropoda > Insecta > Orthoptera > Acrididae > Schistocerca > Schistocerca piceifrons. The sequence goes on from NC_060149.1 coordinate 578,805,247, forward strand.
TATGCTACAAGGAAACAGATAAACGCATAGCAGCAGCGTCCGACATGTGAAAATTACAAGTCATCCCGTCACTAACTCTGTAAACAGCGCCGGCCTTGGTGGCCGTGCGGTTCTAGGCACTGCAGTCTGGAACCGCGTGACCGCTACGGTCGCAGGTTCGAATCCTGCCTCGGGTATGGATGTGCGTGATGTCCTTAGGTTAGTTAGGTTTAAGTAGTTCTAAGTTCTAGGGGACTGATGACCTAAGATGTTAAGTCCCATAGTGCTCAGAGCCATTTGAACCATTGTAAACAGCGCATCAGTCGGGCAAATGTGTACAGAGGGATTGCACCGAATCACAAGCTCTTACTGCTAAGTTAGTTATGACCCTGGAGTCTCGATTTTTACAGCCAAGATGCGACAGGGGCGATCGCATAAATCAAACCTCCTTTAGAGGAGCCGGCCGTGTGGCCGAGCGGTTCTAGGCGCTTCAGTCGGGAACCGCGCGACCGATGCGGTCGCAGGTTCGAATCCTGCCTCGGGCATGGATGTTTGTGATGTCCTTAGGTTAGTTAGGTTTAAGTAGTTCTAAGTTCTATGAGACTGATGACCACAGCTGTTAAGTCCCATAGAGCTCAGAGCCATTTGAACCATCCTTTAGAGGAGTGTGTCAAGTTTCTTCACACATGAGATGGAAGTCCTCTGATGACCGACAGGTTTACCGTTAACGATCGCAAGTAGACAGTGATTTAAAACACATACGGAACATGTAGCTGTATACGAGTAGAACGCAGGCTATGTAACGTGACTGATGCATCCGGAATCACTGGTACCTCAATAGACATACAGTATAATACAGCCTCAATGGGTAAAAATTGACTGCCTCCCTTATTCCCTTCGTTTCGATGTCCAAGTTTTCCAGAATTCCTCCTGTTGCAGCATACTTGGTCCGATATACAAATTGTTCGGTTCGAACCAGAAGATAGCAAAGTACTTCCTCAATTTCACCGCATTAGGCTCTATATTTGGTCAATATATACCTATTCCCTGGTCACTTTTCGCAATTCTATCGATTTGAGGTCAGACCTATATATGTGATCATGACATAACATCTCGTTCTGTGTTCTAAAATTGATTGTAAATGTAGCAAAGATGTTTTAAATGAGCTGATTAATGTTTAGAAAAGGCTGATTTCCAGATCAAGCTTGATCTGAGGTCATTTTCTGTCTAATCATAAGGTTAAATGCTTTATAGAATCGGTCCATCTGTCTGCTGAGTGCTGATGATTCAGTGTATTTCATTAACTGTATAGCTATCCGAATACAGCTGTGAAGATCAGGTGCGCGCTTATTTTTAATTCAGTACGCCTACAGTTGGCGATACGTTATGTTGCGCTAGCCGTTCATACTGTACCGTTCCAGAACAAAAATTAGCTAACTGAAGTTGGTAGCAATGGTCATTGGTGTTGCGAGGCAAGCAAGAGATGAGGTGAGCTGCGGGTGACAGAGGTTTGTGGAAGCGAGTAACTCTGTGGAGGATAGCGAAAGAGATACCGCACAACGCCGAAACGACTGGCATCTCGTGAACTGTCAGCGAGCCGAACCCTAGAAAGGCAGCAGCCATGTGAGTTCTTTTTTTTCTAACTTCGCATTGTTGGCTTTGCTGTAAGACACGTGGCAGACTTCCCTGCGGTAGGATCCATCGAAGTGTGGAAGAGAAAGTTACTTGTTTCGGAACTAACTCGCGCCTCTGTCTATTTTGCTTGCTCTTTTTAGGGTACATCGTATGGTCCTCAAGTCTGACAGGCCAGAATGTTTTGCTGCTCTTAATGGCTTCACAGTGTGTTTCAGATAACTAAATTAACGATAAATTGTCGGTTTCTGTGCTCAAAGGAAATTACTTTCACGATAATTTTGCGAGTGTAATGATACCGTGTTAGAAGTGCTGTACTTTGATTTCTTATTGTGTTGTCCCTATGTGTTTATGATTTACCATAGCTTTTCATTAGTAAGTATTGTTTTGTTACGTAATGTGTATTCAATCAGATCTTTGTTACCGGTATTGTATTATATTGGCCCTCTTTCATCATTTTGGATGGAAATTTGTCAGTTTTTAGTAACGAAAATCGCAAAGTCGTTTTCTTGATTTATTTTTTTCTGTCTCAGTTTTTACTGTGTTCAACATTAATTACAATAGGCCCATGAACTTCAGTTTTGGAGAATCCTGAATGACTAAAACCATTACTTATAAAATATAGAAACTGACCAGAAGATGTTCATAGTTAAATTCCTTAAGGGTGGATAATAAAATGATCAAAGATTGCCCTAATTTAGAAACTTTTATTAACAGCTTCATTGGTAGGGACTGAACACTGATTGCCAACTCACCAACCGTTTTCATAGCCACCACTGAAAAGCTGTCTTGTTGTTGTCAGTCAACACCTTGGCTTCTATAGACTGCCCTGATTTTGGGTGTTGTGATGGTGAATTGGATGTCTCATCCTGTGCATAGGGAGAAATGATCATCATAATAAAATAAGAGAAATCAGAGCTCGAATGGAAAGATTTATGTGTTCCTTTTTCCCACGTGCCATTCGAGAGGGAATGGTGGAGGAGTAGTATGAAAATGGTTCGATGAACACTCTGCCAGGCACTTAAATGTGAGTTGCAGAGTAACCATGTAGATGTATGTGTTGTGATTCAGCTTCATGTGAATGAAGCAGTTGCACGGACATTGGCTGCAAACAGTCACAACTCATAGTTTAGTTAAGATGGATTTACAATGCTCCATTTATTTGCTAGAGGTAATATCCACATCGCTTTCATCTGGAGCAGTGTACAGTCCTGCAGTGGCCCCATATCAGTAATCCATAGCTGATGTGACTGTAAAATAAGGCATAGCAGACTGTTAGTAGGTACCATTGTGTTAAGCTTTTAGTTTTCTCACAGGTGATAGGACTCATGAAAGCTTGACACACATTTACAGTGTGCTCTTTCCAGTTTAATTGTTGTTAATGTAGAAACTTGGAAGTTCATCAGCACCCAGTGCTCCAGTGTCAGTGAAGCAACGTGTCATCCTCTGCTATCTTAATTAATTTAAAGCTTACATGCCATAAACCACTAATAGACCACATCTGCTTGTTGTACACCACGTATGTGACTCCCCATTTTATCAAAGAATGTTGTATCATCTGCAAACAGTAGAATGATTGTTAACATAAAACAGTAATAAATACTTTTATTGAGATTGTGATGATCACAGTATAGATCCGTGTGGCACATTTTGTAACTTCTCTTACATGAGACTGCTACTTTGACTCATAAAACTTGACGTCTGTTAGATAAGGTTTGACAGTGCAGATCCCCCAGTGCTATAGTATATTAATTTAGAGATAAGGCCCTTATGCTCTGTAGATCTAATTTTTGCTGTAAGATAGCTACAGGAACACCACTGTGAATATGGAGTAGATCCACTGATGGCCCTCCTTGATATTGGAGGAGCGTATGGTAGTATATGTAGAAACAAGGTATGAAAGTCCCTGGAGAACAGAGTAGAAAAACAAATGATGTGGAAGATAAGATAAATGTTCAACGTGAAAGTAGTGAGCTGTTTGAAAGTGGGAGGAGGGATTGTATTGACTGAAACAGAAGAATGGCTTGAGGCAGTGTGATGCACTTTCACCATTGCTATTCATTGTGCTGATGGACGAGATAATAACCTGGGTGGCACAATTAATTGAAGGAAAAAATCAAAAGCTATGGTGTCTGCAGACAATTTGAGGCATGGGGAACCAAGTAGGAGGAAGTGCAGGAGCAAGGCAGAAAGGAAGATTGGGTTTAACATACTGTCGACATAGAAGCTATTAGAGATAGAGCAAAGGCTCGGATTGTGTTAAGGATAGGCAAGGAAATTAGCCATGCCCTTTGGAAGGAACCATCCCAGCGTTTACCTGAAGCAATTTAGGGAAATCTTGGAAAATCTATCTCTGGATGGCTGGACGCAGGTTTGACAATCGTCCTCCTGAATGCGTACAGTATGAAGTGCAGGAGCAGTTGGATGTATGGCAACAAATAGCACAAAGATATGGGGTAAAGTTAAGCATGATTAAGTGTGAAATGATAATCACAAGCAGGAAGGAGGACAGTCACAACTGGATTAACCATTGCTGGGAAATGACTGAGGAGGATGAAGAGCTTAAAGTATGGGGGAAGCTTAATACAAGAGAATGGAAGAAACAAAAATAAGCGAATGGGGTACACAAGCAGACACATTCTTGAAGAGTGTTAGAAGCCTAATACAGAGCAAGGATGTCCCTCAAAACAGTGGAAGAGTTGTGTATCATTCATACTATGTTCGCATTCTGACCAGTGCCTCTGAGACATGGGTAGTTAAAGGAAGGAAGAGAGAGGAGTCTTGAGAAACAATATTGGAGTGACATAGATAAAAAGGTTAAGAAATGAGAGGATCAGGGAATTAGTGAAGGAGGAACCGCGACAAAATAGGATAGAGTAATCGAGACATGTTAAAAAATGGAGAAGAGGATAGGCTTACCAAGAAAGATAAATGAGATGAAGGGGAAGGGAAGAAAATCAAGAGACATGTGGCTGAAAGGAGTTAAGGACTGTGTGCAAAAGAAAGAAGAGTGCATCAGAGTAGAGAAAGAGAGATGGTTGGAAGACTGAGGACGGTGGAGAGGCTTATATTGCAAACAGACCTAGTCAGAGGTGGGAAACTGTACAAGATGATAAACACTGGCCTTACATAGGAGGCAGTCAAAAGCCTTTTCTTTGAGAGACTGATTCATATTTGTAATTTTGTCCAGAGCAGCTGTTGTCATGGACTTGGCCATTCAAAAATCATTCTATGCTTCATGAAATAGGTTATTGCCTTAAAAGGTACCTAAAAATTCATGTAGTGTTATAGATTCCATCACCTCAGCCAGCACTGGGATTATGGAGCTGGCCTGTAGCTTGAGACGTAATTTATACTGTGTGTGCTAATTTTAGGAAATCTGAGAATTTACCAGGAGACAGGCTTTTATTAATTACTGCAGTTAATAGTTCAGCAGTTTAATCAATTATGCTTTCTAAAACAGTATAGACATGCAAAAAATCAGAGCTCACAGACAGTTTGTAATGTAAAATTTCTACTACTGTTACAATGTTATTTGGATGTACCCTCTTCCAGTTTTGTAGGCTGTACCAGTTTCTTGGTTTCAAAGAAACTGATGACCTATTTCTACGGTAGGTACTTCATCTATAGCTCTTTCACCCATCGTTATAAAATGCTGGTTGAATTCATCTGGATTACACATATGATCCATAATGTGTAAAGAGTCAGTTTACAGGCAGTATGTGATACTGGTGTCCAAAATTAAAGCAACAAGCCACAGTTTCCCCATCCTTAGTCTAATTCATGATATAATCATACAAAATAATTGTACAAACTGTCAACAGATGTTTGTACGATTGTGTCCTGCACAGAAGATGAATCTAGTAAACAGACAACTGTGCCAACGATGATGTTAGGGCACCTTTCAAACAGAATAGTGTTTGCTGGGTAGTCCCACATACACAATCGCTGTCCACACAGTCACAGGTGATGCAGTATGGCACAGAGAAGACACCTATCAGGATGTCTGCAGTGGAGGGCCATAGGAAGAGTGGAAGCAGGACAGTTGCAAACTGATGTGGCCTGATGACTTAATGTGAATCTTTGTTATTTTTCAGATGTGGTGACAGTTTACAGAGATTGAAACTTTATCCTGAAGACCAAGGCGGGGCCTACCACATGTAACATCAGAAAGAGAGAACCATTCGTTGGCTGTAAGGGCACAACAGTACCGCCTCAGTACTGCACAGCAACTGGCATCTGACCTTGCAGCAGTTACAGGACGTGTTGTACTGAGGCAAACTGCATAGAGAAGGTTTTGGCTGAGTGGCATTTATTGTTGGAGACCTGCTGTATTTGTACCTCTGACGCATCTTCACTGAAGGGAATATCTAGAGAGGAGCTGTCAATGTACCACCTGAATGGTTGAACAGTGAGCTAATGTTACTTCCACAGATTAGGCCCAATTTGGTTTGGAGAGTGATTCTTGATCTGGAGGGAATGTGTAATACAATTTTGTGACCCAACCATTGTGGAAAGCAACTGATATTGAGGATGATCCCTAAGGCGTGGGCAGGGATTATGTTGACAACTCCAACACCTCTCCACGAAATTGTACGGTTAAATCAGCAAGGTTTAACTGCTGTCAGGTATCATGGAGAGATCTTCAGGCCTAACGTGCGGGTGTTTCAAAGTGCTGTGGCCCCAGACTTTGTATTGCTGGACAATAATGCTCGACTTCATAGAGCACATGTGGTTCACATTTTCGTGGAGATGGAAGATATTGCACACACAGAGTAGCCTGCTTGCTCTCTCAATTTGAACCCCATAGAGCACGTATGGAATGAACCAGGGACACAGGTTGCATCACATCAGCATTCACCAACCACTCTCCAAGACTTGTGAGCAGTGTTGCAGGAAGAATGGGTATTATTGCCTCAACATGAGATTGATGATATTTACAGCATGCCCCATTGTTTGTCGGGCCTGTATTGCTACCAGAAGTGGTCACACACCATACTGATCTTATTAACCAGTTGTCAGAATGGGTGTGTAAATGTTTTAAGTTGTAAAAAAAAAGAAAAATATTTTTGTCTACTGTTATGCATGTTGCAGTTGTCTACTTTCTGTATTATTTATATTGTTTCTACTTTGCTATCACCTGATTATACTGTTTTGTGGCAAAATAAATGCAACATTGCAAATTTCAGTTTGTTGCTTTAATTCTGGACATCAGTGTATATACATTATGTAACATTGCAGCTTGTGAGGGGGTTGCTGTGGCTGAATCAATACATTGCTTGGAGTTGTCCAGAGAAAATGATTAACAATTGTGTTTAAAAGTCACTATTTTACTTGTTATGTGTTTTATGTTATTGAGCAAATTGACAAAGATTTTTGTAGAAGATCAATAACAAGTTTGTTGCAGTTCCATTTTTCATTATCATGTTGATAAAAAAATCTGGAGCCTTTGTGTATTCAAATTACAGTAATTGTTGGTGATATTCTAATTACTGTACAGAACAGATTATACTGGGCATTTCCAAAATTATGAGTGTCTATTTCAGAAACATTATAGTCTCTTCTATTGCTGTCTGTGTATTTGGATACACAAGAACACTCGTCATTAAAAAAAAAAGTTATTGAAAAATAATTCTCCTTGATGTCTGTGAAATGGAACACACATTAGATATACCAGCATTTGTGGCTGACTGCGGAACACATTTCCCATAAGGACAAGCTGGGAGAAATTAGGGTAAATATAGAGGCATATTTTTAATTAGTGTTTTGAAATAAAAATGAAACAAATAGAATTTTCTTAGCAATTTTATTTTTATATGAAAACCTCTACTTTTAGCTACTTTTCTACATAATGACCACCAGTAGTAAGGCACATATCTTATCATATAACCAGCTTTTGAATACCATCTTCATAGAAATCTGCTGCCTGATTAGACAACCATTGGAACATCGTCATTTTGACATTGTCTTTGTCATAGCAGTGATCACCCAGATGCTTCTTCCAATGCAGATACATGTGGCAGTCTGTTTTCTCTCACTTTTTCAGCAACTTGCTGCACCAAGTCATTAGCAATAGGTGAAGGTCACTCACATTATTCGTCATCATGCACATTTGTATGGCCGTCTTTATGAGCTCTCATCAATTTCCGTACTATCCCATCACTCATAATGTTGTCTCCCTACACGTAACTGATCTGACAAGGAATTTCAGCCACTGTCACACCTTTGGCACTAAGAAAACAAATCACGGTGTGTATTTCAGTCAGCAGGATTCTCAATTGGAGAAGGCATTTGAAATACTCACAAACAAAAGTAAACAGGCCAAATGACTATGTAGTGGCACCTGTGGCTTGCCGAAAGTGTGTGGCCCTTACTTTAAAAAAACACGCTTGTAGATAGTCCTTCTTTATTGCTCAATAAGTGAGTGGACAGGAAAGGAGATCACTAGCATTACTATGCACTGTATGGTGGCTTGCAGGGGTATGTTGATGCAGAGTAGTAGTGGACTTGAAATTGAATCTCATGCAACTCTGTGATTTCTCCATTGTCGCTTAAATTGTTTCCTCTCCTAGCTTGCTTTGAATTATTCAGCAATATCTTGTACAATTTTTTCATTGCGTGTGATTCAATCCAATTGTTTGCAAGACCATTAATTGTACAGAACTAAAGCTTGTCCAAAAGTTTCATTAACTGTACATCAAAAAGCATTGGGAAGATCACAGCAAATGGCAGCTACTAAAATTTTGTTATTTAAGATTTTTAATATTTGGTATGTAAATTCATAACTGCATTTTTAGGTGGGCAACCTTTCAGGGACCTGAACTAAGGTATACGAAGTATAGTATTTCTACTTGAGTATGATGCTGCACTGAATAGAGTAAATTACTTTCTCCTGTGTTTTTCAAAAAGATTGCAATAATGGAACTGTATAATGATCATTTAAGTATCTCACATAACCTCTGTAAAAAATTTAGAAATGGCATCTCTAATCTATGTGAAAAATCCCCTGTGCAAGGCATTATTTCGTATAACAGTATCACTAATGATATGTCTTCAGTTCGAACATATTTTCAGAATTCTATAAAAGATTTGACCACCTTATTAGCTGTTTTTGAGAACTTTTGTAATTCTGTTAATTTCAGGTTGAGATGCCACTTAAAGTGGCTTACATTTTTGTGGGTAACTGTCCTCTCAGGCACTTAAATACCTCAGTCCTTTACAAAAACACTGCATTGGTCTATATTTCCTAAATTAGTATCACATGTACAAAAAGATACATGGAAGGGTACTGTTTGCTTCAAAAGATCATTCAGTGACAAAATAATACATGGGTTTGTCAGAACCAGTCTGAAAAGCTTGTAAGCGTGTTACAGGGTAAGCTGTGCTGAGAAATAATTTTTGAGGAAAAAATTTGATACATCACACTGCTTTATAGTTAATTGGCATCGAAGTCAGCCAATCGGGCCATTTTGGGCACAAATTCAAGTGGACTGCCAGACAGTGTCAGTTGTTCTTGTAACATAGATGATAGCACACAAGACTACTCAGTCTTTGGCTAAGGTTTGATCTTTACTACTGTCCTATGTCCAGTTTTTTTATCGCTCTGTTGTTTGGTTTAATTAAGCCAAATGAACACATTTGGCAACACCATCTTTGGCAGACCTGTTGACTTTGTACCCACAACAGCCTGATTGGCTAACTTCAGTGCTAATTAACTCGGGAACAGTGCAATGTATCAAGTTTTTTTCTTAACAATTATTTCTCAGCACAACCTACCCTGCAACTCCCTTACCAGCTTTCCAGACTGTTTATGACCACCCTGTATAATGCACAAAATAAACTCATAACTGGAAAATGCCGACATAAAACAACATTCAAATCAAATATGGAAACATAGTGAAAGGAAGTCAGTAGGAGTTGGTGAATTTTGTAAATTACTATTTATCTTGTATTCAGTGAAGTTGCAACAAAATCTTCCTAAAATGCGTGTAGCACCAACAATGAATTACACTGGAAGTGCAATTACTTTATTTTCCATGTAACTGCATGAAGTGAGCAAAACGATGTAGAAACTAAAAAAGTAAGAAGTCAGCAGGCATAGATGATGTTCTGGTCTCAGTTCTGAAGATGTGACTGGACAGCATACATATCCCATTAACAAACTTAATGAGTCCTTCAGTTATTTTTCCACAGTACCTGAAGTACATAGTACTTGTGCCATTACTAAAGGAAGATAATGCAGAGAGTATAGAAAACTACATGCCAGTTTCACTAATGGCATTGTTCTTAAAAACAATTTAGTCAGCCATTAACAGTAGACTGAGTTACCTGTATAAATACAACCTCCTTAAAGAAGCACAATTTGGTTTCTGAAGTAGAAGGAATACAATTTCAGCCATTTACAAATATGATAAGTAAATCTCTTGACAAGGATGACTGTGTTACATTCATGTTGTTAGACTTGTCCATGGCTTTTGACACTGTTCACTATAAAATACTACTAAGCAAACAAGAAGCACTAGGTGAAGAGGAATTACAAATGATTGGTTCCTGTCTTACCTGGAAAGTAGGGTGCAAAATGTAGAGTGTGTTCATGTGCTTGCTGATGGTGAATTTTAGTAAACCAATCGTCACCCAAGAAACACATATACGTGTTACTCAGGGTAGCATGTTGAGTGCAGTTCTGTTATATGTATCAGTGACTTTCCAGATAGTATAAGACATGGAGAAAAAGTTCTCTTTGCTGCTGACAGCAACATCATAGTCTCCGAAAAAAACATGAGAACTTATAATAAAGAAGGCAAATAAAACTAACAAGAATGTGTACAATTGGGTAGTATGTAATAAATTGACATTGAACATAAAGAAAAACTGTATACATTTCAGCATAAGAAGGGAAAACAGGTGTCGCATGAAGCAAAATCAATAGATAGCATAACAAATATGAAGTTCTTAGGTATGAACATTCTCAGTTAACATGGAATGAACAAACAAAGATGCTAGCAAAAACAGTGTCATTAGCATATTACACTTTTAGGGTACTGTCATCAGTTTGTCTTGTGGTGGCACACTATTCCTATTCTTAGCAATGGCATTCATGTTTTAGGGATCAAAGGCACGAAACAAATGGTAGAATAGGGCTTTAAGAATAAGAACTAATTGTAACAGCTGGACTCACTGTAAAGTACTACTTACAAAACTGGGCATCGTTACTGCATAAAGTGTGTTCCTCTATCAATTTGTTGTGCATATCAGGAGAACACCAGTATTTCACTAATAGTTCTGTACATAATCAAAGAAAAAGAACCAATTTGGACTTACATTTACTAAATAAAAAACAACCAAAAAAGTCAAAACAGTATTTTCTATCAGGGAATAAAACTGTAATAAATTGCCCAAAGAGATGAAAAGATATCTGAAATACACCTCTGTAAAAATGGAGCCAAAACATACTTCATAAATAATGCATACTACACAATTAAAGATTAATTATGGAACTCAGAGTAAGAGTTAATAATGGGAGGGGACAACTATGACATACTGCCAGACTACAGTACATGATCACAATGTTATGCTTTTACAAGATCATGTGCGAATTTGTATAGTGTGTGATGGTAATGTCTTGTCAGTCTCCTGGGCTCAACATCTGACTCATCACAGCAGAGTGCTGACTATTTTCAAAAGAAACTGAAAAGAGAAAAATATCTGTGGATCACAGTAGCATGTGTGTGGATCTGGAGTCAAGTTCTCTAAACAGGCGGAAGAGACAGTACGGAGATGTGGAGAAACACCGCAGATATCTTTTTGATATTGTACAATATCTTACGCACATTTTTTGATCAAAAGAAAATTATATTATAGGGCCAACAACATGAGGCTGTGCAGTTTTCGAGACCCAGGCAACATATCTAGGAGAATCGAGTTTTCTCAGTCCAACCATTGTGATTTAGATTTTCCATCATTTTTCGAAATCATTTTAGGCAGATGGCAGAATGTTTCCTTCAGAAATGCCTTGGCTGAGCACCTGTCCAACCTCTGTGAAACCACACTCACATATTCAACCTGTGTATATATATTTGAGTTGTTTATTTTCATTATATTACAATGACAAACCCTATATCACGTTGAAATGATTCCTGGAAGAATAAATAATCAGCATCATCTGTGGGAGGAACTAGACAGTCTGATAAGCCATACATGCCTAGTCAGTGACTTGACAGAGAATCACAGTGCAGAAAGGCTTTTCTTACTTCACTGTGAAGACAATCATTTAGAACATCAAGTAGTTGTGTTTTTTACTGGAATGTAATGTCAAAGTGTGCCATTATTATTTCCCAGAGCTTGACTGTAAATACACTGCTTGACAATGAAAGTGAAGTAGGCAGAATACATGGTGGGATGTCAACGTAACTTTGTGCGTATACACACCATCGGTGACTACGAAAATCATTAGAGTTGCAAGTTCTCTGTGGCTGGTAGAATGATCACCAAGACACATTAGAGTTTTTCATGTTTAGTGTTGTACTGCAGGGTAAGGTACGTATAATTGATGTGAACAGAGTCAGTGTTGAGTGATCATTGTAAGGACATGAAGATGTCACATACTCTTGCAAAACAGCATTTTCAGCACCTGAGTTCAAAAAGAACCTCGTTGTGGGTCTTCATTTGGCTGGCTGGTTGAATCGTGCAATATTTGGATTTGTGGGTCTTTCGGGTGTGACAGTGGCCCAATGTTGAACTGTATGGGACACTCGGGCAAGCATGCTTGTCATAAAGGCTCCAGTAGAACACTTCTGATCACCAGGAGGAAAGATCACCATCTTGTGGACCAAGCAATCTTAACTCCGTAACTTCTGCACTTGACATCCAAGAAAAAGTAACAGAATCCCTGCAACATACAGTTCATCCCACAGCATTGGCCAGAGACTAGCAGCAGCCAGACTATGGAATTACCACTCCATACTCAGGCTGCCATTAACATCACAACACAACACAAACAGCTGCTTTTGGAGTGCTTACATGACCAGAAAGCATGGACAGCTTATGAATGGTGTCACATTGTATTCAGCAATGATGAAGTGTAATTCTGCACTACTCTAGATGACCGTTGTTGGTGTATATGGCAGTGTCCTGAGGAGAGGTCCCATTCTTCCGATGTTTAGATAGGCGCAGCAGTGCTACTCTTGGTGGCTTGATGTTGGGGGGGGGGGGGCATTAGATATGACTTAATGTTATGGCTAGTAGTGATTAAGAGAACACTGACGGCTCGGTGGTACATTACAGACATCCTGCATCCTCTTGTGTTACTTCTCATGCCACAGTATTGTGATACCATTTTTCAGTAGGACTGTGTTATTCTACACTTGACACATGTGTCTATGAACTGCCTGCATTTTGTTTAGGTACTCCCACGGCCAGAAAGCTCCCCAATTTCCATCGTCTTCCATACCTCTGTTGTCAGTGCATCTGTAATTTGTGTTGGTGTAGGCAGGTATTGCTGCCTCATCGTTTAGTTGCTATGTGATACATATTTTTTTGTCAAGTTTCTCCATCTGAGTATCAGAGAGAGAGAGAGGAATCCTGTTGTGTTTGTTTACTGTGTTTCTTATTGCAGCTTAGGTTATTTGCGGTTCCATGGGTGGCTGTAGACTTCATCCATTATAGTGTCTACTTTTTGACCTTTCTATAGATGTCAAAGCTGTAATAGTGACTGCTTTTTGTACAGTTATATCTAAAAAGTTGAGTTTACTTTCTTTTTATGCTTTTGATTTAAGTACACCAATCTGTACTACTAAATTAAGATAATTTGTAATTTAAGTTTGTTACCAAAAATCTTGAAAAGTTCTGGACCAATTTACTTCAGATTTTTACATAATAATCTAATAAACATTCAGATGGATATAGGCTGCACTTTTTAATAATGTATATGGTGTATATAGACAAGCTGATGCACCTTCACCCATGACATGCAATTTCAGTGTGCATCCATACATTCTCAGGCCCACTTATAGAGGCCACCTGGTTTGACCCCCTGGCATGCTCTGGTGTGCTGCCAAAGAAAGAACATTATTTATGCAATTTTGTCATATGATGACATGATGGAGACCGTGGCTGTTGTTTGAAGACAAATGTTGATGGTATTAGGACAGCAACCAGCCACAAATTTACTTTCAGTTCCTTTATTCAAAGGAAACCGTTACCAGTTTCGAATCTTTGTGATTCATCCTCAGACGGTTTGCACCCTTTCTTTATGACATTTGTTGTGTTTTTACAGATTAATTGTCCTAAAATATAAATAAAACATAATTATAAACACGCCACACGCAGATGGTTGCGTTACAGATTTTCGTTGCATGTGACTTACATGAAACGTCGGTTTCGAGTGTTTGTTTTGTCATTGAACTTGTATAGCCAAGCTGAATTTGCACATGGACAAGGACAATCCAACATGAGCAGTACTTGTGAAGTGGGAGCTGCACACTGATCTCTTGATGATGATGGCCATTTGGAAGCATTAGCAGGACCACGAGGTGTACACACAAGAAATGAAGTGGCTCACTACAAATTCTTCTAATGTATACTGTGGTCTCTACATTTCACACACAGTAACAGGCTGTGAAGAAACGTTCTTACAATGTATGTGCCACTCCAGGATACAACACAGTTGTGACTTGATTGAATTCCTAGCACAGGCTTCATAGCAGACCACTTTCCTCTCTTTTTTAAACAGAATTCCCTTTATATACTTTCATTTAGAATTGAGAGTTTTACATTTGTTACAAATGTTAATATGGTGTGTGCAAATCCAGTAGCATCTCTTACAGCATCAACAGCTTCATACTGGAGATTAAATCTTGTTGCAAGATGTTTACAGACACCTCCTACCCCATCACATGCACTTTTTCCATGACCTGTTGCTGAAAATATCCATTTTTTGTCTTAATTCCTGTACTACAGTGTTGACCAAGCTCATAAAGCTGATAGCAGTTTTTAAAATGAAATGCTGCAGCATCAGTCACATACACATGTTTAGGAAATGCATGGTCTCTAGGTGCTATATCATCAATCATCATGCTGATAGCGTAGCATGCATGTGCATTGTCATTAATGAAATAATCACTGACAATAGCAAAACAGTGTGATATTCCAAGGAAGTGAATATTGATACCTGTCATGTGTGCCAGTGGAAAATTTGAATTTCTTTCTGCAAAGCAAGAGACCATTTCTCAGAAAAGTCAAAATGAAGAACTAATGTGTCAGTATTCTGGGATGTAGTTGATTTTACTTCTGCTATGGCCTGTCTCTGAATCCTCCAGATATGGTGGTGAGCTATTCCTTTCACGACCCAATGGCTAACCTCCGTAACAAACTTCTCTGGCTCTACTGCCTTCTTCATCAACTCTCCTCCCTCCCACAATGCATAGGTTATGTCATTGTCAGTATCCTGAAGGTGTAATGCTTCAACAGTCATCACTTCAGCACCAGAACACATTGCACACTCCTGCAACCAACATTTATCTTGCAGCTCTTGCTATATACACAAAAGCATCAGGTCCATCTCTGTGTGCTTCTTCCCTATGACACTGCTTATGGCAAAACAAACAAGTTTCAAATTAGTGCAGTAAATACATGTGGACACTTCCTTCACTGGCTGGCATTTTACCCATTATGGTAATAACGAGTAGAATTTTGTAAGACCAATTTGTCAGTAACTGTACCTTCCCAGTATAGGTGGCTGCTGAGAAAGCAATATTTAGGTTTTGAAACCACACATCACATTTTGTGCACATATCACTATCATCAGGTTCTGCACCAAGTGTATCTACATTATACACTTCACAAAGTTTTGAAACTGTTGCTTGTGTAAAACTTGTTTCAGTTTCTTCCACTTTTCTTTTTACATACTTTTTTCTTATTGTGCTTCTTACCTTTTCTGGATGTTTAACAGGGGCTATAGTAGGGGCTACAGCAAAAATGCTAACGCCCAACACATCAGCAACTTCACACACAGGAATATAAACATCTGCACTGTCGTCTTCAGTTTCACATTCAGATGATGGTGATTGTTCAGGTGGGTTGTCACTAAATTTCTTCTTGTAGTGAGTGTAGCAATTTCTGCACAATGGATGTGATGCTAACACTGTTACTTGAGGATCAGGATATTTCTGCAATACCTCTGACAGATTTCCAACAACTGTGAAGTGTTTTTCACTTTTCTTAAACTCACCTTCTTGTGTCTCTTTTTGTAGTCCATGAACCTCACTCTTTCACTGCTGTATTTTCACACTGACATTGTATCTAACAAATAGTTAGTTCAAACTAAACACAAAATTCTACGCAGAATGGTTTATGCACAAGTTCTCACTCATTTGTTATAAACAGTAAAGCACTGGAAACAGTTTTACCGACATACATATTTTACTCAAGAAATTCAGTGATGTGAAACATGCAGAATGTTGAAAATTTTTTAACACTTTACACAAAAAACTATTCACCACTGTGTTTGCACTCACTACTAACATATTAACCTAAGAATATTATGTGTAACTCTCAAAAGTTTTCAGATGCGGGTTTTCAAGTAAATAATTTGTAAACCCCCATGAAAATGCAATATTTTACATTTTTAGTAATAAATATTTGCTAATACAGATAGCTGGAGCCTGGAAGATACTGTTTATAATTACATCAGTAGTATCTGGTAATGACTGGAAAATAGCATTCTGTGACTTTCCAAATGAGAAAAAAAATTTTTTTAAGTGGAAAAATTGATTTCAACTTCATATTTTACTCTTACATTTGTAAGTTAAAGTAAATCCATAAGTGTATAGGTGTCAGCTGAATTTCAACACACTAAGAGGGAACTTTAACGCAAAACATCTGCCAGGTCTCCAGTACTTTTGATTTTATTAGTTGTATTTTTTTGTTCTCTAGTGTTATAAGAGTTATTCACAAAACATGCATTTTTCAAAGGACCGTACCATTTACAAAAACTAAGATGAAACAAAAATACTTTTTTTTTTTTTTTGAGAGACAGAGAGAGAGAGAGAGAGAGAGAGAGAGAGAGAGAGAGAGAGAATATTCATGACCACGAGTTGACATGACCTGTAGGATTTGAGATGGAATCACCTCAATGTCTCATTTCCCAGCACAGCAAGCTTTCACAGAACAGCATCAGGCTCTCGCCACCGCTCTCAATCAAATGGCATCTGCGTGTTTACGATGGGTTACTCTCCTGTCAGTGCAATCATATTCCTTGCCTGCATATGATGAATTGGCTGAAGATTGGGATTCCTATGAGACGCGGCTACACCAACATTTCTGGCTTTTTCACATGGACAGCGCAATCCTGTGTAAGGCTTTCTTTCGTTCCTGGGTTTCGTTGCACTACTATCAGTTGTTGTGCTAACTTGTGCCTTTGTAACAACTGACCAGTGTAGCATTTTATGAAATGTGCAAGCTTCTCTCATCATATTTCTGTGACAGAACATATGTTACTGCGACACGTCTTGAATTTTACCGTTGCCTGAAACACCAAAACCAGTCTTACAAAGCCTGGGCTGCAGAATTACACAGGTTGAGCAATCATTAAAAATTTGCCACTAATACCCATCATGAATCCTATGTTGATCATGTGGTGAGTGATATTAGTGGTCTGGCCCCGGATAGGGAAGCCCACGAAAAAGCACTTCATTGTGAGAATCGTACACTTATGGTTGTGTACAATATAGCACAATACTTTGAAGAGTCACAGGCTTGAGGCAACGAGATTGCTTTGTGGGTGGAAGTATCATAAGTTGCTCACTCAACCCCAGTTAGGCAGGCTGCAGGTGTTCAGGATGATAGGGAAGCCATTGTAACAGTATAACATTCACCTCAGCATTAGATGGGGCAGTGTCAGTTATGGTCACAGCAGCAAGAGGTCACATCAGAACAGTGGCCACATGCTTCCCTTCCAGCTTGCTCATACTGCTGGGTGCCCTAAGCATTGGGCTGTATACAACAGATGTTGAAAGAAAGGTCACATTGCATCAATGTGTAACTCCTCATCAAACATGGTGGTCACAGTAGTGCCAATGGATGTAAACTGTATCTCTACAATGACTGTCTCCCTGAGCAAATTGTTTATTGACTTGCATGTTGTTAATAAACTGCTAAAAATGCAAGTAGACATAGGAGCCGCAGTGACTTTAGTAAACGCATAAACATACAGGGACTTCAGCTCCCCTCCCCTCACAAAGGTTTCACGGAAGTTGGTTAGCTACAATAAACAGCTGATTCCAATCCTAGGTCAGTTCTCTGCTCCTGTCTCGCACAGATCTGTTGTTTACCCTCTCACCTGCCATGTTGTGGATCATTCCCATACCAGATCCTGTTTGGGATGGATGCGTTTTACGCTTTCTGTTTCTCCATTGCCGATGAGGTAAATTTAGTGTCAGAACAAGTTCTGTATCAGAAACTGGAGTCCCTCTGTTCTGAGTTTTTGTCACTGTTTTCTCTTAGCTAAGTTGTGCTACCGGTTTTCAGGTCCACATTACTTCCAGTGAATGGCCTACACCACTGGTCATCATTAAGAAACCGATGAGTAAGTTTCCCCTCTATGGCAAATTCAGTGTCACGATTAACACACAGTCTGTGACAGATACATACTTTTTGCCCCACCATGACAAGTTGCTCGTAGAATTTTCAGGAGGCCACTACTACCTCCAGCTCGCCGAGGATGAGGCCACTAGGCATCTTTTTACTGTCAATACACCTTTCAGGCTATACCAATA
Source organism: Schistocerca piceifrons (assembly GCF_021461385.2). NCBI lineage: Eukaryota > Metazoa > Arthropoda > Insecta > Orthoptera > Acrididae > Schistocerca > Schistocerca piceifrons. The sequence goes on from NC_060149.1 coordinate 578,823,630, forward strand.
TCAACACTTGCCGTTTGGTGTCACAAGTGCACCCACAATTTTTCAGCATTTTATAGAACAGCTGTCAGCCTTTGTGCACGACTCTATCAATTACCTCGGGAATATTGTTGTTTCGGGTTCTTCCACCAAAGACCACCTTAGTAATCTCCGACTGTTGTTATCTGTTTTGCAGTCTGTGAGTCTCAAGTGCAATCTTGCTATGTATAGGTGTTCTGTTAAAACCAGCTATGAGAAAGAAAATGCTGTGCTGTGAAAACGCACAGTTTTAACTTAACCTCAGAGTATTTAAGCCATTAGATCTAGCATGTGTTTCACGTATATTCTTTCTCCTTCTATATAATTTTCAACAAAAAATTGTGTACACAACAGTGTGCTGTTTTGTTTTCTCCATCACAGTCAGTTTTGAGAGGAGTTCACAGAGAGAAGAAGGGGGTAAGTTGGATAGAGAGAGGGCTGAAGAGGAGATGGAGAGGGTTTTTTTTGGGCGGGGGGGGGGGGGGGATGAATTGGACAGTGAGAGAGGGAAGGAGGAGATTATGAAGTATGTACAATTCCCATACATATTTAGTGATTGCAAAGTATTTCTGGGTTCACTAGTAATAATATGAATGTACACTAAAGCTCAGCCTTCCTTATGCAGTGCTGGTACAAAACATGTGCATTGTGCTGAGCATCTACAAAAGAAGAGAGATACATTTCAATACTTACTTTAATCCTCCTGCCCTCCCAAATGACATTCACTACATAAGTTCCACTTCAATGCTACATACAGTATTATTATTGCTATGGTTTTAGCATTGATAGTGGGTGAACACAAAACACTAGAGGCTGTAAGTTTTTCAACTTCTGATTCAGAACTAGGGATTCTAGTGATGAAAAAAAACTGCATTACACCAGTGTCAGCAGACTATGATGTAGCTCTAATTTTGAATTACAACATCATTTTTTACAGGTCATGCATATTTTCTAAAGCATCTTGGAAATGAGTGAACACAAAAGAAAGCTACCTCCCATTGTACATAACAGAAATAGTTTAAATTGTAGTAGTTCTGCTGTCTTATTGACAAAAGTAGTTTGTTTCTTCTGTACATTGTTTAGGGAAATTGCTGTGTGTATTTGTTCCCTTCTTCAAAAAATGGAATGCTCTCTCTCTCTCTCTCTCTCTCTCTCTCTCTCTCTCAAGCATGAGCAAGTTGCACCTTTGATGGTCCGTCTAGGTCAACCTGCCAGTAGCTACATTAACACCAGAATAGCGCTCAGTGTCAGAGAGGCACTCAAATCCTCATGGCCAGAAATGAAGGTGCCTACGATAAGGTGGTGTCCCTGGGAGTGTCATTAGGCAAGGCCCCATCAACAGAGATGAACAGCCCTACAAATATGCACACCTGAGCCCAACCAGTTCTGTTCTGTAGCCTACACCACGAGATGTCAATCTCAACTTAACCAGGAACATAGTGAGTGAGCTGTGTTGCACTGTCAATGCCCACAGCTCATTTGGGTATTGAGCAAGTCATTGGGTCAATAGCTTTGGTGCAACAGGAAAACAGACATCACTGTGAAGGTGGGAATAACTGGACAAAATTGAACAGACCCTTTCTAAATAATCAGCTTTCTTTTGAGAGTTGTCAAGGTTTGATATGCTATGAGGAGAGTGTTCTTGAAACTTTGCAAAGAAAAATAACTCTTAGTACTTGTAAAATAGTGGATATAACGAAGCAGTATGTAATACAGTAATGAATACAGTACAACCAATTTTTCATTGCTGTAATTTGTACAATTCATCATTTTCTTTTTCTGTTTCTTTCATGGACCTCCACCACTCTGAGCTCTTTCAGAAACTTTATCTCAAATTTTAGAACTTGGTTTTATTACATTTTGATCCACAGTTGGAATATTGTCTAGAAATGTCTCAACCATCTCTTCATATGCCCTATTTTTTCTTATTCTTTTTCATTTAATGTTTCTGAGCCATTTTCCACACACAAAGCCTTTCACTATACAATTCTATAATTTTCGTTCATGTGATCGTTGGTCCAGCACTTTGCCATACTGGAAACAAATAGGACGTGCTGTAACATAAAAACCTCATAAAAACTCACTTGCTGAATATGGTGTGATCCATTACGCAAATCTGCATATGCATGCCCAGTTAATGAGGATGGGTCATCTGTTGTGAGAACTGTTATGGATGGCCTCACGGTCATGTCCCGAGTAACACAAAGGCAGCACTGCACGTTTTCCAAAATCTGCCCAACACATCAGTGTCCCTTCGCTAAAATCCACTCCTGTGCACTCAGGTAATGCAGACCAATGCAGACAGTTCAGCACAAGACACTGAAGCAAGGAATGTAAGCAACTCACAGTTATTTTTGTTTTCCTGATGACTCATTTGTGTTAGTACATAATAATAATAGTAATAATAATACTGCTACTACCAGTACTACTACTACTTTGGAAAGAAAAAAGGGGCTTCCATAACACTGGAGGAGGAAACCCACTCTCATCTGAAGAAATCGGGATACAGCATGGTATGGCAAAATTTTACACAAGGTGCAGATAATCTTATCAATATCTTGTGTAGACATTGCTACAAAAAGGAGCACAGTACCCCACTGCAAGTGCAGGAGACATTCTTCATCACTCATACACAATTTCTTGCAATGTAGCAAAAATAGTAGATGAATACCATGTGATTATTGTCCCCAAGTGCTGCAGGATATGGAATGTGATGGGTGCACCTGTACAACTGATATGTGGATAGATACTTATGCTAAAAAAGACATTATTTGACTCTTTCTATGCATTCAATCTTGTGAGAGGCCTGTTTGTTGCAGAGTTCCCATCTCACATGGAGAAAAGTGCCACAGATATTTCGGAAAAAATTTAAACTAAAATGATCAAGTTAGGAATGTTTACAAGTGACCTACTGAGGGTTATGTTCATTGCTGATCAGGAGGGAAATGTGAAAAAAGCACTTTGTCAACTTCTGTGCAATTACATATGCCTTAGCACTGTTCTACACAACCTGTTTGAGGAAAAATTATTGCTGAAATACTGATAAAATTCTTTCTAGCTTCCAGCCATGTAAAATGTTTTAAAAATCCACACGCTCACTTTGGTTGCTGATACCTTCTTTGTATAGTCTTCTGAGATGTCACTGGTGCTTGCTCCAGTACCACATAAGGTAATAGTTTTGCTGCTTGCATGACGTGCCCACTTCAACCTTCCAGTGGGTGGGTCCCAAGCTACACTTAGCTGCAGCGCGCCATCTTTACTGAAGGTGTTGCCACAGATTTTTATCTTGATCACTTCTTTTATGATGCTACCCTAGACCGTGTAATAGGTGATGTCTTGTCAAATGTAATATGATGTCCATTTTCTAGAGCATGTTCTGCTACCACTGATTTCTCAGAGAACTGAGGGCAAAAGCACCTCTCTTTCCACACAGCACTATTAGATAGTACACACCATCTGTCCTATTAAAAACTGTCCATTACAACACAGTATTTTATATACTCCTGGCGTTCTGAGGCCTACATAATCTTTCACAGGCCTCATGACTTGTCAAATGTTTGCTGGAGCCCTGAAGACTGAATAGATTTTATGCTTCTTTAGAAGCTGCCTAATCTTTCCTGTTACTGAGCCACAGAATGTCAAAAACGCAAGCTTCTGCATGTCCTTGAGAGCCTCCTGTTTGCGTATTTTCAGAAAGATGGCTTATGAAATCTCGGGATTGTTGTACCTGTTTTCCTTTAGTACTATCCGGAAACAGCTAAGCTGGTTCAGCAGCTTTTCATTGCCTGAGACAACTTCTGCTTGATGCACCAAGGTCCTCAGAACAAAATGTTCCTGCAACAAATTGTGATAGTTTTTAGTGTCTTTTTGGGTGGGTTTCTGATAAACACTGGGGCTGAGACACTGATTTGCTTTACAGAGGCAAAGGACATCAAGGAACAGTGTGGTACCATCTGGCTCACCTCCATTGTGAACTTGATTTTGTCATGGGGTTTATGGATTAGGTCAAAAAATTCTCCCAGCTTTTCAAATCCATGAGACTAGAAAACTATTGTGTCACCAATGTAATGATAAAAGGGACTAGGCTTTGCAGGAACTATGTCTAGGGTGATGCCCGCAAAGTACTTCATAAACAGGTTGGCTATAAATGGAGCTAATGGGCTTCCCATCATGATACTGTCAGCCTGGTTAAAATATTCTCCATCATACAAAAAATATAACATTAGAGCATGCTTAAATAAATCTAAAACAGTGTCACCAAAAAACTGGAAGAGCAGATCTGTAGAACTTTCAGTAGGAACAAGCATGAATAATTCTACCACATCAAGGCTAACCATAATGTCTCCTCCTCCAAGACACCGGCATTTAATTCGACTGAAGGAGTCTGTCATATCCTGATGTGGAGCACATAGTGAGCAACATGCGGAGTTAGGAGGCTGGCCAAATGTTTCACAAGTGTATAAGTCAGCAATCCAATGATGCTCACAATGGGACATAGAGATGTGCTGTTCTTGCGAACCTCTGGAAGGCCATACAATGTAAGTGGTTGAGGTGTCTGGAAGAGGAGATTTTTAATGCCATTCTCTTCCAATGAAGACCTTTTTAGAAGCTCCAAAGTGTTCCTCATTATTCTAAATGCTGCCCTTTATAATTTTTGATATGTCTCCTCCAGTATCAACAGAATCTTCACTTCACAGCTGGCATGTTCCATAATAATGGTTGCATTGCTCTCGTCAACTGGCAGGACTAAGAGGAGAGGATTATTGTCAAGTTTATTAAGACCATTACACTCAGCTCTCGTCATGTCCAAAGTTGGCAGATTTGATTATGAAAGAATGTAGCTCATTACTCTATGAATTTCTTCTGCAGTTTCAATGAGCATCTTGGGAACCACTTGTTGCACACCACTTATTACCTCCATGAAAGGGATACTCTGCAGCAATGGTGCAAAATTAAGTACATTTTTAAAAGCTGACATGGCACCCATGTTGGTTGATGCTGGAGGAGGAGACATATCACAAATTATCAAGGGACCCTACATCCAGGAAGATGTTGGAGCATCTCAAGAGGTCTTCATAGAAAGAGAATGTCATTAAAAATCTCCTAGCTCGGGCACCTCTACTAAATTATTGGGTGGCCTTCCAAAGGTTTACAAGAAGTGCATGCCTGTACCTCCCATCATGAGCAACACTAGATTGATACCTTACAGACTTGCAAAACTTCTGGCTAGCCTCCTTACTGCACACACTGGTCACTGTGCACCACATCAAGAATAAAACTGACAACATCAGTCAAACTGAATGCCTGCATTTTGGAGGAGGAAAAAATTTTGGTCAGCTCTGATGTAGTCAATACTCACGCAGATTCCCAGCAAAGGTTCTATAGATCTGCTTGTCTACTTATTTGACAACTTTGTTGTGGATTTAGTTAAGCACACTCTGACGGCGCTGTAATTTTTGTATGATGGGAAGCCCATTAGCTCCATTTACAGGCAACCTGTTTATGTAGTGCTTTGAGGACATCACCCTGGACACAGCTCCAGCAAAGCCTAGTTGCTTCTATCATTACGTTGATGACATGTTCATTGACTGGTACGATGGGTGTGAAAATCTGAGAGAATTCTTGGACCACATCAACAATATGCATGACATTAAGTTCACAATGGAGGTAGATGGTGCCTTGCTGTTCCTTGACGTCCTCGTCCGTCATAAAGCAAATGCAAGTGTTGGCCACAGTGTTTATCAGACACCCAACCAGACAGACTGATATTGGGATGCTAAGAGCCATCACCATCTGTTGCAGAAATGTTCTGTTCTGACAACCTTGGTGAATTGAGGGGATACCATCTCAGATAATGAAAACCCTCTGAAGGAACTGAGCCACTTATGGAAAGTATTAAAGGAAAGTGGCTACAACTACTGCCAGATTTTGCAAGCCATCTTCCTGAAAATGCTGAGGCCTAAGAACACCAAGGAGTACACGAGGAAGCTTGCACATTTGCCGTTCTGTGGCTCAGTAACAGGAAAGATTAGCCAGCACCTAAAGAAGCACAAAATGTGTTCAGTCACCAGGGCTCCAGCAAAAGTTTGACAAGTCATGGGGCTTTGAATGATGATGTAGGCCTCAGAATGCCAGGAACATATAAAATGCTGTGTGAGTGTTGACAGTTTTATATCAGGCAGACTGGGCATGCTATTGAAAAGAGCACCGTGTTGAATATGAGAGATACTTTCCTCCTCGGTACACTGAGAAATCAGTGGTGGCAGGGCACACTCTAGAAAATGGACATAATGATTCCATTCATCATCATTGAAATGTTTGGGTTAGGAAGCTATTCAACTCAATAAGTCTGTAGATGGAATGACGTGAATCTGTTGTCAGTAAAATTAATGGGGAAGCAATGAATTCGAGCACTTACACACAGAGACAAAAAGAAAAAGTTGTCTACAAAGAAACTTTAAGCACCCATGGTCAGAAGCCAGCAAAAAATACAGGAGGCAAACATTACCAACAAAGGTGTGACTCACGTGCGCACGCACACACACACACACACACACACACACACACACACACACACACACACACACACAGACAGACAGAGAGAGAGAGAAATATGAGAAGATTATATAACAGCAACATCCACCACTTAGATATTAAATCTCTTAGAAGATGAAACATTTTCACATAACAGCATTTCATTTTTTGAAGAAGTTGAGATGTTAACTCTCGTTTCAAAGGCAACAAATACACACAGCAATCACCCTAAACAATGTACAGAAGAAACAATCTACTTTTGCCAATAAGACAGCAGAACTACTATAATTTAAACTATTTCTGTCATGTACAGTGGGAGGTAGCTTTCTTTTGGGTTCACTCATTTCCAAGACACTTTAGAACACATGCATCACCTGTTGAAAAAAAAAAAGTTGTAATTCAAAATTAGAGCTACATCATTGTCTGCTGACACTGGTATAATGCAGTTTTTTTCATCACTAGGATCCATAGTTCTGAATCTGAAGTTGAAAAACTTATAGCCACCAGTGTTTTGTGTTCACCCACTATAAACGCTAAAACCATAGCAATAACAATACTGTATGTAGCATTGAAGTGGCACTTATGTAGTGAATTTCATTTCATGCTATCAGTTTTTCCAAATGACTGACAAATTAATTTTGGGTTCATCAATGATGACTGCTTGAAGGAGGAGGGAGGGGAGGAGGATTATAGTAAGTTTTGAAATGTGTATCCTATCTTTTGTAAACGCTCAGTACAAAGCACATGTTTTGTATCAGCACTGCCTAAGGAAGGCTGTGCTTTAGTGTATATTCATATATCATTAGTGAACCCAGAAATGCATCACAATTGCTAAATATGTATGGAAATTGTACATACTTCATAATCTCCTCCTTCCCCAAATCTCTGCCCATCTCCTTTTCAACCCTCTCTCTATCCAACTTACCCCCTTCCTCTCTCTGTCCACTCCTCTCAAAACTGTCTGTGAAGGAGAAAACAAAACAGCACATTGCTGTGGATGCAATTTTTGTTTAAAATGATATAGGAGGAGAAAAAATATATGTGGGACCCACAAGTTAAGAATGGTGTGATGATGTCCAGCAGCCCTGAAATGCATGATTCATAAATTCTTGGATAATTAGGGAAACCATCGGCTCCCAGCTGCTTAAGTAAAGGAATGTGAGTGAATTTGTTTCCTCGTGGTAGCCACTTCTTTGCCCACAGCTTTCTCTCAGGCAAACCCTCACGTTTGCTTCTGTGTAAAATCAAGCGGTATCTGTTAGAACATAAATTCAATGCACTTCAGATAAAGAAATCACAACTACTGGGGAACCTAAAATAAAGAAATCACAACAACTGGGCGGCACTGTAATCCAGGAGTGCAGTCAGTCATGACGTGTGTAGGCTGCAACGGAACTGGTCGGTCGGTCAGCAGACAAATTGGTGCATATGTAGGGGCTTTAATGGCATCTGTTTCTACTCACAGATTCAAAGAATCAGAATTTTATTGTCCACTCTTTATTTCAGTTAGTTTTTGTGTCGTACAATTATGTATTTCCACTGTCTCTCTCTTCTTGTTGTCACAGTCACTATCTATAATTTCACCACATGTTTCGTTGCAGGCTAGTTCACAATGACCATAATGTCACAGCTGTAGTGTATCTGAAAAGGCAGCATGCGCACTGGCCATCACCTTCAGGGTTTATAAAATAAAGTTTTGACGGCTGACGTGATTGTCTGTTGTTGTTCACATGACCCCCCAATCTCATTTGGTCCCGATACACAGCTGTGCACTCACCCTCCATACTTCATTTCATCATTTTTTTTTCCATGGTTGATATCAATTGTTATTTGTCATCTTTGTTAGTTGTTGTGAATTGTTTGGTTTTGTTATTTCTTTAGCTACAATTTGTAATTATATAATGAATGATGAAAGATTACTTAAAGCAGTGAGGCAGCAGTGTGAATTGTATGGCATGAGTGATCCTATCACTCATCTTCTCACATTTGTGTTGTAATTATCATATACCAGACATGGATTTTCAAAACACTTGTAAATTACATGCCCTGTACAATATTTATAAAGTGGATTTTTATACATAATTATATTCAATATTTTACAGTGAAATGGATTGCAATTGGGCTTCATATTAATCTGTGAGTATAGTCAGATTGATTAGAAAGTTGAATTTACTTGTATGTTTCCCTGCATTTGTAGTGTTTGATAAAGAAATGGACTGAAACCTTCAGACAATGCAACAGTGGCAAAATGCTTTTTTGTGAAGTGTGCATAAAGTAACATATTAGGGTTGTTTGTTGAATATGTATTTGTTGCAGGCTTTTTTATTGTTAAGCATCTCTGTAGATTCTGTGTGAAAAAGTTTTTTAAGCATCAGTGGTCAGTATTTATGTGATATGACTAGCTAACCATAATATAAATAAGGCACTTGTTCTATTAAAAGCCAAATACAAACTGTAAAGAAAACCTATAACTCTTGAAGGGAAAGATATTGAGGGAGATAAGATTATTACACTGGACTGGCACCTAAACTTAACCTTAAACAAACCAATGTTTCATGGGTTGTGATGGCATCTTGTAATACTTTTCCTTTAATTAATTGTGGGTGCAATTTGACGTAAAAAATGAAAAAAAGTGTTATTTCGATATTCTAAAATATCAGTAAAATGCAAATTACATTTCCTTGAGCTTCTTGTAATGTGTGTGTGAAATTCCACTTTCTGTCCGTGTAATGACATTATTCAGACAACATTTTTTTTGCATTGTTTCACACTTCTCTTTTCCTCCTCCAGTATACAAGCTATCCTTGCAATCTGCAAACTGTGGGTTTGATAAATGTCATTTTCATACAAATGTAGACTCTAGCATCCACGTATATAAGCTATCACACTTTGTACGAGGGTAATCCCAAAAGTAATGTCTCCTATTTTTGTATAAGTACATAGACCTGTTTATTTCTACAATGGTTTACGTCAGTTTACAGCTTGAACATTTAGCTATTTTTCGACATAATCACCATTTCTGTCAATGCATTTTTGTAGACGCTGTGACAGTTTTTTATGCCCATGTCATACCAGCTCGCCGCCGTGCTGTTCAGAAAGTTATGAACCTCTTCTTTCACCTCGTTGTCGGAGCTGAATTGCTTTCTGGCCAAATGTTCTTTTATCCTAAGGAACAGGTGATAGTCATTGGGCACCAAGTCAGGACTATAGGGTGGGTGGGTGATTATGTTCCACTGAAACTGTTGCAGGAGAGCAGTGCCCTTTGCATTCAAAAACTGAATGACTGCGAGCAATTCGCACGTGGTGGTAACACCTGATGGGAGCTCCATTCTCAACGGCTGCCAAGCCAAGACTGAGCACCTCAGCACGGCGTGCACATGTTTACACAGAGCGCGTGAGGCACTGTTCATAACAGTGTGACCAGTCGCCACACAGAGTTCTGTACTTCTAAAAAATTGGAGACCTTCCTTGTGGGATTACCCTCGTATATGGACATCCCATGTAAAAACAGTTGAGAATCATCTTGCGAAGACCGCAGTTCTGCAAGAAAACAATCGAGAACAGCTATGCAAATTGAGATCACATGATCTGAAGTGACTGGCTGTGACAGCATGTTAACTGGGATGATGTCCAAATTGTGCACAGGTGGGATAATCCTCACCTGTAAATGGCACCAGATGTATCATAATCATATTTACCTGTGCTAATATGCCTCCGGTAGATGCGCCTCCGTCAAATCTAGCTGAAAAGTGATTGTCGGAAGTAGGCTATATCAAATGAAGATGATTGTACCAGGTTTGGTATTTTCTTTCATTAACAGTGGGTCGTATGAATAAAACGGAGTTTACTCTCGGAAAGAACTCTCTCAGGTTCGCATAAACAAAGCGAGTCAGAGAATCTTACAAGCAGAGAACATTCTCCATTTCTTTTCTGAAGTGGGCTCTGTAGCAGACTTAGAGCTGAGTAAGCTGTGTTGAGGTTGTTTTATCCAGGTATTTTTTCTTTTTTTCTGAAGTAAAAATTGCAGAATTCATTTTTCTTGGAAGGAAAAACAAGATATACGTAGCCTGAAGAAATACTGAAGAGAGACTGTAGAAGTTTATGTAGATTGAGCAACTAAAACATTATTTGGCTGGCAAACTTCCTTCTCAGAAATCATGAAAAGCTAGCATGAGCTTTCAAACGAAGCGAAAATTTTTGTGTTATTTAGCAGACTCAGGTTTTCAGACTGATGTACAAGAGACGTCTTAGGTACACACAAGACTATTGTGTAACTGACATTTTCAGATGTTCATCATCATGTTTGCTCACAGCATCAATCTTTGTTGTGTTATGTTAGAAATAAGTAGATGGTTCAGAAAAGTTAATAATTGATTTATTACAAACCTAGCGCTGTTTCTTGTACCAAAACCAGGCGGGTGAACACTTAAGTACTTGCGGAGAGAACAGTTATGTGTCATATTCAACCAAAATTATCTCGTGTTAGAAAATTCTGAAGAGAGTTCTGGTTTGGGGTGGATGAAAATGTGATAGATGTCATTCGCATAATGTGTTAACCAAACTTCAATAACAAAAAAGTATCTCGCATGTCGAAAACTCGGTATTATCGACAGCATATGCATTTTCATGAACTGCCTGTAATTATCTTAATAATATGATGCATAACATAAAAGTAATATTCAAATGTAGTAAAATTCTTTCAGAAGACACTGATGACAGTTCCATATTTGTACAATGAAGAGTTTGTATGTTTGAACGAGTTAAGTGAAATGTAATATTACACATGGGTTCTGTGCCGGACGGGACACACACACACACACACACAAAGAACCTTTTCAATAAGGAGAGGGGGTAATCAGAAAGAACTCCCTCGTCAGAGAATAGGCTTCAAATTTTATATTCATATAAAGTTGAGAACTTTCTCAGAGAATGTTCTTTTGCTCTGAAAATCTTCTCCCGAGAATGTACTTTTTTTTTATTCATATTACACAATGCTTTTTGACTATGAATGCTAATTACTCTGAAACTAAATGAGGGCAGAAGTTGCTAACATATTTTCATCATACCATGATTGTATGGGGTACCATTGGGTACTCAACACGATGAACTCTGATTCCCTTTGTCCTAACTTTGAGATCACCATGACATTGTATTTTAACAAGGTAAAAAAAGAGTGCATGCTTCTCATGCTGTCATAACCTACCTCAATAAGGATGGCATTTGCTGTTACCTTCGCTAGTACTCTCTATAGATCTCTCCCACTGAAAACATCTGGTCATGGCTTACAAAGTGACTGGCACAACCCCATTTGCCAGCCACTACAATTGATCAGCTCTGGTGTAGAACTGAAACATGGAATGGCATATCCATTTGTCATCAGAGCTCAATTCAGCTTGGTACCCAACTGGGTTAGAGCCATTTTTGCTGCCAGAGATGGCAGTTCTATGTACCACGTTTTACATCCTGTATACACCCAAATCACAAATTTAATTATTTATTCTTCATATTCTTCATACTGTGCTGTGTACACAACATAAGGAAAATTACATCCAATAAGTAAAATTTTATTTGCTGTCCTTCCTGGTGTTGAAGTTACAATGGCCGTCAATGAAAATAACTGGATTCCTTATGAAAATCTTAATCATCAGTAAAATTTTATAAATGTAACCCAACCAGATAAAGATACTATTTTAAGGAATTAAACTGTGGAACAGGAATTGTCACACAGAAATGATTCCAATTTGTTGTTGAAACCTTCATTAGCTGCCAGCACATTTAATACCTAAGGGAGTGGGTCAAAAGCTTAAGTGGTGGAAAATTGAGGCTGTTTGTGTTCATAGGCTTATGTTTATGAGTGTTGCAGGTATTTTCAAATTATAGATGATTGTTCACAACAAACGTCATAACAGAGTAAATGCATTGTGTGTATTTTGTTATTAATCTTAATGTCTTAAACAGATGCCTGCACAAAGTTCAAAGATGGGCCAGATATCTAACACTTCCATCACCAATATTGACAATTACGTGGGGAAGAAATTTTGCTGAACTCAAGCATGTGAGATAATCTACAATGGGCAATTCTCAGTTCATGTTATGATCAGGACGCACACCCAGGGATTTTGAGCACTCAGTATTGTGCATTTCCTGCACCCAGTGCTGCATTGCTTGTGATGTTATTTCTGGCCTTGTACAGAACTGAAAGAATTGTGTTTTGTCTAAGTTAAGTGCTAGATCATTTACCCAAAACTAATCAGTACCGCTAGAAGGTATTTCATTTATTGCTCTTTCTGTCAGCTCGGGTCTGTTAGGCTTGATAATGATGCTCAAATCATAATTGAAGAGTAGCATTTCTTCTGTTTCAGTGAATGGTGAGAGTTTATTTATATGTAGCAAGAACAGGAGTGGTCCCAGAATTGAATGCTGTGACACACAAGTAGAAATTTCTCCCCACGCAGTAGAAGATGATCATGGTAGTTAATTGTGCTGTGTAACATGGTCCTTTGCTTCCTGTCAATTAAATGTGAAGTGAATCACTTACTCACTGTACTTTGAAAGCCATGAAATTTAAACTTTCTGATAGAGAATGTTGTGGTTTGCACAGTCAGCTCCCATATGTAGACCATAAAAACTCCCAGTAGGTGCAGTATTGTCATTCAGATATTTTAATTAAGGGTTGGTGAAATAGAAGAAGGCATGACAAATGGAGAGGCCCTTCTGGAATCCACTTGTGATTGTGAAATAATCTTAAATTTGAAAAAATGCTTGGCAATTCATAAACCCATTCTGAAAACTTCTGAGAAAAAGGTTAATAGTGACACAGGTCAGTAGTTACTAACACCTGCCCTGCTACTTTTCTTAAAGAGGCATTTAACAATGGCAGAGACACCAGGTGAATGTGATGCATTAAATCTAAGGCTGACTTCAGTAGCTATATCAGACGGCTACGACTTTAATGTTTTGCTTGAAATATTATCAACCCAGTGACAGCTTTTTGTTTTAAGAAGTTATTTATTTATTTGAGTTGCTTGTCAGAAGTTGAAGGAATCTCAAATTGATTGAATGCTTGTGGTACTGATTTCCCTTTAATGTTTGTGAACCAAGTTTCACATTTACTAAATAACAAATAACTGCTAGTGATCAGAGCTGAATTGGTGACCTGCAGCACCCCAAGAAGCGACGCTAACCATTAGACAACACTGCATGCACCACAGCTCGCAGCATTGCTCCTTCTCATGGACAAACACTGATGCAGTATTTAAGAATTTATCGCTGGAGCCAACTACATTGCCCCAGATCTAGGTCTTCTCAATAGTCCTTCTATGGTGGGGCTTGTGGGTCCTTCTGGTCATGGTATTACATGGTGTGTGTCTTAAGGCAGGCCATTCAGTCGAAGGTTCATGATTATAGAGTGGGTCTCCAGTTTCCTTGAACCTTCCAGTGGCAATCTGCCCCTCTGGAGCACAGTGAGGCTTCAAACATAAGACATAGCTGAAGTTGCTGCACTTTTGTCTTCTTTATGAAGGGTCATAATCTTTGCCTCCAAGAGTGATGTCCGACATGGGACACAGTATGGCCCAGGTTAGTGCTTTAGTAACTCTTTTGATAGTCCATCTTGTCGCATGGTTATAGAAATCCAAACCAAGTCTACTGGGCTGTATTTTACTGATGTTACTGTTGCTCTTTATCTTTCTCCTTGATGTCCAGAGTCCGTATGCATGGTAGTTGCTTGCTTCTTCAGTCTTGGTGATGAGATGGTTCACGTAGTCATCCAGAGTATCATCCTGTTGACATGGGAACAATATATCCATTGTTGTTTCATTCTCATGGCCGTGCAGCAGAAAGAAGGGCATGAAGCATATTAGATTCGATTATATTGGATTCAGTTTTTCTTCCATGGACCCAAAACTGAGATGATTCTCGTGGGTGTGAAACATGTCAGAAAGTATTACAAAAAACCATAAAACATTTGAATATAATTCTTATTACGCCGATCATTTGTCAGAAGCTTTTGATAATGGGTGAATACATTAGGTAAACTTGAACTGCTAAATTTTACAGAACTGTAGTGTCTTGCTTCGCCTTGTATGTCAACATCCCAAATTCTGTTTCACAGCATATGTTGAGAGCATAACTGCCGATGTCTTATTAAAGCTTTCTGTGATTCATCAATGGATGGTAGCTAGTTGTCGTCTGTGGGTGAAGTCGCTATGTGAAATTACCTCTACATTGGTCTAGACCAAAACTTTTCCAGAATCAGAGATCACTACATGGGGTGCATCATGTTTCAAAGTATTGTTTTCTACAAGGAACTTCACAATTTCTGAAGCTTCAGCAGCCAACACAGCTTTATTGAAAAGTGTGGCAGCTGAGGTAATCACTGCAAACCATTGTTCATTAATTCCTATTTGGTGACTGCAGAAACCTTCCCAAGATGTAGATTTCATTTCAGTGGAATGGAGCTACTGCAGATTGCATTGGTACCACATACTCCGGAGATCATTTTGCCCTGTACTTCCATCATTAGCATTCCTTACAGTGGCTCACACAGTGCCTTAACAGATCGGTAGACCTGGCGAGTGATACCTGCATCTGATTCTGTCCAGATTAATGATTCTAAGGTGACCAGATGTTGCAGCATCATGGAAATACTTAAGGAAGGCTTGCCACAGATAAGCTGGTATGATGAGCAACCATTTCTGCCCCATCACATCATTGTTCCTCTTATACAATGCTGCATTAAATAATTTGAATCCTCCTTTAGTCAGTCCCTCCCTCCTCCAAGGTTTTTATGCTTTAAATAGTGCTGTTCAGCAGCAATGTCATGTAATGCAGTGGTAACTGCAATTTTGTTAATGCTGCAGTGTTTTTTGGCAAACAGTTCCTTGAAAGGCAGTCAGTCTCGATGTGTTTATGTCAGTTTTTGTATACCACTGTGACTTACACCTGAAGCCTCAGTGGCCATTTAGGCAGATGACCCAACAGATCTGTCAGTCTCCTCAGCAAGCATAGGGAATGGTGATCCATCAAAACAGTGATTGGTTTGCCAAATGAATATGGCCAAGTTTGTTGATGACACAGACAGCTTCAAGGCTTTCTTTCTCAGTTGTAGAGTAGTTATCTGACTTGAGATTATTCTGAAAGCATAAGCTATTACCTTTTCAATGCCTTCCATAATTTTCAGTAGAACTGCACCTATCCCATTAACGTTAGTGTCGTTGTGAAATTCTGTCTCATGATTCTCGTCACACAGTTTTAGGACCGGAGAGGATGTTAACACTTTATTAAGGACAAGGAAAGACTTTTTTATTCAGGTGGAGACCTAGGCTCTGAACACACTTATACAGGGTTGTCTGATGGCCTTGGTGTTCTTCAGATGTCTTAGAAAAGATTACAGTGTCATCCAGATTGCAAAGACATATTATCCATTTGAGGTGTAGAAGTAAGCTGTCCAACTTATGCTCAGATGTGGCTGGAGGGTTTCATAACCCAAACTGTGTAACTTTGAACATTGATTTGCCAGTAGCCTCTCTGTGTGTCGATAGTTGAGAAACACTTCACACCTTTTAAGCAATCAAGAGTGCCATCAATGTACGGCAATGGATGGAAAATTTTCTTCATGATTTTGTTCAGTCATTGACAATCGATGCAGAAATGGTATGTACTGTCCTTCATAAGGAGCACCAGTGAAAACAAAGGACTCCCAGAAGGTTCAGTGGTGTCACCTTGCAGCATCTTCTCCACTTCCTCCTGTATTATCCATCACTACGCTGGTGACACATTGTATGAGTGGACTGGATGATCCCCAGTGTCGATGTATTTTATGACAGGCTGCTTGGTCCATCGTTTCTTCACTCCAAATTTGAAAGCATCAAAAAATTGGCTCAGAATAGCTACCACTTGCTGATGATCCTCTGTCAGGCCAGATCCTATTGGCAGTTTGATTTAGCTTCCTTCCTTGCACTGTCTGTGGTGGTAGTGGAGCACATTTCTTCTCTGTAACACTGATACTCTTCATGGACTGGTTTGGCTGTTCCCATGTACACACCTTCAGAGACAAGTTGCGGTTGCTCTTGACAATTAGTGGTCCAAAGTTCTCCTTGACTACCTACAATCCTTATGATATCTCTGAGTTGTAGATTTCTTTTGTGAGCCTGAGTAGCTTTTTGCGAGTGATGAAAGCTTCACAATTTAACTGAGCATCTCAACTGACACTACAAACTAATCTCATTGATGATGATGGTATGGCAAAACCTTAAATTGTGATCAACTGCCCAGAGCAAACTTTATGTGTGCCTGTTTGAACAGCTTTGTCAATCTGGAGCACTGACCTTCCGCTCTCCATGACTGCTTTTGATGCCTACAAGTAGTCCCATTCAAGACTGGCGTCACGATGATATCCCATCAAAACGACAAATGTGAAGGACTATGTTTTGCAATTGATAGTTATTTTTGCAATGTTGGTGTTGTCTGGGTATATTTAATATTTGCAACCTTGAACACAGTCACTTTAGTATAACGGAGTATAGTCTCATTTACCTGACAATGATAAGCATCTGACAATAAAGAAAAAGAAGCCCATGAGTCTACTAGGACCTGGGCTAGTTGGTCTTTGATGGTGATGTAGAAGAGATTTCCTGTCATCCATGAAGTATTTTAATCTGTGGCTGTCTCACATTCATAGATGGTCACCTTGTTCAGCTTTTCGAAATTTGGCAGGTTGGTGAGCAGCTGGTACCTCTATATGGTGAAGGAGAATGGCTATAGTGTGTTGGGAAGTGACATGACTGAGGGTATGGTAATGAACTTTGGCATACATATCTACTATAATTATCTGCAGTTGACTGATGTGAATAGGATTGTTCTGAGATTTGACATCTTGTGGAGTAATAATCGTCAAAAACTCACCTTCCTCCACTGAAGTAGTGCACAATGTGCCCAGCTCATTGCATAAACCAGGCTGGTGAGTAGTCCTTCATCCTTAAAATGTATGTTCTGTGACAGGGTGTTGTACTTATTGGGGCAGTTGGTCAGACACTGGTTTGCGATCTTATGGTGGCAACATAAGTCTGAGTTGCCACAGTCTCTTTTCCAAGGTGCATTCAACTGACAATGGATATGGCTGCCAATGATTGAGACACTACCTCTTCAACATTCTCTTCCATCCTGATATATGGGGTCAACATTTATGGCTGATCTCTCTGTGTATTCAGTCTGACAGTTATAGCTGTCATAGATTGCTGTACGTCTTCTTACAACCTGGTGTATGAGAAAAACAATATCATTGTCTTCTTCCACAACAGCTATAGCGACAGCATGTTAGAGACAATCATATCTCACTCATCAGACTTTTTCTGCTGCATTTCCTCTTTTTGCTGGCACCATTTGATGAATTGTTCTGTTGTAACATCCCTTATCACAAGAGGTTGGTGCATGCCTTCTGTGACTCCTTTCATCAAATGTATTTTGTCAGCTTATTTCATATTATGATTAACAATGTTGCAGAAAGCCAGAACGTTCTCTATGTGCGACTGTCATTTTGGCACTACTGTGGGTCCTGTTGTTCTGCTAAGTGGACTTGCTGTCGATTGTCACTATATGTTTTCTTTAGTTCAGCCTTTAATTTGCTCATGCAGTTAAGCTTCTCTTCATTGTTCTTGGATGATTGCTGGGCTGTGCCATCCGAGTAAAAGTATACACTTGCTAGCCACACCACATACTCTCACCTATTGTATTTGGTGACTTGGTCGAGTCCTTTCAGCCATTTTATCTGGTCCTGACCAGTGTCCACAGAAAACACTGAATGATGTCTTGCGTGCAACTAACTTAATGTGGTACTGCTTGTATTTGGTTCCTGTCCATGTAAGCAATGGCTTTCATGTTATTGAGTGGAGCCACTGTGATGTCCAGCATCTCCACCAAACAGTGTCATGTCAAAACCATGATAAATCCATATATGAAGGCAGGGTCATCAATTAAATACAACACATTGTACTGGAAGCACATTTATTATGAATGCAAATATACAGCCAGAAAAGAACTCACCTCCTGGATGGAGAGTGCAGCTATTTATACAAACACCACATATTCCAGAATATATAAACAGAATATATTTAAAGAACATCCCAGAACTGATAAATAATAAATAACTGCTGTTGGTTGGATTTCAGATGGTGAACCACAGCATGCCAGGAAGTGAAAAAACCACTACAATACATACACTGCAGATCATGGCAGTAAGCAGTAGATGAATTAAGGTGATGGATTTGGAATTGGCAAGACATTAGGAGATGTATTATTGTATGGCATTATCGCAGTGCTCATGAGGATGTTAGTATATAGGGAGGCAGCATCACCAGTGACATGTAGGGAGTTAGATAGTAATTAGGTAGGAATGGTGGAAGAACAGTGGTTGAAGTGGTTGATGCCTCGTTATCAGAAGCATGCCTCATTACATTTCCAGAATATAAACATGCTTCTGACATCACAATTCTGCATCATGACACCTCATACTCTTACAGAATGGACCAATAGGCTAAGTTATAAACAGATGTGTAGCCTTCTCATTGCAGTGAATAGTTTATACGCATTCTTGTGAGCCAGCAGCTTCAAACAATTCATGAGGAAAATTCGATCTTTTCCTACAAACTATATTATTCATATGGCCTAAATAGAAGAGAATTGTACCAAACACAAGACTTGTAGTGTGTATTGATGACAACAAGAGAAAATCATGTGCTTGAGAAATATCCATAAAGGTCTCAGCAAATAAAGTGGAACATTGTAAATGTGTCTGATAACAGTTTCAGGAACAAAATTGCAATCAGCTTGATTCATCTTTTGAACAATCTAGAAATATTTCAAGGTGTTCAGGTGTCAACTAGCAACTGTTCATACTAAAATTTCTTTTTCTTTTTTTCTGGGATTGAAATTTTTGTATGTATGTTAGGGATATAATCATTTCAATGTGTCAACATAAGTATGGTACATTTGCTCTAGATCAGTTTTCTTCATTGTAGCCTTAAGTATTTACTTCCTCACCTACTTTTGCTCACTCTTTGCATGCACAAAAGTGTAAAAGTTATTCGGATATCAACATATATCAGCTTTTAAACTTGATTAGGAAACAATCCTTGTGTTAACAAGGATGTTCCTTGCAGATTGTAGAGGCATTCACATTTATTTTACATATGTATATGAAACAGTAAATCAAATAAAATAAAATTTTAAGAAGTCATTTGTTTTACAAGCACAATAAATATTCTGATACCTGGGATTTTCTTTTACTAGCTGTAAAAGCTCATGCTAACAACAGTTGAATGTATCAGGAAACTTAAAAGAAGTGTTTTGCCATGGAAGGGAAATTGGTGTTGGTGGTTGTGTGGGGATGAATTAGTGTGTCAGTATCTATACACACAAGACTGAAAATTGAAATTTTGATTTTTATTTACAAAAAGAGACAAAATTTTTTAGAAAAGGCATTCATTGTGCCTTACTAAGTGCAGTCGTAAACAGAAGTCTTTGATTATATCGGTTTCAGTGTCTCTGCCGTTGATATTTTGCCCATCTTTGTGAGAATGGATCAATTGTTTTGCTTTTATTCACCATGTGATTGCTTGGAGTGGACTATTCTAATGTGTTAGATGAATTCTGAGCATATGTAAAGCAGAAGACTGAAATGTCCTCAGCTTTTTTGGAGTGTTGTGCAGAAACCACCTTGTAGAATGCGGCAGTGTCCTCATTACCACTAGCCTGTAGGTAGGTAAAATTGTTTCCATCCATATCTATACCGAGCAAGCCATCATATGGAAGAGCAGAGAGGAGGGTGCTTCCAGTACTACGTTCCAATCAAAACCTAGTTTTTTTCACATCTCGTGCATGTTTGCCTTCAGGATATTAATGTGTGATGTTGCCCATTATTCCTCAAATGAAATAAAAGTTTTTGACTCCAACTCAATTTGCTATGCGTCTTCAAACAAGCACTGAGCTAATGTGTTTGGAGTGCTCCTAAAATGGTGCTAGGTGTAAAGTTAAAAATATAAGTGAAATCATCAAACATCATGAAAGGTATGATATTAAGACTTGAATAAACTGTGTTCATATATTTTATCCTGGTGATAGAGCTTTATTCAGTGGAAAACAAAATGCATTTATTTCTGGATTCCATCTAAACTGGTTTTAGTTCTACTGCATTTAATCTTCAAAATAAACTGTTATTGCTGAGTTAACTTAGAACAGATATTCAAAGCAACTGAAAATGCAGCTGTTGAAAGCCACATTTTGATAAGTGCAGCTGTTAATTTTGCGCACATAACATCCTTGTTTGTAACCACAACAGTCGTGGCTAGTCATTTCACAGGTTAGTTGAGTAACCATACTTGTAGATAAAAGTTCTGACATAATATTCCATCGATATGCATCCAAGTCAAGAGAGAGCAGCAGAGATTAACATTTCTCAATATGTTTTACAAGATTGTCCATATTTGTGATGTTTTTCTCAAGACTTGTGAATGAGATAAATTCTCTTTCCTAAAAGTAGAAGCTAGGCAGGGAATTTGTACGTTCCCACAGATTCATGTAGGAAATGGGAGTTCATTGTGGTCTTCTGTAATGGGATCACCATGCAAGGTATGAAGGTGGAAGAGTTTGACCTTTTGTGGTGACCTCCTACCAGGTAATTCATCACCACAGTGGTAGAGCTATTATTTGCTGGAAGGATGAACAGGTTAGCATATGCTTGAAGACTACAACTGGGTTCTCTCTCTTCCATTGAGAGGTTGGTGCTACTGTGAAAGGAGCCTATCAGAATGAGTTGATGCAAATTTGAAATCTGGAAGTTAATCTGAAGGCAGTTGGGAGTGAGCAGGAGAACATAATGGATGGATGGGTCCATAAACTACAAGGGGCAAGGTTCAGTGTTTCCATTTTGTTAGTTTTGGCACAGAGGGTTGGTAGAGAAAATAGTTTTCCACTGTAGAGAGCAGATGGGCAGTAAATCTTTGATGAATGTTGGATGACTATGTTTGTGAGGTGCTGAAAGTGAGGCTTTTTAATAGTTAAATTATTTATTTGGTATACTTTTAATAATTTTTATTTTATTGGTTCAAAACTGGCTATGTTGCATCTGAAACAGAAGCCTCTCTTTTGGCATGACTGAAGTTTACTGTCAATTCTTTCATATTGTACAATATGTTCACTGGTATGTTGGTCTCCAAGATATAGTGGGTTTGGGGTTGCAGACATCATTAATGCAAAGAGGGTTGTCTCAGGTGGGTTGTGTATAGGCTAATTGGTTATGTATTATTGGCTCCCCGGTAGTATTGGAATCAATATTGCTTAGTTTAGCAATAACATTCTTTATTCAGTAAGATGCTTATAGAGAGGTTGATGGTGACTCATTGGTGCACAAAGGCCCAGGCAGCAGCTGCTACCTTAGCATAGCATGCAATGGTATGCTTGGCCATGACTGGATGAGGATCTATCGTATCTCATTGTATTTACATGCTTCCGAAAGTCCATGTTAACTGCTTACATTTGTGCCATCTACTCCAGCAAATCTAGAACTGCCTCTGTAGTGGTTACCCATGTTGCCCTGGTTTGCTCATTGGAAAGTCTATGTATACACAGCAGGAAAAAAGTAGGAAAAGTACCACAGGAAACAGATAATAAAATTATAAACAGCCAACCAGTTGGGGGGGGGGGGGGGGGGGGAGAAACAGGAAAGGGCTTAATACTACTACCGCCATCACACACTACTAAAACTATTTCTAGTCCTTATGCCAGAGTAATAACTGTTGTAACGGCGACCGGAATGGTCGCGGGGTAGTAGTGACGGAAACGCGGCGGGACCTGCAGAGCGGCCGGCGAACAACAACACAACAGGAGAGGACGGACACGACCAATGGAGGACCTTACGAGACAACAAGAACAGACAACAGAGTATCGAACCAAACAAGACAACCACATCCACTGGAATAGAAACACGAAAGTCAATACGCTGTCTGAGGCATATGTTAGACTGCTGGCTGAGCACGAGGCAGGCACTTAAGTATGCTATTGGGGGCGCCACTGTTGGCCGCTGGGATCACGTGGTCAAATGTGGCGCCCTCACACTAAAAGTGGGCCAGGAGGCATGCGCCGCCACAGCTTATGGCGCAATGGTGCAGAGACCTCTATGTGTCTTTGACGTCCATGACGTCTGGCGCGGATTCAAATTCCATGGCGCGCCGTACCAGACTAACCATGAACGTTCCTTACATTCTTTGGCATAATGTTGGGTTGGCAGTGTGCAGGTTAGACAGTTGATTGCATTGATGGTTGGGCAGGTGTGTGGCTTGCCGGCACTTGGGCATTGAACCCATGAGCTGTTGGAGAGGCCCAAAAACTAGACAAAGGAGATGGTCCACTCCTGGTGGCACTGGCTTGAGGCCCAGAATCAACATGTCTAACATTGGCCCATAGACCAGCGGGTAGCAGTTTGATGGAGCGAGGCATAGATTAAGCCAATTGGCCCACATGGGACTGACAGCTGGTGTGGAGTACATCGAAGGGTCTGTACTTCTGTTAATCATATTATCAAGTGATATGAATAAATTTGTGACTTGAATTGATCTTAGCCTTTAGTGTGAGCACAGTATTGAATGAGATGTGATGTGGTCTTGGCCAGTCTGTGCAGTAATATATTTTAAAGTTAAATTTATGAACATTTTTTAAAAATCATAAACTCTTCACTTTCCTCTAAAAAAGATATGTCCCTCAATAAATGTAAATTAACAAATATTTCTCTGCATTTATTTTCATTATGCAATATATCATCAGCACTATTTGTATGTATCTTGATGTACTTGTCTATATTTTTACTGCCATAAGATTACATGAATTCACCAGTGTGTTGAAAATGAATCTGTTGCTCAGTAGCAAAGTGTGAGTTACATGCTTTTGATTGGGGTGCTCTTGAACTGGTCTGGGACTGCATATGTAACCCTCATTTTATGGACAACAAACCTTCATTGAACACAAAATTAGCATTATGTTACAAGAGATTACATTACTCATTAGTCCACAAAAACAGACAATAATAGTTCTTGATTGAAATTAATATAAGTCTAAGCATGATTGCTTCATTGTGCATGTGTATTGTAATTATAATATTGACCCCATTTCCAAGTAAATCCTATGCTAGTGGAAACCACATACTCACAAAATAAGAACTCTCTACACAAATGTTACACCAGCTCATTTAGTGCATATAATAGGTCCATCATTCAGTAATCAGAAAGCACAACAATCACCATCCAAACGCAATTCTGGTTCAGTGCAGCAGTGATGATCATAGTTTACTTTATAGAAGTGGAGTTGGATAGTAGAAGGTAATGAATGAAAAACAGAGTAAACTAGCTACTGGGTGGCCTTATATTGGTCCTCTATAGATTTTCATGTGACTGGCCTGTGATATTAGTGCCATCTCTGCCAGGGGAAACCTAATCGAACATGGTCAGTGTTACTCATATCGGCACATCTTTATGTTCGTTTTGCATGTCCATGGGGGTTGCAAAAACTGCAGCATGACACTTTCTTTTATTGGCAAGCAGACTTCAGTAATGACCCTTTTTTTGAACATGATAAGCTTATGGTGGTGTAGGGCTTGTAACAAGTCACCCCCCTCACTCCCTATTTTTATTTTGAAAGTGTATTTGACAGTCTTGCAGTGACACGCTATTGTATATCACTATATATGTTCATACTGTAGTTCATTTCTATCAATACTTTTTGTGTGCTATCCTCTTTCATATTAAGATTACCTGCCTGTTTGATTTACAGGTTTCCTCATTAGTAGGAAGAGTTGCTGTTTATTAAGTAGTTGTATTTTTACTTAATGATAGATGTTATTTCTCTCACTGTATTGCTCACATTTAACTCATGGAAGCTCTTATCTGTCTTGCAGATTAAAGAGAAGAACCAGCAGAGGGTAGTATGGATACCCCAACAGGAAAAGGAGGTAGAGACTGAACAGATTTGTGTTACCCAAGCAATTTATAAACTTGTATTTAATGAAAAATAATGAATTTAAAACTCCAATATTTTTATACATTGCTAGTGTTATTTATCACTCTAATGGAAACTCTTACATTTCTTGCAGGACATGTTGAAAGGTCTGCAGAGGCTATTGTGGACGCACGAACAGAGCAAGGTGATGGCTGGATAGATTTTGCTACTTAACTATATTAGTAATTTAGAAACTTGTATTTTGTGAAAAATAATGAATTAAGAACTACAATATTTTTACTTAATTGTTGATGTTTTTTCTCACTCTGTGTTGCTCATGTTCAACTAATAGAAGCTCTTATGTTCCATTCAGATCAAAGTGAAGAAACTGACGAGGGTAACATGGATTTCGCAACAGGACAAAGTGAGGGTTGGATAGATTTTGTTACTAAACTATAAAGCAATTTAGAAACTTGTATTTTGTGAAACATAATGAGTTTAAGCTCACATACGCCAGTGTCCTTGCCACATTGTTAACACTGGTTCCTGTCAGATCACCGAAATTAAGCACTATCAGGCTGGGCTAGCACTTTCATGGGTGGCCATCTGGTCTGCTGAGTGCTGTTGGCAAGTGGGGTGCACACAGCCCTTGTGAGGCAAACTGAGGAGTTACTTGCTTGAGAAGTAGCGGCTCTGGTCTCAGAAACTGACATATGGCTGGCAGAGCGGTGTGCTGACTACATGCCCCTCCCTATCCGCATCCAGTGGCGCCTATGGGCTGAGGATCACTCGGCGGCTAGTCAGTAATGTTGCCTGTTCAGGAGGAGGTTTTTTTTTTATTTTTTTATTTTATTTTATTTTTTTTATTTAGCTCACAGACAACTAATGGAAGCTCTTATCTTTCTTGCAGAACAAAATGCTGGACCTGCAGAAGGTAGTGCAGATGCACCAACAAGACAAGGTGAGGGCTGGGGAGATTTGTTTACTCAAGTATCTTAGCTATCTGTGAACTTGTATTTTGTGAAAAAGAATGCATTTAAAACTGCTATATTTTTACACTTTTATGGATGTTATTTCTCACATTCTGTAGCACATGTCCAACTAATGGAAACCTGTAGAAATTTGTATCTTGTAGAATATAATGAATTTAAAGCTGACTTTTTTCTTTTTTACACATTGATGGATGTTATTTCTCACATTGACATTCAACTAATGGATTTGTGTACTTAACAAGCTTAGGAACCTAGAAGTAAAACAATTGTCTGTTTGAAATCATTTGCTTTGCCTTACCTGTGCCAACACTAAAAGACAATTGCACTTTTTAGATGCCCAGCGAGTAGAAACTTTTATTAATGAAGTGGCTGCTTTGGACCAAGGTACAGTGTCTCAATTTCATTTAAAGGAGAAAGTATCATGTTGTAGAAATGTAAAAATTCCATGTTTTTGATTTCTTTGTTTGGCTTTTCTGTATTAGTTCAAAAAGGTTATTTTTTCTAATTCCAGCACTTTGCCGACTTCGAGCTTCACAACAAAAAGGTGTGGCATTCATTTAGGCTTGTTATATATAATTCCTACATTCTAGAAATATCAAAATTCCCCTTGTGCAATCTTGGTTTCAAATGTAATATGCATTAATTCCAAATGATGTTTTTTATTCTAGTTAAAAGGTTGCTAGCAATTTCACAAGCTGGCATTACTGGACTATTACAACCAGGTAAGATCCATTTGGAATTTTGTTTTGAATATAGTTTTGAAATTAATAAATATCACATTTCTTTATTTCAATTCTGTGTTTCACCTTACCTGTTGTTCTTCCAAAAATAATTTTCTCATTCCAGTGGCTGAGCCACGAGGAGCTGTAGGACACCACTCCACTGTAGTACCGCATCGAGGTAAGTTGTGGAGAGAGTTATGATCTCTAACAAGTTGTTGATTTTGGAAATAGCAGAATTCTCTGGATGGAGTCGTGTTTTTTAATGTTATCTGCACTAATTCCAAATGATGGCTTTTCTGATTGATTTCAGTGTCCCAGCTATGTAGAGTTGTAAAAGCCAAGTTCGATGCACTTAAAGAAGGTAAGCATTACTCACAGCTTTTTGCCCCCTCCTTGTATAACTAGTTATGGATTCTGGAAAGAACACTTTTCCCTGTGTAAAAACTTATGTTCTACCTTCAATTTGCTAATTCCTAAAAATGATTTCTCTGTTCCCAGCATATTACCAACTAAGAGCTGCAGAAGTCAATATGCTCACTCTAGCTGAAAAAGGTAGTTTCTTGAATCATTAATTGAATAGAAAGTTTTGATTTCTACAAATAACACATCTGCTAGTGTGCCATATCATGTTTTATCTGATGCTTGCTTGTTAAAAATGATTTTCTGATTCCAATGATAAAACAATTTGCAGTTACAGATGATGGAAGGGCTGTCTCTGCTGCATTGGGTACGTTACACACATAGTATTATATAAATAGTTTAGAATGTTAGAAATAACTCAATATTAATGTGTGAAAAGTTGTGTATCATCATGTCTGTGCTTGTTCAGAGTTTGTATTCAATCAACTGCTCAAAATGGTCTAATGCTATTTTGTCACTATTCTGGTTGTTTACTGTTCCAGTCTTCCATATAATACCATGTTAGTTAGTTTTCCTTAAATGTCTTTTGTTGCTTTATAAAACTTAATATCATTTCAACCTATAATTGGTATTTACTGAGATCTGGAAAACACCAGATCAATTTTTGGAGCAGCAAACTGCTTGAAGAAAGTTTCTTCTAAAGAATGGAGAAATGTGCAGTTTCATTCACAGAAAGATTTTTAACCCACCTCAAACCTAATATGAATCATCAGTTCCTTTTTATGTGCTATTAACATGTGAAAAATTGAAAGAATACAGTCCCAATAAGAATGTTTGTCACTGAATGAAAGATGTTGATCTATCTTATGTTGCTAATGTCACAGTAGTGCTGTCGTGGCTAATTACGAAGGAATAATAGTGCAATCCAATGCACTCCTTGTGCTTGTAACTTCTAAGAAGTATAACTCATACATTCTACAGAAATGTACCAGGGAAGCAAGTAGTGTGAAGACAACCCCTAATTTAATTTTGTTATAAAGAATATACATTTGTTATCCAATCCTTGGATCAGAAAAACTAAACAATATCTGTGTTTGTGTGTTTCTAATGTCCACTGTCAAATAAGGCAAGCTGAAAGTATTGAGTTTTCCTGCACTTAGAAAGATAAGAGTTAAAGATAAATGAATTGTCATACATTGTCTATTGGAGCACACCAGGTTTCATGAGAATGTTACCACACTTAAAACGTGGCCTTGTCTGTTTACATGATATGGAATCTCAAAGGAAGTTGATGTATTATGTTCGTCTAAGTACAATAGGAGGAATGCAAATGTTAAACATAGAGGACTGTAAATTAGCAGACAATTCCTGTAGGTAAAATATAGAGAGCAGAGAAGTTGTTATGTTTCACATTTAAATAAAGTAAAACCACTATTTTCTGCTGAGGTCAACCATTGAAAGCATGTGCTTATTAATTCTTGCAGCTGGTAAACATGTACATAGAATCCCATGGGGAAATTTTCAAGTTTTCTAGAAGAATGGATTGCTAATTAGGTCCCTCACACAAAAAAAGGCAAATAGTAATCAGTGGATATTTCAATATTTCATGAAAAATTCAAGTAAAAAACTTGTTCTTTTGTTGTTTTTCTCTCCAAAATTGCTCAGCGATACAGAACTCTAATTGACAATATATTTGTAAGCGAACACTTAATTTTTAACATTGTTCATCCAGTCATGAATGTCTTCTCTGATCATGATACACAACTAGGCATGCTTAGTAGCTTACCTGACCACAGTTACTCATTAACCCATTCTCAGATGTTATTTTTTTTTAATATTTGTTGTAAGACTGACATTATTTACTGTGTAGTTTTGTTTTATTCAAAGACATAATTATATTTACAAAACATGAAGAAATATACTTGTTATAAGGTCTTGTAACATAATAACCATTCACACACAGCTCTGTTGTTTATGTACATGATGAATCATTCTTCATTTGTCACAAATATTTACACATAGTGTAGTAGTGTATGGTATATTGTGAAGTACATATGATGACCCCCTGGTCATGCATGTCAACTCCACCTGTTCTTTGGTTGTAATTGATATAACAGTTTTGTCTTAAATTTCTTTTTCCACATCCATTTGAAAGAATTACAGTTCTTGCCCCAGGAGAAACTATGTTGCATTTGTTTCTTAGAAATTCATTTAGAAGTCACTGAGGAATCTGAATTAAAGGGGTATAATCTTACTTGAGACAAGAGCTAAGGGTGGGGTGCCTGTCTTTGTTGATGACAGATGCCACTTGTCTCCTGCCCATTTTACGGTGGCCATATAAGTTATTGTAGTGGAGGTAACCACATCAGTTAAAATCACAGTACAAGTTTTACAGCTTCCACCTCATAATCCACTGGATGCAGATCCACTGAGAGAGCTCTTCTGGGCACTCCCACATGCATTCCTCCTTGTGGTCAACTTCAGTTCACACAGTGTGGCATGGGGCTTGGCTACTTCTTGATCCAGGGATCAAATTATCAACCACTTTATCCATTTGGATGGTATGTGTGTTTTGAACTCTGGTCAGTTGACACACTGTGCTACAGCTACAGGATCATCTTCAGCTGTTGACCTTTGTTTTTGCACCCCAGCTATTGCAGACACATTTCAGTGGGAAGTGCCCACAGATTTGTATTGCAGTGATGTCAGGTTGGCAACACTATGCCGACGCGGACTCTTTGAGGATCTGCTGCAATAAATAATTATAAAAATCGTTGTTGTTAAGCTGTTTTTAAACGTTTACAGTTGTTATAAATATAATCTACGTGTTGTTAAATTAGTGGAAGTGTTAGTGAAGTATAAAATAAGATTAGACGGAGTAAGAAGTGTATTTTTGTTCTCGCACCTGTAGCACGAATCCTAGGCCTAATTTCACGCGTACAAATCGTAAGTAAGCAATGAATTACACTTATAGGTAAATATCCAGTTGGTATAAATATAATATAAGTGTTGTTACATTAGTGGAAGTGTTAGTGAAGTGTTAAACAAGATTAAACGGGGTAAGAAGTTTATTTTCCTTCTCGCGCTTATAGCACGGATTTTAGTCTTAATTTCACGTGCGTGTATCGTAAGTAAACAGTGACTTAAACTTATATCTAATCACCACTTTTTTTATTCAGTACTCTTTCGATTTATTTATATCTGCCTGAATAGTTTCTAGGGTCCTTTGTTTACGTTTTAGTCAGTACATAAATCAGTTTTTACGATTTCTGCTTGTACCATGAGTGAGAAGTGTGTGACATGCCGTAGGATCGTTATTTCTGGGGTGTGGTGTAATGGGTGCTGTAGTTTCTTTCATTGGGGCGAATGTAGTGGCGTGGGAAATGGCTTACCAGTGGTATTGTAGGATCTGCAGTAGAGATAGGAAAATACTAAAACAGGAGGGGAAAATTGCAGCTCTTCAAGTTGACCTAGACAAGGCAATGGAGAATCTGGACAGGTTAAAGAGGGAGAAGGGTGAACAGAGGTGGGAAGTGGCAACAGGTAATAGGGGGAACAGGCAAAGGAGAGCTTCGCACAGCTTTGTCATAAATCTTGAAAATACATTTGACCTGTTGCCTCAGTCAGAATTGGATGAGCCTCATGTAGCCGAAGCTGTAGAAAGGGCACAACAAGTTTTCAAGGACTTGAAAAAGGTAGAGAAATTTGTAAAGAGAAAGAAATTTCTGTTGTTAGTTAGCTCCCATGGTAGAGGTGTTGGCCAACTACTGCAGGAAAGTCTAGGTCCAGAGTACCAGGTCACAAACTTTTTCAAACCTAGTGCAGATCTGGGTTAGGTAACAGAAGATGTAGGTTCTTTATGCAAGGATTTCACAAAGGACGATGCCGTGGTTATAGTGGGTGGTCCAGGAAATAGCATTGACATAGGCTGAATAATCATAAACTGCCAGTTCATCTTCGCCAAAGCAGTTATAATCTCAGTAGTATGCAGTATCAGTTATCTTTATTACACCAGAACATTCCGGGACTCAGAAATAAAATTCTATTGATGAAATGAATTCATCTAACCAAATTGACATAATCTGCCTCTCTGGGCATCAAGTGACCACTGGTATAGATAGATATGTTAGACATTTCAGGATTTAAGCTAGCTTCCTACTTCT
Organism: Schistocerca piceifrons; assembly: GCF_021461385.2. NCBI lineage: Eukaryota > Metazoa > Arthropoda > Insecta > Orthoptera > Acrididae > Schistocerca > Schistocerca piceifrons. Next base: position 578,854,398 of record NC_060149.1, read on the forward strand.
GCAAAGTAGATATGGATGGAGGAGGAGTTGCCACATTTATTAAAAACTGCCATATTTCAAGAACATTGACATTAATAAATTCTGTTTAGAGCAGCATCTCTAGAAGCATGTGCAACAGAAGTAGAGTTCCATAACAGATCCCATATAATAGTAACTATTTACTGAGCACCTTCAGGAAGTTATAATCTATTCATAAATCATCTAGAAGCTCTTTTGGGTTATTTAACAGGAAGAAACAAAGAAATTTTGATTGCTGATGACTTTAATACAGATTTTCTAATGCAATCTTCCAGTAAACATTTATTGCAGTTAGTAATGTTGTCTTTCAATATAACTCACACTGTAAACTTTCCAACTAGAATCACTAAATCCTCAAGGACAGCCATCGATAACATTTTTATAGGCAAATCAAAGGAACAGAATCATATCATAAAACCTGTAATAAATGGACTATCAGATCATGACATGCAGCTCCTTGTTTTAGATGTAAATTCTAAGAAGATTATGAACACTGCTAAATCTGAGTACAGGAGAGTAGTCAATCAACCAAAAATTGAGTGTTTTAGAAAACTGCTCAGAGATACGAACTGGAAAGATGTTTATAGTGCTCATGACATGAATGAAAAATATAACACATTCATGAACAATGTCAATATAATGTTTGAAAACTGTTTTCCTCTAAAAGTTACTCAAATTAAATAGAAGTCTATAAAAAAACCATGGATTACACAAGGAATAAAGATTTCCTGTAAGACAAAAAGGAAAATGTATCTGTCGACCCAAGATTAGCTCCAGTGCTGATGATTTAGCTAAATATAAGGAATACTGTAAAATATTAAAAAAAGTAATTCAGACATCTAAACAAATGCACTATGAGAAGAAGATAGCAATGTCAGGGAACAAAATGAAAACAATATGGGATATAGTGAAAGAGGAGAGTGGTAGAACCAGAAAGGAAGAGGAGCAAATAGCATTAAGGGTAGATGACACATTAGTAACCGATGGGCATAGTGTGGCAAATCTATTTAACAAGTACTTTATATCCGTTACAGATAGAATGGGATTGTCAGGATCAGTAAATAATGCCCTTGAATATCTGAAGCTAGCCTCTACAAGTAGCTTCAGGTACATGAATATGTCACTCACTTCACCAAAAGAAATGACTTCCATAATAAAATCTTTAAAAACAAAGCATTCTAGTGGTTACAATGAAATATCAACAAAGTTAATTAAGGCATGTTCTTGAGAGTTTAGTACACTTATAAGTTAGTGTGTAACCAGTCAATTATAACTGGGACATTTCCTGACTGGCTAAAATATGCAGATGTTAAGCCTCTATTCAAGAAAGGGGATAAAGAGATATCATCAAACTACAGACCGATTTCACTTTTGCCAGCATCCTCAAAAATTTTAGAAAAAGTAATGTACAGGCAGCTTCTCAACCATCTGACCACAAATAACATATTATCAAGAACACAGTTTGGATTTATGAAGGGTTCTGATAGCAAGAAGGCTATTTACACCTACAGTGAAAATGTACTTAATTCATTAAATAACAAGTTACAAGCAGCAGGTATTTTCTGTGATTTGTCAAAGGCATTTGATTGTGTGAACCACAATGGGACTAGTGAATTAAGTCATCAGTCATCATCAGAATGGGAAGAAATTACATGTGGTGTCCCACAGGGACATCTTAGGGCCATTGCTTTTTCTTGTGTACATTAATGATCTCTCATCAGTTACACTGCCAGAAGCAGAGTTTGTTTTGTTTTGCAGATGACTCAAGTATTGCAATAAATAGTATGTCGAGTGTAGTTCTAGAAAGATATGCTAATGATATTTTCATGGATATTAATAAATGGTTTAAAGCCAATTCACTGACATTAAACTTCGAAAAGACTTACTATATCCAATTCAGAACCTGTAAGAGGTTTCCACCCAGCATATGCATGAAGTATGAAGAAGAGCAGATAGAAGAGTTTGACAGTCTTAAATTCCTGGGATTACAAATTGATAATAAATTCAGTTGGGACCAGCACACCACAGAACTGCAGAAACGCCTTGACAAATTTGTATTTGCAATTCGAGTGTTAGCTGACATAGGCGACATAAAAAGAAAAATCTTGCATACTTTGCCTACTTTCATTCCATAATGTCATATGGTATAATATTTTGGGGTAATCCTTGGAGTCAAACAAAAGTTTTCAGAGTCCAAAAGTGTGTAATACGTATTATTTGTGGAGTAAATTCATGGACGTCCTGTAGAAACCTCTTCAAAGAATTCAAAGAACTGGGTATACTAACTACTGCCTCTCAGTATATTTACTCCTTAATGAAATTTGTCCTAAATAATATATCTCTTTTTCTAACAAACAGCTTAGTTCATACATACAATACCAGGAACAAAAATGATTTGCACAAGGACTTAAAAGCACTTACTTTAGTTCAGAAAGGGGTCCACTACTCAGGAACACTCATCTTCAATAATTTGTCAGCAAACATAAAAAATTTGGTTACAAATAAAGATCAGTTTAAAAGGAACCTGAAAGACTTACTAGTGGCCAACTCCATCTACTCCATTGATGAATTTTTTAATAAAAACAAATGAAGTATTGTATATATTCACACTATTAGTATGTTATTTCAACTTTTCTTTAAAAAAAAAAAAAAAAAAAAAAAAAAAAAAGACATGTTCCACATCCACGAGGATCTCCTCAGCACAGATCTATGGAACGAAAAACTAATCTAATCTACCTTCCAGTGAAGATTCATCTACCAACTAGAATGGCATCTCCTCTGCAGTCAGGAGGCCTTTTAAATGCTCTTTGTTTGCAAATGTCTTCACAATTTTGCACCTTACTGTGACCATTATAAAGCAACTACAGCTTACTGCAAGGAGGCTGGAAACATGGACCATAAACTGATTTTAGGTTGTCACATTAATTTCAACTGTGCTCGTTGAAGTTTTAACTAACCTGAGCTCTCAATGGGGACAATACTTTACACTTTAAAGACACTGTGTGCTTTTTGGACCTTCTATTTTCCTCGAAATTAACTTGGGTCTCACATCTGAAAGACCTGCATACAAAGGGCTTCAAATCATTGAATATTTTGAAATGCCTTGGCGGAAAGGTGTAAGCTAAGAGATCCTGCCTCCTGCAGTTTAATAGGGCATTTGCCAGATCATGGTTAGATTACAGCAACATGTTTTATGGATTAGCCCATGTTTTCCATCCCAAGATGTTAGACACAGTCCACCATGAGGGCTTATTGACTGGAGCCCATCACAGCCCAGTTCAGAGTCTGTGTGCAGAGGCTGGTGAAACAATACTCTGGATTCTGCAGCACCTCTTCCTGGCTCGAGAGCCACTGATAATCATGGTGTTGCCTCAGTCATTGACATTTAATGTGGTGGTCCACCCCAGCTTTGAGCAGCTCTTCGGGAATTGGCCGCATGTGACCAAACCAATCAGGATACATCCTACTAACTGTCTCAAGGATCTGGATATAGGAGGCCACTGAATACACAGCCAAAGATGGAACAAATTGCTGCCTTGGCATCTTCAGATGCCCAAAGTGATTTCAAGCTTGACACCACACAAAAAAACTTGTACCCCATATTATGTTTTATGGCACCATTTTCTACAATTTTAAGTGTGTACCATAATTTTATTATTATTTATACAGCTAGCTCCCAGCAAGAGAATGCACTCTGTTGTTAAGCTATTTGCCATGATACAATTTTCAAAGTATGTTTTCTGGAACAATTTCACAGGCCTCACAGTACAAAGTTTCTTATCTGTTCTGACTCGCTCAGTGCACTAGTTACACCAGTTGATTCAGCTCATCCATGGCTCCTTAAAGCAGATACAACACTGAGGCAAAGTGGTAATGTCTTGCTGGGTACCTGGACACATCGGGAAATAGTGAAACGACATAGAAGACAAAACACTCAAAGAAACATGTCAAGATGGTGTTTTATGTAGATGTGCCATCCCCTTGCATGCTGTCATTTCATGATCTGACAGACAAATTATGCGTCAGCAGGGAACTGAACAGTTGCAGGTGTTGGAAAACAAACTGATCATGCAAATCAACCACACAGCCAAGGTAGACTTTATGCCAACCTCGCTGATGGCAGGAAGTGCTGCTCACCAGACGACACATATGTAACAGCCTTTTATCCCACAGTTTCTTCCTTCTGCAGGAGGATCAACCACTCTGTGTGCTACCTTTGGTTCAGCATATTTTGTCTACATGTGTGTTCTATACTGACATTAGGGCAGTTTCGGTTTGGCTGTAGACGTGCCCACCATCCTCACTGACACTGACACCAATGTTACATAGGTTCTGAAATTTTGTGAACTGTTGGGCCTCATCTCTAAATTACTGACTATTCGTCACCATGTTGATGGCCATGATGTTGAGTGCCCCTCATCCAAAATCATCTGTCATGAAAGGTTGACAAGGAGTCAACATTTTTTCATCAGCCCATTTCACTGCAAGAATTATGTTTGATGATGCATATGTTAGTTTCCCTCTTCCTCAGGTTAGTTCCACCGAACATGGGTGACATACTTTCCTTTGTTGGTGACAATTCTGGCAGCATGAGTGTTCCTGTCTAGCAGTTCCCTGAACAAGTTCAGAACGCTGTACCAGTTGTCCATATCTGTAGTTCTCCATTCCTCAATTTCACAATTTGAGCACAATACTTTCACTTGTTGGAAATTTTGCAGTCATGCCACCAGTTTCTCTCTCTTTTTGACCAAGTGTCATTTTAAATGGTTTTGGAGTTAGTGAAATGAGGCTGCAAACAGCAAAATGTACCTCAAATTAATCAACTGTTACAGGAAACCAACATTATTTGTCAGTACTTGAATTGGTAGTCAGTGTTTTTAGTACATAAGAGATTGATTCTCCTCCAACAAAATCAAGATTGTTGTTAGAAATTCCTTTATTAGAAATTCAGTTGTGACTTGAAATTCTGTAGAATTTTGTTCTAAATGCCATAGAACAGTTGCTCCCAGTTTGGATGTCACAGGGCAAATACTAGTTTTAGATGAGTCACTACACTGTCGCAGCCCCAGTGAATTGCTTTTGAAAAGTCCATATCATGTTTTGTTGTCATATTGGCACACGTTTCTTGTGTCACCCCAATGGTTTACCAGTTGTCCAAAATGCTACCATTTTTCACACCATATGATGTATTGCTTGCAGTGGCATAGTCTCTATTATTACTTGACTCACTTAAATCACACCCTTCCAAAAAAACACCAAATTCTCGCTGTTTCTGCTTTGTTGGGGTCAAGCATGTTGTCATTTATTTGGCACACAGAACACAGACTAAATACATGTAGGCTTGAATTAATGCCTCAACTTCAAAAACATACGTCTAGTGCCATCTAACATTGTGCCTGCACAACCTTTACAGAAAACAGCAAGCTACAGAAAAGTCAGATGTTGCATCTACAGCATGGTGTAGCTGTCGATGTATTGCAGAACATGGAACTGCTATGAGACCTGCACCCATCATAATACACGAAGGAATTAATGAACAACAGATACCGTGTGACATGCAAGTAAAGGTGTTCTAGGTCAAACATCCTTTCGCACAATCCAGGTAATGTTAATTTACGTGTTCTGTAAATTAACAAAGAGGTAGTAATGTCATATCCCGAGGAGGAACTTGAAACTCTTAGTTCTGGGTGGGAGCATGTGGAGAAACCATGGCTGTACTTTAACACAACAGTTGACCAATCACCAGATACATATGTACCCAGTAGAACAGTAAGTGATAGGATATACCCTCCATGCTATCAGTCTCTGTAAAGAAATTTAAAGAGAATCTGTTACAATTGCATAATATGTGTAATATAAAGGGCAGCCCTATGGATTGAAGATTGCTAAATTAAACCCATTAGGCTGTCAAAAGGGCAACATCTGGAGCCTTCAGTGACTACTGTACCAGAATACTGTGGAAAGATCTCTGACAAAACCCAAATAAATGCTTGTCATAAATAATAGCTGTTAGTGGTACTAGAGTGTCCAGACACTCATGGATGACACAGGAACTTGAAGTAGGAGTGGCAAAGCAAAAGCAGAAATGTTTAACTCCATTTCAAAGTGTTCCCCTTTTTAAAGAAACTCCAGGAATATTGCTCCAGTTTAATTTGTGCAGCACTCCAAAGATGAGCTATTTACATATCAGCGTCAGTGGCATTGAGAAGCAGCTAAAATCATTAAAATTGTCAAAAGCTCTTGAGCTCAGTGTAATCCTAGTTAGATTCTACATGGAATTTACCACTCAGGTAGTCCTTTTGTTAACTGTAATGCAATGTAGATCCCTCGAACAAATAATAGCACCAGTACTTGAAAGAAAAAATGGGTCACATCAATCTACAAGAACGGTTGCAGACATGATCAACAAAAACAGCATCCAGTATGTTTGATATCCATCTGTTGTAGAATATTAGAACATATTGGGAGCTCAGACTAATGAAGTATCTCAAGTGGAATGTTCTACACCATTCCAACCAACACGGATTCAAAAACATTGGTCATGCGAAACCTGACTTTTGCTTTTCTCACGTGGCATTGTTAAAGTGATGGATCAAGGTAGTCAGGTAGAAAAGAATGTTTTGACTTCTCAAAAGTATTTGACTTCTACCCTATTAATGCTTATTTATTTAAAAAAGTATGATCACATGGATTATCAAAGAAAATTTGTGAGTGGATTGAGGATTTCTTGGTAGGTAGAATGCAGCATGTTATCTTGGATGGAGGGTCAACAGATGGAGAAGTAACTTTAGGCAAGCACCAAGGAAGTGTTGCTGTTAACCCTTTGTCTGTTGTGGTTGAGTTAACTCGTTATGTTTTACCACTCACTAGATGGTGAGGACATGTTTAAAAGGTGGCCCCCAGGCTTTCCTTAAGCACTGTCTATGTATTTATGCATCATGTTTTGCCAACTTCTAACTGCTTTGGATGAATTACTTCCATATCTTGGTGGATACGAAAGTTTAAGAGTATTTATCATACAACATACGTTCCTCTTTGCATCCTCATTTTGATATTTTGAAGCATTTGCAAAATATGGCGATTGTTATGATGGCATGATTTCAGATATGGAGGGACAGAAATGAGCGTGTCATGCTCGACTGTTCACTGGATACAAAAACCAATCACTCGAGAACAAAATTAGATTTTGTTCTACTCACAGTTTTAAATAAAAATTCGAAATCTTACCTACATTTCAAGTGCAGCAAAGTTCATGCAATGCGTTTTTATCTCTGCAAACACTTTAAAATTTTGAGTAATGTTTTATTTGATTTGATGTGGCACAACAACTGTGACAAATAAAAAAAGAAATTGAGCCCTATATCAAGTGAAGGTATCAGACAGTAATATGTGTAAAAATCAGATTTTTTCACCAAATAGTTTTCTTAAAACTGGATGATAAGTATTTCATAATGGCTGGAACACTGTTTCTCAGAACAGGTAGCAGCATTTGGCAAGCATACAGCAACAAAAAAGTAGCACACCTACAGCAGCAAAAGGGTTAATGTTTTATATTAATGACCTGGCAGGTCTTATATAGTTTGTTATGAGCAGTCAATTGCAATTTGAAAACAATAACATTCAAAAATATAGTACTAGAGGGGCCACTAACCTGTGTGTGTGTGTGAGAGAGAGAGAGAGAGAGAGAGAGAGAGAGAGAGAGAGAGAGATTGAAAACTGATAAGTATAAATCATTACATATGAAAAAATAAAAGTAGCTGAAGACAGTCGTATAAAGGGTCTCAATGAGTTAATGCATTGGAACTGTAAACTGACTCATTTGATGGAGCTAGAGATCACAAATGTGGTACATGGGACATGAAAATGACTGTACTATGTGTCAAAATATTTTGCCCTTTATGGTGAAAGTATTCTGTGACTTAATCAATATACTAGTTGTACTGGAATTACAACAATTGGTCTCATGTTTTGGGAAAGCTTAATTTCATTAATCCATTTCTGCTTTCAAATAAGATTTATTGATGGTTGTCATTTGACATTGGCTGTTCCGTGTAAGCATGTGTTTGATTTCCTTGCAAATACAAAAAACTATGATTTTGGTAAGTGAGCTCATACTGATAAGATGGCGTGCACCATCCATATGATGTATCTTCATTTTACGTAAGCCTTCAGAAAATGGACAAGCAGTCATTGTAAAGAAATGAAATCTTTTCAACACCTGTGTCTGTTAGTTCTTGTTACTATACAACCTGAATTGTATGGGGTGATCAAAAAGTCAGTATAAATTTGAAAATGTAATAAACCACGATATAATGTAGATAGAGAGGTAAAAATTGACACACATGCTTGGAATGACATGGGGTTTTATTAGAACCAAAATAAAAAACAAAGCATTGCTAGACGCGTGAAAGATCTCTTGCACGCGTCGTTTGGTGATGATCGTGTGCTCAGCCGCCACGTTTGTCATGCTTGGCCTCCCAGGTCCCCAGACCTCAGTCCGTGCAATTATTGGCTTTGGGGTTACCTGAAGTCGCAGGTGTATCGTGATCGACCGAGATCTCTAGGGATGCTGAAAGACAACATCCGACGCCAATGCCTCACCCTAACTCCGGACATGCTTTACAGTGCTGTTCACAACATTATTCCTCGGCTACAGCTATTGTTGAGGAATGATGGTGGACATATTGAGCATTTCCTGTAAAGAACATCATCTCTGCTTTGTCTTACTTTGTTATGCTAATTATTGCTATTCTGATCAGATGAAGCGCCATCTGTCAGACATTTTTTGAATGTTTGTATTTTTTTGGTTCTAATAAAACCCCATGTCATTCCAAGCATATGTGTCAATTTGCACCTCTCTATCTACATTATTCTGTGATTTATTCAGTTTTCAAATTTATACTGACTTTTTGATCACCCGGTACATGAAATTTAAATCTTACATTCTATGAGAAATGTACATTGTGCAGGGCCGGGCGTTGTTAAGGTATTTCATGTGATTATGAGCATGTAAACTGTAGTTACTCTGTATGTGGATTGAGGGTAGTCTGCAAGCAGAATGACCATGAAAGTGGAAACAGAGTTCTGGCTTGATAAATGAAACACAACAGCTTATAAATAGATGTGTTAACAGGGTTCTTGTGGTTAAATGTGGTCAATGGGAGAAGGGTTCATCTAAGTGCAAGTGCAGTAATGTATTACATAGAGAGAATTTCAATGCTGCAGCATTATGACATAACTGAAATAGTGAAATGTTGAAGGTAGTATTTGATGGCCACAAAATTGTGGGTATATGGATGGTAATATAGGTAGCTGGCATAAAATGTGAGTGGCAGGAGGCCACATGCAAAAGGTGCAGGTATGGTTGAGAGGGAAAGAAGGAAGTGGTTGGTGGCTTGATATATTATGAAGTTAGACTGTGGACAGTGGATGGAAAACTTTGGTAATGTAAAGCAGAATGGATGAAATTAGGCAAAACTGATCTAGACTTTTGTTTCTGTAAATAGTTTGAGTCTAGAAATAACACATTTCCTTGTGTGCAATTTTTTGTTCTGCTCTACCTCTGCTAGTTTCAGAAGATGGGTTTCTGATTGTAGGATCCCAGGAAGTAACAGCCGAAGAAGATATCGAGCCATTAGTAAAGAAAAGTAAGCAGTACTAATTTTTTTTTATAACTGGTGTAGTTTCTAGTACTATCATGCATGCAATCACGTATCTTACATTATGTTTACTAGTTTACAAACATAATTTTTCTGTTTTTGTCTCTGCAGCAGTCGTAGGAATACTAGCAGTACTGGCCAATTCAGGTGATCTGTCTCAAGCAGGTAAGATCTCAAGAGATTTGTTTTGGAACTAGTTTGAAGTCTTGAAACAATACATTATCTGAATCAAATTTTATGTGTAACCTTATGCTTACCAGTCCCAAAAGATTATTTTCTGATTCCAGGGGAACAGTTTGCTGTGCCAGCAGAAGCTTTCCTGGCTAGACTTAGAAGTCGGAGTAAGTTCTGAAGAAAATATTATATAACAAGGTTTTAGTTCTTGAGATAATATGCTTTATTGTCTAAAATATTGAGCTAGTTCCAAAATCTGATTTGTCCAACATGATCTTCAGTTCTTGTACTGCTCTTCTAATTGTGTACACACTCACATAAAACTATGCAAGAATTAGTTTTCTCTAAATCTTCTTTGGTGCCTTAAAAAGCTTAATGATGTGGCAATCTATTATCGACATTAAGTTGCACTGCCTTTGTTGTTCAGGAGTAAGATACAATGTTCCTTCAGACATGCATTAATACTTTCTACTTGAATGTTTATCCATCACGATTTTAATTAGAGATGTGTCGTGCTGTTTCCAGTCGCATGATTCCAAGTATCACCAGTTCTCTAGGAATCGACTAGTATTGGAATCGAACAATTCCAGTATCTTGGGCATAGGTTCTATGCTATTAAATCCTTTTTATGTTAGTGTTCTCATTATACCTTCACCCCCCCCCCCCCCCCCCCTTGTAGGTCTGGGGATTAGAATAGGCCCGAGGTACTCCTGCCTGTTGTAAGAGGTGCCTAAAGGAGTCTCACATGTTTCGGCCTTTATGCGATGGTCCTCTGTCGGGTTTGACCCCACGGTACCTTACATGGTGCATCATGTCCATCATGTGCTGAGACCTCTCACATCCTACGTCGACGTGAATCTACACTTCTGCTCATTCTCCAGCTGTTGGGCGAGGTCACCCTCCAGGGTGCATTTTTCTCCATCCACCGTCCAGTATCATTTTCTGCACTGATGATGATAATGGACTTGTTTGTTTGTTTGCACCTGATATCCAGCACGGTAGCCAGTCCATTGTGGTGGGGCCGCCATGTACCCTGTTGGTTATAGCCTCCTGACTATGCTGGGGTTGCTCTGCATAGGCCTGCACCATTAACTCCCCACTTATGTCAAGGAGTAGATGTCCATCACCCTGGGGCATCGGGACTCCCGTCAATGGCCATCCATCCAGGTGGCCTTTGCTGCAGCTAGGTGGTGCCCGTGGGGAGGGCTCCTGGTCGGAGTGGGTGGCATCAGGGTGGATGACACACCATGAAGCATAGTACGTCATCTCTTGCTGGTGGTTAACCACCAGCAGTCTCTAAGCGTTCAACGGTTCAGTTTAATCCACAGAAGTATGACACCAAACCATTCCTCCATGGCCACACCATGAGAGGAATGCCAGGCTATGGATGGCAGTGAATCTTATTCGCCCTGGTAGCTAGTATGTACAAGAGCTGATGGGGAATCCTTTGTGTCAATGAAGCCTCAGTTTTTTGTAGAGCATTTAGAAGACAAGTTTTAGGAGGTGGAGGGATTGTCCAAAATGCAGTCAGGGCTAGTCTTGATAAAAACAGCATCCTCTGCTCAGTCACGGGCATTACTCACTTGTGACAAGCTGGGGGATGTTTCTGTTACCATCATGCCCTATAAGAGCTTCAATATGGTGCAGGGTATTTCTTCCACAGGGACCTTCTTTTGCAGTCTGTCGATGAGCTGCGTGCCAGTTTACAGTGGGGAGGTGTTCATTTCGACCGGTGCATCCATCGGGGTCCGAGGGATAATCACGTTGCCACCAGTGCCTACATCTCAGCCTTTGAGGGTGACACATTGCTGGAAGTTTGGCCATATGTCTTCCTGCTGTACTTCTAGCATCACCTGTAAAGATTGTGGATGTCCTTCACATCCCAATACTCCATGTGCCGCACCTGTCAACTGCAGAGAGCACATTCACCTTGCTCGCTAGGGTGCAGGATTTTACAGAAAGAGAGGAAAATCGTGGAATACGAGACCCTGGACCAACTGACCTACACTGAGGCAAAGAGGAAATTTGAATGTCTACATCCTGTGCGTATCACCTCCTCTTATGCCACCACTACAACAGATCTAGCCGCATCAGTTCCGCCAACTCCAGTCATCTCTCAGAGGCAGAAGACTACACCTGTCCCCTTTGTGGTGGGGGGCACTTCCCTTTCTGTTGCTCCCACACCACCTACCTCAGTAGCAATGCCCCCAAACCATTGGGGTCACCAGACCCCAATTCTGAGCTGGAGAAGCCTAAGTCTTCTTTGGCTCCTCTCGCTAGGAAAGGGTCTCTTGGTCTCTCCATTCCCAGGTTTCTGCCGACTGGAGTGGCCGTGCGGTTCTAGGCACTACAGTCTGGAACCGAGTGACCGCTACGGTCGCAGGTTCGAATCCTGCTGCGGGCATGGATGTGTGTGATGTCCTTAGGTTAGTTAGGTTTAATTAGTTCTAAGCTCTACGTGACTGATGACCTCAGAAGTTAAGTCCCATAGTGCTCAGAGCCATTTGAACCAGGTTTCTACTAGTGGGAAAGGTTACACCTGCCAGTGGCTGCAGTGCCCAAAAGCAGCTGGTCAAAGGACTTCACGATCCTCCTTAGTCCTGGAAACTGAATCAGCGAAGCCCTCACAGCCAGAGAAACCCAAGGAGCAGTGAGAGAAATCAAAAAACGAAGACCCCCAAGACCAAGGGACTTGCGGTGGCATCCACACCACTGCTACCTACAAGCTCTGCTTCTGAGGATGAAGTGGAGATTCTGGCGTCCGCTGAGGACCTAGATCTCACCGGACCCTTGGACACAATGTACGAGGGCGGTTCAGAAAGTAACCTCCGATTGGTCACAGTGCGGGTTGTGGGGGGAGCAGCGACGCCATCTGTGTGTTCACGCACTCAACAGGTCAGTCGGCATCAAGCCGTGGTCGAGTGAACGTCGTACCTGCGCTAGTTTAGTTTTTGTGGCAGATTGAAATGTGTGCTGCAATAGAAAACCCCGCCAAATGTGAAGTGCGTGCTGTCATAAGGTTTTTTACAGCCAAAGGATATTCTGCAGCAGCTATTCATCGTGAGCTTTGTGCCGTGTACGGACCAAGAGTTATGAGTGAAGGAGTTGTCCGTGAATGGGTACGTTTATTTAAAAGTGGACGAGAAAACGTTCATGATGAAGAGAGGAGTAGTAGACCATCATTGGTGACTGACGAACTCGTTCAGACAGTTGATGCAAAAGTTCGTGAAAATCGACGTTTCTCAATGTCGGAGTTGTCTACTGGTTTTCCACAGATTTCTAAGACTCTCTTGTACGAGATAGTGACAGCAAGATTGGGTTACCGTAAGTTCTGTGCACGATGGGTGCCCAAAATTCTTACCGACCACCACAAAACTCAAAGAATGGCCTCTGCATTAGACTTTCTGTCACGTTATGAGGACGAAGGAGAACCATTGTTAAACGGAATCGTGACCGGTGACGAAACCTGGATTAAGTACGTGAACCCTGAGACAAAAGAACAATCAAAGATGTGGGCACATTCAAATTCGCCTACCAAACCAAGAAAAGCCTCGCAAGATTTTTCTGCCAGAAAACTGATGGCAACGGTATTTTGGGATGCCAAAGGGGTGTTGTTGGTTGAATTCATGGAACGTGGTACGACCATTAATCAAGACGTGTACTGTGAAACAATAAAAAAGTTACGACGGGCTATGCAGAACAAACGCCGTGGTATGCTGACTTCCGGTATCGTTTTTTTGCACGATAACGCCCGTCCTCACTCTGCTCGCAGAACAACGGCCCTTCTTGAGTCCTTCAAGTGGGATGTTATCAACCATGCACCTTACAGCCCAGACCTGGCGCCAAGTGATTATCACCTCTTCATGCATTTGAAGAAATGGCTCGGGTCACAGCGGTTTGATGACGACGAAGAGCTCAAAGATGCGGTCACAGGCTGGCTCCAGGCACAAGCGGGTGATTTTTATGCAGAAGGAATTTCAAAGCTTGTGAAGAGATACGATAAGTGCCTCAATCGCTATGGAGACTATGTAGAAAAATAGTGCAAAGATGTAGTTGTAAGATGTATATATTAAATTTTTTTTTTTAACTTGGTGTATTTTTTTAAATCAACCGGAGGTTACTTTCTGAATGGCCCTCGTATATAGCCTGCTCAGGAACTAAGTCAGTGGCAGTAGGTGACCCTGAGGCGTAAACTGCCTCATTGAATTTTCGATGCCTTCCCAGTCTCTTGATGACATCATCCTCTAGTGAAATAGTGGCGGTTTTTTGCACTGCCTGGCTGAGCTGCAGCAACTGTAAAGCTTTACACCTGCTTTCTGCATTGCCCCCAGGAAACCTGGTTCCCAGCAATGCGGACCCCTGCCCCTGCAACTATAGGCTATACTACAAGAACCATAGCAAATAGAGTTTCAGGTGGAATTTGCAGCTATGTCCTGAACTCAGAATGTAGTGAACATGTGCCCCTTCACCCTCCTCTTGAAGCTGTGGCTGTCAGGATAAGGATGGCGCAGGAAATAATTGTCTGCAACATATGTCTTCCTCCAGATGGTATGGTATCCCTGAACGTCTTGGCTGCACTGATTCATCAACTCCCTAAGTGGGGGCTCCCACACATTTCAGTGTGGTTCACGGCACTTCTTTGGCCATTGATTTATCACTTTGTAGCCCAGGACTTCTCCCATCTGTTCACTGGAAAGTCCATGATGACTTGTGTGGTATTCAATCCCCCAGCGTCATGCCCAAAGACGCCTACCCAGATGGGCTGTAAGCAAGGCAGACTGGGAAGCTTTCCCCTCTGCTGTCACCGTTGAATCTCCCCCACATGGTACCATCGATGTGATGGTTATGCGGGTCACTAGAATGCTTGTTTGTGCAGCAGAAAACGCGATCCCTTGTTCCTTAGGGTGCCCCCGGCAAAAGACAGTACCTTGGTGGTCAGCAGAAATTGTCATTAAAGAGCATAGGCAGGCTCTACAGCGGCATAAGTGGCACCCTTCTCTGGAGCACATAATAACTTTTAAACGGCTCCATGCCCACATTTGCCAGGTTATAAAATGACGGAAACATCAGCGTTGGAAGAGGTATGTCTCGGCCATTGGGTGTCACATGTCACCTTCCCAAGTCTGGATAAAGATCAGACGTGTTTTTCAGTACCAGACCCCAACAGGTGTCCCTAGCCTTACCATCGATGGCGTGTTATCTACTGATGCAAACACGATTGCTGAGCACTTTGCTGAGCAGTATGCTCGAGCCTCTGCATCAGAGAATTACCCCCTACCTTTCGCACTCTCAAACGGAGGATGGAAATGAAAGTCCTCTCGTTCACTACATGCCGCAGTGAACCGTATAACGCCCCATTTACGGTGTGGGATCTCCTCAGCGCCCCTGCACATTATCCCGACGCAGCTCCTGGGCCACATCAGATCCACAGTTAGATGATTAAACGTCTCTTGTCTGACTACAAGTGACATCTCCTCATCATCTTCAACCAGATCTGGTGCAATGGTGTCTTACCACACAATGGTGGGAGAGCACCATCATGCCACTACTCAAACTCGGTAAAAACCTGCTTGATGTAGATAGCTATTGGCCTATCAGCCTCACCAATGTTCTTTGTAAGCTGCTAGAACATATGGTATGTCTGCGGTTGGGTTGGGTCCTGGAGTCACGTGGCCTACTGGCTCCATGCCAGGGTGGTTTCCGCCAGGGTCACTCTACCACTGATGATAATCATGTGTCCCTAGAGTCTGCCACCCAAACGGCCATTTCCAGATGCCAACACCTTGTTGCCATCTTTTTTTATTTACAAAAAGCTTACAACATAATCTGACGACATCATATTCTTGTTACATTGTATGAGTGGGGTCTCTGGGGCCCGCTCACGATTTTTATCCAAAATTTCGTATCGCTTTGTACTTTCCATGTCCAGGTTGGTGCCTCCCAAAATTCCCCCCATATCCAGCAGAATGGAGTCCCACAGGGCTCTGTATTGAATGTACCTCTACTTTTAGTAGCCAATAATGGCCTAGCAGCAGCTGTAGGGCTGTCTGTCTCACCTTCTCTGTATGCAGACGACTTCTGCATTTCACACTGGTGCTCCAGTAATGGTGTTGCTGAGCAGCACCTATAGGGACCCATCCACAAGGCGTAGTCATGGGCTGTAGCCCACGGCTTCCAGTTTTCAGCTGCAAAGTAGTGTGTTATGCATTTCTGTCGGCATTGTACTGTTCATCCGGAACCAGAACTTTACCTTAATGATGACCACTCACTCTAGTGGAGACATATCGATTCTTAGGACTGGTTTTTGGCCGATTGACTTGGCTTCCTCACTTCCTCACCTTCGTCAGCTTAAGTGGAAGTGCTGGCAGCAACTCGATGCCCTCCGCTGCCTGAGCAACACCAACTTGGTGCAGATCGCTCTACACTGCTGCAGCTGTACAGAGCCCTTGTTCAATCCTGCCTTAACTGTGGGAGTCTAGTTTATGGTTCGGCAGCACCCTTAGCAATGTGTTTACTCAACCCAGTGCACCACTGTGGCGTTTGACTAGTGATGGGAGGTTTTAGGATGAGTCTGGTAACCAGCATCCTGGTGGAGGTCGGAGTCCGCCCATTGAAAGTTAAGCATGCACAACTGCTCGTCAGTTACATTGCACACATTCGTAGTTCTTCTGCACATCCGAATTACTGTCTCCTTTTCCCACCCACTGCGGTTCATCTCCCGCACCGGCGGCCCAGGTCAGTGCTTACAGTTGCAGTTCACATCCAATCCCTTCTATCTGAACTGGAGTCCTTGCCTTTACCACCTATACTTGAGGTCCATTCACATACACCTCCATGGTGTACACCTAGTCCATGGCTTCACTTGGACCTTTCACATGGCCCGAACGACTCAGTTAACCCCGTCAGCTCTACACTGTCACTTCCTCTTGATTCTTGACATGTACTGAGGCCATGATTTGGTTTACACCGGTGGCTCGATGGCTGATGGTCATGTTGGCTTCGCGTATGTCCGTGGAAGACGTATTGAACAGCATTCCTTGCCCGATGGCTGCAGTGTTTTCACTGCAGGGCTGGTGGCTATATCTCGTGCTTTTGAGCACATCTGTTCATGCCCTGGGGAGTCATTTCTTCTGTGTACTGACTTCTTGAGCAGCCTACAAGCTATCGACCAGTGCTACTGTTATCATCCTTTGGTAGCGACCATCCAGGAGTCCATCTGTGCCCTGGAACAGTCCAGTCATTCAAGTGGTGTTTGTCTGGACCCCAGGTCACGTCGGAATCCCAGGCAACGAACATGCCAACAGGCAAGCCAAACAGGCTACACGAAAACTTCTTATGGAGATTGGTGTTACAATAACTGACCTGCATTTGTTTTTATGCCGCAAGGTTTTTCAGCTTTGGGAGACAGAATGGCATAGTCTCAGTATGCACAACAAACTGCGTGCCATTAAGGAGACTATGAATATGTGGAAGTCCCCCATGTGGGCTGCTCACAGGGGCTCTGTGGGCCTCTGCTTCCTGCACATTGGCCACGCTTGGGCAACCCACGGCTACCTCCTGCACCATGAAGAACCACCTCAGTGCCGGTGCAGCGCATGGTTGACAGTGGCCCACATACTTTTATGCTGTCCTTCTTTGGCTGCCCTGCATCATAAACTTTGTTTACCGAACTTGTTACAGATGGTTTTAGCAGACAATACCTTATCGGCTGATCTAGTTCTACGTTTTATGCATGAAAGCGTGTTTTATCCTTCTATATAAGTTTCAGCACTAGTTGTTTGTCCCTCTGTTTTCTCTCCCCTACTGGTTTTAGGTTGGAGGTTTCAACGTGTTGCAGGGTGGCTGGCTTCTCATTTTTATTCTAGTGGTCGGCCAGCTACGGTACTCTGCTTTCTTGTTTTAATCTCTTCTAACTGTTTGTTGCATCTCTCTGTTGTTTTGTTGTCCTCTTTTGTTCCTTGTAGTGTTTGTTGGCTCTCTTCATTCTTGTAGTTTTTCCTTCCTTTCGGTGTTTTGCTGTCCATGTCTTTTGTTTTATTCCTTCCCTTGTGGAATTGTTTCTCAGGAACAAGGGACCAATGACCAAGCAATTTGGTTCCTTTCCACCACTCTTAAACCAACGAACCAACTTACATTCACAACAGTGCAATCATACAAAAATACATAAAAAAGGAGCAGATTAATAAACTATAATCTGGCTCTAATGTCCCTACATCTGACAATAAAGCATTTTTTTCCTTTTTCGCTTAAAACTGTTTAACATTTATGAATACATTTATGATCCAAAATGACTTGCCAGCTGTTTAATACATTTAGTAATAATTTTGTTATGAATAATCATTCATCAATAATATTCAGAGATGTGACAGGGATTATTAAGTGTTAATTACAAAGTAATAACCTAAGGACAATGTTTTCTTTTTTTTATTGTTTTTTATACTGGCGTATCACTACACAGCTGTTCAGTGTTTTTTTGAGTAGATGTGGTAAAAAGAAAATGGACATTATAAATAAGCAGCTGTCAGAAACATGTGCTCTTCCTTGGTGCAGCAAGTTAAAACTCTGGTAATAAAAGTGTACTTCTCTTCTTTCCTTTCATTCCTAGTAATAAAGGCAATGAATGATATATTAGTTCTAAATGTAAACATTAATAACCTTTAACATTGGGAGTATTGTCCCATACCTTATTTCAATTGTTAAATTATACATTGTAGCAGTAAAAACATTAAAAAGTGCTTTTTACGAATGTCCAGATTTTGGGCATTTTAAACTGCTTTGGGCAAATTCCCAGTCAAATGCCCATTTATAAAGGTCCTGACCACTGGGCATTTGCCTGGCCCACATCACTAGGTAGAGTGCTAGGGAAATGCAATCAGACTACACACAAGACTCCATACAACGCACTTGCAACCCATCCTACAGTTTTGCTTACGTGTGTGGGACCCTTACCAAATAGGAATACTGGGGGATATTGAACAGATACAAACAAGGACAGCACAGATGGTCAGATTTCCATGGCCCATTGGGATGTATCACTAAGACGCTGAATGAAATGAGCTGGTATGCATTTCAATACACTCCCTCTCTCTGTCTCCCTGTCACTCTCTCTCTCTCTCTCTCTCTCTCTCTCTCTCTCTCTCTCTCTCTCTCTCTCTCTCCCCCCCCCCCCCCCCCTCCCTCTCCCCCTCTTCCCTTGAATCCACCAGGGTGCCGACACATCCATTGTAGTTTCATGATTAGACATACTGGGAACAGACCAGTCAACAGTTGTTAGTTCATGTACAGGAAGTCTTTTGCAAATTGTTTCAGTGCTAAAAAAGTGCCTTTTTTGTAAGTAGAACATTGTTTACTTAAAGCAGGTGGTCAAATTGGCAACCCTCTAATGCAACACAAGCTTCGTAACATCGAACAGTGTTTTGCCGAACTCTTTCAAAGATTCCTGGCATTGCCCTGATGTGGCGGCATGTTGAATGCAAACCTTTAATTCCCCTCTGTCTCTAGGTGGTTTGCATCTGGGTGGATGAACTAGAATCTTGAAGAATCCCAACAGGAAAAAGTCTGGTGGCGTGAGGTCTGTTGATCGCGGGGGCCATGTCCTACAAGCAGCTCTGCCAATTACCCGGCCATTGAAGAATTCATTTAAATATCAGCACACAGCACGAATGTTATGTGCAGGTGCCCCATCATGCTGCAACCACACGTATAGCCGTATGTCCAGAAGAACATCTTCCAGCAGGCCGGGTAGAGTTTCTTGCAAAAATTGTAGGTAATTTGCCCCGGTAAGTTGAGGAGGTAGACGCACTGTCCCAATCAGATGGTCACACACAGTGCCTGCCCAAATGTTGAGCTAAAATTGTTCCTGGTGTCCATGGATGTAGGTGATGTGAGGTTTTTCCCTTGCTGGGTAATGGAAGTTTAGAGTGTTGTAAAGGCCATCCTGATGGAAGGTGCACTCACCGGTAAACAACAAATGGCGGGGAAGTCGGGATCTCATGCAACATGTCACACAAACCACCGGCAAAACCCTAGCGTGTGTTCATAGTCCGCACAGGATTTAGGTCTTGGACGGTGTGGAAACTAAGTGGATGCTGGCCATCATCCCTCAAAACCTCAAAGATTAACCAGTGGAGTGATCCCCATGTCATGTCCAATCACTCAAGCTCTTGTCGTAGGTGCTTCCTCGAAGTGCTCGAAAACAGTCTCTTCAAATGTAGCATCCTGTTGTGTTTGAGGTCTTCCAGCATGACCATGATATCTCGCTGATGAGCTTGTTTCACCATCACCGGTTAATTGTTGTAAAAGATTGCGGGTGAGAGTGGCATCCTGCTGTGTACCGTTCTTCATACAACTGTCGATCTTCATGCATTACCATCGGCTAGTCCATAAACAAAAACCATATCTCATTCTTCAAATGAATACTGTGCTGCCATGTTTACTGTATGACTAAATCACAGGTGATGTGTGTGTGCTCTGTAGCAAAGCTTGCATGTGAATGCCTCTGGTGTGAGGTGGAGACAAACAGCAAGACCTATTTGATGCAGTGTGCATATCACATTGGGGCAGAGATGGGATGAGGGACATTTGTATGTATGAACCAACAACCATAGCACTTCCCATCAACTGACGAACGGCAACAGGGTAATCCCACGGCCAATCGGAGCGTGTGATGCCCAGTTCATGTAGTTTAAAAATGGTGCATTGTGGACCTGCACAACATTAGTAATTTTTGTTCCTAATGGCATCAGCTACCCAAGGTAAAAATTTCATGGGAAAATACATATATAAAAAAAAAACAGCTATATAAAAAAATCGTGAAACAATATATAAAAATCAGCTTCAAGTGATGAATCTACGGATATGTTGCAGCCTCCCACTTACCACTTCTATAGGGGTCGTGAAGAGATAATTACAGCATGCATGGAGGCATCTGAACTATGAATCTTCCCATGCTCCACACATGAGCAGACATTTGCAAACCATAGATGTAGATGAGATGAATCACTGATAACTTAATATTCATATTCAGTCTGCATTTAAAATTGCTTCGACAAACCATAGATGTAGATGAGATGAATCACTGATAAATTAATATTCATATTCAGTCTGCATTTAAAATTGCTCCGACATTGAGACCTTTTTGGACAGAACAAATAGAAATGATAAAATGCAGCTATACTGCAGGTACTCTTGAGTGACTCAAGCAGATTCATTACAGTTGACGAGATTAACTGCACTGAGTGGGAAGAGGTGTAGTAAGTACAGATGTGCATTATTTGAATAAAATACTATCTATCTACCAAATTATTCAAACAATTACATCAATGAAACAAATTTGCGACTGCATGAATCACTGTTAAGGGGATTATTTATCTTTTTGAGTACAAATTATTATTTTATGTTATTCATAACTTAAATAATGAGTAACGCAGAATGCCACTGTACGATCTATGTTTACTTCTTGTTCAGAATTCTATAACTAGTTTTTGTTCCCATGGATTAGTGCAGTTTTTATTTGATAAATAACTTACTAATGGTTGGAACAAAAATGTGGCTAGGCGGATCAGTGGGTTAAGCCCCAGATTACTAAGTTATAGGTTGGGGATCTGTATTCCATTGGCCCTACAGTCTTTTTTACTGCCCTTCTACAGCAACCACACATAGCACAGCAATGCTTTAGCCACGATTCAGCAATAAGTTCATCTGTACTACTGACCATGACTAAAGGAAGTTTACAACAAACTACAGACATATAACAGCCAAATAAATGTTTAAGAAACTGAGTCACGGCTTTCAAATGGTTTGAGGCGAAAAGAAAATTTACTTCCAACTTGATTTTGAAAGTAGAACCAATAAGAAGTCATAATGAATTATTTACAGAAACTTATAGTGCAAGTGATGACATCTCAATGTTTGCTGAAGAAGATTGTGGCTTGAAAGTCTTATAATGTTATCCTGAAATTAACATGGTTTTAGGAGATACACTAGACTGACACTGATATCTTCTTTATATATGTTGAACATGTTTTCTTTTGTTGCAATGTTTTTGCTTTAGGGTGCAGAAACAACTGAGGTCAAAGTGCCCATAGCATAACCTTGGAATACCAATACAGTAAAAGAAGTTAAAAGTGATTATATACTAAGTCCAGTTGATGAAACGAAAGAGAGCTAAGAACAAGGACCTCCCTTGCACAAAGGTCCACAATATATGCGTACAGATGGCGGACACAGTTAACCAAAGATTAAATACTCTTCGCCATATTGCTACCATAGATAAAAAATAAAAAGTGCTCGAAAGCTTGTGCGTCATCCACTAAAACACCCAATAACTCAGACAGCAAACATACACAGGAATGTAAGTAGTTGGGTAAAAGGGCATTAGGTCAGGAAATGTTGAGCTGTCAAAGGTTGATGACGATGAGCACAAAGTGGTGGGGATCACCACTTAACAAATGGCGATGACTAAAAAGACAATGCCCAATGCACAGTCTAGCTGAAATGATCTCCTAGCGAAGAGAGGTCCAAGAGGAGAGGTTTAATTTCCCCGAAGTTCTTCCTGTGAAGAGAAGATGAGTGGTGATAGCCAAGTGATACCAACTGCTGACAGATGGCAACATGGAGATCATCCAAAGAAATAGAAGAGGTAGCAGGATGAGTTAAGAGGAGTGCAGCCTTGCCAGCAGCCTCATTTCCCATCAGATAGACATGACGAGAAACCCACATGAACATCATGGTGACTCCCTCAACAGCAGGCAAGTGCAAGCTGTCTTGGACCCATTGCACTAAGGTATGGACTATGTACAACACACAGAGGCTCTGAAGGGCAATGAGAGAATTGGAGCATACAAAAGGAATCACCCGAGCCTCCTCCACTTGTTTCCGAGGAAAGAAGGTGGGGTGATAGTGGGTGGAGCTCGAAATCTGCACAGTATAGTAGCCCAAGGTGTTGGAGATGGCAATAGGGTTCAAAATTACAGCATCTGCAGAGTCAGGCTGGAAATTGGGGGATGAACCTTGGTCCCAGAGAGCCAATGGAGGTTGCTCCCACATGATGGATGAAGGAATGAAATCTTTGAAAGAACTAGTAAAGCAAATCAAGCTAGGTTTTTTGCTATCCCAAAGAATACAATGACACTGCACATGCAACTGTTTATAAAGAATGCAGTTCACCATCGTAGGATGAAGGTAAAAAATGTGGAGAGCACATCTCCATGTGTGAATTGCATCATGGCACACCTCAGTGCATCAGGGGACTGGGACATTGTGCAGTAAAGACGACATGAGAGGTATGGAACTTCCTGCAGCAGTAAGGATAACGTTCATAAGGTACTCTACCTGGTCATCACAAATGAGGAAATGCTCATCAAAGGTCACCAGGGAGGATTAAAGCCTCCAGTCGGCCTTAGAAAGCTGCCAATTGGGTTTAAACACAGGTGGGGTAGGAGTCAGCGAACGGACAGCGCATGGGGAATTGTTGCTCAGGTATGTGATAGAAAGGACCCCTTGAGAAGACAGGCAAGCTGAGCAGTGCAGAATGAGAGGTAGAAATGGGAATAGGTGTGTGTGGAGCCCAAAAGGAATGTGGATGCTCCAGTGTTAAGCCATACATGGTTGAACTGACTGAGGTGGTCAGCCAAGAGGGAACTCCTTGGACAAGTTCTCGATGAGCCCTAAATGGGATGGTGGGATTTAATGTTGCTGAGCAGGGAAAAGGGGTGAGGGAGGTGAAGAATAAGTTGGAGCAAGTCTGCCCTGGAGACAGCAAATGATGAAGGAATGTGGATGTTGCAAAGAGAAAAGGTAAAACAAGGAAGGAAAATGCTGATTGAAACAACTTGCAGCTTGGTGTTCAGTGAGATGGTTTGGCCATGGATATCATCCTGAATGAGCAGCATGACTCCCCCATGAGATGGAATGCCATCACTGAGGTGGGGGGTAGGAGTGGGGAGGGTGCGGAAGGTCAAAGCAGACCGGAAGAAAATGCAAGAGGTAAAAGCAGTCAGGAGAATGCAATTTCGTTTCATGGAGGCAGTAAACAACCAGTGTGATCTAATGCCATGAACGTTCCATTGGAGGAGAGTCATAATCGAGAATGGGGAGGAGGGAGCAAATGAAGGGCAGTACCTTGGCGGCTGCAGAGTGCCATGTTTTGAAGACTCACTGGTACAGTGCACAGATGCTGGAGGATCCTGTACCATGAAATCTATGGAGGCATCAGCATTCTCCCTGGGTTGTCCTGCAGTCTTCAGGGCAGAAAAACAGTAGGCAGTGCACACTGGCAAAATGGTGGTTTGCCGGGTGAGGGGTATCATGCCGTGACACTGTTGAAGAGGATATCTAGGTTGGGGAAGGAGAAGACTGTTCACCTTTGATCAGTTTCTTAGAACCTTTATGGTTGGCAGCTGAAGACCTAGAGATTTGTTGACTACAGCGATGTAAAAAGTCTTCACAGGAGTGATCCTTTCATCCTTTCCAGCCTGCCAGTTGTGTAGCAGGTGATTTTGCTGCTGGGGGTGAATATTTGGTGGCTTGTTGTGCAGCTCCAGGAGGAGGAGAAGGAGATAGTGATGCTACCATGATACTGGATGATTTTACAACTGCAGTACTGAACTGTAGGTTGCAAGTCTGCATGGTCATGTCCTTCTTGGCTTGAGGTATAGCAAGAAAGGTATTGTAAGTGCTGGATGGTAAAATACAGGCTTTCGAGTAGCCAACAGGTAGTGAGCCATAGGGTGGAATACTTTTTCCTTCACTCGTCGAGATATGCAGGACACTCATGGGATGATTCAGCATAGTTGCCATTACAACTGACACAACAAGGAGAATATCCAGGTAGTCATGAGCATCTCTTCCATAAGTAAAACATTTGGTGTTGTTTTAACAGGCAGCTGATTGCACTGCATTGGGTTTGGAATGTTGGGTTTGGAATGTGCAGTTGGACCATGATGGCTTCACAGCCTGCCTTAATCTTCTATGAAAGCACTACTCTATCAAATGTGAGAGAAATAGTGCATGTAGGCACTATGTTTGCATCAACTTTTTTCGTTACCTGATGGATACCAGTGATGACCTAATCAGAGAGTGAGTTTTTGATTTCTCCTTCAGTCAGACCATCAAGCAGCCAAATGTAAATAACACCACATGTAGAATTCAGCATACGATGGGCCTCGACACGAACACAATATCCATGGAGGAATGTAACTGTAAGCAGTTGTTGGGCTTGAAAATCACAATTAGTCTCTAGAAACAAAGTCCCATTACATAAGCAAGAACAGGTTCACAGGACCTGCCATTGCATCAACACCATTCTGAAAAATAAATGGATTAACTGTGCAAAAGACTGACCTCCTTTGGTATGTGCCAGCATGAGGAACCGAGGTGCAGCTCTGTGAGTCATTGAATCTTTAGTTTCATGCCATTTACATTTGTTTGATATAGACTGAGATGGAGATGATTGGCTCATTGTGAAAAAATCCTCCATAACACTCAGCATCTCCTTCCATATGGAAGCCCCTTCTGAGGTGGCCCTCACCCACCTTAGGTGATTTTTCACACCTCAGGTTATAACTCTCAAACTCCGGACAGAGGGACCAATTGGCAGTTGGGAAGGTAACAGCTTAGACAGTCACCCCTCCCTGGACCTGGCCTGTGCCAGAAGGTACTTGTGAACCCTACCTGTTGATCAGGGGCTGGGAATTTTGGTTTACTCTGTCACCTGTGTGCATCAAACATGTGGGCTGTCCTTTAGGAGAGCTCAGGGAGGAAGGAGTGACAGAGAGACCTCAAACGCTGCAGCAGAGGAAGGGGAGCACGAAGGAAATGTCAAAAAAGCAGACATGAAACTGGTCCAGCGAGTGGCACCCAAAACTTCAGAATGTATTCTCAAAAACACTCAAAACATGTTCCCCAAGGGAGCAAGGGAGGGGAAAAAGAATAGCAGGAGGACAGCCATACTGTACAGAAAGGGAGAGGTGCTGGGGGAGGGGGGGGGGGGGGGTTAGTCACAGTGGCATGTCTTTGAAATTAAATGAGCTTTCTGTGAGATATTTGAGAAAAATTTTGTTCAGAAAATTTATTTAAAAGCAACACAAAGCACATTTATTTAATAAATGGCAATGAAGTTTACTGGATTTCAAATTTATCTACTATCTATAACACTTTTTATAGACAGATGACAAGTAAATGTTTTTATTCACATAAATGAACAAAATTCCATACAAATATTTTTGTTATTCACTAATAATGGTTTACAATTGTAACAGATTTTCTTACTTGTCTTCTGAATAAATTTTCATCAACTCTGGAGTGCATCCCACATGCAGACACTTCAAATGCATGGCTCATGTGGAGATAAATGCAAGTGGGGATTTTGGATTTGAGGCACTCAATGGTATGGTCATCAGCGCCTTTACGAAGAACAGTCAACACGCCATTCGCATGCGGGTATGTGATGGAGGAAACCCTTTGTTAGCATACCTCTCAAGTGCAGAAGCCAGCTTAATTTCAAGTAAAATAGTAGTCACAAAAGGTGCACAATCCATAAGATTTAAATAAGTCTCTCCCATTGTGAGCTCCAGTGGGTGACAAATATGCCAAGAAAAGTCAAAGTTGATGCATGTAATCTTTTCGAGTGAGAACCTAAAACAAATTTTATTGGCCCATTTACAACCTTCTTATGGTCAGTTGACATTGCCTCATTGTCATCGTAAGATCAAAGAAAGAGCACAAGATTGTGAAGTCATCCACAAACGCAGAACTTTCAGCTGAGTTTCTGACTGCATAGGAGATGCCATTGATAGCGATTGCAAACAGTGTGACACTGAATATACAGCACTGAGGAACCCCACTCTCCTGAACAAAGCAGTAACACAAGGAATCACCAATGTGACACTTGTAACACCTGTCCTTGAGGATGGACTGAATAAGAAGCCACAGCTGCCCAAGTAGTCCCCATTCATGACTTTGGTGATGGATGTTGTACCTCAGTCCCACAGTATCCTTCTTCACGGTGAAAAAACACAAACTAAACTGTTGCAGCATAAGAAAGACCCATGTATCACCATCTCCAGCAGGATCAAGTTGTCGAGGGTGAAATGGTAGCACCTGAAACCACACAGACAGGGAACCCTTGAGTGCAGTGTTGCATGTGCAATCTTTAGTAAAGTGCATTTGAAAGTGTTGTGTTAAAACTTAAGATAGGAAAAATATTCACAGCTAATGACTCACCATCTTCATCAGGAGGCAACAGAAAATGGCTGTATGGGTGATGCAGGCATCAACCTTCTATAGGATATATGTATTACACTTCACAAATTGCAAATCATTCATGTTCAAGAAATTTTCAAAGCAAACCATTAAATCCCGTCATGAACACCAAATGAAAAATGGTGTGCCACAATGGTCACAAAGGTTCACTCTTCAAGATCAAAGGTGAACTCCTTGCGAGTTACAAACCCTGGAGAATGTTCAGCTAAGTATCTGCTCCTAAGAAATGCATATAGCATCAGATGGGTTTAATGGGATGATAATGGATGGATTGTGATGGCATGCAGCCGAATGTGAAACAACCTGTCATGGAGCTTATCATGAAACTGGCTATTCTTTCAGGTGTAGCTGCAGGTAGTGCAGTAATATATTTTATAGGTGTGGAAAAAATAAACATCCTGAGGCTGAATTTATCCGTAGTTCCAAGTGGTAAAAATTGCAATGTCGCGAACTTTGAAGCAGTGGTAGTTTGCACTAAAGGACTATGATTTTTATATGCAGACCATGATTCAAGCAAAAGCTAGTTATTTTTACCAGCTACTGCACAAAATCAGTGTTCATACCATAGCTGTAGTTGTCTCAGTTGCTGTGGCATAAATATTTGCAACTGCCCTTGCAAGACAACGTTGATGAGAAAGAATCATAGGGGGCAGACCACCTACAACCTCTCACAGCACAATAAATAACTTTCCTGCCAATTTACCATCCAGATTGTCAGCATCTACATCTACATCTACATCCATACTCTGCAAGTCACCTGAAGGTGTCTGGCGGAGTCTCGTATTGTTCCTGGAAAGAAAGATTGTCGGTATGCCTCTGTATGGGCTCTAATCTCTCTGATTTTATCCTCATGGTCTCTTCATGAGATATACGAAGGAGGAAGCAATATACTGCTTGACTCCGTGGTGAAGGTATGTTCTGGAAACTTCAACAAAAGCCCGTACCGAGCTACTGAGCATCTCTCTTGTAGAGTCTTCCACTGGAGTTTATCTGTCATCTCTGTAATGCTTTTGCGATTACTAAATGATCCTGTAATGAAGCACACTGCTGTTCATTGGATCTTCTCTATCTCTTCTATCAACCCTATCTGGTACGGACCCCACACCAGTGAGCAGTATTCAAGCAGTGGGTGAACAAGCATACTGTAACCTACTTCCTTTGTTTTCGGATTGTATTTCCTTAGGATTCTTCCAATGAATCTCAGTCTGACATCTGCTTTACTGACGATTAATTTTATATGATCATTCCATTTTAAATCACTCCTAATGCCTACTCACAGATAATTTATGGAGTTAACTATTTCCAGTTGCTGACCTGCTGTTTGTTTTGAATACAGTCAGAGAGAGTCCGTTTAGTCAGCCACAGTGCCAGTAGTGCTAGTGTTTGTTTTGAATACAGTCCAGAGACAGGTAGTGCTATTTTCATTGTTTTCTACAAGAAGTGGCTAGCAATCACAGTTTAGTCAACAATCAGCCGCCTTTAGTGAATTAGCAGTCTAGTTAAAAGTTGATTAACTCTCTACAGTAAATTGATAGGATGTGTGACTGCTGTGTACAGACACAGGAGGAGCTGGCCACTGTTCGCGAACAGCTGAGCGTGTTGATGCCCATGGTCAGCCGTCTTCAGGCTGCTGCCTCAGAGTGTAGCGGCAGTGGGGAGTCTGGTGCGTTGCATGGTACACCCCAGGTGTTACATGCTTCATCCACTGTCCCTGCTGTCGAGACATATTCGCGAGTACCGGGCGTGGTTGGGCCACCCTCTCCCCGAGGGGAGTGGCGGGTTCAGCGGCATTTGCGGCGCACGAGGCGGAGGGTAAATGTGGAGGCTGGCCGTGTGGCATCGCCCGCTATGCCTGTGAGTGGACATGTGGCTGCTCCTTCAGCAAGGTCTGAGCAGGCACACGGGGGGAGGGGTTTATTAGTTATTGGGAGCTCCAATGTTAGGCAGGTGATGGAGCCCCTTAGGGAAATAGCGGAATGGTCGGGGAAGAAGGCCAGTGTTCACTCTGTCTGCTTGCTGGAGGGTCTCATCCGAGATGTGGAGGAGGCCCTGCCCGGCGGCGATAGAGAGCACTGGGTGCACCCGACTGCAAATTGTTGCTCATGTCGGCACCAATGACTCCTGCCATCTGGATTCAGAGGTCATCCTCAGTTCGTACAGGCGGTTGGCGGAATTGGTGAAGGCGGAAAGCCTCGCTTGTGGGGTGGAATCAGAGCTAACTATTTGTAGTATCGTTCCCAGAACCAATCGCGGTCCTCTGGTTTGGAGCTGATTGGAAGGCTTAAACCAGAGGCTCAGACGATTCTGCATAGATCTGGGGTGCAAATTTCTCGACCTCCGCTATCGGGTGGAGAAATGTAGGGTCCCCCTGAATAGGTCAGGTGTGCCCTACACGCCGGAAGCGGCTACAAGGGTAGCGGGGTACGTCTGGAGTGCACATGGGGGTTTTTTAGGTTAGAGAATTCCCTCCCTAGGCCCGACAAGACGCCTCCTGAGACACGGCAAGGTAGGAGTAGGCAAAATGCAACAGGGAATAACAATATTAATGTGCTAATAGTAAACTGCAGGTGCGTGTATAGAAAGGTCCCAGAACTGCTCTCATTAATAAACGGTCACAATGCCCATATAGTACTAGGGACAGAAAGTTGGCTGAAACCAGACGTAAACAGTATTGAAATCCTAAACTCAGATTGGAATGTATACCGCAGAGACAGGCTGGACAGTGAAGGGGAAGGCGTGTTTATAGCGATAAGAAGTGCAATAGTATCGAAGGAAATTGATGGAGATCCGAAATGTGAAATGATTTGGGTGAAGGTCATGGTTAAAGCAGGCTCAGACATGGTAATTGGATGTCTCTATAGGCCCCCTGGCTCAGCAGCTGTTGTGGCTGAGCACCTGAAGGATAATTTGGAAACTATTTCGAGTAGATTTCCCCACCATGTTGTAGTTCTGGGTGGAGATTTTAATTTGCCGGATATAGACTTGGAAACTCAAACATTCATAACGGGTGGCAGGGACAAAGAATCCAGTGAAATTTTTTTAAGTGCTTTATCTGAAAACTACCTTGAGCAGTTAAACAGAGAACTGACTCGTGGCGATAACATATTAGACCTTCTGGTGACAAACAGACCCAAAATATTTGAAACAGTTAACGGAGAACAGGGAATCAGCGATCATAGAGCGGTTACGGCATTGATGATTTCAGCCATAAATAGAAATATTAAAAATGGTAGGAAGATTTTTCTGTTTAGCAAAAGTGACAAAAAGCAGATTACAGAGTACCTGACGGCTCAACACAAAAGTTTTGTCTCAAGTACAGATAGTGTTCAGGATCAGTGGACAAAGTTCAAAACCATCGTACAATATGCGTTAGATGAGTATGTGCCAAGCAAGATCGTAAGAGATGGAAAAGAGCCACCGTGGTACAACAACCGAGTTAGAAAACTGCTGCGGAAGCAAAGGGAACTTCACAGCAAACATAAACATAGCCAAAGCCTTGCAGACAAACAAAAATTACGCGAAGCGAAATGTAGTGTGAGGAGGGCTATGCGAGAGGCGTTCAATGAATTCGAAAGTAAAGTTCTATGTACTGACTTCGCAGAAAATCCTAAGAAATTTTGGTCTTATGTCAAAACAGTAGGTGGATCAAAACAAAATGTCCTGACACTCTGGGACCAAAATGGTATTGAAACAGAGGATGACAGACTAAAGGCCGAAATACTAAATATATTTTTCCTAAGCTGTTTCACAGAGGAAGACTGCACTGTAGTTCCTTCTCTAGATTGTCGTGCAGATGACAAAATGGTAAATATCGAAATAAACGACAGAGGGATAGAGAAACAATTAAAATCGCTCAAAAGAGGAAAGGCTGCTGGAGCTGATGGGATGCCAGTTCGATTTTACATAGAGTACGCGAAGGAACTTTGCCCCCCTTCTTGCAGCGGTGTACCGTAGGTCTCTAGAAGAGCGTAGCGTTCCAAAGGATTGGAAAAGGGCACAGGTCATCCCCATTTTCAAGAAGGGACGTCGAACAGATGTGCAGAACTATAGACCTATATCTCTAACATCGATCAGTTGTAGAATTTTGGAACACGTATTATGTTCGAGTATAATGACTTTTCTGGAGACTAGAAATCTACTCTGTAGGAATCAGCATGGGTTTAGAAAAAGACGGTCATGTGAAACCCAGCTCGCGCTATTCGTCCACGAGACTCAGAGGGCCATAGACACAGGTTCACAGGTAGATGCCGTGTTTCTTCCAAGGCGTTCAATACAGTTCCCCACAGTTGTTTAATGAACTAAGTAAGAGCATATGGGCTATCAGACCAATTGTGTGATTGGATTGAAGAGTTCCTAGATAACAGAACGCAGCATGTCATTCTCAATGGAGAGAAGTCTTCTGAAGTAAGAGTGATTTTAGGTGTGCCGCAGGGGAGTTGCTATTCACAGTATACATAAATGACCTTGTGGATGACATCGGAAGTTCACTGAGGCTTTTTACAGATGATGCTGTGGTGTATCGAGAGGTTGTAACAATGGAAAATTGTACTGAAATGCAGGAGGATCTGCAGCGAATTGACGCATGGTGCAGGGAATGGCAATTGAATCTCAATGTAGATGAGTGTAATGTGCTGCGAATCCATAGAAAGATAGATCCCTTATCATTTAGCTACAAAATATCAGGTGAGCAACTGCAAGCAGTAAATTCCATAAATTATCTGGGAGTATGCATTAGGAGTGATTTAAAATGTAATGATCATATTAAGTTGCTCGTCGGTAAAGCAGATGTCAGACTGAGATTCATTGGAAGAATCCTAAGGAAATGCAATCCGAAAACAAAGGAAGTAGGTTACAGTACGCTTGTTCGCCCACTGCTTGAATACTGCTCAGCAGTGTGGGATCCGTACCAGATAGGGTTGATAGAAGAGATAGAGAAGATCCAACGGAGAGCAGCACGCTTTGTTACAGGGTCATTTAGTAATCGGGAAAGCGTTACGGAGATGATAGATAGATACCAGTGGAAGACCCTGCAGGAGAGACACTCAGTAGCTGGGTACAGGCTTTTGTTAAAGTTTCAAGAACATACCTTCACCGAAGAGTCAAGCAGTATATTGCTCCCTCCTACGTATATCTCGCAAAGGGACCATGAGGATAAAATCAGAGAGATTAGAGCCCACACAGAAGCATACCGACAATTCTTCTTTCCACGAACAATACGAGACTGGAATAGAAGAGAGAACCGATAGAGGTACTCAGGGTACCCTCCGCCACACACCTTCAAGTGGCTTGCGGAGTATGGATGTAGATGTAGATGTATTGTAGCTAAATGATAAAGGATCTTTCTTTCGATGTATTTGCAGTAAGTTACACTTGTCTACATTGAGATTCAATTGCCATTCCCCACACCATGCGTCAATTCATAGCAGATTCTCCTGTATTTCAGTACAATTTTCCATTGTTACAACCTATCAGTATAGTACAGCATCATCCGCAAAAAGCTTCAGTGAATTTCGGATGTTATCCGCAAAGTCATTTATATATACTGTGAATAGCAATGGTCCTATGACACTCCCCTGCGGCACACCTGAAATCACTCTTACTTTGGAAGACTTCTCTCCATTGAGAATGACGTGCTGCATTCTGTTATCTAGGGACTCTTCAATCCAATCACACAATTGGTCTGATAGTCCATATGCTCTTACTTTGTTCATTAAACAACATTTGGGAATTGTATCAAATGCCTTGCGGAAGTCAAGAAACACGGCATCTACCTGGGAACCCATGTCTATGGCCCTCTGAGTCTCGTGGACGAATAGCGTGAGCTGGGTTTACAACGATCGTCTTTTCCTACAGAGTAGATTTCTAGTCTCCAGAAAGGTCATTATACACTCCTGGAAATTGAAATAAGAACACCGTGAATTCATTGTCCCAGGAAGGGGAAACTTTATTGACACATTCCTGGGGTCAGATACATCACATGATCACACTGACAGAACCACAGGCACATAGTCACAGGCAACAGAGCATGCACAATGTCGGCACTAGTACAGTGTATATCCACCTTTCGCAGCAATGCAGGCTGCTATTCTCCCATGGAGACGATCGTAGAGATGCTGGATGTAGTCCTGTGGAACAGCTTGCCATGCCATTTCCACCTGGCGCCTCAGTTGGACCAGCGTTCGTGCTGGACGTGCAGACCGCGTGAGACGACGCTTCATCCAGTCCCAAACATGCTCAATGGGGGACAGATCCGGAGATCTTGCTGGCCAGGGTAGTTGACTTACACCTTCTAGAGCACGTCGGGTGGCACGGGATACATGCGGACGTGCATTGTCCTGTTGGAACAGCAAGTTCCCTTGCCGGTCTAGGAATGGTAGAACGATGGGTTCGATGACGGTTTGGATGTACCGTGCACTATTCAGTGTCCCCTCGACGATCACCAGTGGTGTACGGCCAGTGTAGGAGATCGCTCCCCACACCATGATGCCGAGTGTTGGCCCTGTGTGCCTCGGTCGTATGCAGTCCTGATTGTGGCGCTCACCTGCACGGCGCAAACACGCATACGACCATCATTGGCACCAAGGCAGAAGCGACTCTCATCGCTGAAGACGACATGTCTCCATTCGTCCCTCCATTCACGCCTGTCGCGACACCACTGGAGGCGGGCTGCACGATGTTGGGGCGTGAGCGGAAGACGGCCTAACAGTGTGCGGGACCGTAGCCCAGCTTCATGGAGACGGTTGCGAATGGTCCTCGCCGATACCCCAGGAGCAACAGTGTCCCTAATGTGCTGGGAAGTGGCGGTGCGGTCCCCTACGGCACTGCGTAGGATCCTACGGTCTTGGCGTGCATCCGTGCATCGCTGCGGTCCGGTCCCAGGTCGACGGGCACGTGCACCTTCCGCCGACCACTGGCGACAACATCGATGTACTGTGGAGACCTCACGCCCCACGTGTTGAGCAATTCGGCGGTACGTCCACCCGGCCTCCCGCATGCCCACTATACGCCCTCGCTCAAAGTCCGTCAACTGCACATACGGTTCATGTCCACACTGTCGCGGCATGCTACCAGTGTTAAAGACTGCGATGGAGCTCCGTATGCCACGGCAAACTGGCTGACACTGACGGCGGCGGTGCACAAATGCTGCGCAGCTAGCGCCATTCGACGGCCAACACCGCGGTTCCTGGTGTGTCCGCTGTGCCGTGCGTGTGATCATTGCTGGTACAGCCCTCTCGCAGTGTCCGGAGCAAGTATGGTGTGTCTGACATACCGGTGTCAGTGTGTTCTTTCTTCCATTTCCAGGAGTGTATTTGAACGTAATATGTGTTTCAAAATTCTACAACTGATTGACGTCAGAGATATAGGTCTTTAGTTGTGCACATCTGTTCAACGTCCCTTCTTGAAAATGGGGATGACCTGTGCCCTTTTCCAATCTTTTGGAACGCTACGCTCTTCTAGAGACCTACGGTACACCACTGCAAGAAGGGGGGCAAGTTCCTTCACATACTCTGTGTAAAATCGAACTGGTATCCCATCAGGTCCAGCGGCCTTTCCTCTTTTGAGCAATTTTAATTGTTTCTCTATCCCTCTGTCATCTATTTAGATATCTACCAGTTTGTCATCTGTGTGACAATCTAGAGAAGGACCTACAGTGCAGTCTCCCTCTGTGAAACAGCTTTCGAAAAAGACATTTAGTATTTTGGCCTTTAGTCTGTCATCCTCTGTTTCACTACCATTTTGGCCACAGTGTGTCTGGACATTTTGTTTTGATCCACCTACTGTTTTGACATAAGACCAAAATTTCTTAGGATTTTCTGCGAAGTCAGTACATAGAACTTTACTTTCGAATTTGTTGAACGCCTCTCGCATAGCCCTCCTTACACTACCTTTTGCTTTGTGTAATATTTGTATGTCTGCAAGGCTTTGGCCATGTTTATGTTTGCTGTGAAGTTCCCTTTACTTCCGTAGTTTTCTAGCTCAGTTGTTGTACCACGGTGGTTCTTTTCCACCTCTTACGATCTTGCTTGGCACATACTATTGTTCATTGCAGTTAAAAGCTGTTTAAAAGCAGTAGAGATCGATACTGGGTCGGACTGTGAAATAGTCTGCATAAAGTTGTCAATCAGACAAGGATTGACCATTGTATTAGGATGTTTTTATAGACCACAGCATCCGCAACAAATGTCGCAGAATGTTTCAGGGAAAGTCTTGAGTACATAGGAAGTAAATATCCAAATTATCCATTAGTTATAGGTGGAGACTTTAATCTAGCATCCATTGACTGGGAAAATTACATGGTTATGACAGGGGGCAGAAGCAAAGATTCATATGAAGTTATTCTAGGAGCGCTCTCAACATACAACCTTGAGCAATTGGTTGTAAAACCAACTCGAGATGGGAACATGTTAGATATCTTGGTGACAAACAGACCTGATCTTTTTGAGGAAGTTAATCTAGAAGAAGGTATTAGCGACGATAATATCATTGTGGCTTCTATGTCAGTGGAAGTTTCAAAAAAACCAAAGAAACAGCATAGAGAGTTCTTGTTTGGGAAAGCAAATAAAAGTATCATTAATGAATATCTTCATAGTCAGCTCCAAGCATTCACCATGGGACACAAAGATATTGAGCATCTTTGGTTGGAATTTAAAGGTATTGTACACCATGTGCTAGAGAAGTATGTGCCTAGAAAAAGTATAGGGGAGGGAAAGGATCCACCTTGGTACAACAATCATATTACGAAGTTGCTGAGAAAGCAGAGAATTTTGCAGTCATTTGAAACGGAGTCAGTGCCCTGCTGACAAACAGAAATTATGCGAAATGAAAGCAGCTGTCAGAAGGACAATGAGAGATTCTTTTAACGAATTTGATAGCAATATTTTATCTGCAGATTCTAAAAATAACTCCAAAAAATTTTGGTTGTACATAAAATCTATGAACGCTACAAATAATGCAATACCTTCTCTTGCTGACAGTATGGCTAATGTAACTGATGATGATAAACAGAAGGCCGAAATTCTAAACCTAGCTTTCAAAAACTCATTTACGGTAGAGGACTGCAGCACCATTCCCCCTTTCAATTATTCAACAAACGAAAGGATGGCTGACATAGTGTTTAGTGTATCTGGGATTGAAAAACAGTTAAGATCGTTAGACGTCAGGAAGGCATCTGGCCCAGACGGTATCCCCTTAGGACTTTATGTTGACTATGCTACAAATATAGCACCATTCTTATCCATCATCTATCAAAGGTAATTTGGAACAGCGGAAGGTTCCACGGGATTGGGATAAGGCGCAGGTCATAGCAATCTATAAAAAGGGTAGAAAATCGGATGCACATAATTACTGACCAGTTTCACTGACATCGATTTGTTGTAGAATCATGTAAAATATTTTGTGTTCAGACATTATGACCTTTCTAGACTCTGAGAAGCTCATCTGCAGAAACCAGCACGGTTTTAGGAAACAGCAGTCATGCGAGATACAGCTGGCCCTCTTTGTGCATGATATACAATAGGCTCCCAGCGTAATGCCATATTTCTCAACTTTTGAAAGGCGTTAGACTCAGTTCCGCACTGTCACTTGCTACAAAAAGAGCGCGCATACGGTCTATCCGATGACATGTGCCGTTGGATAGAAAGTTTTATAACAGACAGGGAGCAGTATGTCGTCCTGAATGGTATGACTTCAACAGAAACAAGCGTAACTTCAGGTGTGCCTCAGAGCAGCATAATAGGTCCTCTGCTTTTTACGATTTACATAAATGATCTGGATGATGGTATTGACAGCAGCCTGAGACTGTTTGCTGATGCTGCTGTAGTCTACAGGAAAGTGGTATCACACGAAAGTTGTGAACAAATCAATGAGGATTTGCAGAAAATAAATGCGTGGTGTAATGACTGGCAGTTATATCTCAATGTTAGTAAGTGTAACCTACTGCGTATAACATGGCATAAATCCCCATTAATGTACGAGTACAAAATAAATGCTCAGTCTTTGGAAGCGGTAACGTCCGTCAAGTATCTGGGTGTGACTATTCGAAATGATCTCAAATGGAATGATCAGATTACACAAGTAATGGGTAAGGCGAACTCTAAATTGTGGTTTATTGGCAGAATCCTGAAGCGATGCAGCCCTTCAACAAAGGAAATAGTTTACAATACGTTAGTTCATCCAGTCTTGGAGTATTGTCTGTCTGTATGGGACCCTTACAAGTTGGGTCTGATTCAAGCGATTGAGAAGGTCCAAAGAAGAGCGGCAAGATTCGTGACTGGTACATTTAGCCATCACGAGAGTGTTACATGCGTGCTAAACAGAAGGGGCTGCTCACTAAATTCTGAAATCCAATCTTCACCGAGGGTGTAGAGCATATATTATTACCATCAACTTTCAAATTGTGCAATGATCACCATTCAAAGATAAGGGAAATAAGAGCTCGTACTGAGGTGTTCATTTTTCCCTCATGCGATATGCGAGTGGAACAGAGGGGGGGGGGGGGGGGGGGAATATGATTTTGGCGCGAATTGTGCCCTCGCCCCACACAACGCTTGGTGGCTAGCGGAGTATATATGCAGATGTAGATGTAATGCATGTTGTACAATTGTTTTGAACTTTGTCCACTGATCCTCAACACTATCTGTACTTGAGATAAAACTTTTGTGTTGAGCCGTCAAGTACTCGGAAATCTGATTTTTGTCACTTTTCCTAAACAGAAAAATCTTACTTCCTTTTTTAATACTTCTATTTATGGCTGAAATCACTGATGCTGTAACTGCTTTATGATTGATGATTCCTTGTTCTGCGTTAACTGTTTCAAATAGTTTGGGTCTGTTTGTCACCAGAAGGTCTAATATGTTAATGCCACGAGTCGGTTCTCTGTTTAACTGCTCAAGGTAGTTTTCAGATAATGTACTTTTAAAAAATTTCACTGGATTCTTTGTCCCTGCCACCCATTACAAACGTTATAAACGTATAATTGTATATGAATGCGTTAAGGCGTTGATGTCAGTTGATCTTGATAAAAAGCTCTTGGAACCATTAATCTCCACAGTTCTGTTCATATGCATTTCTTCCTCAAATCCTAGTTCCTCAGAACTGAAAACAAATTCCTACTGAATGATAGGATAAGTTTATCTTGTGTACAAATTTTTGGACCAATTCTGCAATTTACTGTGCATCATCAAGTTGAAACTTTGAAATTTCATTGCCTTATGTCTTCCACATCTGAAGCACTGTCTTAGGTTATCACCATTCGCTGCTTGTCTTGAAATCACTGTAACCTATGTCACATGCAGATTTATCACTATCATGCACATCCTATCAACTGTATTGAGTATCCTTGAAATGTGTGAACACCAGTCATTGTAACAAGTGTGCCATGCGTGTCCTGCCTTGAATATCCATAGTTTTTCTTATGCACTACATGGTCATATTGGTGCGGACTTTACTCTGCTGCAGATGATCTTCCATGTATGTAGTTATGTTCAGTGCCCACTCCTGGGATGACGATTGTGCTTTACTGCGTTTCATTGGAGATTGAATTTGTGGCTTGCTGTCTGACAAGGATGATGGACTACATGCCTCAACACCTGTTTCAGTATCACTTTCACATGGTAAGCATGTATTATTTGTCAACTAAGCAGTTAAAGTATGCTCTGTAGCCTCATGCTGTGCCCACGATTGAATACCTCCAGTTCCACCCCAGTTGCCATTAGCAGCCAATATTGTGATTGCAAGGTAGACAATATGTGTGGTGTCGAATACCATAAACAACACTGTCCTTGTGCTACTTCGCACTCAAGGGGTTCCTTGGGAGAGCAGCACAGGTGACCATAGAATATGAGGAGCCAGACAAGACAGCAGATGTCCATGCACTCGAGTCTTATCCATACAGCATATAAGGGCTACAGCCCAGTAACTATTAGGGCTGGCACAATCCCATTTCCATAAAGGAAAGAGGCGCTCTCCATCAAACCAGATCTGATTGAAACAACACAGGAGCTTGCCTTTGGCTTCAGGGCGCAGGTGACAGAGCATGGCATGATGAATCTGATCTGGTTCTGGAACAGTGTCTCTGGCCAGACAGCTCATTCCAGTTCCCACAAACAAAATGGAAAGAAGTAGACCACCTCAATACATGAGAAATGGAGCCTGCACATCTCCACAGTCCTATCGAATGACTGAAACTGAGGAGTCTGTCTGAGTGTCAAAGTGGAAGTAAAATATCTCAGCTAAAAACTGTACCATATCTTTAGGGTCATCCACCAAGACTCCACTGCTCTAGTAGAGCCATAAGGGAGGTGTACTGTCCTTGCCTGAAATCGACCCTACCAAATCTCCAGCTCGTGCAGTGGAAGTGGACCGATTAATGGAAATCGCAAATTCCTTCCAGGAATTCCTCTTCCATTCTTGTATCACTCGTCTGCTTGTACTCTTATAGACAACAAGGCACAAAGATTTTCTGCAGCTGGATGGTGTTCGAATTTCCACAGAGATGTGAGCCTGGCTGCAATTGCTGAACAACATCCTTCATTCCACTAAGGGACAGTCTGTTGCCTGTGATGGTTGCCTGATGGGGGAATGGAATCTGCAGCAGCTCATTGGATTTCACAGGTAGCATTGTCCACCACCTCTTGAGAACATTCTTGTTGTTTGAAGACTGCCTGCTGACTGTATCACAATCAATTTGCCCTTGGAAGCTTCCATGTTCGGGGTCTCCTGTCAAGGACTGTCCACTTCAGCTGTTGGATCCACAATGAAAGGTCTACATCTACATCTACATACATACTCTGCAATCCACCATACGGTGCGTGGCAGAGGGTACCTCGTACCACAACTAGCATCTTCTCTCCCTGTTCCAATCCCAAACAGAACGAGGGAAAAATGACTGTCTATATGGCTTTGTACGAGCCCTAATCTCTCATATCTTATCTTTGTGGTCTTTCCGCGAAATATAAGTTGGGAGCACTCTTAAATTTCCTCAGTAGCGATTCACGAAAAGAACACCTCCTTTCCTCCAGAGACTCCCACCCAAGTTCCTGAAGCATTTCCGTAACACTCATGTGATGATCAAACCTACCAGTAACAAATCTAGCAGCCCACCTCTGAATTGCTTCTATGTCCTCCCTCAATCCAACCTGATAGGGAACTCAAATGCTCGAGCAGTACTCAAGAATAGGTCATATTAGTGTTTTATAAGTGGTCTCCTTTACAGATGAACCACAGCTTCCCAAAATTCTACCAACGAACCGAAGACAACTATCCGCCTTCCCCACAACTGCCATTAGATGCTTGTCCCATTTCATATCGCTCTGCAATGTTACGCCCAGATATTTAATCGACGTGACTGTGTCAAATGCTATACTACTAATGTAGTATTCAAACATTACAGGATTCTTTTTCCTATTCATCTGCATTAATTTACATTTATCTATATTTAGAGTTAGCTGCCATTCTTTACACCAATCACAAATCCTGTTCGTTCAAGTCATCTTGTATCCTCCTACAGTCACTCAACGACGACACCTTCCCGTACACCACAGCATCATCAGCAAACAGTCGCACATTGCTATCCACTCTATCCAAAAGATCATTTATGTAGATAGAAAACAACAGCAAACCTACCACACTTCCCTGGGGCACTCCAGATGATACCCTCACCTCCGATGAACGCTAACCATTGAGGACAATGTACTGGGTTCTATTACTTAAGAAGTCTTTGAGCCACTCACATATTTGGGAACCAATCCCATATGGTCATACCTTAGTTAGGGGTCTGCAGTGGGGCACCGAGTCACTTTCTGGAAATCAAGGAATATGGCATCCGTCTGCTACCCTTCATCCATGGTTCGCAAGATATCATGTGAAAAAATGGCGAGTTGCGTTTCGCAGGAGCGATGCTTTCTAAAGCCATGCTGATGCATGGATGGCAACTTCCCTGTCTCAAGGAAATTCATTATATTTGAACTGAGAATATGTTTGAGAATCCTGCAACAAACCGATGTTAAGGATATTGGTCTGTAATTTTGAGGATCCATCCTTCTACCCTTCTTATGTAGAGGCGTCACCTGCGCTTTTTTCCAGTCCCTCTTTGCGATAAATGCAAGCTAAGTAAGGAGCCAATGCAGTAGAGTACTGCCTGTAAAACCGAATTGGAATCCCATCAGGACCTGGCGATTTATTTATTGTCAACCCATTCAGCTGCTTCACAACCCCAGGGATGTCTATCACTATGTCCTCCATACGGGAATCTGTACGAGACTCAAATGGCAGTATGTTTGTATGATCCTCCTGCGTGAAAGATTTCTGAAATGCTAAATTTAAAATTTCAGCTTTCGTTTTGCTGTCTTCCGTTGCCAGGCCAGACTGATCAGTGAGTGAGTGGATGGAAGCCTTCGACCCTCTTACTGATTTTACATAAGACCAGAATTTCCTTGGGTTTTCAGCAAGGTCTTTTGCTAAGGTATGACGGTGGTAGTGATTGTATGCTTCGCGCATCGCTCTTTTTACAGCAGCACGAATCTCTACAAATGTTTGCCTGTCTTCATTCTCCCAATCTTTCTTGTACCATGAGTGCAACTGTCTTAGCTTTCTGAGCATTCCCCGAATTGTGCTTATAAACCACGGTGGTTTTTTTCCATCCGTAACCCACTTTTTCAGCACATACTTCTCCAATGCGTAATTTACAATGTGTTTAAAATTTGCCCCTAATTCTTCCACATCCATCATACTGGAAGTAAATGAAGTCGATTCATGCTAACGACTGCTTATCTGCTCTCCTAGCCCTCTTGACCAACCTTTTAACTTTCATAACCATAGTCGTAATGACAGCATCATGATCACTAATCCCTGTCTCATCATTGACATCGTCGATGAGGTCTGGTCTGTTTGTGGCTACCACATCTAAAATATTTCCATTATGCGTTGGCTGTCAATTTAGCTGCGCAAGACAGTTTTCGGATAATGTGTTCAAAAGTAATTCACATGACAGCTTGTCTGTACCACCTGTAACGAATCCATAGACATCCCAGGTGGTCACTGCAGTGTAAATCTGTGGTCACGTCCCACTGAAATGAGTCTACAATAGCTGGGAAGCAAAAACAAAGATCAGTGGTTGAAGATGACCCTGTAGCTGTAGTAAAGTGTGTCATCTGACCAGAGTTCAAAAAGTAGATACTTTCTAAATGGTCAAAACTCGCTATGGACAGAGCTCAGAGGATCTAGCAGTACCAACCGACCACTGTGTCATTCTCATGCGATAGGCATCACTGGATGCTGATATGGAGGGGCATGTGGTAAACACACCACTCTCCTAGCTGTTGTCAGTTTTTGTGACTGGAGCCACTACTTCTCAGTCAAGTAGTTCCTCAATTGGCCCCACAAGGGGTGAGTGCACTACACTTGCAACAGTGCTCTGGAGACCCAAACAGTCACCCATCCAAATACTAGCAAAGCTCAACAGTGCTTGACTTCAGTGATATGACAGAAATTGGTGTTACCACTGTGGCAAGACCAGTAGCCTATAAATGTTCAAAGTGCTTCATAATTTGACCCCTGGAGCAAGCGTCAGCCAAGCTCCACAGCACATTGTGTGCCCTGAAATCAACCATTAAGACGAATGAGTGGCGCAGTGCCCAGACGACCTGTCAGTCCAACTGCATCCAATGGATTGAGAGGTGGAAGGTGTAAGAATTACACTGTGATCTTAACTGATGTGATAGTTGTACACAACTACATGTATGGCCATTGTAAGAGAGGCAGGAGAGAAGTGGCATCTGTCATCTACAAAAACTCCCACTCCGCCCTGTTCCAAGTAAAATCATTCTCCCTTAACTCAGGTGGATCAGTGACTAAAATGAGATTCTTACAAGTGGATGCGGAATGGTCTCATGTGAGAGAGTGCTGTAATTCTTTCAAATGAGAGTGATATTCGCTTAAGTTCCACTTCAATACAGAAGTCCCTGTGGGAGCCATCGATTAACAAGGGTTGCAATTTACCCAAGAGGTCAGGGAAATATCAGTTGGTGCCAAGCTCTCCAGTTCCTCCGTATGGATATCAGTATCCCGGACAGAGCCCCACAAGCCTGAGGAACCGAGGAAGTCTTATACAACCTGGAGGCAGCAGGTTCTCTGGAGGTTGTCCACTAGACATTCACCCCATCAGCATGGAGCACCCCTTGAGGTTGAGGGTTTATTTTTTGAGGTGAACCTTCCTCACCCTCCAGGTGTTGAAGCCAGGACCCCAATTCTCTGATACAAACAACATTCCACCTCCACACTTATGGTCCTTCAACTATTCCCAGAATTTATGGTAGAAGAAGTTTCACGGCATCTG
Organism: Schistocerca piceifrons; assembly: GCF_021461385.2. Lineage (NCBI taxonomy): Eukaryota > Metazoa > Arthropoda > Insecta > Orthoptera > Acrididae > Schistocerca > Schistocerca piceifrons. The sequence goes on from NC_060149.1 coordinate 578,897,844, forward strand.
TTCCAAGACTGGGAAACCAAGGTTAACTGTGCCCATACCCAACCACTAAAGGCAGAGCTCCCTAGGAAAAACACAGCCCTCCCTTCCCTAAGTTATGAGACACTCTTTGCTAGGCCCATCTGCTGAGACCTGTCCAGCTTGGGTCAACCTGCCAGTAGCTGTGCTAACATTGGAATACTGCTCAGTGTCAGAGAGGCACTCAGATCCTCATGGCCAGCAATGAAGGTACCTACAATAAGGTGGTGTCCCCTGGGAGGGTCATTAGGCAAGGCATCATTAACAGAGATGCGCACCCCTCAAGATTTACCCATCTGAGCCCAACCAGTCCTGTTCTGTAGCCTACACCGCAAGCTGTCAATCTCAACTTAACCAGGAACATAGTGAGTGAGCTGTGGTGCACTGTCAATGCCCACAGCTCATTTGGGCATTGGCCAAGTCAGAGGGTCAATAGCTTTGATGCACCAGGAAAACAGACACCACTGGGAAGGTGGGAATAACTGGACAAATTTGAACAGATCTTTTCTAAATTATCAGATTTCTTTTGAGGATTGTCAAGGTTTGATATGCTATGAGGAGAGCATTCTTGATGCTTTGTTAAGAAAAATAACTCTTAGTACTTGTAAAATAGTGGATATAACGAAGCAGTATGTAATACAGTAATGAATACAGTACAACCAATTTTTCATTGCTGTAATTTGTACAATTCATCATTTTCTTTTTCTGTTTCTTTCATGGACCTCCACCACTCTGAGCTCTTTCAGAAACTTTATCTCAAATTTTAGAACTTGGTTTTATTACATTTTGATCCACAGTTGGAATATTGTCTAGAAATGTCTCAGCCATCTCTTCATATGCCCTATTTTTTCATATTCTTTTTCATTTAATGTTGCTGGGCCATTTTCCACACACAAAGCCTTTCACTATAAAATTTTATAAGTTTCTTTCATGTGATCATTGGTCCAGCACTTTGCCACACTGGAAACAAACAGAACTTGCTGTGAGATAAAAACCTCATAAAAACTCACATGCTGAACATGGTGTGATCCATTGCACAAATCTGCATATGCCTGCCCAGTTAATGAGGATGGGTCACCTGTTCTCCTATGGACGGCCTCAAAGTCATGTCCCTAGTAATACAAAGGCAGGACTACATGTGTTCCAGAATCTGTGCAACACATCAGTCTCCTTTTGCTAAAACCCACCTCTGTGCATTCAGATAATGCAGACTACTGCAGACAGTTCAGCACAAGACTCTGAAGTGATCAGTTGAAGCAACGCACAATTGTTTTTGTTTTCCTGATAACTCTTCTGTGTTATAGTACATAATAATAATAATACTTATTGTAGTAATAATAATAATAATAATAATAATAATAATAATAATAATAATAATACACCCTGTGGAGACCTGGGAAAAGAATAGGCCTCTGGTATGTTCTGCCAGTCGTAAAAGGAGATGAAAAGAAAAAAAGCACTAATAGGGCTAACCCCCCTTTTAGTGTGATTAGTTGGTTCAGGACAGAAGTAATGAAGCCTCGGACAAGCGCTGTCATGGTTGGAGACGACGCTTGAACCCTATGCCCGTCCACAATGGTAACGACACTGCCAGCCACACAGAAAATGATTTAAATCCAAATAGAGGTGTTTTGCAGGATATGCTTCCTGCAACCACTCTAGAAGGGAAAATAAAGACAGAGGATGAGATGGTCAGATGAAGTTAACCGACACCTCATGTTCTGCTATTTCCAAGCAACAAACTTAAGAACCAACACAACTGGATACAGATCACAAGTATACACAACATTTATTACCAGATACCCAGAATTAAAATTTTTAACAGAACAACGACTAGCTGGTCAGATCCATGTAATAATCAAAAATAACAGGATACCCCAGTCAGAATTAGAAAACATCAAACAACAAGTACAACAAATACTGGAACAAAATAATGTTCAATCAGAAGAAGAAGAAAATACAGTAATGGACTCAAACATCCCAGAGCAAACAAACAAAGAACAACATGCATCAATTAAACAATCAGAGGAAAACTAAATCTTAAGACAGCCACCAGAACAAGCACAAATAGAACAAGAAGTGACACACGTTAGATATAGAAGAAAAATTTCAGCTGACATATATAGAATACAAAGACACAAATACAGACATTAGACCATTCTTGCATAGACCACCAAATGACCCACAAGTCGAAACAACAATAACAACTATCAACACAATCATACACAACAAAATAAATGAAAATACAACTATGGAAGAGTTTTAACTACTGGTTTATGTAGGAGCACTCACTACACTAAATATACACACTAGGCAGAGACCAGAACCAACCAACACACAGAAGGAACCCACAAAACCAGCATGGCAACACAGGCTACAGATCACAATAGAAAAACTGAGAAAAGACATCGGACAGCTAACACAATTTATAAGAAATGAAATGTCAGACAAAAAACAAAAAAGGTTAGGTAAAATCTCTCAACAAGAAGCGATAGAGCAATTAGATGAAAAGAAGCAGAAATTACAAGCATTGGCCAAACGACTTAGAAAATACAAAAAAAGTGAAAATAGAAGGAAAAACCAAACATTCAACACAAACCAAAAGAAATTTTACCAGACAATAGATAACACACATATTAAAATAGACAACCCACCAAGCATAACAGACATGGAACACTTCTGGAGCAGCATTTGGTCAAACCCGGTACAACATAACAGACATGCACGGTGGATACAAGCAGAAACAGACACATACAAGATGATACCACAAATGCCCGAAGTGATAATTTTGCAACATGACGTCACCCGAGCAATTAATTCTACGCACAATTGGAAAGCCCCTGGAAAAGATAAAATAGCAAATTTCTGGCTAAAGAAGTTCACATCAACACATTCACATCTAACTAAATTATTTAACAGTTACATTGCAGACCCATACACAGTCCCTGAGACACTTACACAAAGGAATAACTTATCTGAAACCTACTTTTCAAGCAGACACAGCAAACTCAGCAAAATATCGCCCCATAACATGCCTACCAACAATATACAAAATATTAACTTCAGTCATTACACAGAAATTAATGACACATACATCACAGAACAAAATTATAAATGAAGAACAAAAAGGCTGCTGCAAAGGAGCACGAGGATGTAAAGAGCAACTGATAATAGATGCAGAGGTGACATGTCAAGCTAAAGCTAAACAAAGGTCGCTACACTACGCATACATTGATTACCAAAAATCTTTTGATAGTGTACCCCACTCATAGTTACTACAGATATTGGAAATATACAAAGTAGATCCTAAATTGATACAGTTCCTAAACATAGTAATGAAAAACAGGAAAACCACACTTAATATCCAAACAAATTCGAATAATATCACATCACAGCCAATACAGATTAAGCATGGAATATACCAAGGAGACTCATTAAGTCCTTTCTGGTTCTTCCTTGCTCTGAACTCACTATCCAACATGCTAAATAATACAGATTACGGATATAATATTACTGGAACATACCAACACAAAATCACACATTTGCTATACATGGATGATCTAAAACTACTGGCAGCAACAAATCAACAACTCAACCAATTACTAAAGATAACAGAAGTATTTAGCAACGATATAAATATGGCTTTTGGAACAGACAAATGTAAGAAAAATAGCATAGTCAAGGGAAAACACACTAAACAAGAAGATTACATATTGGATAACCACAGCGACTGCATAGAAGCGATGGAAAAAAACAGATGCCTATAAATATCTAGGATACAGACAAAAAATTGGAATAGATAATACAAATATTTAAGAAGAACTAAAAGAAAAATATAGGCAAAGACTAACAAAAATACTGAAAACAGAATTGACAGCAAGAAACAAGACAAAAGCTATAAATACTTATGCTATACCAATATTGACCTACTCATTTGGAGTAGTGAAATGGAGTAACACAGAACTAGAAGCACTCAATACACTTACACGATCACAATGCCACAAATATAGAATACATCACATACATTCAGCAACAGAAAGATTCACATTAAGCAGAAAGGAATGAAGAAGGGGATTTATCGACATAAAAAACCTACATTATGGACAGGTAGACAATTTAAGAAAATTCTTTATAGGACAAGCAGAAACTAGCAAAATACACAAAGCAATCACTCATATAAATACATCGGCTACACCATTGCAATTTCATAGCCACTTCTACAACCCTTTAGATAACATAACATCAACAGATACAAAAAAAGTAAATTGGAAAAAGAAAACACTCCATGGCAAGCACCCGTATCATCTAACACAGGCACACATCGATCAAGACGCATCCAACACATGGCTAAGAAAAGGCAATACATACAGTGAGACAGAAGGATTCATGAATGCAATACAGGATCAAACAATAAACACCAGATATTACAGCAAGCATATTATTAAAGATCCCAATACCACAACAGATAAATGCAGACTTCGCAAACAACAAATAGAAACAGTAGATCACATCACAAGTGGATGTACAATACTAGCAAATACAGAATACACAGGAAGACATGACAATGTAGCAAAAATAATACATCAATAACTTGTGATACAACATAAACTAATAAAACAACACGTTCCCACATACAAGTATGCACCACAAAATGTACTGGAGAATGATGAATACAAATTATACTGGAACAGAACCACTATAACAGATATAACAACACCACATAACAAACCTGACATCATACTCACCAATAAAAAGAAGAAATTAACACAACTAATCGAAATATTCATACCCAATACAACAAATATTCAGAAGAAAACAGGAGAAAAAATTGAAAAATACATCCAACTGGCTGAGGAAGTCAAGGCCATGTGGCATCAGGATAAAGTTGGAATTATACCAATTATACTATCAACTACAGGAGTCATACCACACAATATCCACCAGTACATCAACACAATACAGCTACGTCCAAACGTATATATCCAACTACAGAAATCTGTAATTATTGATACATGTTCAATTATCCAAAAGTTCCTAAATGCAATGTAACATATACCATAGAGTTACAAGGAAATCACGCTTGATCAAGGTCCGCATCACTTTCCATTTTTAACCAGACATTACGTCTGAGAAAGGAAAGAAATAATAATACACTACTGGCCATTAAAATTGCTACACCAAGAAGAAATGCAGATGATAAATGGGTATTCATTGGACAAAAATATTATACTAGAACTGACATGTGATTACATTTTCACACAATTTGGGTGCATAGATCCTGAGAAATAAGTACCCAGAACAACCACCTCTGGACGTAATAACGGCCTTGATACATCTGGGCATTGAGTCAAACAGAGCTTGGATGGCATGTGCAGGTACAGTTGCCCATGCAGCTTCAACACGATACCACAGTTCATCAAGAGTAGTGACTGGCATATTGTGACAAGCCAGTTGCTTGGCCACCATTGACCAGATGTTTTCAGTTGGTGAGAGATCTGGAGAATGTGCTGGCCAGGGCAGCAGTCGAACATTTTCTGTATCCAGATAGGCCCATTCAGGAACTGTAACATGCGGCCGTGCATTATCCTGCAAAATGTAGGGTTTCGCAGGGATCGAATGAAGGGTGGAGCCACGGGTCGTAACACATCTGAAATGTAACGTCCACTGTTCAAAGTGCTGTCAATGCGAACAAGAGGTGACCGAGACGTGTAACCAATGGCACCCCATACCATCACGCCGGGTGATACGCCAGTATGGTGATGACGAATACACGCTTCCAATGTGCGTTCACCACGATGTCGCCAAACATGAATGCGATCAGGTTCGTCATTGAGTACACCATCACAGGCGCTCCTGTCTGCGATGCAGCATCAAGGGTAACTAACCGCAGCCATGGTCTCCGAGCTGATAGTCCAAGCTGTTGCAAACGTCGTTGAACTGTTCGTGCAGATGGTTGTTGTCTTGCAAACGTCCCCATCTGTTGACTCAGGGATCAAGACATGGCTGCACGATCCATTACAGCCATGCGGATAAGATGCCTGCCGTCTCGACTGCTAGTGATACTAGGCATTTGGGATCCAGCACGGCGTTCTGTATTACCCTCCTGAACCCACCGATTCCATATTCTGCTAACAGTCATTGGATCTCGACCAATGCAAGCAGCCAAGTCAAGATACCATAAACCGCAATCGCAATAGCCTACAATCCGACCTCTATCCAAGTCGGAAACATGATGGTACGCATTTCTCCTCCTTACATGAGGCATCACAACAATGTTTCACCAGGCAACGCCGGTCAACTGCTGTTTGTGTATGAGAAATCAGTTGGAAACTTTCCTCATGCGAGCACGTCGTAGGTGTCGCCACTGACACCAACCTTATGTGAATGCTCTGAAAAGCTAATCATTTGCATATCGCAGCATCTTCTTCCTGTCGGTTAAAATTCACGTCTGTAGCACGTCATCTTTGTGGTGTAGCTATTGCAATGGCCAGTAGGGTACTACTACTACTACTACTACTACTGCTACTACTCTGGAAATATGTATCAAACAGTGAAGGTCCTCCCAGTGTTTAAGCACTAGAAAATGTATTTAAGAGAAAAAAGAAGCTTCCATGAAACTGGAGGTGGAAACCCACTTTCATCTGAAGAAAATGGGATACAGCGTGGTATGCTAAAATTTTACGCAGGATGCACATAATCTTAACAATATCCTCCGCAGACATTGCTAAGAATAGGAGCTCAGTATCCCACTGCAGTGCAGGAACATTCTAAATCACCCATAAACAATTTCTTGCAATGTAACAAAAATAGCAGATGAATACCATGTGATTATGGTGCCCCAAGTGCTGCAGGATATGGAAGTTGATGGGTGCACCTGCTCAGCTGACATGTGGATAGATACTTATGCTAAAAAGACATTATTTGACTCTTTCCATGGATTCAATCTTGTGAGCGTTGTAGTGGGAGAAAAAATCAGGGCCTGTTTGTCGCAGAGTACCCATCTCATATGGAGAAAAGTGCCACAGATATTTGGGAGGAAATTTAAACTAAAATGATCAAGTTGGGAATATTTACAAATGACCTACTCAGGGTTATGTTCGTTGCCGATTAGGAGGGAATGTGAAAGAAAGCACTTAGTCAACTTCTGTGCAATTACATATGCTTTAGCACTGTTCTACACCACCTGCTTGAGGAAAAATGATTGCTGAAATACTGATAAAATTCTCTGTAGCTTCCAGCTATGTAAAATGGTTTAAAATCTCCATGCTCTTTTTGGTTGCTGATACCTTCTTTGTATAGTCTTCTCAGATGTCTGGTGCTTGCTCCAGTGCCACATGAGGTAATAGTCTTGCTGCTTGCATGACGTGCATACTTCAACCTTCCAATGGGTAGGTCCCAAGCTATTCTTAGCTGCAGCCCGCCATCTTTACTGAAGGTGGTGTCACAGATTTTTATCTTGATCACTTCTTTTACGATGCTACCCTAGAAACTATTAGACCATGTAATAGGTGATGTCTTGTCAAATGTGATATGATGTCCATTTTCTAGAGTATGTTCTGCTACTGCTGATTTCTCAGAGAACCGAGGGCGAAAGCACCTCTGTTTCCACACAGCATTATTAGATAGTACACACCGTCTGTCCAATTAAAAACTGTCCAGTCCAACACAGTATTTTATATACTTCTGGCGTTCTGAGGCGTACATAATCTTTCACAGGCCTCATGACTTGTCAAATGTTTGCTGGAGCCCTGAAGACTGGATAGTTTTTATGCCTCTTTAGAAGCTGCCTAATCTTTCCTGTTACTGAGCCATAGAATGTCAAAAACACAAGCTTCTGCATGTCCTTGAGATCCTACTGTTGCGCATTTTCAGAAAGATGGCTTGTGAAATCTGGGGGTTGTTGTACACATTTTTCTTCAATAGTATCCAGAAACAGCTAAGCTGTTTCAGCAGCTTTTCATTGTCTGATGGCTCACCTCCATCGTGAACTTGATTTTGTCATGGGGTTTGCAGATTAGATCCAAAAGTTCTCCCAGCCTTTCAAATCCATGAGACCAGACAACTAACGTGTCGCCGACGTAATGATAAAAGTGACTAGGCTTTGCCGGGGCTATGTCCAGGGCGATGTCCACAAAGCACTTCATAAACAGGTTGGCTATAAATTGAGCTAATGGGCTTCCCATCATGATACTGTCAGCCTGGTTAAAATTTTCTCCATCATGCAAAAAATATAAAATCTGAATATGCTTTATAAAATCTTAAACAGTGTCACCAAATAACTGGAAGAGCAGATCTGTAGAACTTTCAGTGGGAACAAGCATGAATAATACTACCACATCAATGCTAACCATAATGTCTCCTCTTTGATGACACCAGCAATTAATTCAACTGAAGGAGTCTGTCATATCTTGATGTGGTGCACATAGTGAGCAACGTGCGGAGTTAGGAGGCTGGCCAAATGTTTCGTGAGTGTATAAGTCAGCAATCCAATGATGCTCATGATGGGACATAAACATGTGTTCTTCTTGAGAACCTCTGGAAGGCCATAGAATGTGAAAGAAGAGTTTTTTAATGCCATTCTCTTCCAATGAAGACCTTTTTAGAAGCTCCAAAGTGTTCCTCATTATTCTAAATGCCTTTATAATTTTTGATACGTCTCCTTCTCCAGTATCAACAGAATCTTCACTTCATAGCTAGCATGTTCCATAATAATGGTTGCATTGCTCTCGTCAACTGGCAGGACTAAGAGGAGAGGATCGTTGTGGTGTTTATTAAGACCATTACACTCAGCTCTCGTCATGTTCGAAGCTGGCAGCTTAGATTTGGAAAGAATGCAGCTCATTACTCTATGAATTTCTTCTGCAGTTTCACTGGGTATCTTGTGAACCGCTTGTTCCACACCACTTATTATGACTGCCGAGGGGAAACTGCAGCAAAGGTGCAAATTTAAGTACATTCTTAAGTGCAAACATGGTACCCATGTTGGTTGGTGCTGGTGGAGGAGACATACCACGAATTATCAAGGGACCCAACATCCAGAATAATGAGGAAGATGTTGGAGCATCTCAAGAGGTCATCACTGTAAGAAACGTCATTAAAAATCTGCTAGCCTTTGCACCTCTACCAATTATATTGGGTGGCTTTCCAAAGGTTTACAAGAAGTGCATGCTTCTACCTCCCATCATCAGCAACACTAGATTGCCAACTTATGAGCTTAAAACATCTGGTTATCCTACTTACTGCACACACTGGTCACTGTGCACCACATCAAGAATACAACTGACTTCAGCAGTCAAATATAATGTGTGTGTCTTAGAGGCAGAAATGTTACGGTCAGCTCTGATGTTGCCAACATTCATGCATGTTCCCAGCCGAGGTTCTATAGATCTACGTGCCGACTTATTTGACACAATTGTTATGGATTTAGTTAAGCACACTCTGACGTCACTGTATTTTTTGTATGATGGAGAAAATTTAACCAAAGTGATGGAATTGTGATGGAGAACCCATTAGCTCCAGTTATAGGCAACCTGTTTATGTAGTCCTTTGAGGACATCACCCTGGAAACAGCTCCTGCAAAGCCTAGTTGCTTTTATCATTATGTTGATGAAATGTTCATTGTCTGGTGTCAGGGGTGTGAAAAGCTGACAGAATTCTTATACCACATCAACAATATCCATGACAATAAGTTCACGACAGTGGTAGATGGTGCCTTGCTGTTCCTTGATGTCTTCGTCCATCATAAAGCAAATGCATGTGTCGGCCACAGTGTTTATCAGACACCCACCCACACAGACTGATATCGGCATGCTAAGAGCTATCACCATCTGTCACAGAAATGTTCTGTTCTGATGACCTTGGTGCATCGAGCAGATACCATCTCAGATAATGAAAACCTGCTGAAGAAACTGAGCCACTTATGGAAAGTATTAAAGGAAAACAGCTACAACTACTGCAGGTTTTGCAAGCCATCTTTCTGAAAATGTGTAAGCAGAAGGACCCGAGGAGTAAATGAGGCAGCTTGCAATTTTGCCGTTCTGTGGCTCAGTAACAGGAAAGATTAGTCGGCTCCTAAAGAAGTGTAAAATCTATTCAGTCTTCAGAGCTCCAGCAAAAATTTGACAAGTCATGAGGCATTGAATGATGATCTAGGCCTCACAATACCTGGAGGACATAAAATGCTGTGCGAGTGTGGGCAGTTTTAAATTGGGCAGACTAGGCATACTATTGAGGAGCGCTGTGTTGAATATGAGAGATGCTTTCCTCTTTGGTACACTAATAAATCAGTGTTGGCAGGGCATGCTCTAGAAAATGAGCATGATGATTCCATTCATCATCATTAAAAATGCTTGGGTTAGGCTGATATTCAATTGAATAAAAGTCTGTAGATATAATGTCATGGATCTGTTGTCAGTAAAATTAATGGGAAAGCAATGAATTCGAGCACTTACACACAGAGACAAAGAGAAAAAGTTGTGTATAAAGAAACCTTAAGCGCCCATGGTCAGAAGCCAGCGAAAAATACAGGAGGCAAACATTACCATCAAAGGTGTGACTCATGCACTCTCTCTCTCTCTCACACACACACACACACACACACACACATAGACAGAGAGAGAGAGAGAGAGAGAGAGAGAGAGAGAAATATGAGAAAATTATATAACAATAACATCTATCACTTAGAACTTAGATATTAAATCTCTTAGAAGATGAAACATTTTCATATGACAGCAATTCATTTTTTGAAGTTGAAATGTTAACTCTCATTTGAAAGGAAACAAATACACACAGCAATCTCCCTAAAGAATGTACAGAAGAAACGAACTACTTTTGTCAATAAGACTGCATAACTACTATAATTTAAATTATTTCTGTCATGTACAACTTGAAGTAGCTTTCTTTTGGATTCTCTCATTTCCAAGACACTTCAGAACATGTGGATGACCTGTAAAAAAAAAAGTTCCAATTTGTAATTCAAAACTAGAGCTACATCATTGTCTGTTACGTGGTGTGGGGTAGCTGTGTGGTCTGAGACATCTTGTCACTGTCCGGGTGGCTTCCCTCATCAGAGGTTCGAATCCTCCCTCAGGCATGGGTGTGTGTGTTGTCCTTAGTGTAAGTTGGTTTAAGTTAGATTAAGTTGTGCTTAAGTTTATGGACCGATGACCTTAGCAGTTTGGTCCCATAAGACCTTACCACAAATTTCCAATTTCATTGTCTGCTGACACTGGTGGAATGTCAGTTTTTTTACCCCCATCACTAGGATCCCTAGTTCAGAATCAGAAGTTGAACAAATTACAGCCTCTAGTGTTTTTTGTTCACCCACTATCAATGCTTAAACCCTAGAAATAACAATATTGTATGTAGCATTGATGTGACACTTAGGTAGTGAATGTCATGTCAAGCTGTCAGTTTTTCCAAATGAGTGACAAATGAATTTTGGGTCCATAAGTAGTGACTGCTTGAAGACAGAGCAAGGGGAGGAGGATTAGCATAAGTATTGAAATGTGTATCCCATCTTTTGTAGATGCTCAGTACGAAGCACATGTATGGTACCAGCACTGCACAAGGAAGGCTGAGCTTTATTGTATATTCGTATATTACTAATGAACCCATAAATGTTTCGCAGTTGCTAAATAGGTATGGGAATTATACATACTTCATAATGCCCCCCCCCCCCCCCCCCGCCAAAAAAAAAAAAAAATCTCTCCCCATCTCCTCTTCACTTCTCTCTCTATCCAACTTTCCCTCTTCCTATCTCTTCCACTCCTCCCAAAACTCACTGTGAAGGAGAAAACAAAACAGCTCACTGCTGTGTACACAATTTTTGTTTAAAATTATATATAAGGAGAAAGAATATACGTGGAACACATAAGTTAAGTATGGTGTGATGATGTTCAGCAGCCCTGAAATGCATGATACATCAATTCTTGGATAATTATGGAAATCAACGGCTGCATAAGTAAAGGAACGTGAATTAATTTCTTTCCTTGCGGTTGTCACTTCTTTGTCCACAGCTTTCACTCAGATTCTTGTGGCTTGTTACCTCTAAAACGGCAAAGGTACATCTACATCTACATACATACTCCGCAATCCACCATACGGAGCATGGCGGAGGGTACTTTGTACCACAACTAGCATCTATTCTCCCTGTTCCACTCCCAAACAGAACGAGGGAAAAATGACTGCCTATATGCCTCTGTACGAGCCCTAATCTCTCTTATCTTATCTTTGTGGTCTTTCCACGAAATGTAGGTTGGCGGCAGTAAAATTGTACTGCAGTCACCCTCAAATGCTGGTTCTCTAAATTTCCTCAGTAGTGATTCACGAAAAGAACACCTCCTTTCCTCTAGAGACTCCCACCCGAGTTCCTGAAGCATTTCCGTAACACTCGCGTGATGATCAAACCTACCAGTAACAAATCTAGCAGCCCGCCTCTGAATTGCTTCTATGTCCTCCCTCAATCCGACCTGATAGGGATTACCCTCATTTTTGTTTCTTTGTAAAACTAACCAGAATCTGGTAGAACATAAACTCAATGAATCGAAGATAAACAAATCACAACTTCTGGGGAACCCAAGGCAAAGAAATCACAACTACTGTGCGGCGCTGTAATCAATGACTGCAATAGGTCATGACAAGCGTAGGCTGCCACGGAATTGGTTGGTCGGTCAGCAGACAAATTGGTGCATATATAGTGGACTTAATGGTGTCTGTTTCTACTCGCAAATTAAAACAGTCCGAATTTTACTGTCCACTCATTATTTCAGTTAGTTTTTGTGCCATATGGTAATGTATTTCCACTGTCCCTCTCCTCTTTTTCTCACAGTCACTATCTATAATTTCGCCACATGTTTCATTACAGGCTAGTTCACACTGACTGTAACACCATGTCTGCAGTGCATTTCCAAAGGCAACATGCCCACTGGCATGATCATCTGTTTTGGGTCACATGACCCCCAACCTCATTTGGTCCCGATAAACAGCCGTGCACTCATCCTCCATATTTCATTTCATCATTTTTTTTCATGGTTGATATCAGTTTTTATTCGTCATCTTTGTTAGTTGTTGTAAATTGTTTGGTTTTATTATTTCTTTATTTACAAATTGAAATTTTATAATGAATGACGAAAGATTACTTGAAGCAGTGAGGCAGCAATGTGAATTGTATGGCATGAGTGGTAGGAGGTACACCTTCTCACATTGTATGGCATGAGTGGTAGGAGGTACACCTTCTCACTTTTGTGTTGTAATTATTGTATACCAATACCATACATGAATTTTCAATTATCGTGTGCCAGATATGGATTTTCAGTAGCACTTGTAAATTACGTGCCCTGTACCATATTTATAAACTGGATTTTTATACCTAATTATATTCAGTATTTTACAGTGAAATGGATTGCAATAGGGCTGCATATTAATCTGTGGGTAATGTCAGATTGATTAGCAAGTTCAATTTATTTGTATGTTTTCAGGTTTGATAAAGAAATGGACTGAAACCTTCAAACACTGCAATAGTGACAAAATGCTTTTTTTGTGAAGTGTGCATAAAGTAACATAGTAGAGTTGTTTGTCTAACTATGTATTTGTTGCAGGCTATTTCATTGTTAAGTATCTCTGTGGATTGTGCATGAAACAGTTTTGTATGCATCGGGGGTCGGTATTTATGTGATCTGACTAGCTAACCAATAAGGCACTTGCACTATTAAAAGCCAAATACAAACTGTAAAGAAAACCTATAAGTCTTGAACGGAAAGGTATTGAGGGAGATACGATTATTACACTGGACTGGCACCAAAACTTAATCTTAAACAAACTAATGTTTAACAGGGTGTGATGGCATCTCGTAACACTTATCCTTTTAGTAATTCTGGGTGCAATTTGACGTAACATATGAATTCCAAAATATCAGTAAAAGGCAGATTACATTTTCCTCAAGTTCCTTGTAATGCGTGTGAGACATTAAACTTTCTGTACCATGTAATGACATTTTTCAGACCAAATTTTTTTTGCGCTGTTCCGCACTTCTCGTTACCTCCTCCAGTATTCAAGCTATCCTTGCAAGCTGCAAACTAGGAGTTCGATAAATGTCATTCAGGTACATAAGCTACCACGCTTTGTGTATGGACTTTCCACGTAAAAACTGTTGAGAATCATCTTGCAAAGACCCCAATTTCACGAGAAAACTGTTGAGAACAGCCATGCAAATTAGATCACGTTGAGACGAAGCAAGCTGGGATAATTTTACTTCCCCTCTTGCTTTGCCACCTGGCTCCTTTAAATTCATTTTTTCACTTATAACTAATTACCATTAACATATGTGAGTGTAATATGTATTTTCATGAAAGAGATAGGTTGACCCTCAGTTTTAAAGAATATAACACAGGATCTAATTTTGTGCTTAGTTTTATGTGTGTAATTGATTTTCTAATTTATTTTAACTATTCTGAGTTATTATCATTTGTTATAGGGTGAAATCACTAATCGTTTTGTAACTGAAATTCTGTTGTTGACGTATAAACAAATATAAATTCTGTAATAACTGTAAAGATTTGGAAGACAAAATGCTAGAAATGTTAATGTAACTATTTTGCTCTATTCGAGAACATGTTAACAAAGCCAGTTCTTAATTAATTCCAAAGTAATTAGCAGTTTTGTCACAGTATTGTTTGTGTACTTATGTTTGTTAATATCATGATTTAAACAAATAATTCGCCCCAACTCTTGCAGTAGAAGAAACTGTTAAAAAGATGGAATTTTTCGCCATATACAGTTAATTTAATGAGTTAAGTTTTCATTGTAATTTCTGTAAATTTAACTTCTAACAATGTGTAAGTTCAGTACCTATTATTTCAAGGATATATAAGGACCCAATTTTTGGTTCCGAGACAGATAGTCCACGGCCAAGTTTCTGCAAGGAACCTGTGTTAGAACGACGCCAATACATCAACCTAATAGTGAAATAAGTGTTACACTAATAGGCAATGTGTTAAAGCAATGACAGTGTCTGTTCCATACATACCTGATTATTCCGAAAGAACAGTGAATTATGTGGTTATGTTTTTACTGCTCATTGATGTTCAACAGGAAACTCTTGAAGCAGTATGTGGATGTTCGCCTGCAAACTATTAATGGGAAGTTAGAACATTTGTGCACTGCCCACATATAACTATGTACTATTGGAAGGTTGTGAAAAGTAAAAGTGAAAGACTGTCAAATGCAGTTGTGCATCTGTGGCTACATCATTTAAAAAAGACAGCTCTGCAAAAATTCCCCCCCCCCCCCCCCTCAAGGACAGCAAATGAGGAAATAAAGCAGGTAGAACAGCTACAACATGTTCTGAAGCGACTGGCTCTGACAGTGTGTCAGCTGGCGTGATGTCCAAATTGTCCGCAGGTGAGATAATCCTCCCCTGATAATGGCACCAAATGTATCATAATCATATTTACCTGTGCTAATATGCCTTCAGGAGCTGCGCCTCCATTGAATCTAGCTCAAAAGTGACTGTCGGAAGTAGGCTATATCAAGTGATGATGTTTACACCAGGTTTGGTATTCTATTTCATTAATAGTGGGTTGTATGAATAAGATGGAGTTTATTCTCGGAAAGAACATTCTCAGGTTCGCGAGTCAAAGAATATACTACACCCAAAAATGTTCTCAGTTTGAGTAAAAAGGTCAGGGGAATTTGCTCAGTGAAAAGAACATTCTCTGGTTTCGTATGAATTAAACAAGAGAAGTTTCTTACTAGCACAGAACATTCTCCATTGTTTTCTGAAGTGAGCTCTGTGGTGGACTTAGAGTGTTGAGTAAGCTGTGTTGAGGTTAAGTTTTATCCAGGTTTTTTTTTCCTTTTTCTTAAGTATAAATGGCAGAATACATTTTTATTGGAAGGCAAAACAAGATATACGCAGCCCAAAGAAACAGTGAAGAGAAACTGTAGAAGTATATGTAGATTGAGCAACTAAAACATTATTTTGCTGGCAAACTTCCTTTCCTAGAAGTCATGAAATCCTAGCATGAGATTTCAAATGAAGCAAAAATGAAAACACAATTGCGTTCTTTACCAGAGTCAGGTTTTCAGACTGATTTATGGGAGATGACTTAGGTACACATGAGACAACTGTGTCATTGACATTTTCAGATATTCATCATCATGTATGCTCACAGCATGAATCTTATATTTTGTTATACAGTAGAGCGTCAATTATCCAAATGTCGGTCAACCCATCGACCGCTTAACCGAACTGTGTACTTGCTCGCACCTGTTACTCTCCCACCCTACCGTCCATCATCCCCCTCACTCCCAAACCAAGTTTCCCGCAGTAGTCGCCGCACTGGGCCACCGCTGCTGGAACATTGCTTCTAATGGGGCCTTCACAAGGCGCTGCTGACCAGCCAAGCCACCAGTCACTGTGTTGCAACAATCAGCACACTTTTGTTGGCTTGGCACTGGCAGTAGAAGTAGCAGCAGTATCAAAGCTGTTCACAGCAACAGCTGCGCCAGCTTAGAGTTGAGGCGTGTCGCTCTGTGCAGTTTGAAGGATTGCGCGCCCCCAAGAAGAGCTTCTCACGGTGCAAACAGTCACCTTCTGTTCTCTGTTATGACCGCTTGTGTGCTGCCGCGTGAAAAAGTGCACCTGACGAAACAAAATGCTTAAAGGTAAACGTGTTGTTCTTTCTATGAGGGACAAGTACATTACCATATATTCCTACTGAAGTTGCCTTTGTATGTTACTTTGTAATATTAAAAGAGATGCTTGTTTTTATGAATAAATTTACTGTTCAGTACTTCTTTTTGGCAAATAAACATGTACAGTTCGATTATCCAAACAAATCAGTTTTCCGAACACCCATGTCCCCAATTACTTCGGATAATCGACGTTCTACTGTATTAGAAATAAGTAGGTGGCTTAGAAAAATTAATACTGGTTTATTACAAACCTAGAGCTGATTCTTGTACCGAAACTGGGCAGGTGACCATTTAAGTACTTGCAGAGAGAACAGTTATGTGTCATATTCAACCAAAATTAAGTCGCGTTAGAAAATTCTGAAGAGAGTTCTGGTTTGGAGTAGATGAAAATGTGACGTATTCATAAGACATCATTCGCACAATGTGTTAACCAAATTTTAATAACAAAAAAGTTTCTTGCATGTCGAAAACTTGGTACCATCGACAGAATATGCATTTTCGTGAACTGCCTGTAATCATCTTAATAATATGTTGCCTAACATAAAAGTAAAATACAAATGTAGTGCAATTCAGAAGACACTGATGACAGTTCCATATTTGTACAGTGAAGAGTTTGTCTGTTTGAGTGAGTTAAATGAAATGTAAGGTTACACGTGTGTTCTGTGCCAGACAGGACAGATGACACACACCAAGAACCTTCTCAATAGGAAGAGGCGGCAATCGAAAAGAACTCCCTCGTCAGAGAATAGGCTTTGAATTTTATATTCATATAAAGTTGCGAACTTTCTCAGAGAATGTCCTTTTGCTCTGAAAATCTTCTCCCGAGAATGTACTTTTTTTTATTTTTTTTTTTATTCATACAGCACAATGTTTTTTGACTATGAATGCAAATTACTCTGTAACTAAATGAGGGCAGAAGTTGCTAACATATTTTCAAAATCATACCATGATTGTATAGGGTACCATTGGGTACTCAACATCATGAACTCTGATTCACTTTGCCCTAACTTTGAGATCGCCATGACATTGTATTTTAACGAGGTAAAAAAAGATTGCATGCTTCTCATGCTGTCATAACCTACCTCAGTACAGATGGCTTTTGCTGTTACCTTTGCCAGCACTCACTACAGATCTCTCCCACTGAAAACACCCAGTCATGGGTTACAAAGTGACAGCCACTACAATTGATAATCTCTGGCATATCCATATGCCATCAGAGTTCAATTCACCTTGATGCCCAACTGGGTTAGAGCCATTTTTGCTGCCAGAGATGGCACTTCTATCTACTAAGTTTTACATTCTGTACACTCCCAAATCACAAATTTAATTATTTATTCTTCATGCTGTACTGTGTACACAACATAAGGAAAATTACATGCAATAAGTAAAATTTTATTTTCTGTCCTTCCTGTCAGGGTGTATACATCCCAGGACTACCGGGAGATCTGGGAAAAACCCGGGAATGAGCGTAACGTCACAATCGTTTATGTTAGCTTCGTTAGAGCAGATGCCAGCGGGCTCATGCTCCTGCGCAGTTGAGTCGCGTATTAACAGTACTCTCCCAGTTCTGGCTGCTTGAAGTGTGGCTGTTGGGTGTATTGGCTGTAGCAACCAGTCAGCTGCTACACGGAAAAAATTTTCTGGCCCGCAGTGTTTACATTCAGTGATTTTGCTCTTTCCTCTTTGCTTACAGCCCTCTTGTCAAATAAAAATAAAATGGATTGCTGTTGCCGGTAGCCATCAGTTGAATTAAAATAGATTCACATAATTATGGAAGGCTAAAATATGTTATTCGTTTCAGTTTTTTGGTTTTATTTTATTTTGAGGTTTTCAGCAGTCAAGCATTAATCACCTTGCGTAACGGTGAAGTTCGTCAGTTTGCTAAAGAAATTTGGTTGTTATTGATATTTTCCGCTGAGGCAGTCAATTTATTTGAAACGAAATGTTTCATTCCAGACTATTGGCTAGTTTCAACTGTTTGCTGGATTTAAAGTGTGTGTTTTCATTTTCTGGTACGTATGGCATTATTGATAATAAAGAACCAAACACGAGATAATGCAGCATTGGTACTCTAAGGAAATTTACATCCCAAAAACCACACTGAAAAGCTTAATATCAGGTTAGGGCCTACTTCACTGTGAACCTGGACATATGAATGTACACTTTAAGCAGAATGGGGTATTTTAGTATGGTTTACGAAATTCCGATGCTCTTGGAGTATCATCTAATGTCCTGTTTTTTTTTATTACGTTATGTGAGTTCTCTTACTGCTTTAAAGGTACAAATATACAGGCTTCCTACTTCATCGTAGCTGTGCACGGGTAATAACAACTGTTTTCTGGCTATGAATGGCAACTGCTGAAACAAACCTGTTTCTAATAGCTCGCGGGAAAATACTGCGAATGGTGGTTTGAAAAGCGTCACTTTCAGTGTAAATTTCCTTTTACGCAAGATGAATTATTTTGCCTATGAGAATGTGCGATGAATTTCTTAAATCATAGAGCATTTGACTCTATTTAAAACTTGAAATTTTGCTAGTACATTTGTGTGATGTATCTTGAAGTTTAAAACACGTAAAAAAAGACCAATTTATACGTGAAAAAGCTTAGCTTTTCTGATGGCTAATTGATCTTCTAGACCAGTATTATATCTGAAAGCGCAGCTTTTCTTGTAGCCACACTTGTATATTAATTTAAACCATTAACTTTTCATACTCGTGTATTCACGCTACTGAACAGTGTTGTTGCCATTGACTGACTACATCACGAGTTCTATGCTCTGAATACCTGATTTTATTGGATTGCGAGATCACATGACATGAGCTGTGATTGACTTACAAAAGCGCATCACAATCTCGATTTCAATGCTTCGGTAACTAACGTGCTGTGTTTGGCAGCATTCGAATTTATACCTTCGTAATATGACAATATGCAGTGTACTTGTTGCTGCACATCAAACTTTTCTTTTTCCACTGGCAGTCATTTGCTAAAGTGCCTGGCCAGTGCATGAAACCTTAACCCTTCAAAGGATTGCTAGGTTTTACAGCTCCGAGGGAAAGTATCCTGTCACTTAACATGGAAAAAGTGTATTTTCATCTGGGAGAAAGTGTATTTTTAACCGGGAAATCCGGGAATTTTTTTTCCTTGTCCACGTATACACCCTGCCGGTGTTGCAGTTACAATGGCCATCAGTGAAAATAACTGGATTCTTTATGAAACTCTTCATCCACAGTAAAATATAATAAATGTAACATAACCAGATAAAGACGCTATTTTTCAGGAATTAAACTGTGGAATAGGAATTGTTACACAGAAATGATATCAATTTGTTTTTAAAACTTTCATAGCTGCCAGTACATTTAATTACAAAGGGACTGGGTCTAATATTTTTATGGTTGGATACTTTTCTGATTTCTGTGCAAGAGAAAGCTTAAGTTGTGAACAGTTGAGGCCATTTCTGTTCGTAGGGTTATGTTTACGAGTGTAGGTGGTATTTTCAAATTATGGCTGATTGTTCACAACAAATGTCATAACAGAGTAAATGCATTGAGGGTATTTTGTTAGTAAGCTTAGTGTCTTAAACAGATGCCTGCACAAAGTTCAGACATGGGCCAGATATTATTCTTACATCATGTTTCTGTGTAATGAATGCTTTGTGTCCATGTATGGAATTGTACCAGAAAATTATTCCATATGATACCTATGAATGGAAGTGTGCAAAATAAGCTAATTTTCTAACACTTCCATCACTAATATTGACAATTACATGGGGAGGAAATTTTGCTGAACTCAAGTATTTGAGATCATCTACAATGGGCAATTCTCAGTTCATGTTATCAGTATGCACACCCCCGGGATTTTGAGCACTCAGTTTTGAGTTTCCTGCACCCAATGCTGCATTACTTGTGATATTATTTCTTGCCTTGTACAGAACCAAAAGAACTGTGTTTTGTGCAAGTTAAGTGCTAGATCATTTACCCAAAACTAATCAGTACCACTAGAAGGAATTTCATTTATTGCTCTATATGTTAGTTTGGGTCTGTTAGGCTTGATAATGATGCTCCAATCATAACTGAAGAGCAGCATTTCTGCTATTTCAGTGAATGGTGAAAGTTCATGTATATGTAGCAAGAACAGGAGTGGTCCCAGAATTGAATGCTGTGGCACAAGTATTATTTTCAGAATGAATAAACTTTTGATATGACATGCAAGCTTTTTGATTTTTTTTTTCTAATTCTTCTCTATAAATATTGCCACATCAAAACCAACATAAATTCCAAATCCAAACATAAGGCCATCAAAGAAATACAACACATGTTACTGGAAGTACGTTCATTATGAACACCAGTGTACAGCCAGAAGTGAAATGACTTCATAGACAAGGAGTTCAGCTATTTATACAAACACTGAATGTTACAGAATGCTGTTATTTATAGAAACAGGGAATATTCCAGGATATACAGACATAAGAGATGCAAAGAATCTTCCAGAGGTGATAGATACTAAACAACAAATAACTGCTAGTGATCAGAGTTGAACTGGTGACCCGCAGCACACCAAGCAGCAAATGCTAACCATTAGACTACACTGGATACACCACAGCTCACAGCATTGCTCCTTCTCGTGGACAAACACTGACCCACTATTTCAGAATTTATCACTGGAACCAACTACCTTGCCCCGGATCTAGGTCTTCTCAATAGTCCTGCCTATGGTGGTGCTTGTGGATCCTTCTGGTGTTACATCCTCTTAACTATGATGAGTTTCAAAGGTAGGCCACTCAGTCGAAGGTTCATAATTATAGGGTGGGTCTTCAATTTTCTTGAACCTCCCATTGGCAATCTGCCCCTCTGGACTGCAGTGGGGCTTCAGACAGAAGACATAGCTGAAGTCGCTGCACTTTTGACTTCTTTATGAAGGTTCATAAACTTTGCCTCCAGTTGTGATGTCCGACAGAGGATACAGTATGGCCCAGGTTAATGCTTTAGTAACTCTTTTGATAGTCCATCTTCTAGCATGGTTATAAAAATCCAAACCAAGCCTACGGGGCTGTATTTTACTGATGTTACTGTTGCTCTTTATCTTTCTCCTCGATGTCCAGAGTCCGTATGCATGGCAGTTGCCTTGCTTCTTCAGTCCTGGTGATGAGATGATTCACGTAGTAATCCTGAGTATCGTCCAGTTGATTCAGAAACAATGTATCCATTGTTGTCTCATTCTCATGGCCATGCAGCAAAAAGAATGGCATGAAGCATTTTAGATTAGATTGGATTCAGTTTTAATTCCATAGACCCAAAAATGAAATGATTCTCATGGTTGTGGAACATGTCAGCAAGTATAACAAAAAAACCATAAAACATATGAATATAATACTTATTACCCTGATCATTTGTCAGAAGCTTGTGATAATAGGTGAATACATTAGGTAAACTGGAACTGCCAATTTTTACAGAAATGTGATGTCTTGCTTCGCCTTGCTGTATGTCGACATCCCAAACTCTGTTTCACATCATATGTTGAGAGCATAACTGCCAATGTCTTATTAAAGCATTCTGTGATTCATCAATGCATGGTAGCTAGTTGTCGTCTGTGGGTGAAGTCGCTATGTGAAATTACCTCTACACTAGTCTAGACCAAAACTTTTCCAGAATCAGAGACCACCACATGGAGTGCATCATGTTTCAAAGTACTGTCTTCTACAAAGATCTTCACAATTTCTGAAGCTTCAGCAGTAAACACAGCTTTATTGAAAAGTGTGGCAGCTGAGGTAATCAGTGCAAACCATTGTTCATCAATTGCCATTTGTTTACTGCAGGAACCTCCCAAAGAGGTAGATTTCATTTCAGTGGAATGGAGCTTTTGCCGATTGCATTGGTATGAGATCGTCCAGAGGTCATTTTGCCATGTACTTCCATCATTGGCATTCCTTACAGTGGCTCACACAGTGCCTTAACGGATCGGTAGACCTGGCCAGTGATACCTGCATCTGATTCTGTCCAGATTAATGAATCCAAGGTGACCAGATGTTGTAGCATTGTGGAAATACTTAAAGAAGGCCGGCCACAGATAAGCTGGTACGATGAGCAACCATTTCTGCCCCATCACATCATTATTCCTGTTATGCAATGTTGCATTAAATAATTTGAATTTTCCTTTGGTCAGTCCCTCCCTCCTCCAAGGTTTTTATGCTTTAAATTGTGCTGTTCAGCAGCAATGTCATGTAATGCACTGGTAACTGCAATGTTGTTAATGCTGTAATGTTTTTTGGCAAACAATTCCTTGAAAGGCAGTCAGTCTCCATGTGTTTGTCAGTTTTTGTATACCATTATGACTTACTCCTGAAGCCTCAGTGGCTGTTTTGGCAGATGACCCAACAGATCTGTCAGTCTCTTCAGCAAGTATTGGGAATGGTGATCCATCAAAACAGTGAATGGTTTGACAAATGAATATGGCCAAGTTTGTTGATGACCCAAACTGCTTCAAAGCTTTCTTTCTCAGTTGTAGAGATGTTATCTGACTTGGAGAGTATTCTGAAACCATAAGCTATTACCTTTTCAATGCCTTCCATAATTTTCAGAAGAACTGCACCAATCCCATTAATGCTAGTGTCGTCATGAAATTCTATCTCAGGATTCTCGTCACACAATTTTAGTACTGGAGAGGATGTTAACACTTTATTAAGGACAAGGAAAGACTTTTATTTTTTTATTTAGGTGGAGACCTAGACTCTGAACACACTTCTGTAGGATTGTCCGATGGCTTAGGTGTTCTTCAGATGTCTTTGAAAAGATGACTGTGTCATCCAGATTGCAAATACACATCACCCATTTGAGGCGTAGAAGTAAGTTGTCTTACTTGTGCTCAGATGTGGCTGGAGGGTTTCATAATCCAAACTGTGTAACTTCGAACATTGATTTGCCAGTAGCCTCTCTGTGTGTCCATTGTTGAGAAATACTTCACACCTTTCAAGCAATCGAGAGTACCATGAATGTACGGCAATGGCTGGAAAATTTTCTTTGTGATTTTATTCAGTCATTGGCAATTGATGCAGAAATGGTATGTACTGTCCATCATAAGGACCGCCAGAAAAGACGAAGGGCACCCAGAAGGTTCAGTGGTGTCACCTTGCAGCATCTTCTCCACTTCCTCCTGTATTATCGATCATTACGCTGGTGACACACTGTATCAGTGTATTGGAACAGGATACGTATCACATGCTGACGTTCTTCTGTCAGGCCAGATCCTACTGGCAGTTTGATAGTAGCTGTCCACAGTGGTAGGGGAGCTCAGTTCTTCTCTGTAACACTGATACTATTAATGGACTGGTTTGACTGTTCCTATGTACACATCTTCAGAGACAAGTTGTGGCTGCTCTTGACAATTAGTGGTCCAAAGTTCTCCTTGGCTACCTACAATCCTTATGATGTATCTGAGTTGTAGATTTCTTTTGTGCGCTTGAGTAGCCTTTTGCGAGTGACGAATGCTTCACAATTTAACTGAGCATCTCAGCTGACACTACAAACTAATCTCATTGATGATGATGGGATGGCAAAATCATAAATTGTGAACAACAGCCCAGAGCAAACTTTATGTGTGCCTGTTTGAACAGCTTTGTCAATCTGGAGCACTCAACTTCCACTCTCCCTGAGTGCTTTTGACGCCTACAAAAAGACCTATCCAAGACTGATGTCATGATGATATTCTGTTAAAACAACAAATGCAAAGGACTGTGTTTTGTCATTGATAGTTATTTTTAAAATGTTACTGTTGTCCGGGTGTATTTCATATTTGCAACTTTGAGCACAGTCACTTTAGTATAACAGAGTATAGTCTCATTTACCTGACAATGATAAGCACCTGACAATACAGAAAAGGATGGCCTTGAGTCTACCAGGACCTGGGCTAGTTGGTCTTTGATGGTGATATACAAGTGATTTCCTGTCATCCATGAAGTATTTTCATCTGTGGCAGCCTCACATTCATATATGGTCATCTATCTTGCTCAGCTTTTCGAATTTCGGCATGGAAGGTGAGCAGCTGCTACATCTATATGGCGAAGGAGAATGGCTACAGTGTGTTGGGAAGTGACCTGACCAAGGGTACAGTAATGAACTTTGGCATGCACATCGACTATAGGTACCTGCAGTTGACTGATGTGAATGGGATTGTTCTGAAAATTGACATCTTGTAGAGTAATAATCAACAAAAACTCACCTTCCTCCACTGAAGTAGTGCACAATGTGCCCAGCTCATTGCATGAAACCAGGCTGGGGTGTAGTCCTTCATCCTTCAAATGTCTGTTCTGTGACAGGGTGTTGTACTTATTGGGGCAGTTGGTTATACCTGCTTTGGTCAGACATTGGGTTGCGATTTGATGGTGGCAGCATAATTCTGTGTTGCCACAGTCTTTTTTCCAAGGTGCATTCAAATGACAATGGATATGCGAGCCAAAGATTGAGATACTACCTCTACAATATTCTCTTCCATCCTGATGTATGGGGTCGACATTTGTGGCTGATCTCTCTGTGTATTCAGTCTGACGGTTATAGCTGTCATAAAATGTTGTACGTCTTCTTACAACCTGGTGTATGAGAAAAACAAGGTCATTGTCTTCTTCCACAACTGCTATAGTGACAGCGTGTGAGAGAATCATATTTCCCTCATCAGACTTCTTCTACTGCATTTCCTTTTTGCGCTGGCACCATTTGATGAGTTGTTCTCTTGTGACATCCCTTCTTATCACATGAGCTTGGTGCATGTCTTCTGTGACTACTTTCATCAAATGTATTTTGCCACTTTCTTTCATATTCTGATTAAGAATGTTGCTAAAAGCCAGAACATTCTTTATGTGTGACTGTCATTTTGCCACTACAAAGGGTCCTGCTGTTCTGTTAAGTGGACTTCCTGTCGATTGTCACCAGATGTTTTCTTTAGTTCAGCCTTGAATTTGTCCCAGCTGTTACGCTTCTCTTGATTGCTCTCGAATGACTGCTGGGCTGTGCCATCTGAGTAAAAGTATACACTTGCTAGCCATGTCACGTAATCCCACCTGCTTTATTTGCCAACTCCGTCAAATCCATTCAGCCATTTTATCTAGTCCTGACCAGTGTCCACAGAAAACACTGAAGGATGCCTCATGTGCAGCTGACTTAATGTGGTACTGCTTGTATTTGGTTCCTGTTCATGTAAGCAGTGGCTTTCATGTTACTGAGTGGAGCCACTGTGATGTAGATGTCTGCAGTGCCCAGCATCTCCACCAAACAGTGTCCCATCAAAGCCATGATAAATCCAAATCTGAAGGCAGGTTCATCAATTAAATACAACCCTTTGCACTGGAAGCATGTTTATTATGAATGCAAATATACAGCCAGAAAAGAACTGACCTCCCAGATGGAGTGGCAAACACCAAATATTCTGGAATATAAAAACATAAGATATTTAAAGAACATCCCACAACTGATAAATAGTAAATAACTGCTGTTGGTTGGATTCCAGATGGTGAACCACAGCATGCCATGAAGTAAAAAAAACCACTACAATACATGCACTGCAGATCATGGCAGTAAGCAGTAGATGAATTAAGGTAATGGCAAGACATTAGGAGATGTAGTATTGTATGGCATTATCGCAGTGCTCATGAGGATGTTAGTATATAGGGAGGAAGCATCACCAGTGACATGTAGGGAGTTAGATAGTAATTAGGTAGGAATGGTGGAAGAACAGTGGTTGAAGTGGTTGATGTCTTGATATCAGAAGCATGCCTCATTACATTTCCAGAATATAAACATGCTTCTGACATTACAATTCTGCATCATGAGACCTCATACTCTTACAGAATGGGCCAATAGGCTAAGTTATAAACAGATGTGTAGCCTTCTCATTGCAGTGAATAGTTTATATGCAATCTAGTGGGCCTGCAGCTTCAAACAATTCATGAGGAAAATTCGATCTTTTCCTATAAACTGTATTATTCATACGGCCTAGATAGAAGAGAATTGTACCAAACACAAGACTTGTAGTGTGTATTGATGACAACAAGAGAAAATCATGTACTTGAGAAATATCTATAAAGGTCTCAGCAAATAAAGTGGAACATTGTAAATGTGTCTGATAACAGTTTCAGGAACAAAACTGCAATCAGCATGATACATCATTTGAAGAATCTAGAAATATTTCAAGGTGTTCAGGTGTCAACTAGCAACTGTTCATTCTGAAATTTCTTTTTCTTTTTTTCTGGGGTTGTAACTTTTGTATGTATATTAGATATATAATCTTTTGAATGTGTCAACATAAGTATGGTACATTTGCACTAGATCAGTTTTCTTTGTTGTAGCCTTAAGTATTTACTTCCTCGCCTCCTTTGGTCACTCTTTGCATACACAAAGTGTAAAAGTTATTTGGATACCAACATATTTCAGCTTTTAAACTTGATTAGGAAACAAATCCTTGTGTTGACAGGAATGTTCCATGAAGATTGTAGATGCTTCCTCATTTACTTTACATATGTATATGAAACAGTAAATCAAATAAAATAAAATTTTAAGAAGTCATCTGTTTTACAAGCACAATAAATATTCAGATACCTAGGATTTTCTTTTACTAGTTGTAAAACCTCATGCTAACAACAGTTGAATGTATCAGGAAACTTAAAAGAAGTGTTCTGCCATGGAAGGGAAATTGGTGTTGGTGGTTGTGTGGGGATGAATTAGTGTGTCAGTATCGATACACACAAGACTGAAAATTGAAATTTAGATTTTTATTTACAAAAAGGGACAAATTTTTTTAAAAAAGGCATACATTGTGCCTTACTAAGTGCAGTCGTAAACAGAAGTCTTTGATTATATCGGTTTCAGTGTCTCTGCCGTTGATATTTTGCCCAACTTTGTGAAAATGGATCAATTATTTTGCTTTTATTCACCATGTGATTGCTTGTAGTGGACTATTCTAATGTGTTACCTGAATTCTGAGCATATGTAAAGCAGAAGACTGAAATGTCTTCAGCTTTTTTGGAGTGTTGTGCAGAAACCACCTTGTAGAATGTGGCAGTGTTCTCATTACCGCTAGCCTGTAGGTAGATAAAATTGTTTTCATCCACATCTATACCCAGCAAGCCATCATATGGAAGAGCGGAGAGGAGGGTGCTTCTGGTACTACTTTCCAATCCAAACCTAGTTTTTTTCACATCTCATGCATATTTGCCTTCAGTATATTAATGTGTGATGTTGCCCATTATTCCTAAAATGAAATACAAGTTTTTGATTCCAACTCAACTTGCTATGCGTCTCCAAACAAGCACTGAGCTAATGTGTTTGGATTGCACCTAAAATGGTGCTAGGTGTAAAGTTAAAAATATAGGTGAAATCAGCAGACCATCAATATATGAAAGGTATGATATTAAGATTTGAATAAACTGTGTTCATATATTTTATCCTGATGATAGAGCTTTTTTCAGTGGAAAGCAAAATGCATTTATTTCTGAATTTCATCTAAACTGGTTTTGGTTCTACTGCGTTTAATCTTCAAAATAAACTGTTATTTCTGTGTTAACTTAAAACAGATATTCAAAGCAACCGAAAATGCAGCTGTTGAAAGTCTTTTTTTTTTTTTTAATGTGCAGCTGTTAATTTTGTGCACATAACATCCTTGTTTGTAACCTCAACAATTGTGGCTAGTCATTTCATAGGTTAATTCAGTAACCACACATGTAGATAAAAGCTATTGATATGCATTCCAGGTCAAGAAAGGGCAGCAGAGATTAACATTTCTCATGATGTTTTACAAGATTGTCCATATTTTGGATGTTTTTCTCAAGACTTATGAATGAGATGAATTCTCATCCCTAAAAGTAGAAGCTAGGCAGGAAACTCATGTGCTCCCAGAGATTCGTGTAGGAAATGGGAGTTCATGCTGGCCTTCTGTAATGCGATCACTGATGCAAGGAATGATGGTGGAAGAGTTTGGCCTTTTGTGGAGACCTCCTACCAGGTAATTCATCTCCACAGTGGTAGAGCTATTATTTGCTGGAAGGATGAACAGGTTAGCATATGCTTGAAGACTACAACTGGGTTCTCTCTGTTACATTGAGAGGTTGGCGCTACTGTGAAAGGAGCCTATCACAATTAGTTGATGCAAATTTGAAATCTCTTAAGTTAATCTGAAGGTAGTTGAGAGTGAGTAGGAGAACATAATGGATGGATAGTGAAATATGCTCACTATTTTTATATACCTGAATTTAGCATATTTCGTGACAGTACTCACTTTTCCGTGAAATGTTTATAAGATGATATTTGACTTTTCTGTGTTGGCTTCAGTCGTCTAGTGAAAGTATGATTCCACAATGTTGTTTCGTTGGCTGCAGAAATGACCATCACACACACCGAGAGTTCACTGCCGACTGACTACGGTCAAAGACGACTCCGGTGTCAAAGACATTTCACACAACACACAAGCTTCGACTTGTAACCAGTCTCTTTGATATTCTTCATCACATCTACTAATATTAATCAATATGCTGTCATTCTCAAACATATAAGCAAATTAGCATAAAATAAGGCAAATTTCAATTCACAAAAAAAATATTCTGACATAAATATAATAAAACATTTACAACCTCCCTCATTAGATTTGGTATCGACAAATCCGGTAGAAAATAACACATCTCCCAGATCCATTACAATAGGCCCATAAATTACAAGGGACAAGGTTCAGCGTTTCCTTTTTGTTAGTTTTGACACAAGAGCGTTGGTAATGATAATACACTACTGGCCATTAAAATTGCTACACCATGAAGATTACATGCTACAGATGCGAAATTTAACTGACATGAAGAAGATACTGTGATATGCAAATGATTAGCTTTTCAGAGCATACACACAAGGTTGGCGCCGGTGGTGACACTTACAACGAGCTGACATGAGGAAAGTTTCCAACCGATTTCTCATACATAAACAGCAATTAACCGGTGTTGCCTGGTGAAACATTGTTGTGATGCCTCGTGTAAGGAGGAGAAATGTATACCATCATGTTTTCGACTTTGGTAAGGGTCAGATTGTAGCCTATCGCAATTGCAGTGTATCGTATCACGACATTGCTGCTCGCGGTGGTCGAGATCCAATGACTGTTAGCAGAATATGGAATCAGTGGGCTCAGGAGGGTAATATGGAACACCGTGCTGGATCCCAGTGGCCTCATATCACTAACAGTCAATGCATTTTATCTGCATGGCTGTAACGGATCGTGCAGACACGTCTCGATCCCTGTGTCAACAGATGGGGACATTTGCAAGACAACAGCCATCTGCATGAACAGTTTGATGACGTTTGCAGCATCATGGGCTATCAGCTCGGAGACCACGGCTGCGGTTACCCTTGATGCTGCATCACAGACAGGAGCGCTTGCGATGGTATACTCAACGACGAACCTGGGTTCACAAATGGCAAAACGTCATTTTTTCAGATGAATCCAGGTTCTGTTTACAGCATCATGTTGCCCGCATCCGTGTTTGGTGACATCGCGGTGAACGCACATTGGAAGCGTGTATTCGTCATCACCATACTGGCGTATCACCCGGCTTGATGGTATGGGGTACCATTGGTTACACGTCTCAGTCACCTCTTGTTCGCATTGACAGCACTTTGAACAATGGACATTACATTTCAGATGTGTTACGACTCATGGCTCTATCCTTCATTCGATCCCTGCGAAACCCTACATTTCAGCAAGATAATGCATGACCGCATGTTGCAGGTCCTGTACGGGCCTTTCTGGATACAGAAAATGTTCGACTGCTGCCCTGGCCAGCTCATTCTCCAGATCTCTCACCAATTGAAAATGTCTGGTCAATGGTGGCTGAGCGAGTGGCTCGTCACAATATGCCAGTCACTACTCTTGATGAACTGTGGTATTGTGTTGAAGCTGCATGGGCAGCTGTACCTGTACACGTCATCCGAGCTCTATTTGTCTCAATGCCCAGGTGTATCAAGGCCGTTATTATGGCCAGAGGTGGTTGTTCTGGGTACTGATTTCTCAGGATCTATGCACCCAAATTGCGTGAAAATGTAATCACATATCAGTTCTAGTATAATATATGTGTCCAATGAATACTCGTTTATCATCTGCATTTCTTCTTCGTGTAGCAATTGTAATGGCCAGTATTGTAGTTTTCCACTGTAGAGAGCAGATGATCAGTAAATCTTTGACATGTGTATGATGACTGGGTTTGTGAGGTGCTGAAAGTGAGGCTTTTTAATAGTTAAGTTGTTTATTTCATATATTTTTATTCCATTTTGTCATGTTCCAAGATTAGTGTCCAGATATATCTGTATAAAGTTGTAGACATTCAAATTAAAGTCCTCTTGTTTTGTATAGTTGTAGATTGCTAATAATTTTTATTTTATTGGTTCATAACTGGCCATGTTGCAAACTGAAACAGAAGCGTCTCTTTTGGCATGAGTGAAGTTTACTGTCTATTCTTTCATATTGTTCTAAAAACAAAGATGGTGTGACCTACCAAACAAAAGCGCTGGCAGGTCGATAGACACACAAACAAACACAAACATACACACAAAATTCAAGCTTTCGCAACAAACTGTTGCCTCATCAGGAAAGAGGGAAGGAGAAGGAAAGACGAAAGGATGTGGGTTTTAAGGGAGGGGTAATTTATATTAATTTATATTAATAAAATTTATATAAATTTATTAATAAAATAATATTAAAATAATAAAATTTATATAAATTTATATTAATAAAATAACTTTCATATTGTTCGATATGTTCACTGGCACATTGGTCTCCAAAATATAGTGGGTTTAGAGCTGCAGACATCATTAATGCAAAGATGGTTGTCTCTGGTTGGTTGTGTATAGGCTAGTAGGTTATGTATTATTGGTTCCCTGGCAGTTTTGGAATCAGAATTGCTTAGTTTAGCAATAACATTCTGTATTCAGAAAGATGCTTATAGAGAGGTCGATGGTGACTGATTGGTGCACAAAGGCCCAGGCAGCAGCTGCTGTCTTAGCATAGCATGCAGTGAAATGCTTGACCATGGCTGGGTGAGGATCTACCATCTCTTACTGCATCTACCTGCTTCTGTAAGTCCATATTGACTGCTTACATTTGTGCAATCTACTCTAGTAAATCCAGAACTGCCTCTGTAGTGGTTACCCATGTTGCATTAGTTTCCCCATTGTAAAGTCTATGTATACACAGTAGGAAAAACATATTAACGTTTAATACTGAGCACTTGGAGCACTATGCCCCAACAAATTACGCTGCCCATACCTAACTGGATGCAAACGACCATCAGTTTCTCCAGTGTTCCCCCTAAAGTCACTCACATTGCAGAGTGAGTCTATTTTCACCAGCTGCACTTCAACCAACCCTCCATTCCAGATCTTTAATCATTGTTAAGACAATAGCATGGAAAAAAACAACAGTTCATTCCTACTCACAATGTTATGATCAAGACTCTGAATGCTGTCCCGTGTCATTGCTCATTGTCATTGGCTTTCTTCTGACACCGAGTGTAATGGGCTTGTGGGGTGCAAACACAATTAATGTCAAAATGAACATTTCAGGATTGTGTATGCAGATAATGTATTGCAATTACTAGCTCCCCAGTGGTCATGGAGTCAGAAAAGCTCAGTTATTAGTAACATTCTTTATTCAGCAAGACATTTGTACAGAGGTTGATGGTGACGATTTGGTGGCCTCTAGGCAGCAGCTGCTACATTAGCATAGCATACAGTGGAAAACATGACTGGCAGCCTAAGGACTCTGGCCAGGAGAGCTACCTCAATGAAGTGGCTGCAGCGGGTGGCCTAGCAGATGTGAGAATGACATCAGTGTTGGGTTGTCAGTGTACACGTGTGCTAGACAGCTGTTTGCTTTGATGGTTGTGCAGGTATTTGGCTTGCTGGCACTTGGGCATCAAACCCATGACCAGTTGGAGATGCCCGGAGACTAGACAAAGAAGACGGTACCCTTGTGGTGGCACTAGCTACAGCCCCAGAAATATTATGTCTAACAGTGGCCCATAGACCAGCAGGTAGCAGGTGATGCAGCGAGGCATAGATTAAGCCAATTGGCCCACATGGGACTGACAGCCGGTGTGGAGAACATCGAAGACAAGATACTGCTAGGGTCTGTACTTCTGTTAATCGTATTGGCACGTGATATGAATAAATTTGCAACTTGAATTGATTTCAGCCATTAGAGTGAGCACAATATTGAATGTGATGTGGTCTTGGCCAGTGTGTGCGGTAATATATTTTAAAGTTAAATTTATGAATTTTTATGAATCATAAACTCTTCAGTCTCCTCTAAAAAAGACATGTCCCTCAATAAATGTAAATTAACAAACATTTCTCTGCATTTATTTTCACTATACAATATTTCATCGGCACCATTTGTTTGTATCTTGATATAATTGTCTATATTTTTACTGCCATAAGATTACATGAATGCAACAGTGTGTTGAAAATGAATCTGTTGTTCAGTAGCAAAGTGTGAGTTACTTGCTTTAGATAGGATTGATTTGGGACTGTATATGTAACCCTCATTTTATGGCCAACAAACTTTCATTGAGCACAAAATTAGCATTATGTTAAAAGAGATTACATTAGACATTAGTCCACAAAACCAGACAATAATAGTTCTTGATGAAATTAATATAAGCCCAAGTTGATTGCTTCATTATGCATGTGTATTGTAATTATAATATTGAGCCCAGTTCCAAGTAAATCCTATGCTACTGGGAACCACACTTTCACAAAATAAGAACACACTACAGAAATGTTACAGCTGCTCATGGAGTGCATATAATAGGTACATCACTCTAACCACTCAGTAATCAGAAAGCACAGCAATCACTATCCAAACGCAAGTCCAGTTAACAGTTTACTCTATAGAAGTGGAGTTGGAGTTTAATAGTAGAAGTTAGTGAAGGAAAAACAGAGTAAACTAGCTACTGGATGGCCTTATGTTGGTCCCCTATAGATTTTCATATGACTGGCCTGTGATATTAGTGCCACCTCTGCCAGTGGCAACCTAGTCGAACATGGTCAGTGTTTCTCATATCGATACATCTTTATGATCCTTCTGCAGGTCTGGGGGAGTTTACTAAAACCGCAGCATGACACTTTCTTTTATTGGCAAGCAAACTACAGTAATGACCCTTCTTTTAAAATTGATAAGCTTATGGTGATGTAGGGCTTGTAACAAGTCACACCCCTCATCCCCTATTTTTATTTTGAAAGTGTAGTTGACAGTGTTGCAGTGACACCCTATATGTAACTATAGATGTTCATACTGCAGTTCATTTATATCAATACTTTTTGTATTTGTAAATTGTAAATTTACAATAATGACAACATGAAACATACTTATGTAGTCGAAATAGATTTAATACCAGAGATTAGTGTCATGACAACACACTAATTACCCTTGTCATGAATGCTGTAACATTGGCTGATCATTTTCCTGCCAAATTATTTAATGTAAAATTACCTAAGAACAAACTGTAGTATCTTCTGCTCTAAAACCTCTCTGATGTTGTGATTGCAATTAAAAGTGCCCTTAACTTGTAAAAGTTCAGACTGTGTATCATATCCAGCAGTGTGCATCATCATTTCACTTAGCATTTGCTCTCTGCTGATGTCACTGATGGAATTACTGAAATAATACTTTCAAGAACACAAATTTTGCCACACTTAATGACAGTAAACAGAAATCTCATGGCCACTGTAGACTGAGGTGTTGTGGTTTCTGGACATTGTAAAGCTAAATAATAGTACAAATTAAAAGCAGAAATCCTATGCAGATCAAATCATTCACACAGACAGGGCCTCACCTGTTGCATTTCTCCAGTATCAGATCAAAAATGCCGTAGGAGCTTTATGTTCAGCTGCAGCATTGCTACCTAGATGAGTCATATCACAATAGGCTAATATTGCATGGCATGGCATGGCATTCACTTTATAGCTTCATAAGACACTCTCATTCTCTGGTTTCACACCACTATTGTAGCAGCATGACCTGTGCAACAAGAGATACCCCTATATTAAAATAAATCAATTAACCAGAAATTTCTCATTGTACCCCATTTGAACTTTCTCACATGCTGATATTATTCCTCTCAGTGGCAAGAGTCATATTGGATGTTACTTTCAGATAACCATATTATTTGCCAAAACAATAAATATTGATCTTGGTGGAGCAGTGATCAACATAGAATGGTGCTGGGATGTTGTGCGTAAACCTGGATTAGATCTTAATTTTTAGGCACTCCAGTTTACACTTTCAACTTGTTGTAATAACCAGTCATCATTATTTTCTGATGCTCTACAAGATGCCTACATTTATACGTCAATAGTTTAATGATTTTACTATAATTTAAAATGTTGCAATTATTAGTGCCACTGACCTGTCAAGTATGTTCATTGCAGTATTGTAAACAGAAATTAGTATTTTCTTGAATATAATGAATTTAAGACTGCAATATTTTTACACATTGGAATATGTTATTTCCACACTGTGTTTCTCACATTGAGCTAAGGATACTCTTATCTTTCTTGTAGAGCAACATCAACAAACAGCAGTGGCTAATGTGGATGCACCAACAGGAGAAGGTAAGGGCTGGATAGATTTGTGCTACTTGACTGTATTAGCAATTTCAAAACTTGTATTTTGTGAAAATTAACAAATTTAACACTGCAATGTTTGTACACATTAATAGATGTTATTTCTCACACTGTGTTACTAACATTCAATTAATGGGTGCTCTTCATTTTTCTTGTAGAACAACATCAAGAAACAGCAGTGCCTACTGTGGTTGCACCAACTGGACAATGTGAGTGTTAGATAGATTTGTGCACTTAACAAGCTTAGGAAACTAGAAATAAGACAGTTTTCTGTTTGAAATCTTTTGCTTTCCCTTAACTGTGCTAGTACTAAAAGACAATTCCATTTTTTTTAGATGCCCAGCGAGTAGAAATTTTTATTAATGAAGTGGCTGCTTTGGACCAAGGTACAGTGTCTCAATTTCATTTAAAGGAGAAAGTTTCATGTTGTAGAAATATTAAAATTCCATGTTTTCGATCTCTTTGTTTGGCTTTTCTGTATTAGTTCAAAAAGATCATTTTTCTAATTCTAGCACTTTGCCAACTTCGAGCTTCACAGAAAAAAGGTATGGCATTCATTTAAGCTGGTTGTATAATAAGTCTTACATTCTAGAAATATCACAGTATCTGGTGTGCAATCTTGCTTTCATATGTAATATGTATTAATTCCAAATGATGTTTGTTATTCTAGTTAAAAGGTTGCTGGAAATTTCACAAGCTGGCATTACTGGACTATTACAACCAGGTAAGGTCCATTTGGCATTTTGTTTTCAATATAGTTTTGAAATTAAGAAATATCACACTTCTTTGTTTCAGTTCCATGTTTCACTTTACCTGTTGTTTTTCCAAAAATAATTTTCTCATTCCAGTGCCTCAGCCACGAGGAGCTGTAGGACGCCATGTCGCTGTACTACCACATCGAAGTAAGTTGTCGAGAGAGTTATGATCTCCAACAAGTTGTAGATTTTGGAAATAGCAGAGTTCTCTGAATGGTGTCTTGTTTTTTAATGTTATCTGCATTAATTCCGATGGTTTTTCTGATTGATTGTAGGGTCCCACCAATATAGAGTTGTAAAAGCCAAGTTCGATGCACTTAAAGAAGGTAAGCACTACTCACAGCTTTTTCCCCGCTCCTTGTATAACTAGTTGCGGATTCTGGAAAGAACACTTTTCCTTGTGTAAAAACTTATGTTATACCTTCAGTTTGCTAATTCCTAAAAATCATTTCTCTGTTTCCAGCATATAACCAACTAAAAGCTGCAGAAGTCAGTATGGTCACTCTAGCTGATAAAGGTAATTTCTTGCGTCATTTATTGAATAGCAAGTTTTGATTTCTACAAATAACACATTTGCTAGTGTGCTATATCATGTTTTATCTGATGCTTGCTCGTTAAAAATGATTTTCTGATTCCAATGATAAAACCATTTGCAGTTACAGAAGATGGAAGGGCTGTCTCTGGAGCATGGGGTACGTTCCACACTTAGTTTTATACAAATAGTTTAGAATGTTAGAAATAACTCACATTAATGTGTGAAAAGTTGTGTATCACCATATTTGTGCTAGTTCAAACAGAGTAACTTAATATCTTGGCAACCTATAATTGGTATTTACTGAGAGCTGGAAAACACCTGATCAATTTTTGGAGCAGCAAACTGCTTGAAGAAAGATTCTTCTAAAGAATGAAGAAATGTGCAGTTTCATTTACAGAAGGATTTCTAACCCGCCTCAAACCTATTATGAATCATCAGTTCCTTTTTACATGCCTTTTCAGCATACGAAAAATTGAAAGAATACAGTCCCAATAAGAATGTTTGTCACTGAATGAAAAATGTTGGTCTATTTTATGCTGTTAATATCACAGTAGTGCTGTCATGGGTAAAAATATGTTTATAGATTAGGGATTCAAATGGCTCTGAGCACTATGGGACTTAACCTCTGTGGTCATCAGTCCCCTAAAACTTAGAACTACTTAAACCTAACTAACCTAAAGACATCACACACATCCATGCCCGAGGCAGGATTCGAACCTGCGACCGTAGCGGTCGCGCGGTTCCAGACTGAAGCGCCTAGAACCGAACGGCCACACCGGCCGGCGATTAGGGATTAATTCTGCATTATGACAAAGGAATAACAGTGTAATCCGATGCACTCCTTGTGCTTGTAACTTATAAAATATGTATATAATTTATTTCGAGTTCTGTAGATCCATATGTGAATATATCTCTGGATATAGAATGAGTCAAAATTTTTACAAATTATTGTTTACTGCACAAGTACATTGTTCTTATCATACAAATAACAGGAACAGATTAGCTAACACGTAACTTTATATATGAGTTATCATACTTGACTTCTGAATGAATATACAGTCATACATACAGATATACATACATTTCAATTTTTAAATTACACTGTAGATAGACAAAGAAAGATGATTAAGGACATAAAGGCCACAAAAATAGATTTAAGCATACTCAGGAGGTATTATGCATTTTTTAAGATATTTTTTTATTCAGATACATGAATATTGTACAATTTTAATGCAGACAGAGTTATGAGCTACAATCCTTGTGAAGAGATTCATCGATGGAGTAGAAGGTGTTGACCAACAGGAAGTTCTTTAATTCACTCTGAAACCAATCTGTAACACTTACAAGACCGTTGATATGCCCTTGTAAGTTACTGACTGTATGAGTGCCCATGTATTTGACTCCTTTTCGAACTGATTTTAAGCTTTTATAGTCCTTACACAGACTGTTTTTGGTTTTAGTATTATAATCATGTTTTGCACTATTTTGTGTAAAAAGAGACATGTTGGAAATGACAAAGGACATCAATGAGTATATGTACCGAAAAGTAGTAGTTAGAATACCAAGTTTCTTAAAGAGGTCTCTGCACATGATGATCTGGAACTGACACCACATATAATTCTAATGACTCGTTTCTGAATTTTGAAAATGTTCTCTTTGTGAGAGGACTTTCCCCAAAAGATGATTCCATAACTCATTAGTGAATGGAAGTAGGCCAAATAAACTAACTTCTTCATTTTTAAATTACCTATTTCTGCTATCATGCGTACTGCAAATGTATCTGAACTAAAGCGTTTCATTAAGTCTAGAGTGTGAGTTTTCCAACTAAGGTTGTGGTCAATTTGTACCCCTAAAAATTTGACACTGTCTACAGCTTTAATTTCATGGTTTGAATACATTATACTTATAGGGTCGGGTATTCTTTGTGATGTACTAAACTGTATGTACTGGGTCTTGTCAAAATTCAGTGACAATCGATTTAGTGTGAACCACAAATTGATACTTTGAAATATTTCATTAGCTGATTGCTCTGCGAGATCACGGGTACTTTTTTTTTAACAAATACTTGTATCATCTGCAAATAAGACAAAATTTGCATTTTGTGACACTGCATATGGAAGGTCATTATCATATAATAGGAACAACAACGGATCTAAAATAAAGCCCTGGGGCACCCCTTGTCTGATGGTTTCATATTTTGAATGGCTATTGTTGTGTGGTAAGCCTGATACAGACACACATTGTTTTCTATTAAAAAGATAGGATGAGAACCATGAGCCTGCTACTTCTGTTATCCCATAACTTTTGTATAAGGATATCATGCTTAACACAATCAAAAGCTGTAGCCAGATCACAAAATATTCAAAGTGGTAATAACTTTTGATTTATTGATTCTAATATATCATCTGTAAAAGTGAATATAGCTTGATCAGTTGACAAACCTTTCTGAAATCCAAACTGATTGTGAATGAGAATATTTTTCTGTACTAAGTGTTCATAAAGTCTGTTGTACATAACCCTTTCAAACACTTTTGTAAATATTGCCAATAAATAAATGGGATGGAAGTTTCCACTGATGATTTGTTCTACAGAAACATGCTAGGGAAGCAAATAGTGTGAAGAAAGCAACTAATGTAATATGGTTATAAACAATATACATTTGTTATCCAATTCTTGGATCAGTAAAACTAAACAATAACTGTGTTTGTGTGTTTCTAATGTGCACTATCAAATAAGGCAAGCTGAAAGTATTGAGTTTCCCTGCACTCAGAAAGATAAGAGTTAAAGGTAAATGAACTGTCATACACTGTCTGTTGAAGCACACTAGGTTGCATGAGCATGTTACCACACTAAAAAGCAAATATAATGAACTCTCGGTCTTCTCTGTTTACATGCTATGGATTCTCAAAGAAAGTTGATGTATTATGTTTGTATAAGTACAATAGCAGGAATGCAAATGTTAAACATAGAGGACTATAAATTAGCTGACAATTCCTGTAGGTAAAATATTGAGAGCAGAGAAGTTGTTATGTATCATATTTAAATAAAGTATAACCACTATTTTCTGCTGAGGTCAACTAATGAAAGCATGTGCTTACTAATTATTGCAGCTGGTAAACTTATTTATGATTATCACAGTACATAGAATCCCATGGGGAAATTTTCTAGGAGAATAGAGTGTTAATTAGGTCCTCTAGCACAAAAAAGGCAAATGATAATCAGTGGGTATTTTAATATTTCATGAAAAATTCAAGTAAAAAACTTGTTCTTTTGTTGTTTTTCTCTCCAAAATTGCACAGGGATACAGAACTGTAATTGACAACATATTTGTAAATAAACACTTAATTGTTAATATTTATGTTTATCCATTCATGAATGGCCTTTGTGATTATGATGCACAACTAGGCATGTTTAGTAGCTTACCTTGACCACAGTAAAGTGGTATTAAGGAAAAGTTATTCATTAACCCATTCTCAGATGTTATTTTTTTTAAATATTTGTTGTAAGACTGAGATTATTTTTACTGTATATTTACAAAACATGAAGAAATATACTTGTTATAAGGTCTTGTAACATCATAACCATTAACACACAGCTCCATTGTTAATGTACACCATGAATCATTCTTCATTTATCACAAATATTTACACATACTGTAGTACTGTATGGTATATTGTAAAGTGCATATGATGATGATCACACACTGCTCATGCATGTCAACTCCACTCGCCCTATGGCTGTAATCGAAAAAACAGTTTGGTCTTTAATTATTATTATTATTATTTTTTTTTTTTTTTTTTTTTTTTTTTTTTTTTTTTTTTTTTTTTTTTTTTACATTCATTTGAAAGAATTGCGTCTCTTGGCTCAGGAGAGACCATTTTGCTTGCAAGAAATTCATTTAGAAGTAACCGAGGAACCTGAATTAAAGGAGTATAATCTTACTTGAGATAAGGGCTAATGATGGGCTGCCTGTCTTTGTTGATGACAGATGCCACTTGTCTCCTGCCCATCTTACAATGGCCATACAAGTTGCTGCAGTAGAGGTTACCACATTGGTTAAAATCACAGTATGGTTTTTACATCTTCCACCTCATGATTCGTTGGATGCAGATCCAGTGACAGAGCTCTTCTGGTCACTCCCATATGCATTCCTCCTCATGGTTAACTTCGGCGCACACAGTGTGGTGCGGGGCTTGGCTACCATTTGTTCCAGATATCAAATTATCGAGCACTTTATCCATTTTGGGGTTATGTGCCTTTTGAACTTTGGTCAATTGACACACTGTGCTACAGCTATAGGGTCATCTACACATGTCGACCTTTGTTTTTGCATCCCAGCAATTGCAGACTCATTTTAGAGGGAATTGGCCACAGATTTGCATTGCAGTGATCACCTTCCAGTGAGGATTCATCTACTGACTAGGATGGGATCTCCTTTGCAGTCAGGAGGCCTTTTAAATGATGTTTGTTTGTGAATGTCTTCACAATCTTCCACCTTACTGTGACCATTATAAAGCAACTACAGCAGACTGCGAGGAAGCTGGAAACATGGACCATTAAAACTGGTTTTAGGTTCTCACCAGAGAACACTAGGCACGTTAATTTTAACCATACCCATTGAAGTTTTAACTAATCTGAGCTCACAATGGGGACAATATTTTACGTTTTAAAGACACTGTGTGCTTTTGGACCTTCTATTTGCCTTGAAATTAACCTGGCTCTCACATCTGAAAGACCTTTATACAAAGGGCTTCAAATTGTTGAATATTTTGAAATGCCTCAGTGGAAATGTGTAAGATAACAGATCCTGCCTCTTGCAGTTTAACAGGGCATTTGCCAGATCATGGTTAGCTTACTGCAACATGCTTTATGGATGAGCCTGTGTTTTCTACCCCAAAATGTTAGACGTTGTCCCCCATGAGGGCTTATCCACTGGAGCACATCACAGTGCAGTTCAGAGTCTGTGTGAAGAGGCTGGTGAAACACTACTCTGGATTCTGCAGCACCTCTTCCTGACTTGACAGACACTGATAATCACAGTGTTGCCTCAGCCATTGACATTTAGTGTGGAGGTCCACCCCAGCTTTAAGCAGCTCTTCAGGAATTGGCCCCATGTGACCAAATAAATCAGGATACATGCTACTAACTGTCTCAAGGATCTGGATATATGAGACCACTGAATACACAGCCAGAGATGGAGCAAATTGCTGCCTTGGCGCCTTCAGATGCCCAAAGTGATTTTAAGCTTGACACCGTACAAGAAAACTTGTACCCCAGAGTATGTTTTTATGACACTGTTTTTTTTTTCAATTTTTAGTGTGTACCATAGTTTTATTGTTGTTTATACAGATGGCTCCCAGGAAGGGAATGTCCTCTGTTGTTAAACTGTTTTCCTTGGAATGATTTTCCAAGTGTGCCTTCTGGAACAATTTCACAGGCCTCACAGAACAAAGTTTCTCATCTATTCTGACTCATTCAGTGCACTAGTTACACCAGTTCATTCAGCTCATCCATGACTCCTTAAACCAGCTACAACACTCAGGCAAAGTGGTAATGTTTTTCTGGGTACCTGGACACATCAGGATATAGTGAAATGGGTTGAGGTTCGGTTGTTTGGTGAAGGAGACCAGACGGCAAGGTCATTGGTCTCTTTGGATTAGGGAAGGATGGAGAAGGAAGTTGGCCGTGCCCTGTCAGAGGAACCATGCCGGCATTTGCCTGGAGTGATTTAGGGAAATCACGGAAAACCTAAATCAGGATGGCCGGACATGGGATTGAACCGTCGTCCTCCCAAATGCGAGTCCAGTGTCTAACCACTGCGCCACCTCGCTCGGCATATAGTGAAATGACATAGCCGACAAAGCACTCAAAGAAACTTGTCAAGATGGTGTTTTATGTAGATGTGCCATCCCCTTGCATGCCATCATTTCATTATCTGACAGACAAATCATGCATCATTATGAAACTGAATAGTTGGAGGTCGTGGAAAACAAACTTATCACTCAAATTGACCACACAGCCATGGTGGACTACATGCCAACCTCACTGACAACAGGAAGTGCTGCTCACCAGACTGCACATATGACATAGCCTTTTATCCCACAGTTTCTTCCTCCTGCCAGAGGATCAACCACTACTTGAGATTTGTGGTGTGCTACTTTTAGTTCAGCATATTTTGTCTACATGTGTCTTCCATACTGACATCAGGGCAGTCTTCGGTTTGGCTGGAGATGTGCCCACCATCCTCACTGACACTGACACCAATGTTACATAGGTTCTGAAATTTTGTCAACTGTTGGGCCTCATCTCTAAATTACTGAGGAAGGTAGGTGGATTTTAATGCATAATAAATTACTCTACATGTGGGGACAGCCTAGTTCCCACGCCCGCCCCCTCGCACCATACCCCCATGTGAACGGCATGTTGACTATTCGTCACCGTGCTGATGGACATGATGCTGAGTGCCCCTCATCCAAAATCATCTGTCATGAAAGGTTGACAAGGAGTCAACATTTTTTCATCAGCCCATTTCATTGCAAGAATATTGTTTGATGATGTATACGTTAGTTTCCCTCTTCCTCAGGTTAGTTCCACCGAACATGGGTGACATACTTTTCCTTGTTGGTGACAGTTTGGCAGCATGAGTGTTCCTGTCTAGCAGTTCCCTGAATAAGTTGAGAAAGCTGTACCAGTTGTCAATAGTTCTCCACTCCCCAATTGCACAATTTGAGCACAATAGTTCCCTTTTTGGAAATTTGGCAGTCATGCCACCACTTTCTCTCTTCTTTCCCGTATATGTCTTTAGATTATAGTAGTAAGTAATCTCTGTAGAATGTACTTCATTTTTCTTCATCTGGGTCTCTTTGATGTGCACACACACACAC
The DNA here is from genome assembly GCF_021461385.2 of Schistocerca piceifrons. Classification (NCBI taxonomy): domain Eukaryota; kingdom Metazoa; phylum Arthropoda; class Insecta; order Orthoptera; family Acrididae; genus Schistocerca; species Schistocerca piceifrons. The sequence goes on from NC_060149.1 coordinate 578,941,365, forward strand.
ACACACACACACACACACACACACACACACACACACACACACACACACCTCCGAATTGTGTAGCAGCGGTGAATCTTCCTCAGTTTAGTGTGTGCATTTTGGCAAGTTAGTAGGAAAGTGCAAATATCTAGAGGTCACCTTGAATCTTCTCAGTAACATTGTTTTAGCAAAGATTGGAGCCTCAATAATTTTTCTTTTTTACCAGGTGTCATTTTTAAATCGTTTTGCTGTTAGTGAAATGAGGATGCAGAGAGCAAAATGTGCCTCAAATTCATCAACTGTTACAGGAAACCAACATTCTTTGTCACTACTTGAATTGGTAGCCAGTGTTTTTAGTACATAAGAGTTTGATTCTATTCCAACAAAATCATGACTATTGTTAGAAATTCCTTTGTTAACAATTCATTGGTGACTTGAAGCTCTGTAGAATTTTATCGTAGATGCCATAGAACCATTGCTCCCATTTCGAATGTCACAGAGCAAACACTAATTTTAGATGGGTAACTAAATTGTTGCAGCCGCAGTGAATTGCTTTTGCAAAGTCCATAGCATCTTTTGTTGTCATATTGGCACATGTTTCTTTTGTCACCCCACTGGTTTCCCAGTTGTCCAAAACGCTACCATTTTTCTCACTGTATGATGTATAGTTTGCAGTGGCGTAATCTGTATCACTACTTGAATCACTTAAATCACTTCCTTCCAAGAAGCACCAAATTCTCACAGTTTCTGCTTTGTTGGGGTCCAGCATGTTGTCATTCAGGTGGCACACAGATCGCAGACTAAATACATGTAGGCTCGAATTAATGCCTCAATTTCAAAAACATACCTCTAGTGCCATCTAGCATTGTGGCTGCAGAACTATTACAGAAAACAGCAAGGTACAGAAGAGTCAGATGTTGCATCTACAGCATGGTGTAGCTGTCATTGTATTGCAGTACATGGAACTGCTACGACACCTGTACCCATCGTAATATGTGAATGAGTTAATGAACAACAGACACCATGTGTCATGCATGTAATGATTTTTTAGGTCACACATCCCTTCATCCAGTCCAGAGAATAATAGCTAGGAGACTCTGAAGTATAATAATGTCGCCCCCAAGTGAAACTATTAAATTACCAATGATCAACTGCTGAAGAATTCACTACAAAGTGCCAAGAGCTTATAACACTTCTAAAATGTAGTGGAGCTCAAATAATCATAGGTACATAAAGTTGGCTAAAACCTGAAATTGGTTCTTTTAGTGTAAATGTAAGTGTGTATTGGAGGTTGCACTAAAGGGAAACTGAGGTGGTGTATTTGTTGCAGTAGATAAGAAACTTGAATCCAATTAAATCTACATGTCAGAGTGTTTGGCCAAAGATAGTATCAAGCAAGGGCATCAGTGTATACTTGGACCCTTCTATTGACCACCATACTCAACTCTAGGGATAACTGAAAACCTTAGAGAAAAACTCAACTTGCAAGTACATATTTCCCAATCATACTGTCATCGTGGGAGAGTTCAATCGTGACAGTTGTTTTGTATAATTGCAGTTTTTGGAGTAGGCAGCTCACAGGTCTATGCCATTCATCTGTATGTCCAACACTCCAGTACAGACGGACCTACTCTCATTACTGAGGACAGCTGAGCACCATTCCACTCTCCACATGACAACATTCTCTGCAGTAATACTACATTCTTTCTCCAGAACTACATACACTACAGGAAAAAAATAAATGCACCCCCTCAATGAAAAGGTCATTTTACTAACAATTGAGGAGATAGATAGTTCATCATTGTAGAAGTACATGTTAAAAAATTCAGCACATATGAGACACACTTCACAGTAAAGAATGCCCAAACAGTAACATCAATACAGTGTATACCTCTCTGGCAGAAACACAGGAGTGTAATCTCCCATGCAAATGACCATCCTGCGATAGATTACCCCAAGCATCTTGTGCTTTTTCTTGCAATTTGGCAATTATTGTTACAGGCTCTGGAGAATGAGTAAGTTCCCTCTTCGTTGTATCCCATACATATTAAATGGGTGAGAGATCTGGTGATCTTGCTGGCCAGGGCAGCCATATGTGTATGTGCTTTGTCCTGCTGGAAAAGCACATCACCATCCTTTTGAAGAAGTGGCAGTAGCATGGTGATAACTGGCTTCACAGTATAGTAGGCACTGATTACTTTACCCTTCTGAAACAAAAAATGTGACTGCAACTTGGAACTGATGGTTCCCCACATCATGAAGTCTGTGATGGTACCTGAGTGTCATGGGCAGATGCACTCTGGATGAGCAAATGCACTCTGGAATAGGCAACTCACAGGTCTATGCCATACATGTGTATGCCCAACAGTTCCGTACATACAAACCTACTCTCATCACTGAAGCGCCATTCCAATCTGTGTTTAACTCTCACCAGAGTAGCTTTGCTTGGCTGTGTTGTAGTCACCTGGCCAGAGGCACACGTGATCTTAATCATGCTGCAAGCGGACTATTCCTGATAATGCAGCGTGTGCAACATGTGCTTGGATTTCATCCCTGGATGATGTTTGATGACCACCACTGCTTGTACAATGCATTGACCTTGATGTGTGTCTACACAATGTGGACATTCAGACACCGATCTGCAGATGTGGGAGTTCTCAGCAGACCACTCCTGAAAGCAGCAACACACCACCAATACGCTGTGCCCTACATTTGTGGCAATCTGGTGATACGTCTGTCCAGCTTCCCACAGGCCTGTAATGCAATACTGTTCAAATGGCAAGCTGTTCAGTGGGATTATGTACTCTTTGGTGGGGCATGATTGTACCCTATATTGAATGCTGCAAACAAGTTTCACCTCTGAACTCAGCACAATTACTGCCTGGAGAGTCATCACAGAGAGTACACAGACAGATCTTCTGAACGTCATCTGATCACCAATGACCATGACAAATGAATCACCAACTGAAACTGACTTCTTTGAGGATGTCAGTATGGAAACTGGTATCAGTGACCATTAGGCAGTTGCAGCAACAGTGAGTACCAAAATGCAAAGGGCAATGAAAACAAGTAGAAAAATCTACATGTTCTGTAAATTAACAAAGAGGTATTATTGTCATATCCGGATTATGAACTTGAACCCCTTACTTCTGCGTGGGAGCATGTGGAGAAATCATGGCTGTACTTTAGAACAACAGTTGAGCAATCACCAGATACATATGTACTCAGTAGAACAGTAAGTGATAGGATATACCCTCCATGCTATCAGTCTCTGTAAAGAAATTTCAAGAGAATCTGTTACTATTGCATAATATGTGTAAAATAAAGTACAGACCTATGGATTGAAGATTGCTAAATTAAACCCATTAGGCTGTCAAAAGGGCAACATCTGAAGTGTTCAGTGACTACTATATGAGAATACTGTGGAAAGATCTCTGACAAAACCCAAATAAATGCCTGTCGTACATAATAGCTGTTAGTGGTACCAGAGTGTCCAGAAACTCATAGATCACACAGTAACTTGAAGTGGGAATGGCAAAGCAAAAGCAGAAATGCTTAACTCCATTTGAAAGTGTTCCCCTTTTTAAAGAAAATCTAGGAATATTGCTCCAGTTTAATTTGTGCAGAACTGCAAAGATGAGCGATTAACATATCAGTGTCAGTGAATTGAGAAGCAGCTAAAATCATTAAAATTGGCAAAAAGCTATTGAGCTCAGTGTAATCCTAGTCAGATTCTACATGGAATTTACCAATCAGATAGTCCATTTGTTAATCATAATGCAATGTAGATCCCTCGAACAAATAACTGCACCTGTACGTGGAAGAGAAAAGGGGTCGCATCAATCTACAAGAATGGTTGCAGACATGATCCACAGAAACAGCATCCAATATGTTTGATATCCATCTATTGTAGAATATTAGAACATATTGGGAACTCAGACTAATGAAGTATCTCAAGCGGAATGTTCTGCACCATTCCAACCAGCACGGATTCAAAAACATTGGTCTTGTGAAACCTGACTTTTGCTTTTCTCACATGGCATTGTTAAAGTGATGGATCAGGTAGTCAGGTGGAAAAGAATTTCTTGACTTCTCAAAAGCATATGAATTACACCACATTAATGCTTATTTTAAAAAGTATGATCACATGGATTATCAAACAAAATTTGTGAGTGGATTGAGGGTTTCTTGGTAGGTAGAATGCAGCATGTTATGTTGAATTGAGGGTCAACAGGTGGAGAAGTAACTTTAGGCAAGCACCAAGGAAGTGTTGCTGTTAACACTTTAACTGCTGTTGTTGAGTTAACTTGTTATGTTTTGCCACTCACTAGATGGTGAGGACATGTTTAAAAGGTGGCCCCCAGGCTTTCCTTAAGCACAATCTTTCTATTTATGCAACCTGTTTTGCCAACTTCTAACTGCTGTGGATGAGTTACTTCCATATCTTGGTGGATACAAAAGATTAGACTATTTATCATACAAAATACGTTCCTCTTTGCATGCTATCATTTCCAAAAATTCCTGTTTTGATATTTTGATGCTTTTGCAAAATATGGCAATTGTTATGATGCATGATTTCCGATGAAGGGACAGAAATGAGCGTGTCATGCTCGACTGTTCAGCGGATACAAAAACCAATCACTAAAGAACAAAATTAGATTTTGTTCTGCTCTCAGTTTTAAATAAAACTTCGAAATTCTACCTACATTTCAAGTGCAGCAAAGTTCATGCAATGCGTTTTTATCTCTGCAAACACTTTAAAATTTTGAGTAATGTTTTATTTCGATTTGATGTGGCACAATAACTGTGACAAATAACTAAAAGAAATTGAGCCCTATATCGAGTGAAGGTATCAGACAATAAGATGTGTAAAAATCAGATTTTTTCGCCAAATACTTTTCTTAAAATCGGATGATAATTATTTCATAGTGGCCGGAACACTGTTCCTCAGCACAGGTAGCAGCATTTGGCAAGCATACAGCAACAAAAAAACACACTCTGCACAGAATGCAGTGACACATCTATAGCAGCAAAAGGGTTAATGTTTTATATTAATGACCTGGCAGGTCTTATATATTGTGTTGTGAGCAGTCAATTGCAATTAGAAAACAATAACATTAAAAAATATAGTACTAGAGGGGTCACTAACCCTTGAGTGTGTGTGTGTGTGTGTGTGTGTGTGTGTGTGTGTGTGTGTGATTGAAAACTGATAAGTATAAATTATTATATATGAAAAAATAAAGGTAGCTGAACAGTGTCACGTAAAAGCAGCACGTTGCTATATTTTTCGCTGAGTTAATGCCTTGGAACTGAAAACTGACTCATTTGATGGAGCAAGAGATCACAGATGTGGTTCATGGGACTTGAAAATGACTGTACTTTGTGTCAAAATATTTTGCCCTTTATGGTGAAAGTATTCTGTGACTAAATCAATATACAGGTTGTACTGGAATTACAACAATTGGTCCCTTGTTTTGGGAAAGCTTAATTTCATTAATTTATTTCTGGTTTCAAATAAGATTTATTGATGGTTGTAATTTGACATTGGCTGTTCCATGTAAGCATGTGTTTGATTTCCTTGCTAATACAAAAAATTATGATTTTGGTAAGTGAGCTCATACTGAAAAGATGGCGTGCACCATCATATGATGTACCTTCATTTTATGTAAACCTTCAGAAAATTGTCAAGCAGCCATTGTAAAGAAAGAAAATCTTTTCAACACCTGTGTCTGTTAGTTCTTGTTACTATACAATCTGAATTGGATATAAAATTTAAATCTTACATTCTCTGTGAAATGTACAATTTGCAGGACTGGCCTTTGTTAAGGTATTTCATGTGATTATGAGCATGTAAACTGTAGTTAATCTATATGTGGAGAGGGGGTAGTCTGCAAGCAGAATGGCCATTAAAGTGGAAACAAAGTTCTGGCTTGATAAATGAAACACAACAATTTATAAATAGATGTGTTAACAGGGTTTTGCGGTTAAATGTGGTCAATGGGAGCATGGTTCATCTAAGTGCAAGTGCAGTAATGTATTATATAGAGAGAAATTCAATGCTGCAGCATTAAGACTTAATCAAAATAGAGAAATTTGGAAGGTATGGTTTGATGGCTGCAAAAGTGTGGGATGTGGATGTTAATGTATAGGTATCTGGCACAAAATAGTGGCAGGAGGCTACATGCAAATGGTGTAGGTATGGTAGGGAGGGAAAGAAGGAAGTGGTTGGTGGCTTGATATATTATGAAGTTAGACTGTGCATAGTAGGTGGAAAACTTTGGTAATGTAAATCAGAATGAATAAAATTAGGCAAAACTGATCTAGAATGTTGTGAATCGCCGATCATTCAAAGTACTGCCGCGTAGTTACACGTGTCCTCTACATGCGGCGCTGTCTGCCAGCCATGCAGCAGCAGTGCCACCCAAGCAGGCAGCCAGCCAGCCAGCGGTCGCTAGACTCAGACTCAGTTATGATTTGACTGTTAAAGTGTACACACGTTTTACTCTGTTTACTTGATCTGTGACTTTCATGTATTGCATCTTCCTTGAAATATATTTGTTCGACTTGAAGTTATAAAAATTGGCGACGAGGTAGTGATTTTTCTTTTCCATCGTTGACCCACATGTTTCTATGGCTACTTTAGAGCAACTGTTGCAAGGTCTCATAGAACAGCAAACGCTTCTCACAAATGCGATTCGTGATTTCGTCGCGGCATCAAACGTGGGGCGTCTCTTGTCGTTGTATCTACCTCCTTTTCCTCCTTACGATGAGACGGCGGAAGACTGATCTGATTATGAAAAACGTCTTCGACAGCACTTCTTGGCATTTCATGTCGCGGATGAACAAACATGTAAGTCTCTGTTCCTTTCATGAATTACACCTCAAATGTATCGGTCGTTGTCACAATTGGCTCCTTTGAAAGATCGGCAAGTCACAACACAGAATTTTGTTTCTGAAAATAGTTTGAGTCTAGAAATAACACATTTCCTTGTGTGCAATTTTTTGTTCTGCTCTACCTCTGCTAGTTTCAGAAGATGGGTTTCTGATTGTAGGATCCCAGGAAGTAGCAGCTGATGAAGACTCCATGGCATTAGTAAAGAAAAGTAAGCAGTACTAATTTTTTTTTGTACCTGGTGTAGTTTCTAGTACTATCATGCATGCAATCACATATTTTACATTATGTTTACTAGTTTAAAAACATTAATTTTTCTGTTTTTTGTCTGTCTGTAGCACTTGTAGGAGCTCTAATAGTACTGGCAAGTTCAGGTGCTCTGTCTGAAGCAGGTAAGATCTCAAGATGTTTGTTTTGGAACTAGTTTGAAGTCTTGAAACAATACATTACCTGAATCAACTTTCAGGTGTAACCTTATGCTTCCTAGTTCCAAAAGATTATTTTCTGATTCCAGTGGAACAGTTTGCTGTGACAGCAGAAGCTTTCCTTGCTAGACGTAGAAGTCAGAGAATCACCAAGTCTGTAGAAATGGAGTAGTATTGGAATCGAACAATTCTGTCACTACATCTGACAATCAAGCTTTTTTTTCCCACTGAAAACTTTTTAAAACTGATGATCAAGAAATACATGCCCGATGTTTAATACAATCAGTAATAATTTTGTTATGAATAATCTTTTGTCAATAATATTCAGAGATTTGATGGGGATTATAGAGTGTTACATTACAAAGTGATGAGGACAGTGTTTAGACTTATCACTACACAGCTGTTCAATGTGTGTGTGTGTGTTTTGAGTAGAAGTGGACATTATGAATAAGCAGCTATCAGCAACATGTGCTCTTTCTTGATACAACAAGTTAAAATGATGGTAATAAAAATGTACTTCTCATCTTTCCTTTCATTCCTAATAATAAAGGCAATGACTGATGCATGTAGTTCTAAATGTAAACATTTACTAACCTCTAATAGCAAGAGTATCGCCACATTCTGTATTTCAGTTGGTAAATTATACATTCTAGCAGTAAAAACATTAAAAAGTACTTTTTATAAATGTCCAGATTTTGGGCATTTAAAACCGATTTGGGCAAATTCTCAGGCAAATGCCCATTTATAAATATCCTGCCCACTTGGCATTTGCCTAGCCCACATCACTAGGGAGAGTACTAGGGAAATGCTAACAGACTACACAGGAGACTCCATACAACACACTCTTACAACCCAGAAGTTTTGTTTAAGTGTGTGGGATCCATACAAATAGGAATACTGGGGGATATTGAACAGATACAAACAAGGACAGCACGGATGGTCACAGATTTCTATGACCCATGGGAATGTATCACTAAGAAGCTGAATGAAATGAACTGGTATGCACTTCAATACATGCATGCATGTGCCCTAGTGCGCGCGCGCACACACACACACACACACACACACACACACACACACACACACACACACACACACACACCCAGGATGTCCACAATTCTTTTGTGGATACATGTGTGGCAAGCACGGGACCCCGAGGTATTGCAGCTGTCTTTCCTTTCCTGGCTCCATTGCTTCCTTTACCACATCCCTCCCCATCCTCGATCCTTCCCCCCCCCCCCCCCCCCCTTCTCACCAGTTGTCTTCTGTCTTCAAGACACAAAGCTACATGAAACTTAAAACTGTGTGCCAGACCAAGACTCGAACTCGGGACCCTTGCCCTTCGCGGGCAAGTGCTCTACCGTTTGAGCTACCCAAGCACGACTCACGACCCGTCTTCACAGCTTCAATTTTGTGAGTACCTCATCTCCTACCTTCCTTAGATGGTTGAGCACTTGCCTGCGAAAGACAAAGGTCCCGAGTTCGAGTCTTGGTCCGGCACACAGTTTTAGTCTGTCAGGAAGTTTCATATCAGCGCACAATCTGCTGCAGAGTGAAAATCTAATTCTGGGAACAAAGCTACATCCCTATGATCGCCTTTTCTTCCTTCTTTTCCAATCGGTCTGGTTTGATCTCCCCTCTGTTGATGGCACTCTGGTACATGGGGTCTTATGATTTTTCTTCATGATACTGTCTATTATCACCCAACCCCCTTAAATAGTTCCTTCCAAGTTGTCACTGTACATCTTTCCCTTTCCAGATACACCTTCTCTCTTTGTACCTTATACATTCCATCGTCCACACAAATGCTGAGAGCCGATCTCCTTCCTCTCCTTGGTCAGCTCCTGCCCCCCTATTTGCTGGTTGAGGACTTCAATGCCCACCACCCACTTTGGGATCTCCACGTCCTTGTCCACGAGGCTCCCTGTTGATTGACCTCTTCCACCAAGCAGATTTTGTTTGCCTCAACACTGGGGAAGCTACATTTTTGTATGCCTCCACGTCACACTTCTCTCATTTGGACCGTTTGGTCAGTACTGTTCAGCTAGCTCGGCAGTTTGAATGGTTCGCTGCTCGGCACTTTGAATGGTTCACTCTTGCTGATACACACTCGAAAGACCATTTTCCATGTGTCCTTTCATTACAGCCACAACTGCCATCTATGCGCTCAAGATGCTGGAAGTTTTCCCAAGCTGACTGGACATTTTTCTCCTCTCTAGCGACATTGAATGACTATCAATTTCCTGGCATCGATGATCAGGGCACTCATGTTACGGAAGTTATTCTTACAGCCGCAGAACGTTCAGTACCGCGTACCCCCTCTATGCCCTGGCGCCCCCCTGTTCCTTGGTGGAACGAGACGTGCTGTGATGCAATACGCGAGCAGTGATGGGCTCTTTGTGTTTTCCGTCACCATCCTGTGTTGGCCAACTGTGTCCGCTATAAGCAGTTAACGTGTGTGAAGCTGTCGCATCATCTGCAATAACAAGGAGGCAAGCTGGGACTGGGACTTCTTTACCAGCTCCTTTAACACCTTCACTCCCTCCTCTGTAGTTTGGAGTCACATTCAATGGTTATCCGGCACATCTAGTTTCTCCCCAATCTCTGGGCTAACTGTCGCACATGATACCTTACTGGACCCAGTCGCAATTTCTAGCTCATTGGGTCAACACTTTGCTGAGATTTCGAGCTCTTCAAATTACCTGCCAGTCTTTCTCCCGAAGAAACGAGCAACGGAAGTGCGACCTCTTGCTTTCTCCTCTCAAAATAGCAAAAACTATAATACTGTTTCCTCTATGTGGGAACTCGAACACGCACTCTCTTTTTCTCGTTCTTCCGCCCCAGGACCGGATGGCATCCATGTCCAAATGTTGCCGCATTTGTCATATTGTAGTCTCTGTTACCTCCTTCACCTTTATAACCCAATTTGGACCGACAGTACCTTTCCCAGAAGATGGCGGGAAGCTATTGTCATTCCTGTTCCGAAACCTGGAAAGGACAAACAACTCCCCTTTAGCTATCGCCCCATATCTCTCACAAGTAGTGTATGTAAGGTTTGGGAGCGTATGGTGAATTGTCTTTTAGGCTGGTGGCTGGAATCCCAAAACCTTTTAACATCTGCCCAATGCGGTTTCAAAAAGCATCATTCTGCAGTTGACCATCTTGTTGCTCTCCACTTACATCATGAACAATCTTCTCAGGAAACGCCAAAAGGTAGCAATATTTTTTGATCTGGAGAGGGCATATGATACCTGTTGGCAGAAGGGCATCCTCTGCACACTGTTCTCTTGAGGCTTTCGAGGACGGCTACCCATTTTTAGTCGTGAATTTATGACAGAGCGCACATTTAAGGTGTGGATGAATACTACTCTCTCCCATACTTTCTCCCAAGAAAACAGAGTGCTGCAGGGCTCGGTGTTGTACTGTTTGCCATCGCCATAAATCCAATTATGGATTGTCTCCTTCCCGATGTCTCGGGCACCCTTTTCGAGGATGATTTTACCGTCTACTACAGCTGTCAACAAAGCAGGCTTCTTGAGCGATGTCTTCAAGGATGTCTCGATTGCCTCCACTCATGGAGCATCGAAACTGGCTTCCGCTTTTCTCCCAGTAAGACCTCCTGTGTAAATTTTTGGCGTCATATGAAGTTTCCTCCACCTTCCATACATCTATGCCCTGTCAACCTTCTGTTTGCAGACGTCGCCAAATTCTTGGGCCATATGTTTGACAGAAAACTGTGCTGGTCTTCTCACATTTCATATCTTTCAGCCCGCTGTCTGCGATCCCTCATCACCCTCCGTGTTCTGAGTGGTACCTCCTGGGGAGCGGACTGAGTGGTCCTCCTCTGCCTATACGCGCCTTAGTGTGCTCGAAATTGGACTATGAGAGCATAGTTTACTCCTCTGCACAGCCGTCTATTCTTCGGCGTCTCGACTCTGTCCACCACCGTGGATTGCGTTTAGCGTCTGGAGCTTTTTACACCAGCTCTGTGGAGAGCCTTTATGCTGAGACTGCTGAATCTCCACTGTCCAATCGGCAAGCAGTCCTACTGAGTTGTTACACTACTCATCTGTCTTCCAAGCCTGCTCATGTGACCCATGTCCTTTTTTTCGACTCCTCGTTGGATTTAGTACATGCAGGCCACCCTTCCTCTGTACTATCACCGGGAGTCCATTTCCGTCAACTGCTGCGATCTTTCCATTCATTTTCCTAAAACTTACTTGACAAATATGGGTATGGTGCCACCTTGGCTTCATCCCCGGACCTGCCTGCTCCATGACCTTTGTCAGCTTCCCAAGGATAGTACCTCCCCTATAGTGTATCGTCATGCATTAGCTGCTCTGTGCGCACAAATGGAAGATGCCACATTTATTTACACTGATGGCTAAACCACATTTGGTGTTGGGAGTGCCTATATTGTTGGCGACACCCCTAATAGATTTCCAGTTCCTGACCAGGGTTTGGTTTTTACTGTGGAGCTTTACGCTGTTCTCCAGGCTGTCGAATACATCTATCGCCAGAAGCGGCTACAGTATATTATCTGCTCGGATTTGCTCAGTTCTCTCCTCAACCTCCAAGCTCTTTAACCTGTCCACCCTCTGGTCCACCAGATTCATGACTGCCTACACTTGTTCCACTTGGGGGGCATCTCTGGCATTCCTCTGGATCCCAGGGCATGTTGGAAAATGCAAAAACGAGGCAGCCAATACAGCGGTCAAGGTTCCAGTCTCTCTTCCTTGGCCCACTGTTCGCATGGTTTCCTTAGCCAATCTACAGAGCGTTTTATGTCACTGTGTTGCTCTTTTATGGCACACAAATTGGTGTATGCTTCCCGATAATAAATTATGGGACATAAAACCTCTTCCCTGTGCTTGGACCTCTTCTTCCCGGCCTCGTCGTCAGGAGGAATTTTAACTAGAGTCCAGATGGGCACTGTCTGTTTAGCCATCGACATCTTTTAAGTCACAATCCTGACCCACTTTGTACCCACCGCTCTCAACCATGGATGGTGAGACACCTTTTACTTCAATGCTCCTATTTTAATATGCCATATGCCCGGTTACAGCTGTCGTGTGATATATCTTCCTTTTTAGCAGATGACACACGCTCAGCCAGTTGAGTCCTTGAGTTTATCATTGTCAGTGAGATGACATCAGTCATTTGAAGCTTTTTTTTTTGGGGGGGGGGGGGGGGACAACACCCGCCCCCCTCTTCAATAGTAGTTTCCCTCCTTTTTGAGTTTTGCTCCCATTGCTACTGATTTAACATTCGATTTTTTACCCTTCCGTAAGCCACAGAATGGGTGCTTATGACTGTAGCAGTAAAACCGTAACAAAAAATTAAAAAAAAAGGGCACACACACACACACACACACACACACACACACACACACACACACACACACAGGATGGAGAAAAATTGTCACGAAATTTGAACCCTGGATAGCTGATGCCAGTAAGAACTAAAATTACTAATGTTGTGTAGGTTGACAACGCACAATTTTTAAACTATGAAAACTTGGCGCCACATGCTCCGATTGGCCACGGGGTTGCCCTGTTGCCAGATGCTCTGGACAATGCGTGACATGAATGCTTTGCCTGGCGGAGATTGCAATGCATATGAGGTGGCCCGCAAGCTCAGTGGTAGTGCACCAGCCTTCCACTCTGCGGGCCTGGGGGTGAATCTGCCTCCTTTGTAGTTTCATGATAAGACATACTGGGAACAAACCAGTCAACAGCTCTTAGTTTGCATACAGAAATCTTCTAAAAATTGTATTGGCCCTGAAAATGGCCTTTTTTGTAGCTAGCACATTGTTTACTTAAAGCAGGTGCTCAAACTGGCAACCCTCTAACACGACACAAGCTTGGTAACATGGAACAGCATTCACATGTGGGTGGGTGAACTAGAATCTTGAAGAATCCCCACAGGAAAAAGTCTGTTGGCGTGAGGTCTCTTGTTTGCGGGGGCCATGCCCTATGAGCACCTCTGCCATTGACCCAGCTGTCAAAGAGTACATCTAAATATTCTTGCACAGCACAAATGTTACGTGTGGGCGCCCCATCATGCTGCAACCACATGCATAGCTGTATGTCCAGGGGAACATCTGCCAGCAGGCCGGGTAGAGTTTCTTGCAAAAAGTAAAACTAATTTGCCCCCAGTAAGTCGACGAGATAGACGGACCAGGCCAGTCAGGTGGTCTCACACAATGCCTACCCAAATGTTGAGTGAAAATTGTTCCTGGTGTCTGCGGACATACGTGATGTGAGGTTTTCCCTTTGCCCAGTAATGAACGTTTCGAGTGTTGTAAAGGCCATCCTGATGGAAGGTGCACTCACCAGTTAACAACACAATGGGAGGGAAGTCGGTATCTTGTGCAACACATTGCAGAAACCACCGGCAAAGCCCTAGCCTGTGTTCATAGTCCACACCGGCTTTAGGTCTTTGACAGGGTGAAAGCTAAGTGGATGCTGGCCATCATCCTTCAAAACCTCCCCGACTTACAGATGAGTGATCCCCATGTGATGTCCAACCGCTTGAGTACTTGTAGGTGCTTCCTCAAAGGGCTCAAGAACAGTCTCTTCAAATGTAGCATCCCGTCATGTTCAAGGTCTTCCAGCATCAACATGATGTTCCACTAATGAACCGGTTTCACCGTTGCCGGTGAATTGTTGTAAATGTTTGCGGGTGTGGGTGGCACCCTGATGGATACCGTTCCTCATACAACCTTCAAGCTTCATGTGCATTACCATTGGCTAGTCCATAGACAAAAACCATATCTCATTGTTCTTCAAATGAATACTGTGCCGCCATGCTTACTGTATGACTAATTCGCAGGTGACGTGTGTGTGCTCTGTACCGAAGCTTACATCTGAATGCCTCTGATGTGAGGTGGAGACAAACAACAAGATCTATTCGACACATGTGCATATCACATTGGGGCAGAGATGGGTAGAGGGATGTTTGTATGTGTGAACCGACAACCATAGCGGTGCCCATCAACTGACGAATGGCAACAGGGGAATCCCACGGCCAATCGGAGCACGTAGCGCCAAGTTCATGTAGTTTAAAAATGCTGCATTGTCAACATTCACAACATCAGTAATTTTGGCTCCTACTGGCATCAGCTATCCAGTGTTAAAATTTTGTGACACAGTATATATATGTAAAAAAATCAGCTTCAAGTCATGAATCTATGATAATGTTACAGCCTCCCACTTATCGCTACCACAGGGGTTGTGAAGAGATAATTACAACATGCATGGAGGCATCTGAACTATGAATCTTCCCATGCTCCATACATGAGCAGACATTTGCAAACTATAGATGAAGATGTGATGAATCACTGGTAAATTACTATTCACATTCAGTCTGCATTTAAAATATCTCTGACATTGAGATATTTTGGACAGAACACATGGAAATTATAAAATGCAGCTATACTATAGGTGCTCTTGAGTGACACAAGCAGATGAACTAAGAAGATTCATTACAGCTGACAAGATTAACTGCACTGACTGTAAAGAGGGTAGAAGCACAAGGCATAGTAAGTATGGATGGGCACTATTCGGACAAAATACTATCTAGCTACCAAATTATTAAAACAATTACATCAATGAAACAAATTTGAGACTGCATGAATCACTGGTAAAGGGATTATTTATCTTTTTGAGTACAAATAATTATTTGATTTATTATTCATAAATTCAATAATGAGAAACATAGAACACCATTGTATGATCTATGTTTAATTCTTGTTCAGAATTCTATAACTAGTTTTTGTTCCCTTGGATGACGGCATTTTTTACTTGATAAATAACTTACTAATGGTTTGAACAGAAATGTGCCTTGGTAGATCAGTGAGTTAAGCCCCAGATTACAAAGCTATAGGTTTCGATTTCTTTACAAAGCTATAGGTTTCGAATTCTGTATTCCATTGGGCCTACAGTCTTTTTTACCACCCTTCTACAGCAACTACACTTAGCACAGAAATGCTTTAGCCATGATTAAAAAATAAGTTCATCTGTACTACTGACCATGACCAAAGGAAGTTTACAACAAACTACAGACATATAACAGCCAAAGAAATGTTCAGAAAACTGAGTCACAGGTTTCAAGTGGTATGAAGCAAAAAGAAAATTTACTTACGACTTGATTTTGGAGGTAGAACTAATATGAGATTATAATGAATTATTTACAAAAACTTATAGTGCAAGTGATGACATCTCAATGTTTGCTGAAGAAGATTATGGCTTGAAAGTCTTATAATGTTATCCTGAAATAAAGATGGTTTTAGGAGATAGACTACACTGACACTGATATCTTCTTTATACATGCAGATTATGTTTTCTTTAGTTGCAATGTTTTTCCTTTAGGGTGCATAAATAACTGAGGTCAAAGTGCCCATAGCATAACCTTGGAATACCAATAAGTAAAGGAAGTTAAAAGTGATTATATACTAAGCCCAGTTGATGAAAGGAAAGAGAGCTAAGAACAAGGACTTCCGTTGCACAAAGATCCACAATATATGCGTACAGATGGCGGACACAGTTAACCAAAGATTAAATACTCCTCGCCATATTGCTACCATAGATAAAAAATAAAAAGTGCTCGAAAGCTTGTGTGTCATCCACTAAAACACCTGATAACTCAGACAGCAAACATACACAGGAATGTAAGCAGTTCGGAAAAAGGGCATTAGGTCAGGAAATGTTGAACCGTCAAAGGTTGATGATGATGAGCACAAAGTGGTGGGGATCACCACTTAACAAATGGAGATGGTTAAAATGACAGTGCCCAATGCACAATCTAGCTGAAATGATCTCCTAGCAAAGAGAGGGCCAAGAAGAGGTTGACCAAGGCATTGGGAGAGGTTTAATTTCGCAGAAGTTCTTCCTGTGAAGAGAAGACCAGTGGTGATGTCCAAGTGATACCAATTGCTGACAGATGGCAACATGGAGATCATCTAAAGATATAGAAGAGCTAGCAGGAAAGGGTAAGAGGAGTGCAGCCTTGTCAGCAGCCTCATTTCCCATCAGACTGACATGGCTAGAAACCCACATGAACATTATGGTGTCTCCCTCAACAACAAACAAGTGGAAAGTGCCTTGGACACATTGCACTGAGGGATGGACTATATTCAACACACAGAGGCACTGAGAGAATTGGAGCATACAACACAAATGAAAAGCCTGTGTTGCCAGATTTTTTTGGGTTGCCTGATAGATGGTGAAGAGCTCTTCTGTAAAAATCAAGTACTGTTCTGGAAACTGGTACTGGAAATGGTCTGTGCCAATGACAAAGGCACACCCAAAACCACAGTTGGTCTTAGAGCCATGCACACAAAGGAGCTGTCACTATGTTGTCTGCGAAGGTTGAGAAACTTACATGATATATTGAATCTGGAATAGCACCCTTGGGAAGTGAAAAAAGTCTGAGAAGAACATGTGTTGCCACACAAACCCAATGCAGTGAAGAGTTCACACCTATTGGGAATGTGGAAGGTAGTGTAAAGTTGAGCTCCCATAGTAGACTCTCAACCGACCTCGTGCAAAAGGTACCAGTGTCCAAATGTATTCCTCAGTGGTGGTTTTTGTTAGGACAGCATAAGATGCTAAGATGTGCAGATGAGTAAACGAAAGACCCATTGGGTAGTTTTGAATGGACAAGTGATTGGTATAAACAGAGGAGAGTCACCCTACCCGCTCACCAAGAAGTACCGTTTAGGGCACATAGAACATTGAGGGACTGAGTACAGTGTGTGGCTGGATTAGACATCAGAGGATTATGAAAGTTTCCTATCAGGCATGAGAACCAGGAATTTCGTAGTTTCAGTGAAAGGAAGAGCAACAGACTGAAGATGTAAAAATGGTGGAAGATTCCCATTGCACTGCCAAATCTCATACAAATGCTTTTGTCAGAACAAAAGCAAAAGCCACTGTTGATGCACCAAGAGTCAAGTCCATCGAGAAATCACTGAAGATCCTACTCAAGGAGACAATTCTATGGAGAACTGCAATAGATTGTAAAGTTGTCGAAGAAAAGGGAGCCAGAGATATCTGGAAGAAGAGGGCCCATAATTGGGTTAATGGCTATACCTAAGAAGATGTTGCTCTGAATGGACACTTTGAGCCACCCCATTCTCCTAGATCAAAGTGTCCAATACGGCCAAACCCACACATACCTGAAAACACGGTCTTATAAAAAGTCCTGAAGTAAATGGGGCAGGCAGCATGGTAAGCACCATGTGTATGGAGTACGGAGAACATTAGTCCTCCAGCAGGTGTTGTAGGCTTCCTCCAAATAAAAAATAAAAAAAGCCTCAGCCTGGTATTTCTGCAGAAAACTGTTCATTACATGGGTTGACAGAGTGAAAAAACTGTTAAATGCATGAAATCCGCATTGTGGATTGGTTAGTAGAATGCATGACTTAAGCGACCATACAAGCAAGCCATGAATCACGTGTTCCATCACTCAGCAAACATAGCTGGGGAAGGAACAGTGTGGTAGTTAGAAGGAATGTGTTTGTCCTTACCGGGCTTAGGTATGGACATGACAGTGGCTTCATGACAGCATCTGGGAAACGTGCCATCTGCCCAAATATTACTGTACATATGAAGGAAAAAGTGTTTGCCTGCAAGAGATGTATTGCAACATCTGAATGTGAATGTTGTTTGGTCCTGGGACGGAAGATTTGGATGAGGTGAGAGCATGGTCAAGCTTCCTTATAGTAAAGACAGCTTTGCAGCATTCATTATTCTAAGAGAAAGGAATCACCTGAGCTTCCTCCACTTGTTTCCGAGGGGAGGAAGATGTGGTGATAGCAGTTGGAGCTCGAAATCTCCACAAAGTAGTGGTTCAAGGTGTTGGAGATAGCAACAGTGTTCACAATTACATCATCTGCTACAGTCAGGCTGGAAATTGGGGGATGAACCTTGATCCCAGAGAGCCAATGGAGGTTGCCCCACACGATGGATGAGGGAATGAAATCATTGAGAGAACTAGTATAAGAAATCCAGCTAGGATTTTTGCTATCCCAAAGAATGCAATGACACTGCACACGCAACTGTTTCTAAATAAAACAGCTCACCATTGTAGGATGAAGGTCAAAAATGCAGAGAACACGTCGTCGTGTGTGAATTGTCTCATGGCATACCCCATTCTGCCAGGGGACTGGGACATGGTGCAGTAAAGAAGACATGAGAGTCAGGTGGGGTAGAAGACAGTGAAAGGATAGGGCATAGGGAATTGTTGCTCAGGTACGTGATAGAGAGAAAGGACTGCTTGAGAAAACGGGCAAGCTGAGCAGTGCAGAATGAGAGGTAGAAATGGGAATAGGTGTGTGTGGAGCCCAAAAGGAATGTGGATGCTCCAGTGCTAAGCCATATGTGTTTGATCTGACTGAGGTGGTCAGCCAAGAGGGAACCCCTTGGACAGGTTCTATAAGAGCCCCAAATGGGATGGTGGGCATTAAAGTTGCTGAGCAGGAAAAAGGGGTGAGGGAGGTGAGGAATAAGCTGGAGTAATTCTGCCCTGGTGACTGCGAATGAGGAAGGAATGTGGATGTTGCACAGAGAAAAGGTGAAACAAGGAAGGAAAATGAGGATTGAAACAGCTTGCAGCTTTGTGTTCAGTGAGATGGTTTGGTCATGGATATCACCCTGAATGAGCAGCATGACTCCGCTATGAGATGGAATTCCATGCTTGGGGTTGGGGGTAGGCATGGGGAGGGTGGGGAAGGTCACAGCAGACCAGAAGAAAACATGAGCCATAAAAGCAGTTACGAAAAGGCAATTTCATTTCATGGAGGCAGATAACAACCTGATGCTGCAATTCCAAGAACAGCCATAGTTCCTCATTGTTCGATCTAATGCCACAAGCATTCCATTGGAAGAGAGTCATAATAGAGAACGGAGAAGAGGAAGCAAATGAAGGGCACACACCTTGTCGGCTACAGAGTACCAGGTTTTGAAGACTTACTGGTGCATGGCGCAGAGGCTGGAGGATCCTGTTCCGTGAAATCTAAGGAGGCGTCGGCAGTCTCCCTGGGTCCTCCTGCAGACTCCAGAGCAGATAAACAGTAGGCAGTGCACACTGGTGAAATGGTGGTTGGCCAGGTGAGGGGTATCACACAGTGACAACGTTGAAGAGGATCTGTTGCGATGTAAGGTCTTCACAGGAGTGTTCTTTTCGTCCTTTCCAGCCTGCCATTTGTGTAGTAGGTGATTTTGCTGCTGTGTGTGAATATTTGGTGACTTGTTGCACATCCCCAGGAGGAGGAGGAGGAGACATTAATGCTATCATGATACTGGATGATTTTACAACTGCAGTACTGAACTGCAGGTCGCAAGTCTGCATGGTCATGTACTTCTTGGGGTGAGGCGTAGCAAGAAAGGTATTGTTAGTGCTGAATGGTAAAAATGAAGGCTTTCAACTAGCCAACAACTTGTGAGCAATAGGGTGGGGTACTTTTTCCTTCACTCATCGAGATACGCAGGACACTCATGGGATGAGGCAGCATAGTTGCCATTACAACTGACACAGTGGGGAGAATGAGCCATGTAATTATGAGCACAATCTGCCATAAGTAAGACATTTGGCTGTGTTTTGACAGGAAACTGGTTGCAATGCATTTGGTTTGGAATGTGTGGTTGGACCATGATGGCTTCACAGCCTGCCTTAATCTTTGATGAAAGCACTACTTGATAAAATGTGAGAGAAATAGTGCATGTATGCACTATGTTTGCATCAACCTTTTTCATTACCTGATGGACCCCAGTGATTTGATGAAAGCACTACTTAATAAAATGTGAGAGAAATTGTGCATGTAGGCACTATGTTTGCATCAACCTTTTTCATTACCTGATGGACCCCAGTGATGCCCTAATCAGAGAGTGAGTGTTGGATTTCCCCCTTGATTAGACCATCAAGCAGCCAAGTGTAAATAACACCACACAAAGAATTCAACATATGATGGGCCTCAACATAAACACAATATCCATGAAGGAATTAAACTGTAAGAAATTGTTGGGCTTGAAAATCACAATTGGTTCAATTACATAAGCAAGAACAGGATTTCACAGGGCCTGCCACTGCATCAACACCGTTCTGAATAATAAATGGATTAACTATGGAAAAGATGACCTTCTTTGCTATACCCCACCATGAGGGACCGTGGTGCAGCTCGGCGAGTCATTGAATCTTTAGCTTCATGCCATTTACATTTATTTGATATAGACTGAGATGAAGATGACTGGCTCATTGCGAAAAAATCCCCCATGGTTGTCAGGATCTCTGATGGTGTACTCCATCCAAATGAAAGCCCCTTCAAGAGGGGTCCCCACCCATTTTAGGTGGTTGTTCACACCTAAGGTTACACCTCTCAAACTCCAGACAGAGGGACTAATTGGCAATAGGGGAGGTTACCATTAGGCAATCACCTCTCCCTGGACCTGGCCTGTACCAGAGGGTATTAGTGAACCCTACCTGTGGATCAAAGGCTGGGAATTATGAATTACTCTGTCACCTTTATGCATCAAATGTGTGGGCTGGCCTTCAGGAGAGCACAGAGAGGAAGAAGAAACAGAGAGACCTGAAATGCTGTAGCAGAGGAAGGGGAGAAGGTAGAGATGAAGGAAATGGCAAAAAAGCAGACAAGGAACTATTCCAGTGAGTGGCTGCCAAAACTTCAGAATGTAATCCCAAATATACCCAAAACATGTTCCCCCAGGGAAGGGAAGAAGAATATTAGGATGACAGTCATACAGCATGGATAGGAAAGAGGTGCTGCACATACTGTGGCCCCGAGATAGCCAAGTGGCCAAGTACAAATTCACCAAAGTGTGGTGAGCCCCAGGGTCGGAGGGGGGGGGGGGGGGGAGGGGAGGGTGTAGTCACAATGGCATATCTTTGAAAATCAAATAAACTTTCTATGAGATTTTTGAGAAAAAAAATTATTCAGAAAATTTATTTAAAAGGAATGATAAGTACGTTTATTTAATAAATGGTAGTGAAATGGAGCTTTATCTTCTATCTGTAACCCTTTTTATAGACAGATGACAAGTAAACGTTTTTATTCATGTAAATGAACAAAGTTCCATATAAACATTTTTGTTATTCACTAATAATGGTTAACAATTTTATCTGCATTTCTTACTTGTCTTCCGAATAAATTTTCTTCAACTTTGGTGGAAGGGGAAGTGCATCGTACCAGACACTACAAATGCACAGCTTATGTGGAGAGGAATGCAAGTGGGGAGTTTGGATGTGAGGCACTCAACGGCATGGTCATCGGCGCCTTTATGAAGAACAGTCAACATGCCACTCTCATATGGGTATGTGATGGAGGAAACCCTTTGTTAGCAGGCCTCTCAGGTGCAAAAGCCAGCTTAATTTCAAGTAAAATAGTACTCACAAAAGGTGCACAATCCATAAGATTTGAATAAGTCTCTCCCATTGTGAGGTCCAGTGGATGAAAAATATGCTAAGCAAAATTCTAGTAGATGCTTGCAGTCTTCTCAAGTGAGAACCTAAAACAAAGTTTATGGGCCCATTTCCAACCTTCTTACAGTCAGCTGAAGTTGCCTCATTGTCATAATAAGATCAGAGGAAGAGCACAAGATCATGAAGTCATCCACAAATGCAGAACTTTCAGCTGAGCTTCTGACTGCAGAGGAGATGCCACTGATAGCAACTGCAAACAGTGTGACACACGATACACAGCACTGACGAATCCCATTCTTCTGAACAAAGCAATCACACAAGGAATCATCAACACGACAGTCATAACACCTGTCTTCGAGGATGGACTTCATCCATGACTTTGGCGAAGTTACGTCATATCCTTCTTCACGGTGAAAAAACACAAACTAAGTTGTTGCAACATAAGAAAGGCCCATGTATCACCATCTCCAGCAGAATTAAGTCTCAAGAGTGAAATGGTAGAACCTCAAACCGCACGGACAGGGAACCCTTGAGTGTGATGTTGCAAGTTCTATCTTTAGTAAAGCGCATTTGAAAGTGTTGTGCTAAAACTTAAGATAGGTAAAATGTTCACTGCTAAGGACTCACCATGTGCGTCAGGAGGGCAACAGAAAATGGCTGTATGGGAAATGCAGAGATCAACCTTCAACAGGATGTATGTATTACACTTCACAAAAAAGAAATCAATAAAAACCAATAAATCCCATTATAAATGGCAAATAAATGATGGTGTGCCATAATGATCACAAAGGTTCACACATCAAGATCAAAGGCAAACTACTTGGGAGTTACAAACACTGCAGAACGTTCAGCTAGGTATCCACTCGTAAGAAATGCATATAGAATCAAATGACTGTAATGGGGTGATAACGGATGGAATGTGATGGCATGCAACTGAATGTGAAACAGTATGTCGTGGAGCTTATCCTCAGACTGGCTACCCTTTCTGGTGTATCCCCAAATAGTGCAGAAATATACTTTATAGATGTGGAAAAAATAAACATCCCAAGGCTGAATTTATCTGTAGTTCCAAGTGGTACAAATTGCAATGTTGCACACTTTTCAGGAGTGATAGTTTGCACTAAAGGACTATGATTTTTATATGCAGACCATGAATCAAGAAAAAGCTAGTAATTTTGACCAACTATTGGCCAAAAGCAGTGCTCATACCATAGTTGTAGTTGTCTCACTTGCTGCAGCGTAAATATTCCCAACTCCCCTTGCAAGATCAGGGGCAGAACACCTCCAACTTCTCACACCACAATAAATATCTTTCCTACCAATTTACCATCCAGATTGTCAGCATAATTGTATAGGAATTCCCTTAAGGCGCTGATGCCAGTAGATCTTGATAAAAGGCTCTTGGTACCTTTAATCTCCATAGTTCTATTCATACGCATATCTTCTTCAAACCTCAGTTGTTCAGCACTGTAAACAAATTCCTGCTTAACGATGGGATAACTTTATCTTGTCTACAAATTATTGGGCCAATTCTGGAGTCTACTGTGCATCATCAAGTTGAAACTTTGTTTGAAATTTCGTTAACTTATGTCTTCCAAATCTGTAGAACTGTCTGAAGTTATGCCCATTCACTGCTTACCTTGAAATCAGTGTAATCTATGTCACATGCAATTTGATCACTAACGTGCACATCCTGTAAATTGTATCGAGTGCCCTTGAAATGCATGAACACCAGTTTTTGTGACAGGTACACCGTGACCAACCTTGAATACCCATAGTTTTTCTTATGCACCACATGGTCATATTGATGGGGACTTATTCGAAATCTGTGCATAACTGTACTTTACTATGCTGCAGATCATCTTCCATGTATGTAATTATGTTTAGTGTCCACTCCTTGGACAACAATTGTGCTTTACTGTGTTTCACTGGAGATGGGATATGTGGCTTGGTGTCTGACAAGGATGATGAACTACATGGTTCAACACCTGTTTCAGTATCACTTTCAATCGGTATGCATGTATTGTTGTCATTGTACTCCTCATGTACATTGTGAAGCATATACCGCACCACACTTTCCAGACTCATCTTGCAGAAATGCTAATATTTCATCTTCCACTTCTTTCTTACTTGCAAAATTCCTTGGGTTCCCTTCTGATGAACTATCAACTTTGGGAATTTTTGTTGTAGATATAATGCAATGTTTGCTTTGTTTATTGTTTCCATTTCTTTGTTTCGTATCAACATCACTACCACTGTAGCACTGTTCCAAATTATTTGTTAACTAAGCAGTTAAAGTATGCTCTGTAGCCTCATGCTGTGCCCAGCATTGAATACCTCCAGCCCCACACCTGTTGCCATTAGCAGCCAATATTGTGGTTGCAAGGTAGACAATATGTGGAGTGTCGAATGCCATAAACAACAGTGGTCTTTTGCTGCTTCCCACTCATGGGGTTCCTTGGGAGAGCAGCACAGGTGACCGTAGGATATGAAGAGCCAGACGAGGCGGCAGTTGTCCACGCACTCGAGTCTTATCCATACAGCATATAAGGGCTACACCCCAGAACTATTGGGGCTGGCACAATCCCGTTTCCATAAAGGAAAGGGGCGCTCTCCATCAAACCAAATCTGATTGAAACAACACAGAAGCTTGCCTTTGGCTTCAGGGTGCAGATGACAGAGCATGGCATGATGAATATGATCTGGTTCTGGAACAGTGTCTCTGACCAGACAGCTCATTCCAGTTTCTACATACAAAATGGAAAGAAGTAGCACAGTTCTATTGAATGACTGAAACTGAGGAGTCTGTCTGAGTGACAAAGTGCAAGTAAAAAAGCTCAGCTTAAACCTGAACCGTATCTTTAGGGTCATCCACCAAGATTCCACTGCTCTAGAAGAGCCATAAGGGGAGGTGTAATATCCTTGCCTGAAATCGGCCTTACCAATTCCCAAACTCGTTCAGTGGAAGTGGACCAATTAATGGAAGTCACAAATTCCTTCCAGGAGTTCGTCTTCCATTCTTTTATGACTCGCCTGCTAGTACTCTTAGATACATCAAGGCACAAAGATTTTCTGCAGCTGGATGGTGTTCGAATTGGAGCAGAGACATGAGCCTGGCTGCGATTTCTGAACAACATCCTTCATTCCACTAAGGGACAGTCTGTTGCCTGTGATGGTTGCCTGACTTGGGAATGTAATCTGCAGCAGCTCATTGGATTTCACAGGTAGCATTGTCCACCACCTCTTGAGAACATTCCTGTTGTGTGAAGACGGCCTGCCTACTGTATCACAACCTATTTGCCCTAGGAAGCTTCCATCTTTGGGGTCTCTTGTCAAGGACTGTCCACTTGAGCTATTGATCCACAATAAAAGATGGTCACTGCAATGTAAATCTGCGATCATGTGCCCACTGAAATGAGTCTACAATAGCTTGAAAGCAATAACAAAGATCAGTGGCTGAAGATGACCCTGTAGCTGTAGTAAAGTGTGTCATCTGACCCGAGTTCAAAAAGCAGATATTTTCTAAATGGTCAAAACTCCATGTGAACAGAGCTCAGAAGGCTCAGCAGTACCGACAGACAACTGTGTCATTCTCAGGCGATAGGCATCACTGGATGTTTATATTGAGGGGCATGAGGTAAACACACTGCTCTTCTGCCTGTTGTCAGTTTTCATGACTGGAGCCACTACTTCTCAGTCAAGTAGCTCTTCAATTACCCCCACAAGGGCTGAGTGCACCACACTTGCAACAGTGCTCGGCAGACCCGAACAGTCACCCATCCAAATACTAGCCAAGCTCGACAGTGCTTGACTTCAGTGATATGACAGAAATCGGTGTTACCACTGTGGCAAGACCATTGGCCTGTAACTGGTCAAAGTGCTTGCTAATTTGACCCTTGGAGCAAGTGTTAGCCAAGCCCTACAGCACACTGTGTGCCCTAAAATTAACCATCAGGAGGAAGGAGTGGAGCAGTGCACAGAAGACCTATCAGTCCAACTGCATCCAATGGATTGTGAGATGGAAGATGTAAGAATTGCACTGTGATCATAACTAATGTTGGTTGGTTGGTTTAAAATGGGGAAAAGGGACCAAACTGCGACGTTATCAGTCCCTTGTTCCCAGTAGACCATTTACCGAAGGGAAAGAAGGAAACAAAGAAGACATACAGCACACTAACCGGAGAAAGGAAGAAACAGAAGAACGACAGGAGGACAAAAAACACTACAATGGACAAAGCAGGACAAGAAAACCACAGAGACATGCAAGAAACAGGGAGAAGAGATTAAAAACAAGAAAGATTACAATGGCTGGCTGACCTTGAGAATAAGAAATGAGAAGCCGCTAAAACTCTGATCAAATGATAAACTGCACCCTCACGAATGAAAAGAAGACATACAGCACAGAAGACATACAGCACACTAACCGGAGAAAGGAAGAAACAGAAGAACGACAGGAGGACAAAAAACACTACAATGGACAAAGCAGGACAAGAAAACCACAGAGACATGCAAGAAACAGGGAGAAGAGATTAAAAACAAGAAAGATTACAATGGCTGGCTGACCTTGAGAATAAGAAATGAGAAGCCGCTAAAACTCTGATCAAATGATAAACTGCACCCTCACGAATGAAACGTAAAACTAAAGTTGCTGTTGAGGCATTGTCAGTCAACACCGAAGGTAGGGTGCTAGGAAAGGTAAAAGCCCACCACAGAGCAACTAAAAGTGGGCAGTCCAACAAGAGTTGGAGCCTTCAGGGAACACTTCCACACATTCTTCTTAATGACATGCAGTATGTTCTAAATACTGTTTTGCCACCCCATCTCCCAAAGCCGAAAAACCTTGCGGCGTAAGATTGAGTGCAGGTCAGTTCCAGATATGCCAATCTCCAGGAGCGGTTTCCACATAGTCTGTTTGGCCAGCCTGTCAGCAAGTTCGTTGCCTGGGATTCCGACATGTCCTGGGGACCCCACAAGCATCACTGAACGACTGGACAGTTCCAGGGCAGAGATGGGCTCCTGGATGTTCGCTACCAAAGGATGACAAGGGTAGCACTAGCTGACAGCTTGTAAGCTGGTCAGGGAGTCAGAACAAAGAAGACACGACTCACCAGAACAGGAACGGATGTACTGAAGTGCAGGAGATATGGCCACAAGCTCTGCAGTGAATACACTACAGCCAGCGGTCAAGGAATGCTGTTCAATATGGCCTCTGTGGAAAAAGGCGAATCCAACATTACCATCAGCCATCCAGCTGTCGCACAGTGGTTCAGAACGGCCCAATCCTTGGCCAAAAGTCGAAAAGTGAGAATAATAATAATTCCAAAATTTCCAGTTTTAGGTTTTGGGGTCGCTGATTACGAATTTGATATCAAAATTATGAAACCCAAAATGGTGGACATTTTGGAAAAATAATCACCTTATAGGTCTGAAAATTTGCACCAATAGGTTTTCGAGGTCGCTGATTACGAATTTGATGTCAGAATTATGAAATTCAAAATGGCGGACATTTTGGAAAAATTATCATTTCATCGGTCTGAATATTTGCACCATTGGGTTTTTGGAGTTGCTGATTACGAATTTGATATTAGATTCATGACATTTGAAATTCCAAAATGAAAAACAATTTTGTAGAATATGTAAACTTCTATTTTATTTTACGTAAATAATTCAATACAATACTTTGGATTAATTAAGAATCATAATCTGGGTCAGGTGGATCCATCGTACATGTTTTGATTTTTTACTGGCGGTAAGCTGCTATTTGTGACATACTCTTCTGGTGTGTCCAGTAGAAGTTCTAGTACATCCGAAGGTAATGGTGTACTATTTTTCATTTTTAATTTCTGAAAATTGATTATCAATGGGTCCGAGGATGCAAAAAGCAGACGAAAAACGTCAGACATTGTCTTCTCTCGCGTACATTTTCGAGAGAAATTTTGCGGTACCGACAAATGCCCTTGTTCCTCGATTCTTGAGCGTCCTCGGAAAGTTGTCCGATTGACAAGACACTCATTTCAATTATTGGGTAGCCATGAATTAAAACGGTATGTACCATTGTTGGCTTCGGATACCAGGAATATAGCTCAACATATCGTTTCGCGACGTCTAAGCAATATACCCTGAACTTTTCGAAATGCACAGCGAAATCGTTCGTCATTGTCTCCAAAATTACTTTGCAGCTTGCCACGAATTTCTCGTCCAAATTCAAAATTTCTGCTGTTAAGGCAGCGCTCTTATAAAAACGTCGGTCTGTATTGCCGTGATTTGTACTGCCAAATCCTTGCTTAGGCGTATCGATATTTAAATCTAAAGCAGCTTTAAATTTCTTTTGTATTTGTTCCTTACGATCTTCAACTACTTACTTTTCATCCACTGATCGCGCCTGCAATTTGGTCGTTCCATCATTCAGTTTATATGCAATATGAAGCATCCATTCCAAAAACCTTATCCACGCGTGTAAGGAAGAAATTCCAAAAGTTAGTTTCAAGCTATCACATTCTGTTTCTTCCAACAATTGTAAATTGTTGAAATTTTTCGGCTACAAATTACATAAATAACATCTTTGCTCAGATTTAGTGTCAGTAATGGCATTTCTCACCCTTCCATCTATCATTGTAAACGATATGTCATACTTTACTTCAACGTTAATACCCTCTAATACTGTAGCGAATGTGATGAGAGATGCTATCTGTTTATCAACGATATTTTTTTCATCAACAATTGAATGCACAGTTTCTTTCAAAAACTGCAATTTCAACTGTCTGCAGTAACTGGATGAAGAAGGCCTTGGGTTCTTCCAAACGACAAGTTGCTGCTCAGATTTGTCGTCTGTAACAGAACCACGGAAGTAAAAAATACATGAGAACCAGAGGTGTCGCTTTCGTCAAATTTTTGTTTATACTGCTGCGATGACGAACTATCGCATACCCACTTCAAAATTAACTTCATGTTATTCGTGAAGGAACTGTCGAGTGTTTTCATGACATCAGACTGTACTTGAAGCAATCGAGCTGTAGTATAGTCTAGTAAACCCTGCAATGATACTTCCGCACTTGTTCCCGTTATACGTATTGAACACTGTGGTGGTAACTACGAGATTTAGCAGGTATTATTTTATGATAACCTGGATAAACCGACCTGTCGCTGTTTTCATTGGTTGATTCTTGGACCATATTGTACGTTTCTTTCGTCATTTTACCTCTTATTATCAAGTTTAAAGCAACACCTGAGCTAATGGTAACTGATGGTAACTGATACCGAGAGGCTCGCGTAGGAGAAGTGGTTGTAATATCCTTGAGCACCTTTGCTGAAGCGTGGGATCCAGAAGCACGAAGATTCATTTCCGTTGCGAATGCCAGTGCCCTTGGACTTGTTGATCTCCGAAGATCATCGACTTTTCGTCGCTTACTCTGTTTGCTGGATGATGAAAAGTCCAATGAGAGTCATCCAAATTTGTGCTTTTATCCGATCCCGATGTATCAGATTTAGGAGCAGGTTTGTCCCTGTTTTTGAATTTCGCATTCTACAACAAATCGCAATAACGTTAGCTCGAAAGTGAAGAAAACGTGTAAATGAAAAATTTCAGTGATACACTGGGACCTCGTTTACATTGGCTCGCGGGTAAGTGACTCGCGTTTATGTTCACTTCCCATCTCTCGTTTATGTTGGCCTCTTTTTCCCCCACCTCAGTAATCAACACACTGCAAAGCATAGCCGAATGCATTTGTGTTGGTGCGCAGAGAGGAAATGTGGAAGGAGAAAGTCGTAGTGGTGGGAACCCCTCTCGGGTCAACATAAACGCAAGGTATACGTTTCGAGGCAGTCAACATAAACAAGGTTCCAGTGTATAAGAAATAGGAAAATAGACAGACCGCAATAGCCACATCCTGGTCAAGCATTTCTTCATGATTGGTGTAAAAGCGCTCCAGAATTTTGCGGCTATCCTGTCATTTTTTTCTTCATTGCAAATCGGAGATTCCTTAAACACTTCCTTTCATCAATTGAAATTGCGATAGGACAGCCTTCCGATTCGGTAAAATATTTTTCCAGAACTTGTACTCGTTTGTCAAATTTTGAGCTCCATTCATCACGTACGGGGCAAGAATATTTGTCTGCGTGTATAAATAATTTCTTTGCATGTATGCCCTGTAAAAATTAATATATATATATATATATATATATATATATATATATATATATATATATATACAGGGTGTTACAAAAATGTACGGCCAAACTTTCAGGAAACATTCCTCACACACAAAGAAAAAAATATGTTCTGTGGACATGTGTCCGTAAACGCTTACTTTCCATATTAGAGCTCATTTTATTACTTCTCTTCAAATCACATTAATCATGGAATGGAAACACACAGGAACAGAATGTACCAGCGTGACTTCAAACAGTTTGTTACAGGAAATGTTCAAAATGTCCTCCGTTAGCGAGGATACATGCATCCACCCTCCGTCGCATGGAATCCCTGATGCGCTGATGCAGCCCTGGAGAATGGCGTATTGTATCACAGCCGTCCACTATACGAGCACGAAGAGTTTCTACATTTGGTACCGGGGTTGCGTAGACAAGAGCTTTCAAATGCCCCCATAAATGAAAGTCAAGAGGGTTGAGGTCAGGAGAGCGTGGAGGCCATGGAATTGGTCCGCCTCTACCAATCCATCGATCACCGAATCTGTTGTTGAGAAGCGTACGAACACTTCGACTGAAATGTGCAGGAGCTCCATCGTGCATGAACCACATGTTGTGTCGTACTTGTAAAGGCACATTTTCTAGCAGCACAGGTAGAGTATCCCGTATGAAATCATGATAACGTGCTCCATTGAGCGTAGGTGAGGAACATGGGGCCCAATCAAGACATCACCAACAATGCCTGCCCAAACGTTCACAGAAAATCTGTGTTGGTGTGATTGCACAATTGCGTGCGGATTCTCGTCAGCCCACACATGTTGATTGTGAAAATTTACAATTTGATCACGTTAGAATGAAGCCTCACCCGTAAAGAGAACATTCTCACTGAAATGAGGATTGACACATTGTTGGATGAACCATTCGCAGAAGTGTACCCGTGGAGGCCGGTTCTCCCGTAGCACTCTCCATACAGTGACGTGGTCAACGTTACCTTGTACAGCAGCAACTTCTCTGACGCTGACATTAGGGTTATCGTCAACTGCACGAAGAATTGCTTTGTCCATTGCAGGTGTCCTCGTCGTTCTAGGTCTTCCCCAGCCGCGAGTCATAGGCTGAAATGTTCCGTGCTCCCTAAGACGCCGATCAATTGCTTCGAACGTCTTCCTGTCGGGACACCTTCGTTCACAAACGTACCGCGCCACGGCTGTTGCCCCGGGACACCTTCGTTCACAAACGTACCGCGCCACGGCTATTGCCCCGTGGTAATCCATACATCAAATGGGCATCTGCCAACTCCGCATTTCTAAACATTGCACTGACTGCAAAACCACGTTCATGATGAACACTAACCTGTTGATGCTACGTACTGATGTGCTTGATGCTAGTACTGTAGAGCAATGAGTCGCATGTCAACACAAGCACCGAAGTCAACATTACCTTCCTTCAATTGGGCCAACTGGCGGTGAATCGAGGAAGTACAGTACATACTGACGAAACTAAAATGAGCTCTAACATGGAAAATAAGCGTTTCCGGACACATGTCCACATAACATCTTTTCTTTATTTGTGTGTGAGTAATGTTTCCTGAAAGTTTGGCCGTACCTTTTTGTAACACCCTGTATATAGTACCGTATATATATTGTATACAACGTAAAAATATTATAAGCAATCCTACAGTCATGAACAGTAGATTAAAAACTATATTATTATGTTTTGCAAATTATGTTTATTGTCCATGAACAGTATTTGAAATAATATTTGTAAACATATTTCGACATTTCTATAGAAATTGTCATTTTTGTTGGAATTTTATTTAAAATCTTTATTCACAATGCTACGCTGTTGCAATAGTATACTGTACTTATCTCCACAATACTTTAGAAAGAGACAGAAAACATCTACGAAAAACCGTTCATACCTGGGACCTTTCAAGGCTCAGGTGTAGAACGTTGAGGGGAGAATATCGCCATTAGTCACAGAGTGTAATGCGCATGACAGTGTGCACGGCAACACTAAAATCGTTATTATTCAGAATGAGCAACTTTCGAGCAGCTAATTCTTGAAAATTTCATTATTAGATAGTTCTACAAACATGTCCCTGTCAATGCCAGCGTTAAAACGTTTCAAAAAAAATTTTTTTTTATATCGACACAAATGTATTTCTAAAGAAGCGAAACAATATGATAATCACGACTACCTTTGGCATAACGTTTCATAAATAACAACAAACATTTTCAAAAATTGAAGTACATAAAATGTTTCTACATACCTTCATCAACATTTTCCATTTTGGAAAATAGGAATCGGACGTGTCGGTGTAAAATTCTGTATGATTTTCTGAAGCACTGTATAACTGGGCACTGAAGCATCGCGCGCGTGTGATTCTACGAGAGGCAACTTACGACTGTCACAGGGAAGCAGGTATACAATATTGTGAGCTCTGCTTGTACGATCTGAATGCCCCATACCCCCTTCCACAAGAATCCATTCAAAACACATCGATCGTTCAACCTTCATTTCTCGTCTTTTGGCCAGGGAATCGGCCGTTCTGAACCACTGTGCGTCGGTGTAACGAACTTCAGAGACCTGGAACACGTCCAGAATCGAGAGGGGTTAGCGGAGTCCTTAGGGCCATGCAAAGGGTCCAGACGAAGCTCTGGACGAGGTGTACACCTTGGAGGTGTAAGTGAATGGACCTCAAGTAGAGGTGGTAAAGGGAAGGACTCCAGTTCAGAGAGAATGGATCGCACACAAACAGCAATCATGAGCCCTGACCTGGGCCGCCAATGTGGAAGATAAACTGCCACAGGTGAAAAGGATACGGTAATTCGGATGCTCACAAGAACTACAAACGTGTGCAACATTACTGGCGAGCAGTTGCCCACGTCACATCCGCAACAGAGGGACTCTGGCCTCCACCAGGACATTGGTCACTGGACTCATTCTAAAAGCTCCCATCACTAGGCGAACGCCACAGTGGCTCAAGTAAATGCAACAATGAAGGCGCCGCCAAACCGTAAACCAGACTCTCATAGTCAAGGGTCATCTGCATACAGAGAAGGGGAAACCGACGGCCACCAAAAATAAAGAGACACTCAATACGGAGCCCTGCAGAATGAATATGGGGGGACTATGGGAGCCACCAACTTGGACATGGAAAGTATGGAGCGACAGGAAGTTTTGGATAAAAATCTGGAGTGGGCCCCGGAGATCCCACTCATACAATGTGGCAAGGATATGATTTTGCCAGGTCATGTCGTATGCTTTACGTAAATAAAAAAATATAGCAACCAGGTGATGGCGTCTGGAAAAGGGTGTTCAGCTGGCAGACTCAAGGGACCCAAGATTATCAGTGGTAGAGCGACCCTGGCGGAAGCCACCCTGACATGGAGTCAGTAGGCCACGTGACTCCAGGACCCAACCCAACTGCCGACACACCATAGCCGGCCTGTGTGGCCGAGCGGTTCTAGGCACTACAGTCTGGAACCACGCAACCGCTACGGTTGCAGGTACGAATCCTTCCTCAGGCATGGATGTGTGTGATGTCCTTAGGTAAGTTCGGTTTAAGTAGTTCTAGGGGACTGATGACCTCAGAAGTTAAGTCACTTAGTGCTCAGAGCCATTTTTGACACACCATACATTACAGCAGCTTACAGAGAACGTTGGTGAGGCTGATGGGCCGATAGCTATCCACGTCAGGCGGATTTTTACCAGGCTTTAGCACCAGAATGATGGTGCTCTCCCACCATTGCGATGGAAAGATGCCATCACACCGCATTCATTTGAAGATGACGAGGAGATATCACTTGTAGACAGACGAGAGTGGCTCAAGCATAGTGCTATGCAAAGTGCTCAGCAATCGCATTTGCATCGGTAGAGAGCACGCCATTGATGTTAACGCCAGGGACACATGTTGGGGTATGGTACATAAAAGACGTCTGATCTTCGTCCAGACTTGGGAAGGTGACGTATGGCACCCATTGGTCGACATGTACCTCTCCCAACACTCTTATTTCCCTCGTTTTATAAGCAGGCGAACACAGGCACGGAGCCGCTTAAAGACTATTAGGTTCTCTAGGGAAGGGTGCTGCTTATGTCACTGTAGAGCTCGCCGAAGCTCTTTCATTGCCTCAGTGACTTCTGGCGACCACCAAGGGACTGTCTTTCACTGGGGGCACACTAGAGAACGAGGAATCCCGTTTTCCGCCGCAAAAATTGTCGTTATAGTGACCTGCTCAATCACAACATCGATGCCACCACGTGGGAGTGATTCAGTGGTGACAGCATAGGTGAAGGCTTGCCCGTCTGCCTTGTTTAAAGCGCATCTGGATAGGCGTCTGTGGGCATGATTCCAGAGGAGTGACAGGAGGATGGGGAAGTGGTCACTACCACACAGGTCGTCATGTTCTCTCCAGTGGATAGATGGGAGAAGTCCTGGACTGCAAATTGATAAATCAATAGCCGAGTAACTAGTATGAGCCACATTGAAATGTGTGGCAGTATTTAAGAGGCAGAGGTCGAGTTGGGACAGTAAATTTTCGACATCTCTACTGCAGCCAGTAAGCATGGTGCTACCCCATGAGGGGTTATGGGCATTAAAATCTCCCAAAAGTAGGAAAGGC
The DNA here is from genome assembly GCF_021461385.2 of Schistocerca piceifrons. Classification (NCBI taxonomy): domain Eukaryota; kingdom Metazoa; phylum Arthropoda; class Insecta; order Orthoptera; family Acrididae; genus Schistocerca; species Schistocerca piceifrons. The sequence goes on from NC_060149.1 coordinate 578,975,864, forward strand.
TTAGGGAGTTGATCACTCAGCGCAACAAATACATTCAGGGGTACCGCATCATCTGGAGGGAGATATATGATGCAGACAGTTTTTTCCTGCATCGTCCGTATCCTGACAGACACAGTTTGAAGGGGCACAGGTTCACTACATACCGAGTTCAGAATATAGATGCAAACTCCACCTGACACTCGATTGAATTCGCTAAGGTTCTTGTAATATCGGCTGTAGACACGAAGGGCAGGGGTCCGCATTGCTGGGACCCAGGTTTCCTGGAGGGTAATGCAGAAAGCAGGTGTAAAGCTTAACAGTTGTCGTAGCTCAGCCAGGTGGTGGAAAAAACCGCCGCAGGTCCACTGGAGGATGACATGATGGTGAGACTGGGAAGGTATGAAACACTCAATGAGGTAGTCTACGCTTCAGGATCACCTGCTGACACCGACTTATTTCTTGAACAGGCTATATCCATTGTGTCTGAGGGTCTGGCTAGATCTAGGTCCTCAGTGGACGCCAGAATCTTCACCTCATCCTCAGACGCAGAGCTTGTAGGCAGCGGTGGTGTGGGTGCCACCACAATTTCCTTGGTCTTTCGGTCTTCTTTCTGGATTTCTCTCGCTGATCCTTGGGTTTCTCTGGCTGGGAGGGCTTTACTGATTCAGTCTCCAGGAATGAGGATGATCGTGATGACCTACAACCAGCTGCTTTTGGGCACTTCAGTCACTGGAAGCTGTCATCTTTCCCACTAGCAGAAACCTGGGAAGGGAGTGACCTAAGGGACCGTTCCTAGCAAGAGGAGCCAAAGAAGACTTACGCTTCTCTGGCTGAGAAATGGGTACTGGTGTCTCCGAGGGTTAGCAGCACAGTGCTTCCAAGGTAGGTGGTGTGGGAGCATCAGAGAGGAGGCATAGGAGGAGGTCATAGCCACAGGATGTAGGCAGTGTCTTAGCCTCAGGGTAGGTCAGTTGGGTCAGGGTCTTGTATTCCATAATTTTCCTTTCTCGCTGTGAAATCCTGCAGTCTGGTGAGCAAGGGGAATAATGCTCTCCACAGTTGACACAGACGGGAGGGGCGGCACATTGAATATTGGGATGGACATCCACAATCTCAACGAGTGATGCTGGATGTACAGCGGGAAGACGTATGGACGAACTTGCAACACCGAAGCACTGCATTGGGGGAGGGGATATATGGCTTGACGTCTCAGCGGTAGACCATTACCTTGACCTTCTCGGGTAATGTCACCCTCAAAGGCCAAGATGAAGGCAACCTGATTATCCCTCAGACCCCGATGGGTGCGCCGGATGAAATGAACTCCTTGTCACTCTAAGTTGGAGTGCAGCTCGCCGTCAGACTTCAAAACAAGGTCCCTGTGAAACATAATACCCCGCACAATATTTAAGCTCTTATGAGGCGCGATGGTAATGCAAACATCCCCCAGCTTGTCACAAACAAGAAATGTCTGTGACTGGGCAGAGGATGCCGTTTATATCAAGACTGACCCTGAACACATTTTAGACAAGCCCTCCACCTCCCCAAACTTGTCCTCTAAATGCTCCACAAAAAACTGAGGCTTTATTAACATGAAAGATTCCCCATCAATTCCCGTACATACGAGGTACCGGGTCAAATAAGCTTTGCTGCCATCCTTAGTCTGGTGTTCCTCCCATGGTGTGGCCACGGAGGGGAATGATTTAGGATCTTACTTCCTTGCATTGTACTGAGACTTCGAACATTTAGAGACTGCTGGTGTTTGATCACCAGCAAGTGATGATGTGATACACTTCATCGTGCATTATACACCCTGATGCCACCCATTCCGACCAGGGGCCCTCCCCATGGACGCCACCCAGGGGCAGCAAAGACCACCTGGCACGATGGCTATTTCCAGGAGTCCTGATGCCCCAGGGTGACAGGCATCTACTCTTGGCATACATGGGGAATTAACGGGGTACATGGCGGTCCCACCACAATGAGCTGGCTACCGTGCTGGATATGAGGTGCAAAGAATTCCATGGTCATTGTCGGCACAGAAAACGACAGTGCATAGTGGGTTGGGGAAGATGCACCCAGGAAGGTGTCCTCGCCCAAAAGATGGAGGATGAGTGGGACTTCAATGCCACAATGAGAAAGTGGGCTAAAGATCTCAATGTATGATGGACACATTGCAGTGTAAGGCGCTCTACAAGGGACCATCACATAAATGTGGAAAGGTGTGAGACTCCAATTAGTCACTTCTAACGACAGAAAGGAATACCTCAGGTCTATTCTAACCCCTGGGTCTGCAGGGGGCGGATCTTAACTGGTGTGATAGCTTCTATGCAACTACTTGTATGGCCATCGTAAGAGAGACAGAAGGAAAGTGTCGTCTGTCATCAACAAAAACTCCCACTCCGCCCCGTCCCAAGTAAAATCGTCCTCCCTTAACTCAGGTGGGTCAGTGACTAAAATGAGATTCTTGCAAGTGGATGCAGAATAGTCTCTCCTGAGAGAGTGCTGTAATTCTTCCAAATGAGAGTAGTACCCATTAAGTTCCACTTCAATACAGAAGTCCCTGTGGAAGCCATCAATTAACAAAGGTTGCAATTTACCCAAGAGGTCCGGGAAATATAATATGGTGCCAAGCTCTCCGGTTCCTCCATGTGGATATCAGAATCATAGACAGAGCCCCACAACAATGAGCAGGTGTGATACAACCTGGAGGCAGCAAGTTCCCTGGAGGTTGTCCACTATGTATTCACCCCATCAGTGTGGAGCACCCGTTGAGGTAGAGGGTGTTTTATAGAGGTGAACTGTCCTCACACTCCAGGTGTTGAAGCCAAGGCCCCTGTTTTCTAAAAACACACAGTGTTCCACCATTACACTTACGGTCCCTGAACTATTCCCAGAATTTACGGGAGAAGAGGTTTAGCGGCACCCGTTCCAAACCTGGGAAACCCTAGTTCACTGTGCCCATATCCAACCACTACAGGCAGATCTCCCTAGGAAAAACACAGCCCTCCCTTCACTAAGTTATGAGACATTATTTGTTAGGCCCATCTGCTGACACCTGTCCAACTTGGGTCAACCTGCCAGTAGCTATGCTAACACTGGAATAGCGCTCAGTGTCAGAGAGGCACTCAAATCCTCATGGCCAGCAATGAAGGTGCCTATGATAAGCTGGCGTCCCCTAGGAGTGTCATTAGGCAAAGCACCGTCAACAGAGATGAACACCCCTACAAATTTACCCATCTGAGCCCAACCATTTCCATTATGTAGCCTACACAACACGCTGTCAATCTCAACTTTACCTGGGACATAGTGCGTACAGCTCATTCAGATATTGGCCAAGTCATCATAGGGTCAATAGCTTTGATGCACCAGGAAAACAGACACCACTGGGAAGGTGGGAAAAACTGTACAAAATTGAACAGACTAGCTTTCTAAATTATCAACTATCTTTTGAGAATTGTCAGGGTCTGATATGCTATGAGGAGAGCATTCTTGAACTTCCGAAAAAAAAACTCTTAGTACTTGTAAAATAATGGATATATGAAAGCAGTGTGTAATACAGTTATGAACACAGTACAACAATTTTTTCATTACCGTACAGTACTTTATACATTTCATCATTTCCTTTTTCTGTTTCATTCATGGACCTGTGCCATTTTGAGCTCTTTTCCGAAACTTTATCTCAAATTTTAGAGCTTGATTTTATTACATTTTGGTCTACAATTGGAATATTGTCTACGAATGTCTCAACCATCTCTTCACATGACCTGATTTTTATATTGTTGTTCATTTAATGTTGCTGGGTCATTTTCCACACACAAAGCCTTTCCCTATACAATTTTATAGGTTTCTTTCATGTGATCATTGGTCCAGCACTTTACCACACTGGAAACAAATAAAACTTGCTGTGACATAAAAACATCATAAAAACTCATTTTCAGAACATGGTCTGATCCATTGCACAAATCTGCATATGCATGCCCAGTTAATGAAGATGGGTCATCTGTTCTGAGAACTGCTATGGACGGACTCACAGTCATGTCCCGAGTAACACAAAGGCAGGACTGCATGTTTTCCAAAATCTGCCCAACACTTCAGCATCTCGTCACTAAAATCCACTCCTGTGCACAGCTAATGCAGACAGTTCAGCACAAGACACTAAAGCAACCAGTGTAAGCAACTTGCAACTGTTTTTGTTCTCCAGATAACTGTTTTGTGTTACAGTTCATAATAATAATAATAATACTGCTACTAGTAGGTCTACTACTACTTTGGAAATACAAATCAAACAGCGAAGGTCCTCCCAGTTTTTAAGGATTAGAAAATGTGTGGAAGAGAAACAAGAAGCTGCCATGAAACTGGAAGAGGAAACCCACTCTAGTCTAAAGAAATCCAGATACAGCATGGTATGGCAAAATTTTACACAGGATGCAGATAATCTTATCAATACCTAGCACATGACATTGCTAAAAATAGAAGCACAGTACCCCACTGCAAGTGCAAGAGATATTCTTCATCACCCATATACAATCTCTTGCAATGTAACAAAAATAGCACATGAATACCATGTGATTATGGTGCCCCAAGTGCTGCAGGATATGGAAGATGATGGGTGCACCTGCTCAGCTGACATGTGGATAGATACTTATGCTAAAAAGACATTATTTGACTCTTTCTAGGCATTCAATCTTGCGAGAATTGTAGTGGGAAAAAAATCAGGGACTGCTTGTTGCAGTCCCATCTCATTTGAAGAAAAGTGCTACAAATATATGGGAGGAGATCCGTAAAATGATGACGTTAGAAATATTTACAAGTCACCTACTGAGGGGTTATGTTCATTGCCGATAAGGTGGCGAATTTGAAAAAAAGCACTTTGTCAACTTCCGTGCAATAAGAAATGCCTTAACACTGTTCTACACCACCTGCTTAAGGAAAAATGATTGCTGAAATACTGATAAAATACTCTCAAGCTACCAGGTGTGTAAAATGGTTTAAAATCCGCACACTCTTTTTCGTTGCTGATACCTTCTTTGTATAGTCCTCTGAGATGTCACTGGTGCTCGCTCCAGCACCACATAGTGTAATAGATTTGTTATGTGCATGACACGTCCACTTCAACCTTCCGGTGGCTGGGTCCCGAGCTATACTGCAGCACATCTTTACTGAAAGTTTTTATCTTGATCACTTCTTTCATGATGCTACCCTAGAAATTATTAGATCAAGTAATAACAGATGTTTTGTCAAATGTAATATGATGTCCATTTTCTAGAGCATGTTCTGCTACTGTTGATTTATCAGAGAACTGAGGGCAAAAGCACCTCTGTTTCCACACAGCACTGTTAAATAGTACACATCATCTGTCCAGTTAAAAACTGTCTACTCCAACGCAGTATTTCATATACTCTTGGCGTTCTGAGGCCTACATAGTTTTTCACAGGCCTCATGACTTGTCGAATTTTTGATGGAGCCCTGAAGACTGAATAGATTTGATATCTCCTTAGAAGCCCACTATTCTTTCCTGTTACTGGCCACAGAACGTCAAAAATGCAAGGTTCTCCATTTCCTTGAGGTACTCCTGTTTACGTATTTTCGGAAAGATGGCTTGTGAAATCTGGGGATTGTACCTGTTTTCTTTAATACTATCCAGAAACAGCTAAGCTGCTTCAGCAGCTTTTCATCATCTGAAACAGCTTCCGCTTGGTGCACCAAGGTCCTCAGAACAGAATGTTACTTCGACAAATTGTGATAGTCGTTAGTGTGTTTTTGAGCGGGTCTCCGATAAACAGTGTGGCTGTGACACTGATATGCTTTACAGAGGAAAAGAACGTCAAGGAACAGCAAGGCACCATCTGGCACAGCTCCATCGTGAACTTGATTTTGTCTTGGGGTTAGTGGATTAGGTCCAAAAATTCTCCCAGCTTTTCAAATCTATGAGACCAGACAACTAATGTCTCGCCGATGTAATGATAAAAGTGACTAGGCTTTGCAGGAACTATGTCCAGGGTGATGCCCGCAAAGTACTTCATAAACAGGTTGGCTATAAACGGAGCTAATGGGCTTCCCATCATGATACTGTCAGCCTGGTTAAAATATTCTCGAGCATGCAAAAAATATAAAATCAGAGTATGCTTAAATAAATCTAAAACAATGTCACCAAATAACTGGAAGAGCAGATCTGTAGAACTATCAGTGGGAACAAGCGTGAATAATACCAACACATCAGGACTAACAATAATGTCTCCTCCTCCATGACACTGGCAATTAATTCGACCGAAGGATCTGTCATCTGTTGATGTGGAACACATAGTGAACAAGGCCGACTGAAATTTAATCCAAGAAAGTGTCTGTTTGGAGTAAAAGAAATCAAAATACTTGGACACCTTGTGTCAAACAAAGGTGTGTGGCCAGACCCAGAAAAGGTGAGATCTATAACGGAATTTCCTATTCCTAAAAGTATTAGAGATGTGAGAAGCTTCCTTGGATTATCTTATTTTTACTGTCGTTTTATCAAAGATTTTTGTATCGAAGCCAGGCCATTCCAAGAGTTGTTAAAAGCTGATGCTAAATTTATCTGGGGTCGTGCTAAACGAGATTCTTTCGATGTGTTGCGAAAAGCTCTGATGACTGACCCTGTACTTGGTCTGTATGATGAGAGAGCACCTACAGGACTACACACAGATGCCAGTGGGTATGGGATCAGTGCTGTTCTGGTGCAAATTTCGGATGAAAAAGAGAAGGTTGTAGCCTATGCTCCTTGGATAGTTGCAAAAGCCGAGAGAAAGTACTCAACTACAGAAAGAGAATGCCTTGCTGTGATCTATGCCATGTGCAGATTACGACAGTATCTTTATGGAAGGCCATTCACAGTTGTTGCAGAGCATCATTCACTTTGTTGGTTGACAGGTCTTAAGGATCCAACTGGACGACTCGCCAGGTGGGCACTACATCATACATTACCATAGTATACAAAAGTGGAAGAAAACACCAAGATGTCGACTGTCTCTCAAGAAACCCTGTGCAAGACCATCAAGACTATGATGAAGATAGTGACTGTCTCGCTGCACTCCAGGATCTCTCTGCTGAGCAGAAGAAGGACACCAAGATATCTCAAATTATGCTTGCCTTAAATCGGTCAGAGGATATGAAAGGACAATTTAAGGTAGTTAATGGATTACTTTGTGAGAAAAACTTTGTTCCGTTAGGAAAGAGGTGGCTACCAGTGATTCCTAAACACATGCACTTAGATGTTCTACAGAAATTCCACGACACACCTGAGGTCGGACATTTACGATTTATTAAGACATACGACAAGATCCGCAAGTGATTTTTCCTCCTTGGACGATTTCCAATGTCTGTTAGCGGCAATAGATAGACTATTGTTTGCACTAATTATCTGACACGCTATGCCATTACAAAAGCCGTGAAAACAGCCAAAGCATTGGAGGTAGCCAAATTAATCGTGGAAGACATTGTATTAAAACACAGTGCCCCAAGGTCGTTAATTACGTATCGAGGGAAAGTTTTTCAACCGAATCTTGTGACAGAGATAAACTGTTGGTGCAACATTACTCATCACATGACGACAGCCTACCATACACAAACTAACGGGTTTACTGAATGCCTTAATAAGACCTTGGCCGACATGCTGTCAATGTTTGTCAACGTTGAGCAGAGCAACTGGGATGAGGTGCTGCCTTTCGTGATGTGTGCCTACAACACTGCCAAACAAGACACCACAGGATTTACGCCATTTTTCCTGGTGCATAGGCGTGAGGCGACTACGACGATGGACACTGTGTTTCCGTTACATCCTGATGATGTGGACGACGACTACATTGGCCAGGTGTTAACCAGAGCTGAGGAAGCTCGGCAGTTAGCTCGACTTCGCATGTTGCAGGCCCAAGAAAACGATTGCCGAAGGTATGACGTGAGCCACCGCCCTGTTGTCTACCAGCCTGGTGACCTTATCTGGATCTTCACTCGTGTTTGGAAGGTTGATCTGCCTGAGAAGCTCATCAGGCCCTACTTTGGACCTTACGAGGTTGTAAATCAGTTGTCTGATGTTACTTATGAAATTGAAGATTTCGACCCGGACACAAGGCGACGAAAGATCAGAGATACGGTCCATATCCTTCGAATGAAGACCTATAAGGATCCTGCAACCCAGGGTAAATTCGAAGCTCCAGCGACAGGCAACAAGCAGAAAGGTGATGAAGAGTGTAGCGGCAAAAGAAGTTCTAAGAAGATCACCGCCAGGGCGAACATCAGTCATCGGGAGTCGGAGTATGCAGGACCGATGACTCATTCCTGGACTAGGACGATGTAACACCAAGACGCTGTTCTCTTAACGAGGGAGCAATGTCACAGAAGAAGCTGAGGAGCATAGTCACCGTGGTGTAGTGGTTGCGATACTGAACTGTTACATGGAAGGTCATCCGTTCAAAACTCGTTTGAAGTGTAAAATTTTAATTTCTATATTCGTTTCAAGTACATTCTAGAAGCAACCACAAATGTTAAGAGTAATTGTACTGGAATGTTCTGTAACTGTATATATACCGTACGTGTTTTCGCCGGAGGCAGTTAGCTCTGCGCTCTTGTATATGCAAGTGCTGATTAAACCTTCATTTAGTGAAGTTAGTGTTCGTCATTCATCTAATTAAACCTTCTTCTACGTGACAGTATAACTGACTTCATCAGTCAAACGGAATGCCTGCGTCTTGGAGGAGGAAATATTATGGTCAGCTCTGATGCTGTGAATATTTACGCAGGTTCCCAGCAAAGGTTCTATAGATCTGCTTGCCTACATATTTGACAACATTGTTGTGGATTTAGTTAAGCACACTCTGACGTCACTGTATTTTTTGTGTGATGGAGAAAATTTTAACCAGAGGTATGTCATTTTGATGGAGAGCCCATCAGCTCCAGTTAAAGGTTACCTGTTTATGTAGTGCTTTGAGGACATCACCCTGGACACAGCTCTTGCAAAGCATAGTTGCTTTTATCATTACGTTGACGACATGTTCATTGTCTGGTACCATGGTTGTGAAAAGCTGAGAGAATTTTTGGACCACTTCAACAATATCCATGACATCAAGTTCACACTGGAAGTAGATGGTGCCTTGCTGTTCTTTGACGTCCACGTCCGTCATAAAGCAAATGCATGTATCGGCCACAGCGGTTACCAGATACCCACCCACAAGGACTGATATTGGCATGCTAAGAGCTATCAATAATCTGTCGCAGAAATGTTCTGTTCTCACGACCCTGGTGCATTGAGCGGATACCATCTCAGATAATGAAATCTTGCTGAAGGAACTGACCCACGTATGAAAAGTATTAAAGGCAACCAGCTACAACTACTACCAGATTTCGCGAGCCATCTTTCTGAAAATAGATAAGCAGGAGGACCCCGACGAGTACATGAGGAAGCTTGCACATTTGCCATTCTGTGGCACAGTAACAGGAAAGATTAGCCAGCTCCTAAAGAAGCACAAAATCTGTTCAGTCTTCAGGCTTCCAGCAAAAATTTGACAAGTCATTAGGCTCTGAATAATGATGTAGGCCTCAGAATGCCAGGAGTACATAAAATGCTGCGTGAGTGTGGACAGTTTTTATCTGGCAGACTGAGCATACTATTGAAGAGCGCCATATCGAATATGAGAGATGTTTTCCTCTTCGGTACACTGAGAAATCAGTGATGGCAGGGCATGCTCTAGAGAATGGACATAATGATTCCATTTATCATCATTAAAAATGCTTGGGTTAGGGTGCTATTCAGTTGAATAAAAGTCTGTAGATCTAATGACATGGATCTGTTGTCAGTAAAATTAGAGGGGAAAGCACACCCAGACAAAGAGAAAAAGTTGTATATGAAAGAAACCTTAAGCGCCCGTGGTCAGATGCCAGCAAAAAATACAGGAGGCAAATATTACCATCAAAGGTACGACTCATGCACGCACGCGCTCGCACATGCACATGCACACGCACACACACACTCACATACACACACACAGAGAGAGAGAGAGAGAGAGAGAGAGAGACAGCGAGAAACACGAGCAAACTAAATAACAATAACATCCACCACTTAGATATTAAATCTCTTAGAAGGTGAAACATTTTCACATGACAACATTTAATTTTCTGCAGAAGATGAAATGTTAACTCTCATTTCAAAGGAAACAAAAAATCAAACAGCAATTTCCCAAAAGAATGTACAGAAGAAACAAACTACTTTTATCAATAAGACACCAGAACTACTGTAATTTAAACTAATTTTGTCACGTACAAGGGGAGGTAGCTTTCTTTTGGGTTCACTCGTTTCCAAGACACTTTACAACATATGCATGACCTGTGAAAAAAAAATTAAATTAAAATGCTGTGATTCAAAATTAGAGCTACTTCTGTGTCTGCCAACACTGATGTAATATCAGATTTTTTTTTTTTTTTTTTTTTTTTTTTTTTTTGAGTCACTGGGATCCCTAGTTCAGAATCAGAAGTTGAACAACTTACAGCCTCTAGTGTTTTGTGTTCACCCACTATCAACACTAAAACCCTAGCAATAACAATACTGTATGTAGCACCGAAGTGACACGTAGATAGTGAATGTCATGTCATGCTGTCAGTTTTTCCAAATGAGTGACAAACTTTTTTTGGGTCCATCAGTGGTGACTGCTTGGAGAAGGGGGCTGAGTAGGATTAGAATAAGTATTGAAATGTGTATCCCGTCTTTCGTAGATGATCAGTACAAAGCACATGTATTGTACCAGCACTGCATAAGGAAAGCTGTGCTTTATTGTATATTCGTATATTAATAGTGAACCCAGAAATGCTTCGCAATCGCTAAATAGGTATGGGAACTGTACATTTTTCATTATGTCCGTCGCCTCCCCCCCCCCCCCCCCAAAAAAAAAAAAAAAATCTCACCCCATCTACTCTTCACTCCTCTCTCTATCCAACTTTCCCTCTTCCTCTCTCTTCCACTCCTCCCAAAACTGACGGTTAAGCAGAAAACAAAACAGCACACTGCTGTGTACACAATTTTTGTTTAAAACTATAGAGAAGGGGAAAGAATATATGTGGAACACACAAGTTACGAATGGTGTGATGATATTCAGCAGACTTGAAATGCATGATACATCAGTTCTTCGATAGTTATGCAAATCATCAACTTACAGCTACTTAAGTAAAGGAACGTGAATTAATTTCCTTCCTTGTAGTTGCCACTTCTTTCCCCACGGCTTTCTCTCAGCATCTTGTGGCTTGTTACCTCTAAAACGGCAAAGGTAAACCCTCGTTTTTGTTTCTGTGTAAAACCAACGGGAATCTGGAAGAACATAAACTCAATGAATCGAAAATAAACAAATCACAACTTCTGGGGAACCTAAGGTAGAGAAATCACAACAATAGGGCGGCTCTGTAATCAACGACTGCAGTCGGTCGTGAAGTGCGTAGGCTGCCACGGAATCGGTCGGTCGGTCAGCAGACAAATTGGTGCGTATATAGCGGCCTTAGTGGTACCTGTTTCTACTCGCAAATTCAAAAAATCAGACTTTTACTGTGCACTCGTTATTTCAGTTAGTTTTCGTTCCATACGATGAAGTGTTTCCACTGTCCCTCTCTTCTTGTTGTCACAGTCACTATCTGTAATTTCGCCACACGTTTCGTTACAGGCTAGTTCACACTGACCGTAACGTCACGACCGCAGCGCATTTCGAAGGGCAGCATGCACACTGGCAACTTCAGGGATTATGAAATAAAGGTTTGATGGTTGACGTCATAGTCGGTTGTTGATCACGTGACCCCCCACCCTCATTTAGTCCTGATACACAGCCTTGGGCTCATCTTCCATATTTCGTTTCGTCATTTTTTTCCTGGTTGATATCAGTTGTTATTCGTCATCTTTGTTATTTGTTGTAAATTGTTTGGTTTCGTTATTTCTTTAGTTACGATTTGTAATTTTATAATGAATGACGAAAGATTACTTGAAACAGTGAGGTAGCGGTGTGAATTGTATTGCATGAGCGATTGGAGGTACATCATCTCACATTTGTGTTGTAATCACCGTATGCCGGACATGGATTTACATTTATCGTGTGCCAGACATGGATTTTCAATAGCAATTGTAAATTACATGCCCTGTACAATATGTATAAAGTGGATTTTTAAACATATTTATATTTAACATTTTACAGTGAAATGGATTACAATGGGACTGCATATTAACATGTGGGTAAAGTCACATTGATTAGCAAGTCGAACTTATTTGATGTTTCCAGCCATTTGTAATGTTTGATAAAGAAATGGACTGAAAACTTAGACATTGTACCAGTGGCAAAATGCTTTTTTTGTGAAGTGTGCATAAAGTAACATATTAGGGTTGTTTGTTTGACTGTGTATTTGTTGCAGGCTTTTTTTATTGTTAAGCATCTCTGTGGATTGTGCGTGAAAAAGTTTTGTAAGCATCAGTAGTCAGTATTTATGTGATCTGACTAGCTAACCACAATATAAATAAGGCACCTGCACTATTGAAGGCCAAAATCAAACTGTAAAGAAAACCTATAACTCTTAAAGGGAAAGGTATTGAGGGAGATACGATTATCACACTGGACTGGCACCTAAACTTAACCTTAAACAAACCAATGTTTAACAGGGTGTGATGGCATCTCGCAACACTTATCCTTTTAGTAATTGTGGGTGCAATTTGACGTAATAAATGAATTCCAAAATATCAATAGAATGCAGATTACATTTTCTCGTGCTCCTTGTAATGTGTGTGTGAAATCCCACTTTCTGTACTGACTCTGAGCACTATGGGATTAACCCACTTTCTGTACTATGTGATGACATTTTTTTAAACCAACATTTTTTTGCGTTGTTTCGCACTTCTCTTTTTGTCCTGCAGTATACAAGATATCCTTGAAACCTGCAAACTATGAGTTCCATAAATGTCTTTTTCGTACAAATGTGGACGCCACCATCCACGCACATAAGCTACCGCGCTTTGTATATGGACTTCCCGCGTGAAAACAATTGAGACTCTTTTGCGAATACCGCAGTTCCGCGAGAAAACAATCGAGAGCAGCTATGCGAATTCAGATCACGTGATCTGAAGCGACCGGCTGTGACAGCGGGTTAACGGGCGTGACGTCTAAATAGTGTTCAGGTGCGATAATTCTCCCCCGAAAACCTCAACAAATGTATCATAATCGTATTTACTTGTGCTAATATGCCTCCAGTAGCTGCGCCTCCGCCGAATCTAGCTGAAAAGTGATTGTCGGAAATAGGCTATATCAAATGTTGATGTTTGCACTAGGTTTGGTATTCTCTTTCATGAACAGTGGGTCGTATGAATAAAACGGTGTTTATTCTCGGAAAGAAAATTCTCAGGTTCGCATGAACAAAGCGAGTCGGAGAATATTCTACAAGCGAAAATGTTTGCAGCTTGTGTAAAAGGGCCGGGGACGTTGCTCAGTGACATCATCATTCGCTGGTTTCGTATGAATTAAGCAAGAGAAGTTGCTTACAAGCAGAGAACATTCTCTGTTTTTTTTTTCTGAAGCGATCTCTGTAGCAGACTTAAGAGAGTTGAGTGAGCTGTGTTGAGGTTAAGTTTTATCCATTTTTTTTTTCTTAAGTAAAAATAGCAGAATTCATTTTGCTCGGAAGGCAAAACAAGATATACGTAGCCCGAAAAAATAAGGGGGAGAAACTGTAGAAGTTCATGTACGTTGAGCAACTAAAACATTATTCAGCTCGCACACTTTCTTCCCAGAAATCATGAGAAGCTAGCGCGATCTTTCGAACGAAGCGAAAATGAAAACATTTTTGTGTTATTTAACAGACTCAGGTTTTCAGACTGATGTACAGGAGACAACTTAGGTACACACGAGATTGATATTTTCAGATGTTCGTCATCATGTTTGCTCACAGCACGAAACTTATATTTTGTTATGTTAGAAATAAGTAGATGGATCAGAAAAGTAAATAACTGTTTTTTTTACAAACCTAGCGCTGTTTCTTGTACCGAAACCGGGCGGGCGACCGCTTAAGTACTTGCGGAGAGAAGTTATGCGTCATATTCAACCAAAATTATATCGCGTTAGAAAATTCTAGAGAGACTTCCGGTTTGGAGTAGATGAAAATGTGATGTATTCGTAAGATCTCGTTCGCATAATGTATTAACCAAATTTCAATAGCAAAAAAGTTTCCCGCATGTCGAAAACTCTGTATCATCGACAGTATATGCATTTTCGCGAACTGCCCGTAATCGTCTTAATAATATGTTGCGTAACATAAAAGTAATATCAAATGTAATACAATTCTTTCAGAAGACACTGGCGACAGTACCATATTTTTACAATGAAGAGTTTGTGTGTTTGAGCGAGTTAAGTGAAATGTAATATTACGCGTGGGTTCTGTGCCGGACTCGAGACACACACACACACACACCACCACCATCACCATCACCATAAACGTTCTCAAGAAATTGGGGGGGGGGGGGGGGGGGGGCGGGCGGTAGTCAGAAAGAACACCCTCGGCATACAATATGCGTCGAATTTTACATTCATATGAAGTTGAGAACTTTGTCAGAGAATGTTCTTTTGCTCTGAAAATCTTCTCCCGAGAATGTATTTTTTTATTCATGCGACACAATGTTTTTTGACTAGGAATGCTAATTACTCTTAAACTAAATGAGGGCAGAGATTGCTAACGTATTTTCAACATCGTACCATGATTGTTGGTGTACCATTTGGTACTCAACACGATGAACTCGTATTCAGTTTGTCCTAACTTCGAGATCGACCGACATTGTATTTTAACAAGGTAAAAAAAAGATTGCATGCTTCTCATGCTGTCATAACCTACGTCAATACAGATAGCATTTGCTGTTACCTTCGCCAGCACTCTCCCACTGAAAAGATGTGGTCATGGCTTACGTTGCGACTGGCACACCACCACTAGTCAACCACTACAATTGATCAGCTCTGGTACAGAATTAAAAGACGGAATGTTAATCCACATGCCAATTGAGCTCAATTGAATGGCTTATTTCAATAGTGGTAGAAGTCCATTTTTGTTCATTCTGAGATACCGAGTCCTAAAGTTAAATTAGCGCTGAAAAATCTGCAGTTGCGATACCAGAAATATTCAAGTATATATACTTGAATATTTCTGATATCTCAACTGCAGATTTTTCAGCGATCATTTAACTTTAGGACTCTGTATCTCAGAATGAACAAAAAAGGACTTGTACCACTACTGAAATAAGCCCTTCAATTCACCTTGATGCCCAACTGGGTTAGAGTAATTTTTTCTGCCAGAGATGGCTGTTCTATGTACTAAGTTTTACATCCTGTACACACTCAAATCAAAAATTCAGTTACTTATTCTTCATTCTGTACTGTGTACATAACATAAGGAAAATTACATCCAATAAGTAAAATTTTATTTGCTGTCCTTCCTGGCGTTGAAGTTACAATGGCCATAAGTGAAAATAACTGGATTCTTTATGAAAATCTTTATCCACAGTAAAATATAATAAATGTAACCCAACCAGATAAAGATAGTATTTTTCAGGAATTAAACTGTAGAATAGGAATTGTCACACAGAAATAATTCCAATTTGTTTTTAAAACTTTCATAGCTGCCAGTACACTTAATTCCAAAAGGAGTGGGTCAAATTTTTTTATGGTTGGATACTTTGCTGCTTTCTGTGCAAGAGAAAGCTTAAGTTGTGAACAGTTGAGTCCGTTTCTGTTCATAGGGTTATGTTCATGAATGTAATTGGTATTTTCAAATTATGGCTGATTGTTCATAATAAACGTCATAACAGAGTAAATGCATTTTCGGTGTTTTGTTAGTAAGCTTAATGTCTTAAACAGGTGCCTGCACAAAGTTCAAAGATGGGCAAGATATTATTCTTACAGCATGTTTCTGTGTAATGAATGCTTTGTGTCCATGTATGGAATTGTACCAGAAAATTATTCCATGTGATACCAGTGAATGGAAGTGTGCAAAATAAGCTAATTTTCTAACACTTCCATCACCAATATTGACAATTACTTGGGGAGGAAATTTTGCTGAACTCAAGCATTTGAGATCATCTACAATGGGCAGTTCTCAATTCATGTTATGATCAGTATACATACCCAGGGATTTTGAGCACTCAGTTTTCTGTGTTTCCTGCACCCAATGCTACATTACTTCTGATGTTATTTCTTGCCTTGTGCAGAACTGAAAGAACTGTGTTTTCTGCAAGTTAAGTGCTACATCATTTACCCAAAATTAATCAGTACCACTAGAAGGTATTTCATTTATTGCTCTTTCTGTTAGCTTGGGTCTGTTAGGCTTGATATAGATGCTTGAATCGTAACTGAAGAGTAAGTTAAGTGCTAGATCATTTACCCAAAACTAATCAGTGAACGATGGAAGTTCATTTATATGTAGCAAGAACCGGAGTGGTCCCAGATTTGAATGTTGTGACACACAAGTAGAAATTCCTCCCCACTCAGTAGGAGATTAATCATGATAGCTAAATGTGCTGTGTAACATGGTCGTTTGCTTCCTGTCAGTTAAATGTGAAGTGAATCACTTACTCACTGTACCTAGAAAGCCATAAAATTTCAACTTTCTACTAGAGAATGTTGTGGTTTTCAGTCAGATTCCCTAGGCAGACCATGAAAACTCCCAGTAGGTGCAGGACTGTCATTCAGCTGTTTTAATAGATGGTCAGTGAAATACAACAAGGCATTTCCAGTGGAGAGGCCCTTCTAGAATCCCTCTTGTGATTATTTCACAATATTAAATTTGAAAATATGCTTGGCCATTCTTAAACCCATTTTCAAAAGTTTTGAGTAGAAATTAATAGTGACACAGGTCAGTAGTTACTAACACCTGCCCTACTACTTTTCTTAAACGGGAATTTAACAATGGCAAACACACCTAGTGAATGTGATGCATTAAATCTAAGGCGGAGTACAGTAGCTATATCAGAAGACTATGACTTTAATGTTTTGCATGAAATTTTATCAACCCAGTGACCGTTTTTGCTTTTAAGAAGTTATTTATTTTCTTGAGTTCCTTGGCAGAAGTTGTTGGGATCTCGAATTGATTGAATGCTTGTGGTACTGATTTCCTTTTACTGATTGTGAACCAAGTTTATCATTTATATTTAGAAACTAATTGTTAAATACTAAATAGTAAAATACTGAATAAATAATAAAAATACCAAACACATAATTAATATATTTTTGGTAGTTGAACCATGTGGTCATTATCTTTAATTACTAGGTCCATCATGTTTCTTTGTAGACTTTACCATTTTGCATCTATGTTTCATATTGTTTTAATTTTATTTTCAGAATTAATAAACTCTTGATATGACATGCAAGCTTTTTGATTTTTTTTTTTTGTTATTCTTCTCTATAAGTATTACCATATCATAACCAAAATAAAATCCAAATCCAAAGGCAGGACCGTCAGTGAAATACAATACATATTGCTGGAAGTATGAACACCAGCGTACAGCCAGAAGAGAAGGACCTCCTAGACAAAGAGTACAGCTATTTATACAAACACTGAATGTTACAGAATGCTGTTATTTATAGAAACGGGGAATATTCCAGGATATACAGACATAAGAGATGCAAAGAACCTTCCAGAGGTGATAAATACTAAACAACAAATAACTGCTAGTGATCAGAGTTGAACTGGTGACCCGCAGCACACCAAGCAGCAAATGCTAACCATTAGACTACACTGCATACACCACAGCTCGCAGCATTGCTCCTTCTCGTGGACAAACACTGACCCACTATTTCAGAATTTATCGCTGGAACCAACTACATTGCCCCAGATATAGGTCTTCTCAATACTCCTGTCTATGGTGGTGCTTGTGGATCCTTCTGGTGTTACATCCTCTTAACTATGATGAGTTTCATAGGTAGGCCACTCAGTTGAAGGTTCATGATTATAGGGTGGGTCTTCAATTTCCTCGAACCTCCCATTGGCAATCTGCCCCTCTGGACTGCAGTGGGGCTTCAGACAGAAGACATAGCTGAAGTCACTACACTTTTGACTTCTTTATGAAGCATTTCTGCTATTTCAATGAATGGTGAGAGTTCATGTATATGTAGCAAGAACAAGAGTGGTCCCAGAACTGAATGCTGTGACACATGAGTATTATTTTCAGAATGAATAAACTATTGATATGACATGCAAGCTTTTTGATTTTTTTTCTAATTCTTTGCCTCCAAGTGTGATGTCTGACAGAGGATACAGTATGGCCCAGGTTAGTGCTTCAGTAACTCTTTTGATAGTCCATCTTGTAGCATGGTTATAAAAATCCAAACCAAGTCTACTGCGCTGTATTTTACTGATGTTACTGTTGCTCTTTATCTTTCTCCTTGATGTCCAGAGTCCATATTCAAGGCAGTTGCATTGCTTCTTCAATCCTGGTGATGAGATGATTCACGTAATCATCCTGAGTATCGTTCAGTTGACATGGGAACAATATATCCATTGTTGTCTCATTCTCATGGCCATGCAGCAGAAAGAGTGACATGAAGCATATTAGATTTGACTTGATTGGATTCAGTTTTCGTTCCGTGGACCCAAAAATGAGATGATTCTCGTGGGTGTGGAACATGTCAGAAAGTATTAAAAATAAAAACATAAAACTTTTGTATGTAATACTTACCACCTTGATCATTTGTGAGAAGATTGTGAAAATAGGTGAATACATTACGGTACACTGGAACTGCTAATATTTACTGAATTGTGGTGTCTTGCTTTGCCTTGTATGTCATCGTCCCAAATTCTGTTTCACAGCATACGTTGAGAGCATAACTGCCAATGTCATATTAAAGCATTCTGTGATCCATCAATGGATGGTAGCTAGTTGTTGTCTGTGGGTGAAGTCGCTATGTGAAATTACCTCTATAATAGCATAGACAAAACTTTTCCAGGATCAGAGATCACCACATTGCGTGCACCATGTTTCAGACTATTGTCTTCTTCAAGGAACTTCACAATTTCTGAAGCTTCAGAAGTTAACACAGCTTTATTGAACAGCATGGCAGGTGAGGTAGTCAGTGCAAACCATTGTTCATCAATTCCTATTTGGTGACTGCAGAAACCTTCCCAAGACGTAGATTTCATTTCAGTGGAATGGAGCTACTGCAGATTGCATTGGTACCAGATACTCCGGAGATCATTTTGCCCTGTACTTCCATCATTGGCATTCTTTACAGTGGCTCACAGAGTGTCTTAACGGATCGGTAGAGGCCTGGCCAGTGATACCTGCATCTGATTCTGTCCAGATTAATGAATCCAAGGTGACAGATAAGCTGGTATGATGAGCAACCATTTCTGCCCCATCGCATCATTGCTCCTCTTATACAATGCTGCAGTAAATAATTTGAATTCTCCTTTGGTCAGTTCCTCCTCCTTCAAGGCTTGTATGCTTTAAATAGTGCTGTTCAGCAGCTATATCATGTAATGCAGTGATAACTGCAATGCTGCAGTGCTATCTGCCAAAGGATTCCTTGGAAGGCAGTCTGTCTCCATGTGTTTATGTCAGTTTTTGTATACCATTGTGACTTATTCCTGAAGCCTCAGTGGCAATTTTGGCAGATGACCCGACAGATCTGTCAGGCTCATCAGCAAGCATAGGGAATGGTGGTCCATCAAAAGAGTGAGTGGTTTGCCAAATGAATATGGCCAAGTTTGTTGATGACACAGACAGCTTCAAGGCTTTCTTTCTCAGTTGTAGAGTTGTTATCTGACTTGGAGAGTATTCTGAAAGCATAAGCTATTACCTTTTCAATGCCTTCCTTAATTTTCAGTAGAACTGCACCTATCCCATTAATGCTAGTGTCATTGTAAAATTCTGTCTCAGGATTCTCGTCACACAATTTTAGTACTGGAGAGGATGTTAACACTTCATTAAGGACAAAGAAAGACTTATATTTCTTTAGGATTCAGGTGGAGACCTAGACTCTGAATACAATTATATAGGGTTGTGTGATGGCCTTGGTGTTCTTCAGCTGTCTTTGAAAAGATTACAGTGTCATCCACATTGCAAAGACACAGTATGCATTTGAAGTGTAGAAGTAAGTTGTCCAACTTATGCTCAGATGTGGCTGGAGGGTTTCATAATCCAAACTGTGTAACTTTGAACATTGATTTGCCAGTAGCCTCTCTGTGTGTCCATAGTTGAGAAATACTTCACACGTTTCAAGCAATCGATAGTGCCATCAATGTACGGCAGTGGATGGAAATCTTTCTTCACGATTTTGTCCAGTCATTGCCAGTCGATGCAGAAATGGTATGTACTGTCCATCATAAGGACCACCAGAGAAGACGAAGGACTCCCAGAAGGTTCAGTGGTGTCACCTTGCAGCATTTTCTCCACTTCCTGCTGGTGACACACTGGATGATCCCCAGTGTTGATGTATTTTATGACAGGCTGCTTGGTCCAACTTTTCTTCACACCAGATTTGAAAGTATCCAAAAATTGGCACAGAATAGCTATCACATGCTGACTATCCTCTGTCAGGCCAGATTGTATTGGCAGTTTGATAGTAGCTTGCTCCCTTGCACTATCCGTAGTGGTAGCAGAGCACAGTTCTTCTCTGTGACACTGATACCTTTCATGGAGTGGTTTGGCTGTCCCTCTATGTACACACCTACAGAGATAATGTGCTCTTGATAATTAGTTGCCCAAAGTTCTCCTTGACTACCTACAATCCTTATGATATCTCTGACTTGTAGATTTCTTTTGTGAGCCTGAGCAGCTTTTTGCAAGTGACAAAAGCTTCACAATTTAACTGAGCATCTCAACTGACACTACAAACTAATCTCATCGATGATGATGGGATTGCAAAATCTTAAATTATGAACAACTGCCCAGAGCAATCTTTATGGGTGCCTATTTGAACAGCTTTGTCAATCTGGAGCACTGACCTTCCGCTCTTCATGACTGCTTTTGATGCCTACAAAAAGTCCTATCCAAGACTGACATCACAATGATATTCTGTTAAAACAACAAATGCTAAGGACTGTGTTTTGTCATTGATAGTTATTTTTGCAATGTTACTGTTGTCTGGGTGTATTTCATATTTGCAACCTTGAGCACAGTTGCATTAGTATCATGGAGAATAGTCTTGTTTACCTGACAATGATAAGCATCTGATAATACAGGAAAGGAAGCCATTGAGTCTACTTGGACTTGGACTTGTTGATCATTGATGAATTGATGATGATGTAGAAGAGATTTCCTGTCCTCCATGAAGTATTTTCATCTGTGGCAGCCTCACATTTGTAGATGGTCACCTCGTTCAGCTTTTAGAAATTCAGCAGGCAGGTGAGCAGCTGATACCTCTATATGGCAAAAGGAGAATGGCTACAGTGTGTTGGGAAGTGACCTCACTGAGGGCATGGTAATGATTTTTGGCATACACATCGACTATAGTTACCTGCAGTTGACTGATGTGAATAGGATTCTTCTGAAATTTGACATCTTGTGGAGTAATAATCGTCAAAAACTCACTTTCTTCCACTAAACTAGTGCACAATGTGCCCAGCTCATTCCATGAACCCGGTCAAGTGTGTAGTTTTTCATCCTTCAAATGTCTGTTCTGTGGCAGGGTGTTGTACTTACTGGGCGAGTTGGTTGTACCTGTGTTGGTCAGACCCTGGTTTGTGATTTGATGGTGGCAACATAAGTCTGAGTTGCCACAGTCTCTTTTCCAAGGTGGATTCGACTGACAATGGATATGGGTGCCAAAGATTGAGACACTTCCTCTTCAACATTCTCTTCCATCCTGATGTATGGGGTTGATATGCGTGGCTGATCTCTCTCTTTGTGTATTCAGTCTGACAGTTATAGCTGTCATAAAATGCTGTATGTCTTCTTACAACCTGGTGAATGAGAAAAGCAAGGTCACAGCCTTCTTCCACAACTGCTATAGGGACAGAATTTGAGAGACAATCATATGTCTCTCATCAGACTTTGCAAAAGGCCAGAACATTCTGTATGTGTGACTGTCATTTTGCCATTACAATGGGTCCTGCTGTTCTGCTGAGTGGACTTGCTATCGATTGTCACCAGCTGTTTTCTGTAGTTCAGCTTTAATTTGTCCCAACTGTTAAGCTTCTCTTCATTGTTCTCGAATGATTCCTGGGCTGTGCCATCTGTGTAAAAGTATGCACTTGCCAGCCACGTCATATAATCCCACCTGTTATATTTGGTGACTTGGTCTAGTCCTTTCAGCCATTTTATCTGGTCCTGACCAGTGTCCACAGAAAACACTGAAGGATGCCTCATGTGCAGCTAACTTAATGCGGCACTGCTTGTATTTGGTTCCTGTCCGTGTAAGCAGTGGCTTTCATGTTATTGAGTGGAGCCACCGTGATGTAGATGTCTGCAGTGTCCAGCATCTCCACCAAACAATGTCATGTCAAAACCATGATAAATCCAAATCTGAAGGCAGGGTCACCAATTAAATACAACAAATTGTACTGGAAGCATGTTTATTATGAATGCAAACATGCAGTCAGAAAAGAATTGACCTCCTGGATGTAGAGTGCAGCTGTTTATGCAAACACCAAATATTCTGTAAAATACAAACATAAGATATTAAAAGAACATCCCATAACTGCTAAATAGCAAATAACAAATAATTGCTGTTGGTTGGATTTCAGATGGTGAACAGCAGCATGCCAGGTAGTGAAAAAACCACTACAATACATGCACTACAGATCATTGAGAATTGTACCACACACAAGACTTGTAGTGCGTATTGATGGCAACTAGAGAAAATCATGTGCTTGAGAAATTTCTGTAAATGTCTCAGCAAATAAAGTGGAACATTGTAAATTTGTCTGATATTAGATTCAGTCAGCATGATTCATCATTTGAAGAATCTAGAAATATTTCTAGGCGTTCAGGTGTCAACTAGAAACTGTTCATTCTAAAATTTATTTTTCTTTTTTTTTTGGGGGGGGGGGGGGGTTGAAAGTTTTGTATGTATGTTAGGGATATAATCTTTTGATTGTATCGACATAAGTGTGGTACATGTGCACTAGATAAGTTTTCTTTGTTGTAGCCCTAAGTATTTATTTCCTCACCTAGTTTTGCTCACTCTTTGCGTACACTAAATGTAAAAGTTATTTGGATACCAACATATTTCAGCCTTTAAACTTGATTAGGAAACAAATCCTTGTCTTAACAAGGATGTTCCTTCCAGATTGTAGATGCTTTCACATATATTTTACATATGAATAGGAAGCTGTGCATCAAATAAAATAAAATTTTAAGAAGTCATCTGTTTCACAAGTACAATAAATATTTAGACACATAGGATTTTCTTTCACTAGTTGAAAAACCTCATGCTAACATCAGTTGAATTTATCAGGAAACTTAAAAGAAGTGTTCTGCCACAGAAGGCAAGTTGACGTTGACGGTTGTGTGGGAATGAATTACTGTGACAGTATCAATACACACGAGACTAAAAATTGAAGTTTTGATTTTTATTTACAAAAAGGGACAAACATTTTTTTAAAAAGGCATACGTTGTGCCTTACTAAGTGCAGTCATAAACAGAAGTCTTCGATTCTGTCAGTTTCAGTGTCTCTGCTGCTGATATTTTGCCCATCTTTGTGGAAATGGATAAATTGTTTTGCTTTTATTCACCATGTGATTGCTTGTAGTGGACTATTCTAATGTGTTACGTGAATTCTGAGCATTTGTAAAGCAGATGACTGAAATGTCTTCAGCTTTTTTGGAGTGTTGTCCAGAAACCACCTTGTAGAATGCAGCACTATTCTCATTATCACTGGCCTGTAGACAGATAAAATTCTTTTCATCTACATCTATACCCAGCAAGCCATCATATGGAAGAGCAGGGAGGAGGGTACTTCCACTACTTTCCAATCCAAACCGAGTTCTATTCATGTATCATGTATCTTTGCCTTCTGTACAGTAATGTGTGATGTTGCCCTTTATTCCTCAAATGAAATATAAGTTTTTGATGCTCTGCATCTCCAAACAAGCACTGAGCTAATATGTTTGGACTGCACCTAAAAAGGTGCTAGGTGCAAAATCAGCGAACCATTAATATGTGAACATTATGATATTAATATTTGAATAAACTGTGTTCATATATTTTATCCTGATGACTGAGCTTTATTCAGTTGAAAGAAAAATTCATCTATTTCTGAATTCCATCTAAACTGGTTTTAGTTCTACTGCATTTAATCTCCAAAATAAACTGCTATTGCTGAGTTAACTTAGAACAGACATTCAAAGCAACTGAAAATGCAGCTGTTGAAAGCCACATTTTGATAAGTGCAGCTGTTAATTT
Source organism: Schistocerca piceifrons (assembly GCF_021461385.2). Classification (NCBI taxonomy): domain Eukaryota; kingdom Metazoa; phylum Arthropoda; class Insecta; order Orthoptera; family Acrididae; genus Schistocerca; species Schistocerca piceifrons. Next base: position 579,000,205 of record NC_060149.1, read on the forward strand.
TGCGCACATAACATCCTTGTTTATAACCACAACAGTTGTGGCTAGTCATTTCACAGGTTATTTGAGTAACCATACTTGTAGATAAAAGTTCTGACATAATATTCCATCGATATGCATCCAAGTCAAGAGAGGGCAGCAGAGATTAACATTTCTCAATTTTACAAGACTCTCCATATTTTGGAGGTTTTTCTCAAGTCTTTGGAATGAGACAAATTCTCATCCCTAAAAGTAGAAGCTAGGCAGGTAACTTGTATGTTCCCAGAGATTCATGTACGAAATGGGAGTTCATGCTGGCCTTCTGTAATGGGATGACCAGTGCAAGGTATGACAGTGGAAGAGTTCGACCTTTTGTGGAGACCTCCTACCAGGTAATTCATCACCACAGTGGTAGAGCTATTATTTGCTGGAAAGATGAACAGGTTAGCATATGCTTGAAGACTACAAGTTTTTTCTCTCTCTTCCATTGAGAGGTTGGCACTACTGTGAAAGGAGCCTATGAGAATGACTTGATGCAAATTTGAAATCTCTTAAGTTAATCTGAAGGTAGTTGAGAGTTAGTAGGAAAACATAATGGATGGACAGGCCCATAAACTACAAGGGGCAAGGTTCAGTGTTTCCTTTTTGTTAGTTTTGGCATAGAGGGTTGGTAGTGAAAATAGTTTTCGACTGTAGAGAGCAGATGGACAGTAAACCTTTGACGAGTGTATGATGACTGGATTTTTTAATAGTTAAGTTGTTTATTTCATATACTTTTATTCCACTTTTTCATGTCCTAATATTAGTGTCCATATATATCTGTACAAAGTTGTAGGCAGTCAAATTAAAGCCCTTTTGTTTTGTATAGTTGTAGATTACTAATAATTTTTATTTTTTTGATTCATACAAGGGTTGAATGAAAAGTAATGCCTCCTTCATTAACTGGGTTTGAATAGGAATATTTTAATAAATCAAATGCAGAAATAATCCTTAGAAAATGATCTTTAATTACCAATATTCACTTTTTCACATAATCACCAGCCCAGTGGATACATTTCTGCCAATGATGAACAAATTTTCTAAAGCTGTCACAGAAGAAGTCAACACTCTGTTTTGGCAACCACCGTATCACAGTTCTCTCATTGTTTTCATCAGAAGCACAGTGATGTCCCCGGAGATCATCTTTCATTATCGGGAACAGATGGAAGTCAGACAGTGCTAAATCTGGACTGTATGGAGGATGCCGTGCGCTTTCATTTCAGGAGTTAGCATCCGGGGTATCCATTGTATAGAGATCTTCTGATAGCCAAGCAAAGGATCTTTGGTGTGACGTCACGTCTGCTGCACTGCTGTTGAAATAGCTCGCTAATATTTTATAAATTTTAGACTTCATTTACTTATTTTAAGGTTTATTTGTGTTAATATTGTGCCATAAAAGTAACTTATTAGTGGATTTTCATTAATCTCAGTTTTTCTTCCTGTGTTATTGACTCAAGTGGTCTATTATTTGTGAGTGTGCTTTTGTCGTTCGTCTAAGCCTTGCACCTCAGTAGTGTGTTTACTTTTTACGGCGTGCACTGCAGCTGTAGTGGTTATAAGCTAAGTACTGACAAACTTATATGTGCTCTGTAATACAGTTATTAAATTTAATAGATTTCAGCAGTGTTGCGTGCTGTTTGTGGCGAAATAATGACTTAATAAACTTTTGTAATCGTTCACTCGCTGTGTGTTTTTTAGAGTTTTCAGTGTGTTGAAGTCGTTTAGTAAATTTGATGCTTTAGTTTTCAACTACGGCTGAAAGCAAGGGGAAACTACAGCCGTAATTTTTCCCGAGGGCATGCAGCTTTACTGTATGATTACATGATGATGGCGTCCTCTTGGGTAAAATATTCCGGAGGTAAAATAGTCCCCCATTCGGATCTCCGGGCGGGGACTACTCAAGAGGATGTCATTATCAGGAGAAAGGAAACTGGCGTTCTACGGATCGGAGCGTGGAATGTCAGATCCCTTAATCGGGCAGGTAGGTTAGAAAATTTAAAAAGGGAAATGGATAGGTTGAAGTTAGATATAGTGGGAATTAGTGAAGTTCGGTGGCAGGAGGAACAAGACTTCTGGTCAGGTGAATACAGGGTTATAAACACAAAATCAAATAGGGGTAATGCAGGAGTAGGTTTAATAATGAATAGGAAAATAGGAATGCGGGTAAGCTACTACAAACAGCATAGTGAACGCATTATTGTGGCCAAGATAGATACGAAGCCCACACCTACTACAGTAGTACAAGTTTATATGCCAACTAGCTCTGCAGATGACGAAGAAATTGAAGAAATGTATGATGAAATAAAAGAAATTATTCAGATTGTGAAGGGAGACGAAAATTTAATAGTCATGGGTGACTGGAATTCGAGTGTAGGAAAAGGGAGAGAAGGAAACATAGTAGGTGAATATGGATTGGGGGACAGAAATGAAAGAGGAAGCCGCCTTGTAGAATTTTGCACAGAGCACAACATAATCATAACTAACACTTGGTTTAAGAATCATGAAAGAAGGTTGTATACATGGAAGAACCCTGGAGATACTAAAAGGTATCAGATAGATTATATAATGGTAAGACAGAGATTTAGGAACCAGGTTTTAAATTGTAAGACATTTCCAGGGGCAGATGTGGACTCTGACCACAATCTATTGGTTATGACCTGTAGATTATAACTGAAGAAACTGCAAAAAGGTGGGAATTTAAGGAGATGGGACCTGGATAAACTAAAAGAACCAGAGGTTGTACAGAGATTCAGGGAGAGCATAAGGGAGCAATTGACAGGAATGGGGGAAATAAATACAGTAGAAGAAGAATGGGTAGCTTTGAGAGATGAAGTAGTGAAGGCAGCAGAGGATCAAGTATGTAAAAAGACGAGGGCTAGTAGAAATCCTTGGGTAACAGAAGAAATACTGAATTTAATTGATGAAAGGAGAAAATATAAAAATGCAGTAAGTGAAACAGGCAAAAAGGAATACAAACGTCTCAAAAATGAGATCGACAGGAAGTGCAAAATGGCTAAGCAGGGATGGCTAGAGGACAAATGTAAGGATGTAGAGGCCTATCTCACTAGGGGTAAGATAGATACCGCCTACAGGAAAATTAAAGAGACCTTTGGAGATAAGAGAACGACTTGTATGAATATTAAGAGCTCAGATGGAAACCCAGTTCTAAGCAAAGAAGGGAAAGCAGAAAGGTGGAAGGAGTATGTAGAGGGTCTATACAAGGGCGATGTACTTGAGGACAATATTATGGAAATGGAAGAGGATGTAGATGAAGATGAAATGGGAGATATGATACTGCGTGAAGAGTTTGACAGAGCACTGAAGGACCTGAGTCGAAACAAGGCCCCCGGAGTAGACAATATTCCATTGGAACTACTGACAGCCGTGGGAGAGCCAGTCCTGACAAAACTCTACCATCTGGTGAGCAAGATGTATGAAACAGGCGAAATACCCTCAGACTTCAAGAAGAATATAATAATTCCAATCCCAAAGAAAGCAGGTGTTGACAGATGTGAAAATTACCGAACTATCAGCTTAATAAGTCACAGCTGCAAAATACTAACACGAATTCTTTACAGACGAATGGAAAAACTAGTAGAAGCCAACCTCGGGGAAGATCAGTTTGGATTCCGTAGAAACACTGGAACACGTGAGGCAATACTGACCTTACGACTTATCTTAGAAGAAAGATTAAGGAAAGGCAAACCTACGTTTCTAGCATTTGTAGACTTAGAGAAAGCTTTTGACAATGTTGACTGGAATACTCTCTTTCAAATTCTAAAGGTGGCAGGGGTAAAATACAGGGAGCGAAAGGCTATTTACAATTTGTACAGAAACCAGATGGCAGTTATAAGAGTCGAGGGACATGAAAGGGAAGCAGTGGTTGGGAAGGGAGTGAGACAGGGTTGTAGCCTCTCCCCGATGTTGTTCGATCTGTATATTGAGCAAGCAGTAAAGGAAACAAAAGAAAAATTCGGAGTAGGTATTAAAATTCATGGAGAAGAAATAAAAACATTGAGGTTTGCCGATGACATTGTAATTCTGTCAGAGACAGCAAAGGACTTGGAAGAGCAGTTGAATAGAATGGACAGTGTCTTGAAAGGAGGATATAAGATGAACATCAACAAAAGCAAAACAAGGATAATGGAATGTAGTCTAATTAAGTCGGGTGATGCTGAGGGAATTAGATTAGGAAATGAGGCACTTAAAGTAGTAAAGGAGTTCTGCTATTTGGGGAGCAAAATAACTGATGATGGTCGAAGTAGAGAGGATATAAAATGTAGGCTGGCAATGGCAAGGAAAGCGTTTATGAAGAAGAGAAATTTGTTAACATCCAGTATTGATTTAAGTGTCAGGAAGTCATTTCTGAAAGTATTCGTATGGAGTGTAGCCATGTATGGAAGTGAAACATGGACGATAAATAGTTTGGACAAGAAGAGAATAGAAGCTTTCGAAATGTGGTGCTACAGAAGAGTGCTGAAGATTAGATGGGTAGATCACATAACTAATGAGGAAGTATTGAATAGGATTGGGGAGAAGAGAAGTTTGTGGCACAACTTGACCAGAAGAAGGGATCGGTTGGTAGGACATGTTCTGAGGCATCAAGGGATCACCAATGTAGTATTGGAGGGCAGCGTGGGGGGTAAAAATCATAGAGGGAGACCAAGAGATGAATACACTAAGCAGATTCAGAAGGATGTAGATTGCGGTAGGTACTGGGAGATGAAAAAGCTTGCACAGGATAGAGTAGCATGGAGAGCTGCATCAAACCAGTCTCAGGACTGAAGACCACAACAACAACAGTTTTCAACTGATGTTTATTATTCTTCCTAGTGAAATATTTCAGTAAAATTTGCATTCAGTGTTTTAACTTCACTTAGTGTTACAGTGGTCGTTTTAACTTTTTGGTTTTAGCTAATAATTTTGTGAAGTTTTGCTGGTATTGGTATTGGCTGTGTCGTAGTAGTATTAATACAAGTAGCTGCTTTCTTAGTAGGCAGAGAATTTTGAGACCATTATTGTTAGTTCTTAAATAGTTCTACTGGTGTAACTGAATCATGTTAACGTAGATGTATAGTTTTTTTATCAGTAACTGTAAAATTTTACCATGAGTGAAAAGTGTGGGCTCTGTTGTAGGTTTGTGATTAGTGGATTACAGTGTGGGATTTGTTCAAAGTATTTTCATTGGGGGGGGGGGGGGGGGGGGGGGGAATGCAGTGGGGAAGCCAGTGGTCATTTCAGGGAGATCCTCTCCTGGGAATGTAGAATCTGTAGTAGAAACAAGTTAATAGAGGAGCAGGAGCATAAGGTCTGTGCCCTTCAGGTGCATTTACAATGTGCAAAGGAGGAACTAGATAGGTTGAGGAGGGTGAAGGGTGGTGGGGAATGGGAACTGGCAGTTGGCAAGAAGGTAGCTAGGAAGAGGAGGTATTAAGACAGTTTTACTTTTCATACATGCAATAGATACGACCAACTGTCAGAGTTGAGTGGAGAGGAGCCTCATGTAGCTGTAGATGTAGGGAACTTGCAGCAGTCCTCAGCAATTAGGAAGCCTAGGTTAGTTGCAAAGTCTAGCAGAAAGGAGGTTCAGCTGCTAGGTAGTTGCCACAGTAAAGGTGTGGGCCAGCAGTTGCAGGAAGTGTTGAGGAGTGAGTACCAGGTCACCAGTATTTATGAAGCCTAGTGCAGGGTTGGCTCAGGTGACTGAAAGCATAGGGGAGTTATGTAAGAATTTTACGAAGGAGGATCAGGTAGTGATAGTGGGTGGAGCAGGGAACTGTCTTGATAGGGACAGGGAATATGATGTCAGTGGTGACTTGGTTAAGATAGCTACTCAAACTGGTGGCACTAATGTGCATTTCGTGCACCTGTTTCAGCATCATGATTGGCCTCACCTTAATGCGGCTGTTAGGCGCGTTAATGTGGGGATGAGGAGGGCACTGATGGTGGAGGGCATGGATCACATCTCAGTGGTGCCAGTTGGGTCTGTTGGTAGATGTGGTTTCACTAGGCATGGCCTGCACCTCAATAGGTATGAGAAGGGGAGGCTGGCTAAGCTTACAGGTGACAGTGTAGTGGGTGGTGGTGGTAGTGGTGTCACTCATGGAAAAATTCCTGTAGTAGTTGGTGTTAGAGCTGCACCTTTTTTTAGATTGAAGTCAGCTGATAGTTATACCTGCTTAAAGGAAGTCCCTCTAACTAAGGGCTAACCTTCAGAGGATGTGATGTTTCCAAGTAGAGAAGGAATTAGTATATTTCATCAAAATATAAGAGGTATTAGAGATAAAGTTAGTGAACTGCTAATAGATGTTAACTCTGAAATTATTGGTATATCAGAGCAACACTTAAATGATTTAATAATTCAGAGGCTTCCTTTACCAGGCTACAGATTAGCTGGCTGTTTCTCAAGGAGTTCCATGCGGGGTGGGGGAGTGGCTCTGTACGTAAAAAACAGTATTTCATTTGAGTCAATAGACGTATCACGACACTGCACTGAGCAGATATTTGAAAGTTGTGCAGCATTAGTTGAATTTAGTGAAACTAAACTTCTAATTGTTGTTGTTTATAGGCCCCCTAACTCCAACTTCAGAGCATTTTTGCTTAAGCTAGAGAGGGTTCTTGATTCACTTTGTAGGAAGTACCAGAAAGATGTTATATGTGGTGACTTCAATATTAATTTTGTATATGATTGTGCAAGAGAAAGGATGTTGGTAGATCTCCTAAATTCATATGATCTGATGCAAACTGTGTTTTTTCCAACTAGGGTGCAGGGCAACAGTAGAACAGTCATAGACAATATTTTTATTCATTCTTCATTACTAGATGGGCATTATGTTAGTAAAAGGGTGAATGGTCTTTCAGACCATGGTGCACAAATTTTAACACTAAAAGGCTTTTGTACTCAAACCAATGTCATATTTAATTACAAACTATGTAGGAAAGTTAATCCAACAGCAATAGAGAGTTTTTTAAAACTTGTCAAGGAACAAGAGTGGCAAGATGTTTATAGTGCCAATAATATAGATGATAAATACAATGCGTTCCGTAACACATTTCTCATGCTCTTTGAGAGTTGCTTTCCATTAGGACATTCTAAACGGGGTACTAGCAGTAATGGACAGCCCGGTGGGCTGACTAGTGGGATAAGGATATCATGTAGAACAAAGCGGGAATTATATCAGAATGTTAGAAGTAGTGACAATCAAGTTACAGTAGCCCATTACAAACAGTATTGTAAGGTGCTTAAAAATGTTATTAGCAAGGCAAAGAGTATGTGGTATGCAAATAGAATAGCTAATTCACAGGATAAAATTAAAGCCATATGGTCAGTTGTGAAGGAAGTGTCTGATCAGCAGCATAGGGTCGATGATATAAAGTCAGCTCGCAGTAATAATATTTATGTTACTGATAAATGAGATATATGTACAGTATTTAACAATCATTTTCTGAGCATTGCTGGTGAATTAAATAAAAATTTAGTTTCTACAGGAAATCATATAAATTTCTTAGCAACTGTCTTTCCGAGATTGATGTCTGAAATACTCCTCTGTGATACAGACAAGAGGGAGATTGAGTCAATAATTGAATCACTGGAGACTAAAGACTCTCATGGTTATGATGGAGTGTCTAGCAGAATATTAAAGTACTGTGCTGCACATGTTAGCCCTGTATTTAGCCATATTTGTAATTTTTCCTTTAGGAATGGTCAGTAGTAAAGCCACTTTATAAAAAGGGAGAAAGGGATAATGTAGATAATTTTAGACCTATTTCTATGCCATCAGTGTTTGCAAAAGTTATCGAAAAGGCTGTGTATGTAAGGTTAATTGATCATTTTATATCGCACAATTTGCTATCAAATGTACAGTTCGGCTTTAGAAGTCGTTTAACAACTGAAAATGCTATATTCTCTTTTCTCTGTGAGGTACTGGATGGGCTAAACAAAAAGTTTCGAATGCTTGGTGTATTTTTTTGATTTAACTAGGGCATTTTATTGTGTTGATCTCACAATATTGCTCCAGAAGTTGGACCATTACGGAATAAGGGGAGTAGCTCACAATTGGTTTACCTCTTACTTTAGCAACAGACAGCAAAAGGTCATTATTCACAATGTTGATAATGGTTGTGGTGTGGGATCTGAGTGGGGTACTGTCGAGTGGAGGGTGCCCCAGGGATCAGTATTGGGGCCGCTCCTGTTCCTTATTTATATAAATGATATGCCCTCTAGTATTATGGGTAACTCTAAAATATTTCTGTTTGCTGATGACACTAGCTTGGTAGTAAAGGATGTTGTGTGAAACATCGACTTGGTTTCAAATAGTGCAGTACATGACCTCAGTTCATGGCTTGTAGAAAATAAACTAACGTTAAATCACAGTAAGACTCAGTTTTTACAGTTTCTAACACACAATTCAACAAAACCTGACATTTTAATCTCACAGAATGGGCATATGATTAGTGAAACTGAACAGTTCAAATTTCTAGGTGTTTAGATAGCTGGTAAGCTGTCGTGGAAAACCCACGTTCAGGATCTTGTTCAAAGACTTAATCCTGCCATTTTTACTATTCGAATGGTATCAAAAGTGAGTGATACTTCGACAAGTAAATTAGTCTACTTTGCTTATTTTCATTCACTTATGTCATATGGTATTATGTTTTGGGGTAACTCTTCCCATTTTAGGAGGATATTTTTGGCTCAGAAACGGGCGGTTCGGGCAATAAGTGGTGTGAGTTCACGAACCTCTTTGTCGACCTCTGTTCACGAGTCTGGGTATTTTGACATTGGCCCCTCAATATGTATATTCCTTATTGTCGTTTCTTGTTACCAATATTAGTTTATTCCCAAGAATAAGCAGCTTTCACTCGGTTAATACTCGGCAGAAATCAAACCTCCATTTGGATCGGACTTCCTTAACTCTTGTGCAAAAAGTTGTGCTGTATACTGCTGCATCCATTTTCAATAAGCTGGCACCCGAATTAAAAAATCTTAGCAGTAATCCACGCGCTTTCAAATCGAAACTGAAGAGTTTCCTCATGGGTCACTCCTCCTATTTTGTCGAGAAGTTCCTTGAAAAATTAAGCTGACTCTTATTGTATTGCTGATAGTGTTTACTTAAACTCATGGACAGACTTTTTTTCAGGTTCATGAACATTTATTTTTATGTGTTATTACTTTTATGTTGTAAGTTCATGTACTGACACATTCCATGGCCTTGGAGATTTGTTCCTCAACTTGGTCCTACGGAACTTGACGAGTAAATAAAAAATAAAAACATAATGCAACCTTGTGAAATGCCAATTGTGATTGCAATTTCTCTCTGAGTGATACAATGATCATTTTGAATCAGTCTGTCAACATTTCACCTGTGGAACTCTGTGATTGCTGTCACAGGACATCCAACTCTTTGTCTGTCACACAGGTCGGATGTTCCTGCCTCACCATCTTTAAATTTACTCCCCCATTGACACACAGTACTCACATCAACACAATCACCATAAACTGCTTTCATTCCCTGATGAATCTCCTTTGTGGTGACACCTTCTGCTGTCAAGAATTCATTGAGTGAACGATGCTTAACTAGCATTGACTGACCATCTGCCCAGGGTTCCCTACTTTACACTGTAACAACACAACTGTTCAATGCTAATGCTTCCCACGTACTGGAGCTGTAGTGAAGAGGCTATGGAACAGGCCAGTATGTGCTGCATACCAATGCTGCCAACTGTTGAAGAGTTACGAAGGTGGAGGCATTACTTTTCAGTCAACCCTCGTAACTGGCTATGTTGCGAACTGAAACAGAAGCCTCTCTTTTGGCATGACTGAAACAGATTGTCGAATCTTTCATATTGCATAATATATTCTCTGGTATATTGCTCTCCCAGAAATAGTGGGTTTGGGGTTGTGGGCACCATTAATCCAAAGATGGATGTCTCAGGTTGCCTGTGTATAGGCTGTGTATTATTGGCTCCCCAGTAGTTTTGGAATTGGAATTGCTTAGTTGGCAACAACATTCTTTATTCAGTAAGATGCTTATAGAGGGTCGATGGTGACTGATTGGTGCACAAAGGCCCAGGCAGCAGCTGTTACCTTAGCATAGCATTTAGTGGTATGCTTGGCCATGGCTGGATGAGGATCTATCATCTCTTACTGCATCTATCTGCTTCTGTAAGTCCATGTTAACTGCTTACATTTGTGCCATCTACTCCAACAAACCCAGAACTGCCTTTGTAGTCATTACCCATATTGTCCTGGTTTGCTCACTGTAAAGTATATGTATACACAGTAAGAGAAAAGTAGGAAAAGTGCCACAGGAAAGGTCTTAATACTAATACCGCCATCACACACTACTAAAACTACTCCTAGTTCTTATGCCAGAGTGCTAACCATGCATGTTCCTTACATTCTTTTGCATAATTCCCTGGCCTACTACAAGTGAAATAGGTTAACGCTTGAGACTGAGCACCTGGAGCACTAGGCCCCAACAAATTACACTGCCCATACCTAACTGGGTGCAAGCCACTAGCAGTTTCTCTAGTGTTCCCCCTAAAGTCACTCAGATTGCAGACTGAATCTGTTTTCACTAGCTGCACTTCAGCCAACCCTCCAATCCAGAGGGTTAATCATTGTTAAGACAATAGCATGAAAAAAAATACATTCCTACTCACAATGTTAAGATGAAGACTCTGAATGCTGTCCCACATCATTGCTCATTGTCATTGGCTTTCTCTTGACACCGAGTGTAATGAGTGTGTGGGGTGCAGACACCATTAATGCCAAAATGGTCATTTCAGGATGGTGCATGCAGGTAATGGTTTGCAATTATCAGCTCCCCAGTGGCTGTGGAATCAGAAAAGCTCAGTTATTAATAACATTCTTTATTCAGCAAGACATTTGTACAGAGGGTGATGGTGATGATTTGGTGGCCTCTAGGCAGCAGCTGCTACCTTAGCGCAGTGTACAGTGGAATACATGACTGCGGTAGCCTAAGGACTCTGGCCAGGAGAGCTACCTCAATGAAGTGGCAGCAACTGGTGACCTTGCAGATGGGTTTGCAGTGTGCAGGTGTGCTAGCCAGCTGGTTGCTTTGATGGTTGGGCAGGTATTTGGCTTGCTGGCACTTGGGCATCAAACCATGACCTGTTGGAGATGCCCAGTGACTAGACAAAGAAGATGGTCCCCTCCTGGTGGCACTGGCTTGAGCCCCAGAATCATTATGTCTAACAGTGGCCCATAGACCAGCAGGTAGCAGGTAATGCAGTGAGGCATAGATTAAGCCAATTGGCCCACATGGGAGTGACAGCTGGTGTGGAGTACATCAAAGACAAGATACTGTTAGGGTCTGTACTTCTGTTAATCGTATTGGCTCATGATATGAATAAATTTCCAACTTGAATTGATCTTTGCCATTAGTGTGAGCACAATATTGAATGTGATGTGGTATTGGCCAGTGTGTGCAGTAATATATTTTAAAGTTAAATTTATGATTTTTTTTGAATCATAAACTCAATAAATGTAAATTAACAAACATTTCTCTGCGTTTATTTTCACTATGCAATATTTCATCGGCACCATTTGTATGTATCTTGATGTAATTGTCTATATTTTTACTGCCATAAGATTACGTGAATGCAACAGTGTGTTGAAAATGAATCTGTTGCTCAGTAGCAAAGTGTGAGTTACTTGCTTTTGATAGGGTTGATCTGGGACTGCATATGTAACCCTCATTTTATGGCCAGCAAACTTTCATTGAACACAAAATTACCATTATGTTACAAGAGATTACATTACTCATTAGTCCACAAAACCAGACAATAATAGTTCGTGATTGAAATGAATATAAGTCTAAGCATGATTGCTTCATTGTGCATGTGTATTGTAATTATAATATTGACCCCATTTCCAAGTAAATCCTGTGCTAGTGGGAACCACATACTCACAAAATAAGAACTCTCTACAGAAATGTTACACCTGCTCATGGAGTGCATATAATAGACACATCACTCTAACCACTCAGTAATCAGAAAGCACAGCAATTACTATCCAAACGCAAGTCCAGTTCAGTCCTTTGGTGATGGTCATAGTTTACTTTATAGAGGTAGAGTTGGAGTTGGATAGTAGAAGTTAGTGAAGGAAAAACAGAGTAAACTAGCTACTGGGTGGCCTTATGTTGGTCCCCTATAGATTTTCACGTGACTGGCCTGTGATATTAGTGCCATCCCTGCCGGTGGCAACATAATCAAACATGGTCAGTGTTTCTCATATCGGCACGTCTTTATGTTCCTTCTGCATGTCTTGGGGGGGTTATTAAAACTGCAGCATGACATTTTCTTTTATTGGCAAGCAAACTACAGTAATGACCCTTCTTTTGAAAATGATAAGCTTATAGTGGTGTAGGGCTTGTAACAAGCCACCCCCCTCATCCCCTATTTTTATTTTGAAAGTGTAGTTGACAGTCTTGCAGTGACACCTTATATGTAACTATAGATGTACAGTAATGACCCTTCTTTTGAAAATGATAAGCTTATAGTGGTGTAGGGCTTGTAACAAGCCACCCCCCCCCCCCCCCCCAATCCCGTATTTTTATTTTTTTTATTTTGAAAGTGTAGTTGACAGTCTTGCAGTGACACCTTATATGTAACTATAGATGTTCATACTGCAGTTCATTTATATCAATACTTTTTGTATTTGTAAATTGTAAATTTACAATAATGACAACACAAAACGTACTTATGTAGCTGAAATAGATTTAATATCAGAGATTAGTGTCATGACAACACACTAATTACCCTTGTCATGAATGCTGTAACATTGGCTGCACATTTTCCTGCCAAATTATTTAATGTAAAATTACCTAAGAACAAACTGTAGCATCTTCTGCTCTAAAACTTCTCTGATGTTGTGATTGCAATTAAAAGTGCCCTTAACTTCTAAAAGTTCAGACTGTGTATCATATCCAGCGGTGTGCATCATCATTTCACTTAGCATTTGCTCTCTGCTGATATCACTGATGGAATTACTGAAATAATACTTTTATGAACACAAATTTTGCCACACTTAATGACAGTAAATAGAAATCTCATGGCCACTGTAGACTGAGGTGTTGTGGTTTCTGGACATTGTAAAGCTAAATAATAGTACGAATTAAAAGCAGAAATGCTATGCAGATCAAACCATTCACACAGAAAGGGCTTCACCTGTTGCATTTCTCCAGTATCAGATCAAAAATGCCGTAGGAGCTTTATGTTCAGCTGCAGCATTGCTACCTAGATGAGTCATATCACAACAGGGTAATATTGTATGGCATGGCATGGCATGGCATTAATTTTATAGCTTCATAAGACACTCTCATCCTCTGGTTTCACACCACTATTGTAGCTGCATGAGCTGTGCGATAAGAAATACCCCTGTATTAAAAGAAATCAATTATCCAGAAATTTTTCATTGTACCCTATTTGAACTTTCTCACATGCTGATATTATTCCTCTCAGTGGCGAGAGTCATATTGTACGTTAGTTTCAAATAACCATATTATTTGTCAAAACAATAAATATTGATCTTGGTGGAACAGTGATCAACATAGAGTGGTGCTGGGATGTTGTGTGCAACACCTGCATTCAATCTTAATTTTTAGGCACTCCAGTTTACACTTCCAACTTGTTGTAATAATCAGTCATCATTATTTTCTGATATTTTACAAAATGCTTACATTTATACATTAAAAGTTTAAAGATTTTACTGTAATTCAAAATGTGACAGTTACTAGCGCCACTGACCTTTCAAGAGTGTTCATTGTACTATTGTAAACAGAAGTTAGTATTTTCTTGAATATAATGAAATTAAGACTGCAATATTTTTACACATTGAAGATGTTATTTCTCACATTGTGTTGCTCACATCTAACTAATGCAAGATCTTATCTTTCATGCAGATCAAACAGGTGAACCAGCAGAGGGTAGTATGGATACCGCAACAGGACAAGGAGGTGAGGACTGAATAGATTTGTTACCCTAGCAATTTATAAACTTGTATTTAATGAAAAATAATAAATTTAAAACTGCACTATTTTTATATATTGATAGTGTTATTTATCACACTGCGTTGCTCACATTCAACTAATGAAAGCTCATATCTTTCTTGCTGAACATATTGAAGAATCTGCAGTGGCTGGTGTGGATGCAATAGCAGTACAACGTGAGGGCTGGATAGTTTTTTGTTACTTCACTATATTAGTGCTTTAGAAACTTGTATTTTGTCAAAAATAATGAATTTAAAACTACAGTATTTTTATACATTGATAGATGTTATTTCTCACAATGTGTTGCTTACGTACAGTTAATGGATGCTGTTATCTTTCTTGTAGAACATCGTCAAGAAACAGCAGTGGCCCATGCAGATGCACCAACATTACAAGGTGAGAGATAGATAGATTTGTGTCACTGAACTAGCTTAGGAACCTAGAAATTTGTATTTTGTAGAGTATAATGAATTTAAGACTGCAGTATTTTTACATAGTGATAGATATTATTTCGTACGCTCTACAGGACACATGAAACTAATGGAAGCCCATATCTCTCTTATAAAACAGAGTAAAAACCTCCAAAGGCTTTCTTCAAGATGTTGTAATGATCATGCATTACTATTGTTTGATACTCTGCAAACTGCCTATATTTACACATTATAGGTTTAAAGATTTCACTGTAAATCAAAATGTGACAATTACTAGTCCTACTGACCTTTCAAGTTTGTTCAGTCTGCTATTGTAAACAAAAGGTAGTATTTTTTCGAATATAATGAATTTAAGACTGCAGTATTTTTATGCATTGATAGATGTCATTTCTCACAATGTATAACTCACATTCAACTAATGGATGCTCTAATCTTTCTTGTAGAACAACATCATAAAACAGCAGTGTCTATTATGAGTGCACCCACAGTACTAGGGGAGGGCTGGATAGATTTTGTTACTTAACTATATTAGCAATTTTAGAAACCTGTATTTTGTGAAAGGCAATGAATTAAAAAGTGCAACTTTTTTACTCATTGATAGATGTTATTTCTCACACAGATTTGCTCACATTCAACTAATGGAAGCTGTGATCTTTCTTGCAGAACAAAGTGAAGGACGTGCAGAAGGCAGTGCGGATGCCCCAACAGGACAAGGTGAGGGCTGGGGAGATTTGTGTTTCTTAAGTGTCTTACTTATATGTAAACTTGTATTTTGTGAAAAAGAATGAATTTGAAAATACAATATTTTTAAACTTTGATAAATGTTGTTTCTCACCCAGTGTTTCTCACATTTAGCTAATGGATGCTCTTGTCTTTCTTGTAGAACATCAACGTAGTCATCTGTCATTTGCTTGTTTCTTTCAAATAGTCTTTGTACGTTACTGATAGTACAGTTAGCCCTCTGCCATCGAGCATTGTGTCAGCAGTGCGCAAGTAGCAGCATTACTGCATTTACTAGGCAGTCTTGTTTTTTAATAACCATTTAAATTTTGTGTCAAATTGTTTGTGCTCTCTGTAGATTAGTTCAGACGTTCTTTGCACAACACTATTTGGCATGGATAGGGACTGCGACTGCTGTGTTTGGATGCGGGCTGAGTTCATCACTGTGGGGGTCCAGACGGGGCTTTGTTGGGGACGGCCAGCTCATCCCACACATTCCCCGATCAGACTACGGCTGTGGCTGCCCGGGCTACTGTCCACATTGAGGCTGACCCCTCACCCCTGGTAGAGAGGAGGTCGTCTCGAGGTGTGGCTGGGGGTGAAAGACATTCCGGAGGGCTGAACAGAAGGCCTCTCCAGTTTGTCTGACGAACCGGTTTCAGGCTGTGTCTCCGGCTTATACTGATCTTCGGCCGGACATGGCTGCTTGTCCTGTTCCAAAGGTTGCCCCTCAGTCTGCAAGATCCGGGAGGTCGCAGAGGGTGGGCTTACTGGTAGTTGGGAGCTCCAACGTCAGGCACGTAATGGGGCCCCTTAGGCATATGGCTGCAAGAGAGGGGAAGAAAACCAATGTGCACTCTGTGTGCATACCGGGGGGAGTCATTCCAGATGTGGAAAGGGTCTTTCCGGATGCCATGAAGGGTACAGGGCGCATCCATCTGCAGGTAGTCACTCATGTTGGCACCAATGATGTGTGTCACTATGGAGCAGAGGAAATCCTCTCTGGATTCCGGCGGCTACCTGATTTGGTGAAGACTGCCAGTCTCTCTAGTGGGATAAAAGCAGAGCTCACCATCTGCAGCATCATTGACAGGACTGACTGCGGACCTTTGGTACAGAGCGGAGTGGAGGGTCCGAATCAGAGGCTGAGACGGTTCTGCGACCATGTGGGCTGTAGATTCCTCGACTTGTACCTAAGGGTGGTGGGGTTACGGGTTCCACTGGATAAGTCAGGAGTCCACTACACGCAGCAGGTGGCTCCACGGTTAGCAGGGGTCGTGTGGTGTGAACTGGGCGGTTTTTTAGGTTAGATGGCCTCGGGCAAGTACAGAAAGGGCAACAGCCTCAAAGGGTGCGGGGCAAAGTCAGAACATGCGGAGACCAAGCAGCAATTGGTATTGTAATTGTAAACTGTCGAAGCTGCATTGGTAAAGTACCGGAACTTCAAGCACTGATAGAAAGTACCGAAGGTGAAATCATTATAGGTACGGAAGGCTGGCTGGAGCCAGAGATAAATTTTGCCGAAATTTTTACAAAGGCACAGACGGTGTTTAGAAAGGATAGATTGCATGCAACCGGTGGTGGCGTGTTTGTCACTGTTAGTAGTAGTTTATCCTGTAGTGAAATAGAAGTGGATAGTTCTTGTGAATTATTATGGGTGGAGGTTATACTCAACAACTGAGCTAGGTTAATAATTGGCTCCTTTTGCCGACCTCCCGACTCAGCAGCATTAGTGGCAGAACAACTGAGAGAAAATCTGGAATACATTTCACATAAATTTCCTCAGCATGTTATAGTCTTAGGTGGAGATTTCAATTTACCAGATATAGACTGGGACACTCAGATGTTTAGGACAGGTGGTAGGGACAGAGCATCGAGTGACATTATACTGAGTGCACTATCCGAAAATTACCTCGAGCAATTAAACAGAGAACCAACTCGTGGAGATAACATCTTGGACCTACTGATAACAAACAGACCCGAACTTTTTGACTCTGTATGTACAGAACAGGGAATCAGTGATCATAAGACCGTTGCAGCATCCCTGAATATGGAAGTTAATAGGAATATAAAAAAAGGGAGGAAGGTTTATCTGTTTAGCAAGAGTAATAGGAGGCAGATTTCTGACTACCTAACAGATCAAAATGAAAATTTCTGTTCCGACACTGACAATGTTGAGTGTGTATGGAAAAAGTTCAAGGCAATCGTAAAATGCATTTTAGACAGGTACGTGCCGAGAAAACTGTGAGGGACAAGAAAAACCCACCGTAGTTCAACAACAAAGTTAGGAAACTACTGCGAAAGCAAAGAGAACTTCACTGCAAATTTAAACACAGCCAAAACCTCTCAGAGAAACAGAAGCTAAACGATGTCAAAGTTAGCGTAAGGAGGGCTATGCGTGAAGCATTCAGTGAATTCGAAAGTAAAATTCTATGTACCGACTTGACAGAAAATCCTAGGAAGTTCTCTTCTTACGTTAAATCAGTAAGTGGCTCAAAACAGCATATTCAGACACTCCGGGATGATGATGGCATTGAAACAGAGAATGACACGTGTAAAACTGAAATACTAAACACCTTTTTCCAAAGCTGTTTCACAGAGGAAAACCACACTGCAGTTCCTTCTCTAAATCCTCGTGCGAACGAAAAAATTGCTGACATCGAAATAAGTGTCCAAGGGATAGAAAAGCAACTGAAATCACTCAATAGAGGAAAGTCCACTGGACCTGACGGGATACCAATTCGATTATACACAGAGTACACGAAAGAACTTGCCTCCCTTCTAACAGCCGTGTACCGCAAGTCTCTAGAGGAATGGAAGGTTCCAAATGATTGGAAAGGCGCACAGGTAGTTCCAGTTTTCAAGAAGGGTCGTCGAGTAGATGCACAAAACTATAGGCCTATATCTCTAATATTGATCTGTTGTAGAATTTTAGAACATGTTTTTTGCTCACGTATCCTGTTATTTCTGGAAACCCAGAATCTACTCTGTGTTAATCAACATGGATTCTGGAAACAGCGATCATGTGAGACCCAACTTGCTTTTTTTGTTCATGAGACCCAGAAAATATTAGATACAGGCTCCCATGTAGATGCCATTTTCCTTGACTTCCGGAAGGCATTAGAGTCAGTTCTGCACTGTCACCTGATGAACAAAGTAAGAGCCTACGGAATATCAGACCAGCTGTGTAGCTGGATTGAAGAGTTTTTAGCAAACAGAACACAGCATGTTGTTCTCAATGGAGAGACATCTACAGACGTTAAAGTAACCTCTGGCATGCCACAGGGGAGTGTTAAGGGACCATTGCTTTTCACAATATACGAGGGCGGTTCAGAAAGTAACCTTCGATTGGTCACAGTGCGGGTTGTGGGGGGAGTAGCGATGCCATCTGTGCGTTCATGTACTCAACAGGTCAGTCGGCATCAAGCCGTGGTCGAGTGAACGTCGTACCTGCGCTAGTTTAGTTTTTGTGGCAGTTTGAAATGTGTGCTGCAATAGAAAACCCCGCCAAATGTGAAGTGCGTGCTGTCATAAGGTTTTTTACAGCCAAAGGATATTCTGCAGCAGCTATTCATCGTGAGCTTTGTGCCGTGTACGGACCAAGAGTTATGAGTGACGGAGTTGTCCGTGAATGGGTACGTTTATTTAAAAGTGGACGAGAAAACGTTCATGATGAAGAGAGGAGTGGTAGACCATCATTGGTGACTGACGAACTCGTTCAGACAGTTGATGCAAAAGTTCGTGAAAATCGACGTTTCTCAATTTCGGAGTTGTCCACTGGTTTTCCACAGATTTCTAAGACTCTCTTGTACGAGATAGTGACAGCAAGATTGGGTTACTGCAAGTTCTGTGCACGATGGGTGCCCAAAATTCTTACCGACCACCACAAAACTCAAAGAATGGCCTCTGCATTAGACTTTCTGTCACGTTATGAGGACGAAGGAGAACCATTGTTAAACAGAATCGTGACCGGTGACGAAACCTGGATTAAGTACGTGAACCCTGAGACAAAAGAACAATCAAAGATGTGGGCACATTCAAATTCGCCTACCAAACCAAGAAAAGCCTCGCAAGATTTTTCTGCCAGAAAACTGATGGCAACGGTGTTTTGAGATGCCAAAGGGGTGTTGTTGGTTGAATTCATGGAACGTGGTATGACCATTAATCAATACGTGTACTGTGAAACAATAAAAAAGTTACGACGGGCTATACAGAACAAACGCCGTGGTATGCTGACTTCCGGTATCATTTTTTTGCACGATAGCGCCCGTCCTCACTCTGCTCGCAGAAGAACGGCCCTTCTTGAGTCCTTCAAGTGGGACGTTATCAACCATCCACCTTACAGCCCAGACCTGGCGCCAAGTGATTATCACCTCTTCATGCATTTGAAGAAATGGCTCGGGTCACAGCGGTTTGATGACGACGAAGAGCTCAAAGATGCGGTCACAGGCTGGCTCCAGGCACAAGCGGGTGATTTTTATGCAGAAGGAATTTCAAAGCTTGTGAAGAGATACGATAAGTGCCTCAATCGCTATGGAGACTATGTAGAAAAATAGTGCAAAGATGTAGTTGTACGATGTATATATTAAAATATTTTTATTTAACTTGGTGTATTTTTTTAAATCAACCAGAGGTTACTTTCTGAACGGCCTTGTATATAAATGACCTGGTAGATAGTGTCGGAAGTTCCATGTGGCTTTTCATGGATGATGCTGTAGTATACAGAGAAGTTGTAGCTTTAGAAAATTGTAGCGAAATGCAGGAAGATCTACAGCAGATAGGCACTTGGTGCAGGGGGTGGCAACTGACCCTTAACATAGACAAATGTAATGACATAGAAAGAAGGATCCTTTATTGTATGATTATATGATAGCAGAACAACAAACACTGGAACAGTTACTTCTGTAAAATATCTGGTAGTATATGTACGGAACGATTTCAAGTGGAATGATTATATAAAATTAATTGTTGGTAAGGCGGGT
Organism: Schistocerca piceifrons; assembly: GCF_021461385.2. Classification (NCBI taxonomy): domain Eukaryota; kingdom Metazoa; phylum Arthropoda; class Insecta; order Orthoptera; family Acrididae; genus Schistocerca; species Schistocerca piceifrons. The sequence continues at coordinate 579,020,365 of NC_060149.1, forward strand.
GCCAAGTTGAGATTCATTGGGAGAGTCCTTAGAAAATGTAGTCCATCAACAAAGGAGGTGGCTTACAAAACACTCGTTCGACCTATACTTGAGTATTGCTCATCAGTGTGGGATCCATACCAGGTCGGATTGACAGAGGAGATAGAGAAGATCCAAAGAAGAGCGGCGCATTTCGTCACATGGTTATTTGGTAAGCGTGATAGCGCTACAGAGATGTTTAGCAAACTCAAGTGGCAGACTCTGCAAGAGAGGCGCTCTGTATCGCAGTGTAGCTTGCTGTCCAGGTTTCGAGAGGGTGCGTTTCTGGATGAGGTATCGAATATATTGCTTCCCCCTACTTATACCTCCCCAGGAGGTCATGAATGTAAAATTAGAGAGATTCAAGCACGCATGGAGGCTTTCCAGCAGTCGTTCTTCCCGCGAACCATACGCGACTGGAACAGGAAAGGGAGGTAACGACAGTGGCATGTAAAGTGCCCTCTGCCACACACCGTTGGGTGGCTTACGGAGTATAAATATAGATGTAGATGTAGATGTAGATCAAGAAACAGCAGTGGCCAGTGTGAATGCACCAACTGTACAAGGTGAGGACTGGATAGATTTGTGTTACTAAACTATATTAGCAAGTGAGAAACTTGTATTTAGCGAAATGTAATGAATTACAAATTACACTACTGGATTATTCTAAGTGATGGACCCATTTTCGTATTTTTTCAAGTACAATCCAAAATAACAAGCTTTGTACTAATGAAAAGAGGTAGTTTCAAAGTTTTTTTGTAATGTTTGATATCAATTTAATAATTTGTAATTAATTAGTTTGTAATAATTATTTAATAATTAGAAATGTGGTAAGTATTATACATGTTCAATGTGGCCACCATTGGCTTCATGCCAAACATTGACGTAGTAGCCAAATTCGTCCCACACTCAGAAAGCGTATCTACTGTTACTTAGTGCATGGCTTCATAGATACGATTCTGCACATCATTCAGAGTGGTTGGTAGAGGCAGAATGTAGACAGCTTCCTTCACACAACCCCATAAGAAACAGTTCCAAGGTGTGAGATCAGGAGATCTCGGTGGCCAGAAGTGCAGAGCCAGGTCCTCAAGTCCCCTGCGACCGATCTAACGCTGAGGAAGGAAGTCATTCAAAAAGCCTCATACATCATGGTGCCAATGGGATAGAGGTCCATCCTGTTGGAAAATGAAGTCCTGGGAAACTTCCATAACTTGAGGGAACAGCCATTGTTCCAACATGTCCATGTATGTGATTCCCGTTACAGTTCTTCCTGCAAAGAAAAATGGTTCATAAACCTTTGTACGGGATATGGCACAGAACACGTTGATTTTCAATGAGTCTCTTTTGTGTTGCAATGGTGAATGTAGATTTTCCAAACCCCATATGTGAACATTGTGTCTGTTGACTTTTCCACTATCTTGGAATGTTGCTTCATCTCTAAAAATTACATGCTGTAGAAATGCGTCATCCTCCATCTTTCCTAGCATATAACCACAAAATGCGAGACACTTCCCTTTGTCATTCGGGTTGAGAGCCTGCAAAAGTTGTAATAGGTATGGCTTGTACAGTAAACACCATCTCAGAACTTTTCATACAGTTGGTTGGGGTATTCCAAGTTCTTGATTGGCTCTATTGGTAGACTTTCCTGAATCAGTTGGACATCATGCTCTGACACATGTAGTTGGTCTGTGCCTTTTCACTTGCACACAGTCCCAGTCTGTTTAAACTGCTTAAACCAAATGCTAATACTTTTGCAAGTTGGTGACTGAATACCAAATTTGGTACGAAATGCCTGCTGCACTGCAGTTTGCGACTCATTTCTTGCGAACTCATGAATGCAGAAAACCTTGTGCTCCACAGTCACCATCTCACTCACAACTGACAGTGAAACGGAATGACAGCCCAATTGCCAAGCGAACTCTACTGACTATTTCTGAAACCATCACCCACCTCACCCACCCCCTTCCCCCCCCCCCCCCCCCCCCCCAATCTGCTTCCGCCCATCAGAAACTTTGAAACTTCCTCTTTTCATTGGTATAAAGCTTGTTCATTTTTTGTAATTGAATACATACGAATTTTTGAAAATGGGCCCATCATTTAGAATAACCCCGTATTTTTACTTAATGATTGATGTTATTTCTCACAATGTGTTGCTCAAATCTGACTAATGGAATCTCTTATCTTTCTTGCAGAACATATTGAAGAGCCTGCTGAGGCTAGTGTGGATGCAACAACAGAACAAGGTGAGGGCAGGGTAGATTTATGTTACAAACTTGTATTTTGTGAAAAATAATGAATTTAACACTGCCGTATTTTTACACATTGACAGATATTAATTCTCACACTGTGTTACTCACATTCAGTTAATGGGTGCTCTTCATCTTTCTTGTAGAAAAACATCAAGAAACAGCAGTGCCTAGTGTGGATGCACCAACTGGACAATGTGAGGGTTGGATAGATTTGTATACTTAACAAGCTTAGGAACCTAGAAATAAGACAGTTTTCTGTTTGAAATTTTTTGCTTTCCCTTACCTGTGCCAGCACTAAAAGACAATTGCATTTTTTTAGATGCCCAGCGAGTAGAAACTTTTATTAACGAAGTGGCTGCTTTGGACCAAGGTACAGTGTCTCAATTTCATTTAAAGGAGAAAGTTTCATGTTGTAGAAATATTAAAATTTCACATTTTTTATCTTTTTATTTGGCTTTTCTGTATTAGTTCAAAAAGATTATTTTTCTAATTCTAGCGCTTTCCGATCTTCGAGCTTCACAACAGAAAGGTATGGCATTCATTTAGGTTTGTTATATAAGAATTCCTATATTCTAGAAATATCAAAATTCCCCTTGTGCAATCTTGGTTTCAAATGTAATATGTATTAATTCCAAATGATGTTTTTTATTCTAGTTAAAAGGTTGCTAGCAATTTCACAAGCTGGCATTACTGGACTATTACTACCAGGTAAGATCCATTTGGCATTTTGTTTTGAATATAGTTTTGAAATTCAAAAAATATCACACTTCTTTATTTCAATTCTGTGTTTCACCTTACCTGTTGTTTTTCCAAAAATAATTTTCTCATTCCAGTGGCTAACCCGCGAGGAGTTGTAGGACGCCACATTGCTGCACTACCACATCGAAGTAAGTTGTGGAGAGAGTTATGGTCTCCAACAAATTGTAGATTTTGGAAATAGCAGAATAGCAAGTTGTAGATTTTGGAAATAGCAGAATTCTCTGGATGGAGTCTTGTTTTTTAATGTTATCTGCACTAATTCCAAATGATGGTTTTTCTGATTGATTGTAGGGTCCCAGCAATATCGAGTTGTAAAAGCCAAGTTCGATGCACTTAAAGAAGGTATGTACTACTCGCAGCTTTTTTCCCCTCCTTGTATAACTAGTTGCGGATTCTGGAAAGAACACTTTTCTCTGTGTACAAACTTATGTTCTACCTTCAGTTTGATAATTCTTAAAGGTGATTTCTCTGTTTCCAGCATATTACCAACTAAGAGCTGCAGAAGTCAATGGGGTTGCTCTAGCAGAAAAAGGTAGTTTCTTGAGTCATTTATTGAATAGCAAGTTTTGATTTCTACAAATAACACATCTGCTAGTGTGCTATATTATGTTTCATTTTATGCTTGCTAGTTAAAAATGATTTTCTGATTCCAATGTTAAAACAATTTGCAGTTACAGAAGATGGAAGGGCTGTCTATGGAGCATGGGGTATGTTCCATACGTAGTATTATATAAATAGTTTAGAATTTAGAAATAACTCAATATTAATGCGTGAAAAGTTGTGTATCACCATGTCTGTGCTAGTTCAAACAGAGTTTGTATTCAGTCAACTGCCAAAATGGTCTAATGCTATTTTGTTACTATTCTGGTTGTCTGCTGTTCCAGTCTTTCATATAATACCATGTTAGTTAGTTTTCTTTAAATGTCTTTTGTTGCTTTATAAAACTTAATATCTTGGCAGCATATCATTGGTATTTACTGAGAGCTGAAAAATGCCAGATGAATTTTTGGAGCAGCAAACTGCTTGAAGAAAGATTCTTCTAAATAATAGAGAAATGTGCACTTTCATTCACAGAAAGATTTTTAACCTACCTCAAATCAAATATGAATCATCAGTTCTCTTTTACATGCTATTTAACATGTGAAAAATTGAATGAGTACAGTCCTAACAAGAATGTCTGTCATCGAATGAAAGATGTTGGTCTATTTTATGTTGTTAATGTCACAGTAGTGCTGTCATGGCTAAAAATATGTTTATATATTAGTAGATTAGGGATTAATTCTGCATTATGATGAAGGAATAATACCCCCCTGCGGGTCTGGGAGTTAAAATAGGCCCGAGGTATTCCTGCCTGTCGTAAGAGGCGACTAAAAGGAGTCTGACACATTTCGGCCTTTATGTGATGGTCCCCTGTAGGGTTTGACCTCCATTTTTCAAAATTTTCCTGAAGGCCGAGCCAATTGGCGAAGGGCACCTTAAATGATGCATAGTGTCCATCATGGGCTGAGACCTCTCGCATCCTCCATTAACGTGGAGCTGCACTTCCACTCATTCTCCAGCTGTTGTGTGAGGTCACCCACCTGAGTGCGTTTTCCTCCATCCTCTGTGCAGTATCACTTTCTGCACTGTCGATAATAATGGACTTCTTAGCTCATTTGTGCCTGACATCCAGCTCAGTAGCCAGTCTGTTGTGGTGAGGCCGCCATGTACCCTGTTGGTTGTAGCCCCCTGACCATATAGGGGTTGCTCCGCTGGTGCCTGCACCGTTAACTCCCCACATATGCCAAGGAGTAGATGCCCATCACTCTGGGGCATCGGGACTCCCGGAAATGGCCATCCTGCCAGGTGGCCTTTGCTGCACCGGGGTAGAGCCCTTGGGGAGGGCCCCTCGTCGGAGTGGGTGACATCAGGGCAGATGACACGCCATGAAGCATACTACGTCATCTCTTGCTGGTGGTCAAACACCAGCAGTCTCTAAGCTATCAAGGTATAACTTCAATGCTAAGAAATATGACCCCAAATCATTCCCACCCCCCTGGCTACACCATGGGAGGAACACCAGGCTGAGGATGGCAGCAAAGCTTATTCACCTCGGTACCTTGTATGTACGAGAGTTGATGGGGAATCTTTCCTATCAATGAAAACTAACTTTTTTGTGGAGCATTTAGAGGACAAGTTTATGGAGGTGGAGGGCTTGCCCAAAATGCGGTCAGGGTCGGTCTTGATCAGAACACCATCTTTTGCCCAGTCATGGGCACTACTGCCTGTGACAAGCGGGGGGATGTTTCTGTTACCATCACACCCGATAAGAGCTTAAATATGTTCCAGGGTATCATATTTCACTGGGACTTTTTTTTGCAGTCTGACGATGAGCTGCACGCCAATTTAGAGCAGTGGGTTGTCCATTTCGTTCAGCACATCCACCGTGCCGGTTGCCACTGGTGCTTTCATCTTGACATTTGAGGGTGACACATTACCTGAGAAGGTCAAGGTGATGGTCTGCCACTGTGATGTAAAGCCATATATCCCTCCCCTGATGCGGTGCTTTAAGTGCTGGAAGTTCAGCCATATGTCTTCCTGCTGTACTTCCAGCATCACCTCTCAGGATTGTGGACATCCTTCACATCTCAATACTCCCTGTCCCCGTCACCCATCTGTGTCAGCTGCAGAGAGCACCATTCGCCTTGCTCGCCAGACCGCAGGATTCTCCAGAAAGAAAGAAAAATAATGGATTACAAGACCCTGGACTGACTGACCTACACTGAGCAAAGAGAAAATATGAGAGGCCACATACTGTGATTGACGCCAACCTATGCCACCACAACCTACTTTAGGAGCAGCATTCCCCCAACCATTGGGGACTTCAGTCCCCACTTCTCAGCCAGAGAAGTGTAAGTCTTCTTCAGCTCCTCTCGCCAGGAAGGGATCCCTTGGGTCACTCCCTTCCCAGGTTCCTACCAGTGGCTGAAGCAAATATAGGTAGCTGGTCATGGAGCGCCATCATCCTCCTCAGTCCCTGAGGCTGAATCAATGAAGCCCTCCCAGCCAGACAAACCTAACGAGCAGCGAGAGAAACCTAAAAAGAAAAAGACCCCAAACAAGTAAGGCACTGCGATGACACCTACACCACCACTGCCTACAAGCTCTGTGTCATAGGATGAGGTGGAGATTCTGGTGTCCGCTGAGGACTTAGATCTCGCTGGGCCCTGAGGCACAATGGATGTTGATCGTACAGGTACTCATCTGGTGGCAGCAGGTGACCCTGAGGCGTAGACTGCCTCATTGAGTGTTTCATACCTTCGCAGTCTCATGATCACGTAATCTTCTAGTGGAATTGGGTCGGTTTTCTCCACCACCTGGCTGAGCTACGGCAACTGTAAAGCTTTACACCTACTTTCTGCATTGCCCTGCAGGAAACCTGGTTTTCGGAAATGCAGACCCCTGCCCTCCCCAGCTGTAAGCGATATTACAGGAACCGTAGCGACTGTAATAGAGTGTCAGGTAGATTTTGGGTCTATGTCCTGAACTCAGTATGTAGTGAACCTGTGCCTCTTCAAACCCCTCTTGAAGCTGTGGCTGTCAAGATAAGGACGACACAGGAAATAACTGTCTGCAATGTATATCTTCCTCCAGATGGTGCAGTACCCCTGAATGTATTGGCTGCACTGAGTGGTCAACTCCCTAAACCTTTCCTACTTTTGGGTGATTTTAATGCGCATAACCCCTTGTGGGGTGGCACTATGCTTACTGGCCAAGGTAGGGGGATCAAATATACTGTCACAACTGGACCTCTGCCTCTTAAATACAGGTGTCCCCACACATTTCAGTATAGCACATGGCACATATTCAGCCATTGATCCCTTGGTTTGCAGTCTGGGCCTTCTCCCATCTATCCACTGGAGAGCACATGACGACCTGTGTGGTAGTGACCACTTCCCCATCTTCCTGTCACTCCCCTGGCGTCACGCCCATGAGTGCTTACCCAGATGGGCTTTAAACAAGGCAGACTGGGAAGTCGTCACCTCTGCTGTCACCGCTGAATCTCCCCCACATGGTGCCATCAATGTTGTCATTGAGCAGGTCACTACAATGATTGTTTGTATGGTGGGAAACGCAATCCCTCGTTCTTTAGGGTGCCCCCAGCAAAAGAAAGTCCCTTGGTGGTCGTCGGAAGTCACTGAGGCAATTAAAGAGCATCAGTGAGCCCTACAGTGACATAAGCAGCACCCTTCCCTCCAGTACTTAATAGCCTTTAAGCAGCTCCATGCCTGCATTCACCAGCTTATAAAATGACAGAAATAGGAGTGTTGGGAGAGGTACGTGTCGACCTTTGTGTGTCATACGTCACCTTCCCAAGACTGGACGAAGATCAGACATCATTTTGGGTATGAGACCGCAACAGGTGTCCCTAGCATTAACATAAATGGCGTGTTATCTACTGATGTAGACGCAATTGCCGAGCACTTTCTGAGCACTATGCTCAAGCCTCTGCCTTTTGCACCCTCAAATGGTGGATGGAAAGGAAAGTCCTCTCATTCACTGCATGCCACAGTGAACCCTATAACACTCCATTTACGGAGTGGGATCTCCTCAGTGCCCTTGCAAATTGCCCCAATGCAGCTCCTGGGCCACATGAGATCCACAGTCAGATGACTATACAGCTCTTGTCTGACTACAAGCGACATCTCATCATCATCAATTGGATGTGATGCAATGGCGTCTTTCCATCACAGTGGCAAGAGAGCACCATCATTCAGGTACTCAAACCCAGTAAAAACCTTCTTCATGTGGATGGCTATTGGCCCACCAGCCTCACCAACATTCTTTGCAAGCTCCTGGAATGTATGATGTGTCGACAGTTGGTTGGGTCCTGGAGTCACGTGGCCTACTGGCTCCATGTCAGGGTGGCTTCCACCAGGGTCGCTCTGCCACTGATATCCTTGTGTCCCTCAAGTCTGCCATCTGAACAGCCTTTTCCAGATGCCAACATCTAGTTGCCGTCTTTTTTGACTTACGTAAAGCATACAATACGACCTGGCCTCATCATATCTTTGTCATATTGGATGAGTGTGGTCTCCATGCCCTGCACCTGATATTTATCCAAAACTTCCTGTCACTCTGTACTTTCTGTGTCCAAGTCAGTGCCTCCCATAGTTTCCCCCATATTCAGGACAATGGCATTTCACAGGGCTCCATATTGAGTGTCTCTCTATTTTTAGTGGCTATTAACGGCCTAGCAGCAGCTGTAGGGCCATTGGTTCTCACCTTCTCTGTATGCAGATGACTTCTGCATTTCGTACTGCTCCTCCAGTACTGGTGCTCCTGAGCGGCACCTACAGGGAACCATTCACAAGGTGCAGTCATGGGCTCTAGTCCACGGCTTCCAGTTTTTAGCCTGGAAGTCGTGTGTCATCCATTTCTTTTCTTTCGTCGCATCATTCACCTAGAACCAGAACTTTACCTTAAAGACAATTCACTCACTGTAGTGGAGATATAGCGATTCTTAGGACCAGTTTTAGATGCCTGATTGACTTGGCTACCTCACCTTCATCAGCTTAAGTGGAAGAGCTGGTAGAACCTCAATGCCCTCCACTGCCTGAGCAACATCAACTAGCGTGCAGATCTCTCTACACTGCTGCAGCTCTACAGAACCCTTGTTCAATTTCGCCTTGACTGTGGGAGTCTGGTTTATGGTTCAGCGGTGCCCTCAGCATTGCGTTTACTCGACCCAGTTCACCATTGTGGCGTTCGCCTAGCGATGAGAGCTTTTAGAACAAGTCAGGTGACCAGTGTCCTGGTGGAGGCCAGAGTCCCTCCATTGAAGGTTAGGCATGCACAACTGCTCCCCAGTTACATTGCACACATTCATAGTTCTCTTGCTTATCTGAATTACCATCTCCTTTTCCCAATCACGGCGAATCATCTCCCGCATCGGCGGCCCAGGTCAGATCTTACAATTGTGGTTTGCATCTGGTCCTTTCTGTCTGAACTGGAGTCCTTCCAGTTAGCACCTCTCCTTGAGGTCAATTCATGTACACCTCTATGGTGTACACATAGGCTGCATATTCTTCTGGACCTTTGGCATGGCCCTAAGGACTCCGTTAACCCTGTGGCTCTCCACTGTCACTTACTCTTGCTTCTCGACATGTACTGGGGCCATGAAGTGGTTTATACTGATGGCTTGATGGCTGATGGTCACGTAGGGTTTGCGTATGTTCATAAAGGGCATATTGATCAGCACTCCTTGCCAAATGGCTGCATAGTTTTCACTGCAGAGCTGGTGGACATATCTCGTGCTCTTGAGCACATCCGCTCATACCCAGGTGAGTCAATTCTCATGTGTACTGACTCGTTGAGCAGCCTTCAAGCTATCTACCAGTGCTGCCCTTGTCATCCTTTTGTAGTGTCCATTTAGGAGTCCATCTATGCCCTGGAACGGTCCCATCATTCAGTGGTGTTTGTGTGAACCCCAGGACACATCGGAATCCCAGGCAACGAACTTGGCAACAGGGTAGCCAGACAGGCTACGTGGAAACCACTTCTGGAGATGGGCACCTCTGAAACTGACGTGTGTTCTGTCTTCACCGCAGGGTTTTTCAGCTTTGGGAGACGGAATGGCATAACAGTACATGCATCAAACTGCATGTCACAAAGAGAGTACGAATGTGTGGAAGTCTTCCATGCGGTCCTCTTGCAGGAAATCAGTTGTCCTCTGCTGGCTTCACATTGACCATACGTGGCTAAAGCATGGTTACCTCCTCCGTTGTGAGAACCCACCTAGGTGTTGCTGAGGCTCACTGATGACGATCATCCACCTCTTGCTGGATTGCCCACTTTTAGCTGCTCAGTGGTGGACTTCTTTTAACTTTCCCAGCACCCTACCTTTGGTGTTGGGTGACAATGTCTCAACTGCAGATTTAGTTTTACGTTTTATTCATGTGGGTGGGTTTTATCATTCGATCTAAGTTTTAGCACATGTCCTTTGTCCCTCTGTGTCCTACACTCTAGTGCTTTTAGGTTGGAGGCTTTAATGTGTCGCAGAGTGGCTGGCTGCTCCCTTTTATTCTCATGGTCAACCAGCCATGGTAATCTGCTCTCTTGTTTTGATCTCTTCTACATGTTTCTTGCGTGTCTCTGTGGTTTTCTTGCCTGATTTTGTCCATTTTAGTGTTTGTTGCCCTTCTGTTAGTCTTGTGGTTTTCTCCTTTCTTCCAGCTGTGTTTTGTATGTCTCAGTTATTTTACTCCCATGCTTGTGGAATTATTTTAATCAGAATGAGGGACTGATGACCTAGCTGTTGGTGCCCCCCCCCCTTTTTAAACCAACCAAAAAACAATAGCACAATCCAATGCAATCCTTGTGCTTGTAACTTCTAAGAAGTATAACTCTTACATTCTACAGAAATGTACTAAGGAAGCAAGCAGTGTGAAGAAAGCCCCTAATTTAATTTTGTTATAAAAAATATAGTCTGTTATCCAATTCTTGGCTCAGTAAAACTAAACAATATCTCTCTCTCTTTCTCTTTCTCTCTCTCTCTCTCTCTCTCTCTCTCTCTCTCTCTCTCTGTGTGTGTGTGTGTGTGTGTGTGTGTGTGTGTGTGTGTGTGTGTGTGTGTGTGTGTGTGTGTCAAATAAGGCAAGCTGAAAGTATTGAGTTTTCCTGCACTCAGAAAGATAAGAGTTAAAGGTAAATGAATTGCATACACTGTCTGTTGAAGCATACTAGGTTGCATGAGAATGTTACCACACTAAAAAGTGAATATAATGAAGTCGTGGTCTTCTCTGTTTACATGCTGTGAATTCTCAAAGGAAGTTGTCGTATTATGTTTGTCTAAGTACAATAGCAGGAATGCAAATGTTAAACATAGAGGACTATAAATTAGCGGACAATTCCTGTAGGTAAAATAATGAGAGCAGAGAAGTTGTTATGTATCACATTTAAACAAAGAAAAACCACTATTTTCTGCTGAGGTCAACTATTGAAAGCGTGTGCTTATGAATTGTTGCAGCTGGTAAACTTACTTGTGATTATCACAGTACATAGAACCCCATGGGGAAATTTTCAAATATTCTAGAAGAATGGAGTGTTAATTAGGTCCTCTAGCACAAAAAAGGCAAATGATAATCAGCAAATTTTTTAATATTTCGTGAAAAATTCAAGTAAAAAATGGAAATCTGACTTAATATTTGTAAGTTTTTTTGTTGTTTTTCTCACCAAAACTGCACAGACGTACTGAACTCTAATTGACAACATTTTTGTAAATGAACACTTAATTGTTATTTAGTCATGAATGGCCACTCTGATATGATGCATAACTAGCCATGCTTAGTAGCTTACCTGGCCACAGTAAAATTTATTTTTACTGTATAGCTTTGTTTTATACAAAGACATAATTATATTTACAAAAAATGAAGAAATATACTTGTTATAAGGTCTTGTAACATCATAACCATTCACCCACAGCTCCATTGTTTATGTACACCATGAATCATTCTTCATGTGTCACAAATATTTACACATAGTGTAGTAGTGTATGGTATATTGTGAAGTGCATATGATGACCCACTGGTCATGCATGTCAACTCCACCCGTTCTTTGGTTGTAATTGATAAAACAGTTTGGTCTTAGATGCTTTTTCTACATTCATTGGAAAGAATTACAGTTCTTGGCTCAGGAGAGACCATTTTGCATCTGCTTGCGAGAAATTCATTTAGAAGTCACTGATGAACCTGAATTAAAGGAGTATAATCTTACTTGAGATGAGGGCTAAGGCTGGGCTGCCTGTCTTTGTTGATGACAGATGCCACTCGACTCCTGCCCATCTTACAGTGGCCATACAAGTTGCTGCAGTAGAGGTTACCACATTGGTTAAAATCACAGTATGGTTTTTACATCTTCCACCTCATGATTCATTGGATGCAGATCCACTGACAGAGCTCTTCTGGCCACTCCCACACGCATTCCTCCTTATGGTTAACTTCAGTGCACACAATGTGGTGCGGGGCTTGGCTACCACTTGCTTCAGGGATCAAATTATCGAGTACTTTATCCATTTTGGGGTTATGTGACTTTTGAACTTCGGTTATTTGACACACTGTACTACAGCTACAGGGTCATCTACAGCTGTTGACCATTGTTTTTGCATCCCAGAAATTGCAGACTCATTTTAGAGGGAAGTGGCCACAGATTTGCATTGCAGTGATCACCTTCCAGTGAGGATTCATCTACTGACTAGGATGGGATCTCCTCTGCAGTTAGGAGGCCTTTTAAATGGTGTTTGTTTGTGAATGTCTTCACAATCTTCCACTTTACTGTGACCATTATAAAGCAACTTCAGCAGACTGTGAGGAGGCTGGAAACATGGACCATTAAAACTGGTTTTAGGTTCTCACCAGAGAACACTAGGCACATTAATTTTAACCATACACGTTGAAGTATTAACTAATCTGAGCTCACAATGGGGACAACATTTTACGTTTTAAAGACACTGTGTGCTTTTTGGACCTTCTATTTGTCTTGAAATTAACCTGGCTCTCACATCTGAAAGACCTGCATACAAAGGGCTTCAAATCGTTGATATTTTGAAATGCCTCAGTGGAAATATGTAAGATAACAGATCCTGCCTCTTGCAGTTTAACAGGGCATTTGCCAGATCATGGTTGGATTTCAGCGACATGGTTTATGGATTAGCCTGTGTTTTCTACCCCAAAATGTTAGATGTTGTCCCCCATGAGGGCTTATCCACTGGCGCACATCACAGTGCAGTTCAGAGTCTGTGTGAAGAGGCTGGTGAAACACTACTCTGGATTCTGCAGCACCTCTTCCAGACTCGACAGCCACTGATAATCGCAGTGTTGCCTCAGTCATTGACATTTAGTGTGGTGGTCCACCCAAGCTTTAAGCAGCTCTTCAGGAATTGGCCCCATGTGACCAAATAAATCAGGATACATGCTACTAACTGTCTCAAGGATCTGGATATATGAGGCCACTGAATACACAGCCAGAGATGGAACAAATTGCTGCCTTGGCGTCTTTAGCTGCCCAAAGTGATTTTAAGCTTGACACTGTACAAGGAAACTTGTACCCCAGAGTATGTTTTTATGACACGTTTTTTTCCAATTTTTAGTGTTTACCATAGTTTTATTGTTGTTTATACAGATGGCTCCCAGCAAGGGAATGTCCTCTGTTGTTAAACTGTTTTCCTTGAAACGATTTTCCACGTGTGCCTCCTGGAACTATTTCACAGGCCTCACAGAACAAAGTTTCTCATCTACTGTATTCTGATTCATTTGGTGCACTAGTCACACCAGTTCATTCAGCTCATCCATGACTCCTTAAAGCAGATACAACACTGAGGCAAAGTGGTAATGTTTTTCTGGGTACCTGGACACATCAGGATATAGTGAAATGACATAGCCGACAAAGCACTCAAAGAAACATGTAAGATGGTGTTTTATGTAGATGTGCCATCCCCTTGCATGCCATCATTTCATTATCTGACAGACAAATCGTGCATCATTATGAAACTGAATAGTTGGAGGTGGTGGAAAACAAACTGATCACTCAAATTGACCACACAGCCATGGTGGACTACATGCCAACCTCACTGATGACAGGAAGTGCTGCTCACCAGACTGCACATATGACATAGCCTTTTATTCCACAGTTTCCTCCTCCTGAAGGAGGATCAACCACTCTTTGAGATTTGTGGTGTGCTACTTTTAGTTCAGCATATTTTGTCTACATGTGTCTTCCATTCTGACATTAGGGCAGTCTTCGGTTTGGCTGGAGATGTGCCCACCATCCTCACTGACACCGACACCAATGTTACATATGTTCTGAAATTTTGTGAACTGTTGGGCCTCATCTCTAAATTACTAAGGAAGGTAGGCAGACTGTAATGCATTATAAACTACTCCACATGTGGGGACAGTCTGGTTCCCATGCCCCTCCTTCCTGCTCCCACTACCATGTGAACCGCATGATGACTTTTCGTCAGTGTGGTGATGCCCATGATGCTGAGTGTCCTTCATCCAAAATCATCTCTCATGAAAAGTTGACAAGGAGTCAACATTTTTTCATCAGCCCATTTCATTGCAAGAATATTGTTTGATGATGCATATGTTAGTTCCCTCTTCCTCAGGTTAGTTCCACTGAAGATGCATGACATACTTTTGCTTGTTGATGACAGAGAACCGATAGAGGTACTCAAGGTACCCTCCACCACACACCGTCAGGTGGCTTGCGGAGTATGGATGTAGATGTAGACAGTTCTGGCAGCATGAGTGATCCTGTCTAGCAGTTCCCTGAATAAGCTGAGAAAGTTGTACCAGTTGTCAATATCAGTAGTTCTCCATTCCCCAATTTCACAATTTGAGCACAATACTTTCACTTGTTGGAAATTTCACAGTCATGCCACCATTTTCTCGCTTCTTTCCAGTATATGTCTTTAGATTATAATAGTACATAACCTCTGTAGAATGTACTTTATTTATCTTCATCTGGCTCTCTTTGATGCGCACACACACACCTCTGAATTGTATAGCAGTGGTGAACTTTCCTCAGTTTATTGTGTGTGTTTTTGGCAAGTTAGTAGGAAAGTGCAAATATCTAGAGATCGCCTTGAATCTTCTCAGCAACATTGTTTTAGCAAAGATTGGAGTCTCAATAATTTTTTTTTTGACCAGGTGTCATTTTTAAATGATTTTGGTGTTAGCAAAATGAGGATGCAGAGAGCAAAATGTGCCTCTAATTCATCAACTGTTACAGGAAACCAACATTCTTTGTCGCTACTTGAATTGGTAGTCGCTGTTTTCAGTACATGAGAGTTTGTTTCTCTTCCAACAAAATTATGACTGTTGTTAGAAATTCCTTTGTTAACAATCCATTAGAGACTTGAATTTCTGTAGAATTTTGTCCTAGATGCCATAGAACCGTTGCTTCCATTTTGGGTGTCACGGAGCAAACACTAATTTTAGATGACTAACTACATTGTCCCAGCCCCAGTGAATTGCTTTTGAAAAGTCCATAGCATGTTTTGTTGTCACATTGGCGCATGTTTCTAGTGTCACTGCACTGGTTTCCCAGTTGTCCAAAATGTTACCATTTTTCTCACTATATTATGTATTGCTTGCAGTGGCATAGTCTGTATCACTACTTGAATCACTAAAAATCACTTTCTTCCCAAAAGCACCAAATTCTCACAGTTTCTGCTTTGTTGGGGTCCAGCATGTTGCCATTCAGGTGGCACACAGATCACAGACTAAATACATGTAGGCTCGAATTAATGCCTCAATTTCAAAAACATACCTCTAGTGCCATCTAGCATTGTGGGTGCAGAACTATTACAGAAAAGTAAGCTACAGAGGAGTCAGATGTTGCATCTACAGCATGGTGTAGCTGTCATTGTATTGCAGTACATGGAACTGCTATGACGCCTGTACCCATCGTAATATGTGAATGAGTTAATGAACAACAGACACCATGTGTCATGCATGTAATGATTTTTTAGGTCAAACATCCCTTCATCCAGTCCAGAGAATAATAGCTAGGAGACTCTTGAAGTATAATAATGTCACCCACAAGTGAAACTATTAAATTACCAATGATCAACTGCTGAAGAATTCACTACAAAGTGCCAAGAGCTTATAACACTTCTAAAAGTAGTGGAGCTCACATAATCATAGGTACATAAAGTTGGCTAAAACCTGAAATTGGTTCTTTTAGTGTAAATGTAAGTGTGTATTGGAGGTTGCACTAAAGGGAAATGTAGGTGGTGTATTTGTTGCAGTAGATAAGAAACTTGAATCCAATTAAAGCTACATGTCAGAGTGTTTGGCCAAAGATAGTATCAAGCAAGGGCATCAGTATATACTTGGACCCTTCTATTGACCACCATACTCAACTCTAGGGATAACTGAAAACCTTAGAGAAAAACTCATCTTGCAAGTACATATTTCCCAATCGTACTGTCATCGTGGGAGAGTTCAATCGTGACAGTTGTTTTGTATAATTGCAGTTTTTGGAGTAGGCAGCTCACAGGTCTATGCCATACATCTGTATGTCAAACACTCCAGTACAGACGGACCTACTCTCATTACTGAGGACAGCTGAGCACCATTCCACTCTCCACATGACAACATTCTCTGCAGTAATACTACATTCTTTCTCCAGAACTACATACACTACAGGAAAAAAATAAATGCACCCCCTCAATGAAAAGGTCATTTTACTAACAATTGAGGAGATAGGTAGTTCATCATTGTAGAAGTATATGTTAAGAAATTCAGCGCATATGAGACACACTTCACAGTAAAGAATGCCCAAACAGTAACATCAATACAGTGTATACCTCTCTGCCAGCAATGCAGGAGTGTAATCTCCCATGCAAATGATCATCCTGCGATAGATTATCTCAAACATCTTGTACTTTTTCTTGCAATTTGGCAATGATTGTTGCAGGCCCTGGAGAATGAGTAAGTTCCCTCTTCATCGTATCCCATACATGTTAAATCAGTGAGAGATCTGGTGATCTTGCTGGCCAGGGTAGTTGTATGTAGGTGTGCATTGTCCTACTGAAAAAGCACATCACCTTCCTTTTGAAGAAGTGGCAGTAGCATGGTGATAACAGGCTGCACTTTGTAGCAGGCACTGATTACTTTACCCTGCTGAAACAAAAAATGTGACTGCAACTTGGAACTGATGGTTCCATACACCATGAAGTCTGTGATGGTACCTCTGTGTCATGGGCAAATGCACTCTGGAATAGGCAACACACAGGTCTATACCATACATGTGCATGTCTAACACTTCCACACATACAAACCTACTCTCATCACTGAAGCACCATTCCAATTTCCGTTTTAACTCTTTCACCAGAATAGCCTGCTTGCCTGGCCAGAGGCACTCGTGATCATAATCCTGCTGCAAGTGGACGATTTCTAACAGTCCCTGATGATGCAGCATGGGCAACATGTTTTTGGATTTCATCCCTGGATGATGTTCGATTGGCCACCACTGCTTGTACACTGCATCGATCTTGATGTGTGCCTACACAATGTGGACATTCAGAACCTGATCTGCAGATGTGGGAATGCTCGGCAGACCACTTCTGAAAGCAGCAACACACCACCAATATGTTGTGCCCAACATTTGCAGCCATCTGTTGATACATCTGTCCAGCTTTCCATAGGCCCATAATGCAATACTGTTCAAATGGAAAGCTGTTCAGTGAGAGTATGTACTTGTTGGTGGGGCATGATTGTACCCTAAATGAATGCTGCAAACTTGGTTCACCCCTAAACTCAGTACAATTTCTGCCTGCAGAGTCATCACAGAGGGTACACAAATTGATCTTCTAATTGCTGATGACCAAGATATGAATCACGAACAGTACAACCCCTCAGTATACACTTATTATTCCCTGGTGCCACTGAACACAGTCCTTGAGTGTGTAGCCTATTTTTTCCCTGCAGTGTAGAATGAATTTTTCAGAAGCCCACTCATGACAGAAATAGAGTAAATCTAATTGCAGAAAATAGAACTGACTTCTCTGAGGATGTCGGTATGGAAACTGGTATCAGTGACTGTTAGGCAGTTGTAGGAATAGTGAGTACCAAAATGCAAAGAGCAATGAAAACAAGTAGAAAAATCTACATGTTCTGTAAATTAACAAAGAGGTAGTAGTGTCGTACATAGAGGAGGGACTTGAAACCATTAGTACTGGGTGGGAGCATGTGGAGAAACCATGGCTGCACTTTAGAACAACAGTTGACCAATCACCAGATACCTATGTCCCCAATAGAATAGAAAGTGATAGGATATACCCTCCATGCTGTCAGTCTCTGTAAGGAAATTTCAAGAGAATCTGTTACTATTGCATAACATGTGGAAAATAAAGGGCAGACTTATGGATTGTAGATTGCTAAATTCAACCCATTAGGCTGTCAAAAGGGCAACATCTGAAGGACAGATCAAGGTAGTCAGATAGAAAAGAATTTCTTGACTTCTCAAAAGTATTTGACCTACACCACATTAATGCTTATTTAAAAAAGTGTGAGCACATGGATTATCAAACAAAGTTTGTGAGTGGATTGAGGATTTCTTGGTAGGTAGAATTCAGTATGTTATCTTGGCTGGAGGGTCAACAGATGTAAAGTAACTTTAGGCGAGCATCAAGGAAGTGTTACTGTTAACCCTTTGACTGCTGTGGTTGAGTTAACTCGTTATGTTTTGCCACTCACTAGATGGTGAGGACATGTTTAAAAGGTGGCCTCCAGGTTTTCCTTAAGCATGATCTATGTATTTATGCATCCTCTTTTGCCAACTTCTAACTACTGTGGATGGATTAATTCCCTATCTTGGTAGACACAGAAGTTTAGTGTATTTATCATATGACATATGTTCCTGTTTGCAAGTTATAATTTCCAAAAATCCTCTTTTTGATAATTTGAAGCATTTGCGAAATATGGTGACTGTTACGATAGCATGATTTCCGATGTGGAGGGATGGAAATGAGCTTCCCATGCTCAACAGTTCACCAATTAAAATATCCAATTGCTTGAGAACAAAATTAGATTTTGTTCTGCTCTCAGTTTTAAATAAAATTTCGAAATCTTATGTACATTTCAAGTACAGCGAAGTTCATACAATGTGTTTTTACCTCTGCAAACTCTTTAAAATTTGAGCAATGTTTTATTGGATTTGATGCGGCCCAATAACTGTGACAAACAATAAAAAGAAATTGAACCCTATATTGAGGGAAGATATCAGACAGTAAGATGTGCAAAAATCAGATTTTTCACCAAATAGTTTTCTTAAAATTGGATGATAAGTATTTCATAATGGCTGGAACACTGGTTCTCAGCACAGGCAGCAGCATTTGACAAGCATATAGCAACAAAAAAGCACACTCAGCACAGAATGCAGAAGCACACCTATAGCAGCAGAAGGGTTAATGTTTTATATTAGTGACCTGGCAGGTCTTACATAGTTTGTTGTGAGCAGTCAATTACAGTTTGAAAACAATAACTTTCAAAAATATAATACTAGAGGAGCACAATTGGTCTCACATTTTAGGAAAGCTTAGTTTCATTAATCTATTTCTGGTTTCAAATAAGATTTATTGATGGTTGTCATTTGACATTGGCTGTTCCATGCAAGCATGTGTTTGATTTCCTTGCTAATACAAAAAAATATGATTTTTGGTAAGTGAGCCCATATTGAAAATATGGTGTGCACCACCCATATGCTGTATCTCCATTTTATGTAAACCTTCAGAAAATTGTCAAGCAGCCATTGTAAAGGAAGAAAATCTTTTCAACACCTTCGTCTATTAGCTCTTATTACTGTACAACCTGAATTGTATATACAGTTTGACCCTTTATAGGTTTCCGGTCAATTTTTTGACCACATCACGTAGGGCACATTTTCTCATTGATTTACGTTGTGATGTAGTCGTTATGGCTCCAGCACATCAGTGAGAATGTTTTGTGGTTGGAAAAGTGGCCACAGTGTAGTTCACTAAATTCTCAACAGATGGGAGGGGGACATTGTCATTGTGGTTGAAAAATCAAGCACAGAATGTTGCCAACTGCATCAAAGGCATTTATTACCTTTGTTGCTTTGCAGGCAAGTGTATTGTTGTTGTTACATAAATTTTACCCATTTTCTCCTTCTCTGAAGTTTTATCTTTGGAAAAGTGTCAATAGTGTCTTGATATCGAAAGTTAGTAGTCCTGAAATAAGCGTTTTGCAATTACACTGTTCAGCAAGCTCTTCATTTCTGCTATTCTGCCAAAATACAGGGCTGTCTGGTTTTGTAAACTGTGACCCAGGAAGGTGTGGTCATCATTCTCATACATGCTTTTTGGTAAGAGAAATGTTGAAAGAACATCACAGAACTTGACATGCAGCCAGTAACTTTTCTGCCGAGATGTTATTTTCAAGTTGTATGCACATTTGGCGTGCTGCAGTATAGAGTGGGACATCCTACATTTTCTTGTGCTTGGCGTTAAGATGATTTGCTTTGAAGTAATTCTTATTTATGAAATATCTGTCATAGCTGCTTGTACTATGTACTATATGAGCGTTCAATGTTTTTTTATGGTCATTAGTTTCTTTGTGGTCAATAATTGGTACATTAGTGTAATTTCTTTTGTAGTGAAATGGCTAGACAAAGACTGAACGAAGCAGAGATACTGCAAATTCTTGAATATTCATGTTCTGACATTTCTTTGGATGATTCTGAGTATCGGGGTGATACAGATACAGAAGATTCATGGATTCATCCTGAACCCAGGGTCAGTCAGTGCCTCCATGATACAGTTCATCCCGTGTAGGGTGGCAGTTCGACAGAGGAGTTAGGCTTCAGTGACAGTACCTGTGATGAACGTGAAGATCCTTCAGTTATTACTCAGCCTCCACATTCTTTGACAAGTTCTGATATTCATTCAGATAGTGACTCAGAGACTTACGGCACAGCAATAACACGGTGGCAACATCATTTCAAAAAATGTGGAGTTGCACCAAGAAAATTCAGTGGAAGAGCAGCTCTCAATCTGAACTAGAGGAGCTGAAAGCTATTAATGGTATACCAATTATAACGGGATTCCATTCTCTTCTGAGCATTCACCAGTATTGGTCAACTGACCCCAACTTTCAGGTACCAAGAATTGTAAATATAATGTCACTCAAATGATTTCTCAAAATTGTTTGTTATTTGCATCTGAATGACAATGAAAAGATGCCCAGTAAAGGTCCTCCAGGCTATGACAAACTTTATAAAGTAAGACCACTTTTGAATCATGTGAATCAAGTTTTCAGAGCATCATTCAGTCCAAGTAGATTCCTTTCAGTAGATGAAAGTATGATAGCATTCAAAGGCAGGACGCCTCTAAAGCAGTACATGCCACTCAAAGCAATAAAGTGTGGCTACAAAGTTTCTGCTATTGCTGCTCTGTAAAAGGATACATGTTGAACCTTCAGATTTATGAAGGAAAGACTGATAAATGTAATATACCCTGTGAGAGAAAGTTGTATTGTCACTTTCATCATCATTCCAACATTATCGACACTGTTTGTTTTACGATCGTGTTTTCTCCAGCTTCCCTCTCCTATCTAAATTGTTGCAGAAAGGTATTTTTGGATGTGGGATGATTTTATCTTTGAGGAGGTATTTCCCAAAGGGAATTCTTTCAACCAATAAAGAACTCAGTATGGTGGAATCTGACTTCGCTATGTCAGGAGATGTGTTTCTAACAAAATGGAAAGACAGGGGTACTAAGTCAGTCATTGTTGCAAGCGGTATGCACAATCCTACAGAGAAAGCATTTGTTACATGTCGTGACAAGAAGGGGAGGGAGAAAATGATCCCTTGCCCTCAAGCCATTGCTGATTACAACTGCTATGTGGGTGGTGTAGATAGATTTGACCAGCATCATACATCCTACAATGTAGCATGGAAGTGTAGGTGTGGCTGGATGAAAATTTTTATTACTTTACAGATGCAGCAATAGTGAATGCCTATGCTCCGTACAAAGAAACTAGCAGTCACATTTAACCTTCTGGAGCATAGTGACAAATGATCTAATTGGTAGTTTTTGTTCCAAATCTAAGACTGCAACTATACCTCACCCAAAAGTCGTTATTAGTGAGAATAAATCACACATCATTTCCAAGGTAAGCTTGTCTCCTACTACTGCAGTACACACGCCTGTGAAAGGTACTTCAAGGAGGTGCACAATGTGCAGTAAATGAGTAAAACTGAATAGAAGTTCTCTTAATTGTTGTTCCTACAAGGTAGCACTATGGAAGCAATGCTTTGCAACATTTTCGGTATGAAATGATTTAGTGTTATTGGATGCACTTTGCTTGGTTATCAAAATAATTTTGAAATGTAGATATACTTACACAATTTAGTTAGAAGGTAAAATTTTTATTTTCAACAGAAAAATTGTTTTGAAAATGTGAATTTTGTTCAAAGTTTCAATGTCAAGCCCAGGAATAAAATTGTTTACCTCCTTCAAGAGATGACTTTTTATTAATATATGAGTTAAATATATGAGTCTAAAGATTGTGGTTGAAAAATCAACCACAAAATATTCAGGTAATGTATGTGACCTGAATAGATTGTGGTCGATTTTTTGCCAAGCAAAAAAATTCGTAAAAATTCCATTTTTGTTTGTCAGTGTAAAAAGTCATATTTTCCTGTGTCCATGAGTAAATATAAACTTAGTAATGTTTGTGTCTGCTGCTTGGAAGGAAAAAATTCTCTGTCAAATGTACAATGTGCAGGGCCGGGCTTTGTTAAGGTAATTCGTGTGATTATGAGCATGTAAACTGTAGTTACTCTGTATGTGGAGAGAGGGTAGTCTGCAAGTAGAATGACCATGAAAGTGAAAACAAAGTAAGTCTAATGTATCAAGTTCTGACTTATAAATGAAACACAACAGCTCATCTAAGTGCAAGTGCAGTAATGTACTATATAGAGAGAATTTCAATGCTGCAGCATTAAGATATAATTGAAATAGTGAAATGTTGAAGGTAGTATTTGATGGTTGCAAAATTGTGGATATATGGATGTTAATATATAGGTAGTTGGCATAAAGTATGAGTGGCAGGGGGCCATATGCAAATGGTGTAGGTATGGTAGGGAGATAAAGAAAGAAATTGTTGGCGGCTTGATATATTATGAAGATTATGAAGTTAGACTATGGGCAGTAGGTTGGAAACTTTGGTAATGTAGAGCAGAATGGATAAAATTAGGCAAGACTGATCTATAATTTACTCCTGTAAATAGTTTGAGTCTAGAAATAACACATTTCCTTGTGTGCAATTTGTTGTTCCACACTACCTCTGCTAGTTTCAGAAGATGCGTTTCTGATTGTAGGATCCCAGGAAGTAACAGCTGAAGGAGACAGCATGACTTTAGTAAAGAATGGTAAGCAGTACTTAATTTTTTTATAACTAGTGTAGTTTCTAGTACTATCATGCATGCAGTCACATATTTTGCATTATGTTTACTAGTTTACAAAAATAATTTTTCTGTTTTTTTTTTTTTTTTGTCTGTCTGTAGCAATTGAAGGACTATTAGCAGTACTGGCCAATTCAAACGCTCTAGTTCAAGCGGGTAAGATCTCAAGAGATTTGTTTCAGAAGTAGTTTGAAGTCTTGAAATAACACATTATCTGAATCAAATTTTAGATGTAACCTTTTGCTTCCTAGTTCCAAAATATGATTTTCTGATTCCAGTGGAACAGTTTGCTGTTCCAGCAGGAGCTTTCCTGTCTAGACTTCGAAGGCAGAGTAAGTTCTGAACAAAATATTATATGACAAGTTTTTAGATGTTGAGACAATATGCTTTATTGTCTAAAATATTGAGCTAGTTCCAAAATCTCATTTGTCCAAAATGATCTGCAGTTCTTGTGTTGCTCTTCTAATTGTGTACACTCTCATATAAAACTATGCAAAAATTAGTTTTCTTTAAATGTACTTTGGTGTCTTAAAAAGCTTAATGAGTTGGCAATCTCTTATTGACATGACATTGCACTGCCTTTGTTGTTCAGAAGCAAGATACAGTGTTCCTTCGGATATGCATTAATGCTTTCTACTTGGAAGTTTTGAAAAGACTGTGTAGCAGTGTGCGTCAGAAGTGGCCTGACTTGTAGCAGTTGGGTGTCTGGTTTTTCCATCATGACAGTGCCCCTGCTCACACAGCCCTGTCTGTATGACAGCTCTTGACCAAAAATGGTATGACGCCTGATCCTAACCCCCCCAATAATTATGTGACCTCGCCCCATGTGACTTTTTTTTCCTTCCTAGAATCAAAAGAGACATGAAAGGAAAGCATTTTGCTGATGTTGATGTTGCTGAGGTGAGGGGAAAAAAAAAATGATGGAGGTGCTGTCAAGCACCACAAAAGATGAATTTAAACAATGTTTTAAAAATAGAATAAGAGATTAGCCAAGTATACTAGTCCAACCATGCTTAGGAATGAGGTTCGTGTCATATCAAGTTGCAAATTTAAAGGTGTGTAATTGTAGGCAGTCATTTATCATTAGTACAGATATTGATGTTTTTTATGTCAGAATTAGTCAACAATGGGAACTGGTCAGTTTTTATAATACAATGCTGAATGTAACAGATGATTACCATGAAAAACTGTGTAATTGTTAATGCACTGGACTCAAATTATGGAGACAGAGGATACAGATTCCTGTCTGGCATCCAGACAAAATTTTTTATACAGTTTATGTAATTCGGTTAAGGTAAATGGCAAAGTAGTTCCTTTCAAAGTTTCAGTAGTAATCCCTTGCTTCAACCTTGTCCAGTCTGGATTTGTGGTCTTTCTTTAATAACTTAGTTGTTATAAGGTATTAAACTCTTATTTACTTCTTCATTGTAGGAGTAGAGGAGTATGTCTATAAGATTGTGTTCTTTGAGAGAGATGTCAGGAGTTTCACATGTGTCAGTCCACTTTTAGTGTAGTTGTTATGTTTGTCAGGAAACCACAAAAAACAATCACTTAGGTGGCAGTTCTATTAAACAGACAAACAAATTTCATTAAAACCCTTATGAAAACTGCAAATACCAGCTATCAGTTGTTCTCTTAAACTATTGCAAAGGATTTCCATTGTAAACCAAGTACTACCTTGTAAAGCAAACTGAACACCTGGCTAGTATGGCAGCACTAGTTTACATCCAAGAAGCAGGGGGAGGGGGGGAGAGATTAGCACACAATCCTGCATTCTTAAAAATGGACTGCTGTCACTCACTACATGCCTGTACAATCCACAGAATGAGTGCCTATTTAGAACAATATCAAAAACAGGACATACAATGTATCTCACCTTAGGTGCCCAAGATATATACTGGCATTATACATAAAACTACCATACCTGTCATTGTTGCTATCCTCCTCAGCCATATCTATTGGTTCACAGCCTGCTTTTGTCATGGACAATAATGCCAACTGTTTGTTCAAATCTTAGCTGATTGATTTTATTATATTTTCCGTTTCCCATATGTCAAAGTCTCTCTTCTCCAGTAATCATCACTCACTTATTTGATGTGATACATGGTCTTTATAGTCCTTTAATCTCACAGTATGAGAAACTAGTGTCACAGCAGCCTAATCAAACTGACTACTTAGTCTAATAATTAGTGTTTTTTGTTTGCAATTAGGAGCTTCGGGTTTATTACTAATGACATAAAATTTTTATCTGATTGAAAGATCTGAGAGGAGTTCCACTCAGTCTTGTGAGGCCAAATGAAAAGCTACTTGAATATAAAAACTAGAAAAATTGGTATGCAGGTCACCAAAGTGGTGTTATATTGAAAAACTTGCACCAGGTTGGATAACAGCAACAGCATCAGCATCAGCTATTATTTTTTATTCTTTCTTCCAGGAGTGTTAGTTGCTGGTAACACAGGAAAACTTCTGTGTAGTTTGGAGGTAGGAGATGAGGTACTGGTCGAAGTAGAGCTGTGAGGACGGGTTGTTGGTGGCACACAGTTGTAATCTGCCAATCTGCAGTGAAGTTTCATTTTTTTCTGGTGTGTGTGTGTGTGTGTGTGTGTGTGTGTGTGTGTGTGTGTGTGTGAGAGAGAGAGAGAGAGAGAGAGAGAGAGAGATATTACAAGTACAAATCTTATTCTGTGCAAGATTCCAGACTGGTTCTATGAGATTTAGCTCTAGGTGGTAACAGTGTCTGGAGGGGAACAATAACAATTTTCTTCCAGAATATTGATAATGGATTAAACAGGATAAAATTGGTGCTCCTTAATTAAAGCCAAAAGTTTTTCTTGCCTTGTCTGTGTGTATCAGGTGCATCAAAAAGGATTTCACAGCTTTGAAAATTCATGCTGATTTTTTCATTTAACGTACATATGGTTTTTGGTATCATTTTATAACGATATACATTGCTTTGTTTTATAACTAAAGAGATTCGGTGTGCTTCCATTCATTATGCAGCAATCAGAAGTCAATTTCTTGGCAAACTCGCTGCAGGACATCAGAGACAACTTGTTCAGTTGCGAGATAGGTTCTAGCTCGGAGCTCTGGTGGAGAAGCCGATAAGGGTGGAACAAACATGGTATCCTTGATGAATCCCCAAAAGTTGTCGGTTAGGCCGTAAGTGAGAGTGCATCGCGAGTTCTTGCTGCTAATAAGGCGAGTACGCTGTTCTTTTATTACATATTTTTACAAGCTTCAAACAGGAGCGACTTCAGTAATGGATAGGAACTGTGATTGCTGTGTACAGATGTGAGTTGAGTTGTTTACCCTTCGCTCACAGCTCCAGGCTGTGTTGCCTTCCGTCACACAGCTTGAGGCTGCTGCCAAGGGGCATCACTGTGGGGGGTCGTCCCACGTGTCCCACGATTAGTCCAGTGCTATGGCCGCCCCGGGTACTGCTGGCACTGAGGTGGATCCCTCACCTGTGGTCAAGTGGGAGATCAGTCCAGAGTCTGGCAGGCAGCAAAAGACTTTCCGAGGGACCGATTGTAGGACCTCCCCAGTTCATTTGATGAACAGGTTTCTGGCGTTATCTGTGGCTTATGAAGTCTCTGAGCTGGATGCAGTCATCCACCCTGTTCCAGAGGAAGCTTCTTGGCCTGCAGGATCTGAGTATTCACCGAGGGTGGGTTTGCTGCTAGTTGGGAGCTCCAACGTTAGGCACATAATGGGGCTCCTTAGGAACATGGCTGCCAAGGAGGAGAAGGAAGCCAGTGTGCACTCCATGTGCATATCAGGGGGAATCATTCCGGAGGTGGAAAGGGTGCTTCCAGATGCCATGAAGAGTACAGGCTGCAGCCAACTGTAGGTGGTGGCCCATGTTGGTACCAATGATGTGTGTTGCTTTGGATCAGAGAAGATTCTCTCTGGTTTCGGGCAGTTATTGGAAATGGTAAAGACTGCCAGTCTAGCTTGCGAGATTAAGGCGGAGCTCACCATCTGCAGCATCGTCGACAGAACCAACTGTGATCATGGGAGCTGTGTGGAATGGACTGGGCGGTTTTTTAGGTTAGAGGGCCTTGGGAAACCACAGAAAGGGTGTCTGTCTAAAAGGGGGCTGGTAAAACACAGTAAGGTAGTTGTAGAAATGATCGGTATTGTAGTTGTAAATTGTCGTTGCTGTGTCGGGAAAGAACCAGAGCTCCAAGCCCTACTAGAAAACACTGAAGCTCAAATAGTTATAAGTACAGAAAGCTGGCTAAAACTGGAAATAAGTTCAGATGAAATTTTTTCAAACAACCTGACAGTGTTTAGAAAGGATAGATTAAATGCAGTTGGTGGTGGAGTATTTATTGCTGTTTACTTTGTAGTGAAGCTGAAGTAGATACTTCCTGTGAAATAGTATGGGTAGAGGTTATACTTGACAAGCGGACTTAACTATTAATTGTATTGTTTTACCAATCCCCTGACTCAGAAGATATAGTTGCTGAACTGTTCAAAGAAAATTTGAGTCTCATTTCACTCATACAATTATAGTCGGTGGTGACTTTAATCTATCCTCGATATGCTGGAAAAATTATATGTTTAAAGCTGACGGCAGGCATAAAACATCATCTGAAATTGTACTGGATGATTTCTCAGAAAATTATTTTAAACAATTAGTTTATGAACCCACTCGAAGCGTAAATGGTTGCGAAAGCATACTTGACCTCTTAGCAATAAATAATCCTGGACAAATATGGAATATCATGATGAATACAGGGATCAGTGACCACAAGGCAGTAGCTGCTAGGCTGAATACCGTAACACCTACAGTCCTCAAAAAGAAACCCAAAGTACATCAGTTTAAAAAAGCTGATAAAGATGCTCTTTTTAAGAGACAGTCTCCATGCCTTCCGATCTGATCACGTAAGCGTACAAAAGATGTGGAATGATTTCAAAGAGATAGTATTGATGGCAATTGAGAGATATATGCCACATAAATTAATAAATGATGGTACTGATCCCCCCCATGGTACACAAAATGGGTCAAATCACTGTTGCATAAGCAGCGAAAGAAGCATGCCAAATTTAAAAGAACGCAAAATCCCCAAGATTGGCAAAATTCTGCAGAAGTTTAAAATATAGTGCATACTTCAATGTGAGATGCTTTTAATAATTTCCATATGAAAACTCTGTCTCAGAATCTGGCAGAAAACCCAAAAAGATTCTGGTCATACATAAAGCACACCAGTGGCAAGACACAATCAATACCTTCACTGTGCAATAACAACGATGAAGTCACTGATGACGGTGCCACTAAAACAGAGTTATTAAACTCGGTTTTCTGAAACTCCTTTGCCAAAGAAGACGAAGTAAATATTCCTGAATTCCAATCAAGAACAACTGCCAAGGTGAGAAACATAGAAGTAGATTTCCATAGTGTAGCAAAGAAGCTTAAATCACTTAATAAAGGCAAGGCCTCTGGTCCAGATTGTATAACAGTCAGATTCCTTTCAGAGTATGCTAATACAATAGCTCCATATTTAGCAATTATATACAACCGCTCATTCACAGAAAGTTCCATATCTAAAGAATGGAAAGTTGCTCAAGTCACATCAATATCCAAAAAGGGAAGTAGGAGTAATCCGTGGAATTACAGGCCCATATCACTGATGTCGATTTGCAGTAGGGTTTTCGAACATAAGTGCCTCAAAGAAAATGATTTATTGACACGTAGTCATCACGGACTAAAAAAATATCATTCTTGCAAAACACAACTAGCTCTTTATACTCATGAAGTAATGAGTGTTATCAACGGGGATGTCAAATTGATTCCATATTTTAGATTTCCAGAAGGCTTTCGACACCATTCCTTACAAGTGTCTTCTAACCAAACTGCATGTCTATGGAATATTGTCTCAGTTGTGCAACTGGATTCGTGATTCCCTGTTAGAAAGGTCACAGTTTGTAGTAATAGATGGAAAGTCATTGAGTGTAACAGAAGTAATATCTGGCATTCCCCAAGGATGTGTTATAGGCCTTCTATTGTTCCTGATCTGTATTAACAACATAGGAGACAATCTGAGTAGCCTTATTAGATTGTTTGCAGATGGTGCTGACATTTACTGTCTTGTAAAGTTGTCAGGTGACCAAAACGAATTGCAAAATGATTTAGATAAGATATCTGTATGGTACGAAAAGTGGCAATTGACTTTGAATAAAGAAAAGTGAGAAGTTATTCACATGAGTACTAAAAGAAATGAGCTAAATTTCGGTTATGCGATAAGTCACACAAATCTTAAGGCTGTAAATTCAATTAAATACTTAGCGATTACAATTACAAATAACCTAAATTGGAATGATCACATAGATAATGTTGTGGGTAGAGCGAACCAAAGACTGCAATTAATTGGCAGAACACTAAGAAGGTGCGACAGGTCTACTAAAGAGACTGATATTTATCAAAGTCAGAAACATGATGGTCCGCATTTCTCCTCCTTACACGTGGCATCACAACAACATTTCACCAGGCAACGCCGGTCAACTGCTGTTTGTGTATGAGGAATCAGTTGGAAACTTTCCTCATGTTAGCACGTTGTAGGTGTCGCCAGCCTTGTGTGAATGCTCTGAAAAGCTAATCATTTGCATATCACAGCATCATCTTCCTGTCAGTTAAATTTCGCATCTGTAACACGTCATCTTTGTGGTGTAGCAATTTTAATGGCCAGTAGTGTATTAATGTGTACTGCATACAATGGGTTTGGATAATAAAGTGGTGGCTATGACACACATCCATACAAAGGCAAAATTCCTTAAATTGATGTGCAGT
Source organism: Schistocerca piceifrons (assembly GCF_021461385.2). Lineage (NCBI taxonomy): Eukaryota > Metazoa > Arthropoda > Insecta > Orthoptera > Acrididae > Schistocerca > Schistocerca piceifrons. The sequence continues at coordinate 579,050,155 of NC_060149.1, forward strand.
AAATGTGGTAGCATTATCAGTCACTACAGACCACAAAGAGCCAAACTTGCTGAAAATTCCCTGTAAGTTTTGGATCACTGCTTGATTTGTCACAACCCTGGTGGGTAACAACCAGACAAGTTGAGTAAAGGCACCCACATAAATTAGAATAAATCTGTTCTCTGCCTTCGAACTAGCCACTGGGCCCATAAAATCGGTGTACATTTGCTGAAAGTATCTTTCTACTACTTGGACACCAAATATCTGCTCTTGCTTATTGTCCTGGTCCTGGTTTACTAACAGCTCACACCTCAAAACTTGCTATTTGCTTATGAACCTTGTTATTGATTCATGCCTGTATCTGACTAAGGGAACCAATTCCATAGGCACAATTATATTGAACTCTACTTCTGCATGCCTTACAGCAACCACTTTGTCTCTCAGATTGTAGGGTTTTATGCATTTTCATTTCTGTAGCCTCTCCTAAGTTTTAAAAAAGGCATTTTTTTCCTGATCCAGAAACTCACTAATGTCACAAAATCAATAAGTGAGGAATCTGAGTAAGGGTTGAAGTCACCAGGGGCCTCAAACAACTATCTACCAGCAGCTGATTATCTCAATGATTCTTCTCACTCCCCTCAAACATTTGACTCAGCCCATCTGCCACAATATTCAATATATTACTGACTTCAAACTTAAAAGTTAAAATACTGGTAGCCCACCTGGCAGTGCAATCAGTTTTCTTGGTCTGGCAAACACCCAGCTGAGGGCTTGATTGTTTCCAAGATGAACTAATGGTGTCCACTAGACTATGAAAGCTTCTCTGAACCAAGCAAACTGCTAGGGCCTCCAGTTCATAGAAAGAATATATTTTCTCCAACTCGTTGAACACTCTTTAGGCGTAGGTGACAACCTTGTTATCCCCTTCCTGTTCCCACAGCAGAACTGTTCCTACCCCCAGACCCAATGCATTAGTTGGCAAAATGAATTCAATGTTGAAATCCGGTAGAGCCAATACCAGTGCTGGCTTTAATGCTTCTCATAAGACCACAAAGACAGATTCATGGGAAGGCCCTACCCCAGAAATTTACTTGCTTTTTTAAGAAGTTTGTTAAGGGGCCTGCTTTCTCTGCAAAGCCACTAATAAATGTCCTAAAAAATTGACCATACCTACAAATTGATTGATGGCTTTCACTCTCCTCGTATCAACACAAATTCCTTCCCCTGAAACTAAATGTCGCAGGAAGTACGTAAAAGAACATACAAAAAGAATGTTCTGAGGATTGACTGTTAGTCCTGCCTTCCTTACTCACTCAAACACCTCCCGCAAATGCTGTATATGTTCATGCATCTTGCTACTATAGATCATCCAAGTATTGGTAAACATAATTAATTTTTATGTCTGAAAACACAGCATCCTTGAGCTGGGAAAGAACTGTTGCTAGCCTCAAAGGTACACAACCAAACTCAAGTAATTTCCAGTTCTTCATGAACTCAGTAATTGGTTTTGAAGCCGCCTCTAAAGGTATTTGATTATAAGCCTGGTTGATATCTAACATGGTAAATAACCACACTCCCTTAAGCCATCTGAAACACAAGTGTAAATTCGGTAGCGGCACTAATCTCTATATCACCATTTTGTTTAATTCATAATAGTCCACTACTGGACGGTACTTGGCATTGGATTTAGGCACCAAGAAGCTGCGAGCAGCATGTAGGGACTTAAATGGTCGAATTATACCCTGTTCTAGCATCCTTTCCATGTGTTTCCTTAATACCTCCATCTTTGGTGCTGACAATCTGTAGGGTATTTTCTTGACTGGAATCTGATCTATTAATTCGATCTGATACTGTGAAAATCCAGTAACCCCAATTCGTTGGTTAACACATCTAGAAATTCTACAGAATGGCCTTCTACATCTACATCTACATCTACACCTACATGACTGCTCTGCAAATCACAGTTAAGGGCCGGGCAGAGGATTCATCGAACCAACTTCACACTAATTCTCTGTTATCCCACTCTTGACCAGTGCACAAAAAAATGAACACCTATATCTTTCCATGCAAGCTCTGATTTCCCTTATTTTGTTATGATGATTGTTTCTCCCTATGCAGGTCAGCGTCAACAAAGTATTTTCACATTCGGAGGAGAAAGTTAGTGATTGAAATTTCATGAGAAGATCCCACTGCAGCGAGAAACACCTTTGTTTTAATTATTTCCAACCCAAATCCTGTAGTGCTTCCATAACACATTCTCCTCCATTTCTTGATACTACAAAATGTGTTGCTCTTCTTTGAACTTTCTTGATGTGCTCCATTAATCCTATCTGGCAAGGACTACACACCATGCAGCAGTACTCCAAAAGAGGATGGACAAGTGTAGCATAGGCAGTTTCTTTAGCAGATCTATTGCATCTTCTATGTGTTCTGCCAATAAATTGTAGTCTTTGGTTCGCCTTCCTCACAGCATTTTCAGCGTGTTATTTCCTATTTAAGTTGTTTGTTACTGTAATTTCTAGGTATTTCATTGAATTTACAGCCTTTGGATTTGATTGATTTATTGTGTAACTGAAGTTGAATGGGGTCTTTTTAGCACCCACGTGATGACCTTTCACTTTTCATTATTTGGGGTCAATTGCCAATTTTCTCACCATACAGATATCTTATTTAAATAATTTTGCGGTTGGTTGTTATCTTCAGATGTCTTTAATAGGTAATAAATACAACATCATCTGCAAACAGCATAAGACAGCTGCTCAGATTGTCTACTGAATCATTTATATAGGTAAGGAACAGCAGAAGGCCTGTAACACTACCTTGAGGAACACCGAAAATCATTTCTGTTTTACTTGAAGACTTTTCATTTATTACTGTAAGCTGTGACTTCTCTGACAGGAAATCATGAATCCAGTCATTAACTGAGACAATATTCCATAAGCACGCAATTTGATTGCAAGTTTCTTGCGAGGTATGGTGTCAAAAGCCTTCTGGGAATCTAGAAATATGGAATCACTTTGAAATCCCTTTCCGATAGTACTCAGCATGTCACGTGAGTAAAAGACTAGTTGTGTTTCACAAGACTGATGTTTCCTAAATCCGTTTTCACTGTGTGTCAATAGACTGTTCTCTTCAAGGTTATTCGTAATGTTCAAACACAACATATGTCACAAAATCCTTCTGCATATCAACGTTAAGGACATGGGCCTGTAATTTAGTGAATTGCTCCTATTGCCTTTCTTGAATGTTAGTGTGACCTGTGCAATTTTGGTACAGATCTTTCATCAAGCGAGTGGTTATCTATGATTGTTAAGTAAGTAGCTTTTGCATCAGCATACTCTGAAAGGAACCTAACTGATATACAACCTGGACTGGGAAATTTGCTTTTATCAAGTGATTTAAGTTGCTTCAGTACTCCAAGGATATCTACTTCCAAGTTACTCATGTTGGCAGCTGTTCCTGAATTCTGGAATATTTACTTCATCTTCCGCGGTGGAAGAATTTCAGTACATTGTGCTTAGTGACCCTGCTTTAGTAGCACTGTCATTGATAGTATTACCATTGCTATTGTGCAGTGAAGGCATTGATTGTACCTTGCCTGTAGCATACCTTACATACTGCCAGAACCTGTTTTTTGTATAGGTTTCGAGACAGTTTCATTGTGGAAACTGGTATAACCATCTCACATCGAGGTTTGCACTACATTTCGAGCTTCTGTAAAAGGTAGCTAATTGTGGGGATTTTGCGTTCATTTAAATTTGGTGTGCTTCTTTTGGTGTTTCTGCAACAGCGTTCTGACCTCTTTTGAATACCACAGGGAATCAGTTCTGTGTTTTGTTAATTTATTTGGTATAAATCTCTCAGTTGCTGTTGATATTATTTTTTTGAATTCAAACCATATCTGGTCTAGATTTACATTGTTAATTTGGAAGGAGTGGAGGTTGTCTCTCAGGAAGTGTCAAGCGAATGTTTAGCTGCTTTTTGGAATAGATATATTTTTCATTTATTTTTGGTGGATTTAGGATATTCAGTCTTGCTATGACAACCGTGTGTTCACTATTCCCTTTGTCCATTTTGATGCTTGTTACTAGCTCAGAATTATTTGTTGCTAAGAGGACAGGTTTGTTTTCACAACCATTTATTATTTGAGTATGCGCATGAACTAATTGCTGGAAATAATTTTCAGGGGATACATTTAGCACAATTTCTGGTTATGTTTTATGTGTACATCCAGATTTAAATGTGTATTTTTGCCAGCATATTGAGGTTAAATTGAAGTAACCACCAACTGTAATGTATAGGTTGGGTACATGTTTGAAAGTAACTTACATTTTCTTTGAACCTTTCATAAACTCATCTGAATGCTGGACCTCTAATGAATCTGACTACTCCACACAACCTACCTCCACACTAAGTACATCAGCTGCCACCATCATCGTCCCTCCTTGCCCATGCCAGCGAAACTAGAAGAACCTTTATGATGTAAACTTGAAATTAAAGTGCAGTCCTGGCCATTCAGTAAACAGATCCACCTCCACTTTAAAAATCAGCCCCCCCCCCCCCCCCCCCAATACAGGCAGTGACTAAATTTTCAGTTACCTTTAACTTCTCAGCAGTCAGATATTGTCCACACTCTGCTACAAACTTTCTCTCTTCCACATTCCCTGATGCTGCAAAAACCATTTATAATAGGCTGCTGAGACAATACTGCCTAATTCCAACAGAATGCAGACTGGTTCCTTATTCTATGCTGCACGTACCAGTGGCAAGTGTGGAATCCCTTTAATCAGTTTGCTTCCCCCTTGGCATAATTGTCACAATTCTTCTCCTTGGCTTACCTTACTCATCCATTCACTTATATGTCACTGTTTGCCACACTTCCAATGAATTATCTTATGTGAGCCCCTATCTACTGTCCTTTATAAATCACAGCTTCCTTGCTGTGCCTTTCTATTGAAGCCATGCTCCTTCAGCCTCCCCTCTAACTCAGCACTCTCCCAAGTTCTCCCTTTTACACAGTGGCTGTCTCTAAGGGAATCCACAAATTCTGTGGCCTGCATTTGTCTCACTACTTCATGTAATTGAACCAATGTAATGGGGATTTGACAAAATATCGCATGCTGCCTACTCTCAGGTTTCAACCCCCCTAAAATATGACTTATTACCTGCTCTTTGGTATTTCAGTTCCGAGCTTACCATACTTATTTTAACTCACTCCATATGATTTAGTACTGACTCATGAGTCATCTGTTCATGTCCATAGTGACAATAAATTAAATCTTGCACAGCTCTGGCTGCAATTAACCTGCAAATTCTAGTCCTAAACTGTTTCCATGTATTGTTTTCTTCTATGCAAAAAATCATTACGCAAATTATCCTTTGCTTGAACAGCAATGTATCTCAAAGGACCCAAGTCACTCATGTCCATGGTCTGTGCTCTATTCTGAAGCTCCACTGTAAAGTGATCAACTGAATTCAATGAAAAATGGGAACATTCGTTTAAAATTTCCTGTAACAAGTTCTGCATTTTCACAAACAGAGTATCAGGGATCATTCACCCTGCCTCACTATTGTGATCCCTCAAATTAACTTCACCATCTATGACCCTTAATCTTCTATTACTGGTCTGGAACCATTCTTGATTAATGTTACTATATGGTACTTAAGTATGTGCCTGTATCTTTTCCACACCCACCAAATCAGTCATTCTGTATAGGTAGTGAATAAAACGGGCCTGCATCCTCTGTATTTGATTAGGCACCCAAGTATCTTCACTCAGAAGGACCTTTGTCATTTCCTCAAATCCAGCATTAATTGCAGCAGCAGTTGAACGTACCTCATGGGGCACTTTAATTTGTCGCGCCTCCAGCAAGTGACTATTTGACTTATTTGTTGAAGCAGCTCACAGACAGTGCTGTTAACCTTTAACTTCCATTGTTGTAATTCATAAATTAACTCTTCTAATCTCAAATAATGAATCAATCAAGCATTCTGTGCTACCAAAATGTAATGTGTGGGGTTCAATGGACAGGATAAAGTGGTAGAACTGATTGAGTGAGTTAAGGTTGACATTTGGGCACTTATTAATTTATTAATAACTTTAGTCAAGATCAATACAAAAGTGCAGTTTTACTTTAACAGTATGCCTCTTCTAATAACTGAAATCAAACTGAGGACAGCAAAATGTTTTGAACACACTAGCTGAACAAAATTCTACAGCATTTAGTATCACAATAAATTAAGCATAAACACAATGACCAGTGGAACAAGTATTTCCAATTTTTAGTCACTTTTAACATCAGTATTAACAACTAATTTACTTTAAAATACGGTAAAATTTCAGTTTAACTGCATTTCAAGGAAAAAGTGTTCATTTTAACAATTTACAAACAGATTGGTACCAAATCTGAATTTACATAGAACCATGAGCCGACTATACCTTCAGGGGGCTCACCACTCTTTGGTGAGTTCATGCTTGGCTATGATGGCCATGGAGCCCCCCAGCCTTTGCAGCACCTTTTCTCTTCCATGCTGCATGTCTATGCTCCTGCTGTTCTTTTTTCCTCTCCCTTGGGGAACATGTCTGGGATATTTTTTAGAATGTGTTCTGAATTTTCAGTAGCCTGACATCAGAACAGTCCCTCCACTGTTTTCTTATCTTTTTCTTTGTTTTCCTTCTCCTATCCTTCCTCCAATTCAGTGTTTGAGGTTCCTCTTTGCTTCTTCTTCCTCCCTGTGCACTCCTGAAGGCCAGCCCATTTGTACTGCACATAAGAGGTGACTGGGTAATGCGTAGTTCCCAGGCCTACGTTGACAGGTAGAGTTTGCATGTACCCCTGGTACAGGTCAGGCTCAGGGAGGGGTGATTGCCTGAGTTGTTGCCTTCCCAAACTGCCAATTGTTCCCTCTGTCAGGAGTTCAGGAGGTATGACCTGAGGTGTGAACAATCACTTTAAGGCGGATGAGGACCCCCTCCTCCCTGAGGGGGGGGGGGGGGGGGGGGCACCAATTGGAAGGAGCGCACCATCAGAGGCACTAGCAGTCATGGGGGATTTTCTCGCAATTCTGTAAAGTAGGTCAAATTTATTTTCACTGCAGTGAAAGCTTTGTGGAATGCACCTATTAATAGTGTTCTATAGTTACATTGTGTAGTAACTGTGAATGATTGTCTGAAGTAATATCACACCATTTTGGAGTATATCAGGCAAATACAGGGTTATAAATACAAAGTCAAATAGGGGTAATGCAGGAGTAGGCTTAATAATGAATAAAAAAAAATAGGAATGCGGGTAAGCTACTACAAACAGCATAGTGAACGCATTATTGTGGCCAAGATAGACACAAAGCCCACGCCTACTACAGTAGTACAAGTTTATATGTCAACTAGCTCTGCAGATGATGAAGAAATTGAAGAAATGTATGACGAAATAAAAGAAATTATTCAGATAGTGAAGGGAGATGAAAATTTAATACTCATGGGTGACTGGAATTCGGTAGTAGGAAAAGGGAGAGAAGAAAACGTAGTAGGTGAATATGGATTGGGGATAAGAAATGAAAGAGGAAGCCGCCTGGTAGAATTTTGCACAGAGCACAACTTAATCGTAGCTAACACTTGGTTCAAGAATCATAAAAGAAGGTTGTATACATGGAAGAAGCCTGGAGATACTGACAGATTTCAAATAGACTATATAATGATAAGACAGAGATTTAGGAACCAGGTTTTAAATTGTAAGACATTTCCAGGGGCAGATGTGGACTCTGACCACAATCTATTGGTTATGAACCGTAGATTAAAACTGAAGAAACTTCAAAAAGGGGGGAATTTAAGGAGATGGGATCTGGATAAACTGACTAAACCAGAGGTTGTACAGAGTTTCAGGGAGAGCGTAAGGGAACAAATGGCAGGAATGGGTGAAAGAAATACATTAGAAGAAGAATGGGTAGCTTTGAGGGATGAAGTAGTGAAGGCAGCAGAGGATCAAGTAGGTAAAAAGAAGAGGGCTAAAAGAAATTGGCTTAGAATCTAGTGCAAAGCAAGCGGAAGTTCTGAAAAATGTTGGTAGGTACCGCCACAACTAACTTCTGCCGTCGAATATATGTAGCGCTATACAAGCATGCTTTGTGGGCACAAAGATAAATACTGGTGCCGAAACCTCTGCATCAGTAAATAAATTTAAAAAAAAGGTAGAAGATGAGCTTTTTTTTCTCCACCCTGAGTTTTGACCACTGCATTTTCATACATTATCCAACGAAGTAAATACAAATTCCGTATTGTTCATCTTCGAATGTAGCAGAATTTCAATGTACTACGAAAATCCGACTGGCAAGACTGTTAGGGATGTTCGTCAATATGGCCAACTCTACGTTCCGAGTTTTTTCCTACCTGTGAGAAGATATGGTTGCTAATAGGAACCTGATGAAATGTGAATCACATGCAGTATTCTCTTCACCATAAGAATAATACGAATATAAACATTTTGCCATGTATTCTTTCGTGTTTGCTGCTATCTCATGTAAATCCTGTCTGCCTAATAAACTACGAAACTAGAGTGAGACAACAGCAAACGCGGAAGAATATACGTATCATGTCATGTTTATATTCATATTATTCTTATGCCTAATAGTGGTGCAGTCAGAAATGAAGCACGGCAACTGACTAGATTTTAAATGTAAGATGACTAATTTCTGTGCAGAATTTGATGTACTAAAGAAGTGGCTGCAAAGATTTTAAAACGGAGAAAAATTTGCGCCTAACTCTCATTCAGAACATGTTCTATCATACGCAGTCTATTATTTGGTTCTTGTTGATCATTATCAAAGAAAGCAGCAGTGTAAGTAACAACAAATAGCAGTCTCTTGCCATTATTTCGCTAATGAGACGATTCCTCTTTTTCTTTTTTTTTTTTTTTTTAAGCGGCGGTAGCGCGCACAAAAGCAAGTCATGCCGCGAGCGGCGACAGGCCGTAAACACGCACTATCAGAATGCGACAAACAATGCATGACACAGTACAGTAATGCATTTTCAGCTTAGAGTGACGTAAACACCTATAGCAAAGAAAACGGCACTTATCAGATCAAAGCAAAATAAGCAATCGATTCAAACCAGACGAAGCACGTGAAAAAGGAAGGGTACCCGTATAAATACGGACGGAGCGCCTGACGCATAGCAATGGCTACCTGGTAAAGCTTAACTGCTAAGCTTACGACTCGAACCAAACTATTGTAGCTGTATCGTCATTCATTCGACCTAAATTGTGTCTCATATTACAATGGACCAACTTTGTTTCGATTTGGAGGTGCGGCCTAAAACTTTTCTCTCCCTTGAATTTCGAGTCTCAAATTTCAGGTGCGGCTTAGATTCGAGTGCGGCATAGATCGAGTAAATATGGTATCTCACTAGGGGTAAGATAGATACTGCCTACAGGAAAATTAAAGAGGCCTTTGGAGAAAAGAGAACCACTTGTATGAATATTAAGATCTCAGATGGAAACCCAGTTCTAAGCAAAGAAGGGAAAGCAGAAAGGTGGAAGGAGTATATAGAGTGTCTATACAAGGGCGATGTACTTGAGGACAATATTATGGAAATGGAAGAGGATGTAGATGAAGATGAAATGGGAGATATGATACTGCGTGAAGAGTTTGACAGAGCACTGAAAGACCTGAGTCGAAACAAGGCCCCGGGAGTAGACAACATTCCATTAGAACTATTGACGGCCTTGGGAGAGCCAGTCCTGACAAAACTCTACCATCTGGTGAGCAAGATGTATGAGACGGGCGAAATACCCTCAGACTTCAAGGAGAATATAATAATTCCAATCCCAAAGAAAGCAGGTGTTGACAGATGTGAAAATTACCGAACTATCAGTTTAATAAGCCACAGCTGCAAAATACTAATGCGAATTCTTTACAGATGAATGGAGAAAATAGTAGAAGCCGACCTAGGGGAAGATCAGTTTGGATTCCGTAGAAATATTGTAACACGTGAGGCAATACTGACTCTACGACTTATCTTAGAAGCTAGATTAAGGAAAGGCAAACCTACATTTCTAGCATGTGTAGACTTAGAGAAAACTTTTGACAATGTTGACTGGAATACTCTCTTTCAAATTCTGAAGGTGGCAGGGGTAAAATATAGGGAGCAAAAGGCTATTTACAATTTGTATAGAAACCAAATGGCAGTTATAAGAGTTGAGGGGCATGAAAGGGAAGCAGTGGTTGGGAAGGGAGTGAGACAGGGTTGTAGCCTCTCCCCGGTGTTATTCAATCTGTATATTGAGCAGGCTGTGAAGGAAACAAAAGAAAAATTCGGAGTAGGTATTAAAAGCCATGGAGAAGAAATAAAAACTTTGAGGTTTGCTGATGACATTGTAATTCTGTCAGAGACAGCAAAGGACTTGGAAGAACAGTTGAATGGAATGGATAGTGTCTTGAAAGGAGGATATAAGATGAACATCAACAAAAGCAAAACGAGGATAATGGAATGTAATAGAATTAAGTCGGGTGATACTGAGGGTATTAGCTTAGGAAATGAGACACTTAAAGTAGTAAAGGAGTTTTGCTATTTGGGGAGCAAAATAACTGATGATGGTCGAAGTAGACAGGACATAAAATGTAGACTGGCAATGGGAAGGAAAGCGTTTCTGAAGAAGAGAAATTTGTTAACATTGAGTATAGACTTAAGTGTCAGGAAGTCGTTTCTGAAAGTATTTGTATGGAGTATAGCCATGTATGGAAGTGAAACATGGACGATAAATAGTTTAGACAAGAAGAGAATAGAAGCTTTCGAAATGTGGTGCTACAGAAGAATGCTGAAGATTAGATGGGTAGATCACATAACTAATGAGGAGGTGTGTGGCACAACTTGACTAGAAGAAGGGATCGGTTGGTAGGACATGTTCTAAGGCATCAAGGGATCACCAATTTAGTATTGGAGGGCAGCGTGGAGGGTAAAAATCGTAGAGGGAGACCAAGAGATGAATACACTAAGCAGATTCAGAAGGATGTAGGTTGAAGTAGGTACTGGGAGATGATGAAGCTTGCACAGGATAGAGCAGCATGGAGAGCTGCATCAAACCAGTCTGAGGACTGAAGACCACAACAACAACATGGTACATCTTGAAACCAGCACATCTGGAACCTTCGGATATATTGAAGCCTGGAAGCACGGGTGGCCCTTGTGGCTTTTAAGGGATTGAAACCACTCCTTTCCAGATCATTATCATTTCAACATATCATCCAAGCCATCATTATCTTGATCAGCAGTCACAAGTCAATTGCCATCATGCCATATTGATCAATGCCTGGATATTTAACACCATTCCTTGGTGTGCAATATTGAAATAAATACCAATTGGCAATAGTAATTTGAGATTAATAGAAATGTGCGTACCTAGTGACATGAAAACTGGGAGGCTGACTTTTGTTGCCTTGGAACGAAACAATTTCAAGATGGAACTCTCAGTGTAGATATCCTTTGTAGTGGGAGCACATACACGTGTAGTAGTTTCGTCACTCAGTTGATCAGCAGCTTCATTTCATTTCTCTACAGTTTATGATTAATGCTTTGAGTTTGTTGACACGTAAGACTTCCTTCTTTATGAACTACACATTGCTCACAAGTAACAAAATCTTTAATATTCTGGCTACAGGAACGTAAATCTAGTTTTGAATCTTTCGCCACATAGATTAGATGGATAGATCATGTAACTAATGAGGATGTACTGAATAGAATTGGGGAGAAAAGAAATTTATGGCCCAACTTGATTAAGAGAAGTGATTTGTTGATAGGGCACATTCTGAGACATGAAGGGATCACAAGTTTAGTACATGTGGGAAGTCTGGTGGTAAAAATTATAGAGAGAGACCAAGAAGAGAATACAGAAAGCAAGTTCGGAAGGATGCAGGTTGCTGTGGTTATACAGAGATGAAGAGGCTTGCACAGGATAGAGTAGCATAGAGAGCTGTGTCAAACAAGTCTTTGGACTGAATACCACAATAGTAACAGCTACATGCTGTATTTAATTTTGCAAGGATGATGTAATTTCTAATATTCTGTGTCATCTTTTACATTTTTTGTTTATTTTCATTTATGACACAATAATTCATTTTGTTAATGTTGGCAAGATTGCATGATGTATGGGCCTTTAGGAAAAATGCAGCGATTTTGCTCAAGAACAGATTCGTATGTTGAAAACACACTGGTGTGCAAAACTTAAGCATGAAAATAGTTTTGGAATGATGTGTCACTGCTAAGTAATATAGTTCAATGAAATTTGGATTGTGGAAGCACTGCTAGAGGATAATATAGAAGTTAAGAAACTTCCCAGCAGATTAAAACTGTGTGCCGGACTGAGACTCAAACCCGAGACCTTTGCCTTTTGCCGGTAAGTGCTCTACCAACTGAGCTACCCAAGCACAACTCACGCCCCGCCCTCACAGCTTTGCTTCTGCCAGTACCTCATCTCCCTTGCTGGCCATAAGGTTGGTAACGAGCTCTTGTGGTGGAGTACTCCATTCCTCCACTAGCACAGTTGACAACTGCTGGATGGTCATTCATGCATGTTGAAGGGCTGTAATATGTCTCCCCTATGTGTCCCACATGTGCTTTGTGGGGTTTAACTCAAGGGAACAAGCAGGCCAATCCATTTGCCAAATATGCTTTCAAGAGCTCCTCCAATAGCAGTGTTCAGTGTGGTCACCCATTGTCATCCATAAAAATGAAGTCAAGGGCAAATGCACCCTTGAGAAGATGCATGTGGGGAAATAGTACAATGTCACAATAACATTGATTGGTGAGTGCAATGTGTTCAAAGAATTGGATGTAAGTACATGCTTGCAACACATTATGCCTCCGCACACCACAACACCTGGACCCCAAAAATGATCATGCTCAACAGTGCTGGACATACCATCATATGGCAAGAGGTATCAACATTTATACACCAAGAAACATTGTTGACCGTGATTGTTTGGCGCTTCAGGTGTTATGGTGTGGAGAAGTGTAATGTTGCATGGGCATACCAACCTCCAAATCTCTGAACATAGTATACTCACCAGTTGGTGTTATTGTGATATTGTAGTACTTCCACATGTACATCTGTTGAAGAGTGCTTTCAGTCCTGACGTAATTTTTATGGATGACAATGCCTGACCAAATCAAACAGTGCAGGTGGAAGAGCTCTTGAAGCAATAGCATATTCGGCAAATGGACTGGCCTGCCTGTTACCTCAACTTAAATCCCATAGAGTTCCTGTGGGACGTGTTTTGGTAACGTATTGCAGCATGTCAATATGCACCAATGACCATCCAGCAGTTGTTGGCCACACTGGTCGAGATCATAAAAATGTTTGTATTTTGGTGACGTCTCCAATTCTCCAGAGTAAATGGAGATATTTTCTTAATATTTTATGATAAGTGCTTAAGCCAACTGATCTAAGTGATATTTTAAATGTAAAAAAAAATAATAAAGGTGTAGAAAATGGTATCACAGTTTGTTATTAAATGTCAAAACAAAATAGTAGATGTTCCAAAATGAATATTGGGGTTTTAAGGTTTTGTAGCATTTATTACATTCAACTTAGAATTGTAAATAATACATCAAATGAAAGAACAATGCAAACAGTTTTTCTTACGAATGTTCAATGTGAGGACCATTCATCACATGGCCAATATTGAGTCAAAAGGACAGTTTTTCCCAACTCTTGATTAGTAAGTCCTACACCCACCTCCACTCATTAGCATCCCCTTGCCTGTCCTGCCATAGAGTTCTTAATTGGCAGTGCTTCATTGTGGCTGCCTCAGGTTGCCTCTTCCACCACTCCTTGCAATAACTGCTTCAGTCCCATTCCTTAAGTCAGATAGTTCACCTGGTAGCAGAGGCACATAGAAATAATTGTTTATGAACCCCAAAGATAAAACTCGCAAGATATCAGATCAGCTGAACATGGAGGCTGTGCAAAAGAAGTTCTATTATCTAGCCCCTTGCTGCCAATCCAGTGATCAGGGACATCATTGTTTAACCAATTGCATGCTGCGTACTGACAAGGAACACATTGAGTGTGAAGTTGCAAAAGGCCAATGATGTTTGCAGTATTTGACACCGCACATATTGTGCACCATGCAACCACAATATTGGCTGCTATTGGCAATAGGAGGTGGGACTGGAGGTATCAAATGGTGAGCACAGCATGACATTGCAGAGCGTAGTTGAACTGCTTAGTCAACAAGTAACTGTCAACAGTGCTATAGTGTGGTGTTGATTCAAAGCAGAGCAATGGCAATGATGAACAAAGCAAACATTACATTGTATCTACATCATCAGTTGCCAAAGTTGACATTTCATCAGAAAGGGACCCAAGGAGAAAGAGGTGGCAGATGAAATATTAGCATTTCTGCAAGATGAGTCAGTGGAATGTGTGGTATTGTATATACTCGACTGTGTGGCCAATGTGCATAAGTATGATGATGATGATGATACATGCTTAACAAGTGAAAGTGATATTGAAACATGTGTCTAGCCATCTAGTTCATCATCGTTGTTGGACAGGGAGCCACAGACCCTGCCTCCAGTGAAACATATTAAAGAACAATTGTTGTTCAAGGAGCAGGTACTACACATAACTACAGACATGGAAGATCATTTGCAGTCTAGTAATTAAAAGAATTATGAACAGATTTTGAATAAGTACACGGGAATATGACTGTGTAGTGCATAAGAGAAACTGCAGATATTCAAGTGAGGGCAAGGCACACGTGTTATAAAAATTAGTGTCTGTGTCCACTGGGCAAGTTCAGCCTTTTGAAGGCAGACTATTTTTCTGGGCTAAAAACCTACTCCTTATTTCTGAAATCATGCCATCCAAAAATTGAAGAAAGAAAGAAATACCATGATACACTTTGGGATCAGCAATATCTGAGTTGCACCAATCGACTTGCCATTTATTTGTCCTTGGAATAATGATTGGCATCTTGTGTTTTTTACACTTTGCTCTTGCTTTATAAAAACGTTTCTCAAAATGATGTACATTTTTTCTAATGTCCAACAACTGCTCTTGAAGCATTTGAGAATGGTTTACTGTGACAGCCAAATTCAAATCATCTTTCTGTAAGTATGTACTTAAATGCTGTTGCTAAAAATGAATTCACTTACAAAAAGGGAAACAAAAAATTTCAGTGTGTGAACAGGGTTGACTAATTCGATGGCACCATTCAACAAGTCATGGTAAGTCCAATGGCTAAAGTCATCCAAACATTTGTGTACGGCCTCCAGAAATTTGACAAAAATCATTATAGAGACATGCCTCTCTACCCATATTGTTCCACATAGTTTCTTTAAATGCAGTTTTTTTTATTCACTGGAAAAGTCATTAGTTTTCTTTGATGAAATGTCTTCCTATTTGCTATGTTAAGAAACAAGTATGTTCTGTCAGTGATTCTGAAACAGTTTGTGATGTCTTGGACTTGGCAAGATTCTGATATTGCAAGATTTAAACAGTGCCACATACAGTGTACAAAATAGCTTGAGGTTGTAATTGAGCAATACATGCTGGTATACTCTTCCATTCATATTGTGATTGCCATTATAATCTTACCCTCTAAGCTATTTGAAATCCAGACTCATATCTTTCAAAGTTTTCAAAATTGCCTGAGGAGTTTTTGGTGCAGTTGAAGTAATAAGAACAAAATACAAAGAAAAATGTTCAGACATCTTCATCTGCTCATCGTTAAAATAGCTAAAATAGAAAGACATTAGACATTTGCTCAATAGATGTGACACCAGTTGTCTCATCAATTAGGACTGAGAGATATTTAGCTTTCTTTTTTTTTTTAATAGTTCTAAAATGTTTGTTCGTAGGAAAAAACCGCAGGTTTCAAATATTTCTTTTTGTATCACAGGACTTGTATTGATTGCATTTTTCTCTGCAGTTCATAAAGAGCTTTGAAACTTCCTTCCTTCTTTGAGAGTAAGTTATCCAAACCAATTTGCCCTTGATCCCTATGCCCACATAATGCCAAACAAGGTGCTATCCAAAATTTTCGGGACTGGTGCTGCCATCTCTTAAAAACCTTACCTTTGGACTAATGGTCACCACCACTCTCGAAGCAGTTCCTATCCGCATGTACACACTGGTTCCAGCACTTCTGCCACTGTCCAAACGTTTTCTGGAAGTCCTGTTCTTTGAGGGTGTTTATCACTGCCAGTGATGCTTCTTGAATCCTCTCTGACGGCCTTTCAACTTGAGTTTCAGTTTTGGGAATAGCGCGAAGTCGCAAGGTGCCAAATCTGGTGAGTACAGTGGGTGGGGTACAACCACCATGTTGTTTTTTGCCAAAAGGTCGTGGTGAGCAAGGACATGATGACAGGGTGTGTTGACATGATGCAACAGCCAGTTCTCTTGATGCCAAAATTCGGGCCATCGTCGCCGCACGTTTTCATGGAGCCGTCACAAAATGTCACAGTAGTATGCGGAATTCACTGTTTGGTAGGGTGGGATGAATTCTTTGTGCACAATTCCCTTGGTATCAAAGAAAACGATGATCATGCTGTTCACTTTGCTCTTCACCTGTGTCACTTTTTTGGGTCTTGGAGAGCCCAGGCTCTTCCACTGATGATTGTACGGCTCATGCTCTGTCCACCAAACAGTTGATCAATCATTGCAAGTCCCGAGATTTGCACAGAATTTGATACACATGCACTGTTCTGTTTGCAGATCCCTCGTAAAATCGCCACACACTAAACACAGAGTATTACAGAAATCACTGTGGACACACAACATGTCCTCCCAGCTGAATGCCACTCCGCACACTGATTCATCAGATATGCAGCTCTCGCCACCTAGCGGTGCAAAGATCTACTACTCCTACTTTCGAGATGACAGCACCAGTCCCAAAAATTTTGCATTCCACCTCGTATTATTGTTTGTGTTATGGGTTTCAGTTTCTCTTCATTCTCTTTAGTCTTTTTAATTTTATTTTGTTCCAATAAAGTATCAACAGAGTTTTGTTTCTTGTATATTTTGGTGTATGTAAAAATGGATTTTTATGATGCTCTAGCACATAATGGTTATTAAAATACTGTAAGGCACAGTTCCACTTGCTGAATCCTTGTTGCACCAAGTAGTCCACAGGCTATGAAGATGGATGGCCAACGTAATACATAGCAAACAATACACAGAATTTGAAGTATACTGCATTTTCTACTCTAGAGTATGCCAGCCAGGGAGACTTTCTGAACCATGCACATTGAACATTTCTGGAGAACTTTTCACTTAACACACTACTTGATGGGAAATCGGCTTCAATATAAATTTCAGCAACTCAGAGTAATTTGAACTTGTTGCAAAGCTTTTTTTTTCAGTAGCACAGTGGCATTTTCACTTATAATTAAATTTTGAGGACACAATGCAGTCCTCACTTTTCTCACTATCATTAGTACCACAGGAACTTGAACTAGGTTCATACACTATTACTCATCACAATAACACAGCTATCTGCTACCAAAAAGGAAGTACTGTGATCACCTCCACAACCACCATCACTATTCTTGAGTGATTCAGTCTCCACCATATTACTATTTTACCTTTTGCCTTGCAAAAAATTGAGCAAAGAAGGTTGCTCTCTTTTTTTCCATTTTTTGTTTTTGGAATCGGCAATACTGAAGATGCCAATGTAATTACTCATGTAAACAGTAAATATAAACAAAAAATGAAAAATGTAATAACTGAGGGCACTGCCAACAGTGCCTGCTTTGGATTTTATAATTTTTATAAGATAAATTATGGTTCTATATGTTGAAATGAAAGAATGTTTATTAATAGTAGACTCACAGGTAAGTCAAACAGATTCAATGCTCTTTGACAGTGTTTCCCAAGATGACACAGGAACAGTTACTGTGCACACACAAGTATTTAAAAAGAAATAGAAAAAATACATTTTTTCTAAACTCAAATGAACCTACATTGGTAACATTCATACACAAGCAAATGAAATACCAAGAAGCATTCAGAACAAAAATAGATATATATTAACAGTGAAAACATGTGGTGGTGTGCTAAATTCTGGAATATAGCACTACTAAACCCGCAAAAAATTGATGATGAAAACAGTAAATACCCCTTGGTGGAATAATGCTGCCTGCAACAAAACAGGTGCCATTTAATGCCACCGACTGTGGTTGCAGACAAGTTGCTTAAAATATACCGGAAATACTGATGTAGAATATTTGTGTACACAAATTTCATACACTGAGAATGTATTTGAAATAAAAGGGAAACACGGCTAGTCCAAATCTGTATGTGTTCTACTTGCAGACTGTGCTAGTAATAGAATCCTGTAGATGGGAAACAAAATATTTGACATATTGGCTGCCACTCACATAGTGAGGGATGTTTCACCACCAGGCTAGACCAGGCCACAGTGTCAGCATGAGGCTCTGCTGTGACTGTTGGCAGGCACATGGCATCAGGCGTAAGGCTCTGCTGTGACCGGTGCTGACCTCATGGCAGCCAACATGTTAAGCAACAGCCACAAAAGAAAGAATGACCAATTAACTAAATATTTTAAATACTACAGACTATTTGCCTCACAGTAAGAATCAGAAAGGACTCTACAGTACGTTTAGTGCTTTAATAAAAGCACAGTGAAATAAGTCTGTCACCGTTGAGCCCATTTGTAGAGTGGGTAGCTTAGAAACAAGATAATAGCTGCTGCACTTAACCTGAGATGAGGTGGAGTAATATTTTTACTCATGTGCATTGCTGCCAACTCGTGCCATGTACTGATTAGGTGCTGTGGTAGAAAACGCACACAAGAGTAATAAATTTTTGTGAAAACTCATTATAGATATAGTAATTTGCATTTTCATACAATAAATGAAATGAAATTAACATGATGAGCCCAAACGTCTAGGGCACTCACCCATAGCCATAGGTGTCATATCATGAACTATTTATTGTACAATGCTGTAATGTTACAGGTTTATTCAGGAGCATATGTGAATGCTGTGCAAAATTTGCTGCAAATAGAGGTGGTAGTAAAGAATTAATAAATTAATATGTCTGCCTGCTAGACTTGAGCTCAGACTCAGAAAAGTTAAGCCAGTTGTAGAAAAAAGATATCATGAAGACTAACAACTTTTGCCAGTATATGTTGAGGAGAACTATGGAACTTAGCAGTAGCTCAATGGGAGCAGACTGTATACTCTGTTTATCCTTAGTTTAATATTTATGTAAACAAATTCATATTCAACGATTGGCCAATGATCCCAGCACATGTCCACCAGGTGTTGTTGCATTACTCAAAATTGGTCCTACTCACCTATTAGGTGTTTTTTTGTGAAGTTACTGTGAATGAAAGTTTGAGAAACTAAAGCATTAAAAGTCTTCAAGTTTTTTTGCTAATCAGTTTTTAACTTTTAACCTTGTAATTTTTATTTCAAATATCACTGTGCAGAGGGGTCCATTGTAAAGTTAGTACAGCCTGCAAAGAGCTTGTAACACTACCAGCCCTTACCCAGTTGGTAATCACTACCCAACTGGCAATTGCTGATAATGTTAACTTTCTGTGAAGGGTTTTAGCCTGACTGTGACTGTACCTAGTGACAAGAAACTGGACCGTAACTCCATAATTGCGAAGTTTTTGAAACAATGAAAACAGCAAAGCAAATGTGTTTTGAACTGAAATCCTACCAATATGAAAGTAAACTGTAATATAAATGCAGCAATACAATCTGTCTCACAATAACACTTGCTATTGGCAAAAAATACTGTGCAGTATAATGAACAAATACAGGAGGACATAAGAATTTACTAACAAAGTCTGCCTGGCAACAGCAAGAACTACTATTATTTTAATTAACTATCACAAAAAATCATGATTTTGAAACAGAACTGATTGCTATGGACTTCTGAAATTTGTGCAAGAAGTTACTCTATACAAATGGCCAGTTCAGCTATTATTTATGGGAAAAGTTTTGGTGCAGAGTAAATGATTGTACTAGTTGCTGCACTTGCTCAGAAAGAGCCTTTACTTTCATTTATCACATAAGTAGCTTATGGCATCCCTTAAACTGGTATGGTTTGAAGAACCATCATCAGTTGTAAATGATAAAACACAAAATTAAGAAAACGATAGCTACCTTTAGTAAGAGCTTTAGAAATAATGAATAATGCGAAATTAGTTCAACAGTTAACAAGGGACCTAGCAACTAGTCTCTCATTGGACTCCAAGTGAAACTGGCTTTGTAATTGACTACCCAACTTGAAAAATTACTTTAAAACAATTACAAGTTTCAAACCTGTTCAAAGTGAAATAATACTGCTGTCTTTTTATAACATTTACTTACAAACAGCTGTAAGCACTTTGTATTTTTGTTATTGATTATTTTAATGCTAGCTTCTTAATTAATGAAAATCTTTCTTTGTGAACACAATTTGGAAAACTTTAATATGGAAAATTATGTGGAGTAAATTATTTGCTATTGCACAGAAAACTAACCAAACTTCTACTCCACAGAGTTAATGAAACTGCAAAATATTTCACTGCCAAAATAATCAGTTTAATAAAAGCAGGATACTCAGAATTAATTCACTTGGAAAGGACCCTGTGTAGGAATGTGACTGGCACAATCACAGATGTGCACACATCATTTAGAGTTTCCACAAAAAGTTATTATTCAATACATAATACGTGGTCCATTGGATGTACATATTTAGATAACAATTCTGCTAAAGGTGGTACCACTTGTGGCAAATTACAGTGGCTATAAAATTGATGACAAAGCAACGATGGTTCTTCATAGTAGCCATGCCCTGATATAGCTCTTCTTGGCATTGTAAATTTAACCAAACAGAGCCAATAATGATACCATGGTTGCAAGGCCACTTTACATTTAATCTGAGGCTAATTTACATGCTTTAAAGCTCTTCTTGCATCAATTTATGCCAGAATAGCTGACCAAGGCTGCCACTGACCACTCAGTAACACAGTCAAAACTCAAACTAAACTATCCACTCGCCACAAAGGAATCAAGAGCCTTGTGCATGAAGTCCATCTTTCCCTGTCCCATCACAATACTTCCATAGCGGTGGGGCCTTACTGCAGATTTTTACATTTAGCTTCCCTACTTGTGGACCAGTAAAATATGCAGAGTTTTCACAAATTATTATGTTCATGGAGGACTCCATATAAAACCAGAGATACAGTTACAACATAATTTCTTAAAATGCCAAAATAATTAACATAATTATTACATCTTTATACAACCAAAGACCTCAACTATGCAGATACACTTATGTACAATGTCAGCAGAGAACTTATATGAATTATACATTAACCTATTGATTATTGGTGTTATGAGCCCTGGTACACTAGTTTTGATCAGTACATGTCAGTAAAATTTCTGGTCAAGTACCACTCCTGACAACATCAGCAATTGAATGAATAATCATCACCATAGGCTTAATTTAACTTCATTAGCAAATAAACACCACATTTGAACATGAAAGTGGAAGTTTTGAGTGTGTAATATGTACATTTGTATTAAACTTACAATGAACAGGGTTTAGTCAAAAGATGTTTTTGACCATTTCAGTACTGCAAGTATGACTAGACTGACTACAAAACTGAGAAAATTCTTGAGACTGTTAAGCCTGAAAGCTATGTTGCAAAGAATCTTTCTTTTTCTTTGAGGAGATTAAGAAGAAACAGCTGTACTTTGGGGTTGTGGGGTGGGAGAGAGGTTGCAGCCCCGTAGCCTCCACTACCTGCACCAACCCCAAAATTCGCCACTGGATTACTTAAGGGTTCAATACTTGACAAGTAACACCACCTCTGCTATATGAGTAGTTTTTATTATTGAATAATTATAACAGTTTCCATTTGGAAATATGCTAAAAATGGAAGTTTATACAGTCATCTTAGCTCAGTTCATGCATTGATGAAGAATTTGTTAATGTCTAGGACAGTAAGTTTGGTATCTTTAATTTCTGCCAGTGTCTAGGGAATAAACCTATATTGCTTCACATGTGGTGTTGCTACCTGTTTCTTACTTGTTAATGCATTGGGGATTGTATTCTTGGGGATTGTATTCTTGGGCTACTGTATTTTCTATATAAATATGGCAATGGGAAGTCCTTGGTGGAATATAAATAATGGAAGGAATAAAAGTAGCAACTCAACATATAGATGAGGCACTTGAGTGGTCAATAGGCATACAAATGAGATGGAACATTTTTCCTGAGCTTTCAGCCAGTGTCATTCCCCAGAGCTCTAGAATATATAAAACACTCCTGCACCTGCTTGGTTAATTTTCACAACTGACTACATCGTACCAGCTATGAAGTTAGGCTGCAGTGTGGGATTGTATTAGGTAGAGTGGGTGAAGGGAGAAAAGTGGTGGGGAGGAAAAAGGAGGGTTATAGAGAAGGGAAGTTGAAATCTGAGACAGAGATTCAGCAAGAGCATGGTATAGAAATGTGGCTCTGGTGGGTGAGATGGTGAGCTGTCACTGGATTCCCCCCTTCCTCCAAAACCAGCTTCTCTGAACTATGGAGATGGAAATTGCCCATATAACACATCGATTAGAACTTCAATCCTCTTGGTCTCAATCTTCACTAGCCCCTGTTTCACTGTTACCTTGACCCTTAAGTCTCCCAATTCCTCTGTTCTGTCTCCTCCCACCCTCCTTCGTCCACACCCTTATGTTATTGTTCACCATATGCAACGCCCTCTGCCTGTGCCAGAGGGAGCTCACTCCCACCTCCTTTTTCCTCACATCCTTTCTGTCCTTGTACACTCCAACCAATACAATCTCATATGCCAGGTGAGCTGCAGTTGGCTGGACACTATAGCTATGTAAGTGTGTGTGTATTATGTATGAGAAGGATATTATCTGAAAGCTCAGGAAATATCAGAACTATATGTGGCTGGTTGCATCATTCACCAACTATCATTAATGACTGTGGTGTTCACAAGATCCAACATGGATAATATAACATTTTTCAATTTTATGTGTCTATCAGCCACTCAGCACCTCAAGTATACAGTGTTTTGTTTACTTTACATCTTCATCAGTTGTATTTTCAATGTCCATATTATCCATTTAACTTTTTTAGACATCAGTTCAGTGCTCTATAACAATTTCAGCATTTGTTTCAGGTGCTGCTTTCCGCTCACATTCTGGTTAATATGGAACCCTTTCCTCGTAGTGCTTAGTATTTTGATCCTTGAAGTGTGTAATACATTGTCTGTACTATTATATTAATTTAATCTCATTATCTTCATGTAAAAAAGTCAACAGGTGGTCTTATGGAACAGTCAGACTTGAGCATGACTGGATATTCTTTTGTGTTGGTCACCTGAGCACAGGTTATGTTAGTTTTCAAAGCATCTGAGTTGTCTGTTTGTATCAGAGCAATCATAGGAGATACAGAAAAAGATGAACTTTTTTATTACAAATGTGTGTCATTTCCATGTAAACTATAACATATGAGGATGAATAAAATCATAAAGCAAAAATTGTGAAATTACAACCATTTAAGCAATCAATAATACAGTAACAAGGTGTCAGATAAAAGACCTTACTGAGGTGCATCAGCTGATGTACCCAATTTTGTTAGCATGTCATATTTTAGTGATAAAATAAATTTTATCAAAGTCTGTTTAATTAATCAGACAAGGTATCTACACATAATAGCAATGTAGCATTTTTTAGGATGCAGTTTCCCATACTACACAGTAGTTTAATTAATCAGACAAGGTAGCTACACGTAATAGAAATGCAGCATGTTTTAGGATGCAGTCCCCCATCCTACATAGTAGTTTAAGATGTATGTCTCACATGAGTAATTAAGTTACTTCTAGACAATTAATGCTTTTGTAGTTAGTAACCCATAATTTAAACTCTATTACAGTTATGTGAAAACTGATTGTACTAACAGAATGGGGAGGTAATTTCCCTTAAGAATGATGTACCACTTTTTGTTAGTAATAAATTTCAAACATTATTAATAAATTCAATAAAATTGTGCATCTTGCTGATCATAAATTTTATAATTATTTGGCAACCGTCCATCATACATCATCCCAAATTAATCATCACAAAAGCCTGCAGCTTCATATGTAAGCAGATTTTAGCTAGCATTAAGAATATAGAAATTATAATTTTGTACTGGGGCATATTCTAAGTCTAATGACAGGTAGTTATGGAAAACCCAGACCGACGGTATATAACGTTTGGTCTAATGCTGGAGTGGGTATCTCAGATGTGAACCACAGTAGATGTCGGACCTGTGTTAGTGTGTGCTGTGAATTGGCTGCCTGTTTTGTTTTGAAATTAAAATTTGTGTGTATGGTCTTATATAGTACTTGTAAAAACTTCACTGCTGAGTCATGGTGGAAGTGGAAAAAAGACTATGGAAGAAAGTTGTTTGATCGAATGAGTCTTGTTTCACACTGTTTCCAACTTTTGGCCGAGTTTATGTCCCAGGAGTGAAACATGGGAGGGTATTGGTGATGATTTTGGCAGCTATATCATGGTATTCCTTGGACCCTATGGTTACTATGCAAGGTCACATTACTGCCAAGGATTACGTGACCATTTTGACTGGTCAGTCCATTCCATGGTACAGTGTTTGTTCTCCAGTGGTGATGCTGTGTTCCAAGACAACAGGACCCCATTCACAATTTGGATTCCAAAAGGGTTGCCCAAGTGAGAACACCATTTAAGCATTTACACACAAGACATTACAACCCTTAAATAATAAAAATCACCAGTTGGTATTTTGTTACCTTTGCAAGGTCCTTGATTGATAGAACTGCTTCATTTTCAAACATCTGGTTTGAATCATACTTAACAAACTGAATGCTAAAAGTTGTCCCAAATAATGTTGGAAGGAGAGAAAATTTTAGTCACTGAATAGAAATCACAGGAGTCCCACAGGGTCAATTTTGGGCCCACTCCTGTTATGTATGTGAATGACCTTCCACTTAACATTCATCAAACACAATTGGTACTTTTTGCAGATGATACTAGTGTTATAATAAAGCCAATTAGAGAGAAAGCTACAGAAGAGATTGTTACTAATGTTATTCAAATAATCATAAAATGCTTCCTGAAAATACTCTACCAACATTTTGACAAAACATTGCCATGTGCAGTTCTGTACAACAGCCATACTAACAGTTGATGGAGAACATGAACAAGAGTCACTAAACAGGGTAGAATGTTTCAAATTTTTGGTTGTTTGTATTGATGAAAACTTGAGCTGTAAGAACTATATTACTAAGCTGCTCAAACAATTAGCTTAACTACTTTTGCTCTTCATGTAACAGCTATTCTTGGAAACAAACAAGTCAACATTCTGACATATTTAGTATATTTCCACTTAGTGTGTTGTGGAATAATTTGTGGGGTAACTCATCACTTAGAAAGAAAGTTCTGATTGCACAGAAATGAGGAGTAAGAATAATATGTGGTGTTCAGCCATGGTCATCTTGTAGCTACGTCTTCAAGTAGTTA
The DNA here is from genome assembly GCF_021461385.2 of Schistocerca piceifrons. NCBI lineage: Eukaryota > Metazoa > Arthropoda > Insecta > Orthoptera > Acrididae > Schistocerca > Schistocerca piceifrons. Next base: position 579,075,650 of record NC_060149.1, read on the forward strand.
GGCATTTTAACTGCACCATCACAATATGTAGGCCTATATTTGTTTATGAATTGGTCATAAATCATCCATCACAATTTGAGAAGAATAGTGATGTCCATACATACAACGCTACAGGAAAAAGTAACTTTTATTACCCATTATTAAAGGTGTCATTGGCTCTGAAAGGAGTCTGATATGTAACAAAAAAGTTTTTGATCAATTACCTAATAATATAAAACATCTGGCAAGTAGCAAACCAAGTATTAAATTGTACCAAGAATTGTTTCTGCTCGACAGTTCCAATTCTGTAGACAAATTTTTCTTTTAAAATGGATAGACTAACAAAAACCATAGTTTTTAATTGTAGTTGCATTAATAGGACTGAAAAAAATACATTATTTAATGTTAAAACTAATCATGTATACATATCCCATAAAACAGGGATGTTTCTCATGTGAAAGGATCAGCCATCATTTATTGATGACCAAGGTACACCCGATTGATTTTCTCAATCACAATCTGGCCGGAACACAGTGGGGCAGCCAAGCTGAAACCATCTGAACTTCTGCAATGGCTACTCCACTGCAGAGAGTGCCTGTCCTGTTTGGTATAAGTCAACACATGCCAAACAGGTGAATATTGCACTAAAAAACACATGCAGAGTTATAACAGGCTGCTTGAAGTCAACTCCAGTGAAATGACTCTACCGCCTTGCAGGAATTACAGCAGTTCCTGTTCGAAAATAAATAGCAGCAAACAGGGAAAAAACGAAACTGGAGCAGGAAAAAACACACCCCACGTATGGGCAACAACCTTGTCCACAATGACTAAGGTCAATGAAAAGTTTTTTCAGAACATTGGAGAAACTAACCATCATTGATAAAGAAGCCAGGCTGCAACTAAGGAGGGCTGAGACATCCCACCCTCATGGTTGGAAGAGATTTTCAGAATCTTTACCTCCTGGTCGTGTTGGTAATTGGCCAGCCTGGAAGTCCTTGAGTAGACTAAGGTGAGTAGTGGGCAGATCATGGGCTAACCTGGCAAATTTGAAGAAAAGAAAACCCAGTTTGACTGTGAGAAGAGCAGACTGTTCAACATATGCTTCAGTGTCAACCGTGTCCAGCCACCTGCACAGAAGATGACCTTCACCATGCAGTGGAAAATGCACTGGAAATGGCCAAATTTTGGTCAAAGATTATATAAACAGTGTTGATCTGTCAGTAATTGTATAAACTGTGTTTTATGTATGCTTCTGACCTGAGAATATTAATAATCCCATAAAATGTATTGCTCCACATAATTTCCATAAAGGAATTGTTCAAATTATGCATAGAACATGTAAATAGTTAACTAATAGTTACAAGTGGACCAGAATGTCATCATCTGGTGGTTGCTTTGTTTAAAGTGCCACATAGGTAGACTGGAGGTTGTAGGTAGACTGAAGAATCTGGCCCCAGGTGCAGACTTTTTTTTCTGGTGTTTTTCTCTGCAGGTAGTGTAGACAATGACATTGCATATGTAACTGTGTTAGAAGGTATCATGATTGAACACTATTTCTTGAACAACAACAGAATCACCAGTTTCAGGCACATCGTGTTTCAGCCCTAGCTGACCTGGGAATAATCACTAACATGTTTTGGCAACTCAAAAACTAGTAAAATAAAATTTGATAACTGTTGTTGTTGTTGTTGTTCTATTCCTGACACTGAACTTGCAGTGATATGCTCATTGTGTGAGAACAGTTGACCTCTGGTTTTCAAATTTAAGCTCTACAATTTTGGTTTGTTGTAATGGTGTTGAATTTTTCTGTGGTCAGTCTCCCATCCTTCCTCTTCCAGGACCTTGAACATAAAAAAGAGAAAAGAATAAATAAAAAAGTTATTTAGAGTCATAACCCCTTCGTGACTTGTGGTACATCCTGTGCGCACTAAAACTTAAATTTGTATTAGATGTTAACCTGTTCTGACCCAGTGGTTTCAGCCTGAAACCATATTTTTACTTTTCTTCCATATGCAGCCCACTGGTTTTGTCTTGAAGCCAGCACTACATGCTAATTGCTGCTGACACATAACTTCAGTGGTGACAAGTACTTGCTGCAAGAAAGTGATCGTTGAAGGTTGCCTGCCTCTATACTATAGTGTTGCACTGAGTGTTTGGGCACGCAACCCAAATTTAGATACATACTCAGTTGTAAAATGTTACCAGCAGACTTTTAAATACTTCATGTAATGATTTTTGGAAGGTGTTGTATCAATAAATTATAATAAGTAGTTTTGTTTCTTTCAAAAGTACTGGTGGTTTCATACTGAAACCACTGAGACATAACAACCTTCATATATTGAATATAGATGCAGATTTTTTTTCTTTATAGAGTGCCAGTATGGATAGTAAACCATCGCCAAGATGAAACCAGTGATTTAGAGCTTGTGACCTGAGCAGATACAATGAAAAGCCAAAGAAATTGATACACTTATCTAAAATCTTGTAGGGCCCCCACAAGCACGCATAAGTGCCACAACATGATTTGACATGGATTCAACTAATGTCTGAAGTAGTGCTGTAGGGAACTGACACCATGAATCCTGCAGGGCTGTCCATAAACCCGTATCAGTACGAGGGGGTAGAGATCTCTTCTTAGCAGTATGTTGCAAGGCATTCCGGATATGGCCAATAATGTTGACGTCTGGGGAGTTTGGTGACCTGTGGAAGTGTTTAACCTCAAAAGAGTGTTCCTGGAGGCACTCTGTAGCAATTCTGGATGTGTGGGGTGTTGCATAGTCCTGCTGGAATTGCCCAAATCCATCGAAATGTGCAATGGTTATAAATGGATGCAGGTGATCAGACAAGATGCTTACATATGTGTCACCTGTCAGAGACACATCTAGACGTATCAGGGGTCCCATATCACTCCAACTGCATACGCCCCACACAATTAAAGAGCCTCCACCAGCTTAAACAGTCCCCTGCTGGCATGCAGGGTCCATGGATTCATGAGGTTGTCTCCATATCCGTACACATCCATCTGCTCAATACACTTTGGAATGAGACTCGTCCAACTAGGCAACATGTTTCCAGTCACCAACAGTCCAATGTTGGTGTTGACGGGCCCAGACAAGGTGTAAAGCTTTGTGTCACGTAGTTATCAAGGGTACACAAGAGGGCCTTCAGCTGCGAAAGCCCATATCGATGATGTTTTGTTGAATGGTTCACGCACTGACACTTGTTGAGGGCCCAGTATTGAAATATACAGCAATTTGTGGATGGGTTGCACTTCTGTCACGTGTAACAATTCCCTTCAGTCATCATTTGTCATGTTCTTGCAGGATCTTTTGTGACCACAATGATGTCACAGAGTTGATGTTTTACCAGATTCCACAGTTGTGAAATGGTCGTACAGGAAAATTCCCACTTCATCGCTACCTCGGAGATGCTGTGTTCCATTGCTTGTGTGCCAACTATAACACCACATTCAAACTCACTTAAATCTTGATAACCTGCCATTCTAGCTGCAGTAACCAATCTGACAAATGTGCCAGACACTTGTTGTCTTATACAGGCGTTGCCAACTTCAGTGCCGTATTGTGACTGTTCACATATCTCTGTATTTGAATATGCATACCTGTTCCAATTTCTTTGGTTCTTCAGTGTATATGCTAATGGACATGCTGAAATTCCAGGTGACTCTGAGTCAGCTGCTTCTGATACTGAAAGTGAATCAGACATAATTGATAAACAACCACAACTTATTCCACCTGAAGGGACCATAGTTGAGCTTGGAGGGGATGTGTGTGAAAATGTGTGTGTTGAAAATGACAATGATGTGTGTAATATCAAATGGGTGCAAGAGATACTTGCTAAAGAAACTACTCAATTCTCTCATGATTATGATTCAAATATCCTTTCTTTCAAAGCAAACCCTATTGACATATTTGGCTGCTTATTTGATAATGATTTACTACATCATCTAGTACTAGAAAACCAATCTGTATGCAACTCAAGAGCTTGGAAGTTACACAGCTTTCAAACCAACTGATATTGACAAAATGAAGAAATTTATTTCCATAAATTTATTAATGGTTATCAAGGAATATCCTTCATATGGGGATTATTGGTTTTCTGACTAAGCTGTCTTGTGATTCTTATACTTCAGTTCTCATGCCTCATAATAGATTTTTGTGGTTACTACAGGATATACATGTGAATGGTAGTGATCAATAGCCAAAAAAGAGGGTGAAAGGCTAGGATAAACTGTTTAAAATATGCCCACTGCTGGATTACCTTAGCAAGAGCTACTCCGAAAGCTGCAAACCAACAGAACATCTCGTTGTGGATGAATCAATGATTCATTTCAAAGGTAGGTCAAGCCTCAAGCAGCATATGCCACAGAGACCCATAAAACATGGATATAAAGTTTTGGTACTGGCAAATGAAACTGGCTATTTTTACAAATTTCAGCTCTATATTGGGAAAATTGGACAGAAGGTCGAAAAGTGCTTAGATTTCCAAGTTGTAAAATACCTTAGTTCAGAACTTGTAGGAAAATATCACAAGCTGTATTTTGATAATTATTTTACCTCTGTACCCCTCATGCTCGATGTGAGGAAACGGGGAATATATGCTTATGGGACGGTGAAAGGGAGAGCTGGGTTCCCAAAAGACTTCTACATATACATCTACAACTACATGGGTACTTTGCAAATCACATTTAAGTGCCTGGCAGAGGGTTCATCGAACTAGCTTCACAATTATCTATTCTTCGAATCTCGTACAGCGCGTGGAAAGAACGAACACCTATATCTTTCCGTACGATCTCTCATTTCCCTTACTTTATCGTGGTGATCATTTCTCCCTATGTAGGTCAGTGTCAACAAAATACACACATAAAAAAAAGTTTAGCATCACCCCGGTACCCAGAACTCCTGAAGATAGAAGTTGACTGTGGATATTGTATCGCAGACAGTGTCCCTTTGACTGTTTAGAGATGTCACTACTCCCGCCCAGAGATGTAAACAACCATGCATGAGGAGCGCCTATTACATTGAGTTGGTCTGACAGGTGATCAGTTCCAGTCATTCCACCAGGAAGGAGATAGATGGCTTGTGTTGTCTGTAGTTCAACTATGCTTAGACGGTCAGTACCACGTTTCGATTGCATCCGCATTGTTTCTTCATGCCAGCAAGGGCTCTCAACAAGGGAAGTGTTCAGGTGTGTTGGAGTGAGCAAAAGCGATGTTGTTCGGACATGGAGGAGACACAGAGAGACAGAAACTGTCAGTGACATACCTCGCTCAGGTTGCCCAAGGGCCACTATTGCAGTGGATGACAGCTACCTACAGATTATGGCTCGGAGGAACCCTGACAGCAACGCCACCATATTGAATAATGCTTTTCGTGCAGCCACAGTACGTCGTGTTATGACTCAAACTGTGCACAATAGGCTGCATAATGCACAACATCACTCCCAACATCTATGGCGAGGTCCATCTTTGCAACCATGACACCATGCAATGCAATACAGATGGGCCCAACAGCATGCCAAATGGACCGCTCAGGATTGGCATCATGTTCTCTTCACCAATGATTGTTGCATATGCCTTCAACCAGACAATCGTCAGATACATGTTTGGAGGCAATGCGGTCAGACTGAACGCCCTGGACACATTGTCCAGCGAGTGCAGCACGGTGGAGGTTCCCTGCTGTTTTGGGGTGGCATTATGTGGAGCCAACATCCACCGCTGGTGATCATGGAAGGCGCTGTAATGGCTGTACGACACGTGAATGCCATCCTCTGACCAATAGTGCAACCATATCGGCAGCATATTGGCGAGGCATTCATCTTCATGGACGACAATTCGGGCCCGCATCATGCACATCTTCTGAATGACTTCCTTCAGGATAACAACATCGCTCGACTAGAGTGGCCAGCATGTTCTCCAGACATGAACCCTATCGAACTTTTCTGGGATAGACTGAAAAGGGCTGTTTATAGACAACGTGACCCACCAACCAGTCTGACATCATTTCTAGCACATAGTGTAACACTAGAGATCTGAAAAGCTTGTGTACATTTTCTTACGACCTCAATCAGCACAACATCTACTACTACTGTTTGTGTTCCTTCTTAATCAGTCATCGCTTATAACTCAGTGGATATATCGCAGAACATCTGATATGGTATCGAGTCAGAATACATTACAAGTACTATAGAAATATCTAGCTGGGGCATTGTGAGGGAGTCGTAAATACGGCTTACATATCATGTCCCTTAGCTGAGTCACTTTCAAAATTCTGGGATTTTATAATGAGGTTGCATCGTGAGTTACGTGTAACTGGAGTGCTGGTCTGATAATATACACTCCAGCGATCACTGTCTTGGTATTTGTCCCGATAGAAAAACCACCTCATTCAGAGGTAATGTTGTACCTCGATTTATAAAGCCAGTATAGCTTTTAACATGGATGCTTGTGTGCACCTGTAGAACCATTACCTCTTGACACTAACTTACAATAGTTGTTGGGTTTGAGTTTCTTTAACATCTGGCCAATTATGTGTGTCTTTCTAGGACGCAGTGGTAGCACTTGCAAGAAAAACTTATGAGACATGTCCACCCATGGTTGATTTTCTCTCAGTATTATTTCGTGTCGCCAGCGATCGGTTATTGATGAAGTATTATACTTAGTATTAAGGGGTGCATGATATGTTCGCATTTGAGTATCAGACATATAAAGTATGTGTTTGTGTTTTGACGTGTAAAGGAAGTGACTATATCCAGCCGTAAGGAAGGTATGGATTTGACGTGGAGTACTGTGATAGCATGGGAAGAGTATGTCAAATCATAAGAATGCTACTGCTATTTCTATTTCCAGGGCCACAGCCGTCAACAGAGTGTATTTCCGATACTTCGCTCATTGTCGAATGCCGTTCAACTGAGACAGCGACCGTTACATTTAGTTGCAAGTGCAGGGATAAAATATATATGTGACCAATTTCTTAGGATAAACATTCTACCTGTACGTGCTCTGCCTGCAGCGCTGGTGACCTGTGCAGGGTGATTCACGTTTCCTGTTAACGGTAGAAGCTGTCAGACTAGAGACGCCTGTTGGAGTGTAGGAATGTAGATGAATTAACCATGTTGTCCTCTAGACAACCATATAGCGAACTAATACTTAGTATGTGTTGGATAGCTTTCTTGATTGCGTGGAAATTTGAGAAGAGTGAATATGGGGGTGTGTTTGCACTGGATCGTTATTCCAGCCCATGAAATTTGTTCGGTTGACTGCTTCTGCGCATTTGGCGCCTTTATTTAGTTGAGAGAAGATCGATTGTGGTGTGTGCATCTAGCATGTGGAAGACATGTTTGCTGGTTCTCTAGACATGAGAAACACTTTAGTTGACCTTGTAAATTATGGAAATGATTTGGAATCTACTACATCACCAACATCAATATTCTAGAGTGGAAATATCAGTTTCCTCTATTTGTTTTGAGTTGCTGAGGAAATGTCTTAGCAGATGTGACATGTTGCTTGTTAGTCAGTGGCTTACAACACGCCCCACCTAGCTGAAGTTTCGAGTTTGTAGAGACCTAATTTCCAGTCTATATCTTGGAAATTATGCCGCACTAGCGATCAGTAGGATGCTGCATAGTGCTTGATACGACAAGTACTTCGAAAATGGTATAATATTATGGTAAACACGCGAAAAAATACATGTGTTCTTGTAATCCCCGAGTTTGGAGATGTGTGTAGAAAAGCGAGCAAGGGAGGAAGCAGGTTAGGAGCAGAAACAGTGACGTCTTTGTGCCGAGGAGAAACAATCTCGAATTTGTATAAGAGTTCTGGGAGCGATTTCGGTCCGCTATGAGTGCTCTGGTCATGCGTTGGTGGTGGATGACTTGTGATCATTGGCTGCAGGAAAACATCTAGTGCTGAGAGGAGTATATATACGCTACAGCCCATCTTCACAGTATATGTACGAATGATGTAAAAGGGATGATTTTGTTTGGCACAGGATACAAACTGTATATTTACTACATCAACACGGTACATGGTCATATATTGCTGAGTTGGAGATGGGTTTCACGCACTAATATTCAAGCTCCTGTCCTCGGTGGGAGAACAGTGTAATGGAGTAGGAATCTTTCCATATTTGATGTTATGTGGGGAACACAGAGATATATTGATGGGTCGCAGGTCAGTTTCACATTCTAATATTCAAGCTCCTGTCCTCAGGTGGAGAGAAGTGTAAACGAGTAAGAGTCTTTCCATTTTGGCGATATGTATGCTAGTTTGTAAGATTTAATTGCCAGTGCAATATGGCGATCTGTGTAAAATAACCGCTGAAAGTCTCATCTGCAGAAGGAAAGAAAAGGTGGATGGTGCTTCAATACCAGCGGCATCAGTAATACGGCATGTAAATTCCATAAGGGCCAATCATTCACATCCTTTGTGCTGGGATATAGGAGCCTGTACACAGCAGAGGGAACATTTGTGTGAGTTGAAAGCAGGAAGGGTAACACGTGATGGATGGGATACCAAGTTAGGGCTGTGAGGAAGACTGCATTTGACGTTATTCTATGCTATTTTCGTAAACAAGTTTTGCTAGGGCAAGAAATTTTGTGCATACAAGCTGAGACATCAAGAAAGCGAGCGTTAACTATTTCTGGGACACTATACAATTTCTGTGAGGTCGACTCGATTCTTATTTTTGCATAGTCATGTGACATCAGTACAAGATTCAGAACCTTGTTAGATGCACTTGCGAGGGTTTGTAGCTACGCACTCGCACTTCGCAACATTGCGTCAGTCATGTTGTGCTGTTATGCACGGTTAGACATGTCTCTCATGTTGCGCGAGGAACAGTGCACCCTGTGCTATTCTGGGAAGCATTGGAACATCTCTCTTGGTGCTGGGCCGTACCACAGCTATGCAGCACCACGTATGGGACCAGTGTGAGCGCGACTTAGAGTTCTGTGATGTCAGTATAACACTCGAAGAATTCTAACTGTATACACGAAAATAGACCCAACTTTCACCTGCGGCAGTGTGATAGCAATGGCTCACGCTGGCTCTCGTCTGGCGGTTGCTCGCAGCGTCGGTTGCTGCGGGGGTGGCGTCGGTGTTGTGTGGCTGGTTTGTTTTTTTATTAGCAATCTTTTGTTTAAGCTATATTCCATCGATTTCACCTACCAATAGGATGCTGAGTGCATACATGTGAAGAATACCGATTTAATTAATTTGCATAATTTTTTTTATATCAATGTGGTGTTAGTGGTATAGTAGTTAATGGGAAGGAGTGCATGAGTGGGTGACATGGAGCACAACAGCAGGTTAAGTGAAGAACACTAGGTTAATTTGCATAATTTTTATGTAAAATGCAGTACAAAAGTTTAAGGGGAGTGTGGCAAAGAAGAATGAGCCAGAAATGGCGTTCAAAAGCATATGAAATTCGAAAAGTGTACCAGAAAATGCTGGGAGGTCATAACTAGTTACTTATTTGGTATCAATGGCGGTAGAATATTTTAAGGAAATGGGGGTGACAAGGAAAAACACTTAACAGAACAATAGGTTAAGTACCTGTCAATCAGAGGAGAACAATAGGTTTGCCCCTGAGTGCATATCTGCCCCTGATGTAGGCAACCCACACTAACAAAATGCACCAGTGTCCTTGTAGCTCTACTACTAGTGTGTATGGCAATCTGGACCATCACATCTGAAGGTCTCGCTGTATGGTGGTACAACACTTAATGTGTGGTTTGCATGAGCCATAAAAAAGGCGGAAATGATGTTTATATTGATCTTTATTCCAATTTTCTGTACAGGTTCCGGAACTCTCTGAACAGAGGTGATGGAAAACTATGTTTGATGTTTGTATTTTCGCATCTGGAGGATAATGTTGGTGATTGGGATTTTGTAAGAAGATTCCGTTGTAATGAAAAACGCCTTTGTTTTAATGATGTCCAGCCCAAATTCTGTATCATTTCAGTGACACTCTGTCACATATTTCGCGATAATACAAAACGTGCTGCGCTTCTTTGAACTCTTTCAATGTACTCTTTGAATCTTATCCTGTAAGGATCCCACACCATGCACCAGTATTCTAAAAGAGGACGGACAAGCACAGTGTAGGCAGTCTCCTCAGTAGATATGTTACACTTTCTAAGTGTCCTACCAATAAAATGCAGTCTTTGGTTAGCCTTCCCCATAACATTTTCTACGTGTTCCTCCCAATTTAAGTTGCTCGTAATTGTAATTCCTAGGTATTTACTTGAATTTACAGCCTTTAGATTTGACTGATTTATCGTGTAACCGAAGTTTAACGGATTCCTTTTAGCACTCATGTTTTGATACTCGTTATTAACTCTGGATTATTTGTTGCTAACAGGTCAAGTGTGTTTTCACAACCATTTGCTATTCGCGTGGGTTCATGAACTAACTGCTCGAAATAATTTTCAGAGAATACATTTAGCACAATTTCGGATGATGTTTTATGCGAACCTCCGGAATGATACATGCATTTTCGCCAACATATCGAGGGTAAATTAAAGTCACCACCAACTATGATTTTATAAGTTGGGTACACATTTGCTATCAAACTCAAATTTTCTTTGGTCGGCAAAAGGATCCAATTATTATTTTATTCCGGTTGCCAACAGTGACCTCAACCCATACTAACTCACTGCAACTCTCTACTTCAATTTTGCGACTACTTCTAACTGCAACAATCACGCCACTGCCAACCGTGTTTAGCCTGTCCTTTCGAAACTCCGTTAGGTTCTTCGAAAAAATTTGGGCTGAGCTTATCTCCGGCTTTAGCCAGCTTTCAGTGCCTATAACGATTTGAGCATCACTGGTTTCTATTAGCGCTTGGAGCTCTGGCACTTTCCCAACACAGCTACGACAGATTACAACTGTTATAATCATGGTTCCTGTATCTACGATCTTCCTGTGTTTGGCCTGCACTCTTTGTGACTGAAGCCCTTCTTGTGTCTTCCCGAGACCCCCTAACCTAAAAAACCGACCAGTCCACTCCACACAGCCCCTGATACCTGTATAGCTGCCTCCTGCATATAGTGGACATCTGACCTATTCAGCAGAACCCAAAACCCAACCACACTTTGCTGCAAGTCAAGGAATCTGCAGCCTACACAGTTGCAGAACCGTCTGAGCCTCTGGTTCAGACCCTCCACTCGGCTCTGTACCACAGGTCTGCAATCGGTCCTGTCAACTATGCTGCAAAGGATCATCGCTGCTTTCATCTTGCAAGCGAGTCTGGCAGCCTTTACCACTTCTGTTAGCCACTTGAAAACAGAGAGAATCTCTTCTGATCTGAATAGACACACATCATTGGTACCAACGTGAGCCACCATCTGCAGTTGTCTACACCCTGTGCTTTTCATAGCAGGGACCCGTTCCACGTCTGGAATGAATCCACCCAGTATGTACACGGAGTGCACATTGGTTTTCTTTCCCTTCTTGGCACCCATGTCCCTAAGGGCTGCATAACACGCTTAACGTTTGAGCTCCCAACTATCAATAATCCCACCCTCTGTGATTGTCCGGATCTTACAGGCTGAGAGGTTTCCTCTGAAACAGTACAGGCGACAGCATCTGGTATGGAGACAGTGTCAGCCACAGACAGCACCTGGAACCTGCTTCTCACACAAACTAGGGAGGCCTTAAACATGGTTGTCTGGGAAGTCTTTCGCTGCCTGTTATGCTCCGGGGCGACCTCACACTCGACAACATGTGAGAGGTCAACCTCAGTGCGAGCAGTAGCTGCGCTGGCCAGCGGTGAGGACTGATAATAGGATTCGGATGTGCTGGATGTCTGTTGGATCCCCACGGTTGGCCCACAACAGTGGTGCCCATCGATTGTAGCCTCAAGCTGTGTAATCGAAGCCATCCCAGCCTGGAGCTGAGAGTGAAGTGTCACCAACTTGGCTCACATCCGCACACAACAATTACAGTCCCTGTCCATTCTAAAAACCATGGAAAACTAAACTATCCAGGTAAATAGACTTCGAAAATGAAGAGAATATGTCTCAGGGAGAATTCCCGTTTCATTGTAGCAGCCACGGTATTAACAGCCAGATTAGATTAGATTAGATTAGATTAATACTAGTTCCATGGATCATGAATACGATATTTCATAATGATGTGGAACGAGTCGAATTTTCTAATACATGACATAATTGGGTTAATTTAACAACATACTTAAGTTAATATAACAACTTTATTTTTTTTGTGTTTTTTGTTTTTCTTTTTTCTTTTTTTTTAAATTTTTTTTTCTTAATTTATATCTAAAAATTCCTCTATGGAGTAGAAGGAGTTGTCATTCAGAAATTCTTTTAATTTCTTCTTAAATACTTGTTGGTTATCTGTCAGACTTTTGATACTATTTGGTAAGTGACCAAAGACTCTAGTGCCAGTATAATTCACCCCTTTCTGTGCCAAAGTTAGATTTAATCTTGAATAGTGAAGATCATCCTTTCTCCTAGTATTGTAGTTATGCACACTGCTATTACTTTTGAATTGGGTTTGGTTGTTAATAACAAATTTCACAAGAGAGTATATATACTGAGAAGCTACTGTGAATATCCCGAGATCCTTAAATAAATGTCTGCAGGATGATCTTGGGTGGACTCCAGCTATTATTCTGATTACACGCTTTTGTGGAATAAATACTTTATTCCTCAGTGATGGATTCCCCCAAAATATGATGCCATATGAAAGCAATGAGTGAAAATAGGCGTAGTAAGCTAATTTACTAAGATGTTTATCACCAAAATTTGCAATGACCCTTATTGCATAAGTAGCTGAACTCAAACGTTTCAGCAGATCATCAATGTGTTTCTTCCAATTTAATCTCTCATCAATGGACACACCTAAAAATTTGGAATATTCTACCTTAGCTATATGCTTCTGATTAAGGTCTATATTTATTAATGGTGTCATACCATTCCCTGTACGGAACTGTATGTACTGTGTCTTATCAAAATTCAGTGAGAGTCCGTTTACAAGGAACCACTTAGTAATTTTCTGAAAGACAGTATTGACAATTTCATCAGTTAATTCTTGTTTGTCAGGTGTGATTACTATACTTGTATCATCAGCAAAGAGAACTAACTTTGCCTCTTCATGAATATAGAATGGCAAGTCATTAATATACACTCCTGGAAATTGAAATAAGAACACCGTGAATTCACTGTCCCAGAAAGGGGAAACTTTATTGACACATTCCTGGGGTCAGATACATCACATGATCACACTGACAGAACCACAGGCACATAGACACAGGCAACAGAGCATGCACAATGTCGGCACTAGTACAGTGTATATCCACCTTTCGCAGCAATGCAGGCTGCTATTCTCCCATGGAGACGATCGTAGAGATGCTGGATGTAGTCCTGTGGAACGGCTTGCCATGCCATTTCCACCTGGCGCCTCAGTTGGACCAGCGTTCGTGCTGGACGTGCAGACCGCGTGAGACGACGCTTCATCCAGTCCCAAACATGCTCAATGGGGGACAGATCCGGAGATCTTGCTGGCCAGGGTAGTTGACTTACACCTTCTAGAGCACGTTGGGTGGCACGGGATACATGCGGACGTGCATTGTCCTGTTGGAACAGCAAGTTCCCTTGCCGGTCTAGGAATGGTAGAACGATGGGTTCGATGACGGTTTGGATGTACCGTGCACTATTCAGTGTCCCCTCGACAATCACCAGTGGTGTACGGCCAGTGTAGGAGATCGCTCCCCACACCATGATGCCGAGTGTTGGCCCTGTGTGCCTCGGTCGTATGCAGTCCTGATTGTGGCGCTCACCTGCACGGCGCAAACACGCATACGACCATCATTGGCACCAAGGCAGAAGCGACTCTCATCGCTGAAGACGACACGTCTCCATTCGTCCCTCCATTTACACCTGTCGCGACACCACTGGAGGCGGGCTGCACGATGTTGGGGCGTGAGCGGAAGACGGCCTAACGGTGTGCGGGACCGCAGCCCAGCTTCATGGAGACGGTTGCGAATGGTCTTCGCAGATACCCCAGGAGCAACAGTGTCCCCAATTTGCTGGGAAGTGGCGGTGCGGTCCCCTACGGCACTGCGTAGGATCCTACGGTCTTGGCGTGCATCCGTGCGTCGCTGCGGTCCGGTCCCAGGTCGACGGGCACGTGCACCTTCCGCCGACCACTGGCGACAACATCGATGTACTGTGGAGACCTCACACCCCACGTGTTGAGCAATTCGGCGGTACGTCCACCAGGCCTCCCGCATGCCCACTATACGCCCTCGCTCAAAGTCCGTCAACTGCACATACGGTTCACGTCCACGCTGTCGCGGCATGCTACCAGTGTTAAAGACTGCGATGGAGCTCTGTATGGCACGGCAAACTGGCTGACACTGACGGCGGCGGTGCACAAATGCTGCGCAGCTAGCGCCATTCGACGGCCAACACCGCGGTTCCTGGTGTGTCCGCTGTGCCGTGCGTGTGATCATTGCTTGTACAGCCCTCTCGCAGTGTCCGGAGCAAGTATGGTGGGTCTGACACACCGGTGTCAATGTGTTCTTTTTTCCATTTCCAGGAGTGTATAATAAGAACAACAAAGGACCCAAGACTGACCCTTGTGGAACCCCATGCTTGATAGTTCCCCAGTTTGAGGAATGTGCTGATCTTTGCATGTTACGAGAACTACTTATTTCAACTTTCTGCACTCTTCCAGTTAGGTACGAATTAAACCATTTGTGCACTGTCCCACTCATGCCACAATACTTGAGCTTGTCTAGCAGAATTTCATCGTTTGTAAAGCTCGCAAACCAATACAGTTTCTCTCAAATTTACACAATATTGAAAATGTAAGCTCAACGTCTTGAAAATGTAAAGATGGTTCCCATATAGAAATTTCATGCCCAGATTTTATAAAAGTTTACAATGCCTATATGTGGCTTGTGGACAAATCTGACATATTAAAATCAGTCTATGAGATTGATAGAAGATGGGAAAACTGGTGGCAAAGAATTTTCTGGCACTTTCTTGATGTCACTGTTGCAAATGTCTTCATTGTTTATGAGAAACATTCAAATCATGAGCATATATCCTCAAAGCAGTTCAGACTCTCTGTAATTGCTGGTATTGTTGGGGCAACTTCATCGTTTCCTAACTGCAAGAGGTCTCAGACCCAGCAGAGTAGACTGAAGTAGTGTTACTTAAACATCGACAAACTATCGATTAAACGATAGCGTCTGCACTATCGTCACTATCGGTAGTCTGGTTTAACTGTCGATAGTCATATAGTTTATAATGTAATTCTTTTTTAATTATCTCCTCAAAACCTGTAGGTCCTATTATGTCCATGGTGTGTGGAGTGCAGGTGGAAAGTAGATCACATGGAGGTATATAATGACTATCAAATGTGGTAGCGCCTTAGCCAGTCTATGTTGTTTATAAATGCTTGTTGTTAATAGATTGGCTGCTGTGGGGGAGGGGATATTAGAGAGGGAATTTTCTTGTTTCGCCTCCAGTGACTACAACTAACAATTGTGTGCATCTCGTATCAACCGGATACATCTGGTAAACATTACACGCGTAAATAACACGGGTACATGGATGCTCATTATAGACACTGCCATTTTCAAATGTGTGAGCATACTTAAATATAGCATGGCATACAAACGTAAATAAAACTGTTGTAATACAACACAGTTAGTAGAGGAAAAAATTACATTTTAAAGATTTGTTAAGTGTTTGTGATTCTCCTGCATAATGCGTTTTACAATAAAAAGCACTCCATCTTCAGGCCACAAGTGGCCCATATGGATCATCCGACCGCCGTGTCATCCTCAGCTGAGGATGTCGATAGGAGGGGCGTGTGGGCAGCACACCGCTCTCCCAGTCGTTATGATGGTTTTCGGTGACTGGAGCCGCTACTATTCAGTCGAGTAGCTCCTCAATTGGCATCATGAGGCTGGGTGCACCCCGACAAATGGCAACAGCGCATGGCGGCCCGGACAGTCACCCATCCAATTGCCGGCCACAACCGACAGCGCTTAACTTTGGTGATCTGACGGGACTCGGTGTATCCACTGTGGCAAGGCCGTTGCCGTTTTAAAATAAATACTATTATTATTATTCTTTCCTTTCTCAGACGTTATGTCTGGTTAAAAATGGAAAGTGATGCGGACCTTGATCAAGCGTGACTTCCTTGTAACTCTACGGTATATGTTACAATGCATTTAGGAACTTTCGGGTAATTGAACATGTATCAATAATTACAGATTTCTGTAGTTGTATATATACATTTGGATGTAGCTGTATTGCGTTGATGTACTGGTGGATATTGTGTGGTATGACTCCTGTAATTGATAGTATAATTGGTATAATGTCAACTTTATCCTGATGCCACATGTCCTTGACTTCCTCAGCCAGTTGGATGTATTTTTCAATTTTTTCTCCTGTTTTCTTCTGTATATTTGTTGTATTTGGTATGGATATTTCGATTAGTTGTGTTAATTTCCTCTTTTTATTGGTGTGTATGATGTCAGGTTTGTTATGTGGTCTTGTGTTATCTGTTATAATGGTTCTGTTCCAGAATAATTTGTATTCATCATTCTCCAGTACACTTTGTGGTGCATACTTGTATGTGGGAACGTGTTGTTTTATTAGTTTATGTGGTATGGCAAGTTGTTGATGTATTATTTTTGCTACATTGTCATGTCTTCTGGGGTATTCTGTATTTGCTAGTATTGTATATCTGCTTGTGATGTGATCTACAGTTTCTATTTGTTGTTTGCAAAGTCTGAATTTATCTGTTGATGGTATTGGGATGTTTAATAATAAGCTTGCTGTAGTATCTGGTGTTTATTGTTTGATACTGTATTGCAATCATGAATCCTTCCATCTCACTGTATATATTGCCTTTTCTTAGCCATATGTTGGATGCGTCTTGATCAATGTGTAGCTGTGTCAGATGATATGGGTGCTTGCCATGTAGTGTTTTCTCTTTTCCAATTTACTTTCTTCCTGTCTGTTGATGTTATGTGATCTAAAGGGTTGTAGAAGTGGTTATGAAATTGCAATGGTGTAGCTAATGTATTTCTATGAGTGATTGCTTTGTGTATTTTGCTAGTTTCTGCTCATTCTATAAAGAATTTTCTCAAATTGTCTGCCTGTCCATAATGTAGGTTTTTTATGTCGATAAATCTCCTTCCTCCTTCCTTTCTGCTTGATGTTAATCTTTCTGTTGCTGAATGTATGTGATGTATTCTATACTTGTGGCATTGTGATCGTGTAAGTTTATTGAGTGCTTCTAGGTCTGTGTTACTCCATTTCACTACCCCAAATGAGTAGGTCAATATTGGTATAGCATAAGTATTTATAGCTTTTGTCTTGTTTCTTGCTGTAAATTCTGTTTTCAGTATTTTTGCTAGTCTTTGCCCATATTTTTCTTTTAGTTCTTCTTTAATATTTGTATTATCTATTCCAATTTTTTGTCTGTATCCTAGATATTTATAGGCATCCGTTTTTTCCATCGCTTCTATGCAGTCGCTGTGGTTATCCAATATGTAATCTCCTTGTTGTGTGTGTTATCCCTTGACTATGCTATTTTTCTTACATTTGTCTGTTCCAAAAGCCATATTTATATCATTGCTGACTACTTCTGTTATCTTTAGTAATTGGTTGAGTTGTTGATTTGTTGCTGCCAGTAGTTTTAGATCATCCATGTATAGCAAATGTGTGATTTTCTGTTGGTATGTTCCAGTAATATTATATCTATAAATTGTATTATTTAGCATGTTGGACAGTGGGTTCAGAGCAAGGCAGAGCCAGAAAGGACTTAATGAGTCTCCTTGGTATATTCCACGCTTAATCTGTATTGGCTGTGATGTGATGTTATTTGAATTTGTTTGGATATTATGTGTGGTTTTTTAATTTTTCATTACTATGTTTAGGAACTGTATCAATTTAGGATCTACGTTGTATATTTCCAATATTTGTAATAACCATGAGTGGGGTACACTATCAAAAGCTTTTTGGTAATCAATGTGTGCATAGTGTAGCGACCTTTGTTTAGTTTTACCTTGATATGTCACCTCTGCATCTATTATCAGTTGCTCTTTACATCCTCGGGCTCCTTTGCAGCAGCCTTTTTGTTCTTCATTTATAATTTTGTTCTGTGTTCTACGTGTCATTAATGTCTGTGTAATGACTGAAGTTAATATTTTGTATATTGTTGGTAGGCATGTTATGGGGCGATATTTTGCTGGGTTTGCTGTGTCTGCTTGATCTTTAGGTTTCAGATAAGTTATTCCATGTGTAAGTGTATCAGGGAATGTGTATGGGTCTGCAATGTAACTGTTAAATAATTTAGATAGCTGTGAATGTGTTGAGGTGAACTTCTTTAGCCAGAAATTTGCTATTTTATCTTTTCCAGGGGCTTTCCAATTGTGCGTAGAATTAATTGCTTGGGTGACTTCATGTTGCAAAATTATCACTTCAGGCATTTGTGGTAGCATCTTGTATGTGTCTGTTTCTGCTTGTATCCACCGTGCATGTATGTTATATTGTACCGGGTTTGACCATATGTTGCTCCAGAAGTGTTCCATGTCTGTTATGTTTGTTGGATTGTCTATTTTAATGTGTGTGTTATCTATTGTCTGGTAAAATTTCTTTTGGTTTGTGTTGAATGTTTGGTTTTGTTTCCTTCTATTTACACCTTTTTTGTATCTTCTAAGTCGTTTGGCCACTGCTTGTAATTTTTGCTTCTTTTCATCTAATTGCTCTATCGCTTCTTGTTGTAAGGTTTTACCTAACGTTTTTCGTTTTTTGTGTGATATTTCATTTCTTATAAATTGTGTTAGGTGTCTGATGTCTTTTCTCAGTTTTTCTATTCTGATCTGTAGCCTGTGTTGCCATGCTGGTTTTGTGGGTTCCTTCTGTGTGTTGGTTGGTTCTGATCTCTGCCTAGTGTGTATATTTAGTGTAGTGAGTGCTCCTATATAAACCAGTAGTTGTAATTCTTCCATAGTTGTATTTTCATTTATTTTGTTGTGTACGATTGTGTTGATAGTTGTTATTGTTGTTTCGACTTGTGGGTTATTTATGAGTCTACGCAAGAATGGTCTAATATCTGTATTTGTGTCTTTGTATTCTATATATGTCAGCAGAAATTTTTCTTCTATATCTAACATGTGTGTCACTTCGTGTTCTATTTGTGCTTGTTCTGGTGGCTGTCTTAAGATTTCGATTTCCTCTCATTGTTTAATTAATGCGTGTTGTTCTTTGTTTGTTTGCTCTGGGATGTTTGAGTCTATTACTGTATTTTCTTCTTCTTCTGATTGCACATTATTTTGTTCCAGTATTTGTTGTACTTGTTGTTTGATGTTTTCTAATTCTGACTGGGGTATCCTGTTATTTTTGATTACTACACGGATCTGATCAGCTAGTCGTTGTTCTGTTAAAAATTTTAACTCTGGGTATCTGGTAATAAATGTTGTGTATACTTGTGATCTGTATCCTGTTGTGTTGGTTCCTAAGTTTGTTGCTTGGTAATAACAGAACATGAGGTGTCGGTTAACTTCATCTGACCATCTCATCCTCTGTCTTTGTTTTCCTTCTAGGGTGGTTGCAGGAAGCATATCCTGCAAAACAACTCTATTTGGATTTAAATCATTTTCCGTGTGGCTAGCAGTGTCGTTACCATTGTGGACGGGAATAAGGTTCAAGCGTCGTCCCCGACCATGACAGCGCTTGTCCGAGGCTTCATTAGTTCTGTCCTGAACCAACTAATCACACTAAAGGGGGGGTTAGCCCTATTAGTGGTTTGTTATTTTCGTCGCCTTTTACGACTGGCTGAACATACCGGAGGCCTATTATTATTATTATTATTGTTATTATTATTATTATTATTATTAATTAAACAAACCTGCTAATGTTCCCTCCTGTTTCTAAGTCCTCATTGTACTTACAAGTGTTTTCAATTGTACACGTTAATATAAAAAGTGGTTTGGTGAAATGTGAATGTCTCACTGGATGCGAGACAAAGCTAATCTCTTCTTGCCAAGATGGTTCAAATGGCTCTGAGCACTATGGGACTTAACATCTGAGGTCATCAGTCCCCTAGACTTAGAACTACTTAAACCTAACTAACCTACTTACATCACACACATTCACGCCCGAGGCAGGATGCGAACCTGCAACCGTAGCAGCCGCGTAGTTCCGGAATGAAGCGCCTACAACCGCTCGCCCAACGCAGTCGGCTTCTTGCCAAGAGTTGACGGTGAATGTCCGGGAATGTTTATGCAAAAACTCCTAATCCTGTAGATATTTCTTAAGCTCTTGCCCGTTCACAATGAAACCCTTTGAAACTTGTGCAGCGAGTGAATTAGCTCACCATTATTTTATTTATTTATTTTTTTTCATACTGAGACCTGATTAATAATTTTTCGAGTGTCACGAGGGAGAATGCTGCCGTTTAAGCTTCTAGCTCTTCGGGGTATCGTAGGAGACAGCCTCAATGTGTCAATAATGGCGTCTTTGTCACTCATTTCGTAACTTAAGCGCCACACAACAACAGGATTATTCTTCGTCAAGCAACTATAGTGCTGCACTTGTTGAATCGCTGTCAGTGGCACCAGTGAGACAAAGAGCACAGTCATCACGAAGTGTTCGTAATGATGTAGACGGTAAACGATCACTACTTAACTCGCGCCACTAATAGTCTCTGCTGGCCGAAGAAGATTATTTTGTTTATGTAAGAAGTTCATAAACAGAGTTTTTTATTATTGTTTTGAAAATGAATCGTAAAAATCAATCGTCTGTGTGGAATTTTTCCAAGAAAGCGGGGATAATAGTCTGTGAAGTGTACCCTCTGCATTAAAGGATATAAACATTAAGGGAATAGGGTTAATTTAAGAGACCACTTAAAAAGAAAACATAGTGAAAAACCAAAGAACTATGGATTAGTAATAGAACTGAAAGATGAGAAATCAACTTGTAAGCTAGATCAAGTGCATGAGGTGCAACCAAAAAACTGAGCAGCTCCATAGAAAACTGTTTTTACGGAAGTCAGTTATACTATATCAGTTCTAAAGTAAAAAAAAAAAAAAGAACTTGATTCAATTTACGTGCAGATGATTGCTACTGATATGCTGCCGTTCAGATCTTCCGATGATCAAGATTTGAAAAAAATTGTTCATGAGTTGGACAGCAGATATGAGTTGGCGGATAAGGCCACACTCGAATTATTACTGGTCCATGCTGTGTCACGGTTAATTCTTATGATCGGTGCTTCATCCCCCTCCCTCCTTGTCGATAGAAATCTGAAGCTGTTGTGACATTTGTGTTCTGTTTATGGACACTGCGTTACAACAAGCCCAATTTATTTTCTTATTCTTTATAAAAATAAGCAACACGACCGCCCTAAGTTTACATTTGAGAGTGTGTACGATAATAGGGTAACAAGTGAGAAACGAGCAGTACAGCATAGCAAAAGAAGCTGGTCGTGACGTTACAATTACTGTGCTGCTGTCTTCCGAGTATATAAAAAAGGTGGTTTGATGTGCGATTTATACAGAAGTGCTTCCACTGTGTTAGCGAATGGAAACAGAATTAAAACTTTCGGTGCTTATAGTGTAATATTAATGCATATCTTTTGCAAAAAGGCAACCATAGTAAATTGTAAATACAGGCCGTATTAACCAAATTGGAACTTTCCAATGGTAATGAAAAGCTTGCAGCTATTGTGTAATGGAAGCTGTCGTATTGTAACTACAGTGAAGACTACGAAACGCTGGATCATGATCTGTCAAGTGCAAACTTTGAGCGGGACAGGTATATTATGGGAATACATCTGTATGACGGATGAAAGTGCCAGCATTGCTGTCTTTCCACACACCTTTCCTTACTCTTCATTACTATTGTGCTCTTTATACCGCTCCGTTGTGCTTCCCTCGTCGAAAGGCGAAACCCCGTAGAAAACTACATACAAGCTATACGCTTTATGGTGAGTGCATCACAAGTACTGCCAACGTTAACGTCATAAGTGCTGCCAATGATGTAGCAGCTGTAGCAATACAGTAGAGTGATGGCCCTATCGTTTTTTATTGAGTGTCAGCTCAACTCAGAATAAACACAATCAGCGACGAAGCCACCCCTGTTCTGTTCAGTGTGGTTCCACTATATCTCGTTATTTCCGTGTGTAATTCAAACCATATCTGCTGCAGTTCATCTGAAAGCATACATGCCTGAGATGGCAGTATTGCATGGCAGACCACTAAATATTTCCCCTCTCGCAACCCTATTCCTGGTGGTGACCTTCCTCCTTCTCCTCCTCCTCCTCCTCTTCTTCTTCTTCCTCTTCCTCCTGCTTTCCTTGTGCTTCTAAGACGCTGAAACTCAACTTAGCATTGACAAGTAGTATATTGGCCCGATCATTATGAAAGTTTCTTTTTGTATACGAAAGTAACTATTCAGATAACAATACACTGAAAAAAAGGAACTATTTTGAGAATATTATGCCAAATTTCGGACATATTAGCAGTTGATTTCAACATACATTATTTTTCATGTCAGCCATCAGAGCTTACTATACCCGTCAAAAAAATTTTGCAGTAACTCGGTTCCGAGAGTTTCGGAACCTGTACAGAAAATTGGAATAGAGATCAACATAAACATCATTCCTGTCCTTTTTATTGCTCATGGAAACCACACATTGCATGTTGTACCACCATACAGCGAGACCTTCACACGTGGCGGTCCAGATTGCTGTACACTCTGGTACATCTAATATCCAGTAGCACGCCCTCTTGCATTGATGAATGCCTGTATTCGTCGTGACATACTATCCACAGGTTCATGAAGCCACTATTGGTCCAGATTGTCCCACTCCTCAATGGCAATTTGGCATAGATCCCTCAGAGTGGTTGGTGGATCACGTCATCCATAAACAGCCCTTTTCAGTCTATCCAAGGCATGTTCGATACGGTTCATTTCTGGAGAACATGCTGGCCACTCTAGTCGAGCGATGTCATTACCCTGAAGGAAGTCATTCACGAGATGTGCACTAATGGGGGCGCGAATTGTCGTCCATGAAGACGAATGTCTCGTCAATATGCTGCCGATATGGTTGCGCTATCGGTCGGAGGATGGCGTTCTCGTATCATACAGGCATTATGGCGCCCTCCATGGCCACCAGCGGCGTACGTTTGCCCCACGTAATGCCACCTCAAAACAGCAGGGAACCTCCACCATCCTGCACTCGCTGGACAATGTGTCCATGGCGTTCATCCTGTGCATGTTGCCTCGATACTCGTCTCTGACGATTGTCTGGTTGAAGGCATATGTGACACTCATTGGTGAAGAGAACGTGAGTAGATGAATGGTAGGGTTGCCACCCCAAATCCAAGATGGCAGCCGTGACGTCACATGATGACGCAAGCACCGCTATACCTGTGATGTCACAGACATACTGATAGGGTTCCCACCCCAAATCCAAGATGGAGGTGGTGGGAAGTTCAAAAAGTGCCATGGCCCCCTCCCAGGTGGGATATTCAAATTTTGTCAGATTTTCACGAGTGCCACGCCCTCATAGACTTGGAAGGAAATAGTTAGTCTCCACCACGATCCTCAACCGACCGCCACGTCCCCTTAGTAACCCATGTTGGCGCGCTAACGTGTACTAACGTGCACTAACGTGTACTAACTTGCACAGCACATAATGTCATCCAAGATGGCACCCGTGACGTCAGTTGATGACGCAAGTACTACTCCTCCCTGGCTGGAAGTTTGAATTTTGGCGGGAAGACAGCTCAATTGGGCTACCTCCACTAACCTAGCCCCCCTCCCCTCACCTCAGACATGCTTTGGGCTACGTCACACAGTCTGCAGACTGGCAAACTGCTCGTAAATAACGCAACAGAAACGTCTGATAATTGTAGGCTGTTAAAGTAATGCATTCCAAAGTCTACACACATGCAAACTACTACACTGATATAATTTCAGCACAGACCTGCAAACTGCTCCTAAATAATACATCACACTGATGTGTAGACACGCTCAGTGCTCGTAAACTGTCCAAAAAGCGCATAGCACAGCCTACAGACCTGCTTGCAAAATAATGCAACAGACACGCAAATAACGTACGCAGGCACCGCCCCCCTGTACACTGCACTACAGAGCAGGCTAGAGGCAACCACCAGGAAGTGACGTGGCTGTCAACTGCCAAACTACGCACAGGTACACGTTTGGGTCCCTCAAGCATGAGGTGGCTGCATCCCCATCCTACCTGACACACCTGAGAAATTCCTCTCAAAATACGTGATCACCTAGGCGTCATTGATGACGCGATCAGACAGGAGCAAAGACCTATTTTCGAAGTGCAGATCCTCCAAGGTGGGCCGCGCGCGCGTTTGTTTGCGCTGCCGGCGTGAACCCTCCCCCTACCAGCGTTCCGGTGAAGAGCTACTTGCCTAGCGACGCTGCAGAAATCCGTTCTACAATAGCACAAGCGTTTTCTAATGGACCATGCGTAACGTGTCCAGCCGTGCATGCATACCTAGCGTGGCTCACGTCTCGTGGTGAAATGCTCGTCCTGCTGCTAATATACATGTCAGAAACGTTAAACGTCCACACAGCTAAAAGCCGTGCACGCTTGCAAAGACACCCTTACTCATAAGAGCATTCTCCTTGTTTGGAAATAGATCACTGTCTAAGCACAGACAGGGGCAATTGAGAACAATTACGCAAACAGAATTCGAAGCACTGTCATACAGAAGAGAAAAAAAAGTCATGAATTTTCGGTATCCTACAGCTACAGGTGTAGAGATGTCCTAATGCCATAGTGGCAGATGACTACAGCATCCCCGCCACAGATGGAAGGTATGCTTCAACCTTTCTCAGAACTCTCCATACAGCCCTTGCCTCCATCTTCTTCGAATCAGTTTGTAGACGCTCCTATGTCCCGGCACAAAGGCTGTCTTGTGAATGGATCTAGCATTATGATCGGCTCTTACCGAATTTATCCGCCGAATTACTGATGCCAGCAGTGTGGAAGCACCGTCAGCTTTTTTTACTTCTGAGGACGAGACGTTCAGCTCTTACTTTACCACAGACCACCATATTAGATAGACAATTAAACCCTGGAACATGCCCCACATGTCATCAAATATGGAAAGACTCCTACTCAATTACGCTGTTCTCCCACCGAGGACAAGAGCTTGAGTATTAGAATGTGAAACTGATTTCTGACGCAGCAGTATGTCACCGCATACTGTGTTGATGTAGTAAACATCCAAATCATATCCTACGCCACACAACATCACCCCTTTTACATCAGAAAGCCCTCAGTGAATCGAAGTCACTCTCAGAACTGATGTGCAAAGACTGAGCCGTTTCCCCTCGGTAAAAACGCGCTACTATTTCTGGTCCGGACCTGCCTGCTTGGTTGCGTTTCTACACTCATCTCCAGACCCTGGGATTACAGGAACAAAAGTATTTCCGCATCGTTTCCCATAATATTATACCATTTCGATGTACTTCTTGATATCAAGGACACAGCAGTAGCCTGCCGATAGCTCGTGCAACATCATTCCGAAGATACAGACTCGAAATTATTTCTCGACAAAGCCGAAACTTTGGCACTTCTCGCGTCCGTGGGGACCTTTACATGAGAACTCGAAACAAATAGAGGAAACTGATATTTCCACTCTCGAATACCGATGTTTGTGATGTAAGAGATTCCTAATCATCCCCACAATTTACAAAGCCAAATAACCTGTTTCTCATGTCTAGAGAACCGACAAACCTGTCTTCCATGTGCTAGATGCACGCACAACAAGCGATGTTCTCTCAACTAAATAAAGACGCGAAATGTGAAGAAGCAGTCAACCGAACAATTTACATGGGAGGGGATAATGGCGCAGTGCAAATACATGTCCATATTGAATCTCGTGATATTTCAACGTGATCGTGAAAGCTATCCAGCCCATACTAAGTATTAGTTCGCTATTCGGTCGTCTAGAGGACAATCCGGTTAAGACGTCTACATTCCTGCACTCCAGTAGGTCTCCCCATTCCGAGGGCTTCTACCGTAACAGGAAACGTGAATCATCCCCGCACAGTTCACCAGCACTGCACGCCAAGCACACACAGGTAGAATCATCTCCCTAGGAAACCGGCCACATATATATTTTATCCGTGTACATACAACTAAATGTTACGATTGAGGTCTCAGTAGACCGACATTCGACAATGATCGAAGTATCGGAAATACACCCTGTTGACGGCTGCGGCTCTGTAAATAGAAATATATGTACCATTTCTTATGAGTTGACATGCTCTTCCCTTTGCTATCACAGTATTCCACGTCAAATCCATACCTTCCTTAGGACTGGACATAGTCATTACCTTTTGCACATTTCGGAACACAAACACATACATTATAAGCCTGATGCTCAAGGCGAACCTATCACACATCACCTACTACTACTAAGTATAATACTTGACAAATAAATGATTCCACACGATACAAAATAATACTGACCCAAAATCAACGAGGGGTTGGCATGTCTCATAAGGTTTTCTTGCGAGTGCAACCACTGTGTCTTAAAAAGAGAGACGTAATCGGCCAAAAAAAAAAAAAAAAAAAAAAAAGCCCGATCACAGCAACTACTGTATGTTACTGTCACAAGCGGTGTTGCTTCTACAGGCGCACACAAGTATCCATGATAAAAGTTATACTGGCTTTATAAACCGAGGTACGACATTACCTCTGAATGAGGTAGTGTTTTCCGGACAAATACCGAGATGTTGATCATAGGAATGTGTATTATCAGACCAACACGTAGCCTATAATGCAAACTCGTGACAAAATTACCGCATTTTGAAAGTGATTCGGCTAAGGAACGTGGTATGTAAGCGGTTTTTGCGACTTCCTCACACCACCCCAGCTAGATAATTCTACAGTATTGTAACGTATCCTGTCTCAATGCAATGTTGGAGGGTCGGTGATATATCCACTGGGATATAGGCAATGGTTGATTGAGAAGGATCACAAACAGCAGTAGACGTTGTGATGATTGAGGTCGTGCCGGCCGCTGTGGTCTCGCGGTTCTAGGCGCACAGTCCGGAACCGTGCGACTGCTACGGTCGCAGGTTCGAATCCTGCCTCGGGCATGGATGTGTGTGATGTCCTTAGGTTAGTTAGGTTTAAGTAGTTCTAAGTTCTAGGGGACTGATAACCACAGCAGTTGAGTCCCATAGTGCTCAGAGCCATTTGCACCATTTGATTGAGGTCGTGAGAAATGTACACAAGCTTTTCAGAACTCTAATGCCACGCTATCTACAAGAAATGCCGCCTGGGATTTGTAATCTAGTCTTTCCATTCAAGCACATACCTGCAATGGGTCCTTTAATGATTACAACCACTACTCAATCATATTTCTGGCACTCTCATACCTCTAAACGATCCACCTTTCTCGGATCTATCTGCTACAGTAAAATTAACGCGTCGTTTTAGGTAGCCCCTATGCATCCTGCAAATGCCTGCTCAGACTCTACGCTACCATCCATGCACCTCTGCTCACGTGATCATTCCAGTGTAAATCGGAACTGCGCCATGAAGTAGTATAAAAGACAGTACTGGAACTGGGGGAAGGACGTGGACTTTGCTACTACATTGTGGTGCTTCTCCAAACAACATACAAATACTACAGATCCATGTCCATTCACATCTATCCCCCCAACATGCTATCTTCGTTATTCTTTACCATAAATCAGAGAAAAATTACGGTGCATAAATGCTCAACTAACTTCATCCGATAGATAACTAGATAAGATTTTTACCGCATCTCCCTCCTCCCATATATCGAAAACAAATACCGCATGCGTGCAGGCATCGAACACATGGGACGATTCTATTAAATATACAGGTTTTGACCAACTGCACAGGCCAGTTTGAAGTTCCATCACCTGTACTGTTGGAGGATGACCGTATCCAACAGACCATACTGTAAGCAGCAAGAGACGCTCCCTGTGACCCTGTCTCGTTGTTTGAAACATTATTTCTTTCTATTCTAACACGCTTTGTACACTGCCAAACACTTTGTTTTTCTACCACGACTTTGAGGTCTCTGTCAGGGTCTAAACTGACATTAAGACGTTCTGGTGCACTGCCTCTCGCAGACAGCAAGGACATCATCCCAAACTACTGTTATCCAAGACGTTGCACTGTGACGCGATTGAACTCCTTCGAGATAGCTGCTGTGACGTCATTCATTAAAATATTCTGATCGGTGGCCTCTCGCAGGCAGCAAGGACATCACCCCAAAGTACCGTTACCAAAGACGTCAGCTGATGACGCGATTGATGTCATTTAAGATGAGTGCCATGACGACTGCTGATGACACGAGTACCGCTACCCAACATGTCTGGAAGGTGCCACACACCCACTGCCAATCTGTCACCATAACACTGGATGATTTTAAATAAAAGACAGAGCTACAACATAAGGAAATTGGAAGAGAGTGGCTGCATTGTGGAGAGTTTCCAAACTGATGTCCAAAAGTGATTGACGACCTCTACATTTAAACTCATCTGCCACAGTGACGGAATAGATGATGGCTCTGCGTTCCCTTTCGACTGATTCCTCATATTGCACTCATGTATGCAATCACTGTTTCGCAGCTAGAAACCCCCAGAAGGTTTCACCCATCCACAAAACTCATTCCCGAACTCAAACAAGAGCTGTCAGTCAATCATTATGTGGTAACCGACAGCGCGCCAATGCACGGGTAGGATGGGAAAGACACCACCAATGTACTGTAACAACAAGCATCACAGTTGACAGCGCAATCAGTTTTAGCAAATTTACAGTAACTTCAACACTTGGCCAATGATGTGACAGGATATTTCCCCAATTTCAGTATCATAGCTAGATCGTCCCTTCTCTACTTTGCGAGTATCATTGCGAATGTAGATAGATGACTGCTCAGTACATCTATTTAAGGTTAATTCTCGAACACATAAATCAACAAAGTATACCAGATGGTGCTCTACATATTTGGGTGGTGGTTGATAGAGATTAAAGGGACCAAACAGCAAGGTCATCAGCCCCTTGTTTCAAATGTGGTCCATGTAGATTGTGTGACATCTCAGAAAAGTCAGAGCGATAAAAGGGAAAAGGCGAAAAAAAACAAAGAAAAAACGTTAAAGTGCAGTCATGTCGTCAATGGTAAAAACAAAATGAGGTAAGTCAGCAAACGAGCGACCCCAATGCTATGCTAGAGGCAGGACATATCCCACCTCTGAAGCAGTAGAGGCAAGAAGAGCACCTGCGACTGAAAAGCGTGCAACCGCTAGAATGTAGAAGTGCGTATGGGAAAAGGAGACGAACCAATCCTAAAAAGTGATAAAAACAGAGTAAAAGGGGAAGAAAAGAGGATCTCGGCCAGGGAGGGGAGTCGGTAATCTCCAAACACAGCTTACAGTGGGAGATACCCCAACGCTCACCGCCCTGCCCCAACACCAAAATGAGATTAAAAATCTTAAACTGAGAATAAAAACCACTTTCCCGGAGTAAACCGAGAACCAGTTAGACCATCCGGGAATCGTCAGCCAACATCAAAGGTAAAGTGTTGGGGAGTCTGTACTCAGCACGCAGAGCCAAAAGAAGGGGACATTCAACGAAAATGTGGTCTACTGACTGGAAGGCTCCACAACCACAAAGTGGAGGTGGCTCATCACACAAAAGAAAACCATGGGCCAGCCTGGTATGGCCGATACGGAGACGACACAGCGTGGTCGAGTCCTTTCAGGAGAGGCAAAAGGCAGAACGCCACGGGCCTGGTGTCACCTTAATCACACGAAGATTATTAGACAGGGAGGTAGCCTCCCAAGAGTTGGCCCATGAGTGTGCGAAGTGGGATTTGATGTGAAGCTGTAAATCCGCTGCAGGAGGGGTTATAGAAAACGGAGGGTAAGTGACCGCTCCCCCAGCCAAACGATCAGCAAGCTCATTATCTGGGATACCCACACGGCCAGGGACCAAAAGGAAGTCAACGGAACAAGCAGCACGGTGAAGATCAGCAAGATGTTCCTGCATGGCAGAAACCAAGGTATGGCGCGAAAACCACCGGTCAGTAGCGAGAAGGCCACTCATTGAGTCCATACATAACAAAACGCGGTTGTGTTGGGACTGTTTAATAAAGGTAAGGGCCTGGGAAAGTGCCATCAGTTCTGCAGTAAACACCCCACATATAGGTGGCAGCAGATGATTTTTCGTTCCAACAGAGGACGTGAAGGCATATCCCACATGATCAGCAGATTAAGAGTCGTCAGTGTAAAAAACAACAGCAACCCGAAACTGCCATAAAATTCGGCAGAAAAAGGAATGAACACAATCGGGGGGATGGAATCTTTCGGACCTCAGTGGAGATCAATCCGAATTCGGGGCTGAGGAACTAACCAAGGGGGCTGGAGGGGAGGGAGCGTGGAAGACAGGACAAAGAAGGAAGCTGAAAATCATGGTGAAAAGACGCAAGGCGGAGCCCAACCGATAAACCCGCCCGAGGGCGGGAATCAGGTGGACGACGTCCATGGTCTTGGAACAGGAGAGAATAGGAAGGATGAGTGGGAGAGGAACAGACAGCGATTGCATAAGACACCAGAAACTGAAACTGCCAAACAGAAAGGGGGGGGGATCCCAGCTTCAACGAGGAGACTATCAACAGGGCTAGTAGGGAAGGCACCAGTGGCCAAACAGATACCACAATGGTGGACTCGATCCAGCACATGCAGCGTGGAAGGAGCAGCCAAACCATAAACTTGACAACCATAGTCCAAGCGAGACAGAACTAAAGCACGATAAAGGCGGAGAAGAAGGGAGCGGTCTGCACCCCAAGAGGTTTGGGCAAGGAAGCGAAGAACATTAAGTTTACAGAAACATCCTATCTTCAGAAGTCTGATATGGGGCAGCCAAGTGAGCTTGTTGTCCAAAAGAAGACCCAGGAAACGAAACTGTGGGACCACAGGCAATCGTTGTGCATTGAGATAGAGCTCTGGATCAGGATGGATTGTAGTACGGCGACAGATGTGGACCACACGCGATTTTAAAGGAGAGAATTGAAACCCGTGTGAGAGGGTCCATGTAGAGGCACGCCGTATAGCTCCCTGGAGCTGCCGCTCTGCAGAGGCCATCGAAGAGGAACTAACCCAAATGCAGAAATCATCCACATACAGAGCAGGGGCTACCAAAGGACCGACAGACGCCACAAGTCCATCGATAGCAATGAGGAAAAGAAGTACACTAAATACAGAACCCTGTGGGATGCCCGTCTCCTGGGTCTGTGGAGAACTAAAAACAATACCAACCTGAACCCTGAACGATCGATGGAACAGGAACTGGCGGATAAAAATCGGGAGTGGGCTCCGGAGACCCACTGATGAAGTGTAAGTAAGATGTGATGCCGCCAAGCGATGTCGTAGGCCCTGCAACCAAATGGTGGCGCTGGGAAACAGCCTGCCAAACTGCGGATTCTAAGCGAAGTAAATGATCGATCGGAGACCGTCCCTCGCAGAAGCCACACTGGTAAGGGGACAATAGATCCCAAGATCCGAGGACCCAATTGAGCCGACGGGCAACCATCTGTTCAAGACACTTGCAAATAGCGTTTGTCAGACTAATGGACCGATAGCTTTCAACATATAGGGGGTTCTTACCAGGCTTAAGGACAGGAACCACGATGCTATCCCTCCACTGAGAAGGGAAGTCTTCCTGGAACCAAATACAGTTAAACACCCGGAGAAGATGTTACCGTTGTGGAGCACTGAGATGTTGAAGCAGTTGGTTATGAATGGAGTCAGGGCCAGGGGCCGTATTATGAGAAGAAGAAAGTGCAGACAGAAATTCCCACTCAGTAAAAGGTTCGCTGTAAGATTCTGACTTACAAGGGGTAAAACATAAGGTGGAAGCTTCGGCCTGCTGTTTCCAGTGAAGGAAAGCAGCAGGATAGGAGGCTGATGATGATGCCGTTGTAAACTGGATTGCAAGATGTTCCACAAGAATCAACGGGTCAGTACAAAGGCCATCTGGGAGGTGATGGCCTGGGAGGGTGGACTGCTGATGGCAACCTTGGAGAGAGTGAAGTGTAGACCATACCCGTGACATATGGGCAGTAGAACTGAGGGAAGAAACAAAGCGCTCCCAACATATCCGTTTGCTCTGTTTGATTAAATAACGGGCTTTAGCGCGAAGGCGTTTAAAAGTAATAAGGTTGCAACGGATGGGTGCCTCTTAAGGTGTTGCAAAGCTCTACGGCGATCACGGATGGCAATGGCAATGGCCATACGCCACCACGGGACTTGCCGGCGGCGAAATGGTCCAGATGAGCGCGGTAAAGCAAGGCTAGCAGCGCGAACAATCGCGTCAGACACGTCACGTAGGACGTCATCAATACAACCCGACAAAGAGGGAGAAAACACTACCTATGCAGTGTATAGAGGCCAATCGGCGCGTTGGAAAGACCAACGAGGTAACCTGTCCATCTGGGAGCGGGAAGGGAGCGTGAGAATCAACGGGAAATGGTCACTATCACAAAGGTCGTCGTGTGGCGACCAGTGTAATGAAGGGAGCAGGGAGGGAGAAGAAAGAGAAAGATCAATGGCAGAAAAGGTACCATGACTGGCACTGAAATGAGTAGGGGAGCCATCATTAAGAAGGCATAAGTCGTGGTCTGTAATAAACTGGTCTATGAGAAGACCTCGTCTACATGGAAATGCACTGCCCCACAAGGGATGATGAGCATTAAAATCCCTGAGAAGGAGAAAGGGTGGAGGATATTGCTGAAGAAGGGCAGTTAAGGCAGCAGGTATAAGAGTCCTGTCAGGAGGGAGATAAAGATTGCAAACAATGACCTCGGTGTCCAGGTGGACCCTAACAGCAACCGCTTCCAATGTGGTTTGAAGAGGAATCCACATGCTAGCAATGTCTGTACGGGCCAACGTACAAACGCCGCCAGAAGCCCGCAGGGGGCCGACCCGATTTCGACAGAAAACACGGAACCCACAGAGGGTCGGTGAGTGATCATCAGTAAAATGAGATTCCTGTAGAACCACACTAGCTGCAGTGTAAGACGAAATATGCGATTTGAATTAAGGAAGGTGACAGCAATATCCATTACAATTCCATTGGATAAGCACAGAACGATGATACAAATGGGGGTTGAACGGGCTAAAGCCATTCATACTGCCGGGTCACCAGCTGTCACCGACAAGGAAGGGGCGTTATCCATGAACAACAGGTCAGAATCTGGTTGTGAAGCTGGGGACGGGACTTATGGTGACAACAGAGGCTCCTTGTCCTGGGACTTTTATTTCTTCTTCTTTTCTGTTTGAGATCGAGGAAGGCTGTGTGGCATGAAGGAGCCAGCTGCAGCAAGATCTGGAACAGAAAGAGATCAGGCTACCTGGGGGCCAACAGACCGTGGTTCTCGCGGTCGTCGTGTGGCAGGTGGCAGCAGACCATTGGCCTGAAAGGGACGCCCTTGACCGGCAGACGCCGAAGAGGTGGGACACTTCTCCAGCTGGGGGGGGGGGGGGGGGGGGGGAGCAGCAGCGCCCGGAGGAGAAGGTGTGGGAGTCGCAGGGGAGGGGAGGGGAGGAGAGGGGTCCAGGACTGGGGTAAGGAAGGGGGAAGAAGGGGTGACGATGTAACTAAAGCATATAACTAGACGTCATGGACACAGGGTGAAGACGTGCATACTTCTTACGAGCCTCAGTGTAGGGTAGACGATCAAGGGACTTACACTCCTGTATCCACTGGATAGGTCAGGAGTCCACTACACACAGCAGGCGGCTACACGGGTAGCAGGGGTTGTGTGGCGTGGACTGGGCGGTTTTTTTAGGTTAGATGGCCTCGGTCAAGTACAGAAAGGACAACAGCCTCAAAGGGTGCTGGGCAAAGTCAGGACATGCGGGGACCAAGCAGCAATCGGTATTGTAATTGTAAACTGTCGAAGCTGCATTGGTAAAGTTTTAGACAGGTACATGCCGAGTAAAACTGTGAGGGACGGGAAAAACCGACCCTGGTTCAACACCAAAGTTAGGAAACTACTGCGAAACCAAAGAGAGCTTCACTGCAAGTTTAAACGCAGCCAAAACCTCTCAGACAAACAGAAGCTAAACGATGTCAAAATTAGCGTATGGAGGGCTATGCGTGAAGCGTTCAGTGAATTCGAAAGTAAAATTCTGTGTACGGACTTGACAGAAAATCCTAGGAAGTTCTGGTCTTATGTTAAATCAGTAAGTGGCTCGAAACAGCATATCCAGACACTCCGGGATGATGATGGCATTGAAACAGAGGATGACACGCGTAAAGCTGAAATACTAAACACCTTTTTCCAAAGCTGTTTCACAGAGGAAGACCGCACTGCAGTTCCTTCTCTAAATTCTCGCACGAACGAAAAAATGGCTGACATCGAAATAAGTGTCCAAGGAATAGAAAAGCAACTGGAATCACTCAACAGAGGAAAGTCCACTGGACCTGACGGGATACCAATTCGATTCTACACTCAGTACGCGAAAGAACTTGCCCCCCCTTCTAACAGCCGTGTACCGCAAGTCTCTAGAGGAACAGAAGGTACCAAATGATTGGAAAAGCGCACAGGTAGTCCCATCAAGAAGGGTCGTCGAGCAGATGCGCAAAACTATAGACCTATATCTTTGACGTCGATCTGTTGTAGAATTTTAGAACACGTTTTTTGCTCGCGTATCATGTCGTTTCTGGAAACCCAGAATCTACTCTGTAGGAATCAGCATGGATTCCGGAATCAGCGATCGTGTGAGACCCAACTCGCTTTATTTGTTCATGAGACCCAGAAAATATTAGATACAGGCTCCCAGGTAGATGCCATTTTCCTTGACTTCCGGAATGCGTTCGAGTCAGTTCCGCACTGTAGCCTGATAAACAAAGTAAGAGCCTACGGAATATCAGACCAGCTGTGTGGCTGGATTGAAGAGTTTTTAGCAAACAGAACACAGCATGTTGTTCTCAATGGAGAGACATCTACAGACGTTAAAGTAACCTCTGGCATGCCACAGGGGAGTGTTATGGGACCATTGTTTTCACGATATATATAAATGACCTAGTAGATAGTGTCAGAAGTTCCATGCGGCTTTTCGCGGATGATGCTGTAGTATACGGAGAAGTTGCAGCATTAGAAAATTGCAGCGAAATGCAGGAAGATTTGCAGCGGATAGGCACTTGGTGCAGGGAGTGGCAACTGACCCTTAACATAGACAAATGTAATGTACTGCGAATACATAGAAAGAGGGATCCTTTATTGTATGATTATATGATAGCGGAACAAACACTGGTAGCAGTTACTTCTGTAAAATATCTGGGAGTATGCGTGCGGAACGATTTGAAGTGGAATGATCATATAAAATTATTTGTTGGTAAGACGGCTACCATGTTGAGATTCCGTGGGAGAGTCCTTAGAAAATGTAGTCCATCAAGAAAGGAGGTGGCTTACAAAACACTGGTTTAACCTATACTTGAGTATTGCTCCAGTGTGGGATCCGTACCAGGTCGGGTAGACGGAGGAGATAGAGAAGATCCAAAGAAGAGCGGCGCGTTTCGTCACAGGGTTATTTGGTAAGCGTGATAGCGTTACGGAGATGTTTAGCAAACTCAAGTGGCAGACTCTGCAAGAGAGGCGCTCTGCATCGCGGTGTGGCTTGTTGTCCAGGTTTCGAGAGGGTGCGTTTCTGGATGTTGTTGTTGTTGTAGTCTTCAGTCCTGAGACTGGTTTGTCGCAGCTCTCCATGCTACCCTGTCCTGTGCAAGCTTCTTCATCTCCCTGTACCTACTGCAACCTACATCCTTCTGAATCTGCTTAGTGTATTCATCTCTTGGTCTCCCTCTACGATTTTTACCCTCCACGCTGCCCTCCAATGCTAAATTTGTGATCCCTTGATGCCTCAGAACATGTCCTACCAACCGGTCCCTTCTTCTTGTCAAGTTGTGCCACAAACTCCTCTTCTCCCCAATTCTATTCAGTACCTCCACATTAGTTATGTGATCTACCCATCGAATCTTCAGCATTCTTCTGTAGCACCACATTTCGAAAGCTTCTATTCTCTTCTTGTCCAAACTATTTATCGTCCATGTTTCACTTCCATACATGGCTCCACTCCATACAAATACTTTCAGAAACGACTTCCTGACACTTAAATCGATACTCGATGTTAACAAATTTCTCTTCTTCAAAACGCTTTCCTTGCCATTGCCAGTCTACGTTTTATATCCTCTCTACTTCGACCATCATCAGTTATTTTGCTCCCCAAATAGCAAAACTCCTTTACTACTTTAAGTGTCTCATTTCCTAATCTAATTCCCTCAGCATCACCCGACTTAATTCGACTACATTCCATAATCTTCGTTTTGCTTTTGTTGATGTTCATCTTATATCCTCGTTTCATGACACCGTTCAACTGCTGTTCCAAGGCCTTTGCTGTCTCTGACAGAATTACAATGTCATCAGCGAACCTCAAAGTTTTTATTTCTTCTCCATGGCTTTTAATACCTACTCCGAATTTTTCTTTTGGTTCCTTTACTGCTTACTCAATATACAGATTGAATAACATTGGAGAGTGGCTACAACCCTGTCTCACTCCCTTCCCAACCACTGCTTCACTTTCATGTCCCTCGACGCTTATAATTGCCATCTGGTTTCTGTACAAATTGTAAATAGCCTTTCGCTCTCTGTATTTTACCCCTACCACTCTTAGAATTTGAAAGAGAGTATTCCAGCCAACGTTGTCAAAGGCTTTCTCTAAGTCTACAAATGCTAGAAACGTAGGTTTGCCTTTCCTTGATCTTTCTTCTAAGATAAGTCGTAAGGTGAGTATTGCCTCATGTGTTCCAACATTTCTACGGAATCCAAACTGATCTTCCCTGAGGTCGGCTTCTACTAGTTTTTCCATTCGTCTGTAAAGAATTCGAATTAGTATTTTGCAGCTGTGACTTATTAAACTGATAGTTCGGTAATTTTCACATCTGTCAACGCCTGCTTTCTTTGGGGTTGGAATTATTATATTCTTCTTGAAGTCTGAGGGTATTTCCCCTGTCTCATACATCTTGCTCACCATATGGTAGAGTTTAGTCATGACTGGCTCTCCCAAGGCCGTCAGTAGTTCTAATGGAATGTTGTCTACTCCCTGGGCCTTGTTTCGAGGTCTTTCAGTGCTCTGTCAAACTCTTCACGCAGTATCGTATCTCCCATTCCATCTTCATCTACATCTTCTTCCATTTCCATAATATTGTCCTCAAGTACATCACCCTTGTATAGACCCTCTATATACTCCTTCCACCTTTCTGCTTTCTCTTCTTTACTTAGAACTGGGTTTCCACCTGAGCTCTTGATATTCATACAAGTGGCTCTCTTTTCTCCAAAGGTCTCTTTAATTTTCCTGTAGGCTGTATCTATCTTACCCCTAGAGAGATAAGCCTCTACATCCTTACATTTGTCCTATAGCCATCCCTGCTTAGCCATTTTACACTTCCTGTCGATCTCATTTTTGAGACGTTTGTATTCCTTTTTGCCTGCTTCATTTACTGCATTTTTATATTTTCTCCTTTCATCAATTAAATTCAACATTTCTTCTGTTACCCAAGGATTTCTACTAGCCCTCGTCTTTTTACCTACTTGATCCTCTGCTGCCTTCACTACTTTGTCCCTCAGAGCTACCCATTCTTCTTCTATTGTATTTCTTTCCCCCATTCCTGTCAATTGTTCCCTTATGCTCTCCCTGAAACTCTGTACAATCTCTGGTTTAGTCGGTTTATCCAGGTTCCATCTCCCTAAATTCCCACCTTTTTGCAGTTTCTTCAGTTTTAATCTAAAGTTCATAACCAATAGATTGTGGTCAGAGTCCACAT
Organism: Schistocerca piceifrons; assembly: GCF_021461385.2. NCBI lineage: Eukaryota > Metazoa > Arthropoda > Insecta > Orthoptera > Acrididae > Schistocerca > Schistocerca piceifrons. Next base: position 579,113,556 of record NC_060149.1, read on the forward strand.
CTGCTCCTGGAAATGTCTTACAATTTAAAATCTGGTTCCTAAATCTCTGTGCTACCATTATATAATCTATCTGAAATCTGTTAGTATCTCCAGGCTTCTTCCATGTATACAACATTCTTTTATGATTCTTGAACCAAGTGTTAGCTATGTTTCTGGATGAGATATCGAATATGTTGCTTCCCCCTACTTATACCTCCCGAGGAGATCACGAATGTAAAATTAGAGAAATTCGAGCGCGCACGGAGGCTTTCCGGCAGTCGTCCTTCCCGCGAACCATACGCGACTGGAACAGGAAAGGGAGGTAATGACAGTGGCACGTGAAGTGCCCTCCGCCACACACTGTTGGGTGGCTTGCGGAGTATAAATGTAGATATAGGTGTATCTTCTTTTCCTTCTTATTTACTGGGCAATCTGGCGAACGTGGAGAATGATTGCCAAGACAATTTACACACACAGGAGAGGGAACACAGGAACTCCCCTCATGGAGTAGACGTCCACAGTCACCACAGAGAGGGGACTGCAAACAGCTGGAAGACATGTGTCCAAAACGCAAGCACTTAAAACATCTCAAAGGAGGTGGGATGTACGGCTTCACATCACATCAATAAACCATAATCTTTACTTTCTCGGGGAGGGTATCCCCTTCAAAGGCCAGGATAAAGGAACCAGTATCAATGTGATTGTCCTTCGGACCCTTCTGAACACGCCGAACAAAGTGAATACCCCGCCGTCCGAGATTGGGACAAAGTTCCTCATCAATTTGAAGGATGAGGTCCCTGTGAAAAATCACGCCTTGAACCATATTTAGAGACTGGTGGGGGGGTAATGGAAACAGGAATTGTGCCAAGATAGTTACAGGCGCGAAGGGCTGCAGACTGGGCAGCTGAAGCAGTTTTGATCAACAACGAACCTGACCGCATCTTGCTCAGGGAGTGCACTTCGCCAAACTTGCCTTTAATGTGTTCCACAAAGAATAAAGGTTTGGTATTGGTGAAAGTATCCCCATCAGTCCTGGTGCAAACCAGACATACGTGGTCATCAGTTCCCTAGAACTTAGAACTACTTAAACCTAACTAACCTAAGGACATCACACACATCCATGCCCGAGGCAGGATTCGAACCTGCGACCGTAGCAGTCGCGCGGTTCCGGACTGAGCGCCTAGAACCGAAGGGGCAGGAGAAGCAGCACTAGAAGAATCAATTCCACGCAGAGAGACGGCCGCAGAAGAACGGCCAGAGGTCTGGACCCGTATGCGTTTCATTCGCATAGCATCCGCCCTGATACCACCCACCTCGATCAGGGGCTCTCCTCACAGGTGCCACCCAGCCACAGCAAGGGCCGTCTGGCAAGGCAGCCATTGCCGGGAGTTCCGATGCTTCAGAATGACAACCAACCACTCCTAGCTCAGGTATCAGAAGTGTGATCCCTGTGTGTTCAGGGGGCTCAACCAAAAGGGTATATAGCGACCCCACCACATGGGCTGGCTACCGTGCTGGCTATGCACCCTAGCATTAGACAACGACATGAAAGAAAAGGTGGAATGAACTGGGAGGGCAAACGTCAGAGACACTAGGTAAGGTGCTCTTCGCCAAATGGCTCACACTACGGAAGATAAATTTAGTAATGGAGGTCAAACCCCAGAGGGGGGCCAGGGAGTGCCAAAAGGATGAGGTGATTACGCAACAAAACTAAATTGCAAAACCAACATAACCAGGAGGATAGCAGGGCCAACAAAAGTAAGGACACCAAGAGAGGGAGAGGAGAGGGCGAAGGGGAAGGAGCAAGGAGAGGAAAGGAGGGGAAGGGCAAGGAAATGCAGCCCTGGAAAGAAGGAAGGCTGCAAAAGCTCGGGGCCCCGTGCTCGCCACGCACGTAATCACGAAAGACCCGTGAGCCCCCTGGGGGTCTACATATTTCTAACACCTAGAGCACAGTGCTTAATTTACGATTTGTCTCACTGCGTATGAGAGTCACAAAGCATTCTCGCTGTCTTAGGGTAAAATTAGAGAGTGAAAGACACTCATTACACTGTCATTGACCAATCCGCCCTGCAGCACCGTTAATGAATTAATCTGCAACCGATCAGAAGAAGACCGCTACACTCCACGTCTCGTGAGTGAATGGAGCTTCCCTAGTTCTCACCCATCCAAGTGCACGAGATTTCTCGAGATTCGCCCATGTTGAGGAGCTTAGCACTCCTTATCGATGTATACTAACTGATTTCAAAGTGTCGTGATGTAATAGCAGACGGTTAAGAAGAACAAGAATCGAATGATTTTTATGCTCAATGGAGCTCCAGATTGATGGAATTCGAAGCGTTTTTACGTAAATCAACCAAGCTATCAACTCCAAAGTATGGTTCTAGAGTCTAGGATCGGTACCTATGGCTCCCAGGACCCAGTCCTCTCTGCTGCTGGACCAAACTTCGAACATAGAATACGTGTCCTGATGTAATGTGTGGTTGGTCCACCCACGAACCCTATCGCAGATGTGACGTGTGGTGGATACGCCCCCGAACATAGATCCCAATATATAGTCCGTGGCAGATCCACACTCGAACACTAACTCGGATGCAGTATATTGTGGATCTGCATCCCAACACCGATTCGTACATTGCGCGTGGCGGATCGACCTTCAAACCCTATCCCGTGCGCGGCATATTGTAGATCCACATCTCAACATAGCTCCGGATATAATGCGCGGCGGATCCACATTCGAACACTAACTCGGGTCTACTGAGGGTCCTGGGGACCTTCCGTGAGGCATACATATACACCGACATACAGAAAGCAGAGCAAACGCTATCCAAATGTGGATACAGTCGAGTACAGACTCGATCAGCGCATTTGGGGTAGGTGTTGGCGGCGGTGCTACATTTGCAAGCAATTTTAGAACACAGAACGAGAGGTTATGTCATGATCGCATGGATAGATCTGACATAAAATCACTAGAATTGCGAAAAATGATGAGAGAATAGGTATAAATTGACCCAATATACATCGAAATGCGGGGAAATTGAGGAAGTACTTGCGTGTCTTCTGGTTCGCGCCCAATAATTTGTACATGGGAACAAGTATGCGGCAACAAGAGGAATCCGAGAAAATGTCGACATCGAAATAAAGGGAATCAGGGAGGCAGTCAATTTTTATCCGTCGACTAAGCATTATAGTGTATGTCTATGGAGGTACCAGTGATACACGCGAGTTGACTACGGTATTTGATGCTTTTCAGGAAGACCGAGAACCATCCGCCTCTAAACTTACTTGCATCTCCATTAAAGGATAACAGAGAGTGGATGGGGTGATCATCTGAGATGGAGCTGTAACGAGGTATGACTTAATGGTTGAGTGATGATGCATTCTAGATTAACTTTGATTTATGGGATGTGCTCCATCACCCCTGTCGCATCTTGAGTGTAAAACTGAGGTTTCAGCGTCACAACTAAGTTAGCGATAGGTGCTTGTGAGACACTGCAATCCCATGTACACATTTGCCTGACAGGTGTGCTGTTTACAGAGTTAGTGACGGAATTACTGTTAATTTTCACGTGTCGGACGCTGCTGCTAAGCATTTATCTGTTTCCGTGTCCGAGGTATTCGCCGTTACTAACAATCATTTTATACAGGGCAGATGCAGGCATAGTATAATTTCCGAACCGTGATCGGATGGGAAAAAGGGGGGGCTCTAAATTTCCAGAAAGCTGTATTGTACTCGTATCACACAGAGACAATGTTTTAAGGAAATAGTTTTTTCGTGTTACGTTTCGATAACATAGTTTATCACAGAGAAACCGGGAAGAAGGATGTATGTCCTGCGCTTGAAATATCTTTCTTACATTGGAATATTAACAGCGCTGCATTACACATGACTGATAGGTTGGAAACGCAAGCGATCTAACATTACAGCCCGTTTTAAGTGCAGAACGTTCTAGCCTTAGGAGTGCGTGTGTTTATGTTCTCTCTTATATCTTCCAGGAACCGGTCCTAGACTCTAGAACCATACTTTGGAGTTAATAGCTTGGTTGATTTACGTAAAAACGCTTCGAACTCCATCAATCTGGAGCTCCATTGGGCATAAAAATCATTCGATTGTTGTTCTTCTTAACCGCCATCTGTATATGTGCACATCGCTGTCCCATGAGTTTTGTCACCTCAGTGTAGGTCTGACAACAGGGTCCTGGTGGGTGCCTTCTTATCCAGATTCAAAAGAGTGTACGGCATTCCTTTTTGAATGGCAGTCCTACCAGTTCACGGGCTGCCCTTTGATTTTATTGTTATGGTTGCTGTTTTCACTCAGATTGGATCTGGAATTAGCATATAGCATTATCAAAGGAAGTATTCATGATAATGAAAGAGATGGGAATCACAATTAAGCATCCAAATCTAATTTTGGAAAGCGGGAAGTTAAATATGTAGCACATATTATACACTGATGGAAAAAAAATCGCGGCACCAAGAAGGAATTGTGCAACATAAATGAAAGTTGGTAGGCATGTTCCAAAATCTAAAAGATGATATCTATTCAACTTTAGCACCAGTCACATAAGAGTGGCTCTAGTAGCGCCATTATGAGAATGTAGATCAGGTTTTCTTTAAATACAAGCTGTAATGGTCGTGAGCATTAGTTACATTTACGTCTACATCTACATCTACATCAATACTCCGCAAGCCACCTGACTGTGTGTGGAGGAGGGTATCTTGAGTACCTCTACCGGTTCTCCCTTCTATTCCAGTCTCGTATTGTTCGTGGAAAGAAAGATTGTTGGTATGCCTCTGTGTGGGCTCTAATCTCTCTGATTTTATCCTCATGGTCTCTTCGCGAGATATACGTAGGAGGGAGCAATATACTGCTTGACTTCTCGGTGAAGGTATGTTCTCGAAACTTCGACAAAAGCCCCTACCAAGCTACTGAGCGTCTCTCTTGCAGAGTCTTCCACTGGAGTTTATCTATCATCTCCGTAACGCTTTCGCGATTACTAAATGATCCTGGAACGAAGCACGCTGCTCTCCGTTGGATCTTCTCAATCTCTTCTATCAACCCTATCTGGTACGGACCCCACACCGGTGAGCAGTGTTGAAGCAGTGGGCGAACAAGTGTCCTGTAACCTACTTCCTTTGTTTTCGGACTGCATTTCTTTAGGGTTCTTCCAATGAATCTCAGTCTGGCATCTGCTTCACCGACGATTAAATATATATGGTCATTCCATTTTAAATCACTCCTAATGCCTACACTCAAATAATTTATGGAATTAAGTGCTTCCAGTTGCTGACCTGCTATATTGTAGCTAAACGATAAAGCATCTTTCTTTCTATGTATTCGCTGCACATTACACTTTTCTACATTGAGATTCAATTGCCATTCCCTGCACCATGCGTCAATTCGTTGCAGAACCTCCTGCATTTCAGTTCAATTTTCCATTGTTACAACCTTTCGATGTACTACAGCATCATCCGCAAAAAGCCTCAGTGAACTTCCGATGTTATCCACAAGGTCATTTATATATGCTGTGAATATCAACGATCCTATGACACTCCCCACCGGCACACCTGAAATCACTCTCACTTCGGAAGACTTCTCTACATTGAGAATGACATGCTGCGTCCTGTTATCTAGGAACTCTTCAATACAATCACACAACTGGTCTGATAGTCCATACCACCTACTGCACTCCCCTGCCTTAAGCCCTCGTAAGTTCAACACGCTTTCTAAACTGATGGAAACACTTCACGTCATTCGCTTCAGAACTGCTACAAATTCGTCGGGCAATATACCGCGCCGCTCGAACTGTCATCACAACTGGCACTGCTAAGAATATCCTACGACTTCCACGTCGCTGGCAACGGGTTATACAAAATGCTGGTGACTACTTTGAAGGACAGTAAAACTTTGAAACACGTATCTATTTTTTACGAGCTGTGAATAAATATTTACCACTATTAAAGTTCCAACCCTCGTATATGAGTACACCTTGTTACCTAATAGATTGAAGGCATCATTTGTATAACATAACTATGAATCATTAATCATGATTTAGTGATCAGTTTCATACGAGAGAAACTAGACCTGCGGGTGACACTGAATGAGATAGACTCCAGGATCTTCAAATCCTAGACCCATAACAGCGAACTCTGTATCGTACAGGAAAAGATCTGAAATCTTCAGAGTGAACAAGAATCTCCACGAAATCAAGTCTGACAATACGTATGGCTTTCACCTCTGAAAGACTAAAGATTTTGAACAGTGTGATCTCGAGATTTGGGACACAAAAAGGTGTGGAAAAACGATGGTAGGATAATGGTGAAGACAGAGAATGGGAAAAGATCAGTCTATAGTGCAGATGAAGTCGAATGGCTGTGCTTTGTTGCCCCTAGTTTGTGTGGCTATTTTTTGTCTTTATTTCGTAAATATACAGTTTATTTTCTTATACTTTCCTTGAAACAGTTTCCTGTTATCATCAGTCGTTTGTTTAGGTTTTACTTTTAGTATTAATTAAAAAAATTTCTGCTCATTTTTCATTCTTTCCATACCAGTATAGTTCATTATTTCACTATTACTTCACAATTCTGTCAGAGCTCTGATTCAGATGATTAATTCACTACTGTCTTACTTCCATTTTTATTTAGCAATTTATTATCATATTACTCTTGTTACTCGTCGTTATAGCCATTAATAGCGTCCTTTGTTTCTATTCCGTTTATCTTGCTTTCAGTACTGTTGTGCACAGATTATTCTAGCTCTGGTTAGTAAGTTTCTGTTACTGACACCAGTCAACTGTTTTGATGTCTGCTGTCAGAGCCTACAGGCCTTGGTCACAAAGCTTCCCTTCTACCTGAAGATACCTGCCACTTCAGCTTCTGGGAACCTGCGCTCCCCCACCACAGAGCAGTCCACTATGCATTGTTCTGTCAGAGGGCTGAGTTCAAACCTGGTAGTCTCACAAGCTCAGTAAATCTAGACGGCTACATCTTTCTAAGACATGACAGATGTAACCAATGAGGGGATAGAGTAGTGGTGTATATATGCTCTGATTTATCACCTACTGTGCTCCACATATCCAAAATAATGAAGATAAACGAATGACATATATGTTAACACAGGTCAAATCCCTTAACAGAAAGCGCCTGATATGTGTTCTCTACAAAACCCCTACAGTAGGTAGGTTTGCCTGCTTTGAAACTGTTCTTTCAAGTCTCGAACCAACGTACAAGCATATAATTATAAATGGTGACACTAACATAAATTTTATATACAATAATCCTTCCAACTTGAAATTTAAGCCAATGCTTGCTTCTTGAAACTTGTCGTTACTTCAGCTTGCTTCTACCCTTCATGTGAACGGCAGTCATAGTCTCATCAAAATATTTGCAACAGAATTCACAAAGAGAGTAATTCATACGTCTCAAATACCTGCACTTGACATGTCCACCTATAGCATAATTTTCGTGATGTACTCGCTAGAATGTCTCAGAAAGAAACCCAACCCCAGTTGATTACTGTGACTTCAAATGAATTAATTTATCTGAACTTACAACTGAGGCACAAGAAATATTTTGGGGGATGTCTTCTATTCCCTTCTTAGCAATAAACTGAAAACTTCATACATTTACTAACAAACTTACTCAACTATATGACAAATACGCTTGCTCAAAGATTGGAAAAGTAAGAAGGAAGCCTGCACCTTGGCTAACCAAATAACTAAGACAGCTCATGAATCTTAGAGGCGCTGCACATTGTGCATGCCAACTACGCTCCATGCCTGAAGATCATATTTTTTACAAGCAGAAGCGGAACAGAGGCACCCAGTCAGTGAGAAATGAAAAAGTCAGGATGCCCATACACCAACCGACAACAGAAATACATAAATTGTCGCATAAAAACGTATGTGGTCTTGGTACAGGCAAAGTGAAAGCTCCTGCTGATTCAACTGTCCCAGCCGACAAACTGAACCTGTACTTCACATTACCCACAACCGCAATTGAACCACTAATGAAACAGAGACTCATTGATTTCTTCATGAGCGTAAACGACTGTAGGTACGAAAAATTCTGAATAAGCATCTTACTTACAATACCATTAAAAGTTATCATGCATATCAGGTCAGCATCGACTGCACATGATGGTATGACAGTCCAAATGATGAAGCTTATTATTCAAGCTATTGTACATAAAGTTGGAGGTATGCGCAGGGAGCTAGTGACATATTGCCAGACTCTTTTTAGAATGGTGAATGCTTTAAATGAGTTAGTTAATGATGTCAGTAACAAAGTACCCGACTTAACTGAAAAGGTCGAGGCTACTGAGGGGAAAATAGATGTAGAGCAGTGGCGTAGCGTGTGGGGAGACTTTGAGACTTAGTCTCCCCTGTATTCGTGCTTAAAAAAGATGCAACAGTAATTCATAATAAAAATATTAACAACTTTCTACTAAGAGCACTAAATGTGCGAAGACATCAGTTTTCTAGCCCGCGCCGCCGCACCCTGAGTATTGTTGTGTCTGCCTGCTTGAGACTCGACTGCTCTCAGTCTCTGCCTCCCTTCCCTTACCTGGCTGTGTTAGTGGCGTTCTAGGCTCCCCACCACTTCCCCTCTTCCACGAAGGTCTGTGCGCTGCACTTACTAGCAGGTATCGAGACTAGTCTCTGCCGCTTCTATGCTGGCCTGTAACGCGGAAGTGAACAGTCGCGCGATTTGTGTTCATAGTCATTCTTGAGTGATTTTAGTGCATATTTGCGTTGTGTCGCCTACATGAGTGAGCCAGCAACTGAACGCCTTATAGAACTTTTATTAAAAACTCCTTTTTCTACATTAATGCACGAAAAAAAGTGCTGATCGAACAAACGACCTCCTGTAGTTTTAAGTGAAGCCAAACAAAAACGCACTTATCAGCCAGCCTGGTACGAAAAGTATGCTTGGCTGACTGCGAATGCAGTTAATAACATATCATATTGTTATACATATATTCTGTTTGGTGGTGAAAAGGAATGGTGCAATGAGGTCATTTTTACAATAAAGAAATTTGACAGGAAAGCACAAAAGCATCAAATATCAAAACATCACCGGCAGAACAAAGAATCATTTCAGTTATTGGGCAAAAGTAGAGTTGAGCACGCCCTTTCTGAAGCCGCTCGTCTGACAGCAATAAAATACAACGAACAAGGTGCATCCAATAGGAGAGTATTGGCTCGTCTTATTCAGGCAATTGTATTTCTTTGTAAACAAGAACTAGCCTTTCGCGGCCATCGAGAAGACGAATCCTCCAGCAAGAAATGTAACTATCTGGAATTGTTGGATTTACTAGCTCAAGGAGAGAAGGTAATCCGAGACCATCTATCACCATCTTCAACCTTTAAAGAAACTTCTCCAGATATACAGAATGATGTAATAGAAATGATAACTCTCACAGTTAATGAGTGCGACTGCTACAGTCGCAGGTTCGAATCCTGCCTCGGGCATGGATGTGTGTGATGTCCTTAGGTTAGTTAGGTTTAAGTAGTTCTAAGTTCTAGGGGACTGATGACCACAGCTGTTAAGTTCCATAGTGCTCAGAGCCATTTTTGAACAGTTAATGAGAAAATAAAATTTGAAATTCAGAACTGCAGTTTCATTTCGATTCAGTCTGATGAAACATTAGACGTGTCATGCAAGAGTCAAATGAATGTAATATTCAGGTGCTGTACTGCAGACAAAATTGGGGAAAGATTCGTTGGATTTTACTATGTTTCTGGAGATAAAACTGCTGAAGGTTTGTCAAACATTATTCATGCAGTATTGAAAGAATGGAATGTTGAAGGAAAATTGGTTAGTCAAACATATGATGGCGCTTCAGTACCGGCGGGCAGAGAAAGAGGACTACGGTACAATTGGTGAAGCAGTTCTGTCCCTATGCACTGTTTATTCATTGTTACGCACACCAACTGAATTTGGTACTGTTACTTGCCTCCAAAATCATACGACATGTACGCATGTTTGTAAGTGATCTTACTGCATTTCATTCGTTTTTCAGCAAATCATCAAAACGGACTGTATTGCTAACTGAGAAAGGATTTAAATGGCCACATGCAAGCAACACTCGCTGGAACTTCCGTTCCAGGGCAGTTTCAACAACATTTAGTCATTTCTCATGGGTATATAGTGTTTTTAATTATCTATTTGATGATACAGACTCTCAGTGGGACCCAGAATCTTTGACCTGTGCTGTGTGAATGAAACGACGGATTGATGATCCTACGTTTGTCTACTTGCTTCGCTTCTATTGAGGGTGCTTTGTTTATGTTGATAATCTCTTTAATGTTCTTCGGTCAAAATCTGTCAGTATAACTGCTTGCCACGACGAAATAAGAACTGTTTTGAGAAACTTACGACAATTAAGAACGGAAACATTCGTTGATGAATGCATTAAATGCAGCTTGTGTTTGAATGGCAACTTATCATTCTGTGACAGTCAAAAAGACATCTCTCAGGGCACTAACTTACGAGATACTGGATTTGCAAATTGTTCAGATGAAAAGAAGGTTTCAAGACATTCCCCAAATTCAGTTTGTTGAACTCCTGAACGAAAAGTGTTTCCTGAACTATCAAAAAGAATTCCCAAAGTTGAAACTGCTTTAATTATTAGAACAGTGCCCTTTTTTCAAACAAGAACAACTTGAAAATGAACTGTGTAACATATACACTGATGAGAAAAAACATCTCCAAGAATTCTCTTAAGGTACGTTGTCAGCAATGATTTAGACTCCGTTTATGAAGAATCAACGAAGTTCCTGCGTTTGGTTTTGACCCTACCCGCAACTACAGCAAGCAGTGAACGAATCATAAGTACTCTTAAACGAGTGAGAAAAATGTCCAACATCCGGTAGTAGTGATTGAGCACGTTAGCAATAGAAAAGACACTACTTGGAGATCTAAGCAGTGATCAGATCTTTGTAGACCGAGTTATAGACTTATTCGTTGAAGGAAAAGACAGACGCATTGCACTTGTGTACAAGAAAATATAAGTGCTTCTTCTCTTGCTGCTGGATTTCTACAAATTTGTCATCGTTTCTTGAAACAGTTAGTTATTATTATTAGTGGCGGTGGTAGTGCTAGTAGTAGTTGTTGTTTTATTTGATGCATTTTGTTTCATTTGTTTAAATTATTGTTTATTGTACAATTTTATCTCCCCGTAATAACTGCAGAGTCTCCCCAAACTTTACAACCACGCTACGCCACTGATGTAGAGTTCCTTGTTGTTGAGAAGGGGGAGCAAGTACATAGTAAGAGGAAGAAGAAAATGACGGGATATATAAAGCCTCACGCTGCGTAGATGTCTGATTAGTATACACCGAGATGTCGACGAAGCAGAAAGTGATTCAAGCGCGGAAATCAGTTCGTGAGAAATTACGATTGCTGAGGTTAGGGCGTATGGATCGACAGCAAACACTAAGAGAGATCTTTAAGCCGGTTACTGAATCTCACCGACAGCTGTCAACAAAAACAAAAACACACGATAACGAGGGTGTTGCCATTGACGAATTCATTATCCGTCACACCCCCGGTCAGATAGATAGAACATTTGGCGCTAGCAGGGGAAGACTGCACTTGTTGGGTACGCATCCTATAACTGTAGCTGATAACACAATACAGATTGGTGAAAGACGGTTTGAGAAAACACCCGGCTTAATAATCTTATTTTCCTAAGACCTACCAAAAAACATATAAATTATCCAGTTAATGATAGGGAAACATACCGTGAAATACTTACTGCACATGACTAGTGTACACAAGATCACGAAAAGCCTGAGCAACAAGAAATATAAAACCATTATAAAACAAATACTTGAAGTGGAAAACAACAACAACAGCAGCAGCAGCGGTGATGATACTGACACTGAGCATAAAGCAGTGAACAATCGATCCCGCAGCATATATATTGTGACGACCCCAACGAGCTAATAGATCGACTACGGCTGCTCATGGCATCAGCTACTGCAGGTAATACAGTCCATTCGAATGGGGTTGTTTCAGTAATCTCGGAGCTTAGAGAGACAAGTATCATCGAATAAGTATGGAGACAGTAGTTCGAGAACTGCACAAACCAGGACACAAAATATAACCTCCTAGGCATGTTATGATTAAAGGGTTGAATGACGTGTGACAAGCTGATCTTGTAGATATGAGGGAATATTCACATGAGAATAATGGTTTCAAATATATTTTAATGGTTGTTGATACATACTCCAAATCTGCCTGGGCATTACCTGTCAAAACAAAAACAGGTAGAAATGTCGCCGATGTTTTTGAACGTTTGCTACAGACAGGGACGAATCGCTGCCAGGACAACCTCCAAACCGATCACAGTGGGGAGTTCTACAATAGGTATTTCAAGACCGTGATTCAACGGTACGGAGTACATCACTACTCAACATTCACTCACCTGAAGGCAAGTATCGTGGAGCGTCTGAACAGAACAATAAAAGGTCGAATGTGGGTGCGTTTTAACTTTCGCGGCTCATACAAATGGACAAATATCCTCCCAGAAATAACTGTTCAATATAATCGAACCAAACATAGCACAATAAAAATGATACCGGTCGATGTTCTTGATAATGGACTCATGGATGCGGTGTACTATCGCATTAAGATGCTGGATCCACGCAAACAGAAATTTAATGTACGTATCTCAAAACACAAGACGACATTAGAGAAATCATACCTACCGAACTGGTCAACTGAGATATTTACAGTTTTAAAGGGGCAACGAACGAATCCTATAACTTATATATTGAAGGATAGTGAAGGTGAAGAAACTGCAGGCTGCAGGAGTTGCAGAAAAGTTCAGAACCGGATGTTTATCTCGTGGAGAGAGTCATAAGACGCCGGGGAAATAAAGCACTTAAGTCTATTCACCGAGAGCTGGGACGAAACATAAACAGTGTCACGTGACCGACTACGCTCGTTTCCAGAGAAAGCATTCGGTGTTCACGTGATACGAAGGGGTGTGGAAAATTCTTGGCGCACGCTTTGCAGCTGGCGGCTTTCGGCAGGCTGCCGAGCTGTCACAGCGGACCGTGAGAGACTTGGGCAACAATGTACGAAATAAATTTAACAATAATGTTAAAATAATGTTAAACTGAGTTCACTCTGTCGAAGCAGATTTATTTTCATTCAGGTTGCTAACAAAACGCTCCATTCAAACACAATTAATTGTTAATTTTAATAACAACACCAGTAATAATAATGATAAAGGACGAAACAAGGTTCACTCTGTCGAACTTGAACTGCTTTCATTGAGGTTTATAACAAACCGCTCCTCTCTCTCCTCTATAATGCAGTCTAATTTCCACATTTGAGTTTCCACTTTTTCTACGACATGGAGGACGCACTTGTTCCAATCCTCTGCAGTCACTGTTCTTACTGCTTCTTCTAGCAGTACTTTAACTTCCGGCATTTTGTATGTTTTGTTTTTCGCTGCAACATAACCTTTGATTCTGGTCCACACTAACTCGATGCCGTTTAATTCACAGTGGTACGGAGGAATTCTGAGAACAGTTTTCCCTGCATTCTTCGCCATTTCATGTATTGCGTATTCGTTGTGCGCTGTTTTGTGATTTTTAACTATATCTAAAAGTTCTTTCTTCAGCATACCGTCTTCGAAATCGACGTTTTTAGATTTTAGCCAATCTGATATTTCGTGCTTATTGGAATTCGCATTGGGAACTTCACCTTTCCTCCGAGAATGGTACGGCGCGTTATCAAGAACAACAGCTGCATTTTCCTGAAGTTGAGAATGAACATCTTGAAACCACATCTCGAAGGTTTCGGCGCACATCTCCTCATGATAATCTCCACTTTTTTTGGATTCGAAAGTCCACAAACATCCTTCAACGAACCCTGCTTTGCTGCCAATGTGTGCGATAAACAGACGTTTCCCTTTACCTGATGGTCCCTTGGTTCCGATGGATAATCCGGACAGAAACGCTTGTTTTGAGGAATTTATAGTGTCATCTACCCAGACGTAACTTCGGGTATGTCCTGCGTTCACCCACGTCTCGTCCAAATAGTAAATGGGTCTGTCTTCATCTCTCAACCGTTTAATGGTTCGAAGATAATCCGCCTCCATAAAATGATGTCATCCCTGTCTATTAGCATGCTATCGCGCCCACGCCGGACATATTTGAAATTCATTTCTCTCAATAACTTATAAAATGTAGTTCCCCGAAAATTGCCCAGATCTGCATCTTCGTTCACGACTGTAAGCACTTTGTCAATTGTTGGCAATTCGTTACGAAAAAGAAAATTCGTGTACTTTCCTTCGTATCACATTTCTATCGAAGTCATCAACACTTTCAGAAAGTTTCTGTCGTAATTTTCCTTTCTTGGGAGACTTCAAAGAGTGTGTGGCCTTGTACTCACTTATCACACGATACACTGAAGAACGTCCAACACCTGCAGCTGCAGCTGTTTTCGAAACAATGTCACTCATCGACGGCTCTGAATGTAACAGTTCCGTTTTATACACATTAAGCACCATGTGCTTCTCAGAAGAACTTAATGATTTCTTCATTGCTCGCTTCTTTGGTGGACTCAGAACTGACACGTCGACCTCGCTCGCTGAATCCGTGGATGACATAATGAGGACAGCCGTATGTGATGCTAATGAAATAAGTGAATATACAAAATAAGAAACCATGCGATGCTATTGAATGCGCACATAAACAGTGAATGCTCAGCTTGACTACAAACACATATACTTACTCTAATAATCAACAACTAATCTTTCAAGCGTCTCTACAGATGAACTTAAGATAACCTGAAATCGCCTCTGTACAACACCCACTAACGAGCTCACACCTGCAACTGAGACGGCCACACTGACTGAGCGCCGCGCCTGCGAACCCCGCAATGCATCGCTAATAAAAGACAAACGGTTGCACCCATCGCATTCGAACAAACTACAAAACTAAATTCAAACCTTTCTGAAACTTTTCTCGCTTACACCCCCACAAAAAAATTTAAAGGGGAAAAGTTTGTCGCTTACTATATTTCGGATGATGATTTGGTAAAAGTTCTGCATCAGACGTGAGATTTTAATTTGTTACTTCACTATTACTGACTATTGGGCAGAAAATTTGCAGACGTCACCAACATATAGTACTGAAGGCAATTATAAAATTATTTTGCTGTGCGAAGCACAGTTTAGGAGATAGGGCGCGATAAATATAGAGTAACGTGAAAAAAAAACTTTTTCTGAAAGCTTAAATATTTCTCTTTTTAGGTGACAATAAATTTTAATGTAATGTAATAAAATGTGTCGGAAGGTAGTTCTTGGATCACTTGGATCATGTTCAGGTGCCAAATTATAAAAAACACGACTTTCATTTTTTAATTTCTGACGCCCCTCCCTTGTACACCCCTCAACGGCAGCGCTGTGGTCACGCGCCTTGCCGTGTTTACAGTACGTCTCTTGTTTCGGGTGAATGGAGTATAGTCAAATGGCTTGGTTTTCCTGTTACACAAAACAGCTGGATTGATGCCGACGATTTGCTGTATAATGGGCTGCATAGTCCACAACCACCACAGTAGCATAACATGCGTGCTAGGAGACACATTAGAGGAGGTGGTGGTATTCTAGACAAACTGCCAATGGAATTACACATCCCTGGATATAACTACCGAGGACCTGTGACAAAACTTCAGAAACGCTTGGCGCAAGGTGATAAGGGGGTTAATCTGCTCAACGAAGCGTGTATGGAACACGACATTGCATACGCTGTAAATAAAGATCTATCAAGTCGTCACATTGCAGATAGGATTTTAGCTGATAAGGCTAAGGCGATACGGAGAAGAAAGGATATTGGTGTAGGTCAACGCATCGCAGAATTTACAGTTGATAAAGCCATGCGTGGAAAAATTAAGTTCAGTTTAGGAGTGATGAATTTCAAGCGAGTTATGAATGATGCACGTTGTGTACTAAACAAGTAAAAGGACAAGGGCGGAAAGCAGAGCTGTTTGAAGAACTGCATCCCTACAGTGATGTATGCAGCTAAAAACGCACTGAATCAGAAAGATGCGGGAAGAAGAAGAAGAAGAAGAAGAAGGAAAAGAAGAGGATCGGTTAAATCACCTCGAGTTCTACCAATACCCAAGACAACTGGCGGTTTTATTCCATTTCTCATCCCTGCCTTCTCTGCTCTCTCGGCGGTAGTTTCCCTCGCTGGTGGTGCTGCAGCTATAGCTCGAACGGTCAAGAACGCGCAAAACTCCCAAGAACATTTAGAAGAGGCAAGAAGACATAGTCGCACGATGGAAGCCACAGCCATCGGAAAAGGACTATACTTCAAACCATACAGGACAGGGCTTGGTCTGTTAACAGATTAAAAAAAAAAAAAAGCCCATTAGCGGTCCTATCAGATCGACCACTCACAAATACAGATTTTCTTAAGTTTGCTAGAGCCAGATTCAAGATACCGAGATTCCGTGTTTTTTTTTTTTTTTTTTTTATATGCGTGATACATTACAGAAGACTATGTGGAAAACTGGTGAATGCGGCATTGTGAATTTAGATGTTTCTGGAGGCCCCGGCACCCACTGGGAATCATATGTTATGAAAAATGCACATACTATACTATATTCTATCTACTATTTCGACTCATTTGGTGACCTGCAACCGCCAGAAGAATAACAACGATATTTCACTCACAGAAGACGTGTGCTCTACAATTATCGACGCTATCAGGTCTTTAATACACACCTCTGTGCACATCTATGCATCATGTTTCTTTTAACGTTCACAAAGAAGAAGAAGAAGTGCGCTATATAAGGAGGAGGTTTAAACATTCATTCACCAGTTGAGGTTCAGATGCAATGCCGTACACTTTGACGTTTAAAGAACGATCATCTGTATAGTGTGCAGATTACTTCCCACCAATTGATTTGAGCGTTGGTGAATGGAGTAATCCATTGATTGGACTCGAGACGTACAACAGCATCCCAAATATCACTGAGACTAACAATAAACTGCATCTGGATATTAATGGTGAAAAAGATATTGTGGAAATAGAACCGGGTGCATACGATATCGACGATTTAAATGAAGTCTTAAAACAGTCCGGAAAAGGTGTTGAACTACTTGCAAACATCAATACACATAAATCTGAAATAAGGTCTGTAAATGCAACGATTGACTTTAACCAGAAACGTTCAACAGGGCTCCTGCTGGGTTTCACAAAAGAGCAGGTTTTGAAGAAGGATCCAAGTAAATTTTACACGTCAGATCAGAATGTGGACATACTCCCTGTCAGCACAATCCGTGTCGAGTGTGACATTGCAACGAACTTCTATCTCAATGATAGTCTGATTCACACTATTTACGGATTCTTTCCCTCAGTTGTAATGGGTATAAGGTTGTCGAAACCTCTGCCAATGAAATATACCTTCCAGTGACAGCTCAGACATTGGACTATTTGGAGCTGCGTATTGTGGAGCAGAATCATCATCTTATCGACTTTCGTGGTGAGAAAATCATTGTACGATTACATCTAAGGCAAGATTGGCGTACGGTATAAAGCAAGTGCACGCAATCCACAGTGTGCCACTTCACTATCGAATAGCAAAGTGATTACACGTGTGAACTAAGAGTTTCTTAAATCAGTTGGCCTGAAGCCACACAATGACTTTCTCACTCAATATAACCAGTCCAGTAGAGTACGATGAGAGAATTATACGTCAGGAATACTTCTCTCATAAACCTTACGCTTCAGCCACATTTAACAAGCACGATGAATTCAGGACTGTCATCCAGCACCAAGACGCACTCACGCTTCCACGTAAGAGTTTCATATGTCTAGAGGAGTCATTCAAGAAAACCGACGGCAGTGATACAGTGGGATCCAAGCTGACACGTAACACTTTAGCATTCCTGTTCCAAGAGATACGCTATGAACTCAATTGGTCTCAGATCGACCGTACATGCAATGTCGGCATAACATTGAAACGCGTATGTATTCAGTACCAGCGATGGCGAGGCATGACAGAATCTCTGACCAGAGAGTTGTTTATCGTTGCTAGTCTGCGCTTGACCGCGCGAGAGTTCAGTTGCGAGTTGTACTCAGTCGGGAGTAGTGTGCGAGGAGTCGGCGGGCGTCGACATGGGTCTCTGGTCAAGGTTCGGGACGAGGTATATTGTTAAATAAGGTAATGAAGCAGCATTGCGCACATCTGATAATGTAATGTATCTAAACTGTAATTAATTTGTTCAAGAAATGCCTCAATAATAATTTTGTTTTCAAAGCAATCTTTTTTAAGAAAAGAATCATTCCAATTGAAACAATATTTCGTATGCTTTTCCTCCCAGAATCAATTTATCAGATTAATTATTGCACAGGGCCTAGGGTCAGCGCTGCTGCCCTATTATTGTGGGTTTAATGATTAATTTTCATTTCTCAATTTTTGTGTCGAGTTTACATTGGGCCATTATTTTTCAATATTTTTGTAGGGAAGGTACAGTCGCTTTTATTTCAATTTAACGATGTTTTGTTGGAGCTCAACAACATTTGGCTCTATTTCAATTAACATTTAATTATTGCCATTACAAAATTCTGCGGGGAGGTTACACTTGGCGACATCCGGACCAGGATCGTATTTCTTTGTGAATCTTCTAAGAAACAGTCAGATATCTGCTCTTATATACTTAAATATAATTAGGATTTGCCGCAACGCTTTTACTAATTTTGTCAATTTCTTTCACAGGTCATCGTCAATTCGTTGCTCTTTGTTGTACTTGTATTTGTTGAATTTTGTATTGTCTTTGTCTCATTTGTGAATAATTGTGATTTGTGTGAAAAATTCCGCGAAAAACTATTAATAGTACCTCGCGAGGTATAATGAATGAAATTACCGATTGAAACAATGTGACCGATAGTACCTGTGATACACAGTGTAATGATGACAATCCTGCATTTACTGACAGTCAGTGCGTTCCAACCACTAATGATGATTTTTGTCTTAATGATGAACAAACAAACTCGGTTGTGTCCTCTGTTGATTTGACGACAATTGATGACGCGGGGCGTTCTGTTGTAATGAGCGCTGCCCAGCTTAACACACCCGTTTTGCAGGATTTACGTAACGTACAGACAAATTTTTCTAATGAAAATGGACAGTGTACTGAAAGTACGACGGATTCATTTAATTCCGAAATTGTGACTAACAGTGCGCATCCGATTAGCAAACCTTTTTGTGAATCACAGAATGACCTAATGGTCACACAAAGCGTGACAATTACAAGTACACCAGTAAATAGCACAGAGAATAGAAATGCTAATTTTTTGTCGGATCCAATTATGGCATTGTTGCTACAAATGAATAAACAACTTAATGAAAATAGTGAGGATAACAAACATTTTAAAGAAAAATTCAAACAACTTGATGAAATTAATGAAAAACTAGACAAAAATTCCAGACAGTTTAATGAAAAATTAGACAACAATTCTAGACAGCTTTGTGAACAAATTAGAGCCATTGCTGCGCAGTGTCATGACACTAAGGAACAGTTACGCGAGGAAATTGAGGCTTGTTCAAGAAAAAGTAGCGAAGAAATTAGATCTGTTGCTCAAGAATTAAGGGAAATGCAAACAGCTACAACAGAAACACTTACAGACGAAATTAGCGTAGTCGCTAAACAATGCTCTGAAAAAGCAACACAATTACGCGACGAGTTTAAATTAATGACAGCCGAACTTTCGCGCACAATGGATGCAAAGATAGACGCGAAATTCGGCCAACAGAACACTCAAATTGACGAACGTTTTAATCTTCACTTACAAAACAGTGATACGCGTTTCCGCAAATTTATACAGGATCAAAATAAAGTAAAACGTCAAGTCATGGAAACAATCACTGCACAGAGACAAGAAGATAAACGTAAAATGTTTGCGAAGGCAAAAACATACGTAGACAACAATATTGCTACAGTATCGGACAAAATTAATACCATCAAACAGTTGAACACCGAATTACGTGATGATATTTCTGATCTTAAATCAAAAACAGATATACACACAGTAGATATTCAAACAGTGACCGACAGACTCGAACAATTAGAACTAACACAGGGTTCTGATGACATCAAAGCTGACGTTAAAAAACTGAACGAAACCACATGTAAAATGCAAAAACAGATTAATGCCTCTGACACTAAAACCGATGATCAGGTGAAAATACTGACTGAAAAATGTGTTGAATTGGCCAGTCGTATTGATATTATTAAAAGTAATAATGACAGCAAATCAGACAATACTGCACCGATTTTGTTTAACCAAACACCTGAATTCCAAAATTTACAGCAGACAATCAATGAGATCGATTCGTCTAATAACACATTGCGTAGAAAATTGTCAAGTTTACAGCAAGAGGTAACAGAGATAAAAAATATTTCAGTTAATAACACATCACAGCAGACGCCACTTTGCGAACATTTGTCAGACTCACGCAGCGCGTGTAATTTAGGTAATCTACAGAGAGTACGTGAGTTAGAGTCAGAACAGTCACAGTCAAACAGATTTCCATACAATCCTGAACCTGTTCCGTCATACAGAGATGATAATTTTGATTACAAAGATTTTCTATCAGTAAGAAAATTTAAAGTATTTAAAAATGACAGAACACAGATTCACCCACTGGATTGGATACAATTTAGCTTTGCTTTTCCACCGACTTGGCCCGTAACGCATAAACTTGAGTTTATTTGCAGTATTTTGGAAGGCGAACCGGCAACTCGTATGAGACCGATCGCGAGACAATGTTACTCGGTAGAAGAATTTCAGAATGCTTTTCTGTCAGCGTATTGGTCGAAGACGACACAGCGCGGAATTAAGGATCAATTAATTAGTTTGCCAAATTATGAGAACTCAAATTTTCCCAGTGTCACGCAATTTTTTGAGCACATGGTCCAACAAAATCAGTATTTAAGTGAACCTTATAGTGAATCTGCACTTATTCAACTATGTATCTCTAAATTACCACGATCATTAAGAGTGTCACTTCTAACGGGTCAGCAAAAAGAAAATATTTCGGCATTTAGAGATCTGTTACAGCTTCTGGAAGTGCAGCAATCGGATTATTCCTTTGTAAACAAAAATTTTTCATATAATATCCAAGGCCAACAAACTTACAGTAATTACGATCAGTCACGCAATTTCAATAGTAAAGGTAATAGACGCTTCAGGAACGACAACCAACAGAACTTTAATAACAGGCAAAATTTTAATTATCGGTATCGTCAAAATTATGAGCAACAGGAACCACATTTTGGTAACAATAGACGTTTTTCACCACAACAGCATAAAAGTCAGCCGGTTAGTATACTTGACCAACAATGCAGTGTGCAAGGTCAGCCAGGCTTTAATGTTTCGCCGCGTGCACGTATAGTCCCACCTACAACAAATAGTAACGCACGCCAGCAAAGAAACAACTACGTACAGAAAACACAGTATTTCAATTCCTATCGCAATGCACCGTATAGAAACGACTATCACGACACACGTAAAAACAATGAGCATAATTATCAACATACGTTTACTAACAGTCGGTCTTACCAGCAGCAAAATGATCAGCAACAACATATTCTCATGAATGAACCCGACAGTAGGTATCATCCAGAACGTAATACGTCTGGAAGAAATAACAGAACGTTTAAAATAGTCGAAATGCCACAGAATTGTTCTGAAAATAATAACACGTCAGATAGAATCTGACTAGACACTGTACAGGTCGCATCTTCCAGTAACACAAGCACTACTTTAGACACGCAGAATGTTGTGTCACGAAAATGTTATTACTTTTGACGACATCCGAGACACTCTTTTACAGGAAAGACCAGTTGTTCAGAAAACCATTTCACATCCTGTCATCGAAATTAAAATTGGTTCATCGAAATTTTCAGCAGTAATCGATACCGGATCACCTATGTCAGTTATAAATGAAGAAACTTTCAACGGGTGTAACAAAGAGAACGCCTATCCTACATTACCTTTAGGCAAAACGAAAGTGAAAGGAGCAATATCGAGTAAAGGAGTAGATGTTAAATTACAGACACATTTATCATTTTGCAGTGCAGGTCACACATTTCACTCAAATTTTTGGATTGTTCCTTTATTGACAACAGACGTTATTTTAGGTACTAATTTTCTGGTACAACACGACGCAGTTATTGATTTTCAAAACTCATATTTAATGCTAAAGGATGAAAATGTACAATTGGCTTTAGAATTTCAGCACTCTTTATCTGCGGAAGAACAAACAATTAATCGTACATGGGTCATTTCCGTATCACGTGGCATAGACTGTAATTCCACATTGTTCACGGATACGTACGTACATAACTATAACACTCCAGACGAAGCTGACTACGACGTAATGCAGATGATTTCTGATAAAGTTAAACAAAGCAGTGCAAATACAGACGACGAACGCACGCAACTACACAAAATTCTTTTACAGCAAGCTCCAGTTTTCGACAACATTCCTGGTACTATTTCCGGTTTTATGTATGAATTTCGAGTCAAACAGCACGACACATTTAAAGCAAAGCATTATCCCATTCCATATATCCACAGAGAACAAGTTAAAAAAGAGTTGCAAGATATGCTCGACCAAGGAATTATAGAACCGGCAGTTAGTCCGTACATAAACCCGCTACATATTGTTAAGAAAAAAGATGGCTCACTTCGCCTCGTACTTGATTCACGTCACATCAATGACATAATTATTAATGAAACAGATCGACCACAGACATTAGAGGAACTTCTACAGAAATTTCACGGTACTGCTATTTATTCTACATTAGATCTGAAATCGGGATTTTGGCAAATTCAGCTGCATCCAAATTGCAGAAAATACACAGCATTTCTCTGTTTTGGCGACTATCATCAATTTAGCAAATTACCATTCGGTTTAACTATTTCTTCAGCAGCTTTTATTCGCGGTTTGAACACAATACATCCGACAGAACTTAAAGACAGAATCACGACGTACGTGGACGACATTCTTATCGCAGAAGCTAACTGGTCTGAACACAATATGATTCTTGAACGACTGTTGCAAACTTTTCATGCACAAGGACTCACAATTAATCTCAGTAAATCGCACTTTGGCAAAACTTCTATAAAATTTCTTGGACATCTAATTTCAGCAGAAGGCATTGCGCCTGATCCGGAAAAACTTCAAGCTTTACGTGACATTACTGTTCCTACAACGAAGAAGCAATTACGCAGTTTTTTGTGTTTAATTAACTTTTTTCGTAAATTTATTCGTCACTCTGCTTTAGACACACCTAGATTATGCCAATTGTCAGGTAAAAATACTATTTGGTCCTGGGATAAGCAAGCACATTCTGAATTTATGAACCTGAAACATGCTTTGTTGAATGCACCACTTTTATCGCACCCAGATCTTACCCGAAATTTTTCCATTGCCACCGACAGCTCCAACACTGCTTTAGGCGTACACATTTTTCAGGAAATTGAAGAAGATGGCTCAACAGTAATTAAAAACATCGCATTTGCAAGTCGCATTCTATCACATGCTGAACGAAATTATTCTGTTACAGAACTGGAAACGTTATGTGTTGTATGGGCTTTCACGAGATTTAGGCATTTTCTTTATGGAAGACATACCACCGTCTACACAGACCACAGAGCAATACAATTTTTACTTTCAGCTAAATTTTCACACGACAGATTAAGCAGATGGAAGCTTTATTTACAGGAATTTAATTTCACAATTGTTCACATTCCCGGCACACAACATATTGTAGCAGACGCACTATCCCGTTCTCTCAGCAACAATCAGCAAGACATTGCAACCAACTTCTGTAAAGCAAATTTTTAGTGTATGTACATTCAACAAGTTGCA
Organism: Schistocerca piceifrons; assembly: GCF_021461385.2. NCBI lineage: Eukaryota > Metazoa > Arthropoda > Insecta > Orthoptera > Acrididae > Schistocerca > Schistocerca piceifrons. The sequence continues at coordinate 579,137,445 of NC_060149.1, forward strand.
TTTGAAAATTTTATTTCGTCGTCATTACAGGACATAGCAAAAGAGCAAAATGAAGACAACGTGTGGAAAGAAATTAAACACCTTTGGCAAGATAGGAATAATGTTACGGTTAGAAACCATTACACTGTACGCAATGACATTCTGTTTCGCCGCTCTCATCCTGACAGCAACAATTGGTTATTATGCATTCCTGACGAGCTTGTTAACAAATTAATCTGGTATACTCATTTAAGTTATGCACATTACGGAGCTAGAAAATATTTTCTTATACTGAGACAGAACTGTTATTTTGCCAACATGGACAAACGTATACGACGAGTTTTAGCGTCATGTAACATCTGCCAGAAAGCTAAGTCAGACACAACTTCACATATTCCTCCATTATATCCCATTGTACCTGTTAAATTAAGACATATGGCCGCTGTAGACATTTTTGGTCCGATTCCCAGAACTAATAGATGTTTTTGCTACATCTTTGTCGCTGTTGAACTCACTTCAAAATTTGTTACCTTCACTCCGTTACGCAAAGCTACTGCTAAAGCTGTTTCGAAAGCATTTGTAAAACATTTTCTATTTCATGTAGGGTATGTGTTGAAAGTGATTTCCGATAATGGATCACAATTTCGTTCTGCTATATGGACACGCATGTTACGAGCTAGAAACATTTCTCCGATCTATATATCCAAGTACCATGCTTCTTCGAACCCTTGTGAACGATTAATGAAAGAAATTGGTAAACTGTGTAGAATATACTGCCACAAAAGACATATTGATTGGGACACACACATATTCTCATTCCAAGGTGTAATTAATTCCATTCCAAATGAATCCACTATGCTATCTCCTTCTGTTATACTGAAAAATGTTGAACCACCTAACAAAATTACAGAATTAGTAAACTTTCCTACATCTCGTCGATTACGACACCACGAAATAATCGACATTGCGCTGAACAACATCAAACGTGCCGCAGAGCGCCGGAGAAGACAGCAAAAACAGGTTTGTACACGCTGTGACTTTCACATTTGACAGATAATATTAGTACGTACACACTATTTACCCAACAAAGGAAAAGGTAGGTGCAGTAAATTTGAACTTTTATACGCAGGTCCATATCGGATTCGCAGCATTCCTCACCCCAATGTTGTACACGTCGAAACTTTGAGAACCAGAAAATCCAAAGGCAACCACCATTGGTCAAACATCAAACCTTTTATTGAATGAAGACACTTTATGATTTAACATGCTATAATGCCATTTTGTTAATTTTATGATCACTTATGCAATTATATTCACATGACTAATTACTGATGATTATCGTATTTTTTCTTGGCAAGTGCCCGGCAAGGTAAGGTTAGCAGGTCGCTCTTCTTGTCGTTACACATCAGACCGTGCATATTTTTCCAGATGAAGTTACACATTTTATGACTATTTCTGCAATTATATTCACATGACTACTTATTGATGATTATCATATTTTTTCTTGGCAAGTGCCCGGCAAGGTAAGGTTAGCAGGTCGCTCTTCTTGTCGTTACACATCAGACCGTGCATATTTTTTCAGATGAAGTTACACATTTTATGACTATTTCTGCAATTATATTCACATGACTACTTATTGATGATTATCGTATTTTTTCTTGGCAAGTGCCCGGCAAGGTAAGGTTAGCAGGTCGCTCTTCTTGTCGTTACATATCAGACTGTGCACATTTTTCCAGAGAAACTTACGTATCTTATGAATAATTATGCAATGTTATCTAGTGACATATTAATTTTATTAAATTTTCTCTCCATTAAAGTTTTTAATTCTCGCCTCTATTAACTACACAACATACAAGCTGAACACAACGAACGTCACATTTTTTTGTCTTTCTTAGGTATATATGATTGTTTCATGTTTTGTTTGTATGCACTATGAAATAGTTAATATATAGCAAACACCAGTTGACTTTGACATTTTGCCTTATGATATCTCAACATCGTGACTACTTTACTGTTACATTGTGATACACTGAGTACATTTTTGCCTCTGAACACTATATAAGTTTTTCACATATTTCGTTTTCTGTCATATTATGCTGTATGCTTAATTATGTTACCATAAACCAGTCATTATTTAATGAGTATATGATTTAAATGCAAGACATTAATCTATGTTCATCAATTTCAAAAAGAAATTATGCGTGAAAGAAATAAATTAAACAAAAATGGGAATTTCACCTTCAGAATGATCGAAAGAAGATGCAAACCTCGTGAGGAAGAGTAAATGGATCAGGATTAACAAGCATTAACAATAATATACTATACACATCGTAGAATAGCAGTCTTAACTAATTTTTTCTTTCAGAATACAAGGCGATTGATGCAGGCTGTCAGACAGAACTACACATCTTAGTTTTAGTGATGAAATATGATAGAAATAAGTAATAGTTGTATAATGAGAAATGAAGTGATTTTTTGCAGATGATAATGAATGCTGATGAATAATGATGAAGAATATGCTACTATGGATAATGAAGTTTTTCTTTACAGGTGATGATAATAATGGAGTTATGATAATCTAGATAATGAAATGATGGATAATGAAGTTTTTTCTTTACAGATGAGGATAATGTGGAAGTTATGTATTCATGCTATGTAGGTATTTAAGTATTTGTTGCAGTTCGCTTTGACAGCAGGTGTTATATTGCATAGTATAATGACTAAAGGTTTTGGAAAGGACAGCTATGGAACACATTTTTATACACATTTCACTACCTGTTAATTCGAAGTTCACTACTTTTCAGCATAAAATGCGTTTCTTCTTTCAGCTTAATCATCCATTTTTTGTATATTTTTTGCAGGAGAAATAATTTATGAAATTAATGTGCTATAAGCAGTTGTTCATTAAATCTATGTCATTTATGAATGTGATTACATATACTCTACTTGTTTCATAACCTTACTACAGCTGACTCATGACAAATGACGTTACACATTTTCATTTACAGGAACAACCCAGAAGCAAATTTTTCTTTTTCTCTTCTTGCTTTCCCCTATAAATACCCAAAGCAATGCATTGCTAACAAAAAAATGTATTACCAGTCCCAAATAATGATACCAGTTTAAGAGAGTTCTGAGTAATTCTGATTAGCTCTGAATAGTATGTCACTTGAATAATGAATGCATAAATAGTATGCACATAATTTCATTACTCTATTGAGATGACCAATGATTAATTAATAATGCTTTGTAACTGGGAAATGAATGCTACTGATTACTGTATTGAGATGACCAATGATTAATTAATAATGCTTTGTAACTGGGAAATGAATGCTACTGATTACTGTATTGTGATGACCAATGATTAATTAATAATGCTTTGTAACTGTAACTGGGAAATAAATGCTACTGATTACTGTATTGGGATGAGCAATGATTAATTAATAATGCTTTGTAACTGGGAAATGAATGCTACTGATTACTGTATTGAGATGACCAATGATTAATTAATAATGCTTTGTAACTGGGAAATGAATGCTACTGATTACTGTATTGGGATGTCCAATGATTAATTATCAACATTATTCTGTAATACTATGTTATTGACTACCTCCTGTTGTAAGTAATGACTTCTGATGATTTGTAATTAGGCAATGGATTTCAATGTTCTCTGTAAAACGAATGACTTCTGATGATTTGTAATTAGGCAATGAATGCCAATGCTCTCTGTAAAACAATTAATGAACATTTTTCTGTAATACTACATACATGGTACAGAAATGTTCAATAAATGGGCTATGAATGCCGCAAACTACTAATGTAATTCCCAATGAAGACTAGTATGTGACTTAATGTCCTTCACCTTCTGACCTAACTACCTTGAATTACTGCAATATCCATTTGTCCTGTATATCCTCTTGATAATGGAGCACTATATTTGGTTTTTGCACTAATTCTACGTTGGTGTGCCTTGTAAGAGCGTGGTGTTGACACGACATGCTGTCCACCACCGTGAGCGATGGAGACGTTATTATGGTCCCACTGTTTGGTGTACCTGATGTACTGCCAAAATGATAACATGGAATATTACTACGACATTTCAGTGCCTTGGCTACGCTGATAAACATTTCTGGGAAAAGAACTTCAGATTGTCTCACTTGGTGTTGTACTTCTGTGGAAAGATATGGACTTTCAGTGCAGCTGCGTGCAACCTAAAGTGCTACAACCATGATGCAATCCTTCCCTTTCCTATCCTAATTCTATTAACATAGTGAAAATCTTTTTTTTTTTTTTTTTGCTAACATCATTTGTATTCATGGCCTATACATTTTTTTCCATTTGCTGATATATTCTGAACTACAGTGCGTGTGCACTTTTGTCATTTTTCTAACATGATTTCTACTTATTGTATATACATTTTGTGATTTGCTGATATATTCTGAATTTCAGTGTGTGTGCACTTTTGTCATTTTTCTAACATGATTTCTACTTATCATATATTCATTTTGTGATTTGCTGATATGTTCTGAACTATAGTACATGTGCACTTATGTCACTTGTCAACATGATATTTTTGCCATTACGTTTATTTGTTGTGAAAATTCTAAAGAGTTTTTCAGTGCGTGTGCACTTTTGTCATTTTTCTAACATGATTTCTACTCATTGTACGTGCATTTTGATTTGCTGGTATGTTCTGAACTACAGTACATGTGCACTTATGTCATTTGTCAATGAGATTTGTACTCATTATGTTTATTTGTTGTGAAAACGTTGAAGAATTTTCCAGTGCGTGTGCACTTATGTCATTTGTTAATATGTTTTGTACTCACATTTTGTTATTGTCTAATATGTTTTGTACTCGGTGCATGTGCATCACATTTACTTCATGTTCTACATCTGTATATTCTGTGGTTGTAAAGTTAATTAATTATGTAAAAATTTGTTGCTCATGGCAAGTCCAAATGACTCACCATCGCTGCCAAAATTTTGCCCCCCCCCCCCCCCCCCCCCACCAGTGGAGGGTTATGAAACGCGTATGTATTCAGTACCAGCGATTGCGAGGCATGACAGAATCTCTGACCAGAGAGTTGTTTATCGTTGCTAGTCTGCGCTTGACCGCGCGAAAGTTCAGTTGCGAGTTGTACTCAGTCGGGAGTAGTGTGTGAGGAGTCGGCGGGCATCGACATGGGTCTCTGGTCAAGGTTCGGGACGAGGTATATTGTTAAATAAGGTAATGAAGCAGCATTGCGCACATCTGATAATGTAATGTATCTTAATTGTAATTAATTTGTTCAAGAAATGCCTCAATAATAATTTTGTTTTCAAAGCAATCTTATTTAAGGAAAGAATCATTCCAATTGAAACAATATTTCGTATGCTTTTCCTCCCAGAATCAATTTATCAGATTAATTATTGCACAGGGCCTAGGGTCAGCGCTGCTGCCCTATTGTTGTGGGTTTAATGATTAATCGTCATTTCTTAAATTTTTTTGTGTCGAGTTTACATTTGGGTCATTATTATTCAGTAATCTTGTGGGAACAAACTTTTGGCACGTTTTCATTATCATAGACTTTTCTTTTATTTCTGCTGGGAGGTTACGTTAAGCACGATGTCCATTTACATTTAAATTATTGTCATACAAAAATATTGCGGGAAGGTACAACATCAACCCTTAAAACATATGTCTCAGCATCACCAGCAGATTTGCATAATTTAGAAAGTGCAGGATGGTTAATAAACGATCCATAGGATAGTAAACGATTCATAGGATAGAACAATTGCAGAGTACAAGCGATTTACTGCATGCATACCTCTAGAAACGCTTATGGGCTACTTTGAGGACATGAGACAGATTATTATGAACGCCAAACAGGAACTCATTCTGGTGCGAAGTGCGACAGACAATAACTCATATGTTCAAGGAACTCAATAGGAGAATATGATCACAATCAGCAAGATAATATGGATAATATGGAAAATTCCTCACATCAGTGTATCAGATGAGGAGCGTTTGAAGCTTGTAAAAGTCCTGAATTCAGGTACATTTCTGTCACTGACATTTCACTTGTAGGAGGTTTTCAAGTACCTAGTGTTACCAACTGCGAGCGGACAGACATGGGCTATTAAAACCTCCACCCAATTAGAGACACCTAGATTCATCATGCTTGTGTTTCAGACTGATAGAAGGGGTAATATAGTAAATGATTCCACTGTGTTCGACAGCTGCAAGTTAACTAAAGCCGAAGTCTATCTCAATAATTCGGAATTCTTCCCATATGACAATCTACATCTGCAGTGGAATCAAAATGTATACAGTCTAACGTATGACATGTATGCAAGGTTTCGTGCTTCTTACTATGAAATTGCCGAAGGAGAGGGAGGAGGGTGTCTACTCAGTCCATGTAAGTTCGAGGAGCTTTCACCACTCATCGTAACAGACTGCTCGAAACAGAATGAGATAATTAAGTCTGGACCTATAGATGTGCGAATTGAATTTGAATCATCGAGAAATTTCCCAGAACACACTGCAGCGTATGCTCTAGCTCTACATGACTGTGTCATCAACTACTGATCGTTCACAGGTGTTGTACAACGAGCTGTATAAATGAATAGGTGCTGCACCGTACGTAGAGCATTTCACGATGACGTCTCAAGGTGTGAACATCATTGCGGACGCTCAGGGTTTCTATTATGGTGAGCATAGACAGTTCGTATTTAAAGATGTTGCATTTGTAGTGTACACACAATATGCTGGAATAATAGAGACATTCTCAACAAACATTGTATCACCAAGATCTTTCAGGCATGTGAGGTGTGCTAAGACATGGAAGAGAGCAAAGTGGTTAACACATTTCTACCATGGAATTCACTGGGATGATCCTGGCATACCCTATAAAGGTATGATGACTGCGTTTAAATTATTCGATCACGCAGATACCATCATCTACGTGAAGGGGAAGGAGAAGATCTCATGGATGCGTCGAATCTTTAAATTTGCTTCTATTCATGACCTGGAATTCTACAGGTGTCCTTCTCTCCATCAACTCAAGAACATGTATCAAAGAAGTGCTGCTGTATCTGCTCATGAAAATGGAAAATTGCTTTTAAGTTGGATGAGAAATAAATGAATTTTTTCCCTAACAATCCTTGTATACTTTTTTTTGAGGCCTATGTCTTTAGCATGTAAGTTTATCCGTGATACTGTACCTGCTTCCATCTGTACCTGCATTCCACTGAAACTGTGTGTGACTCACTTACCACAGCCTTGCGCACTGTCACCTGGTAAGTAGCGCTACCTTTGCTATTAATAGGTACGCTTACACATTCCAAGCCCACTGCCTCCAGTGAATTCTCTGAAAATGTGTTTGCTAAAGGCGCTACATCTTGTAGATGCGAGTGCGTGCAGTGCAGATGTGGCTGCAGAATGTTCACAGATAGGTTTCAGCAAAAAAATAACGATTTGGTTTTTTTAATAAGAACAGTGATGCAGGGTAACGAATTTTTTCCCTTTATTCATTTCAATTCAATTCTCGAGATTACAATTTAGTTCATAAGGTGCAATATAAATATAGTTCTTGAGATACAGTTCAGTTAAATGCTGAGATATTTTTAACTTATTATTACTAGAATCCAATACATGTTGGAGACTCCTCGAAGGGAATGTCAGCTACGGAGGCATACTTAAAACTAAAGCAGAGGTATAGACTAACTAACACGCTAAATACTATTACTAATGAAATTCCATCCAAGCAGACTATACTGAACCAAGCTGCTCTGTGAATTAATGTTATCCTACTTAACTAAATGGCTCTAATTTTTTTTTGAAGTAGACATTTTGCGTGAAATAATTAATTAATTGAGTGACTCCAACTTAACGAGACAAGTTATATACAGGTTGTTACAAAAAGCTACGGCCAAACTTTCAGGAAACATTCCACACACACAAATAAAGAAAAGATGTTACGTGGACATGTGTCCGGAAACGCTTAATTTACATGTTAGAGCTCATTTTAGTTTCTTCCACCTACGCTCAATGGAGCACGTTATCATGATTTCATACGGGATACTCTACCTGTGCTGCTAGAAAATGTGCCTTTACAAGTACGACACAACATGTGGTTCATGCACGATGGAGCTCTTGCACATTTCAGTCGAAGTGTTCGTACACTTCTCAACAACAGATTCGGTGACCGATGGGTTGGTAGAGGCGGACCAATTCCATGGCCTCCACGCTCTCCTGACCTCAACCCTCTTGACTATCATTTATGGGCGCATTTGAAAGCTCTTGTCTACGCAATCCCGGTACCAAATGTAGAAACTCTTCGTGCTCGTATTGTGGACGGCTGTGATACAATGCGCCATTCTCTAGGGCTGCATCAGCGCATCGGGGATTCCATGCGACGGAGGGTGGATGCATGTATCCTCGCTAACGGAGGACATTTTGAACATTTCCTGTAACAAAGTGTTTGAAGTCACGCCGGTACATTCTGTTGCTGTGTGTTTCCATTCCATGATTAATGTGACCCCGGCGGGTCAGGGATTTTCTCTGCCTCGTGATGACTGGGTGTTGTGTGATGTCCTTAGGTTAGTTAGGTTTAAGTAGTTCTAAGTTCTAGGGGACTGAAGACCATAGATTATAAGTCCCATGGTGCTCAGAGCCATTTGAGCCTAACATGGAAAGTAAGCGTTTCCAGACACATGTTCACATAACATATTTTCTTTATTTGTGTGTGAGGAATGTTTCCTGAAAGTTTGGCCGTACCTTTTTGTAACACCCTATATATATATATATATATATATATATATATATATATATATCATGGTGCTTATATATATAAGGAAATAATTTTTGTATTTATTTATTTATTTCAGCATATGGTGCTTATAAAACTAGATGTATTTACACATTCATACATATTTTCACTCACACACAGTCATACATATTTTTACACTCTCACATACGCACGGACACCCACACCACACACACAAACAATAATTACACTATAATAAAAGAGCCATACTATTTGATACATAAACCCCCACCCCATCCACACACTCATTCTCTCTCTATCTCTCAATCAGAGTCCCCCACCCCTACTTTCGCTTCAAGCAAATAGTGTGAGTATGGGAGGATTTCCACCCCATCCTCACAAATGACTCTTTTATCGTCATGAGGATACAATCCGATTCATTCTGGAATCTGACTTCGGATTGCCGTACAGTGTACACTTCGTGACCTCACGATCGATTACTAGTTTTCTGAATGATGTGTGGAGGAGCGCCTTGAACGCTGCGATCATACAGGCACTGCAAATAGTCTTCAACCATGAGAGCGCGAGATGCCGCACATCTAAAACCCTTTGCCCTTGTCTATTGTACAATACGCATACATTTTAGACCTCAATCCCAGAAACTCTACAATCGGTAAACCATTCGCCTCGTCTTTCATGAGGCCGATAACCTTCTTGTTCTTAGGAACAATACTGCATGTGTTAGCGACCTCATAAGAAGAAGACGTGTCGAATTCTTTACGGTGACACCAAATTACTTCATATGGATCGCAGTTCTTGATCCAGTAGATAAAGCTGTCTGTATCCATATAAAGCAACTTTGGTTCTACGAAATGAGGTCTTACAAACTCGTAGTGGAAGCGGTACATGTAGAATTTGGAGATATCCAGTATGCACATCCCCAAATAAATATGCTTCATAAACTCTACTGCAGCCTTCGACATCTCCACAGCAACAAAGTTTTCATTGAAGATGGTGGCACAATTAAAATTTGGCCTGGCGATACACTTTCTCACGCCATAACGCCCTTCTCATGTGGTTCTAATCAAAATATCGCGTTCATATCTTACATTCTGCATAGTTTTCCCGAAAATGGAATCGTTCACTAATTTATAAAAACTGTTTTTCAAAATCGTTACTCGCGACTGCCCTCTTTTCGGTATTTAGTTCAATATAATCTTTCAACCAGGGGTTTGCTTGAAGGAGATAGCACGGGCGATTCTAACAAGCTTCAGCCTTAAGGTGAGTCACTGCTGGAGATTACGATAATGAATAATATACCTCTGCTTATCTCCAACAGTAGCCAACAGTATAGGGATGGTGTTTCCTAGTGGAATTTGTCGCTCTAGACATAACGGCAAGTCGCTTGTCTCTCCATGCAAATTATGAGGATATGTGATGTCTGCCTCTAGCACATATCCTACATCAGAGTTGGCCGCAAGACCCATTATTTTTCCATGAGATAAATATTCAATTCGACTTCAGGCACCCATCAAAACCCACCAACCGGCAGTGGCTGCATCACGGCATGCCTGCATAAGTTGTTCACATCTAGATACATAATGTAACTCAAATCAAGGGATGCGTTAAACCCGACACCCATCCGCAGGTTATTTGCCTTGGCATGCCTGTGGTTGCATTGACAAAGTCCCCCACAGATCCCGCGCTCAAAAAATAGAAGCATTGCAGCATCAGTGAAAAGTTCGAAGCTGCACCTCGTTTTTTTTTAGCATAAAGTACCAGGACAACCCAGGTGGCGTGTAATAAACGGTGGGGTCCAGAGAGTATGTGGCCATACATACACTCCGGAACTTTTCGGAAACATCTGCAAGGAAATGGACGTCTGTGTCCATGTATAGTCCTGCATAGACTCCCAAATTGGGGATGTTGAATTTCTGCCAGACATTCAAGGTATGCTCATAATCTGCTGTAGTCACAACATCTCCTGTGAGAGTACTGGTAAATGCGGATCTGTCGGGAAACCTGGTTTCATTGAGTTTTGCCATACTATCAACATACTCGTATGGGAAAACTCCTTTCCTAGTCGCAAATTGGAACTGTTCCTCATCAGGAAATGCAGATCGAGTGGTATGCAATTCATTCTGAGGTAGAGTTTCAATCAGTTTCTGGAGTGAAGTCTGCATAAATCTTAAAGAGTCAAGGAAGCGGAGAGTAATTTTTTGTGCCATTCGTTTTGAAAAAGAAATGTACTTCTCAACACTTTCAGGCAGAACAGTGACCTGTCCATTCTTCATACCGAAATTAGCCAAGTTGTCAGTGAGAAAATGAGGGTCATACTCACTCACATTATGAAAAAAGACAGGTATCTGCCATGGTAAAACTGCATGCGTTATGAGATGCACCGCGAAACTTTCCCGTAAGATGGCAATGATCTCTAAGGGGAGTTTCCTCTTTTCTATCTAACAGCAGCCCATAAATATAACAATTAACCGCCTTATCATACAAATCATCATCTTCCTTTGATTTGGTCATGGGAATGTTGGTGCTGTAGAGCTTATCAACTTCCCACGAAAGTTTTTCAAGCTCAGTGAGGAGCCAAACCACAGGGTCGTCCCCGACATAAGACTCGTAGCAGTTAAGTTTAGAATCATATCCACATAAGTGGTGTGTGTACTGTAAGACCTTCGGTACACACACCATCAGATTATTTGACTTGTCGCTCTAGCGAAGTAGGCGAGTGTCAGCAATATGTCTCGTGGTCTTATCGTGGCGTGTTTATCTTCTGCCGTAAGGTCAGACGATAGAAATACCACTTGCACGCTTAGAGCAGCAGATTGATGGTGACCAACTTTAAACAGAACTTGATTAATTTTCACACACATTTATTAAAATAATAACAAGCCTAAAAACTACTTAACTTGGTTCTGGATGCTATTTACAAATGACAATCTGAAGTTCCTTTTGTCTTGGTACGTTAATCGTATTCTCACGTATCTCTGATACTTGACAAAGTGTCTATACATTTCTCTTCATGGCTATGTACAGGAATATGATAATCTTATTAGGCACAGACTGAAACTTGACTATAGACTGATGCAGACTAATGCAGACTGGCTGATCGGAGGTCTGTACACTCGTTATAATACCTCGAGCGTTCAGGTATCACTGCGCGAGTGTGATCCGCGAGGAGAAAAGGTTCTACGTTAGCAGCAATCTCATTGGCTGCGTTACATATTAATACGCGGATCGGCGGAAGCAGAATTTGGTCCGTCTTTATGGCAGCGCCATCTCGTAGAGCGGAGACGGACGAGCGCTGCGCCTGCGCCGTTGTGCTTAGCGGGGCGCGCTCTAGTGGGAAAGTTGTGTACGCGTTGACTAAGCGTACCTATGTACACAACAACATACAACCTGGAACGCTGCCGCATAAGGTACGTGTTTTTGTGTGAAGGTTGTATGTGAGGCTAAGGGGTTCCCTTCACAGCAAGTAATAAGAGCCAGCAGGCATTCAAAGTTGGCGTACACTACAAAAGGACATCGCTGCTGGTGGTGAGCATTTTGAAATTTAATGAAGTTATTTTCCTCTGTGGGCATAATAACACGTACCGGGTCCTTGGAAGCACAATCTAATAGATGAATTGCTAATAACTCTTCTGATGAAAAATAGGGTTGGGTTGTTTGGGAAGGAGACCAGACAGCGAGGTCATCGGTCTCATCGGATTGGGGAAGGACTGGGAAGGAAGTCGGCCGTGCCCTTTCAAAGGAACCATGCCGGCATTTGCCTGGAGCGATTTAGGCAAATCATGGAAAACCTAAATCAGAATGGCCGGGCGCGGGATTGAACCGCCGTCCTCCCGAATGCGAGTCCAGTGTTTAACCACCTCGCTCGGTGATGAAAAATAGTTCAGACACCTTAAACAAGTATGTTTTATATGATGATCAGTTGATAGTTGGGAGGAAAGGAGTTGGGACATGTCTTTGATCCAAACATAGTGATAATTATCACCTTCAGAGAAGAGCAGCATGTTTACATGCAGCTCCCGCTCACCAGCAAATTTTGAGAAATGGAGGGGGCCGACAACGGTGTGCTTGTCTTGGTCATCTGACTTCCTTTTCTTCTCCAGGCCATAAACGTGAACCGATATGCTGGTATTCTGCGCCTCAAATTCAGGTATGTCCTGGATCTTGATGGGGACCTCTATACCATCAGAGTTATAATATGTCTTAATATCATGCTCTTTGTAACTGTTAGGACGCTGCGGATTATCTGTTTGTTTGTACTTTCTCTCGCAAGCCAGGATTGGGCATGCAAAACAAGCTTGATCCTTTCTATTTTCGACATTAATGCACGCCTTCTTGTTAGCTATATCTGTAGGGACCTTGATATAGCTAGACCCTCCATTTACTGGATTATAGACATGTATATGGATGTCAAGGTGTGGTATATTGCTGAGCGCTTTAGCGGATTCACGAACTTCCATCTCGGAAAACCGGGCCATAATAGCACTCAAGGTGGATTCATGAAAACACTCAGCAATGGAAGTGCTCCGAGAAATAACGCCATTATCACCCCATATATAGTGCAGAGTTGTAGCCTCTGCATCATCTGGATGTTTGGGTGGGGGGGGGGGGGTGATTCAGCTCACAGTATATTACTAAGCTGCATATAATGGTGTTAAATCTCGGATCGTCTAGGACTTTGAGGAGCTCGGTCTCCAAGACAAGCTTCTAAAATTCCGACCGGGTCGCGATACCTCCCTCCCGGATTCTCAGTCCTTGTGAATGAGTTACGCCCCTCAAAAGCCCTAGCAACTGCTGAGTATTCTAGAGGGGTCATTATACCATTATTCTGATGTCTTACACTATCAATAGGACAGGGGAGAGCACTACCGCTAGCCATAGAATAATCAATATTACTATTACTACTACTACAACTAGGAGTCCATCCCATTGATGACAGGGCTGGTGTGGGTGCGTCAGCTGTAGGGAGGGGTACACACACCTTTCACTGATGGTGGGGGTGAACTGTCTGAGGAGGTGGAGGCAGTGATGATCGGTGGGAACAACCGGGCTGTGGCGATGGTTCCCGGAGTCTGATGTCCCCATTACCAACTGGTGAAGTGGGAGAAAGATGCCCTTCTTCTTGTTCTGCTGGCTGAGTTGCCCATGGGCATCAAGGGTCTTGGGGCAGTGCGGGGAAAGGTGCTGCTGCCGCCTCTCACGCAGCTGTGATCGGCGCTATACACGGCACTGCGTGTCTCTGTGGTGTATGGTCAATTCCCGCCCCCGCAACTACCGTTCTGTGTACATGATGTACTTCGTGTGATATGCCTGTAACATGAATATAAAAAATAAGTTTAATGTTGTAGATCTAAAACAATAAATAATAAGACTTAATAATGGTAATTATTTGCTGTAATGATGAAGTTCAACAATATTCACCATCTCTACTCTGGCTCCACGGCTTGAGCAACTCATCAGCACATTCAGTGAGGTCTTCCACCCACTCTGGTATCTCCTCCGCCTCATCTAATAGGGTCATACACTTGCGCCTTTCGGATTCTTCTTCATCCGCAACGGCCGCCATTTCATGAACCCAATCAGGAATGTCACCCCCGGCATGCTCTGCTTGCATGACACGCTCAGCGACTCCCTCCCTTTGCATAGAATCATCTAGAAAGACAAGAAAAGAATCTGTCTCAGACAGCTCAATCTAGGCACTTCGAAAACCAATATATACTACACGAAATTATTTTATCTAAGAACTACGTTTTACAAATGTTCTTACTTTCACACTGTGCTCCAACCCTCTGGACCTCTAACTGATGGGCTAGCCCAGCCAACATGCAAGGGATGAATTCTTGAAAAACGGGAAAGACTGAGTATAATATAATATCCAGTATGGAAAAAAATCTATGTAGCACACATGCGCGCGCGCGCGCGCACACACACACACACACACACACACACACACACACACAAAGTCTGTTAAAGGGCGCAGCAGTTTGTGGACTGTGGCCGAAACAGATACTTGACAAGAACAGAAAACACATAACACACACAGAATCCGTTAAAGGGTGCAGAAGTTTGTGGACTGTGGCCGAAACAAATATCTGACAAAGACAGAAAACACATAACACAGACACAAGATCCATTAAAGGGTGCAGCAGTTTGTGGACTGTGGCCGAAACAGATATCTGACAAAGACAGAAAACACATAACACAGACACATAATCTGTTAAAGAGCGCAGCAGTTTGTGGACTATGGCCAAAACAGATATTTGACAAACATAGAAAACACATAACACAGACTCAGAATCCATTAAAGGGTGCAACAGTCTGTGGACTGTGGCTCAAACAGATATTTGACAAACACAGGAAACATGTAACAGAGACACAGAATCCGTTAAAGGGCGCAGCAGTCTGTGAACTGCGGTCCAAAACAGATATAACACAGAGACACTGAACACACACACAATCCGTTAAAGGGCGCAGCAGTCTGCGTTGACTGCGGTCCAAAACAGATATAACACAGAACATAGAACACAGAGACAATTTGTTTAGGGATGCAGCAGTCTGTGGTGACTGCAGTCCAAAACGGATGTAACACAGAGACACTGAACACACACACAATCCGTTAAAGGACGCAGCAGTCTGTGTTGACTGTGGCCTACACAGATATTTCACAGACACAGAATCTGTTAAAGGGCGCAGCAGTCTGTGTTGACTGCGGTCCAAAACAGATATAACACAGAGAAACTGAACACACACACACAATCCATTAAAGGGCGCAGCAGTCTGTGTTAACTGTGGCCAAAACAGATATTTCACAGACACAGAATCTGTTAAAGGGCGCAGCAGCCTGTCGGCTGTGGCCCAAACAGATATTTGAACACAGAAAAGCCATAACACAAAGACAATCCGTTAAAGGACACAACACACTGTGGACTGTGACTCAAACGGATATCTGAACACCGAAAAAGTACTTACTAGATAATTGATCTTCATCTCCTCGATGGCGCTTGTCGCTGCTGCTGCTTTCGTTGCTGCTGCTGTTAGTACGCTTCATGATGATGATGAAAGTACAAACGATTGACCGCTGAGAAAGTAGTAGAAATACAGAAGCAGAATGATAGCGAGTTCGATTGTGGCTTTGCTTATATACATTACTGGCCATTATGATTATTACACCACGAAGATGACTGCTACAGACGCGAAATTTAACCGACAGGAAGAAGATGCTATGATATGCAAATGATTAGCTTATCAGAGCATTCACACAAGGCTGGCGCCGGTGGTGACACCTACAACGTACTGACATGAGGGAAGTTTCCAACCGATTTCTCATACGCAAACAGCAGTTGACCGGCGTTGCCTGGTGAAACGTTGTTGTGATGCCTCGTGTAAGGAGGAGAAATGCGTATCATCACGTTTCCGACATTGATAAAGGTCAGATTGTAGCCTATCGCGATTGCGGATTATCGTATCGCGACGTTGCTGCTCGGGTTGGTCGAGATCCAATTACTGTCAACAGAATATAGAATCGGTGGGTTCAGGAGGGTAATACGGAACGCTGTGCTGGATCCCAACGGCCTCGTATCACTAGAAGCCGAGATGACAGGCATCTTATCCGCATGGGTGTAACGGATCGTACAGCCACGTCTCGATACCTGAGTTAACAGATGGGGACGTTTGTAAGACAACAACCATCTGCACGAACAGTTCGACGACGTTTGCAGCAGCATGGACTATCAGCTCGGAGACCATGGCTGCGGTTACCCTTGACGCTGCATCACAGACAGGAGCGCCTGCGATGGTGTACTCAACGACGAACCTGGATGCACGAATGGCAAAACGCCATTTTTTCGAATGAATCCAGCTTCTGTTTACAGCATCATGATGGTTGCATCCGTGTTTGGTGACATCGCGGTAACACAAATTGGAAGCGTGTATTCGTCATTGCCATACTGGCGTATCACCCGGCGTGATGGTATGGGGTACCATTGGTTACACGTCTCGGTCACCTCTTGTTCGCATTGACGGCACTTTCAACAGTGGACGTTACATTTCAGATGTGTTACGACCCGCGGCTCTACCCTTCATTCGATCCCTGCGAAACCCTACATTTCAGCAGGATAATGCACGACCGCATGTTGCAGGTCCTGTACGAGCCTTTCTGAATACAGAAAATGTTCGACTGCTCTCCTGGCAAGCACATTCTCCAGATCTCTCACCAATTAAAAACGTCTGGTCAATGGTGGCCGAGCAACTGGCTCGTCACAATATGCCAGTCACTACTCTTGATGAACTGTGGTATCGTGTTGAAGCTGCATGGGCAGCTGTACCTGTACACGCTGTAAGCGTATTGTCGTATCGCTGGCTTAGTTGTGGAGTATCTTTGCGGGCAGCCGTGTCTGTAGAGAGTCGAGCACGGAACACGAAACAGTTACGTTGTGTAGTGTGTAGCGCTGCATGTGAGAAGCATTCTTAGTATTCAGGTTGTAGTGTTGCTACAAGTGCTATTACAGTAAAGTGATGAAATGTGGAAGTAATTCACAGGAAAGTGCGACAAGAAGTAATTGAAAATGAGCAGTGCCGTCAATAACGTATTTATGTATCCTCTCGTTGCGTGTCACACAGCATCGATCATCCGCGCCGTGTTCGGTCTCCCGAAATGAACTAATGTGAATCAGTAAAAATTAGTTACCATAAAAGAGTGCAGTCAAGTGCCAGTGTCTTGTAGCGAGCGTGAGGACGTGCGTTTGGTCATCGCGTTCCGCATTTATCAACAATCATCCGCGCCGCGACGGTTACGCGCGCGCTCGTACGAGTGAGAACTGAGAACTGAAAAATTAACTTTACGAACAGTGTTATATCATTACTAGTGACAAGGTGGACTATTACCAGATATCTGTATATGTGGCGAGCGTAAGAACTTTAGTTCGATCATTCGGCTTCCGCATCATCAACAATCACCCACGTCGTGTCGGTTACGTGTACGCTCGTCCGAATGATATTTTGGACTCTTAATCATCAAGATTGTTAATTTGGATAAAAATTTACGATTTAGAGTGTAAACAGTGCAACCTGTGGTTTCCATATCGTCTCAGAATATAGATGTTCATACCAGACATAGGACAGTGTTGTGTTTTAACGTTGAGTGGCTCCCCTAAACCCGCTTGCATATTTCGATAGATAATTTCAGGCAAGCCAACAGCAGTGTGGAGCAGGACAGTACGACTGCCGCGGGATTACCAACTATGTGGTGTAGACAGGGCGCACGGTCAAGAAAAGCAGAAACGACAAGCAGTTTAAGGGTCCCGCCCCCTGCCATTCGTACTCCCGGGCGTGTTACAACGCCATCCAAGCTCTGTTTGATTCAATGCCCAGGCGTATCAAGGCCGTTATTACGGCCAGAGGTGGTTGTTCTGGGTACTGATTTCTCAGGATCTATGCACCCAAATTGCGTGAAAATGTAATCACATGTCAGTTCTGGTATAATATATTTGTCCAATATATACCCGTTCATCATCTGCATTTCTTCTTGGTGTAGCAATTTTAATGGCCGCCAGTAGTGTAGCCTCTATGACATGGAATCACGTCACTGATGCCGTAGCCAATAGGAGCGCAGCAAGCATTCTAGGGGGGGGGGGGGGGTGCTACATCATGAATGATGACTGTGCTCGTAGTGGGAAAACCCCAAACTTCTCATTTGATCATTGAATCTCCAAGTGATACATTCAGTTATCGAATATCATTAAAATTGGATTGGAAATAAGTACTTGGATAATTCATACGTTAGATGTGTGATGTGTCACATGTGTCCCGTTAGAATCGTTAGCATATTTCTAGAAGACAATCTGTGACGTTGGTATGCAGACGTGGGGTAGAGGCCATGACGTCAGGATTCACGCACTCGCGGGCTGTACACGTGGCGCGTGAACAGTTAGAATCGTATATGAGAGAAAGCATTGTAGCATCTCTCTCTCAGCACATGACTGCAGGTAGGGAGGGGGTGACGGAACTTTCACATACTGCTAACGACCATCTTGGATTCTTTAATGGGAGCACGCTCTAGTGACAGTACTGTGCACCAGGTCACTTTGGCCTCGTGGCGAACACACTGTTTCCCGCCATCTTGGATAATGGTACTCGCGTTATCAGCTGACATCATGTCTGTCATCTTGGACGACTGTGCCCTGTGCTGGTGGTTGTGTGTACTAGGTCAGCTGGAGGCCGGACCTCGTGGTGAACACACTGGATGGCTGTACTGCATGAAATTGTTTAAATAAAGACTGATGCATGCAAAATAATAAAGACTTATGTACAGCACTGGTCGAGTCCTTTTCCTGTGAATCCCTAGGAGGAGGTGGCGGTTGAGTGACCTAGGTTAGTCGAGGTAGCCCAAGTGACCTTATTCCCACCAAAATACGACATCTTGAATGACGCCATGGCTGTCATCTTGGATGATGTCATGTGCTGTTGCCAAGTCTACACGCCACCATCTTGGATAACGTCATCGCCGCCATCTTGGATACATCTGGCAACAATGCAGAATGGCTCAGAATGCAGGTTGCCCCAATGCTTATGGTCTGACACTACACATTTGGCGGCAACAGTTATCTCCGCAGGCGCGTTTAACCTTAATTGTGTACAAAAGTCAACCATACAACTGCAGATGCTGGAACTGCAGACGCTGAAGCAGATGCTTCCAAAGCACTATCCTCTCACCCAAAAGCCTCTCACGGTCTGTTTTAGGTCTGACAGATCGTCGTGACTATAAGCAGCACCTATTTCCGAAGGCCTGTATTCTGACGTGAGAGCCAAATATGACCCAGAATAATGCTACGATATGCGAGTCGACTTCCTCAGCAGTGTTCAGACACACAGCGTTGCAAAGCTATTTATTCCTGATCGTTCTACAAGCTGAAGTTTTTAATCGACACTGTGTCGGATGTCAGCACATTGCCTGTTAGTGCCTTCCTTGACTCCAAACGCACTGATGCAACTCCCTTGAACGTGGTCAACGACTCTGCTATGAAAACGTACGAATTAAAAACAATGGTGTTTGCCATCGGGGGGTGGGGGGGTGGGAGGGAGGTGGGGGGGATGTAGGCTTTATATACCTTCACTGATTCAACATTAACCAATAGAAATAGACTATTCTGAGGAAAGATGAAAACTTTCATCTATATCTTTGGACGCATTGGTTCACACACAAACCGGGAGTAGCCACTTGAAGAGACAAGAAATTTGTCTGAAGTTTCCCAGCCAAAGGAATGCCGCAATTTGACGCTTTGTTTGGGGTATGAGAAAAACGGGCAGTCCCTCTGTCGGCAGGCACGTGCGTCCATTAGGACCGGTATCGGCATGCGCGGGGGTTGGCTGTGAGGCCTCCGAAAACAGTTTCCCTGTGGTGGGCTGTGAGGTACCCGACAGGGGTTTTCTCTGTGTACGGTTGGCACGGCTTACTGGTAGTTGGGAGCTCCAACGTCAGGCGCGTAATGGGGCCCCTTAGGGAAATGGCAGCAAGAGAGGGGAAGAAAACCAATGTGCACTCCGTGTGCATACCGGGGGGAGTCATTCCAGATGTGGAAAGGGTCTTTCCGGATGCCATGAAGGGTACAGGGTGCACCCATCTGCAGGTGGTCGCTCGTGTCGGCACCAATGATGTGTGTCGGTATGGATGGGAGGAAATCCTCTCTGGCTTCCGGCGGCTATCTGATCTGGTGAAGACTGCCAGTCTCGCTAGCGGGATGAAAGCAGAGCTCACCATCTGCAACATCGTCGACAGGACTGACTGCGGACCTTTGGTACAGAGCCGAGTGGAGGGTCTGAATCAGAGGCTGAGACGGTTCTGCGACCATGTGGGCTGCAGATTCCTCGACTTGCGCCATAGGGTGGTGGGGTTTCGGGTTCCGCTGGATAGGTCAGGAGTCCACTACACGCAACATGCGGCTACACGGGTAGCAGGGGATGTGTGGCGTGGGCTGGGCGGTTTTTTTAGGTTAGATGGCCTTGGGCAAGTACAGAAAGGGCAACAGCCTCAACGGGAGCGGGGCAAAGTCAGGACATGCGGGGACCAAGCAGCAATCGGTATTGTAATTGTCAACTGTCGAAGCTGCGTTGGTAAAGTACCAGAACTTCAAGCGCTGATAGAAAGCGCCGAAGCTGAAATCGTTATAGGTACAGAAAGCTGGCTTAAGCCAGAGATAAATTCTGCCGAAATTTTTACAAAGGCGCAGACGGTGTTTAGAAAGGATAGATTGCATGCAACCGGTGGTGGAGTGTTCGTCGCTGTTAGTAGTAGTTTATCCTGTAGTGAAGTAGAAGTGGATAGTTCCTGTGAATTATTATGGGTGGAGGTTACACTCAACAACCGAGCTAGGTTAATAATTGGCTCCTTTTACCGACCTCCCGACTCAGCAGCATTAGTGGCAGAACAACTGAGAGAAAATTTGGAATATATTTCACATAAATTTTCTCAGCATGTTATAGTCTTAGGTGGAGATTTCAATTTATCAGATATAGACTGGGACACTCAGATGTTTAGGACGGGTGGTAGGGACAGAGCGTCGAGTGACATTATACTGAGTGCACTATCCGAAAATTACCTCGAGCAATTAAACAGAGAACCGACTCGTGGAGATAACATCTTGGACCTACTGATAACAAACAGACCCGAACTTTTCGACTCTTTAAGTGCAGAACAGGGAATCAGTGATCATAAGGCCGTTGCAGCATCCCTGAATATGGAAGTTAATAGGAATATAAAAAAAGGGAGGAAGGTTTATCTGTTTAGCAAGAGTAATAGAAGGCAGATTTCAGACTACCTAACAGATCAAAATGAAAATTTCTGTTCCGACACTGACAATGTTGAGTGTTTATGGAAAAAGTTCATGGCAATCATAAAATGCGTTTTAGACAGGTACGTACCAAGTAAAACTGTGAGGGACGGGAAAAACCCACCGTGGTACAACAACAAAGTTAAGAAACTACTGCGAAAGCAAAGAGAGCTTCACTGCAAATTTAAACACAGCGAAAACCTCTCATACAAACAGAAGCTAAACGATGTCAAAATTAGCGTATGGAGGGCTATGCGTGAAGCGTTCAGTGAATTCGAAAGTAAAATTCTATGTACCGACTTGACAGAAAATCCTAGGAAGTTCTGGTCTTACGTTAAATCAGTAAGTGGCTCGAAACAACATATCCAGACACTCCGGGATGATGATGGCATTGAAACAGAGGATGACACGCGTAAAGCTGAAATACTAAACACCTTTTTCCAAAGCTGTTTCACAGAGGAAGACCGCACTGCAGTTCCTTCTCTAAATCCTCGCACAAACGAAAAAATGGCTGACATCGAAATAAGTGTCCAAGGAATAGAAAAGCAACTGGAATCACTCAATAGAGGAAAGTCCACTGGACCTGACGGGATACCAATTCGATTCTACACAGAGTCAGCGAAAGAACTTGCCCCCCTTCTAACAGCCGTGTACCGCAAGTCTCTAGAGGAACGGAGGGTTCCAAATGATTGGAAAAGAGCACAGGTAGTCCCAGTCTTCAAGAAGGGTCGTCGAGCAGATGCGCAAAACTATAGACCTATATCTCTGACGTCGATCTGTTGTAGAATTTTAGAACATGTTTTTTGCTCGCGTATCATGTCGTTTTTGGAAACCCAGAATCTGCTATGTAGGAATCAACATGGATTCCGGAAACAGCGATCGTGTGAGACCCAACTCGCTTTATTTGTTCATGAGACCCAGAAAATATTAGATACAGGCTCCCAGGTAGATGCTATTTTTCTTGACTTCCGGAAGGCGTTCGATACAGTTCCGCACTGTCGCCTGATAAACAAAGTAAGAGCCTACGGAATATCAGACCAGCTGTGTGGCTGGATTGAAGAGTTTTTAGCAAACAGAACACAGCATGTTGTTCTCAATGGAGAGACATCTACAGACGTTAAAGTAACCTCTGGCATGCCACAGGGGAGTGTTATGGGACCATTGTTTTCACGATATATATAAATGACCTAGTAGATAGTGTCAGAAGTTCCATGCGGCTTTTCGCGGATGATGCTGTAGTATACGGAGAAGTTGCAGCATTAGAAAATTGCAGCGAAATGCAGGAATATCTGCAGCGGATAGGCACTTGGTGCAGGGAGTGGCAACTGTCCCTTAACATAGACAAATATGATGTATTACGAATACATAGAAAGAAGGATCCTTTATTGTATAATTATATGATAGCGGAACAAACACTGGTAGCAGTTACTTCTGTAAAATATCTGGGAGTATGCGTGCGGAACGATTTGAAGTGGAATGATCATATAAAATTAATTGTTGGTAAGGCGGGTACCAGGTTGAGATTCATTGGGAGAGTGCTTAGAAAATGTAGTCCATCAACAAAGGAGGTGGCTTACAAAACACTCGTTCGACCTATACTTGAGTATTGCTCATCAGTGTGGGATCCGTACCAGATCGGTTTGACGGAGGAGATAGAGAAGATCCAAAGAAGAGCGGCGCGTTTCGTCACAGGGTTACTTGGTAACCGTGATAGCGTTACGGAGATGTTTAATAAACTCAAGTGGCAGACTCTGCAAGAGAGGCGCTCTGCATCGCGGTGTAGATTGCTCGCCAGGTTTCGAGAGGGTGCGTTTCTGGATGAGGTATCGAATATATTGCTTCCCCCTACTTATACCTCCCGAGGAGATCACGAATGTAAAATTAGAGAGATTAGAGCGCGCACGGAGGCTTTCAGACAGTCGTTCTTCCCGCGAACCATACGCGACTGGAACAGGAAAGGGAGGTAATGACAGTGGCACGTAAAGTGCCCTCCGCCACACACCGTTCGGTGGCTTGCGGAGTATAAATGTAGATGTAGATGTAGGTGGACTGCCACCCTGCACATGCACAGTCTCGTGGTAGCTCAGCATGGCGACACTAGAGGTGTGTGCTGGCATGTACATGTATTAGCCTGTAGACTTCCACAGTGAATGGATGTGTAGGCGTTTGGTACTGTACCCAGCATCTGTCAACGTCCGGCCAGTAGACGCAGCCTGACCTCCGTGGCACGCAGCCAGGTGCATTGGTGCCCAGATGACAGACACAAGTGCGGGTGACCCGAATCAGTGGCTAATATACGACACTTCATTCCATTCCTCGGTGCTTACAGTTACTACATCATGAGAAGTGGGGCAGGGTGGTGCAGAGGTGAGCTGTGATCAACTGGGGGAGCCCTGTCTCCTGCAAACTGATTAAAAAAGGAATATGCAGATTGAATTGAACAATATATTATTATTAACATTGATCTGAATTTCATGTCACGAGGTCCTTCTTCTTTATCCTGCCAATTTTTTGTGAGATGGGTGAGGACAGATGGGGCTATGGGTGGGGGCTGGAAATGTCTCTAGTGGTGGCACTGTACACTAGCTCAGTCGATCCCTGCACATCAAGGTGAGAACACACACATAAATTTTCCAACAAGACAAAACCTCCAATTTGCAACAGTGTAATAACGTAATTGGGACCTGTAGTTGCTGGACAGGGTAATATTTGCATCTTCCACACCAACAGCTCTGCACAGACTGAAAGATTTTCCTACCGAATTTTTCTGAGGAGGGAAGGAGAGGGGAAGGCTGGGGAATTTTCCAGCAGGGGTACAAGTGGCTCAGAACTGCACAAATGTCCCTTTCCCCAGAGGGGTGGAAGTGGTGGAGGGAGAGAGGGAGGGATGGAGGGTTTCTCAGAAGGTCATAAATTATACCCCCAGGGGGGTCATAAATCAATTAGCACAGCAGTAGGTTAAGGGAGCCCTGAGGTGAGGAAGGGTGTGAGCTACATGAAAAGCCACTGAGCAGAGCAATAGTTTAATGTCATAAATCAATCGGCTATCACAATTTAATTAATTAGCATATCAATTTGATATTAAAAGAGCTCCAGAACTCACTTTGCCTTAATACTATTGATGCGTTTCTCACTATATTTCAGGGTCTGTTGTGCTGAAATCCTTTCTGCTGGTGATTCCCTTATATTGATGTGGTCTCGATTTGTTGTGTCAGTGATGACACTCTGGCCTTCTTCCTGGGTAGTACTGTCATCCATATTCACGTTAGGGCTTTGGATTGGGACTTGGACGCGAGCAGCTGCAGCACAAGTCGCTGACCGTGCAGTCATAGCCGGTGGTCTCGAATGGTTCAAATGGCTCTTAGCACTATGGGACTTAACATCTGAGGTCATCAGTTCCTTAGGCTTACAACTGCTTAAACCTAACTAACCTAAGGACATCACATACATCCATGCTCGAGGTAGGATTCGAACCTGCGACCATAGCAACAGCGCGGTTCCGGACTGAAGCGCCTAGAACCGCTCGGCCGCTCCAAGTCTGGAAAGCTAATCACAGAACTGTATGCTGACTTTCTCAACTGTTGCTTGAAGTCTTATGTGGGTCCAGAACGGTTTCTGTTAATTATGGACTTTTGGGATGGGCAAGAAAAGCCTGAATTATACGACGAAATCTTTCAGGGTGACGAGAAATCACCAACCTGTACAACTAAAGTGATTCCTCCGAAATGAACTCCACTTGTTTAACCATGTGACGTTTATTTTTATACACAAGTATAAAATCTGATAAAGCGTATACAAAACTTCGTTCATCTTATTGAAAATAATAGAGAAATAAATTCTCGTGAAGACTGTATAAAAATACAATCAATAGTCCGTCATCAGCTGTCTTTGCAAATTTTTAAAGAAATGATCCGATATGCCTGGTATGCTTCCAGGCTTTCTGATGAAAGAGTAGTTTTCAGGAATGTCAACGAAATATGTTTTTCAACAGGTCTCTTTAAAAAAACGTTGGTCCTATAAACAATCGTCCTTCATAAATTGTGCAAGATGCCAAAATATTGTTTTGTTTTAAGTGTTTTTATGACAATTATCATTCTGGTGCTGGCGTATAAAACACAAATTTGACAGATGAACATGATATTGTAAGAATTTTTATATTATTGAAACGCCTCCCAGAATTTTCTTACAGTAGTAATTAATTTACCTCCATTAAAATGTGTTTGAAATTACTCAACTTTTTGAAAAGAAAATATTGATGAGCGTAATTCATATTTTAAGTAGCTGTGACAGCTATTTCACAAAAAATATAATTATTTGTGATTTGATTGATAATAATTTAGGTCATTAACGTTTTTAACAGTTGTTTTGATTTTTAACACAATTAAAAAGCAAAATCAAACCATAGCGGGAGGTTGGTAGGATCGAACCCAGATAGGCCGTATGACATGCTAGCACAATACTGACGGAGCTACTTCCCTTATCTAATTCTTTGTTGCTTGTGACCTGTATATGATGTGTGTATGAGCTACGTTTAAAACTTATGAGCTCGTTTTGCGGAATTTTATGAATAGTGCGCTTTAAGACTTGTATGAGTGGACGCCGTTGAGGTATACCATTAATCTACGAAGTGTCATCCCGAACAGAATTTACGAACCTGAAGGGCCCCTTGTAACTGCAGTGCAACCGTATAACTGAAAATAATTTCGCAATATTCAGTGATTTTGTCTATTCACATGAGAAAGCTGTACAGGAAATAATGGGGAGTTACAGTCTGTTTGTAAACTGGAAAGCAAGCAGCAGTAGTGGTGGCAGGAAGCTGCCTTTTCCACAACGCTACAGCTGCCATACAGGATTACTAAGAATAAATTTCCCTCTAGCATTGTAGAACACGTTGCAAAAGCGTAAATTCTGTCCATATGTATTTTTTGCGTTAGTATTAATAGTAATTCATATCTGTGCTCCACGTAGTGTTAACGCACTTTGTGGAAAATAAACACCCCTGGCGTGTGCACACTGTGTCTTCATTGATTCATAAGGCTCGCTGCTGAAGGGTCGGTATAACTTCCTGTAGCTGCTTTTTGTGACGTAAGGGGATAGAGAGAATGAGGAATTGCCTGCTCGCTCTTCATTTTGAGAATTTTCAAATGTGTGTGAATTCCTAAGGGAACAATCTGCTGAGGTCATCGGTCCCTGGACTTACACACTACTTAAACTAACTTTAACTACTTATGATATGAATAACACACATACCTATGCTCGAGGGAGGACTCAAACCACTGGCGGGATGGGCAACGTAGTCCGTGGCATCGCGCCTCAAACCGGGCGGCCACTCCTCGCGGCTTCATTTTGCGGACCTGTGAAGTAGAGAAGTGCATGAATACAATCCGGCGACCTATCTTCCTTCCTTAACGCTTCTAACCTCCACTCTGACCTTTCCACACTGTTACACCCCCCAAACACAAATCATCACTTAATACTTTTCTGCTGCAGTTAGATGTGGACACACATATAATATTTACTCTTAACCCACTTCATTTAACAGTGAAGATCAATTTTATACAGTTAAAAGTCAGTTTCTAATAACCTGAGATTTTTTTCATCCCATGCGGAAACTATTAGTCCTAGAGAGAAAACGAATAGAAACTTATTTTTAGTAAAATTAAAGTAGTTTCATTTTGTACTCGGAAACATTTTCGTTAGAAACCGCAGTTTTCGAGATAGCCAAGAAAAAAGTAAAATAGTGACCTTTACACGCCACCGTACACCCACGTTCACACCCCATCAGTCAGGATATTTAATATGTTGTTCATGACACTTCCCCCTACCACCACACAAAAATTTGGGACTACAGGATTTTTTTCCTCCAGTCCACATTTTTTGGTCTTCGTTGACTGGATTATTTGAGCGTCGTGGACTTTCCGAAGGTCGATTTTGCGACTCCTGAATCAACGCAGGGTTCCCGACCACAAATAATTTGGCCGTGGCTTTTCCGAGCCTAAAGAAATCCCCAAAAGTGGGGGAGGCTCTGATCGCGGACACCATAGAGCAACCCAGGTTGGTGTTAACCGTGGCTTTTCCGACTGATTTGCAATAAGAACTTCCCTTCATATTTTATTTAATTAAAAAACGAAAAGTTAAATTGCAGCAAATGAAACTAGCAGCAATGACGTAAGCCAATTATTTCATCTTCTCTTAATGTAATTTTCTCAACTTCCTATCCATCAAATTCCTCAATTTTGGGCCGCGGTTGACGGCAGGGGAATCCAAAATGAAAAGAGCAATGTTGTATTGCATCAGTCATGTTGGTTGCAGTGCTTACGGAACTGCTCAACTGTTCCGCTTCTCCTTTTCCCGTACGTCTCACACTCTGTTCATAAGTTACAGTTGCCCACTGTGTTTACAACCGACGAAACGAGAGCTGATGAACTTGTAGTCTTGGTGAAGCTTCTCGTACCCAACGGGACGGGGTAAAGTCGCTGCTCTTCCTGATATGTATAAATGATTTGATGGATAACGAGTTTCATAAGACTGTCGCAAATAATAATGTGCTATGCAGGTAAGTCACAACGCCAGAAAAGTGTATCGAAAGGCAAGTTGACCTGTAGAAGATATATGCTTCTGACTACTTGTATAGGTGAAAATATACACAGTCCAGTCACATTAATGTGACCACCGCCTATATTCGATGCCAACGTGCAATAATTACTCACAGACGGCAGGTGGCGGCACTAGCAGTGGAGGATATATAAAGCGTGTTGAGGGGATGCGGAAAACAGTGCAGTTGTTGTCGTAATGCGGAGAGGGAGCAATTTATCTGACTACCAAAAGAGCATGATTATTGACTTTTAGGCCAAGGGGAAAACATTTCAGAAACAGCGAAGATTGTAAACTGATCTTGTGCTGCCGGCCGAAGTGGCCGTGCGGTTCTAGGCGCTGCAGTCTGGAACCGCGAGACTGCTACGGCCGCAGGTTCAAATCCTGCCTCGGGCATGGATGTGTGTGATGTCCTTAGGTTAGTTAGGTTTAACTAGTTCTAAGTTCTAGGGGACTAATGACCTCAGAAGTTGACTCCCATAGTGCTCAGAGCCATTTGAACCATTTGTTCTTGAGCTGTCGTGGTTAAAGAATACAGTGCATGGCAAAAAGGCGCATTCCAAAACTGAACCGAGGTAATTTTAGTGCACCACGGGCCACAGATGGCAGGGGTGAACGACGCTCTGGAGATGTGTTCGAGCAAATAGACGTGCAACTGTCGAGTAACTAAAGTGCGCGTCATTTACGGCGGCGGCAGACTTTAGGTTCGTTCTGCACATCTGACGTCACAAAACACAGTCAGCCAATGAACAGAGAACGACGTTGCCAGAGCTGGACTGCAGTGCAGAGCATGGTCGAGTGTCTTCAGTTTTAGAAACGTTCAGTCATAAATAAAGTAATTGAACAAAGGCAATGTCTTGATAGCAGACTTTCTTTTATAGAAAGTTTGGAAAAAGCATTCTTTATACCAATTGCTTCATATTCTATTAATTAATTAAACCAAACAAGCAATAATCCCCCTAATTCAGACGATAGCAAGGAAAGGTGTTTGTATCATTCTCACTAATCACTTTTTCGCGATAAAGAACAGCGGTAATTGTTTCTTTCCTATTGTACTTCGACGAAATGTGAGTAATTCATAGTCATACCAAGTGTGTTGGTATTTTGCGTGCTATTTTAAAGTTCTTTGGAAGGTCTATTAAATGACGAGCTGCGTTAGCGTAATGGTTAAAGTGTTTGGCTGCTAAATGAAAAGTTCTGAGTTCAAACCTTGTTCGCTGCTTAATACTTTCTTTATTTGAAAACAGTATCGAAGTGTCTTACTTCATGAATTTTATTCGTTTGAATGTAATTTTTTGAAATTTCTAGTGGCAACTAAAATCGACCAAACGGAAAGTATACGCTATGGACTTTTACCTCTGCAAACTCTTCAAAATTTCGGGCAATGGTTTACTACATCTAATGCTGCACAATAACTGCGTTGAACATCGAAACAAAATTAAATCATTTATGGGGTGAAGGTATCAGTCAAGAAGATGTGTAAAAATCAAATTATTGGGCCAAATAGTTTTTGTGAAATCGAATGATAAAGTGTGTCAAAGCAGTCGAAACACCATGTGTGTGCACAGGCGAGCAGTGCAATGATGACAAAATCGCGCACAGCGCGGAATGCGGAGATCACGTCTCTGTAGCAGCGAAAGGGTTAATGCTGCTGTGGTGGCTTTACTTCATAAACTGTGTGCTCCACACTAAACGTAAGTTTGCGAACTATACTATGGCGCTGCTTCTCTTGGCGCGTGCAACTGGCAACGCAGCAATCTCCCGCGTCCGGGCGGGCATGCGCGATCCTCCAAGATAAAAGAATTGAACTGTAACCGCCTAGAACTAGATGAACGAAGGGGCTACCAACAGCGTTTCCTGAAAGACCGTTCAGCGAACGTTGCTGCAAATGGGTCTCTGCAGCAGGCACCTGGTTCACGCCTCCATGCTGACTGCTGTTCATCGACGGCGAAGGCTGCATTTTACACTCCATTATCGAAGCTGCACTTCGACTGAGAAGTGACAGGTGGCCTTGCTCCAAAATGCCTGAAAGCAAACACCAGCAATCGTCAGAAGGGACAAGGCCAGAGGAGGGAGCATTATGGTCTGAATGGTCTGGGAAATGTTTTCGTGGCATTCATTGGGTGATCTTTCTTTCTGGAAGGCACAGTGGATCAGCATAAGCATGCATCTATCCCACCCCTACATGCAGTTTGTTTTTCCTCAGCATGATGACATCTACCAACAGGACAATGCAACGTGACATGTAGCTCGCAGTGTACGAGCGTGATTCTAAGAGCACCAGCATGTGCTTACCGTACTCCCCAGGCCACCAAATAAACCAGATTTAAACCTAATCGAGAATATGTGGGACTACCTCGATGGGACTGTTCGCAACATATATCCTCAGCCGAGAAACCTAGTGAAACTGGCCACTGTACTGAAGTCGGCATAGCTCCACATCTCTGTCGGTAACTTCCAGAACCTTGCTGACTCGTATGTTCAACGCTTTTAACACGGTAAAGAATGTTGAAGGTATAAACGATACGTGTCCCGCCCTGTAGACGGAGAGTTCCTGAAACAATATAAGTTTTTTATTAGAATTCGCTTCCGTTCCGGTAGCTGAGTGGTCAGTGCGACGGACTGTCATGCCAAGGGGCCCGGGTGCGATTCCCGGCTGGGTCGGAGATTTTCTCCGCTCAGGGACTGGGTGTTGTGTTGTCTTCATCATCATCATCTCATCCCCATCCATGCGCAAGTCGCCGCAGTGGCGTCAACTCAAATGACTTGCACCAGGCGACCGGTCTCCCCGACGGGAGGCCCTAGCCACACGACATTTCCATTTCCATTAGATTTCGCGTTATCGGGAAGGCGATACTACGCTTTGAACCACTGAGCGCCGTATGACTGAGGAAAATGTTGCTATTGTTACAAAGAATTACAATTATGGAACTGTTGTGAGAGGACAGTTCACAAAACTTTTGAAAGTTTAGGTTAGCTTTGCGTTGTTGTCTTTTTCCGACCGCCTGGTGTGATGTAGCTCTCAACGCTAGTCTTCACACTGCACTCTGCAAGCCTCTTTCTCTTTGCACAACTGCAACCTTTATCCACTTCAAACTGTTTACTGTAGTTAAGCCTTGGTCTCCCTCTAGAATTTATAGCTGTCACATTTCCTGCATTAAAAAATTAAGGATATCTTGATGCCTCAGGACGTATCCTATCAACAGTTGTGAAGTAAATTTTTTTTCTATCCCTAACTGAAATTTAGTACCTCCTCATTCGTTACCTGTTCTACCTACCTAATCTTAAGCGTTACTCTGCATCGCTATACCTCAGAAGCTTCTATTCTCTTCTCATCAACATTGTTTATTGTGCACGTTTCATTTCTGTACAAGGCTACACTCCAAGCAATAGTTTCACAAAGGACATCATATACTTTAGTTTTATATAAAATTTTGAAATATGTCTTATTTCAGTAAGTACTTCTCTTGCTCTTGCCCGTCTATACCTCATGTCTTCAACACTTCGCTCTCCGTCTGTTAGTTTGCTGCTACCTAGCGTAACTCGTCTACTACCTTCAGTGTCGCATTCCTAATCTAATTCGCTCAGCATTGCTCGATTTAATATAGCCCAATACCCTTGTTTTAATTTTGTTTATTGTCATCTTATAACCTCTTTTCAAGACACTGTCCTTTCCGTTCAATACATCTTCGAAATCCATTGTCGTCTCAGTCAGAATTACACTATCGTCGGCGAGAGTAAAAGTTTTTATTTCCTCTGCCTAACATCGGGAATGAGTTACAACACTGTCTCTCTCCATTCTCAACAACTATCTCCTTTTCACGTCCTTCCTATCTGTACAAATTGAAAATAAGTCTTCACTCCCCGTGATTTTGCCCTATTGCTTTCAGAATATGAAAGAGTGTATCCGAATCAACATTGTCAGAAGCGTTCTGTGAATATAAAAATGGTATAAACGTGGGATTTCCCTTGTTCGTTTTATCTTCTAAGATAAGTCTCATGGTTAGTATCGCCTCACGTGATCCTACATATCTCTGAAACCCAAGCTGATCATCCCCTAGGTCGGGTTCTACCATTCTTTCCATTCTTCTGTAAATAATTTGCCTATTAGCAACCATGTTTTCTTAAACTTCTTTGGAATTAGGATCATTATTTTCTTCCTGATGTCTGTCTCACATATCTTGCATATCAGGTGGAACATCTTTGTCATGTTTGGTTCTCCTAAGGTACATGTTGAAAGTACAACTCAGTGACTGCTAAAGAAATACGAGACCACAAATTAGTTTGTGGGTGTTGACACCCTGTGCGTTTTCCCGCTAGTGATCCTCCAGAAGACATCAACACCTTGCTTAACAATGCCGGAAGAAATAACTACTGGATATTTCGAAATACTATATGCATCGAATTTTCTGTGGTCTACGGCTACATGCCTATGGCTTCCAAATGATTTGGTAACTGAGATCAACCAACAACTTGGTAATATACCTGCTGTAAATTTCAAAAAAGGGAAATATCATTTACTATATTTTAAAAACACCAACGGAACTGCTGCAGTGGTAACACCGGTTCCCATCAGATCACCGAAGTTAAGCGCTGTCGCGCATGGTTAGCACTTGGATGGGTGACCATCCAGGTCTGCCGGGCGCTGCGGTTTGCACTCAGCCCTTGTGAGGCCAACTGAGGAGCTGCTTGCTGGAGAAGTAGCGGCTCTGGTCACGAAAACTGATAGAGGGCGGGAGAGCGGTGTGCCACATGCCATTCCACATCAGCATCCAGTGACACCTATCGGCTGAGAATGTTACAGAGGTCGGTGCGTACCATTGGGCTTTCCGAAGCCTGTTCGGAAGGAGAGGCATATTTCAATAAGAAAAAGTCTTCAATCGTGATGCGCATGTTTGAATTCTCATGTATGAGTAAACAACCCAAAACATTGTTTGAGACAGTCATCGCTTCGTCTGTTACGCTCTAATGTACCCATGTCTGGAAGAAGCTAATAAATCTGAGTTCTGCTTGTTCTTACAAATTATAAAATTTTGTCAGTCATCCTAACACTCGTGCTAATGTCAGTGGCTCATTATAATTATTAAATATCTTAATTATTAATTTGTGGAATATTCATTTGCTTTGCCTGGCGTTCTGCCATGGTTTTTTTCGTGTTTTCCTGATGTGAAAACGGGGAGACAATCACACTGCACATGCTGTTTATTGACGACACTCAAGTTACTTACAAACTACTTTGAGAAAAACCGCTGATAACGTGTAGTGGCTGCCCAAATCGTCATCGAACTCCCGCCATGTATCACTCCTGGGAGCAAGCACTCTGCATAATAGGCCTAGGACAGTATACGCCAGACGCAAACGCGACCAGACGTGTTTACGTATAGCACGAATGTATTATGAAGCTAGTGCCTTACAAATTTGAGTGTCATTAATACGAATATGTTTTATTTGTGGCTCCGTTTCCACCTGACGATCGAGATACGTATTTCAGGTATGTTCACTGGGCAAATTTACAGGAGAACTTCAATATCAGGGAAGCCGTGTTACCTGGCATTCTTCAAACAAGGACTGCACATTCCTTGTTGTATGTCTGTGAGCATTCATCGTACACAAATAGGGCGTTTGAAGTTGCATTGCGGAGAGGCAGCACCTCCGCGATGCCTATTTTATGTTAGAATCTCATAAACGTCCTGAGGATCAATGCGTTAACCCACTTCAAGAACAACAGAAAAAGTGAGAAACAGGTGTCGCTCCATAATTGTCGGACTTCAGAGACTGTAATAACACTGAATTTGTCTTTTCGTGAACTATCATTCTGCGGGGAAAGCTTGTTGTATTTCCATTTGAAGAAAACAAAATTTACATCGTTTTGAGCACAGGGTAACAAAAATAAAATTGGTCATTGTATTATGAGAACAAAGCTTTTACGTGAAGCCGCGCGGAGTGGCCGCGCTATTAGAGGCGCAATGTCACGAATCGCGCGGCCCGTCCCGCCGGAGGTTGGAGTCCTCCCTTGGGCATGGGTGTGTGTTGTCCTTTGCGTAAATTAGTTTAAGTAGTGTGTAAGTCTAGGGACCGATGACCTCATCAGTTTGGTCCCTTAGGGATTCACACACATTTGAACATTTTTTACGTGGAACTGTAGAAGTAATCGGGTGATAGAATCTGCCACGTACATCTACGTATACATTTTCATGCCCTCAACACATTGGAAGTGTTAGTCCTGGTCAGAACAGTGATCAGTGTAGTTGTGACTGCATGATGTCGGAGCTAAGTGAATTCGAATGTGGGCGTATTGTTGCTGCTCGTATGATGGGTATCTCCGAAACTAAGGTAGCCAAAGTGTTTAGTGTTTCTAGACGCACCGTATCGAAGATCTATTTCGCATACCGGAAACGTGGGATAAAAAAGTCCGCAAAGTCACAACGCAGATGAAAGTGTGTGTTGAGTGATCGGGACAGACGATCATGAAGAGGATTCTGACGAAAGGCAAAAAAAGGACAACAGCTGTAAAAGTCACTGCAGAACTGAATGGCACGCTCGTGAATCCTGTCAACAACACGAGGGAAGGTGGAAATCGCAGGGCGACCTGGAATTCCAAAACCAAACATCAGTGCCGAAGCCATAAAACTTAGCCTGCGGAGCAATGGACGAATGAGTCTTCTTTCACACTGTTTCTCACTTCTGGCCGAATTTACGTCTGGCATCCACTGTCTCATGCCTATTACGCAGTGTGTTTGCTGCCGGCAGTAAAACACGGTGGGAGTTCGGTGATGATTTGGGTAGCCATATCGTGGCATTCCACGAGATCCATGGTTACTCTGCAAGGTCGCATTACTACCGACGATTATGTGATAATTCTGACTGATCGGGGCCATCCCAGGGTTCAATGTTTGCATCCGAATCATGTTTCTATGTTCCAGGACGGCGGGGCCCCTGTTCACGACGGTCGTATCGTCCAGAAGTTGTTTTGTGGGTGCGAGGATGAATTGCTACATCTCCCCTGGTCATCACCACGTTCACCAGAGTTTTCCTACACCGTATTAGGTATGATAAAGTGTTGTATTCTTGGTGTTTCCATGTTTTTGTTCACTCAGCGTATATTTCAAAATCCTCTGTGCAGCGCATTGTGGAAGATACGTCGTGCCAATGTTACTGTTTTTCTGTTTTCTTAATTCATTGACGTAAGGAGGAAGCTCTCTCATTATATTCTCATGATTCTTGTCCGGAATGTACGATGGTGGTAGCAGAATGGTCACACAGCCTTCGTCACATAAAGGTTATCTGAATTTAAACACACGATTTCGTGAAAAATACTTCCAGGAACTCACCTTCCCTACGTCAGAGCGCTTCGCTTTGTTCCCTGGCTTGAGCTGACCCTTAGACGCTAATGTCTAGCAGCGGCATCCTAGTGAGCTATGCACACGAACTCACAAAGCTCCACGCTGCACACACAAATGACCAATCTCTTCCATCTCATTTCGATGAGTTGCGTCATATATTTCAAGACTCTGACATCCAGTGATACTTCTGTCGGAGATCTGGCTCAAACCAAGTCTTCCCAGAAACTTGGTAAATCTAAGAAAGTACGAGGGTGAGTCAAATGAAAACCTTAAATATTTTTAAATATTATTTATTGTGCAGAAGTGGTACAAAGCTGTATCACTTTTCAACATAATCTCCCCCACGCTCAGTGCAAGTCCTCCAGTGCTTACAAAGTGCACAAATTCCTTTAGAAAAAAATTCTTTTGGTGGTCCGCGCAACAGCTCATGCACCGCGTAGCGTACCTCTTCATCAGAAAGGAACTTCTTTCCTCCCATTGCGTCTTTGAGTGGTCCAAACATATGGAAATCACTTGGGGCAAGGTCTGGTGAGTGTGGTGGATGAGGAAGACACTCAAAATGCAGGTCTGTGATTGTTGCAACTGTTGTAACGGCAGTGTGGGGCCTTGACTTTGTCATGTTGCAAAAGGACACCTGCTGACAGCAATCCACGTCGCTTTGATTTCATTGGGGGCCGCAGATGATCTTTTAGGAGACCTGTGTATGATACACTGGTGACAGTGGTCCCTCTCGGCATGTAATGCTCCAAAATGACGCCTTTTCCGTCCCAAAAGAGAGTCAGCATAACCTTCCCTGCTGATGGTTCTGTTCGAAACTTCTTTGGTTTTGCTGATGAGGAATGGCACCATTCCTTGCTCGCTCTCTTCGTTTCCGGTTGGTGGAAGTGAACCCAGGTTTCGTCCCCAGTAATGATTCTTGCAAGGAAGTCATTACCTTCTCGTTCAAAGCTCCGAAGAAGTTCTTCACAAGCATCAACACATCGTTCTGCCATTTCAGGAGTCAGCTGCCGTGGCACCCATCTTGCAGACACTTTGTGAAACTGGAGCACATCATGCACAATGTGGTGTGATGCCCCATGGCTAATCTGTAAACATGCTGCAATGTCATTCAGTGTCACTCGGCGGTTTTCCTTCATTATGGCTTCAACTGCTGCAATGTTCTGTGGAGTCACAACTCGTTGTGTCTGACCTGGACGAGGAGCAGCCTCCACTGAAGTCACACCATTTGCGAACTTCCTACTCCATTCGTAGACTTTCTGATGTGACAAACATGCATCACCGTACTGAACCTACCTTCGTCGATGAATTTCAATAGGTTTCACACCTTCACTACGCAAAAGCCGAATAACAGAACGCTGTTCTTCCCTGGTGCAAGTCTAAATGGGGCGGCCATCTTTATACTGATCCTGCGACGGTATGTGTGCATCTGCACTATGCTGCCACCTACAGGCCATTCTGCACGCTGTTTGTAGCACGCTTGCGAACTTACAGGATAACGGCGCGAAATTTCGATTTGTTATTACAAATTTAAGGTTTTCATTTGACTCACCCTCGTCATCTTTCTAAGATACGACAGATGTAACAGGCGGGGGTGTGGAGTAGGGACGTCCATATCCTATAATTTACTATCTACTGTGCTACTACACCCATCTAACGATAATGAAGATAGACAAGTGGAATATGTGTTCATAGAAATCAAATCCCTTAACAGCTAGTGCCTGATGTGTGTCCTTTGCAAACCTCCTAAACTTTCTAAGCCTCCTAAACTTTGTAAGCCTCCTAAACTGCTCTTTCAAATCTCGAATCGACATGCAAACATATAATTATAGCTGGCGAAACTAATATAAATTTTCTATACAGTTGTCCTCCCAGTGTAAAATTAAAGCAGATGCTTTCTTCCTCAAACATGTCGCTTCTTGAGCCTGTTCTTACATATCGTACGAACTGTGGTGTCACCACCAGACACCACACTTCCTAGGTGGTAGCCTTTAAATCGGCCGCGTTCCGTTAGTATACGTCGGACCCGCGTGTCGCCACTATCAGTGATTGCAGACCGAGCGCCGCCACATGGCAGGTCTAGTCTAGAGAGACTCCCTAGCACTCGCCCCAGTTGTACAGCCGACTTTGCTAGTAATGGTTGACTGACTACATACGCTCTCATTTACTGAGACGGCAGTTTAGCATAGCCTTCAGCTACGTCATTTGCTACGACATAGCAAGGCGCCATATTCTGTTACTATAATTACTTCAAGAATGTATTCTGAACAGATAATATTGTGAATCATGTACCGTCAAGAGCGACGTTCATCATTAATGTATTAAAGTTAAGTATGAAACTAATTACGTCCGCTTTCTGAATTCTCATTCCTTGTCATGTTCCAGACCTCACGTCAGTATAGTTCTTCCCTCCTCTCGCCAGCCTGCGTGAGCTAAAACGCGTGCATTTCGGCCTCCACTCGTAACACGCTGTTGGCTCTTCTGCTAGCACAAAACGAACAATAGACACTTTCTTATAGACATATTAGCAACAAAATTCCCAAACAGAGTAATTCGTACCTCTCAAATAACTGAAGCAGACATTTCTGCTCATAACATAATTTTCATTACGTACTAGCTAGAATTCGCAGAAAGAAACCACAAATAACCACATACCGAGACTTCAAATGCGTGAATTTATCTGAACTAAGCTGCAAGAAATAGTTTGGGGGACATATTCTATTGCCTTCTCGGACATAATCGAGAAATTTCATGGGTTTACTAACAAACTTTCCCAACTATTTGACAAATTTGTTACCCTAAAGATAGGAAAAGTCAGAAGGAAACCTGCACCTAGGCAAACTGAAAGACTAAAACAGCTGATGAATCTCAGAAACACTACTTCGGGCATACAAACTGTTCCCCATACTGGAAATCATATTGCTTACAAGCAGAAGCGGAACACAACCAGTCAAACTGTGAGAAATGCAAAACTCAGGCATGCCCGTACATTAACCGACAACAGAAATAGACCAGTGGTCCTATGGAAAAAATCAGGGTGGTCTTGCTGTGGGCAGAGTAAAAGCTGCAGCTGATGCCATCGTCCGAGCCGAAGAACTGAACCTGTACTTCACATTACCTACAACCACAACTGACCCATGAACGAAACAGATTTATTGATTACTTCAAGGGTGTAAACTACTGTAGCCACGAAAAACTCTATCTCAAGCGGGTTACCTGAAATACCATCAATAAAGCCATCATGCATATCGGATCAGCATCTAATGGACGCAATGCTATCGCAGTCCAAATACCGACGCTTGTTATTGGCTCACTATTGCCCTCTGTAACAAATATCTTCAACCGCTCGTTGACAATAAGTGCTTTTTCCGAGGTCTGGAATCAGAGACTAGATAAGCCACAACCTAAAAGGACATTTCCACAGGTCCCGCTGAATACCGACCTATTTGCAATCTTCCTGCACTGTCCAAGGTATTAGAACACTTAGTCCACGATCAGCTAACAAATTACCTAACTACAAACAGCCTACTAGACGACAATCAGGTTTCCATAAACATCCCAGCACAACATCTGCCTTAATAAAGGTAACAGATGACCTGCAGCTTTCCATGGATGCACAGGAGGTGACTATCATGTGTTTCTTAGACTTCAGCGAAGCCTTTGAGTCTATCGCTATTGACATTTTACTTCAGAAACTTATCAGCCTAAATTTATAGCCAAGTGCAATAGTTTTGATCATATCTGACGCCACGCCAGCAATGCGTCATTTCTGGCACCATATGGCCACAATGGAAGCAGGTAGTATGAGGCGTCCCTCAGGGTTCGGTATTAGGCCCTACACCCTTTTCAAAGTATGTCAATGATGTGCCATCAGTTTTATGCTACTGAAAGTACCACATATACGCTGATGGCCTCCAGTTATATCTAAGTGCAAAACCAATAAAAATGGTTCAAATGGCTCTGAGCACCATGGGACTTAACATCTGTGGTCATCAGTCCCCTAGAACTTAGAACTACTTAAACCTAACTAACCTAAGGACATTACACACATCCATGCCCGAGGCAGGATTCGAACCTGCGACCGTAGCGGTCACGCGGTTCCAGACTGAAGCGCCTAGAACCGCACGGCCACCGCGGCCGGCCAAAACCAATAAACCTGAAGA
Source organism: Schistocerca piceifrons (assembly GCF_021461385.2). Classification (NCBI taxonomy): domain Eukaryota; kingdom Metazoa; phylum Arthropoda; class Insecta; order Orthoptera; family Acrididae; genus Schistocerca; species Schistocerca piceifrons. The sequence continues at coordinate 579,177,113 of NC_060149.1, forward strand.
CAGCTATCGAGAATTTCAGTACCGATCTGTGTGCACTATCAAAATGGGCGAAGGATATAGATTTAGAGCTCAACCCTTCGAAACGCGAAGCGATACTGGTTGATCAATAATAGATGAAAATCTAAATTGGACTGCGCACGTAATTGCAGAGTGTAAGAAATCATCAGCATCACTCCGTGCCCTACAAAAATATAAAAAGATCCTTGCTCTTGACCTGAGAAAGAAACTTGTACAAACACTTATACTTCCAATCATTGATTAAAGCTATGTTATCCCGCAAGGTCTTTCTCACGGAAGCTGACGGTGCCTGGATCTGGTTATGAATGCCTGTGTTCGGTATGTCTGCGATGTTTGACTCTTCGATCATATTTCATCAACACACGCACAGCTATACTGGCTGCGTGCAGACAAGCCTCGGTCTTGTCTGATGTCTGATGAACGTACAAGGTCCCTCATATCTCCCCTCGATCTTAATGCTCTTGTCTGAACAACATGAAAGAAACACCCGTTCCCACGAGAGCAGAATGCTCTCTCTGTCCCACTCAGGGGTTGTTCATTTCCTCGAAGTCCTCCTCAGTAGCAGGAACTCAACTGTGGAATAACCTCCCACATCATTTTAGAGAACTGATTAACATATCCATATTCATAATACAATTAATGACGTATCAGAACACAGTTAATGACGAATCTACTAAAACAGCAATAATGATTACCACTGTGCCTGTTAACACTCGTTACCTTCGTACATCCTTCTTTTCAACTAGATCGTCCACATTTAACAGTATTCTTGGCTGGTGCTGTTTCATTAAATTCCCTTTCCCCAGAAATCTCCATATCAGAAAACATCTGTTTTGTACAGATATAAAGTATTGTTATATCTGCAACTATCATTACTGTCGTTATTATTACTATTAATATTATGACTATTAGTGGCAGGAACAACAGTACTACAAGCACCGTCAGTATTAACTTTATTAGTTCATGGTGTTATTTACTCAAATCGTCACAATAAATAAAAACATCTTTCTCCTAAATACTCTGAGGTGACAAAAGTCATCGGATAGCGATATGCACACGTACAGATGGCGGTAGCATCGTGTACACACGGTATAAAAGGGATTGTATTGGTGTTTGCAGCATTAATGGTGTCATTAGCGAGATGGCGAGCGGAGAGGTACGCTGTGACGAAGCTAAGGGTGTGGCGGACCGTCGCCCGGCAGAACACCATCCGGCCCCCCACTTACAATAGACCAGCACATGCACCCTGCCACCGAGACCGACGGTGAAAGGATGTTGTGACGGCGGTGTGCGGACGCGGCTTCGGCCGAGGAAGCAAGTGATGTGGTGGATCGCCGCTCCGCAGAGCTTTCTCTGTCGGCGGCCCCATCCTACCCATCACCTACGACGGTGCAGCCTCCGACTGCGGACGAAGATACGAATGCTACTAGAGGACCGGAAAGTCGTTATGCGGCCACAGCCTTGGCTGTGGGAGCGAATGGTTCGGACGATCGTCGGCCTCACCTTGCCTGCCACCTGCGACTGACCGGCGCTCACATTACGCGAGCATGAAAATCGGACACAGACTTACCTGTGCACGCACGCGACCCGCCAAATCGTGCACTATCGGTCGATGTGTGCCATGTTGCCATGCACCACATGGCAACTAGCGACCATCTCTACCGCCAAGAGGGAGACGCAAGAATCATCGTAGCCGCCTGGAAGACGCAGCCAGCGGCCGCCGCCCTGACGGTAACGCCTGCGCTGCGCGCACCCACGCGTAGGACGTCTTCCTCGCGGGTTGCCGCGGAGCCAGGAGTAGAGACACGAGATGCGGCAGCGGCACCCATGCAGGTAGGAACTCCTGCGTCGCCCGCAGCCGTGCAGAACACGCCTGCCTCACGGGCTGCCGCGAAGTCAGGGAGCTGCAGCCACACTGGGGTACTTAAAGGGAATTTTCCCTCTGGGCACCGCACAAGAAGAACGAATGGAGAACTCGTTGTCATCCCGGAAATGCCGAGTTGTTTCTGATGAGGACAACACATCGCCTCAGGCCGCCTGTCCGAGTCGCGGCCACAGAAGAAGGTGCAGAAGGAAACCGCTGCGCCAGCTCCAAACCTGAAACTGGAGGCGCTAGGCTATGGCGTGCTATCGACAAGTTTGATGAAGTCGCCCAGGTCGAGTGGGAACACGCCTTTGTTCTGTTTCGTCCTCGTCGATAACACCGGAAACCGAACAATCCTCCAGATAAATCACGTCGCCTGGGCACGAATGACTGTTGAGCCACACCGAACAAAGGGGAGGCGGGCTCAGTGTTAATAGTGCCAGGGCTTAGACCACGTCGGACAGTACTGCTACATGCCACCTCGCTGCTTGAAGTGCGCGGGCCCGCGGCAGAGTAAAGAATGCACCCTGAAGAGAGAAGACGCGCCACTCTGCTGCCACTGTAGCGTGCCGCACGTGGCGAGCTACAGAGGCTACAAGATATTCAAGAAGCGCAACAACAACAAGCATGCACCCTGAAGAGGGAAGACGCGCCACTCGGCTGCAATCAGAGGATGGGCAGCACCGTCAGGGATGGCACAAAAACGCACCAGTTTCGCGGACTCCTTCAAGGGGGAGGCATCTGCGGTCCCCCGACAGCAACAGGCGAAAACAATAGGAAAAGATCAACAGAAGAACACAGCAAAGAAGTATCAGCCAGCTGACGAAGCTGGAGTTCCAGCCGCTCACGTACTGCTGGCAATGAAGAGGCGGCTTTTCATTGTTGGTGATTTCACTGCAGAATACAAGCAATGGAACTCCCGCCTCATAAACGTCAGTGGTCGTCGTCTCCTGAGCAGCCCAGTAAAATAGCGCCACCACACTGGAGCCGTACGATCCGACGATCTACCCTTCCCGAGGACAGCCGACCGTGCTCGACCTCGCCATCTTCAAAGGCGTCGAGCAACACACGTGCACCACAACACTCTGCGTCCTGTCGTCGGATTATCTACCGGTGGTTTAAGAGATCGAGATAGTAGGCACATTGCTGCCTGCTCGCCATCGCTGCTACAGGAAAATGAACAGAGTGCGCTTCCAAAACGAAGTTCTCGACCTGCTGGAAGACTCGCCGGACCCTGACGCCGTGGGAGCGGACGCTGCACTGGAATTCCTGAATCGCCAGCTACTACGAGCCACCGAATCAGTCACCCCAGGACCACTCACGGAAGCTCCCGCCTCACATTCTAGAGGCGATCAGGGAGAAGAATAGGACTTTCTGAGCGTGGCAGGTCACAGGCCAGCCGGAAATCAAACACCGCTTAAACTGTATGAGACGAGGCACCAAGACGGAGGTCGAGGTTCAAGATTAGGCTGGTCTGGTGGCCACGCTCAATCCCCAAATGGCAGCGCCTGGTAAGTCGTGAAGAGTTTCCGTCGCCTCAGGTCGGCTAGAACGTCGTCTGCAGTCGAGGCGACAAAGCCAGCATACTAGCAGACACCTTCGCGGGAAACTTCACAGCTGTGGGTGATATCGTGGACCAGGACCACATCCACCGAGTGGAAGAAGAACTGCCCACGTACCTGGCATCAAGAGACGAAGACGATGTAATCATCCTCATCGCTCCTGGCTCGGAGTTGTCCTTGAAGTAACCGATTCTTAAAAGTTCGTTGTTTCACAGGGGTGACACCTGCTTCTCAAATTGCTGCTGCAGTATGGTCTTCTCTATCGGTAGTGCCACGTGGGCGTCTTCTTACCTTGCGATCGTACATTCTCGTGACAGCTGCTGCCAGCAATCATGTACAGTGGCTACATTCCTGCCACGTCTTTCTGCAGTATTGCAGAAGTAACATCCAGCTTCTTGTAGGCCTGTTATACGACGTCGTTCAAACTCCGTGAGGTGTTGATAAGGGCGTCTTTGTCATCTTAAAGGCATTCTTGACCGTCATTAACTAACCACGTCCAACGCAAAGGTAACTAAAGCTCACGACCGTTACAGTTTGTATTTAAAGCAAACCTGATTTACATCCTCATAGTGGCGCTACTAGCGCTATTCTTACGCGAGTGGCCAAAATTTGAACAGACATCGTCTTTGAGATGTAGAAACACACATACAAACTTTCGTTTGTATCGCACAACTCTTTCTTAGTGTAGCGATTGTCTTCCATCAGTGTGTTTAGCTGCGCTAGCCTGTTTCCTTTAACGATTAAATTATGACTTCCGTACCTCTTATTTGTAGCGTAGCCTGCGTAATCGGTACTAAGTAGGACAGTTTTTTGGTTTCTGATAAGAAAATACGATTGGCATAAACACTGACTGTTCAAAATATGGCTCTAAGCACTATAGGACTTAATATCTGAGGCCATCAGTCCCCTAGACTTAGAACTAATTAAACCTGACTAACCTAAGGACATCACACACGCCCGTGCCCGAGGCAGGATTCGAAACTGCGAACGTAGCAGCAGCGCGGTTCCGCACTGAAGCGCCTAGAACCGCTCGACCACAGCGGCCGGCAAACAGTGACTGTCATGTTCCTTTGGAGATCAGTACAAATCCCTTTAGGACTACTGAATGAAACATTATTTGTTCAATTTAGCGTTGGTGAATTGCTGTATAACGTATGAAACAAACAAAGTATGAAGTATTACTGCTCGCACAGAGATGGACCCTCACTCGTGGCCACGTGAGAGATCTCCTCGGGTTGTGGCAGGCTGCGAAATACTTCTCGAGGGGCCGAAAGTAAGAACTCACCGGTTAGTCTGACAAGCAGGTTTCAAGTGCTGTCTGAGGCTGACACTGTCCCTCATCCAGATGCAGCCGCTTGCCCTGTTTCAGACGAAACCTCTCAGCCAGCAAGATCCGGGCAGTCACAAGGGTGAGATTACTGGTAGTTGGGAGCTCTAATATTAGGCGCGTTATGGGGCCTCTTAGAGACACGGCTGCCAATGCGGGGAAGAAAACCATTGTGAAATCCGTGTGCTTACTGGGTGGATTCATTCTAGACGTGGAGTGGATCCTTCCGGATGCCACGAAGAGCTCAGTGTGCAGCCATCTGGAGGTGGTGACTCACGTCAGTACCAATGATGTGGTTTCGAGAGGCTATCAGAAGTAGTAAAGGTTGCCAGTCTTGTTTGCGAGATGAAAGCAGAGCTCACCATTTGCAGCACAGTCGACAAGACCGATTGCGGACCTCTGGTACAGTGCCGAGTGGAGGGTCTGAATCAGAGGCTCAGACGGTTCTGCGACCCAGCAGGCTATAGATTCCTCGACTTCCACCATAGGGTGGTGGGGTTTCGAGTTCCGCCAAATACCTCAGTAGTCCATTGCACGTAGGAGGCGGCTAAACGGGTAGAGGGTACTGTGTGGCGTGGACTGGGTGGTTTTTTAGGTTTAGGGTCTGGGGTAAACACAAAAAGGGTCTCAGTCTCAAAGGGTGCAGGTCGAACACAGGAAGAATGGAGATCTAGAAACCATCGGTATAACAATTGTAAATTGCTGTAGCTATGTTGGGGAAGTACCAGAGCTCCAAGCGCTAATAGAAAGCACTGATGCTCAAATCGTTATAGACACTGAAAGACTGATAAAGCCGAAGATAAGTTCAGCCGAAATTGTTGTTAAGGACCTTACGGTGTTCAGGAAGGATAGACTAAATGTAATTCGTGGTGGCGTATTTTTTTGCTGTTAGAAGTAGTTAATTTTGTATCGTAACTGAAGTAGTAAGTTCCGTAAGTTAGTATAGGTATAGGTCGTTCTTGGTAAATGGAATAAAATAATAATTGGATACTTTTACCAACCTCCAAACTCAGATAATACAATTGCTGAAAGGTTCAAAGAAAACTTGAGTCTAATTTCAAACACGTACCCGACTCATACAATTATAATTGGTGGTGACTTCAATTAACCCTCGATATGCTGGCGAAGATACATGCTTAAATCCGGACGTACGCATAAAACATCGCCCGAAATTGTGCTAAACACGTTCTCTGAAAATTAATTCACCCACTCGAATAGTAAACGCTTGTGTGAAAACACACTTCACCTATTGGCAACAAATGATCGTGAACTAATGAAAAGGGATACAGGGATTAATGAACACAGAGCTGTATTAGCGAGACTGAGTACCGTGGCTCCCAGATCCTTCAAAAATAAACGAAAAATATATCTATTCATAAAAGCGGATAACACTCCACATGACGCTTCCCTGAGAAACAATCTCCACTCCTACCAAATTAACAATGTAAATGGAAACCAGATGTGCCTTGCACTCAAAGAAATAGTATCGATAGCAATTGAGAAATTTATACCAAATAAATTAACAAACGTCGGAGCTGTTCCACCATGGTACACAAAACATGTTAGGACACTGCTGCAGAAACAACGAAAAACGCATGCCAAATTTAAACGAACGCAAAATCCCCAAGACTGATGATCTTTTACAGAGGCTCGAAATGTGACGTGGACTTCAATGCGAGATGCTTATAATAGTTTCCACAACTAAACTTTGTCTATAATCCTGGCAGAAAATCCAAAGAGAGTCTGGTCGTATGTAAAATATACTAGCGGCAACGCATAATCATTGCCTTCTCTAGGCGATAGCAATTGGATTACTATCGACGACAGTGCTGCTAAAGCAGAGTTACTAAACACAGCCTTCCGAAATTCCTTCACCAAAGAAGACAAAGTAAATATTCCAGAATTCGAATCAAGAACAGCTACCAACATGAGTTACTTACAAGGGAACCTCCCCATTGCACCCCCCTCAGATTTAGTTATAAGTTGGCACAGTGGATAGGCCTTGAAAAACTGAACACAGATCAATCGAGAAAACAGGAAGAAGTTGTGTGGAACTATGAAAAAATAAGCAAAATATACAAACTGAGTAGTCCGTGCACCAAATAGGCAACATCAAGGACAGTACAAGCTCAGCAGCGCCGTGGTCCCGTGGTTAGCGTGAGCAGTTGCGGAACGAGAGGTCCTTGGTTCAAGTCTTCCCTCGAGTGAAAAGTTTATTTTCTTTATTTTCGCAAATTTATGATCTGTCCGTTCGTTCATTGACGTCTCTGTTCACTGTAATAAGTTTAGTGTCTGTGTTTTGCGACCGCACCGCAAAACCATGCGATTAGTAGGCGAAAGGACGTGCGTCTCCAATGGGAACCGAAAACATTTGATCGCAAGGTCATAGGTCAACCGATTCCTCCACAGGAAAACACGTCTGATATATTCTATACGACACTGATGACGGCATGTGCGTCACATGCCAGGAATATGTTGTCGACCCACCTAACTTGTACACTGCCGTATGGGTAAAAAGATTCTTCTACCTTGCCCGATTTAGGTTTTCTTGTGGATGTGTTAATCACTCCCAAAAAGTGATGAAAACATAAGATTTTGTCACATAAACTGCAACAAATGAATGCAACAGTTTCACAGTCGCACAGTTTTCCCTGTGCTCTGTCAAAACATATGTTTTTAACGTTTTCAAATTTTTCCATGTGTAGACCGTCAAATCCTGCATATGTGCAAGCAAATCTGAACATGTCCTGGAATTTTCGACAGCAAAGTTGATTATATAAAAAATTTAACTTTTCACTCGTGGGAAGACTTGAATCAAGGACCTCTCGTACCGCAGTTGCTCACGTTAACCACGGGACCACGGCGCTCCTGGGCTCACACTATCCACAATGTTGCTTATCTTGCACACGGACTACTCAGTTAGTATATTTTGCTTATTTTTTCATAGTTCCACACAACTTCTTCCTGTTTTCTTGATTGATCTGTGTTCAGCTTTTCAAGGCCTATCCACTGTGCCAACTTATAACTAAATCTGAGGGGGGTGCGATGGGGAGGTTCCGTTGTTAGAAGTAGATATCCTCAAAGTAGTGAAGCAATTTAAATCACTTAATAAAAGCAAGTCTTCTGGTCCAGACTGTGTATCAGTTAGGTTCCTTTCAGAGTATGCTGATACAATAGCTCCATCCTTAACAATCACATGCAATCACTGGATAAATTCTAGTGTCCGATACCACTCGTCGGCTTTGACCAATGACGTCATACGTAAGGCAAAGATGCTGCAGTGGACCATCTATGAATGGAACGGATCATACTCTTAAACAAACGAATCCAGAATGCCATAAAATAATACATTTAACGCCACTATTATTTCCGGGCGAATTTCATTTAAACGAGTTGAAGATGGCTGAAATAAATAAGACGAGAGCAATTACGAGTGAATATATTATATTTGCCACACGTACTGCAAAAACGATCTAAATAATGAACCGTCGAATAGTTGGGATCGGTAACTAGAAGCAAATTATGTAGGAGGTCATTCCTAGTTACCGATTCCAGTATTACTGTTTGTTGCGCAAAAATCTTATAACATATTAGAAACGTGCTTAAGAAATGATCTTGTTAGTGAACTGCAGAATACGACAAGACTTTCAAAAGATGAACATCTTTACACACATTACTGCACACGCAAAGAAATAAAACGCAAAAATGACCAACCCTTGCAACCGATAACTATACTACCTACACGAAAGACACACCAGCTACAGTAGCTCCAAATAACACTCAGTAAAACTGATACACCAGGAGTGACAGTAAAATTAAGAGAAGCGTAGCAGAAACATCGAAAAGGAAAACATATAAGTGGCTACATAAAAAGAAACTTGCCGCATATGAACTTGCAAAGGAGTCAAAGATCGAGGCTGATAAGAGCGAAATAAGGACATAACAGGAAATAATAATGTTAGAAGGTCAAACTGTAGCGAAAGAAGCAAAATCCAGAATAACTAATGAAAAAAATAATAAGAAACACAAACTGCCAGGCGCGAAGGAGGTACCACCCAAACCAGTGCTTCACTACCACCCGCCCTCAATCAGACGCAAAATTTTAAAATAGTAAAAAAATTAAACCATGTGTCAATAACATAAACCCTCCGGCAAAGACACAGCATTACCTCTCGGCCCACCATTGTAAACAAAATGGTTCAAATGGCTCTGAGCACTATGGGACTTAACATCTATGGTCATCAGTCCCCTAGAACTTAGAACTACTTAAACCTAACTAACCTAAGGACATCACACAACACCCAGTCATCACGAGGCAGAGAAAATCCCCGACCCCGCCGGGAATCGAACCCGGGAACCCGGGAATGGGAAGCGAGAACGCTACCGCACGACCACGAGCTGCGGACCATTGTAAACAGAAAATATGAAAGCGACAGAAACCAAAAACGTAGCACTGGCACAATACAGTAACATAAAAAAACGCAACGTAAAACAAGAAAAAATCGTCAGACCCACCAACACCTAGCTAATAAAACTAGGCTTGTACATTATGCTGACTACTTTCATAAATGCAAGAAATAAACAATAACCTTTAGGAATACTCTTCCTCCAATAGTATTCATCGAAATGGCCTTGCAACACAGAAATTCTTCTCTTTCCCCACCCGACAACAGATTTTACAGCCCCCAATACCCGTCGATACTATTAGTACATGCGCCCGTCATACAATATTTAAAATGAATATTGTGATTCACGACCAAATGATGATAACCTCTTTCACCCAACCCTTTGTACGAAGCAAACCCATCCGACATAACTACAGAACCTTCTTCCACATAATCTTCTATTAAAGATGTCAAGACTTCCTTTGTCTGATTTGGTGCAACCTTCAATACAACATCAGCACAATCTCTCCCAGAAACTACTACTCCAAAAATCCAAAGCCCAACAACCTCGTGCCCCCTTTCGTGCTTTCTCTTTCCAAAATGACTCATCTACTTCAACTATAACCCCTGCAATTCACCCCCCCCCCCACCAATGACCCCCTATTCTTTATAAATTTAACGCAGACTTCTCCACAAAACGAGAACCAGTCGACTACAGTGCCACATGAAACCCCTGCTTCGTACATGACAGATATGCAAGAATATTCATAACAAAAATAGTAGGTTAGCATGATAATTACTTCTAAATACAGCCTCGAATTTTCGATCCACGTCCCCTTGTGTATGGATCTCCATATGTACTTTTTCTGCACCTCCACATGAATTCGTCGGAAGTTCTTGATGACGCAATCTTCGTCAAAACCATATAATTTCCACAGACACTGCACTTGCAAAATTCAGCAATGACGCCCAATGATTGCAAAAATTTTATAATTGATTTACGGTCACTCATTCTCTGAAGCAGAATTTTCGCAGTAAACACAACTTACTCATCCATAACGAACAGCGTTATAAATCAAGACCTTATAAATCACGACTACTTTCATTAACAAAGATGCCGAAAGCAAATTACGAGACGAAAACAAAACAATCTATATCGAATTTTTAATATACGCGCGTAACGAGGAAATCCAGAGAAATCATTTAACGTTCATCGACAGCAATCTGCGGCACAAACAAAATAACATCACACATTATGTCATTGGTCAAAGCCGACGGGTGGTATCGGATACTAGAATTGACCCCAATCGCTTACTTGACGAAAGATACGTACCTAAAGACTGGAAAACAGATTGCAAAACGATTTAGAAAAGATATATGTATGGTTCCAAAATTGGTAATTGACAGTTCAGTGTTGTAGGCCCTCTGCTGCTCCTTACCTATTTAAACGATTTAGGAGATAATCTGAGCCGCTGTCTTAAGTTGTTTGCAGATGATGCTGTCGGTTATCGTCTAGTAAAATCATTAGAAGACAAAAACAGATTGCAAAACGATATAGAAAAGGTATCCGTATGGTTCCAAAATTGGTAATTGGCCCTAAATAATGAAAAGTGTGAAGTCATCCTCATGAGTGCTAAAAGGAATCCACTAAACTGCGGTTACTCCATCAAGCAATCAAATGTAATAGCCGTGAATTCTACTAAATGCCTGGAATTTACAATTACGAACAACTTAAATTGGGAAGAACACATAGAAAAATTTATGGGAAAGGCGAACCGAAGACTGCGTTTTATTGGCAGAACACTTAGAAGATGCAACAGATCTGCTAAAGAGACTGCCTGCACTACGCTTGAAGTACCGCTGCACTGTGTGGTATCTTTACCAGATGGGATTAGTGGAGTACACGGAGAAAGTTCAGCAGAGGATAGCACTTTTTGTATTATCGAAAAATAGGGGAGAGAGTGTTACGGACACGATGCAGGATTTGTGGTGGCCGTAATTAAAACAAAGGTTTTTCTGGTTACGGCGGGATCTCCTCACGGAATTTCAATCACCAGCTTTCTCCTCTGAATGCGAAAATATTTTGTTGATGCCGACCTTCACAGGGAGGAGCGGTCACCATAGTAAAATAAAGGAAATCGGAACTCGCATGAAAAGATATAGCTGCTCGTTTTTTCCGTGCGATATTCGAGAGTGGAATATTAGAGAACGACTATGAAGGTGGTTCGATGAACCCTCTGCCAGGCACTTAGTGTGATTTTCAGTGTATCCATGTAGAAGTAGATGAATTACACACATCTCACGTACCTATATTACTTTAGAGCCCATGTCCCATGTGTATTTTTCACTGGATCCAATCTTGTTCAAAAATTCCTTTTGTTGACACAAATATTTAAAAAAGTTTTGCAATTCAAAAGTCAAAAATAAATTTAGCAGAGTCATCCGTCAGTCTTTTTATCTCCTTTGTTCTCTGTGCCGTTATGAAGGAGCACAACATCTCAAGACAACCGCCATGGGCTAGTTCTGCAAAGAAGAACTGCACACTTTTAATTAATTCACTAAATTATTCATCATTACTACATGACTCAATGTACTTGTACCAATTCTTCTGGCTTTGCTCAGGCTTTTCAGCTTATAGGAAACTATTTTTTTAAATTTGAAAATTGATCAAAACACTTTCCATTATCAATTTAATGTTTTTTTTTCAACAAAAATTTGATAGATTCTGCTACGTAAGTTCATGGTACATATCCAAAAACAAGCCACTAACAACAAAGAAAAATCACTGAACAGTTGCATCCACATGTTCAGATACTCAAAACATCCATCACAGAGGACTCCTACACTGCATTTAAAATCCTTCAACCAGGGTCGTTTCTACAATTAGGCAAAATAGGCGTCCGCCTAGCGAGTCAAAATTTTAAGGGTGGCAAAGGGTAGAAACATTTAATTGCAAATTAGACAGCGAAAAAATTGAAGAAATGAGAAGAAAAACGAAAAAGAGGAAAAATTAAAAGACCAGATTGTTTTCAAAAGCATATGGAAAAGTTACTTAATAAGTCTTTATTTACTTTGACGAAAGCAAACGCATTGCATCTATCCACCTCAAAATTAAAGTAGCTTCTACTGCGTACCAAACGGAAACAAACGTGAGCTTGATTCGCCTCTATCGAGCGCTAGAGCTTGGCATGTGCACTGGCTTGTGGTCATGTTGCGACTTGATACCATACCTCCCTCAGTCCATCTTTATGTTTTCATCCCTGCAGGTCACTTCTTAAGCGGATGTTGTAGTGAGTAGCTGCTGTTGATGTTTTTAGTTCTGCTATTACTTCCTGTGAGTAATCGAACACATATTTACAAGCAAGGTTTTGTACTTTTCTTTCAACACATCTAAAAGAAGTAAAAGGTAAATACAGTTCATCATACCCATACATAAAAATGAGTTGATGTCTCTATGTAAGTCTGTCTCTGAGTGTCTGAGACTCACAGCACGAGAAAAGAACTACGCTATCTTTACTCAAACAAATCAGTTGTTGTTTTCGTAAAATTTGACGTATAACATCTATTGTCTTCAATCAGTTTCAAAGGAACTGACGAAAAAGCATGAAAATTGAGGACTGTCCCCAGAAAATGGGGACGTCTGGTCACCTTAGTTTAATGTTAGAAGTATAATAGGAGATTTGCATTATTGTGTCGGTGGATGTTGTATGGTGGTGGAGGGAGGGGGCGGATATTGGCCAGACCTGTGGTAGGAAAAGAAAGGTGGCGTCACTATTTCTCGCCTAGGGCGTTAAAACACCTAGCAACGGTCCTGCCCTCACCTTACATGCATAACCATCATTTTCCGTCTACACCAAGCTTTCTTACACTCTGACAGTCATAAAATTATTATCTTTCCTGTACTGAAGAAAAATCCGAAGGGAATCGAGTATATTCATCACCAATAAGGGAATTCTCTTTCTTTTCTAAGTTGCTGATATCATTGCGAAAAACACCAGCAAAACACTGGATAGCGCGACTGCTACGGTCGCAGGTTCGAATCCTGCCTCGGGCATGGACGTGTGTGATGTCCTTAGGTTAGTTAGGTTTAAGTAGTTCTAAGTTCTAGGGGACTGATGACCATAGATGTTAAGTCCCATAGTGCTCAGAGCCATTTGAACCAAAACACTGGATATGCTTTAAATATACCTCATTGATGCGGTCCACGAAAAGATTCTGGAAAACTACTGGAGCTGGTTTTCTCCATCGTGTCTTACTACGACTGAGAAGTTGTTGATAATATATTTCAACAAAGTCACAAAATTTCTTTAGAGACTCAACACGACCAGTGTATGTTGAAAAATGGTTACATGTTTTCATTAGTGGACTATGCATGTCAATTTCAAGGATGTCAATTCCATGCTGAATGTAGTTGTTCAGGACATGAGTAGGACATCATACGCCATCTAATACCTCTTGAGGCTAACAAACTCATTATTACCCTGCCCTCTTTTGACACCACCGAAAATTAAACGCTAAACATTTATCCCTATTTTCAACTTGTTAAGAGTATCAGTGATATGAGTTGAAACAGTTTTTGCAATTTCAATTGACTACGTTCATTCTCAAGAAACTTAATTTGCAGTCCTCCATTCCTGTTATCAAAGTAACAGACTCTAATGGTGGTTATTTTAATATCCCTATGATTGCTAGCATCCGATGAGACACCAACAAAAGGAATACATTATACGTCTTTCATGATACATACTAGAGAATCAGTTGCTAAAACTGAATTTACTGTCGCTCCAGTTCAGGTATGTTTACACAAGATTTTTCGTGATATGGATGAGCGATGGAAAATTTTCTCAATAGTCCACAGGTAAAATACATCGATTTATAACTGCTGTGGTCTGCTCCAATATAATAAGCAAGACTGTCTTGAGCAGCACTTACTTTATTTTCCAGTTCAGTACTGGCTTAAAGAGAAATTAGTCACTTTACTTGATGAACTTGCGCTCATAACACAACTCATATGTTTCTCTGTTTCCAAGTGGAGTTCCAGGTCGCTGGCGCCATGATTTGGTATTGAAACATAGGTTTCTGGGCAACAAACCATACATTTTGCTTCCTATTGTACTCTTCCGAGATGGAAGCTTATATATTTTTCTCGAAGCGTATCCGTAATTGTGCATTTCCTCTTCGGCCTGAAGAGAAATTATTAAATTATCCGAAACAAAATCGAAATGGAGAATTATCAAAACGCTTTTTTCAGCGATAAAGATTTCAACTTACAAAATAAAACAATATTTATGTACCGTGGGCTATTCATTTGAAAACCATGGAGCTGTTGTTTAAGCTTACCTAAAAAGATGATTTATTGGTGAGGAATATGTAATTTAAAGAACATGCATCTGGATGAATACACTGCTTCACTAAAAATACGTACATCGCACAAAAATAAAATTGGCAAGTGAAAACTGGGTGGAAGGGGGACTATCAGAGCCAAAGAAGGTAGACATCTCGAAGCTAATAAGATCGAAACATCAGCTGTAACCAATATAGGCCGATATTTTCAGTTTAACTAGCATAAAAGATCTATTGTAAGCAAATAACAAACAATGTAGTTCAATACCGAAGTAAAAAGGATATAAATTGTGACGATACGAGACGAAAACCAAAATAAAAAAATCTTAATTCTCAAAAATAAAAAATTGTGTATATTAGCAGAGATCGTAAAAATGTATGTGGGCGTTAAATTAAACGTCGGAAATGGGGACATATCCGCATAAATGTGGACGCATGGTAACCCTATCTGCGACAGACGGACGTTTATGATACTGTTCTATAGTTTTGTGTGTCCGACCTGTTAACCTTTTTCTAAATCGAGTAACCTGTGCTCGTTACAGAGTACTCGGGACTATTCGCTGCCCAAGATATTCTCGTTACACGTTGGCCGCGGAAGAAGCTAATTATGTCGCGCATTCAATGTAAAATCTAACAGGAATAGCGTGAGTCAGGTGCCATCTATAAGTCTATCCGTACACAAAGAAGTTTGTGTTACCTAGCAACGCACATTCAGTACGCAAAAGTTTTTAATGGCACGAAGTCCAAAAACACAAATGCTATATCATGTAATTACTCATGTTTTGTGCACTAACTAATTCCTTTATTTTCTGTACTCGAATTCTACGTGCACGTTTAAATCCGCTAGAGATGCAAAATCTCTGGCGCTAAAATTGATACATTGAGAATTATTATACTATTTGCGATAGTATATTAGACCAACTGTATCACGTTGAGAACACTTCATGGATTCTGCTTTAATCGACATACCTGACGCGCGCATTGTACGCAGGGGCGCGCTGTTGGCAGCAGCGGGTAGGTTGGCAGCAGTGAGACACTTGCAGAGCGGAGGCAGTAGTCGAGCGACCACAGGAGCGGCGGGAGCGTCTGCAGTGTGTACGATGTCGGATTCACTGGGAAGGGGTAACGGCGCCAGCGGCTCCGACGGAGAAAGAGCGCCCAAGCGACAGAAAGTTCGTGAAGCGACACCGGAGCCGAGCTCTTCCACAGAACCGGAACCGAGCACTTCCACGGCACGACAGTCAGCAGCGACTCGTCGCGAGGCCTCACCGCAGCCGGGGCCTTCCAGAGAGCAGCAAGAGCCGGACTCGCAGAGTCCGGAACCTGAAGAGCTAGCCAAGGCGCAGAAAGCGCTGCAGAACGGAAAAGCAGCAAAGGGCAAGCCGAAAAGACGTAAGAAGCCTCCGAAAGCGGCGGCGCCAAAACCAGGGAGCAAGCGGGCTCGGCGCTTGAAAAAACTCGAGCGCCAACGGAAGCGCGAGATGGAGAGGAAGTACTGCGACGGGCTCGTTAGCTACTGGGATGGCATCATCAGTTACTACAGGGGTCTCCGTGAGTACACTAAAAAAATGAATTTATCAAATTTAATTCGTCTGAGAACATAAATTTGCCTACCATATGATCTGCATTTTATTTTACGTAAAAGCGACAACAAGAATGTGGAGAGGGTTTTAAGGCTTGAGCGCTTTTGCGGAATTCTGCTCAAACTATTGTTCGAGATGTTTTAGTGCCTCAGTGAACGATCACTCCGAACTTTCACGAGTGTTTCTTTCATCTTATTTTCGTTCAGTCAGTAATGGAGTAGCTACCACTACATAAGTTATATTTCATTTTTTTTACTTTATCTCTCTGACTAGTTTGGCCTATCCTTAATGGAGACTTAGTTTTTATACACTTATTTAGTAGCAGCATATACAACAGGTTTACACAATTATTTCATACGTTGCAATTATGCTAGTCACTTAGAAAAAGCAGTACAAGTGCTCGTGATCCAGGTATGGCTCGCTCTAAAGAGGAAATCACCATCTGACTTATTAATATGTGTACGTTACTCGATATTTTTCATTCTTTATTTAAAAGCAAACCTTATATTAAACATGAAATTCACGAGTTTCCGACTTTGTTAAAATGAGATAAAGTTTTCCAAATTATGAACCAATATGCGAAAAATTGTAAAATAGAAATAACAGTTTTATCTGGCAGGGTCACATTCGCTGACACGTTCCCTCCACTAACTGTATGAAATGCGACACGTTTTTGAGACATCATTAGTGTGCTGTGGCACTGAAACAGCGTATTTCGTAGGACGCTTACGGCAGTTTCACTTGACAACGTTGCAATCCAATATGGCGTCCGTTTTCTTTGTTTCTGTCAGCCAATCACAGCAAAGGACACATGACATCACCTAAAGGGCACCACACACGATCGACGGATCGCAACGATCCGTCGTCGCATGCGATATCGCTGCAGTTGGTCGCTCGCCTAGACTCCGCTACACATGAACGATTTTCCAAGGAATTTCAAGCAGTGTTAGGAACAACACTGTGTAGAGAAGTTCTGCTATGTAAAATGAACTACTGCGTTTACCAGCAGTCGCAGTTGACTTGCGTATCCCCACGAATACTTGCAAAAAATGAATTAAAGGAAATGGGAATTGTTGTTTATCACCCTTGTTTTGAAACACTTTTGTAGAATATATTACATTTTCCACTGATGCCAGGTGGGCTATGTACATATTTCTACCGTGTTAATACCATTCTTTTTCGTTTATTAGTACTTAACTGCTTACCTATTCATTAGCATTATAGTCTAACTTCAAATATTTACACAAGTTCTTTCCCAATCTCCATGTATCTATAGAAAATTTGTCAACAGCAGAACAACTGATTACCATATTTCTGTTATAAACTATTTGAGGGAGAGTCAGATTATATGAAATGATAAGGGACTTGAGTGTAGATTTTCCCTCATTAAAAGTCCACTTAACATTACTATGTGTCATTCTTCATCAGGTGGAGTCCAGCGTGTCGTAACTGTTAGTACGAGCTTCACATTAGTTCTCCTCTTACAGCACAAGCTTCAAAATGCTAATCACTGCAAAATCAAAGAGTGTATTTTGCATTACTTCTTAATATAAATGTGCAACTTCGGACGCCACATCACTTCTCGGAATAGCTCGTGGCCCCTGAATAACTATAAATTCTAACGTAAAGTTCATATTCGCACCCCAGACAGTAGCTCCAGGCGTATGTCGAGTCTGTCTGGCAAGCGGACAGGTGGTTGCAGGCCCTCAACTGGCCTCCTTCACACGCCCATCGTTGGCATCAAGGCAGAATCAGCTTTCATCAGAAAACACAACAGACTTCCACCTGCCCGCCAATGAGCTATTGCTTGACACCACTGAAGGCGCAAATGGCAGTGGTTTGGGGTCAGTGGAATGCACGACACAGGGCGTCTGGCACGGTGCTGCCCTTGAAGTAAACGACTTGTAACAGTTCATTGTGTCACTGTGGCGCCAACTGATGCTCAAATTGTTGCTGCAGATGCGCCAGAGTCACACGTCGAACACGATGGTCTTTCCTCTCGGCAGTGCCACGTGGCCATCTGGTGCCCAGTCTTCTAGCAAACGTACATTCTCGTGACCACCGCTGCCAGCAGTCATGTATTGTGGCTACATTCCTGTCAAGTCTTTCTGCGATATTGCAAAAGGAACATCCACCTCCCGTAACTCTATTACACTACCTAGCATTCAAACTCAGTGAGTTTATAATGGCGTCTTTGTTGCCTTGAAGGCATTCTTGACTAACATCAACTCAACACGTCCAGTCTCAAAGGTAACTAACGCTCACGACCTGTACAGCGTATATTTAAAGCAACCCTGATTTTCATCCTCATAGTGAGGCTACTAGCCCCATTCTTATGCCACTGGCATGAAATTTGAATAGATATCACCTCTCAGATGCAGAAAAACGCCAACCAACTTCCGTTTATACCTTACAATTCCTTCTTGGTGCAGGGTTATAGATACTGATCCTCAATATATTAGGTAACAGGCGTAGTGAATAAAGGCTTGACCCTACTTACAATGAAAACTCATCTGCAAATCTGAAAAATCATGTAATATACAATTACGTCAATGCATCGCTAGTAAGCAACGATCTCACCTTGAATCCTGAATATTGAGCTTGGCAATGCGCATCTCAGCAACACACATGACAATAACGTCTGAACTTAACAAGTAGAACGACGTTAGCTGCTGCAGCGGTGTCTAGGGAAAGAAGCAGAGCAAGGCTTAATACTTTCCACATGACCTTATTCTAAATGAATCTAACCGCCTTGTCATCTGATTAATCGCCAAGACTCCTAGCTCAAGGTACAACTTGCAGATTTGCTTTAGTAAGCACCCAAAGTTGTGACTTTCCTAGCACATGACAGCACTGAACAGAAAACTTCCATCCTCACTTTTCTTCGGCTCAGGCTGTCCTCTACTTTCAGTCACCTCAATATCAGTGGGGAAAAGGACCCTTTCCTTCCCAATTTCAGATCAAGGGATGCATTCGAAAGTCATTCTGTGATATAATCCACCAAAAACTATCTGCACTGTGTATAAACCATCAGACGATAACTGTTGCCGAAGTTATCTGACAGAAATTCTACATATAGGTCTACATATACAGGATGTTTCCGAACTCGTCGGTGAAACTTCAGGAATGGATTCCTCATACAACAAGAAGAAAAAAGGCAATGTCAACATGGCTCCGGAAATACATCATTACAGATTTATTCGACCTTCGTTGCCTACAAACTACACTGTATATCTTAACGCCAGCTATTACACTCTGGGATCAGAGCAAATGTTAAGTGATCTCCTCTTGCCTAAATCTAGACCTCCGTTCGTCGCCACACTGAATTCCGCAAACGGTCAAAAATGTCTTCTTTAGTTCGTACTGTCTGAAAGGCTGCCACAGTGCGTGCATGGAGCGTTGGTTCATCTACAACAGCAGCCGAATACACGAGAGACTTTAAGTGTTCCCATAGGAGAAAGTCCAGTGGTTTTAAGTGAGGCGAATGGGGTAGCCAAGCAGACGTTCCACCTCTGTCTATCCAGCGCTCAGGAAAATGTGCATTCAGGTACCTGCTGGCAGACAGACTGCAATGTGCGGGAGCACCATCGTGCATGAAATACGGTCGTCAACGGGATGCAAGTGGCATGTGTTCTATGTACTCAGATAATGCAGTACGCAACAAATCAATGTAATTCTTCTATTAAGTCTCTCTGGAAGAACGTAGGGCCCCAACAAGCATTCGCCGACAATGGCTGCCCAGATGTTCATGGAGAGCGTCGGTTGGTGAGACGATTAGACAGTAGTGTAGGGATTTGTGTCCACTCACACGTTCTGGTTATGCAAATTCTGGATTCCGTCCCTTGTGAACGTCGCTTCATCTTTTTTTTTTTTTAAAAAAAAGAAAAAAGAAAAATGTGCGAAGTTGGGAGTCACAACAAATTTCTGCATAAACCACTGTCTCAACGTTGTTCTATGAGGATAATCCACAGAAGACAAGGCGTATACACACTGCAGATAGTTGGACATACCACGTTTTCATGTCACGCGCGGCACTTTCCTCTGCAAGCCTAACGTCCTTGTGCTGATTGCATGACTTTCCTCTACAGCGTTGAGCAGACCTTCCTAAACCTCTGGTCTTGGCCGACCCCGCTGCCTTGTGGACATGTGAATCTCCCGTATTCACAGTGGCGACGCTGAGTTTCTTCAAATGTCTTTCGGTCTGGTAATCGACACAATGGGTAGCGTTCCTGGGACAAACGACGTGCCTCCAACGCATAGCCGTCCGCCAAACTCACAGGGTCGCGAGCTCTTGACTGGCGTACATTTCCAGACTCCAAACCATGGCCACAGGGAATTAAAAACCACCCTACACACACATTTGCAAATGGCTACGGATACATTTAACTTTCCTAGTACTTACGTGTCACCTTAGAGCAGACTGCACACCACAATTACTAACCACGGATATGCCGACAGCTACGTGTTTAATTGGTGATCATCGCACTTCATCTGCGCATGCTGAATGACATTCAGGCCCATATCACATTGACTCACAATTTTATTACTTGTGCCAGACTTGCAACCGGCGTCGTACTTTTACCTACGGTAAACAGCACTTGTCAACGTGGCTCCGTAACAGTAACATGCTCGAATAACTCGGTAGCTATGCGTTGCTGGACCCATGTCAAACGACCTTTTTTTCTTCTTGTTATATGAGGAATCCATTCCTGAAGTTTTTCCGTCGAGTTTTCAAACATGCTGTCTAGTCTGGAAGCCACTATACAACGCACGGTGGAGGATACCTTTTCCTGTTCCAGTTGAAAATGATTGGTTTTTCTTGTCTTTACTTCGCGGTCCTTACGTGCAATGTACGTTGGTGGCAGGAGAATCGTTCTGCAATCTGTTGCAAATGCCAATTCTCTAAAATTTCTGAATATTTCTCACGAAAAAAATGTCTTTGACACTCCAGGGTTTCCTGTCTAAGTTTACGGAGCATTTCCGTAATACTTGCTTGTTGATTGTACCTACAGGTGACGAGTGTAGCTGTTCACCTCTGAACCGCTTCGATGTCTTCCTTTAATCTGACCTGGTGGACATCTCAAAAACTCGACCATTATTCAAGAATGGCTTGCAAAAATGTTCTGTACACGATGTCCTTTATAGCTATGCCACATGTTCCTAGATTTCTCCCACCAAACTTGGCCATTCGTCTTCCCTATAACCTAACGTAGATGTTCGTTTCATTCTGGATATTTAATCGGTGTGACTATGTCACGTAATATATCATTAATACTGCATTCGAACATTGCAGGACTGCTTTTCATATACATCTGCATTAATCTACATTTTTCCTCATTTAGAGCCAGCTGCCATACAGGTACATCACACTGAATAAATATTCTGTCCAAGTCATTCTGCTTCCCCCTCCCCATCCTTCGCTCACTCATTCAATGACAACACCTTACAGTACACCTCAGCGTGTTCAGCAAATAGGTGCAGACTGCTGCTCACCTTATTCATCAGCTCATTTATGTACGAGTGTATGGAGGACAACAGCTGTCCTATCACATACTCGTGGGATACTCCTGACTATATCTTTCTCTGTGATGAACACTCACTGTCCAGTACAACGTACTGGGTCCTGTTCTCAAAAAAGTCTTCGAGCCCCTCACGTACCTGAGAAACTATTCTTTATGTTCGAACCTTCGTTAACGGTCTGCAGTGCCGCACTACATCAAACGCTTTTCGGAAATAAAGGGGTATGAAATCTGCCTGTTGCGCTTCACCAATGGTTTATAGGATATCATGCGAGAAATTAACAAGCCGGGTCTCGAACGAGCGATATTTTTTAAATCCGTGCTGATTCGTGGGCAAAAGTTTTTCTGTCTCAATGAAAAATATTACTTATAAATTCGAACTTAGAATACGCTCAACTATTAACCAGAAAATCGACGTTAAGGCTATAGTTGTGTAATTTTGTGGGTCCGTTCTTTTACAGCTTTTATACGTGGGTCCAATCTGTGCTTTTATCAATCGCTTGGCACTCTCGGCAAGATCTTTCTCTTAGAGATGCTGGAAATATTTTGTGTTTCGAGCATCAGTCTTTCTATACATTAATGGGTAAATTATATATATGTATAAACATCTGTCCATTAATCACTGTATTATGAAACTGCCATAAGTTAATATTTTTTATGTAATGTGTTATTACTAATTAGGCTGCTTCGATCTCCTTCAACATAACCATACAATTCTAAAAAGTAATATGATAGACGCGTTGGGAACATGCAGTTACTGGTTTGGAGATATGGACATTCTCAAAATCATGTGATTAGGCGTTCTCTTGTTGCAGCATAGGATAGAGATACGTATGTATAGGAACTGTATGGGTTTTGCCCTTATAACTTCCCTAAGGTAGTGTCTGCTGTTGGGACTATCCACAATTTGTGTCATTTAATATCAATGATGATCCTTGATATTCTCTAGCAACGTGTCCATTATTAGTGCGATATAGACACAACAAAAATGCGTCGTGGAACGTGATGCCAGATCGTACATGACTCAGACTGCAGTGGATAAATAGCTAATCAATAACGTGTGGAATGGCAGTTGATTGCACAGTCAGAGAAGAATGGTTTACCCCTGCTTACAGTGATTGAAACCTAAACGAAACCTGTGTTCTTTCATACATGTGCGACTATTGTTCTTGAGGATATACCAGCCTTATATTGTGCTGTGACTCGAATAACATTTGCAATATAGACCACTACAAGCTGCAGGTGCTCCATGAAATTACAGAGTGCCCCTGTTGAGCTATATTTCAACATAACATGGCCTATCACATTTCAAAGAATTTGAATAGTTTCCTAACTGCGCTGGAAATCGTGTTTTCTCTTTACTGACTTGAGACTTGGACAGTTATGATCTCAATTAGAAATGTCATGAAAAAGCTTACTTGTCATTTAATCTAGAACTGTCCTATAGATATCGTCGACAACGGCCAATTGCGCTCTTGCATGTAACTTCACACCACTGCGCGGAAGCAACATTTCCGGCCGTAAAAGTTCACATTTATTAAATTTGTTGTCTCCCCGTTTCTATTCAGAATCTCCTCATTAGTTACGTGATCTGCAACATTTTTCTGTAGCACCACATTTCGAAAGCTTCTACTCTCTTTTTGCCTAAACTGTTTATCGTCCATATTACTTCCATACATGGCTACTCTCCAGACAAATTACCTTCAGAAAAGACTTCTTAACAATTAAAGCTAGCCGGCCGGTGTGGCCGAGCGGTTCTAGGCGCTTCAGTCTGGAACCGCGCGACTGCTGCGGTCGCAGGTTCGAATCCTGCCTCGGGCATGGATGTGTGTGATGTCCCTAGGTTAGTTAGGTTTAAGTAGTTCTAAGTTCTAGGGGACTGATGACCTCAGATGTTAAGTCCAATAGTGCTCAGAGCCATTTGAATCAATTAAAGCTATATTCGATGTTAACAAATCTATTTTCTTCAGAAATGCTTTTCTTGTCATTGCCAGTCTACATTTTATATCATTTCTATTTAGGCCATCAGTTATTTTGCTGCCCAAACAGCAAAACTCATCTACTACTTTAAGGGTTTCGTTTCTTAACGTAATTCCCTTAGCATCACCTGATTTAATTCGACTACATTCCATTATCCTTGATTTGGTTTTGTTGATGTCCATCTTATACCCTCTTTTCAAGACACAGTCCATTCAGTTCAGCTGCTCTTCCAAGTGCTTTGCTGTCTCTGCAGAATTACAATGTCATCGGCAAACCTCAAAGTTTTTATTTCTCTTACCTGAACTTGAATTCCTACTCCACATTTTTTTGTTTGCTTTACTACTTTTTCAATGAAGAGATTGAATAACATTGACGATAGAAACAAATAATTTATGACGGAGGTAACTTCAACGACAAGAAACTTGCTTGTTACTCTACCATATGGGCTTCCTCGTGCAACAGAACAAGTTGTAAGAATAGTGAACACCTGATATTTACACAGTTACATATTAAGATTTCAATACATCAAATGAGCCCACATTTTTTTTAATTTCAACTATTAGGCAACAAAGCCAGGAATTTTTAAGCATCTCCTAGTACCTCAGCTAACCCTCAGTTCTGCCCTTCCCATGTCAACTGCCAATTTCGCCACTGGCAATACATGTTATTCACATACCAGATTTTCTCTGACGCGAAGTGATGGCGAGTTAGTGTGTAGAGACGTCGTGGTGCGCGGTTCTACCAAATGTTGTCCAAAATATCGACAGATTCGGCCAAGGTTCTGTAACGGTGAGGGAGGCAATAGTGTTGACAGCCATATGGATCTTGTTGTTGTCCATGATCGCCTTACTACCAGGCAGCACATCGAACAGATCCTCTACGATCATGTGATGGCTGCTGCGTGCGGTGGTGACGCTGAGTTCCTTTTTCTGCAAGGTAATGCTAGGGTCCATGTGGTGGACGTCACCAGGAATGTCTTGCAACACCTGGACGTTGAAGTAATGGAATCGCCAGTGGTGAGTCCCGATCTCAAACCGCATCGAGCATCTGTGGGACATGCTTGACAAATGTGTTCAAAAAAATGGTTCAAATGGCTCTAGAACTTAGAACTACTTAAACCTAACTAACCTAAGGACAGCACACAACACCCAGCCATCACGAGGCAGAGAAAATCCCTGACCCCGCCGCGAATCGAACCCGGGAACCCGGACGTGGGAAGCGAGAGCGCTACCGCACGACCACGAGATGCGGGCCGACAAATGTGTTCGTGGTCGTCCTATTCCACCAAACACTATAAAATTTCTAAAGGGCCGTCATTGACGAATGGTAATGTATACTGCAGGGTGACCTCCGTAAAGTTATACGGAGCATGCCAAGTAGATGTGGCGCGGTGATAAACCCTCAGGGTGCGCATACACGTTACTGAAGCTGTCAAAGACTAATGAAAATCATTCAGGATGACTGGATGAATGACTGTTCCCACTCTGTTTTCGACACTTGTCGGACATTTCAACTCTTGTTATGTAAGTGAACGAGGTTGCAATGGCATTTGGTTGTGTACTTAACTGCCTTGTTGTGTACTAAATTTGTGAGAGATAGAGGCATAATTTGGTAACATAACTAATCCTCAATTATTGCTCAATGGAGTGTGCCAGACGCCCAAAGTCATGTTCTCATAATTCTTTTGAGCATGTATTTCTGTAAAACATTTCCCCGTCAACAACTGAACTTTTGGAATTTTAGTTGTTACAATGTTCTTGAAGTCTGACGATATTTCATCTGTTTCATTTTTCTTGCACACCAAAGGGAATAGTTTCGTCATGGCTGGTTTTCTTAAGGATTGATTTCTGTTACATAGTAAATACCATGCACTGACGGAAAAAATCGCAACACCAAGAAGGACACAAACGAAAGTTGGTATGTGTATTTCTACATCTGAAAGATAATATCTGTTCAAATTTAGCGCTAGTAGCACTACTATGAGGATGCAAACCAGGTTTGCTTTAAATACATGCTGAGCGTTTGTTACCTTTGAGGTTGGATGTGGTGACTTTATGTTAGGCAAGGATGCCTTTATGGCAACAAAGACACCATTATCAACATCTCAGTGAGTTTGAACGAGGTCATGCAATAGGACTACGAGAAGCTCGATGTTCCTTCTGCGATACTGCAAGAAGATTTGGCATGAATGTAGCCATTGTAGATGATTGCTGGCAACAATGGTCACGGGAATATACGATCGCAAGAAGTCCGGGCTGAAGACAGCCATGTGGCACTACCGAGAGGGAAGACCATCGTGTTCGGCGTACGGCTCTGGCGCATTTGCAGCAGCAATTTGAGCAGCAGTTGCCACCGCAGTGACACGACGAACTCTTACAAATAGTTTAGTTCAAGGGCAGCTCCGAGCCAGGCGCCCTGTGGTGTGCATTCCACTGACCCCAAGCCTCCACCATTTGCGACTTCAGTGATGCCAAGCGAGGGCTCGTTCGAGGACAGGGTGGAAGTCTGTTATATTTTCCGATAAAAGCTGGTTGTGCTCGGTGCTAGTGATGGCTGTGTGTTGATTGGAAAGAGGACAGTTGAGGGCCTGCAACCGATCTGTCTGCGTGCAAGACACACTACACCTACACCTGCAGTTACAGTCTGGAGTGCCATTTCGTACTGACTGTAACTATGTACAAAAAAATGTTCAAATGTGTGTGAAGTCCTATGGGACTTAACTGCTAAGGTCATCAGTCCCTAAGCTTACACACTACTTAACCTAAATTATCCTAAGGACAAACACACACACCCATGCTCGAGGGAGGACTCGAACCTCCGCCGGGACCAGCCGCACAGTCCATGACTGCAGCGCCTAAGACCGCTCGGCTAATACCGCGCAGCAAATATGTGCATCAATCGGTGATTCGATCCGTTGTTCTGCCATTCTTGAACAGCATTCCAGGGGTGTTTTCCAACAGGATAAGACTCGCCCACATACCGCTGTTGTACCACAACATTCTCTACAGTATGTCGACATGTTGCCTTGGCCTTCTAGATAGCCAGACCTTTCTCCGATTGAGCACATATGGGGCACCATCGGACACCAACTCCAGCGTCATCCACAAACAGCGTTAACAGTCCCTGTATTGAATGACCAAGAGCAACAGGCATGGAATTCCATCCTACAAACTGATTTCGGGCACCTGTACAACACAGTGCATACACGTTTGCATGCCTGCATTCAACATTCTGGCAGTTACATTGGTTGTTATTGTACCAGTATTTGACATTCGCTATGGATTATCTCGCGCTTAAATTAACCTGTGATCTAGCAATGTTAAATACTTAAATATGTTAACTAGAGAAATGTATTTCAGAAGATTCATTACTCTATATCTACATCTACGTCAAACTCCTCAAGCCACCAATTGGTGTGTAGGGGGGGGGGGGGGGTACTTTCGGTAGCACTATCTGATCCCTCCAACCCTGTTCCACTCGCGAATAGTGCGTGGGAAGAATGATTGTCGGTAAGCCTCTGTACTGGCTCTAATTTCTCGAATTTTCCCCCGTGGTCAATGCGCCAGGTGTATGTGAGGGGATGTAATATGTTGTCTGACTCCTCCTGAAAAGTGCCGTCCCGAAATTTCAGTAGTAAATCTCTCCGTGATGCACATCGTCTCTCTTGTAACGTCTGCCAGTGGAGTTTGTTTAGCATCTCCGTAACGTTCTTTCGCCAACTAAACGATCCCGTGACGAAACGCCCCGCTCTTCGTTGGATCTTCTCTATCTCCTCTATCAGTCCTACCTGATAGTAAATGATGAACAATACTCAAGAATCGGACGAACAAGCGCCTTATAAGCTACTTTTTTCGTGGATGAGATACATTTCCTTAAGATTATTCCGATGTATCTGAGTGGATAGTTCCGCCTAGATATTTTACGGTAAACGCTGTCTCCAGCCGTTTGTCATCAATAGTGTAGCTGTACAGTAGTGGATTTCTTTTCCTATGTACGCGCAATATGTTACATTTATTTACGTTCATAGTGAACTGCCAGAGTCTGCACCATTCATCAATTCTACTTTGGCACAAACAACTGCATCATCTGCGAATAGCCTTAAAGAGCATCCGACGCTTTCTACTAGATCATTTACGTATATTGTTAACAGCAACGGTCGGATCACGCTTCCCTGTGGCACTCCGGATATCACATGTACATCTGTCGATTCAGTTCCGTTAAGAGCGACGTGTTGAGTTCTATCTGCAAGAAAGTCTTGAATCCCATCGCAGATCTACTCCGATACTCCGTAAGCTCGTATTTTCTTCATTAAACGGCAATGCGGGACGGTGTCGAATGCCTTACTTAAATTAGGGAACACGGCACATCGGCCTGAGCGCCGTTGTCCACTGCGCTGTGGATCTCATGGAGGAACAGAGCGAGCTGAGTTTCGCAGGGTCTCTGCTTGCGGAATCCATGTTGATTTTGATAGAGGAGCTTTTCATTTCCCAAGAACGTCATAATTCTTGAGCATAAAACATATTCCATAATTCTACAACAGATTGACTTCAACGATATTGGTCTATAATTGTGTGGATGTGTCTTACGGCCTTTCTTAGAAACGGGAATGACCTGCGCTTTTTTCCAGTCGTTCGGTACCTTTCGTTGCTCAAGCAATCTACGGTAAATTACTGCTAGAACGGGAGCAAGTCCTTTCGCATAATCTTTATAGAATCTTGGTGTTGCGATTTTTTTCCATGAGTGTGTTATAGAACTAACGCAAATTCTTCTGTGCATTATTAGATTTAATCCTAATATCTATTGCTCCCAAAATAAGATTTTCGATATTTATTTTCTAGCGCCGCAGCCACAACCAGGTCCACAAGCCAACTTGCCTTTACCTGGAGCACAAGATCAACTCGGTAAAGAATTTTCTTGTATAAATAGTTTTGTAGACTGGAAGCAACTCAGTTTGCTGTGTGTAATGTTGTCGTCTACCTTACTTGTTGGAAAATACGATTTTATGCTTGTAGTCGCTTCGCAATTATATGTTGCTTAGTCTACCGGTGCTACAGCAGAAGACGAAAGTGCGGTCAAAATAAATTTTTTCATTCTGGAAACGATAACATTTTCTTCTTACAGTGTGACTGTTTCATATCATTTGTACTTGTTGCGAAATATGATTTTCCGATTCTAGATGCAGCACAAATAGCAGCTGAACAGGTAGTGGCCAACGCGGCTGCAGAAGCAGAGCAAGGTAACGTCTAAAGAGAATTTTGATTTATAACAAGCTTTAGATACTAGAACATAGTTCCCGTCTGGAACGCCTACGCAGCTGTGCAAAACTTAAGTACGAGAATACCTTCCACAAGATATAACACTGCTAAGTAACATAGCTCGATGAAACTTGGACTGTTCATAGGAATAACTACTTAAGTATAGTACAGAAGGTAATTGAAAGACGAACAGAAAATGACACTTAATTGTGTGTGTGTGGTTACCAAGGATGGCAGTGCATGCTACGTAACGTACACCCATGCTGGTCACAAGATTAGTAAGGGGCTCTACTGATGGGCGCTCCATGCGACAGTTTTCCTGGGTACATTACATTTTCACACATCTCGCCATAGGAGGGTACGTAATGCACCGAAGAACTCTGTCGAACATAAGTTTTTTGGTAGTCCAGGTGTTATGGTGTGGGGAGGCATAATGTTGCGTGGGCGTACTGGTCTCCAAATATGTGAGCACGGTACTCTCACCGGTCAACACCGTGACAACACTGTACTCCTTCCCCATTTGCTTCTTTTCTTGCTTGTATTCGGTGCTCTCGGAACGAGAGGATATTCGGCTAATGGGCTAATGGACAGACTTGCCCGTTCTCCCCCTCCCCATCTTAAATGCATCGAGCACGTGTGGGATGCCTTGAGGAGATGACTGCAGTTCTTCCACATGCACCAGCGACCGTCCTGCAGTTCTACACCGCGCTGTTGGAGGAATGGAACACTCTACCACAAGAACTTACCAACCTTGTGGCCAGCGTGGAAGCACGTTGCGGAGCATGCATTGCCGTCCATTGTGACCACACATCCTATTAAGAACCACGTCCCGTCTTTTGTAACGTCCAGGGGACCATCATGACTAACGTTGGCTTCAGTGTTAATACCGTCGTCGAAAAAAATGTCTCTTCCACTCGTCTCAATGAGTATTTCTTTTAGTTAATTTTTGTACGAACCTGTAGCAATTCTGTCCACGTATGGTCCAAGTTTCGTGGAGCTATGTTGCTTGACAGTGACACATCATGAAAGAATTACTTTCGTTTCTGTGTTTTGCACACCAGTGTATTTCACTTTAAGTATGGTAAGTGTATACGGTTTTTCTGCTTCTAGCAGCCCCCCAAGTACCAGATGTGCAGATCATCGAGCCAGATGCTGGAGAGCAAGGTAAGACCTACGAAGAGTTTTGTTCTGTTATCTGTAGAATCTAAAATGTGGTATACAATTTGTGCAAGCCGCCATGGCTGTGTTGGAAGCTGAATGTAAGGTTGAGGTACGTTGAATTGTTGTACAACAAATTCTACTTTCTAGGAATGACACAATTTTCTTAGTGCAAATTCATGTGTCGCCTTGTCTATGCTTGTTACCAAACATGCTTTACTGATTTCAGTGGTCCCAGACGTAGGACCTGCACATGCAGCCATGGGTGCACCAGGAGAGCAGGGTAAGGTCCAAAAAGAATTTTTTGGTACAACAATCTTTAGATTCTAAAAATAATTCAATTTACGCATGCTATAGTGGCTGCAGAAGGACAAGAATATGAGCCTCATACTTAGTATTGTTGTATAACAAACTTTACATTGTAGAAATGGGATAATTTTCTTCGTGAAGTGCCATGTTTCACCTTATTTGTGATTGTTAGGGAGGTAGATTTTCTGATTGCAGTGCATGCACAAGCTGGAGCCGGACAGGCAATCATGGATGTCTCAGGAGCGCAGGGTAATGTCTTCAAGGATTTTTGTTGTACAACAAACTTTAAATTTTAGAAATAACACAGTTTGCTGTGTGAGGCATCATTGTATGCCATATCTGCTCCAGTTCCAAAAGATGACTTGTACTGATTGCTGTACGCACCCTGATAAGGTAAAATCTAGCTTGAATTTTTTTTGTCGTTCACCTCCAGCAATGATCTGTATGTGCGGAAAATGTCAAGTCTACGTTAAACTGTAGGCTTCCATATAATTATCTGATTACGTTGAAGCGGAGGTCTAGGGAAAAACAATACTTAGTAAAGCACTTCGGTGTCAGAATCAAAATTCTAGTTGAGGACTAAAATATCAATAGGTTTATCGTGCTCGAACTGCAACCAGAGCATTGCACCATGTAAGTCACCAAAAGGTGGACTATAAAAGTTGAAACTTGTAAGGCTTTAAGGAAATGAATGTGATCATACAAATGTCACTGGCTGTAATCATTCTAATAATCGGGATTTCACGTCGCCACTAAACGTCTACCAAATTTAAATAACACTCATTCATAGCTACCTGAATTCAAATTAACTGTGAAGGCCATTGCAGCGTTTGCTGCTATGATTTAACTAACATTATCTGTGAGGCATGGTGATTAACTTCTCCGATTTCAACTACCTTTGCCTAGGAATATCAAGAAAACTCGTAAAGAGTGTCGAACTGTACTAAGATACGAATTGAAAACGTTTTGTGTTACTTAGATCGAGAATCCTCTGTCTTTTTACCTCACTGTTGAATCTTTTCGAAGAAGTTAGTATTTCGTCGAATGATAGGTAAGATTTAATAATCTATTTCAGTCACACGGATGGCGATTCACATCGGAATGATGTTCGTTCTATTAAGTTAAACAGAAGAACAAGAAAGAGCGTAAATATAAACGTGAGGAGGTCGATAATGTGTTTCGAATACATTAGCGGAATAGGTAACATCAAGTTCACTGTATTCGGTGATCGACTATGCTGTTGATTATTGTGGCGGATGTCTTGGCTTTGCAGGTGAGCCACAAGCCATGGGAGGTGGTGCTGGAGACGCGGGCGAGGCTGCAGCTGAGCCGCAAATGTAAAGGTAAGCCAGCAATACTTATTCACGTTGCGCGAATAGCTGTGTATGAAGTAACCAGTTATAAAAAAAAGAAAAAAACTGGAGCGCGCTTCATTTCAGCTGGTGCTGCATAAGCGCTTTAGGCAGCATACAATGTTTGCATATAACTAAATATCGCTTCTGAATGTGTTATAATTTCAAAACTGCTATGTGCCTACAAAAAGCTGTGAAGCCCCATTACTGTCAGTTGGGTTGTGGATCCACTGAACGAGATTATTTATGAGGGAACAATGTGTATGAGTTCTGTTTCAGAACATGCCATGTTTCGAACGTAATATTTTAGAAATTATTCCGTTATCCTGCATATTCCAGAATTCAAATGCTTTTCCCTGGCCACATTTCATTGCACTTCGGCTACATTTAGATTCTTGTTCGTAAAATAGTTGTGCACTGTAGGTGCCATTTATACATAGAGCAATAACAACTTTTCTCGCGAATGACTATCAATGGTTCCTTTAAGCTGTTCGGAGACGACGTAGTTGTGTAGAGACAGAAGAAACAGATGTAGTGAACAGTGCGTAAACAGACAAGAAGGACCCTGCATAGCGATCAATCCCAGAAGCACTCACATGCGTAAAGAATATAACAATATAGGTCGGAAGCCAATCATGGTCGAACGACCACCATGAAGCTATTTCTCACGGAAGACTGATGTAAAAGACATATATCGAAAGATCCCTAAAAAACTGAAATACACTCGTGAAAGAAGTCTCTTCCAATATCCTCGTTCGACCGATTCTTCGATATTTTCCAAGAATGTAGGAGCCTTATCAGGTAGTATTAATAGGTGAGACAGAGAACGACATGCTTAGGTGTAGAATTGTTTAGTTAGCGTGAGATCAGCTATATTTATGGGTCTTATTTCATTTCCAGTCTATTTCGCTGTTAGATTACATCATTTTCGTGCCTCTGCGTACAGTAAACATATCTTTTGTCATAACTACACAAAATGGAGTAACAAACTAACATATTTTAAACTGGCCATACGTTAAAACTGTTAAATTGGAAAAAATTCTAATGTTAATGCAGCCCAATATGGTACTGTTGATACATAGTAGGTTAGTTACATGTTCTATGGATCATATTGCACAATAGATTGTAATGATGTGGAATGAGTCATTTTACATTCACATCACAAATTAATTTGTATATGCAGTTACATTCTGAATATTTCAAATTTTTTTCAATATTACAGGAAAAAGATATACAGATGAGAGATAATAGTTCCTGCCCACCAACCTTGTGCACATTACAGTAATAGAAATTCTTGTACAGAATAGCTGTCAAGGAGAAGCTTTCTGAGTTTGCTATCTGTCAGACATTTTATAGCGCTGGGTAAATGATCAAACAATTTTGTTGCAGCATTGTGCGTTCCTTTTTGTGCTAAAGACAACCTTAATGTGGAGTAACGAGTGTAATTTTTCCTTCTGGTGTTGTAATTTTGTACCTAATTGTTCCTTTTGAAACATACTGAAAAATTTACAGCAAACTTCATAAGGTAATGAATAAATTGTGAAACAGTAGTCAGAATGCCCAGCTCCTAAAACGATATCAACAAGATGATCGTGGGTGAGCAACACATATTATTCTCACAGCACGTTTTTGTACAATGAAGACTGATTTTCATAACGTTGAGTTACCCCAGAACATTATTCCATATGACACTGTTGAATTAAAATGTGCAAAATATGTTAACTTATTGATCTGTCTCTCCCTAAGATTTGCAATGATTCTAAATGCAAATATGACAGAACCTAGTTGTTTTAGGAGTTCCAATTTAAATTTTCACCAATATGAACCCCTACGAATTTTGGAGTTCCTACCCTGTTTACTATTTCCTCACCATATACTATAATCATCACAGGTGTAGTACCTCTAGATGTGCGAAACTGAATATGTTGTGTCTTTTTCAATTTAGGACAAGACCATTTGCAGAAAACCAGTCAATGATACTTTTAAGAATTACTATTTCTTCTGTTTCTGTATTAATGCTTGGACTGATTACAATACTAGTGTCGCCTGCAAAAATAAATGACCTGCTTGTTGTATACTATACAGAAGATCGTTTACATATTTGTCAAACAATATTGGATCTAAGACTGAACTTTGGGGAAACCTCTACATGATTTCTCCCCAATTAGAATTATGTCTCTGGACTATGTTACTTAAATTACTGAATACAACTTTCTGCTTTCTTTTGGTAAGATATGACATTATCCATTGGTTGGCTATACCACCAGTCCCATAAAAAATCAACTTATCTAGGAGAATACTGTGATTCACAAAGACAACTGCCTTAGAGAGGTCGCAGAAAATAGCAGCTGGCGCTATTTTATTATTTAATGCTTGTAAATTCTGATGAGTGAACATGTAAATGGCATTCACAGTAGAAAAACCCTTCTGAAACCCAAACTGTGATTTGCTAAGGTTACTATTGTTGCTGAGGTGAGATACTATTCTACAATACATCATTTTCTGAAAAATTTTGGAGAATGATGTCAGCAGTGAAACAGGTGAGTAGTTACAGATACCTCTCTTATCACCTTACTTGAAGAAGGGTTTAACAACTCCCTGGATAAATGCCTTTAGTTAATGATGCATTACATATTTCAGATAAGACTGTAGTTATTTTATGGGCAGAAATTCTTAGTACTCTATTGGAAACACCTTCAAAAGCAGATGAGATATTTTTTGAGTGAATGTATAATTTTCATAATTTCAGAAGGAGAAGCTGGTAATACATCCATATGACTGAATTTTCTGGAAGTTACATTTTTTAATATATTGCTGTGCTTTTGCTCTTGAACTATTTGTCCCTATGCTTTCTACTATATTTAAGAAATGTTTATTAATTAAATGCTTTTGCTAACTGGGACTCATCATTTATAGTCCTTCCATTCAGCTCAGTAGTAAAGTTGTCTGGTTCTGTGGCTGGTTTTCCTGACCCTAGTTTCACTACATTCCAAATAGCCTTAAGTCTGTTGTCAGAAGTACTAGTTCCTGACATTATGTGGATGTTCCTTGATCTTTTAATAACTTTTCTTCATAATTTTCATTAGTTTTTGTAATTTGCAACTGCTACAGGATTCCTACTTGATCTTGCCAAAAGATACATTTCCCTTTTCATTTCACAAGATACTTTAATCCTTCTAGTGATACATGGTTTTATACATGGATGTTTAGTGTCCTTTCTGAATATATTATGCAGAAAGACGTTTTAAAATATTTATATGATTTTGTCGTGGACAGATTAAGTTTTATGTTAGCACTGAGCTCATCATAAATGACATCCCCTGTCATCTCCTGTAAGCTATTCTTAAAAACATTTGCACTGGTGTAATTAATTACTCTAACTGATTTCCACTGAGGAGTATCTGTACTGTAAGGCACTATGTTATTTATCCTAAGTAACTGTGCACCGTGATCAGGGAGTGCTTTTGTTACTGGGCACACAGTTATTTTCTTGCTTTGTTTTCCTTATCAGAACCACGGCAGGCATACATTTTTAGGACAACTTCATGCGTTTGGTCATTTAATTGACGATAGTTTTCAATATTTTCTCTTACTCCTATTTGGTACAGATCCCACTCACTTCGGTCGCACAAGTGATTTGCAAGCAATCTCCTTTCTACGATGATTCTATCAAGAAACACAAGTCTGCCCCTTGTTTTACCCTCGATTGAGCCTCTGTGGTCTTTCCATTTCACATCTGCAAAGTGTTACACTCAGGTATTTATATGAGTTGGCCTGTTCCATCTGTAACTCACAAATATTATAGTTATTGGATATCACGTTTTCTCGTCTTGTAAGGTACACACTTTTACGTTTCTGAACATTTAAAGCAAGTTGTCAGTCTCTTCACCACTTTGAAACATTATGAAAATCTGACTGAATATTTATGCAGTTCAGTTTACAGACGGGCTGTACCCATTCGTTACCAGCGCCCTAGCCTGAGTTTTGTTGCAAGACCTCCACTAGCAGTGGTATTTCCTGTGTGGTGAAGCAATCCTGCCCCGAAGTGCGCCATTGTGGTGCGCAGCTGCGCGGAACGCTCCCATAAATTCCGTATCGTTGCCGGCTGACCCAAGGCTATTGACTACGGCCCTTGCGTTGCTTCAGGGAAACACCGTAAAACAGTACGTCGATAAGACGAATTATGGAAAGCTTCTGTGTGAGGGAACGATGTAGAGACAGATAGCGAGTTCACACTGCATTCGAGAGGAAATAATCTTACTGGTATTACTCATGCAGCTGACAAGTATGGCGCCTGAAACCGCTCATTAATTCAGTTTTGCGCGGGCATAGCGTCTCTTTAGCAAAGAAATCGTCCGATCAAATGCCTGCAGTGATTTAATGATGCAATAGTTGAAGATTAATACACGCCACTCTGTGTCACGTCGTACTGTTCGAGACAAGATAGTTGGAAATGGAAAGCGGCACTACAGTTAAAAAACGTGATCGTTACGTAGCTTTAGGGAGGGTAATAAGTGGAGTCGGCAGCCCATTCCTCGTGTTTTGCTTAACTCGTCTATCGTGGGTTTTCGGGAATAAAGCCAACGGAAACGCTATGCATCATCGGTTTTAATAGGCGTGTATTCAGTTTGACATATTCTTTCAATCTCATGTTCTGCAAACAGGCAGATGTTAATCAGAATACACTCGGATACCAGAAGGGCAATGTTAGAAGCCTTCAGTAAATATCCTAATGAAATGCTATCACAGGAGGCGCCAGCAAACGCCAATGAGTCATGCACAAAAATTATGACTGTCAGTGGCACAAAACTTTGTGGAAGACAGCAATCGATACAGAAAACAATAGGGCAGAAATCGAAATTTTGCTTCTGTTTTCAAGCACCCTTCACAAGGAAACTCAAGAAATGTTCCCATAACTGAATAGCTGTACAACTTACTAATTAGTAACATTGTTAGTGTTAAAAAGCAACTTAAATTACCAAAACTCAATAAGCGATTAGGGTCAGATGCACAAATTTGTACAGAATTTTCAAGTGAATTAACTTGGGGGGGGGGGGGGGGCAATCTCTATCGCAGATCCTTTTAAAATATACTACCGGAAAAAAATCGCAACACCAAGAAGGACTAGTGCGACATAAACGAAAGTTGGTAGTTTCTACATCTGAAAGGTGATATCTATTCAAATTTCACGCCAGTTGCATAGGAGTTGTGCTAGTAGCTCCACTGTGAGAAAGCAAATCAGATTTGAAACTTCCTGGCAGATTAAAACTGTGTGCCGGACAGAGACTCGAACTCGGGACCTTTGCCTTTCGCGGGCAAGTGCTCTACCAACTGAGCTACCCAAGTACGACTCACGCCTTGTCCTCACAGCGAGGACAGAAGTTCCACACTTGACGCCTGTGGAACACTTCCGACACACAATTTTGACGATTCCGGTGGCTGTACGGCAGACGCTATGGCTCGTGCAGTGGCCATAATGAAATTATTTCTGACTTATCGTAGGCTAAATTTTTTATTGCACATCCACGATCCCAAAACACTAGACTGTCTACGTACACAATCCAATCTTCATTGTAGAAAACGGCTGTTCATAATCATCGTTCCTTGCTCATAGACAGGGAGAATCATATCTTACTTGCACCGTTACGTAAGAAACAGCGATCTTCTCTCCTTTTCTGCTTGTCAGTCATCAGTTTTCATTACTCCGGCATATGAGAAAGCCGTAAGGTCAATAACCGATTGCCAGTCTCCTAAGATAGGTGCCTGGAAGTTATACATCTACATACACACTTCGCAAGTCACCATATGGTGTATGGTCCCTTGAACCATTGTTAGTCGTTCCCCTTCGTGTTCTACTCGCAAATGGGCTGAGCTGCTTACATACCCCCGAACGAGCCCTAATTTTTCTCGGATTATCTTCGTGGTCCGTACGTGAAAGATACGTTGGAGGCAGTAGAATCGTTCTGTAGTCTGTCGTGAACGCTGCTTCTCCAAACTTTCTCAGCAGTGTTTAGCAGAAAGAATGTCTTCTTCCTTCCAGGGATTCCCATTTGAGTTCACGGATCACTTCAGTAATAGTCGCACGTTGACTGAATACACCGATAAAAGTCTAGCAGCAAGTCTCCGAAGTGTTTCGAAGTATTTCTTTAATCCGACTTGGTTAGGATCCCAAACACACGAGCGATACTCAAGAATGAGTCGCAAAAGTGTTCTGTTAGCAGTCTTCTTTATAGATGAACTACACTTTTCTAGGAATTTCCCAATAAAGCG
Source organism: Schistocerca piceifrons (assembly GCF_021461385.2). Taxonomy (NCBI): domain Eukaryota; kingdom Metazoa; phylum Arthropoda; class Insecta; order Orthoptera; family Acrididae; genus Schistocerca; species Schistocerca piceifrons. The sequence goes on from NC_060149.1 coordinate 579,215,038, forward strand.
AAATCGGTTACTCGCCTTCCTTACAACCGACTTTACTCGTTCGTCCCATTTCATGTCACTTCACAACGGTGCGTCTAGATACTTAATCGACGTGACTGTATCAGGCAGCAAAGACAGTATTGGAAATTTACAGTATTGTTGTTCCTCCTCATCTGCATTAGCTTCCAATTTCTCACATTTAGAGCAAGCTGCCATTCATCACACCAAATACAAATTCTACCCAAGTCGTCCTGTATTCCTATGCAACCACTCTTCGACGACACTTTCCCGTATACTACAGTGTCACCAGCAAACAGTTGCTGCTCACCCAATCCGTCATATCGTTTGTGAATAGATTGCACGGAGTGTATGCAAAATACGAGGCGCCAGCCTGGTTCCGAGGCAGCTACTCATTTGACTGGATGAGACAGTTCTGAGATCGGTGATCTGGGGGATGGCGTGTAGGGGATGGGGTGTGGGCTGCATGGCCTTACCTCCTCCTTTGGGACCGTGGCTTATGAGCACTGTTTCTTCTGTGATGTCAGCTGTAGACGTTAGCAATCACAACGCCTCGTTCAGTCTGTTGGAAACTGTGACGGCATTCCCTTCTACAGCGTTCTCGAGACTAATGCCATGTTCCAACTACGTCCATATAAATCAAACTCTGGTTACAGGCACTGGGAAGAATAAGAGGAAAAGAGGTATGAACGGATTTACAGCAGTGGGAGGTCCGAGCCGCAGACAGAGTTGGCAACGCCGGCAGACCACCCAGGCGCCTTATCATCATTGCTTGCTGCAGCAGTCGGCATTTTCTCGCTTCCCGTAACCGTCACAAATCAACTGAAGGAGAGCGAGGCGAGAAAATGGTTAAAACACTGGCCTCATTTTCGACGTCAGTGGAAGTTGAAGCCTAATATGCACGCTTCCGTCATCGCCATTCGCCAGTTAAAATAAAGCTACGTCTATAATAGTATCGATGCAAAAAATACGTTTCATTCTTAACATTTCCTCGTTATTTCAATGTAATAAAATTAATTTCTTGCAACTGTTTTCCTTGTCTTCTTATCTTCGTCTTTCTTTATGCAAAGTGTTCGGAAATTCCCGTAACACACATCTGAGACTTGTAGAGGGAAGTGAGTACATAATATTTTGAATAGAAGCCCATGTACGGAGGCGCACCGTTTCCGTTCTACGACGATTTCGATTCAGATGTCTGACTCATAAATGTTGCTCACGCAGAACCTCCCAGACGATGCTGCGACTAACACCCACTGTACGCGCAACTGTTAGAATACTCATTGACTGGTTCTCTTAAATGCGATGCAGTACATCTTCTTCAAATTCGGGTGAGCGGTGTTGCCGTGGAGCACCATATTCTCACCTCCTCACCATAAAGGTTAGACGACAAGCGGCTCTTCCGTCACTTCTAGCTTCGCTATACAAAAAGACCATGTCTGTGTATTCCGAAAACCTATACCGAACCATGTTAACTGTATCGGAGACGTACAGCCATTGAATAGGTCTCGCAGCAAGGCAGACGTTAAGTGACGTCAGGTGACCGTCTAACACAGTACACGTCATCCTGTCTACCCTACTGCATACCAGAACAAGCAACTCGGTGACTTTTCTCGTTCCCTTAGCAGACGTGGACGCGTTACACACTGAACTGAAACCATCGTAGAACGGAAACGGTACGTTTTCGGTCTCGGATTCCTATTCAAAATATTATCCACTCACTACCCTCTACAAGTCCTCGAAGTTTGCTGGGGAAATTTCCGAACGCCTTGTACAAGGGGAAAAAGTTATGACCACCGCCCACCGAGAGACTGAATACCACCTGTTGACAATGCGGGCTCGTGACGCGGTAAGGAAAATATAAAAACAGGGTGGAAACGAATGGGAAATCATATCGTTCTATCCCCGATACTGTTCGCAAATCAGAAAGTTCACTGAAATAAGTGACTTTGGAAAGATGTAAAACTAGCACTTGGCAAAGAAAGGAAATCTGAAATCTGGAAGGGGTATATAGAAATTCTATACAAGCGAGATGAACTTGAAGTCAATGTTATAGAAAGGAAAGAGGACGTAGATCAAATACAGAATTAAGTGTTAGGAAGTCTTTTGTAAAGGTATTTGTATGAAGTGTAGCCACGTATGAAAGTGGAACATGGATGACAAACTGTTTAGAAGGGAAGAGAATAGAGGCTTTTGCAATGTTCGTCTACAGAAGAACGCTCGAGATTAGGTGGATAGATCACGTAACCAATGAGGAGTGCTGAACAGATTAGAGGAAACAGGAAATTTGTGGCGCAATTTGAATAAAAGAAGGAATCGGTTGATGGAAAAAATTGTTAGATATCACCAATTTAGTATTGGAGGGAAGTGTGGGGGGGTTAAAAGTCGTAGGGGGAGACAAACAGATGAATACAGAAAGCAGATCGAGAAGGATGTAGGTTGCAGTAGTTATTCGGGGGCGAAGAGGCTTGCGCAGGCTAGAGTAGCATGGAGAGTTGCGTCAAAGTAGCCACTGACCACAACACAAGCGACATTGACGAAGGAGAGACAGGTTAATGTCCTGCATTTTAGGACGAGCGTCTCGGAAACGGCGAAGCAGGTCGACTGATCACGTGATACTGTCGTGAGTTTCTATGGAAAGTGGCTGAGCGTTGGTGAAACCATGAACAGGCGACAAGTTGCTCGACTTCCACGACTCATCACAGAACATGGACGTCGGAGGCTTGCCAGCTCTGTAAAGTAGGATTCGTGGTGAACTGTGACAGATCTGATGACAGAATACAATGATGGTGCAGGCACAAGTGCCTCGAAGCACACCTTCAGCGCAAATTACTGACCAGAGGGCCCAACATTAGAGGAGGCTACGTTTTCCCCCGCATACACGACGAAATAGTCAATTATGATTGCAGTGGACACGGGATAACCGAGATTGGACCATGCGATGAAACGTCTCGCTTGTTCGGATGAAGCAAATTTCCTGTTACGCAAGGTTGGTGGTCATGTATGGATACGCCGTCATTCAGGCGAATGGTTGCTCGAAACACACACCGAACATACCACGTGAATGTCTCTACACTTGATCTCTTCCTCGATGGCGATGGCATCTTCCAGCAGGTTAACTTGCAGGGTGGCATAAACGTTACAAACTGCCCGTGTCACAAGGTCTGAATAGTGCCACAGTAGTCTGATGAGAATGATAGTGAACTGTTGTTCATGTCTTGGCTGCCAGATTCGACTGATTGAACACGTCTAAGACGCTATTGGGTGCCAGCTCCGTATCCATTAACCACCAGCTCGTTATTTATGGAAACAGCATGACCTGCTCTTAGACACCTGGTGGCACATACCTTCCTAGTCCGTGACACGAGGAATTTCTGCTGTATTACGTAGCAAAGGTGGACTAGCACGCTATTAAACAGGGTGTCATAATGTTTTGGATCATCAGCGTATGTTTTTTCGTAAGCTTACTGGATAAAAAAATTAGGCACCCAGTGAGCACGTAGAAATTAATCGTTAAGCCTTTACGGACGGCACACCAATCGAGTCACTTGATCAGCCGTTCGTGCATTGCCTCTGCGTGAGAATAAGGAAGTAGCGACCAGTGGAACATTTATGTTACAAGCGGACGTTCTACGTAGATTTGTGTCAATGTAAAGACGTGGCAGCGCGGCAAAAACGGGCAATCACGTTTGGCTGTGGCCACGGTCAAATAGTGTGTGCAGTTGTTGGATTTGTTGGTGTTTCGCAGCGGCCCGTTCACCGTGTCTACAAGCAGTCGTGTAACATACGTGGCCTAGAAACACAATTCAGAATTGTGGCCGAAAAAGATCCTGACTGAGAGGGACCAGAGACGCATTTCACGGCTAGTGAACCAAAATTGCTTCCAGGTTCGACAGGAATTGCTACAGGCAGTGAATGACGGTCCATTCCCACCTGTTAACGACAGAACATTGCGACGGCAACTGCATGCAATGAACATCTGGAGTCGGTCACCCCGCAAGAGGCCTTTGCTCGCACAGGCACGTTAAACTTCGCTTCCTCATTGGGCTAGAAATCATCGAACATGCACATTAGCTTACTGGCGGAACATAATGTGGTCTGACGAATCAAGTTTTTGCCTATTCAAATGACGCACGTTGTCGAGTGCACTGAAAACTAAATGAAGCATTTCATCCTAAATGTGTGCAAGGGCAGGTTCAAGCTAGAGAGGTGTCTGTGAAGTTTTTGGGATGTTTTTCTTATCATGAATTGGGCCCGCTCACTGAGGTGACCACTAACATGAACGAGCATGTTTGTTTAAACATTGTCAATGATCAGGTGTTGCCTTTCGGTCAAAATCTGCATGATGAGCATGCTATTGATCCCCCTATTTTTCAGACAACAGTGGTGTTCATCGGCCTGGAAGAATATGTGACTGGTTTTATGAACACTCCCCCATCCTGTTAAATCTCAACTGGCCTGCGGAATCACTTGAATCTCACAGAAAATTTATGGGACATGTTGGAACAGCGCGTAAAACGCCATGTCAGCAATCCTGCAATTTGGTGGAATTGTGCGATCAGATCCACAGGGAGTATCTTAACTTGGGTGTGACGTATTTGCACGACCTTGTAGACTCACTTCTAGTTGAATCCAGGAGGTTAGCAAGTCCAGGGACGGAATTACATGATATTGAAAAATTATTAGCATTCATTGAATACCCAACTTCTGAAACAGATGTCTGAAAGAGGATCACGGGTGTGCATCAAATATTATCCTCACAGTATAGTTTTTATCAACGAAAACTTTTGTTCTTAAAGATGAGTTACCCCAGAAAATAGTTGTATATGACGTTACTGAATGAAAATACGGAAATTATGTCAACTTACTGGTTTGTCTCTCCTCTAGGTTTGCAGTGATTCAAAGTAACAATGCGGCTGAACTAATTTGTACCAGGAGTTCTAAACTGTGCTTTTCTCATCAATATGAACACCTAAGAATCCTGAAGTGTCCATCCTGTATATGATCTCCTCACCTTGTGTTATACTTATCTATTGTGCGGTACTCATAGATGTGTATTACTGAAAATGACGTGTCTTGTTAAAAGTAAGGGTGAGATCATTCACAGAAAACCAGTCAATGGTACTTTCAACGAGATTGTTCACCATATTTTCTTCTTATCTGTAAAAAGAACTAATTCTGCTAGTTGTGTCTTAGATGGTTGATCATTTACATATATGGGAAACAGTAGTGAGCGTTGGGGAGCCCCAGTCAGAATAATGTCTCTGGACTACATTGGTTGAATTACTGAGTACACCCTTCTGCATTCTTTTGGTTAGCTATAATATGATCCGTTGGTTGGCTATAGCCTTAGTGCCATAAAATTTCAACTTATCTAGGAGAACACTATGATTCACACAGTCAAATGTCTTATATATATATATCACAAAAAATACCAAATGGCATTATTTTGTTGTGTAATACTTGTAAAATTTGGCAAGTGAACATATAAATGGCATTATCAGTAAAGCAATTCTTCTGAAATCCAAACTGTGATTTGCTGAGTGTGTTACTTTTGCTCAGGTGAGATACCATTCTAGAATGTATTGCCTTCTCAAAAATTTTAGAAAATGCTGTCAGCTGTGAAAGAGTGAAAGAAACCTCAATAAATGCAGTTTCATTGCACTCAGCAAGAAAATAAAGTAATCCACTTAAAATATGATAGCCAAAACATATTACATTGTGAGGCCTCTAAGGTCCATTCCATTCTAATTGATGGCAAGTTAAACTGATCTGGGCATATTCTAAATCTTCATAAAAGATTCAGTTTGACAAGTCATGCCCTACATCCAATTATCCTTGTTGGTGGTATGGATGCTATTAATATTGCTTATTTTGGCTATGTTATATCTCATAAAATTGTATGATTCTTTAGATCAGTCAACCTTTAGTCAAAAAAATCTTTATTGCTCAAAATAATCGTGAGTGTCATTTACCGAAGATGTTCTTGCAGAAACCTGTTCTTTAAGTTCCAATTATCAACAACTACATCTCAGTACTTATCTTCTTTGATGATATTTGTCTCTAATAAACACTCCTATTATGCACTTGATAATACATATCATGATCACAATGCAACATCTAAAAATTAATTATATAGGGTTCTAGAGCATGCCAGTCTTATAAAAGAATGTATTCTACCACAAAGTTTTTAGTTATTTTCCATAAAACATGTAGGTTGAGTGTAATATAAACCCTATGTTCAAATATAAATTAAGAAAATGCATCATGGAAAAATGCTTCTACTCTCTTGATGAGTGCCTGCAGATGACTGGAGAAAAATCACAGATAGTTTTTCTAAATTTGTGTTGCCATTAGTATTTTATGTTTTAAAACTCTATTTTTAATGTGTTAGCCATACTCATCTCCTTTGTTTAAGATGTTCAACGTATGAATACTTTTTCTATATCTAAAATTATTTTCAGTAAGTATGTCACTTTCCTTGAACTATGTCTGATAACTTTATTTCATCTTTAATTTCATTCACCAGTTTTGTTTGTATCTCAAAGCTTGTAAACCTGACTCAGTTCACACTTTTGTGACTTATCACAGTATGGGTTCACAGAATTCGGAATAAATAAATAAAATAATTAAAATCTATGATGCTGGTGCTGTGATCTGCAAGCTTGCATTTACTGTAATTGATAGACTAAAGTACTACTCACTCAGAATCAGTCATGCAAGAGCTTATGACTGTTCAAACATTTGTTTCAGGATCATCATCTATTCACCACACACAATACTCGCTCTACATTACTTGGCATGTGAAATGAGCGAGGTCTTCGGTGATCCATTATGCTACCTGAAAATGGTGCCAAGTGTGCCTGACACTGGATTAATATACTGAACTCTTTTCTTTGTGGACCATTACATGATGGAAGTTATTTTTTGTAGCCATCATGGGAGTATTGATTAGTACCTTTAGCAAGAATATCATGTCAACCATTCCCTATGAGAAATGGCAGGACAATATTTCAGTGTTTACACTGTTTGCACTGATTTTAATTAATAACATTGTTCTTTCATACTTGCATCAGCTCTCTTAATTTTAAGACTTCAGTTCTTTTTTAAAAATACAGAACCCCTGTGTATCAAGTATCTGTCATTAAACATGAGAGGATACCACTACTGAAATGCTGTTCTGTTTTTGAATAAGATAAGTGAGATTGTAAAAGACAGTAAATGCTATGTAAATAGGAGAGTAGTTACCATTATCAAGTGCCTTTCAGAAAACAGATAAATGCTTAACTGCAAAAAAGTAAAGTGCATATGATTTTTGACCTACAACTATGATGTTTCTGTCAATGGCACAAGATGTTCAAATAATCAGAGAAATGAAATATTTTAAAATTACTTTTGTAACATGCTTTCCACCTTCTGCAAAAGTGAAAGATAACCTACCTCTCTTGTCCATGTGTTAAAGGTGCTATGAAATACTAGTGATCTATTTTGCTATGTGTTTGAATCTATTTCATTGGTAAGGGAAAGATTTTTTGTTGAAGACTTGTATTATCTTCCTATATTATCATTATCACAATATATTTTGATATGGATCAGCTTCACTTTGAACTGTGAAATAGATTTAGTTATTAATAATTCCTGCTGCATTGATTTGAGCCCCGATGTTACCTGAGAAAACGTTCTGGGGCAATAGATGAGAAGTACTTGAGTGAAGGAACTACCCAGAAACAAGCACTTAGTTTATATTGAAACAGTACAGTACATTTCCACTTTAACAAACCCAGCCAAGACCTTGTCTTTGACACAAGCCTTTTGTAGCTTGCTATTAGCCATCCAGTCCAACAGAGGGTATTTTATAGTATTATTCTATCAAATAATACATGTGCCACATTTGACAGTAGATTAGCACATTGTTAATGAAATTGGTCTTATATTAGAATAAACTAAGATTCAATTTCCCATCTCACCATTCTGATTGAGATTGGTCTTGTCCACTCTGGATGGTGATGAACAATGCTGCTGATGGCATGATTCAAGCAGAAACAGTTACCCTTCTTACCTCTATGTAGTTTCTTCTCAGGTCCTCTATTTTAATCTAGATTATCCATTTTTTCATTAAATGTCTTCAGGTGGGAACTGAAATGATTAATGCCATAGCTCATAAAAATTTGATAATTTCATCACAGTTTACCTAAAATTTGTGCTGCGGAAACAACTGCCAAATAATTTTATTTCAGGAATTCTTGTTCCTTAGCTTTTAGGTGTTGATTCTTTGATACTTTCGGTACTATTACTTAATATTTGCTGACAATTAAATTCTGTAACATCTAAATAACAATTGAGCAACAGGTAGAGGCAAAACAAACTGTGTCATGTTCCTCTTACATTATTTGCGGCCATATTTTGTAGGTATGCTAGGATCAACTAGGACTGATGACCTCACTGTTTAGTCCCATAAACCTCCTCAATCAATCACTCAATCAATAGGATGAACTAGAAATTCGAGATAAAATGCTTTCAGCCACATATAATTTCATGATGAAATAAATATGTTTTTGAATATAACACACATATTTTTGTATCTTGTGTTTGTATAGTAGCTGTGTCCTTTGATGTCTATGTTTCATTGTGTATGGCTTGGGAAGCACAAAAGGAAGTGGAATGATGACAAACATTTTAAAAATTAATTCAATAATAGTTTAAAATTTCAGTACAGAAATCAGCTTATTTTGAGGATTGGTTGTGTTTGTGTATAGACCATTAATGTGTAATGGAGATGTGCTCCTAGACCTGCAATTACTATTACATACAAGTAAACATAAATTAACAATGTATAATCATTTCTCAACTGAGATTTGTACAAAGTGAAACTTGTAAATTTTTGGATATATTATAATTGCAGCTTATGTATAATTGCAGCTTACATATAATTCTCACATGATTCTTTGTGCAAGGAAAAGCATTAAAGACCTTGAACAGCATGAGTGGGTGTTCCAAACATTGTAGAATGTGAAGTGTTGAAATGCAAATGGACAATCTACTTTTATCTCTCTGGTGTTTGAGATAATACTTATTTTTGTATGTATTGTAGTTGATTTAATTTACTCTAATATTCTGAATTTTAAAGATTATTTTTAACTGCATGTTTGTTTTTGCAATACATTTATGTACATGAACTGTGTAGCTTCATTTATTTCCCAATATTGTCCTTGTCTGCGATACTGTCAAGTATACAAACAGGTAACAGTGATACCCTTACATGATGCTTGATAAAGTACGCAAGACGCTACTACAGTATTATACATATCAGGGAATGCAATTCAACATTTTCTGATGAGAGAGAGAGAGAGAGAGAGAGAGAGAGTATGGAGGAATAAAGAGCTATCCAGAACTTTTATCTTTCTCTTATCCATGAAAAATAAAGTTTGGCACTTCCATTTGGTAAAATGACTTCACAAAAGAACACCACAGCTGTGTTCATAGCTTCCAGAATTGTGAGTTATTTCTTAAAGTATATGAAAGGAATATGTGATGAAGGGACTAGTGAGAAGGACAAGGGATAGGTATCAAACATTCACTATTGTCAACTATTTTGCAAGATGTAGTGTAATAATATGCTTTTGCATTAACTAATGGAGCGTGAGTGTCACATAATGTTTAATACTCTGACACTGCATTAAGGAAAACAATGTAGTAATGGAAGTTATAGCAAAAATGCAGAACAGGTTTATTTTGTAATTGTTTGCCTCTGGAAGTCTGTGTTTATTTGCCATTTTTCATATGAAAGCAACCAAAAGGTGTGAAAAAACATAGTGTGCATGATAAAGAAGTTGACAGGCAGGTGGAAAATAAATGATTTACAGAAAATAAAAGAAAATGTTCAGCTATAGAGATAGGTAAAGATATTTGTTAGGTTTCAACCCTGGAAAGCTAATATATATTCTGTTCCAAATACTTCCGTCATATCAGGTGTATGTGCATATTGCATGGTTTGAATATTGTTACCATCACAAGACAGGGAAAAGTTTACAAAGAATGCTATACATAAAGCTTCACCGAAGAAAAGGGACTATTTTACTTCCCTCTTCACCGCAAAATTTGCTAGGGCACTTACATACTGCTGATCACAAATGCTAGCAAATATTCATTGCCTGTACTTCTGAGAAGCAACAATTGTGCATGACATTACCAAGGTACTAATAGTCATCATTATTACTTGTAATAATAACTGAGTACATGTCTAGTCCAACTTTAGTGAAGTAGTATACAAATCAAATATTTGACCGATTGTAGCGCAAATAGATCAAAATTCTAGGGAAATAACTGTTAAGGCAATACTCAGATCTTACAATGTGTACATTAATATTAAGGAGCTCAAAAGGGAGGTGAAGGATGACAAATTGTATATTTGCCAAGTTATTACTTCTGATAATTGTACTAACTCTGTCCATGATAATTTATACCCATGCTGATTAAGGTATATTGCACATAATTGTTAGGGAATTGATAAGAAACACCAGTTAGTGCATACCTGAGGCATTTTAAAGAACAGCATATAATTCTTTGCTTATAACTAGTTTGAGTTACAAAAAATCAATCTGAAATTCTATTTATACTGATTACAGAACAAGAAATATATTAATAAACTGTTCTTTTTATCATGACGTGAATCAAGGATGCTTGATGACGTACTTTACATGTGACAGGAGGCAATCATGTACGGTATTGGTTGCATTCATTTGTGATGTTTTCAAACAAAGATTTATGCTTTTATGAGTGAGAAATACAGTATGTAGAAAAATTGCTAATGTCATTCATGCATAAACAGTTAAGTGTGAGGCAATGAAAGAAAATAAAACTTAAATATGTGAACTAATATGACAGCTACTTCTCTTGGGGAAGTGTGTGCAGTGGTAGTTCAAGGAACACTGAGACTTTACTTAGTACTTACTAACATATTCAATACAACATCTGAAAAACCGCTTGCAATTTTAAGAAAACACTGCTTACAAAATAAAGAAATTTATACACTGTTCAGACACATCACTTATAGGAGAAAAATTGAAATAATTCTTTTTTGAACACTGATTAAAAGCAACAACAGAGAAAATAACTCATTTTGTATGAACTTATTTTATAGGAATATTGAATTAGAGCTATGGATCTTCAATATTTCCAGATTATATTGTATGTTTTAAGAAAGGATTTTTTAAGTCCTTCTTCAAACTCCTAGGATATGTATAAGGTCGTTAACTTGTCATAGGTGATTGTGCTTTTGCTTTGTGGATATGGATTAGATTACATAAAGAATCCTTCCAACCAGCCACTTTTAGAGTGGTAAACTGGTGTTAATAGTTTCACTATGAACCCTATACACAAACGTGCAGATTGTGTGCTGAAAGCAGTATATGACACTTAGGAGTGTATGATGAATGAAGTAGTACTAATAATTTTGTAAGATTACGGTTTTTGTTTTATTTATTTAGTTTTTCTTCAGCTGAACATATAAGTCAAAAGTATAATGTCATAGAATATCTCCCAGGAAGCAAAGAGTTTATTGAGAGAAAACAAATAAGAATAACAAAATATAAAACTGATAATACTAGAATAGATACAACATTGCAAATAATAATAATAATAATAATTTTTAATTTAATCTGAAGACTTGAATTTTCCCACTAACAGTGTAAATGAGAAACTTTTATAGCACCCCCCCCCCCCCCCAATCATATGGTGTTACCACATTTCTCCATGAGACGTTTACTGGGCATTGCCTGGTCCCACCCGTCTTCCGATCTGACTCTGCTAGATTTCAGTGCATGGGGTTTTTTAAAAGACATTGTTGACAGAACAAAGGTACGAGATCTGGTGGATTTGAGACAACAGATCTACGCTGCAGTACAGGCCACAACACCTGTCATGTTTATGAACATGTGACGAGCTATAGTCGGTGACCACATTGAACTGTATCAAAATGAATAAAATTTTTTGAGCTCCTGACTACAATGTTGAACAAATGAAGTTATAAACCTTAATAAGTACCGAATTATAAAGAAATGTTTTTTACAGCCCAGATACCCTCTATACTGCTTTCCGCTACATTTACCTCTTGAAAAGACCATGAAGATAAACACAATGAGATTCGAGCTCACACTTAGGCTTATCAACAATTGTTTATCTCGCGCATCATTCGTGACTGAAACTAAAAGCGAAAGTTTGAATTTGTAAGCTCGCATGACCGGTAATTAATACTTCGTAATCGTAAAGCTTCCAGAAGCAAGTGTGTTCGCGTTAATGCGCTGAACGCCACGATTTTCTCACTTATCGGCTATCGCGTCACAAACTACTCGACTCGACTCCAAATTTCCATTACCTGATCGTTTTTTGGGGCAATTCAAGTTACAGTGACTGTATTTTCAGAATAAAAAAACATGCTATGAACATTATATCGGGTCTTAATTCAAGAATATCCTATAGGGAACATTTCAAAAAACTGGTTATTTTGGCAACTACTTCACAATACATACATTCATCGATGTCTTTTGTCATTACCAACATTTCTATTTTCATAAAAAATGGTGAAAAGTATGAATATAACACTAGGACCAAAAGTAACTTCTATCAAGACAAAAAGCGGTTAACGTCAGCACAGAAAGAAGTCAGAAACGTTGGTACACTTACATTTGACAGCCTACCAGAATACATTAAATGTCATGTAGGTAATGTCGTGGAGTTTGAGGATGAATTAAAGAGCTCTCTGTAGGACAACTCCTTCTACTCTGTTGAAGAGTATCTTCACAAAAATCTTAAATTTAAGGTTTTAGATTGCTGTGTAATTACAATACGGCAATATAATGTCACCTCACAGATTCGACTTACATTAAGTTAAATGTGCATTATGGACCTCTTCATACATTTCAGAGACCACTACCCATGCGATCTATGGAATACAAATGATGTAATATTTGGGCAGACCTCGTCATGCGAGGCCAGGTTCGCAGTAGCCATGGGAAACTCTCAGTGTTCAAAGCGAAAGAACAGTTAGAAATCAAACTTATCTAACCTGCTCGTCTTCCTACTGAATGTTGGTAAATTCTACGAGCGTTATGTACTGACCTTAAACTAGACAGTTCTTCATTCCATAGCGCAGTTGGTACATATGATGTACTTCTCTTACGTACCGCTACATTATGTCGTATTACAAGGCTTAGGCTACGTCAGTTTATATGCTCTGTAATCGACACTGCCTATATCACTATGAGAAGGAAATGTCTACGAGCTAGGAGGCTGCAGTCCACAAATTTCAAGTCAAAAGCACTTGCCGCGGATCTTAATTGCTTCCAGTCAGCATATAGACCAAAAGTGATCGCATTTTGGTCACTCGTAGAGACATTCTGAGTTACAGTCTGTGACTGAATCCGCCGACTTCGCCTTTGACGTGTCCGCTAAATTTTCACGAAACTGATCGCGTGAACTCTAACCTATAATTTTTTGTAATTGGTGCTAAAATTTTTAATTACGAGGATGACAAGTGCGAGTTTATTTGAGTTAACTGCCTTTACTTACAGCAATGTTTAAATACTATACAGAATTAAATTTTTAACCTCTGGAGACCATAGTTCTGCTTGCTGGCTGTTGCCTGCTAATCGACTGTTCGACCGTCCGTTTCTGTGACGTGGCGGCTCATGGCTCGTTTGGGCGTGTGTAGTCAAAAAACCGCCGTTCGTTACATACAGTTTCCAGCACCGCTAACGCTTTTGATTACTCAGTAGATTAATACCGTTCGTTTTGCCCTTTATGAGCACTTCACTGAACGTATTCCAGATGCTTTTAACTAGCACTGACCACGTGGAACCTAACTGAAATTTACAGTCAAGGGGATCAAAGACTATCGCTGTCTTCTTCCCCAAACCACGATTAGGATAAAGGGTCCGATTTATAATTTTGGTACGCAGATAAAGTACACACATATAAATGGCACTTGATAGCCTACCTGAGTTATATTAATTACAACTTGGTTTTATGCTCAACAAAGCAACATGCAGTTTGAAGACTCTGTAAAGAATATTATTCTACGATGATCCCGGTCGACAGCTCTGAAGGAGAAATTTAAGTCTACTGTTTTAGAAGTCATTTCATTTTTTCTGAAGTAAAGTTAATTATCTTTCGTCAAATTGCCTTTTTACTTAGAGACTACATGGGTGCAAACTGTGAAGGTGTTACGCAGGACAACGGCTACCATCTTCAAACATTTTGAATTATGTAATTATTGAAATTAATTATTTTAAAAACCGTAGTCTTATTTTAAATGATATTCAGTCATCAATGAAACACTAACACCTCTTTAAGATGGAACACAGTTACCTGGAGTTTTCGATAAACAATCTTTGTCGTAAAAGTTTGATTCACATACGATGAATTCAATCGCATGAATTTACGTAGAAACCCTTTTTTGTGAAATATATGACCGCGGAATAGGAGTCAGACAGTGGCAATACGAGAATGAATTTAAGAAGCTTTTCGAATGTCTACCATTATTAAATGATTGCACAGTGGTAAGGGACTGCAATGTTCTTGGACAGTTCTAAGCACAATCAAATTTATGACAAAAATTCTTGCCGTAAAAAATTGTTGAAAATGTTGTAGCACCAGCACAGAGTTTTGGTGGTTGGTAATCTGTTAAGCTCTTCGCGCCTTAAAGTGACGGAATAATATGTGGCAAACCACGTTGCCAACAGGAGCCATGGTTCTTGAGATAGCCACGGCTCAGGCTCCATTTCACATTATGAGCAGAAACTCTTGCATTCTGAAACCCATAATTTTGAGAGTTGACTATGCACCAAAAATACCACAAGCGCACCAAATCTCACTTCAGTCAACACAATATTGGCATTATTAATTTCACTTCCTCGGTCATGACAGTGCTATGTCTGTACGCTCTGTGCTGTGTCCCCGCTTGGTCGACGTCGGAGCCATCGTCTTGATGCATCAATAACCTCCTCATCATCCACGTAATACTTCCCTCAGAGAGTATCCGCACGTTCCAACATTGCAGGAGTTAACAGCTGTGTGCGAACGGCCGGATCGCGGGAGATCGGACAGGTTTGTGCGAACTTGTTGCGATTATGATAGACGCCTCGCCCAATGAGTGGCCGTACTTTTGTTCACTGCCAGGTCTCCGTAGACATTCTGCTAGCCCCTATGAATATGTGCGATGCAGTGGTTACCCGCCAACAGAAACTCAGTGTGCTTGGAACGCACCTCCGTTACACACGTCACTTGAAGGTTACGTATAGCGCCGCTACCTATCGGAACTTCGTGAAACTATATAGGCTGCAGCAGGAATATTCCACGAAGTCCCACAACAAATTCCACATTTTTTCAATCGAAATTGGCCGAGAAAGAAAAGTTGCGTTACTTATTGAACGCCCCTCATAGGAATTAACAAATAGATATTTATGCACTTTAATTTACGTGGTATTAGAGAACTGAAAGTTGCCTGTAAAGTCGATATTTCTACATTGACTTTTGTGTTCACGGGAAGATTTCAAACTTTTTTATAAATTGTAAGCTAAGTTTAAGCTGTTGCATTAAAAGTCAAATCGCTGATTTTCTCAATTACCGTTTTATTCGCCAGAAAAAGTAAATGCTATTAACTGCACCCGGTCTGTTCCAGTAGGTATATGGTTGTAGACCTCTATTAACGACTAGTATGTTCAATTCTTCTATCACGTTTGCAGTAGCAGCCCATGCCCATCTGTCATCCAGCTGTGCAACAGCGCATAGTTCACAATAGCATCATTACATGACAGGTACTTCACAGTGCATAGCTGCTGTTAATTTTTCCAAATAAGGTTCACATGTATATGAGGACTGCATGTAAACACACGTGATTGTCCGCATAAGAACTGTTGCCTGTAGCTCGATACTGAACACACAATGAGGATGCCAAAGTCATGGGATACCTCATAATATCGTGTCGGATCTCCTTTTGTCCGGCGTAGGGCAGAACATCGACGTGACATGGACTCAACAAGTCGTTGGAAGTCCCCTGCAGAAATAGTGAGCCACAGTGCCTCCATGGCCTTCCATAATTGCGAAAGTGTAGCCGGTGCAGGATTTTGTGCACGAACTGACCTCTCGATTATGTTCCATAAACGTTTGAAAGCATTAACGTCGGGCTATCGGGGTCGCCAGACCATTTGGTCGATCTGTCCAGAATATTCTTAAAAAAATCGCGAATAATTGTGGCCTGGTGACATGGCGTATTTTCATCCATAAAAATTCCATCATTCTCTGAGAACATGAAATCCATGAATGGCTGCAAATGGTCTCAAATTAACCGAACATAACCATTTCCAGTCAATGATCGGTTCAGTTGGATCAGAGGACCCAATCCATCCCATGTAAACGGAGCCCTTACCATTATAGAGCCACCGCCAGCTTCCACTGTGCCTTGTTGACAACTTGGGTCCATGGTTTCGAGTGGTCTGCGCCACACTCGAGCCATACCATCAGCTCTTACCAACTGAAAGCGGGACTCATTTGACCAGGTCATGGTTTTACAGTCGTCTAGGATCCACTGATGTGGTCACGAGCCCGGGAGAGGCGCTCCGAGCGGTGTCGTGCTGTTAGCAAAGGCACTGGCTTCGGTCGTAAGCTGCCATAAGCCATTAACGCCAAATTTCGCCGCAATGTCCTAACGAATAGGTTCGTCGTACGTTCCAAATTGATTTCTGCGGTTATTTCACGGCATGTTGTTTGTCTGTTATCACTGACAACTCTACGCAAACGCCGCTACTCCCGGTCGTTAAGTGGAGGCCGACGGCCACCGCGTTATCTGTGGCAATTCTGAGCCAGACGTCAGGGAAGATCAGTTTAGATTCCTGAGAAATGTAGGAAAACGCGAGTCAATACTCACCCTACGACCTATTTTAGAAGATAGATTAAGGAAAGGAAAACATACGAGGGTTGGAACTTTAATAGTGGCAACTATTTATTTACAGCTCGTACAAAATACATACGTGTTTCAAAGTTTTACAGACCTTCAAAGTAGTCAACAGCATTGTGTATAGCCCTTTGCCAGCGATGTGGAAGTCGCAGGGTACTCTTAGCAGTGCCAGTTGTGTTGACGGTTCGAGCGGAGCGGTCTATTGCCCGACGAATTTGTAGCAGTTCTGAAGCAAATGCCGTTAAGTGTTTACTTCAGTTTAGAAATCGAGTTGAACTCACGAGGTCTTAGTCAGGGGAGTGCAGAAGGTGGTATAGCACTTAGCAGCCCCATCAGTCAAACTAATCAGCAACAGCTTGCACTGTACGTGCTTGAGTATTGTCCTGCAAAATGATGGTCAGGTCCTGCAGAAAGTATCATCACTTCTGTCTCTATGCTGTTCATTTTTGGGACACAACCTACGACCAGCATAGAGACAAAAGTGATGACACTTTCTCCAGGACCTGACCATCATTTTGCAGGACAATGCTCAAGCACATACAGTGCAAGCTGTTACTGATTTGTTTGACTGATGGGGCTGCTAAGTGCTATATCACCTACTGCACTCCCCTGACTTAAGCCTTGGTGTGTTCAACTCGATTTCTAAACTGAAGGAAACACTTAACGGCATTAGCTTCAGAAGTGCTACAAATTCGTCGGGCAATAGACCGCGCCGCTCGAACTGTCAACACAACCGGCACTGCTAAGAGTATCCTACGACTTCCACATCGCTGGCAACGGGCTGCACTCAATGCTGGTAACTACTTTGAAGGCCTGTAAAACTTATAAGCACGTATCTATTTTCTACGAGCTGTAAATAAATAGTTGGCACCAGTAAAGTTCCTGCCCTCGTACGTTTATAGCATTTGTAGATTTACAGAAAGCTTTCGACGATGTCGACTGGAATATTTTCTTTGAAGCTCTGAAGGCAGTAGGGGTAAAGTACAGGGAGCGAAAGAGTATTTACAACTTATATGGATACCAGGTGGTAGTTCTAGCAGTCGAGGGGCGTGAAATGGAAGCAGTGGTTGTGAAGGGAGTAAGACAGGGTTGAAACTTATCCCCAACATTATTTAATCTGTACATTGAGGAAACAGTAAAGGAAAGTAAAGAAAAATCTGGAGTAGGAATTGAACTTCAGGCAGAAGAAATAAAAACTTTGAGGTTGGCCGCCGGCCAGAGTGGCAGAGCGGTTCGAGGGGCTTCATTCTGGAACCGCGTGACCGCTACGATCGCAGGTTCGAATCCTGCCTCGGGCATGGATGTGTGTGATGTCCTTAGGTTAGTTAGGTTTAAGTAGTTCTAAGTTCTAGGGGACTGATGACCTCAGATGTTAAGTCCCATAGTGCTCAGAGCCATTTGAGCTTTTTTTTGTCAGAGACAGGAGAATTTGGAAGAGCAGTTGAACGGAATGTACAGCAGCTTGAAAGTAAGACATAAGATGAACATCAACAAAGTCAAAACAAGGAGTATGGAATGTTGTCAAATTAAATCAGGTGATGGTGAAAGAATTGCATTAGGGAAGTAGACAGTTAAAGTAGCAGCAAATTAATTGAAGATGACCGAAGTAGTGAGGATATAAAATGTAGACTGGCAATGGCAAGAAAACGTTTCTGAAGAAGAGAAATTTGTTAACATCTAATACAGATTTAAGTGTTAGGAAGTCTTTTGTAAAGGTATTTATATGGAGTGTACCCATGTTTGAAAGTGAAACATGGACGATAAACTGTTTCGATGAGAGGAGAATAGAGGATTTTGGATGCTCGAGATTAGGTGGGTAGATCACGTAACTAATGAGGAACACTGAATAGAATTGAGGAAACAAGAAATTTGCGGCTTGATTTGACTAAAAGAAGTGATCGGTTGCTAGCACACGTTCTTAGACATCAGATCACCAGTTTAGTCTTGGAGGGATGTGTGGGGGTAAAAGTCGTAAAGGGAGACATGGAGATGAATACAGTAAGTAGAATCAGAGGGATGTAAGTTGGAGCAGTTATTCGGAAATGAAATGATCGTGTGACATAATTCATCTGGAGGCCCCATCCAGGGAAGTTCGGCCGCCGGGCTGCAAAGTCTTATTTCAGGTGACGCCGCATTGGGCGAATTGCCTGTCGGTGATAGTAAAACAATGATGAGGACAACACAACACCCACCCCCACGAGCGGTGAAAATCTTCAACCCGGCCGGGAATCGAACTCGGCCCCACTGCATGGTAGGCAAACACGTTACCACCCACCTTTTTTTTTTTTAATTGATCTCATTTTGTTCGTTTTTGATCGTTGTATCTGCTAGGGGCGGACGTCGCAAGACAGCCGTTTCAGTTCGTCGTTGATCCATTAACTCAGTTTTTTTTATTACAGAGGGCAGCTAACCCTCTGACCGAACACGCTGAGTTACCGTGCCGGCAACCTAGGCTGGCTGACAGTTATTCGGAGATGAAGAGGGTTGCGCAGGATAGAGTAGCATAGAGAGCTGCATCAGATCTATCTTCGGACTGAAGACCACAACAACAAGGTCGGTGGCTGGACTCCATGACATAAGTTTCGGTGACTTTATCTTTCAACACGATAAGGACCTCTTACATAATGAAACCATATGGTTATGCGTTGCTGAGAGATTTACACACCGTCACTCACCAGCCACTATAGCTGATGATTCTGGCATAGAGTTGAAGCAGCATGAAATGACATAACCACATCTCTTATCCAACAAATTTACTCATTTGTTTCTTGCTACTGTTCTGTACACATAAAGTAAATTCAACTCTGTCCGAACAGGTCTCAGAAGGCCCAACTATACCTACGGACCGCCGTGTCTTCCTCAGAAGATAGGCGTCACTGGATGCAGATATGGATGGGCAAGTGGTCAGCACATCAGTCTCCCAACCGTTGTCAGTTTTCGTGACTGGAGCGAATACTTCTCAGTCAAGTAGCTCTGAAATTGGCCTCACACGATCTGAGTGCACCCGGCTTGCCAACAGTAGACTACTCAGCAGATCCGGACGGTCACCCATCCAAGTGTTAGCCAAGCCCGACAGCGCAAAACTTCGGTGATATGCGGAAACCACTGTTACCACTGAAGCGAGTCCGTTGTTTATTTTGTGCACATATAATAATTAAAATGTCGTTATTTTCTACGCTTCCTGGTGTTGCAGATTCAGAGACAAGCAGTTTATTTATGAGTGAGTAATTTCAAAGTAGTGAACTGGGTTTCACTATGATATCATTTGTTAGGCTGTATGTAGCTCAAGGCAACAGTCTTTCACATTGTTTAGCTTCCCGCTAGGAGAGTAGAGAAGTCGGATACCCAGTCAACAGTAGTACCCAACTTGGAACTTAAGACAATAAGACGGCTATGTAAGGTCACCAAAGTTACAAATAAATGTTATTTGATTTTAACGAAAAACCACAATGAACAAAAACGGTAGCTAAAAGCAAATCTGTTGCGTGAATTTTCTACAATTTGCTAACTCCGACATGCTAAATTCAAACGATTCAACGAATGGCTGAGATGTCAACAGCTCAGAACAGCGTACGTTAGTACTTTTCAGTTCACCAACGCTAGTGGAGTTGCCGAGTAATCACATCCCTATGGCAATGTATATGGATTAAATGTAGTACAAACTGAAATTTTATAGTGCCGTCGAAATAATGTAAATCTTAGTGTATTGTGTGACGGATGGATGTATCGTAAACATTTATTTGGCAGATTTTCTTTGCTGTGACAAGCAGAGTTGAAATTAAACGTGAAATTCACACATCTACTCAGCGTGTACTCCCAAGTTCCGTGAAGGATGTATACTTCTCATGCACGGAAATAGCTTTAATAGCTTCAATACAGGTTCACCAGAACATACACTGACGGAAAAAAAATCGCAACACCAAGAAGGAGTTGTGTCTCGTAAACGAAAGTTTGCAAGCGTGTTTCAGTATCTGAAAGATGTGAAAATTTCGCGTCAGTCGCATAAGAGTGGCGCCACCATGAGGAAGCAAATCAAGTTTGCTTTCAATAAAAACTGTAACGGTCGTAAGCGTTAGCTACCTTTGAGATTGGACGTGGTGAGGTGGTGTTAGTCAAGAATGCCTTTGAGGCGAAAAAGACATCATCAGCAACACATCACTGAGTTTGAATGAGGTCGTGTAATAAGGCTACGAGGACCTGGATGTTCCTTATACGATATTGCAGAAAAACTTGGCAGGAATGTAGCCACTGTACATAACTACGGCCAGTCTTGGTCAGGAGAATGTACGGTCGCAAGAAGACTGGGCTCCAGATGGCCACGTGGCACTACCGAGAATGAAGACCATCGTGTTCGGTGTATGGCTCTGGCGCATCGCCCTGCATCTGCAGTAGTAACTTGGGTAGCAGTTGGCACCACTGTGACACAACGAACTGTTACAAATCGGTTACTTCAAGGACAGTTCCGAACCAGAAGCCTTGTTGTGTGCATTCCAATGACACCAAACCACCGCCATTTGCGACTTCAGTAGTGTCAATCTGTCGTGTTTCCTGACGAAAGCTGGTTTTGCCTTGCTCCGTACCGCTGATGGCAGTGTATTGGTTAGAAGGAGGACAGTTGACAGCCATCAACAAACCAGTCTGCGTGTCAGACACACTAGACCTGCACCTGGATTTATGGTCTGAGTCGTGATTTCTTATGACCGGCCCTGTGTTGACCGACCAAGTGCAACAGGCTGAGAACTCCATGCAACAAATTGACATCCGGCATCTGTAAGATACAGTGCATGCACGTTTGCGTGCTTGTATTCAATATTCTGGCAGTTACACCGCTTATTAATGTACTAGAATTTCACATTTGCAATGAATTGTCTCACACTTACATTTACCTGTGATCTTGTAATGTAACTCACTTAAATATGTTACCTACACAAATATATTCCCGAAATTTCATTACACTACATTAATTAATTTTGGGTGTTGCTCTTTTTCCGTCAGTGTACATTCGCTGGCGTAACTACAGTCTGTCAACAACAGGAGGCTGTTTTCCACCGAGATACCTAGCACAGCGAATTCTCTGAGCGGGGAATAATTTCAAAGTGACTGGATGCTTTGTTTCAGAGATATTGCATTACAAGTGAATATTGCCACTGAACTTAGCTGGCGGAGTGTGAAGTTAAGGGGAAGTTAAGGGGAATATCTGCATGCGTGACATACTTTACACGTGGACTCCCTTGCCTTTGGGTTTTTGAAGCTCATAGAAGAAAAAAAGAGTTAACAGTGCTGTTGTCTGGGAAACCCCTGAGATACGTTCAGACGCCTAATCGGCAAGGGTTTTCTCCTTCCGCGCACAGTGTCCCCTTTCCTTGTGGTGTGTGAGAATTGTGTGTCAAGTGCATCAGATGAGTCTAGGTGGCTGTATGGATGTGTGTATACTGTGTCGTCATATTTACGTTGTATGATAGTGAGAAAAGTGTTGCGCCGTCACAGTTTTCAGCACTATTGACAAGGGGACCGTATCAACTTCCCCTCACCGGTTTGATTCATATAGACAATGTGCGTAGGGCACTTCAACATCTTCAAGATATGTAAACAGGAAGACGCAACTCTCAACCATTTTCGATAAAATCGGGTTTGAAAATTTAACACGTATTTATAAATTTTGTATGGTCGCAAGTACTTAAGGAGTCCGTTGTCAGGGGAGTTATGCGGTTGGTTCCAGGAGCGCGAGGTCTGTTAATCGAATATCCGTGCCTGTACTTCTTTTTTTTCTTCTCACGTAATTATTATAGCTGTACAAACTGTCATTATTGTATGATTCATTTACTATTTCCGTAATCTTTATCTGAAAAAAGGAGAAAAAATTTTCGTAATGAGAGTGGAAAAAAACGGCCACACAAGAACATTCAATCAAATCAGTGTAGTTATTTTATTTATATTGTTTTATCTACATATGAGGCAAGTATAATGCGTAACCTATCGAGCACTGTACGAAGCAGGATGATGGTGATCGTAGAAACTTGGGAAACAATTATTGCGACATACAGCACTTGTAATGAACGCCGAATTTTTGCATGAGCATGGTTTTTTCAATATGTCTATTGCAAATAAAGTTGAATTACATTCGTAAGAGGTGCTCGGTTATCACACAATTCCGCAGTATACCATGCATATCTGTTGTTAGAATTCTGTGAGAAAGTACCAAAAGCGATATTCGATCCACAGATCTCGTGCTTATGAACCTATGGGCTTACTCGTTTGGCTGCGAACTTCTAGATTACTATCGAACACACAACACATGTAAGCACGCGTAAAACATCCAAAATCTATTTTCTCGAAAACTGTTGAGGGTTGCGTCTTGCTATTTACATATTTTGAAGTCCTAGCCGTGCCCTATACAACCTATCAATGTGAATCAGATCTGTGAGGGGAAGGTCGTACGGTCTGCTGGTGGATAAATAGCAGCACTACCATGACTGTTGCATAAGGGCCAAGGAAGCCGGCAATTGCAGAGCCGACCAACACACCATTACGTCAGATGTAGCAATGTACTAGTAGATGTCCACATAGCAGACTGAGCCACCACCCAATAACACGATATGATTGATACAGCAGTAATTTGGGGCCATTTTGACACTGGCAGGCAAGTTATTACACTTCCAACATGTGGGTTTCGTTTGGTGTACATCACTCGAAGTGTTGCTTGAGAAAAACGAATAGACACTAAACTTTATTAATGTTGTTGTTGTGGTCTTCAGTCCAGAGACTGGTTTGATGCAGCTCTCCATGCTACTCTATCCTGTGCAAGCTTTTTCATCTCCCAGTACCTACTGCAACCTACATCCTTCTGAAACTGCTTAGTGTATTCATCTCTTGGTCTCCCTCAACGATTTTTACCCTCCACGCTGCCCTCCAATACTAAATTGGTGATCACTTGGTGCCTTAGAACATGTCCTACCAACCCATCCCTTCTTTTAGTCAAGGTGTGCCACAAATTTCTCTTCTCTCCAATTCTGTTCAATACCTCCTCATTAGTTATGTGATCTACCTATCTAATCTTCAGAATTCTTCTGTAGCACCACATTTCGAAAGCTTCTATTCTCTTCTTGTCCAAACTATTTATCGTCCATGTTTCACTTTCATACAGGGCTACACTCCATACAAATACTTTCAGGAAAGACTTCCTGACACTTAAATCTATACTCGATGTTAACAAATTTCTCTTCTTCAGAAACGCTTTCCTTCCCACTGCCAGTATACATTTTATATCTTCTCTACTTCGACCATCATCAGTTATTTTGCTCCGCAAATAGCAAAACTCCTTTACTACTTTAAGTGTCTCATTTCCTAATCTAATTCCTTCAGCATCACCCGACTTAATTCGACTACATTCCATTATCCTCGTTTTACTTTTGTTTATGTTCATCTTATATCCTCCTTTCAAGACACTGCCCATTCCGTTCAACTGCTCTTCCAAGTCCTTTGGTGTCTCTGACAGAATTACAATGTCATCGGCGAACCTCAAAGTTTTTATTTCTTCTCCATGGATTTTAATACCTACTCCGAATTTTGCTTCTGTTTCCCTTAGTGCTTGCTCAATATACAGATTGAATAACATCGGGGAGAGGCTACAACCCTGTCTCACACCCTTTCCAACCACTGCTTCCCTTTCATGCCCTTCGACTCTTATAACTGCCATCTGGTTTCTGTACAAATTGTAAATAGCCTTTCGCTTCATGTATTTTACCCAGGCTGCCACCTTTAGAATTTGAAAAAGAGTGTTCCAGTCAACATTGTCAAAAGCTTTCTCTAAGTCTACAAATGCTAGAAACGTAAGTTTGCCTTTCGTTAATCTTTCTTCTAAGATAAGTCGTAAGGTCAGTATTGCCTCACGTGTTCCAACATTTCTACGGAATCCAAACTGACCTTCCCCGAGGTCGGCTTCTACCAGTTTTTCCATTCGTCTGTAAAGAATTCACGTTATTATTTTGCAGCTGTGACTTATTAAACTGATAGTTCGGTAATTTTCACATCTGTCAACACCTGCTTTTTTGGGATTGGAATTATCGTATTCTTCTTTAAGTCTGAGGGTATTTCGCCTGTCTCATACATCTTGGTCACTAGATGGTAGAGTTTTGTTAGGCCTGGCTCTCCCATGGCTGACAGTAGTGCTAATGGAATGTTGTCTACTCCCAGGGCCTTGTTTCGACTTAGGTCTTTCAGTGCTCTGTCAAACTCTTCACGCAGTATCATATCTCCTATTTCATCTTCATCCACATTCTCTTCCATTTCCATAATATTGTTCTCAAGGACATCGCCCTTGTATAGACCCTCTATATACTCCTTCCACCTTACTGCTTTCCCTTCTTTGCTTAAAACTGCGTTTCCATCTGAGCTGTTGATATTCATGCAAGTGGTTCTCTTTTCTCCAAAGGTCTTTAATTTTCCTGTAGGCAGTATCTATCTTACCCCTAGTGATATGCGCCTCTACATTCTTGCATTTACTTTATTAATTCCTATCATTTTTAGCCAAACGTATCTAAGTATGGCAGCACCATCCACGAGAGTAGATGTACGATGGGTGACAGGACGACATGGTTCTGCAAGCAGCCACTATGAGGGGCTCGCTCCAGCCACATCCAGCCTGGAGGGCAGCCACCAACGCCTGGGTGGGCAGACAGATGCCGTACGCCTCCACCTGAGGGCGGGCATCACTGCTGAGGCTGTCTTCTGCTACAAGAATCCCGGCAGGACTCTGCACCTAGCCGTGCATCTTACCCTCACTTGCAGAGCCGTGCCCAGGCGGCACAGGTGCTGCTGCGGACTCTGCGCGTGGCAACTGGTCACCTGTTGCATCAGCGTTGCTGCGAACACTGTTGTCAGCACACGCCCAGAGGCCGGGCAGAGGGGCTGAAGGGGTCGACGTTACCACGGTAGAACATCTTAGGAGTGTTGTAGTTTGTTTGCTCATAAAATGTGTGAATAATAATGATGTTTCCTTCATCAACCATCGGTCATCTTCCTGGCAGCAACCCACCGCCTCAGCTCAACGCTGCCACTGTAGAAGTCATCCAGCCCGAGCTTCTACGGAGGGGAGAGGATGAATCGCAACCCCGGTATATAGTCTACATCTCTCTAATAGTATGAAAGGAGCCGCCAAGCTTAACGTTCCCATCCGACAGACAGGTCATCACCAACAATGTCACATGCCCACACTTCACGAATCAATATGAAGAAGTTTGAAATTTAATGCCAGATATCGGCGCAAAGGCTGGTGATTCTACGTCTGATTTAATCTCTTAATACACGCAATTCAAGACATGCTAGAACGGCTGCTGCCGCGTGAACTGCCATTCGCAGAGGATTCTATTTTCCCTGATATGGTGTGTATCCTCGAAGAGTGGTATTTCGGGGTCGCTGCTGACAGTAGTTTTAGTAGTGGCTTGAGTAACATGAGTGCTGCTTGGACCCTAACACTCTCAACGCTCCGATAATGGCGTCCCCGTGCTTCTCTATTGGTCTTTCTCGCCAACAGATCTGCGGCGTGGACTTACCCTACCTTGGCAATCTCACTTAAGTAATGTGGAATACCTTCTACAGTCGCGGTACCAGTGATTGTAAATGTGCCTCTATGAAGGGGCAACGTAGGCTCATATGCACCAACAGTCATCTCTTTTTCAGATAGCAGTAGCCACTGATAGCCGACATCCTCGAAGAATTTCAAGCTGCGTTTTTGTAAGTGAAATCTTCTGTGACAGATTCCGTTACTCATGAACCGCAGCCTGTGGACACTGAGCGGTCTGAAGGACCACTTGGTAGGCAGTAGTCTCGAAGGTAAAGCGGCAGATGGAGGAGACCACCACTCTGTGGTGGACTGTAGTTTTACCAGAAATAGTGGGGCTATCCTGCCATGAACCATAGATCTTGCCGTCGGTGAAGTGGCTTACATGCCTCAGCGATACAGATTGCCGTACCATAGGTGCAACCACAATGGAGGGTTATCTGTTGAGAGCCCAGAGAAACTTATGGTTCCTGCATAGAGGCAGCAGCATTTTCAGTATTTGTAGAGGCAAGACTCTGGATTATTGACTGATCTGACCTTATAACATCAACCAAAAAGGCATTGCTGTGCTGGTACTGCGAAATGCGAAAGGCTGAAAGCAAGGGGAAACGACAGCCGTAATTCTTCCCGAGAACATGCTCTCTCCGTTGCAGAATACTAACACGATTTCTTTACTGAAGACGGGAAAAAATGGTAGAAACTGATCTCGGGGAAGATCAGCTTGGATTCCGAAGTAATGAAGGGACATACGAGGCAATACCGACACTACGACTTGTCTTAGAAGATAGGTTAAGGAAAGGGAAAGTTACATTTATAGTATTTGTAGACATAGAGAAAGCTCTTGACAATGTTGACTGGCATACTCTTTGTGAAGTCCTGAAGGTAGCAGGGGTAAAATACAGGAAGCGAAAGGCTACTTACAACTTGTACACAAACGAGACGGCAGTTATAAGAGTCGAGGGGCATGATAGGGAGGCAGTGCTTGGAAAGGGAGTGAGACAGGTTTGTAGTCTATTCCCGATGTTATTTAATATGTACATTGAACAAGTAGTAAAGGAAACCAAAGAAAAATTAGAAAAAAGTTTTAAAATTCAGAAGAAATAAAAACTTTGAGGTTTGTCGATGACATTGTAATTCAGTCAGAGACAGCAAAGGACTTGGAACAGTAGTTTTACGGAATGGACAGTGTCTCGAAATGAGGATATAAAATGAACGTGAATATATATACTATATGTTTCCCGACTTATTTGGATTTATTTGGTCTATTCATTGTGACTGTCACGGCTCTGCAGTTTCAAGATATGTGGAGTCAAAAGCTGTTCATACTAAGCAAATTCGTAAGCTGCAGACAAAAAATTCAAGTGCGCACGCGCAGATGAGTCGTCAAGCCTCTACGGATGACGCACCGATTGAGTCACTTGCTCAACCGCTCGCTCGCGCCTCTACGTGAGCATAAGGAAGTAGCGATCAGTGTGGCATTCATGTTCCAAGCGGATATTGTACGTAGTCTTGGCCGAAGATAAGGACGCGAAAGACTGACGAAAAGGAGAAATCGTGTTTGACCTTACCCATGGCCCAGTTGTTGGTGTTTCGCTGCGGATCGTTCACCGTATCTAGAAGCATTGGTGCAACGTACGTTGCAACGGAACACGAGGTCAGAATTGTGGTCGGGGAAAGATCCTGATAGAGAGGAACCAGAGACTCGTTTCACGGCTAGTGAATCAAAATCGCAAGTGAATCAAAATCGCTTTCAAACCCGACAGGAATTGTTGCAGGCAGTGAATGAAGGTTCACCTCGCAAGACTTCATTGCTTACACAGGCACATGAAGATTCGCGTCTTCAGTGGGCTAGAAGTAATCGAACGTGGGTAGTAGCTGACTGTCGGAACGTAATGTGGTCTGACGAATACCGTTTTTGCCTATATTCAAATGACGCATGTTTTCGAGTGCACTGAAGGCCAAATAAAGCAGGTCATCCTGAATATGCCCATGGGCAGGTTCAAGACGCAGGTGGGTCTGTGATGTTTCGGGAGTATTTTTCTTATCATTAATCGAGCCCATCTCACTGAAGTGACCACTAACATGAATCAGCATGTTTATTTAAACTTTTTCAATGGTCAGGTGTTGCCTTTCAGCGGATATCTGCATGATAAGTGTGCTACTGATGTACCCGTTTTTCAAGGCGACAACAGCAGAGTTCATCGGAGTGGAAGAATATAGGACCAGCTTCCTGAACATTGTCCCACCTTATTGCATGTCAAACGTCCTACAAAATCGCCTGACTTAACCCCGTAGAAAATATGTGAGACATGTTGGAACAGTGGGTAAACCGCAGACATTGGCAACTCAGTAATTTGGTGGAATTGCGCGATCAAATTCTCAGCGAGTACCTTAGCCTGAATGCGACGTACTTGCATATACTTGTGAAGTCGCTTCCTAATCCAATACAGACGGTTATCAAGCCCAAGGGCGGAATTACACGGTACTGAACGATGCTTGTAATGATTTATCTAGAAATGAGCTTATTTATAGCTTTATGCTGAGTTCTAACTTATTTTTTTAGACTGACACAGCTATCTAAAATTTGCCCACATGCTATCCGGCTTTGTCCGGTTTGACTTTAGTGTTTCCCAGTAGAACCACTTGGTCCGCGCGAGTCACGAGAAAGTTCGCTAAGTGTGTTAGCTGCGTTAACTGTGCAGACGATTCACGGAAAAACATTGCCACAATTAATTTTATGTGTGTCTGTACGAATTCAATAGAACTACTAGTTTTTCTTTACTTTGCCGCGCTTGACCGTTGTCCCTGTTGATCCGTTCTTATGCGTCGTTCAGGTCAGGAGGTTAGAATAGCTCGCCGCCGCAGCCGAATACTGAATTTTTCTCTTAATGAGCAGTCGCATATGGGTGCTACGGCAATAAAACTGCCGATAACATTTTAGCTAGCTAGAAAGAACTGAAGACTGCTTGGAATTTTACAGCTGGCCGGAAAAAAGTGTTATCTGTCTGTGTAACAGCAAATAATGCGGCGACGCAGAGAAATTTCGGATATGCGAAACGTTTGGGAAGCGTTAGCGTTTTTGATAGTAAGCTGATAAGCCTGACCATCTTTACAATAAAAGTTGTTATAGCGACCGTCCGACTTCAGTTGATTCTGGCGACACCAGAAACCATTTTTATGTTTACTGTTTAGAATCTCAAAGGAAAACCGGACACAAAGGAGCTCTAAAACGCCAATGGTCGCGATTCTCATTAATTTGTTTCATTTTAATTGTACTGCGAGCGGCTTGGTGGTTTAGAGGTGAAGACCTTGGGCTAGCAATCATCTGTGGTTAGACCAGTGAATACTGATATTCGCACGAACGGCTCTGCTCATAATAAACAACACACTGTGACTAGTATTTTAAAAAGTTATTTAACATTTTATTCAAATTATATATTTTACTTAAGAATCCTGTTTTGTAGCGCTGTCAGATTCTCTACTCCACCCATAAATTCCTCTTTATCTGTCCCCGACAAAACGCGTGTAGAAACAGCTCTGACGTCAACTCCGTCCTGTTGGTAGTATTCAGAACAACAAGGACCAATTATAACTGTTGTGGGCCATGCTGCCTTTACCAACCGAATCAATGCATGCGACTAGGCTAGAGAGGGTGCTACGTCGTACGGACAAATAGGCTCATTTTGCAAAGAAATTTGACTCGATTTTGTAATCACTGAAATAACATCACATTCCATCTCAACTTTGGGAGTTTCATTCCGTTTCCTCCTCCCCTTCTGGGTACGTAACTTTTTTTTTCAGGCAGTGTGTAATTGTTGTAGTATGCCGCTGCGAAAGTTTCAGACATAAATGAAGAAAATTTGAGTCATTATTATGCCACATAGCATAGGAAAGAAAGCAAATGATAGTCTGTGGGCATTTTAATACTAATTTCCTCAAAGATTCAGATAAAGAAAAGATTTTGAATTGCTATACAGTTATAATCTGAGTTTTGTTGCAAATTTTCACATCAATATTACACGGGAAAGCAGTGTACTAACAGAAAATACTTCTGTGACAAATGTTGATGGTGTTAGGACAGCAACCAGCCACAAATTTACTTTCAGTTCCTGTATTCAAAGGGTACCGTTATCGGTTTCGAATCGTTGTGATTCATCCTCAGACGTTTTACACGCTTTCTTTATGACATGTGGTGTGTTTTTTACACATTAAATGTCGTGAAACGTCGGTTTGGGGTGTTTGTTTTCATAAACCGACGTTTCACGTCTTCCTCTACAGTTTTTACCCTCTACAGCACCCTGTAGTAACATAAAGGTCGTTCCCTCATGTTGTGACACTTGCCCATCGTCCCATCCCTTCTCCTTGTCAGTGTTTTCCATAAATTACTTTCTTAGACGATTTTGCAGATAACCTCCACATTCTTTACTGTATCATACTACCAAATTCTTAACATTCCTCTGTCGCACCTTATCTCAAACGCTTTGGTTCTCTTCTGTTGTGGTTTTCCCAGTGTCCATGATACTGTTCATACAGACCTGGAAGAGTGTGGCACATGGGAAAACACCGAAATGGTGGGAAAGTATAATCTCGAATGATTCAAATTAAGAGAAAATTGGAATCAGAGTCCGAACCCCAGCCCAGCGCCAATATTTTCAAAATCTGAAGATCACTTAAAACAAGAAATGAAGATGCTAAGGCCTTACATGAGGATCGGATCATGAGCTAAAATAACGTTACAAGTGTAAGAAAGCTTACTAGATACAGAGTTTCTGCAAGCAGCAACTTCTGCCTCTGTCTGCCAAAAGTATTGATACTCTTTTCCAGGCAGTAACGAATGTACTTGTTTAATGTTGATTTGGAACCACGTCACAGTTCTGCGTTCTTTACTTGACGTTACTGAAGGTAAAGAGGGTATGTTTGTTGCTGTTAAAACCTGGTACCGACAGCAGGAATCGAATCCACACCTTAGCCATTACAAGCTAGCATCAGTCCAACCAACCACCGAATTTCACGGTGTATGAAGCACATTGTACGAGACGTGTTGGCTTACACTTCAGTCGTTGTTGTGAATAACCTATTCGTGGTCTAGCAGACAACATCATGCAGTGCGAACGCAAAGCCGTGGTATCAAACCCACGCTTTTCCTTTCTTTTTTTAGTCGTATTCCGTCCATCTGCCTGACAGACGGTCAGAGACAGTTTCGCTCATTGTTTAACCAACCAGTAATAGAAACATCTTGTGGAAATATGTTTGTGAAAGGACTCTTGGGTATCTGTCATGGTAAGACCAATTGCAGTACCATCAACCAGCGACCGCTTGTTACAGTCCGGCGTCCGCTCAAGTGATCGCGACCCATCGGGCATACAGCCTATCATCTCTGGCGGACTTTTCTGCATTCGATCTAGCAAGTATAACATTATGCAACGTTACATATGATGTAATACTATTTTTCAGCATGCTCCATGGCGATTTTATATGGCATGTTGCTATAAGCGTGATTAACTATGGTCTTATTTTGTTCAAAAAAATGGTTCAAATGGCTCTGAGCACTATGGGACTTAAGATCTGAGGTCATCAGTCCCCTAGAACTTAGAACTACTTAAACCTAACTAACCTAAGGACATCACACACATCCATGCCCGAGGCAGGATTCGAATCTGAGACCGTAGCAGTCGTGCGGTTCTTGACTGAAGCGCCTAGAACCGCTCGGCCACAACGGCCGGCTTATTTTGTTCAAATTTGTAGTATAGCTCTTGCCAAGTCAACTTGAACATTTCTCATTTTGGACGTTATGAGGAGCGTCGTCTTTGCATTGGAAACTGGAGTCTAAAACGGAATAATGCGAAAAAAGAAAAACGGAAAAAAGTGACATTGTGTTCCGTTCGTGTTTAATAAAAGGGTGAAAGCGGTGGAGGCAATTCGAAACACCTGTGCTCTGTATGGAGTGAGTGCTATCGATAAGCCAAGTTGTATCGCTTCAAATACGATCGTTTTGAGATAAATTAATCACCACATTGAGGAAGAAAACAGGCGTTGATGAAGGACGTTTCTGCGATTTACTACAATCGTCCATGACAGTGTATCCGATAACTGGCAAGTGTGACGACCAATTAAGCTTTGTACGACACTTGCCTTCAGCAGTTGTTTTCTCACGATACCACACTCCTCCAGATCTGTATGAACGACGCGATCCTAACTACTAGTGAGAGAGAATTTGGTAGTTGACCCCTCTTTGTGTTGAGTCTACAACGACGATATGTATGGTGTTGGACTCCCAGGCAGCACAGTACTATTTATTGCGTTACCTCTAGCCGAACATGTGCACATCTCAAATGAAGAAACAGTAAATATTTCATTTCTATTCATCGCTATAAGACAACTGCGCAAGGTGCCTGGTCGCAATCCCTATCAGGCAAAACTCATTTGCATCGGTCTTCAGGTTCCAGTATCACGCTATTGGTCAACATATTTAATATCTGAAATCTTACTGTGCTTATTTAACAATTCATATAGGTTCTGGGCTCTACTCCCCGTCGGTCACCACAACTTTACTTAATGGCATTTTACACTAGTGCATTGCACTATATTACATACCATACCTTTCGTGGTTACTTCTCAGGAGCGATATAAGCTTCATTTGGTTCCTGTGCTGGCGTAAGCTGTGGCCAGCACACTGGTCAGCAAAGGTAGATAGTAGGCGCTGGATCATGTTGCAGACACATACTGACAATAACACGCAGCCAATGCCCTCTCGACAGCATGTATCTAGGCCGCCGCCGCTTACCGGAGGCCCACACTGACTCACTCAGGCTACGACAGAACATATTAATGTCTATAGTGGGACTTGTGCTTCACCAACAGTGAGAATAAAGGTTGTAATAGTAAGAATACCGATATTGTCTGCAAGGCGACTATTACTGATGAGTTTGTACCACAGCATATGGACTTTATTAAAGTTATGTATCTAGTTCATTTAAATAAAGAAGTGTATTAATCCATGTGTGCATTTGTGTTGTAGAAGGAGGGTGCCACCCAAGCATTACAACATCCTCTCCCTTGCTTCCATGCGGAACAAGACTCTACAGTCACTGGTGCAGTGTTAAATGTATAATCATTTATTTCCAGGTTCGAATATTCTGCCTGATACTAGTGAACACGTCGATCTTTTACGTCTTTTTATATTTAGTCGAGTCTCGAGCAGACATGCAAGCTTTGTTTGGTTAACAGTTGTAAGGTGGCACAATAAATGGTCAGATTCGCACCTAACATGAAACCTTTACAAATCGCAATGAGAAGGTGAAGATGGCAGTTATGAGAACATTTGCCTATCAATATGTAATGCAAAAAGGGAAACAGGGAACGCGAGTCGAGTCGCTTTTAGTTTTGGAAAGCCAGCTCCACAATGGTGTAGCGAAGCCGTGTCGTGGGAGTTACGCCAGAAACCACTTAAAGGAGCGGCAGGAAGGAGGACAGCTACCCGGGCCAGATGATTCAAGCTGGAGGGCCGTCTGTAGTGGGACATCGGCACAAGAGCAGAAAAGAGGCTTTAGAAAACTGTGTTTCGGAATTCCAACGGGATATGAACAAAAGAGTGACGCCTTTTCGTCCAGCGAGTTTGATGCATGGAAAGGTCAATGTACTTTAGGCGTCTAGAACGGGCACAAAACGTCCGATTGGCAGAAACGCTCTAAGAAGGAGAAAAATACTGAAGCTTCAAAGCAGTTTGATAGAAGGGACATTGTGATTGGTAGAGTGTGTTTCTACGAAATAAGAGGAACACGCCCATTGGTCGAAAAATGCAGTGACGTGAAAAAGGAACCCAAGTGGAGGGAGGCAGTTATGCCATGAGTAGGACAAGAGAGAAATTTTTCGTGGGGGGCCTCTTCTCTGAACTGGCGTCAAGTGCAGAATGGAACGCTTAATGCTCCCTACAATGCAGAGAAGAAATTGGTGTGGACACTGTATTCACAGCGGCTGCACTCTAGCTAAAAAATTAGTTGTAGCAACGTTTATGTCCAACTGTGGAAAAGTGAACCAGTCAAATTAGTTAATTGTTCTTGAGAGAACTGAGATGGCACTATAATATGCATACTGCTCCAACCACGCGTGTGTATATCGCCACATAATTAATCTAGGGCTGAGTACATGTTTTCTCTCATAATGAGAAACATAGGGAAAGTTTCTGCTGGAAAGTTCAGCAAAGTTAAGATTAGTTTTGCAGGAATTTCATTGGGAGAGAGTGGCCTTGCACACAGCAACACGTCGCAGCTTAAGGTAAATACCGCGTGCAGAGGCGTAAACTTTGTTGGTTCACCAGCTTGCATCCACTGTAAACTCGAGTGGCCTTGAGGAATCTTGCACTGAAATTTGTCACTTGACTAACCATCCCCTGTAGACTTGATTGCCATCCTAAATAGTACCGAACTTTGAACCGGAATCGGACGATTTTCGTAGTACTGGCCAACATCATAATGTATGTGTAGGAGCAATTTTGTGAAGAAACGTCCAATTACAGTTTCATATTATTGTGCTTAGGATTAATGTAAAGAAACTTCCAAATTAACTTCCGTAATATTGTGTTTAGGATTAATATGCTTTCAGAGAGTTAATATTTAACATTGTTGTGTATAAACTTATTTCACTTTTTGATGTTAGCAAGATGCGTTAGCCATTGTGCTGTTTTTATGTTGGCGAGTTGAAAACTGTGTGAAAGTCTGTAATTTGGTGAGAAATATTACGATATTAAACTTGTCATTTCACCTTACACAGTTGTTCTCAGTTCAAGAATAAGCAAAAACAAAAACAAACCACACC
Organism: Schistocerca piceifrons; assembly: GCF_021461385.2. Classification (NCBI taxonomy): domain Eukaryota; kingdom Metazoa; phylum Arthropoda; class Insecta; order Orthoptera; family Acrididae; genus Schistocerca; species Schistocerca piceifrons. The sequence goes on from NC_060149.1 coordinate 579,250,356, forward strand.
ATTAGAAATGCCGACCCTGCCAGGATGGCAATTGGTCTGCCTGGATGACAATTAGTCAAATTAAGAATTTAAAAAATGTTTCAATATTGAAAAAAAAAATTTCATGTTGTTTTTTGACAAGGTTACCCAATGTATGTAAATGTATAGTGGACAAATACAGTAAATGTGTGATCCAAAGTGTAGAAAGGTTGTATTGACAATTAGAATCCAAGTATCATCGAGTAGCAGTAGATTGCGCCTGACCTCGCTGGCGCGTGTGTAGTTATTCACGGCGTTGTTGAGTTGGGTTGAAATTCCACAAACAGTGAACAGTGTTGCTAATGTTGTGTACATAGTCTAAGAAACTTTCTATGATTTTTGGAAATGTGTAAGGTCCTATAACTTGATGTTGACGAGAGCGCAGGCTCGCGCGGTTCGAGAAAGACAGAGGTTAGCTAATCGAACTGAAATGGCGGAAGAACGGAGAGTATCGCAGATAGGTCAGATTCATGGTCTTGACAGGATAGAGACTGATGTAGAACAAAAGGTCTCGAGTACAGGTCAGGAAACGGGGCGTAGTGATAGTGCAGAGGGAATGGTATCACAGTCAGCGAATCCGCGAAAAGAAACGAATGACGGATGTAGTGGGTCAGAAATAGAGTCATAGGACGGGCAACTTCGGTATGTTGAACCGAATATAGTAATTTTGAACCAAACGGGACAGTTTACAACAGAAAGAATGTATGTATGTGCGTCCGCACTGTGCACGGAAGTCGGTGAAACGCCACGTGAAAGACGCGAACGGGAAAATTATCATCGAATAGTGACAGGTGACGATAGCGAAGAGTCAGATAGTGTGTTCGTAATATTGAAGCAACTCACTATTCTCGTAAAACAGACAAATGAAGGGTTAGCAGATTTGAGATTTGAAGCCAATACAGGGTTAAAGAATCTAAAACTTGAAACAAATGCAGGGCTAACGAATTTAAAGATAGAAACAGATGCGGGGTTATCAGACTTGTAAACTGAAACGGCGAATCTAAAGACCGAAAGGGAAAAGCTAAAAACAGAGACAAATGCTGCCTTAAGTAGTCTCCAATTTGAAACTTACGCGGGGTTCGAAAAAGTCCGCGAAGATCAGCAAAAATTACGAGCAGAAGTCAATGAACAGTTCACTGAAATCCGGAGAGAGGCGAGAGACTCACGCGAGCTGATACAAGCGTTAATGGCTGATCAGAAAAAGATGCGTTCTGACGTTGACCAAGTGCAGGATGCAGTGTCTAACGTTAATCAAAGAGTGGATAAGTTAGCATGTAAGACGTCTGGTAAGGCGCAACAAATCGTGGAGGAGCTCAATGTCAGAAAACGTGTCACGCAAGCCGCATTAAAAAGATTTGACACACGTATTGAAAACATAGTCTCGAAAAATCAGAAACAGTTTGAAGACCTTCGCACAGAATTGAAACAGTGTATCGAGAATTGTACAGAAAGTAGTAGCGAGACACCGGAATCAGTAGTATCATCCGTCATAGTAATGGACAGTAACCCAGCAAGAAAGAAGTCAGTTGTGCAATCTTCCGTAGCAGTACCGTAAACACAAAAACGTAGTGAGATTCCAGTCGTGCATCCACAGGAGGTTGCGTCTATAATTACGGAAGCAAAACAAAAACCAATAGGGAAGGAAAAGTTAACACAGGCGAGCGAAGTAGGTGATGTGCGGTCACACCAGACAAGGGAGCGAGAAACGCTAGACGCGCGCATTCCAGCAGAGCGGCAGCCTACCCTCCGAAAGTACGCGGGTGACGCGAGAGCGGAGCAAATTGCGACGGCACATGTACCAATTCCACAATTGCCGAGTCACAGCACAACAGGTTACAGGCCGCAAGCTAATGTGATTCTAACAGAAAGGCAAAACACAGAACCAGTAACGGGAAATGTAAACGAATGTTTCTATCCGATACACGAGGAACGGTAGAGTGTAGGCAACTGCACACCACTGCGTAGATACGATGCTAAATGGGACATAAATATGTCAGCTCAAGGCCCAAATGTGGTAGAACGAGTACAAGAGAATATGACACAATTGAAAGAAACGAGTAATGTTGTGACACAAGCGCCGTATGACGGAAGAGAAAAATTTGACAATGATCACTTTTTGACAGTCAGGAAATTCCAACGTTACAAAGAAAGCGGGAACGGCTTACATCCACGCACGTTCATATATCAATTTCAGATCGGTTTACCAGAGCATTGGTCGCTTAGCCATAAACTTGACTTCATTTGTGGGCATATGGACGGCGCAATAGCAGAAGCCATGCAAAGAGTAGCGGCGAACTGTCATTCATATGAACAATTTAAAACTGCATTCTTGGGGCGGTACTGGTCGACAGAAACTTAAAACAGGGTAAAGTACGAGTTGTTGCAGAACGAGTTGTTCGAAAATCCCGGAGAAAAGAAACCCGTTAGATTTTTCGAAGATATGACAAAGAAAAATCAGTGCTTAGATAATCCATACAGTGACGGGGAACTGATAAGGATGTGCACAATGAAGTTACCGTTACGTTATCAGCAGTCATTGGTTGGTAGGGCAGGAGATAACATACAAGCATTTAAAGGAATATTAAGAGAACTTGAATTCATTTTCAGTGAAGATGACGCAATAAAACAACGTACAAGCAGAGAGAAACAATAGTAGGGAGAGTAACAGTAACCGATCAGGTTTTAAGAATAACTCCAATGGTAATAATAACGGAGGAAAAGGTAATGGGAGAACAATAATAACTATGGTTTTGGTAACGCTGAGAGGGCAAATAACAATTATGGTTTCGGGGGACCGAGGAATTATAATGGGGGATTTGGTCCTAGAAACTACGGTGGTAGCTATGATCCGAGATACAATCCCCGTGCAAACGAAGGCGGAAGGTTTCGAGGTTTTCAGCTGCAAAATCCAGGTGGAAGTGAAATGGCCAGAACGCAGAAAGTTTGGGAAAATCAAGCTTCAGCGGGTCAAAACATGCGAAATGAACCAATAGAGGAAGTCGAGGTGAGGCCACCAAACCCAGGTAAGAGACAAAATTGACGAGATGAGCTGTACGAAGACCAGTCACAAGTAATTCGATCGAACAATGAAGTTAACTGTATAATGACACATGTAAATAGCCTTAGTTTTGATAAGCCAGATTTTGAAGTAGGTTTAAGGAGAGATCGAATACAGACACCAGCAGGCAGGGATTAAATTGACTGGGAATCGACCGACGATGATGAGGAACCGGAGTCAGAAGTGAATATAGACAGGAGCACAAAAATTGATGATGATGACCAAACTGTAGAAGATGTAGCGTGTTTATACGAAACGCAGAGAGTAATAGTATGCCAAGAGGATAATGTACCGGTGGCAACACCGATAGTGATACCTAAGGCACATGAAAAGTATATGTTAGGGACATATGAAGAAGTAATAGAGGCGTTTAACAAAGATTATGCGAAAATAACTCAATCACAAAAGATTAAGATGACAGGGGGTCAAAGTATTGACGGAAATAAAGTAATGGTAACAGACTGGTAGGAAAATCAAGCCAAACTTATCGACAGATTAACCTATGATTCGATCGAAGAGGCATTAATGCACGAGGATGAAACCAAAGCTCCTCATGAAGTGCAACCGATCATTCGGATTGAAGTAGGGAGCATACTTGTAGACGCCATTCTTGATACAGGAAGTGAAATGACGGCGATTTCAGAAGAACTCTTTAAGAAATGTAACGCTGAACAGGCACTACCAGAATTAAGGACGAAACGGGTTAAAGTCAAAGGACCAATCATGGGTGCGTCTGCGACGATTAATAGGCAAACGTGGGTAACTTTTTCATGTCAGGGGCATGAAATAAAGGCGAATATGGTAATTGTACCGAAACTTTCAGTATCCATAATAATAGGAACCGATTTCATGAGTCAACATCGCGTTACACTTAATATGGACGAAGGGTAAATGGTGCTCGGGAAGTTGCGTCTTAATTTTGAAGAGAAAATCAGGTGAAGAGATGCCAGGGGCTTACAAACAATTAAAAATGCAACTGGATATGTATCAATCGGAGGAGGGACATCCACGATATCGGGGGACGAAAGAATCAAGACCTGTAGATGACGAGGTAATGATGGAAATTCATCAGGAGATAGATGATAAGTTGCGACAAGTAAAAGATATTTCAGAAAGAAACAAAGCCGAATTAGAAAGAATATTACGACAAGACGCCGAGGTGTTTCTACCAAAACCCGGTGCCATTAAAAACTTTCAATACGAATTCCAAGTGAAAGAACACAAGGCATTTAGAGTACCACCTTACACTATTCCATTATGTTACAGAAACCAGGTATTTGCAGAACAACACAAAATGATAGAAGATGATATTATTGAAACTTCAACTTCACCCTACAACAGTCCCTTACAAATTCTAGATAAGAAGGATGGGAGTATTAGGATAGTCGTGGATGCAAGACAAATAAATTCCATTATCATTCCTGAAAACGATCGCCCAGAAAAATTAGAAGAGCTGTTGCAAAAGTTCTGTGGAGTTAAGATTTTTTCTTCCCTTGATTTGCGAGCTAGTTTTTGGCAAATAGAACTAACACCTGAATGCAGAAAGTATAAGGCCTTTATCGTTTTTGGACGCAGTTATCAATTCAAAAGACTCCCCTTCGGTTTGAACATATCCTCTGCTGCTTTTATTAGAAGTTTAGGAACTGTGTTGGATAAAGAACTCCAACAGCGTCTCACCTGTTGATGACATTTTAGTAGCTGACTCATCCTGGAAACTCCATAATGAGGTACTTGATAAATTGCTAAGGACGTTAAAAGAACATGAAGTAACCGTAAATATAAAGAAATCCAATTTTGGAAATAAGAGGATTGAGGTTTTAGGCCAATTATCACTGAACAAGGGATTGAACCCAACCCTAACAAACTAGAAGCCATACACAACATTGGTACGCCATATAATAGAAAGACATTGCGTGGTTTCTTGGGACTCGTTAACTTTTATGAAAGATTCATTTGGATAGAATCCCTTGCTACCCCACGTTTATGTGCGTTGACTAGTAAAAAGATGTCCTGAGTATGGGATGACCAAGCAGAACAGGAATTCCAGTTACTAAAAAGATCGCTGGTAAAGGAACCACTTTTAGCGCATCACGATTTAACGAAAGAATTCTGTATGGCAACTGACAGTGCGAAAACGGACTTGGGAGTGGTACTCTTTCGACAACAAGAGGAAGACAGACAGCAGATGACAAAAACAATAGCTTTCGCTAGTCGTGTCCTCACAAAATCTGAAAAAAATTATTCACTCACTGAATTAGAAGCGCTGGCAGTAGTATGGGGGTTTCGCAGATTTAGATACTTTCTGTTTGGGTGAAAAACCAATGTGTTCACAGACCATAAAGCACTAGAATTCCTGTTAACTGCAAAACTATTACTTGGGAGCCTAGGTCGGTGGATGTTGATGTTGCAGAAATATGATTTTCAAATGTCATAACTGACATCCTTTCCCTACTGCCAGAAGGGGTTCAGAAAAACAGAATGACCAATACGAGAGAAGAGAAAGTACTTACGTGTTACCTGAAAAATGTGCCCTTTGAGAACTACGTCACCATCCCCTTGAAACAATTAGGAAGGGAACAGGACAAAGACCCAGACATAGCCAAAATTGAAAGTAAGAGAAAGAACAGGGAATCATGGGCAATTAGACAATTTTATCTCGTAAGGGACAATGTATAATTCTACAGACGTGACACAAATACAAGTTTATGGGTCGCATGCATACCACAGGAATTGATAAACAAGTACATTTGGTATACTCATTTGAGTAACAGCCATTTTGGACCTAAGAAATGTTTTTTAAAATTAAAAATGTCTTGTCACTTCGCAAATATGGAGCGAAGAATCAGACAGGTTCTAGGTCAATGTAAGAAATGCCAGAGAGCTAAACATGTAACATTTCAAACGAGACCACCAATGTCCTCTATCATTCCGGAGAAATTGAGACGTATAGCAGCGACAGATCTCATGGGTCCATTACCCCGTACAGAAAGGTCACGTATTTATTCTTGTAGTCATAGAATTAACTTCAAAATACGTGACGTGACGTTTACACCCTTGAAGAAGGCAACAGGCAGGAGCATAAGCAAAGCGCTGACACGAGATTTCCTTCGACAAGTTGGTCGAGTCGATAAAATGTTATCGGACAATGGACCACAATATCGTTCAGCACAATGGCAAAACACTCTGCGACGACATAAAATTAAACCTACTTACATTTCCAGGTACAAACCAAGCGCCAACCCAGCTGAACTAACGATGAAAGATTTATGAACCCTCTGTCGTTTGTACTGTAGCAAGCAGCATAATACCTGGGGCAGACAATTATCTGACTTCCAGGATGCCATAAATGAAATGCCACATAGCAGTACATTGTTAGCCCCAATTAATGTTTTTAAACATGAACCACCACCAGATAAATTCGAGAAATAATTAAATTCCCTACATTACCCCGTGTACATCATCAGCATGTAGTAACATTAGCACTGAGCAATCTGAAAGCTGCTGCATTAAAGAGAAATGACTGAGCGGACAGAACGGCAAAGTTACGAGTATTTTTAGAAGGACAAAAGGTACTCGTAAAAACACACCATCTCTCTAGCAAGAGAAAAAAAAGTCAAAAATTCTTATCGGTATACAAAGGACACATGGAAGTGAGTAAAGTAGTCCATGATAACGCTGTCGAACTGATTAACCCAAAGACAGGAAAAGCATTAGGTTGGCATCGCATGAGTCATTTAAAGTTATACAAAGGTTAGACAAAAGAAACTGAAAACAAATAATAGGAAAGAAAGCAAAAGGCACACAAGTAAAACTTTTAACTTGTGCTTATCTCGATTGATTAAATGAAATAAATTTCGTATGAAGGTAAGAAAATAATGATGATGAAAAGACATGAAAGTAGCAACTAATGTAACTCTTCTGCAAACTAAATGTGTTCTGGGGAAAGAATTGAACGTAAGAAGAAAAATATGGATCAGCATTTGGATAGTTTAACGAAATAGTAGTAAATTCTCTCTTAAAGATGTTGTGTGAAGGAGGAGCAAATTGATTTTTGTAGAACAAAAGAAATGAAGAAGTAGGTAGCAAATAGATGATTGGGGGAGAAGGAGATAGGCAATTTTAATTTTGTCCTGTCGAGGACGGTGAACAAATAATTAAAGAGATATTTTGGGGGATATGTGAAGCATATAGGATTTGTGGAAGATACCACAATCTGATACTGAAATAGAAATATGAGAGAAAGAAGTATAAGAAGTCGTTAGGAGGTAATTATTAGGAGAGTGAATTGAAATATTGAGCTAAGCAAGAAACATGTTATTTTTTGGATGGAAGTAGAACAGTAGAATGTTACGTTCAGCAGAAAAAATTTATTTGTGGTAGAGTACAATGAGGGAAGATAGGAATGTAAAAGCCGGCCGAAGTGGCCGTGCGGTTAAAGGCGCCGCAGTCTGGAACCGCAAGACCGCTACGGTCGCAGGTTCGAATCCTGCTTCGGGCATGGATGTTTGTGATGTCCTTAGGTTAGTTAGGTTTAAGTAGTTCTAAGTTCTAGGGGACTAATAACCTCAGCAGTTGAGTCCCATAGTGCTCAGAGCCATTTAGGAATGTAAAAGTTTTCGATCGAAAAATTAGGAGGAAGGGATAAGTACGAAGTTAAAAAAATACAACAGATCAATAGAGACAGTTTTTGAAGGGCAATAAAAAAAAAATGTGTATTTTGAGGTTCTGGTACAGGTAAGGACAAAAAGAAGAGATTGCAGAGAAAAAGGCGCTGGAGTCGGAGACAAGGTGCGAAATTTTCGAAACAACATAATATACCTGTAGTTATAAAAAAAGTAACATTTTCGGAAAGGGGAAGATAATATTAAATGAAGGTTTCCTCAACTTCAATGCATATCCATCATCATTTAACATAAATTAACTGAATAAAATAGAACAGTCTCAAAAAAAAAAGGAGAATTTTCAAATGATACAAATTTATAAAGATACGCACATTATTTGAATTTCAATAACAATTTATTGTAGTCAACTATATTTGAAAGAAAAAAATTCCTTAGATTAGTTCAATGCAATAGTACAAAAGATCAGAAAATCAGATACAATGTAAAGGAAGGAGACTGAATAAAACCATTGTTTAAGTTGTACTAAATATTAAGATCAGTCAATTTCTCAACCATTGATTGATCCGGTACAAAATTAAAGGCAGAAGGAGGAGGATACATAAGGTGGCAGAAAAAATGTTTACATTTACACCTTATATGAGACATTTACAAATTGCAATGAGAAGGTGAAGATGACTCCTAAAGTAAATCGCCAATTATGAGAACATTCACCTATCAATATGTAATGCAAAAACGAATGACAGTCAATTGACAGTAATTAACACACAATTCCTATACAATGCATGTCTTTGAACGGAAGGTAGAACAGAGAATGTGAGTCGAGTCACTTTTAGTTTTGAACAGCCAGCTCCACAATGGCGTAGCAAAGCCACGCTCGGGAGTTACGCTGGAAACCACTTAAAGGGGTGACAGGAAGGAGGACAGTGACCCCGAGCCAGGTGATTCAAGCTGGAGGGCCGTCTGTAGTGGTGCATCGGCACAAGGGCAGAGAAGAAGCTTTAGAAAACTGCATTTCGGAATCCTAACGGGATACGAACTAAAGAGTGACGCATTTTCGTCCAGTAAGTGTGATGCGTTGAAAGGTCAATGTACTTTAGGCGTCTAGAATGGGCACAAAACGTCTAATTGGCGGAAACGCACTAGGAAGGAAAAAAATACTGAAGCTTTGACACAGTTTGATAGAAGGGACGTTGCGATTGATAGAGTGTGTTTCTACAATATAAGAGGAACGGTCCCATTGGTCGAAAAAAGCCATGATGTGAAAAAGGAACCCAAGTGGAGGGAGGCAGTTCTGCCATGAGGAGAACAAGAGAGAAATTTTTCGTGGGGGGGCTCTACTCTGAACTGGCATCAAGCGCTTAACGCTCCCTATGACACAGAGAAGAAATTGGTGTGGATGCTGCATTCACAGCGGCTGCACTTTAGCTAAAAAATTAGCTGTAGCAACGTTTAGCTCCAGCTGTGGAGAAACGAACCAGCCAAATTAGTTAATTGTTCTTATGAGAACTGAGAGGGCACTACAATATGCATGCTGCTCCAACCATGCATGTGTATATGGCCACATAATAAGACTAGGACTGAGAACATGTTTTCTCATATAACGAGAAACATAGGGAGGGTTTCTGCTGGAAAGTTCAGCAAAGGCCAGATTAGTTTTGTAGGAATTCCGATGGGAGAGAGCGGCCTTGCAGACAGCAGCACGTGACTGCTTAAGGTAAATACCGCGTGCAGAGGCGTAAACTTTGTTGGTTCACCAGCTTGCTTCCACTGTAAACTCGAGTGGCAATGAGGAATCTTGCGCTCAGATTTGTCACTTGACTAACCATCCACCATAGACTTGATTGTCATCCTAAATAGTACCGAACTTTGAAGCGGAATAGGACAATTTAAGTAGTACTGGCCAACATCATAACGTATGTATAGGAGCAATTTTGTGAAGAAACGTCCAATTAAACTTTCATATTATTGTGCTTATGATTAATGTAAAGAAATTTCCAATTAAACTTCCATAATATTGTGTTTAGGTTGGTTGGTTGGTTTGGGGAAGGAGACCAGACAGCGTGGTCATCGGTCTCATCGGATTAGGGAAGGATGGGGAAGGAAGTCGGCCGTGCCCTTTCAGAGGAACCATCCCGGCATTTGCCTGGACTGATTTAGGGAAATCACGGAAAACCTAAATCAGGATGGCCGGACGCGGGATTGAACCGTCGTCCTTCCGAATGCGAGTCCAGTGTCTAATATTGTGTTTAGGATTAACGTGCTTTCAGAGAGTTAATATTTAACATTATTGTTTGTAAGCTTATTTCACTTTTTGATTTTGGCAAGATGTGTTATCCATTCCACTGTTTTTATGTTGGCGAGTTGAAAACTGTGTGAAAAGCTGTAATTTGTTGAGAAATATTGGGACATTAAACTTGTCATTTCACCTTACACAGTTATTCTCAATTAAAGAATAATCAAAAACAGAAACAAACCTCCACACCCTTACACAGTGCATTCGAATTATGAACAACAACTCATCATGTCATTTAATCAGGGTGTTAGGAGTTTTTTAGTGTTAGTTATCGTAATGACGTTTAATTTACAAGCGTAAGGACTGTCTCATCTCTAATAACGTGTTTTCTAATATTTGTTGTGTTGTGGTATTTGTTTACATATGGACTAACTACCATAATGAGCAATGTTCTTTAGTAGTCTCTTGTGGTAACCATTGTGTTTAGTCAAACTACTGTGCTCAACAGTGTTTCAGCGTTTAGAGGACCTGCGACACAGCTACATTATGTTGGTTGTATTCAGCAGTGACCCACTTTTTTTGGTTTTCCTATTGCTTATTCCTGTTTTTCTCAGAATTTCGCATTTTACGTTGCCAAAAGCTTTTCCTGGGTCGACGAATCCTATGAGCTTATCTTGATTTTTCTTCAGCCTTGCTTCCATTGTCAAACACAACGTCAATCCTGTCTCTCTGGTGCCTTTACCTTTCTTAAAGCCTAACCGATCGTCATCTAACAGATCCTTAATTTTCTTGAGCGACTAACCACCTCCACTAAGACCTTGCCATGAGAGGCGGTGTATGATTCCCGCATCTACCCCCCATATGCTCATTCCCTGAGTATGGGACTTTCAAATAACATGCTGTGTGCGTGAATATATTTAAGAGAGAAGGAGAAAGAAAGAGAGAGAGAGAGACAGAAGATAGTGAAGTATAAACCACTGTATGTTAAAAATAAAAAAGAAACACCATAATGTAAGGCAATTAGGTAAATGGTCAGAAAGTTGAGAAAGTGTACTAAAAGTGTAACACTGGCACCTTTCCACATTATAGGTAGAGGTTGCAGTTATGATTGACGGAACGTGCAAAGAACTGACAGTATGCTGTCGACCGCCGTGCATGGCTCTGTAGAGGCGACCTGACGTAAGGTTGTTGAACAATTGTGGTGGTTTGTCGTCTTGTGTGGCGATTTAAGCGTGTGGAAACACTGTCTCTGCGATAGCGAAGTATCCAGAATTCTGGAACACGCTTTCTTGTGTAATACCCGACCAGCGGAAAAATGCACCTGTCGGAACACATGAAGTGAGAATATGTTCCTGTTTATTTAAAAGACTCTGACTGAAAATTGGGGTGTCAGATGCCTCATTCTACCTTCCCCAGCTCCTTTAGAAATTTTCCAAAAACTTTTGACATGCGAACATATACGTGCTTTTTTTAAAGATGCAATTCACTTCGACCTCCCATAAGCTTTCTACCAATAATTCACTCACACCCACCAGTCCATCGCTGTAAATCGGTCATACGCATCCACTCACAGTTGCCCTTCCTCACTGACTCATTCAGCCCACCTCTTTGTCATTATCTCTCTGCGTCTTTGTGTCATTGTGTCCTGTGTCACAGCAACAGTGCCCTACGTTCTGTCCTATTTCCTCTTCCTCTTGGTCTCTCTTACAGCTAATCTCATTCCTTCCTTCCTACTGCTGCTGTCCCTTCTCACTGTCACTGTATCTCCCTTCCTCGTTGTCATTGTGATATATTCTATCTCTCATTATCTTTGGCTCTCACCCACTGGCACTGTCTCATCCTCTCCCTCTCTCTCTCTCTCTCTCTCTCTCTCTCTCTCTCTCTCTCTCTCTCTCCCCGCCCTCCCCCTGGCACTCTCTCTTTCACTCTTTTCTTAGTACTTTTCTCTCACTGTCCGTGTCCCTCTTTCTCTCTCACGCTACCATTGTCTCCTTCGCTCTTTCTATAAGACTATCACTGTCTACTATCTTCCAGTGTTTCTTATTTTTCCGTCTCTTTGCCACTGCCATTGTCTTCTTCTCTCTCAGCATACAAAAGTGGGAATATTTTCACATAGTAAAATTTTTAAAGGTGCTGAGGAAGATAGAACGAGAGACCTGGCACCCAACCTTTCAGTCACTGTCATATTCGCATTTTTTGTGCTCCGACAGGAACATTTTTCCAATTGTTCCCTTCTTTTCCCTGCTACAGCAGGGCATGTAACTCATATGAAAAGAAATATACTGGTCAGTAAAATTTAGGTAGTTCACTCACGTGGAACTGAAATAACGTAAAACTAATTTTACACCTCAGACCGGATTATATGTACAAAAAAAAAAAAAAAATTGCATGTGCTTCAGTAGTACAACATGGGGTTCTCAGATGATAACGGAGACACTTTACACCATATTTCTCCGTGCTACGTCACTTTATTAACCACGTGTTCACCTCACACCAGATCTTACGTGCTTATCTTACGTATACGAGTAGGGCAACTTTAAACCTCTGCATCATGCAAACGGATAAAGATATGAAGAAAATTTTCAAGACGGCTCGAGATCTTGATCTTAGGAATGATAAAAATTATAGACATTTGCTGTGCATAGCCGTCTCGGAATCCTCGGCTGGGTTTTGCTACCCAAAGCTCATGTTTTTGGGGTGTTTCTCGTTAACGGATACAGATTATTAAAACGGTGATGTGGATCCTCTAAATAAATGTCTAGGGAGTATACTGCTAAAATTAGAGCAATTCGTTGCTATTATTTATTATTTAGATTTTTCGTCATACGGGATTTAACGCCTAGACGCAGGATAAATTTCAACTTCTGTATTTTGGAAACAGATAAAGACATCAAGAAAATTTTCAAAATTTTCTGTGATCGTGATCTTAGGAATACATCGAAAAAATTTCAGCCAGTTGCTGTGCATAGTCGTCTTGGAATCCTCGCCTGGGTTTGGTCCGCTGGTGATGGCGAAAATATAGCAACAAACCCTTTTGTTGTGGTTTTTCGAAGAATCGCCAATGAAATACGGTGCCTCCAAAACTCCGATCAAGCCTACCGTAGACTACATCAAATTCAAAAAGAAACAACCGATTTTTTCCATTTGCCTAAGCTGGAGGAAGTGTGTAATATTGACACTTTGACGCTGTAATGCAGGGTAGTGACACTAAGACGAGCCTTCTTTTGTGTAGACAAATGATCCCTAGCCCAAGGGCTGTCCAAAACACTTGCCCCTACCTCTTTATCATCAGTCTTGTTTTTATGCGCAACGTTTTGGAACATATTAGGTACGCATACTGTCCGATGCATACCGATATGCTACGACCCATATGTTGCGCCGATTATAATCCCACGTTCACAGTAGGTTAACTCACAGCGGTCTATCATGTTCACTACACACCTGTCTGTGACAGACTACTGAGATATCATGTCCACACTCGCACCATAGGCGGCATCTGGCCCCAACCTTCAGTCGTCACGCACAGCAGTTCTTTGAAGGGGAAAACATTTCCCGCGACTGTCAGGCGCTCAGCACACGGTGCGTTGGTGTAACCTGGAGGGCGGCAGCAGCGACCTCTTATCGTGATAACTGAATGACCAATTAACAAAAACACCGCATAAATCGGCTTTTGCTAAACAGTGACTACCTCTTCCCGTGTTACATTAAGAGCTTAATTTCTGGTCCAAAATGTAATCCAACAAGGTACGTTTGTTTATACACTAATGAGCAGCTATCTAACACTGTGGCTCTCTGATGGCACAAGTGACACACCATGACATGAATTCAACGATGTACTGAAAGCATCGGAGAATCATTCTAATCCATAACCCTTCAAGCGCTTCCTAAACACATGGAGATTAGCTGGAGATGTGGCCAAAAGTAAGAAAATCGACAAATCGCAATTACGAAATTTATTTTTCAGTTTTCTGCGCGCTTCATGTAAGCTTCCGTGTGGCGCAGTAACAGACTTTATACAGCCGCTTTCGTGCTCGTTGGGTAGGTAATTTCTGGTGAATATACTGTAGAAGTTGCTCAGACATCGGTACTGTGAATAAACACCAAGACAACACAGCAATGGACTCACAGCTACTCAAAACAAAAACAATGTAAACAATGTATTACAATTACTTGGAAAATGGGTATGATAAGTGTCTTTGGGACAGGTAACGAATACCGCTGATTTGCTTTATCTACCGAGAAATAACAGTTAATTAACACTGTAGAGTGAAACTTTAGAACAGCTGTAAACATTATGTGAGATGTGCTCTGGCATGATTTGGTAGCACAACTATGTCCGTCTAAAGACTTTCACAAAAATGATTGAACTGTTGGCAAGCTTCAGATAGGTATCGTTTGAGAAACCTGTGCAAAGCCAAAAGTGCTCTCCGAGGGCTTTCATCCTTTTCTCATAGCTACCCTATAACACGCTTACAAAGCTTTTCAGACTGTGTCTGATCACCCTGTATAATAGTAGTCTGTAAATTTCAATTTTCAAAACTATTATTTCTATAACGCGTAGGTTAGGGATTATGTACTAGTTAAAAAAACAAAAAGTGATTATTCGAATTGAATGTAAACAAGAAACCTTATGTTGGTCATTAATCTTGTGATTTACATATAACTCGACAGTGGCGATATTTAATTACCACCTAGGTTTTTGTAACTTTCTTTGACTTTTTGAAAACACATTTTGATGTACTACAACTTTTCTCCTACAAAATTTAGGGTCAAATTGGCCAGTTTTCAGATGCTGCAGGTTTTATAGCTACGAAACGTGTGTTTTTCGAAAAGCATGAAGAATTACCGTTTTCTGACGTAGATTATTTACAGGAATGTATATTCAAATAGTAAAGTTTTGGTACTCTATCAGTTCTGAATTTAATGTCCTACATTTCTGGTAACTTTGGCTTACAAATAATAAAAGAGAAACAGAAAAAGTCTTATATTTTGATGGTTTTCTTTTCATCATAACTGAGTGTCTACTCAGACGTCGGAGCAAACGCAGATTATCCATGTCAGAGGCCTATTTGAATGATTAAAACAGTTTCTAGTATTCCACTGATTTTTGGAAATCAATCGAGTTTTTCGAATTAATTTTACTGCCTTAAACTTCCTGCCAGAGTAAAATTATGTGCCGTACCGGGACTCGGGCCCAGGACCTCTGCCGTTCGTGGGCAAGTGCTCTACCAACTAAGCTGCTGAAGCACGACTCACGACTCCTCCTCATAGCTTTACTTCCGTTTGTACCTCATTTCTTACCTTCCCAACTTCACAGAAGTTCCGCCGAGCAGAAGAAACTCAAGTTTCACATTGTTTATACAAACTTATCCCGATAATCGCTCCCTATCACTAATGTCATACGATGATTTCATTTCCCCAAAAAATCCAGGAGAACAGCTGAAACTCAAAAAATCAAAACAGACACAAAAACACCAAACTTAAAGCTTCCATGGAAAAAAATGTAGTGGGCTTCAGTTAGACCTAGCCGAATCCGTCTCTTTGATTAAACAGCGCCTCCACGTTCCACCACTTCTGTTCCAGCAAATCACATCCGCAGTCACTAAGGTGCAATGCTCACCTAGAAACTCGGAAAGTGACTCAACAGAATCCCGAAGTTACGGAATCCTTGCACGCTTCTCGTATTGGAAGGATAGCCTTGTGGATCACGTTGGATTAGTAACTGACGACTTTAGAAATGTTGTTTTGTTCTGGTCTGCAGTCCAAACAGTCAATTGATTCAGTTCTCTAAACTATTCTATCTCGTGCAAGCCCCTTCATCTCTGAATCACTACTGCAACCTACATTCTTTTGAACTTCTTACTGTAGTCAAGTCTTCAGCTGGCTCTACTACTGATACCCTCACACGTCGATATACGGTATTACCAGACCGACAATTCCTCTGGTGCCTCAGGATGTGGCTAAAATGGTTAAAATGGCTCTGAGCACTATGGGACTTAACTTATGAGGTCATCAGTCACCTAGAACTTAGAACTACTTAAACCTAACTAACCTAAGGACATCACACACATCCATCCCCGAGGCAGGATTCGAACCTGCGACCGTGGCGGTCGCGCGGTTCCAGACTCTAGCGCCTAGAACCGCTCGACCACACCGGCCGGCACCTCAGGATGTGTCTGTCAAACTATACCTTCTTTTAGTCAGATTATATTAGAATTTTTCATATCTCCAATTCGATTGTGACTTTGGGGGACGGCGCCGACGACACCCTCGACTGGGAGCTCTTCATAGGCTTAAATTATCCTACCTACCTAGCAAATATTCACCATCAGTCACTAGCATCACATTTCAAAACCTCTAGTCTCTTCTTCTCTGAACTGTTTCTCGACTACGTTTCACATCCGCACAAGTCTACACTTCAGTCAAATTAATTCGACTATGTCTTACTAAGCATTTAAATTTATATCCAATGATAACAAATTTCTCTTTCCCAGAAATGCTTTTCTCGCTATCGCTAGTCTACATTTCATGTCATCCCTATTTGGGAGCCGGCCGCAGTGGCCGAGCGGTTCTAGGCGCTTCAGTCCGGAACCGCGCGACTGCTAACGGTCGCAGGTTCGAATCCTGCCTCGGGCATGGACGTGTGTGATGTCCTTAGGTTAGTTAGGTTTAAGTAGTTCTAAGTTCTGGGGGACTCATGATCTCAGATGTTAAGTCCCATAGTGCTCAAAGCCATTTGAACCATTTGACCCCTATTTGGGCCACCATCAGTTGTTTTACTGCTCATATAGCACAACTCTCTACTATGAGGGGTGTTCACTATGTAATGTTTTTATCTGAAAGCAGGTTGGTTTTATTCAGGATTTCAACACTCCATATTATTCCCCTCTCTTTTGGCTTCTCAATTCTATTTTTCAACGTAATTTCCGTTCAATATGACGACCTTATGCCGCCTTACTGGGAAGACCCTATGCCAGTGTGGTAGCACTCTACTGATCAATGTCGGAACGAACGTCTTGCTGCGTCAGTAGCCTCCCCACGATCGATGTACTGCTTCCTGCGGAGTGCATCCTTCATTGGGCCATACAGATGGAAGTCGGAAGGTGCGAGATTCGGCTGTAGGGTGGATGAGGAAGAACAGTCCAAAGAAGTTTTGTGAGCTGTTCTCGGGTGCGCAGACTAGTGTGAGGCCTTGCGTTGTCATGGAGAAGGAGAAGTTAATTTATATTTTTTGTGGCGACGAACACGCTGAAGTCGCTTCTTCAGTTTCCTGATATTGGCACAATACACTTCAGAGTTAATCGTTGGACCATGAAGGACACATAAAATAGTATAACCCCATCAGAGTCCCAGAAGACCGCCACCATGACTTCACCGTCTGAGGGTGCGGCTTTGAACTTCTTCTCCGGAGGATAGGTGGAAGTGATGGATCAATGTTTCATCGCCTGTGACGATGTTCGACAAAAAATTGTCAAGATCAGCTTCGTACCGTGCAAGCAATTTAGTACAGATGGTCCTTCGTTGCGCTTTATGGCCTTCAGCTAGGCACCGGCCGCTGTGGCCGAGCGGTTCTAGACGCTTCAGTCTTGAACCGCGGGACCGCTATGGTCGCAGGTTCGAATCCTGCCTCGGGCATGGATGTGTGTGATGCTCTTAGGTTAGTTAGGTTTAAGTAGTTCTAAGTTCTAGGAGACTGATGACCTCAGATGTTAAGTCCCATAGTGCTCAGAGCCATTTGAACCATTTCTTCTGCTGGGCGGCGAGGAAACCAGCGGACATAGAACTTTGAGTACCTCAACTGGTGGACGACTGTGTCAGCTACCAACAGAGTGGACTTGAGCAGCGAGGTGTTTAATTGTGATACGTCGATCACCTCGAACGAGAGTGTCCGGCGTACGCGCATTCCAACATTGCGGGAGTCACAGCTGTGTGCGGCCTGCTGGCACTCGAGAGATCGGCCAGGTTTGCGTTACCCTGTTGCGATGATGACAGACATCTCCCCGAACGACTAATCGTGCTTTGTCCACTGCCAGGTCTCCTTAGACATTCAGGTCTGCGTAACCAACGGTCAGCATTCACAGCTTCCCCTGGAAATGTTCTGTAATTATAACCGAAAAAAATCATAGTAACGTTATTACTCTGTAATGAGCCACGCGAGTCAACGATCCCTTAAACGCAAATATTCGGAAGATATCAGCGAACAACTTCCGAAATTTTGTTAATGAAGTTCGGTACAGCTCATATATGAAGTGGAGTATGTTTCTTCAAATTATATATATATATATATATATATATATATATATATATATATATATATATATATATATATATATATACTCCTGGAAATTGAAATAAGAACACCGTGAATTCATTGTCCCAGGAAGGGGAAACTTTGTTGATACATTCCTGGGGTCACATACATCACATGATCACACTGACAGAACCACAGGCACATAGACACAGGCAACAGAGCATGCACAATGTCGGCACTAGTACAGTGTATATCCACCTTTCGCAGCAATGCAGGCTGCTATTCTCCCATGGAGACGATCGTAGAGATGCTGGATGTAGTCCTGTGGAACGGCTTGCCATGCCATTTCCACCTGGCGCCTCAGTTGGACCAGCGTTCGTGCTGGACGTGCAGACCGCGTGAGACGACGCTTCATCCAGTCCCAAACATGCTCAATGGGGGACAGATCCGGAGATCTTGCTGGCCAGGGTAGTTGACTTACACCTTCTAGAGCACGTTGGGTGGCACGGGATACATGCGGACGTGCATTGTCCTGTTGGAACAGCAAGTTCCCTTGCCGGTCTAGGAATGGTAGAACGATGGGTTCGATGACGGTTTGAATGTACCGTGCACTATTCAGTGTCCCCTCGACGATCACCAGTGGTGTACGGCCAGTGTAGGAGATCGCTCCCCACACCATGATGCCGGGTGTTGGCCCTGTGTGCCTCGGTCGTATGCAGTCCTGATTGTGGCGCTCACCTGCACGGCGCCAAACACGCATACGACCATCATTGGCACCAAGGCAGAAGCGACTCTTATCGCTGAAGATGACACGTCTCCATTCGTCCCTCCATTCACGCCTGTCGCGACACCACTGGAGACGGGCTGCACGATGTTGGGGCGTAAGCGGAAGACGGCCTAACGGTGTGCGGGACCGTAGCCCAGCTTCATGGAGACGGTTGCGAATGGTCCTCGCCGATACCCCAGGAGCAACAGTGTCCCTAATTTGCTGGGAAGTGGCGGTGCGGTCCCCTACGGCACTGCGTAGGATCCTACGGTCTTGGCGTGCATCCGTGCGTCGCTGCGGTCCGGTCCCAGGTCGACGGGCACGTGCACCTTCCGCCGACCACTGGCGACAACATCGATGTACTGTGGAGACCTCACGCCCCACGTGTTGAGCAATTCGGCGGTACGTCCACCCGGCCTCCCGCATGCCCACTATACGCCCTCGCTCAAAGTCCGTCAACTGCACCTACGGTTCACGTCCACGCTGTCGCGGCATGCTACCAGTGTTAAAGACTGCGATGGAGCTCCGTATGCCACGGCAAACTGGCTGACACTGACGGCGGCGGTGCACAAATGCTGCGCAGCTAGCGCCATTCGACGGCCAACACCGCGGTTCCTGGTGTGTCCGCTGTGCCGTGCGTGTGATCATTGCTTGTACAGCCCTCTCGCAGTGTCCGGAGCAAGTATGGTGGGTCTGACACACCGGTGTCAATGTGTTCTTTTTTCCATTTCCAGGAGTGTATATATGGTGGGTTCGGAAGAATTAAATACGCAACTTTATTTTTCGAGGCGATAGTTAAAACTTTATGGCTAGCTTTCGCAGAGACGGAGCAAAAACTCAGAGTGGGGAATCTTTGGAAAATAACTTGGTTTTGATCGGCTCAAAGGAACAATTACAGCATTTGCCTTATACGATTTAGAGAAATCTGACACGATTGTGAAATCTATTTGTTAGTAGCAGAAATACCGGTAGCTAATTAGCTTCGATGACTAAACGTCGGAATTAGGGTTGCCAGGTTGTACGTTTTTCACGTATTCTTACGTTTTTTTACTGTTAATTTCGCCTTACGTTTTTTATTTCCCCGTACAGCACTTTCTTCCGTTTTTTTAATATTTGGCGCTAAACTATCTCAGAACCCAACACAGTTCTTCCCCTTAATTTACATATAACAAAAATTCAAATTAGTTTGGTTATATTTGTTATTATTACCGTTCAGGTATAGATTTTAGGCTGGTCTACGTTTCTGACGATCACTCGATCGCATAATCGATAATGTTGTCGATATACTTATTTCCGATTCTGATGTGTACAACTACAGATGTTTGTAAACTAATAAACTTCGTTGCAGTGATAATTTCTTGAATCCATACAGTGGAAAGTCTAGTTTTCTTAATTTACTTTTGTTCAAGAATTGTAATGAGTTCATCAGCGAAGAAGAAACGCGGCAAGCAACAGCAGTACAGTCAAGTGTACTTAAAGAAATGGGAAGATACTTTCGCGTGGGTTAGGCATGGTTTAACTTCTGATAAACATGCTTTTTGTACGTTGTGCAGGAGGGAATTCAGCGTTTCTCCTGGTGGACAGTTTGATCTCAAGCAACACCCCAGTACAAAGGACATCAGTAAAGGAGAAAGCAAGTAGTCAAACCACGAAAGTTTCCAAATATTTTGTGAACTCTAAGAAATCTGAAGCCAACGTTGTCATAGCTTGTGAGTTAGGACTTTTTTATCACACAGTCAAACACAACCTAAGTTATTCAAGTTTGGATTGTAGCAATAAATTGACGTCATGTATATTCACAGATTCAGAAACCGCTGTAAAACTTTCCTGTGGCAAGACGAAGGCAGAAATGTTGGTGAAAAACGTATTAGCACCTAAAAGTGTCAGTGATGTTGTTAATATTCTAAAATCTCCTGAAAATAGTAGGTTTTTCTCAGTAGCAACAGACGCTTCGAATAGAGGCTGCAGAAAGATGTTTCCAATTTGTATAAGATACTTTGAACCTTTAGTAGGTGTACAGAACAAACTGTTGACATTTATTGAACAGCCTAATGAAACTTCAAATGCAGTGGCAAAGTTAATTGTTGATAGTCTGGAGAGCCATTCACTAAATATTAATAATTTAACTGCAAATAGTGCTGACAGTGCTATTGTGAATTTTGGCAGGAAACAATCTGTTTACCAATTACTGCTTTCCATTAATTCCAACCTGCAGAAAGCCAGTTGCTCAAACCAGATGGTTCATAATGCGGTGAAGCATGCTATGGAAGAGCTGGAAATGGATGTAGAGAATCTTGTTTTGAAGATCTATAATCATTTCTCAGTATCAGCTAAAAGGCGCGAGGAACTGAAATCATTTTTGGAATTTATGGATTTTTAGTGGTCTGAGATATTAAGGCATGTGCCCACAAGATGGCTGTCCTTAACTCCTGCCATTAATAGATTGATTGAGTGCTGGCCAGCTATAAAGAGCTATTTCAGGAGCACTGATGCCTGACCAAAGCAACTTGCATCAGTATTTTTAGTTGAAGACCCAGTGAAAAGAAATATTCCTGAAATTTACTTGCATTTTGTGTCAAATATAGGAGGTCAAATGCAAACAGTATCCAAATACCTGCAGAAAAGGGAGCTAAGCATCATTGAATCAAATAACAGTCTGTGCATGATGTATAAGAAGGTTACACAAAGAAAGAAGAATAAATTCTATGAGAGTGAAACCAAGAAATTAATGGGAGAGATTTCATCAACATCTCTTAATAAGATTTCATGTGAATTTGATTCTTTCTGTGACACATTGTTGAAATATCTTGAAAACCATTATGACTTCTCAGCTAGTAATAAGTATGCAAGGTTGGAACCTCCTTCTTTGAATGGGGAATTACAATATTGTGATTTTGAATTTGCAGTGGAAACACTTAATCTACAAGATAGGATCAACCTGGATCAGCTATATGAAGAATTTTGTGAAGAGAAAGATAACTTTACTAACTGTATCACTAAGGGTTGTGATGTTGCGTCTAAGTGGGTAAAATTCTTCACACTAGTGCCTCAACAAAAAGTGACATATCTCTCGGCTCATGTTTTATATACTAAGCATACCAGGTTCAAATGCATTTGTGGAACGAGATGAACGATGATGAACAAGTGGACTGATGTTAGGAACAGGTGTTCACCAGAACTTACAAAATCAGAGCTTCAAATAGTAATAAATTTTGACATGTCCTGCAAAGATTTTTTTAACCAGCTAAAGAATGACAGTACATTCCTACATAAAGCTAAATCAGTTTCAAAATACCATAGTGATATGAAGGAATAGCGCTTAAGACGTAAATGTGAGCTATTTTTGATTGAAAATGGCATTTAATAAAAATATGAATGCACTAGCCATTAAAAAATATGTCCATGAAAAATCTTCCTTTTTTTTGTGAAGAAAGTGGCAGCCCTAGTCGGAATAGAGGCACAACCTCCAATATTTTGTTATTGAGATGATGGTTAGGTTAAGGAGGCAATAGCACACGACTACAGCTGCTAATGCACCGTCGTTTTGAAACCTACATTCCGGGTGTTGGTGTCTTCACAAGTCGACGTGGTGGTCATGTGACCGCCAGTGAATGGCGACGGCAGCGCTGGAGGAGAAGTGCGCGCCGCCCCTCCCCTGCCTTGCAAGCCGGCCTCCTGCCAAGGCTGCTCCTCCCCTTCCCCCTCCCGGCTCGCTATCGCCGGAAAACGTAAATCTTTCCTCCCGTCAACCATTGCTAAGCATGCTCTGTGCTACCATTTAACGACTCCGTGAAGTGCACAATGCTCTCTGCGCTTGTAAGTCTTTTGCAATTTTTTTTTCTTATATGACACAACAAAGAGCGTTATTTTATCATCACCTCTCATTTTAATTAGTAGGGTTGCTTTATTACATCGGAGATAATACAGTACATTGTGTCTGAGCTTGGAACGGGTCTGTTTCCATTTTCAAGGTGTAGAGCAATGCATTGCCTATTCATCTCACCATGGAAGTGACAACGAACTTCATTACTGCTGAAGGTACGAGACCTGTTGTGAGCGATACCTGCGGTAATCGAAACTTTGCCATGTTATGAGACCTATTCCTGCTCTAAAATATCAAAATCCACACCTGAGTCCAAGGTGTGAATCCTCATTGAAAAATAGAAATATTTCCCACGGTTATGCGATATAGTCTCTCTGAGGAGAAAATATTTCTTCATTAGTAAAAAGCTACTCCGCAAGGCCTGACACCCGAAGCCAAGTGGTATCAATAAATACTAACTGCAGAAATAGAGCTTGCATGTAAGGCTTATTCAAATACGAAATATAAGTCATGTGGTTTTCGTCAGAATGAGATGGCAATTTCTCGGACAGTTCAAAGTTCATACAAAGAACCTAAAGACATTTAAAAATGAGTCTTAAGTTAGGCAGTGCATTAAAGCGCCGTCTGTGGCTGCTTCATTAATTTTGTAGATGTTTTTTGGAGTAGGTCATGATTATCCAAGGGAACAGATCGTAGTATTGAAGAGTTTGGCAGCAGATTTTCTGTTTTAATTCAAAGGGGGTTTGACTGAAACTGCTGTAAACTGTAAATAAAGCCGATTTTCACGAATTCTAAAATATTTCGTCAAATTAAATGTTCAGGGCAGTATAGGGATTGAAAACAATGAACGAAAAGATAACAGAAACAATTATAGGAAAGGAAGAAACAAAAGTACTCAGGAAACATACGAAACAACAGTGTAGTGAAGGAAGAAACAAAGTTGAGATTGTAGTCAGGCAAGCACACATGGCTTTAACAGACGTAGTCTGTTCATAAGCAAAACAAAGTAGGACAAGAAATGGCGAATACATTTATAAAAGGTCTTAACGGAACTGAGACAGATGTAGCCAAATTAAAAGTGACTCCAGAAGCTTGGATCAAAGACATTAAAACACTGTGAACAAGATACCTGAAGGTTAGAAAACCTAGTAGTAACAGATAGCTAGAAATTATATAATTCGATGCGGCACTGCCGAAGCCGAAGAACAGGAAGGCACTCGGAACAGAGGAAGTAAATCTGGAGATAATTAAATATAGGGACAAGAATTTTATATATTTCCATAGATCCTGGAGAAATTATGATATACCCACTGAATGACATGCAAAAGTCCTCTCGCTTTTCAAGAAATGAAATAGCAACGATCACAATAACTATAAAGGCGTTAGTTTTTTAATTACAGTTTACAAAGTGTATGGAAAAATAATTAACGATTGGCTCCGGAATATCTGTGGAGCAATTTTGATTGCAAAATAAACATGTTTTCGAAAAGGACGATATTGTAACGACAATAATTTCACGATAAAACAGATACTTCCAGAAATACAAGAATTCAACATGGACACTTACATACCTTATATGAGTGTCGAGAATGTGTTTAGTTGTAATGATAGGAAGAAGTTAAGGGCGATAATGTGGAAGAGGTCTCTAGGAAACTTGATACAAGTGATTCGATGTCTTTATACCACGACCAGAGACACCATAGTCACTGGATAGAAGTAATCGATAAATAGCGGGTTGGACAGGGATCGAAATGTCTCGTTCACTATTTAATGAGTTGGTAAGAACCTGGAAAGCGGACAGATAGAAACAAATTAGGAAATCGATAACATCTACAATTCTACAATTCATGTAGCCTATACTCCGCAAGACACCTTGCCGTGTGTGGTGGAGGATACCCCTGGTAAGGCCTAGCACTATCTTTTGTTCTCTATCCTGTTTCATGCGCGAATGACACGATGGAGAAATTACTGTCAGCTCCGTATGAAATTTAATTTCCCTTATTTTCACATTGTGATCATTTCCCGAGCCATATGTGGTAGGGAGTAATATGTTTGCCAACTATTCTCGGAACGTAAACTCACGAAATTTCAACAGTAAACCTCTCCGCGTTGCGCAACGCCTCTCTTGTAGAATCTGCCGCTGGAGTTTGTTAGAGCATCTCCATAACGCTCTTTAGGCGATTAAATGATCCCGCGACGAAACGCTCTCTCCTTCGTTGGACCTTCTCTATCTCGTGATGTATGTATGAAGACTGAAGCGACGAATGAAAATTTGTGTCAAGGTTGGGATTCGAACGCGGGTCTTTCGCTTCCTAAACAGATGCGCCAATCACTACGCTACCCTGGCACAGTGGCTTTGCACAACTGCATGGACTACCCTAGCTCGCCTCGCTCCTCAATCAAAATTTCCATTCTCGCCTCACCCCCCTTGGTACTCTCCTTAACTTCGAACAGAATTGCAGAGGCTCTCCAACGGTATTGGAAAAGCACCTCAGGATCGAACGAAACGAGTGATCTTGCCTGAAACTCAGGCATAGGTGCTTCAGTAGAATGGAACTATATGACTCCAAAGATCCTTTCAAGTCTCAAATATCTGTGATCTATCTACGTAGACTGAAGCGACTTCTCTATTTCTTCCATTAATCGTGCTTGGTAAGGATCCCTGACTGATGACCAATATGTGAACACCTTACTCGATGCTGACGATCTAGTACTGATATGAGAAAGTGAAGACAAAGAGCAGAGGTCAGGATATAAACTACGTCTCTCGAGATCTGCATACAATTTAAAGATTTCAACAACTAAAACTAAAGTAAAAGATAACCTAGGAAAAAAATGGCGAGGCTAAAGATCTGTATCGGATCTAGGACATTGGAGTAAGTATCTCTTTTCCGCACAAGTAGATAGTGTGCTGCTTGATGTTGTATTTTAGTATACAAGCCTATTTCGGCTTTATTGCCTTCACCAGTACATGTCCTGACATTGTAGATGCATATATGTCAACTTTGAGAGAAACTATTACTGCTGTCCGTACTTGTTGGATTAATATATTTTTCAATAACGTTTTAAAGTTATTCAGTGATTTGATGTTGCACGTATATTATAATACGTTTATTATTATTTTGACAGTTATAGAAATTCCAGTTTGAGAGTTAGTTGTTTACTTTATGGACAGCAGTAACAGTTTACTCAAAATTGACATACGTCCGTCTAGAACGTCAGGACATGTACTGATGAAGCCAATAAAGCCGAAATAAGCTTATATACTAAAATAAAACATCAAGCAGCACACTTTCTACTAATTCGCTCCATAATGTCCTACTGTGACATAATATATGCTACAGGTCCCAAAATAAAGAAATTTATGGCAATGTTGTGTCTTATCTTTCACTGCCTCGGCTTCGCCGAAATCTGAGAAGATGATATGGAAATATAGTCTGTGTGTTCGTCTGTGTGTATTCGTGTGTGTGTGTGTGTGTGTGTGTGTGTGTGTGTGTGTGTGTGTATGGGTGGGGGGAACGGGGCGGGATGCCTACCAAATAGGGCTGTAAGCAGACACTGAACTCATACATAGAAGTACAGCACCAGTAGTCCCGTTTGTCTGATCCACGACAGGGTGTGACGGAAATACAGAAAAAATGGAACTGGAAGATGTTGAAGATAGTCTGCGTCTCTCGAAAGCCTACTTACAAACTTTTAAGTACCAGTATTAACTGAGGAATCTAGGACTACATTACAACCTCCTAAAGATCACTCTTGCAGTGACAGCGCAGGCAAGATTAAACTAATTACAGTTTGCACATAGGCATTTTGGAAGTCATTTTTCCAGCTCTCCATACGCGAGTGGAAGGGGAAAATGGTTCAAATGGCTCTGAGCACTATGGGACTCAACTGCTGAGGTCATTAGTCCCCCAGAACTTAGAACTAGTTAAACCTAACTAACCTAAGGACATCACAAACATCCATGCCCGAGGCAGGATTCGAACCTGCGACCGTAGCGGTCTTGCGGTTCCAGACTGCAGCGCCTTTAACCGCACGGCCACTTCGGCCGGCGTGGAAGGGGAGAGAAACTTAATATGCAGTACAATGAGACGTACAGTGTGCTATGCGCTTCATATTGGCTCGCAGAGTATGGACGAGGATATGAAAGTAATGGACGGAAAATGTTCTTCGTATGTCAGACACAAGCCTTACATTATAATTCTTCGGAGGAAAGATCAGGGGTCAGACGGAAGACAAGATAATGTAACTACAACAGGCTTCAATTACTCTAAATCTGAAAAGTCAAAGAAGAAGATGAAGAAAGGTATATTTCACAACTTGTTTAGGGAAGATCCGTGATAGTCAGCTAGAAATTATGAAACGTGTGCTACGGTAACTTACTTGCTCTCAACAACGTAGTAGCTATATGACAAATAAATCACCAGTTTTCCATGACTCATTGAAAAATGAAGCTCCATACGAATTACCTTCGGAATTTATACGGTGTTCTTAAATTATCCTGACTTATTTTTAATCATCCATATTATACCCACTGTAAAAAACGAATGATATATTTCAGTAGCTCGAACACGTGCAGGAATGAGGATTAGTGGATAAGAGGAACGAGCATGCGCAGTCTGCGCAGGGGTTTGGCCTACAACAGCGCAGGCGTAGGTGGAGCGCAGGTCCCCCTCTGCCCGCTGCGGGCGGCGGCCGACTCCAGGCAAAGCAACACTGTAGGGAGGGGAGGCTCACAATGTCCCAGCCATGGCGGCCGCCTCCTTCTCTACTCGAAGCGTCTAAATCAGTCGCTAACAACATACAGAGTGCATCACGGATGTTAATGATTTATCTAGATATACATACAGCAGTGGAAATCAGTATAAAGGCATGGACATTTGTTGGAAAATTAACATTGCCATATGGAGCAGTTGTGCACAGTGTACGTGCAATAGTATGAGATTCAGTATACTGACATATGCCGTCATATGGCACCGCATTTGATGTCAGTAGTACAATATATAACAAGGCATCCATGATTCACGCGGTAGAGGGAGGAACTCAGTCTAAAGGCAGTCGCCTTTGTGTGGTGTCAGGTCTAGTGTGTGCGTTATGTGCCTTTACTGCGGATACGGAACAGACGCCATTAGTGACAGAGCATGTTGTGTACAAAAACTACGATTTAGAGAATGCCACACTGTAAACAGTTACCATGAGATGAAAAAGCAGAAATCGGTGCGTACAAAGAAATGGGACTCTCTAATCATCCAATCGCAAAGAAATTGAACCGTTCAAATACAGTGATAATTTCGTTAGACTGTGCGCGCTATATGGACAAAACGGAAGGTATGGGCTAAGTAGAAAATTATTTGAGGCATCGAAACGGTTCCTTTTGCGCAAAGCAAGGGTTACAAACCGTTATTCTTCTCAATTTGTTACTGATTTGCAGCTGCTAGTAACTGCCAGACGTGTATGGCAAATTCTGTCAAATGATAAACATGTCGCATTCAAGAAAGGGCTGCAGAAACCTGCTCTAATACCTAAATATAAACAGAAAAGATTGGAGTTTGCTGAAAAACGTGTGTCATGGACTTTAGAATTAGATAAACTGATTTCTAGTAATGAGAAGAAATTTAATTTAGGTGGGCCGCATGGATTCCATGGTCTCAGAACAGAGCAGCTGGTAAATTTTGGTGGTGGAACCTTCTGCGCTAATGGTAAATCATTCATTGTTTGGCTGAACGCTAGAAAGAACACTAACATTTACACTGAGATGCTAGAGACAGAATTGATCAGAATGTATGAGGACCTAGGGAACGAAAGTCTAATGATTCAACAAGACAATGCATCTGCGCCTCTTTCTGCTACAACCGAAAAGTCGTTTAAAGATGAAGATACCAATGTATTGCCCTGATCTGCACGCAGTCCGGATAGAAACCGCTTGGAAAATCTTTGGCGAATACTTGCGAGTAATAATTATCGCAATAGAAGGCAATTTGAGGCCGTATATGAGCTAGGAATTGAGACACGGAAACTATGGTGGACAGTTTCACTGAATGGTCGACAATTTCACTGCAAGAGCTACAAACCCTAACAAAATCAATGCAGAAGAAAATTTTTGAGGTATCTGGGAGGACCAGAGGTTGGACAAAGTACTAACAATACAATAACACAAAAGGGCAGTGAGTGACTTTATACCAATTTCCATCAAGGAAATGCAAACGCCTTATTTTGTTACTCGTGTTATGCAAGAAACTAGGCAATTCCGTGATGATTGTTGATGTCTTACATGTATCTACTACTTTCATAATAAATCCTATACAGTATGTCCCAGACATGGTACTATTACTTTTGTAGGAACCCTGCCTTTATATTGAGTTCCACTAGTGTATATGGTCCGCAAGCCACTGTACAGTGTTATGCCGCATTTTTTCATTGTTACATGTTCCATAAATCACCTAAACCATGCTTTTATCGAAATGATGTGGAGCGAGTCAGTTTACAGGATATGTTTACCTTATTAGTGTTAACTTAACATTAGGAGTTAATGAACACATTATTTTTTTGTAACTATAGCTCTGAAAATATAAACTCGTGTATGGAATAGAAGAGACTGTCCAAGAGAAATTAATTCAGGTGAGATTATAACATTATAACTTGTTTTGCAGCTTGTCTGTCATTTTATGTTATTTGCCAAATGATCAAAATTTTTTGTCGCGGCGTATTGAAATCCTTTCTGAGTCACTGACAGTTTTTATGATGGTAATGAAGGTCATTTTCTCCTCTAGTGTTTTAGATACGGGCATAATTGTTCTCAAATTGTGATGGATTATTGATGACGAATTCCAGTAGCGAAAATATATATATTGTGGCGGTGCAGTTAAGTCCTTGAAGACGTATCAACATGAAGACCGCGGGTAAACACCATATGTTATTCTTCAAATGGCTCTGAGCACTATGGGACTCAACTGCTGTGGTTATCAGTCCCCTAGAACTTAGAACTACTTAAACCTAACTAACCTAAGGACATCACACACACGTCCATGCCCGAGGCAGGATTCGAACCTGCGACCGTAGCAGTCGCACGGTTCCGGACTGCGCGCCTAGAACCGCGAGACCACCGCGGCCGGCTATGTTATTCTTACTTCTCGCTTTTGTGAAATGAGTACTTTCTAAGTTGTGAGTTACTCCAGGAAGTTATTCCGTAAGATATTTTTTAGTGGAAACAATCAGAATATGTCAGGAGGTTGTTTCGTTGCTTTCAAAGACTAGCGATTATACGAAGAGCAAAAGCAGCTGAACTTAATTTTTCGAGAATCACAGTAACACGTCGATGTTCTTCTTTTTCCATTCATGTATAGAGAGAGGAAAAAATGAGTGTCTATACGTCTGTGTACGCACCCTAATCGCTCTTAGCTTATTGTAGTCAGATGTGCGATGGTGCCAGCATAGTTGTCGCAATGTAATCTTAAGATATGTATTTTATAAATGTACCCAGTAGGGTTTCACGAAAATCGGGCTATGTCTTCATTGTTCCAAGAATTGCCATTTAAGTTCCCCGAGAATTTCTGTTACCTATCCTTATGGTCTATACCGATCTGTTACAACCGCAACAGCGCGTCTCTGAACCGTTTCGATCTCTGTTGTCATGCCTACTTAACAATGACTCGAAACACTGGAACGGTGCTTTAGAACTGGTCGCACTAGCGTGTTGTATGCCATTTCCTTTACACACACATTGTATTTCCCCTGGGAGCTCCCAACAAATCTAAGTCATCCATTCACCTTCCCTAACGTATCACTTCATATCACTTGTTAGGGTTAACCCTCAGTATCTTGTTAATCAGCTACACTGGCTCTTTCTCTCGATTGTAGGCATTATATTACGTTTATCCTCATTTAATCAGATGTCATTATTACATCAAGAGGAAACTTTATCCAGTCGTTTCAACTGTTCCAATAATGATAATTTTCTGTACACAACAGCACGTCAGCGAACAATCTGATAAATCATTTATGTTGAAACTTAATTATTAAAATAATTTTTCTTACACTACTGGCCTTTAAAATTGCTACACCACGAAGATGACGTGCTACAGACGCGAAATTTAACCGACAGCAAGAAGATGCTGTGATATGCAAATGATTAGCTTTTCAGAGCATTCACACAAGGTTGGTGCCGGTGGCGACACCTACAACGTGCTGACACGAGGAAAGTTTCCAACCGATTTCTCATACACAAACAGCAGTTGACCGGCGTTGCCTGGTAAAACGTTGTTGTGATGCCTCGTGTAAGGAGGAGAAAAGCGTACCATCACGTTTCCGACTTTGATAAACGTCGGATTATAGCCTATCGCGATTTATCGTATCGTGACATTGCTTCTCATGTTGGTCGAGATCCAATGACTGTTAGCAGAATGTGGAATCGGTGGGTTCAGGAGGGTAACACGGAACGCCGTGCTGGATCCCAACGGCCTCGTATCACTAGCAGTCGAGATGACAGGCATCTTATCCGCATGGCTGTAACAGATCGTGCAGCCACATCTCGATCCCTGAGTCAACAGATGAGGACGTTTGCAAGACAACAACCATCTGCACGAACAGTTCGACGACGTTCGCAGCAGCATGGACTATCAGTTCGGAGACCATGGCTGCGGTTATCCTTGACGCTGCATCACAGACAGGAGAGCCTGCGATGGTGTACCCAACGACGAACCTGGATGCACGAATGGCAAAGCGTCATTTTTCGGATGAATCCAGGTCCTGTTTACAGCATCATGATAGTCGCATCCGTGTTCGGCGACACCGCAGTGAACGCACATTGGAAGCGTGTATTCGTCATCGCCATACTGGCGTATCACCTGGTGTAGATGGTATGGGGTGCCATTGGTTACACGTCTCGGCCACATCTTGTTAGCACTGACGGCACTTTGAACAGTGGACGTTACATTTCAGATGTGTTACGACCCGTGGCTCTACCCTTCATTCGATCCCTGCGAAACCCTACACTTCAGCAGGATAATGCACGACCGCATGATGCAGGTCCTGTACGGGCCTTTCTGGGTACAGAAAATGTTCGACTGCTGCCCTGGCCAGCACATTCTCCAGATCTCTCACCAACTGAAAACGTCTGGTCAATGGTGGCCGACCAACTGGCTCGTCACAAAACGCCAGTCACTACTCTTGATGAACTGAGGTATCGTGTTGAAGCTGCATGGGCAGCTGTACCTGTACATGCCATCCAAGCTCTGTTTTACTCAATGCCCAGGCGTATCAAGGCCGTTATTACGGCCAGAGGTTGTTGTTCTGGTACTGATTTCTCATGATCTATGCACCAAAATTGCGTGAAAATGTAATCACATGTCACTTCTAGTATAATATATTTGTCCAATGAATACCCGTTTATCATCGGCATTTCTTTTTGGTGTAGCAATTTTAATGGCCAGTAGTGTAAACTGCTGAATGCTTACTCAATGTTCTTAAGCTGCTGAGTGAAACTGAATGCTGTGTCTTTGCTATTTTATCATTTCAACACTCACCTACAGAATTTTCCCTGTTAAACAGAACGCAAACTTTTCCTATTCATTAACTACTCACAATATTGAACGGTAACGCTATCTGACTGCTTTAAAAATGATAATCTGACTTCAAATAATTAATACAAAAGAATGTCCCTGAATTAGTAAAAATCCTAGGAATAACCTATACATTTCATAAGTCACTTACCTCATAAAAATCTTCATTACAAGAACAACTGTAATACAGCAATACAGCCAGCCAAATAAAAGATTCTATCTACAGAAGGCTCTGACTACTAATAGGCATGTGGTTAGCAAAGGAATGATTTTGTTGCAGAGCAAACAATGTATTTACCCTAAGAATGTGACAACCAGTTCAAAAATTATATAATCATCAGTAATAAATCACAATGACGGATATACATTCAGACCGGCCGCTCGCGCTAATACTGCGAACCTCCAACACTGCTAATTATTAACCTCTAACCTCTATCACTGCTGACTACTCACTCCCAACTTTGATCACTGCTGGCTGTTCACCTCCAACTGCCATCACCGCTGACTGTTAACTTCCAACTGCAAGTGGAGTCTCTTACACAGGGCGCACAGAGCTGTCAGAGTTATTAATGCAGTCTGTCGCCCTGCCAACATATAAACAGCTACTTACAATGTGTACTGAAAGAATTAGGAGGTCCTATGACGCTTCCTTGGAGTACACTCTACGTTACTTTCATATCTGAGGAACATTCACTCTCCAGCTTAAATACTAGGTTCTGTTAGTCAAATAGAACCTATTTGTGAAGAGTCTCCATATGACCGTTTCTTGGTCAGCAGGCGACGATATGGCACAGTATAAAACGCCTTACGGAAATCTAGGATGGCGGAATCTACCTGTTCACGTGCAGCTGTTATCTGTCAGATGACGCGTATGAATCAAGCAAGTTGTGTTTCAGTCGAGTGGCTTTGTTGAATCCATGCTGACTGGAGCCTGCTTTCCACCAGGGAGGTGATAATTTTTGAGCTGATAATATGCTCTACGATTCTGCAACAGACGCACGTTAGCTATATTTCTCGGTAATTCTGTCCACTCAAATCTTTTACCATTTTTGTAAACAGCAGTGACCTACTCTCTTTTCCAGTCACACTGGACTGTTCACTGCACAAAATCAGTGAAAAAACTGCTACCGCGAACCTCCTCGTATCGCACGAAAAGCAACTAAACTACTACTCTTTGAACATAGACAACAAAAGTTTGAAACCGGTACATCTAAAATTCTTAGGTTTACATTTGCAGGTAGATGTAAAACGTAATATACAGATACAAAATCTTAGAGCTACACTATCATCGAAACTCTGTGTTCTATGGCTACTGAACATAAGTTGTAACAGAGAAATAGTAGGTCTACTACAGACAGATGTGTAGTCTACAATCAGATATGGAATAATTTTCCGGGGAGAAACACCCTGCAGTCGAAATATATCAAAACTCAAAAAAGACCTGTCAGAATGATTTGCAGTATAAGGAAACGAGAGTCATTATGTTCTCTTTTTCCTGTACTAAAGATCCTGAACTTCCACGCTTATATACATAGGGTGAACATCAATTAAGAGGACAAATTTCAAGAGGCGATTGTTGACAGGAAGAAGAAGGAAAAACTTCACACCAACTTACGTCCATAAACGAAATGCGATGACTGTATGGCCGGGATTATGTACAAATGTAAAACTGATAGTATACATACCTTGTATTAAAACCATAAAGAAACGGGTCCTAAAAAGAATGAGAATAAAAATACAAATAAAAATGTCTATCAGGGTATGTTTCTTGATACATAGTGAAAGGAACACCAGAATGGAAAAGTCGATTCATTTGGTTGTTGAAAAATGATCACATATAATTCAGAAATAGGGAGAGGTATAAACATCTGCTTTGTGGCATGGTGTTCAAACACACCTAAGCTTCTAGTAGCCGCTAAGCAGAGTTCATTGTGTTAAGGTGACAATATTTTCTGGACCAAAGTTTGGGACACAATAAAAATTTTGATATTGCAAAACAGTCTTAACTAAATGTAAACTATCACTTAAATTTGAGAACATGAATTCAGATTTTATTAGTACCATCTACGATGGATGAGTGAGAGTAGACGCAGCTTTTATCGCTGCTGTGAATTTTATTCAATATGCCTGTATTCTGTAACATCATATGAAAACATTCAACTCAAGGTCCATCATCATTCACTTTAGTCACTAACATTGATTTCGTAGCTTCTACAACAAAATGTGTTTTGTCACTGCTTCGTACATTATTCATTTGTAAAATACCCTTTCAGTAGCAGCATACTAACACAGGGGAAACGAAGATCTAATTTGGGATAAATCGATTCAATATTGTTAAATCTGGAATCACTAGGTGCCCCGAAACATTTTTGAAAGAATTCGGGGCAGAGATAGAAAAATCGTGACTGTCACGAAAAAAAGGGGAGGGTGGGGACGATTGATCGCCTTAAGTGTGTGCGCCATCTGTAGCACGTATAACATCTAAGCGATATTCCAGCACCTCGTCCGTCCTAGCGTGTCCTCGTTAACTTGCGCTGTTGCTGCTCTGATGTGAACTCACAGTTCCTTCAGGTCCCGCCCAAAGAAAAAGTGTAATGTGGTTCTGCAGGATCTCGGTGTCGGAGCTGCTCTGTACCAACCATTCCACATACTGTCAATTGCTGGAGGGTAACCAGTCAGTAATTAACATGGGAAAATAAGAAAAAACTGTTTAAGGTGAGTGTGAACATTATGACGCAAACCGTACATTTCTGCCAATTTTCATTTCTGAAATATACGTGATCAAAGAGGTAAAGATAGTTTTGGAGCATCCTGTATGTGTATGGGAGCAAGGCCGCCTGTACAAGGGGGAAAGGGGGGGGGGGGCGCACGGGCCCCTCCCCCAATCAGGGGAAAGAAAAATATAGTGTATTTAGATGGTTTTCTTTCATTAAGTGACTTAAAAATCAGCATTACGCAGGTTTTTTCGAAAATACACTCCTGGAAATGGAAAAAAGAACACATTGACACCGGTGTGTCAGACCCACCATACTTGCTCCGGACACTGCGAGAGGGCTGTACAAGCAATGATCACACGCACGGCACAGCGGACACACCAGGAACCGCGGTGTTGGCCGTCGAATGGCGCTAGCTGCGCAGCATTTGTGCACCGCCGCCGTCAGTGTCAGCCAGTTTGCCGTGGCATACGGAGCTCCATCGCAGTCTTTAACACTGGTAGCATGCCGCGACAGCGTGGACGTGAACCGTAGGTGCAGTTGACGGACTTTGAGCGAGGGCGTATAGTGGGCATGCGGGAGGCCGGGTGGACGTACCGCCGAATTGCTCAACACGTGGGGCGTGAGGTCTCCACAGTACATCGATGTTGTCGCCAGTGGTCGGCGGAAGGTGCACGTGCCCGTCGACCTGGGACCGGACCGCAGCGACGCACGGATGCACGCCAGGACCGTAGGATCCTACGTAGTGCCGTAGGGGACCGCACCGCCACTTCCCAGCAAATTAGGGACACTGTTGCTCCTGGGGTATCGGCGAGGACCATTCGCAACCGTCTCCATGAAGCTGGGCTACGGTCCCGCACACCGCTAGGCCGTCTTCCGCTTACGCCCCAACATCGTGCAGCCCGCCTCCAGTGGTGTCGCGACAGGCGTGAATGGAGGGACGAATGGAGACGTGTCGTCTTCAGCGATGAGAGTCGCTTCTGTCTTGGTGCCAATGATGGTCGTATGCGTGTTTGGCGCCGTGCAGGTGAGCGCCACAATCAGGACTGCATACGACCGAGGCACACAGGGCCAACACCCGGCATCATGGTGTGGGGAGCGATCTCCTACACTGGCCGTACACCACTGGTGATCGTCGAGGGGACACTGAATAGTGCACGGTACATCCAAACCGTCATCGAACCCATCGTTCTACCATTCCTAGACCGGCAAGGGAACTTGCTGTTCCAACAGGACAATGCACGTCCGCATGTATCCCGTGCCACCCAACGTGCTCTAGAAGGTGTAAGTCAACTACCCTGGCCAGCAAGATCTCCGGATCTGTCCCCCATTGAGCATGTTTGGGACTGGATGAAGCGTCGTCTCACGCGGTCTGCACGTCCAGCACGAACGCTGGTCCAACTGAGGCGCCAGGTGGAAATGGCATGGCAAGCCGTTCCACAGGACTACATCCAGCATCTCTACGATCGTCTCCATGGGAGAATAGCAGCCTGCATTGCTGCGAAAGGTGGATATACACTGTACTAGTGCCGACATTGTGCATGCTCTGTTGCCTGTGTCTATGTGCCTGTGGTTCTGTCAGTGTGATCATGTGATGTATGTGACCCCAGGAATGTGTCAATAAAGTTTCCCCTTCCTGGGACAATGAATTCACGGTGTTCTTATTTCAATTTCCAGGAGTGTATTAAATATATTCTATACTCACTGGTCTTCCCCCCCTCCCCACTTCCATCCCAACAAAGTATCGTACGGGCGCTCTCGTATAAGAAACTGCCTGTGTGCCTCTCTCGGGGTTTTTAATAGACTAAAACGAAGAAACTGCGTTGGAGCCTGTCCTCATTTGCTGAATTTTAACTAAGGTTTATGACAGACTATTTATTTCCAATCAATCGAATTTTCCCAGACACGAAAAAAGGTCCGGGTTAACACCAGACACTTGCATAAAAATCCCTCCAATAAGCCTCTGGACGCCCTCAAAACTGTGGCTGTATCACTCCAACTGCACATGCCCCACACCATTACAGAGCCTCTACCAGCCTGAACAGTACCCTGATGACATGCAGAGTCCATGGATTCAGGAGGTTGTCTCTGTTCTGGCGTAACCACAAGCGCCGGAACGAAGATGAAGAACTCAAGAGAAGAGAAGGCGGTGAAACGACGTTGGCCAATGGTGTGCTGATTAGGACCGCACCACGACAGGAGCGGCCTCTACCAGAGGAGAATTTAAGGACCGCTCCTGACAGCCTTGGCCGGACATAAGTGCTCAGTATCGCCTCAGTAACCGGACAGGCCTAGAGAGAGTGCTACGATAGCAGTTATTAGTGATCTGCAAACTGTGTGATAAAGTTGCATGAAACTTATACAGGGTGAGTCACTAACTATTGCCACCTAGAATAACTCCGAAAGTATGATAGTAGCTGAAAAGTTTGTGGACAAATGTTGCATGGGGCAGCGGGGGCCATAATATGACGCTGGTTTTTTTGTCTGCTAGGTGGGGTCGCGTCAGGGATATGAAGGTCAACTTTTTTTTGTTGGATGTTATAGTTTTGTACTTATTTTCTGATAGTGGATATCGAGACGGATCCAATGATGTGTAACAGTGAGGTCTTTGAAGGTCAACGAAGATAAAAAAGGTGGCATGAACGTCCATTTACAGAAGGTGTTCGAAGTTATGACGATTGGTATCAATGCAGTGCTGCAATCTTCTTATCATGGATTGAGTGGTATTCCTTATCACTTCGGCACTTATCGAAACACATGCTCTGACAATTCTCTCTCGTACTCGTATATCGTGCAAATATCCATCTAACGTGCCAGTGACATGTAAACACCATACGACGATTTCGCAATACAACACTAATAGGAACGGTAAGACTAGTATCGTCGAATCAGGTGAATGTGAATGATGTATTCCTTCGAAGAACATGTCGATATGCTTCTCATTTACGCAGAATGCCAACGAAATTCAGTGAGGGCTAGAGACTTATACGCTGAAAGATATCCTCAACGTACTCACCCTACATGTCGTACATTTAAATATGTGTATGATAAATTGAGAACAACTGGATATTTAACGCAACGGAAACATATCCGGCAAAGGAGAGTTGCAAACGTGGAAACAGAAATTGGTACTCTTGCCACTGTAGTTCGAGATCCTTTTGTTAGTTAGCGTCAAATCGCAAGGGAATCTGGCATGAACCAGAGTGGTGTTGGTCGTGTTCTGCATCGCCATATCATACTTACCATATCAGTCTCCACCAAGAATTTGCTGGTACGGATTGTATGCGTCGCGCTGAATTCTGTCGATGGGCTCAACTTCAGATTAAGGGGGATGACCCAAAAATTAATCTGATTTTATTTACTGACGAGGCTACATTCATGAACCATGAAAATGTTAATATGCTTAAAATGTATTAATGGGTAACTGAATATCCACGTTGGCTGCGGTGAGTTGCACGTCAAAAACCGTGGTCGGTAAATGTATTGTGTGGGATTCTGGAGGACAGAATTATAGGCCCCTATTTCATCGAAGGAAATCTTAATGGTAGGAAGTACACCACATTCCTGCAAGGAACACGAGGTCTGTTATTGTAAGAAATACCATTAGGAACAAGGAACAGAATGTGGTATCAACACGATGAGTGTCCGGCACATTTTTGGCTGACGGCTAGAAATGAGTTGGAAAGACAATTCCCAAATCGTTGGACTGGACGCAGAGGAGATGTGTCGTGGCCGACTCGTTCGCCAGACTTGACGTCTCTGGATATTTTCCTGTAGGGATTCTTAGGAGAAATTGTTTATAAAGACGTTCCAGCTACACCTGAAGATATGCGAGAGAGAATTGTAAGAGCATGTGCTTCGATAAGTGCCGAAGTGATAAGGAATACCCCTCAATCCACGATAAGAAGGTTGCAGCACTGCATTGAT
The DNA here is from genome assembly GCF_021461385.2 of Schistocerca piceifrons. Taxonomy (NCBI): domain Eukaryota; kingdom Metazoa; phylum Arthropoda; class Insecta; order Orthoptera; family Acrididae; genus Schistocerca; species Schistocerca piceifrons. Next base: position 579,289,325 of record NC_060149.1, read on the forward strand.
ACCAATCGTCATCACTTCGAACACCTTCTGTAAATGGACGTTCATGCCACCTTTTTGACCTTCGTTGACCTTCAAAGACACCATTGGATTCGTCTCGATAGTCGCCTTCAGAAAATAAGTACCAAACTGTAGCATTCCATTTAAAAAAAAGTTGATCTTCATATCTCTGAAGCGACCCCATTTAGCAACGTAAAACTAGCGTCATATTATGGCCCCCGTTGTCATGCAACTTTTGTCCCACAAACGTTTCAGCTACTATCATACTTCCTGAGTTATTCTAGGTGGCAATAGTTAGTGACTCACCCTGTACATTGCAAAGGACTCGGATTTATGTTGTATGTCGCCCATCGCTTGTGACACCATTGTTATTTCATAGTTAACCATTGTCAATCTGCATACTTGGAATGAAACTACTAATGTTATTTGCTTCAACTGTTGCAATGCATTCCGAGAACGCTGCATCCCTTAGGCACCCTATATGCTACGAGTGGGAAGGATCCCACAGTCTCCATACCCATACACGTCCATCCGCTCGATACAATGTGAAACGAGACTCGTCCGACCAGGAAACATGTTTCCAGTCATCAACAGTCCAGCGTCGGAGTTGACGGGCCCAGGCGAGGGGTAAAGCTTTGTGTCGTGCAGTCATCAAGGATACACGAGTGGGCCTTCGGCTCCGAAAGCCCATATCGATAATGTTTCGTTGAATGGTTCGCACGCTGACACTTGTTGATGGCCCAGCATTGAAATCTGCAGCAATTTACGGAAGGTTGCCCTTCTGTCACGTTGAACGATTCTCTTCAGCCGTCGTTGGTTCCGTTCCCGCAGGATCTTATTCCTGCCGCAGCGCGTTCGGAGATTTGATGTTTTACCCGTTTCCTGATATTAAAGGTACACTCGTGAAGTGGTCGAATGGGTAAATCCCCACTTCATCGCTACCTCGAAGATGCTGCGTCTCAGCGGTAGTGCGCCGACTATAACGCCACCTTCCAATTCACTTACCCTGCCATTGTAGCGGCAGTACCCGATCTGACAAGTGCGCCAGACATCTCTGTATTTGAATACGCGTGCCTATACAAGTTTCTTTGGCTCTTCAATCTATATTAGCCATTAGCCGTGCCAATTTTAGTTTTACCGAGGTTTGTCTTCTCGGTGAAAAAGTCCGCACTGTTTTGACGTATTCAGAGAAAATGCTGTTTTTTTGATGTATCTCTTTCGTAGCTCGTTTTGTTTCTAGATACTCTGTGACATCTTTAATAGACAGGACTTGTGAATACCCTTGGAGGTCGTTTTCTTGGCGATATGTGGTATGCAGCTTATACCAGTTGTTTTTTGCAGTGGTACTTCTCTTGGTGCTGCTTGTGCTGGCATTTCACTTCTGCTGTCTTACTCGTCACAGATAATTAACTCCCTTTCTTGGGAACAGGCACAGCTTTCACATTCCTTTGTGCCCTCTTCAAACACAGAAACAGTTGCAAATGCAGGTACACAGCCTTTCGAGTGTTTCAAGTCGAGGGACAGAACCTATGGCAAAAGTTAACGAAAATGACAGAAATTGGAGGAATGTCTCCATTTTTTTAGACCATACTCATTTCATATTGTCCTGTTTTTCCTTTGCAGCTTCTTAAAGATGTAGAGTACTTTCCATAAAGATTTTCCCACCTCTTTTTAAATTCTCCCTTTATTTATTTATTTATGCATTTATTTTACCTGGCAAGATTAGGGCCTTCAGGCCCTCTCTTACACCTAACCAGGCATACTCAGATTCAACAAATTTCAGTGTCTACAGAAAATTAGGACATATAACATGTTATACAGTATTAATGTTAAAGAAAAAAAATAGAGATTGTAAAAGTAGTACAATGATAATTATAACAATCAAAAAATAATTATAACAATCAAGAATAATAAAAATAATAATAATAATGATAATAATAATAATAATAATGACTATGTATATGAAAGTAAACATGTTTTTAATTGTAGGTGTGAGGAATATATAACAAAACATTACTCCTTCATCTTAGCTATTAATTTTATTGTATCAGATATGATATCAATAACATATATCACCAATACACTGATGGAAAAAACGCAACCCCAAAAACTAATTAATGAAGAGTAGTGAAATTCTGGGAATAAATTTGCCTAGGTAACATATTTAAGTGATTAACATTGTAAGATCACAGGTTAATGTAAACACGAAATAAGCCATTGCAAAGGTGAAATGTTGGTACATTAATAACCGATGTAACTGCTACAATGTTGAATGCAAGCCACTCAAACACGCATGTGTTGTGTTGTACAGGTACTCGATGTCAGTTTGTAGGAAGGAGTTCCATGTCTGTTACACTTGGTCAGTCTATCCTGGGGCTGTTAATGCTCGTTGTGAATAATGCTGATGTCCCATATGTGCTCGATTGGAGACAGATCTGGTAATCGAGCAGGACAACGCAACATGTTGACACTCTATAGGGAATAAGTAGTAGGCTAAACGCAGCATGAGCACAATTTGTTTTTTGGGGTCCTTAATCTATTGTTCTGCTAAGTGTATTATGAATCCCTGAAGATAATCTGTGCTTAACCTGTTGTTCAGTTCGGTGGTTTAAGACCCAATGAGGATAATCCGTCCTACCAAAAAACTTCACACCCCTTCCATTCCCCCTCATCACCCCAACCCTCTGGGAACTCCCCTATTCCAGGCCTGAGTTATTTGAATAGACCTCTCCCACTCTATCATTTTGAGTGACTAATTAATTACATTGATCAATTAATTAACTCCTCCCCCTCTGGGAAATTCCACAGCCCTCCCCTCCCTCACCTTGTAATTGTCAGGAAAAAGACTTAGTTGATTGGACATTTGGTGAGAAATCGATCGCATTGTATGGAATATTGTTTAAGGAATTTCTGGTAGACAAGGCAATGTGCAGACTTGATAAGAAACTAATTGACTACTTAATTAAATTGATTGGAAAAATTTGGTAGGGAATACCTCAATTGTACCACTTTCCATATTCACGATCTGCTTCCGGTTACTCGAATACCCTCCCAATCCCTCCCACTCTTTCAAACTGATGGACTGATTAATTAATTAAATCGATGTCTTTTAGTTTTCCTCACCACACCCTTCTGGAAATATTGATTGACCAATTGCAGTATATGGAATATTATTTAAACAATGTAGACTATATGTGGGACGACAACTGCCTGTTGGCTTCTATCTTGAGTTCTTTAGCCGTTGTTTGTCTGATGATTTTTCTGATGTTTCGCCTGCATGAGTGGCTGGCATTGTCAAAGCTTCATCGTCCATTGCTGGTGGTCGACTGGAAGCGAGCTGGCGGCTGCAGACTATATGTACTTGGTGCGCCAACATGGAAGGGCTTCTCCACAGTCGTTTTTGGAGTGGTTCTCCTCTTGCTACCTGCAACGGTCGTTCACTGTAGCATGGGAATCTAGGTCGCATTCTTCTTTCTTGTTGAAACTATTCACCTGTTTTTGTAATTCTATAGCTTCTCTGAACAAGCTTGTGCGATAGCTCTTCTAACAGCCATAACTTCCGTGTCAGCTAATTTTACTATGTGGTCAGCCTCGCACAGCACGTGCTCTGCCACAGCCGATTTCTCTACCTGCCCCAACCTGAAATGTCGCTTATGTTCTGTGACCCTCGTGTTAATTGATCACCCAGTCATTCCAACATACACTTTTCTGCATGTGTGTGGTATGCGGTATATTCCTTACATTGGAAGTGGGCCTCTTTTCTCCTTTGCCTATCTGAGACACTCTTTCATCCTCCTTGTCGGTTTGTGAATAGTCTACGCCGCGTTTGCGCAATATACGGCCTATTCTGTCCATCATTCTGGGAATGTATGGCAGAAAGGCCATACCCAACATTTGTTTTTACGATATGCCACTTCGCCAAGTGTTTGACTCTGTTGTACTTCTAATATACAGTAACTTGTGGAGTACCCTTTGCTCCTCAGATTGTACCAACGCCGTGACTAACGACAGAAGAAGAAAGCATGACTGATGTCCTCTTTCGAATTTCTGTTGCAGTGTTGGGATAAAGGTGCTACACCGAAGTTCTTGAAATGTAAGCCCCTATTCACTACCGCCCAAGCGCATCGTATCTACGACAGAAGACAGAATGGAACAAACTTTTCTTCATAAGCAAATTCATAAAACACGGAGATAATTGGTAAGAATGAGTGAGGAACTTTTGGGCATTTTCTATCAACTAAGTAGCAGAATGCATTGAGACGGCGGGACAAGATAGATAGCATCACTCATAGGAGCATGCAGAACGAACTCGAGCGCTGCACTAAGAGACAGAAGAAAAAGTTTGCAAGATGCCAGAAACAGAGTGACAAGGCGATTCTCGACATGTCACGCACAGTAGTCAACCGCACTAAACGGCAATTGACCGAAGAGGAAGAGTCTGCCATTCAAAAAGGAGGGAATTTCCCTGTCGCCCCGAGAACTATATCTACAGAGGACATCATTGCTAATTCCGAAGTGCCCACGCGGTCCCTTCCTTGAGAAAGAGCAGAGGAAGTACCACCAACCCAAGAGGAAAGTGTTCTTACCATTTATTAGTAAAGTCACTGATCGCACTGGAAAAATTTTAAGCAAGTACGATGTGGAAACTGTTTTCAGGCCCACCACGAAAATAAAAGTATGTTTAAGATTCAAAAAAGATAAACGACATCCTCTAGCTACACCAGGTGTCTATAAAATTCCGTGCAGTTCTGGAAAGAAGCGTCAACACCCGTCTGGGTGAACATAAAGGGAACTGCCGCCTCTGATATATTGATAAATCGGCTGTAGCGGAGCATGTGTTTCAGAAAGGTGATCATGAAAGAAATAGCAAAGACGTCGCATTATTATGCGCGAATACACAGAGAGGCTATTGAGATTGCCAAACTCTGCAATAATTTTAATAGAAAAGATGAAAGCATTAAGCTGGATAAGATATGAATGTCAACATTGCTGCAACAGTGTGACAATCGATTAATTTCAATTGAGAAAGTTGGCAATATCAGAGATTATAGCACAGCCGACGTCGCGTGATTGATAGCGGCGCCCTCTGGATGGTTTATGTATACGGCGTTCACTTGCGCTCTCGTTGCAGTTCGCCGCTTGTCGTCGGACGATGCCTTCCGCAGTCGAAGGCGAAACGTCAGGGGAGAGTTTTATGTATGGACCACGGCATTTCAGCCCGGAAGTGTTAAGTGATGATCGTCTAAATTGTTTAAACAATATTGCGTGCACTGCAGTTGGTCAATCCATATTTCCAGAAGGGAGGTGCAAGGAAAACTGAAGGATATCGATTTAATTAATTAATTAGTCCATCAGTTTGATGCAGTGGAAGGGGGGAGCGATGCTATTCGAATAAGCTGAAGCAGCTCGTGAATACCGAAAGTGGTACAATTGAGCTATTCCCTACCAATTTTTTCAATCAGTTTAATTAATTAGTCAATTAATTTGATATCAATTGAGAGTGAAGCTTTGACAATGTCAGGCACTCGCACTGGCGAAACATCAGAAAAATCATCAGACAAACGTCGGCCAAAGAACCCGAAACAGAAGCCAACAGGCAGTTTGTAAACAAGTGGCCACGTAAACCCTAACTATTTTGTTTATTTACACAATTTATAGGGTACAAGGTGTGTATATGATATAGATTACTTAAAGGATTTGTCAGGAAATCGATTGCAATGTATGGAACATTTAAACAATTGGATGCTTTTTCATTCCAATCTCATAAGGAAATATGTAACTACACTGTCACAGACGGCTTAAACATGTATGGAAAACTTTCTCACGTCTCACCACCCACGCAGGCTACGCCAGTCTTGAATCCGAGGGCCTGTGTGACGGCTGTCGGCTGTGTTACCGTGCAGGCTTCCGCAGGTAGCAGCGCGCTCCGGCGTGTGTGCCGGGAGACTTGGAACTACCGGTGTCTGTGCCGGGCACGGCAAGTAGCAGCGAGCTAACCCCGGGAAACAAAAGCACACTTCCTGTTGGCATCCTCTGCCATCTCAAGTGGTCACATCCTATTTCTGAGTGCATGTACTAACTTGTTGGATACCAGAGCATGTGACAGACGTCTTCTTTCCAGAGCAAATGCCTGACTAAGAATCGATCCAGAAATACTGCTGAAGCCAATAAATATCTAATCACCGGTCACATGATTGTGATTAGGGGATATGAGGCTGACACTATAACTATATCACCACACAAATTGACAATTTCACAAAACTAGTGCAGGCTGACACGAAATACACTTAAAAAAGATCGGAACTAAATGTCGTATACAAAGAGAGAGAGAGAAAGAGAGAGAGAGAGAGAGATTTAGTTCGCTTTGCAGATGACATAGTAACTAGCTTTGAATATTTTATTCCACCATGGACTCTAACGTGTCCCAGACTTCCTGGCGCATTTTCTTGTGGTACATTTCATGAACTGCTCCAGGAGTTACTAAATTTGGTGCAGAATATCATATCTCGATGATGTTACAAACCTTGCTTCAGAAGATGTGTCACAGGAAATACTAATTAAATCGTTGATAGAGGGTTTAAATAATTTGCTTCAAAAACACACACACACAGTTTGATACTACTCGAAGTAAAAAAAGGTCGACACTGCACAGCAGTTTGCCTGCATACGCTATAGTGTTCTCTTTGTAACGAGGAATTTCGTTGAATAATTCAAAAATATTATTATTTGACAACAGCACTGGAAGAAGTGATGTATGAAATGATAGTTGGAATTTCTAATTTCGATGTGAATTAATACCATGACGGTTATGGAGTGCCGTACCACTACAGGTCTGCTAAGTGTATTTTCTTCTTTAAAAATACTGTAGAATTCCTAGATTTACTGGTTCTCTCAGCTGCACCAGGACGAAGAAGGAGGAGTGACGATCTACCAAGTGATGGCATAATAACAACAACAACAAATAGCTCTGCAAGACAGATTCCACTCCGATGCATTGAAAAGAAATAAACTCAATACACTTGAAACAATACCTAATAATAAGTTGTCATGGCTAGATGTCAGAGATCGCTACCAATCAGGAATCTGACGTTATCATTGGGTTTTTAAAGCACTATGTAATTCCTAAATTGATTCTCTCTACTACAATCAGAAGGAGGAAGCGCCTACGACGTGACAGCACAAAGACAACAGCAAATACCACTGCAAGATAGAGCCCACTGCGATGTATTTAGAAGCACTAAATATGACACACATAAACCACATTCCAGCCACAGCAGTAATTGTCATGGCTAGATGTCCGAGATCATTGAAACATTCGCTTATCCCGCATGCTCATGTTCGAATGTGCACACGCAATGCACCAACCACTTCATATGTTGCAGACGCGAACGCTCAGAGGTCGATGAAAACTACCACTGCTGTCGCAGCTGCAGTTGCAGACCCGCATGTATGCCACAGTGTACCACCTCTGGCTAAAGAGGGCATCTAGGTACGATTAGAGTGGTAGGAATTCGGATGTTGTCAATACATCCAGCGCAAACACCCAAAATATTGAAGCTTCTATTATACAACACACACGTCTACTTCTGTTGCACTCACCCAACACACTGGTCACTTTGTCAGCCCTTGCTGCCCTGGGCAAGATCAGACAGGACAGCGCATCCTTTGTACTTAACTGCCTAACCACCCATCACAGGCTGAGCTAATCCGACTCCTTGTGAGCACCTCTGCAGCCACCCCAGTGCACTGCACAACAAACAACTGTGGCTTGGATGTATACAGTAGGTCTAACAAATTCCACCCCAACATAGAGCCCTAGTTTAAAAAAATGCAATTTACCCAAACCGAGACAGCGATATTATTGACCATACACCTCGAATTTCTCATGAAAAATATAAATTTCTCCCTTTTATACAAGTTATTTTCGAAGACAGAAGAAATGAGGGCATACACGGTTTTCCACATCGCTAATGTATCGTTACTTGTTGTGAAAATCCTGTGACAATATGGCATAGGATACTTTTCCTCTAATGTTCTCATCAGGTAGAAAGAAATCTGTTCTAATCAGTTTAATATCTGTTACATCATGCATCACAGATCTAGAACATTAAACTCATTTTTGGCTCATGACAGATTGCTAAGATCTAGGTCTATCATAGGACACGTAACTTTATAAATTTGGTAATATATCTTATTTTGCTACGATGGTCACCTCTCCCTGTGTAGGTGGGAGATGGAAATATCGTTAAAAGATATCGTCGCAACGAAAAAGCGACTGATTCCACTCCCTAGTGATATCTGTGGTACCCTAGTCATCGCTCCCGCCCGCCAGGTGGCACGTCATTGGTATCCAACTGACAGGCTAATTAATTAAATTCATCATGAAAGTCCCTTTGCATGGCGAGTAATGTTTTTTTCAGCAGGAGGATTGCACTCACCCTGGAGGGGAGACGGCATTCTTATCAAGGAACACTATTGACAACTGATATTTGAAGCCGACCGCACAAGGATTCTACCACCAGCGACATTCATTTAACGTAAGGATAGCACTATTAAAAGCACGATCGCAACGACTATGTTATTATCACCCTATGCAAAAAGTGATCTTGGTTCTGTGGGCACATGCAAGAATCGCTGATAGTTATGCTTACTGGTAGAAATGCTGTCTGGGATTTGGAATTAAGTATCTCCATTCAACCACATACTTGCATTGTATCCTACGGAAATGTCTTTTAATGATTAGAGCCATTGGTGAATCATATTCATGCCATATTCATACCTCAAAATGAGTCACCTTTTTCTAACCCATACACCAAAATTCTAGTATGGTTTTTAGACAGTCCCCCTGCATCTTATAACTGTTCCTCAGTCTCTGCCCTACCACCTCCCCCCCCCCCCCCTCTTCACCTTTCTCTATGTGATGGAAGTCAGAGAGACATATATCTAAGACCATGGAGAAACAGTGTGAGCTGAGGTAATGCGACAGGACCATATTTTGACCACTCGGTGGAAATGAGAACATGTTACCATAGCTCCGCCAACTGTGAACAATGTGTAAGGCCAGCGCCAAACGATGCTTTCTTCTGCAACATGCGGTAATAGAAAAGACAGTATGAGCAGTTACGGTGGTGTTCCTTATCGGGAAAATTAGGAACATTTCACATCATACAGGAACTGGAAGAAGGACAAGGATTTTGCTACTTCATTGCAGTGTCTCCAAACTACATACTGGTACTGCAGTCTGAAGGAGATCTGCATCTCTCAGGGTGCATTCACGTCTATCACCCAAACATTCTCTCCCTCCTTGCTATTTTGTACCATCCAACAGAGAAAAACTGCAAACTATAAAAAACTAACATCACCCAGTAGAGAACTTAAAGAGATATTATAATGACCAGTCTTCCGATATATCGGAAAACAAACGCCGTCTGCGTCTTGGAATTGACCATGTGTGGTGACCACATTAAATGTACATGTATTGGTCCACTAAAGCAGGTGACCAGTGATTGAAGTCACTTCCTCAGAGCAGCGTAAAGTTTCGTCACCTGTACTATAGGAGGACTATATCCCACAGACTACCAATCACAAGAGAGGGTCCCTGTGTTGTACTTTCATAAACAGTTCGATGCACTGTTTTTCTTCTCCTGTAACACATTCAAGCAGTGTATGACTACAGCTTGGAACACCTCCATACATTTTTTTTTCCATTATGACTTCGAGGTCTGCGCAGTGTAAACTACGCTGCTGCTCCCACAGCACACAGGATGATCGACATAAAAGACAGACATGGTGTTTCTTATTGACAAAAATGTGGAAGACATCACAACATATGGAAACTGAAAGAGTTTGCAGCATTATGGGGCGTTTCCAAACAGCTGCCGAAGGTGATTGATGACCTCTACATTATAAGTCATCTTCCACAGTCATGTTGTAGTTGATGTCTATGGTTCCGTTTTGTTTGATTCTTCACATTGCAATCACGATTGCGACCACTGTTTTGGTGCAGGCCATCCCCAGAAGGTGCTTCTCCCACCAAGACTCTCCCTCCATGTCAAAGAAGTGATGTCAGTCAATCATTATGTGATAATCAACAGCATACCAGTGGAAGGATGTGATGCAAAAGACACTGTCAATATGGGGCAATGTACTGTAATAAACACCATAGTTGATAGTGTGATCAATTTTAGCAGTTTTACCAATTTTTATGTAATTTCAACACCGACCAATGCTTCCTAGTTCTTGTATCTTTGCTAAACCAGCCCTCCACTACACTGCAAGTAATCGCAACACTATAAGCGACTCCTGTGTGTGCCTGTAAAACCAAGACAACATTTTGTACAGGGTGACAGTAACATAGTCATTGCGATTGTGTTTTTAATAGCACCGTCCTTACATTAAATGTATGTTGCCAGCGGTATAATACTTCTGTGGTTACCTTCAAACATCAGTTTTCAATAATGTTCCTCGAAAAGAACGTTTCCTTCCCCGCAGGGATTGGCATTTAGCTACCTGTTGAGTACAATCCGACTGTGGAAAAAAATTACTCGCCATGTAAAGTGACTCTCATGATCAATTTAATTAATTAGCCTATCCATGAGGTGCCACTTGCCAGGTGGAAGCGATGGCTAGGGTACCAAAGATATGATCCTTGAGTTGGAGTGGTAATCATGTGGTTTTTGTTGGAGGGATTTCTTTTAACGGAACTTCAATTTCCTACCTACACAGGGAGAGATGACCATAGTAATGAAATAAGGTATATTACCAAATTTATAATGTGACATGTAATAGTAACATAATATTTACAGCTTCTCTGTGCTCTTAATATAAGGGACTTCGTATGTGGCGAGGCCTTTGATTACTTTATGAGCGTTCAAAAGTGAGGAGGAGTCCTGTGACAGAGGTAGGACTTAGCATTCGGTCATGAGCCAAAAATGAGTTTAATATTCTAGACCTGTGATGCATGATGTAATAGATATTAAGCTGATTAAAACAGATTCTTTTCTACCTGATGAGAAAATACTTAGAGATAATGTAGCCTATGCAGTACTGTTACAGGATTTTCACAAGAAGTAACGATACATTAGCGATGTGGAAAAGCGTGTATGCCCTGAATTCTTCTGTCATAGAAAATAACTTGTGTAAAAGGGAGAAATCTACAGTTTGCACGAGAAATTCGAGATGTATGGTCAACAAGGTAGCAGTCTCAGGTTGGGTAAAGTGCATTTTTAAACTGGGGGTCTATAATGGGAAGGAATTTGTTAGAGGTACTGTATACATCCAAGCCACAGCTGTTTGTTTCAGAGTGCACTGCAGCTGGCTGCAGGGGTGGTCACAAGAAGTTGGTTCGTTGGTTTGTGGGATTGAAGGGATCAGACTGTCACAAGAAGTCGGCGACCGTAAGTAATGGTTTAGCTCAGTCTGTGATAGGCGCTTAGGTACAAAGAATGTACCACTGTGTCTGCTCTTGCCTGCTGTAATGGATGGGGATGTTCTCTTTGACCAATCGTGGTGCACTGCAGCATACACGCGCGTCCACAACTGTGGGTGTGGCCACACTGACAGTTTTCATTGACATCTGAGTGTTGGCACCAGCGACATATGAGGGGGTTGGCATGATGCGTGTAGACATTGGGACATGAGAGCGCGGTTGTGTGAGTGTTTCAAAGACGTCTGATATCTAGCCTTGACAACTACTGCTATGGACTGGATCATGGTTTATGTGTGTCGTGTTAAGTGCTTCTAAATACATCACATGGGACCCTGTCTTGCAGTGGTATTTGCTGTTGTCTCTATCGTATCACATGGTAGGTGCTTCCTTCTTTGGAATGCAGTGGAGAAAACCAATTCAGGATTTCTATAGTGCTTTAAAAACCCATCCTCAGTTTAAAATTCCTGATTCATAGCGATCTCTGATATCTAGCTATGATACCAGGACTGGATCGTGGTTTAAGTGTATCATGTTTAGTGCTTCTCAATAAATTGGAGTGGACTGTGTCTTGCAGATGTATTTGTTGTTGTTTTTACTATCCCATCACGTGGAACACCCTCCCACCTTCTTCTTTGCCCTGGTGTAGCTGAGAGAACCAGTCAAGTTAGGAATGCTATAGTAATTTTAAAAAAGAAAATACACTTAACGACCTGTAGTAGTCGGAAACTCCATAACCATAACAGTATAAATTGACAACAAAATCTGAAATTCCAACTATCGTTTCATACGTCACCACTTCCAGTCATGACATCAAATAGTAGTAGGTTTGGATTATTTGATGATATTTCTCTTTAAAAACATAGAACTATAGTTTATGCATGCAAACTTTTGTGCAGCGTCGATCTTTTTTCATTTCGAGTAGTTTTAAACTGTGAATGTGTATGTGTGTGTGTGTGTGTGTGTGTGTGTGTGTGTGTGCGTGTTTGAAGCAAATTGTTTAAACCCTATGTTAACGATTTAATTAATATTTCCTGCAGCACATCTTCTGAAGCAAGATTTGTGACATCTTCAAGATATGATATTCCCTATCGAATTTAATAGCTCCGGAAGCAGTTCATGAAATATAACAGAGTTGATGGGAAGTCTGCTTTTGGTCCTGGAGATTAGATTGCTGCTACTTACAGTGTCCAGCACAGACACCGGCAGTTCCAAGTCTCCCAGCACACAAGCCTGAGCTTCCTTATACTTGCACAGGCCCACAAAGTGAGGTAGCCTACAGCGCTTGGCCTGGAGTGCATGGCCGGGGCAGCTTGCGCAGGTGGCTAGACATGAGAGAGTTCCAGATGTGTTTAAGTGGTCTTTGACAGTATAATATCATGTCTCCTTACGTGCTCCGAATGAAAAAGTGAGAGATTGCAGGGCACTCTCACTTCTGATTCTGTGTAGGGAATACGATCTACTGCGATTTGACTTCATACATTATGACGAAATGGTGGGCAGTAGTTTATGGTCTTGTTTGCGTGCTCTAGGGAAGGAAATATGGTAAGCTTTACCTACGTTTAAAAGAACAGGGTGCTGACTTAAATGACTGCAATAAAAGCACGGCGTTGGTGGGCCAACAAAGCGCGTTTTTTCTGGAAAACGGTGAGGAGACACTTTCAGACGGCCACGTGCCACAGTCGCATTGTGCAGAAACACATTAAGATGGCGCCGGACGACAGGCAGACGTCCAGGTATACGGCCTAGCGCCAAAACGTCGCCGACAGCGCATTGTAGGCCGGGAATAAAGCAGAGGATGGACCCTTGTTAGCGAGAAAGCCGCCAAAAGAAGTGTAAACGTTCTGCAAATGTCTGTGGGACAAGGAAACTGGCGCCCAGGCGTCCAGACTCTGTTTCAAAACATGTTTTGTCAATGAACGAGCTGTTTGCGAGTTTATGGCCGTTCTTTGCAAACTTTGAAACGCAACAAGGGGAGATAACAACCCGTTTAAGACGGTTGTGCTTCCACCCTGTATTGTGTTATCAAAAGACATGGCAAACGTGTGGGAAAGAGGCCGCGAAGCTGTATTTTTTTCCGTTTTCTGCCAATTAACTTTAAAGTCTCTGATTGGTCAAATCGGTTTGCAGTGCAAAGACCATTCCCCGAGGTTAGAATGCCAGGCTCCAGCTCGTGATTGGCCTGTACGAAAGTGGGGGAAGTCAAAAAAGAGAAATGTGCTTTTGGAACTGAGCTGAGGAGGAAACAGAGAGAAAGGAAGAAGGATCACTTTTGTACAAGTCTCTTGTACTGGCACTTCGCTAGTAAAGAACTGCAGGTCCCTACCTAAATGGTGAGACTTGTGTCCTTTCCTAGTGTGCGACTTAGAGCCTGTGCCAGTCACCTTCTGAACCGTCAGCGGTACTGCTTATAGTATCACAGTCACAACAAGTGACGCGTGCGTGTACTTATTTGTCTTGAGTCGGCCATCTAAACATTTGACGTATTCTGACATGTACAGTCAAATTGGTTTGGCAGACCAGCAAACGGGTCCACCTGCACACTGGAATCCATCGGGGTTTCAGAGGCTCATAGGGAAGTACCTGCATTCTGAATTAACCGAACGTGAGACCGAGTACTTGCATTTTTCGGGAACTCGCATTTATCATTCAGTCGCCAAACGCATCGTGGTGTGCCGCCTTGACTGGTAGGACGGTAAAGCATTCACTGTTGTGGCGTAGGGCTATAATATATATTCCTTTTTTTCCTTTTTTGTATGGTAGAATATAGATGCTTGGTGGTGGCATAGTTTGATGCCATAACCTTGATTCTCGTGTATGAAGTCAGATAGAGCGAGTAGTGTTCTGGTTAGTTTCGTGTGTCGATCCCCAGCAGATCACTTTGTCCACCATAGATCCCATGTTGGTAAGGCGTTTGTTAAATAAAAAAATTTTGTGAGATGTTTATTTAATAATTTTGTTGTCTTGTCATGTTTAAGATCAAAAAATCAATTGTCAATTAGATTACAACTTATCACTGAGTTCTAATTAACAGTTCCTTCCAATTTTTTATGGCAGTCTAGATCTGAAACATAAGGAGTAGCTTTTTCACTTGTTGTCCACTGCGTGGATTTTTACTTCATTAACATTAATCTTCTTTCAAAGGCATCGAATTGTTCAAATATTCTACACACCACAACCGATTTCCTGAGATATTCTTTAAATAAACTGTATTCCATACATTACCTTGTACCACACAATTTGTTTAAATAAACAATATTCCACACATTGTCTAAATTGTTTAAACAATATTCCATACACTCTAATCCATCAACCAATATTTCCAGAAGGAAGGGGGCGAGGAAAACAGAAGGATATAGATTTAATTAATTAATTATTTCATGAATTTGATATAGTGGAGGGGGGGGGGGGAAGGAGAGTAGACAATTCGAAGACCTTTAAACAACTCGCGAATACCGAAAGTGGTACAATTGAGGTATTTCCTACCAATTTTTTGAATCAATTTAATGAATTAGTCAGTTAACTTGTTATCAAGTCTGCACGTTGCCTACCAGAAATTGTTTAATCAGTATCCATACAGTGATTCGATTTCCCACCGAATGGCCAACCAACTGACTCTTTTTCCTGCCAATTTCCAAGTGGAGGTGTAGAGGGCTGGGGATTTATTAGAGGGGGAGAGGTTAACTAATTGATCTGTTTGATTAATTAATCAATAAAATTGATAGAGTGGGAGAAGGCTATTCGAAAAACTCGAAAAACTCGGTGTACTTGTATCAGCGAGGGAGTTCCCTGAGGGATGGTGATGGAGGAGGAGGAGGGGGAGGACTAGGGAGAGGGATGGGGGTCTCTTGGAAGGACAGACTATCCCCAGGGGATTTTAAAGCACTTAACTGAATAATAGGTTAAGGATAGATTATCTCCAGGAATCATAGTCCACTTAGTAAAACAATAGTTTAATAACGACCTGTCAATCAAAAGAGAACAATAAGTTTTCCCCTGAGAGTGTATTGCCCCCTATGTAGGCAACCTGCTCTAAAAACTGTGCTGGTACTGTCTTTACCCTACTAGCGTGTTGGGTTACAACAGCGGTATATGGGCTAGTGTTATCCTGTTGGAAAGTAACTCCTGGAATGCTGTTAATGAATGGCAGTACAAGGGATCATATCACCTAACTGAAATATAAATTTGCACTCAGGATGTATGAGATAGCCACAAGTTTGCTCCTGCTGTTATACAGAACCACACCCCAGACCATAACTCCAGGTATAGGTCCAGAGAGTCTAGCACACAGACAGATTCTTTACGGGCCGTCAACTGGCCTCCAACTAACCAACACACTGCCGTCACTGGCATCAAGTCAGAAGCTGCTTTCATGAGAAAACACTACTGACATTCACCCTGCCCTCCAATGAGCTCTCGCTTCACGCCACTGAAGTCATAAATGGCGGCAGGGCTACAGGGGTTCTGGCTCCAAGGCCTTCTTGAAGTGACCTATTTCTAAAAGTTCGTTGCATCGCTGTGGTTCCAAGTACTGCTCAGATTGCTTTTGCAGATGCAGTACAATGCACAAGAGCCATATGTTGAACACAATGGCCTTCCCTCTCGGTAGAGCCATTTGGCCATGCAGAGCCCATTCTTCTATCGACCATTCATTCCTGTGAGCATCGCTGCCAGTGTCAACATTCCTGCCAAGTCCTTCTGCAGTATCGTAGAAGGAACTAGTTTCTCGTAGCTTTATAACAGACCTCGTTCAAACTGAGTGAATTACTGATGGTGGTGTCTTTGTCGCCTTAGAGGCATTACTCACCACGTCCAATGTCAAAGTTAACTAACGCTCACGACTGTTGCAGTGTGTATATAAAGCAAACCTGACTTTAATGCGATTGGCGCGAAACTGGAGTAGACATCCTCTTTCAGATGTAGAAAAAGGCCTACCAACTTTATTTTTTGTCGCACAGCTCCTTCTAGGGTTTGTGATTTTTTTTTCTGTCGGTGTATTAACTGCTGTTATTACTTCTTTCTAAGTAACTCGCTACAGGTGACACGTTCTATTTCATGGGCCACAGTTTCCTAGTGCTAATTCTCACCAGAGGCTACAACTCAGTTATAAAATATGAAGCCTGTACATTTGCGGAAAACCATCGTTGAAAGCTCGGAAAAGTGTGCTGAAGTTTTCTGAGATTCATGAGGATTTTCGAATTCGGTCGTCAGTATTGACTGGTAACACTACTATCAAATGTCCACGAAAACTGTGTCAAGTAACAGGAGCTACTTGAACAAATCTTCTTTGGTGGTCAAGGCAGTTGTTGGGCCAGATTATAAACTCGTTTGTGTAGAAATTGACTGCTAAGGGAGAAAGAGAAGGTGGGAGTATTGAGGTATCTAGCAAGGGTCAAAGATTTGAAGAGAACTCTGTGAGTGTTCTAGCTCCTGAAATTTTTCCCAGAGAGAATACTCCGTACCCTCACGTACTGATTGAAAACGAGACTTCCTTTTTTAAGCTGTACCTTATGCTCCCTTTTCCACTATGTAGCCTTAGTTTTTCACGTGTTTCTGCGTTATGGTATAGCATTTGTGGGTAGCTATTGACTGGTCACCCTGCAGCAATTGCCAGTATGTGGAATGGTTTGTACAGACCGGATCTGACACTCCGGTTCTGCGGAACCAAATGACACTTTTTTTGGGGGGGCGGGGGGGGGGGAGGCGAACTGTGGGGTCAGAGTTACCAAAAATACGCTAGGCTGGTCGTGGTACTGGGATATAGCTTAGATATCCTGTGTGCTACAGATGGTGCACACATTTAAGGTGACCGTCGCTCCCCCCCCCCCCCCCCCCCTCCCCTTTCTTTTTCTCGTGACAGTCATGATTGTTCTAGCGCTGTCCCCTGTCCTAAATGTTCTCAAAAGTATTTAGGGACATATATTTGCCCCGGATTTAACGGCTATGAAACGATTCATCCTGAATTAGATGTTCACTTCCCCTGTATCAGTATGCTGTTAATGAAAGAGTATTTTCCCAAATGAGTAATATATGGAGCAGTGCCTAACACAATTTATTGTACAAACTACGAAATAATGTTAGTGACTATGGTGAATTATGATGAAATTTGAGCTGCATGTTTTCGTAAGCTGTTGAAGAATACAGACATTCTAAAGCAAATTTACAGCACTGATAAATACTGTATATCTACTTGCGCTCCTTTATCTTAGAAGATGGTAATAAAATATAAATTATGTACTTTTTGTAACAGTTTGCATTTATTACATTTAATTAAGACTACTTTTGTAGTTTCGATATGTTTTAATGTCTCCCTAATTTAGGTCTAGCAAATATGGCCGCCGTAACACACTGAACTCTGTTAAGCAGTTACTGGACCCTTAAGGGTGTATGAACATCATACCGCTAACCACAGTTTTCTACCTCTCCCCACTTCTGAAATATATGTGATCAGTGTTCTAAAGATAGTTTTGGAATACCGTGTTTTCTGTACTGAATTCTGTCAAGCAGTTACTGGAACCTTAAGTGTGTATGAACATCATACCGCTAACCACAGTTTTCTACCTCTCCCCACTTCTGAAATACACTCCTGGAAATTGAAATAAGAACACCGTGAATTCATTGTCCCAGGAAGGGGAAACTTTATTGACACATTCCTGGGGTCACATACATCACATGATCACACTGACAGAACCACAGGCACATAGACACAGGCAACAGAGCATGCACAATGTCGGCACTAGTACAGTGTATATCCACCTTTCGCAGCAATGCAGGCTGCTATTCTCCCATGGAGACGATCGTAGAGATGCTGGATGTAGTCCTGTGGAACGGCTTGCCATGCCATTTCCACCTGGCGCCTCAGTTGGACCAGCGTTCGTGCTGGACGTGCAGACCGCGTGAGACGACGCTTCATCCAGTCCCAAACATGCTCAATGGGGGACAGATCCGGAGATCTTGCTGGCCAGGGTAGTTGACTTACACCTTCTAGAGCACGTTGGGTGGCACGGGATACATGCGGACGTGCATTGTCCTGTTGGAACAGCAAGTTCCCTTGCCGGTCTAGGAATGGTAGAACGATGGGTTCGATGACGGTTTGGATGTACCGTGCACTATTCAGTGTCTCCTCGACGATCACCAGTGGTGTACGGCCAGTGAAGGAGATCGCTCCCCACACCATGATGCCGGGTGTTGGCCCTGTGTGCCTCGGTCGTATGCAGTCCTGATTGTGGCGCTCACCTGCACGGCGCCAAACACGCATACGACCATCATTGGCACCAAGGCAGAAGCGACTCTCATCGCTGAAGACGACACGTCTCCATTCGTCCCTCCATTCACGCCTGTCGCGACACCACTGGAGGCGGGCTGCACGATGTTGGGGCGTGAGCGGAAGACGGCCTAACGGTGTGCGGGACCGTAGCCCAGCTTCATGGAGACGGTTGCGAATGGTCCTCGCCGATACCCCAGGAGCAACAGTGTCCCTAATTTGCTGGGAAGTGGCAGTGCGGTCCCCTACGGCACTGCATAGGATCCTACGGTCTTGGCGCGCATCCGTGCGTCGCTGCGGTCCGGTCCCAGGTCGACGGGCACGTGCACCTTCCGCCGACCACTGGCGACAACATCGACGTACTGTGGAGACCTCACGCCCCACGTGTTGAGCAATTCGGCGGTACGTCCACCCGGCCTCCCGCATGCCCACTATACGCCCTCGCTCAAAGTCCGTCAACTGCACATACGGTTCACGTCCACGCTGTCGCGGCATGCTACCAGTGTTAAAGACTGCGATGGAGCTCCGTATTCCACGGCAAACTGGCTGACACTGACGGCGGCGGTGCACAAATGCTGCGCAGCTAGCGCCATTCGACGGCCAACACCGCGGTTCCTGGTGTGTCCGCTGTGCCGTGCGTGTGATCATTGCTTGTACAGCCCTCTCGCAGTGTCCGGAGCAAGTATGGTGGGTCTGACACACCGGTGTCAATGTGTTCTTTTTTCCATTTCCAGGAGTGTATATGTGATCAGTGTTCTAAAGATACTTTTGGAACACCGTGTTTTCTGTACCCCTCTTTTGAGACAATGGGACGCCACCGACAATCGGCGATCGCATGCGCCACGACGCCGCCCCGCCCGCCAAACAACTGAATATTTTAAATGTCATTTGCCTTCTACTCACTGAACTGTATTAAAACTGACTTAAATTACGTTCATATTCCTTACTGCAAATGAATACTATGTGTGAACATGGACGTCTCTATAATGCACTTTCACACATCCTTGTCACTGTCTTGTCTAACTTTCAATTGCCGACCGGTAGGAGGCGTCCGCGCGCTAGCGTTGTCAGCACTGAAACGCAAGCGAGGAAACATCCCCCTCACCGCTCATGTCCTAGGGATAGGCAAATAAATCGATATTTTTTCATAATAATGTCGGTAAATATCGCCTATATCTAAATCAACGAAACATCGATTAAGTGATATCAAATATTGAGCATTGAAAGTGATATTTTTTATTTTCTGTCTTTTCGTGACTCACATTTACTATATGTCTCATTGGCAGATTTCTTGCCCATTACAGCTACTACCAATCTTAACAATTTGACAGTAAATGTCTTACAATTAGCTTAATTTACTATCATATTCAGTACTACAAATGAGTACCAGATTTTGAAGCCAGCCGGTGTGGCCAAGCGGTTAAAGGCGCTACAGTCTGGAACCGCGTGACCGCTACGGTCGCAGGTTCGAATCCTGCCTCGGGCATGGATGTGTGTGATGTCCTTAGGTTAGTTAGGTTTAAGTAGTTCTAAGTTCTAGGGGACTGATGACCTTAGGAGTTAAGTCCCATAGTGCTCAGAGCCATTTTTTGAACCAGATTTTGACATGAAAAAATCTGTGCTACATATCATGAAAGTTTGTGACTTCACGTGTGCCGTTTCTACTACTGAAAATGATATGTGCGAGGTGCAAAAATCAGCACGTTTGGTGACAGCACTATACGTGAATTACGTGAAATACAACTCCCTGCTCCCAACTATGAGGCAGAAAGTGTGCTCTCCTTACCCTCTGAACGCCTGTATCAAGAAAAGATAGACTCACAATAAAAATAACGTAAACTCAGCAAAAAAGTCACACACACTACTGCACTGCTATTTAATTGAAACGGGCTCTTGTTATCTGAAACGTTTATGGTAAGTACAATACTCGTTGATAGAATACACATCAGAAGTGTTTCACTTCTGAAACGTCTTAAGCGAAGGGATGAGCTAAAAATATTGATAGTTCATAAAACATCGATATACTCGTACATGACTCGGAATTATCGAAGTTGTTTGCAAATATTAATATAATATACGCTGATATTTTTAAAATTTTGCTAGCTCCCCGCCGATACATCGTGACCATCGGCCAAAATAATCCGATTTGACCCACACGTCTTGGGTTTTCGAAGTTTTTGTCTCGGGTCGGCAATTTAAGTGATGGTAGGCCTATTCCAGCCCAACGTCAACTTAATTAGTTACGCTTTAATGGCACCTGGAACAACTTAATCCAGAGCAATATACGAATCAGTTTTAAATGACTAAAAGAAAAATTACCTTATTCAGTACATAATAAATGAATGTGTACAATGCTTTCTTCTTTAACTTTGGCATACCTCCTGAGATATGTCTTTACTTACCCCTGCAGGTAGTGCTCCACTCTGTTGGTATAACGTAGCACTGCTTTAGTTCAACTAATGAAAGTGCTGCAGGCTGGTTTCACTCTCGAGAATGAATAGACAACTCAGTGTACGGGAACACCAAAGAGTGGTTTCAGCTGAAAGAATGAATACATGGTTCAACCGAAAGACAAACTAAAGGTGGTTATCATCTGAAAAGAAAGAATGAATAATTCAGTCAATAGTAAAGCAAAGAGCGGTGTCGAATGTTCCCATTCGGTTGTCCCACAGACTGCTTTCAGTCGAAAAAATAAAATGAATAATAATCCAACCAACACGTAAAACTACAGCCGATTGACTCGATTGTTTTCATTCGGTTGCTCCCACAGACTGGTTTAGTTCAGAATAATGAATTAGTAGTGCGACCAACTGAACGACTGTTTTCATTCGACTGAACCCACAGACTGGTTTCACTCAAAAGAATGAATAAGTAGTCCAACCTACTGAGTCGATTGTTTTCATTCGATTGATACCATAAACTAGTTCACTCAAAAGAATGAATGAATCATTCAATCGATATGTAAAACTACAACCGAATGAGTCGATTGTTTTCTAACAACCGAATGAATCGAATGTTTTTATTCTGTTGCTCCCATCACTAGGCCAGCCCCCATTGTACACCACGTATTGCAAAAGTCAGGGGTACAGCGGCGGCTGTGGCGCGATTTCTACCGCATCATTGTGGCGACCACTTCAGGGAGAGAATTACTTCTGTTAGCTGCAGCATCCCAATGAAGTGTAAAGTTTATAAAATAAAACGCTGCCCAAAGTGGGATATCCACAATCTTCAAAGTTATGACTTCAGTGCTTTCTTCTTCTTGGACACACGAGGAACTCACAAAAAATTTGTCTGTTGCATACATTACTATTAACAATTTCATATTTTTTCACCCATTGATTACTTGCTGTAGCTGACAAGTATTTTTTTCTTTTTTCTTATTTTTTCTTTTTTTTTTAATTTAGTGTTAAGCATCTACACCTGATGGCGTCTGTAGAGTACCCGATTGGAGCGCTGGTTGAAGAATTGCTCTGACTATCGTCAAAATTAGATGCATGTGACAATTCTCTACAAAAAAATTTAAGCTTAATGATTCACACGTACTGATTCTTCCTGAGATGTTTCTGCTTATGCAGATCATTCAGAAACTTCTCTTCAAATCATCTCTTTTCTCGTTGTTATAATGTTTCTTGCCATCTCTATGAATTCAACCCTACATTGTCTTTCCCAAGCATACTTTTTCTCATTCGATGTTGTAAAATCTGCAAGCAGCAGTCGCTGTCAAAAATCGTTGACGAGAATAGAATCTACGGAAGTTGAACTACTGCAGTGGCTAATACCTTCTGTAAGTAGGCTGTTTATGTTTTCTCTATGTAAGTAGGCTGTTTAGGTTTTTTTATGGTAACGCCACCTCTGTATGAAAATCACTGGCTGTGCTGTGTGCAGTCTGTGGCTGCTTTGCATTGTTGTCTGCCATTGTAGAGGGGCAGCTGGATGTGAACAGCGCGTAGCGTTGGGCAGTTGGAGGTGAGCCGCCAGCAGTGGTGGATGTGGAGAGAGAGATGGCGGAGTTTTGAAATTTGTCATGAACTGCTATATTTATATATGATGATATCAAGGTAAATACATTGTTCGTTCTCTATTAATATCTTTCATTTGCTAACTATCCCTATCAGTAGTTAGTGCCTTCCATAGTTTGAATCTTTTATTTAGCTGGCAGTAGTGGCGCTCGCTGTATTGCAGTAGCTTGAGCAGCGAAGATTTTTGTGAGGTAAGTGATTTGTGAAAGGTATAGTTTAATGTTAGTCAGGGCCATTCTTTTGTAGGGAATTTTGAAAGTCAGATTGCGTTGCGCTAACAAAATACTGTGTGTCAGTTTAAGCACAGTCGTGTATAATTGTTAAAAAGGGGACGTTTCATATGTCGACCCTTAGCCGAGGATACCTCACTGGAATCTTCTGATTTTTTGTTGTAGTTTGTTAATTAGTGTAGATTTTGTTTATTGCTAGCGCGTAATTGTAGAGAAAATCTCCTTTGTAGTTGCAGTCTTTTATTGTTGTACAGTAAAACAGTTGTGGTATGCATGTAGATTTGCACCAAGTATTTCGCAGCTGCAATTAACTAGATATTATTTTCAGTGCTATGTTAATGTGTTCTCTTATTTTTGATCTTCAAATTGTGTTTTTCTGTGTTGTCGTGTGAAATACTGTGACAATAATGGCGTGTGAAAAACGTAATACTAGGCTCCAAAGTAAACTGAGAAATGATAGTGAAAATGAAAGCAGTGTGTTAGCGCCACCGAGTAATGAATTAACTAATGTTCAAAGTAGTAATTTGGTAATCGCGCATAGGGAAATGGAGCGGGCGGCAAACAATGGTGTAGACAGTGAAACAGGTAGTGAACAGGGAAGCGTTATCGATCGATTGGTCGGCAACAGCTCGCCTCAGGAATCGGGAATGACAGAACACAATATTGCAAATACTGCAGACTCAGGTTTTGGGTTCTCACCGTTTTCTCAAATGAGTCAAGACACATTTCCCACTTGTCAAAATGTGAATGTTGCCGGTGCAACTTCACTGCCGAAAAGCACTGAGGAACATGTTTCAGACACCAGTGGATTGTTATTACAATTAATGCAACAAATGGGACAAAAGCTTGAAAAGTTAGACAAAATGGAACAACACCAGAGACAAACACAGCAACAGTTAGACACAGTGGAACAAAATCTCAAAAAGTTAGACACAATGGAACAACACCAGAGACAAACACAGCAACAGTTAGACACAGTGGAACAAAATCTCAAAAAGTTAGACACAATGGAACAAAATCAGAGACAAACACAGCAACAGCTTCAAAAGTTAGACTCATTGGAACAAACTCTTGAACAAACGCGTGAAGATTTAACTACTGAGTTACATCACATTGAATCGAAATGTCAAAAAGTCTGTAATGACGTAAAAACTCAAATTTGTGAGCATTTTCAACCTATTTTTTCGCGGCATGAAAATGCATTACAGAATCACGAAGCAGCAATAAAAGAACTGCAAATTATTGTTCATGAAAATCATGAGACCTTGCGAGCTAAATTTGACTCAGTTGCATCTACCGATTCGGTTACGCAACTTGCAAAAACTCAGGAAAACTTTAAGGACACAGTAGATACTCTGAAACTTGGTTCAGAAAAACACACTGAGGAAATAAGTACACTATCGGAGAAAGTAGCCGAACTTTTGGATCAGTTCACTAATTTATCTACGAAGGTAGATGATAATCTGATTGACGCAAGACCGGTAGTCTTTAATGACACAGAAGAGTATGAACAAATTAGAAAATTCAAACAAAATCAAAATCAAATCAATACACAGTACAAAAGAGAAATCCGGGAAGTGCAAGATCAGTTGGCACAAGTAGTACAAGAATTACGTGTTTCAGAGGACACTCGCGCTCCAACACGGGAAGAGGGACTTAGAAATACGGAAAAGCCGCAAAATAATAACACAGGGCATTTGGGAAGTTATGAAAGAAATTGGCATTTTGAGATGGAACGGCCGACACGACCTAACAATGACCGATATGCGACTCGCCGACATGATGATTTTGACCATAAGCTGTTCATTACTACACGTAAATTCTAAACATTTAAGAATTCTGGCAACGACATTCATCCACAAGCATGGCTCCATCAATTCTCTCATTGTTTTCCTCCCAACTGGTCGTTGGAACACAGATTAGAATTTATGTGTGGCTACTTAGAGAATGAACCAGCTGTAAGAATGCGATCGGTAATTCACGATTGCCACAGTGAAGGAAAGTTTTACCATGCCTTCCTCTCAGCATATTGGTTCAAATGGTTCAAATGGCTCTGAGCACTATGGGACTCAACTGCTGAGGTCATTAGTCCCCTAGAACTTAGAACTAGTTAAACCTAACTAACCTAAGGACATCACAAACATCCATGCCCGAGGCAGGATTCGAACCTGCGACCGTAGCGGTCTTGCGGTTCCAGACTGCAGCGCCTTTAACCGCACGGCCACTTCGGCCGGCCAGCATATTGGTCTCAGGCCACACAAGAACGAGTAAAACAAAGCATCATAATGATGAAACGTTTCGAACAATCTGAATTTTCCAGTCTTATGAAATATTTTGAAGACATGTTGCATAAGAATCAGTATCTTTCAAACCCATACAGCCCCTCAGAACTTATCCGCATTTGCTTAATCAAATTGCCTGAACATTTTCGACACATTATTTTGGCAGGACGTTGCAAAGACGACATTGAAGCTTTTCAGGGACTGTTACAAGAATTGGAAATTGACACTGACAATCGCGGAATGCGGAAACAGGAACACAACAATTACAGGTCACATCGGTCACAATTCCTCGATAATAACTGGACGCGACAAGGCTATTCCCACAACACAAATCGCGACCAAAACAGACACCACCCGTATGACAACCGTTGGCAGAGTAGTAATAATTACAGGGAAAGATCACCTCTCCGCGGTAATGACTATCACAGAGACAATCAGAGAAACAGACTATATGGGAACCAAAACAATTGTTATTACGGGAGACAGAATAACTTGAGACGCAACGGTCCAGCGCGCAGTTACGATTCAGGGAGAAATTCTCCACCACTTAACCGACAAGAAAGAAACTACAGGAACTACCGACATGACGACAGACGATGTGATCGTAACGACAGACCTGAATTGCATCAGAACTGGCGGGATTCAAACAGAGCAGGGCCCTCTCGTCACGGTGAATTTGTAGAAGTTAGGTCTCCAAACCCCAATAACGACACGCGCCAACAAAGAGACAATAGGCAATGACTCACACCGCTGGCAGCCACAAAACATAGTTATGAAACTGACGACGCAGCTGCCGTAGCTAGTAATTACGTAAAAATGGAAGACATTAGGGACATCTTACTCCAGGAACACGACGTAAAACTTAACAACATTGCATATCCTGTGATTCACATTACTGTAAATGACGTAAAATTTACGGCAGTACTTGACTCTGGCAGTCCCATTTCAGTAATCAGTGAAACAGCCTTTAGCAAATGCAACAAATCGAGCGATTGCCCCACACTTCCGTTACGTAAGATTAAATTACAAGGTGCAATCTTTGGAAAAAGTGTAGATGTACGCCAACAAACCAATTTAGAATTCTTTTGTCAAAGCCACAGCTTCTCTATGAACTTTCTTATTGTTCCATTATTGTCGACGGAAATTATACTGGGAGTAGACTTTTTAAATGAATACAAAGCAATCTTAAGCTTTCACGATGCTGAAATAAGTTTAGAAAAAGAAGGTAAGTCAGTAGCTTTGAAATTTGAAGATTGGCTCTCAAACCATGACGAGGAAATTAATCGGCTTTACCTTCTGTTAGACAACAGTTCGGAATTTTCGACGGAACTTGACACTAACAATCACTCTGCAAGTACTGACAGGGGTAATATCGACGGCGCATTTGATACTAATGAGTTAATTCAGAATAAAATTCAAGCAATTGAGAACTGTAATGACAATGATAGGCAAGACCTTTTTGAAATTTTACAAGCACATTCCACAGTTTTTACTCACAAAACAGGAACAATCAAGGGATTTCAATACCAATTTCGTGTTCGTGAGCATACTAAATTTTGTGTTAGACCATATGTAATTCCAGCACATTATAGGGACCGTGTTAGAACAGAAATACAATCTATGCTTGACGAGGGCATTATTGAGCCAGCAGTAAGCTCATACAACAATCCATTACATGTTGTTGAGAAGAAAAATGGATCGATCAGGCTTGTCTTAGATTCGAGACAAATCAATACGATCATTATTCCTGAAACAGACAGGCCGCAAACGTTGGAAGAACTTCTTCAAAATTTTAATGGTGTAAAAGTGTTGTCTTCCATTGATCTCAGATCCAGCTTTTATCAGATCGAACTTCATCCAGAATGTAGAAAATACACAGCTTTCCTTTGTTTCGGCGTTTGTTATCAGTTTCGGAAACTTCCCTTTGGTTTGAACATTTCTTCAGCAGCATTCATTCGCGGGCTAAATTCCATATTACCTGAGTTCTTAAAACGTCACATCACCTTATATGTGGACGATATTCTAATAGCGGAAGCTTCATGGGAACTACATAATCGCATCCTCAACAGTTTGTTACGTATTTTTGCAGAATCTGGAATTACAGTTAACTTGGAAAAGTCTGAATTCGGTAGGACAAAGGTGAAGTTTTTGGGACATATTATTTCTTCTGAAGGCATTCAGCCGGATCCTGAAAAGTTAGAAGCAATCAGAGCCATTCCAGTTCCATCCACAAAAAGAAAAGTCCGCAGTTTTCTAGGTCTCGTAAATTTTTACCGTCGTTTTCTGAATATGCAAATTCTTGTTACACCAAAACTTTGTTCTCTCACTGGAAAAAATACTATTTGGAACTGGGACGAACAAGCACAAATCGAATTCAATTCTTTGAAAGGAGCGTTACTTCACGCGCCAATCTTAGCTCATCCAGATCTGTCACAAGATTTCTGCCTTAGCACGGATTCTTCTAAAGTCGGTCTTGGTGCCCATTTATTTCAAGAAGCCATAGAAAATGACACTACCGTTCAGAAAACCATTGCTTTTGCTAGCCGAGTGCTAACAAAATCTGAAAAAAATTATTCCGTTACTGAATTAGAAGCTTTAGCTATCGTTTGGGCATTTAACAAATTCCGTTTCTATCTTTCTGGTAAGCGCGTAAAAGTATACAGTGATCATCGTGCATTACAATTTCTTATGTCTTCAAAATTAAATCATGACAGGTTAAAACGTTGGGCATTGTTTCTGCAAGAATTCCGCTTCACAATAGTCTACATTCCCGGCAAGGAGAACATTGTTGCGGACGCACTGTCACGCGCACCGGCTGGGCTTGAGAAAAGTACCACAGAAGGCAACCTCGAGAAAAATTTCAGTATTCTTTACATTCAGAAAGTCGCCTTTGAAAACTTCATCACCACATCTTTAATGGACATTGCTCATGAACAAGATAAAGATCCGATTTGGAAAGACATCAAGAGCAAATGGCATGAAAAGACACACACACAGATTCGGCATTATTATCTGGTTAGAAACAACATACTGTTCAAACGCTGCACTGTTGATGACAAGCTATGGGTACTTTGCATTCCTGACGATTTTGTTAATAAGCCCATTTGGTACATTCATTTCAGCTACGCACATTTTGGTCCACGAAAATGTTATCATATTCTTCGAACGACTTGTTATTTTAACAATATGGAAAAAAGAATTCGAAGAGTCTTGTCTATTTGTAAACTTTGTCAAAAGGCGAAACCATCTACTGTCTTACATCGTGCTCCGTTGTTTCCTATTATTCCTTCTAAATTAAAAGAATTTGCTGCTGTTGATCTCTTGGGACCGCTTGTCAGAACATCCAATGGATTTTCGTACGTTCTAGTCGCTGTTGAACTTACTTCAAAATTTGTTTCTTTCACTCCGTTACGTAAAGCCACTGGACGATCTGTATCCAACGCCTTTGTTAAAAATTTCTTACGTGAAGTTGGCCACGTTGCTAAAGTCATTTCAGATAACGGACCGCAATTTAGATCTGCTGTTTGGTCACGCACGCTTCGGAATCATAAAATCAAACCTGTTTTTATTTCATTGTACTCACCACATTGCAACCCGTCTGAACGGATAATGAAAGAAATCAATAAGCTTTGCAGACTTTATTGTCACAGAAAGCATCAGCATTGGGACAGATATTTACACTTATTTCAAAATGTGCTGAATGAAATGCCTCATGATTCCACTGCTTTACCACCTACTCTTGTACTGAAGAATGAAGAACCACCGAGCAGAATCAGAGAGCTTGTACCTTTCCCGAATACACGTAAACTTCGACACAAAGACATAATTGATTTGGCTCTTAAAAATATAAAATCTGCAGCAGACAAAAGGAGAGAACTACACGGTAAAGCAAATGCAAAGAAATTATATATTGGTCAGAAAGTTCTCACTAAAGCTCATTCATTGTCACATAAGAAGAAACACTTGAGTCACAAATTCTTTCTAGTTTACAATGGACCTTACAGAATCCGACGTATACCACATGATAATTGCGTTGAAGCTGAAACTCTGCGTACTAGGAAGAGTAAAGGTTTACACCACATTTCACATGTAAAACCGTTTATTGAAAGATAATCTGCTTTTTAACTTTGTCTTTGCCATAAAACTTTTCACTTCACATTTCTAGTATGCTTTATCAGATTTAGAATCTGTTAACATCTAACAATGTTTGAAGTGAAATATCCAGTCAAGAACCAAGAGAACTTATTTAAACAGAAATTACGAATGCATTGTTATAATGAACAGACGACACAGTGTTGTTAGTTGTACATTCTTGCTTGTTAGTTGCACGATTACGTAACGACTATCAGGCTTACATACTTAGGACACATACTGGTACTGCTAATGAGATTTTAATGCAACGTTTTGGTTTACTTGAAAATACATTCTGGGTTTAAAGTACTTTCTGTGAGATACCAGAGGACACAGTGGTTAGTTTATGTGACAGCTACATGATGTTATCTCGACGCTACTAATGAGTGACAATTTACAATGTTGCTTTTGCAGTGTATCTGTTTTATATCTGCACAGTTTTCTGAATTCTTCTAGGAAGAAAAACATGTTTTAGTAGTAACTTTTGTGGTATAGCAACAATGAGACAGCCTTTTTCGTGCCATAACAATATGTTACTGTACAGTACTTTCTTCATCACGCCAATAAGCATAATAACTACGATATCTATACGCAAAGCATTTCACTTTTGTTTATCATGTGGTAAGTACATTGACTTCTGCAGAACTTAGCTTTCGGAGGACGATAACTACGACACTTCCACAGAGATTATGTTGCGACAAGATGCACAGTTTAGCGCTACAGTACACGCATTTGACTGATCAATCTTATACTTAAGACACTTATTTTTAAATATTTTTTTAATTACAAAGAAAGTTTTCCGTGATACATTACATTCCATTGCTGTAATTTGTAACACCTGGGAGTATAATTACATTTATCCTGAGGGGGGTACACGCTTACTTTGTGTACCATGTGTGTGGCAACCACAAGGAACCCTAGCTAATATGGTATTTGCTTATACAACTTTACACATCGGTACCATATTTCTCTAACACACAAATTACACAGCTATCTGATCATGTAACTGAGAGATAAACTTTTTTATTACATCAGTGACAGATGTTTACGCAATTACACAGTTGGATAACTTCACACTTATGAAACTGTATTTTGTCTGTACTGTGTGAACTGTTCATATTTTTTTTGGAACCATTGTGATACTATGAGAGCTTTGAATGATGTATTTGGTATGGATTCATGATTTTTAAAGTACGTTTGAGGCAGATGACACTTTTGACATGAGCAGAGAATTTTTTTAATTATTGGAGGAAGCTACGACGATTTTGAGATTTGACTGAGGTGTTATGATGTTATTTTTACGACGACGATGTGTATTATGCTGCTGAGGTATGTTTATGATTAATAGGCTGATGCTATATGAGTTATTTGATTATGATACTTATCTGTTATGATGCAATATTGAGGAAGTGTCGACGAATAAGGTAAGGAGTAATGAATAGTGGTTAGGGACGCTGACTTGTGAAAAGGGATGTTGGAAACCGAGAATCGTACTTTAAGAGTTATTAAATGTGTGTGTAAATGCGTGACTGTATCACAATGCCGGCGAAAATTTTTTTTGGACACTTATATTTATAGGATTTTCTTTCTACAGATTTGCAACGCTAATTCTTGACCTGTGAAATATTTTTATGTGAGACTGTCACTGTAGCGGAAACTGCTGTCGTAAATATTTCCGTAAGAAAGTTAAGTGACCACCTGCACGTAATGCGTCGCGGGCACCCACCTGGGCGACAGCCGCCCAAAAAAAAAAAAAAAAAAAGCCATTAGCCTTTCAGCGGCACAGGTAGAAAAAAAAAAGAAAGGGACGCCATTAACCTCGCTTCTGACATTCCTTTGTAGAAAGCATCCCAAAAACGACACGGTCGAACTTGAAAACATATGATTACACTAGCTCTTAATTTACGATATTTACTGAAATGCCTAATGAAATGACGAGAAATATTTTTACATCTGCACACCTGATTATGACAAGCTTCTTTCTACGAGAGTTGAGAGAGTTTCTACTAACTTATGAAATGTCACATGACTATTGAATGATATTTTTATGCTTTGCTTTTCATAGTTGCTTATTTCATTTGATATCTGGTTTCCAGCTGTGTTGCAGCATTGCTTTTATAAAATGAAATGCATTTGCTAATGTGAACACTTTCTGTCAACAGATCTATTAAATAATTATTTTATGATCCACATTCTTTAAAAAAGGAGCACTTGGAAAGGAAAGAACAATAAGAAGGAACTAGTAACAGTAACACATAATTTTCTTTTCAAGTACATGGTAATATTTCTTTTTACATCAGTTGTTGTGGTGCACCACTTTAATTACATAGATATTAAGATGTGAATATACATTTCCCTTATCTGCATTGTTGTTTTTACTGTAATATTTTTTCTGCTTGAGCTATGTCATGTTTAGGTGTAAGTTACTGCTGTTTGCCAGGCGTAGTGTTACTGAATTTGACTTTGTATTACTCTGCTAAGCCAGATTTATTTTTTTGTTGCTGCACATTGGCTCATATTAGTTGTAATGTTGCATTGCTTGGTAATTTAGATTTACTGTAGCTTGCTTTGCAATTTTCCAATTTTTTGGTCATTGCTGTTTGTGTTACTTATTTTGTGCTGCTGCATTGCCTCGTCCCTTAGTTTAGCATCTGAGCTCAGTAGATTTAAGTTAGCTTAAGAGGGGGTAGCCTCTAAGAGAATGAGTTGCGATGAATTGGAAGAAATGCATTGAGAAAACAGGTTTAGGTAGGATTTTCTTGGAAATAAATGTTGAGGTAAGAAATGTGTGAACATATAAATACAGAAAGCATGCTTAGATAGAATTTTTTTGGTGGAAACGAAGGATGAAATAAGAGGAAAGATATATGAAGTTTTGGGTTCGACTGCAGTACCAAATGTTACACTGAAAACGAACCCTGTCCTTTCCTATTGGTGTTATCCCACTATGTGTTTGTGTACCCTTGTGTATTTGTTTTCTTCCTGTCTCTGTGTAGTTTCATAGAATTTTTTCTTCTTTTAATATTAAGCTACATTCACTATGATGAGGAATACTGTTATCCTCGAATATAATTGGCATTAATAATATGTTATTTACTTTGTAAAGATGTTAGACATTATTAATTCAGTTCTGTTCAATGCTCATGTGTGAAGTTGATGTTTCAAAAGTTATTGTGATCCTTTATGTATGTACTCATGTCATAATTCCACTGATGTATATGTTTATTTCTATTCTTTTGTAAAGCCTGTGTTACTACAAATGTTATCTGTATTGTTATGTTCTTTAATGATGTATTTTGTATCTTTGTAATTGTATTTTCATGTTGTAAATTTATAATTGTACAGACACCAGTTCTTCAAATTAAGTAACGTTTCACTGCACACGTTTCTGTTGGTCATAGTACACGGACAATATGTGAGAAGTAGGGACTGATAGTGTTTGCACGTGTGTTAATGATTCAGCAAGGGACTGGATAACAGCATTGCTGGTTCTAAGGACAATTCCAAACACTTCGTGAGTGCACAAGTGGTGGTTTATGGACTTGCTATATTATCCGCAAGACTCTTCAGTGGTGATTGTGCACCTGCACAGTCACAACAGATGGCTGCTGGCCATCTCTTCAAGGACTACAGTGGGTCTACATCTTTGATGATCCATCAATACCATTATTTCTACTAGGACTACAGTGGGTCTACACCTTTGATGACTCACCAGTACCATTATTTCTACAAGGCCTGCAGTGGGTCTGCACCTCTGGTGGCCCACCAATACCATTATCTCTACCAGGACTACAGTGGGTCTGTTCTGTGATGACCTACCTACCAATATTCTTCAAAATGTCGAATGACTCTGCTGTGGGTTTGCTATGTTGTGGCCCATTACCTGTCTGCATGTCAAGAGTCAGCACTGTCTTTCCGTTGGAAGGACAACACTACTTCTTCAAGACTGCATGGAAATCCACTACTTCCGTGTGCATTTTCTTTTACTGCTCAGACTTTGAGAAAAACTCTGCATTTTTACTGTGATGAACAATGTGGACTGTCTTTATGGACTGTGAGAAATTTTTAGCTTTTGACCAACATTGTATCAATAAGTGTGTGCATTTGATTTCTTTGTTATTGTAATTATGAAAAATTTTTTTCAAATCTGTATTGGCCACTGCCCAATCCAATTTGTAAAAATTTTTGTGGGGAGCATGTGGGCTATGTAAGTAGGCTGTTTATGTTTTCTCTATGTAAGTAGGCTGTTTAGGTTTTTTTATGGTAACGCCACCTCTGTATGAAAATCACTGGCTGTGCTGTGTGCAGTCTGTGGCTGCTTTGCATTGTTGTCTGCCATTGTAGAGGGGCAGCTGGATGTGAACAGCGCGTAGCGTTGGGCAGTTGGAGGTGAGCCACCAGCAGTGGTGGATGTGGAGAGAGAGATGGCGGAGTTTTGAAATTTGTCATGAACTGCTATATTTATATATGATGATATCAAGGTAAATACATTGTTCGTTCTCTATTAATATCTTTCATTTGCTAACTATCCCTATCAGTAGTTAGTGCCTTCCATAGTTTGAATCTTTTATTTAGCTGGCAGTAGTGGCGCTCGCTGTATTGCAGTAGCTTGAGCAGCGAAGATTTTTGTGAGGTAAGTGATTTGTGAAAGGTATAGTTTAATGTTAGTCAGGGCCATTCTTTTGTAGGGATTCTTGAAAGTCAGATTGCGTTGCGCTAAAAGTATTGTGTGTCAGTATAAGCACAGTCTCGTGTAGAATTGTTCAAAGGGGACGTTTCACTTCTCGATGATGAAGAAGAAGATCGGTAATGGAGAAGTTGTGGTAGGTTGAACATAGTCGTTAACTTTGATACTAAACTAGTAATATTAATATATTAGCAATAATGGCTGAACCAGCACCAAAATGCATTGAATTAAGTGATCCTGAATGAGTTGCTGTCGAGGCTGTATTTATAAGTCGAATATGTACTGGTGCTTCAAATAATACACTTACATTTCTTGAATGCACGTTTTGTAATTTAAAAGACCAGAATTAGTCAAATTAACCAACCACTTAAGCTGAATTGTTCTCTAACCTTCCAATTTCTCTTCAATAAGTTAAGCCAGGAAAAGCAAATGTACCCCAGCACAAATAATTCAAGTGTAATGGTATATGAAATTAGTGTTGTCAGTACTTGACTGATGGTACTGATAAGCTTCTAAAGGAGCTTGAGACTTATCAAGAGAGAGATTTTGACAGGGCATTGAAGGATACAGTTCAACTAGTTAACGTTGATGCATATAAATGCTTTTATGCAGGACTAAATGCCAAACTGCCCAAAGTTGTAGTAGATAAATATGCATTGAAAAAAGTCCAGTCAAAGGACAATGCCTGCTTCAAGTTGTCAATTTTAGGAAGTTTATATCGTGTAAAAAAGGATGCACAATGTGAGTCTAAGTGTTGATGCCATGCAAACAATTAAATTTTGACGACATACAGGGTGACAATTATTGAACTATATGAAATAAAATCGTCATAACTTCTCAAGGGTTTGCGTTAGGACGTTCAAAATGCACGGTTCGCCGCGGGGCATGATGTGAATTAGCATGCGTACGCTGTATGGTTTGGTTTAGCAACGAAGCCCACTTTCATTTGGATGGATTCGTCAATAAGAAAAATTGGCGCATTTCGCGATCGAAAAGTCTCTTCACCCTCAACGGGTCATTGTGTGGTGTGCAATGTCCAGTCACGGAATAATCGGTGCGATATTCCTTGATGGCACAGAAACTACCGAACGGTACGTGAAGGCTTTGGAAGATGATTTCATCCCCATTATCCAAAGTTACCCTGATTTCGACAAGATGTGTATCATGCAAGATGGAGCTCGACCCCATCAATGCAGGAAAGTGTTTGATGTCCTGGAGGAGCACTTTGTGGACCGCATTCTGATCTGGGGTACCCAGAGGCCACTGGCATGGGTCTCGATTAGCCTACATATTCTCCGGATCTGAACACATGCGACTCCTTTTTGTGGGCTATATTAAAGATAAAGTGTACAGCAATAACCACAAAACCATTACTAAGCTGAAAACAGCCATTCAGGTGGTCATCGTCAGCATCGATGTTCGACACTTCAGCGAGTCATACAGAATTTCGCTATTTGTCTGCGCCACATCATCGCCAATGATAGCAGGCATATCGAACATGCCATAACCAAAATCTGAATATCTGTAATGACGTTTACAGGGTGAATAAAGTGTGTGCACGCCGTAATTTGTGAATAATTTAAGTTTTTTTTCATATTGTTCAATAACTGTCACCCTGTAGCATTCCCTGCAGACAGGGAAGTAGGTGTCCAACAACCCCCTCCCCCGCCCCCCTCCTCTTCCTCCCAGAACCATGAAGTATTTTTTCTTTTTTTTACTGGGGGTTAACGTCGCTCACGTTAAAATATGGCAGATATTAGTGGAAATGAATATGAGATTGAATTTTGCCGTGTGAACGCTTACAATGACTGTTAGATTGCGAAGTTTGGCAGCAGCGATGCCTGTAAGTTATGGTACTAAGCTGAACTTGTGCTTTCTGCTTACCATTGGTATGGGCTGGTACACTTCGTGTTGACTGTCTTATGTTCACGTCTGCTGCCACCTTTAGTGATCTAACACCTATAACACTATAGTAGCGCAGCAAATTCCTGTTGTGTGTGTCAACTGAAAAATAAATAGCATAATGACTGTGTTTTGACATGAACAACTCTATGATTTGCTTTCACATACTCTTGTTAGTTCCACATGTAACTGATACCGTAGCTGCTGATTATCTGCGTGCAGACATGACTGGAATTGCACCACTGTATAGCAGACAGCTAACATTTCTCCTTTGCATTTCTCCTCAACGTAGGGACAAAATTCTCCTTCCTGCTTATTCCGCACCTTACACTGCACTTAGTTCGAGGCTTAACGTAGCACTGACAACTTAAATCGACTTATATCGATTTCTATGGAGCGAAACTATGGCGTCTGAGATCACTAAAATTCGAAAGAAATGAAACATGGCTTTAACAACATAATAATTACCAGACACTTGAACGCTTTTAAGAGGGGATTTATGTAAAATTGGTCGTAAATGCTGAAAATATTTTTGGCGCCAGATAGTTTTTAGTATATTGAAAACGTTGTCTCCAGTCTTAAGAGTTTAATTCGTGCTACAAATGTGCAGCTCATCGCCTCCTTTTCTGCACGACTCTGTCCCTTTTTGCAATGTTTAATTATTGCCTGTCATCAGAGACGACGTCTGTAGTATAGAAAACTGTGAGCCCATCTGCGATGCGATTCAATAGGATTTATTAAAGAAATGCACACATTATGGAATAGAAAACCGAATGAAAGGTTTAATAACCTCATTTAGAAGAGACGCCCAAAGGCAACATTTTGCTCATCGACTATTGTTAAAATTTCCTCAAATGGTGCTTGTCTGGTGTTTAATAATAATAACACTGGAAGAAGCAGCACCATAATGAGACTAGGATTTGACGCATGTTGCTTAACTACAAACCTATTGAAGAAGATTGGTGATGTGTGCATTGCTATTGCTGAAATGTCAGTGACAGAAGTTGCCAGAAGGGCATACTACGAAGATCAGACTAGAATTCTAGGGCTACCTGATGACCAAAAAGACCAAAATATGGTTATGGTCACCTTAAAGCACTTTTTTCAGGCATGAGTTCTAATAAAATATTTTTTCCGTATTACCTGCAGCTTCCATTTTTCCAGTGTATAAGGAACACTTTTTGTTGAGCTACTGCAGATAAAAAGGTGAAATTTGCTGCTCCTATGTTCATACTATAAACAAATTACTTTTGAACAAAATTTTCCGTACTGTCTTACTGACAAATATATTTAAATTTTTACAAAGCAAAAATTACTACGTATCGTACAGGTAAATTTCTAAATCCAATATGAAAATACTGGTACATGGATTTGTTTATCTAAGTACTAAGACCAAACTACCACACTTTGAAAGTAGTATGTAACCCACCCTTTGAGAGAATTTTCTTCATGTACATATTCTAAAAGTACCCAACAGTCCCCTGATCAAATTATTTGACAAAAAATTGAAAAAATCCAGATTATAGCCAATAACATAATGACAACATATGCAAATTTTGGTTTAATTATTTCTCAAACAGTAAAGAGCTACATTAGCTTGTATGTACCCGTGTATTTCCTCATACATCCCTCCTTAATCCTTTAGTCTTTACAGTGTCTCAAAGTTTCACTGTTCTTGCAGACATGTCACTGACAATAACAGATTTATGGTAAATTATGATAATGAAATTGACGAATCCTAATCTTTTATCTTGATGTGAATAGCCTATAAAGCTGAGTGATTTTGCAGCGTCATCTGATGTCTAATTGGGAATGACTTCCTCCAGAGAGTATCGGAACGCTTGATGTGAAAAAACATACCAAACAGTAACACCGTAGGGTACACATTAGAAATGGGTGTTTTCGAGAGTATTAACGAGTTACAATTAGATTTGACCATAAAAATTACACCACAATCTGTTAATAAAACAAGGGCGAAAATAATTACGATCGCATATTATCAGAAAAACTATGTTATTCATTACAGAAATTTAAAACTATGTTTACAACATAAGCTGCTTTTAAAAATGATTAATCGCATTTTATTATTTAGGCAAGCTTTCTGGATGAAACTGTTGTTGTTGTTGCGGTCTTCAGTCCAGAGACTGGTTTGATGCAGCTCTCCATGCTACTCTATCCTGTGCAAGCTTCTTCATCTCCCAGTACCTACATCCTTCTGAATCTGTTTAGTGTATTCATCTCTTGGTCTCCCTCTACGATTTTTACCCTCCACGCTGCCCTCCATTACTAAATTGGTGATCCCTTGATGCCTCAGAATATGCCCTACCGACCTATCCCTTCTTCTAGTCAAGTTGTGCCACAAATTTCTCTTCTCTCCAATTCTATTCAATACCTCCTCGTTAGTTATGTGATCTACCCATCTACTCTTCAGCATTCTTCTGTAGCACCACATTTCGAAAGCTTCTATTCTCTTCTTGTCTAAACCATTTATCGTCCACGTTTCACTTCCATACATGGCTACACTCCATACAAATACTTTTTGAAACGACTTCGTGACACTTATATCTATACTCGATGTTAACAAATTTCTCTTCTTCAGAAACGCTTTCCTTGCCATTGCCAGACGACATTTTATATCCTCTCTTCTTCGACCATCATCAGTTATTTTGCTTCCCAAATAGAAAAACTCATTTACTACTTTAAGTGTCTCATTTCCTAATTCAATACCCTCAACATAACCCGATTAAATTTGACTACATTCCATTATCCTCGTTGTGCTTTTGTTGATGTTCATCTTATGTCCTCCTTTCAAGACACTGTCCATTCCGTTCAGCTGCTCTTCCAGGTCCTTTGCTGTCTCTGACAGAATTACAATGTCATCAGTGAACCTCAAAGTTTTTATTTCTTCTCCATGGATTTTAATTCCTACTCCGAATTTTTCTTTTGTTTCCTTTACTGCTTGCTCAATATACAGATTGAATAACATCGGGGATAGGCTACAACCCTGTCTCACTCCCTTCCCAATCACTGCTTCCCTTCCATGCCCCTCGACTCTTATAACTGCCATCTGGTTTCTGTACAAATTGTAAATAGCCTTTCGCTTCCTGTATTTTACCCCTGACACCTTCGGAATTTGAAAGAGAGTATTTCAGTCAACATTGTCAAAAGCTTCCACTAAGTCTACGAATGCTAGATACGTAGGTTTGCCATTCCTTAATCTATTTTCTAAGATAAATCGTAGGATCAGTACTGCCTCACGTGTTCCAACATTTTTACGGAATTCAAACTGATCTTCCCCGAGGTCGGCTTCTACCAGTTTTTCCATTCGTCTGTAAGGAATTCGTGTTAGAATTTTGCAACCATGGCTTATTAAACTGATAGTTCAGTAATTTTCACATCTGTCAACACCTGCTTTCTTTGAGATTGGAATTATTTTTTCTTCTTAAAGTCTGAGGGTGTTTCGCCTGTCTCATATATTTTGCTCACTAGATGGTAGTGCTTTGTTAGGCCTGGCTCTCCCAAGGCTGTCAGTAGTTGTAATGGAATGTTGTCTACTCCCGGGGCCTTGTTGCGACTTAGGTCTTTCAGTGATCTGTAGAACTCTTCACGCAGGATCATACTTCTCACTTCATCTTCATCTGCATCCTCTTCCATTTCCATAATATTGTCCTCAAATACATCACTCTTGTGTAGACCCTCTATATACTCCTTCCACCTTTCTGCTTTCCCTTCTTTGCTTAGAACTGGGTTCCCATCTGCGCTCTTGATATTCGTACAAGTAGTTCTCTTTTCTCCAAAGGTCTCTTTAATTTTCCTGTAGGCATTATCTATCTTACCCCTAGTGATATGCTCCTCTACATCCCTACATTTGTCCTCTAGCCATCTCTGCTTAGCCATTTTGAACTTCTTGTCGATCTCATTTTTTTGTATTCCTTTTTGCCTGCTTCATTTACTGCATTTTTGTATTTTCTCCTTTCATCTATTAAATTCAATATCTCTTCTGTTACTCAAGGATTTCTGTTAGCCCTCGTCTTTTTACCTACTTGATCCTCTGCTACCTTCACTATTTCATCTCTCAAAGCTATCCATTCTTCTTCTACTGTATTTCTTTCCCTCATTCTTGTCAATTGTTCCCTAATGCTCTCCATGAAGCTCTCTACAAGCTCTGGTTCTTTCAGTTGATCCAGGTCCCATCTCCTTAAATTCCCACCTTTTTGCAGTTTCTTCAGTTTTAATCTAGAGTTCATAACCAACAGATTGTGATCAGAGTCCACATCTGCCCCTGGAAATGTCTTACAGTTTAAAACCTGGTTCCTGAATCTCTGTCTTACCATTATATAATCTATCTGAGACCTTTCAGTATCTCCAGGCTTCTTCCATGTATGCAACCTACTTTTATGATTCTTGAACCAAGTGTTAGCTATGGTTAAGTTATGCTCTGTGCAAAATTCTACCAAGCGGCTTCCTCTTTCATTCCTTAGCCCCATTCCGTATTCACCTACTACGTTTCCTTCTCTTCCTTTTCCTACTATCGAGTTCCAGTCACCCATGACTATTAAATTTTCGTCTCCCTTCACTATCTGAATAATTTCTTTTATCTCATCATACATTTCATCAATATCTTCGTCATCTGCTGAGCTAGTTGGCATATAAACTTGTACTACTGTGGTAGGCGTGGGCTTGATATCTATCTTGGCCACAATCATGCGTTCACTATGCTGTTCGTGGTAGCTTACCCACATTCCTATTATCCTATTCATTATTAAACCTACTCCTGCATTACCCCTATTTTATTGTGTGTTTGTAACCCTGAGTTCGCCTGATCAGAAGTCTTGTTCCTCCTGCCATCGAACTTCACTAATTCCTACTATGTCTAACTTTAACCTATCCATTTCCCTTTTTAAATTTTCTAACCTACCTGGCCTATTAAAGGATCTGACATTCCACGCTCCGATCCATAGAACGCCAGTTTTCTTTCTCCTGATAACAACGTCCTCCTGAGTAGACCCCGTCCGGAGATCCGAATGGGGGATTATCTTACCTCCGGAATATTTAACCCAAGAGGACGTCATCATCAGTTAACCATACAGTAAAGCTGCATGCCCTTGGTAAAAATTACGGCTGTAGTTTCCCCTTGCTTTCAGCCGTGCGCAGTACCAGCACAGCAAGGCCGTTTTGGTTAATGTTACAAGGCCAGATCAGTCAATCATCCAGACTGTTGCCCCTGCAACTACTGAAAAGGCTGCTGCCCCTCTTCAGGAACCACACGTTTGTCTGCCCCTCCCATAGATACCTCTCCGTTGTGGTTGCACCTACGGTATGGCTATCTGTATCGCTGAGGCACGCAAGCCTCCCCACCAACGGCAAGGGGGATGAAACTATGCATTGAGATTGACACACAAAAATGCGTTAGTGTAAGCA
Source organism: Schistocerca piceifrons (assembly GCF_021461385.2). Classification (NCBI taxonomy): domain Eukaryota; kingdom Metazoa; phylum Arthropoda; class Insecta; order Orthoptera; family Acrididae; genus Schistocerca; species Schistocerca piceifrons. The sequence continues at coordinate 579,330,683 of NC_060149.1, forward strand.
ATGACTTCCAGAAGAACTTCCTCAAACTGATGAATAAGTGTATTTGGAAAGACCATGCAAAATGTACAAAAGATGTGCAAAACATGAGGGACATAAGATTAGTAACATCCTGGGGAGCAAGGTTGCGGCAGTTGCATTAACTGCCAAACTAAATTTTCAAAGTAGCGTTTCTTCTACGAAAATTTTGTTGCCCTTGAACTGATGAGGCATAATGTAGTCTTTCATACGACCACTGCAGGAAGAATGTCCATTTCGGTTATTTCCAAAACGCCTCTTCTCGACTTGCACTATGGACATTCAGTACATTAAACAAGTTTCTGGCGCGTCATGGAGAACTATGGTACAATACAGCTCTGAATATCTACGGTGATATCAGGAATGATATGCTTACAAGTTTCGATTCTTCGGGATTCCCAGCAAATAACAGGCACAATATTCAGCTGCTGAATAAAACGAAAGTTCGCTTGATGAAAGACAAAGTTAATGGTGACGTATCACGGAATTTGTTGGCCTACGAGTAAAAAAGTGTATGCTCTCGAGCCAGAGGCTGGGTGTACAATGCGCAGGGTGCTGGTAATAGCTTAAGCATTGATAATTACAGGCAATGTGTGCTGGATTTTGAAGTGCAAACGACTGCGCAGCACATGATGCAGTCTTAAGGGCGTCCTCTTATGGGACGTGAAAACGCACGCGGACGAGTAGCTGGTGACATCACAGCTTCGATTTGCACGTTCCACTACACTGCAAAGCGTGAACTGGATAATCTAACAAGACAGATTTTTACCTGGTCTAGAGAAACGTGGCCATGAGAGACGATATCGTTTTTATGTCACAAATAAAACCTACGAGGCGCCATACAGTATGGAGTTAAACTCTGTAATCGGTATTTCTTAATCGTATGGTACGTGGTATGAATGTAAGCCGTTTCAAAGCATCAGAAAATTGAGGATGTCTCGAGAAAGTATCCTTTAAGGCATGGCTTGTTATAATAACACGACTGGAAAATACATATCGGTAGTTACGCGCTTCCTGTATTTTATGCTTTTAGTGTTTTCATTTGTGTGTTATGAATTTATGAATACATACCGTTTCAATCCTATAGCACCATGAAGATCTATTAAAACCGTGTCGTTTTCACACAATTTGTTATAGTTAAATACGAAATAACGGCATGTGTAGATACAGCCTTTACACAGTGTAAACCGTATACGAAAGCGCAACTGCCATGTTGAAGCTGTCGCATGGTTGATAGCATCATGAGCTGCAGGGAGAAAAGTCGCAGGTACGCGTCCAGCTCCTTCCAAGTTTTCTTTTTCGTCTTTTGTTTTTTGGAAAGATTCTCCGTCTTTGTTATTAATTTAACAGAAGTAGTATCTGCAATAGTCGGTGTTATTTATTTTAAATAATGTATATGCAGCAATTCTTGTTGTATAGGCCAATAACTGGAATGTTTCCCCAGTGGCCAGAAATCTTAACGTGACTGTCATTCTATGTCAAAAAGTAAACACAGTTTACACACCGCAAGATTTTGCTGTCATGAAACATCGTGTAAAGTATATATACACCTATCTTTTGGTTTTAACGACTGCCTCCTGCCAGTACAAACATTTTTTCAATTATGGTCAGCAGCCACGAAAAAAATCTCCTCTTCCATTCAAATGAAATTACAAAACGAATCCCGATTTAAAATATATGTGATGAAGAACATTACCTCAGAGTGATAGCAGTCAATACAACATCGAGAATATGGATGTTATGTATACGCAAACTGGCATTGGACTGTATACCTTAACTACACTCCTGGAAATTGAAATAAGAACACCGTGAATTCATTGTTCCAGGAAGGGGAAACTTTATTGACACATTCCTGGGGTCAGATACATCACATGATCACACTGACAGAACCACAGGCACATAGACACAGGCAACAGAGCATGCACAATGTCGGCACTAGTACAGTGTATATTCACCTTTCGCAGCAATGCAGGCTGCTATTCTCCCATGGAGACGATCGTAGAGATGCTGGATGTAGTCCTGTGGAACGGCTTGCCATGCCATTTCCACCTGGCGCCTCAGTTGGACCAGCGTTCGCGCTGGACGTGCAGACCGCGTGAGACGACGCTTCATCCAGTCCCAAACATGCTCAATGGGGGACAGATCCGGAGATCTTGCTGGCCAGGTTAGTTGACTTACACCTTCTAGAGCACGTTGGGTGGCACGGGTTACATGCGGACGTGCATTGTCCTGTTGGAACAGCAAGTTCCCTTGCCGGTCTGGGAATGGTAGAACGATGGGTTCGATGACGGTTTGGATGTACCGTGCACTATTCAGTGTCCCCTCGACGATCACCAGTGGTGTACGGCCAGTGTAGGAGATCGCTCCCCACACCATGATGTCGGGTGTTGGCCCTGTGTGCCTCGGTCGTATGCAGTCCTGATTGTGGCGCTCACCTGCACGGTGCCAAACACGCATACGACCATCATTGGCACCAAGGCAGAAGCGACTCTCATCGCTGAAGACGACACGTCTCCATTCGTCCCTCCATTCACGCCTGTCGCGACACCACTGGAGGCGGGCTGCACGATGTTGGGGCGTGAGCGGAAGACGGCCTAACGGTGTGCGGGACCGTAGCCCAGCTTCATGGAGACGGTTGCGAATGGTCCTCGCCGATACCCCAGGAGCAACAGTGTCCCTAATTTGCTGGGAAGTGGCGGTGCGGTCCCCTACGGCACTGCGTAGGATCCTACGGTCTTGGCGTGCATCCGTGCGTCGCTGCGGTCCGGTCCCAGGTCGACGGGCACGTGCACCTTCCGCCGACCACTGGCGATAATATCGATGTACTGTGGAGACCTCACGCCCCACGTGTTGAGCAATTCGGCGGTACGTCCACCCGGCCTCCCGCATGCCCACTATACGCCCTCGCTCAAAGTCCGTCAACTGCACATACGGTTCACGTCCACGCTGTCGCGGCATGCTACCAGTGTTAAAGACTGCGATGGAGCTCCGTATGCCACGGCAAACTGGCTGACACTGACGGCGGCGGTGCACAAATGCTGCGCTGCTAGCGCCATTCGACGGCCAACACCGCGGTTCCTGGTGTGTCCGCTGTGCCGTGCGTGTGATCATTGCTTGTACAGCCCTCTCGCAGTGTCCGGAGCAAGTATGGTGGGTCTGACACACCAGTGTCAATGTGTTCTTTTATCCATTTCCAGGAGTGTATATTCAATTTAAAACCAAATATGAGAGGGAGGTCTGACTGAATGTGTATATTAGATCGTTGTACGGCATTGTGTTTGTACAGCATTATGTAGTGTTTCTCTACCAGCAATTCGCTGTTTGAGCCATCGAAGAGTCCAGAAACTTTTTCGCGATTTTCTCTGGTTTCCTTCGACTTTCGCTAAGAGAGTTAAAGTATTTCTTTTACGCACATCTATTTCTGTAAAGAAACTGTGTGGTTTACTCACCAGATACGACCAGGAACTGCTGCTGGCGAGCACTGTGATTACAGACAAATAACTGTGAGGAAAAGGTTCCATGAGATGCAGCAGATCAGCAGATCGTTTCAGAGCGTGCAGCAACCACGTCAGACGCCACATACAGAATGCTTTGTGAAGACAAACATGACCCATGTGAGGACGGCGCAAGCTGCATGTTGTTTCTACTATTAGACGACATAAAATTGTTTGATTTGCGCAAGACGATAAACATTTCATACATCCCGATAAGATAAACATGGTGGCTTGGTGTCACTACTCCTTGAAATAAGATGATTGATTTTTTTTTTTTTTTTTTTTTTTGTAAATTATGATTTGAGGTCACTATCACATTTGTGACTGATGAGTGATTTAACATAATTATTGCCCATGTTCTCATTATCTTGATGTATACTTTTGAATGGAAGACCATGTTATCTGCTCAGATAGTGAATGTTTAAAGACAGCTAATATAAAAATATTATTGCACGTAAAAGTATTACTTGCAAAAGCATTGTATGAAAAGAAAATTTATAATAAATTTTACGTCTAGAGCATAATTTGTTTGAGTTTTTTTCTTTTCCCATTTCTTCTGTAACATCTTACAAAGAGAAAGATGCAATTTACTCATGATTAAGCATGACAGTATTTGGCATAAATATTACATGTGAAAATTAGTAAAGTGTAAAGGCAATGAAATTTCCTGATGAGGTTACAGTGTTTGACTACATTGTGATTGGCTGGAAAAGGGAATATGGGAAAAGGAGTGTGGCTCACCTTTTTTGAATTCTCTCTCTAACATAGCTGGTTTAGCTCGAACACATTGCGCTTTGTTTGGTTGTTTCACTTTAATATGATGCTTTGATTGGATGGAGGGTTGGGATGACGAGGAAGTGAAGAGGAGGGGGAAGAGGATGTAGTGGGGAAGGGCAGGGGAGGGGAGATGGTATGGCTTGTCATGTGACAGATAAGGGTCCCTGGCTTGTGACATCATATATTCGAGATCATTGTCCCTGTCCTTGTATGTGGGCAACACAATAGGCAGAGGTCAAACATCTGACTATCAGCACTTCCAGTGATATATTTACGAGGACCCTTGACCCACGTAAATAACACTCCTCTTGTTGTGGCTGACTGCAGTATGGTTGTCACCAAGGTAGAGTTTGCTTAAACGCTTTTTGGGAAAGGCAAACCAGGATGTGTTGTCATTTATAATTGAATTAGTGGCAACAGCAAAGAAAGGTTCTGGACTGACGAACAGTTATTACGAATGACTAAGTTGCGCTTGACAGGGGATGCAAGAGCATTTGTTAGGCACCCTTAAGGGTTCAGAAATTTGCTTACATTCGAGCAGCTAAGAGAAAGTCTGTTGCAGTGTTATAAATAACAGAATAGCACAAGATTCTTTTGAGAGCAGTTGTGTGGGGTGTCTCAGAGGCAGAACGAGTTGGTGGAAAGTTTGGTTGATAGACTCAGGAAAATCAATGCAAATACGTATGAGCTAAGGGACAGTGGCGAATCGAATAAGGTTATTCTTCGAGAGCCAGAGCATGGGGCATTGGATGCTTTCCTAAGGGGGCTGCCACTCGATGTGTCAAGGTAAGTAGAGGTAAGAACCCCAATGGATTTGGTCACCACTGTTAGCATACCTTAAGAGTTCAAGGATATAGATAGAGCCTCTCTCTGGAGATAAGATGTATGTGTTCGGGACAATATGGAAAGTGTGGTGTGGTTGGGCTGTAGGAACAAAATATGAAATGGGCAGGGGCAAAACAGTCAACTGTGAATCGTCAGTGGGAAATCACAATCTGCCAGATGGCATTTCCGTTTAATGTCAATCCTGCGAAAACGTATGGAGTGGCAGGGTGATGCTTATTAGTCGTTGTGAATGGTAAGAAACTTAGAGTTCTATTGAATACAGGGACACATGTGTCACTGACATGTCTGGACACTAGGGTCAGAACCACTTCAACCCATCATGTTACAAGTTAGGTGGGGTAGGCAATAGTGACATAGAATTCCTGTAGTCAGTGTGGTTGCGTTTTCAGGTTGAGGTGGAACGGTTCTGTTTGAATGTGGAAGTTGCGTCTCTTATAGTTGAAAGGTACTATGCAGCGGTTGGATTTTCTGATTAGTCATCAGTCTAAAATTCATCTTCTGTGACACATGGTGAAACTTATGTAAACTTTGTTCCAGCTAGGGGGAACTGTCACCAGTGATAAACAGCTGCAATGTTCATCTGTCGTGAAGGACAAACCAACGAAAAAGCAGCCAAAATCAAGAAGACTCAATTCACTTGTTAAGAGTCTCAAGGCACTGGGAAAATGCTTTCGGTGATGATGGAAACGGAACTATCAGTTAGCATGTCGTGTTTAGTAGAACCACTAGAGGAGAATAAGGTGTTGGATACATCACAATTTTTGTATGTAGAAGTGTCAAATGCAAACAGGAAGTGAATGGTGAGAGAATGGTTGCCTTCAATTTTGGCGACGATAAAGTAAATTTGGCCAAAGGGCTGTTAGTAGCTGATCTTAACATTCTAGACAAAGACGGTCTATACTGGTCAAGTGTGGACTGTAGCCATAACGAATCCGCCAGAACAGCTGCATTACAAGCAAAAGTAGGGCATTTGAGGGGAACAGATGGGGTAGCTGTGGAGAACTTGTTGTTAGAATTCGAGGACATGTTTAATATCTGTGGCTCTTTGCTGGCAACACAAATAACACAACACTGGTTTCTGACTAGGGAACAGTACCAGTGTCTGAAAACCATATAGGATACTCAATCAACTACAACCAATTTTGGAGGAATACCTCACCAGCAATTGAACGATGATATAATAGAGGAAAGTACTAGTCCCTGGGCAACACATGTCATCATTATGTCTAAGAAATCTTGAGATGGTAGGGGAAAGCATAAATTCTGTTGCAACTATTCATACTGAAATAAAAGAACAGTAATAGGTTAATTTTCAGTACCTAATATTAGAGATACTCTGGATAGCTTAGAGCAGTTTCAGTACTCCTCCACATTAGATCTAAGGAGTGGTTACATCATTTGGAAGTGTTGCCAGAGGACCGACCAAAAATCGCATTTTCAGTCCCTTGGGGACATTACTAGGGTTGATGAATACCATATGGTTTAAAAATGCACCTGCCACATCTGAGTGGTTTCTGGGTGGAGTGGAAAGTACTTTACAGCTGTGGCAGTGCATGGTGTACCTTGACAATATCATCATGTTTTCAAAGCACATGGAGGAGACTGTGCAATGGTTAAGAGAAGGTCTTAGGAGATTACAATCCATGTGTCTCACTTTGAGTTTTGATAAGTGTCATTTTGCCTTTGAGAATGTAAATTACTTGGGACATATGATTAATCAGGAAAGGATGAATACAGAGCCTAGGTTGCTACAAGCAGTGAGGAACTTTCTGATACCAAGACGAGAAAGGAATTAAATTATTTTTAGGATTAGCAAATTATAGAAAATTAGGGAAGGAATATGTGGATACTGCATGAATACTTATGCGTCTGTTAAGAAAGGGTATGAAATTCCATTGGGCAGAAAAATCTCAAGCTGCAAGTTAAAAGAACCATTAAAACAAACCCTGTATTGATGTATCAGTATTACGAGAACAAGTGTATCACGCTATGTGATGTTTCCAACTAGGTGATGTGGTGTGCTCCGAGCCAAGTGGTGCAGGGCAAGGAGTATTCAGTGGTGCACACTTCACAACAGCTAAATAAAGCCAAAACGAATTACTCTACAATGGAGAAAGAGGTGTTGGGATTGATATATAGTGTCACTCATTACAGATGTTATCTGTATAGCAAAAAGCTATAAATTCTCAATGGATCATGCAGCACTGATGGGGCTGTTGGGGTTAAAGTATTCTTCCAGAAGAGCCAAAAAGTGGTCATTGAAACTGACTGAGGCTGACTTCGAAGTGAGTCGTAAACTAGTAAGAAACATGGTAACGCAAACAGGCATAGCAGGAGTGTTGGGATGATGTGGACATTAGGTTACAGGTTTGTGGAGAGGCAGAAATCAAAAGCTGCTAATGCAGACTGCCAGCTGTTCACAGCACAAGCATAGTTCATTGTGCATGACGTGTTGTTACATAGATCAACTGAGGTGGGGACACACATCGTAGTGCCTGCTGAGCTTAAAGAGGAGGTCTTAAACGAAGTGAATGATCATGTGTTATCTCTACATGAAAGATATAGGGCGACCGATCAGAGATTGGTGAAACATTATGGGTGCAGAACGAAGAAAAAGAACATAGACATGTAAGGAACTGTGTACTATGTGTGCAATGCGTCCATCTACGACCGATGTTGCTGGAGGCATCCAAACCATTTGAGATGACTGGGATCTTATATCCGGACCCTAACTACTTTCTAACTATTATTGATCATTTCTCATGACACACTACAGTGATCACCAGCAGACAACTACAGTGGCATGGAAATGGTAAATAGCTGGTTGTAGAAGTTTGGTGTCTGTGAGATGATGATCATGGATGAACATACCAGTTTCATATCATATTTTATAAAGCAATTGTGTAGCTGTTTCGGGTACGAAAACTAGCGATATGCTCATTGCATCCACAAACTAACGGGAGAACTGAACACTTATGCCATACTACTGGTAAAATGTTGAGCTGTTATGTCAGTTGTCACCATAATGAGTGGAACGTTTACTTACATATATAATGGAAGCATATAATTAAAAAATGAACGTCGGCACTAGTCTTCCTCAGTATGAGGTAGTATAATTGCAGGAAGATGCCTTTGCACTTTGATACAGTCCAATCGAAAATCTACATAAATGGAGAACTGGTAAAGAACTTCACAAGAACGTTGAAAGATGTATGAAAATGTGTACAAAAGACGAACAGCACGGCCATAGAGCGACAAGAGTGCTAGGAAAACATGCTGGTAATCAGGGCATTCCAGGTGCTTTGCCACAAGTTTCGGTACCAGTCAGTAAGGAAAAGGAGAAGAAGAAGAGGAGGGGTGGAGACCACGATGGACTTGCGTGAGCCACAAGTGAAATACGATATGTATTAGGGTCACAGAAGTAAAGGAGAGAGTACGAGATTCTATTGTGAGCATGTTCTGTGTGTAAGATTTTTTTTTTGTAACACTAGATAGAATGCTTTGTTGGGATGTGGATAGGAAAGATTGTTAACACTAGCACCTCATTCATGTAGTGTGTGCTCAGAGTATTATATAGTCGATGTAGGGCGTTTAAGGGTCTGGTGTTTATATATTTATTTATGTTTTTTTCCTGTGCGAACACATTATGAATGTTGTGTCTTGTTCAATTGGCTCTGAGCACTATGGGACTTAACATCTATGGTCATCAGTCCCCTAGAACTTAGAACTACTTAAACCTAACTAACCTAAGGACATCACACAACACCCAGTCATCACGAGGCAGAGAAAATCCCTGACCCCGCCGGGAATCGAACCCGGGAACCCGGGAGCGGGAAGCGAGAACGCTATCGCACGACCACGAGCTGCGGACATTGTGTCTTGTGGGAGGGGGAAGGACAGTGATTGCATCTTCCTTTTCCCAGATTGCGACAACACCAGAGATGACCATGAGAGCATTCATTACGAACAGTTTTTTCTGTTGGCATTTAATTTTATGTGTGTGTCGGGTATGTTTAATGGAGTGCGTTGTAGATCCTTTGGGTGCTCTGAGTGATTTTATAGGGTGCTATAGCGTACTGGTGATGTTGCAGAAGATTGATGGTGTGGTGCCTGTAATCGATTTCAGTCTGATGATTCCTAGGGAATTTATACAATTATGGCATGCTGGGGATTTTCTAGTGGTTACGTGGATTAACATGAATCGACGTTAACAATTGTAATATGTAATTCTTCATGCTTTCCCGGCGACGGAACACACGACGCGGCGTGGACCGATTAGGGAGCGCCCAGCACGAAACAGAAGTGGAAATTATAGTAATAGTCAGGAGATAGAGTACCCAACATCTCAGACCAGGTCTGACACACCTCAGATGATAACCACATCCGGACGGCCAGAACGGGCGCCGACGGCAGTCAGAACATCTGCGACTGGAGGGGTCCATTGAAGCTGAGTCTGGCGGGCGCGGACCACAGATGGAACACTCGACCCGGCGCGGACCGATTAGGGAACGCCCAGCTCCTCCCAGGCATAAATACTGGACTCGATCGAGCCAAGGACCAGTCTCAGGTAGCACCTGAAGAAGACAGCGAGGCACGCTGTTGAAATATCGTGCGAGAACGACGCGAACATCCGGCTGGATTCCCGAATATCCAAGATGACAATTGTAATATGTTTTCTCTTTTTTGTGGGAAATACTGTTACTTTTCTTGGTCAGTGTACTTAATATAATGTTCATTTTGTTATAAGTAATTGGGGTATGGCAATATCTTGACGTGGAAGGATCTGGGAACGGTTTATGGGTAATACCTAGCACGAGCGGTCGAGACCAACAGTATTGTATGTGGTGTTCGGTTATTTCTAGACAAATAGGGGGGACCGACGAGCACTGGATCAATTCAATGTATGATTCTGAGGTGATTCCTGCAAATTGCTACAACCTTTGAAGGCCTAGGGACGCGATAAGGTTAGAGCTGCACGGCTGTGGATAGGTGATTAATGGTACAACTTGCCACATTACAAGGTTAACTTTTCATTTTGCAGCTACCGTTAATGGGATCGCCACTATGAATGTGACAAAGCCTTCGTTTTACTGGCCACACAGAGCACTGGGAGAACCTCTGGCCCAGAACTTGACCTGCCTCAACAATACCCTGCGACTTGATCTTGTCCGCTACCTAGACAACCTTACAACTAGACGAGAGGGATGCAGTTTTGCAGAACAGTTGCTTCAACAAGTGCAAGAATATCGGGATAACCAGCTTCGCTCAGTCGTAACCATGACCATAATCATAACAATATCCAGCCCCTTGGTGGCTCTGGCTCTGCACTGTACAACGTTCGTCTGTATTAAGCGAAGAGCCGCCAGCTCACGTGAACCCTCACTACATCAACTGCCCATGGGCTGAATTACCCGTATCCAGTAAATAACAGTGAACAGATATTTGGTTAAGATGCTGTTTTGACAGACATAAGGAATTTACTGAATGACTCTGTTTATTGTTAAGTAGCTATTAGGGGATGAGTCGAGATTAAAGAATCTAGTAATAATACTGCCCTAGATTTAAGTGGTCATTCAGTGAAGTCAATGGTCGAATGTAAACAGGAGAGAAGACATTAGCCTGATCATGGAACTGCTATTTAGGTTAAGTAGGCAGCCAATCGACCTTGTGGTTTAAGACTCTTGTATGGGAAAAGCTGAATATACTGTACACAATTATCAATGTATAGAACGTATGTCGAGCCTTGGGAGAGTTGTAATAAGCTGAGATCTGGCAGCTGGACCTACCGAAGAGGTGTGTAGTGCCACCGCTATTTTTTGGCGCTAGTGAATAAAATAATGATGCTGCCACGGCTAATGCAAGGGGCCACGGAAGCAGGCCAGACCATAGCCGGCCAAGCACAGTTTCATCAGGGACAACCCGCTGATATGACAGACATCACACAGCAAAAAGACAGAGCCACTGCAGCACAGTGACACGGTTACTTCATGCCCGAGCTGTAGGCTCTGTTAGGTGTTCATAACGTGAATCGATGCGGTGTACGAGTTGACATTACTGCACAACCTGCAGCATGGGACTTGGCCCCACTAACTGCTGGCTTAGTTATTGCTTTGAATCCGATCACGAGACTTAGCATCTACGAGTCTACTTCCAGTCACTGCCAGCCTCCTATCATGAAGGGCTAGTGTTCGAGACTGGGACGATGCAGCCGCCCAACCACCTTCATCTGTGCGGGGATACTGTTGCATTCTGCCACCGTAAAGACTACATTACGTAGCCTAATATAGCTTTAGTTTTATTCACGTGTGAGTGCTGGTGAAGAAGAACATGGGATTGACGCCCACGATTTTCAAACACCTGTATGCTGGATACAGTTAAAAAAAAGGACGTTTTTTCGTTTGAGGTTTTTTGTTCAGAATCATCAATACTATCGCCCCTCAAAGCATGTACCCTTCTTCCTGACCCTCACTGTATTTCCGCCGCAGACATGAGATGACCGTATGGCACTGATGACCGGGAGTCCCCACCTAGGTAGGGCCCCCCTCCGAGTTGCAAGCGGAGAAAATCTCCGACCCACCTGGGAAACGAACCCAGATCCGCTGCGTAGCTCTCACGCTAACTGCTCAGCTAAGGGTGCGACAGAGTTGCCCGTGTCATCGCAGGATCGCAGGCCGCCTGATTATCTAAGCACCTCCACACCCACTGTCTTCAACACACGCTTTAGAGGGCGTAGCTACTACAGAGCGTCATTACGATCGTTTTAGAGTGTTCACTAATAAAACGTATGTTCAATCAATGATGTTTCCGTGAAAACATGTCAGCCTGCGACCAGAAACCACTCACCGAGCCACTGCTATGCTGCCCAGGTGTTGAACAGCCGGCTCCTGGCGCTATCAACTCAGTTCCAACACCGACCGTAGTGGCCACCATTACACAACATATTTTTACACCCAAGTCACAGAAATCTGCCGGTGTCAGCTGAGAATTACTTATTCCTCGTGTGTCTGTCCGGTGGGTCTTGTGACAACGTTAGTGTTTCAAACCATACAAAACTTAATTGCTAGAAGACCTTCATAATGATTAAAGACCGACTACATGTAGGGTTTTGAGTATTCATAATGAACGTGGAGATGTAAGATAACAACTTCCTTCCATGTTGAGCGTGCAGTGATGAAGCTACATTCAATTTAAGTGGAAAAGTGAACCTCAACAACGTAATAATACACATCATAGTCGAGCAGGGGACGGTATATCCAAAGTCTTACGTGTTTTGCACCGTTTTCCGTGGAAAGAGTTACGAAACGTTCTTTTTTGCGAAAAGGTGGTCGCAGTTGTCACATACCTGGATATACTCGAATTAGATTTTGACAAAATGTTGAAAATTTCGTTCCTCAGTGGAACGGAGCACCATCGCACTGGTACCTGCACTTATTATCAGTACGTTGCCTCAACAGTAGATCGATCATAAGGGGCGGACGGATCTCACACAGTCTCAAGGCAGGTGATATTTTCTTATGTGGCTTTGTGAAAGACTCCATCTATGTGCCTCTCCTTCCAACAACTTTGGGTTAACTACAACACCACATAGCAACAGTAGTGAATGCAAAAAGATGGTTCAAATGGCTCTGAGCACTATGCGACTTAACTTCTGAGGTCATCAGTCGCCTAGAACTTAGAACTAATTAAACCTAACTAACCTAAGGACATCACAAACATCCATGCCCGAGGCAGGATTCGAACCTGTGACCGTAGCGGTCGCTCGGTTCCAGACTGCAGCGCCTAGAACCGCACGGCCACTCCGGCCGGCTAGTGAACGCAGATTCCAGATACAGCAACATCTACATCACTGCGCTGCAATTCACACTTAAGTACCCGGGAGAGGGTTCTTCAAACCACCTGTAGTTTATTCCTCTAGCGTTCCACTCTCTAACAACACGTGGGACAAATGAGCTCCTAAATCCTTCTGAGCGAGATCTCTCCGATTTCTCCTATTTTATTACGACAATCATTTCTCCCTGTGTAGGCTGGTGACAATAAAATATTTTCATATTGAAAGGAGAAAGTTGGTGATCGAAATTTCGTGAAAAGACCTCACGGCAACGAAAAACGCATTTGTTTTAATGATTGTCACCCCAACTCACTTACCATACCCGTGACACTGATTCCCTGATTTCGCAATAGTAGAAAACTAGCTGCCCTCCTTTGGAGTTTTTCGATGCTTTCCGTCAATCCTATCTGGTAAGGATCCCATACAGTATAGCAGTATTCTAGCAGAGAAGAAACAAGCGTAGTGTAGGCAGTCTTCTTAGTAGACTTGTTGTATCTTCTAGTTGTTCTGCCAATAAAACGCAGTCTTTGGTTTGCCATCCCCACAACAGTATCTACGTGATCGCTCCAAATTAAGTTGTTTGTAATTGTAATTCCTAGGTATTTAGCCGAATTGATAGCATTTAAATTTGTGTGATTTATAACCGGAATTAAACGAATTTCTTTTAGTACGCATGTGGATGACTCACACTTCTCATTTCAAGAATAACCAAAGTTGTAAATTTCACTTCTATTTATTTGAGGACTAGTTTCGGATCGGGACTGTCGTTTCAAGAAATACACACCAAATATTCAAAATGATATTTCCCAAAATGTAGGAGCCATGTGAAGATAACTGACATACGTATAACGAACGCAAATGAGCAGTTACAGATAACTGACAGTGTATTTCTTCTGCTGCGGTAAGGAAACCTCGGGAAAGTGGCGCCTGTAAGGATATAGTAAATATCTTCTTTATTTATTAAAATGTTCTTCAGTCATCAAAAATACAACACTTAATACAATAACAGGTAAAAAAGTCAACAATTAAATGAATAGATTTAAAATTTTTACGAAAAACTGTAAAATACTTAAGATCAATTAACTGTAAAGTACAGTATGACAAAGCTGTATGCCATGATGGTACATAAAATCATTAAATGTGAACCACAACATTAGTATTAAAATACAAATCACAGTAAATTTAAAAATATTCAGCACTTCCAATCCTTTACAAGCGTAAAAACTTTACCTCAACAAACCTTACAGAATTATATAAAGATGACAATATTTTTTGACATTTCCCAGGCAAAAACAGACAATAAACTGCAAATTTGTCTTTCACAAACCACCAAAAACCAGTGCCCCTAACAGCACTAAAATCACACGTATCCGTTTAATCAAACAAGAAAGTGATATCAAATAAGCAATGTATATCAACGTTTACAGTTAAATAGTACTGGCTATCCTTGAGGAAGGCACTGCATAACTACACTTGCAGGCATATGTGGGTGGGGGTGAGGTTGGAAGAGGTGGAGGAAGGGGGAGAGTGATAAGGGTGGGGGAGGATGGATGGCATGGGAAAAGGTGGGGGAATCATGAAGATGAAGGAGCCCAGAACATGGGTTTTGAGGGAAAACATGACAAGAATGTAAATAATTTATAATGAATAGTAGCAAATTAAACTTCTTAAAATTGGATAACAAACGGCAATTTACCATTTTTACAATCAAATAAGTAAGAACTACTATAGAGTAACGGAGTCAACAGAGAAACGACACTTATATATAACTGAAGAATACTCCTACAGATGATGCTAACAAAGAAGAACCAAACAATTTTTAAAATAATGTAATGGTGCGTATCACATGATCAACTAGTAAAACGGGCTTCATGATCTACCATATACGTCGTAAAACGTATGCGACGTAAAGTTACAACAACCTTCTTATCCAATCAGCAGCAAGTAGTAGGCACCACAGACAACAGTCCACACTGAAATCAAAAGTTATATTCCTCAGCATATCAGCAATGGAACACAGTATTGAAGGAGAGCATATGACAAACCAATGGTAATTGGTTGAAATGGCTCTGAGCACTATGGGACTTAACACCTGTGGTCATCAGTCCCCTAGAACTTAGAACTACTTAAACCTAACTAACCTAAGGACATCACACACATCCATGCCCGAGGCAGGATTCGAACCTGCGACCGCAGCGGTCGTGCGGTTCCAGACTGAAGCCCTTAGAACCGCTCGGTCACACCGGCCGGCAATGGTAATTGCATGAACTGAAATAAGACAGTAAAATTTGCAATACGGCAATTTATTTTTATAAAATGGAGAAACAGAAAGTGGAAGGAGCAAGGAGGGGCAAAACGCAAAGGTAGGAAGGGTGAGGGTGATAGCGGGCATGCGGGAGCTTGTAGTCGAGGGAGTGGCCGAACGACAATGGGGTTGATGGAAGGGGAAGAAAGTATGAGTTAGACATCATTTTGGAACAAGACAAAGAAAGGACTAAACCAAAAATCAACCTGTTCGTTCAAAACTTATTTTGCTCTTAAAAATATCAAGTTCCCCCAAAATGTCCTACTGCATACCTTTCGATGTACAATGCAAAACCTTTAGTGTGTTATCTGTATTACCAACCTGATGACTATCCTATATCAAATGCTGTCCAAACGCGGTACTATTACAAGAATCCACATGTTCTTTAAAACAGGTGAGAAAACTTGTTTCCGTTTGTACAATATGAAATGATTCGCACGATCCGCATTGCAATTTATATACGCCTGATGAATTATATTTACCATCCCCCTGACCCCCTTCCCGATTGCTAAACCTATGTTTCAGCTTATATCTTAGTTGCATACTCGTCCGGAATCCTACCATAAATAGTTTTGGCAAGGAGTGGGTGAACTTTCCAGAGATTGGTCCCCTATACTGCAACGTTAGGTATTCTTTTATATACTCTGCCCCTGGTGGTTTCATCTGCTTACGCTTCCTGTACAATCTGGAAACCAGCGATTGCTTATAGCCATTAGCCACCGCAACCTGCTTCAAATTTCGTCCTTATTTAGAGGTAAATACAACAGCCGTGCGACCTTGTGTCTAATGGAATGATTGGAATCATTGCCTATAATAGCGTCGGACTATGTTGGCTTCTGGAAAATTGAGAAGCTGAGGTTCTCATCACTTCTCGTAATAAGTAACTCCAGAAAACTCAGTTTGCAATCCACTTCTAATTTCCACGTATAAAGAATATTCGGATGCTGCTCACAGAATAAATTGAAAGTCGACTCAAACTTATCATAAGTGTCCTTCATAATCGTGAAAACATCAACATACTCTCTACAAAAAAAGTCATCAGAAATATCTTGATTCAGACTGAAAATTCTACTCTCTGTATTATTAACAAAAATGTCAGGAGTAAGCCTGAGAGACAGTTGCCCATAGCAAGGCTGTCTGGCTGTTGGCAGGCCTTATTATCAAGTACAAAATAATTATAAGATACACTGACCTGGAGGAGATTAAGAATCCCAATTAGCTCCCCGCTGCTCATAGTACTATGCAAAATGTTATTCTTGATACGAGAAAGGATTTCTTCGATTGGAATATTGGTGTACAAATTCACAATATCAAAAGAAGCCATTAGCATATCAGCTGACGTTTTAAGTTTCTGCCATTCAGTCACGAAAATAGCACTACTTAGTAGACTACAGTTACTGAGGAACTTATACAATTTGTCAAGAGGGCTAAATGAAGGACCTCTGCTATTTATTATTTCCCGCACTCTTTTTTCGGCTTTATGTAACTTCATCTGTGTGGTAAGAACAGACAAATTTGGATTCATACAGATCAGGCCCCTTTTTGCCCCTGGTGCCATCAAGAACTGCAAACCATCAATTGTGTTTTTTAAAGTTACATTCACAAACTTTGTTGGATCTGTATCAGTCTACCTCATACCACAATTTGTAAAAAAAAAAAATTTAAAAATCAGGACCTTTTCCCTGTACATTACCTTTGCCTGATAGGACGATAACCTATTTTCTTTATTGGCTTTTATAATAAAAGCATTCTTTGTGTTTAATTTCCGACTGATGCCCTCCAAAAGTCGTTGTTCACTATGCCTAGCTCTATTGTCCTCGCGCTGAGACGCTCATTAGCTAACAGTTTTTGTGTTTTAACAGCAGCTAACGTCTCCTCAAGACAGTAAATTTGCCATACGTGCATGCTTCCTTGACTTCAGAGATCAAATTTGCAACATCACTCTAACATTCCGAGGCGAACTGAATAACCTGGCCCCTTGCTAAGAAGTAATATTTTCTCATCCGTAAACTGGATATTAATCAAATTAACAATCAGTTCTGCAAAAGTATTTGATTTGGGAACAGCACAATTTACAGCCCTATTCTGACCCAGTCGCCAAATCTTATAACTCTGTATGCTTCCTATTTGGCTCCACTTTTCACTATCATATGCATCAACTCGTTCCTAACGAAGTGGAATTGTAGATACCAATCTCAAATGCAAAAAGTAATGATCTTTATTAAGTTTGTCTTTTTATATCATGGGCCATCCTAATCTCATTCCTGACCCACATGGCTTCCGCCTTCCTTTTTACCGTCACTGTACTTCTTTACTTGTTGTTAATAATCACCTTTGCATATTTCGGATCAACACCATTCTATAGACATCTTCGATTAAACTGTCTCTTCGCACAAGTCCTTGCTAACTTCAACGTTTTGTCCACATAGGTATATGCATCCCTTGATGCCTGACGTGACAGAAATTTAGAAACTTTCAGCATGCTGGAGTAATTGCAACTTGTGTTGACCAGTATAGTGGAGAAACGGCCAAAGTTGCAAATTTCACTTTTATTCATTTGATAACTAGTTCCGGGAGAGGACCCATTTTCAAATCATCCTACAGGACAGAGAACCAAAATTACCATCATGTACAATACAGCTGTTAACAAATTATTATGGGCATACCAAAAATATAGAACGCATCGTTTGAAGAAGTACGTACCAGATAGCCAAAATGGTGTTCCCAGAATATAAGAACCATATGAGAGTAAGAAATACATATGTACAACAAAGTGCAAATGAGTAGTTACAGTGCACTCAGATAACAGACAATCTACTCCTCCCGCTGCCGTAAGGAAACCTCGGAAAGGGGTGTTCCATCAGGATATAGGAAGATAGTGAATGTAAAAAAATACCTACACATTTTTTGAAGTACATTCATATACCCAATAAATCGATGTTAGCATTTTTTGATGTAACGAACCTCTATACAAACATTGCAATTGGAGAGTGTCTTGAAATAATAAAGGGTAATTAATAAAATCATAGTAAGTTATTACAATGAAATTAATACCCCTATCTGCATACAGGGGTTGATATAAGTCTACGGGGACAGTTGAAATGTGTGCCCCGACCGGGACTCGAACCTGGGATTCCTGCTCACATGGCAGACGCTCTATTCATCTTTTTTTTCATTTTGTTCGTTGTTGATCGTTGTATTCGGTCGTTGCGGATGTCACTTGACGTCCGTTCAAGTTCGTTGTTGATCCTTTCACTCAGTTTTTTTTTTATTACAGAGGCCAACCAGCTCTCTGACCGAACACGCTGAGCTACCGTGCCGGCGTCCATCTGAGCCACCGAGAACACAGAGGATAGTGCGACTGCAGGGACTTACCTCTGCCACGCCTCTGTCCCGCACTATATTCATAGTGCCCCTGCCCATTATACTCATTACTCGCGGCTTTCTGCCGATTCCCGTAAGAGTTCGGGCAATGTTTGTGCATGCGCACAGAAGAAGATGGTCAAGATGGCATCTGTTCTTTCGGACATGTCCGAAAGAACGGATATCATCTTCATACATATCATAGTAAGTTAAGTCATGGAGAAATCGTTGAGCTATTGAGTTGGTGCAATTATCATTGTCTTACAATTATTTCCAATTCAATAATAAATTTTACCACAAAAATGAAGGATTGGCCATGGGTAACAGCCTGGTTGCAACCATGGCAGATATTTTTATCTGCAACTTAGAAAATAGGTATTTTCGTCGGAATAGTAACCTCAAAGAAAAAACGATATACCGTAAACGTTACTTAGATGACATTATCGTCCTTATAAATGGAAGTGATGTAGAGGTTCAGAATTATATAACAACTTTGAATAGAACGATAGGAAAATACAGTTTACATTAGAAATGGAAACGCCATAAATTATTTGCACATCACCATTAGGAAACAGAATGGTAGGCAAGCCTTCAGCGTATTTCGGAAACCGACGAACACTGATATGATTATTAACACTTCTTCATGTCATCCATTGCGTTATAAGACGGCTTATTACAATATAATGTTATATAGAATGTTAAGGTTACCTGTGGATCCCAAAAGTATAGAACAGGAATTGGCAACACTAAAATATATTGCTGTAGCTAATGGCAGTTCTCAGAGCTTAGTTGAAGGTCTTGATGGAAAACTGAAGTTTAGTAAACATAACAAGGATGGTGTTACTTCAGGTCAATGCAAAAAGCTCAAGCCTAAAATAAAATACGTTCTCATTAGATGTAGAGGGAAGTTGTCGAACAAAACTGAATGACACTTCCGGAAGTCAAATGGAATTCCTGCATTTAAAACTTCCAATATGCTGAAGTCTAAATTACGAGACAAAATTGAGATGAGTGATGACAAATATAATAGAACGGGTGTCACAAATTAAATTGTGTCAAGTGCAGTGGTTTGTATATGGGACAGACAGGTAGGTCGTTTTCTACGAGATTGAGGGAATACACTAGTAATCACAATAAAACCACATTCGGAGATCATCTCAGAGAAAGGAAGCGTTGCATTACTGATATTCATCATAACATGACACTCTTACATATTGTTCCCAAAACTAAGTGATTAGATACCGTAGAAAATCTAGAAATATAGCTATAAGAAAAGATCTCCGAATAATCTATTGAATGACCAATTAGAATCCAATGAGAATTTTTTTTACTATTTTTGATGATCTTTTGTAATCTGTTTTACGAAATTTCCAATGTCAAGAAGATATGCTTCTATAATTTCACGAAAGTTGAGGTCTCTTCTGGTCTTCGGTACTGGCGTCCTTTCGCCTATACATTGGAATTGTGGAGAGTCCACACTGGAAAGACATTGTTTTCGCTCTTTGTTTGACGATACTCACCCTGACAATTTAGCCTCAAACATTGTGTTATGCACTTACGTCACATATCTCATAGGCATAGAACACCACATTACCAGGTTGTGAAATTTCTGGTCACATTTTGATTTTGGTATTTAGTAATTTACGAAAGTATATAAATATTAAACCTTACGACATGGTAACTTTTGAGACTATGCTATTCGCTCCGTTTGTCCCTGTCAGTTCCTATTTCATACTTGATCTCTAGAACTATGCTAGCACCTAAACCTCGAGCTACAAGCTGATGGCTTAATATTGTGTGAATTGTGTATTGCCGTATTTGTGAAGCTGTTGTGACTGTAAGGACTTGTTCATGGTTTTCATGATTAGAATAATGGATTATATTACATAGCAAGTATCACATAACAAGTTTCAGAATTACGTTGTTTGTCATCCGTCCTTTTACACCAAGACCTCGAGCGCCGTGCTAGTAACTAAACGCCGAGCTACATTTTGAGAGCGTAAACATTGTGATTTGTAGAGCCCAGGTAATTGATTTCATTTGTGGTTGCTGCACTTGTTACGACGTGATTGTGATGGTTATGAGTGGAACATTTGATGTTCTCCACGTAGTTCCTTCATGTTTGCTTCACTACAACGAGGTACCGAACAACAGTGTATGATTGTCGAGACTTTATGCTACCTGTATATTATGACATGTATATTTCTATTCTACTTGTTTTTATAATATGAACATGTCATATGACTGGCTTCACTATTAAACGACATACTGAAGGTACAGTGCTTCGTGTTTTTAAGGTGGTTTTAAATATTATGTCCCCCCCCCCCCCCCCCATGAACCATGGACCTTGCCGTTGGTGGGGAGGCTTGCATCTTGCGTGCCTCAGCGATACTGATAGCCGTACCGTAGGAGCAACCACAACGGAGGGATATCTGTTGAGAGGCCAGACAAACGTGTGGTTCCTGAAGAGGGGCAGCAGCCTCTTCAGTAGTTGCAGGGGCAACAGTCTGGATGATTGACTGATCTGGCGTCGTAACACTAACCAAAACGGCCTTGGTGTGCTGGTACTGCGAACGGTTGAAAGCAAGGGGAAACTACAGCCGTAATTTTTCCCGAGGGCATGCTGCTCTACTGTATTGTTAATGATGATGGCGTCCTCTTGGGTAAAATATTCCGGAGGTAAAATAGTCCCCCATTCGGATCTCCGGGCAGGGACTACTCAAGAGGACGTCGTTATCAGGAGAAAGAAAACTGGCGTTCTACGGATCGGAGCGTGGAATGTCAGATCCCTTAATCGGGAAGGTAAGATAGAAAATTTAAAAAGCCAACTAGCTCAGCAGATGACGAAGAGATTGATGAAATGTATGATGAGATAAAAGAAATGATTCAGATAGTGAAGGGAGACGAAAATTTAATAGTCATGGGTGACTGGAATTCGATAGTAGGAAAAGGAAGAGAAGGAAACGTAGTAGGTGAATATGGAATGGGGGTAAGAAATGAAAGACTAAGCCGGCTGGTAGAATTTTGCACAGAGCATAGCTTAATCATAGCTAACACTTGGTTCAAGAGTCATAAAAGAAGGTTGTATACATGGAAGCAGCCTGGAGATACTGACAGATTTCAAATAGACTATATAATGATAAGACAGAGATTTAGGAACCAGGTTTTAAATTGTAAGACATTTCCAGGGGCAGATGTGAACTCTGACCATAATCTATTGGTTATGAACTGTAGATTAAAACTGAAGAAACTGCAAAAGTGTGGGAATTTAAGGAGATGGGACCTGGATCACCTGACTAAACCAGAAGTTGTACAGAGTTTCTGGGAGAGCATAAGGGAACAATTGACAGGAATGGGGGAAAGAAATACAGTAGAAGAAGAATGGGTTGCTTTGAGGGATGAAGTAGTGAAGGCAGCAGAGGATCAAGTAGGTAAAAAGGTGAGGGCTAGTAGAAATCCTTGGGTAATAGAAGAAATATGGAATTTAATTGATGAAAGGAGAAAATATAAAAATGCGGTAAATGAAGCAGGCAAAAAGAAATACAAACGTCTCAAAAATGAGATCAACAGGAAGTGCAAAATGGTTAAGCAGGGATGGCTAGAGGACAAATGTAAGGACGTAGAGGCTTATCTCACTAGGGGTAAGATAGATACTGCCTACAGGAAAATTAAAGAGACAACAACAACAAATATTATGTAATTTGATATACAGTTATTACAACAAAATAAGTTTAACGTACTCTGATTTGGATTATTTATTGCATTTCTACATCTACACACATCTGCATACATACTCCGCAATCCACCATACGGTGCGTGGCGGAGGGTACCTCTTGCTACAACTAGCATCTTCTCTCCTTGTTCGGCTCCCAAACAGAACGAGGGAAAAATGACTGCCTATATGACTCTGTACGAATCCTAATCTCTCTTATCTTATCTTTGTGGTCTTTCCGCGAAATGTAAGTTGGCGGCAGTAAAATTGTACTGCAGTCAGCCTCAAATGCTGGTTCTCTAAATTTCCTCAGTAGCGATTCACGAAAAGAACGCCTCCTTTCCTCTAGAGACTCCCACCCGAGCTCCTGAAGCATTTCCGTAACACTCGCGTGATGATCAAACCTACTTAGTGGGATCG
Organism: Schistocerca piceifrons; assembly: GCF_021461385.2. Lineage (NCBI taxonomy): Eukaryota > Metazoa > Arthropoda > Insecta > Orthoptera > Acrididae > Schistocerca > Schistocerca piceifrons. Next base: position 579,353,443 of record NC_060149.1, read on the forward strand.
TTGGTTTGCCTTTCTACTTTACATGACACGAAGTTTTTTGTTTGTAACTACCATCATAGTGTCACTTGATGGCTGGTTGTAAAATCTATGACGTGTATCTACGAACATGAGTTTGTGTAATCAGTGCAATATGTACGTTGTTATTTTGTGCTTGACTTGTTGATATACTATTGTTCCCATGTTCATTAAGTATCGTTCTGTGGTATGACACGGTATAATATGAATCTGATCAAGATTCAGTGAAATGAACTGCTGAAGGTACGCTATGTTCCATGGTATAGTACTTGTTTGTATAAAACTGTATTACGCATCTTTCCATCTGATCCAGTGAGCTTGAATATGTTGATCTGTGTTTTACAGATCTGATGATGTCTGCTGAAACCGGTCATCGCAATGAACGCTGTAAAATAGCGATCTTGGCTGTTTGTACTTCTGTTTCTCCGTTGATTTAGATCGCCACCTAACTTGATAATGCCAAGCATATGAGAAGCCCAGTTACCAAAACATGGCTAACTCCATTTCTTAAAATTTTTCAGAAGGGACAAAAAACTGTTTTGCACATTTACTACCTGCTTTCCGAGTTGGTTATTATTGTACAGTTTCTTAGTATCATCAGAATAGTATTTACACCAATATTTTCATTTGATCTTGCATAGTTAAGTAGGAAATAACTGTTGAAATATGGAGTTGACCATGTTTGTAACTGAGGAATGGAGTTGGTCGTGTATGTAACTAACTTTAACTGAACTTCGCAAATTGCATATCGTAAAATCCTCAGGCCGGCCGCGGTGGCCGAGTGGTTCTAGGCGCTTCGGTCCGGAACAGCGCGCCTGATACTGTCGCAGGTTCGAATCCTGCCTCGGGCATGGATGTGTGTGATGTCCTTAGGTTAGTTAGGTTTAAGTAGTTCTAAGTTCTAGGGGAATGATGACCTCAGATGTTAAGTCCCATAGGGCTCAGAGTCATTTGAACCATTTGAAAATCCTCAGTATTGTTAAAATTTATTATAGGTACGATCAACAAAAACTCAAAACTTCCAGTTTTATTGAGAACATGAGATTACTTTATTAACGATACAAATGTAAGAAAGTGGTTCTGTTAGCCTATACATTCCACAATAGTGTTCAGTTCGTGAAACTATGCAATCACTTCCACAACGTCATAATCAGCCTCGCTATTCTGAATGAGGCAGTCACAGCCATCAGCTTCTGCGGGTACCTCTTGTTTGGTGTCATTTTCATCAATGATCTTCTGAAACCATTTCAGTTCCTTACTTTTGTTCCATTGCTCCCCGTAATATTTTAGAAGCAACTTTCTGACATCTTGAACCTTCAAGGACTTACTCTGATGCCAGAAAATAGTTCTTGAGGATTTCTGAGGCTGTGCAATCTCGAAATTACAGTTGAGTTCTCCGCTAACAGTGGCCGAGTTTGACTTCCTAGTCAGCACAGGTCTTCTTAATTTGTGAAATTTTAAAGTGAAGTGCTCCTGGATCTTTCACACATGTTTTCGCTTCAACTTTCCAATCAACATCATTCCAGTAAGTATTCAACAACTTTACGATTCCATGTTTCCTAATAACTTCATAGTACTCTTGCAGTTGAAGAATTTTCTCCTTTTTCTTTAAATCTCTCTCAGTTGTTCCAAACACCCTGTCACTAGGCATGAATGAATGACCAGTGACAGGGAAAACAACTTCCATCTTCTGAATGTTCGGTAGAATACGACAAAACCAGGAAAGGCACATTATCAAAACTGTAGTGTTCTTATTTTGTCCCAAGCAGCCATCCGCAACAAGACGTACAGTGTGTACACCACTGAAAGTACTCGAATCTGCTTTACTCTCTAGTTCATGAAACACTGCAGAAGCCACTTCATTAGACGACTTTTTCAGTTCATGTTCTCCTCAGGAGTATACGGCAACATTCTCTTTACTTAATGCTAATTTCCCAGTAGAATCTCCAGAAACAGTAGTCAAATTATAGCAATCAAATTGTAGCAATTGTTTAATAGTATGCAATTTGATCAGGCAGCTTTGGTGTGGGTAGATTCTTCTGCATGTCGAACGATACGATTTACACGCGAAGGGTTTCCTCTTTTAGAAGTTTATAAAACCCTTTAGCTTGCAGTTTGTGCAACATCAAATCTGTCTGTAGTTTCTTTAATACTTGCTCATCGTTCTCATGCTTTATTTTATCGGTTAGTTGCAGGCAAGCAGAACAAACATCTGTGGATGGGGCTTTAAACCTGATATTAAAATTGGCTACGAAAACTTTCCGGAACAATGATTGGGTAACTTTTAGACCAAGAGAAACCGATTTATGGCACTTTTCCACATTTTAGCTATACTTAGATTGGTGTCAAAATAAATACGAGCACTTCTTGACCTACAGTAATGTGATTCACTTCCTTTATCCTGTTTAATAAAAGTTTTTACAGACGCAATTATGATACTATAAACAGCAGGCTTTGTATAACCTCCACGAGTTTCAATGGGTATATGGCATCTTTCTTTCTTGAAACGTTTGAAAACACCTTCAACTCGATGTTTTGTAATGCCAAGCACTCCTAAAAATGTACTTCTGCAAACTTGTATTCTACACTCCTGGAAATTGAAATAAGAACACCGTGAATTCATTGTCCCAGGAAGGGGAAACTTTATTGACACATTCCTGGGGTCAGATACATCACATGATCACACTGACAGAACCACAGGCACATAGACACAGGCAACAGAGCATGCACAATGTCGGCACTAGTACAGTGTATATCCACCTTTCGCAGCAATGCAGGCTGCTATTCTCCCATGGAGACGATCGTAGAGATGCTGGATGTAGTCCTGTGGAACGGCTTGCCATGCCATTTCCACCTGGCGCCTCAGTTGGACCAGCGTTCGTGCTGGACGTGCAGACCGCGTGAGACGACGCTTCATGCAGTCCCAAACATGCTCAATGGGGGACAGATCCGGAGATCTTGCTGGCCAGGGTAGTTGACTTACACCTTCTAGAGCACGTTGGGTGGCACGGGATACATGCGGACGTGCATTGCCCTGTTGGAACAACAAGTTCCCTTGCCGGTCTAGGAATGGTAGAACGATGGGTTCGATGACGGTTTGGATGTACCGTGCACTATTCAGTGTCCCCTCGACGATCACCAGTGGTGTACGGCCAGTGTAGGAGATCGCTCCCCACACCATGATGCTGGGTGTTGGCCCTGTGTGCCTCGGTCGTATGCAGTCCTGATTGTGGCGCTCACCTGCACGGCGCCAAACACGCATACGACCATCATTGGCACCAAGGCAGAAGCGACTCTCATCGCTGAAGACGACACGTCTCCATTCGTCCATCCGTTCACGCCTGTCGCGACACCACTGGAGGCGGGCTGCACGATGTTGGGGCGTGAGCGGAAGACGGCCTAACGGTGTGCGGGACCGTAGCCCAGCTTCATGGAGACGGTTGCGAATGGTCCTCGCCGATACCCCAGGAGCAACAGTGTCCCTAATTTGCTGGGAAGTGGCGGTGCGGTCCCCTACGGCACTGCGTAGGATCCTACGGTCTTGGCGTGCATCCGTGCGTCGCTGCGGTCCAGTCCCAGGTCGACGGGCACGTGCACCTTCCGCCGACCACTGGCGACAACATCGATGTACTGTGGAGACCTCACGCCCCACGTGTTGAGCAATTCGGCGGTACGTCCACCCGGCCTCCCGCATGCCCACTATACGCTCTCGCTCAAAGTCCGTCAACTGCACATACGGTTCACTTCCACGCTGTCGCGGCATGCTACCAGTGTTAAAGACTGCGATGGAGCTCCGTATGCCACGGCAAACTGGCTGACACTGACGGCGGCGGTGCACAAATGCTGCGCAGCTAGCGCCATTCGACGGCCAACACCGCGGTTCCTGGTGTGTCCACTGTGCCGTGCGTGTGATCATTGCTTGTACAGCCCTCTCGCAGTGTCCGGAGCAAGTATGGTGGGTCTGACACACCGGTGTCAATGTGTTCTTTTTTCCATTTCCAGGAGTGTATTTCCTGCCATGTTCTCAGTGGAATATTCAAATGTGTAGCCCTTCTCACCTCGACCTCCACCATTTGGTCGGTGTCTAACCCGAGAATTTGATGAGCAGTATTTCATTACGAAACCATCCTGACTCTGTTTTGTTGATACAGCATAAAATGCTCCGTGAAATTGCTTGATGTCCACCTTTGTCAGGAGACTGCAGTTCTTCTTTCCTCTATGACCACAGCTTGGACTCTCCGTACTCTCCGTCCGAACAGGCCTTGGAAGGCCCAACGGCACCGACCGGCCGCCGTGTCACTTTCACCCATAGGTGTCACTGGGTGCGGATATGGAGGGGCATGTGGTCAACACACCGCTCTTCCTGCCGTGTGTCAGTTTACGAGACCGGGGCAGCTACTTCTCACTCAAGTAACTCCTCAGTTTGCCTCACAAGGGCTGAGTGCACCCCGCTTGCCAACAGCGCTCGGCCGACCGGATGGTCAGCCATCCAAGTGCTAGCCAAGCCCGACAGCGCTTAACTTCGGTGATATTACGGGAACCAGTGTTACCATTGCGGCAAGGCCGTTGGCACCACAGCCTGCAAATACTGGTAATTTCTTCGGTCCATACCTATAGCCCAACAGTGACATTAACCACTAATAAAAACTCATGTTGTAACTAGGCCGTTATAACAGTTGCTTCTGAAGGAAATCAGTTTTTATTTACTAACCTCACTTTCTTCTCTTTTTCATGTTTCAGTTCGTCTCGCCTGATGACTTTCTTCCTGCTTCCACCAGATGGCGTTTCTTCTATACTTTTCTCCACGTTGCAGAGCAATGTCTACAACAGCCACTGTTAACTCCCAGTTCCCATGAACACCCACGCAAGTCACGTGACCACATCTAATCTTATGATTGGTGGGTGCGGAATGTGGTCGATTTTGTTACGAATGTAGTAAGGAGTTGGACGTTTTTGTAACGTAGGTTGGTTTTCTACTGCTGAAGCAACACTGTTCAGGCCGATTTTGAAACAAACTAACACCGTCATCAGATTCCCCGTATTATCAACTGAATCAACCATAACCCAGATTAAAAAAAATAGAGTTGGCCATATTTGTAACTAGGCTACTCATACATACTTTAAATCACCGAACAAAAAAGCACAGCAGCGCCATATACCGACGCACCAACCGAACGAGAAAGCTGTACGCCGCGATGGTACGTGAAAATCATTAATATGAACCGTAACATTAGAACTAAAAGAAAACAAATAATAGAATATTTAAAAAATCTTCATCGCTTCCAACCCCTTACAAACGTAAAAACTGTAGCATAACAAATCATACAGAATTATATGAAGATAAAACAGTTGTTTGAGATTTTCCAGCAAAAAACAGACATCGAACCGCAGAGTTGTTCTTCACAAAACACCAAAAATTAGGGCCGCTAACTGCACTAAAATGGCACGTATCCGTTTATAAGCGTATATACTGCATAACTGGTATCCCACATTTCACACAATACACAAGTCGTGTGTAAATCGTTTTGCAATTCGATTTGATCTTCTGAAGACATTTCTAGACAGTAAATTACAGTATCATCTGCAAGCAATCTAAGAGGACTGTTCAGTTTGTATCCTAAATAGTTTGTACAGATTAGGAACGGCAAAGAGCGTATACCACTTCATTTAGGAATGCTAGGTATCACTTGTCCTTTACTCTGTGATTTTCCGCTGATTATTAGGTACTATGGCTTTGCGGACAGGAAGTCACAAATCCATTCGTACCACTAAAGCAATACTCCATAGCCGGCAATTTGATTGTGAAGAACTGTGTCAAAAGCCTTCTGGAAATCTAGGAGTATGGAATCAGTTTGAGATCCCCTGTCGATAGCACTCATTACTTCGTGCGAATAAGGAGCTAGTTGTATTTCAGAAGATATATGCAGAAAACTTTGTCTACCGTTCGCAAATACGTCGTGAATTCGGCGGAGGGTACACTGAATATTTGTGAAAGGTAAATGAAAATTGTAAATGTAATTGTAAGAAATACTCTAAGGCTATGAATGCATGGTACATGTGGAAGATAAACACTTTTACAAATGGTTTGTTCTTTTGAAAATAAAAACTTTGTAATCCTAGATATAGGATTTAAAGAAACTGAATGGAAAAAGGCATCCTAGTATACCTTAAATACATGTCACTGTAGGAACATGATTTGGAATGCTCGAGTTATCCGACTACAGAGAACGCAGGTATACAGTCGGTGACATCCGACCATTTCTAGGTCAGAACGTTGAAGCTTTCCTTACACCAAAGCTAATATGGTTTATAAGATCGCTTTCCGGTTCACCTAACGTATCATTAGTAAGAAATGAGTTACTTAAGATCACCTATCTTCCAGCAGCAGTGGTTCTAAAATATCCCTTTGTCATAAAGAATAAATGTTTAGTATTCTTATTACAACGTAAAATTTTAGGGAGAGGTTCGTTAAACAGAAATAAGTAAAAAATGTCTAGTAAATATGGGCTCTAATGTGCATACCTTAAGTGGTATGAGCCCTTGTTCATCTTCGATGTTACGAAACAGATCTCTTCTACTGCAACGTCTTTGCTTTCCAAATTTTGGGTGCAGGAAGTATTGACGAAAACAAGAAAAAAGTCTACAGACATAGGGTATAAAATGCATACTTTAAGAGCTATGAGCTCTTGGTTCATCTTCGCTGGTGTAAAGTGTAAACCACATCCCTTCCACTGAACAAGTGCTCATAGTTCTTGAGGTATGCATTTCAGAGCCAGTGTTTACTAGACATTTTGCTGTTGTTTTGGTGCATGCTACCCCCTCCCAACATACGAAAAGCACAGAGCTTGCAGCAGAAGAGCTGTGTTTCATAGTATCAAAGGCGGACAAGTGCTCATATCTCTTAAGGTATGCGCTTTAGAGCCCTTGTTTACTGGATTTTTTTTCTTGTTTTGTTGTAAGGAAATTGCCCCTAAAGTTTGTTGGTGTTTTTTCGGACACACTGTATTCGTTACTTTGCTTTCTCATGGGCCATGCTCTTCCGTCGTAAGCTGATACACTGACGGCCAATAACGCCATTGTGAGCCATGTAGTTAGAACATCGCTCTTCCGTCCGAAAATATTGATGTTCCCAAACTTCACCCGCTTGATCTTCTCAAAGTACCACCTAAAATGTCTTAACGAGGTAGAATTCAACCTGTTGCGTTCCTCCTACCAAGCAAAAAATATACGCATTTCAGGAAAGTAAATCTGCAAAGTCCACCTTGACGATGCACAAAAGATAGTTACCCCTATCATTTATTTTCATTTCGTTTTATTTTTCTCTCTTTACGGGATGTACAAGTACCGTTTCTGGTGTGAGAAACAAATCTCATACGAAGATTTTTGACATTGTTGTCTCCGTTATGTAGTTTCTTCGCTTGAGGATAGGAACTGTAGTCTGATTAAAATTACTTGATGGTTGACACTTCACGAGTTGGAACTGGTTTCCTCCAATCAGACGGCTCAACGTCACGCCCGAACCGTTCGCCGTTGCAGACTGCCACAACAATTGGTGAATTCACTACCAATTCCTTGTCCGGTTGTCTTTCTTGATGTGTTTGGACCATGAATCACGCGTCTGGTACTTTTATTTCGTATTTCATCGTACATGATAACCACGCCACCAACAACTCACACACTCATAACGATGGTAATAAAATACACAAGCTTCATACACAGCACTAACTAAACAATACTGGATACTTCTGCTCAAGACGCGATTCAGCGTCACATATCCGGTTATCATAATCACAGGTAGATAAGCTTCGCACAATATTGTAGGAAACCGAGTTTTTGAAGGCTGCAATTCATCATTGTGACTGGGTGATTACCGTCAAACGTAAAAGAACTTGAATCAGTGTTGTACTTTAAAGCAATGGTTAGCATGACACCCTGTCGTTCTGAAGGCCGTAGGTCTGAATCTCGGCAAATGTCGCAAATATATTTTTAAATTTCTAAATCTAATGAAAAGAGTTTGATTACCACTTTCATTCAATTAATTGTTTTAAATGTAATTTTTTTTATTTTTAATTCTTCGACATGTCATTTTTGTCATCGTATTAACTTTTTTAATTTCTTCTTATCTTTCTACGTATCATCATTTTTTCGCCAGGAATCTGCCTATGTCGTCTACAGTCTGCAACCAAGTGCCAACGAGGACTGCTCGTCGGTTACGGTAACGCGGCAGCTCGTGTAGCCCGTGAGAGGATAGTTTCAGGTAACTAAGGACAGCAAGGAAATATTTGCTTTTAGCGCTGAAACTGGACTTTTCCTGTCTTGAGTTTGCTCTTAGAGGTTCGCTTTAATAGCTGTGAACAAAGCGACCGTGAGTTTAGTGCTGCCGCAGATTTTTGACCCCCGCTTTCTCGGATACATTACACATCACGAGGTTGTGGTTAGCTTAGGACATGAGTTTAAAAAATTCAGGGCTATAAAACGCTTGTCCTCCCGCAGTTTTGTCACTGCTCACTTAAAATCAGCCGTCGAAAGAGTATCTCTCACTTCCGACATATCTTGCGGTGGCTAGTTCCAATATAGCTTCGCTTTACACATTAAGGAGGAACGACAGGGTGATGGATGAAAATGTTGAATAAATTCAGGATTTTTTTTTCTGAATACTGGAATGTAGTACACAAATGGGGTTTTTACAGTGAATAAACCATACACTGAAGTTTTTATTGGTATTTTTTATTGAAAGAGAGTAATATCTTCACTGTATAATTGGGATTTTCCCGAGGCGGCTCTGAAAGGAGGTAGATCGGCGGTTGTCGCCATAACTCTGGTTGTGGTTATCTGAAACATGAAATTAACGCATCACCCTGAGCCTTAGATACGCAATTTCAGTTCATCGTAGGGATCAGCAAAAACATTTTTTTTGGTGAAATTATAGATATTTGAAAAAATGGCCCTTCTTGCATCCTCTTTTTTGGCCGAAAAAAATATTAAATATCAACTTTAAAAAAATCGACTTCGATGAACTGAAGAGAATTCAAGTTGCTTCAAGGGAGGCCAAAAAAGATTAAAAACAGATGAAAATTGTAGAGTGGGCGTCTGCAACCATCTCGAAAAACATGGTTATCAGAAAAACGCGTTTTAAGTTTGACAAGTATTAATCATATAAAAAAGGATAAAGCTTGAAACGTACGGGATTTCATCAATGCCTGGTCCATAATAACTATCGTCCCGGCTAGTTGATGGCCGCTTTTTGCTACTTTGACCTGATAAGCCCTCAGTTTCGTCCTCAAAGCCCTTTTCGTCGCTGAAAGCCTCGCCACTGACGTCTCTATCTCCACAGAATCGGCATATTTCATCGCCGATTTTGATTTGAAGGGCTTTTGCCTCGTGCATTAATGCAGTATGGCCTACATTGAATAGACATACGGCCGAATTTGAAGCAACGTTGACAATTTCGCTTCGACTGGATGTTATTTTTGGAGCGTATCTCCAAAGGAGACTTATTGAAACTTTCGCCCATATTTTGAGTAAAACTGCCCAAACAACTCTCCAGCAAATCAAATGACTCTAAGCACTACGGGACTTAACATCTGAGGTCATCAGTCCCCTAGACTTAGAACTACTTAAACCTAACTAACCTAAGGACATTACACACATCCATGCCCGAGGCAGGATTCGAACCTGCGACCGTAGCAGCAGCGCGGTTTCGGACTGAAGTGCCTAGAACCGCTCGGCCACATCGGCCGGCTCCAGCAAATCAATTTTACTCAAATCGGTATAAATATGGGCGATGGCATCGATAGCGACTTGCGGCAATGACGTTTTGTGTTTATAGCTTTCCAGTTCAACGTTTGTTTTAGCTTCAAACGCTCACAGAATCGTTACTTTTTGGAGTTCGCGCATAATATTTTGGGGAATAATTCAATGTATATACGTTTGAATTCTGCAAAAAAATTCGACTGTCACCCTGTCATTCCCCCTTAACAGCATATGTGAAGTGACTTGCCGTGTTTGTGGGTTACCTGCAACTGAGCGGTACCCGGCGGTCGATGAGGCAAAGACGTAGCTACAAGCGACAAACGTCAACTATCCATAATTTTGAACGGGCTATAGCTTTGTTTTTTGGTACAATGGACTGGATAAGATAAAAGCTACTGAGATTTCATAACGTGGGATGGCGCGAAACCTTCGGCACTGCCGCTTTGTAGTCCTGGGAGCGGAAGACGGCAGCAGAGCGGCCCGTATCAGCTGACGCAAGCGGCGGACCCTGTTAGCTCTCGGCTGTGCTCCTTACTCGGCGCTGCGCGGCCTCTTTGACGTGTGTGGAGCTTTACGACTAGCTGACAAAAGAAGCTCTCGTCCCGCAGCTGCCTGCGCCGCCCGGTAACGACTCTCCGGAAACGCCCTGAGCTGATTCAACACCGTGACTGTTTCTTTCCCACAGAAATATCGGTCGGCGTCTGCTCCAGGTTACGGTTAGTCGTAAAAATGCTTTTGCGTAGGTCAGTTTTTATGTTCCCCGTCGAAGTCAGGAGCTCCAGACCACCTCGGGCTCTCAAACGTCAACGCAAAATTTCGTGTGCACGGAGGTTGTCATACGCTCTAATCGTAACTAAGGCGTAAACCTTTCGTGTATCTGAATAAGTAACGTATTACAATTTTGAAAACGGAAATTTCATGTTACCCTCAAACGAAGTTGTGAGTTCTTTGTATCATAAATGGTGTTTTAGGGTTCAAAAGGACACCGCTTTGTTTTAGCAATGAAAATTAACTTATTTTGCTTTCATTACAAATATTGATTCAGAAATTTGGAATATAAAATATCAGTTTAACACAAAAAATTCGAAATAAATCACAAAAGGAAAAGTAAGTTTACGGAACACTGAACAACAGAGAAGTGAGGTGAAACTTAAAAATCTCAAACTAGTTTTTTGTATTAGATATAACGTGAAACAGTAATAAATTGCTGGAAGAAGGACATACAGTGTGTGAAAAATTAGCGGTCTATAGTGAATTTCATATATGTACTGGTACACAATTTTTCACGAAAGTTCAGTATTCACCCATGTTCTTTCACACTTTTTATACACCAATGAACGACAGGTTTGGCAAATTGGTCGACTGGAGGAATGCAGTACTGGTTGGCTTTTTTTTCTCACTAGCATGAGGAGCAGTGTCATTTTCATTATTGTAAGAAGGGTCATGTTCACCTTCAAGTTCAGCTGCATCACTACCTTCATCTCCTTCTAACACTTGCCTCCCAAAGTCCGGAAAATCTGGATCGAGCACTGTCATATGTTAATGAGAGCTAGAAGCCGTAGTAACACAGAAAATACCAGGTATAGAAGTATAAAACCGGAATTTCGCTATAGATGGTGCTCATAGGGCCCGTGAGACCGCGTCTGCAGCGCCATCTACTTCCTGCAACGGCTCACGACGAATGCCAACACACAGTAACCAAAGTTACATACATCGGTATTTGTTTCGAACCCGTAAACATGTCGAGTTTTTGCCTACGAATTACGATTTGCGGACAGCATTGGTCTTCTGTTACCATGTGAAGAAAACTGCTGCAGAATCGCATCGAATGCTTGTCGAAGCTTTCGGCGAACGTGCTCTTAGAAAAACGTAGTGTTTCGAGTGGTTCAAAAAATTCAAAATCGGTGATTTTGACGTGAGAAACAACGAGCGTGGGAAACCACCGAAAAAGTTCGAAGACAACGAATTGCAGGCCTTATCGGATGAAGATGATACTCAAAATAAACAGGAACTTGCGGAACAATTGTATGTGACGCAGGAAACCGTTTCTCTTCGGTTGAAAGCTATGGAAAGATGCAGAAAGTGGGAAAATGGGTTCCATATGAACTGAATGAAAGATAGCAAACAAATTGAAAGATCGCTTGTGAAATTCTGCTCGCCAGATACAAAAGAAAGTCGTTTCTCCGTCGAATAGTGACAAGTGATGAAAAACGGATATATTTTGAGAATCCTAAGCGTCGTAAATCATGGGTGAATCCAAGCAAATCATCGTTATCCACCGCAAGACCAAATCGCTTTGGAAATGTGCTGTGTTTGGTGGGATCAGAAGGGTGTCATCAATTACGAGCTGCTAAAACGTGGTGAAACCGTTAACACTGCTCGCTACCAACAGCAAATGATCGATTTAAATCGAGCAATATGTGAAAAACGACCGGAATATGGAAAAAGGCAACACCAAGTCATGTTGCTCCATTACTCACAGCAAAACGGGTCAGCGAAACGATCGATGCGTTCAGTTGGGAAATACTACTTATTCTCCAGATTTGGCTCCGTCCGGTTATCATGTATTTGCATATTTGCATGACTGGGACACGTTCTCACTGAACAACGCTTCAATTCGTATGAAAATGTACGCAAATAGCTCGTTGACTGGTTCGCTTCAAAAGAAGAACTGCTTTTTTTTGCGTGGATTTCTTAGCCTGCTAGAGAGATGGGAGAAATGTATAAAAATCAGTGGTGATTGTTTTGAATAAAATGTTGTTTATCAGTTTCAAACAACAGACGTGTAATTATTGCAGTCAAATTCCGGTTTCATCCTCCAACACCTGGTAAATGAAAACAGTGATTAAAAATAAAATGATGTTTAATTGATAATTGAATTTTGACCATATAGAAAACAAAAACATTTGCGATGCCGTGGGGTCAGTAACGGCACCACCCAAACTTTACAACGGTGCACTGAGAAAGCGGACGACCCGAAAATGTTTCTAGTTTGTCTGCCGGTTGGTTAGCTGCAGCCGAAAATTTATGTGGAACCACCAACAATAGAATGACCAGTGGTAGCCGAGCGGTTCTAGGCGCTTCACTCTGGAACCTCGCGACCGCTACGGTCGCAGGTTCGAATCCTGCCTCGGGCATGGATGTGTGTGATGTCCTTAGGTTAGTTAGGACTGCTCTAATTCATAATACATTTCTTACATATTCTCGTATGTAATGGCCTCATTGTAATATTTCACGTGATGTGCATGAGAAAGACAAACGTTGTAGAGTATACTGCACTAAATTTATGTTTCAATACTTTAACTACAGTAACGTATGCACTACAATGCTAGTCATCGTATTCATTTCGTATAAATTTTACAACCATTCAACGGAATAGCTGCTAGAGTGGAAAGAAGTCCTTCATTGGCCGGTTTTTTCCCCGTTTCATCACACTGTTCATAGTTTCCTTCCTTCTCCTGGTTTCTTGATGAAAGGCCCTACCCGTTTTCCTGACTGTCTCCTTGTGATTCTCAGGACGAGATACTTTTGCAGTCATAGAGGTTATAAAGACAAAAACACATACTTGTAGCGTACCTATAGTACTGTCTTCACGGTCCTCTGATCTTTTCTTCGTTACTGACATTCCCGACACACGATTTATGGACCTCAGTGACGTGTTTTGCGCATCCCATGATGGAATTAACTACTCGAAAAAAAAGGAGCACTGAACCATATACATATCTGCGAAAGAGTGTGGGCTAAATACAAGGGAAGTAGAGAATAAAAGAATCAGCCACATGAGGCTGAAAGATACTGAGAAATAAAAACGTGAAAATAACAAAAATGAAGGCAGTCTGTCAGTAATTTGTGGGTAGTGGTCATCAACCACCATTAAGAGACAGATCTTACTGCGTTATGTCTCACGATTGCCGCTTAGCGTTAGAATAACGTCGCTCTGCTGTGCACTGTGTAATCTGAAGACTTTCTGTGCGGACAAGCCTTCTTGCCGTGAACTGACAAAGTGCGCCAAGTGTCAGCATGAATTGAACTGTTGACAGGCGGAACAGTCAACACAAACCACATTGTTCAGTTCACGACCAGAGACACATCGCACGCTACCTAACTGCAGTGAGATTGCGTGTTCGCTTTTAGCTCCATTCCATAGACCTCCACTGGCCAAAGAATATCGACGTTACAAAATACCTTCTCTGGAAGCTACCTAGAACAGAGTTGAGAACCCCACACGAGAAGTAAATATAGTAGATCTAATGACAACAAACAGACCTGTCGTGTCAGACCTGAGTTTCTTGCGGCGTATATGATGTTCAAATAACTTAAGGGAATGCAGTCGGTGCCGTTGTCGACAACCGCCGGTATTTCGGTAGGTGACCCCTCTGTCATTTTCAGGGCAAAACTGCAGCAAGTACGCGCTGTACAAGTGAATTTAAAACCTCGGTTTCCATAAAAATTCCAGAATGATAACACACATACGAGCACTGTTAATACTAACGCCACCAAACAAAGATGAGCGACGCCAGAAGTAATTGATAATGAAAATTACTAAACAAACGGGTGAGGTAGAAAGAACTCTCGCCCTCCTTTTTTTCAGGGAAGAGAGTAGGATTCCACTCAGAATTTAAGCAAAAATCTTCATCTCTATTTAAAAGGTTACCCGCTAAATAATCTCAACTGCTTCCTTAATTACACTATCCCAATAGCCAAAAGCGCATGTCAGAATCTATCTTCCATAGGATGACCAGTGCCAAGACGATGTTTTGCAATTGCTGATTTGCTCCGCTGCTATAAGCAGAGGCGTGCACCGAGCCTTCGCGGCCCGCCAGGGACCCTAGTCTCGACTCGCTCTGCCCGGTCAGCCGTGCGACGGTCCACCAGAACCCGAGTCCGTGCGGCTCGGCTACTCAACTTGCGCGCCCGCCAAGCAACACACTGTTGCGGGCGCGAAACGAAATCTCTGTGGCCCGTTTGCATGCAGTTTTTTACTTCGCACAATATTTACCGGCACAGTACTTCACCTCCGGTCTTATATTAAAATAACTGATGACTGTAACTTCAGCAACAAGATGGTCACTCAAATCTCCACCGTTGCTTGTAATTATTAAATCATCTCATTGTTACGTGCATGTGAAAAACGTCTGTACCTTACGATGCAATGAAAGTAGTTAATTTTACTAATGATCACTCTGCCATCCTACTTGTTAACTGGGATGGCGCTGTGGGATCCGTTGACCTCTCCTCGCCAAATGTTAAATCCTGCCTAGTCGTCAATATGGGGTGCTTTCTCGGATCGCTAGACAACATTCAAACAAATCGTATAAATGAGTTTTATTACAAAATGATAATTACAATACTTAACTTTGTGTTACACAGATGTGTCGCAAGCAAAAGGCGACATTCAAAATAATCTACACCTACATCTACATCCATACTCCGCAAGCCACCTGACGGTGTGTGGCGGAGGGTACCCTGAGTACCTCTATCGGTTATCCCTTCTATTCCATTCTCGTATTGTTCGTGGAATGAAGGATTGTCGGTATGCTTCTGTGGGGGCTCTAATCTCTCTGATTTTATCCTCATGGTCTCTTCGCGAGATATACGTAGGAGGGAGCAATATACTGCTTGACTCTTCGGTGAAGGTATGTTCTCGAGACTTTAACAAAAGCCCGTACCGAGCTACTGAGCTTCTCTCCTGCAGAGTCTTCCACTGGAGTTTATCTATCATCTCCGTAACGCTTTCGCGATTACTAAATGATCCTGTAACGAAGCGCGCTGCTCTCCGTTGGATCTCCTCTGTCTCTTCTATCAACCCTATCTGGTACGGATCCCACACTGTTGAGCAGTATTCAAGCAGTGGGCAACACTATGGGACTTAACTTCTGAGGTCATCAGTCCCCCAGAACTTAGAACTACTTAAACCTAACTAACCTAAGGACATCACACACATCCATGCCCGAGGCAGGATACGAACCTGCGACCGTAGCGGTCGCGCGGTTCCAGACTGTAGCGCCTAGAACCGCTCGGCCACTCCGGCCGGCTCAGAATAACAATTCCGAAGTCTTATGTATAGAGGGTTCAAGCAAAGTAATGGGCTTTGACACTTCTATGCACGTCGCTAGTCTTGAGGCTGCTGTTTGACTGAGCCGCAACCAGTCGGGCGCGGCGCTTACGTCCTCTTCGCATAGAGGTCCTGCTGTCGCGTTGTCGTCCTGGAGAGGGATTGGTCAGCACACGACTGGCTGAATTCTTTTTGCAGCCCTCTCTGCTCTATGGTTCCCGACTGGCGTGCCGGCGCTTGACCTTACGCCATAACACTACTAATTAGCGAATTTTTGTAATACTAACCTAAGTATTTAGAAGTTGTTATTGACTAACACGGATGTAAGATGGTTATATCACGGCAGAAATTTTCTCATACTGTTTGACGCTTATCTTTTCCTTACCAGGTACACCTTTCCCTGGGCAAAGTCTGCCTTCCGACTGTATCTTATTTCAGAGAAATTTTGTTAAAAATTCAACAGCTTAAATTTATTACTTCACAGACCAAACACAAACTTGTGTAATGTGCAAAATAGTATGAACTGTTCATTAAAAGCCTTGTAGTTTGGAAAAACTGTCTAAATTCCAATCAAATTGAGTGCTTCGATACCTTGACGATTTCCTAGTAGAAATTCATCTTACTTCAGACGAAAATGTTAAGAACAAAATTACGGAACATTTGAAGGGATTTCGGAAAATTTCAAACGCTATATCTCTGCTCTGTCTGGTAATAACAACAGGAATTCGCAATCGCTTGGAAAACACAATAATTTTGAAATTCACATGGACACTTCCAGTGACTAAGTTACAGAAAATAAATCCTTATCATTGGTAAGTTTCTAGTTAAGCTTAAAGACAGAGTTTCCAATGCTATCGAGTAAAGGGGGAACATGTTTATTACCTGTCTCCTTGACATACCAGTGCGAGAATGCTTCTCTTTCTTATATAAAAATAAATCGGGAAACAAACTTCGCAGAGAAAGTAATTTGAATCTGTCTCTGACACTCCACTCCTTCTCACATCCGTCAGACTTCAGCAAAAACATCCTGTGAGTGCGTTAGCGTCTCTAGAATAAAATTTTTGAGATCAGGAGTGGACGCTTATCCTATGCCAGAGAACATCGGTGTTTAGCTGTACACTTGGTTTTATTCCGATATCACTGTTAAAGAAACACATGGATTTACATAGACTGTTACATGACAATTTCAGGACAGTTGTCAAGATAACGCATTACGTTCTGTTTAGCAGAAATATCACCGGCCGCTGTGTCCTAGCGGTTCTAGGCGCTAGAGTCTGGAACCGCGCGACCGCCACGGTCGCAGGTTCGAATCCTGCCTCGGGCATGGATGGGTGTTATGTCCTTAGGTTAGTTAGGTTTAAGTAGTTCTAAGTTCTAGGGGACTGATGACCTCAGCAGTTAAGTCCCACAGTGCTCAGAGCCATTTGAACCATTTGAGCAGAAATATCACTGAACACAACAATATCAAATTTAAATAGAAGGTTGTCTACAAGATTTTTCTTATTTGTAGACAGTGAAGTTGGCCAATATTACTACAAATCATCCGATTCCGGTTCTAAGTTCGGTACTGTTTAGGACGACAATCAAGTCTATGGAGGATGGTTAGTTTTTGTGCCAAGATGAGCAAAAATTACTCAAGGTTGCTCGAGTTCACAGTGGACGCAAGCTGGTGATCCAGCAATTTTACGCCTCTGCGAGCGGCATTTACCTTTAGCTGCTGTCAGCTGCATGGCTGGTCTCGCCCTCTGAAAATCCTATAAAACGCTAATCAAAATCTTTACTGATTTTATCAGTAGAAACTGTCCCATGTTTCTCGTTAGGTGAGAAAACATGCACTCATCCCTAGTCTGGAAAATATGGCGATACACACGTGCATAGATGGAGCAGCGTGCATGCTTCAATGCCCTCTCAATTCTCGCAAGAAAAATTAACTGCGTGACTGTTTCGTTTCTCTGCTATTGGAGCTCAACGATTCTTTAGCTAATTGCTAGCTGAATGTCATCCAGAGTGAACGCAGTGTTCACACAAAAATTCCTCTTTAGGCGTCGTACAGGGCGTGATGCGCCCTGTTCTGCACTTGACACTGATTCAGAGGAGGGTCTCCAAAGTTTTCGGTATTATGTCTTTCCTAGCTAGCTGTTCCCCACATGTGTCCTTTTGTGCCTCACGTCACGGCTTTTTCAGACCAATGGGAGCGTTCCTTTCATGTTGTAGAAACTACCCCTGCCAATCGCAAGGGGCGTACCTTTAAACTGCGTCAAAATATCGCCACTTTTACTCCTTCGTAGTTTATTTCAGCCAATCAGACATTTTGTGCCTGCTCCTGACGCCTGAAAGTTACACGCGTACATCACGAGCGTACCACAGGTCTTTCACTTGATCAGCTGGATCGCTGGTCTGTTTGTTCCCATCTGGAAATTCCCCAATGCAGTTTCCTAAAGAATTTCTCTGTCACAATCAGCTACCTGCTCCCCTCAGTGTATCATCCGGCACGATCTTTGTCCCTCTCGCCGCAGGTCACCATCTCCTGTTAGAAGCCTTCCGCTCTACGCAGGCCATGACGGCGCAACTCACGTCTGCTCCCAAACTAAAACGTTTCTTCCAGCAGCTTTTTTCACCTTTTGCTCATTGACATGCAGGATTTGGGTTTGGTGTGTTAATACCGTCGAATCGAGTGTCATCCCTTTGCATCTGTACATTTTGATAGGCAAATCTGCTCACTATCACCGAAGTAGGTCAGCTGACATATCCATCTACTTGTTACGATGTATAAAATCTCATGTAAGGTGCAAAATTGACATTCACTCAAGCTGGCACCTTACATAGCTAACTATCGCCAAAGCATGTCAGGTGACATATCCATCTACTTGTCAAGATGTGGAAAATCTTATGTAAGGTGCGAAATTGACATTCATTCAAGTTGCCACCTTACAGTGAATGTAATTTGAATCTGTCTTTACCTTCTGTGGTACATGATTTCAAAGCTATGTCACATGCAAAGTAGGGGGATCCTCCTAAGTGAATTCCGAGGTAGGGCTGCGCCAGTCAGTTCCATAACTAAAACTTTTAGATTAACGGAAAAGTGTAAAATACTTTAATATTGCGTACTAGTTATAGTCATTGTGCAAAAGCTTCATCATGCCTTTTGAAATGATACTGGCGGAATGTAAAGTGTTATGAAAGTATTAGGGCTATTAAAACATTTGCTTTGAATTCAATTACTTCCATGTTATAATAAGTACTTTCTTTGTGTTACATCCATCATTTTACATTGTGCATTATTTTTCTTTGTAAAGGATCGAGAACGCCCTGTTCCTAGCACATCAAACCTTCTCGATTCTCCAAGGAGTGCAGACGATTCGGAAAGTACACTACTGGCCATTAAAATTGCTACACCACGAAGATGACGTGCTACAGACGCGAAATTTAACCGACAGGAAGAAGATGCTGTGATATGCGAATGATTAGTTTCTCAGAGCATTCACACAAGGTTGGCGCCGGTGGCGACACCTACAACGTGCTGACATGAGGAAAGTTTCCAACCGATTTCTCATACACAAACAGCAGTTGACCGGCGTTGCCTGCAGAAACGCTGCTGCGATGCCTCGTGTGAGGAGGAGAAATGCGTGCCGTCACGTTTCCGACTTTGATAAAGGTCGGATTGTAGCCTATCGCGATTGTGTTTATCGTTCCGCGACATTGCTGCTCGCGTTGGTCGAGATCCAATGACTGTTAGCAGAATATGGAATCGTTGGTTTCAGGAGGGTTATACGGAACGCCGTGCTGGATCCCAACGGCCTCGTATCACTAGCAGTCGAGATGACAGGCATCTTATCCGCATGGCTGTAACGGATCGTGCAGCCACGTCTCGATCCCTGAGTCAACAGATGGGGACGTTTGCAAGACAAGAACCGTCTGCACGAACAGTTCGACAACATTTGCAGCAGCATGGACTATCAGCTCGGAGACCATGACTGCGATTATCCTTGACGCTGCATCATAGACAGTAGCGCCTGCGATGGTGTACTCAAGGACGAACCTGGGTGCACGAATGGCAGAACGTCATTTTTTCGGATGAATCCAGGTTCTGTTTACAGCATCATGATGGTCACATCCGTGTTTGGCGACATCGCGGTGAACGCACATTGGAAGCGTGTATTCGTCATCGCCATACTGGCGTATCACCCGGCGTGATGGTTCAAATGGTTCAAATGGCTCTGAGCACTATGGGACTCAACATCTTAGGTCATCAGTCCCCTAGAACTTAGAACTACTTAAACCTAACTAACCTAAGGACATCACACACATCCATGCCCGAGGCATGATTAGAACCTGCGGCCGTAGCGGCCGCGCGGTGGCGTGATGGTATGGGGTGCTATTGGTTACACGTCTCGGTCACCTCTTGTTAGCATTGACGGCACTTTGAACAGTGGACGTTACATTTCAGATGTGTTACGACCCGTGGCTCTACCCTTCATTCGATCCCTGCGAAACCCTACATTTCAGCTGGATAATGCACGACCGCGTGTTGTAGGTCCTGTACGGACCATTCTGGATACAGAAAACGTTCGACTGCTGCCCTGGCCAGCACATTCTCCAGATTTCCCACCAATTGAAAAGGCCTGGTCAATGGTGGCCCAGAAATTGGCTCGTCACAATACGCCAGTCACTACCCTTGATGAACTGTGGTGAAGATGCATGGGCAGCTGTACCTGTACACGCCATCCAAGCTCTGTTTGACTCAATGCCCAGGCGTATCAAGGCCGTTATTACGGCCAGAGGTGGTTGTTCTGGGTACTGATTTCTCAGGATCTATGCACCCAAATTGGGTAAAAATATAATCACATGTCAGTTCTAGTATAATATATTTGTCCAATGAATACCCGTTTATCATCTGCATTTCTTCTTGGTGTAGCCATTTTAATGGCCAGTAGTGTAATCCCGCATATGTGTAGCTAGTCAATCCCGCCTTCCCAGCGCTGCCCGTTTCCCGGTTGCACCGAACCTTGTTGACACCCGGTCTCTGGCGTGTACCAGACGCGTAGCAGGCCTCGCGCACTCCGCTGCGGTACAGTTGAGCTCGATTGCCCGCGGCGCGGGTAACAGGACGGAGAGGGTGACCGCAGCCGGGCCCGGGCGGGTAAATCTGTCGCGACGTACAGGTCTGGTCGTAAGAGAGTGTGACGCTTATGCTAAGTACAGCGGTCCGCTACCGTCCACATAGTCCGGCCAATATACGACATGCCGCATTAATCAAACCGAGATCATACTTAACGGAACGAAAAAGAACCATAATCTTAGATGGAGGTGTGAAAACACATTTCGCATCGTATTTCAGCAAAATACCTGAAGTAACGCGTTGTTTTGTAAACTCTCGTCGCCAGTTTTGTACAGGTCTCGTTGCTGCTGCTGTGGAGGCCGAGTTGCCACTGTTGTTACGGTATGCCGAGTCTCTGAGTTCGTGAAACGGCTTCCCGTGCAGTACATCGCTAACCCAATTTCTTTCTGCCACTATTACACAACCATGCCCCAGGCTCAGGTAAGAGGATAGGAGAACAAAGGCTCTACAACACTCCAACAAATTAGTAACAAAGTCACGCAAATGAGTTAAAAGGTTTACTTATCTTTGTGACTAGTTGCTTGCAATATAACACAAAAAAGGCCTATAGTGGCTAAGTGCAAATAATTATAGGTAAACTTTACAGTACGCAACAAATGCAATTACAACTCTCTGTTCAATTCTAAGAGTTCACTAAACGACGTTCCCTGTCAAAGTCAGCCCTGGACGATGATATATAACCAAGTGGGCTAGAGCTGCTCTATCTTCCGAGTAGGCTTCTCCCTTTCGTCCGGTCATTGGTGGATTATACTCGGCCGGCAACTGGCCGAAGCGAAGTCGATATCTTCATCCTCATCGCCGCCCTTGGCGCTGGTGGAACTGGCACAAGTGGCGAGTCTCTATGGCACTGGCACCAGCTCACATCTTTGCTCCTGTGGTGCTTTTGCGTCTTTTTCGGACGACACAGCATGTTAGTCATGAGGAAGGTTGATGGTACGTGGGACATGCTTCTTCTAGGAAACCTTATCTCTCTGACTTGTATCTACAGGCTGATAGTTGTCACAATCCGGATCAGCTCGAAGGGGTACTTCATAGATTGGCCCACATGGTCCACGTCATTTCAGACACTGGGAGTTTGTCAGCTGTGTTAACCCCATCTTGAAGTCACCTTCCGTCAGAAAATGGTTCAAATGGTTCTGAGCACTATGGGACTTAACATCTGAGATCATCAGTCCCCTAGAACTTAGAACTACTTTAACCTAGCTAACCTAAGGACATCACACACATCCATGCCCAAGGAAGGATTCGAACCTGCGACCGTAGCGGTCGCGCGGTTCCAGACTGAAGCACCTAGAACCGCTCGACCACACCATCAGAATTGATATGGTGAAAGACAGATCAGTCGCTCTTAACGTTATCGGCCAACCATGCATGAGTGAGTAATGATAATACCGAGTTGGCACCATTATCTACTGACTTCTTGCTTACGCAGGAGCGTCTCCAACAAGACTGGTTGCATTTTGAGAAAATATGACGTCAAATGTGTTTTCAGACCTCTGTCTAAGATAAGGGTCCTTTTAGGTTCCGTTAAGGATGATTTTGTTTTGCGTATGTTGGGTGTCTATCTTATTCCTTGCAGTAGTGGCATGTCATTTACTGGTCAGATTAATAGGACGTTAGAGGACCTGTGTACTGAGCTTAAGCGCCACACACGCTTACAACAGCGTAGCAAATCGGCTACTGCAAAAGACTGTCTTGGCACCAGTCATCCTATGGATTATAACTCGGATATTCTGGCATACACTTTCAGCTACTGGGACAGTGTTATTAAGGAAGCAGCTGAGATTAAATTAGCAAGTAGCCTTGTAAATGGAGATGGTTTTTGCTTGAATTCTGCGTAGAATCTTGCTCTTTCCTTCGTTAAAGAACTCAGGGCCAGAGCTAATGCTTCCTCACTTATTGTTTAGTAATTTTCACTATCGATAACACCTGGCGTTGGTCGTCTTAGGTTGTGTGGTGCCTCTAGTGTTTATGTGTGTGTATGCGTGTGTGTGTGTGTGTGTGTATTATCTTTCAGGAATTTCTACGCAAACCGAGGTTTTAAATTCACTTGCACGCTCCTTACTTGTTGCAATTTTGTCCTGAAAATGACAGAGTGATCATCTTTCGAAATACCAGCTGTTGTCGACGACGTCACCCAGCTACATTCACATAAGTTACTTGAGGTCTGACCTCTTTGAGCTTTGAGGAAGTCCACATCGAAACTGGTATCAGTGATAATGAGGCAGTTATAGAAACAACGAATACCAAAGTAAGAAAGGCAAATAAAACAAGTAGGAAGATTTATATGTTCGGCATACTAGACAGAGACGCAGTAGTGTCATGTCTCTGTGAGAAACTTGAAATTTTTAGCTTAGGAGAGAAGAATGCAGAGGGACTATGGCTCAAGTTTAAAACGAAAGTCGACCATACACTGGATAGATATGTACCCAATAGAACAATGATAGGAGAGGTCGTCCATGGTGTACAATAACTGTAAAGAAAGTTCTAAAGGAACAGAAAAATGGTTCAAATGGCTCTGAGCACTATGGGACTCAACATCTGTGGTCATCAGTCCTCTAGAACTTAGAACTACTTAAACCTAACTAACCTAAGGACATCACACACATCCATGCCCGAGGCAGGATTCGAACTTGCGACCGTAGCGGTCACGCGGTTCCAGACTGAAGCGTCTAGAACCGCACGGCCACACCGGCCGGCTAAAGGAGCAGAGATACCGGGACGAGACGCGTTTGGCAATCAGAAGAGCCTTTAGTGAGTATCGTAGCAAAATATAGTCGGAAGAACTTTCACAAACCCCAAAGAAATTCTAGTCGTATGTAAAGGCTGTGAGTGGCACCAACGTTAGCATCCTGTCACTCACGGACAACTCAATCTGAAACTGAGACTAGCAAAGCAATAGCAGATATACTTAAGTCTGAATACAAATTTCCTTCACAAAATAAAACCCAGGAATATTGCCCCAGTTTAATTGAAGTACCACTGAAAGGATGACTGAAATAGATATTAGTGTCAGTGCGGTATAGAAACAGTTGAAATTGTTAAAGTTGAACAAAGCCCCAAGGTCTATTGGAATGCCTATCAGATTCTACACCCAATTAGCGGCTGAGTTGGCCCCTCTGTTAACTATAATTCATCGTTGATCACTCGAACAGAAAACCGTGCACATTTACTGGAAGAAAGCACAGGTCACACGTGTGTACAAGAGGAGTGCCAGAAGTGATCCACAAAACTACCGTCCAGTATCCTTGATATCCATTTGTAGCAGAATCTTACAGCATATTCTGAGTTCAAACATAATGAGGTATTTCGAACAGAACGACCTCCTCCTTGCCAACCAGCACTGATTTCGAAAACATCGATCATGTGAAACCCAACTCGCAGTTTTTTCACATAATGAACTGAAAGCCATTGATCGAAGCAGTCAGATAGATGCAGTATCTCTCGATTTCCGAGAAGTATTTGACTCAGTAGCACACCTATGCTTATCATCAAAAGTATGATCATATGGGATCTCAGACAAAATATGTGACTGGTTTGAGGATTTTTTGATAGGGAGGATTCAGCATGCTGTCTTGGATGGAGAGTCACCGACAGATGTTGAAGTAACTTCAGATGCGCCCCAGGGAAGTGCGTTGTGTTCCTTGCTGTTCACGTTGCTTATTAATTAGCGTGCGGACAACCTGAGACTTTTCGCAGATGATGTAGTTATCTACAACGAAGTACAGTCTGTACAAAGCTGTACGAATACTGGCAAGTTGCATTAAATGTTCATGATTGTAAAACCGAGCACTTCGCCAAATGAAAACAAAAATAAACATAATATCTTATGAATATAGTATCAGTGAGTCACAGCTGGAATCCACAAAAACTTACAAATACCAGGGTGTAACACTTGTCAGGGACATGAAACGGAAAGATCACATAGCCTCAGTCATGGATAAAGCGGGCAGCAAACTTCGGTTTATTGACACAATACCAGGGAAATGTAATAAGTCTACGTAGGACATTGCTTACAAATTGCTCGTGCGACCCATCTTAGAACATTGATCAAGTGCTTGGGACCCGTACCAAATAGGGCTAGCAGAGGATATTGAATGTATACAGAGAAGGGCAGCATGAATAGTCACAGGTCTTTTTTTCCCGCGGGAGATATGCTGATGAAACTGAACTGGCGTACTTTTGAAGACAGATGGAAAGTATTCCGAGAAAGTCTAGAACCAAGTTTCAATAACCAGCTTTAAGCGATGACTGTCAGAATATGCTGCACTCCACCAAACATCGCTCCGATAGGGATCGTGAGGACAAGATTACATTAATTGCAGAACACAAAGAGGCATTTAAACAATCTTTCTTCCCGAGTTTCATACGTGGGTGGAACGGCAAAAAGCCTTAATAACTGGTACAGTGAGACGTACACTCTGCCATGCACTTCACAGAAGTTGACAAAGTACAGATGCAAATATAGAAAGAATTTTTCGATTATTATGCAGAAGCTATGCAAGTCATGAGGGCGGCACCAAACATTTTTGAACAATATTTAATTTGTAGTTCATTGTAAATTAGCTGGGATAACTATAAACCACCTTAGATATGCGGATGATACCGTACTGCCGACAGAATTTGAAGAAGAATTAAATATCCTATTGTTGAAGGTGAAAGAAGAAACTGCAAAGGCTGGCCTGAAGCTGAATGTCAAGGAAACAAAAACTATGCCAACTACACCTACCATTTCATGGCATATAGGAGTAGAAACAATGGAGGTAGTTTCCATATTCAGTTCACTTGGCTCAAATATGTCTGCTGATGGTGACTGCAGCCACAAAATCAAGAGACGCTTGTTACTTGGCAAAAAGGCAGTGCCCAATCTTGACAATGTTTTAAGGAGGAGACACAATCTTTAGCAATGAAGATCCTTATAGTAAGGGCTACGGTCTTTCCAGTTGAGATGTACGGATGTGAGACCTGGACCGTAAAAAAGGCTGAACGACGTATAATACATGCCTTTGAATTGTGGCGTTGGAGGAAGCTCCTTAGAGTTTCATGTACGGTAAAGAGAATGTGTAGATCAATATTACGACAAATAATACCAGACTGCTCCTTGGAAGGTCTGCTACTGAAACAAAATGTGACCTACTTTGGGCACATTATAAGAAGACACGATTCGCTGGAAAAGGCGTTAATAGTGGGGAAGATCGGATGCACAAGGAAAAGAAGGGGGAAAAGTAGGAGACAGATCGATAGCGTCACAGAATTAATAGACTACAACGTCGAAAATTTGCAGGAGATAGGACAATCCAGAAGAACTTGGCATGCTTTAGTTCATGAGGTCAGCGAGAGAGAGAGAGAGAGAGAGAGAAATCATTTACCGGCATGTGTGACCGTGAGCGCTGCACTATGTTTTAGGGCTAATGAAGCAGATAAGCTGTATAATAAAAGAGTCTGTCGGAGCCTTGGAGTCATTTGAGGGTCATTAAACATCTCATTTGTTTGTTCAAAGTTTTTCTTTGTCGTTGACTTACGTCTGGCGCATATCTCGTTTTATTTCAGCACATTTGCTAACGTAATAACATCAAGGGGAATCTGGCCGCTCTTCCCAGAGGGATAAATTTACAGCGTATAAAAGCACATATTTTCCAACGGTTATTTCTGCTGTACTTCCACAACGTTGTCACATAATAGTCCATATCAGTGTTACCTGCACCTAATTTTGATTGTAGTATTACGTAAATCATGACTACATTATTCCCAGACTATACCCTCTTTCCACTCTTGACTTCCAAGCTTAATCCCTGGAGTCCATTGAAGCGACAAAGAAATTTGTATAGGCATGCGTATTCAAATACATAGATATGTAAACAGACAGAAAACGGCGCTGCGGTCGGCAACGCCTATATAAGACAACAAGTGTCTGGCGCAGTTGTTAGATCGGCTACTGATGCTACAATGGCAGGTTATCAAGATTTAAGTGAGTTTGAACGTGGTGCTATAGACGGCGCACGAATGATGGGACACAGCATCTCTGAGGTAGCGATGAAGTGGGAATTTTCCCGTACGATCATTTCACGAGTGTACCGTGAATATCAGGCATC
The DNA here is from genome assembly GCF_021461385.2 of Schistocerca piceifrons. NCBI lineage: Eukaryota > Metazoa > Arthropoda > Insecta > Orthoptera > Acrididae > Schistocerca > Schistocerca piceifrons. The sequence continues at coordinate 579,380,477 of NC_060149.1, forward strand.
CGGTAAAACAACAAATCTCCGACATCACTGCGGCCGGAAAAAGATTCGGTAAGAACGGGACCTGGCCGACCGCGGTGGTCTCATGGTTCTAGGTGCGCAGTCCGGAACCGCGCGACTGCTACGGTCGCAGGTTCGAATCCTGCCTCGGGCATGGATGTGTGTAATGTCCTTAGGTTAGTTAGGTTTAAGTAGTTCTAAATTCTAGGGGACTGATGACCACAGCTGTTAAGTCCCATAGTGCTCAGAGCCATTTGAACCATTTTGAAGAACGGGACCAACGACGACTGAAGACAATCTTTCAACTTGACAGAAGTGCAATCGTTCCGAAAATTGCAGCAGATTCCAGATTCCAATGCTGGGCCATCAACAAGTGTCAACGTGCCAAACATTCAACGGAACGTCACCCATGTGGGCTTTCGGAGCCGGAGGCCCACTCGTGTACCTTTGATGGCAGCACGACACGAAGCTTTACGCCTCGCTGGGCCCGTCAACGCCGCCATTGGACTGTTGATGACTGGAAACATGTTGCTTGTTCGGACGAGTCAAGTTTAAAATTGTATCGAGCCGATGAACGTGTACGGTTATGGAGACAACCTCATGAATCCATGGACCCTGCATGTCAGCAGAGGACTGTTCAAGCTGGTGGAGACACTGTGGGGCGTGAGCAGTTGGAGTGATATGCGACCCATGATACGTCTAGATACGACTCTGACAAGTGACACGTACGTAAGCATCCTGTCTGATCACCTTCATCCATTCATGTCCATTGTGCAGTCCGACGGACTTGGGCAATTCCAGCAGGACCATGCGAGACCCCACATGTCCACAATTGTTACACAGTGGCTCCAGGACCATTCTTCTGAGTTTAGACACTTCCGCTGGCCACTAAACTCCCCAGATATGAACATTATTGAGCATATCTGGGATGCCTTGCAACGTCCTGTTCAGAAGAGATCTCCATCCCCTGGTAAGCTTACGGATTTATGGACAGCCCTGCAGGATTCATGATGACTACTTCAGACATTAGTCGAGTCCATACAACGTCATGTTGCGGCATTTCTGCTTGCTCGCGGGGCGCCCTGCATGATATTAGGCAGGTGTACCAGTTTCTTTGGGCCGGCCGGAGTGGCCGAGCGGTTCTAGACGCTACAATCTGGAGCCGCGCGACCGCTGCGATCGCAAGTTCGAATCCCGCCTCGGGCATGGATGTGTGTGATGTCCTTAGGTTAGTTAGGTTTAAGTAGTTCTAAGTTCTAGGGGACTGATGACCACAGAAGTTAAGTCCCATAGTGCTCAGAGCCAGTTTCTTTGGCTCTTCAGTGTATGACAACTTTCGATTCTTCCTTCTGTGACCAGTTACACTGTTTAATATATGCCTGTTTGTTTTCTGTGTCTATGCCCCGAATGCAAGAATTGTTGTCAGTTTCTGTACTGGAATAACTTTTATTTTCCTCTCTCGCTCAGAAATATAGAAACTAAGATATCACCATAATTTTCCTGCTTGAATCGAGATGTTATTGTACTACTTGGGAGTCCTGGTGGGAGATGGTTGGCTGGAGAGGGGGGATTGGGGCGGGGAAGCATTACTGACACATGTGTCTAGTAAGCAGAAGACCCAGGTTCGATTCCTGGCCTTGGTACAAATTTTCACTTGTCGCTTCAGTCTGTATACGTAAATCATTTTCGTATCAGACCAGTAAAGTCTCTGAAGCTGTGTCATTTCATTTGTATTTTTTTTTGCTGTTAAATAGACCAGTAAAGCTACAAGGTGAGTAACGTGCAGATGGCTGGCTCTGAGCACTATGGGACTTAACATCTGTGGTCATCAGTCCCCTAGAACTTAGAACTACTTAAACCTAACTAACCTAAGGACATCACACACATCCATGCCCGAGGCAGGATTCGAACCTGCGGCCGCAGCAGTCGCGTGGTTCCGGACTGAGCGCCTAGAAACGCTAGACCACCGCGGCCGGCTACGTGCAGATGAAAGTTGCCTGCAGGTGCTCAGTATGTGGTTACTATTATGTATTATGAAGGGTTTATTATGAAATTCTACTTTTGTTGCAGGTGCTTCCATACGCTGCTCAAGACAAAATTGAAAGTCTATGTTCCTAAATTCGTGTAAATTCCTGATGAATGTGGCAACTCCTCCTGTCTCCATTTCTGCTCTACAAAAGTGGAATGCTAAACTAAGCCCTGCAGCACTTAGCAGATCTATACCAGTGGCCACATGATGTTCAGTGAGTCACATTATGTCACCTTGGTTTGATGATTCTAATTCAGTAACACAGATAAGTAATTCATTAATTTTACTTCTCTGTTCTCGAATATTTTGCTGCAATAAAGATAGCCGACATTTGATATTAACTGAGATGAAATTGTCAGAAAACATAATTTCTGCTGCTTACTAACAATTTTTAACCAAAATCTATTTGTGCTGGTGCAATATAACTGAAATATGATATTTAATTTCTTTCTCAAAATTAAAGTTTCTTTCAGTCCTAACCTCTCTTAATTCTTGGTTTCCTACTGTCCACCCTACACTAAAAAGTGCTGCTCCGACACCGGTAACCACCGGTATTTTAAGACTCATGAGAGAGCCCCCCCCCCCCCCCCCCCTCCGGCCACTATGCTTAAATTTTCTGCTATTAACCCAGCCAGTTTACCTTTCCCTTTCCTGTTGAGGTGAAGACCATGCCAAATATAATGCCATATACTAACAAATAAAAAGACACCAATATGTGATCCTGAATGTTCCGGCGTAACGTCAAGTGCCAGCACGTCGGCCAGGAACGTTACAATAGACGACAGCCAATAGTACGCTGACAGACCCCTCTCTAGGACGACACAGAGACAGGAGCGGCATCTACACGAAGAAAATGTAAGGGTCGTGCCGCCTAGCCGCGGCCGAGTTGAAGACGAGCCGTCCTCCGAACGCCACAGCAGTGACTTATGAACTGTATTGTTTTGCTTGTATTGGACTTGTATATACTGAAGGACATTGATTATTTTCATGTCACTATTTGCTTGCGACGCACCTTTGTGGGTACGCAAAGTTAAGAATTGTCATTTATCTTACTGTAACAAACTTTACTAATACGATTTGCTTGAATTGTTGTCTAACTATCCGAGAAAGCAGGTTTCCTTGGCACCCTATATTAGACGAGTGAGCACACTGCACCAGACATAACCAGCCATTCCCATTCCAAATTAACTCTTGTGACAGAGCAGCTAAAACGAAATCGGTCATAGCTTCTGAGAACAGATACAAACTCAACACCTGTATGTTTCGACGCTGATGCAATCTTTACCAGGTAACATCCTATATTGTACCCAGTATCTCTCTCAGTATTATTTCCTGGGCCACCCGCTATTACCACAGTCTATCACATGGTGAAGTCTTTGCAAAGTGATTTGAAAACATCTGCCACATGCTTCAGACCACCATTATGTTTTAAAAAATTGGTGACCTAGTGCTCTGATCCTAGCTTATCCTGCAAAAGTTGGCCTAAATCTGTAGCATGAGAACTACCTAACAACAAAACTTCCTTTATCTTTACTGACTGCCCTACAACCTTCCTTCTCAGTTTACTGCTGAAAGTTTGTTGTGACCTGACTGCGCCTACAGTTGCCTGGGGCTCATCGGTTTCTAACTGCATCAAAGGTCAAGCTTATCTTTCAGATCCACCACAAAGCTGTCAGATGAAGTTCTAAGTCTGTTGCTTCCGTTGCCTGTTGCCAATTCCCACGTCTTTTTACTGTTCTCCATACTTAACCTTTTCAGAGCTTTCCTAGCCTTGTCAAATTCAGCCATAAAGGCAGCAATTTTCTTCTCCAGTTCCACTGTCTTTCTATCTCTACTACATATCCTACAAAACGACTGAAGAGCCTCATTTACTTCCCTAATTGCCACGTCACTACAGTCTCCCCTGTGGAAAAAGCTACAGCATTTAGCACACCAAACTCCGAAGCTAACGGCTCTACGGCAAGTTAAGCGCTTGTCACTCGTAAAAATAATACTTTAGTATGAAACAGCCAGTAAAAAACTGATGAACAAGAAAACACTTTTATAAAAATTAGACCTATACGCAATTTTCCGGAAATACGAAATAAATAATAAAGGGATACTCTCGACTTAAATTACTGAAAGAAAAAAAAGAACAATTAAACGAGACATTCTTCAGTTCACTAAGTTCACTAAATAAAAATTCGACTACAATCAGACTTTAAGGTCTTTTTATGATTTCTGGAATAATACGTAAAGAGAAGTTAAAGCCTTAAAAGTGAGCTCAAAACCCACATCAACACACGTATTTACTGAGTAATCTCTAATAAGCTGTTACTATGATTTAAATCACTTATGTTTTCAAAAGCAAAAAGACTTGCGCGTCTCACCTGGATCAGGACTGTAATAAAATGCAGTCTTGCTAGCAAGAAAATTTATTCTAAAACGAGAAATATGCTGTCGTCAAAGGATAATTTAAGTGTTTGAAAGTCTTTTCTGGAAGTAATTGTCAGTAATGTAGCGTTGTACCAAAATGAAACCAGGATGTTAAACAGTGCAGAGAAACAGGGAACAGAAGCTTTCGTAATTTGGTCCTACAAAGAACGTTGAAAATAACATCTGTACATAGAATAACGAATGAAGAGGTATTGAGTGGAACCGAGGAAAAAAGAAACTTATGCAACAACTTGACTAAAAGAAAGAATCGATTGTAGCGCATATGTTAACATATCAGCGAATAACTAATTTGGTAATGGAGAAAATGTAGGAGGCAAAAATTGTAGTATGAGGCATTGGGTTCAATACAGTAATCAGTTTCAAGTGGATGTAGGTTGCAGTAGTTATGCAGAACTGCACAGGCTAGAGTAGCGTGGAGAGCTGCCTGAAACCAGTTTCTGGACGGATGGCCACAACACTCGTCACAGCGCGGCTCGCCAAACGTGTTCGACTGCCCCAGAATGCGTCAGCGCAGTCGCAATGCGTGCTTATCAGTAGCTACGACGGGCAGTGCGTGGGAGCCGGAAGTTTTACGACACACAGATGAAGGTTCAAAATAAATGTAGGTGCAGGTATGAATGGAACTTTGTACAGTTCCATCAAATCGGTTTTTGGGCTTGTGGCCGTAACAATACTGGAAGTAAGGTAGTAGTGCCACCGACGACTTTGAAAAGAGGGAAGACCGAAAACGTCTGCGCAGACAGAACTGTCGTAATAAAATCATTGTGTAATATACCAACAAAGCATGTAAAATAATGATTTTCATTTACAAATTGGAACTCTTCACAGAGCCATACCGAGTTGATCCTGCGTCCTTGTCACAACCGCAAAATCTGCACCCCCTTCCACCTTAAACTACATTTCTGCACTTTTTCTACTTACGTATAGCCATTTTTGTAATTGCAAAATAGCATTTCATTTAACTATATCTGTATATGAATACGAAATATTGCTCAAAAGAAATTAAATGTTTCACTGGAGTGAATAAATCACAAGTAGTATAAACTTTCTAAAAAAATTAAAGTAAAACGGTTTTGTATTTTTATGGACCTACTGTACATTGGTTTAAGTATTATGTATAATAAAGAACCAGTATCACATCCTTCTAGACGATTTAATAGCATAACTTGATGGAGAAAAATAATCCACCGGCAATTTTCTAGTACAGAAATTCAGCAACAGGAAAGAGGTCAGATTAACTGCGTTGTATCAACAAAAGAATTAGAAAATCATGTCGACCTCCCGGAGGAAGTATTTTCGGAAGCAAAAGGCCAGGAGGTAACCCATACAATTGCTTAACGAGCATCAAATCCGTTAGTTGCTAACAAATACCGTTCTCAGAAAGTTCGTGGCGTAGAGATCCGAAAAAGTACAAACGTCGACTCGGATCACTAAATTGCCCGCATCAAATTTACGTTCACCCCAAAAGAGCACAGTATAAGAGTAGGCCTACACACCTACAAAAAATTGACACAGATAAGACCCAAGAAACTAATATAAAAGAGGAATGGGAAAAAGAAAAGGTAATCACCTGGGAGCAGTTTCAAACCGAGATTGAACAGAAAGCCAAATAGGAAATAACTAACCTGCAGAAGGAGAACACGAAAGAACTTTGGCGGGGCTAAGTATATGAAGATGCTTTGGAAGAACGAAAGAGATTTCCAAAAATATTGCAGTAAAAAAAAATCCCTGACTAAACAACACTTTTTCAAGGTCAGAAAGCAAGTAGCAACATAATTGGACTGTGAAAGAGGAGACACATGAGAGACTAATATTAAATTATTACTGAAAATGAATTTAGGGAACACAAAACGCGTGACTTTTATAGGAAGGTTTTTTAGTTGGAAGATACGTGGATATACACCACAGAAGCTATGTTTCAGAAAGCAGGACGGTTATTCGCTCTGACTCATCATGACAGCTGTAGGGAGCAATTTTGGTTCTTCTCGGACAAAGAACCCCTGTAGCACGAGGTTAGAAGTTGAATCATTAGTAAGGTTCATTTGAAAGTGTTGTTGTTGTGGTCTTCAGTCCTGAGACTGGTTTGATGCAGCTGTCCATGCTACTCTATCCTGTGCAAGCTTCTTCATCTCCCAGTAACTACTGCAACCTACATCCTTCTGAATCTGCTTAGTGTATTCATCTCTTGGTCTCCCTCTATGATTTTTACCCTCCACGCTGCCCTCCAATACTAAATTGGTAATCCCTTGATGCCTTAGAACATGTCCTACCAACCGATCCCTTCTTCTAGTCAAGTTGTGCCACAAACTTCTCTTCTCCCCAATCCTCTTCAACACCTCCTCATTAGTTATGTGATCTACCCATCTAATCTTCAGCATTCTTCTGTAGCACCACATTTCAAAAGTTCTATTCTCTTCTTGTCCAAACTATTTATCGTCCATGTTTCACTTCCATACATGGCTACACTCCATACAAATACTTTCAGAAACGACTTCCTGACACTTAAATCTATACTCGATGTTAACAAATTTCTCTTCTTCAGAAACGCTTTCCTTCCCATTGCCAGTCTATATTTTATATCCTCTCGACTTCGACCATCGTCAGATATTTTGCTCCCCAAATAGCAAAACTCCTTTACCACTTTAAGTGTCTCATTTCTTAGTCTAATTCCCTCAGCATCACCCGACTTAATTCGACTACATTCCATTATCCTCGTTTTGCTTTTGTTGATGTTCATCTTATATCCCCCTTTCAAGACACTATCCATTCCGTTCAATTGCTCTTCCAAGTCCTTTGCTGTCTCTGACAGAATTACAATGTCATCGGCGAATCTCAAAGTTTTTATTTCTTCTCCGTGGGTTTTAATGCCTACTCCGAATTTTTCTTTTGTTTCCTTCACTGCTTGCTCAATATACAGATTGAATAACATCGGGGAGAGGCTACAACCCTGTCTCACTCTCTTCCCTTTCATGTCCCTCGACCCTTATAACTGTCATCTGGTTTCTGTACAAATTGTAAATAGCCTTTCGCACCCTGTAGTGTTATGTTAACAATTACGGCAGCAAAAATATTAGCTGCAAATGACTCAACATGTGCATCAGGAGGGTGACAGAAAATGATGGTTCAAATGGCTCTGAGCACTATGGGACTTAACAGCTGTGGTCATCAGTCCCCTAGAACTTAGAACTACTTAAACCTAACTAACCTAAGGACATCACACACATCCATGCCCGAGGCAGGATTCGAACCTGCGACCGCAGCAGTCGCGCGGTCCCGGACTGCGCGCCTAGAACCTCGGGACCACCGCGGCCGGCTACAGAAAATGAGCGTTTGGGAAGTGCAGAGATGAAACCTATATGGGATGTATGTATTATGCTTCATAAAATCGACGTCGTCGACAATCAAGAAATGTTTAAAACACACCATTAACTTGCACCATGAACACCGAATGAAAAATGGCGCGCTACAGTGATCACAAAGGTTCGCACCATCAAGATCAAAGGCGAACTCCGTGGGTGTTACAAACAGTGCAGGACGTTAATCTAATTATCCACTCTTAAAGAATGCATATAAAATCATACTGGTGTAACAGGGTGATGAAAACGGATGGAATGTGATGGCAAGCAACAGAATGTGAAACAGTCTGTCGTGGAGCTTATCGTGAAACCGGTTATCCTTTAGGGTGTAGCTGCAGATGGCGCGATAATATGTTTTATGGTAAAGGAAAAAACAAACATCCAGAGTATGAATTTGTCCAGTGTCACACACTTGTCAGGAAGGATATTTTGCTCTAAAGGAGCAGGATTTTTAGACGCAGACCAGGAATTAAGCAAAAGCAAGTTATTTTGGACAGCCACTGGCCAAAATTAATGTTCATACCGTAATTATAGTTCTCTTACACTCATTTTCCCAATCTTGCTTACGGTGACGTAAATATTCCCTAGTGATCTTGCAAGATCACGGACACTAGAAAGAATCGTAGAGGGCAGAGTGCCTCCGACTTCTCGTGAACGATAAATAACTTCCCAGCCAATTTACCATACCGATTAACAGTCGATTAAATTGTAAGGCATTGATGTTAGCTGCTCTTGATACAACTCTCTTGGTACCTCTAATTTCTAGGGTTCCTTTCACAAGCATTTCCTCTTCAAATCCTGGTTGGTCGGAGTTAAAAAAAAAAAAATCCCTGCTGAACGATGGAGTAAGTTTGTTTATCTTATCTACAAATTTTCTAGCCGATTCCGCTGTCTTCTGTGCATCATCAAGTTGACGCCTTTTTTGAAATTGTGTCATCTTAAGTCTTTCAAGCCGGCCGTGGTGGCCGTGCGGTTCTGACGCTGCAGTCCGGAACCGCGGGACTGCTACGGTCGCAGGTTCGAATCCTGCCTCGGGCATGGGTGTGTGTGATGTCCTTAGGTTAGTTAGGTTTAAGTAGTTCAAAGTTCTAGGGGACTTATGACCTAAGATGTTGAGTCCCATAGTGCTCAGAGCCATTTGAACAATTTTGAACGTCTTTCAATTCAATAGCGCTGTTTGAAGTTATGCAACCATCCACTGCTTCCATTGAAATCACTGTAGTCTATGTCATGCGCAATTTGATGTGCATAACGTGGTAAGTCACTATTATCCACATCCTGTAAATTGTATCGAGCATCCTTGAAACGTCCAAACACCAATTTTCGTAACAAGCGCTCCTTGTCCTCCCGTGAAGATCCATAGTTTTTCTTATGCATTACACGGTGATATTGCTGCGGCCTTATGAGAAATTTGTTCATAATTGTTTTTTACTATACTGCGGGTGATCTTCCATGTACGTAATTATGTTTAGTACTTGCTCCTTGGACAACGATTATCTTTTACTACGTTGTTTAGTGGAGACGATTGTGGCTCCCTATCCGACAAGAATGATGCAATATCACTTTCACTTGCCAAGCACGTCTCGTTATCATTGTACACCTCATGTATATTGGCCGCACCGTCGAGCGTATACGACACCACACATTCCATTGGCTCATCTAGCAGAAAGGCTAATATTTCATCTGCCATTTCTTTCTCACTGTGCGAAATTCCTTGGGTTTTTCTCGGACGCAGGTTCGAATCCTGCCGCGGGCATGGATGTGTGTGATGTCCTTAGGTTAGTTAGGTTTAAGTAGTTCTAAGTTCTAGGGGACTGATGACCTCAGAAGTTAAGTCCCATAGTGCTCAGAGCGATCTTCCCGGACTAAATATCAACTTCGGCAACTGTTGCTGCAGATATAATGCAATGTTTGCTTCGTTTATCGGCCATTGCTCTGCTTTTCATCAAGAACAGTAGCATTATTTTGATTTACTTGCCCACAAAGCAATTCAACTACGCTCCGTAGCTGATGTTGTGCTCACCATTGGATACCTCCAGTTCCACCCCCCGTTGCCATTAGCAGCCAATATTGTGGTTACATGGTAGAGAATATATTATGCTGGAAACACTCAGGGTGTTCCTGTGAGCTATTCCAGGTGTATATATAGGAGTCTCCCTTCGAAATTTTGACTGGACAGTTGCGTATAATCCATTCAGCATAAGAATAAACCAGATGTAAACAAACAAAAACGCAATGATTGGTCAGAAGCCGTAGCACACGTACATTGATGTTGTTACGCTCTTGAAAGTAGGTCCTACTTATATTTTAGATATCTTATTACTAAGTTACGTAAAATAAAACTTTAAGATATTCAAATGTACTAACAGCCATCAAAGTTTGCCGGCCGAAGTGGCCGTGCGGTTAAAGGCGCTGCAGTCTGGAACCGCAAGACCGCTACGGTCGCAGGTTCGAATCCTGCCTCGGGCATGGATGTTTGTGATGTCCTTAGGTTAGTTAGGTTTAACTAGTTCTAAGTTCTAGGGGACTAATGACCTCAGCAGTTGAGTCCCATAGTGCTCAGAACCATTTGAACCATCAAAGTTTTTATAATTACACTTTAGTTACGTAGTTTTTATTTCAAAAATCGTGTACAGTCACAGCCTCTGCAGTGTTGTGCTCTGATTGTCGAGCTGATAATGCGCAGTATGAAAATGGCTGAGGCTGCTTTCTGTTCCGTAGTGGAACACGCACGTGGAACATGGTTAAAAAGTGCCAAGAAATAGGCTGGTCTTGATGTTTTTCATCAATTTACGAAGATAATGGGCTTTGAAGTATTCTCAGTGTTGTACATAATGTAGGCAACACCTTTGCCTGGAAAGTGTAGCGCACCGGCCGGAGTGGCCGTGCGGTTCTAAGCGCTACAGTCTGGAACCGGGCGACCGCTACGGTCGCAGGTTCGAATCCTGCCCCGGGCATGGATGTGTGTCATGTTCTTAGATTAGTTAGGTTTAATTAGTTCTAAGTTCTAGGCGACTGATGACCTCAGAAGTTAAGTCGCATAGTGCTCAGAGTCAAAGTGTAGCGCAGTCGGTAGCATACTGGGTTGCGTAATAAAGGCGGTGGTTCGTGCTGTGGTTCAAAATCCCCGGTATTATTTTCTTTTTCTCGTTCAATTTGAAATACCTGCTTCTCGTAATTATGAAACTCATCATCATTTTTTATGAATAATGCACGACTTCTTGTTTCTAATTACAAGTTGGACACGAAACTCCTGTTTCCATTTCCAAGTCAAGTTCTTAATTATCGATGTTTTATGAAAGACTGTTCATAAAAGTTGTTGAAATTAAGAAAATATAACAATTTAATTTTTTAAAGCGAAATTGAAAAACCAAATCCTCTTTATTTGGACTATGTCCTTCGTTTTATACCACAGAGGTAGATACGTATCGTAGAAACATGAAAAACAATCATTTTCACAGCATCGAACACATAGTAGAAACACTGCATTTTTACGTTTGCTACTGTACCATTACAATATGAACCCAACAGAACTGATCTGGAGCCAAGCTGCGAGATCTGGCCCGAGAAGTAACGAGACTGTTAAACTGCCAGACGTACTGGAACTAACGCACGCAGCGTTTTCACACGTCACTGCTGGACGCTGGCGGGATATAGAACGGTCATCATAAAAGAAGAAAAGAAAATGCTGCTCCTGGTTGGCTTCGTGGATTCCGTTGTTGATAGGTTCGTTATCAACGTAGCAGGTGACTCTTCCAGAACTGAAACGTATTTATTTCTTGGATTCGGATAAGGAAGGACCTAAGAGATTACCAGACGACTGACTGTAAGTAATACCTTCAGTGGCTTCAATATTTAACTGTATGGTGAAATCCTTCTATACTCTCTTACGTTACACACAGCTTATGCAGTAAAATTACCCTGTGGTTAAGTCAGGAATTTTCATCAGTCTTGTTTTTAATTACAATAGAACGTTAGCTAAAAACGATAACGTGTTGCGGTTTTCGTCTAGTCGTCTAAGGAGCGTATTGTGGGAGATTTGCAGTGTGTTATTTCATTCTGCTTAAAAATTAAATGACATTCGAAGCTGTATTGCTCCTCTGCTCGTCCCTTTTTACGTGTGAACTGCAACTGGCCACGCCACCGCGAGCTAGCTATACCAGCTGAACGGCCAATGCTGTCCAAGTTAAATGCACCGGTAAAGCTGTTGTCCCGTATTATCGCCAAGTCAATGTGCAAATAAAGCAGAGCACAAAACGTACCCTTATAATCGTACTTGACAGTACTCGAGACGGCTTGGCTGCAGTTCCAGGTGAAACGGAAATCCAATGAGGTGCCAGGAAACGCGGAAGAATACATAGTGCAATGCTTACATCAGGTTAATTCTTATGGTGAACGGATTTATACGCTACTGTCCAGTCAAAATTTCCAAGGGAGACTCCTATACGTATACTCGGAATCTCAGCCACCCACAAAAGATGAATTGTACAAACATATCCTTAGGTTACATACACGCTGCATTCTCGCTTCTGGCAGCCCGTTGCTGGCACATCGCAACTTGTACACCGTCGGTTGCCTTGTTCACTTAAGCCCTGTGCAGACGGAGACATTCCTTGCGCCATGACTGGCGTAGCGAGTAAATTGCTTCGTGTGAACGGTTACCTTGCGCGCCATCTAGTACCTTGCCACCGTATTGCTAGTAAATGGCACGCAACCGAACGGAGCTATATTCCGTGCCATATGGCTGCCATTTGAGTGCATACGTCTGTTTTTTCTATACGTAGTGCACTATTTGATAATAGAGTGGTCTTAGGAAGCTATAGACATATTTATTGAGATATACGGACACGAAACATGTTTTTATGGCACAAAATCACCCACATACCATAACAAACACGCTAGGAAATACTCACGCGTCAAAATAGTTGATTGATTGAAGTAGGTTAGGTTTTCATCACAAGCTGAAATCATAGCGAAGATGAAAAGTTTACGCACGATGTTTGTGTCAGAACTTAATAAAATAAAAGCTTCGACAAAGAGTGATATGGGACCTGCTGACGTGTGGTATTTTAAGAAACTTATGTTTTTGCGAGACCACGTTTAGACCAGGAAAGGAACTAGTAGCGCAGAATTCGGACAACAAAGCGTGGACTACACTAAAGACAGTAACGTCACAGTAAGTAATTTTTTACCCTTCAGTTTTCTCTGTAATTAGTACTGTAAGTGCAAAAAATTAACCTGATAACTGGTTTGTCTTGGGGAACTTCACAAGATACATTTATACTCACAAATATGCAATGTATATCAATAGTTCAGTTGTCTGATGCGTTTAGTTTACAATTAGAAGACTGTGGGTTTGAACCCCACTAGTGTTCATATTTTTTTCCTTTGTAACTTAAAATTAAATACGTTGTGAAGTTGTGTTCATGATCCTTGTTCTTGCGCAGTGTCTCGTACTGGCCATAAATATCGAATCACAAAAAGTATAAAGCACGCATTGCAAGCTGTGTACAATTGTTATCATTATTTTTCAGAATGACTGTCTGACAGTGAGATCCCAGAGTCTCCCACTGATGTTAGTGAGCATTTCTTAACTACAGAGTAATGTGAAATTGCTCAAGATGGCCAGCCATTTCAAACACCATCATCATCAACAACATCATCATCATCATCAGACAGCAGTCCACGTGGATGAGGTACGATGAAGGGGACGAAAAGGAAGAGAGCTTCCAATGAAGAAGAAAATGCTATTTTGAAAAGAGCTGACAATCTACTGACCAGCATAAATAAACCAAAAACTCCTCCAACTGATGTTGAAGTCTTTGGTTCATATGTAACTGTTTCTATGCAGCAAATAAAAAGCAAAGCTCTGGTGGTGAAAGTTAAGAGAGAGATATTTAACAATCTTTGTACTGTGCAAGAGGAAGAGCTGGGGAGTAATGATGACAAGATTGTTTATTTGTTTATTTTGAGTAACAAGACTGTTTATTTCTGTATTTTGGGTAACAAGATTGTTTATTTGTTTATTTTCATTAAAATGTAATTGCTTAGTATCTACAAAATACACTCTGAATGCAGTGCTTTACCTTGAATGTGGATTGTAATTATAGAAGATTCAAATTACAAAATTTATTGCTAATACGAACTAAGTTACTTTATGAATATCATATCCTGTATAGCATATTAACTTTTCAGTCATAATTTACATTACTTATTTTTTAGATTTGCCACTGTATCAGTACTGAACCTTTTTTACAGATTCCCACTGCCACTGTACATACCCAGTACTGTTGAAATATTCCTGGAGAGTGTTCCTCACTTTCCTAGCTTCTTTACCTGACTTGTGTTGACCTACTCTTCCTATACCCCTCTGATTATTTTGCTGCCATTCTCTTGAAATGATAACACAATGATTTGTGTCCTCTTCCTTTTCCAGTTGTGCAACATAACTCTTCCCACATTTTTCCAGTTAAAAATTATGTAGCACACAAGTAGACAGTGTGATTTTCTCTAGAGTTTAAACAGGTAGCTCCATTTTCTTAAGGAAAATTTTGAACCTATTGCTCAGTATTCCAAAAGCATTTTCAGAAGTTCTTCTGGCCCTGCTCAAACGGTAATTAAATATTTTATGTTCTTGCATGAGATTTCCCTTATATGGCTTCATTATATACTCTGATAAGGGAAAAAGAATCATCAGCTACAACTATTAAAAGCACTGCAGTTTTAGTTCGTGATAATATCTCTGGTGTAGGAATCTCATTACATTTTCAGCACCAATAAGAATTTCACAGAGTGGACTGTTGTGAAACACTCCTGCAGCACTGATCCTCCCATTGCAACCTACATCCACACATGTAAATTTATACTGTGCATCAACAACTCCCAGTAACACAACGCTGTTACCTCATGTGTAATTGCGGTAATATGACCCCATACAGCATGGTGGTCGGAATTACTCACGCTTCTCGTCTAAAGCACCAAGACAATTTGGAAAGTTCCACATGTCTTGGAACTATTTTGATATACGTGTCCATTCACTTTCTGTCGATGTCATCTGAAAGACAGAAAATGTGATGTGAATATGTCAATGTGACTTTCATACACATGAACTGAAAAATAAGTATGATCTTACAGTTTGAAACCACTATGTATCAGGCACATTTTCCCCTAAGAACTGAAAATGATGAATTATGAAGTACACTGATTTTGTCTGAAAATTCCAAATGTAGGGGAGAAAGAGTTTTGGCTTAGAAATGGTTAGGGTCAATTCTTAACATAAACTTTTACAATGCAGGGATACATTTTGAATATAATGGCCAAACTATAAAAATGTGTGATAATACCTGGACACAAGTATAGCTGAAGGTTGGATCAGAGATACATCCTTCCCCCAAAATGTTTTCTGAAAATTGTTCTGAATGCCACTCTAAAGAATTTGTTGCTACTTCTAATGAATTTAGCGGAAGAAAGGGAATGCTAGGGGGTTGCCAACTAACTAAACGTAATAAATAAAACTGCATCAAAAAGTTGTTAGAGGCGCCCAAAATACAACCCCACCCCGAATTATGTTTCTTGCTGAGAGTAACACATATAAACAAAAATGGTTCCTTTATTGTACTTTTCAGCTTATTGAAATGTGTTATTACATTAAGTTATTTTGGTCACGTTCTCATGAAGTTTAACAAAATCAAAGTACCTTCATGTATGTATCCTTTAAGCACTGGTAAATTGCGTCCCAAGCTTCAGAAATAATTGAGGATATCGTGCTTACAGGTATTCTGAATGAAAACATTAGGCTTCTGTAGCTTTCTCCAGTAGCTAGAACTCTCAGTTTTAGAAAAGAAAATTATGGAATTAGCTACAGCTTACAAATATGCGCTCTACATACAGCATCCTAGTAATACTAAGCTTATATAAAGGTACCTAATCACCTTTTTGAAGCTGAAATAGATTCTCGCATAACTGTGTTTTGCTTCGTTATTCGTGGACCTACTAAACGAAGCAATGTCATGAATTCCGTCTCGCCCATTCTCCGAAAATTTTTGTATGATTCCTTGTCTTGCAATCTCAGTTAATATTGTAATAGACTGTGCAATTCCCGACGGCCGTCGTCACGTCTTAAAATCCAAAGGTCTACTCCACCACCTTCTATTATGCCAACGTAAATTTCTTCGTCGACGTCGCCGATATATTACTGCAGTTATGACTGCACAAGCAGCAGCTGCCACTTTCAGTTCGTCATCAGCCATTTTCTAAAATAATGTTGCGCCATCTTCAGTCATTGTACGTACAAACGCAGCTACTAGATGGCATGCCAGCTCATGGAACAGGAAGTTGTATCATCTTATTGCACCATTAGTGGCGCTGGATGTGTCCTCGTGTGTACGGGGCTTATTACGCTGCAGCCTTGCTGCTCGCCGGGAGTAATATTACCCTGCAGCTATTCGCAAAGCCAGAAGAGTGCCAACAGTCATATACGGCACTGCTGGACTGACCCTGAAGCAACCAACCACGGCTCTCGTTTCAGGACGTGCAGCGATGGTCGTAGCGCGAAACACAAAAGCTCGACACTCAAAGAGCCATTTATTACCGCGAGTTGGCAGCGTCGTTTCAGCTGCGCGTGTGAAACAATGGAGCCTTGTACACTACGGAGGTGAAGCTATTGTGCTCGCCAGCCGCTGCTGCATCGCAGCAATCTCGCCGGTCCCCGCGAAGCAGCAGTCGTTCATAAGCGAATGGGGCAGTGCACACGCGTTAGCAGCCCCAGCATCGCTGCCGTCAGCTTGCCATACATGTAGCCCGTTTGGACATAGAATTGTTCATTGAAGGGGTATAAAAATACTCTCAAACATGAGATACATCTCAGAAGGAGTATCACGATAGGATTAAGAATGGAGCCACATGGTTTCAAGTGTGTGTGAAGTGTTGTGAAGGTTTTATCTCGGAACCGAATCAGGAGAAAAACGATGTAGGTAAACATCACTATTTTGTGTCAGAGTTCTAAAGATGGCGTCTTTACTCGGAACTTGAAATAGCGATAAGAAGCAAATGCTTTGGTTCCTTCCGAGAACCCTGTTAACAATAAATAAATTCTGTTCCCTCAGCCGGTTCAATACAATCAATGCTTTATTGTATTGCAGTCATAAAGTTCATAATTTCCCACATTTCAGTAGCGATATAAATTGAATAGTCTTTCACGTTAGGGAGGAAATTGATTCAGTGTTCACTATGATTGTCACCGACTAGATTTAGATACCGGCACATTTGTCTTGTCATGCTTCTTTGCCAGAATTGTCTATAAAGTAATCAGTGAAAATATTTCTACAACTGTTGTGTGAAATTTCTCCTTCGGTTGATGGGATTTCACTGTCCAGATCACGTAGCACGTTTTCGAAACCCCCTGGTATTTTTCGGCAACCTTTCTTCTGTGAATTTCGTTATGCACTCTTTGTGCAAGACTTCCCACACAGCTTTACAAACTTGCCTCACTATTTCACACAATCTTGTGTTGACGAGTCTGTGTTGATAATGCAGACTACTTACAGTGCAGCCACTACACAGAAATATGGAGATGGTGAACAGTTGCCGCAACAGCTGTTGGTTTACTGTTAATTCATCAGATTACCGTACATTCATAAGAAAATAAACAATTTACTTTCACTACTCTTTTAATCCAAAGACGGTGTCACGAACGCTCCATTCTTCAGCAGTGAACAACTCATTTGGTGAGTCCAAAACCTACTGTTCCGTTTCTTAATCTATTTATAATTGGAATAAACAAACGCTGCCTGCTTCCTTCCGCCTACGTCCGTAGTGGTTGGCTCCCTGCTATGTTGCTTTGTGTGCACTGAAATGATTTTAGGCGCCTCAATAGCTTAATGTGTTCTGTGCTATTTCGAGTAAAAACTGATCGAATCGTTTCAGTTTGCCACCGAAAACATTTGTGTGTGATCTCGTGTGCTGTGAGATCGTGTGAAACATTTCGTTGTGACTTTTGTGGTGCTCTAGAACTAAACAGTATTCGGAAACTGTGCCACAAGTATTGGTGGTATACTGACTCTCAGAACCTTTTCTTTATTGTTTTTTGGTTCTGTAAATAGAAATAAAAATTTGGTGGCATCTCAGTATTCCGTAATTCCATTTTTAATTGCACAAAATTATTTCCCATTTGCCACTTCGCTATGCGCTGTTAACGGCATGCACACTTGAGTCTCCGACCAGCGGAAAACAAAAAGTAAGCAAGTCGCCTCTAGCTGTGCTAGAGAAGGTAGCGTGGACATCACTTACTGAAAGCCACTGTGTTTGTTGATCCTGACACATCTTCTTGGTGTGCAGTGTTATATTCAGGGACCCACAGTGTAGTGTTTGATAGTTCGGCCAGTTTTAATAGGATACATCTCTCATTTAAGCATTACACTTGGCGTCCCTTACTGGGGAAAAGGCCAGTAGTAAACAGTGCGTGATTGACGTGGCAGGAAACGTTTTTGGATGATGAACGTTGATAACATCTACATCTTCACTACATGGATACTTTGCAAATCACACTTAAGTGCTTGGCAAAGGGTTCATCGAACCACCATCACAATAATTCTCTATTATTCCACTCTCGAACAGTGCGCAGAAGGAACGAACACCTATATCTTTCCGTGCCAACTCTGATTTCCCTTATTTTATTATGATGATCGTTTCTCCCTCCAAACGTCGGCGTCAACAAATATTTTCGCATTCAGAGGAAAAAGTTGAATATTGAAATTTCGTGAGAAGATTCCACCGCAACGAAAAACGCCTTTGTTTTAATGGTGCCCATTCCAAATCATGTATCATGTCCGTCACACTCTCTCCCCTATTTCGCGATAGTACAAAACGTGCTGCTCTTCGCTGAACTTCCTCGATGTCCTCCGCTATTTCTATCTGGTAAGGGTCCCAGACCGCACAACATAACTCCGAAAGAGCGGACAAACTTAGTGTAGGCAGTCTCTTTAGTAGATCTGTTAAATTTTCTAAGTATTCTGACAATTAAACGTGGTCTTTGGTTTGTCTTCCCCACAACATTTTCGATGTGTTCCTTCCAATTAAAATTGTTCGTAATTATAATACCTAGGTATGTAGCTGAATTTATGGCCTTTAGATTAGACTGATTTATCGTGTAACCATAGTTTAACAGATTCCTTTCAGCACTCATGTGGATGATCTCACACTTTTCATTATTTAGAGTCGATTACCAATTTTCGCACCATTCACATATCTTTTCTAAATCGTTTTGAAATTTGTTTCGATTTATGATGAGTTTAGTAGACGATAAACGACATCATCATCTGCAAACAATCTAAGACGGCTGCTCCGATTGTCTCCTAAATCGTTTATATAGATAAGGAACAGCAGAGGACCTATAACACTGCCTTGGGCAACGCCAGAAATCGCTTCTGCTTTACTTGATAACATTTCTTCAGTTACTACGAACTGCGACCACTGTGACAGGAAATCACGAATCCAGTCACATAACTGAGACGACATTCCGTATGTACGCAATTTCACTCCAAGCCGCTTGTGTGGTACAGTGTCAAAAGCCTTTTGGAAATCTAGAAATACAGAATCATTTTGAAATCCCTTGTCATTAGCACTCAACACTTCGTGTGTGTAGAGAGCTAGTTATGTTTCACAAGAACGATGGTTTCCAAATCGGTGTTGACTGTGTGTCAATAGGTCAATTGGCCGTTTTCTTCGAGGTAATTCACAATGTTCCAACAAAGTATATGTTCTAAAATCCTGCTGCATATCGGCGTTAATGATATGAGCCTGTAATTTAGTGGATTACTCCTACTACCTTTCTTGAATATTGGTGTGACCTCTGTAACTTTCCAGTCTCTGGGTACAGATCTTTCGTCGAGCGAAGGGTTGTATATGATTGTTAAGTTTGGAGCTATTGCATCAGCTTACTCTGAAAGGAACTTAGTTGCTATACAGTATGGACCAAAATACTTGCTTTTGTTAAGTGATTTAAGCTGCTTCACTACTCCGAGGATATCTACTTTTATGTTACTTCTGTTGGCAGCTGTTCTTGATTCGAATTCTGGAATATTTATTTCGTCATCTTCCGAGCAGGAATCTCGGAAGGCTGGTTTAGTAACTCTGCTTACGCAGCACTGTCGTCGATAGTATTTTCATTGATACCGCGAAGAGAAGGCACCGACTGTGACTTGCCGCTAGAGTACTTTACATACGACCAGAATCTCTTTGGATTTTTTGCCAGGTTTCGAAACAAAGTTTCGTTGTGGAAACTATTATAAGCATCTCGCATTGAAGTCCGCACTAAATTTCGAGCTTCTGTAAAAGATCGCCAGTCTTTACGTTCGTTTAAATTTGGTATGATTTTTCATTGTTTCAGCAACAGTGCTCTGACCCGTTTTGTGTACCAAGGGGGACCATCTCTGTCGTTTTTAATTTGTAATCTCTCAATTGCTGTCGATACTGTTTCTCTGAATTCAAGCCACATCTGGTCTACACTTAATTTGCTGATTTGGAAGGAGTGGAGATTGTCTCTCAGGAAGTCGTCAAGTGAATTTTTTTCTGATATTCTGAATAGATATATTTTTCGTTTATTTTTGGAGTATTTGGGGTTTACCATATTCAGTCTCGCTACGACAACCCTGTGTTCACTAATCCCTGTATCCGTTTTGATGCTCATTATTAGCTAAGAGGTCAATTGGGAAACATACGTGAACTTTCCAAAACAGTGATCAGACTGTGAATCTACATCTACATCTACATTGATACTCCGCAAGCCACCCAACGGTGTGTGGCGGAGGGCACTTTACGTGCCACTGTCATTACCTCCCTTTCCTGTTCCAGTCGCGTATGGTTCGCGGGAAGAACGACTGTCTGAAAGCCTCCGTGCGCGCTCTAATCTCTCTAATTTTACATTCGTGATCTCCTCGGGAAGTATAAGTAGGGGGAAGCAATATATTCGATACCTCATCCAGAAACGCACCCTCTCGAAACCTGGCGAGCAAGCTACACCGCGATGCAGAGCGCCTCTCTTGCAGAGTCTGCCACTTGAGTTTATTAAACATCTCCGTAACGCTATCACGGTTACCAAATAACCCAGTGACGAAACGCGCCGCTCTTCTTTGGATCTTCTCTATCTCCTCCGTCAACCCGACCTGGTACGGATCCCACACTGATGAGCAATACTCAAGTATAGGTCGAACGAGTGTTTTGTAAGCCACCTCCTTTGTTGATGGACTACATTTTCTAAGCACTCTCCCAATGAATCTCAACCTGGTACCCGCCTTACCAACAATTAGTTTTATATGATCATTCCACTTCAAATCGTTCCGTACGCATACTCCCAGATATTTTACAGAAGTAACTGCTACCAGTGTTTGTTCCGCTATCACATAATCATACAATAAAGGATCCTTCTTTCTATGTATTCGCAATACATTACATTTGTCTATGTTAAGGGTCAGTTGCCACTCCCTGCACCAAGTGCCTATCCGCTGCAGATCTTCCTGTATTTCGCTACAATTTTCTAATGCAGCAACTTCTCTGTATACTACAGCATCATCCGCGAAAAGCCGCATGGAACTTCCGACACTATCTACTAAGTCACTTATATATATTGTGAAAAGCAATGGTCCCATAACACTCCCCTGTGGCACGCCAGAGGTTACTTTAACGTCTGTAGACGTCTCTCCATTGATAACAACATGCTGTGTTCTGTTTGC
This sequence comes from Schistocerca piceifrons, assembly GCF_021461385.2. NCBI lineage: Eukaryota > Metazoa > Arthropoda > Insecta > Orthoptera > Acrididae > Schistocerca > Schistocerca piceifrons. Next base: position 579,402,022 of record NC_060149.1, read on the forward strand.
TAAAAACTCTTCAATCCAGCCACACAGCTGGTCTGATATTCCGTAGGCTCTTACTTTGTTTATCAGGCGACAGTGCGGAACTGTATCGAACGCCTTCCGGAAGTCAAGAAAAATAGCATCTACCTGGGAGCCTGTATCTAATATTTTCTGGGTCTCATGAACAAATAAGGCGAGTTGGGTCTCACACGATCGCTGTTTCCGGAATCCATGTTGATTCCTACATAGTAGATTCTGGGTTTCCAGAAATGACATGATACGCGAGCAAAAAACATGTTCTAAAATTCTACAAGAGATCGACGTAAGAGATATAGGTCTATAGTTTTGCGCATCTGCTCGACGACCCTTCTTGAAGACTGGGACTATCTGTGCTCTTTTCCAATCATTTGGAACCCTCCGTTCCTCTAGAGACTTGCGGTACACGGCTGTTAGAAGGGGGGCTAGTTCTTTCGCGTACTCTGTGTAGAATCGAATTGGTATCCCGTCAGGTCCAGTGGACTTTCCTCTATTGAGTGATTCCAGTTGCTTTTCTATTCCTCATAATTGAATGGGAAGGGATTCTCAACAGCGCATAAAAGAACTGTGAATTTTAATCTTTATATGGATGATAAATAATTCATTACAAACAGTGATCGGAAAGATTCTCTTGTGAATATTGGTTATGTGCGATATTATCCGTTACGAAAAATGAACGTTAGCAGAGAACATTTGTTGTGAACTGGTGTTATGAAACTTGTAATATGAACACTGGTTACAGGGAACCGTTTTGAATGGCATATAAATTTTGGCCAGATGAGGGGACGATCAGTTAAGAAACTTTTCAAAGAACTGAAGTGACTGTTGTGAAAATCCAATAAATTAGCGTATTAGGACAATTGCAGTCGTCGCTGGCAAGTGAAGACAATGTTAATCAGTTAATTAATAGTGGCAACCATGGCATAGTGCCTTTGAGTGAGTCTTATAATGTAACATACGACGAAATTGTTGAAGTAAATGGAGAGCAAGATGTTGATGGCAGTATAAATCATGATAATGACATAGTAAATGAGGACAGTGTTGAAGCAAATGGGGAACAAGGGGTTAATGTTGAATCGACAAAATTGTCAAGTAGTGACGGTGAGATTAGTGTTGAACTGGAACAGATGTCAAAGGATTTTCACAGGAAGATCGATCATAATGGTAACGAGTTAAAACATAATGGTAATGAATTAAAACAAATTAATAATAAGGTTGTAAAATCTAATGATTTTTGGTTGGAAAATTGGGTACACTGATAATGAGTTAATTCAAACTAGCAACTTGGTTGACAGATCTTGTGAAGAATTAAAAAAGGAGTTTAGTGTCAAATTATCTAAATATGACTCTGAACTGACAGGCATAAAGAAAATATTTGTAAAAGAAAACAAAAAGGTAAACGCTAGAATTGATCAGCTGAATAAATCGCTGGAGGAAACGGAAGAGAATTATCCGAAAGATTTAGCACTAATGTATATAAAATCCAGGATTAGTGCTGAGACAGGATAATGAGATCAGTGAACTGACATCTGATGTTGAGGAAGTAATAACTAGCTCAGATAATGTTTCTAGGTTTTGTCATAACGAAATCACACATTTTGAGTCAGAAATTAAAGAAGTAAAGCAAAAAAATAGATAATAATACTCGTGAAATAGGTAATGTCAAAATTCAGTGTCATAATAAAACAAGTTAAATATTTGTGAAAATGAAAGAAACTGAAAAATGTGTAAATGGAAATATTGATGTTAATAAGCAGGAATTAAATGGCTATGGTACTCAGGTTGAAACAGCATAAATAAGGAGAAGAGGCTCTTTATTTACAGGAAAGAGATCGATTCGGAATAGATAACTGTGAAGCAGTTGACGATAGTTTTTTGCGGGTGGTCAAGTTTTGTCATTTTTCGACAAGGGATTCAATTAATCCTGTTATGTTAGTGAAACAATTTAAGAATGCTTCACCTAAACCGTGTAATGACAGAAAGGAAATTGAGGGCATTATTAGTAGATTGGCAGGCGAAACACTTTCGTGGGGAATGAAGATGCATTCTTTTTGTAAAACCTATGACGAATTTATTAATGCTTTTCTCAATCAGAATTGTTGAAATGCTACACAAAACAGTGGGAGTAGTGACAATCTCACTGGAAGAAGTGTTGTTGGCAGTGTATGTGATAGCCATAAAGAAGTCTTTCAAAATTACTGCGAGAGGAATTTATATTTAGATGATCCTTTAAAAGAAAGGGATCTTATTTCAACCGTGTAAGTTAAATTGCCTATAAGTGTGCAAGAAATTTTATAGGAATTCCAAAATACTGTGATGACATCATTCTGCATGCCCTCGAACAGCTGGATTCGTTGTTTGGCATACATCAACACACAGAAGGTCAAACATTGAACAAAGTAGTGTGCGTAGTGACATCTTCATGGGAACTAATTTTCTTGACAGTGGATGTCACAGTTACAAAGAAGTATTTCAAAAGTAGTGGGAAAGCAATTTGTATTTGGCTGATCCTTTAAAATAAAGGGATCTAGTTTCAGTTGTATTATTTAAACTGTCTATAAGTGTGCAAGAAATTTTTTGGTAATTCCAAAAGACAGTGTTGGCATTATTCTACGTGCTCTTGAACAACTGGATTCGTTGTCTCCGGTAGTGACAAACGTGTGACCGTCCTCGTAAGGCCGGAAACAAAGGGTGAGTCGAGAAGTAATTAATGAATATGGAATCAGGTGACAGATTTGGGACCTTTCGACGAGGAACAAACTGCTACTCTATGCATAATTTGCAGATCAGTTTCATTTCGAAGTATCTAAGAATTCAGCCGCACTTTAAAGCAACTACATAATAACAGAAATGAAAGAAACCTTCTAATACTAATTCCCTACATGCGGAGGAACCGAAATCTGCAAACAGATCTCGGCTGCCGTCATTGTGAGAGGAATCAATAAAGTGTTCAAATGGCGGATACCGTTTAAGATTCAAGTTTAAACGGAGCGTCTTCTTCATCTTGAGTCGTGTACGAACATAGACCATACCGCCGTCCTAAAAACCAACGCTGCGCCGCGTTGGGAAACTTCTGGGGCAAAAAGGAAGCGGCCAGGTCTATGGCCAAGCAGGCGACAGCTAGTCGCTTGAGCACCTAGCAAGTTGGCACCCGAGCTACTTTCTTCAGCCGTAAACACACTAGGGTGGGGTACCAACCAGCTTACAAAAGTCCTGAGCATCGCCAGCCATTTTGGAACTGTTGTCCAGAGGCACTCTCCGCCATGTGACGGTAATGCTTAACGGTTCGTGACTTCGTGCACAATTTAATAAAGATGTTCGAATTCTGTAGCCGTTTAGGTAGTTTAGCGATCGCCAGTATTTCGCGATACTACGGGAGAGCAGCAGCGCCAGCCATGCGGTAAGATCCACCGAATTCTGCCACTCCCGTTTTGTAGCCGAAAACCAGTTCTCATGGGCCTGGATTCTCACTCCGAAGTGTTCTCAGTCCATCTTATGTAGTTATGTAAAATGATGGTGAGGGGGATGGGGGAGGAAGGAAAGGAAAGGGAAGGAACTACTGCTACTGATGTTAGCTGCATCGGGACTTTATGCGGAATCAGCGGCGCCGAGTGAAAATGTGTGCCAGACTGCCGGGGTATCCCGCTTATTAGGCAGATGGATATGGACGGGAACTGTGGATAGGTGACGCTAGGTGGGAATATGAGTCGATTGGTAGACGTGCCGATATAGTCCGTGCAAGGGCGGTAACACACCGTGTCCCGGTGACGCAGAGGTTAACGCTACTGTTTAGTAAGCAGAAGATCTTGCGTTCGAGTCCCTTTCCAGCACGCATTTTCACTCATCGTCACTGATTCCATGTAAGGTCCCGAGGTAGCTGACATCAATAATTCCTTCCCTTTCCTTTCCTTTCTTTTCTCTCTCCCCCCCTCCCACCTCCACCTTCAATTCACGTTCTTATGTAGCTATAAGTGAACCCTATCTCTGTACGCCATTCTGTGAATGTGTGTATATCAGTGGAGGCAGTTCTAGTTTCAGAAGATATCTCTTTGTGCTAATTCACAACTCTTCTATATGTGTTGCGATTTCTACTACCTTCCCCCAGTATCTGTACAAAACAGTGATACCCTGCAAGTAAGGTCGTAGTCCTTGCCTTCGCACGGTCTGATATTCGGTAGAATAATAACATGAGGCTCCGATGGCCTATCAATATTTATCGGCTGCCTGGGACACGAAAACTGTGGCATTCAGTTTAGGTGTGGTAGAGCAACATAACTGAAGAGAGATGAGAGTTGAAGAGGAAAAGCCGGCCGGTGTGGCCGTGCGGTTAAAGGCGCTTCAGTCTGGAACCGCGTGACCGCTACGGTCGCAGGTTCGAATCCTGCCTCGGGCATGGATGTGTGTGATGTCCTTAGGTTAGTTAGGTTTAAGTCGTTCTAAGTTCTAGGGGACTTATGACCACAGATGTTGAGTCCCATAGTGCTCAGAGCCATTTGATCCATTTTTTTGAAGAGGAAAAAATACGGCCAGATGAAATAAATACATGAGGGAAATGGATAGACCGCAGCAAGAAAACTTATTAGGAGTTCTGATGAGGTCTGGTTCAGAAATGAATCTGAATAACTGCCAGTAGATGTGAACTATTTAGGATATGATGAGAGAGATCTTACTAAGAAAGATCTGTTGTTTGAGGAGGAAAAGGAAATATTATCGGTTCTAGATTCAGTGTGATTAATGAAGAGCTTTATTTAAAGCTAAAAGAAGCAAATTATATTCCGGAGTTACTAGGGCAAGGGGTAAGAAAAATTGGAGCTACTCGTGCTAAGATTAAGCTGATGAGGAACCAAGGGATGATGGAAACTGAGATTCAATGTAGGAGATTTAATGTGAATTGTAATGACCGTTCCTGGATCGTGTGTGGAATTAATTCTTCGCATGAAATGGTGTACTGCACCACCAACAGACACCATCGTGGAAATAACGAAACGATTACACACTACACAGGCACAGTGACACGTAAGGGCAGAGCATCGTCGCATAGCAGAAATCAATATCTTAGTTTCGCTCAGCTGTACTCAAGGAGCATAACACAAGAATCTGCTATGTTAGCTCTATCGTTGAAGTATGTCATTCGACTGCACAGGTAAGACTAAGCCTAAGATAACCAGCGGGCGTAAACTTCTGTATTGGAAATATGTCCAGATCACAACGTAGACACTTTTACTTGGATGCTGAAATTCTGTCCATACAGCCCACACTACTTACCACTACGAAGATGTTGCTCACTACAGAATTGCCACAGATACTATTTGGGGTTTGACGGGCTAGTGGTAGCTACCGGCATATGATAATAATGATATTAATAACGTATCTGATTATCAAAAGACCTGCTAGGTTCGTAAGAATAGCTACCACCTAAGACGATCTCAGCTTCAGTTTAAAATGCTATGCACTGTAGTGTACGTTGGATAGAAAATCAGATACTCGACCGCACCATTCACAGCAACAAAATAAAATATTCCAGTGTGCAACTCTATTACACGACAACGCACCTCGCTAAGCAACGGCGTAACAAATACGTTCAACTCTTTTATTAAACCAACACGAGCTGCCGTGTTCCATAATACCGTATAAACATCTTTCCAATTCAGAAACACAACCAAATTGCGTAGAATTAGCTAACTGCACTGTATATAAACATCTTTCCAATTCAGAACCGCAACCAGATTACGTAGAATTAGCTAACTGCAGTGTGCTTGTCTGAACTTTTAAATAATATTTATTTTACGTCGCACTTTCAGAGATATAGTTAACTCTCTTGTTTAATTGACGTTGTTACTCAGAGAGAAATTCTGTACGTAGCAACTACGCTACAATAATATCGTTGCATAGCTAGAATACCAATTTATTAATTCGGTTTAAAATTCTCGCACTCTCAAAAACAAGTGTATTATCTTTCTTTCAAGAATTAATCATCTTTCCCTTAAATAAAATCCTGGAGAGAATTTTAACTTAAGAAATATGAAATAATTTATTTATTTGGAAATTAACAAATCTGAACTAATATTCCTATTTCTTTCGGAATTTTTGTCTCTGCCTTTTATAACATTACAGATCTCTTTATCTAAACTTTGCCTTCCTTTTAACATTTTACATTACGATATTTGCAAGTTATTCGTTTGCTACAAAACTGAACCAATCTTTTAAAATATCTTTGAATATTAAATATGCGGCAAATGAGACTCGGGACACTATTTTTATTTTTAAAATAGAAACTGTTCTGTCTTAATTTCTTGTTTCCTTTCGTGTACAGATACAAGTCAGCTTTGATTTTACGAGTGTTGACCAACCGGACAAACCCCTCTAAGCGGAAAATTCTTTTAACAAAAAATCTGGGTGTCACCGCCACTTTTAAACCGTTTGGACTTCAACATAGACCCGAAATTAACCCCTCTTCCCACGTTGACTTTCCGCGGACCCACTACTATTGAAATTATTTAAAACACAGAACTCGCACAATAGGAGAGACAACTGGCATGTCCTCAATTACAATGGTTCTTGCCTTGTCGTTTAGGGTTTCGCAGGAAAAGCTACTAAATTCGAGACCGCGCGTGCAGATCTCCTACTAACTTAAGACTGGTTCTATTGTATCACATACAACGGTTGCACGTCCGTTCTCCAATATTACAAAGATAATATAGTCCGTGTACCTGTATAGAGATTGCCAAACGTTAACTAAAATACCTCAGCGCTCACGCTGAAGTCGCAAAATAAGCCCTAACACAATATCGCAAGCTCAGTATTTCTTAAGTGCTTGCTTTCACCTTAAAATCCACAAATAGAACAAAGCAGAGGCACTATTTCCCTATCACGTGCTTTCTTCGCCTTCAAATTCAAATAGATACTTCAAGTGATAACGTCACGTACCTCCCACAACAAAATGGAAAATCTCCAGTCTAACCGAGATACTGATCGTCTACATACGAGTGGCTTTTAAATTACACTTCGTTCAGTAACTGTGTCGGCATAAAATCACCAGCCACGAGAAACCAATCCTAAACCACATCATACCGTAGCCACTACTGCTACCTTGCACAAAATTCTAAGTTTCCACAGAAATCAATCGCCGGACGCTTTGCGCCCCACAGTGTGAGATCAAATTATCACAGTTTGGCGTCAATATCTTACAAACAAGTTGATAACAATCTCGCGGAATTCTCCTAAACGACTGTAGCATTCGACTCAAACACTCCCGAGTCTAGCCCCGATTCTAACTGACCTTAGTCCAGCTACCAACCAACAACGACTAACTGAATTTCCCTTAGGACAAACCAAGAACCATTTGTGATGAACAAACATAGTACACCAAGACTCCCTTCTAACAGTAGCTGGATTTTCTCTCCGGGTGTCATTCGAGCCTTCCGGTGGCCAGTTGCGCCGTAGATGTTATCTTCGCCGCAAGCCGCAACTCTGCAGTCGTCCGTGAGTGGTAAACTCTCTGACCTTGACCGGATTCTGCTGCTCAGATATCTTCAGGCAACAATCTCTACAATATTTTACAAACGTACACATAAGAACAGTTTCCAAACAAAAAATTAAAACGTCGTTTCTTTCCATAACAGCAAATTTTGATAATAAAATGAGGCGACACCTACCAGTAATGTCGATTTAACACAACACGCATTACACTGGTTAACAGGAACTTGTGCTGCTGTGGATTTTATTGGAGATTTTGTTAAAATAAGCCTAGGTAAATATGAATTGATGTTTGTGGGACCCCCAAAGAGTAAATAAAGTGAGGTTAAATTATTAAGGGATAAAATTGATCTTTACCCTGATGAAAATAGCTATGCAATAACGAAATTTATAGGTACCACAGCTGCAGAGTATAAAAATGAGGAGACTTGAGTTATGTTGCGGCGGGTCGGTGTTTAATTTCCTGTGTCTATTCGTCGTTGTCACTGTGCAGGCTGCAGATTAAAAATTCATCTACCTCAGAACGGCGAATGCTCAACGTCCCTTCACTCGGCAACGTAGATGCTTACAAGATGATGTAAAAGCAGCGTTGATAAAAAACACCACCTAATATCTACAATTACTGAGGCCATGCAACTCTAGTTATGAAAGAAAGTTCTGTAGATATACTGTCATCCAATTTTATCGGACAGTAAGGAAATGGATTGCCTTCTGAAAAATAATGTCCGAAATTTCCACACAGTAATGTTTATTTTGTCCTTGATAACCAAAGAATAGGTACTATTCAGTCTACATTCTAAACATTGGCTATTTACTTCCAGTTCACGATTCATAGACACATTTCACACGCACAGCAACCAGAAATCTGTAAAACCCGACCCATATTACACAACGTTTTCACAGTCATTAATTTCACCACTAATATGAGTTATTACATACGGTTCTTCTTGTGGATCCCTAAAAATTGAAACTGCTGGCCAAAAATGCTCAGTAGTTGAATACTGAAACATCCCACACGGATTCTATGAAGGCCAATGTTTCACACGCAAATATCTGTCCAACAGATTTAGTCAAAACCTCTGACATGTCGCCAAGCAGTCCTCAACAACAACTGCTATCGACTTAGTTAACGAGCAGGAGCCGTCTCACTTCTGGTTGGCTGACCATACTGACTGCCAGCCAGAATACTCGCTCGTGATCATACTCGCGCCAAAACTGTCTACACCAATCCTTATACACAGATGCATTTGTGTCAATCTGACATACAAATATTATAGTAATGTTTAATAAACGAAAGCGAAATGACAATAACTCTGGAAATATTCTTTAGATACAGATTTTACTCCAGCTGCCTTTCTGGCTGCTCTGTTACAACAGCAATCACACCTAGACATACGTCATCAGCAAAGTGGGTAAATCCTCTAGGATCATTTTCCCACGACAGGCTTGTGTAGCTCTTGCACGTTACTTAAGACGGTATATAATGCAATATTGAAATTTGACGAGTGTTCCATATACACACTCTCATTTACTCACAGGTTCACATAACACATAATAAAATAAATATTGATTTTAATAGGTCTTTCTAAAGTTATTCTAGATTTCATACTACGAAAATTGTAAGAGATTTGAAATTTTTAAATTAAATTTCAGTTAAGTAATTGTATACCCTGATACTTCAGGTGAGTATTTCACTTGACAACCAAAAATAAGTCATAAATAAACCCAGGTGAATTTTCTTTCTTAAGTGTAGTTTTTCTGACTTAAAATATGCCCGCTAGAAGTCTGAGATTTTCACACCACGTTTCTATTAATAACACAGTGCAGTATACAAATTTTGAAAGCGATTACACACAACTACTATCCTTTATTTAGATTCTTATAGGTGGTGAATGTACGCGTTCAGTAAGAGACATTGAATAGCATTCCTACGGCAGGCAGTGTTAGATGCACGTGTGTCTCCCGGGTAGGCCGCTAGAGGTCAGCCCCCGAAGTTACATACAGCAAGCTATCCTAAAACAAACGTTCGCTCGGAACAAGTTGCGACTCTACGATGAGAAAGATGTGTCTCAGAATGAAGCAGATGAGGACGATAGGCTTGAAATACGCAGATTCCTGTTAAAATTTGTAATATTTCGACTAAATATTGACAGTATAATTAATTAAAAAGTAGATTAAGTGGGAGGTTTGGGATATGACGAAAAGGAGTGACTAAAGAGGTTATTGGGGAAACATACAAAAGCGTTTTCGGATAGATTTAATCTAAAGGAGGACTATGTCTACCAGTTTGAAGTGAAAGAACTTCGACCATTTAATTTGCGACTGTATGTTGTTCCTATAGGAAAATGGAAAGGTGCAGATAAAGAAATTAAACGTATTTTAGAATGGAACGTGATTGAGAGATCCGAAAGTTAGTATTGCAGTCCGCGTATATTGGCCTTGAAGAAGGTTGGAGCAGTTTGAATAACCCCGGATGTGAGAACAACAAACAAAGTAATTATTCCACAACCGAATAGACAAGAAATATTAGAGGAACTGATTCAAAAATTCAGTGATATTCATGTTATAACTAGCATTGATTTGATATCCAGTTTCTGGCCATTTCGGGTTGCAAAGGAATGTAGAAAGTACACATTATTTGTTTACATGGGTCGATGTTGTCATTTTCATGTGCTGGCATTTGGACTAAATAATGCTGTGTCAGCATGCATCTGAATACTGGATAGCGAACTAGGCGAGGAATTGCTATCGAAAGTGACATGTTAAATAGATAATGTACTGATTCCACCGAGTAGTTGGAAAGAACATAATGAGGTCTTAGACAAGGTACTAAGTGCTTTCTCTAATAATGATATCAAAGTTAATATTAAGAAACCGGAATTACGACGAAAAGAGATTAAAATTTTGGATCATATTATTTTGGCAGTCGGTACTGGGCCAAATCCAGAATAGATTTAGGCAATAAAGCGAGCACTGGAACCTAGATAAGAAAGAAGAACGAATTAAGGTGTTTCCCAAGAAAAAAATTTGCGAATAATCAGACCATGATTGCACAGGCATTATTGCAATTAACTAGAAAAATGCACTCTATGGGTTTGGTCTGAACAATGAAAACAGGAATTTCAGAGAGTAAAAGACACGTTAGTGAAACGAATTATGTAAGTACTACAAGATTAAAGCTAGAAAGAGATTTCATAGAATGAGTGCAAAGAGCATGGAGTATTAAAATCTGCTGAGCGCATAGCAGCAGTTCTGGAGACATTGCTGACGATTTGTGGGGCGACCATTTGCCGGCCCCAGTCGTTGCGGCACGTCGTCACTGCGCTTGACGGAGCAGAATGCTGATGACGCATCACTGCGTGGCATCCGACGAGTTGTATGACGTTATATAATGGTTACAAAAACAAGACGTTTATTGGCCTGTAGAATGGATTGTGTTGTAATTATTAAGCATTTATGTTATTTATATTAACGTAATTTTGTCCTTCTTTCAGGATGATTGTGATCCCGGATGTGGGAATTTGGAAATTTGTGGTAAGTTCCTATGGAACCAAACTGCTGAGGTCATCGGTCCCTAGTCTTACAAACTGCTTAATCTAACTGAAGCTACCTTATGCTAAGGACAACGCACACACTCATGCCCGAGGGAGGACTCGAACCTCCGATGGGGGGAACCGCGCGAACCGTGGCAAGGCGCCTAAGACCTAGCGGATACCTCACGCGGCGATCCCGGATGTGTCTAATGTTTGTATTATTTAATGTATCTTACATGAATAAAGGGGTAAAATACAGGGAGCGAAATGCTATTTAGAATTTGTACAGAAACCAGATGGCAGTTCTAAGAGTCGAGGGGCATGAAAGGGAAGCAGTGGTTTGGAAAGGAGTGAGACAGGGTTGTAGCCTCTCCCCGATGTTATTCAATCTGTATATTGAGCAAGCAGTAAAGGAAACAAAAGAAAAATTCGGAGTAGGTATTAAAATTCATGGAGAAGAAGTAAAAACTTTGAGGTTCGCCGATGACATTGTAATTCTGTCAGAGACAGCAAAGGACTTGGAAGAGCAGTTGAACGGATGGACAGTGTCATGAAAGGAGGATATAAGATGAACATCAACAAAAGCAAAACGAGGATAATGGAATGTAGTCAAATTAAATCGGGTGATGCTGAGGGGATTAGGTTAGGAAATGAGACACTTAAAGTAGTAAAGGGGTTTTGCTATTTAGGGAGTAAAATAACTGATGATGGTCGAAGTAGAGAAGATATAAAATGTAGACTGGCAATGGCAAGGAAATCGTTTCTGAAGAAGAGAAATTTGTTAACATCGAGTATAGACTTAAGTGTCAGGAAGTCGTTTCTGAAAGTATTTGTATGGAGTGTAGCCATGTATGGAAGTGAAACATGGACGATAACTAGTTTGGACAAGAAGAGAATAGAAGCTTTCGAAATGTGGTGCTACAGAAGAATGCTGAAGATAAGGTGGGTAGATCACGTAACTAATGAGGAGGTATTGAATAGGATTGGGGAGAAGAGAAGTTTGTGGCACAACTTGACTAGAAGAAGGGATCGGTTGGTAGGACATGTTCTAAGGCATCAAGGGGTCACCAATTTAGTATTGGAGGGCAGCGTGGAGGGTAAAAATCATAGAGGGAGACCAAGAGATGAATACACTAAGCAGATTCAGAAGGATGTAGGTTGCAGTAGTTACTGGGAGATGAAGAAGCTTGCACAGGATAGAGTAGCATGGACAGCTGCATCAAACCAGTCTCAGGACTGAAGACCACAACAACAACAACAACATGAATAAAAATTTTCGAGGGTTGTGGGAGAAGAGGGCAACAACCCCTGAACGAAGCAACACATGACTCTGCAAGTAGCCACGCTAAATATATAAATGGACGTGATATGGAGGTGTGGTAAGAGTTGAAATAGAAATTTATTATTTAGATGTATTCAAAGATAAGAAAGAATAAAAAGAATTATTAATAAATTGAAACATTGTCTTATGAGAGCCAGATTATTCATATTATTAGTTTTAAAGAAATATTGAAAGCAAAATAGTAGGAAATATCATGTAACAGGGTAGATAAGGCCTTAGCAAGGTTGGAGCTTGACTGTTTTCTTTTTTTTCCTGTTTTCTTTACAAAGTCAGAAAACTTTAAAAAAACATTTTCATTGGAAGATATGTAGCATTAATGCCACATCTCAGACCACAGTTCGTCACATTTTGATTGTTTCATTTTAAAATTCAGTATAGGAAGAGTCAAGGTCGCTGTAAGGTAACGAGAAGTGTACGTGTCACAACGCGTCACGTGACACAGAACCTCAGAGGGTGAAAACGGTGGGATGGGTAAGGGCAGAACCTTTAGAGAACGGAATCACCAGCGAGGCTTGGCATGAAGGAGAATGACTTCCATCATTTATAGTTACTGTTTAAATATTAATATACATCTCCAATCGTGCTTCTGATGTTACTTGCACTGACAGCTTGTTAAATAACAATTTTTATGGCTTTCTATCCACATGTAAAAACGAAATATAAATTTCAGTTAAAGTTGATTATCATTGATGAAGAAGTGGACCAATCACATGCGCGCCCTGAGCAGGCAGGCGACAGACTGTTAAGATATCTCACTACGAATCTATGATCCATTACTGGGGAGGCAGCACGTATTTTAATGTGTCGAGTGCGATTTCAAGTAAAAACTAATAGAATCGTTACAAGTCGCCTCTGAGCATATTTATGTGTGATCTTGTGTGTAGAATTTTCGGAATGAGATTTTCACTCTGCAGCGGAGTGTGCGCTGATATGAAACTTCATGGCATATTAAAACTGTGTGCCCGACCGAGACTCGAAGGTCCCGAATTCGAGTCTCGGTCGGGCACACAGTTTTAATCTGCCAGGAAGTTTCATATCAGCGTACACTCCGCTGCAGAGTGAAAATCTCATTCTGGAAACATCCCCCAGGCTGTGGCTAAGCCATGTCTCCGCAGTATCCTTTCTTTCAGGTGTGCTAGTTCTGCAAGGTTCGCAGGAGAGCTTCTGTAAAGTTTGGAAGGTAGGAGACGAGATACTGGCAGAAGTAAAGCTGTGACTACCGAGCGTGAGTCGTGCGTCGGTAGCTCAGATGGTAGAGCACTTGCCCCCGGAAGGCAAAGGTCCCGAGCTCGAGACTCGGTCGGGCACACAGTTTTAATCTGCCAGGAAGTTTCGTGTAGAATTTTGTTATGACCTTTGTCGTGCTGTAGAAATGAGTAGTATCCTGAAGCTCTGCCATGAGCATTGATGGTAGACTGGTTATCAGGGTCTTTTCTTGTTTTTTAGTTCTATAAATAGAAGTAAAAACCCGGTGGCTACTCAGATTCCGTAATTTCATTTTTAATAGCGCTAAATTATTTCCCATTTGCCACTCTGCTATGTACTGTTTACCACATACACCTTTACGAGACTAGAGATAAGCAAGTTGTCTCAAGCTGTGCTAAGGAAAGTGAGCGCGGATATTACTGACTGAAATCCATCGTGTTTGGTGATCCTGGCACATATTTTTGGTGGGAAGTGTTATCTTCAGGAACCCACAGTGTAGTGATTGAGGGTTCGGTCAATTTTAATACGACAGATCAACCCTCATTTAAACATTACGGTATCCTACAACAAAATGTTAAAGCTAACAGTCTGCTTTCATCCAACTTATTGCAGTCCCTGAAAAAGCTATTTCAGCGTTTGGATCAGAATTTCTTAACCCATACTTTGAAATACCTTCAAAGTATGTAAACAGGAATTCATTTTAAAACTGTTAATCTGTACTTTCACCTAGACCTTGAAAGTAGCCATTACCTTATTCAAAACACTAACCCAAACAGTCTCGCTCCAGTCTCAATCAGCAAAAATCGGGTACCTCCAGCCAAGTAGCATATTTTCTTTAACATCAGCTCGCCAGCGTCTGAGATCCAACAATACAGTGGCGAAGTTGCAGCAACAGCTGCATTGTTGAACATGAGCGACTTTTGTAATTGACAGGTGAGTGAACCAAGCGGACTATTGCCACATAAACCATGTTACGCTAGATATCTGCTCATCACCAGTCGTTTCTTCATAATGCTGCTAGGACGAAATGACGTAGAAATGACACTGTGGAAAAAAAAATGTGTCTACAGACGCCGTCCGAGGGAAAGGGCTCTTCACGTAGAATACAAGGGGTAGGAGAACTCACGTACTTATCTCAGTTAATTTTTAAACTGCACTTTTTAAATGGTCAGATTTTGCGCTCCCTCTGTGCCTGTGCCCTTGGCAGGATCCTATCTCGCCATGACAGTGGCACGGTCCTGACTCTACAATACCCTTGGTCACGCCTAAAACTTTGCGAATTACGAAAGAAGACCCTGTCTTATAGATCGCACAGACAATAGAATGTACCCATTTTTAAAAAAGAAACGTTAAAATACGGAAGAAGGAGTAATCTACAGCTGTCAAGAGTACCGAATCATTCACCTGGAAACAACGATTTTCGAAAAATTAAAACTTTTGATAGTTCTCTGTACGACGTATATGACTGCTGCTGAGGATGAGAACTGCTTACAAACTATGAAGGGGATCAAGACAGTTTTTGACAAAAATCATGGGACGACTCCTAGTATCGTCCCAAACCTTCTTTTTCCAGACGCAGTACAGCATCTCGACCTGGCATGGACTCAACAAGTCATTAGAAGTCCCATGCGGAAATATTGTGCCATGCTACTACTATAGCCGTCCATAACTGCAAAAGTGTTGTGGGTGCAGGGTTTTGTGCACGAACTGGCCTCTCGATTATGTACCATAAATGGTAGATGGAATTCATGTCGACCGATTTGGGTGGCCAGTTCAGTCGCTCGAATTGTCCAGAATGTTCTTCAAACAAACCGCAAACAATTGTGGTCCAGTGGCATGGCGCATCGTTGTTTGGGAACATGAAGACCATGAATGGCTGCTGATGGTCTCCAAGTAGCCGAAATACCCATTTACAGTCAATGAACGGTTCAGGTCGACCAGTGAACCCAGTCCATTCCACATGCACACAGCCGACATCATTATGGAGCCACCGCCATCTCGTACAGCGCCCCGTTGATACCTGGGAACATGGCTTCGTGGGGTCTGATCCACACTCGGACCTTACCATCAACTCTTACCAACCAAGTCCCGATTTCGACTCATCTGACCAGGCCATGTTTTTCCAATCGTCTGGGGTCCAACCGATATGGTCACGAGCCCAGTAGAGGCGCTGTGACGATGTCGTGGTGTTAGCAAAGGCACTCTCGTCGGTCGTCTTTCGCCGTAGCCCAGTAATACCAAATTCGCGGCACTGTTCTAACGGATACGTTCGTTGTACGTCCCACACTGATTTCTGCGGTTATTCCACAATGTTGCTTATCCTTTAGCCATGACTACTCTAGGCAAACGCCACTGCCTTCAGTCGTTATGTGAAGGCCGTCGGCCACTGCGTTGTACGTGGTTAGAGGTAGTGCCTGAAATTTTGTATTCTCGGTACACTCCTGATACTGTGGATTTTCAAATATTGGATTCCATAATGATTTCCGAAATGGAATGTCTCATGCGTCTAACTTCAGTTACCATTCCGCATTCCAAGTCCGTTAATTCCCGTCACGCGGCCACAATCACGTCGGAAAGCTTTTCACATGAATCACCTGAGTACGAAAGACAGCTCCGCCAATGCACAGCCCTTTTATACCTTGTGTACGCGATAGTACCGCCATTTTGTGTATGTGCGTATCTCTATACCCTGACCTTTGTCACCTCAGCGTATATTATCTGCATTAGTTGTAAATGTCCGCTGTATTCTAGTTACCTAATGAATATAGCGTCGACAAAACGAAAGTTTGGGATTCAGAGTTCCAAGTAGTTCCATGGGATCTGTAAAATTTGTTTCAGCTTCAGTTTTTAAGCGGAACTTGCTAACCTTGTTGCGTAGTAGTAATAGATGCAGAAATTAAAAGATAATCAAGTAGTATAGTTTACAACTACGTACGTGTTTAACGTAGTGAATAATATTTACCAGACAAAATGCAGAAACACTGGCAATGCTGTCTCAGGCACAAGACGAGTTATTGCTGCTCACAGACAGCTAGAAATAGCCCTGACTGCTGTAAAGTGACATGATACTTCTGTGAACGGGTGTGCTGGAAAGTCTATCAAGAGACACGTACCATAGATACGAAGCACATCTGAAGAATTATCTGCTCTCTTCTATGTCGTCTCCTTTTCAGGAAGAACGGGTTATATCACCACTAGACAGCTTGGCTGTGAGTGGCGAGCCAGTTACAGCCTTATAGGTGTGTGGGTCCAATAGAGGATAGAAAAGGACCAGCGAGGACTCAGAATATTACACCCATCCCCTAACCGACACTTTTGCGGTGCGGTCTTTCACTGAAACTAAAACTGAGCCAGTTATGAATACTTCACTTGTTGAGAAGTCTGCTGTGTCCCTTTGCCGGGGGAAGAAAGCCCATAACCGTAAAGGTCTGTCAGTCGGTTGCAGTTCGAACGTACGGCAAATAATAATACCCGTTATAGAAGCAAAGGATAGGAATGATCGCCTTGTGCGCTTAATGTGTATACCTGGGTGCTTCATTCAGTGTGTTGCAGAGGCTGCAGCTGCAGCCATTGAGAGAATATAGTGCATCTAGGGGGATATTCTGGCGCACAATGGAACGGAAGATACCTGCTGTCTGGGCTCGGTGGTCTTGTTTGGATCATTCCAACAGCTGGCAGAGAAGATCAGCTTTGTTTACTGCATTTTAACGAAGTTCACAACTTTCAGTATTGTCCCAAGACCTGATAGTGACTCCTTGATTCTGAGTCGATTGGAAGTTTTGAACCGAAGACTTCGAAAGTTCAGTGACAAGGTTGGCTGCGACTTCCTAGACTTGCACCTTAGTGCTGACAACTAAAGGGTCCCCCTAAATGGGGACTGGATGGTCAAAGAAAAAATAAACAGAAAGGTAAAAACTGTCTGGACTGTGATTTGGTAAACTAAACAGAGCTTTCAAAGTATGAACCTTCGTTCTAACCAGTTATATCTCTCCATGCGCTTAAGCAAAACTGTTGTATCCCACTTATATAAGCTAGTTAAAAGCATGCTAAGAAATTGTAAGAATTAATTATGTATGCGGCTGTATGTGTAGGGCTATAAAAGCCAATAAACAGAAAAAATTTAAAAACTTATGATGTGTCTAAGAAGGAATTATTACCAGTTTTGACTTATGGTGTACGTATAACGACTTTTAACACGAAAACGTTTTAAAAATATGGGTCTCTGCGCGAGAAAATTGGGAATTACTATGACACTCCGTAAAACAAGTAAAAAAGTCTGGGTACAGTCTGGACATGAAGAAGTATTTATCACTGTAATGAAAATCACATGGAGGTAGACAGAAACGTAAGAAAGCAAACTGATGTCAGATGGACCTAGAATTTTTTTCATCTGTTATTTACATCGTGGATCTTGAGTATACAAGAAACTTTGATAGACGCAGTTGATCAGTATTCTGCGTTATCAACATTAGAGAAAGTGAAAAATGTGTGTTACCTTTGTTAAGTGCTATAGAATTATTGAGGACACAACTGTATCTATGATAGATAAAGTCAGCACAATCACCTATGATGTGCTAACTAAGACAGTAACACATTACAGACTCAAAATAATCCATGTATTTTACTTAATATAAATAGTGGCTTTGACAGCTAACATTGTATCGCCAGAAGTTTTTTCTGGGTAGACATTTGGAAGAAGAAGAGTAAATATTCCCGCAAACTCTTTGTAGATTCTGTAGCTGGGTGGGGGAATCCGAATCACTGTTGGATGCTAAGGAAACCAAACCACACCTGGAAGGGTAAGGAATAAGAATACAGATATTCTAGTACAAAAATCTTTATTAATTATTGCACATACATTTACCAACCTAATATGGAAATATCTCAATACGAAAGGGTGATACAGGATGTACTGCGTGTACTGCAAACACCCAAGGAAATTGGTCACGAGTCAGTGAACTTACGGAACAATGATGGATTATGGGATGTAAGAAAGATTTATTTACGAGGGCAGTTCAATAAGTAATGCAACACATTTTTTTTCTCGGCCAATTTTGGTTGAAAAAACCGGAAATTTCTTGTGGAATATTTTCAAACATTCCCGCTTTGTCTCGTATAGTTTCATTGACTTCCGACAGGTGGCAGCGCTGTACAGAGCTGTTAAAATGGCGTCTGTAACGGATGTGCGTTGCAAACAACGGGCAGTGATCGAGTTTCTTTTGGCGGAAAACCAGGGCATCTCAGATATTCATAGGCGCTTGCAGAATGTCTACGGTGATCTGGCAGTGGACAAAAGCACGGTTAGTCGTTGGGCAAAGCGTGTGTCATCATCGCCGCAAGGTCAAGCAAGACTGTCTGATCTCCCGCGTGCGGGCCGGCCGTGCACAGCTGTGACTCCTGCAATGGCGGAGCGTGCGAACACACTCGTTCGAGATGATCGACGGATCACCATCAAACAACTCAGTGCTCAACTTGACATCTCTGTTGGTAGTGCTGTCACAATTGTTCACCAGCTGGGATATTCAAAGGTTTGTTCCCGCTGGGTCCCTCGTTGTCTAACCGAACACCATAAAGAGCAAAGGAGAACCATCTGTGCGGAATTGCTTGCTCGTCATGTGGCTGAGGGTGACAATTTCTTGTCAAAGATTGTTACAGGCGATGAAACATGGGTTCATCACTTCGAACCTGAAACAAAACGGCAATCAATGGAGTGGCGCCACACCCACTCCCCTACCAAGAAAAAGTTTAAAGCCATACCCTCAGCCGGTAAAGTCATGGTTACAGTCTTCTGGGACGCTGAAGGGGTTATTCTGTTCGATGTCCTTCCCCATGGTCAAACGATCAACTCTGAAGTGTATTGTGCTACTCTTCAGAAATTGAAGAAACGACTACAGCGTGTTCGTAGGCACAAAAATCTGAACGAACTTCTCCTTCTTCATGACAACGCAAGACCTCACACAAGCCTTCGCACCCGAGAGGAGCTCACAAAACTTCAGTGGACTGTTCTTCCTCATGCACCCTACAGCCCCGATCTCGCACCGTCGGATTTCCATATGTTTGGCCCAATGAAGGACGCAATCCGTGGGAGGCACTACACGGATGATGAAGAAGTTATTGATGCAGTACGACGTTGGCTCCGACATCGACCAGTGGAATGGTACCGTGAAGGCATACAGGCCCTCATTTCAAGGTGGCGTAAGGCCGTAGCATTGAATGGAGATTACGTTGAAAAATAGTGTTGTGTAGCTAAAAGATTGGGGAATAACCTGGTGTATTTCAATGCTGAATAAAACAAACCCTGTTTCAGAAAAAAAAGTGTTGCATTACTTATTGAACTGCCCTCGTACAAACCTCCTGCCGGCCGCGGTGGTCTAGCGGTTCTAGGCGCACAGTCCGGAACCGCGCGGCTGCTACGGTCGCAGGTTCGAATCCTGCCTCAGGCATGGATGTGTGTGATGTCCTTAGGTTAGTTAGGTTTAAGTAGTTCTAAGTTCTAGGGGACTGATGACCACAGATGTTAAGTCCCATACTGCTCAGAGCCATTTGAACCATTTGAACAAACCTCCATTCCTATTTGCATCTGCTTTTTTTAAAAAAAGGATGGTCATACTGTACGAACATTTGGTAGACTGGATGTTTGCATGTTGTTTTTCCATAAGTCTTACAAAAAAAGTACCATGAATTGTTACTGTTCCCACAAATACTGTTATTCTACGAGTCTTAAGGAAAAGAGGCAATGAATATTAGAAATAAGTTGATCTCTATTAAAGAGATTACTCTTTTAATATACAGTTAATGTGAAAACTGTAAATGGAAAAGATCAAGGTCAAAAAAGGAGAACTGGGGATTTGGCGAAAACAGCTACCACGAGGGAAATTTATAAACTGCTTGTCGAAAAACAACAGATCATTGCCAATGATGAAACAAGGTTTGCAGATAACTTCAAACACAGTGTATAGAAGAAACCTGGATACAAATGGAGAATACATAACATCTACAGGTACTGTAAATACTAGTGCAGAGTGATCACACGTTGGTGGCTTTCCGAAAATTATGAGTTCAGGGGTGTTTGCTACAGTAGAGGATATGCTAAAAAATCTATTTATAAACTTCTACTCTTAATTAAATCTGCTTAAGAATGCAAGAAGTGAAAAACAAAATTAAAGTCCCTGACTGATCCTGGTAGCTGGTGGCAGGTGTATTGTATAGAGGGTTTTTAGTAGATTTGTTACATCATCTAAGTATTCCAGCAATAAAACGAGGTACCACACGACAAATAGCAATACTGATTAGTTTACGTGATACTTTGGACACAATTAACATGGAAGATAAGTAGACATTTTAGATATTCTGCATTGTTTGTATTAGAGATATGCCGTCACAAACCCTGCCCAGAGTTAGCAAAAATGCTGTATAATTATGTATATATGCCTAAAAGATATAGCTATTTCTTTGTTAAAGTGATATACTGCACAGCAACATTCTATATCGAGACACGTAAAACATAGACAGTTCAACATTTAAGATGACGTCTACGATTACGCCATGATCTTAACACTTTCTTCGAAAAACTGAGCAACATTAAAGGCCATGGTTTTAATGTCAAACCTTCGAAGTATCAGACTCTGGTCTGCACAATACCAGCATTTGCCACTGTAGACAGTCTTCACAAAGTTATAAACATAATTTTATTCCCTGAAGAGTATTGTTCTTAAGAGATTTGGAATTGTATTAAACAGTTACGTTTCGTCTGAAAATATGTTCAAATACGTGTGAATTTCTATGGGACCAAACTGCTGAGGTCATCGGTCCCTAGACTTACACACTAATTAAACTAACTCATGCTAAGAACAACACACGCCCATGCCCGAGGGAGGAACTGAACCTTCGCTGGGAGGATACGTGCAGTCCGTGACATGACGCCTCTAGCCGTGCGGCCTCATCTGATAATATGTGCTTTCCAGTGTGGGAATAGCATGCCACAGGCAACCTGTACACTCCGATAAGCTCATAATGACTCGAGGCTGCAGCGGTATGTACACTGTGGAAAAATATTTGTTTACAATATCATACAGTCACTCCGCAAGATAACAGTTATACAGGTTGTTGCCTACCTTAGTATGTCACAATCCTTTACAGTTCCCACTTTAATAGTATTACATTCATTTATATACACACTTACAAAAAGTAATATATAGAGGGCATAATAGGAATCTGTAACAGAAGCTCTGGGACTTCAATATAAGTACTAGATATAAGAGGGAACCAACACCACATGTGTACTTTGATGGAGCAAAGACTGCCATTTCCCCTACACGGGAATTATGATACGGCAGCAAGACGCATACTGAAAAAAAAATGGCAAGGAAGCACAGGAAACCATTTCGAGTAAATATAAAAACCCTGTGGCTATACCACACAAAATGAAATTAGCAGACGTTAAAATTGATGTTCTAATGGACCAGCTACGTGGACTATTGCAACAGCTTTGTTAAGCGACTATTAACTTATGGACATGGATATAACCGAAGACTTTTTAACCAAACAGTGATGTGCGACTACCTGACATCAAACCACGACTTCTGTGTGCGAGATGAAGACTACCAAGGAAACAGTAATGTTACTGAAAGCAACGATAAGACCGTTTAACATAAATGAGTCCAATTTTTGAATGAAGATATGAAACAAATGTAAATGTCAAATTACAAGCCAACAAGTACACAAAGTTACTGACAACCTTCTTATGGATTTTATAAAGTTCCCTGATTTGCTTCTATGAGACACTTTTTCATCTTCTTTGGTTAACGAACATGGTATTGCCAGACTGGAAGCTACGATTTGTAACTGTGGAGTGGATGGTGTGCTTGACCTTGTGGAAGTCTGCCTAAATCGTTTAAATGTCAACAACCAGTACCTCCGACATGCTCCACAGTACTCTGTGCCATTCACCTCTTTGTGGTGTAAACTATCAGGTAGCTCACAACACAGCTGCTGTCTTGTATCTAACATTGTTCTGCAACGTATCTACTGGGGGAATAAGAATACACGAAAGTTGACTGGTGTACAATTAAAACTTTTGGACAATCAAGAATAAGAAAATATTATACATTATGTTCTGTCTGCCTACTGTATTAATTATTTTGTTGTAAACCACATGGATATTTGTAATACAGTCTCCAACAAAGATGATCTAATAAGAAACAAAAGTGTTATACTGAAGCTGGGGAAGCATATTCTTCGCAATCCCGGACATAATTCTCCACAATACTATCAAATACAGATATGCTGAATTAAGATTGGTTCTCATAAATAATGTTATTCCACAGGTCTTAACACAAGGAACCAATGTGTCAAACAGACTCAAACTATTCCCTGCTGAAGAAATTACTCCTTCAAGTACAGTACGCACAAAAAAGAATCTGGAAATGGAGATGAAGTTAAAAAGCGAGAACTGAAGTGTATACCGAAAAAAACTGCCACGATGTAAAAATATAAACTGCTACTGGAAAAAGACCAGGCCACTGCAAATGTGTGCCAAGGCCTACAAATTACTTTGAACACAGTATATGGAACAAATTTGGATTCAACAGGGGAATGCGAGCTAACTGTATTTACTGTAAAAAGCAATCAGAAGTGGTCATACATTGAAGTTTCCTCCATAAGTAGGTGTTTTGGCATGCAGAGTAACGATATGTGCACAAAACACATGCGTTTTGCTTACTGTAAGACAGAAGTACGCTTAGAGAGATCTAATCATGAATGATAAAGTTCAGACCTGCAGCCAAAATTAAAAACTAAATGTATTATGTTTCACACTAAGTAGGATTTCGAGTATAGAGAACACATGTAGCACTACTATTGTAACTTAATTGTTCTGTAGAGGTAAAAAATACACATTGTTCACATACTGGAACTCCTGGTATAACTACGTCACACAGCACTCTCCGATAAGCTTCGTTTGATCTTTGTACCATACAATGCTGTTAATACTGGATATTGCTGTGTTCATTCTGTAAGTCAGAACGCTTTTATGCACCTCTCATGCTGCAATAATAATGTGCATGCATCTGGCCAGTTTCGAGATACTGTCAGTGGCTGGCTGGACTTGTGATGTGATGCCAGTCACACATAAGTATACTAAATTGTTACAATTTATTTCACACATGGCTATGTTACAGCAAAACAGTTGCAGCAGACTATTGTGCAGTTCACATCTGTGTGCTTGGCATGGGATTTGCAGACGATTTCTCAGCCATTCCACTCTCAGATAGCCTGCCGGAAAAAAGAATGTACGAAGCTTTGCTAAGCACCTAATCCTTTCTGAGCCAGCTCTGATATCTCTTATTCTATTGTGATGGCTATTCCTCCCAGGTTGCTTGTTCTGCAGTAATACCGAGGTGTGATTACTGATTTCTGATCGCGAACAAAAAATTTATTTGACCTTTATACAGAAGTAAGCAGTGTCATTTCCACATATAAATTATCTGTATTATTTTGTTGAAAAACGTGTCTTATTTCTTTCAAAACCTATATGAATGTAATCCAGACATTATAGCGATCTCCCAAGACAGCGTAATTTCCAACATTAACAGTTGGATGACATTTCCTTGTTTGTATACTTCGGTTATTCTATAGAGCTGCCTGGATGTAAATTAATTTTCGCGTGGGAATGGCAGCTTACATTAAAAGACACCAAGGTTATTACTTTAATAAATGCACACCATTAAATTTCCTTCCTAAGATGAGGTGTATAAATACACACACACACACATACACACACACACACACACACACACACACACACACACACACACACACACATGCACACATATACACACACGTTGCTTGTCATAATACACATGTGTGATTACAGATATCTGATAGCAGATCACAGTCATAGGTATCACGAGAGGTTAAGAAACGCATTTACATTACGGTAACTAAAGGAGGCTCTTGTACATCACTTTAAGAAGCAGAATAGCTCAGGATTATTTCGCAGAGGCAGAAAGATTGAGTAGAAAGTTTTGTCAACAGAACAAAGAAAATTAATACAAATAGGTAGGAGTTGACAGGCAATGATGATACAAACAAACGTATTCTCCAGGAGTTGGGACATAGTACATTAGATGCATCTATAAGCGAGCTCCCAGCTGAAATGTCGAGGAGGTATGGGCAGGAAAACCTGAAGGCCCTGGCTGCTGCCATCAACATAGCTATAGAGCTAGACGAGATAGGTTTAGTAAGAGGAGTATGGGGTAAAATATGTGTCCCTTCTACCGATGTA
This sequence comes from Schistocerca piceifrons, assembly GCF_021461385.2. Taxonomy (NCBI): domain Eukaryota; kingdom Metazoa; phylum Arthropoda; class Insecta; order Orthoptera; family Acrididae; genus Schistocerca; species Schistocerca piceifrons. The sequence goes on from NC_060149.1 coordinate 579,426,875, forward strand.
AGGTGCTCAATATGTGAACGTTCAACTTAGGAAATGCTATGCGCTTGGCCACCAGCAGTAAGGTTGTAGGAACGTAAAACGAAATGGGTGAAGGCAGAATAATTAAGTGTTAAACACCAACGAGAACTCAAAATCCGCCAGTGGGCGTTCCCAGTGAATTTTAGTGCTGCAAAAACGTATGGAGATGCAGAGAGTTACTTAGTATGCGTTGTATATGGTAAGAATCATACGTTTTATTAGACACAGGGCTGCATGTGTCAGTGGAGAGTCTGGACTTCTTGGGTAAAAAGCAGATGAACAATCCATAGTATACGTTGCGTGTGGTAGGGATCAGTTATGTCGAGTCGCTAGGTTCAGCATTATTGAGTTTTCAGGTTGGGGCAGAGTGGTTCCGGGAGAGTGTGCAAGTTGTGTCCCTTGTAAGGGAAGGGTACTGCACAGTCCTGGGGTTGCATGTTCTGTTTAGTCATCATACTAGAATCGACCTTCAGTGATGCCCAGTAGAAATCAGGGGAACGCTGTCCCAGATAGGGAAACTGTCGCCATAGACGTCCGCCATGAAGGACAAAGAAATTAAACTATAAGCCAGATCAATAATGCCTGATTCAACATGATAAAGTGCCGCAACTTATAGGGAAAATACTTTGGATGAGTGTGGGGAGGGAAGTAGCTGTTGATATGTTGTGTGTTGTAGAACAACAAGAGGTAAACGGTAGTAGATAATATCTGAGACTCTGTGATGCTGCTTGGATTTTATCAGGTTCGAACAAACCATTCGAAAAATGTAAACGAAAAACTCGGGGTATCTGAATGGGAGCCCTTGGAAAAAAGACAAAGCATTTCTCCTGAAACACTATTCAGTAAGCCATTGATGTGATGGAATTACATTTTCCATGGAGACATGTTAGTCTCAGTTTTATCTTTGATAAGGATAGGAGCTGAAGTAATGAATTAAAATTTGTGCCAACTCCAGGACTTGAATCCACGTCTCTTGTTTACTAGGCAGATGTGCTAATCTCTACACTACCGTGACACTGTGGTTACCATACCTGTTACCGAACTACCCTTCTCCAATGCCCTGTCTAACACAAATTTCAATCCATAACTTCAGCCCATTTTCCCTGAGGAAAATGGGCTTAAGGTAGGGCACTGGACTAGGGTAGTTCGTGCAGCTCTATCAGCTGCAGTGCTGTGGTGATGTAGAGGTTAGTAAGCAGGAGATCTTGCTTCAAATCTTGGTCTTAGCACAAATTTTAATTCATTCCTTCAGCCTCTACCCTCATCGAAGACTATTGGGTAATTTTAGAGAAACTGTATTCAGTGAAGAACGTGAGGTCATTATGCCGCTACCACCACATAGCAGGTGTAGTGATCATAAGAAAAAGGTAAGTGAGATTAGGATACGTACAGAGGCATATAGAAAATCATTTTTTCTTCATCAGTACATGAATGGAATAGGGAAGAAAATCTACAGCGCTATTGTAATGTACCCTGCGCTATACACTGTACAGTGGCTTATGCAGTATTTTTTTAGATGTAGACGTAAGCTGTTAAAACATGATGCTATTGTCTATAGGATTGTTGCAATCGTAGTTGTAGCGATTTGCAGGAACATCTGCAGAGAAGTGAAGACTACTGTAGGAACTGGGAGCTGAACGTGAACCTATATAAGCGTAATTATTGCACATAAATAGGGGAAGAAATCCATTACTGTCCCATTACGATATTTGAAATACGCTACTGGCAAGAGTAACAACTAAATAATACAATACCTTGCAATAAATATCCGAAACGAAAAATGTAGAATTATAAGATGATACATCTTGTAGGAAACGTAGATGCCAAGCTGAGACTTATTGGCCTGGAACCCCATTGACTTGAGTAGATTTGTCATCAGTGATGAGTCCCCGACGACCAGAGAAGACTTGTCGGAAGACGCCCTGGACAGTGGTGGGATACCAACCTGACTGTAGCCCGCCATATGGCCCGACAACCAGGCGTTATGGTCTGGGGTGACATTTTTTCTCATAGCAGGACCCTTTGGTTGTCATCAGCGGCACTCTTACAGCACAGCGGTACGTCGACGACATTAGAATGTTGCCCGTCATGGCGAGTCACACTGGGCTAAGATAATCTCCACCCGCACACGGCGAGAGTTTCTCCTGCTTGTCTCGGCACTTGTCAAACCCTACTTTGGCCAGTATGGTTACCGAATCTCTCTCTAATTGAGAACGTTTGGAGCATTATAGGCAGGGAGCAGTTGTAATGGGCATTTTTCGTCTTCGGAAGCCAAAAGTCTGCAGTATGTATTCCAATTTACACTGTATAATAATAGAAGGTATATTTAAATATAATAATAGTGATTTCTATACATTTTATTACGTCTAATGGTGTGTTTATCATGTAATCTGTGTGTTGAACTATGTTTGCGTCCACTTACGTCCCGTTTGATACCACACTGGCACTCGTATTTCAACTCGCATCTCACCCTGATACTGGGGAAAGACACCATATTTTTTTGGGGTCTGATTGACACTCTTAATACATTTTATATACATTTTTTTTATTTGTGCGGTACCTAGATACTACGGGTAAGCGTCGTAATGCAACCAACGTTCCTAGTTGACCTGGCAATCCAGCACATCTAACGGATCTGTAAGTGCAGAATGGCTCTGAGCACTATGGGACCTAACATCTGAGGTCATCAGTCCCCTAGAACTTTTTTTTTTAAATTCTTTATTTCATAACATAATAATTATACAAAATGACCCACCACCTTAATGATTAGTGGGTCCTAAATTTCTAGTTTTACAATAGCAGTTTCTACATTCTACTTGACTACAGACAGTACTATGATTATTACTAGGCAGACTACTTCTTATTTTACTAGTGTTAACATAATTTCTAGTTACTACGAAAGGTTAGTATTAACTGCCTGCAGCGTTACAGTTGTGCCAGTGTTAATAATATAAACCTACTTGAATGCCTTGCTCATAGAGCTAATCCCTATGAGCATACCCCTGGCACAGGGCAGGCAAGAAGTTATATATCGCTGCAGGTTCCTAACTTACTATCCTATTCTAATTAACTAAATCTACTTTCTATTCTACGTCATAATCGGTGCGTTGTCTCAGTTCAGGATCACCCCAGACCCCTGGTCCTGCACGTGGCGGATTCCAACTGTAAAGTCGTCCTATCCACGAACAGGCGGTACGGGATTGGGGCAGTAGTCACAATCGGTGATTTCTATTTATCTAGTCATGAAGGTCTCTCAAAAAAGTTTTCAATACTTTTTGTGATACCTCGTTGGCTAGCGTATTCAGTCTCTGAAAGGTCTCCTCTTGTCTTAGAAGGTCATAAGTGTTTGTACTTGGTAGTTGTCGTCTCAGTGTTTCGGCTACATCATCGAAAATGGGGCACTCGTAAATCACATGGTCAGGAGTACCCTCCGGTGCACCACAGTCGCACGCAGGCGTCGCCCTTTTCCCAAATCGACATAGATAAGTCGGATAGGGGCCATGACGAGTGAGACAGTGGAACAATCCCCGAGTTGGCTCGAAATATTTCATTTTCAATCTTTCCTTAACATCTGGTAGGAGCTGAAAGGCTCTTCTACCAGTTTCATCTGACTCCCATATCTCCTGCCATAGATCTTCACCCCTTCCCCGTATCTCCCCTTTTTCCCTGACTGGTGCCCCCATAATTTCCTCTACCTTGGTGATATAATCTTTTTTGGCCCAGGACCATGCAGCCTGTTTCCTTATCTTTATATCCAGGGGACAGAGCCTCATTATAATTAACAGGGCTCCTCCCGGAGATGTTCTATAAGCTCCCACGGAACTTAGTATCATGTTCCTTTGTACTCTTCTCACCGTCACGGCAGGCACCACCCTCGTGAGCCTGTGAGCCCAGACTCCCGAGCCGTAACCCACTATTGATGTCAGTATACTATTATGATAGAGCTTGATTAGATGAGGCGGAAGGTGGAATCTCTTATGTCCGATGGAAATCAGGTTATTTAGTAGTTGTAGTGCTTTCTGGGTTACGGTTTCAATGTGCCTTGCAAAGTTCCACCTTTCATCGATGATGATTCCCAAGTAGCGCGTTTCTCGTCTCCGAAGAACCGGCGTACCGTCAATTCTCACTGTCGGGTTTCTCATTAACTGTCCTTTGAGTAATAGGTAAGTCGACTTGGCTGGTGAGATAATCATTTTGGTGTTGCGGCACCATAGTTGTAGTTTGTCTATTGCTCTCTCTATTTTCGGTTCTATGTGCTCGCGACTTCGGCCGCCGACCAGCAGGAGGAGGTCGTCAGCGTAGGCTATCACCTCTAGCACTTCTTCACTCTGTTGCAGGCTGTCCAGAAGAGGCTCCATGTGGATGTCCCAGAAAAGGGGACCCAACACGGATCCCTGGGGGCAACCCTTGGTGATAGTTTTCCCGACTTTCCCGCTAGGGGATGATAGCCATACCTCCCGATCTTCACAATAGCTCCTCAAACAGCCATATGGCAGCCCTGGGCACTCTTTCTCCCGAAGGCAGGAGAAGAGCGAAGGCCACCACAGGTTGTCAAAGGCGCCACTGATATCCACCATGATGCCAACAACATACTTACACGGGGCTGAGCAGCAGACCTCGGCCGCCAGGGCGATTGCATCAGATGCCGATCGCCCCGGCCTAAAATCGAATTGCACGCCATTCATCCCCTGCAGCATGCGGTGAGCAGTCAGTCTGTCAGCTAATAACTTTTCGAGTAGTTTGCCGAAGCCGTCCAGCAGGCAGATGGGCCTGTAGGATTTGGCCTCAGCAGGGTCCGTCTCAGGGCCTTTCTTAATGATTACCACATTTGCGGTTTTCCATATTTTTGGAAATTTGCCCTGCCTGAGGCAATCGTTAAAAAGATGTGTGAGTGGCGCAACTAGCTGTGGGGCTAAGAACTGCACCACCTCCGCCACAATGCCGTCTGGCCCGGGGGCTTTTCCTTTCTTTAGGGACTTGATGAGAGCAGCAACCTCCTCCTCAGAGAAGGGGAGGACCGCTTCGTCATTTACATACCTAGCAAGGTCTTCATTTCGTAATTGACGCTGCTTTTCGGTGTCATCATTCCTGTCATCGTCAGGCAACAGCGACCGGAGGAGGGCCTCGGCAGCTTCCTGCCAGGATTCCGTCATCCCGTCCTCGTGCCTGAGCGTTGATATCATCGTTGGGGAGCGGATCTTCTCCCTCACCAATCTATATGGCACACCCCAAGGGTCGAGGGCCAGCTGGTTGGTTACAAAATTTTCCCAACTTTTTATTCTGGTCTTCTGTAGCTCTTTTTGAAAGTTATCTTTTGCCTCCCGGTATAACTGCAGCCATCTTTGCTTCTCCCACCAGACGACACTGCGCTGGTAGTGCTTTCTCAGTCTCCTGACAGACTGACGCAGTTCTTGTAGCTCGGCTGACCATGGTGACGGTGTGGCCGCCACGGCCCTCCTCCTGGTTGGTACGGCCGCCTTAACCGCCATTGTTATTGCACGTACCAGCCCCTCGGCTCTGTCGTCCACGTTAAAGTCCTGTTGTGCGTCCCCTTCCGGTAATGGAGGAATGTCGCACTCTCTGGCTAGGCGTTCCCAGTCTGTTTTCCTAAAATTTCTTTGCACCTCCCACCCCATGGCCCAGCGGCACTCTCTATCTCCTACAATAAAGGTGATTAGATTGTGATCACTAGTGGTGGCATTGTCTACCACTCTCCACTCTTGGAGCATATTTACTGCGTTTGGCGTGACCAACGTCACGTCAATGTTGGTACCCTGTCCCCCTCCGGCCACGTAGGTGGGGGGATTGCCTGGTCTGTTTGCCACCACTAGTTGAAGAGCCATTATCATTTCCTCTGCTTTAGCACCATTTTCATCCCTTGTGCCACTGTACCATAGGGGGGATTTGGCGTTTATGTCAGCAGTTATAATGATTTTGCGTCCCCACAACGCCGTGGCCACACTCACTAGATGATCTATATGCTGTTAAATTCTGCCTCCGTACTGAAAGTACATGTTAATGATGATCACAATTCCAGCAGGAGATTGTATCTCCACGACGTTGCAGTGACTATTGGAGTACTGTGACAGAGGTGTTGCACGCAGTGCAGTGTTTGTTACCAGGATGGCCGCTCTGGGGATGTCCCCACTGCTAACAGTTTGCCATGTTTCGGCAGTGAACGCAACTTTTCCAGCCAGAGAGTACGGCTCCTGTAAACAGAGTATGTCCAGTCTCTTTTCCACCACTTCCTTACGGAGCTCCTGCATTACTAGTCGACTGTTATGAGTATTGAGTTGTCCTATTTTTATTTTGGTCGTCATGGAAAGTAAGTATGTATGTGGTCATGTGGCCAGGTTTTGTTCCAGTCATATGCTAGCCGTCCGTTTGCCATCACTGATTGATGGTAAATTTCATCTAGGTCAAATTTTTCTCCTCGTCTTTCAAACACTTTTTTGAGTAGGTCACGCAGTGCTCCGAAGTCAGTGGGGAGGTTAACTGACTTTACTTGTATTCTGTCCACAGCCTCCATCACCGAGAAGGTTACCCTCCGTCGGTTCTCATGTCCTACTCAGACCACATGTCGTAAGGCAGTGGTCAGGGTAGTCGGCTGCTCCAGCCTAGCTAGTTGCATGGTGTACTCGAGATTCGGGTACACCCTCACCGGGTCTACGGGTGGCAACCTGACCACCGGGCTGTCTTTTGTGACGGAGTTGGCGGTGGAGCTTCTTATCGTGTTTTCTTGAACAGGTTTTGCAGCTTTATCTGTCGCTACCACAGGATGCTCTTGCCGTTGTGGATTTTTAGTCGGCAGCGTGTCCCGGCATTGGGAGGAGGGTGCTCTGACCACTGAGGGGAGCCCAGTTTGAATGCCAATGTCCCTAGTGGGGGACTCTGTTTGTATTGATTTGTCGACTGTTGGTACGTCGGCGCTGAATCTACTTGCTCTCATAGCATCCCTCCTCCTTCTGCTCGGGGATTTATGCTTTGGCATCCTGCTTGGTATGCCGTTTTCAGCCATAATCAATTCGCGATATTAATCTTTGTTCAAGCATCCTGTAGGTGGGGCAGTTTCGTCCTGTGGCTCCACAAGACCTTTTTGCCACGACTCTTGCAGGGGATGCAGACACCTGTGGCCTTGCAATCTTTTCGGGTGTGACCGCTATCACCGCATTTGGAGCAGGCCGACCCCCTGGTGCAGTGCCTCAGAATGTGGTCCAAGTCGCCGCAATTATGACAACGAGGTACCAAAATGTAATCTTTAGTGTTTATTGCGTGGAATCCCACGTATAGTCTGCCCATTGTTGTTATTTGTCTCCACATTGTTGCGGAGACCTCGGCAACATGATGTACGACATCACGGTCCCGAGGACCCGTCTTAAATCTCAATTTGAAGCTGTTTTAAAATTCATTTTCGTTCATGCCCTAAAAGTTTTGCTTCCTGATTGCTTCACATAGTTCCTCGTTTGTCATTACTGTAGGAACATCGTACAGCATGACCAAGGGGTTCCTATTTTTTGGCAGTTCGCTCTTTACAACTGCGTTCAATTTCGGATTTTCAAGCAGCTTGTTTTTATCTTCTTCAGACGCAACTTCCACAATTACCGAGTTGCGGCTTGGTTTAACTCGCTTAATCTTTATCTTATCTTTCACAGGGTCGATTGTGGTGGTTAAAAGTTCCTGGATCCTTTTGACGCTCGTGTCTTGTCCAGGCAAGGTCCTAAGAAAGACTGCCGTCTCTTGTTTCTTGGTCACCCTGTCTATAGTCTCTTTCGTATTGTTTTGTCTGGTGGGGGCTTGTGCAGCCATCGCCGCCCAGGTCTTGCTCGGTTGTTGTTGCTGTTGTCTCAAACGGGTATTCTCTTTCTCCAGCTCCTCTACACGTCCTTCCAATTTCGCGTGAGTGATTGCCCACGCAGCCAGTTAATTTTTTATTTGCGAGATTGCTGCCTGGTTTATCTTTCCATTTTTTATACTTTGCTCCAGGAGCAGCGTAATTTTTGCATGTCTCTTCATTACTGAGTAATCCTCCTCAGCCTGTCCTACCTCGTCCTGTGGAGAGGGATCAGGCGCAAAAGAAGTTCTCGAAAGCGAACTAGTATCACTCGGCTCTGGTGTCGCCATTTTGTACGAGTGATAAAAAAGAGGTGGGAGCCCGTCTCTTACCCCAGACCGGCTCCTCTGGCATTGGGGGGGGGGGGGGGGGGGGGGACTCCTGCAGCTCGCCCACTGACCTCGCCCCTAGGTCAAGGGCACTTCGGAGCTGCTGGGTTCAGCGCACCGTCACCAGTGCACTGGTCCCCCTCGGTGACTCCGTCATCGACGATTTCACGCGACGCTCCTCGGCAACTGCAACCCGCACTCCGGAGAGGCGGATGCACCTCTCGCCATTCGCCGCCTACTTGCCCGAGTTTCCACCTCTCGGCCAAGGACCCACTCCTACTCAGCTACTCAGGTGGCGGGCTGGTCCCACAGACGTTCGGCGGTCTGGACCCATCTAACCTGGCTCAGGCGATGTCACCACCTCCTGGGTTTGGCAGAACACGCCCCGGTTACCCAGGGGCGCGGCGAAGCACCCTTGCCGACTCGCGCCGCTATCCCACGCCGACAAACGAGATCGCCGGCATGCAGAGCACCTGCTGGTCTGTGCCCTGCGAACAGAAAGGGACTGGTGTTCGGTCCCTCGACACAGCTCCCCCTGTGCCACGCACCCTTCGCCTTCGCATCGGGTTGGGTCGCAGCTCTCCCTTTTGTCGCAAGGCAGAACGCCAAGCTGGCACCACGGGAAGGTGGAAAGAGCCACTTGGAAAGGAGAGGCTATGAGAGACGCGTCACTTCCCCTGTGAGGACTGCCGCGGCACGCCCGACTGGAAGCGATACGCCCCAGTGCGAGCCTCCGTGCCTTACGGCGCGCCGGCAACGGGCAGGCCCGCGCCGAACGCGCCGTCAAGCGACCGACCTCACGCCAGACTCCCCTAGAACTTAGAACTACTTAAACCTAACTAACCTAAGGACATCACACACATCCATGCCCGAGGCAGGATTCGAACCTGCGACCGTAGCGGTCTCGCGGTGCCGGGCTGAAGCGCCTAGAATCGCTCGGCCACTCCGGCCGGCTCTGTAAGTGCAGAAGTTGCGTCTAGCGCATGTGTTGCAGCTAAATCAGGGGCCTCTATCTCGTTTGAAAAGATTACACAGCTACAAATTTGGGAAACACCAGAGATAGAGATAAGTAGGATGAAAACTGAATCGGTGTGGACAGACCAGGGGACACTTCAAAGTTTGAAAGCTGTGCAATAGAGAACTGACTTCCAAAACGTCCTCAAACAACAAAACGAGGGAGGAAAGTAAAAACGACTGCTGAAAACAACGATGGCTTGAAAGCTTCTTTTATTCCTGTTGTAACAAAAGTTTCCATTTTTCAAGGTTAATTAATGGTGGTGGGATATTTCGTAAAATTTCAAATTAATTACACGAGTTGATTATACAGTTTTCAAGGACGTTAACTACTTATCAACTTTTAAGTGACAAACATTTTTTATATATCATCATGTCGAAGATATTCCCTCTAAACCTAACATGCCAGATTACCTTTTGGTGTGTATTTTATTCTTTAAACGTGAAACTAGGCTCAAAGAAAAGAAATACGTGTTGAATTATTTTGCCCTTTGTACACACCAGTACGGAGCAACCTTTTCCTTCCACATTTCAACACCTGATCTGCTACCCAGGGGGAAATAAGCATCAGTGGCTTGCTGTTGCCACATGTACTAGGAAGTACTAACCAATCTACAAACATAATACTCCTAATAGTTATAGTTATTAGTCTGAAAATACTGATGTAATGTTGTTCAGTGCCCTGTCGTCAGTCACCAATAAAAATATAGACAGTCGCATCCGTAACAACCAGTATGTATGTGTATGAAACTGAGAGGTGTGGTCTCTCAGACCGCGTGAGGATTTCCGATCTCCAAGGTCAGTTCAGACGGAATGTTTCTGTAGCCCCGTGTCCTCCATAATTTGGCAATCATAAAAATTTGACTATCTGCTGCAGTTACACCTTCTTTTTTTTTGTTGACACGTATTGTTCACGTGCGTTGGTGTTTCCTACCTCATGAACTTTCCCGGCGATGACTGCTCTAATATCGGGCAGAATATCCGACACCTCAGGATGTCAACTACATATTTGCTTTCTTCAGTGTAGTACCAGATTTGTTCGCAGAAACGTGTTAAGCTTAACGACCATAACTATGTTGAAATTATTAGTCGGTGGACGCAGGAAGGTGTCTGTGATATAGAACAAGACAAAGACGAAAAAGACGACGAATTTTAGTAGCCAGCGAACGTAATTCTGCTAGCGAACAAGAGGATTATTCAGAGGAAGAACTTCAGCACAAGAGTGTTGGGCACGTTTCTGTTTCTTCAATACAATATTTAAAGTGTTACTTCCACACCCATCACATTCCCCTGACTTTTCCCCTTTAACTTCCGTAGGCCCTCCTCGAACCACTTTTCTGGCGTCTGTCGCATCCACCGCAGGACAGCTGCTCGAAATGATGTCCGTGGAGAGATTTCTTCATAGCTCCAAAAAGGTGATAACCAGAAACGGCCATGTCAGGAGAATACGGTGATTGTGGGAGTTCCTGAAAACCCATTTCAGCTATAGCAGTCGTGGTTTTCCGACTCGCTTGGGGACGAGCGTTGCCGTGTTACAAGAGTACTTTTTCATGACGGTGCACGCTCTCCACGCACTGCCAACAATTGCCTGTGAATATCCGCAGTGTTTACACGCTCCTTCTACAGAAACCATCCCGCCCATCTCTGTCCTTGATCATGTTTCCTACTCACGTAATGATATAAGTTGGGAAAATGGACTGTAGTATGCAGGCATTACACTTCTACTGACTGTCATGCCACATATGCTACATCAAAGCACTAAATATTTAGAGATGAATGAAATGGCACACCACGAATGATCGGAAACATAAAATGTAAATCAATATGGAACGCCCCGCCTACTACCCAAGTTAAAAGTTTGTAGCAACTATTTCATGTGCACTTTAAAACTCTGGAAAAGTTAAGTTATTTTAAAATCACAAAGTTTGACTTAAAATTTAGGCTCCTTTGATTTTATCTTAATTTAAATGGAATTTGCTAAAACGTCATCTATGTCATCGGAAAACTTACTTTTGAATGTTCTGTGCAATCGCTACCCATTGTGGGCCAGATCGTTGGAGGACTGCTACTCAGAGTACGGGGAAGTCCTGTACTGTCTGTGTTCAATACTTCCTGTCAGAGAGGTCACTGTTCGTAGTAATTAACGGAAAGTCATCGAGTAAAACAGAAGTGATTTCTGGCGTTCCCCAAGGTGTTATAGGCCCTTAGCTGTTCCTTATCTATATAAACGATTTGGGAGACAATCTGAGCAGCCGTCTTCGGTTGTTTGCAGATGAAGCTGTCGTTTATCGACTAATAAAGTCATCAGAAGATCAAAACAAACTGCAAAACGATTTAGAAAAGGTATCTGAATGGTGCGAAAAGTGGCAGTTGACCATAAGTAACGAAGAGTGTGAGGTCATCCACATGAGTGCTAAAAGGAACTCGTTAAACTTCGGTTACACGATAAGTCAGTCTAATCTAAAAGCCGTAAATTCAACTAAATACCTAGGTATTACAATTACGAACAACTTAAATTGGAAGGAGCATATAGAAAATGTTGTGGGGAAGGCTAACCAAAGACTGCGTTTTATTGTCAGGACACTTAGAAAATGTGACAGACCTACTAAGGAGACTGCCTACACTACACTTGTCCGTCCTCTTTTAGAATACTGCTGCGCGCTGTGGGATCCTTACCAGATAGGACTGACGGAGTACATCGAAAAAGTTCAAAGAAAGGCAGCACGTTTTTATTATCGCGAAATATGGGAGAAAGTGTCACAGAAATGATTCAGGATTTGGGCTGGATATCATTAAAAGAAAGGCGTTTTTCGTTGCGACGGAATCTTCTCACGAAATTTCAATCACCAACTTTCTCCTCCGAATGCGAAAATATTTTGTTGACACCAACATACATAGGGAGGAACGATCACCGCGATAAAATAAGGGAAATCAGAGCTCGCACGGAAAGATATAGGTGTTCATTTTTTCCGAGCGCTATACGCGATTGGAATATTAGATAATTGTGAAGTTGGTTCGATGAACCCTCTGCCAGGCACTTAAATGTGATTTGCAGAGTATCCATGCAGATGTAGATGTAGATGTAATTTGCACTGAAGCGCCAAAGAAGCTGGTATAGGCATGTGAACTCAACAGGCGTATTGAACAGGCAGACTGCGGCGCTGTGGTCGGTAACGCCTATATCAGACAAGTATCTGGCGCAGTTGTTAGATCGGCTACTGCTGCTACAATGGCAGGTTATCAAGATTTAAGTGAGTTTGAATGTGGTGTTATAGTCGACGCACGAGCAATGGGACACAGCATCTCCGAGGTAGCGATGAAGTGGGAATTTTCCCGTACGATCATTTCACGAGTGTACCGTGAACATCAGGTATCCGGTAAAACATCAAATCTCCGACATTGCCGCGGCCGGGAAAAGAGCCTGCAAGAACGGGACCAACGACGACTGAAGAGAATCGTTCAACGTGACAGAAGTGCAACCCTTCCGCAAACTGCTGCAGAGTTCAGTGCTGGGCTATCAACAAGTGTCAGCGTGCGAACCATTCAACGGAACATCACCGATGTGGGCAGTCAGAGCCGAAGTCCCAATCGTGTACCCTTGATGACTGCACGGCACAAAGCTTTACGCCTCGCCTGGGCCCGCCAACACCGACATTGGTCTGTTGACGACTGGAAACATGTTGCCTAGTCGGACGAAACTCGTTTCAAATTGTATCGAGTATGGAGATCACCTCATTTTTTATTTTTTTATATTTATTTACACGTCATGTTCCGTAGGACCAAATTGAGGAGCAAATCTCCAAGGTCATGGAACGTGGCAGTACATGCAGTTACAACATAAAAGTAATAACAGATGAAAATAAAATGTTTATGAACCCGAAAAAAGTCAGTCCTTAAGTTTATGTAAATGCAATCAACAGTTCAACAGGTATCAGATTACTTTTTCAAGGAACTCCGCGACAGAATAGAAGGAGTGATCCACGAGGAAACTCTTCAGATTCGATTTGAAAGCTCGTGGATTATACAAAAAGAAACAAGAAAACAATGATATCACAATTAGCAGATAGGTTATACGTCTTTATTGCAACTAGTGTATGGAAAACACCAAACGAGATAGAGAAGCGCCGTACTGTATGAGCGCTAAGAGGAATAAAGTCATCAGTCACTTTGATTATTACCCTCTTCGCCGTTGTTGAAGAGTCAAATGAAATGTTCTCAGTTTGTAACCGATTTTATGTTTTACTGCTCATCCTTCAGCCCTGAAATCACAATTCGTCACCTTAGACGACGCTCCAGAGACTGAAAGAGTGGGGACAAAAGTCATATTTTACGTCTATAGTTCATAATACGATGTGTGTTCATTTTAATCGTGCCCATCATCACTTTAATGAACCACCTACACATTTCTAAAAAAAACTGTTTCATACTTTATTGATTCAGTCAAATTGCTGGCTCTCATATTTCTTGAAAGGATATCACACTTACTGAACCTTAAAATAAAATCATTGTGCACTTTAGAGATCATAACATGCCACAGTAGGAGGGTCTAGGATGCTTATAGGTCTTGTCTACCGCATTTTTACAAATCATGTTTGACTACATTATGGGTGCACCACCTACGGCCTACCCTGACACCCTACCTGATAATTCTGGAATCTGTGCTCCATGCAGGCATTAAGCAGCAGCTTCTCCTCACCCTGCAACACACACAGAATCTTCAGAGTCCACCATCGTTCACATCCCTCCCCTATCCCTCTAAGTGCAAAAACTATTTCTCTATCTCTCCCACGCATCAGTCAGAGATTCAGGTGATACAGTCCATGACAGACAATAATACAGTAAGCATTAATCTGTTATATACATAAAACATAAATTAAGTTTGTGGGTATATCCAGGATCCCCACCCAAACCACCCAGATCAATTTCAGCCGAATTTGGAACAGAAAACACAGGTCTCATGAGTAACAGCACTGTGGGGTTTATAACCTCCTAGTTCCAACAGGAATGGAGACACAGGGAAAAAAGCGTTTTTCCAGCCCCTCCCTATAGGCTGCACTACATAGCAGGCATGTTGTGTGGGAAAAGTATCGGTCTGCCAAATCAACATGTTTTGGAGGGCAGCCTACATGGCAGGGTCAATAAATGGTTTTCCAGGCCCCAGTATGTAGGTTGCCCTACGTGACTGGTGTGTTGTGCTGAAGTAGTATCAGCCTGCTTTATCGACCTACTTTGCATGGCGGCCTGTACATCAGGGGTAACTAAATGATTTTGCAAGCCTCTGATATGTAGCCTGCCCTTCATGAAAGGCATGTTGTGGGAATAGTACCATCCTGCTTTATTGAACTGTACTCCAGGGGCTACAAGTGCCGACGAGCATGGCAGGGGACAGACTGGAACAGATAGAGGAGGGGATGGACAGACTGAGGGCGAGAGGGGAATGGAGGAAAAGGAAGAAACGGGGGGGGGGGTAGAGATGGAAAGAGAAAGCAGGAGAAGAATATGGACAGAGAGAGGGGTAGAGTAAATGGACAGAGATAGGCGGAGGAGGAGATAAAGAGTCACAGAAGGGGAAAAGGAGGACATAGGCAGACAGAGGTGGGAAGAGGAAGTGGACAGGCATGGGGAGGAAGAGAAGGAGACTGAGAGGGGAAGAGGGGGTGTGTTCAATATAGCTGTCGAATGTATATGCGGGTAAAGCCGTGGGGGAAAAAATCTAGTATTTCAATAGTGTGTGTGCGACCAAAGTCCTTGGTTAACAAAGAAACTCATTACATATTTTAAATTCCTCATATTGAATAATCACCCGCATCAAGTTTATCTACCATCATAGATTTAAACATTCACAGTGAAACGAAATTTACACTAACGGTTCCAAGGAGGAGGATTTAGTTTGTTGTTATGTTGCTATCCCTGACGATGTTGTGAGAATTCGCGTGTCAGCAAAATTCAGTATCTTCGTTCCTATTATCCTCATGGCTCTGAAGCATATTGGCATGTCTGTGTTATAACTCGTAGCGTATCAAGTAATTGTCTAAAATGTCCAAGACACTCATTTCTTTCTGGAAAGACAGAGTAAAGTGGTGAAGTCCTGCTGGGCACCGTCATGCGTTGGAATATCCAATATTTGCTTTGTAACAGTTTACGACAGCAGATAAACTCATCAGCCCACTCAGTTGAGACTGTAATGAAACAGTGATTAAAATAATTTTTCATAATCTCGGTACAGGCGCCCTATGTGCAGTAGAGCTAATGGGCAAGTGACACCTGTGAGTGGGTTGTGTAACTACCTGCATTAAACATTATATATATAATCTGTCTGAAGAGTGTGTTTCTATTTCCGTTAGAGTTTGGGGCTATGAACAGTCACGTTTTATCTGAAAAATCATCATACTGTTCACAGTAGATTGTGTACTATGAACTGAACAAACATATTCTAAAAGTCTGTAAAGATATGCTATGAGAAAACTGTGCTTAGGAAAAGTTGTCTGTATGTTGTCTGTCAGAGATACGTAATTATTGGCTGCGGTCTTAAGAGGGCAAACAACTGTATGGTAGGAGACTTGATAGCAACTGAGGCGACAAGATGAATCAAGTGTCTCCGTAAATTAAGATACAGCAGTGGCTTAAAACGAAGGTAGGCATAGTCTACATGATATATTCTCATCAGTTGGTGTAGCGCTCGGTATTATCAATCATTTCTCAATGCACTTCGAGTTGTGGAACTCCGACAGGCGACAGGCGCAAAATTAAAGCTAAATACTTTGTAGATGGTACTGATAGATATCTTCAGTCTCATTTATCGTGAATACTCAGTAGGACCTACAGTCTGTCCCAGCAGTAGTCGTTCCTTGGTAAAGAAAGTCTTTAATTTCGCGGTTAAACATAACCTGTTTCCTTACCTGATTCTTGTACTCTAACTTGAGAGTGCACATAACCAATACCAATAATATTTACGTGTGTTTTGTAATAGAAACCTACATAATAAGCAGCCAGATAACAATTCGCTTTTGTTTAATATAATGCTCTTTAAGACAAGGTGGCTAAGGGCGATTAATAATGTCTTTGGAGTGAAGTTTACTGAAGTGAATCTCGTTGACAGTTCTATGTTGGTTCAGTAGGCGACAGTTTTAAACCCCGGTAAATTTTTCCGATTTTCTCCTGTAGCCGGCCCTGTAATAGAAGTTTAATATATTTTATTATTTCGTTTTTAAATGATGGCATTCACATTTTATGTCCTGCAGTCATTTTCTGAAATTACAAAAATTACTCCGGAAAATTAACGTGTACCAAGGATCAAATGTTCTATTGAAATTTAAAAGTGTTACAATCATGGAAATCTTGTCAATATCATAATTAATCTCCTACCTGTTACATTATTACTCTGCCACACGGAAATAATTAGTAAGTGAAATCAAATTAAGCAGAAGTATTATCAAAAACAAGATAAATGTAAAATTAATTTTGAAATAGAAGCTATTGGGAACCAAATCTAATTTCCATTTTCAAGACCGGTGGAAATATTGAGATATTAAAAAAATTCCGTTCATTCGGAAATATAAGATGTTCCACGGAAAAGATCGTCTGTTACAAGGTACAATATGAAGCACGACCGACGACGTATACCTCAGCTGCCCACGTGTTATGCAAGTGGTCTTAAAAATATACACAATTTTATCCACCATAAAACTCCTTAAATGAGAATTAACAATATCCTCCAAACAGCTGTAATATGTTATACAACACTTAAAGATGTAGAACTCGTAATAATTACGAACGCTGCACAAAACGCAACCTCATGTCTCACAACAACAACAAAATTGCAAAATGTCTTAATTTCCTCGTGGCGGATTCTAGTCCGCATTTCTTCATGTGATTGTAAAATCAGTTCCTAGTTTGAAAAACCCACCAGGAAATATGTGTTACAAGGTACGCTATCAATCAAGTGCAACGCTTCCCTACTACGTAGGATAGCTGTTGTTTGGATGGGTTTTCACGGGTTGTATTTCAACAAAACAGTAAGAATTTAGAGAACTCTGTGAACTAGATCATAATGTGTTCTCCGGTACATTTAGAAAATAGGTTTCATTTGTTCACTGAAAGTGCAATAGTGTGTGTTTACTTACTGTTTGAAATTTAGAGGGAAGAATGGCTCGTGTTGCAGTATTAAAAAAATACCATTCGAGACGAAGCAAGTTGAGTATCTAATCTCATCTGCTATGTTTTCCTGCCTCCCAAGATTTTCTAATTTTTTCCCTAAACTGTGATAATGACAGTATGATGACGTACCTAGTCTCCAGTGAATGGATAGTATTTTCAGATCCATAAATAAGCTTAGTCCTATTGAATTTCATCGCTCATAACATACCACTTGCTAATATAGTTGCAGTTCCCTATTTAATTAATTAACTAAGAAACCTTTGATAATTATGAAACATTGTTAATTGAAAATGTTCATACAGTACAACCGTACATATTTAGTGAGCGATGGGAAACACATTTCGGCAAACACATTTAACGCGTAACATTTGAAAGTTTATATCTCCAACTTTTTCATAAGGTATCTAAATTTTCTGAAACTAATTATCTTTCGAATTAATTAACATTAAAGCTTTAGACCATTGCTGACTTCAATTACAAATTATGTCAAAATTACAGTTAGATTCTGAACTTTGGCATTGTAATTTTGCTAACGTATTTTATGTCCCATTTGACGTGTAACATTTGTTAATTAACACACTAATTAGAAAGTTCAATGTTTTGAGGGTCATAAAATGTTTTATTTAAGATGGCTACCGTCAATAAGGAGCAGTGTATAACATATTTTTCATCGGCGAAACTGTATGTAGACCTAGCACATCCGAGGTCAGGCAATCTGCGGCTGAGTTAAGGGAGCAACATTTATGTCTCTTGTCGTGAGCAATTCGCAGTAGTCCGACAGCTAACATCCCGAAATGTTCGCACATATTGCATACAGTTCCTTTTCTTTGCTCGTGGGTTAATTCATGACTTCTGTGACAGTAATTACTAATTAATTCCGAGTGAGAACTGATAAGAAGAACACAGTGATTATTGACTCCTATGAACAATGACTGGTTGACAGGCTTACTGATTATTTTTGTTTCGACTTCCTTAAATGTCACGAGCACAGGGATATTATGAACTGATACGTTAAATTTTTGCCACATGTGAATCGTTTTGACAGCTGGGCTGTTCAAATGTTTAAATGTGTGTGAATTCCTAAGGGACCAAACTGCTGAGGTCATCGGTCACTAGACTTACACACTACTTAAACTAACTTACGCTAAGAACAACACACACACCTATGCCCGAGGGAGGACTCGAACCTCCGACCCGCGCGGCCCGATGGACTGTGTTGCGTGATTAGTGCACTAGGACAATTTAGCAATCCTTGAATTAGTGTAGTAGGTAACAATCGACTTTCCTTTACTTCGAATTATGTGTGAGACTCGAAAGTGATCATATCAGTGAATACTTTACAGCAAGAGTGTAATTAAAGCGTTTTAAACCTATCTCTGGTGTCGATCACAATGTTGCTATAAAATATTAGTAGAACTAACATCGTTCAGCCAATTTTGGAGCCGCCACAACTACCGAGAAGGAAAGAAGAGACTTATGCAGAAGGGAAGAGGTATGTTCCACATTGCAAAGTTTATTAAAATTGTAGTTGACGACGAACTTATTGGAGAACGGGAAAAATCTCGGATAAGGAAAAGATGACGATGGAAATCGGTCACGCCGTTTCTAAAGGAACTGTCCTGTCAATTACCTTAATCTGTATAGGAGTTCACAGGAAAACTAAATCATAGGAGCCGTATGGGAGTTTGTACTCCAGCACAAAACACTGCGCCATATTGCTAGTTCTGTTACACACACACACACACACACACACACACACACACACACACACAGAGAGAGAGAGAGAGAGAGAGATAGAAAGGAGGGGGGGAGGGACTGTACCGGGTCTGAAATCACATTAATATTATGGTCCCCTACGTTTCCTGTTGGTTCCAAAAGTCAGGTTCATGATCGAACCCGGATAAAACAGTCACTCACTTTAGAGTAAAAGCCGTCACCCACGCGTCTGAAGGCCTTCTTACTGTAAACCTACCCTCTTAACTTAATAAAAGAAGATCCCTGATCGTTCACCCACTACTGGAAACTGTTATACACTGTCCAGTCACATTAACGCGCTCACCTATCAAAAGCCGGCCGTTGTGGCCGATCGGTTCTAGGTGCTTCAGTCTGGAACCGCGCGACCGCTACGGTCGCAGGGCCGAATCCTGCCTGGGGTATGAATGTGTGTGATGTCCTTAGGTTAATTAGGTTTAAGAAGTTCTAAGTTCTAGGGGACTGATGACCTCAGATGTTAAAAATAAAGTCCCGTAGTGCTCAGAGCCATTTGAACTATTTTTGAACCTATCAAAAGCATGAATAACCACCTTTTGCAGATCGAGACGTGCAGAAAGAGGGTCGTTGTGACTCAGGAAGGTACTGACAGGATGTCGAGGCACCGACTAAATTGCCCTGACCAGCTGCGCTAGGTTTCCCGGTTGAGGATCCATGGTGCAAGTAGCTCGATCGTGGTCCGACAGATTCCCAATTGGGTTTAAATCAAGAGATTTTGGTGGCCAAGGGAGTACCGTAAATTCACCCTGGTGCTCTTCGAACCACACACGTATACTGCAAACTGTGAGGCACGTTGCACTGTGCTGCTGGTAAATGCCACCGTGCAGAGGACAAACAACCTGCATGTAGAAGTTGATATGGTCCCCAAGGATAGATGCGTACCTGTGTTGACCCATAGTGCCTTCCAAAATGACGAGATTGCCCAGGGAATGGTTCAAATGGCTGTAAGCACTATTGGAATTAACATCTGAGGTCATCAGTCGCCTAGACTTACAAGGGAACCTCCCCATCGCACCCCACTCAGATTTAGTTATAAGTTGGCACAGTGGATAGGCCTTGATAAACTGAACACAGATCAATTGAGAAAACAGGAAGAAGTTGTGTGGAACTGTGAAAAAATAAGCAAAATATACAAACTGAGTAGTCCATGTGCAAGATAGGCAACATCAAGGACAATGTGAGCTCAGCAGCGCCGGGGTCCGGTGGTAGCGTGAGAAGCTGCAGAAGGAGAGGTCCTTGGTTCAAGTCTTCCCTCGAGTAAAAATTTTACTTTCTTTATTTTTGCATAGTTATTATCTGTCCGTTCGTTCACTGACGTCTCTGTTCACTGTAATAAGTTTAGTGTCTGTGTTTTGCGACCGCATCGCAAAACCGTGTGATTAGTAGACGAAAGGACGTGCCTCTCCGATGGGAACCGAAAACATTTGATCGCAAGGCCTAGGTGAACCGATTCCTCCACAGGAAAACACATCTGATATATTCTATACGACACTGGTGACGGCATGTGCGTCACATGACAAGAATATGTTGTCGACCCACCAAACTTGTACACTTGGCGAATGGGTAAAAAGATTCTTCTACCTTGCCCAATGTGGATGTGATAATCACTCCCAAAAAAGTGATGGAAACATAAGAGTTTGTCACATAAACTGAAAATAAAAAGTTAAACTTTTCTCTCGATGGAGGATTTGAACCAAGGACCTTTCCTTCCGCAGCTGCTAAAGCTACCACGAGACCCCGGCGCTCCTGCGTTCCCAGTGTCCTTGATGTTGCCTATCTTACCATGAACTACTCAGTTTGTATATTTTGTTTATTTTTTCACAGTTCCACACAACTTCTTCCTGTTTTCCCAATTGATCTGTGTTCAGTTTTTCAAGGCCTATCCACTGTGCCAACTTAGAACTAAATCTGAGGGGGGTGCGATGGGGAGGTTCCCTTGTTAGAACTACTTAAACCTATCTAACCTAATGACATTACACACATCCATGTCCGAGGCAGGATTCGAACCTGCGACCGTAGCAGCAGCGCGGTTCCGGACTGAAGCACCTAGAACCGCTCGGCCACAGGTGCCGGCGCCCAAGAAATGGCCACAAAACAATCTCCAGATCCTAAAGATACCTCCTCCGACCCCAACTCTTCCGACGGTTGTTGCAGAATGTTTGCTTTCACACTTTCACGCCGTACACTCCAAAGGCCATCTCTCCGATCAAGCACAAAAAGGATTCACCTGAAAAGGCCACCTGTCACCAGCCAGTGGACGTCCAGTTGCAGTACTAGCGTGCAAATTCCATCCTTCTTCGCCGATGAACAGTAATCACTGCCTGCTGCGGAGGCCCATACGCAGCAATGTTCGCTGAACGGTCGTTCAGGAGACACTGTTGGTAACCCCTTGCTTTACCTGGTCTGTAAGTTGGTCAAAAGTTGCACGTGTATTCACCCGTACACATCTTCACAGCGGTCGTTCATCTCCGTCATCGATGCTCCAGGATGCACCTCAGTTGCCTCGGTGCCGGTTTTGGATAGTGCCTTTTTGCCATGCACGGTATAACGTAACCACGGCGGCACGCGAACATTTACAGACTTAGCCGTTTGGGAAATATTTCCACCTTTGGCCCGAAAGCTAATGATCGCGCCCTTTTGAACGTCAGATAAATAAATCTTTTTGTGAATTACGACAACGACTGGGCCGCTCCCCCCTCCCCCTGGCAACTCCCTTAATCAATTTACGGAAATCACGGAGCACAGCACCGCCTTGCTCGGTCATATGATTTTAATTCACTGACTTTGATATCTACAGGGTGTCTCGAGCCTTTAAAGTGAAAACACTACAGTCAGTAGAGAATTATGAACTGATACAAGGAACAAATGATAAAACAGAAAAATTTTTTGGAAAAAAATAGTCAAATGTTTTGTGGAATCAATCGTACTTATAAGCAATTAAATCTATATTGGCAAAACTATACCTCACGCTGGTCAATGTGATACCTCATTCGTCCATTTCCCACTCTTTATTTAGCTATGAAAATTCGGACGAAAATCCATTGTGTAATTCCTACATGGTCTTGTTTTCGCGCCAATCGAGCATTTTACCAAAATAAATAGTTCGAGCAGAACGAAGTGCTGAATTAGTAATACCTACATAATCAACTCTTAGGATCTTACATGTTGCCATTGCGCTCGAATAGTGCATGTCATCTGTTCATTTAAGATATGCGCTACATGTGTAGGAGACTTGCACGGGTGGAGGTGGGTCGTTGTGCACGAATAGAGGATGCACCTTCTCATTTGTATATGAAAGTCCGTGACCAACAGGACAACTGATACCCTCATCATTATATGAGTATAAGCTGCCTATCTCATTCTACAACAAGCAAAATGAGATTTTGTCGTGAAGACAGTTATTGCTTTTTTATTTTGCAGTTAATATTTTCGTTGGCACACTGACAGAAAATTATTTGTATCATTAACCGTGATGGATCACCATTGGTCATCGCCAGAACGACTGAAAGCAGCGACATCTGCTCACCAAGTAATGCTTTGTCAGTTCGAGAACGGTGGCCCACTCAGGTTAACGATTTAAATGTTTTTCTGTGATTTCATCAAAAAATATTAAGTGTGCGGTTTAGGGGAACAAACTTTTATGTGCCCTTATAGTACAGTCTACAATGAAATTAATGATTGGCACAGTAAACAGTTTCTATGATCCTAAGTTGTTGCTGTAAGGTGCACGTTATGTATGTAAATAAAGATTCAATATTAATTTCCGACGATTCGATCCTCATCTCAAAGTACTGAGTTTAATTTAGTGTATCATCTGTGTAATTCTGAACTATATACGAGGGTTGGAACTTCAATAGTGGCAGTTATTTATTTACAGCTCGTACAAAATAGATACGTGTTTCAAAGTTTTACTGACCTTTAAAATAGTCGCCAGCATTGTGTTGACCCGTTGCCAGCGATGTAGAAGTCGTAGGATACTCTTAGCAGTACCAGTTGTGTTGACACTTTGAGCGGTGCGGTGTATTGTCCGACGAATTGTAGCAGTTCAGAAGCGAATGCCGTGAAGTGTTTCCATCAGTTTAAAAATAGAGTTGAACTCACGAGGCCTTAAGTCAGGGTTGTGCAGTAGGTGGTATAGCACTTAGCAGCCCCATCAGTCAAACACTGTACGTGCTTGAGCAGTGTCCTGCAAAATGATGGTCAGGTCCTGCAGAAAGTGTCATCACGTCTGTCACTAAGCTGGTCGTAGGTTGTGTTCCAAAAATGAACAGTACAGAGACAGAAGTGATGACATTTTCTCCAGGACCTGACCATCATTTTACAGGACAATGCTCAAGCACGTACAGTGCAAGCTGTTACTGATTTATTTGACTGATGGGGCGGCTAAGTGCTACACCACCTTCTGCACTCCCCTGACTTAAGGTCTTGTGTGTTCAACTTGATTTCTAAACTGAAGGAAACACTCACGGCATTCGCTTCAGAACTGCTACAAATTCGTCGGGCAATAGACCGCGCCACTCGAAGTGTCAACACAACTGGCACTGCTAAGAGTATCCTACGACTTCCGCATCGCTGGAGAGGGTGATACGTAATGCTGGTGACTACTTTGAAGGTCAGTAAAACTTTGAAACACGTATTTATTTTGTACGAGCTCTAAATAAATAGTTGCCACTATTAAAGTTCCAACTCTCGTATAATGTGCATGCCCTATTCTGGCACCGTTTGTCTGAATCTCACTGGCTTAACTCGTGCTCTTAGTTTCTCTTGAAAATGGCCAGGGATCTGGGTGCTGAAATATCGATTACGATTCCTGGAAAGATTTGTAAACAGAACCGGAAGCAACTGGAACATTTTAATGTCATTTACACTCAAGTAAATCTTAAAATTATGTTCGAAGGCAATTCATGTAAAAAGTGCTGTGTCGTTACATACGAATGAACTCTCCGAGCCGAAAGGAATCATTGGATCACCCTGACGTGGCGGTCTAGAAAAGAAAGAAGAATAATCATTGTGTCTTGCTTCTAGTGATGTAAGAGAATGTCAAAAAATGCAGTATCGTATGTGGTAAGTGCTGTATACAAGTGAGCGTGAAACCAAGAACTCAGCGTTACTTGTATTCTTTATTAATAGCTAAATTTATCCAAAACATCGGTATACATAATTTATCCTTACCTTAATTAATATTAGTTACACAGTAGAATGCTGTCATTACAATTAAATCATATTTTAACTCATACAATCAATGAATATTCATGAAGTTGCATCACTTAATTGGAAGAAATACTTTACGCCAAATGTTTAATATGATAAATTGATTGGCCTGGATATCATTTCGTGATTATTTTGGCGTCGTTCGACGACCTCTATGGTCTCACCGTGCAAGAGTAACTGCATAGTATTCCAGTATCGGACCATATAATGTTTACCGGCATACCATACCGCAGCCACCACAATTATTAAAACTGAAACTACTATAGCGCATACGGTGAACGCTGAAAGAGGTTTTACCGGCGTTTCAGAGATTTCTGGCACTCTCCGTTTGACGGTTTCCATGAATTGACAAGTAGAAGAGTCATTCCCGCAGGATGTTTCCTCAGCAGACTCGTTAGACACTTTTCGTAGATTAAGGTTGACAATTGCAGTCTTCTTCAGGCGCTCTATAAGCTCCTGAACTGAAGTTTCCCTGTTGATAGGCTTGCTAGGCTGCAACAAGTGGAAGAGAAGCGGATGTCGATTTGCGCCGGTTCCGTAGTCCTCTGCGTACAGGTCGACTGCGGAGATAGAGATGGTGGGGCGCTCAGTTGCCGACGGTAGCTCAGCGTCGTCCGTGCCGGCGGAAGCGATCTGCAAAGTCGGTTCAGTATATATGCACATCCACTTACTGTTATACACATGTTTCTATTTCATAACTGACGCTCATTCCATAGAATCACTACCACATGCGATTTTTTCCGATGCTTACCTAAGGGAAAAATGAAATCGTATAAAATACATTTATTAAGATCCTAGATTAGATCAGTAAATTTCCGATTCCTTAACCCTAGCAATACCAACGCATATTCCATAACGTGTAATACCATGACGGGGGGGGGGGGGGGGTACTTCGTGCCCACCACAAAAAACCAAAAAAGGAATTTAAACAAATTTTGATAAATGTGTTTAACTTTTATTAACAAAATACTTTTTAGATAGGATTGAAGTATAAGTAGGGTACAGAACCTGACATATCTTTTAGCGCCATCTTTGCAACACTAACGCATTTTCCGTAATGTTTACACGGAGTGGAGGGTTACTTTATGACCAACACAAACAACTTAAAATATACAAATTTCATCAATTCTCTTTGATTTTCATTCACAACATTCTTTTTAAAGTTAGATAGATGTGTATAAAGGGTCATGAACCTGAAAGTATGAATATGAAATTTGTTGTGAAAAGTCGTAGTCAATACTCAGACTTAAATTATTGGATTAAGTTTTACTGGGAAATTTAATCAGTTACAGAATCTGATATAAGAAATCATTTAAATAAGTAATATATTTATCAGAATTTTAAAATATAAATTACCAAACTAGATTACGATATTTTTGAAAGATAGGCACAAAGTACCCCTCCCTTCCCACTTGGTATTGCGAAGGTTAAAGAATCGAGCTCTCTTGTAGTGTAAAACAGCTTCAAACGTATAAATACTTTACAAATGCGTTAATGCGTTAAATAATTCACTTTAAGCAGGTAAGAGAGAAAAAGTTTAAGAAAGATTTGAAATTGTGCTTAAAATTTCTTGGAAATTACTCATAAGTATTCTCACTATGATTTCACGCATCTCAGTGTTAACGGCGTCCTGTCTCTTGAACTATATGTCTTACAATGATATCATTTTGTAGGTACATTCAGTGATATGTGTAGATACTATCTGCAAAGTGTATTGTGAATATAATTAGAAATAATAGATTAAAACCCCTCCCCCCCATGAACCATGGACCTTGCCGTTGGTGGGAAGGCTTGCGTGCCTCAGCGATACAGATAGCCGTACCGTAGCTGCAACCACAACGGAGTGGTATCTGTTGAGAGGCCAGACAAACGTGTGGTTCCTGAAGAGGGGCAGCAGCCTTTTCAGTAGTTGCAGGGGCAACAATCTGGATGATTGACTGATCTGGCCTTGTAACACTAAACAAAACGGCCTTTCTGTGCTGGTATTGGGAACGGCTGAAAGCGAGGGGAAACTACAGCCATAATTTTTCCCGAGGGCATCCAGCTTTACTGTATGGTAAAACGATGATGGCGTCCTCTAGGGTAAAATATTCCGGAAGTAAAATAGTCCCCCATTCGGATCTCCGGGCGGGGACTACTCAGGAGGCATCGTTATCAGGAGAAAGAAAACTGGCGTTCTACGGATCGGAGCGTGGAATGTCAGATCCCTTAATCGGGAAGGTAAGATAGAAAATTTAAAATGCCAATTAGCTCAGCAGATGACGAAGAGATTGATGAAATGTATGATGAGATAAAAGAAATGATTCAGATAGTGAAGGGAGACGAAAATTTAATAGCCATGGGTGACTGGAATTCGATAGTAGGAAAAGGAAGAGAAGGAAACGTAGTAGGTGAATACTGAATGGGGGTAAGAAATGAAAGACTAAGTCGGCTGGTAGAATTTTACACAGCGCATAGCTTAATCATAGCTAACACTTGGTTCAAGAATCATAAAAGAAGGTTGTATACATGGAAGGGCCTGAAGATACTCGAAGGTTTCAGATAGATTATATAATGGTAAGACAGAGATTTAGGAACCAGGTTTTAAATTGTAACACATTTCCAGGGACAGATGTGCACTCTGACCACAATATATTGGTTATGAACTGTAGATTAAAACTGAAGAAAATGCAAAAAGGTGGGAATTTAAGGAGATGGGATCTGGATAAACTGACAGAACCAGAGGTTGTCGAGAGTTTCAGAGAGAACATTAGGGAACGACTGACAGTAATGGGGGAAAGAAATACAGTAGAAGAAGAATGGGTAGCTTTGAGGGATGAAATAGTGAAGGCAGCAGAGGATCAAGTCTGTAAACAGACGATGGCTAGTAGAAATCCTTGGGTAACAGAAGATACATTGAATTTGTAAGTAGGCTGTTTATGTTTTCTCTATGTAAGTAGGCTATGTAAGTAGGCTGTTTATGTTTTCTCTATGTAAGTAGGCTGTTTATGTTTTCTCTATGTAAGTAGGCTGTTTAGGTTTTTTTATGGTAACGCCACCTCTGTATGAAAATCACTGGCTGTGCTGTGTGCAGTCTGTGGCTGCTTTGCATTGTTGTAATACTCGCCACTGTAGTGTTGGTCAGTCGGCTGTTAACAGCGCGTAGCGTTGCGCAGTTGGAGGTGAGCCGCCAGCAGTGGTGGATGTGGGGAGAGAGATGGCGGAGATTTGTAATTTGTCATGAACTGATATATATATTATGACTTGTGATGATATCAAGGTAAATACATTGTTTGCTCTCTATTAATATCTTTCATTTGCTAACTATCCCTATCAGTAGTTAGTGCCTTCAGTAGTTTGAATCTTTTATTTAGCTGGCAGTAGTGGCGCTCGCTGTATTGCAGTAGCTTGAGTAGCGAAGATTTTTGTGAGGTAAGTGATTTGTGAAAGGTATAGTTTAATGTTAGTCAGGGCCATTCTTTTGTAGGGAATTTTGAAAGTCAGATTGCGTTGCGCTAACAAAATATTGTGTGTCAGTTTAAGCACAGTCATGTAGAATTATTAAAAGGGGAAGTTTCATATGTCGACCCTTAGCCGAGGATACCTCACTGGAATCTTCTGATTTTTTTCTTGTAGTTTGTGTATTTAGTGTAGATTTTGTTTATTGCTAGCGCGTAATTATAGAGAGAATTTCCTTTGTAGTTGTAGTTTTTCATTGTTGTACAGTATAACAGTTGTGGCATGCATGTAGATTTGCAGCAAGTATTTCGCAGCTGCGCTTGCAATTAACTAGATATTATTTTCAGTGCTATGTTAATGTGTTCTCTTATTTTTGATCTTCAAATTGTGTTTTTCTGTGTTGTCGTGTGAAATACTGTGACAATAATGGCGTGTGAAAAACGTAATACTAGGCTCCAAAGTAAACTGAGAAATGACAGTGAAAATGAAAGCAGTGTGTTAGCGCCACCGAGTAATGAATTAACTGATGTTCAAAGTAGTAATTTGGTAACTGTTCATAGGGAAATGGAGCAAGCGGCAAACAATGGCGTGGACAGTGAAACAATTAGTGAAGAGGGACGCATTATCGATCGACCGGTCGGCAATAGCTCGCCTCAGGAATCCGAAATGACAGGACACAATTTCGCAAATACTGTAGATTCAGGTTTTGGGTCATCACCGTCTTCTCAAATAAGTCAAGACACATTTTCTGCTTGTCAAAATGTGAATGTTGCCGGTGCAAATGCACTGCCGAAAAGCGTAGAGAAACAGATTCCAGACACTAATACATTATTATTGCAATTAATGCAACAAATGGAACAAAATCAGAGACAAACACAGCAAAAGCTTCAAAAGTTAGACACACTGGAACAAAATCAGAGACAAACACAGCAACAGCTTCAAAAGTTAGACTCATTGGAACAAACTCTTGAACAAACGCGTGAAGATTTAACTGCTGAGTTACATAACATTGAATCGAAATGTCAGAAAGTGTGTAATGACGTAAAAACACAAATTTGTGAGCATTTTCAACCTATTTTTTCGCGGCATGAAAATGCATTACAGAATCACGAAGCAGCCATAAAAGAACTGCAAACCATTGTTCATGAAAATCATGAGACCTTGTGGGCTAAAATTGACTCAGTTGCATCTACCGATTCGGTTACGCAACTTGCAAAAACTCAGGAAAACTTAAAGGACACAGTAGATTCGATTTCAACACAAATGGACATTCTGAAGCTTGGTTCAGAAAAACACACTGAGGAAATGTGTTCATTATCAGAGAAAGTAGTTGAACTTTCGGATCAGCTAAATAATTTATCTACGAAGGTAGATGATAATCTGAATGACGCAAAACCGGTAGTCTTTAATGACACAGAACAGAGCGAACAAATTAGGAAACTGAAACAAAATCTGAATCAAATTGATACGCAACACCAAAGAGAAATCCGGGAAGTACAAGATCAGCTGACACAGGTAATACAAGAATTACGTATTTCAGGAGACACTCGCGCTCCAACACGGGAAGAGGGACTTAGATATACGCAAAAGCCACAAAATAATAACACAGGGCATTTCGGTAATTATGAAAGAAATTGGCAAGGTACACCGAATTTTGAGATGGAACCGCCGACACGACGTAACTATGACCGAGATGCTACTCGCCGACACGATGATTTTGACTATAAGTTGTTCATTACTACACGTAAATTCAAAACGTTTAAGAATTCTGCCAACGACATTCATCCACAAGCGTGGCTCCATCAATTCTCTCATTGTTTCCCTCCCAACTGGTCATTGGAGCACAGGTTAGAATTTATGTGTGGCTACTTAGAGAATGAACCAGCTGTAAGAATGCGATCGGTAATTCACGATTGCCACAGTGAAGGAGAGTTTTACCATGCCTTCCTCTCAGCATATTGGTCTCAAGCTACACAAGACCGTGTAAAACATAGCATCATGATGATGAAACACTTTGAACAATCTGAATTTTCCAGTCTTGTCAAATATTTTGAAGACATGTTGCATAAGAATCAATATCTTTCAAACCCATACAGCCCCTCAGAACTCATCCGCATTTGCTTACTCAAATTGCCAGAACATTTACGACATATTATTTTGGCAGGACGTTGCAAAGACGACATTGAAGCATTTCAGGGACTCTTACAAGAATTAGAAATTGACACTGATAATCGCGGAACGCGAAAACAAGGACACAACAATTACAGGTCACATCCGTCACAATTTCGTGACGACAGAAACAATAACTGGACACGAAAAGGCTATTCTTACAACGCAAATCGTGACCAAAACAGACACCACCCATATGACAACCACTGGCAGAGTAATAATAGTTACAAAGAAAGATCGCATTTCCGTAGTAATGACTATCACAGAGACAACCAGAGAAACAGACAATATGGGAACCAAAACAATTATTATCAAGGGAAGCAGAATAACTTCAGACGCAACAGTTCGGCGCACAGTTACGATTCAGGGAGCAATTCTCCACCACGTGACCGACAAGAAAGGAACTATGGAATCTACCGACATGACGAAAGACGATATGATCGTAACGACAGACCTGAATTGCATCAGAACTGGCGGGATTCAAACAGAGCAGGGCACTTTCGTCAAGGTGAATTTCTAGAAGCTAGGTCTCCTAATTCCAATAACGACGCGCGCCAACAAAGGAACAGACAATGACTCGCACCGCAGGCAGCTGCGTGCGGCCGCTGGCTCAAGGAAAAATAACAAAGACGCTAGCCTTGAGAAAAGATTTAGCATTCTTTACCGATGTAAACAACATGATAATTGCTTTGAAGCTGAAAGTCTGCGTACTAGGAAGAGTAAAGGATTGCACCACACTTCACATGTAAAACCGCTTACTGAGAGATAATCTGTTTTTTAACTTTGTCTTTGCCATAAAACTTTTCACTTCACATTTCTAGTATGCTTAAGAAACTGTTAACATACAACAATGTTTGAAGTACAATATCCAGTCTAGAACCTAGGGAACATTTTAAACAGAAATTACGAATGGATTGTTATTGTGGACAGACGACACAGTGTTATTGTGTGTGTGCATTCTTGCTTGTTTGTTGCACGATTACGTAACGACTATAAAGCTCACATACTTAGAACATTTACCAGTACTGCTAATGAGATTTTAATGCAACATTTTGGTTTACTTGAAAATACATTCCGGATTTAAAGTACTTTCTGTGAGATACCAGATGAGACAATAGTTAGTTTATGTGACAGCTACACGATTTTATCACGACGCTACTAATGAGTGACAATTTACAATGTTGATTTTGCGGTGTTTCTGTTTTATATCTGCACAGTTTTTCTGTATTATTCTGGAAAGTAAAACATGTTTTAGTAGTAACTTTTATGGTATAGCTACAAGGAGACAGCCTTTTCTGTAGCACAACAATACGTTACAGCACAGTACTTTCTTCATCACGGCAATAAGCGTAATAAGTATGATATCTATACGCAAAGCATTTCACTTTGTTTATCATGAGGTCAGTACATTGACTTCTGCAGAACTTAGCTTTCGGAGGACGATAACTACGACACTTCCACAGAGATTATGTTGCAACAAGACGCACATTTAGCGCTACAGGACACGTATTTGAGTGATCAATTTTGTACTAAAAACATTTATTTTCAAAGATATTTGAAACACAATGATACAAAGTTTTTCCGTGATACATTTCATTCCATTGCAATAATCTGTAGCACCTGAGGGTATAATTACATTAATCCTCAGGGGGGTACATGCTTACTTTGTGTACCATGTGTGTGGCAACCACAAGGAACCCTAGCTAATATGGTATTTGCTTATACAACTTTACACATCGGTACCATATTTCTCTAACACACAAATTACACAGCTATCTGATCATTTAACTGAGAGAGACAAACATTTATTTTACTATATCAGTGACAGATGTTTACGTAATTACACAGTTGGATAACTTCACACTTATAAAACTGTATTTTGTCTGTACTTTGTAAACTGTTCATATTTTTTCGGAATCATTGTGATACTATGAGAGCTTTGAATGATGTATTTGGTATGAGATCATGATTTTTAAAGTACGTTTGAGGCAGCTGACACTTTTGACATGAGCAGAGAATTTTTTTAGGCTTAGAAATTATTGGAGGAAGTTACGACGATTTTGAGATTTGACTGAAGTGTTATGATGTTATTATTACGACGACGATGTGTATTATGTTGTTGAGGAATGTTTATTATGCTTCATATTTATAATGACGAAATATTGACGAGTGTCGATGGATACGTATATGTGTAATAAGGTAAGGAGTAATGAATAGTGGGTAGGGACTCTTGACTTGTGAAACAGGATGTTGGAAACCAAGAATCGTACTTTAAGAGTTATGAAATGTGTGTGTATACGCGTGAATGTATTACAATGTGTCAAACACCTGGAGAACAAGCCATTAGGGTGTGCCTTTCATCGCTAATGCGACACCCTCGTTACTTGAAAACATATGATTACTCGCACTTTGTGCTAATTACTGAAATGCTTATGACTTGATGGGAAATATTCGTACATCTGCACACCTGATTACGACAAGCGTCTTTCTACGAGAGTTGAGAGAATTTCTACTAACTTATGAAATGTCACATGACTATTGAATGATATTTTTATGCTTTGGTTTGCGTAACTGCTTATTTCATTTGATACCTGTTTTTCAGCTGTGTTGCAGCATTGCTTTTATAAAATGAAATGCATTTGCTAATGTGAACACTTTCTGTCAACAGATCTATTAAATAATTATTTTATGATCCACATTCTTTAAAAAAGGAGCACTTGGAAAGGAAAGAACAATAAGAAGGAACTAGTAACAGTAAAACATAATTTTCTTTTCAATTAGATGGTAATATTTCTTTTTACAATCAGTTGTTGTGGTGCACCACTTTAATTCCATAGATATTAAGATGTGAATATACATTTCCCTTATCTGCACTGTTGTTTTTACTGTAATATTTTTTCTGCTTGCGCTATGTCATGTTT
This sequence comes from Schistocerca piceifrons, assembly GCF_021461385.2. Taxonomy (NCBI): domain Eukaryota; kingdom Metazoa; phylum Arthropoda; class Insecta; order Orthoptera; family Acrididae; genus Schistocerca; species Schistocerca piceifrons. The sequence continues at coordinate 579,459,733 of NC_060149.1, forward strand.
AGGTATAAGTTGCTGCTGTTTGCCAGGCATAGTGTTACTGAATTTGACTTTTGCTCATTTATGCTGCTAGCTTTGCCAATTTGCATTTTTTGCATTGCTGTTTGTGTTGATTTGTTATGTGATGCTGCATTGCCTCGTTCCTTAGTTTAGCATCTGAGCTCAGTAGATTTAAGTTAGCTTAAGAGGGGGTAGCCTCTAAGAGAATGAGTTGCGATGAATTGGAAGAAATGCATTGAGAAAACAGGTTTAGGTAGGATTTTCTTGGAAATAAATGTTGAAGTAAGAAATGTGTGAACATATAAATACAGAAAGCATGCTTAGATAGAATTTTTTTCGTGGAAACAAAGGATGAAATAAGAGGAAAGATATATGAAGTTTTGGGTTGGACTGCAGTACCAAATGTTACACTGAAAACGAACCCTGTCCTTTCCTATTGGTGTTATCCCACTATATGTTTGTGTACCCTTGTGTATTTGTTTTCTTCCTGTCTTTGTGTAGTTTCATAGAATTTTTTCTACTTTTAATATTAAGCTACATTCACTATGATGAGGAATACTGTTATCCTCGAATATAATTGGCATTAATAATATGTTATTTACTTTGTAAAGATGTTAGATGTTATTAATTCTGTTCTGTTTAATGCTCATGTGTGAAGTTGATGTTTCAAAAGTTATTGTGATCTTTTATGTACGTACTCATGTCATAATTCCTGTAACACTGATGTCTATGTTAGTTCGATTCTTTTGTAAAGCCTGTACTACAAATGTTATCTGTATTGTTATGTTCTTTAATGATGTATTTTGTACCTTTGTTATTGTATTCTTCTGTTATAAAATTGTAATTGTCACCAGTTCATGATATTATTAACTCGTAAGTTACATTTCACTGCACACGATTCTGTTGGTCATAGTATATGGACAATATGTGAGAAGTTGGGACTGTTAGTGTTTGCACATGTGTTAATAATTCCGCAAGGGACTGGATAACAGCATTGCTGGTTCTAAGGACATGTCAAACAAATTTTTTGTGAGTGGACAAGGGGTGGTTTATGGACTTGCTATATTCTCCGCAAGACTCTTCGATGGTGATTGTGCACCTGCACAGTCGCAACAGATGGCTGCTGGCCGTGTCTACAAGGACTACAGTAGGTCTACATCTTTGATGATTCATCAATACCATTATTTCTACAAGGACTGCAGTGGGGTCTGCACCTCTGGTGGCCCACCAATACCGTAATCTCTACCAGGACTACAGTGGGTCTGCTCTGTGATGACCTACCTACCAATATTCATCAAAACTTCGACTGACTCTGCAGTGGGTTTGCTCTGTTGTGGCCCATTACCTGTCAGCATGTCGAGAGTCAGCACTGACTTTCCGTTGGAAGGACAACACTACTTCTTCAAGACTGCATGGAAATCCACTACTTCCGTGTGCATTTTCTTCTACTGCTCAGACTTTGAGAAAAACACTATTTTACTGTGATGAACAATGTGGACTGTCTTTATGGACTGAATGCATTTTCATGCCGCGAAAAATAGCTTTTGACCAACGTTGTATCAATAAGTGTGTGCATTTGATTTCTTTGTTATTGTAATTATGAAAAATTTTTTTCAATTCTGTATTGGCCACTGCCCAATCCTATTTGTAAAAATTTTTGTGGGGAGCATGGGGGCTATGTAAGTAGGCTGTTTATGTTTTCTCTATGTAAGTAGGCTATGTAAGTAGGCTGTTTATGCTTTCTCTATGTAAGTAGGCTGTTTATGTTTTCTCTATGTAAGTAGGCTGTTTAGGTTTTTTTATGGTAACGCCACCTCTGTATGAAAATCACTGGCTGTGCTGTGTGCAGTCTGTGGCTGCTTTGCATTGTTGTAATACTCGCCACTGTAGTGTTGGTCAGTCGGCTGTTAACAGCGCGTAGCGTTGCGCAGTTGGAGGTGAGCCGCCAGCAGTGGTGGATGTGGGGAGAGAGATGGCGGAGATTTGTAATTTGTCATGAACTGATATATATATTATGACTTGTGATGATATCAAGGTAAATACATTGTTTGCTCTCTATTAATATCTTTCATTTGCTAACTATCCCTATCAGTAGTTAGTGCCTTCAGTAGTTTGAATCTTTTATTTAGCTGGCAGTAGTGGCGCTCGCTGTATTGCAGTAGCTTGAGTAGCGAAGATTTTTGTGAGGTAAGTGATTTGTGAAAGGTATAGTTTAATGTTAGTCAGGGCCATTCTTTTGTAGGGAATTTTGAAAGTCAGATTGCGTTGCGCTAACAAAATATTGTATGTCAGTTTAAGCACAGCCATATATAAAATGTTCAAAGGGGAAGTTTCAAATTTAATTGATGAAAGGAAAAAATATAAAAATGTAGTAAATGAAGCAGACAAAAAGGAATACATACGTCTCAAAAATGAGATCGACGGGAAGTGCTAAATGGCTAAGCAGGGATGGCTAGAGGACAAATGTAAGGATGTAGAGGCGTATATCACTAGGGGTAAGATAGATACTGCCTACAGGAAAATTAAAGAGACTTTTGGAGAAAAGAGAACCACTTTTATGAACATCAAGAGCTCAGATGAAAACCCAGTTCTAAGCAAAGAAGAGAAAACAGAAAGGTGGAAGTAGTATATAGAGTGTCTGTACAAGGGTGATGTACTTGGGGACAATATTATAGAAATGGAAGAGGATGTAGATGAAGATGAAATGGGAGATATGATGCTGCATGAAGAGTTTGAGAGAGCACTGAAAGACCTAAGCCGAAACAAGGCCCCGGGAGTAGACAACATTCCATTAGAACTACTGATAGCTCAAAAATGGTTCAAATGGCTCTGAGCGGTATGGGACTTAACATCGGAGGTCATCAGTCCCCTAGAACTTAGAACTACTTCAACCTAACTAACCTAAGGACATCAGACACATCCATGCCCGAGGCAGGATTCGAACCTGAGACCGTAGCAGCCGCGCGGTCCTAGACTGTAGCGCCTAGAACCGCTCGGCCACTCCGGCCGGCTACTGATAGCCTTGGAAGAGCCAGCCCTGACAAAACTCTACCATTTGGTGAGCAAGATGTATGAGACAGGCGAAATACCCTCAGACTTCAAGAAGAATATAATAATTCCAATCCCAGCTAAAACAGGTGGTGACAGATGTGAAAATTACCCAACTATCAGTTTAATAAGCCACGGCTGCCAAGTAGTAACATGAATTCTTTACAGACGAATGGAGAAACTGGTAGAAGCCGACCTCGGGGAAGATCAGTTTGGATTCCGTAGAAATATTGGAACACGTGAGGCAATACTGACTCTACGACTTATCTTAGAAAATAGATTAAAGAAAGGCAAACCTACGTTTCTAGCATTTGTAGATTTAGGAAAGATTTTTACAGTATTCACTGGAATACTCTCTTTCAAATTCTGGGGGTGACAGGGGTAAATTACAGGGAGCGATAGGCTATTTACAATTTGTACAGAAACCAGATGGCAGTTATAAGAGTCGAGGGGCATGAAAAGGAAGCAGTGTTTGGGAAGGGAGTGAGACAGGGTTGTAGCTTATCCCCGAGGTTATTCAATCTGTATATTGAGCTAGCAGTAAAGGAAACAAAAGAAAAATTCGGAGTAGGAATTAAAATCCATGGAGAAGAAATAAAACCTTTGTGGTTCGCCGATGACATTGTAATTCTGTCAGAGACAGCAAAGGACCTGGAGGAGCAGCTGAACGGAATGGACAGTGTCTTGAAAGGAGGACATAAGATGAACATCAACAAAAGCACAACGAGGATAATGGAATGTAGTCGAATTAAATTGGGTTATGCTGAGGGTATTAGATTAGGAAATGAAACGCTTAAAGTAGTATATGAGTTTTGCTATTTGGGGAGAAAAATAACTGATGATGCTTGAAGTAGAGAGGATATAAAATGTAGTCTGGCAATGTCAAGGAAAGTGTTTCTGAAGAAGAGAAATTTGTTAACATCGAGAATAGATTTAAGTGTCAGGAAGTCGTTTCTGAAAGTATTTGTATGGAGTGTGGCCATGTATAGAAGTGAAACGTGGGCGATAAATAGTTTGGACAAGAAGAGAATAGAAGCTTTCGAAATGTAGTGCTACAGAAGAATGCTGAAGATTAGATAGGTAGATCACATAACTAATGAGGAGGTATTGAATAAAATTAGGGATAAGAGAAATTTGTGGCACACCTCGACTAGAAGAAGGGATTGGTTGGTAGGACATGTTCTGAGGCATCAAGGGATCACCAATTTAGTATTGGAGGGCAGCGTGGAGGGTAAAAATCGTAGAGGGAGACCAAGATATGAATACACTAAGTATATTCAGAAGGATGTAGGTTGCAGTAGGTACTGGGAGATGAAGAAGCTTGCACAGGATAGAGTAGCATGGAGAGCTGCATCAAACCAGTCTCTGGACTGAAGACCACAACAACAACAGATTAAAACATCATGCCTGATACTGAAGGTTTACTCTGTGTCATATTAGGCAAAAGTTTGTCTTTCACGCATCTAAATGTTTATGACGTCATATCTCTTGAACTATGAGCCGAAGAATGATATAACTTTGCAGGTACATGGATACCGTCTCCAAACCGTGCTGCGAATACAGTTAGTATTAGAGACGTAATGAATTAAAATGTCTTATCTGATGCAGAAGTTTAATTCTAGAAACATCGAAAGTTTGAAATTGTGCGTAAAATTCATTGGGAGTCGCTAAGTGCTTTCATTCTCAAATACTGAATGAATAAAATCAGGGAATTAGCGCGCCATCTGTTATACTGCTTAAAAACAAACACACAGTTTATAACTGTAATACTTGCCCCATTGTGTTAAACTTTTAACATAAGGTTATACCTCTTCTTGAGTAGATTATGATAGCATTTTAAATTTTTAAATTCGGTCAGTTATTACGCGAAGTTCTGAAAATCAAATTTTTGCTGCCCCTGGAAGCCGCTGGACAGGCAGCCTGCAAATGGTTCTGGGTTCTGGATTCCGGGATAGTTGTTCAGTAATATAGATTACAGGTAGAACACATTATGCCCTATATAGAGCGTTGGACAAAACCGGTGACAATCACAATAGGGAATGCTGAAAAGTATCTTCAGGCACAGTTCATTCATCACAGGATATCGGGCAAAGTTAGGCTTGAGATGCAGGTCGGCACACAGGATGAGGCACGTGACACAGGAAAATTAACACTGCCGTTTCTGGTGATGAAGAAATTAATTCAGAAAAAATTCGATAGAGTTAGAAGAGCACACACTGTGCTGTTAATGTTCATTGCGTAGGCGAATCTTTGAAAAAGCAGTATTACTGAATTTCTCAGCACCGCTACTGTGGAGCCAAAGTAAAGCATTGTTATAACATATATGATTGTCGTAGCCACTCCACCTATTCACCTAGCTGCAGCGTACAAACGCTAAATTATATGTAACCAACACTTTTGTCACGAACGTTATAGTAAGTTAATGAGAGTGGGTGTATAAATACGCAAGCCCCTCTTACGTGTCTAACACAGTATAGTAAGATGGCATCACAAAGTATTATAAGAAAATGAAATGGAATAAATTTTTAGGAGGCAGTTTTTGATGTTCGGAAGAATTAAAACTATCTGCGTTGTTCCTAGTAATAGTTACAACCGCACGAAAACTTCCATAGCAATCGGTGACGAGTGAATGAAAATGTTCCACCCGAACGAAAGTAACATCGGCTGTGCCTTAAGAAAGCGTGTTAATGAACCTCTAATGTTTTCAACGAACATAAATGATTTGTTATAGAGGGTTACCAGTGCCATAGATCCTTTGCTGACAGTGCAGTTGAGTACATGATAGTATCGTCGTTAGACGATCGTAAGGAATGTACAAGGACGTGGAAAAAATTGTGCTTGGTGTAATGAATGACAGATCTCCTTAAATGAGGATTAATGTAAGATGATGCCTATAACAAAACGAGAGAACCCTATAGCATCTGATACGTTTAAGTATTAAGTAGTAGTTCTATGAATGGATATGAAATGGGAAGATCACGTAAAAGCAGTGCTAGGGAGGACGAATGGAGGACTTAGATTGTTGTAAGGACACTCTGAAAGTGTGGTGTGTCTGTAAAGGGAATTGCGTGCAAGAAGCTGGTGCGACCATTTCTAAAATATTGTTCCAGTGTTTGGAGTGCTTATAAAGTAGGGGTGACAACAGAAAACGGACGGTGTCACGGAGGCACTGCTGGTATTGCAACAGGTCGGTACAGCTCATACTGAAGTACAGACAGAATGGCTGGCTCTGAGCACTATGGGACTCAACTGCTGAGGTCATTAGTACCCTAGACCTTAGAACTAGTTAAACCTAACTAACCTAAGGACATCACACACATCCATGCCCGAGGCAGGATTCGAACCTGCGACCGTAGCGGTCTTGCGGTTCCAGACTGCAGCGCCTTTAACCGCACGGCCACTTCGGCCGGCCCAGACAGAATGCTCGGGGAATTTAAATGGGTATTCTTATAAGGAAAACGACGGAGTTCTCGTGAAACTTTGATGGGTAAATTTATAGAAGCCGTGTTCTAAAATGATTGTACTACAGTTAGGCTGCCTTCAACGAAAAGCGTGGGCAAATTAAAACTAACATGGAAAATATTTGCTATAAGTCTGAGGCAGAATAAACCTTCGATAATGAAAGTTACAGAAAATGCTGGAAGTTTTTGACGCCGGTGTAGCACTGTGCTCATTTTATCGCATGTGCAGACATGTGATAGCAAGTGAATGGTGCATTTTTATCACGGTTTCCAGCATCTTCTATGGTGAGCAGTTCTCATATTCACTGACAACGATCAATTTTGCGTCAGTCTTATAAATATATTCCGGGCAACTTTTACTTTGCTTACTCAACATATCTCGCGTGTGGATCATGAGAAAAGGTAAGAGATATTGGGGCGCCTAATGAGGAATATACAAAATCATTTCTTTCTCGCTCGGTATACAAATGAAATGAAAGCTTATAATGTTGGAAAAAAATGCCGTCACCATGGGCTGCACAGTGGCTTAGGAAGTGTTTGTGAAGATGTAGGTGTAGATGTGCACAGAAGGGCTTTCCGTTCGTACACTTAACAACACCACGTCACCAACAGTGTTAGATGTACATACAGGATGTTTTATATTCCCACGTCTTTACCGCTAGTAACGGAGACGTACTAGGAACAATAGTGAAAATTTATGTCAAGAAACTAATGGCTTTTTGCTACACGGGAAAACATACCTCGAGTTCTATTCACTCCATATCAGCGAGAGTAGAATGGGGCGCTCAGCGGAACTCGTGGACTTCGAACGTAGTCAGGTCATTACATGTCACTTATGTCATGCGTCTGTACGCTAGATTTCCACACTCCTAAACATCCCTAGGTCCACTGTTTCCGATGTGATAGTGAAGTGGAAACGTGAAGGGACACGTACAGCACAAAAGCGTACAGGCCGACCACGTCTGTTGACTGACTGAGACCGCCGACAGTTGAAGAGGGTAGTAATGTGTAATACGCAGACAGTTATTCAGACCATCACACAGGAATTCCAAACTGCATCAGCATCCACTGCAAGTACTGTCACAGTTAGGTAGGAGGTGAGAAAGCTTGTATTTCATGGTCGAGCGGCTGCTCAAAAGCCACACATCATGCCGGTAAATGCGAAACGACGCCTCGCGTTGTGTGTAGTGCCAACAGTAAAATCCGAAGGCGGTGATGTTATGGTATGGTCGTGTTTTTCATTGAGGGGGCTTGCAACCCTTGTTGTTTTGTGTGGCACTATCACAGCACAGGCCTACATTGATGTTTTAAGCACCTTCTTGCTTCCCACTGTTGAAGAGCAATTCTGGGATGGCGACTGCATCTTTCAACACGATCGAGCACCTGTTCATAATACACGGCTTGTGGCGGAGTGGTTACACGACAATAACATCCCTGTAATGGACTGGCCTGCACAGAGTGCTGACCTGAATCCTATAGAACATCTCTGGGATGTTTTGGAACGCCGACTTCGTGCCAGGCCTCAGCGAGTGACATCGATACCTCTCCTGAGTGCAGACATCCGTGAAGAATGGGCTGTATTCCCCAAGAAACCTTTCAGCACCTGATTGAACGTATGCCTACGAGAGTGGAAGCTGTCATCAAGGCTAAGGGTGGGTCAACACCTTATTGAATTCCAGCATTACCAATGGAGGGCGCCACAAACTTGTAAGTCATTTTCAGCCGGATGTCCGGATACTGTTGATCACATAGTGTATCTACAGATTTCTCCAGAGTTGAAACAAATTCAAGTAGACACAAAAGTTGCAATTAGATCCTCGAAACAAAAGTCCAGTTTGGATTTAAAATTGATGAAGCAGCAAGTGGCGAACTTCGAAGATAGAAGAATTACCAGGTGCAGTATTTGAGTATGTGAAACTAATTTCCTGTAAAGTGAAATCCGAGACAACCTCCTCGTGGTGTACCCTGAAAACACTAAACGAACTGGTAAAAAAACCACTGATTCATATTTAATCAATATCGGGACAACTAGAATCGCTTTTCCTAAATACTTACGACAGACAGATGTGTTACAGCTTCGACTAGAAATACGTATGTTACTACCTCCATGAATGGGAGGAAGCCGGCCGAAGTGGCCGTGCGGTTAAAGGCGCTGCAGTCTGGAACCGCATGACCGCTACGGTCGCAGGTTCGAATCCTGCCTCGGGCATGGATGTTTGTGATGTCCTTAGGTTAGTTAGGTTTAACTAGTTCTAAGTTCTAGGGGACTAATGACCTCAGCAGTTGAGTCCCATAGTGCTCAGAGCCATTTTTTTGAATGGGAGGACTGGATTCCTTCTCTGACCGTGAGGGGCTTTGGTCTTGTGCCCAGGTACTAAGGGCACGGGAGACATGGGTCCTATTTTTCTGAACACGGAAGGTTTGGGTCCTGCCCCCTCCGTTCTGAAGTGTAATCTAGTGGATGTGTCGAAAAAAGGTTGTGGGATTGATTGCCCAGCACGAAGTCACTACTAGGAGAATCTGTAGCTAGCATTAGCGGAAATGGCCACAGCTGCCCAGGTCACACTGCAAGTACACTGTTGCAATTTGTTTGTTAAAAGTAAAGCAGTCATTAGCTCGCATGTTCGTTTCAGATGCACAATGCTTTATTACGCACGTTTCTATGGGAGGTGGTATGCCCTTCCGTAACACGCTCTCCCTGCCATTTACCTAGAGTTGAGTGTAAATCTGATTCTTAGAGTATCTTTGCTTCTTAATATACATATGACCATTAGCTGAGGTGAAAATCTTCGATGTCAGGGAAAACACACACGTGAACTGGTATTGGACACTGAATCTCATAAATTGCAGCGTTATTATTACAGCTACCTGTCAGTCAGGAAACAGTGAAAAGTTTATATCCTGTAATTGGTAAGAGAAACTGCGCTGTAGCTTCCTGGAGGGCTATGCTGTAAGAAGAGATGAAAACTGTTAAAACGAAATGTGCTACACATAACACAGAGACCTGCAGAATAGTGTTGACTGTCGCATACCGCTGTCTTACAGAGGTAAACGTTGCATACAATTCTACTGTGTGTTTTCCGTATCATAGGTCATTGTAAGGCTCGACATCCGTATTTGAATGGAGGAAACCGAGGTATCATCGGCAATGCATGTGTCAAATCGCGATGCTGCAATCATTATGGGACCTGTATCTTGAAATATGTAAATCGGATGTGAGAGATACAGCAAATGTGGCATGCTCTAGCACTCCAATGTCTATGTCAAAGAACTAAATTACTACACTTACAATAAGTACACCATCACGTGTCTGAGCAACGTTGTGGCACGTGACACAGCGATACGGATAAAATGTACAACGGAAAACCGCCCATGGTCTCTGGATGGATATGTGTAAAGTCACTCTGTTGGTGTTAAACTGAGCATCAAAATTGAGTTATGTCTTAAGGTAACATATCATGCAAGGAGACTCACTCTCGAGGCTAAAACACTATTCATCGATGAACAGACCACTGCCTCACTGTTCCTAGACGGGCAAGTCACCAGATTTCCCAGGCCGCTCCGTGGATCGCTGGGCACACAGAGGATACACAGCCTTTTAATATTTTCTCCCTCCTGGAAACGTCATAGCCGTGAAATGTCTGTACAGGCATCAGCCACCGAGCGCTTCATTTATATTTACATTACATACCATTTGTATTACGTCTTTCTGTGAAGTCCCGGTATAGTGTAGTTTGTTCATGGTCACCATGACTCAATTTTTTTCTGTAGATCTACAAGATTCCTTTAAATTATACAGGGCATTTATAAATTGATGCCCGTAAATGTAGCAATATGTACCTGTCACAAAACGGTACAAGAAATGCATATGATCATGGATCCGAAACTTCTTGGTTAGTGACTTACGGAAGGAAGTACCTATAGTGACCATAAGGTACGTAGCCCACCTCAGACGTGTATTTCTACTTATTTGCTTCTTTACATATGGTCCTAACATTAACTTTAATTTTCCTGATTGTCTTTTGTTATGTTTTGTGTATTTTATTTTATTTTTATTCTCGTATCAGAGATACATTTAAGACTGTACACAGCTACGACTGTGTAACATTTGTCGGAAACTTGACTACTTCCAATGCATTTTCTGTTCCTTGATAAAGTCCATCTTCAGTGCAGGAAGCCGAATGCGGTCGGCATTGAAGGGTATGATGATTAGTCTGGTCTTCTCCACAGTCGCACTGAATATCATCCCCATCTTGCCTCATCTTGCCAGACACATTTGATTTGCCATCTCCAGATGTTTGTCTATTCAGGGACTTTCAAGTCTTCCATTTCTCATCATAGCCAGAAGGCACAGTTTTTGAAACTCTTTCAGAGCCAGAGGAAGGTAAGTAGTAGCCCTCCATAGTTGCAAACTAGCTTTTTCAGCAGTGATTCTAAGGAAAGTCCCCCTAGACATCAGTCGTTGCCGGAGCGGTTCGCTCCCATACAGTGGACGCATTCTCTCCTGTTCCACTTTCTTTCTTTCCTCATTCGCAGCTTTTTCTCTTTGAAGAGGAAGTGGTGCTATTCCTCCAAGGTGGTAAAGTCATTCGACTGGAGTGGATTTCAAGCAACCTGTTATAATTCAGCAGGTTATTGGGCTCTAGTCCACCTGCTTTGCGCGTCTTGAGTGATACCAAACAGGACATGCATACTCTGCCGCAGAATAGCACAGTACCACTGGAGAGATTCGTAGAGTTTCATGTTGACTATCCCACTGTGATCCGGCCAGTTTACGTAGAAGATTGATGCTGATGGAAATTTTTGACTTGCAGCTTATGTAGTGCTTCTTGAAAGTAAGAGACCCATCAAGTGTCAGTCCTAGGTAGTTTGGGATCTCACAATGTTCCAGCTCGACATCTGACCACACTATTTTTAATTTGCCACTGGCTTCTCTGTTCTTCAAATGAAAAGCACACACTTGTATCTTTGTGGGATTTGATTTAAGTTGGTTTGTGCAGCCGTATTGGGAAAGTTGTGTATGGGGATTCGTGAGGGTGTTTCCTGCTGATTCACAATCTGGCCTCTGTATTGCTAAAGCAATGTTATCGGCATACAAGAAGATTCTTCTGTTGGGTGCTATGTGTTGGTCATTCGTGTATATATTGAACAGAATTGTTTCGACTGATGTCCTTTTACCTTTTGCGTTACTTTAAGACTAACTACCACATTACCAAACGATGAATTAAGTGAGTGAAATGATGGGTATGCACTACACGTGTGGATTTTAGCCTCTGAAGACATTTAAAGTCCGTGGTTCATTCCAGTACTGTGCCTAATGTTGTTATTCTGACAGTGCATATCCAGAATGTACACTGACTGACAGAGAAAGTTCAACACTCATAAGACAATGTAGCTTTGTACCTGTACACCCCATCGATGTGTGTGTAAATGATTAGAGCAGTAATTCGCCGTGACTGGAGGAATGGCCATCAGAGGTCATTACTGTTGATCGTGTTTACTGCTGTAACCAGTCTTGGTAGGGTATAAAAGGGGCGTAAACAGTTTCAGATATTGAGTGAACACTGTAAAGGATACAGAGAAACCGAACACTCGTATGAGATAGCGTTGTCAGCATTTGGCAGAGTCTGGAAAGGGCCTCATTGAGGGTCTCCATTTGGCTGGGCGAACGAGCAGTGCAGTATCCAGATATGTGAGCCATTTGGATGCGACATTGGCCCGGGTTAGGACAGGTGCCGTGGCCGGGAAGCATGGACTGCTGATGAATGGCATCGCACTATGTTCAGCGATGAATCGCGGTTCTGCATTATTTTCGATGACCATCGCATGCGAGAGTGGCGATTACGTGGGGAGAAGTTCCATTCTTCCGATGGCACAACGGTACGTCAAGGGCATTCTGTGCCCTCGTGTGTTATCTCTCACTCGAGGGTATCGTGGTGCCATTTATAAACACGACGATGGTCGTCCATACATGCCACAGGTCTCGAAGCTTTTCGTAATCTGTCTTTAACGATGTCATCGTCTTGACAACTCTAAATAATGTTCCTTTTTCAGAAGTATGATACTGAAGTACTCCTGTGTCAGCATGGTCACCAGATCCGTTCTCGACAATACACGTGTCGCACCTGCTCGGACATTAACTGTGTCCCTGTGCCATTATCCAGGACACCAAGGACCAGTTACAATAGTCGTGGGTTAGGTTAGGTTAGGAAAGGATACAACGGATTTATGACACCCTACCCAACCGAATCAGCGTACATGCATCCAGGCCAGATGGTGTACAACGTCATACTGGTAAATGGGCTCATATTGCAATTTTTTGTAAATTTGACTCGATTTTGTAATCATTGAAATGATATCACATATCCTATCAACCCGTGGAGTTTCACCCAACCTTTGGATAAGGTGCTAATCATCTCCGTGCCTCGCTGTAGTTCGTAACAAGTTTTTGACGCTGTCACCGTCTTGATCACACTAAATTATCTTTTTTCCAGAAGCAAGATAAAAAATGTATCGAGCAGGCGTTGTATGTCTGCCAGCGGGACATTAACTAGCACGGATGTCTCTCTTGTATCGGTGTTGGTTAAAAAATAGAAACATCAATAGGCCTCTTTTAAAATCACATTGGTAATCCACTTCCTCTCCCCAATACCTGTTCAAAAACAATGTACGTATCATTCGCGGTATGCATGACGTTATTAGAAACGTAATAAAAATTTGACTTTTACTCTCCTATACAAGCACGCAGTATAAGTACGTGGGCTGACAGAACCTGTCCACTTCCTGGTGTTGACAGTAAACAAATGAAAACACAAAGAAAATGCATACTGATTATTCAGTCAACCGCCTTCAGATGATTAACGACAAAAGAAAAGTAATGGTGAGATAGTTTTTAATTAAGGACTGCCTTTTCCCTTTACAATATTTCTTTTAAAAGTACTACAGTACCGCACTTCAAGTACCTGCATGGAATATAAGAAACATTATTGCAGTTATTGTTCTGCTAACTTACAGTCTACATAACGTATAGTAGCATTTCTAGCTTTTATTTGTTAGTGTACATTGTACTCACACAAGCCATCAAACAGACAAAAAGTTTTTTTGTGTGGTCAAGATTTCTGCCTGTTTTTGCAACGAATAATACACTCTGCCTGGAAAAAAAAGTGGCATCCGAAAGGAGAGGAGGAAAGGAACTGAAACTTCACGGGTTGACAATATATGTGACATTATTTCACTGATTACAATATCGAGTTAAATTTAAAAAGAATTTGGCACTATGAGCCCACTTATCAGTACGACGTTGTACTCCCTCTGGCCTGGATGCATGCACTGATTCAGTTAGTAAGGGTGTCCTAAGGCTATTGCATCCACTAGTGCATCAACTTGGACCTCAACTGTTGCAACTGGTCTTTAATACCCTAGAAACTGGCACTGGGACATCAGCCCACACATGTTCTGTTGGAGCAGATTGTGGATCTTGCTAGTTACGTAAGTATCTCAACTTCAGCTTTCTGGAAATGCAATGCGTGAACGAGTATTGTCCTGTTGGAAAATGGCAGCATGCTACTGTCATATAAGTGGTAACACATGAGGACAAAGGACATCCATGTCATACCGCAGTCCCGTCAGTTTTCCGTCAGTCACTACTAGATGGCTCCTCACACCACAACGCCAGGCGGAACTCCGCTGTGTCTCTCCAAAACATGGGACGAATGGGACCTCTTTTCAGGTCGCGCCATACTCGCCGACGATGGTCATCCGGGTTAGTGCTGAATCGCAATTCATCGCTGAACACCATGCGATACCACTCATCAGCTGACCATGCGTACCAGTCACGACACCACTTCAAACGCAGCAGTTTGCGTTGTGTGTTAACGGAAGCCAGCGCCTAATTCTGTAACCCTGAAGCTGCTAGTCACCGATCAATTTTGCAGGGTGACAAGGAATATTGCAGGGAGTCTATTAGCTGTTCGCACATGTAAGATGCTGAAGTGAAGCGGTTACGATGTGTTTGGTGCACAATTCGGTGATATACACTTTTGGTAGTTAGACGTTGTCCATCGGAAAATTGACGATGCGTATGCCTGACCTCGCGTGCCAGGCAACCTAACATCGGGTCACTGTCACATCCGAGTGCCTCGGAAATCTAAATGTTGAAAGATTAGACCAACTACCCAATTTGTGGCCCTTTTCTAGCTCTGTCAGCTGGTAATAGCGCTATCTCACACAAGTGATCGGCATATCCGTGTTCTCCACAATGATCACTCGACATATGACGATATTCACTCCTCTTATTTTTCCTACCAGGTCTGGTATCAAAACTAAACACAAACAACTCTTATGCAGTCTGGTGTCCGTTCTACCTTCATTTAAATATCTGGAAATGGGTCGTATGTGTGCAAAGTTATACTGTCATCTGACCATGTCTTCTGGGTGCTGCAGGTTTCGTCAGGCAACGTACTTACCTTGTCAGAGTACTTATGCAGCCCTATGGAGTCGTCTGCGGACGACACAACTGCATACAGTGAGCTGACATCGTTGAAAACTTGTTAAGAAATGCAGAGAGGCATGCAGATGATTAGAACCTTGTGCAAAGACTGGCAGCTGATTCTAAACACAAATAAAGTAAAGTGATGACCGTTTATTAAAAAAAAAGTCCGACATCGTTTGACTTCACGACCAGAGATCAACCAGTGTAATCAGACAGAACTTCTAATTATCTGGGCGTTGCTGTGTGGAGCGATGTAAGATGCAACGACCACATTGTTCTAGGTGCAGGGAAAGTGGATGCCAGGTTTGGTTAGTCAACGTAATATGTCACAGATTCCCCTTGACTTCACTATGCCCTCTTTGATACCTTGTCAAGTCGTTTGGACGCACTCATTACATCGCATGATGGCTTGTATCATCCTGAATTCTCGATGTCACAGATCATTAACGTGTCTGTATTCGTACTCTTTTTATATTGTCACCTGTCTAATCTGTGGTGAGAAATTGACTTTGTCACTGTCCCCCTGAAGTCCCAATTTTCGTAAACGTTTGTGTACTACTCATCTTCTGGCCTCATAGGGCTGCCCAAGGTATGGCAACAGTAATTAAGACAAAACAGCCATGAACATAAAAGCTGGTTCGAACACCGCAGTGCTTTACTAACCACAGTCGTGTTTCAGATGGTATACCATTGCGTTCCAGCGAAACCGAACTATCCCTTAATGACGAACGTGAGCCATTACGCGTTTTGTTTTTCTTCACACATAAAAGGCATTATTGTGTACGACAATCAGGTTAACTATTAAAAAAATCTAGACTCGAGCAAAAATCGAACACTAAATTTTTGATTTATGATCAAATGGTTCTGAGCACTATGGGACTTAACATCTATGGTCATCAGTCCCCTAGAACTTAGAACTACTTAAACCTAACTAACCTAAGGACAGCACACAACACCCAGTCATCACGAGGCAGAGAAAATCCCTGACCCCGCCGGGAATCGAACCAGGGAACCCGGGCGTGGGAAGTGAGAACGCTACCGCACGACCACGAGCTTCGGACAAGATTTATGATCTTACACCTAACTGCTGCGCCACCAACGTTCTGAAATATTGGAAGAGCAAAGAAATAAATAGACAGTACTGTAGCGCAAGATGCAGCTTACTGCTTAAATTAGATATCTATGAAACTGAAGCTGCAGACCGACGGTCAGGCGTTTGCAAATATAGTGCCATACATCTGTAGTATACTTTAAAAAAAGTAAAGACTTAAAATGGTACATTTTATCAGGTAATTCGATAGTACAAAATATGGAACTAAGAAATTTATAGTACTCTGCCTTCAGCTTTCAGATGGAAATCCCAGTGGTACGAGAAGTAACCAGCATGTAAGTGGTAAGAATGCAGTCTACGCTTGGAAGTGTCGTAAGACAACGGAAAATGTTGATGTATATCCACGGAATCATCCCTCACCTTCTTGTTTGGAAAATGTGAGTCAAATAATACAGCTCGATTCTGCCCTCTACTCACACAACATTGACGAACAAAGGAAACGAAGACATGGTTAATAATATTCACACACTGTTAATGGTCTAATAACTAAAATTCTAAAATTACGAGACATATTAAGAATATGGTTTAGGTCACTATTTGTAGTTGTACAACACGTATGACACTAGTTTTAAAATTAGTATGTATTGTACTATTCGTTTAAAGCAGACATTGAAAGAGCCGTAGAGGCATAGACATAGAATGATTGTGATTAATTATTGTAATATATTTTACAGGTGCAGATATAACATAACCATTGATTAGTTACTAAATATTCAAAATTATGATAATAATCAACTACGGTAACTGAAACTGGGGAAATATAAGTTGTAAATATTCCTAGCTTATACGGGGTTCCAGCAGCAATGGGAAGCAACATTGTCTGCGTTTCTTTTTTTATAACGATGTAATGTAGAATTTGAAGTACTGGTAGTAAAATGTCCTTACCTCCGACATTGTTTGAAGGTCATTCTCAAGTGGTAAGGGCCGGACGCCCCGTGCTAACAACAGCCACACCAGCATCTGAGCGTGGAGAAGGAGCGTGCCCGCCATTGCCGGTACTGGTGGTGCAGAGCAGCGACAGCAGCGGAGGCTACCAACGTCCGGTATGGCACTGGACCGCGCAGCACGCCACAAGCGCCTCCTGCGCTAAACGCAGAATCTGCCACCAGAGCGCACGCAACGTTACGCACTTTTTTCTTAGTCTTCCTTCTCTGCTCCGAAGATCGAGACGGCATCGGTCTTATCAAGCAGTGGAAGCAAAAAATTTACTCATCTGTTACACTGATGCGAGTATGCCAAGCAGACGAAGCCCGCTTAAGAATAAAAGTCTGGAAGAGAGACTACGTTTCATTAGCAAAAGAGTTTTGGCATTATTATGGAGACTGTGTCCACCAAAAAATATGTGTGGCTTAGTTGATTACTGCACACTGTGGTAACCATGGAAACAAGCCAAGTAGCTACAGAAGTAAATGAAGTTACACATCAATTGTCATATCATAAAAATGTACATAAATTGATCGTGATTACATTAACTGTACATTGAAATGTGTCTTAAAAATCGAAGATTCAGATATCAGTGTTATCTTGCGGTTGAAATACTTCACAACAACCACAAAGTAAGAATTTGTTGGCTGCTGGCTGTATATTTTCGAATTCATTACACAGAAAATATACCAACTTACACAATATTGTGTCCAGAGACGGTACGATTCGTGAGGTACAGGGAACGTCGTTTGCGTAAGTAATAATGTTACTCGTTACCACTTATTGTCGTTGACATTGTGAAGATTGATGAGCGTGTGTCGTGTAAATGACTTCGTGCAAGATTTTTGACAGGGCATTGCTTCAAAATTATTCAAAAATTGTAATACGTCGTTCCATTTCAGGAGGACGTATGCTGTATTTCTTTAGGCTTGAGGGTACTAGCTATATCTACCTCTACATCGTACTGAGCAAGCCATGTAACGGTGTGTGGCGGAGGGTACTTCTGTTACGACTAACTGAACTTCCCTTCCCTGTTCTACTGTCGAATGGCATGAGGTAAGAACGACTGTCGATGAGCCTCTGTATTAGCTCTAATTTCTCGAATTTTCTCGTCGTGATCATTTTGCGACATGTATTCGGGAGGAATTAATGTTGTCCGACTCTTCCCGGAAAGTACCCTCTCGAAATTTCAATAGTAAACCTCTCCGTAACGTTTGCCACTGACGTGTTTTCAGCATCTTTGTAACGAACCCGTGGCGAAACGCCTCGCTCCTTGTTGGCTCTTCTCTATCTCTTCTATTAATCCTACCTGGTAAGGGTCCAAGATGAATGAACAATACTCAATACTGGGTCGAACAATCGTCTTGTTTGTCAATTCCTTCATGGATGAGTTACATTTCTTTAAGATTCTTCCTATGAATGTCAGTCTGGCTTTTGGTTTTCCTCCTATTTGCTTTATGTGGTCATTCCGCTTAACGTCGCTCTAGATAGTTACTCCTAGATATTTAATGGTAGATACTGTTTACAGAAATTTGTCATGAATAGTATAGTTGTGCAGTAGTGGATTTCTTTTCTTATGTATGAGACAGGCGAAATACCCTCAGACTTCAAGAAGAATATAATAATTCCAATCCCAAAGAAAGCAGGTGTTGACAGATGTGAAAATTACCGAACTATCAGTTTAGTAAGTCACAGCTGCAAAATACTAACGCGAGTGCTTTACAGACGAATGGAAAAACTAGTAGAAGCCGACCTCAGGGGAGATCAGTTTGGATTCCGGAGAAATGTTGGAACACGTGAGGCAATACTGACCTTACGACTTATCTTAGAAGAAAGATTAAGGAAAGGCAAACCTATGTTTCTAGCATTTGTAGACTTGGAGAAACCTTTTGACAATGTTGACTGGAATACTCTCTTTCAAATTCTAAAGGTGGCAGGGGTAAAATACAGGTATCGAAAGTCTATTTACAATTTGGACAGAAATCAGATGGCAGTTATAAGAGTCGAGGGGCATGAAAGGGAAGCAGTGGTTGGGAAGGGAGTGAGACAGGGTTGTAGCCTCTCCAAGATGTTATTCAATCTGTATATTGAGCTAGCAGTAATGGAAACTAAAGAAAACTTCGGAGTATAAATTAAAATCAATGGAGAAGAAATAAAAACTTTGAGGTTCGCCGATGACATTGTAATTCTGTCAGAGACAGCAAAAGGCCTGGAAGAGCAGCTGAACGGAATGGACAGTGTCTTGAAAGGAGGACATAAGATGAACATTAACAAAAGCACAACGAGGATAATGGAATGTAGTCAAATTAAATAGGGTTATGCTGAGGGTATTAGATTAGGAAATGAGACGCTTAAAGTAGTAAAGGAGTTTTGCTATTTGGGGAGCAAAATAACTGATGATGGTCGAAGTAGAGAGGATATAAAATGTAGTCCGGCAATGTCATGGAATGCGTTTCTGAAGAAGAGAAATTTGTTAACATCGAGTATAGATTTAAGTGTCAGGAAGTCGTTTCTGAAAGTATTTGTATGGAGTGTGGCCATGTATGGAAGTGAAACATGGACGATAAACAGTTTGGACAAGAAGAGAATAGAAGCTTTCGAAATGTGGTGCTACAGAAGAATGCTGCAGATTAGATGGGTAGATCATATGACTAATGAGGAGCTATTGAATAGAATTGGGGATAAGAGCAGTTTGTGGCACAACTTGACAAGAAGAAGGGACCGTTTGGTAGGACATGTTCTGAGGCATCATGGGATCACAAATTTAGCA
Organism: Schistocerca piceifrons; assembly: GCF_021461385.2. NCBI lineage: Eukaryota > Metazoa > Arthropoda > Insecta > Orthoptera > Acrididae > Schistocerca > Schistocerca piceifrons. The sequence goes on from NC_060149.1 coordinate 579,479,535, forward strand.
TTGGAGGGCAGTGTGGAGGATAAAAGTTGTAGAGGGAGACCAAGAGATGAATACACTAACAGGTTCAGAAGGATGTAGGTTGCAGTAAGTACTGGGAGATGAAGAAGCTTGCACAGGATAGAGTAGCATGGAGAGCTGCATCAAACCTGTCTCAGGACTGAAGACCACAACAACAACATGTATCCGCAGTGCTTCACACTTATTTAATTTCAGGATCAACTGCCACAGTCTGCACCACTCGTCAGTCCACATTACGTTATTCCGCAAAGACTCTGGTGTTGGTACTTTCTAACAATCGCATCATCTGCAAGGGTCTTACAGAGTTTCCGAAGCTATCTGCTAGAACTAGAACATTTATATACATTCTAAACAGTAACGGCGCCATCACACGTTCCTGAGATATTCCGGATATTAACATTTACTTCCGTTGATTTTGTTCCATTAAGAGCGACTTGTTGAGTTCTGTCTGCAGAGAAGTCTTAATTCAGTCTCAAATCTGATCTGATACTCGGTAAGCTCGAATTTTTTTCACTAAACTGCAGCGCGGTACGGTGTCAAATGCCTTCCTAAGTCAAGGAACACTACATCAACCTGAGTACTATTGTATACAGCGCTATGAATTTTACGGAGGAACAGAGATAGCTGAGTTTCGCAAGATCTCTGTTTGCGGAATCCATCTTTATTTTCATATGAGAGATTCTTCTTCCAAAAACTACACAATTTTTTACTAGGGTTACCCAGAAAGTAATGCACCGCATTTTTTTCTCAGCAGAAAACAATGCTACGAATGCGAAACGTTACGTATGTATTATTTGAAGTCTCCTAAGAGCGCACCAACACTCCGTCACTTCCAACAGATGGCGTAGCGGCAGGACAGTTTCAAAATGGGTTCAGTAGGCGCTGTACGTTACAAACAACGTGCCGTCATTGAATTTGTCACTCCAGAGAAAGAAACTATGGAGAATATTCACAAACATTTGTGCAAAGTCTATGGAATATCTGCTGTCGACAGAAGTACAGTTAGTCGCTGGCCACGGAGGGTGAGGTCATCACAAGGCGGTTCGGCGGAGCTCCACGATTTGCAGTGGTCGGGTAGATCATCCACGGCTGTAATACCTGACATGATGCCGCGAGCTGATGCCGTCATTCGCCATTAGAGGATGCTATTCGTGGGAGACATTTTGAGGACGATGAGGAAGTGATTCATACAGTGAGGCACTAGCGCCGCGACCAGAACAAGAATTGGTACCGACGGGGCATAAATGAGCGTTTCGCGCTGGAGGAAGGCCATAGAACGGGATGGAGATTAAGTGCAAAAATTTGGTGTGTAGATAAAACACCATTCTTTCATGTGTGTAATTCTCATCATGTCCAATAAACAATTGTTGAAGAAAAAATACGGAACATTACTTTTTGGGCAACCCTCGTAGCATGAAACATTTTCCGTAATTCTACAACAGATTGACCTCAATGATACGGGCCTATAATTCTACTACAGTGCACAACGTACAGCAACGTGCACTGAACAGTGTGCTTCGAAACAATTGTGTCTTCACCAATACTGTATTCTGTCATCAGAGGCCAACCGGTGCCTGTTAGCTCACTGTCGCACTCCTCAAACCACTGTAGCGCGTGTCTGGCCTGGTGACACGGACGAGGAGAAGGAGAGGATTAGTGTTTAACGTCCCGTCGACAACGAGATCATTAGAGACGGAGCAAATGCTCGGGTTAGGGAAGGACGGAGAAGGAAACTGGTAGTGCCCTTTCTTGGGAACCATGCCTTAAGCGATTTAGGGAATACGGAAAACCTAAATCTGGATGGCCGGACGCGAGTTTGAATTGTCGTCCTCCCGGTAGGAGTCCCGTGCGCTTACTACTGCGCTACCTCGCTCCTTGGGTGACACGGGCAGTTACCCTACACTATGTGATCAAAAGTATTTGGACACCCCCAAAAACATACGTTTTTCATGTTCGGTGCATTGTGCTGCCATCTACTGCCAATTACTCCATATCAGCGACCTCAGTAGTTATTAGACATCACGAGAGAGCAGAATGGGGTGCTCCGCGGAACTCATGCGCTTTGAACGTGGTCAGGTGATTGGGTGTCACTTGTGTCATACGTCTATACACGAGATTTCCACATCCTAAACATCCCTGGATCCACTGCTTTCGATACGATAGTCAAGTTGAAACGTTAAGGGACACGTATAACACAAAAGCGTACAGGCCAACCTCGTCTGTTGACTGACAGAGACCGCCGCCAGTTGAAGAGGGTCGTAATGCGTAATAGGCAGACATCTATCCAGACCATCACACAGGAATTCAAAACTGCATCAGGATCCACTGCAAGTACGACAGTTAGGCGGGAGGTGAGAAAACTTGGATTTCATGGTCGAGCGGCTCCTCACAAGCAACACATGACGTCGGCAAATGCCAAGCGACGCCTCGCTCGGTGTAAGGAGAGGAAACATTGGACGATTGAACAGTGGAAAAACGTTGTGAGGAGTGACAAATTACAGTACACAACGTGACGATCCAATGGCAGGGTGTGAGTATGGCAAATTCCCGGTGAACTTCATCTGCGAGCGTGTGTAGTGCCAACAATAAATTCGGAGGCGGTGGTGTTATGGTGTGGTCGTGTTTTTCATGGAGGGGGCTTGCACCCCTTGTTGTTTTGTTTGGCACTATCACAGCACAGGCCTACATTGATGTTTTAAGCACCTTCTTGCTTCCCACTGTTGAAGAGCAATTTGGGGATGGCGACTGCATTTTTTAACACGATCGAGCACCTGTTTAAAATGCACGGCCTGTGGCGGAGTGGTTGCACGACAATAACATCCATGTAATGAACTGGCCTGTACAGAGTCCTGACCTGCATCCTATGGAACACCTTTGGGATGTTTTGGAACGCCGAATTCATGCCAGGCCTCACCGTCCGACATCGATACCTCTCCTCCGTGCAGCACTCCGTAAAGAATGGACTGCAATTCCCCAAGAAACCTTTCAGCGACGTATGCCTGCGAGAATAGAAGCTGTCATCAAGGCTAAGGGTGGGTCATCACCACAATGAATTCCAGCATTACCGATGGAGGACGCCATGAATTTGTAAGTCATCTTCAGCCAGGTGTCCGGATACTTTTGATCACATAGCGTACTTCAAGATATCATTCCTGAAGGATTGCAGCTGGTCCACAATAATGTTCATGTTGTGCACAGTCGTCACGGTGCCTTCGATTACTACAACTGGTCCCATGGACGGCTAGGTGAACATTAGCCACGGAATAACACTGTGCCCTCTCCAGCCCGCGTCTGTGGCTCGGCGCTTGTTTCGAGCAGCCTTCCGCGCGGATGACGGCGTCTCTGCAGCTCACCATCGACCTGGTGTAAGAACAACCGTGATTCATAGGAAGAGGTGACACATTTCCAGTCATAATTGACGATGTCGTTGAGTCAGCATGCGAACACGTAAGGGTCGTCTAATACGGCGCACAACGTTCAGCAACGTGCGCTGAACAGTGTGCTTCGAAACAATTGTGTCTCATCAGATCTGCCACAGATCGCCGCCTATCCTGCAAGCCTATCTCCTGGATATTCTGTGATGAGACGTGGACGTGCAACACCTTGGCGCCAACGTTCCATAGATGCTGACAACAGTAGCACGCGAACAGGCTACTCGCTTCACCGCTTGCGAGGTACTCATTCTCATACGCTAGGCGATAATAATCTGCGCTTTGTCGAAGTCGCTTATGTCGGCGGATTTCGCCATTTGTGGCCCAACCCGTCGCTGTAATGATTCCCTATTCGTCCTTGCTTCTCATATATACTTTCCTTACTGGGTCACCTGTCAGCAACATCACGAAACGGCATTCAATCTTGCGGTGGGTAACGATCATCATGTTTTAGCCCATCAGTGTCTGTGCCGACACGACCTTTGATATGTAGCTGGCATACCACCCGACGAAAATACTGATTGCACATTTGCCTTTCTTCTCGACTTGCCACCTGTTTCCCTCTGGAGCTCTATTACCTGCCTAGCTTTGGAGCTTCCAATGACCAACATACACGCCCTCTATGCTTGTTCGGACGTTACAGGGAGATCGGCCTCTGACTCAGCATAATAAGCAACCGGTGCCCATTACGGACAGTTGTCATAACAGTTTGACTCGTAAGTATGTATTGCGGTATATGCAGACATAAAATAGCCTATGCGCCGTGAAATGTATCCAGTAAAACTTCGACGAGATGCGTATGTCATAACTAAACACAGTTACAACATTCCAGGCAACTGTCAACTGTAGTCCTGTCTCTCATGCAAGAATTTCCAAGAAAACTTGAGATCATAACATAAATATTTCATCATCTCCGACAAGTATCTTAATAATAAAAGGATAATGTAGAAAGTCACAGTTGGAAAATGAGTGTAGGGATTCTGGTTGTCGATGACGATAATGCTCAACGCGTCTGTGCCATTTGATAAGCCAACCGTACCCCTTGGGTGCTGCCAAATAGCAAGCACCTCAGGAGTCTAACGTGTCCACGTTAATCAGGTATTTCAGGTTCAGACACTATGAACACACCGTTATAAACTGAAACGGTCAGGCACTTTGTGGCAAGTGAGGCGGAACGGTAAATGAACGTAAAACACCGAGTTCAGCATCACAGATCTGAGCAAATTGCAATTGGGATCATATAGTTGTCTTGCCTCAAATGTTAAATATTTATTGAAGTTAAAAAAATGCCTGTCATACTATGAAACCGTCAAAAATTGTGACATAATTTACGGGTGGGACTAAAAAGTTACTGGAGACAATAAACATCCACAAACACTTCCAAACGCTCCTGCAAACAAAAACTTTCTGCGAAGTCAGTCGTCTCAATAAAATCATCTGCAAACAAACAAGATAGCAGTAAACCTAAGATCGTCATATCTGTGGCAGATACGGAAAAAACAGGCCATTGTATATCAAACTGACAAGCTACCTGTTTCAAACCACAAAACCAGCCTGAAAATGTCAAACTATAATGACATGATTCAGACTGACATGTCAAAGACGTTCTGTTAGTCAATTCTATGGAATTCGGAAGTATCTATTGGAGAACTGACTAACCCCTCAACTCTAACCTCCACCGCCACCAATTCGGCGGAGAATAAAAGACAGAGAAATTCCTCAGCGCTAAAACAGCTCCCACGCTGCAGTGGAGCATTAACGTGTTCAGAACTAAGGTAGAGAAATTTCGATACTCGCCCGTGTTTCTTTGCCTGGGTGAAACCTTTTTAAAGAGACCGGCGACCCTACTGTGAGAGATTGTAATCTTCAAAGAAAAGTCTGTCTCTGAGGGGACAGGACAAACGAAAGCGTTGTCGTCTGTATAAACCACGGTTACCACACGCCATCTCCTGCTTCAATACAGTTTACAAGGAGTTGCTACTATAGTTTACGTGCCAGATAAATTGATGATACGTAATCGAATAATGCTCAGGAGTCAGCCTCAGAATGCGTTTCCCTTCCTGGAGAGAGCAGCAGAACGAAGTGGGGCGGCACGAAGAAAGTGGGCACTGGGGGGCGGCGGAAGCGACTTTCCTAGCTTAATAATTCTTTTTGTTACTAACAGATCAAATTTATGTGAATTTAATTTCGTAAGTATTGGTTCTATAAGACGGGACAGATGAATTCAATTCCACTGGTTAAAATGACAGTTTGACTGCCAGTTGGTTGAAGATTGAGACGAGAACAATTTATTACTAAAATTTAATTTTACTTGCAATTTCTGAGCATTAAAGGGTAATATGTCCTTCCCACTTTGTTCTAAATTTTACGGTTCTATCATTTCTGAGATAGTACACCAGGAACAAAGGGTTGTATGGAAGTGAATCATAGACTGTAGGGAAATCGGAAAAGAAGCGGTGGTGTGACGAAAGTGTCGGAAGCCTTCACACCGCTGTTCTTACCACCATAGCGCATACAGCGGGGATGACAATGTAGTCAAAATTAATGCATGCGAGACAACTGAATTAAATTGATGTACTTTATTTGTATCATGTTAAAACTTTTATTGCATGAACGTTTGTTTTGTTTCATGTCGAGACCAAAGGTGCCGCAATACACCGACGGTACATCTTCACCGCTGTCTCCAGAGATACTGTACTACCCACTGCCACAACTAGAGTCGTAAAATTACCGTAGGCTACCTTAGACTATCATAAGTGAGCGTTGAATACGATAGTGTTCCCAGTAGCCCCGGTCAGTTAAGATAGTATCCATGCTACCTGTATGTTAGACGTGATACATATCAATCAGGCTTTACCTCACAGCGATTGCTTTGTTTACGTACGCGATCAGTATCTTACTAGATTCCCCTAGCAACTGGAGACAATGAAGTATTTAGAAACTAAGCGAAGATATACAAAGGACCGCGTAACCTACGGAATATTTTTGCTCTCCCACAGTTATTCTCCTGTCTGTTCCTTAAAAATAAATTTATGGCAAAATGGAAATTGTCGATGTTTAATTGAGGTTTAATTCAAAATAATTGATTTGTAACGTGAAACAGAAAGACGTTGTAATAAAAATAAAAGAATACTGCTTTATCATATAGTGTTATAAAACGCAATTACCTAAAAAGAGATAAAATTAAAAATCGTAAAAAAACATATGAAATGTCGCTTCAATACTTCGTCGAGCTAACATGAAGCATGTTTCTGTTATTCATAAATAACTTTCGCATTTATCAATAATAATAGGAATCTCTTTCCTTTTATCATGATGAAGAACGTTCTGTTGAGTACAAAATAGAAACAATAAGTATATAGATGTTTTTTGTTTGTGCATGTAAACTTTACCTGCATCGGAAGTGATTGTTTTGGTTAAATAAAAGGGCAGAAGTTACGCGATCAGCTAATTTTTATTACATATAAAAGGCAATTTATATTCCTTAAGCATGTAAAATAAACTATGGACAACACTGAATAATTTGTGGATATAATAAGGTGCAAAACAAACAGCCAAAGAAACAAAGGGAAGTCGTAGGCTCCCAGTTTCTCTCCTACACATTGATATGTTTTTTTTCCTGCCAATGTTACCAGTACTACCGGTAGTCCTACAATTTATCACGTCGTTTATGTACTGTACCAAATTTACGGTATTACCAAACCGTAGTTTAGATAGAGCGCAACAACTGCAGCGACGGCCAGCGATAGCCAGAAGAGTCTGGCGACGACTGTTGCGAAACTGTGATTTTCAGTTTGCATTCATCGATGCCATTGTAATTGAAAGCAGGCCGAAGTGGCCGTGCGGTTCTAGACGCTGCAGTCTGGAACCGCGAGACCGCTACGGTCGCAGGTTCGAATCCTGCCTCGGGCATGGATGTGTGTGATGTCCTTAGGTTAGTTAGGTTTAACTAGTTCTAAGTTCTAGGGGACTAATGACCTCATAAGTTGAGTCTCATAGTGCTCAGAGCCATTTGAACGATTTTTTGTAATTAAAAGAAAAATAAATCCGGACAAGTACGAGTAGCACTCGTGCTCATTGGGTTCTGTTAAAGCATAATCATGTATGTAGATGAAAATAATATTAATAATAACAGCAATTTCGTGTGGCTCAGTGGTCTAGTGCAAGTCTTTCAATTGGACGCCACTTCCTCGACTTGGCGTGTCCCTAACTTAACTTAGTTATCCAGTTGGGGAAACGGGACCTACAGTTTAACGCGGAGTTTTTTTCTGACGAGTCCTCCCATCGTGTACAGGTAAGGCTAATATAAAAAGGAGACTTTAAAATCAGTGGTTCGACCAGGATCCAATCTAGCAACCGCTTGATTTCTAGGCACGTACTTTATTAATAGCATACAGATTTTGATGAGTGAGTTTGTGAGTAGCAAAATACGTGACATATATGCCCGTATCTTTTTACTGCGTTAACTTAGAAGCTTAAATTATTTACACCGCCAAAGCAGTAGGTACTTCGCAGAATTGGCGAGGAAAGGAATAAGGTAAACATACTAACTAAAAACATACTGACTAAAAGACTTCAGTATTTGACATAAATTTCAACTTGATACCTCTACCCATTCCCGAGGAAGAGGGATGTTAACACACGGACAACAAATGGCAAAAAACATTTTTTATGTGATATTGTTACAAACGAAGAATTTTCGGACTATTTCCTTTACCTGTACTTTGAAACGCCGCTTCTTGACAAATTTGATGAGTACACGTCAACGAGAAGTACCCTATAGGTTTTGATGAGTGTATGTGACATTAACGGCCGAATCTTTGGTCTATATTAACTTAGAAGCTTAAATTATTTACTCCACCAAGGGACAGTGAACCTTAGTATGCGACATAAATTTCAACCTGATTCCCTACCCGTCCCTGAGAAATGGGTGTCTTAACATTCGGACGGACAGACAGAGGGGCAGACGGACAATAAAATTATCCAATAATGGATCCGCTTTTACTGAGTGAGGTCCGGAACCCTAAAAAGAGCATCAACCGTATATGTAACAAAATTCTAATGACGTAAGAGACAATTTGCTTGTAAGGTCACACGTATTGTGTTACGTGCCCAGAAGGCAATAAAAGTATACTGAACTGAAATTTAATTTCACATGGTTTTTACTTCTGAAGTGAAGAAGTCATTTATTTTCAGAATAAGATTTATAACAGTTCATATGCTGTGTATACAGGGTGTTACAAGAAGGTACGGCCAAACTTTCAGGGAACATTCCTCACACACAAATAAAGAAAAGATGTTATGTGGACATGTGTCCGGAAACGCTTATTTTCCATGTTAGAGCTCATTTTAGTTTCGTCAGTATGTACTGTACTTCCTCGATTCACCGCCACGTTGTAAATTTTCACAATCAACATGTGTGGGCTGACGAGAATCCGCACGTAGTTGTGCAATCACGTCATCAACACAGATTTTCTGTGAACGTTTGGGCAGGCATTGCTGGTGATGTGTTGATTGGACCTCATGTTCTTCCACCTACGCTCAATGGAGCACTTTATCATGATTTCATAATGGATACTCTACCTGTGTTGCTAGAACATGTGCCTTTACAAGTACAACACAACATGCGGTTCATGCACGATGGAGCTGCTGCACATTTCAATCGAAGTGTTCGTACGCTTCTCAACAACAGATTCGGTGACCGATGGATTGGTAGAGGCGGACCAATTCCATGGCTTCCACGCTCTCCTGACCTCAACCCTCATGACTTTCATTTATGGGGGCATTTGAAAGCTCTTGTCTACGCAACCCCGGTACCAAATGAAGAGACTCTTCGTGCTCGTATTGTGGACGGCTGTGATACAATACGCCATTCTCCAGGGCTGCATCAGCGCATCAGGTATTCCATGCGACGGAGGATGGATGCATGCATCCTCGCTAATGGAGGACATTTTGAACATTTCCTGTAACAAAGTGTTTGAAGTCACGCTGGTACGTTCTGTTGCTGTGTGTTTCCATTCCATGATAAATGTGATTTGAAGAGAAGTAATAAAATGAGCTCTAACACGGAAAGTAAGCGTTTCCGGACACATGTTCACATAACACATTTTCTTTCTTTGTGTGTGAGGAATGTTTCCTGAAAGTTTGGCCGTACCTTTTTGTAACACCCTGTATATGTATTTCTGTTCAACTATCAGAAGAATTTTGAAGCTTTTCGTATATAAGGAGCAGTCAAACGAAAGCGAGACAGATGGAAAAAAGTAAGTAAACTTTTTATTACCTCAAAAGTAATGGCAATAAGTGTTAATGCACTCATCCCACTGTGAGACAAGATGGTCAATGTCTTCGTGGAAAAATGTTTGACATGGCCTGCGGTACCACGATTGTACCCAGGCTTCGATCAAAGCAAATTATGGATCTAAAAATATAGAAATCACATGGGGAGTTTTGGACTGTGCGGAAAATATGTGAGGGCTTCACAGTGAAACTTCTGCAGTATAGTCTAAACAAACTTGGCAACACGTGGGGCCATCCTCGTGCTACAGAAGTTTCGCTGGAAAGCCCTTACACATCCTACATACAATCCCAATTTGTTCCCTTGCGATTTACATATTTTTGGAGACCTGAAGAAAGACATTCGTGGTCGTCGACTTGCTTCAGGCGAAGACATGCACCTGGATACGGTCATGATTCCGTAGGCAACAGCAATATTTTTCCATGAAGACGCTGACCGTCTTGTCTAATAGTGGCATAAATGTGTTAACAGTTATGGCGAGTACTAAAACAGTTTACCTACTTTTCCCCATCTGTCTCGTTTACATTTGACTGTCCCTTATAATTTGAGATCGCTGACACCGTCTGAGATAACTGAATGTGAGTACGAGTTTCACCAGTATACAGCATCTTTGATTGTCGTCGGAAATGCAATTTTTGTGAGAACGACTGTATGAATTTTGCTCCACTCAAGTCTCCTTATGATACAAGGATCTGCAGTTTATCAAAGAAATTATTTTCTATTACACTTCAATAATCTCACGTAGTTTGCGCTCTGATTACATGTAATCCGAGTACAGTTAAAGAGATTACCTAGAAGTCAACCCGTCTAAATTCACTTCTTTAGACCGGAAGCGTAACGCCGCAAAGCGAACCGACGGCTTTCGGAAGTCATGTTCGAGAAGGATGGCTAAAACAAAGTGAGCTGACAGGATTAAGTAATGAGTAGGTACTTCGCAGAATTGGCGAGGAAAAGAATAAGGTAAAAATACTGACTAAAAGAGGGACAGGATGATACGATATAAGAAAATAACTACTATGGTACCAAATGGAGCCGTAGACGACAAAAACCGTAGGAGAAAGCATAAACTGAAATACGCCCAACAAACGGTTAAAGAAATTTAGTGATGCTGGTGCTGTAAAACAATGAGACTGGCACAGGAGAGGACGTCACGGTGGGCCGCATCCAACAAATCCATGGGCCGATGGGAAAAAAAATCAGCTAATAAATGCATTCTGAATTATTCATTCTTGCCACGTCAGAATTTATCTACGAGGAGCGTTCAATATAATACAACAATATTTAAAGCAGGTTGTTTTTATTCGGAATTCCAATACATAAAGTTATTTCCTGTTCTTTAGCTACAAAACCCTACTTTTCGACACAAACTCCGTTCAATGCGACGGCCCTACGCCTTCTTACTGGGAGGGCGCTCTACTGGTCGACGGCGGAGCCTACGTCTTACTGCACCAATAATCTCCCCATCATCCACATGCTGCTTCCCACGGGGTACATCCTTGATTGGAACAAACCGATGGAAGTCCGAATGTGCGAGATCGGGGCTGTATGGTGGACGACGAAGGACGGTCTACTGAAGTTTTGTGAGCTCCTCTGGGGTGCGGAGACTTGAGTAAGGCCTTGCTTTGTCATGTAGGAGACGTTCTGTGGTGACGAAGACGGTGGAGTCGTTTCTTCAATTTCCTGAGGGGAGCACAGCTGTGTGCCTCCGACCTGCACGCGGGAGATTGACCAAGTTAACGCGATTCTGTTGCTATGATGAGATACGCCTCACTCAACGACTCACCTTGGTTTTATTCACTGTCAGGTCTCTGTAGACACTCCGCTAGCGCCTATGAGTACCTTTAATGCTCTGCTTTTGTGCCAAAGAAACTCAATGACAGCTCTCTGCTTGGAACGCGCCTTTATTATAGCCGCCATTTTGATGTCTACAAATAGCGACGCCATCTATCGGAACTTCATGAAACTACAGGGGCCGACACGGGAATATTCCATGATGATTCACAACAAACACCGTATTTTTTCAAGCGAAATTGGCCGAGAAAGAGCATGTGTTGAATTACTTATTGAATGGCCCTCGTATTACTAAATCCTAACTTTAAATTATACACTCCTGGAAATTGAAATAAGAACACCGTGAATTCATTGTCCCAGGAAGGGGAAACTTTATTGACACATTCCTGGGGTCAGATACATCACATGATCACACTGACAGAACCACAGGCACATAGACACAGGCAACAGAGCATGCACAATGTCGGCACTAGTACAGTGTATATCCACCTTTCGCAGCAATGCAGGCTGCTATTCTCCCATGGAGACGATCGTAGAGATGCTGGATGTAGTCCTGTGGAACGGCTTGCCATGCCATTTCCACCTGGCGCCTCAGTTGGACCAGCGTTCGTGCTGGACGTGCAGACCGCGTGAGACGACGCTTCATCCAGTCCCAAACATGCTCAATGGGGGACAGATCCGGAGATCTTGCTGGCCAGGGTAGTTGACTTACACCTTCTAGAGCACGTTGGGTGGCACGGGATACATGCGGACGTGCATTGTCCTGTTGGAACAGCAAGTTCCCTTGCCGGTCTAGGAATGGTAGAACGATGGGTTCGATGACGGTTTGGATGTACCGTGCACTATTCAGTGTCCCCTCGACGATCACCAGTGGTGTACGGCCAGTGTAGGAGATCGCTCCCCACACCATGATGCCGGGTGTTGGCCCTGTGTGCCTCGGTCGTATGCAGTCCTGATTGTGGCGGTCACCTGCACGGCGCCAAACACGCATACGACCATCATTGGCACCAAGGCAGAAGCGACTCTCATCGCTGAAGACGACACGTCTCCATTCGTCCCTCCATTCACGCCTGTCGCGACACAACTGGAGGCGGGCTGCACGATGTTGGGGCGTGAGCGGAAGACGGCCTAACGGTGTGCGGGACCGTAGCCCAGCTTCATGGAGACGGTTGCGAATGGTCCTCGCCGATACCCCAGGAGCAACAGTGTCCCTAATTTGCTGGGAAGTGGCGGTGCGGTCCCCTACGGCACTACGTAGGATCCTATGGTCTTGGCGTGCATCCGTGCGTCGCTGCGGTCCGGTCCCTGGTCGACGGGCACGTGCACCTTCCGCCGACCACTGGCGACAACATCGATGTACTGTGGAGACCTCACGCCCCACGTGTTGAGCAATTCGGCGGTACGTCCACCCGGCCTCCCGCATGCCCACTATACGCCCTCGCTCAAAGTCCGTCAACTGCACATACGGTTCACGTCCACGCTGTCGCGGCATGCTACCAGTGCTAAAGACTGCGATGGAGCTCCGTATGCCACGGCAAACTGGCTGACACTGACGGCGGCGGTGCACAAATGCTGCGCAGCTAGCGCCATTCGACGGCCAACACCGCGGTTGCTGGTGTGTCCGCTGTGCCGTGCGTGTGATCATTGCTTGTACAGCCCGCTCGCGGTGTCCGGAGCAAGTATGGTGGGTCTGACACACCGGTGTCAATGTGTTCTTTTTTCCATTTCCAGGAGTGTATGTTAAAAATACCAAAGAAGATAAAGATATGTCGACGATTATGAAACTTGTGATGTTGTGGTTGTGTTCTTATGTTCGAAGACTGGCGTGATGCCGTTCTCGTAGTTCTATTACTGAGTGCGAGGAACAGTATGATGCCGGCCGCGATAGCCGAGCGGTTCTAGGCGCTCCAGTCCGGAACCACGCTGCTGCTACGGTCGCAGGTTCGAATCCTGCCTCGGGCATGGATGTGTGTGATGTCCTTAGGTTTAAGTAGTTCTAAGTCTAGGGGACTGATGACCTCAGATGTTGAGTCCCATAGTGCTCAGAGCCATTTGAACCAACTAGTATGATGCAGCTCTCTATGTTAGCGTACTCCGTGCGAGCCTCTTCATCTCTGCACCTACATTCGTTTGGACCTGCTTACTGCTCACTCCAGTCTTAGTCTCCCTCTAGACTTTCAAGCCCGCACTTCACTCCATTACCAACCTGACGATTCCTTGATGCCTCAGGATGTGTGCCCTGTCAGTCGATCCCTTCTTTTAGTCAAGGTGCAACACACCTGTACTATATTTCTAAGTGGTAAAGCCCTATACTGTTAACATAAATCAGTACTTTCATACATATAACTTCTAGCTGGAACGAACTGAATCTGCCTTTACCAATATTCCATATCAAGTTAATGTAAGAACAAAAATAAGTCAAGAGTTCTCTTGAACTTTTGTTCTTGGCTTTGAAATATAAAGTGCACGGTCATACAAACAGCTTTAGTCCTTTACAAACGCTGTAACTTTTATACATGTTACCTTTATCTAAAATAGAATATACTGTTACTAATATTCCAGATCATGTTCACGTAAGAACAGAAATAAGTCAACAGTTCATTTGAGGGTTTGTTATTATTTAAAATTTAAATTTAAATATGAAGGTCATGGTCATACAAACAGCTGTATCTCATTGCAACTACAATAACTCTGTGTTATTAATTCCTGGGAATTCATGTTAATGTCAATCTTGATTAAAATATTTGCTATAAACTGACTGTGTGACCACCTGACCACCATGACCACCTGCGGCATACGCCGGCCACACACAATGTCACCCCAAAACAGCAGGGAATCTCCACCTTGCTGCACACACTGGTCAGTGCGTCTAAGGCGTTCAGCCTGACCGGGTTGTCTCCAAACACGTCTCCGACGATTTTCTGGTTGAAGGCATATGCGACACTCATCGGTGAAGAGAACGTGATGTCAATCCTGAGCGGTCCATTCGGCATGTTGCTGGGCCCATCTATACCGTGCTGCTTGGTGTCGTGGTTGCAAAGCTGGACATCGCCATGGACGACGGGAGTGAAGTTGCGCATCATGCAGCCTATTGCGCACAGTTTAAGCCGTAACACGACGTCCTGTGGCTGCACGAGAAGCATTATTAAACATGGTGGCGTTCCTACCGGGGTTCTTCCGAGCCATTATCCGTAGGTAGCGGTCATCCGCTGCAGTAATAGCCTTCGGGCGGCATGAGCGATGCATGTCATCGACAGTTCCTGTCTCTCTGTATCTCCTCCATGTCCGAACAACATAGCTTTGGTTCACTCCGAGACACCTGGACAATTACGTTGTTGAGAGCCCTTCCTGGTACAACGTAACAATGCGAACGCGATCGAACCGCGGTATTGACCGTCTAGGCATGGTTGAACTACAGACAACATGAACCGTGTACTTCCTTCCTGGTGGAATGACTGGAACTGATTGGCTGTCGGACCCCCTCCTTCTAATAGGCGCTGCTCATGCTCGGTTGTTTACGTCTTTGGGTGGGTTTATTGACATGTCTGAACACTCAAAGGGACTTTGTCTGTGATGCAATAACCACAGTCAACGTCTATCTTCAGGAGTTCTGGGATGCAAAACTTTTTTTGATGTGAAACATCCTGGCAGATTAAAACTGTGTGCCCGACCGAGACTCGAACTCGGGACCTTTGCCTTTCGCGGGCAAGTGGCTACCAACTGAGCTACCGAAGCACGACTCACGTCCGGTACTCACAGCTTTACTTCTGCCAGTACCTCGTCTCCTACCTTCCAAACTTTACAGAAGCTGTCCTGCGAAACATGCAGAACTAGCACTCCTGAAAGAAAGGATATTGCGGAGACATGGCTTAGCCACAGCCTGGGGGATGTTTCCAGAATGAGATTTTCACTCTGCAGCGGAGTGTGCGCTGATATGAAACTTCCTGGCAGATTAAAACTGTGTGCCCGACCGAGACTCGAACTCGGGACCTTTACCTTTTTTTGATGTGTTTAATTTAAGCTTCTCAGTCAATGCAATCAAAATGTATACCCATATACGTCACACAGTTTGACACACACAAATGCACTCATCAAATCCTATAGATGACGTACATATCGGTCTTGGTGGGTTAGCGGTAAATGCCTAGGAACCGAGAATATGCAGGATCGAATCTCAGTCGAACTACAGACTTTTCGGTCTTAGTTTTAACCTAGCTTTCGCCTCTCAACGATGTGAGCAGTCGCCAGAGACAATACGTGGTTCCAACTCCAACTGTATGGCCTCTTCCTAGGTTGGTAGGATAGGGACGAGCAAGTCGCTGAAGTGGCGTCCAATAGAAAGACTTGCAACAAGCTACTGAGCCACACGAAACAATTAGGACTATTATTTTCTATATAAATACACTGATCACTCAGAACATTATCACCACCGACCTACTATCGATATAAACCAGCCCAGGTGATAGCAGCGTCACCTGGTGAGGAATTACTACTTGTGAGACTCAAGCACGGTGCATGTAGAATCAGTGAGCAAACTGACCGTGTGTAGTTAAGGGAAGGCGTGCGATCTGAGTTTGACAGAGGACAGACTGTGATGGCCCGGAGGCTTGGTACGAGCATTTCGGAAATTGCACGACTTGTCGAGTGTTCGAGGAGTGCTGTGGTGAGTGTCTTCAGCACGTGGTGATACCAAGGTGAAACCACGTCCAGACGTCGTGGTGTTGGGCGGCCACCCGCATTACAGGTGCCGGACGCCGTAGGCTCTGCATACTGGTAAAACAGGACAAGCAGAGCACTGTGGCGGAACTAACATAAGACTTTAGTGCTGGGCAGAGTACAAGTGTGCCTGAACACATAGTGCGCCGAACACTCCTAACGATGGGCCTCCGCAGCCGACGGCCCATGTATGTGCCAATGTTGAAACGACGACATCGGCAGCTACAACTAAAATGGGTACGTGACCATCGGCCCTGGACGTTGGCACAGTGACAGAGCATTGCATGGTCTGATGAATCCCGATTCCTTCTTCATCGTGCCGATGGGAGGGCGCGAATCGGTCGTCTTCCAGGGGAACAGCTCCTTTGACACCTGTTCTGCGGGACGGAGAGAAGCTGGAGGCAGCTCCATTATGCTCTGGGGAACATTCTCATGGGGACCCATGGGTGTAGTGGAGATTGTACGAGATATCATGCAGACGAAGAAGTATCGTACATTGGTTGCAGACCACGTATACCCCTTCATGATGATCATGTTTCCCGATGGGACTGGCGTTTTTCAACAAGATAATAGACCATGTCACAAGGCCAGGAGTGTGATGGAGTGGTTCGAGGAACACAGTGGAGAGTTCCAATTGATGTGCTGGTCCCCCAACTCGCCAGATCTGAACACGACCGAACACATCTGGGATGTGACTGTACGTGGCGTCAGAGCTCATCTCCCTCCTCTCCGGAATGTACGGGAATTAGATGATTTGTGTGTGCAGATGTGGTGTCAGCTCCCTCCAGAGACGTACCGAACCCTCATTTCTTCCACGCTACGCCGCGTCACCGCTGTTATCCGTGCAAACTCATTTCATCCACACTACGCCGCGTCACCGCTGTTATCCGTGCAAAAGGTGGACATGTCGGCTATTAAGTAGATAGTCATAATGTTCTGGCTTATCAGTGTAATTAAGATTGTACGGGCGCGACTCCTAATCGTGCTTGCCCGTTTTTTTTAATTTCTTCTTTCTTCAATTAAATTTCATGTCTTTCGTGTTATCCACAAGTTTCTACTGCGCACTGAGTTTTTGTTCTTTGATCCTCAGCTGCTTTCACTACATCATCTCTCAGAGCTACCCATTGGTCTCCTATTGCATTTTTTCCCCTGTTTTGGTCAGTCATTGCCTAATGTTGTATTTGAATGTATTAACAAGTTCCCATCCTTTCAATTTGTCCGGGCCACATCTCCTTAAGTTTTCACCATTCTGCATTTCCTTCAGTTTTAATCTACAGTGCATAATTAATAAATTACGGGAAGGGTTGATATCTCCGACTGGAATTCTTTTGGAGTTTAAGCTGTGGTTTCGCAATTCTTGTCTTACCATTGTGTAATATATGTGGAACCATCCGATGTGTCCAGGTTTCTTCCAAGTATGCAAATTGCATTCATTATCCTTAAACTAAATATGTGCTGCGTGTAAAACTCTACCAGGCGGCTTTCCCCTCCCTTCCCTCCTCGCTGACCAACCACGATATTACAGTCACACACACACGCACACACACACACACACACACACACGCACACACACACACACACACACACACTTACACACACTGTCACACACAGATCCGGAGTTTACTTCTGTGTATACTTTATTATTAGCTACAGTACTTAGTGGATTATACACTCCTGGAAATTGAAATAAGAACACCGTGAATTCATTGTCCCAGGAAGGGGAAACTTTATTGACACATTCCTGGGGTCAGATACATCACATGATCACACTGACAGAACCACAGGCACATAGACACAGGCAACAGAGCATGCACAATGTCGGCACTAGTACAGTGTATATCCACCTTTCGCAGCAATGCAGGCTGCTATTCTCCCATGGAGACGATCGTAGAGATGCTGGATGTAGTCCTGTGGAACGGCTTGCCATGCCATTTCCACCTGGCGCCTCAGTTGGACCAGCGTTCGTGCTGGACGTGCAGACCGCGTGAGACGACGCTTCATCCAGTCCCAAACATGCTCAATGGGGGACAGATCCGGAGATCTTGCTGGCCAGGGTAGTTGACTTACACCTTCTAGAGCACGTTGGGTGGCACGGGATACATGCGGACGTGCATTGTCCTGTTGGAACAGCAAGTTCCCTTGCCGGTCTAGGAATGGTAGAACGATGGGTTCGATGACGGTTTGGATGTACCGTGCACTATTCAGTGTCCCCTCGACGATCACCAGTGGTGTACGGCCAGTGTAGGAGATCGCTCCCCACACCATGATGCCGGGTGTTGGCCCTGTGTGCCTCGGTCGTATGCAGTCCTGATTGTGGCGGTCACCTGCACGGCGCCAAACACGCATACGACCATCATTGGCACCAAGGCAGAAGCGACTCTCATCGCTGAAGACGACACGTCTCCATTCGTCCCTCCATTCACGCCTGTCGCGACACCACTGGAGGCGGGCTGCACGATGTTGGGGCGTGAGCGGAAGACGGCCTAACGGTGTGCGGGACCGTAGCCCAGCTTCATGGAGACGGTTGCGAATGGTCCTCGCCGATACCCCAGGAGCAACAGTGTCCCTAATTTGCTGGGAAGTGGCGGTGCGGTCCCCTACGGCACTGCGTAGGATCCTACGGTCTTGGCGTGCATCCGTGCGTCGCTGCGGTCCGGTCCCAGGTCGACGGGCACGTGCACCTTCCGCCGACCACTGGCGACAACATCGATGTACTGTGGAGACCTCACGCCCCACGTGTTGAGCAATTCGGCGGTACGTCCACCCGGCCTCCCGCATGCCCACTATACGCCCTCGCTCAAAGTCCGTCAACTGCACATACGGTTCACGTCCACGCTGTCGCGGCATGCTACCAGTGTTAAAGACTGCGATGGAGCTCCGTATGCCACAGCAAACTGGCTGACACTGACGGCGGCGGTGCAGAAATGCTGCGCAGCTAGCGCCATTCGACGGCCAACACCGCGGTTGCTGGTGTGTCCGCTGTGCCGTGCGTGTGATCATTGCTTGTACAGCCCTCTTGCAGTGTGCGGAGCAAGTATGGTGGGTCTGACACACCGGTGTCAATGTGTTCTTTTTTCCATTTCCAGGAGTGTATTTATAGCTGCATAATTACCATATTTACTACACTGACAGAAAAAAATCAAAACACCAAGGAGTTGTGCGACATCAACGAAAGATGGCAGGCGTGTTTCTACATCTGAAAGAGATGTCTATTCATATTTCACACCAGTCGCTTATGAGTTGCGCTAGTAGCGCCACTGTGAGGATGCAGATCAGATTTGCTTTAAATTCACTCTGTAACTGTCATGAAAATTAGTTACCTCTGAGACTGCACGTCGTGAGTTAAAGTTAGTCAAAAATTCCTTTAAGGGGATAAAGGCGCCATTATAAACACCTCATTGAGAAATTTCCTGGCAGATTAGAACTGTGTGTCGGACCGAGACTCGAATTCGAGGCCTTTGCCTTTCGCGGGAAAGTGTTTTACCGCAAAAGGCAAATATCCCGAGTTCCAGTCTCGGTCCGGCACACAGTTTTAATCTGCGAGAAAGTTTCTCATTAGCGCATACTTCGCTGCAGAGTGAAAATTTCGTTCTGTAGCACTTCACTGGGTTTGAACGAGGGTATGTAATAGGACTACAAGAAGCTGGACTTTTGTTCTGTAATATTGCAGAAAGACATGGCATTAACACAGCCACTGTGCTTGACTGTTGGTAGTGGCTGTCACGATAATATATGGTCGCAAGAAGACCGGACTCCGGACAGCAACTTTGCACTGCCGAGAGAGAAGACCTTCGTGTTCGGCGTATGGCTCTGGCGCATCATACTGCATCTGCAGCAGCAATATGAGCAGCATTTGGAACCACAGCGTCACAAAGAACTGTTGCAAAACGGTTAATTCAAGGACATCTTAGAGCCAGACTTTCTGTTGTGTGCATTCCACTGACCCCAAACCGCAGCCATTTGCGACTTAAGTGGTGTTAAGCGAGAGCCCACTGGATTGTAGGATGGAGCTCTGTTGTGTTTTCTGATGAAAGCTGGTTCTGCTTCGGTATCAGTGGTGGCCGTGTGTCGGTTACAAGGCGGTCAGCTGAGAGACTACAACCGACCAGTCAGTGTGCTAGACAAAATGGACCTACACCTGGAGTTACGGTCTTGGGTGCGATTTCGTATGAGAGCAGGTACACTCTTGTGGTTTACCACACACCCTGATTGCAAATTTGTAAGGCAGCATAGTGATTCGAGCTGTTGCGCTGTCATTCAGGAACAACGTTCCAGCGGGTGTTTTCCAACCGGATAACGCTCGCCCACATACTGCTATTGTAACCCAAGATACTCTACAGATTGTCGACATGTTGCCTTGGCCTGCTCGATCACCAGATATGCTTCCAGTCGAACACATATCGGATATCTTCGGACGACAACTCCAGTGTCATTCACAAACAGCATTAACCGTCCCTGTATTAATCAACCAAGTGTAACAGGCATGTAACTCTCTATCAGCTATAGTCGAGTCAACGAAAGAAAATTAGACGAAAAAATTGAGTAGTCCGAAATTTTTGTGCAGTGGTAGGGAAGAGTTCAATGAATAACATACTGACTGGTGGTGTGAAGGCGTGACGTTGGTGGTGGGTGTTGTTTCCCAGTACAAACTTAAGCTAAATTAAATTTACTGCAACAATAGTTCAAAGATGTAGAGATCAATGTGATAACCAATCACATCTAACAGCTGATGAACACAAATTTGAGCGTGTTGATCAGTTCAAATTTCTGGGATCAGAGGTAGATGGACAAAATCAGAGACATGTAGATATAAAAGCGAGACTGCAAAATGCTAACCAAGCATATTATGCAATACAAAATCTCTTAGGGTCCTAACTGCTGACTAGGAAAACTAAAATAATCGGAGACAGGTAGATATAAAAGCGAGACTGCAAAATGCTAACCAAGCCTATTATGCAATACAAAATCTCTTAGGGTCCTAACTGCTGACTAGGAAAACTAAAATAAAGTTATATAATACAATCATCAGACCAGTTCTAATCTATGGGGCAGAAACATGGAGCCTAAAGAAAACAGAACACCACCATTTTAAGTGTTTGAGAATAAAGTTTATAGAAAAATCTTCGGTCCATATTATGACAATGAATCACAATGCTGGAAGAGAAGACACAACATAGCAATCCACTGGCTATCACAAGAACCAACGATAATAAACATAATAAATGCTAGAAGACTGCCATGGGCTGGAAATCTGATGAGAATGACAGAAGACTAAATTGTGCTAAGAATATTCAGGGAGAAACCATATGGCAAAACACCAAGGGGGAGACTCAGGAGTACTTGGCGAAATGAAATTGATTGCTTATGCGAGAGATCGGGAATAAATAACTGGCAAGAGGCAGCACAAGACAGGAGCAGCTGGAGGAATCATGTGAAATCGGCACGGGGGCTTTGAGTCCCTTAGAAGCCTACTGCTACTACTACTACTACTGCTTTACTACTACGATAAAAGTTACATTATTTTTTTCTTCTAGGACTGATTGTTTCCGCATCGCAGGGGATGGAAACATCGCAGATTATTAAAACCAGCTTTTTAATTATATAAAGTTAATGTATATTGTTAAATAACATGAGTTGAGAACTAATATTAAGCATTTGTACCACATATAAGTGCAGTTGATCCTTTTCAAGGGACAAATTGTGTTCTGTGAGTGTAACAGGGTGTAAGGGCGGGGGCAGAGGTTGGATACCTGAGGGAAGTCAGGTTGGCAGATTGTGGACATGCACTTCTCTCCTTCATAGGTGTGCAAAATAAAGAGTGAATTACAGACGACGTAATGTGCGGACATGTCCGAAGATTCTTATTGTTCACAAGTTGCGTTAACAATGCATGGAATACAGATATGAATTACTAACAACACTAACGCAAAAAACGCCTATGGACCGAATCTACGTAAATCACTGTACATCGTTCTATACTGTTAGAGGGAAATTGATTCTTAGTCATCCTGTACAACAGCTCTAGCGTTCTTCTGGAAAAGGCAGCTTCCCCCTCCACATGTGCTGCTCGCTTTTCTGTCGACAGACTGCACCTGCCCAGCAAATCTTGTGCAGTTCTCTCATTTCAACAGAGAAAATAACTTATGTAAAAAAAGGTCATGAGATGGAGCTGCCAACTGTGTGCCACACTGAAGAGAATATCACAAGTGTAACATGCTGCCAATATGAATTCGACGATGTCGATTTCATTGTTTCCTCTGTTAATGACAGGAATAATTTTCGGAGCTTGAGGGTATCATATGCAACACCCCATCCTCCACTCTATCATCACCTGAAGAGGTACGGAAATTTAAACTAGCCGCCGCTTTGACAAAAGTAGGTCATGTAGGTCTTATGGAACTTCAGATACTTCAAAGCAAGTGAAACAATGCATTCCCGCAGATTGCTGTTCTACATTCAAAAATGGTCTGCCCTATTCAATTAGACATCTTGACACCTACATTTCAAGCTATACTGCGGATGTGTGGGAAGTGGATCCATTCAGTGTACCCCACTTTATAAGTGCCAGCAATTTCTGAATAGAAGCCATTTATGCAATCTCCCAGTAACACAGTTAATGACGAGAGAAGTGCAGTAATTTTCTGGTCATTCTTTATTTAATAAACAAGTGACTACAACACAGTTACACAGCTTTGGAGCACACTGTCAACGAAGGACAGCAGCAAGATGCCAATCCTTTACCCAACAACACTTCATAGACCATTGACAACATTGCACTTACGAATTAAGCTCTTCTCATCCATTGTTTATAGAAACGTATTTTACCTAAAACCTCATCTAAAAACTGCAAGTAAGTACTCACTTCATAAACTGAAAATAACTCTGCTATATAAACGAGAGCTCAGGGAGTTATTTTCTCTACTTACGTAAGACAAATTGGACAGGTTATGCTATGGAGATACATTCTGTCTATCAACTGAAAAGCGAGCATTATTCATGGTGGAGGGAGTCACCTTTCCCGGAAGAATCCTACAACTCCCTTACAGAATGGCTAAGAATCAGTTTCCACTGTAGCAATGTAGAATAGTGAACAGAGATTTATATGGAATCTGTCGACAGGATCTTGCATTTTTATTACCAGCTACTCACGTGCTCATATCTGTATTAAATGTTGTGTTAACACGCTTTGAGGAAAATAAACGGCCCCCCTACCCCTAACTCAAGAGCGTCTGGACAACGCGTAGCCAGTGATTCATAAAGTGAGCTGTGAAAGGATCGGTAGAACTTTGTAAAATACTTTTTACTTGCTTTTTGTGACGTAGTGCGGAAGGGAGAATGGGGAACTCCCTGCTCACTCTTCATTTTGCTGACCTACGAAAGTCGGCCGATGTGGCCGAGCGGTTCTAGGCGCTTCAGTCTGGAACCGCGCGACCGCTGCGGTCGCCGGCTCGAATCCTGCCTCGGGCATGGATGTGTGTGATGTCCTTATGTTAGTTAAGTTTAAGTAGTTCTAAGTTCTAGGGTACTGATGACCTCAGATGTTAAGTCCCGTAGTGCTCAGAGCCATTTGAACCATTTGGCCTGCGAAAGAGGAAGGTGCCTGATCACAATCCGGCGACCTAACTTTCCTCACGCTTATAACCTCCACCCCCGCCTTTACAGCCTGTTGCAATCGCAGAACACAATTAGTCCCTTAATAAGGTACTGCTGCACTTAGATATGGTACAGACATTTAATATTTGTTCTTAAGTAACATTTTTAACAATATACATTGATTTTATACTATTAAAACACTATTTTTAAGTAATTATTGATTTTTCCAGTTAAGCTGACTGCAATTTATTAAAGAGAATTTTACACCGCAAGCGTTTCGTTTATGTTTACAAAGCATCTTCTATGTTCTTCCTGGAAAAATGGATACATATTTTTTGCGCATTTTGGTTGTTACAGACAAAAAACAGCAGTTCATTATGAAGACGGCGTGCAATTTACGTACAGTGTTTCTGCCCCTTGTAAATTGCACGCCAACTTTATAAAGAAATACTGTTTTTAATCTACAACAGCCAAAATGTACAAACATATCCTTCCTAAAAGTGAAATTTGTCTAGTGTAAAAGTCTCTTTAATTAATTGCAATAAGCTTACGTCGTAGAAACCAATAATAATTGTTTATAACAACTGCTGCGGAAGATTTCCATGCAAACAATATTTTTAGCAATTTTTGAGAACATTTCTCGTGGAGAAACAGTGGTCTGGCTAAACTACTTTAAAAATGTGTCCATCCGCAGACGCTTTATACTGAAATATGAACACAAAATGGATTTAGAGGGATGTCTGATATCAGTAGTAACATATAAAATACATCATACACACCAAATACCAAAAGAAGAAACTATACCCGCGATGGTAGGCGGACGCAGTGAACGGAGTAGGTTGTGTGACTTGACGATCGTCAACTCCTAAGGAGAGCAACGTAGTTGGTGGTTAAATGAGATGCTCCGCCCTCTGCACACCAAATTACGTCAGCAATAACAAGTCAGGCATACAGGACGTAAAACAGTTGTTACATTAAGGTATGTACAGAATAGTTACACGAATGCTAATAAAAAACTAAGAAATAGGTACATTACATTATATAAAGTAACTGAAACATAAACACAGAATGTGTTTAGAGGGATGTCTGATAATAGTAGTAACATATAAAATACTTCGTATGTAACTTTATGTAACGTAATGAACCTATTTCTTCATTTGTTATTAGCTTTCGTGTAACTATTCTGTATATTCCTTAATGTAACAACCGTTTTACGTCCTGTACGCCTGACATGTTATCGCTGACGTAATTCGGTATGCAGAGGGCGGAGCATTGCGTATTTAACCAACAATTACGTTGCTATCCTTAGCAGTTGACTTTCGTCGAGTCACAACACCTGTTTAGTTCACCGCCACTGTAATGGGTGCAATTTCTTCTTTTAATATTTGTTATATATGATATATTTTATATGTTACTACTGATATGAGATATCCTTCTAAATCCATTCTATGTTCATATTTCAGTGTAAAGTATCTGAGGGTGGTCATATTCTGACCGAAACCAGTAACAATTGAAATAAGTGTTTTGGTGTGGTCTAGACTGTTTGCAATTCATTTTTAAAATGTTGTGCAGAACACTCCCTCCTATCACTGTACAAAAACGCGCGACTAGACGAATTTTTCCTCCCAGTCGACATTTTAGGTCTTCGTGGCCTGACCTAAAAGACCAACGCTGCCACTCATTTTCGTACACGATAAATTGCATTTCTGGGTCCAAGGTGAACAAGAAAGTTTGCTACAGTGACGATTCGTGGAGTAGCGCGTCGCTGTGCAGTGGGAGTTCGTTATCAGCGCTGGGACCTGCGCAGCACTGCACCACTTCTGGTAAAAAGGCAACAGCGCAGCGACCGGAAGCCATGAAATTCGCTTCGGGGACTGCCTCTGTGCTCTCTCGCGCAAGTTTGAAGTCAACAGGCACAGCTACACTGCTGGCCATCGGAAACTGTTGAAAATGTCGACTCGCAAATTTTCGAAGCAGCACGAATATAATACAGGGAGATAAAGACTATTTACAACTTTAACTTTTACGGAAACCATGCTCGAAGGACATGAAAGGGAAGCTGTTGTTGAGAAGCACGTGAAACAGGACTGTAGCATTTTCCCGTTATTATTCAATGTGTGCAATGAGCAGGCTGTGGAGGAATTCAATGATAAATTGGCAAATGGAATTACAGTTCGTTATGAAGAAATAAAAAGTTCGTGGTTTGCCGATGAAACTGTGATTTTTTCAGAGACAGCAGAGGTCTTGGAAGAGCACTTGAACGGAAAACATAATGTCTTGAAAGGAGATTCTAAGAAAAACATCAACAAAAATAGAAGAAGGGTTTTGGAATATAGCGAATTAAATCAGGCAATGTGGAAGGAATCAGATTAAGATGTGAGACACTAAAAGTAGTAGATGATATTTGCTATTTGGATAGCAATCTAAGTGATGACGGCCAAAGCAGAGAGAATATAAAATGCGGATTACCAATAATAAGAAAATAATTTCTGAAAAAGAAGAATTTGTTAACGTTTAATATAAATTTAAGTATTAGGAAGTCTTGTCTGAAAGTACAATCATGTTAAGGAAAACCAAAACATCTTGAACAACTAGACATAGGACGTTCATATTTACAGGGCATGTACATTAGTATGTTATGCGGAAATTAAAAGCATTTGAACCATGTTGTCGCGCGGTTTCGAGGTCAACATCAACATCGCGGCGCAACACCACCAGCCAGTAAAATGTGCATAGCGTGACTATCGAGCGAGGAGTTTCTTGGATTTTCTCTTCACAGAACAAAATATAACTTGCTTGGTTCTGCAGAACGCTGTACAGCACATCACTGGAGGTAACTGTTTTGTCAAATGTGTTTACAAGAAAAACAAATTTGAAATCTTCTAAAAGTGCCAATAAGAGCTAAGATTTCTGAAAAAATTTCTTTAGGATGTTCTAGCATGACACTAAACACATTAGAAAGTTCAGTTTTGTTCCAGCACGCAGTGTTCACCAATGTTGATGGGTAATTCTACTGCTTTGGACAGATGCGTGGTAGACAACGTTGCAAAAATGTATTAAAAATTTAATACGTTTAGAGGATGTTGGGAAAAAAGCTGCAAGTTCATAAGCGAAGTAACAAATACTCCGTATTTTAGACTACGTTATTTGGCTGGTGTTTTGAAATAAAACGAGATTCGGTACATGGGCATAACAGTGGAAAGCCGGCCGCGGTGGTCTCGCGGTTCTAGGCGCGCAGTCCGGAACCGTGCGACTGCTACGGTCGCAGGTTCGAATCCTGCCTCGGGCATGGATGTGTGTGATGTCCTTAGGTTAGTTAGGTTTAAGTAGTTCTAAGTTGTAGGGGACTGATGACCACAGCAGTTGAGCCCCATAGTGCTCAGAGCCATTTGAACCATTTGAACAGTGGAAAAATATTGCTGTACGATATGTGGCTTTCATTAATGCTTGAGACCCGCTCAGATTTCACTCTATAGTCGCCGCACAATCAAACCTTTGTGCACATAATTTTTCGTTACATTCGAATCCTGATAAGAAGTCCCGGATAAGTCCTACAATAGCCTGGGCATGAGTGTCACTATTTGTATCACAGAACCCCGAGATTCTTTCCTTAATTTCTGCTTCATATAAACAGGGTGTTCAGAAATTCCAGTTACAACCTCTAGGACCTGTAGGAGGAGTTAGTAAATAATATTTCGAATAGAAACCCATATCCAGAAACGTCATCCTACGACGCTACAGAGTGTCAATGTTATAGGCGTCTGTAAATGTATGTATGTACAGGACGATTCCTTAATGATGTTACAAACTTTCTAGGATGATGGAGAGATAAATGTATCAGTTTGACGTTAGGGTCCCTGTACCGGAAACGAACTAGTCGAAAGCTACAAGCGAATACAGTTCTGGTACCTCTGACGGTGGACTACATGAACTGGTACTGTTGTTGCTGAGATTTCCTAAAATTGTAGGGTAGGAAACTTTCAAGGTGGTAGTATGGAAAAGAAAGAAAAAAGTCCAGTAAACATGGGCTCTAAAATGCAAATGTGAAGAGCTATTGGCACTTGCCCATTTTCGCTTCTGTGAAATACATCTCGTTTGTTGAACGAGTGCTCATAACTCTTAAGGTGTGCATTTTAGAGCCCAGATTTAACAGACATTTCTTTCTTGTTTTGGTCCGTACTATCATCTCTGAGAGCTGCCTA
Organism: Schistocerca piceifrons; assembly: GCF_021461385.2. Classification (NCBI taxonomy): domain Eukaryota; kingdom Metazoa; phylum Arthropoda; class Insecta; order Orthoptera; family Acrididae; genus Schistocerca; species Schistocerca piceifrons. The sequence continues at coordinate 579,507,581 of NC_060149.1, forward strand.
CCCTGCAATCTTATCAGCAACAATACCACTATATGCACTCCACTGTCAGAAGTATCAGAACGGTTTTCGCTTACAACTTTCGACTCGGTACAGGGACCATTACATCAAATTGATACATTTATCCTTCTCCCGCATCCTTGGCAGTTTGCAAATCATTACTGAATCACCCTTTATATACATACATCTACAGACACCGGCGCCAGTAACTTTGCCGCAATGTAGCGTCGTTGGATGATGTTCGTATTCAAAATATTTTGTACTCACTCCCCTCTACAGCTCCTAGACGTTTGTAACGGGAATTTCTGAGCACCCTGTATAATGGAGGAATATATAAAACTGCTGTATTTGCCACATCTGAAGTTTGGTGAGATGCAAAAGGAACATCCACAATTTCCCATCTTACAGTTGATAAATGAGTTGAACCTACGGCTTGTATTAGATTATTCTGAATTCGATTAGAAATTCCTTTAAACATAGTAGAGGTTTCTGTGTGCTCCACAAAGCGAGATCATACTCAGCAGTTAACTTCAACAATTCCACATAATGTCCCTAATTAACAGAATTTGTTGATACATCGTATCATTGAAAGGCCTGTGGTATCGATAGCTACGATGCCACGGCGTAGATACAAGTTCGTAGGTTGGCACTACGACACCGACACCGACGACAGCGCCCTCTAGCCGGAGCTGTGCAGCTCTACGAGCGCCGCTCCAGATTCTGCCCATTTGATTCCGAGTAGACGACCAAGCAACATTGTTTCTATTTCATAGCGGGCGAGCCACTACAGATTTTGCCTGTGTAATTTTTGTTAGCGTTGATACCTGTACGGCTTCGCACCTACGTGCTCATCTGGGCCAAAGTTACGTAAGCGTAATGTAATCCTAATTCTGACTATAGTGAACTTGTGAAATCTACCAGCAATACCAAAACATTTCACCTTTTGCTGTTCCTACTCACTTCCTACATTCGGCCTACCCTTCAGTTTACAGGAGCAGACCCATGCGCCGCCTACCAGGCGGGTTACAAAAAGGTCAATTCTTGTTTTCCCATAAAACACACTGCACCAATGAGCCTTCTAAGGGCATCCCTGTTCCGCTGTAACTTTTTTTGTGCGGAGATATTTCATTTTTCAACTAGTCATGAAACGTAGTTTCTATTCTATTTTCCCCAAGAAGCTACTATAGCTGCAGGCGTTCGTAGATGGTTCCCATAGGTGTGTACCCAGTTTTGGTCCCACTAGAATTTCTGACCTTTCCAAACAACAGACAATACCGGGAAAGCACCGTATTTAAGTCACCACTACCGGCTCACCAACCACATTTGGTATAAATATTACACTGTAAATGTCTAGTGATTTAATTGATCTTTGGAACCAGATTCGGTCTATCTGGTGTTGGCCGACCATTTTTAATTATCTCCTCCTTTTCTGAAAAATGAAGCGCACAAAACAACTTAAACTAAAGCTCTTTTGTAATACATGTCGACATAGTTCTGTATTATATTTCTAGAGACTATCTGACAGCCTTTCACACAGATTCGGCAAACTTGGAAACTGCGCATTGCAATACTGTCCTATTATCGATACACTCTGTTACTATGTATTACATGGCTTTCCGAAGCTAGCATTGCCTGTGGCCGGAAAACACACACACCGCCGGTGGGCCAAAAGTGGTGCGCGCGCTCTGTCTTTCGCTTCCCAAAGGTACTGGACTAGGTATTCGGTTGGGGCAGAAAAAATTGCACACGGCACCTGACCAAAGAGCTGCGCGCACAACTCTGTCGCTGCTTAGCTAAGCTACATGGACATTGCTTCGGCTTGGTTTGTCTCACAATGTTCTGTCAGTGATGTAACGATCGTATTAGTTCTATTTGTTTCCAAGAAATGTGAGGGTTTTTATCTCGATATTATTGAATAAATGTGTGGTTATAATTATGTAAATATCGTTACTGTTATTGTTGCCGAAACAGTGCTTCAGTTAGTTCCTCTAACTGTAAGCCACTGTTCATTAGCTTCTGTGCGTGCACAGGGACGTGGTAACTGCGACGTTGCCTGTGCCTTTTATGGGCGTTCTCGATATCTTATAACCACTGACAGTTTCCGGCTTGTGTTACCCTCTAGCGGTGGTTCTAGCAACTACGTAGGTCCAGCATGGTACTTTTCCACTGTGCAGCTGCTGTTAAGTGCCCAAGGACAAGGTATTCTGTCATTTCCCGTGGTTTCCTCGATTGATATTCTATCACTATGACGTTCGTCAGAGGGTATCGATTTCAATTATCATATAAGCTTAGATATAGTTATTTTATTAAAAATAATTAGCTTAGATACTTAGCCACACACTTTCCTCTGTTGTGTGTACGTACTTACAGAAAGTGAATTAGAAGAAAGAATCAAATATCCTTACAACAGAACTCTTCGTTTCCAAGCAAAACTCGACAACACAGTTACACACCGAAAACATGACCCATGAGCCACTGATTCAATCGTTTGAGGAGGTTCGTTGCAATGCAGATTCAGAAGAAGAAGAAGAAGAAAAAAAAAGATTTGTCATCTGACCCTGATAACAGCGAAATATTTTCTATTCCGAGCCACCACTTTTAGTTATATTGTAACTGATTACTTTGTTTCAGAGAGGGAAGATACCATTTGTCACTCGAACAGTCAGTAACGAAAGGTATTTCAATTACTGGGGTGGAGGAATTCACCGCAGAAAGAGTGCCAAGTACGAATGAAACTGCTGACACTTCCGTCAAAGCTTCCCTTTTTACTGTCTATTTCGTAAGAATATGCAACACAAACAGCTTCGCTGGCAAATCGATATGCTGCGCAGAAGAAGAGTAGTTGACCACCAATTTCCCCTCTGCAATTAAGGAAATAGTGTCCCTCTCACAAATAAAAGTTCAAAACTAGCTGGTGGAATTTTTAGTACTATTCTTGTATATATATAGCAAGTTTTATCCATTCTGAAATATATAATGCATCACTAAGTCACGGAATTTTTCCAGGCAGATTGAAATATGCGACTGTTAAATCCCTTTGCAAGATAGTTCATAGGAGTGATGTCAACAGTTACACATCTGTTTCACTTCTAATATTAGTGCAAGCTGTGCTGCATGTAATGTGAAGTAGCGATTAGCGTCGCACTCTGCCGTGGTGCGGATTGCCTGTTCAAACGTAACCACCAGCAATTGTTTATTATTTTGTATTCAGCCTTTCTGGAAGATTCTCGACGCGCTACCGATATGTTCCAAAACGTCGCGCGTAAAATCGGGATTTTCCTGGGCTCATACATCGGTTTCCATTGGTGATAGGAGAGGTAGGACAAGTTGTCTTGGGCAGCATTTGGGCTACGGACCTTTAGTATATCCAACAGAAGGACCGTTTCACTGTAACTGTCCTACAGTACATCGTCAATTTTTGAATATTACACACTTCCTCTAGCTTAGGCAAATGGAGCAAATCGGATGGTTCTTTTTGCATTACATGTGGTCTACGGTGGAAGGGGCTTATGGGCGCACCATTAGTTCATGCGTGCGGTTCCTGAGAAAACCCGAAAAAGAGTTTTTCACAATTTTTCTGCCGTCAGCAGCAGATATCTAAATAACTAACCGCAGCAAATTGCTCAATTTTAATTATATATTCTCAAGGCACTTATCTAGAAGTGCCATCTGCCTGTTTTCAAAGATCTTTATCTGTTATCGAGAAACACCCGAAAAAAAATGGTTTCTGGGTACTGAAACCGAGCCGCGGATTCCAAGACAGCTACTCACAGCAAATGGCTGTAATTTTTTTGATCTATTCGTAAGATTCTGATCTCGAACAACCTTGAAAAATTTCTTCATGTCTTCATCGGTTTCCGAGATACATAGGTTCAAAGTTGCACTACCTGTACACATAAAATGCGCACGTAATATCCTATGTGAGGAGAAAACGTATTTTATTAAAGTCTCGTAGCACGGATAAATATGTTGTAAAGTGTCACCGTTATTATCAGAAGGGTTCTGGGTACCCAACATTGTAGTACTGAAGCAAATGCAAAACTTTTGTGCACTTAAAATCCGGTCTGGGATGTAAAATAATACTCTGTTCCGTTATTTCAGTTTTACATAAATGAAGTATCAAAATTTTGCTGACCCATAAAATTCATTTCATATGAGTGACACGCCCTGCTGTAGCAGCAAAAAGAAAGGAACCAGCGGAAAGACGCTCCTATCGCAGCACGAAAAGGCGAACACGCTCCTGTTTAAAAGACTCTGATTGAAAATGGGGTACCATCTGCCTCAGTCTACCTTACTCAGTACCTTTAAAAATGTTCCCAAGAACTTTGGCATGCAAAGGAATTCTTTTTTTTTGTGTGTGTGTGTTGAGAAGGAAGCAGACAGTGGCAGTGGGAAAGAGACGGTAAAGTAATAAATTCTGGAAGATAGTGGACAGTGGTTGTGGTAAAGAAAGAGCGAAGGAGACAACTTCAATGCGAGTGAAATAGGGGGACACAGTGGCAGCCGAAATTAGTTGACAGTAACAGAACAGTGCTAGGAAAAGATTGAAGGAGTTAGCACCAGTGGGAGAGGAATAAAGAGTAACAGAAAGTGGAAATGGGTGAAAGCCAGTGATAAAGAGAGACAGAGTATATTACAATGACAACGAAGAAGGGAGACAGCAGCAGCAGGAAGGAAGGCAAGAGATTAGCAGTAAGAGAGAACAAGAGGAAGATAGCACCAGTGAGAGGAGACAGTAGTATTAGACCATAAGAAAGAAGACTGTGGACGTGAGACTGAAGACAGTGACAGTTAGAGAGACGCAAAGATATAATGGCAATTAGTTGGGCTGAGTGAGTGAGTGCTAATGGATAGGTGGGAGTGGATGGGTATGAGCGACTTACAGCGATGGAGTAGTGGGTGCGAGCGAGTTTGATCTACAGGGAGAAGAGCTTGTGGGAGTAAGAGGTGAGTTGCATATTTAAAAAAAGCAGGAATTTCTTCGCATGACAAAATTTTTTGGAACATTTTTAAACGAGCTGAGCAAGGTAGAATGGGGCAGCTGATACCCCACTTTTCAGTCAGTCTTTTAAACAGTAACATATTCGCCTTTTTTATGCTCCAATAGGAGCATTTTTCCGCTGGTTTCTTATATGTGTAAAATCTGGAATATTCGATGTCTGTATTAATAGCATTACTCCAATTCCGCGAACACAGTTCTGTTCTGCTCTGGTTGTACGTTGGTGTTAGTATTAAGCGTGCTTGCAGTGCTAAATGTTATACTTCAAAGGCGACCCTGTTTTCGGATTTGTACTTGATTCTGGTTACGCCGTGACGATATCATTTCCTACAACTTCTGACTGGATCTGAGCACTATGGGACTTAACATTTGAGGTCATCAGTCCCCTAGAACTTAGAACGACTTAAACCTAACTAACCAAAGGACATCACACACATCCATGTCCGAGGCAGGATTCGAACCTGCGACGGTAGCGGTCGCTCGGTTTCGGACTGGAGCCCCTAGAACCGCTCGCCCACTGCGGCCGGCTACGGTTTTTTAGATAGTAATGTTTTGTAAACCCTCTTCACCAGTTTTGTAAAGGCGTCGTTGCCGCTGCTGTGGAGATCGAGTTGTCACTGTTGTTACGGTAGGCCCAATTTGTGAGTTCGTGAAACAGCTTCTGGTGCAGTACACCACTAAAACGATTTCTCCCTGCCGCTATTACAGAGCTTTACTCCAGGGTCAGGCAAGAGGAAAGGAGAACGAAGGTTCTACAATACTCCAACAAATTGGTAACAAAGTCACACAAATTAGTTAAAAAGGTTTACTTTTCTTTGTGACTTGTTGAATAATGAAGTCTGCAAACACTGCACGTAATAAACACAAAAAAGACCCTCAAGGGCTAAGTGCTAATAATCGTAGGTAAACTTCACAGTATATAGCAAATGCAATTTACAACAACTGTCTGTTCACTTATGAGATTTCACTAAACGACGTTCCCTATCTAAGGCAGCCCTGGACGACGATCTATAACCAAGTGGGCGAGAGCTACTCTTCTGTCTTCCAAGTAGGCGTCTCTCCGTTGTCGTCCGGTCATTGACGGATTGTACTCGGCTGGCAATTGGACGAGGCTAAGTCGATATCTTCATTCTCAGCGCCACCCGTGGCGCTGGTAGACTTCGCGCAAGTGGCGAGTGTCTATGGTACTCGCACCAGCTCACATCTTTGCGCCTTTGGTGCTTTCGCCCTAACTGTGTCTTGTTCGGACGACACAGCATAGTGTATTCTCGAAGAGTATCGTATCTTTGTAATAACCATAAACTTTCGTTAGCAAATTGAATTTCAGAAGTTTTTCTCAACTTAGTATGTTATCTATATATCCACTCAGCAGATTTTATAAGGAATAAATTACAAAATAACACAATTCGGTGTTTTCTGTGACACATCGAATCCATTTGACAGTGTAAATCACAAAATTCTATTCCCAAAGCTCGGCTATTGTGATATTAACAGTATAACTAACAGATGACTCATGTCATACTTAAAATGATGAATGTAGAAACTTATCTTTTATAATTCATCAGTTTGGAAGAGAGTTTACTAGCCGTGTATCACAAGGTACAGAATTGGGCCCTCTGTAGTTTCTCATATAAAAGATCCATTATACGGAATAGCAAAAAATGACAGGTGAAAATATAAGATACTATAAGTAAAAACATTCACGTTAACATGAGGCTGCAAATGGAGGACTACGGCTCAAGTCCGCGTCCGGCCATCCAGGTTTAGGTTTTCCGTGGTTTCATTAAATGGCTCCAGGAAAATTCTGGGATGGTTCCTTTGAAAGAGCTCCGCCGATTTCCTTATCCATTCTTGAAACTTTCCGAACGTGAGCTCCATCTCTAATGATCTCGATGTCGACGGGACGTTGCTCCATAATATTTCTTCCTGCCTTGAGTCTGCAAACGATCCATTTACCAGATGACTGTACATGTATAGTTACATATTGCCACTGATTTTGGTATAGAATATCGTCCTACTTAGTACAAATGTATCTGAAATGTAAAAGTCTCGGCAGAGCGCGGTGGCGCAGTGGTTAGCACACTGGAATCGGATCCGGAAGAACGATGGTTCAAACCCGCAGCCGGTCATCGAGATTTATTTTCCGTGATTTCTCTAAATCACTCCAGAGAAATGCCGATTTCCTTCCTCATCCTTGAAACAATCCGAGCTTGTGCTCCTTCTCTAATGACCATGATGTCGATGGGGCGTTAAACCCAATTTTCCTTCCTTCATTCTTCAAAATTCTCGATAAAGTCGCCATTTAAGTGTGCTCAAATTTCACCCATGCGTATCTTAACGAGAAATACAATACCGTTTCACCTTATTATATGTTAAAATTTACAGTACGTTAGTACCTGTTAAAGGAGGTGTTCCCTGTGTCATCCTCGCACTTCGATGCACGGCTATACTAGTCTCTGCAGCGAGTTACGAATTCCTTCAGACACGAATCATTTCGTAAATCTTAAAAAGATTTTATAATTCGCTGCTCCAGTTCTTCAGATGTATCAGTGTCAGTTCTGTACAGTTCATTTGTGAGATGACCCTAGACATAAATTTACAGAGGAGTTAGGTCAGATGATCTTGGAGACCAGGGTACAGTTATTGCTCTACGCTTCCATCTAGGAGAATACTCGGGCGTTAGATGTCAGTGCACTCAGTTTCATGAATCTACACTCAGAATCTTGATGTGTGCAAGTCGTCGACGGGATTCATGCCGGGGGATCTGGGTGGCCAAATTATTCACTCCAGTTGTCCAGAATGCTCTTAAACCAGTCGCCAACAATTGTGGTCCGGTGACATGGGGCATTGTCATACATTAAAATTCCATCGTTGTTTGGGAACATGAAATTCATGAATGGCTGCAAATGATCTCCAGGTAGCCGAACGAAACTATTTCCAGTCAGTTATCAGTTCAGTTTGACCGCAGGATCCAGCCCATTCCATGTGAACACAGCCCACAGCGTTATGTAGCCACCACTAGCGAAGTTTGGTGGCAGGAGGAACAAGACTTCTGGTCAATTGAATACAGGGTTATAAATACAAAATCAAATAGGGGAAATGCAGGAGTAGATTTAATAATGAATAAGAAACTAGTAACCTGGATAAGCTTCTATGGCGATGCATAGCGAACGGGTCATTGTAGCCAAGACAGACACGAAGCCCACGCCTACCTCAGTAGTGCAAGTTCATATGCCAAGTAGCCCCGCAGATGATGGAGAGATTGAAGAAATGTATGATCAGATAAAGTAAATTATTCAGTTAGTTGAGGGAGACGAAAATTTAATAGTGATGCGTGACCGGAATTCGATAGTGGGGAAAAGGAAGAGAAGGATAAATAGTAGGTGAATATGGACTGGCGAAAGGAACGAAAGAGGAACCCATATGATAGAATTCTGCATAAGCGTAATTTAATCATCGATAACACTTGGTTTAAGAATCACGAAAGAAAGTTGTATAAATTGATTATATAACAGTGAGACAGAGAATTCGGAACCAGATTTTAAATTCTAAGACATTTCCAGAGGCAGATGCGGACTCTGACCACAATTTATGAGTAGCGAACTGTAGATTAAAAACGAAGAGATTGCAAGAAGATAGGAAATTAAGGGGATGAGATCTGGATAACCTGAAAGAAACTGATGTTGACAGTTTCAGATGGAGCATTAGGGAACGATTGGCAAGAACAGGGGAAACGAATACAGTAGAAGACGAATGGGTATCTTCGAGAGATGAAATAGAGAAGGTAGCAGAGGCTCATGTAGGTAAAAAGACGAGGGCTAGTAGAAATCCCTGGGTAACTCAACAGATATTAAATTACACTGATAAAGGGAGAAAATATATAAATGAAGCAAATAAAGTGCGCAAAAGGGCATACAAATGTCTAAAAAATGAGATTGACAGGAAGTGCAAAATGGCTAAGTAGGAGTGGCTAGAGGACAAGTGTAGACACTTAGAAGCATATATCATTAGTGGAAAGATAGATACTACGTACAGAAAAATTAAAGAGACCTTTTGAGAAAAGAGAACCATCTGTATGAATATCAAGAGCTCAAATGGGAAACCAGTCCTAAGCAAAGAAGGAAAAGCTAAAAGGGGGAGGGAGTATGTAGAGGGTCTATACAAGGAAGATGAAATTGAGGGCAATATTACAGAAATTGAAGAGAACGTAGGTAAGATGAGATGGGAGAGCGCTGAAAGACCAATGTCGAAAAAAAGGCCACGGAAGTAGACGAAATTCCGTTAGGACTACTGATAGGCTTGGGAGGGCCAGCCATGACAAGTCTCTTCCATCTGATGAGCAAGATGTATGACACAGGCGAAATACCGCCAAATTTAAAGAAAGCAGGTGCTGACAGGTGTGAATATTACCGAACTGTTCGAAGAGATTTCGGGACTGCAGCCATCATCTCCAGGTGAGCCATCAAAGACTGAAAAAGACGTTCTTTTTTCTTTTAATGTTATTTTCAAACCTTTACGGAAAAACGTAGACCGGCAGCTGCATATTTATGCCGCTCTTCGGCCATAGAAAAACATACAGTTAACAGGAAGGCATAAAAACAAACATACACGGAGGATAAAAACAGGGTCGATACATATTAAAATAAAGGAAGGCGTTCACGGACGCACTGGTTGTATAAAAGAAGTTGAGCGCTACATACAAACAGAGACACAAAGTTGCACACAGGAGCGCTGAAGGAGAGACACTAATGAACCGATAGGAAGAAAAACACTAGCGCAATGGCGATGAACCTTGATGCACTAAATATTCTGTTTGCACGAAAAAGCCACGGGCCTACCATAAGGAAGAGGGAAGGGAGGAGGGAGGGGGGGAGGGGAGGATGCCAGTGGGGGAGGAGAAGGGGAGGCGAGCGTGTGTTGGGATGGGGTGTGGAAGCCCAGGGAGGGATGAGGAGAGGGAGAGAGAAGGGAGGAAACGAGGAGGGAGGGAAAGGAAAAGAGGGTGCCCTGGAGGAAGAACGCAGAAGGAGGAAGGGGAGGATTAAATCTGGTAGGAGGGGTAGACAGAGGGGACAAGGGCACTATCCAGGAGGTGAAGTTGGCGGAAGCCACCATGGGCAAGGGTATGGAGTGTGGTAAGATGGAGAGCAGGTGGGATGCGGGTGTACAGGTGCAGCAGCTGACGGGAGTGGGAAAGGATGGGAGAGACAAGCGGGTGAGGGGGATCAAGTTTACGGGACGTGTAAAGGATCCATATCCGTTCAAGGAAGAGGAGGTGTTGTGGGAAAGGAATTAAGTCGTAGAGGATCCGCGTGGGGGATGGGAGGCGGATGAGATAGGCGAGGTGGAGCGCATGGCGTTCAAGAAGTCGTTCTCTGCTTCGCCTTATATAGCTCAATGATAGTATTGCCGCACAAGCTTCAGAGTCACGGTTACAGATGGACCAGACCGCCCAGTGACAGCGCCCTCGCTGGTGAACTGCAAGGATGAGGTGTCTCCGCCATTGTCGCTCGCAGCAGTCATCGTTGTGTTCTGGTGTCTTCCTCTGGAGCTAACCTTGGAGATGACGGGATTCCACGCATTATCCAGCTGGTGGCCGCTGTCACGGTTCATTAGATTTTCCACAATGTGTATCTCAACAGATTCTTTTATAACTGAATCCCAAAAAGATGTCGCTGTGGCCAAAATTAATGTTTCCTCATACTCCAGTGAGGATTGCAGAAGGCGAGTACAACGTTTATGTTCTGTGCAACGTTCCTGCACTGTGTGTGTTGTTTGCCCTTGTTCGTGTCAGCCTCGCCGCTGGAAGGAGGTTTTGCTTACCAGACTGCGCATCTGGCATAGTCCTTTCACATATGGCTTCCTCCTCCGGAGGGAGGATCCACCTTTCCGTGACGTTTGTGGCGTGCCGCCTTCAGTTCATCATATTGTGACTACGTGTGTCCTGTATACTGATATTAGGGCAGCCCTTGGTCTCGCTGGAGATATGCCCACCGTCCTCGCAGATGCCGATACCAGTGTTCACAGAGTGGTGAAATTTTGTGAACTATCAGGACCCATCCCTAATCTGGTGGGGAAGGGCGACAGACTTTAGTACGTTATAAACTGCTCTGCATGTGGGGACAGCCTTCGTCCCCGCCCATGAGATTTCATGTTGACTTTTCGTCAGGGCGCTGATGACCGTGATGTCGAGCGCCCCCTCAACCCAACTCATCATCATCATCATCATACCACACTGACAAGATATTTTGTAAATTCCTGCTTTCCGCAATAACAAATTATCCTTCATTGATCCCAGCAGGTACGAAATCACTTTCACCTGAAAATTGCTAAGGATTCTTGCTATTTTGAAGGAAATATTTCCAACGTCAGGAAAAAAAGCTAGGAACTTTTCTGGCCCGTCCTCCTCTTTATCTACTTCCTGCTTCTTGGTTTTATATGAGAACGCCCTGTTAATTTGCCGAGTCGAGTATCCATTGTCTCTGAACACCGTCCTTTAGATAAACTATCTGCATCCGACACCGTACGGGCTCTGTGTACAAGGGTTTTAAGCGTATACATTGTTTGGGATGGGTGATAGCAACTTGAAGAGCACAAGCAGAAATCAGTGTGAGTGGGCTTACGGTAAACAGAATGTCACTGAAGGGCACAAATAGAAATCAGTGTGAATGGGTCTACGGTAAACAGAATGTCCAAGCGAACCGTCATTCTTCTGTCTAACCAAAACATCCAGGAATGGGAGACAACCATCTTTCTTTAATTCCATAGTATGTCGAATGTTCTCATGTATGGCTTTAAGACGATGTAAAACTCTATTAACTTATTTTATCCGTGGGGCCACACTACGAAAGTATCATGAAAAATGGTTCAAATGGCTCTGAGCACTATGGGACTCAACATCTGAGGTCAGCAGTCCCCTAGAACTGGGAACTACTTAAACCTAACTAACCTAAAGACATCACACACATCCATGCCCGAGGCAGGATTCGAACCTGCGACCATAGCAGACACGCGGTTCCGGACTGAAGTGCCTAGAACCGCACGGCCACCGCGGCCGGCGAAATTATCATCCACGTACCTCTAAAAATCTGTTGAGTTAAGAACCACTGATTCAAGTACACTTTCCTCAAAATCCTCCATAAGAAAGTTAGCCGTCGTGGGAGCAAAGGGCTGCCCACGGCAACACCATCAGTCTGTTCAAAATATTCTTGCTTAAACATAAAATACTTTGAGGAAAGAGTGCGCCGAAGCAAAGCAGTGAGATCCTATTGAAACTGTTTACCAATTAGTGCCAAAGAATCAGCAAGAGGTCCCCATATATGATTTAGCCAAATATCTTGCTTTCTTTCTGAGACCATTGGTTGGCAAATGCCCACATCATATTCGGAACTTTTCCCTTTGTTATGAACAGACTGGGGGCTCTGCAACTAAGTTGTTCGGATCTTTTAGTGAACTTTGATGTAGCATCTCTTTTCACAAAGGTACCTCTTACTGATTCCTTGGCACTACTTGGTAAAAAGTTTCAGTCGGATATCACTGCTTTGTTTCGGCACACTCTTTCCTCAAGCTATTTTATGTTTAACCAAGAATATTTTGACAGGCTGACGGCGTCGCCATGGGCACCTCTTGTCTCCCCTGGTGGCTAACTTTTTTATGAAGGATTTTGAAGAAAGAGCACTCGAATCAGCGGTACTTAAATCAACTATTTTTTGGAGGTACATGGATGATACTTTCGTAGTGTGGCGAGCGTCAACGCCGAAGACAGCTGATCTTTGCTGTTCCACCAGCGAGGGCGCTGCTACCGAGCGATGTGGTCCTTCCGTCACCGTGACTCTAACGCATCCGCGGCAATACTATCAGCGCGTTATATAAGGCGGAGCGGAGAACGCCTTCGATATTCTCCATCCCCGACGATCCCCAGTTCGATTACTCCCTCTTCCCGGATGTCCGCGATGGAACTGACACCTCTGTCCCTCCCCTCGCACCTGGTTTCCAGTACTTGGACAACATTGCACACACGGAACTCAATGCCCCTATCACTGCACAGGATCTCATTGCTACACTCCGCACAAAAAGCAACACCGCTCCGGGTTACGATAGTGTCACCTACCGCCACCTTCGTGAAGCTCCTGTCTCTTTCTTCTCCACCCTGGTCACGCTCTACAATGTAGTCCTGTCCACCGGCTACTACCCCGACCTGTGGAAAACCTCCCGTATCCTGATGTTCCTTAAACCCGGTAAACCGCCGTCCGCCGTCTCCTCCTACCGTCCTATCAGCCTTACCTCGGTCTTCAGCGAGGTCCTGGAATCCATCCTCACCCGACGCATGCACCAGCATCTTCGCGCTTTCCGAACAGCTAAATTCCCGTCGCTCTGCAATCTTCCTATCCCTGGACCTCGAACGTGCCTATGACCGCGTATGGCATTCCGGCCCTCCTCTTCAAGCTCCAAACCTTCGCCCTTCCCATTAACTCCGTCCGTCTGATCGGCTTCTTTCTCTCCCACTGTCCTTCCTACGTCACCATCCATAACACGGATTCCTACACCTTTTTTCCTTCCGCCGGTGTGCTCCAAGGCTCTGTCGTCTCCCCCCTTCTGTACCTTTTGTATACAGCGAACATGCCGCCGCCGTCACCCACCGTCCAACTTCTCCAGTTTTCTGATGACACTGCCTTCCTTGCCCTCGCCCCACCCGCAGCGTTCCCAATACCTTCTCCAGTCCCATCTTGACCAGTTCACTGCTTGGTGCAACCAGTGGTTGCTCAAGGTCAATCCCTCCAAAACCCAGGCGATCATTGTAGGCAAAACCACCTCTTCCCTCCGCCTCCTTGATTTCTATCTAACCATCTATGGCCGTCCTATCGCCCTCACCCCCACCTTTAAGTACCTTGGCGTCATCCTCGACTGCCGCCTCTCCTGGACCCCCCATCTCTGGACAATCCAAGCCAAGGCACACTCCCGACTCCATCTCCTCAAGCTCCTTTCTGGCCATAGGTGGGGTCTAGACCCCTCCACTATACTCCACACCTACAAATCCCTCATCTGCCCTATCCTCTGTTATGCCCATCCTGCCTGCATCTCCGCCCTCCCCCCCCTACCTTTTACAAATCCCTTCAGATCCTTGAACGCCATGCTCTCCGCCTCGCCTATTGCATCCATCTCCCCTCCCCCACATGGATCCTGTACGACCTCATTCCGTTCCCCCACCTCCTCCTTTACCTTGAACGAATACGGATCCTGTACATCTCCCGAAAACTCGATCCTCCTCACCCGCTTGAATGCCCCATCCTCTCCCACCCCCGCCCACTGCCGCACCTGTATTCCCATGTCCCACCCGGTCTCCATCTCTCCACCCTCCTTACCCTCTCCCAAGGTGGCTTCCGCCAGCTCCCTCTCCCTGATGATGCCCTCCTCCCCTCCATCTACCCCTCCTACCAACTATGATCCTCCCTCCTTCTTCCTGTGTTTGCTGCTTTGGCCACCCTCCCTCCCTTCTCTCCCTCTTCCCTCCCTCCTCCATTTCTCCCCACTCCTCCCCCGGGCTTCCCCTCCCCTGTCCCTCTACTCCTCCTCCCATCTCCTCAGCCATTGGCATCTTTGTTCTCCCCTCTCCCCCCCCCCCCCTCACCCTTCTTCCCCTCTTGGCAGGTCCCCGGACTCGCACACACTACGTGGACATTCGCGCGCCGGAGATCATCGCCATCAGTGTCTTGTGTGTGCCCTCGTGTTAAGTGTTCAGTGTTCACCGTCGCACTCCATCGTTCACCTGTGCCATCGACATCTTCAGTGTTTGTGCGTCGTGTCAACAGTTTGTAGTGTGGATTATCGTCGAGTGTGAACGGCTCCATGTTTGTCTTTATGGTTCAAAATGGCTCTGAGCACTATGGGACTCAACTGCTGAGGTCATTAGTCCCCTAGAACTTAGAACTAGTTAAATCTAACTAACCTAAGGACATCACAAACATCCATGCCCAAGGCAGGATTAGATCCTGCGACCGTAGCGGTCTTGCGGTTCCAGACTGCAGCACCTTTAACTGCACGGTCGCTTCGGCCGGCTTGTCTTTATGTGTCTACTGTTTTATTACCCACCGTTATGTAACTTATGTGTATTCTTTCTGTTGTTTATTTGTCTATTCTATGGCTGAAGAGCGGCGTAACATGCTGCTGACAGCCTGTCTGTTTGTACGGGTTTAAAAATAACAATAAAGATTCGATGGCTCATCTGAAAATGAAAGGCAGGTGTCCAGTTGAAATATCGTGGAGTGAAGTTTACGACGACCGGCTGGAATCCCGAAATCTCCTCTGACATTTAACTCCCCGTAAGTCACCGTTGCAAAATACTAACAAGAGTTTTTTTACAGTAGAATGGAAAAACTGGTAGAAACCGATCTCGTGGAAGATCCGTTTGGATTCACGAGAAATGTAGGAACACGTGAGGAATACTGACACTACGACTTCTCTTATAAGATAGATTGAGGAAAGGTAAATCTATGTTTATAGCATTTGTAAACTTGCAGAAAGCATTTTGCACTGTTGAGTGGAATACAATCTTTGAAATTCTGAGGGAGGCAGGGGTAAAATACAGGGAGCGAAAGGATATTTACTATTGGTACAGAAACCAGATGGTAGTTATAAGGGTCTAGGGGCATGAAAGGAAAGCAGTGGCTGAGAAGGGAGTGAGACATGGTTGTAGCCTATCCCTGATGTTATTAAATTTGTACATTGAGCGAGCAGTAAAGGAAGCAAAAGAAAAATTTGGAGTAGGAATTAAAGCCCAGGGAGAAGAAATAAAAGCCTTAAGTTTCGCTGATGACGCTGTAATTCTGTCACAGACAGGAAAAGCCTTGGTAGAACAGCTGAATGGAAGGGACAGTTTCTTGGAGGGAATATATAAGCTGAACATCAGCAAAAGCAAAACAAGAATAATAGAATGTAATCGAATTAAACCAGGCGATGACAGGAAATTAGATTAGGAAACGAGATGAGTTCTGTTATTTGGGCAGAAAAATAACTGATGATGGGCGAAGTAGAGAGTTGAACATACGATAATGCAGCCAACTGGTTGCAAATTACTGTTTGGTGTACTATGTGATCAAAAGGATCCGGACGCATGGCTGAAAATGACTTTTACGTTCGTGGCGCCCTCTATCGGTAATTCTGGAATTCAACATGGTGTTGGCCCACCATTAGCCTTGATGATAGCATCCACTCTCGCAGGCATACGTTCAATCAGGTGCTGGAAGGTTTTTTGGGGAATGGCAGCACATTCTTCACGGAGTGCTGCACTGAGGAGAGGTATCGATGTCCCTCGTTGAGGCCTGGCACGAAGTCGGCATTCCAAAACATCCCAAAGGTGTTCAATAAGATTCAGGTCAGGACTTTGTGCAGGCCAGTCGATTACAGGGATGTTATTGTCGTGTAACAACTCCACCACAGACCTTCTATTATGAACAGGTGCTCGATCGTGTTGAAAGATGCTATAGCCATCCCCGAATTGCTCTTCAACAGCGGGAAGCAAGAAGGTGCTTAAAACATCAGTGTAGGCCTGTGCTGTGATAGTGCCACGCAAAACAACAAGGGGTGCAGGCCCCCTCCATCAAAAACACGACCACACCATAACACCACCGCCTCCGGATTTTACTGTTGGCACTACACACGCTGGCAGATGACGTTCACCGGGCATTCGCCATACCCACACCTCGCCATTGGATCGCCACATTGTGCTCCGTGATTCGTCACTCCACACAACGATTTTCCACTGTTCAATCGTCCAGTGTTTACGCTCCTTACACCAAGTGAGGCGTGATATGTGGCTTATGAGCAGCCGCTCGGCCATGAAATTCAAGTTTTCTCACTTCCCGTCTAACTGTCATAGTACTTGCAGTGGATCCTGATGCAGTTTGGAATTCCTGTGTGATGGTCTGGATACTTATTACCTATTACACATTAAAGTCTGAAGTCTAGTGGGTTCCATGATTATGGACTTTTTGATAAAGGGCATTAATAAACATGATTCTATTATTGTCTTATGAAAGTAATAATTATGGATTTCGTATTTTTTGTTTTAAAAGACACTTGTATTAAAGACATCCTGTTAAGTCTTTGACTATCAGAAACTACTGTATGTCAAGGTAGTTAAAAGTTGGAAGCTGCTTTTGATAAGATTTTGTTGCATCATTCAGTTTTTAGTAGCTTTGTTCTTTGTCTTTCTTGTATTAACTTGCAGTTATTACACAGTACTAGTTATGCTATTTATAGTTGGAGTCACTGTTGTGTAAATTGATGAATAAATTTGATCTTGTATTGTATACTCCATCTGTGGACTCCATGAGTAATTATTTTGGGTCCAACTCCCTCCTTCCATTACTCTTTGATAACAATGAGAGCTCGTTTGATTGATGTGTAATTATTGTAGTTACGGTAACATTTGTTCCTTGTACTATTGGTCGTTGAAGACTGATCTGCCATTGCCGCGCAGGGTAGCAGCGCGGTCTAGGGCGCCTTGTCACGATTCGAGTCCTCCCTCGGGAACGCGTGTGTGGATTGTCCATAGCGTAAGTTAGTTTCAGTTAGATTAAGTAGTGTGTAAGCCTAGGGACCGATGACCTCAACAGTTTGGTCCCAAAGGAACTTACCACAAATTTCAAATTTCAATTTTATTTGCCATTGTTATTTCAGTATGTCTGGGTATCCGACTTGTCTCCTGCGGGATGACCTGATCCATGTGTTGCAAAGGAGGAGTATTAAATTGGAAGGTACTGTTCAGGAACTGCTGGAAACATTACGTCAAAATATCCATATGCCTCTCTTACGGAAGTGGCGCGAAAGGTTCTTGAAACCTTGCTTGCTATACTACCTAACCTGTTACACGAAATACTCCTGGAGTGTGAAAAACAGAAATTGACACCAGTTGAGCAAATAGTGAGTTTGTTCTTTGACGCTTTAATTTCAGTGCAAGGCGCAGGAATATCAAATTAGCGATGTTGATGCGTTAATAATTATGGCGATTAAGGTGCAAGATAGCTTGCGCGGCGAATTATTGCGCGCCATAGAAGAAAATATTTGGTAACAATTCCGCGTGAAAATTGTTAGGCTAATCTCACCTCTTGTCTTAGAAGAATTAATTTCCAAATTTTACAAACGTGAACAAGGCCTTGACGAATCATTCGTAGAATATGTGGAACGGTTTAGAAGTGTGATAGCCTTTGCTTTACACTATACGGAGGAGCAGCTGGTAACGCATATTTTAGTAGGATTAAACACCGAAACGACTAAACGTGCAGTATTCTGTGGAATTCCGAAAAGCTTGGCACAATTATAAGAAATTTTAAGACGGGCACAGGCCATTGTAATTCTTGATACCCGGATGGAGGCACAGGGTAGATACGAAACACCGAATTGGAATAGGGATATACACGTGAAACGGAGCGGCGTGATAACACATGGAAGGTCTGACCAGAATAATCGACACCCGCAACAGTTGAATCAAAAAGTGCATAAGGTCGACTGCTGGGGCTGTCGTAAGCGAGGACACATAAAGGGTATGTCTGTAGAGACTATGACAGTCAATTAACGGTCAGGGAAAGATTATGAGTGCGATTCGCGAAAAGGCGTGTCCGCGGTTGCAGTTTATACGTGCCGCTCTTAACAAGCAACCTGTGTGCAGATTGTTGGATTTAGGTAGTTTCATTTTGGAGCTTAATTGTGATTGGTTTGCTGAATGTAAGTATACACGTAAATGGCGAAGATTGTGGCCACTATCCGGAGAGCACTGGACGGCAAATAAAAGAAATGTAAGATTGAAAAGTTGTGTTCAGATTAAAGTCAATGTTGGGGAATTTGCCAGGAAGGTGGATATAGTGATAGAAAATCTAGCAGACAGTTGTATATTTGGAGCCGACTGGATTGCTAATGCAGGACTAATTCCCTATGTGTCTAGTGGCCAGTTTTATTTTAAATTAGTCCCCAAACAATATTTTCCTTTTTTCCACTTGAACAGGAGGCCACCATTTTTGCGAAAAGTGTGACACAGTAGGGTGAAAGAGATGGTCGAGGTAAGGCTGCACAATTTTAAAAACAATTGACTCACTTGTATGAGGCATTAATAGAGCAAATCAAAGGAGTGTACGCCGAGTGTTCGGATGTTCTCAAGATAAATTAGGGGTTACCGTATTACTAGAGTAACATATTGAATTATCGGGTCAATTAATGGTAAAGAAGCTACCTTACACATTATCTCCAGCGAGGATGAAGATTTTAAGGGAACAAGTGGACGTTACAGAAGGGTGTTATTCGATCCTTAAAATCATTTTACGCTGTACCTATGTTTTTGGTGCCGAAGCCCAGTGTCGAACAACGGCCTTTGGTTGACTACCGGGAACCTGAAAAGGGTAAGTACCTCCTCCTGACTTGCATTCGGTATTTCGATGATTTAAGGGAGCTCATGTATTCACCACGCTCGACATTAACAAGGCCTACACTGAGGTGACAAAAGTCATGAGATACCTCCTAATATAGTGTCGGACCTCCTTCTGCCGGCGTAGGGCAGCAACTCGACGTGACAAGGACTCAACAAGTCGTTGAAAGCCCCCAGCAAAATTACTGACCCATACTGCCTCCATAGCTGTCCATAACTGTAAATGTGTTAAAGATGTAGGAGTCTGTCTACGAGCTGTCCTCTCGATTATTTCCCATAAATATTTGATGGGATTCATGTCTGGTGAACCGGGTGGCCAAATCAGTCACTCGAACTGTCCAAAATGTTCATCAAACCAATCGCGAACAATTGTGGCCCGATGACATGGCGCATTGTGATCCATAAAAATTTCGTCGTTGTTTGGGAACATGTAGCACATGAATGGCTGCAAATGGTCTCAAAGTAGCCGAACGTAACCATTTCTAGTCAATGATCGGTTCAGTTTGACCACAGCATCCAGTTTATTCCCTATAAACACAGCCCACACCATTGTGGAACCACTGTGGTGTAACCGCCAGACACCACACTTGCCCAAATGTTGTGGGTTGGCAGGAGAGCCAACACCGTGTTATTAGAGGAAGCCGAACGGCACGCGTTTTAACTCACGCAGGCTGGCGTCCTGTCTGGAACAGGACAAGGAAATTAGAATTTAGAAAAACGGACGTAGCTGGTGGAATACTTAACTTTAATCCATTAATGATGAGCGTCGCTCTTGACTGTACATGATTCAGTATCAATAGTAACTGGTAATGGCGCCTTGCTAGGTCGTAGCAAATGACGTAGCTGAAGGCTATACTAACTATCGTCTCGGCAAATGAGAGCGTATTTTGTCAGTGAACCATCTCTAGCAAAAGCGGTTGTACAACTGTGGCGAGTGCTATGAAGTCTCTCTAGACCTGCCGCGTGGCGGCGCTCGGTCTGCAATCACTGATAGTGGCGACACGCGGGTCCGACGTATACTAACGGATCGCGGCCGATTTAAGGGCTACCACCTAGCAAGTGTGGTGTCTGGCGGTGACACCACAACCACCACCAGCTTCCACAGTGCCTTGTTGACAACTGAGGTCCATGCCTCCGTGACGTCTGCGTCAGACTCAAACCCTGCCATCAGTTCATACCAACTGAAATCTGGACTCATGTAACTAGACCACGGTTATCCAGTCATCTAGGGTCCAACTGATATAGTCACGAGCCTAGGAGAGGCGCTGCAGGCAATGTCGTGCTCTTAACAGAGGCACTAGCGTCTGTCATCTGCTGCCATAGTCCATTAACGCCACATTTTCTAACATTCTGCATGGTGTCTGTTTGTTCTATATCGTGTCTCCCCACCACTTTCGCGCAACGACGCTCTGAGCGTGTTCTTTAGGGAACTGACTAGTTTGAACCTGGGACCTGTTGCTGGTAAGGAGACGTCAGACCACACATGACATGTAGAATTCAGAAGAGTTCAGTGAGACTAGCGATGATATAACCAAATACTTAATGATTTCAGCGTCAGCTCCACTGGACTCCCTGTAAAAGAATCTTAATACTAACTAAATTTAGTGGAAGGGGTTCAAGGCTTTCCTATTTTTAGTTAGCTGGTAAAATAACGTCGAAAAAGCAGTTAAGTTTACCACTGGAAATTTTATTCTACTCACAAAACATTGTTTATAAAGTGCACTATTGATAAAAGGAAATGTTTTAATACAGGATGGTAGAAACTAACTGCGTTCAACAAAAATGTGAACGAATATTCCCTGACTGGGTTTCCAAGTTCTACAATGGATCGAAGGATGACCTATGCCATATCACATCTATAATCTAGGTTTAAATTAAGTTTCACAAAAGAGAAAACTATCAAAATGGTCTACAGTGGCCCTCAATTATCTTTAATTACTCATCTAATTCGTCGTAAATTACAGTGGCTGATGTGGCTTCTCAATAACTATATAACCGAAAAATCATCGCGTTTCAGATTTTTACTTCAAGTGGCAAATGTGAACACCATGAGCTTTAATTGACGATCGACACTAGTATTACGCAAAAAGGGGGTGTAACAGATGAGATTTCTGCAGTTCTGAGTGAAGCTTTATGCGCTGTTATGCGGCATCACGTGCGTTCATTACCTTGTCGGTGTTCGTCAGGGGGCGACGGGCAGCACAGCTCCGCTCACTCGCCGTCTCTGAAGCAACTCTTTTCTAACTTCTCCTTACTACAATTTACCGAAGTTGGTTTAAAAAAAACTATCTGGCTGTGTTTTCATCTGGCCAATCAGGGCCTCAATGTTAACCTTAAGCTCCGCCTACAAAAATTCTGTCTATCCAATCAGAAACGTTATACTTTTCGTGGTGGGTCAATGTTTTTAAAGTTTGTAACGTAACAGAGACGCGAAAAACTCTCACGCTAAAACTTGCAGCTGGTGTGGTTCTTTTAGTTATCGTAGGATCTATACTGTTCTTCTGGAGGGCTCTATCTTTTAACATGGGCCGGGGGGGCTGGGCTGGGGTGTGGTCCTAGTGGTTAGCTGGCGACGTGGGTGTCCATCCCTTATCGTAGGGCCTTCCAGCTGAACACGGTTCTGCTCTCGGCTTCTGTTCTCGTTTCTCCCCTCGGAATTGCGTCTGTCTCACTGTGGGAAGGTATGACATGCATTTAGGCATTCTTGTGTTAGTCTGTGGTATTCCATTTGCTCACTCGTTACTCGTATTACTTTGGTTAATTTAATGTCACGATTTATTCGGAGCTATGTGACATACTACTGGATTTGCTTATCATGTCAGGGTGTTCATGGAAGGTGTTGGGTTTGCCTGACACCTTTCAATTTCGCCGCACTGTCCTAAAGGATATAATGGTCGTACGATCCACTCTGATTTTGCGATTATTGCACGCAGTGTTGCTTGTATATTAACACTGACAACTCTACTCAAATTCCACTGCCCTCGATCGTAAAGTGAAGGCCGTCGGCCACTGCGTTGTCCGTGGTGAGAGGTAATGCCTGAAATCTGGTATTCTCGGCACACTTTTGACACTGTGGATCTCAGAATATTGAATTCCTTAACGATTTCCGAAACTGAATGTCCCATGTATCTAGCTCCAGCTGCCATTCCGCCATAGAACTCTGATAATTCCCATCGTATGGCCTTAATCACTTTGGAAACCTTTTCACATGAATCACCAGAGTACAAATGACAGCTCCATCAATGCACTGATCTTTTATACCCTGTATACGCGATACTACTGCCATCATGAAGCTTCCAAGCCAGTAACAGCTTATGTTATGGACTGGAACTTATTTGAGTACAGTTGAGTCCCATCCATGCTAGCGACATGTGCGGCTGTACTTTACCAGTTAATGGACTTGGTATTTTCGGATATCGAGCTTGAATATGTGTTCTATTATCTGGATGATCTTGTCAGTTAGTCGTTCCATAAATGTGCATATTCAACATCTAGGTGAAGTATTTGAACGTTTAAGAACGGCTCGGTTAACGATCAGTCCTATAAAGGTAGTATCTGCTGAATCGTCTATGAAGTTATTGGAACATATTGCAAAAGGAGAAGGTTTGGGGACTGATACGGAAAGGATACGAGCAATTGAGATATTCCGAACACCACGCAGTGTATAGGAAGTAGCTCGATTCTTTGAGATAATATACTTAAGAAATTCATTGGTGGATTTTCTGAAGAGCCAGTCCATTGAAAGAGCTGGTGATGCGCGATTTTAATATAGAGTTTATATTATGCAATACCGCAGCCACTTTCGCCAAGTCGCCGCGAGCGGCCGTGGAGAAAGAAGGGGCCGGATTCTATGGGGCGAGCCCCCGGGTGCTGTCATTCTGCAGGCACACAACGGGAAGCCGGGCCGACGTCTTCACCTCGCTCAAGAAGGGACATGTTGTGAAGGGCCTGTCTCACAACGAGAAGCGTACCGAAAGCTGGTGGACACCTGCAGCCATTCGGACGGAACGCCAAGAATGTACACGCGAAAGCATCTGAGTTCTTCTGGCCTGGCGGCAGTCATTTTACCTGCCATAGAAAACAGGGATGTGCTGACAATTCCAGCACGCCACGGGCACTGGGAGGAGCGTGCAAAAAGCGCGGGGAATCGGCGCAGGGAGGCGTGTAAAAGAAACCAGCATTTTCAAGAAGATGTTTTCCTCGATAGTGAGGATATTCCTTGTAAATCACGGACGCTGGCAGATTTTGAGGCGGAGCCCAAGCATGAGTCTGTCCAAGGCTCACGCAAAGAGAGCGGTTGTAAAGAAGTGTTGTGTAGCTGCTCTCCCAAAAGCTTCAGAATGCAGGAAAACATCTTAAGAATGTAAAATTGTGAGTGATGCCAATTCGTGAGGCACACGCCAGCCCATACTAGATAGAAAATTTCCACCCTGCATGGAGAGGCGTGGCAATGAAACAGCGATCTGTCATTGGGCTACATTGAAAATTTCGTCCACCAATGTTTCGAAGACCTAGTAGATAGTGTCAGAAGTTCCATGCGGCTTTTCGCGGATGATGCTGTAGCATACCGAGGAGTTGGAGCATTAGAAAATTGCAGCGAAATGCAGGAAGATCTGCAGCGGATAGGCACTTGGCGCGGGGAGTGGCAACTGGCACTTAACATAGACAAATGTAATGTATTACGAATACATAGAAAGAAGGATCCTTTATTGTATCGTTATATGATATCGGAACAAACGCTGGTAGCAGTTACTTCTGTAAAATATCTGGGAGTACGCGTACGGAACGATTTGAAGTGGAATGATCATATAAAATTAATTGTTGGTAAGGCGGGTGCCAGGTTGAGATTCATTGGGAGGGTCCTCAGAAAATGTAGTCCATCAACAAAGGAGGTGGCTTACAAAACACTCGTTCGACCTATACTTGAGTATTGCTCATCAGCGTGGGATCCGTACCAGGTCGGGTTGACAGAGGAGATAGAGAAGATCCGAAGAAGAGCGGCGCGTTTCGTCACAGGGTTATTTGGTAAGCGTGATAGCGTTACGTAGATGTTTAACAAACTCAAGTGGCAGACTCTGCAAGAGAGGCGCGCTGCATCGCGGTATAGCTTGCTGTCCAGGTTTCGTGAGGGTGCGTTTCACGGGGGCTTTCCGGGAGTCGTTCTTCCCGCCAACCATACGCGACTGGAACAGGAAAGGGAGGTAATAACAGTGTGCCCTCCGACACACACCGATGAGTGGCTTGCGGAGTATAAATGTAGATGTAGATGTAGGAGTTGAGATGAGAGATGGATGAGAAGCGAAAAGAGAAGGGAGTCGTGGAAACACCGCCGAAGCGAGGGGACGTGGGCGCTGTTCCACCTATCGCGAACATCCACCCTCTGACGCCGTGATAGCACAGTTTCAGCCACGCAATCGACAACGGGCAGACAACGCAGAGATCGTACCTGGGACCCGCCACAACGCTGCGATTGCTGATGAGGGCAGCCGACACTCGCAGCACATCTCTGACACAGCGCCTGCCTCTGACAGCACTACACGACGAACGATAATGAATAGCGGTAAGACGATTCATCCCCTCCTCCTTCCCCTTAATAACTGAGAAAGTGTCCACGCCCAGTCAAATCGGCCCTGAGATTTATAATTTTAGTTTGGTTTGTATAAACAGCACAAAAAATAAATAGATTTCTTTCATGTTTTGATCATATATGCAGTCTTTTACATTAATTCATGAACCTCTTAATTATGAACCATTTGTGTCTTATTTCATTTAATTTCTCGAGTTAACTACAATTTTGGCGCCCAACGTGGGGCCACGTGATTGGTAATTTTCATGGTACGTGATGTCACAATATAATTTCTCGAGTTCACTAAAATTACAATGGGATGCGTCAGCTGTAGGGCCGGGGGCCGTTTTGTTGCAAGAGCAGGAAGGGGATAGAAACGTGATCACCTATACCTCCTGAGCATAGAGCGAATTGGAGAAGAGATAGTCTATCAACAAACTGGAGGCATTGGTGATGTTACTGAAATCTGCATTAATAGCATATCATAGTAGTAAGCAAAGTGGTCTTCAGTACTGCTCAAGAGCCATAAGGCTGCTCTGGCCAATCTCGAGTTGGATTATAGGTTGGCCACACATCTCTGCAATTTGTGGTCCACTGAGGACTTGTTACCAGATAACATGGATTCTTATCAGGTGACTGTAAAGTAGCGGTCGGCAAAAAGGAATATTCTGCGAGCCTGCGAAAGAGAACATAAACGCTATAATTAAAGGAGGCAGCCGAACAGTTAAGGGACCCTTGGAGGTCATTGAATTTCTTACATCTGTTACGGTGAACTGAAGGGACCTTGGAACTGGCAAACAGCTTAGAGCTTACCTCTCATAGGTAAATTTGGTACGTTGGGGCAAGTACGGACACTTCAACAATGGCCGAAATCAGGAGGGCGAGGGAGGTATTGTCATGCCTGCACGTATTGACAGTCGCACTGAGAAGCAGTGACCTCTCTACTTGGCAAGCCATATGCAGATTAGCACCAGTGTCCTAGGGCAGACACATTTTGTAATTCTTGATCATGAGAGCCTATGAGGCCATACAATGCACACCCTTAGCCTACCTTTGGGTGGTACTTGCATCTATATGGTATGCACAAATTTTTGACGTGAGCTCCAAGAACTTCACAATCTGTGAACCATTCGCCTCGTCTTTCACGGTATTTTCTAATATTTTGCATTGTTTTTCCCAAAATTCAGTTTTTCATGAATTTTTAAATATCTTTTTCAAAGTCACACATTGCGAGAGCCTTATATTAATTGTTTAATTTAGTGTACCCTTTCAGTCAATGACAGTGCACGATGGAGTAGTTCTAGGTGATTTTATCATGCTCCATCGCCAAATTGAGACATTGGTAGATGTTTCTGTAGTGTAGAATATATCGCTGCTTATTCAGCAGAATTGTCAGTGGCTTCAGGAAGGAACCATTTTGCAGCATTAAGTGCTCTGGGCAGTGCTGTAAATAGCTGTGCACGTCATGCAAATGGGTGGGATATGACGGTTCTGCCTCCAGAATATCTCTCACCAGAATCAGCAGCCACAATTTGGATCTTTTTCTTCAGTTTATCGAATTTTTCTTGCAACATCCGTCAGAGCCCTCTAAAAATCAGTTTGTTCCATGGCCTGCCCATAGAGTGTGTTTCGAACCAGATTTAACTGAAATTATCAGATGACCTTGTGAGGCACGCAAATTGGACTAAACGTCTGAACTGTCTTCTCAAGCCCAGGGTGTTAAACAGATATTCTAGATAAATATGAACCTGTCCCTGAAATGCAGCTAATATTAGGTTCAATTAGAAATGCAGCTGTCACATAACTAGAATACATAAATTAATAAAAGTGGAAGTTTGGGATCTATTCTAGAAAGACAAAACAGCTATTCCGTTCTTCATTTTTACATATAATTTATGAAATGTTCTTTCAGGGGTCACGTGATACACAACAATCATGTTCAACAAAATATTTAACTCTTGGACATATTGAATTAGCGATTATTAAAATCGTTAGTTCTACATATGAAAATTATTTCACAGGAAAGAATGATTAAAAATCTTCATCAGCTAACTTACATCTATGATGGCATAGCTGGTCAATGCACTGAGTTGGTGGAGAAAAATTTTACTTTTTAGACAAATGAAAATCTCTCATGTACTCAATGCGAGGGTAGGTTAGAATCCTAGCTTTTGATATTCAATGGTCAAATCATACACAAATTGGATTGAGCAAAATCTCGGCTCAACATTTACTGTGGCCTAATGCATTTTGGTACTTTACCAAGTGGTATCTGTAATGGCGTTGTCTCCGTGCTGGATCTGAAATGCTAATTCCCTGGCCTCGACTGAATTCACTCAATCTCAACTTCCCTGCATTCCGTAGAATTTTAATTTTTCCGTAGTCGAAATAATGGCTATTGCACACTCTCAATGGGTTGGAGCAATGCGCACAATTTCTTTACCCACAAAAATTCCCACAGTAATAATTAACTACCTCTTTGCTATCTGTCACCACGATATGTGAAGCATATCGTCCACAGTTCGCAGAAGCGCGGCTCTTAACGTCCTCCCTATTTTCCACACACTTGTGGTGTCCGCCGCGAGGTGAGACACATTCTTTAAAATTTTAGTTCTCAAAACGCTTTTACCTAATGGAGATCACCCCACCGTGTCGCATCTGTGTCGCCCAGTATGGCTTCAGCCAATCGCCGTCTCGTTAGAGGCGAATTTTATTTTTCTTGCCGGGTCACCGCCTAGCCCTGTTAAGGCCATCCAGCCACTTACCCTCGGTCCTGGCCGTATTTACTTTAAAAGGAATAATGTATTGTTCTAGCCTTATCTCTTTCTGTGCTGAAGCTCGGCATTCTCTTGTTAAGTGGGGTTTTCCAATGCCATTAACCACCTGCTCGGTTCATCTCCAGAATGCGTTTAACTTTAACTTACTTATGCATGTCCCTCTCCTTATATTGGTAGATATTGTTTTGATAGTTTTTGGTACATGAGATTACTGGAATTGCTTTTTGTTGTTATAATATAATTATTATTTTCTGAGGATGTCATACTGTATCGTACTGTCATTATGGATCAAGCTCATGTGAGATCCGTAAGATCTGGACGTCTTACAACCTGTACTCCTCCTCATTCATTCATGTGTTATTTGCCTTGGCATACTTGTGTACACACTGGCAAAGTCCTCTGCGAATCCCGCGTTAGAAGAAAACGAGCATGTAAATATCAGTCAACAGTCTGACGCTGACATGCTTTCTTAACATAGCTTCCCACAAGAGCCCTGCACTGTGAAACAGAAGGCAGGATGCAGAGAGTATTGCCAGAGCACAAACTCCAGAATTTCTCGAAATTATATGTAAACAGGCGTACATAGGTGTTCATCTACAATTTAGCATCTTCCCCTAAGTCAGAGATGCCTAACACTTACCAAAAATTCAGTGTGCTTGTACCCCACATCCATTTTGGTAATGCCTATCAGTTCACTGGAGAATGTGGTTATGTCAGGCAACGTGGTTTCATCGAGTCTCTCCATCGAATCCAGAAATTCCTAAGGACAAACGCTCTTCTACGTCACAAGCTGAAACTTTACATCAATGGAACGTGCTACTCTGGTGATGTACATACCCTCCTGACTCATTATCTCAGCAATTTTCTGAAGAGATGCATGCATGAAACATAGTAAATTCAGAAAGTGGAGAATTATTTTTGGTGTGATTAACCTGTAAAACGAAATCTACTTTTCAATGGTGCCAACTTTGAAACTGACGTTATCGTTTTTCGAGCTGAAATCATTTAGGCACTCAAAAAGAAAGTGAATATCATACCCACTCAAATTAAGGCAGAAGACGGGTATGTTTTGTGGTAGTTGATACTTCAAATTGCATGGATTGTGAGTTGTGCCTTTGAACTTCCATTTTTGATGACAGTGGTCTCTACAGAGAGTGTCCGTATCTCTATCCAACGGCAGCCCACAAATATAAGAGTTACCTGCCTGTTCATATAAGCCATCATTCTTCTCCCAGTCTGTTGTGGAATTATTGTTGAGGTAAATCCCATCAGCTACCCACGCCAGTTTTTCGAGCTCAGAGAGCAGCCGTCTCGCAGGATTATCCCCGGTGTATGATTTGAATATATTGAGGTTGGAGTCATACAACCATGTAACATGATACGATGCCACTTGCGCCATGTGCCGTTGTGTAAAGATAGCATGAGAGGCATGAGGGTTGCCTCCCAGTGGGCTACAGGAGATAGCAGGCACGCGAAGTCAGCATACACAACAAATTCAGATCGTTCCTGGTACTGAGTGTTCTTAGATTTTAAGAATCTTTTGTCATGAGTAAGAATTTCCACAGATATCAGGTAGATGGCTTGAGAAGCCAAAGAGGGTCCTTTCAGGATACTCTCTTGGTAAGAGTTAAGACATCTATGGCAAAAATTTAGTCTATCGCAATGTTTTGGCAATTGGGTGGAAAGTAGGTGGACAACAAATCTAAGAGTTTGGAGTGCTGATCGGCAAATTCTAAAAAGTAGAACGGTCCAACTACTTTATACTCCACTTTCCTGTTTATGGCCTCCTCCTCCTCCTCCTCCTTCTTACAGCTTGCTATCGTCTAAATTTCATCATATAAGATCCAGCCTGTAAACACGAACTGAATAGGCTGGATTCCGCCTCTCGAATTAAGGAAGGCCCTGGAGTTTTATGGGGAATGAAATGCCTTTGAAATTATAATGCCCACAGACATTGGCTGTTTTTTTATATCCGAATGCATTGCATTTGTTGGTTAATTTCTACCGTAAGTGAGAAGCGAGTATGAAGAACAAAATTAATGTCCTTAGCAGTATTCTGGTCATTAATTCGTGCACTTTAGTGACAATAGCTTTTGGAAGAGGGATGAAACTGGAACCCTCTCCCCCAAATTAAGTGGACCAAAAACATCCACATAGAGTACTCAGCTGAGCACCTTACCGGATCCTCCTTCCTGCATAGCCCAATATGATCCTCTTCGCAAAAGTTCCGACTCGCGCTTTGATATAACACAATTAGGCCCTCAAACTTGGACAATGTTCATTTCTTCAACAGTATCACTGCTGGAGTTCACAGTACAGGCTTCCTGACACTTAATGGCAGTATACTGCAGGTTGTTGACGAACCCGGGGAACTCACTTCCCAAATGTTTTGCAAGCATTAAGAAAAGTCTCAGGATCTAGATACTCTACATTACCGCTGCCAATGTGAGCTTGTGAGAGCCTACCCCAATGGCGTCAGCAACCACAGAGTAGTCCAATGCAACCACGTGATTTACCTGGTGCTTCGTAACAGTGTATGCTGTAGGACTACTGCTGCTGCTAGCCCCATGGTGACATCCTGGTGAAGTTCAGTGACGACGATTGAGAGACTGTCGAAGGTGCAGATATTGTGGCTTCATTGACGAGCTTGTGTCATCCCTTCGTCTCACATTGAAGATGATGGACTGAGCTGTGGTCTTTGCAGCGTTGTTTTCGGGTGCAGCAAATACATCATCGACTAACTGGGCTGAGGCTCGCCATCTTACCCTGCTTCCCCTGGTGTTCTTAAATATAGGATCATATTTCAGTGCAGGTGTGCACACTGGTCCATCATGTGGACGATGGTGAAATGCAACACAACCGCAGCTGAAAAATTAAGAACGCTTTTATGACTCTTTGAGGATTGCAGCGCGCAATGACCAATATCTGTGGAGTACTGACACACCTCAGATTTTGCTGTCAGCTTTGTTCAAAGAATGCCATCCAGATATCAATAACGTTCATTTGTTGGTCCTTGATAGCGTGGAAGCCATCAATATCATAAGTATGCCTCAGACATTGTTCAGCATCCACTAGATATCACGACGCTTCGCTTCCACAAAAACAATAGCCTGGGTCAGGCGAAGAGAATAATTTGTACTCCACCAGCAAGAGCACACCAGAGCGTTGTGAAACATCTAGTAGCAGTGGGCAAATGCTATTCCACACATTTCGCACCGCCCTCTGTACACTGATCGCTGTCTGGAGAGAGAGCCGCATGTCTGTATGAAGGCGTTTCTAGCCTCTGCTGTTTGTTAACATATGGTAAAAACCCAGATGTTTTACCAATAGCACTCCGAAAATTTTTTTCAAAATTACATCATTTTAGCTGTGAGGAAGATCATCCGTGTCGAAAAGCAGTGATATTGTCTGCTAGTTATACGTTTAAGATTAAAATCATGACTACTTAATGTTGTCCAGTTTTTTCCAAACGATGTTCTAATATTACTATACATTCATATTAAGATTTGACCACTCTAGACATTATCTATCTCTATATGGTATGTTCTAATATTCGGAAATTCTAACATTGCTATACATTTATATTAATATTTGACAAATCTAGGCATTATCTATCTCTGTTCAGTAATTAGATTTGTGTGGTGTCTATAATTATACAAATATTTGCTAACACCACGATAGAATCTCGAAAGCAGTGAATCTCCTGTAATGGTTACCAGTTATTACCTGCTTAATATTTCCTCATATGCCTATCGATGACCAGAGCATGCTTCACGTGTGGGGCAATATGACAACTTCGTTTCTGAAACTCACATAAAAAATAGCGTAATTTAGTTACGTATGTTTACAATAGGATAAAGTCTGTACTATTCTTCCTATTCTACGGCGTGCCTGGTACAGAAACCGCAGGAAATATTTCTAAAGAAAACATCTTGGTTTTAGGTTGCAGTATCTTTTCCCCTGCAACCAAGACTGTTTCTCTTTCGATAGGATAAAGTCAGTTCCTTGAATATTATTTACATGTGTTACACACATACAACCCGGAAATTTGAAGACTGTGAGAAACCCACACTTTGCTCAGGTTCTGTAAGGCAAAAATGTTAAAAATATGTAAAAATAGCTATCATTGGTTAACCCAAATAAATAGAAGTTGAGTGAGAAATATGACTGTGCCTACAGAGACCTACGTTTACTGGTCGTCATACGAACGTACAGAGAGAGAGGGCAGGACACGGTTTGTAGCGCCAAATGTAACGAATTCTGTAACTGGTTAACCATTTTAAATGAGAGTAATGGAGGGCAACCAACGACTTTTAATACAGTTTCTTACTAATTGGCACTCGGAATATTTATGGTTCAACCAATCAGATTTACGTGACCACAGAAAAACGCAGAGAATCGAGTATTTCTTGTTGAAAGCAGACTGCAGAAAGTTATTCTTCAGCCGGGTAGACGTCGCTTCGCAAGTTGTTGGTACAGAACCAGCCAACACTTCAGATTGTGGGTAGAGTGAGATCCAACTGCGAGGCCAACTGTAAGGAAATTCGAGCCAGTTTTAACGATGTTCAGTAATTTCTGTCTTCACTTTGAAGACTTGCCTGTAGTTGGAGGTTCAACACGTTTGCAACTCCAGCAACAGATGCAGAGGCATACCTTTCTGCAGAATTTCCTAAATTCTTGCACTAACCTTTGGCAATCACGATACGACTTAACCGAATGTAAATGTTTTATACAGATACACGTTCATTTGAATCACATCTCAGATCGTATGTCCAGGTTCACCAAGGAATTAACTTGTTACTGACAATGATTGTTCGAGTAGTAAGAAGAACTCCTTTATCATTGTTTTGGTGGGTAGCGATTCATTTGTCACATATACAGGGCCATTTTAATATATCCAATTAAAGATTCGCATTTTTAAACCACAGACACCAATAAATCAAAAACTGACAGTTCACAGTTCAGTGAAACTGCACAGGATACGATAACTTGTGAGCGTCTGAGCCCACAGCCAGACAATTGTAACTTTTTTAAGAAACTTAATGCTTTAAAGAATGGTTTGCCTTTGCTATCTCAATAACCATTAAATGAATGAACAATAAATTATTTTAAGTTACTGGCACATAACCATTTTGTGTGTTCATTTCAGTAAGATGAGGTTGGTATGTATCCATACCTGTCCAGCTGATGAACATAGTCGAACTTTTGGAGGGAACTTTACTTGTTTTTGGAGTACTTTGGGTGTTTTGTATTAGGAAGGCATTGAATTATAGTGTGTATGTGGGATTTTGTCAGATTATTATAGTTCCGTGGGCTTTATTCAAACGTTAGGAGAGCTTAAGTTTAGGGTCTGTGTTAGGGTATGACGAAATTTACAAGGGCTCGAGCTAGAATTTTATTGAGATTGATCGAGGCAGAGAGAGAGAACTTACACTTAATTCGGAAACGGTAGACAGTGGTTCAGACAGGGAGCTGCAGCAGGAGAATATTCAGCACGTAAATTTTAGTGAGCCGTGGGGAGAAGAAGCGCAAAACGAAACAAATGTGGTAATCGAGTTAAATCTGGCACAGGTCAAAGAAGATATGTCAAAGGTAGAGGTTAGACGAGAAGACCATACAGGAATTTCACATGTAGCAGGGACTTGTGAAATAACAGGCCACGAAAGCGCAGGACAGAGTGAGGCCACTCGTGAGCCCACACCTCAACTATCTTCAGCATTCGATTTCCGGAGTTTTCTCATTCAATAGTTCAAGAAAAGAGAGGAAATATTAAAGTAAAGTGAAAATAAAGTGGTGCATATTTCAAGAAAGTGGAAAAACGATCTAAGAAAGGCAAAAACAAAATGACGCGCAGTATAAGAAACTGGATGAACGACTCTGTCACAGCAGTAAATAAGATGAACGACTCGGTCACAGCAGAAATAAGTATCTAGACGATCATGCAAAGAAATGCGAAGAACAAATTCCAACGTTAGGCAAGAATATTGGTAGGCAAGTTACTGAGGTAAAGGATCAGCTCACGAAGAAGGCCGATGCGCAGGCATAAGATTTTAGTATGAAAGTAGACACGTCGACGCAGAATACAAAGTATCTACAGATGGATTGCAAATAGATATTGATACCAGGACAAAGAGTACTGAAACCATGAACTCATGGAAGGAGAAATACTGAAGCTCACAGACTAACATACTAGGAAAAATAATAGACCAAATCAAAGTATTAACCACCGACATTGCGCAGTTGTCAACGGGCAATGAAGCCACATTACATCGGACAACACTAGACCAGCAGGCATAGTAAGAGCAAAGAAGGTAGACATAGTTTATGGATACACAAGCCCACATTAACTGGAAGAAAATGAAAACGTTGGATAGGCTAATGAACGAGAAGGAGAGTAGCAGAAGTTCTAGCAGCAATGGAAGAGAGAATCTGACGAGCAAAAGCGAAGAAGAAAATAATCAGTAGGAAGAAGAACTAAGATGAGAGATAGCCAAGTTATGTCGCAGCAGGTAATCAGCGCTGCAACTGTCGAAACCGCCATGCGATGTTGATGAAGAAGAATTCAGAAAAGTCTGTATCAGTGCAAAGATATTCATTGATTCCAGATGATCGAAATGCTTACACCCGAAGATGTGGATTTAGCATTTCCGAGAGGCTTTACCCAGATCATAGCCACATGTTCCAAAGATTAATTTTGTATGAGCACACTTTAGAGAAGAGGCAGCAGCGAGAAAACGAGTGACCCCAGGAGAGTGTAAGACATACGAAGAATTGAAATGCGCTTTTCTCGATGAATAATGGGCGGAGACAAAATAATATCAAGTAAAACTGGGGATACTGATGATCAAAAAATATGCAGATTCGAGATGGCAGTGTTCTATACAGTTTTTCAAGGAGATGATCTACAGAAACTAATTCTTACACGCACTTTATGAGCGAGCAGAACTAGTACGTTTATGTTTGACGAAATTTCCACGTCAAATAAGGGCAGAAATTACAGTCGCCGGTAGGAACCTGCATGATATTCGTGGACTCCAGCATTTATTGCAAACGTTAGGTTACACAGAAGCAAGGGAACCTGTGCACTTTATTTAGACAAACTCCCCACTGGAAAATCTGCAAGCAAATAATCAAAACTGGAGAGCGAAACACCCACAACCAGAAACTGAAAATGGATGAGGTGAACTCAGACGATGGGGACGACAATATTGGGCAGATGATAGGAGAAATAACTGGAGATGCGACGATCAGTAAAATGGTAGAGTCGAAATTGTAGAAGTTCGCACACTTTACTCAAAACAACCAGGGGAATGAAGCATAATGGAACGAACCTATAAGCTGACTAGCAATGGTTGCTCCAGCATCACAGTTAGTTGCAGCTAGTCTAATTGGAGCAAAATTTATAAATTTCAACGCTTTTAAGGAAATTTTGGCAGCAAGAATTGAGATATTTGATAACAGGCCAGAGGACATCGCATATCCGATCATAAGTGTGGACTTTGGAGAAAAAGAAGTGCAATACATACTTGATTCAGGTAGCCAAGTGTTGGTGTCGGACAAGAAACTCTATGAGCTACGTCATAGGGTGAAGAGGTGGCCGTTATCTAAAATGAAGGCTAGCAGACTATGAGGTGCAGTGAACAGATAATGTGCAGAGGCTAAGCAGCAAGTCAGAGAAGATTCTAAGCGCCAGTCACATGCATTAAGTGCAAATTTTTGATTCTGAAGAATTTGATGGTGAGAGCCATGTTGGAACTCTGTTTTCTAAATCGTTACCATGTCATGCTACATTTTGAGGAAAGATTTGGACTGGTGACTTTGAAGGACGACAAGATGAAATAAAAATTCGTAGATAACATTGGAACATGGGCAGAAGGAAGTTATTTGTTAGGTCTGGTTGTCACGGTAAAAGAAGAGGAAATAAAGTTAGCGAAAGAAAAGAACACGTGGAAGAAGTAGGCGAAGCTAGGCATGAACTAACATGAGACTGTATGGACGGAATATATGACCACAACTTCGAACGGAGAAAGTAATGAAGTAGTTGATTTAGAAGATGATGAAGACGACAAAGGATGAGTAGATGTGTGGACGAGCAGATCTGAAAAGGAAGAGACCAAATACGTAGGATGAAACGTATCTGTGGTATCCACCACTACTATTAAATCTCCGCATCGAGCAGCGGCACACTATGTACGTGCGGCCGAGAAACTCATCGTTGTCCAACTTCTCCGTGAGCGGTCAGCTGATAGCATCGCAGGTCGCGTTCGTGCGTGCGAGCTTCAGAGCACAGCGATTGGCCATCCATAACACTCAGCGGATGGCCGCCCAGAATATTAATTATGGAGCGTTATTTAACGCCACTGCTGACACCCACAAGCCAACTCTCATCGTGCTATGTTCTACTTCAAAATTATGAAGTGCTACGCTGCAGTGGGCCTGCTGTTCGATGTTGATTTGGCTGCGCTCTGGACTTAGAATCCGAATGCTGTACTGTAACCTGGACTTCAACGTTCACTAGGCTTAGTATGTCAACGGGCTTGTGATTTCCGCCGGAACTCTTCATTTCACTGGCACTTCCTGGACGTTAGTATAACCTCTATCAATTTATATAATTTCCTTAAAGTTTTCATCTACAACTTGGTACTTGGTAACAGAATTATTTTGTATCAGTGTTTTGTCAATAAACCGTAGAAGTATTGTGTTTTCCCGGTTATAATACAATGAAAATGGCGACGAGCCAGCAACCATCTACACTGTAAGCTCTACTCACGCAACTTATTCATCAGCAGGACGAGAACCAGAAGCTACTACTGAACACACTGGAACCACTTCGTGAAGGCTTATTGCAGATGCAGGAAACTCAGCAAGTGCCCTCTTTTCCTTCCTTTGATGCGGCTTTAGAGCATTGGGAAGCCTACGAATCAAGATTACTGAAGTATTTCCACGCATTCAACGTAACTGACGCCAGCCTCATGAAATCTTTGTTTTTATGTTGGTCAAAACATGAGTTTTACCGGCTCCTGTGCAAATTAGCTTCCTTATCTAAGCCTTTAGAGATCACTTTATCAAGTATTCGTTCGTTGCTGACTAAATATTACCAGTGGCATGCCCATGTTACTTCCTCCCAGGTTGCATTTTACCAATGCAATAAACAGCCAAGACAGACTCATAGAGAATGTGCCGCAGAGTTGTAAGGTTTAGGGCGAAAATATCATTTTGGTACTCCTAAAAGTAAGGAGTCCTATGCAGAAG
Source organism: Schistocerca piceifrons (assembly GCF_021461385.2). Classification (NCBI taxonomy): domain Eukaryota; kingdom Metazoa; phylum Arthropoda; class Insecta; order Orthoptera; family Acrididae; genus Schistocerca; species Schistocerca piceifrons. Next base: position 579,544,588 of record NC_060149.1, read on the forward strand.
CAATGATCAGGGACACCATCATCCGCGGTGCTCCCGACAAGGATTTCTAGCACGAGGCACTTTAACTCGAAGACTCGTCATTAGACAAAGTTTTGGACTTAGCACAAAGCTTCGAAGTAACTCGAGTAGGAAGCAAGAAACTAGAGTCGACATAGCAGCCGTTAACGTAAACACATCTGAGCCAGCAGTCAATGGCCACACTAATCCGATTTGGACGCAGGAACAGTACAGTCTGGACGCCGCAGCATTAACCAGCAACGTCCTCCACCCAGCTCGAGCCGACCAAACCGGTCTTGGGTACCGAAACTCTTGCCATCTTCTCCTGATTGTTTGGTAAAAAAAAAGAAAAAAAAGAAAAAAATCAACGTTAAGAGTACCCTGACAGATGGGCCTATTGCCAACACCGTTCTTCGAACGGATATTTAACTTCTGTATGTCGTTAGTCCCAGCAGGCAAGACATCCTCCTGCCCAACAAATGAAGGTTAATCTGGTAGCCATCGTAGACCATCGGGAGACCTCCAATAAGCTGTTCGAAGAAATGCGGATTGCAGAGAAAAGAGTTCAGTTACAAGTAGATACCGGCGCAGCTGTGAGCATTCTGAATTACAGTACTTATTTGAAACTTGGAGCTCCTCCCTTGCAAGAAACAAAGTGACGTCTAATGGGGTATAATAAACATGCCATCCCAGTACACTGTCAAATTGGACTGTCAGCGACATATGATAACGCCACCCTCCACATTACCTTCTTAAACGTTAATAGTGATTCCGCTGAGAAATTGTTTGGATTGGTCTCTTTTCAGAAATTTGGATTTTCAGTAGGTGATTCTGCGAATTTGGTATCCGAAGATGTTCCGTGCTCGGACCTAGAGACACTTTGCCATGATTATGAGCACCTGTTCACCCCAGAACTCGGCACCGCAAAGGATTTTGAGGCGCAAATTGCACTGAAACATACTGCACGGCCTCGATACTTTCGAGCCCACGCCGTTCGGTTAGCTCTCAGAGACCAGTTAAAGGAAGAATTGGATCGCCTAACTGCAACTGGAGTTCTAGAATCTATTCCTTGTAGTCAATGGGCTACGCCATTAGTCATAGTGCGAAAGCCATCTAGGAAGATCCGCCTGTGAGGCGATTTTAAAGTAACTGTCAACGCCCAATCAGAGATTGAGACGTATCCTATTCCTAAGCCGGAAGAATTACTGTCAAAATTAAAAGTTGGAAACTTCTCTAAAATAGACCTAGCGGATGCAAACTTCTCTAAAATAGACCTAGCGGATGCATACCTACAACTTCCCCTTGATGCAGAATCTCAATGATTTCATATACTTAACACGCCGCACGGGCTTAATGTTTGGTATAGCAAGTGCCCCCGACATTTTTCAACGGTTTTTGGAACAATCAATACTCAAAGTGGATGGATGTGTTATCTGTTTAGACGACGTCATTGTAACAAGAGAACCACGGAGGAACACCATCGCAATCTGAAATCTTTATTCAGCGTCTTAAGGGAGGCTAGCCTAAAATTCAGAAAAGAGAAATGTCGTTTTTTCCAACCGGAGATTGAGTACCTCGACCACATTATTTCCAGCTCAGGCATTCGTCCACTGGATTAACGATTAACACGTTGAAGCCATAATCAGACTTCCCAGACCAACAACGCTTAAGCAGCTTCGCTCCTTTCTGTGGAAGATATCGTATTACCGAAAGTTCTTACCCGCGGCAGCAATAGAAACCGCTCCCTTCTCCAATTTATGTAAAAAAGGGGTGCCTTCCTAGTGGACACCAGCTTGCGAGCGTGCCTTCCACAGGTTGGAATCCCAGTTGTTGGCAGCCCCTGTGCCTCGCACGTTTCGAGCCAACAAAGCAGATAGTTATTGCAACTGACGCATCTGATTCAGGTGTTGGAGCGGTCCTGCCACACAATGAGGCGGATGGCTCTGATCACCCTGTTGTCTATGCATCGAGAACATTGACTGAAAAGCAACGCAGGTACTCCCAAACAGAAAAAGAAGCGCTAGCCATCATATCCGCGTTAATGAAATTCCACTTTCTTGTTTATGGCATAAAGTTTCACCTTGTCACAGGACAACAACCGCTGATCTCATTCAGTCCAGCAGCATAGATTCCAGACCAGACTGCTCACCGCCTCCAGTTCTGGGCTTTGTTTTTAGCGCGCTACCAGTATGAGCAACACGAATGAGCATGCCAACGCTGATGCCCTCTCCCGCCTTCCATCGAGACCCGATCCAGAATTCGACAAAGAAGAACACATCGATGAAACTGCAGAAGCCGCAGTAGATTCTTTTCCCCATACCAGCTCGGGGTCGCAGACGCAACCGGTAACGACGAGGTACTCCAACAAGTCTGGAGTCACATACTTCGTGGATGGCCCGAACGACAACCTCCCAAGGCCCGCGGCATTCCGTCAGTTCTTTAATGCCCACCATCAGTGCATGTTCATCGACGGAGTAATTCTACTCGTTTCCGACGAGCAACACCCCCGTGTAATCATTCCTTATTCTTTACGACAGCACGTCCTGCAACTATTGCACCAAGGTCGCTGGGGGTATTCCAAACTAACTGGCTCGCAGGTTCACCTACTGGCCGGGAATGAACCAGGAGATCGAAATCGAACGACTCACCCGAAAGTGTCCATCCTGCCAAAGCCAGCAGGCAGCCCCATGACATTCGTTTGCTTCTTGGCCACCATGTGCTCGCCCTTGAGAGCGAGTACACATTGGTTTTGGCGGACAAGAGTTCAACGGCATGTTCGTGATAGTGTTTGATGCTTACTTCAAATTTCCTTACACCATCCGATGCAATGCGACGTCAACCGCCAACACCATCACAGCCTTAGAAAAAAAAATTGCAGTTAAAGGTCCGCCGGAAGTGCTCGTAACTGACAACAGTCCACAATTCCATAGCGAGGAGTTTCATATTTTCTGTGCCCAGCATGGCATTCACCACATTCCAACGGCCATCTTCCATCCACAATCTAATAGAGAAGCCAAGAGGATGGTCCACAATTTCAAAACTCAGATGAAGAAATATCTACAGGATCACTCCAGCGTTGCGACACTAACTTATTTTTTGAGCAGTTACAGGTCTACACCCATCGTAGTAGACAAAAGTCCAGAGGATTCTCCATGGGCGGCAGCAGCCCCCGATCCTCTTGAGCCCGCTCATGCTGACACCATGGCGAGCACTACCACTGCCTGCTTCCAAGTTCCCCGTGGGACCTTGGTATGGACGAAAGGATTTGGACGGCAACCAGCCTGGATTCCGGGAACAATTGTCCAGTATCAGGGACAGAAGGTCTTCAGGGTGCAGCTTCCGGACCGGGAAATTCTGCGACGTGCCAATTAACTCCGTCTCTGACCAGTTTCCCAACACTTTTTCCATCCCTCTCTCCGTACCATCGTTACCAGTCCCCTAGTAACCATCCTACCCCATGCCACCGAGCCAGTGCAACACAAGACTTATACACGCCTTCTGCGAACAGCCAGTTGACCAACACCACCCAAATAAGAGTGACTTACCCAAGACGTCGACCAGCCCCAGAGGCTGCCCTTCCCAGACTATGAGGTGTCGCCTGGTCACCAGCCACGAGTAATTCCAGATGAAGATGAAGACATGCCGCTGGCTCCTCCTGCTCCATCGGCTCCGCTGCCAAGGTCCACACCATATAACCTTTGCCACAGGCAAGGGCGTTATCGTCTGTACGCTCCTGTGCCCTGAGTCATCAACGACGCTGAGTACTCGGAGGAGAACCCCACGGATGTGGCGTTCATTCGCAGCAGTTGCTTCTCCGCTTCCCCAAGCGAGAAGGGGTGTGGTATCCACCACTATTAAATCTCCGCACCGAGCAGTGGCGCGCTATTTATGCGCGGCCGAGAAACTCATCGTTGGCCGCACTTCTCCAAGCGCGGCACGCTGCTTGAATCGCAGGCCACGTTCGCGCTTCCCCTTAAAACCACAGTGATTGGCCACCCATAACACTCAGCGATTGGCCGCCCAGAATATACAGCGACCCCAGCCGCCGTCTACATTAACTATGGAGCGTTATTTAACGCGGCTACTGACGTCTATAAGCCAGTTCTCACCGTGCTATGTTCTACTCCACAAGTAGGAAGAGCTATGCTGCGATGTACCTGCTGTTCGATGTAGATTTGGCTGCGCTCTGAATCCGAATGGTATTCTGGAACTTGGACTTCAACGTTCACTAGGCTTAGCATGTCAACAGACATATGATTTCCGCCGGAATTCTGGATTTCATTGGCACTTCATGGACGTTGGTATCACCACCATCAGTTTATATAATTTCCATAAAATGTTCATCTACAACTTGGTGATTCGTAACAGACCTATTTTGTATCAGTGTTGTGTCAATAAATTGTAGAACTGTGATATATTTTTCTTCTTATTCCTGGTTGTAACAGTAACAGATGAGGATTATCCTAATTTTAACTTGAGAGGAATTGTTGACACTCTGTTAAGAAGAGGAAGAGGACACAAGCTACTATGAGGACTTTCCAGACGCTGGAAAATGCTTACATGTGCTACTGCTAGGAACAGAGACGAAAAAGAACAACGAACTGATAGTGGATAGTAAATCCAGAGATGATCTATGGATTAATCTATTCGATAGAAATAACTGGAGTAAATTCAGGAACCTTAAGAAACCTAGGGAAGTCACTCCAAACGAAAATTGTGTAGTGGGGTGTGAGAAAGAGTAGATAAAGACGATTATTGAATAAGAGGAATTGTAGAATACCCATCTGTTAGACGTAATTGTCAGGAGAAATTGGTAAAATTAGCATTGGAGAAGATAACTGTAAAAGCAGAGAAGAGGAAGGAAAATCAGCAAGGACTCGTAAGAGAGACGAAGCTTACTGTGTGTGATAGTTTTATTACGATCAAGGAAGCGATCAAAGAAGAGTTGATATTTAAGCGGCAAATTGTTTATGTATTTTGTGGACCTTTCTGTGTACAGAAAATTGTACATCACAGCGTCAGAGAATTAGAGACTGTATGAAGCCGCAAATCAATTGTCAATGGACACATTTCACATGTCAAAATATTTAGAGAATGAGAAGAATAGGAAATGACCGAAGACATGACATCCAGTCTAAGGTCTATTGTAACAAGATGTAATCTTCGTCAAATATGAAGATACCCTGAGCAAGAAGCCACAGAGCTTGATAACTTAGAGTTTATGTGATGTTAGGTAGTAATGAGATGACGAGAGTTTGATAATAGGAGCCCTGAAGGATCGCTGTGCTGTAAGGATTTAGCAGACGTGAAGAAACGCTGTGATATGAGGACAGTATACGAGTAAGACAATTCACCAATTTGCATGAGTATTTGCTAGTTTGATGAGAATATGATGTGACAGTTTTTGTGTGTCTCCATGTACTATTGACAGGACAGTCAGACAGTCAGCTGAACCTTTGGAGGAGGACTTGGTGAAAGCAAACAAATAAGAAATGATAAAAGAATGAACTTCACATGGTCCAAGTTGAAGGAACAGGTAAGTTAAACAAGGATTTTCAATAAAAGACAGACGGAGAACGAATCATTACAAATGTGAAGTAAGGTAACCGATAGCGGCAAATGATAAGGTAAGGAACAACCGAAGTAAAAAAACGGGTCAAGTATGATAATTTCTGTATTGTGAACTTTAGTATATGAGTCGAGAACCATAATATTATGTTTATGCTTCAGATTATCACTGCACTTTAGAGGGCCCACAGTGCAAGAGGTAAAACGAATTCATAAGATGGAAGGTGATGAATGTATGGAGGCCATGAATTATCAGCAGAAAAATAGCGTATGAAGAGAAAAGAAAAAGAGGTAATAGTAGGTAATTGTAGAATATACAAGGTGGCCACAGAATCTACATCTACATCTACATCTACATCCATACTCCGCAAGCCACCTGACGATGTGTGGCGGATGGTACTTTGAGTACCTCTACCGATTCTCCCTTCCGTTCCAGTCTCGTATTGTTCGTGGAAAGAAAGATTGTCGGTATGCCTCTGTGTGGGCTCTAATCACTCTGATTTTATCTTCATGGTCTCTTCGCGAGCTATACGTAGGACGGAGCAATATACTACTTGACTCCTCGGTGAAGGTATGTTCTCGAAACTTCAACAAAAGCCAGTACCGAGCTACTGAGCGTCTCTCCTGCAGAGTCTTCCACTGAAGTTTATCTATCATCTCCGTAACGCTTTCGCGATTACTAAATGATCCTGTAACGAAGCGCGCTGCTCTCCGTCGGATCTTCTCTATCTCTTCTATCAACCCTATCTGGTACGGATCCGACACTGGTGAGCAGTATTCAAGCAGTGGGCGAACAAGTGTACTGTAACCTACTTCCATTGTTTTCGGATTGCATTTCTTTAGGATTCTTCCAATGAATCTCAGTCTGGCATCTGTTTTACAGACGATCAACTTTATATGATCATTCCATTTTAAATCACTCCTAATGCCTACTCCCAGATAATTTATCGAATTAACTGCTTCCTGTTGCTGACCTGCTATATTGTAACTAAATGATAAAGGATCTTTCTTTCTATGTATTCGTAGCACATTACACTTGTCTCCATTGAGATTCAATTGCCATTCCCTGCACCATGCGTCAATTCGTTGCAGATCCTCCTGCATTTCAGTACAATTTTCCATTGTTACAACCTCTCGATATACTACAGCATCATCCGCGAAAAGCCTCAGTGAACTTCCGATGTTATCCACAAGGTCGTTTTCGTATATTGCGAATAGCAACGATCCTACGACACTTCCCTGTGGCACGCCTGAAATCACTCTTACTTCGGAAGACTTCTCTCCATTGAGAATGACATGCTGAGTTCTGTTATCTAGGAACTCTTCAATCCAATCACACAATTGGTCTGATAGTCCATATGCTCTTACTATGTTCCTTAAACGACTGTAGGGAATTGTATCGAACGCCTTGCGGAAGTCAAGAAACACGGCATCCACCGGGGAACCCGTGTCTATGGCGCTCTGAGTCTCTTGGAGGAATAGCGTGAGCTGGGTTTCACTCGATCGTCTTATTCTAAACCCATGCTGATTCCTACAGAGTACTTTTCTAGTCTCCAGAAAATGTTTCGGTGACAGCTAATTGTGAGATGTCTGCTATGTATCGGCAGATCTTTCTGGCCTACCCAGGAATGCATGTGAACAATAAACAACTGCATGAAAATAATTAACCCATAACCAACCTCACCTGAGCTCCCAACCAATATAATGTGCAGAAAATTGTCATTATGTGAATAAAAAATGAGGTTTAAAAATGTTAGTAAGAGAGAACTGTGATTATATCTTAATTTTATCATTAAATTTTATTATTATATTTTATTATTATTATATTATTATTATTCATGAATTAAACGAAATGTAAATATGAATCTTGGAAAGAACGAAGAATTAACAGAAATGATAATAATAAATTGTAAAAGAATTGATGCAATAAAATGTGTAAAGATAAACGTTTGATGGAATAAAAAGCCATTTAAAAATAAAAAGTAATGAAGCAATAAAAACTTTTATGTATTTTATGAGGATCGTTTCCTTAATATACGTATTGTAATCTGTTTGAGGTGACATTAGTCACATGTTGGAACAAGGCAGATGGCAGATGAGATGAGAGAGTTGGAACTAGTAAATGATGTGCTATGGCCCAGCAGTGGCAAAAGAAACTGGCATAGCAGGTTGACCAGCTGAAGTGCTTACCATAGCTCGGTCACTGTCCACCAACAGAGAAAAGCCTCTGTGACAATATGATCTGCACCTACCTGCTTGCCGCTGTTTGAGCCTGTCGTACAAGCTGAGGACACAAGGAATTTCCAGGACCACATCACCACCTCACCACAAACGAGTGCACAGATGCACGTTCCGGTACTTCACTACTACAAGACAGGCGTGCTCCAGCAGTCCTGTTCATCTACGCAAAGTGATGATTTCATTTGGGGACTGCGGCGGGGCAGGGTTGTTGCGCTGCGTCGCGATTTAATTATTGATGTCCACCTACCTCAGTATAGCGTTATTCACCACCCGTTGCTCTGCATTAGTAGGTACTATGTAGACGATCAGAAAAGCAGCGTTGAAGAAAACCACCGTCCATACTTACGATTACAAAGTCCGCTTAACTCAAGTAACAAGATAAACCTGTAAATCTCTATTAATAACGGACAAAGTGGGTGCTTCCTCCCTTCATTGGAAATGTTTGTTTGTAGATACTGATGTTGTGTTACGGTGATTTCATTTATGATGTCACCAAGCCCACATTTACGTTGCTAGTACATCTACTACTAGTTCGTGCAACTTATATCACACGTGAGACAGCCAGGAATGTGCTAAGTCCAACCCGAAATATTACGAGATTCACTCAGGCAACAAACGAGATCACATTCGGTCCTTTTCAGTGGATTCTTCGAAAGAAGATGCTCGCCAAAATGTTCTGTACATGCATACGGAACACGTCACGTATAATTATACACACAGGCCGACAGTTTCACACGTGGTTTAATCTGCAACCAACATTCCAAAACCACTCAAAACTTCACCGAAATGTCCGTGATTGTATCTGCTAGCACGGCGATATAAACTGAGCGCGATTTAACCGTCATTTCTTCATCTTACAGATAATTTTTTCGGGCACATGTAACATGACCTTCTCGTCCGACAACGACTCCACGACTGAGTGAATGAGATATGAGCTTGTGCACAAGAGGAATCTGATATACACTCCTGGAAATGGAAAAAAGAACACATTGACACCGGTGTGTCAGACCCACCATACTTGCTCCGGACACTGCGAGAGGGCTGTACAAGCAATGATCACACGCACGGCACAGCAGACACACCAGGAACCGCGGTGTTGGCCGTCGAATGGCGCTAGCTGCGCAGCATTTGTGCACCGCCGCCGTCAGTGTCAGCCAGTTTGCCGTGGCATACGGAGCTCCATCGCAGTCTTTAACACTGGTAGCATGTCGCGACAGCGTGGACGTGAACCGTATGTGCAGTTGACGGACTTTGAGCGAGGGCGTATAGTGGGCATGCGGGAGGCCGGGTGGACGTACCGCCGAATTGCTCAACACGTGGGGCGTGAGGTCTCCACAGTACATCGATGTTGTCGCCAGTGGTCGGCGGAAGGTGCACGGGCCCGTCGACCTGGGACCGGACCGCAGCGACGCACGGATGCACGCCAAGACCGTAGGATCCTACGCAGTGCCGTAGGGGACCGCACCGCCACTTCCCAGCAAATTAGGGACACTGTTGCTCCTGGGGTATCGGCGAGGACCATTCGCAACCGTCTCCATGAAGCTGGGCTACGGTCCCGCACACCGTTAGGCCGTCTTCCGCTCACGCCCCAACATCGTGCAGCCCGCCTCCAGTGGTGTCGCGACAGGCGTGAATGGAGGGACGAATGGAGACGTGTCGTCTTCAGCGATGAGAGTCGCATCTGCCTTGGTGCCAATGATGGTCGTATGCGTGTTTGGCGCCGTGCAGGTGAGCGCCACAATCAGGACTGCATACGACCGAGGCACACAGGGCCAACACCCGGCATCATGGTGTGGGGAGCGATCTCCTACACTGGCCGTACACCACTGGTGATCGTCGAGGGGACACTGAATAGTGCACGGTACATCCAAACCGTCATCGAACCCATCGTTCTACCATTCCTAGACCGGCAAGGGAACTTGCTGTTCCAACAGGACAATGCACGTCCGCATGTATCCCGTGCCACCCAACGTGCTCTAGAAGGTGTAAGTCAACTACCCTGGCCAGCAAGATCTCCGGATCTGTCCCCCATTGAGCATGTTTGGGACTGGATGAAGCGTCGTCTCACGCGGTCTGCACGTCCAGCACGAACGCTGGTCCAACTGAGGCGCCAGGTGGAAATGGCATGGCAAGCCGATCCACAGGACTACATCCAGCATCTCTACGATCGTCTCCATGGGAAAATAGCAGCCTGCATTGCTGCGAAAGGTGGATATATACTGTACTAGTGCCGACATTGTGCATGCTCTGTTGCCTGTGTCTTTGTGCCTGTGGTTCTGTCAGTGTGATCATGTGATGTATCTGACCCCAGGAATGTGTCAATAAAGTTTCCCCTTCCTGGGACAATGAATTCACGGTGTTCTTATTTCAATTTCCAGGAGTGTATTTACTAAATGAAGTCCACACTTCAACCCTGCAAGAAAAAAAAGTGTGTGATGGCTTATTATAATGGTAAGAAATATAATAAATGATATGTTCTCTGGGAAAATGCTATCTTTCTCGAAATAGTGTCACAGATGAGCACAATGCCACGTTATGGCAAATTACTTTGATCCACTTGCACTATAATAAGTTCTAAGCGCAACTGGACGTGCATAAATTTAAAAAGAGCAGGAACGCATGATGTTACATGAACGTTTTTCCTAAACTCTCTCGTAAGTGGTGTAAAAACCGAAATAAGAAAAATCAATATGCTATTCCCATCACTCTATAAACTTCTCGGTACGTGTGTAAAGTGTATATTACGTGAAGTTTCGCTGTGGGCACAGCGATGATAAAGGACTGACTGCAGCAAGGTTGCTATGTACTCTCTGGCACGAGCGATGCTTACTCCAGGGGTAGCGTTATGAACATAAGAGATTTACTTCCGATTTCTTCTAGTTAAAGGAAAAGATGTAATTTATCAATTGCGTCCGATGTGGGACGATAATCTACTCATTGTATTAAAGGATACTAAAGTTGTGAACTGTGGAAATTCTGAAAGACATAATTATCTACATTAATCAAGGTACATTTAGTGAATTCCTCCATAAATATTGAGCACGCTTCCAAGTACCAGAAACTTTCACGACGTAAGATAGAGGGAAGAGTGAAGGCAACGCGTCCATTGCGATTCACATAAATTTTTAGAAAACTGAATTGCATGTTAATGTACACCATTTGACTGCGTATTACAGTTTTTATCTTCTGCTCTATCTGGACATTATCAAGCGCAGTGCTAAAAAATCTTAGACCATTAATATATCCTGTCTGTTAAGGCAATCCATAGCAGGTACGGAGAGTGGAACGGGTTCAGAAAGGCTTGGGGCACCTATGAACAATGTGAGAAACTGATATTACGCTCAGGTCCCACAAGGCAAAAGTATTTAGTGAAATGTAAAAACAACTACCAGTGGTTAACCTAAACTATTAGAAAAGGGAGTGAGAAACATGACTGTTCTTACAGAGATCCACCCTCATAGGCCAGCAAACGCGCATAGACAGAAAGAGGGAGACAGCTGGAGGCAAGTTAGTAGCGCCAAATACAACGAATTTTGTAACTGGTTAACTATACTCATGCTCATAAATTAAGGATAATGCTAATACATGGTGAAACAACGCTCTGGTGGGCGGTTTGAGGGTTTAAATCACCTCGGGGTATGATCATGCGGTGCATTTGACATGCGGTCGTCGCACGGTGGCGCTGACAGCAGTCCACATACGCAGAGGTGTGTTGGTGCATGTCAGAGTACGGTGCAGCGAGTAAGTGTGCAGACGTTTTCAGACGTGCTAATGGTGTTTGTGTGTTGAAAGTGGCTCAAAAAACACACATTGACGACGTTATGAGGGGTAGAATACTAGGGTGACTGGAGGCTGGTCAAACACAGCAGGTCGTAGCACGGGCCCTCCGTGTGCCACAAAGTGTGATCTCAAGATTATGACAACGATTCCAGCAGAAAGGAAACGTGTCCAGACGATACAGTACGGGACGTCCACAGTGTACAACATCACAAGAAGACCAATATCTCACCATCACTGCCCGCAGACGGCTATGGAGTACTGCAGGTAGCCTTGCTCGGGACCTTACCGCAGCCACTGGAACAGTTGTCTCCAGACACACAGTCTACAGACGACTGAAAAGACATGGTTTATACGCCCGGAGACCTGCAAGGTGCATTACACTGACTCCTGGTCACAGGAGAGCCCGTAAAGCCTGGTGTCAAGAACACAGTACATGGTCATTGGAGCAGTCGTCCCAGGTTATGTTCACGGTCGAGTCCAGGTATAGTCTGAACAATGATTCTCGCTGGATTTTCATCTGGCGTGAACCTGGACCCAGATACCAACCCCTTAACGTCCTTGAAAGGGACCTGTATGGAGGTCGTGGTTTGATGGTGTGGGGTGGGATTATGATTGGTGCACGTACACCCCTGCATGCCTTCATAGAGGAACTGTAACAGGTCAGGTGTATCGGGACATCATTTTGGACCAGTATGTCCGCCTTTTCAGGGGTGCAGTGGGTCCCACCTTCCTCCTGATGGATGATAACGCACTGCCCCACCGAGCTGACATCGTGGAGGAGTACCTTGAAACAGAATATATCAGGCGAATGGACTGGCCTGCCTGCACTCCAGACCTAAATCCCATCGAGCACGTCTAGGATGCTCTCGGTAGACATATCGCTGCACGTCTTCAAACTTCTAGGACACTTCAGGAGCTCCGACTGGCACTGGTGCAAGAATGGGAGGCTATACCCCAGCGGCTGCTCGACCACCTGATCCAAAGTATGCCAACCCGTTGTGCGGCCTGTGTACGTGTGTATGGTGATCATATCCCATACTGATGTCGGGGCACATGCGTAGGGAACAGTGGCGTTTTGTAGCACAGGTGTTTCGGGACGGTTTTCTCAGCTTATCACCAATACCGTGGACTTACAGATCTGTGTCGTGTGTGTTCCCTATGTGCCTATGCTATTAGCGCCTGTTTTGTGTAGTGCCACGTTGTATGGCACCACATTCTGCAATTATCCATAATTTATGAGCATGAGTGTGCATGAAATAAGAGTAAGGGAAGGCAACCAACACCTTTAAAGATTGCTTCTTACTAACTGCAACTCGGAATATTTACCGGACAGCCAATCAAAATTACACGACGTGAGAGAAACGCAGAGAACCGAGTTTTCCTTGTTGGAAGCAGACAGCAGAAAGGTACTCTTCAGCCGGGTACCACATCGGTCAGACTTCACTTCGGCAGAGAGAAGCTTTCATCTGGCGGAACTGAACTTGACGCAAGTTGTTGGTACAGAGCCTACGACTGATTCTGCAGCCACTCCAGCCACCATTTACAGATTACGAGTATGGTTAAATACAACCGTGAGGCGAACTGTAGTGAAAATCTAATCTTTTTAACGATATTCAGTAATTCCAATCTTCACTTTGGTGATTTGCTTGCAGTTAAATGTTCAACATGCTTTGAACTGCAACAACAGACGCTAGCGGATACCTTTCTGCAGAATTTCCTATTTTTTGCACTAACCTTTGGCAACCACGGTACGATTTAAACCAATGCAAATATTTTATCCATATATCTATTCATCTGAATCACGTCCCAGATCCCACTGCCAGGTTTGTCAAGGCATTAACTTGTTATCTTCAGTGATATTTCAATCATTTCTTTTCCATTGTCATGAAATAATATAAGTTGGCTGAGATCGTTGTTACGTTTAATAGTAGAAAGAACTCAAGACTACCAATAAATCTAATATCTGCACTTGCAAAACCATGCAACAACCTACTCCTGTGAAGTGGTTCCACCCCAAAGATGTTGACAACACTGAGGAATGAGCAACGATATATTCAACGCTACATAAACCTAGAGCAATGTCTCAGTTTGGGGATGGTGCTTGCTTGAACCACCCACGGCGTGACCTTCAAGCAGTGTCGTTAGCTGAAGAATATACTGAACAGAGCGTTCCATAAAATTTCGGGTGTGCAGCCACATAAATTCTTCTTCTAATATTTCGACTGAATACGTGGCTGGACGGTATTCAGCCGAAATATTAGAAGAAGAAGTCGAATTTATGCGGCCGCATATCCAGAGTGAGCTCACTCTGAACATGACTGGACGGTATTCAGCCGAAATATTAGAAGAACAAGTCAAATTTATGTGGCTGCACGCCCACAGTGAGCTCCTCTGAACATGGCTGGACGGTATTCAGCCGAAATATTAGAAGAACAAGTCGAATTTATGCGGCTGCACGGCCGAAATTTTATGGAACGGTTTTTGCGCCGGCAAAATATGAAGATGCACAATGAACAGAACATTTTTACAAAATAATGAACAGTTCACAATCCGCAAAAAACAATACCAAATTTTGGAAAATAGCGCGAAATTCATTTAGTTTACGATTGGAATGGGCATTATGGCGCGAGAGCTTACATAGCCAGGCCAAATATCAAGCAGATCACCATCTTCAATAAAGGACTATCACTCTGGAGACGGCAAAACATTCATTGCATTTCTCAAAACCTGTCTATATCGGTATGCGCGCTCTTGACCTGTCCGAACTCGACGTGTACCGATTCCACTATGAGTTTTCGAAGCCAGATTTCTCCGATTCAAAGTTACTGTATATGATACAGTCATTTTCATCTACTGACTGTAAGGCTGCAACCAATATGAAGTAATTAGTTACAACCATGAAGAATTCGACATATCTCGATATGCAGCCGATAATCTTTGTGGAATAACATCTCAAAACAAGAAGGTTATCGGCTTCATAAAATACGATGCGAATGGTTTGCAGAGTGTGAAGTCTGTGGAGCTCATGTCGAAAATGAATGCATACCTCATAGACGCGAGTGCCACCCAAAAGAGGTGGGGGGGCTAAGAGTATGCACACTGTCGGCTCAGATTTTCTCATGATCGAGGATTACAAGAGGTGTCTGCACGAGGGCATTAGTGCTGCTCTGCATGTGGTGCGCTCTGTAGTTTTTATATCGTGAAGCCATGAGTTACTGCACTGCTGCTCTTAGACAGGCTGTCACGCCATGACGACAAAAATGTTAATCTGTGGGGACAGGACCTGGAGTCTCCCAACCTCACACTCTTCATTGAATGATGGAGTGTGTAGCTGCTTAATTTATTTGTAAATAGTAGATGTCTGTGAGGAATAGCTGTATGGACGGCTTTTCGTAGTTGCGTGATTATGCATGGATGAGTGCACACTATGTGTGCATGTAATTGTTGTATACCTCTTGGGTTGTTTTTCTTCGTCTGCTGCTGCTAGTCCTCGTTTCCCCTATATACTGCATACAGAAAAATGATTAAAATACATGTAGACTGAATAAACCAATCAATGATTAAAATTTAAATATTGTTTGTAGAATAATCTGTGATTAAAAACGCGTAAACTGTATATAAAATGAAAACCCAATTAAAAATTCAATTGAAAACTTAGTTTTAAAGTTTTTAGTGTATCTGATAGTAATTTATACCTTTGTAAATAAAGAAATTTACATATGTCATGAAAAATAGCTTTGCAAATTTTTGTATTTGATGCAGATAGCTTCGTAAATGAACCAAAAACAATTATAAAATAAATAACTTTGCAAATTCTTGTATATAAGAAACAAATTGCTTTGTACATAAACCAACTGAATGATTGTAAATTAAAAAACCAAACACTACTGATAACTAAGTTTATTGCAAATTTTTTATTAATAACCAGTAGTTAATTCCTTACATCATAATTATTTCCAAACCTCTTCACTATTGATTATTGTTAATAATAATTCGTTTATAACAAACCTGAACCTTTCCCGATGGTGCACAGACCTCAAATGAAGAGACCCGATGATTCACAGACCTCAAATAAAGAGACCTGCACAATTGAAATAGTTATAAAGGTTGAGGAGGTAAGGAGGAGATTGATTCTTGTTGCTCCAGTTTGCAAGGGGGAGTGGTGTTTCCCACCATTTTGATATGCTCTCAGTGGCTGAGAGAGACAGGGGTTGCCAGCCAGTTTTCTTCCACACAAGGCCATGTGACCTGTATCGAGCTCCGTCATGACCTATAATATAACGAGTCCAATTACACAGGTGTTTGGGTATGACGAGGCTTCCCCTGGGTGACCTTGAACAATTACCGGCGGCGGGGGGGGGGGGGGGGGGTAGTTTTGGGTGATGTGGAATATAACTAGCCCAAGTGTGTAACCTGACATCCTATAATCAACGCCAACTGTATCTAAAAATCTTCCTGCCGCCGTTGGATAAGCAGCTGCCAGCAGCAAGTCGTATACTCCTAGCTTACTTATTTGTTACATAGTTTAATTCTTAATTTCTTTGCGTGTTTTTGGGTACTTGCATTGTTTAATTCATAAATTTCGGGCGTATTATAGTATTTGAGAGTTGTAGCATCGCGCTTTAGTACCTGAATAGTGTAAATTCGCGTAGTCGTCTGTCTTCTGTTTTTGTTTTGAACTGCCAGTGTCGGTTGGTCACAGCCAGTGTGCTCCCTGCCGCCGTTGAATAAGCAGCTGCCAGCAGCAAGTCGTATACTCCTAGCTTACTTATTTGTTACATAGTTTAATTTTTAATTTATTTGCGTGGTTTTGGTACTTGCATTGTTTAATTCATAAATTCTTTCTTTCTTTGCGTGTTTCCCTTGCGTTATCTAGGCACGGACTCGTGTTTCAGTAACTGTTGTTCGACATCGATTAGAATGGACTGGGATTGTGATTGCTGTGTTCGGATGAGGGCTGAGTTGGCATCCCTTCGCTCACAGCTGCAGGGGGCGCTGACTTCGGTCGCGCAGCTTGAGGCTGTTGCCAATGGGCACCACTGTGGGGAGCCGGACTTGGGTATCACGGGGATGTCAACCCCGTCCGTCTGTTCCCAGATCGGTCTGCCGCTGTGGTGGCCCCGGTTGCTGCCCGCAGTGGGGCTG
Source organism: Schistocerca piceifrons (assembly GCF_021461385.2). Lineage (NCBI taxonomy): Eukaryota > Metazoa > Arthropoda > Insecta > Orthoptera > Acrididae > Schistocerca > Schistocerca piceifrons. The sequence continues at coordinate 579,561,319 of NC_060149.1, forward strand.
AGCCGGCGCCTATGGTTGTTCCAAGGCTTGGCAGGCAGCGAAAGACGTCCCCGGAGGCTGATCAGAAAGCCTCCCCGGTGCGTCTGACAAACAGGTTTCAGGTACTGTCTCTGGCTGAGCCAGATGCAGCTGCCTGCCCTATTTCAGAGGATGATTCTCAGACTTCAAGGTCCAGGCAATTGCAGAGGGTGGGCTTATTGGTAGTTGGGAGCTCCAATGTTAGGCGCGTAATGGGGCCACTTAGGGACATGGCGGCTAAGGAGGAGAAGAAATCCAGTGTGCACTCCGTGTGCATTCTGGGTGGAGTCATTCCTGATGTGGAAAGGGTCCTTCCGGATGCCATGAAGAGCACAGGGTGCAGCCAGCTGCAGGTGGTGGCACATGTCGGCACTAAAGACGTGTGTCGCTTTGGATCTGAGGAAATTCTCTCTGGATTCCAGAGGCTATCTGATTTGGTGAAGGCTGCTGGCCTTGCTTACGAGATGAAGGCAGAGCTCACCATCTCCAGCATCGTTGACAGAAACAACTGCGGACCTTTGGTGCAGAGCCGGGTGGAGGGTCTGAACCAGAGGCTCGGACGGTTTTGCGACCGTGTTGGCTGCAGATTCCTTGACTTGCGCCGTGGGGTGGTGGGGTTTCGGGTTCCGCTGAATAGGTCAGGAGTTCACTACACTCAGCTGGCGGCTACACGGGTAGCGGAGGCTGTGTGGCGTGGACTGGGCGGTTTCTTAGGTTAGAAGGCCTCGGGAAAGTACGGGGTGGGCTGCAATCTCAAAGGGTGCATGGCAAATACAGGACGTGCTTGGATCAAGGAACAGTCGGAATTGTAGTTTCAAATTGTTGTAGTTGTGCTGGGAAAGTCCCTGAGCTTCAAGCGGTAATAGAAAGCACAGAAGCTGAAATCGTTATAGGTACAGAAAGCTGGCTAAAGCCTGAAATAAGTTCTGCAGAAATTTTTACGAAGTCTCAGACGGTGTTCAGGAAAGATAGATTAAGCAGAATTGGTGGTGGAGTGTTTGTGTCTGTTAGTACTGGTTTATCTTGTAGTGATGTCGAAGTAGATACTCCGAGCGAATTGGTATGGGTGGAGGTTATACTTAACAGCCGAACTAAGTTAATAATTGGCTCCTTCTACCGACCGCCAGACTCCGATGATATAGTTGCTGAACAGTTCAGAGAAAATTTGAGTCTCGAAACAAATAAATACCCCACTCATACGCTTATAGTTGGTGGGAAGTTCAACCTTCCCTCGATATGTTGGCAAAAATACTTGTTCAAAACCGGTGGTAGGCAGAAAACATCTTCCGAGATTGTCCTAAATACTTTCTCCGAAAGTTATTTTGAGCAGTTAGTCCACGAACCCACGCGAATTGTAAATGGTTGCGAAAACACACTTGACCTCTTAGCCACAAACAATCCAGAGCTAATAGAGAGCATCATCACTGATACAGGGATTAGTGTTCAAAAGGTCGTTGTAGCTAGACTCAATATCGTTTCTTCCAAATCCACCAGAAACAAACGCAAAATAATTTTATTTAAAAAAGCGGATAAAGTGTCACTAGAAGCCTTCCTAAGAGACAATCTCCATTCCTTCCGAACTGACTATGAAAATGTAGAAGAGATGTGGCTCAAATTCAAAGATAGAGTAGCAACAGCAATTGAGAGATTCATACCTCATAAATTGGTAAGAGATGGAACTGATCCCCCATGGTACACAAAACAGGTCCGAACGCTGTTGCAGACGCAACGGAAAAAGCATGCGAAGTTCAGAAGAACGCGAAATCCCGAAGATTGGCTAAAATTTACAGAAGCGCGAAACTTGGCACGGACTTCAATGCGAGATGCCTTTAATAGATTCCACAACGAAACATTGTCTCGAAATTTAGTGGAAAATCCGAAGAAATTCTGGTCGTATGTAAAGTACACAAGGGGCAAGACGCAGTCAATACCTTCGCTGCGCAGGGCCGATGGTACTGTTACCGACGACTGTGCCGCTAAAGCGGAGTTACTGAACACAGTTTTCCGAAATTCCTTCACCAGGGAAGACGAATGGAATATTCCAGAATTTGAAACACGAACAGTTGCTAGCATGAGTTTCTTAGAAGTAGATACCTTAGGGGTTGCGAAGCAACTCAAATCGCTTGATACGGGCAAGTCTTCAGGTCCAGGTTGTATACCGACTAGGTTCCTTTCAGATTACGCTGATACAATAGCTCCCTACTTAGCAATCATATACAACCACTCGCTCATCGATAGATCTGTACCTACAGATTGGAAAATTGCGCAGGTCGCACAAGTGTTTATGAAGGGTAGTAGGAGTAATCCATCGAACTACAGACCTATATCATTGACGTCGCTTTGCAGTAGGGTTTTGGAGCATATACTGTATTCAAACATTATGAATCACCTCGAAGAGAACGTTATATTGATACGTAATCAGCGTGGTTTCAGAAAATATCGTTCTTGTGCAACGCAGCTATCTCTTTATTCGCACGAAGTAATGGCCGCTATCGACAGGGGATCTCAAGTTGATTCCGTATTTCTAGATTTCCGGAAAGCTTTTGACACCGTTACTCACAAGCGACTTCTAATCAGTCTGCGGGCCTATGGGGTATCGTCTCAGTTGTGCGACTGGATTCGTGATTCAGGAAGGTCGCAGTTCGTAGTAATAGACGGCAAATCATCGAGTAAAACTGAAGTGATATCAAGTGTTCCTCAGGGAAGCGTCCTGGGACCTCTGCTGTTCCTGATCTATATAAATGACCTGTGTGACATCTGAGCAGTTCTCTTAGGTTGTTCGCAGATGGTGCTGTAATTTTCCGTCTAGTAAGGTCATCCGAAGACCAGTATCAGTTGCAAAGCGATTTAGAAAAGATTGCTGTATGGTGTGGCAGGTGGCAGTTGGCGCTAAATAACGAAAAGTATGAGGTGATCCACATGAGTTCCAAAAGAAATCCGTTGGAATTCGATTACTCGATAAATAGTACAATTCTCAAGGCTTTCAATTCAACTAAGTACCTGGGTGTTAAAATTACGAACAACTTCAGTTGGAAAGACCACACAGATAATATTGTGGGGAAGGCGAGCCAAAGGTTGCGTTTCATTGGCAGGACACTTAGAAGATGCAACAAGTCCACTAAAGAGACAGCTTACACTACACTCGTTCGTCCTCTGTTTGAATATGGCTGCGCGGTGTGGGATCCTTTCCATGTGGGATTGACGGAGGACATCGAAAGGGTGCAAAAATGGCGGCTGGTTTTGTATTATCACGTAATAGGGGAGAGAGTGTGGCTGATATGATACGCGAGTTGGGATGGAAGTCATTAAAGCAAAGACGTTTTTCGTCGCGGCGAGATCTATTTACGAAATTTCAGTCACCAACTTTCTCTTCTGAATGCGAAAATATTTTGTTGAGCCCAACCTACATAGGTAGGAATGATCACCAAAATAAAATAAGAGAAATCAGAGCTCGAACAGAAAGGTTTAGGTGTTCGTTTTTCCCGCGCGCTGTTCGGGAGTGGAATGGTAGAGAGATAGTACGATTGTGGTTCGATGAACCCTCTGCCAAGCACTTAAATGTGAATTGCAGAGTAATCATGTCGATGTAGATGTATATGTACGCTACTGCTTATAACTTATAGCGTTATCTTATCAGCGACCTTTTCTTAAGTACAGTTAATGAGTTTTGTGACCCATAACATACACTGCCCTACTACTATTGACCCCGTGTGGGGTTGCTAGTCCCCACCAGGCGCCTCCCCAGGTGGCGAATAGAGGGAAGCCTCCCAGATATGGATGGTACCGGGGAAATCAAATGCCCGGGGTGGACCAAAACTAGCGATAAGGGCGGCGTCTGTACTCTAGAGGGGCGGCCAACCAAGAGCGTCTGTACCCCAGGTTAGGGGCGGCCTCAAAATAATATCGTCAATCCGTTCTGAAACAGGCAGGACATATTGCACGAACGAAGGATAGAATATGGACAAAATCAGTTTTAGAGTTGAGTCCCAGAGGAAAACGAAGACCACCAGGGAGACCACCTGATCGCTGGGACAAGGAACTCAGGAAAGTTGCGGGCTTCAATTGGCAGAAGACAGCAGCGGAGAGAGATGCCTGAAAAAACCTCTTAAAATGTATTTAATAACTTAAAGAGGCTAAATCTTGTATAGATTGAATTAGCTGAACAATAAATAAATAAATAAACTACTGTGGACGAGTTCTCTGATGAAATATGTGGAAGACGCTTAAGGTTCTGTTGTAAAATTTGCAGAACACAGTGGATTGACTAAAAAAATATTTAATATAAGAAATTCAAAAAAGGTAAAAATCACATGGTCAGAAGAAATACCAAGGCTGTATGAGCTACTCGGAATATACCCGATCGATATAACCATAAGATATCGAAGTGCAATATATTGCTTGAAGATTGGTAGATCTGAGAGAATGTTGCAAATCACTGGGCAGCACACAGAAGATAGGCGTGTGGCATGTAAAATAAACGTGAAAGAAGATACCATAGAAGACATTGCCTTTGGAATCCTAGCTGCAAATCGCACATTGGCAGAGAAAGCTAAATACCACTAGAAAACAGTGGACAGAGAATCTACAAGTCATAAAGAGATTTTGGGAAAAGAAGAAAAAAAAGGAAGCTGTCAGACCAAGATAATAAGTTCAAGTGCGTTCTTTAACTGTGCATAACGAATAATTCTATAGATATTAGTCTGTCCAAAACCCAGAGCTGGTTTTTATTGTTCGCCAATCAAGAATTATTTTTACTTACGGCTATGAGTAAATATAGTTAACTCTGTACACTCTGTGCATTTTTACAACTGACTATTGATAACATTTCCAGTTGTTGGTAAATGCAAGATTGGTGTGGCTGTACGGTCTTTATGAAGATGATGCCATTCAGGAAATATTAATTGGCTTCAAAGTTTGTTCTGCGAAAGACTTTGAATTCTTATGTGCTTGACAAAAGACCTACTAACTAAAAAGTCACTGAAAGGTAATTTGTTAAGTCGGATGTTAAATCTATATTTAGATTATTGTTGTTAGTAGCAAGAAGCCGACTCTGGAATGATCTCCTCCAGTATACTAGAGAACTCAATGATATCTTCAACTTCAAAAGACGGTTATGATTTATTAAATAAAAAGTTTTTAAGTAAAAAACTTTTAATGCCTAGAGGGCACATCTATGAAGACTACAAGAACGTCCCTCTTTGTCCTATACCCCTCGCTTACCCTGGTTCAGCTAAGTACCACTATCTCCTATCAGGCATTTGTCGTTTCCCGAAGCATCTAGCTGGTGCAGTCTATCTAGCGTTCCCTGCTTCATCTCACTCAGTGTCATTAAATATAGGTTTTGTACATCCATAAATACGATGTTACTTATTACTATCGTTATTACTATTATTGTTATTGTTAGCAGCAGCACAGTTGTAGTAGTAGTAATAGTATAGCTAGTATTAGCTCTGTTAGTCCTTAGTGAGTCTTCTTATTCACTTTGTCATTAGTTACGCACAAATATTGCTTCAAAATATTTGAAATTCTATTTTATCATTTTATTATTATTTATCGTAATAAAATTATCATTATCAAGTAACAATGATGTAAAGGTTACTATATATTTCAGACACTGGTCGAAAGCCTGAAATTTGTGTTCTGATCAGGTTAAATAAACAAATAAGAACGGTATGTATGACAATAAACCCTATATGGCAAGTCATGGCTGTAGCTGAGTATGGAGACAAGAGTTCTGAATTATTCAGATTCTTTATTAATAATTAATGAAAATCATTCTACAGAGCTAAAATTGATACAAGCAGTGGTACACCTCACTTATTATCATATTCAGTGATGTTAGTACATAACGATATTTATTCTTTCTATTTTTTTAATTCACACAGCTCATGCATTCTTATGAGGTAATGACAAGTAAAAGAAAACTTTTTGAATCACTTAGAGTGAAGAAGTGACAGGTGCTTGTTCCATTTCCTGCATGTTCTGAAGTCGTTCGAAGACGTTAGTTACCTCCAAATGTGACAGGACTTGTATCACATGCCAGTAGCGAATTATGTAGCGTTTACTGGCATACCACACAGCAAGTACGAGAATTATTAAAATGGGAATTACAATAGTAGCTATTGCAAACGCTGACAGTGGTTTAACAGGCACTTCGGCGATCTCCGGAACTTCCCGTTCGGTACTTTGTTCACAATTGCAAGGGGAAGAGTCGTTCCATGAGGGCTGTGGACGCAGAGATATGTCAGTATTCGCAGAGTTCTGCAGGCGTTCTATAAATGCCTGAACAGAAGCTTCACTCCTGCTAGGCTGGAACCACTGGAAGAAAATCGGAGGCTCCTCTGCGTCCTCCAGTTCTTCGCCGCCTCGTGTGTACGGATCCGCAGCGGAGATGAAGTCCCGGCTAGGTTTCTCTGGTACTTCACTGCTGTCGCTGCTCACAACGTCGTCCCCAACCTGCAAAGTCATTCACTTTCCAGTTTCTGTCCACATCAAGTTACTCTCAGTTGTTTATTTCTTTTGCATTCGCATAAGGTACCGACCTTATTATTAATTGTTTGTATGTCCATCTTTTTACAGATGGTTGCGGGACCTCGACTGTTCAGAACAGAATGTCAAATCAAAACACTTTTCAGCCGTCTAAATTTCCCAATTGTTATTTTATTGAGCAACCGGCTTCCGCTATATACGCCATCTACAGGTACCCTGACCGACGTGTAGGAAGAATCCCACCTCTGGTCCAGTCAAAATAGGGACCAGCATGACTGGTACCCGTAGGTTTTTGAGACAGCGATCACTTCAAACATGACCCGCAGAGCACACCGCAACGAATTACTAAAATAGGTCAAATTCTGTTTCTAGGAACTGACTTGCTGTTGCTTACATTTGCAACAATTTATACTGCTTTATGAAGTGCGACCTTATCCTTGTACTGGAGACAGACATGACTGTTGTGTTTAGAAAACATTTTTTAATTTTATTTCCAGACGCAATCTCATTACGCTTCACACATCTAGAACAATGTAAATATTACTAAACAGTCGTCTTCAGACAGTTTGGAGTACTTCTGAGAACAACTGTGGCACGATTTCAGTAGGTAAGTTATATCAAACATCAAGTCCAATCAGAGTAACTCCTAACATGTTATTAATACGAATTACTGAGTGATAAGTCTTGCGTCACATTACAGGCGCCCTTTTAGCGCTCGTGTTAGGCTAATGTATAAAGGGCTCTAGACCAGCGTTAATTGATAGCTGTCACAAGACTTCGTTTAATTCTAAATTACGTACTGAACCATCCGTCTACTAATTCAGTACGGGAGAGAGAACGTAAAAAATTGCACTGTGGGCATTTGGACAGTAATGAAAATGTAGCAGGCGAAGTTTTGTACATCATGGATTCTGGTAATAGCAAAATCCCATCGAATATTGCTCGTTTCGCGCAGTCTAATTAAATAAATCACGATAAAGAATTACAGCAATGTGAATCAATAATCGCATGAGCGCATTATAGATACCGTGCCTGACGAATGTCTTATAAACAAGCGATCAAAGTTCTCTATTAATCGGAGAGGTATTTCATGTTTCTGTGAAGGGCTAGGTGCTACACTCTTTCGATTCACATACTCTGTTCACTGCTACTGGTTTGTGCAAGTCACAGTTAGATCAATAGCCAAATGACCTTTTCTCACATGTTTCGAGTCGATGATGAGTTTGTCCAGTTTAACAGCAGAGTAAAAAGCGGTCATGTGATATGCACAGAAAGCGGTGGGGAAAATTGTGTAACAAATCGTGAGCGTTGTCATGCTGAAGTACACTCTTGGTACTTTATAGTAACCGTGGAACTGACGTGTTACGTTTAGTGTAACTTGTTTAACTGTCTTGATTTCTCTCGTGTCCCGGGGTTTTATTTTTATGACATTCAGAGACCTTTGCGAAGAACCAATCTGGACGTAAAATAGACGTTATTCAAGGTGTATTGCAATGGCGTAGCTAGTGGAGAACGGAGGAGGGGAGGCGCTGCGCATCGGGTACCTGCTCCGTGGCTCTGACCAAACTTGCCATGTTCTTTCGCACAAGTTGTAAAAATATTTTTTTTCGTCTTTAGATTGCATACACTTATGGGAAGCCGGTGGACAGCTAGAGAGCTTATGGACAGGGCGTGACCGTTTTGCATTCATTGGCCCATTTTACTTCTAAAATAGAATGTAAACACAAATTATTCTCACACAGTACTTGATACAGTGATGGTAATGATTTTAGAGATACCGATTTTGCATCAGAAACCGAGAAGGTCAATATTAAGGGGCTCAACAGGTTTCTAAAATAAATCTATAAACTTTGCAGAACCATGGAACGTATATCAGATCGGTTCACTGTTTGGAGCTCGGTAACTTCCCACGGTTGTAAAACTTCAATTAACAATTAGGATGAGCCTCCTGAAGATGGAAGACTTGCAGAAACTACAAGCCTAAGAAAATTTCTGCAGTCTACCAATGTTCCAAAAGAAGATTCTCCCGGTTGGACATCCTTAGAGTCATAGAGTTCATAACTGATTATGAATTAGCCGAACCTGTTCCCAACGCAAAGTTTGGTGTTAAGATTTTTCTTATCCTCATGTGTTTCGGTTGTGTAATGTTAGAGGACTTTCTCAAAACTCAGACTAATTAACAATTTATATGATTCCAACACTGCTTTGGCATAAAGAATCAGTATCTACATTTTATTATTTATTTGGTTTCTTGTAACAGTGCAACATACTCCTTAGTGCTGACTACGATGGAGAGATGAAATGTAATGCTTGCGAATTTTTTATTCTGTTCTCAATATCGACTGAGGTGTTACATGTCATGCATATTACTCGTTCACTTTCCCGCTTGTCTGACGCGAAGTGCAACGTTCTGCCGCTAGAGGGCTCCAAATTGCAGCGTGTAACATATGGGGTGTGACAAAAAGTGTGCTGCAATCAAGTTTCTAAGCGCAGAAAATTCGCCCACGTATGGAGCAGCCTCTCCTTCGGCATGGCAGTGTCAAACCATACACGAGAGCTGCGACATCTTCAACAAGCCGATGCCTTGTGCTCAGTGCCATCCATCATGTATGGAGGATGGCCACATCTGATTTTCATCTGTTTCCAAAAGTTAAAGAACCTCTGTTTTGACAGTGATGAATCAGTGCAAGCGGAGGCAATTTTGTGGCTCCGTCAACAATGTCAAACATTCTACAGTGACGGTATCAACAAACATGTCTTTCGTTGGGAGAAATGCATTCGCGCCAGGGCGAATATGTTGAGAAATAAACGCGCAGACATGATGATGTAGAATTTTAGTAATGTTTGTTTCCTTTAAAAAGCTTTAAGGGTTTTCACATAACAAAATTCGGAAGCTATAGTTTTCAGGACACCCTCGTAGTTTCGAACGAGTCGGCTCATTTTCGAATCATTTCTACGTCTAGAATAAAATTTCACTCTACAGAGGAGTGTGCGCTAATCTGAAACTTCTACGCAGATTAAATCTATGCATGCGATAGGCAAAGGTTCCAAGGTTGAATCCTGGTCCGGTACACAGTTTTAATCTGAAAACGAAGTTCCATTGCCTGCGTCTTTGTTATATGACTGTAAAATAATTTCAGTATAATATATAAAAGTTTTGTTTTATTCCTCAAATATAGATTGGAAATGTCTTTCCTTGGCACAACTGACTTCGAAATCCTACGTAAACTTGCCATGTTTGCTAAGCTGACGTAGTGTATTGATGTCAGTTGTGCCAAGGACATACAGTGCTAATGTAGGCCTATAATGTAAAAACAGAACAAAACTTTTATACACTACTGGCCATTAAATTTGCTACACCACGAAGATGACGTGCTACAGACGCGAAATTTAACCGACAGGAAGAAGATCCTGTGACATGCAAATGATTAGCTTCTCAGAGCATTCACACAAGTTTGGCGCCGGTGGTGACACCTACAACGTGCTGACATGAGGAAAGTTTCCAACCGATTCCTCATACACAAACAGCAGTTGACCGGCGTTGCCTGGCGAAACGTTGTTGTGATGCCTCGTGTAAGGAGGAGAAATGCGTACCATCACGTTTCCGACTTTGATAAAGGTCGGATTGTAGCCCATCGCGATTGCGGTTTATCGTATAGTGACATTGCTGCTCGCGTTGGTCGAGATCCAATGACTGTCAGCAGAATATGGAATCGGTGGGTTCAGGAGGGTAGTACGGAACGTCGTGCTGGATCCTAACGGCCTCGTATCACTAGCAGTCGAGATGACAAGCATGTTATCCGCATGATATAACGGATCGTGCAGCCACGTCTCGATCCCTGAGTCAACAGATGGGGACGTTTGCAGGATAACCACCATCTGCACGAACAGTAGACGACACTTGCAGCAGTATGGACTATCAGCTCGGAGACCACGGCTGCGGTTACCCATGACGCTGCATCACAGACAGGAGCGCCTGCGATGGTGTCCTCAACGACGAACCTGGGTGCACGAATGGCAAAACGTCATTTTTTCGGATGAATCCAGGTTCTGTTTACAGCATCGTGATGGTCGCATCCGTGTTTGGCGACATCGCGGTGAACGCACATTGGATGCGTGTATTCGTCATCGCCATATTGGCGTATCACCCGGCGTGATGGTATGGGGTGCCATTGGTTACACGTCTCGGTCACCTCTTGTTCGCATTGACGGCACTTTGAACAGTGGACGTTATATTTCAGATTGTTACGACCCGTGGCTCTACCCTCCATTCGATCCCTGCGAAACCCTACGTTTCAGCAGGATAATGCACGACCGCATGTTGCAGGTCCTGTACGGGCCTTTCTGCATACAGAAAATGTTCGACTGCTGCCCTGGCCAACACATTCTTCAGATCTCTCACCAATTGAAAACGTCTGGTCAATGGTGGCCGAGCAACTGGCTCGTCACAATACGCCAGTCACTACTCTTGATGAACTGTGGTATCGTGTTGAAGCTGCATGGGCAGCTGTACCGGTACACGCCATCCAAGCACAGTTTGACTCAATGTCCAAGCGTATTAAGGCCGTTATTACGGGCAGAGGTGGTTGTTCTGGGTATTGATTTCTCAGGATCTATTCACCCAAATTGCGTGAAAATGTAATCACATGTCAGTGTTAGTGTAATATATTTGTCCAACGAATACCCGTTTATCATCTGCATTTCTTCTTGGTGTAGCAATTTTAATGGCCAGTAGTGTATATTACTCTGGAATTATTTTACCATCACGTGGTATAGAACCAGGCAATGGTTCGGAAATGAACGGACTCGTACGAAACCAATCACGATTACGGAATATGTACGCAACTGTGACAGGAACTAAATAAATAATTAAGAATTATCTTAAACCCACTATGAGTCAAGTGCGAGTGTCTAGTTTAGCGCCGGCCGAAGTGCCCGTGCGGTTAAAGGCGCTGCAGTCTGGAACCGCAAGACCGCTACGGTCGCAGGTTCGAATCTTGCCTCGGGCATGGATGTTTGTGATGTCCTTTGGTTAGTTAGGTTTAACTAGTTCTAAGTTCTAGGGGACTACTGACCTCAGCAGTTGAGTCCCATAGTGCTCAGAGCCATTTGAACCATTTTTTCTAGTTTAGCAATTTTGCCAGTCGAAAATAGTGTAGGTAAAGATGTCGACTTTGGTGACGCAATTGCAAAACTTGCGAGAAACAAGTCAAAAGGAATACATTCTAAACTACATGTTAAAGTCACCTTCCAATAAGATATTTGCTTATTTGTATTGCTTCATTAATATTCTATTAAACTATGTTATTTATAAAAATGCGTTTAACTAATTTGTTTCTATTCACAAAAGCTGTTCACGAAGTAGGTAATATTATACTTTGATTACCTAATAACATGTATCAAAAAAATTACTTCCGCAAAAAAATTATTTGATGGTTGATTACCTAAAAACGTGTATCAAAAAAATTACTTCCGCAAAAAAATTATTTGATGGTGTTGTGGGGTTGGTGGTAGTGGAGGAGGAGTTGACAATTTAAAACTCCACACAGGGTGCCAAGCTACCTAGCTACGCCACTGACGTATTGTTGTCGGTCCAGTGGTCGTATAAGATCTGAGTGGAATGAGTTTGCTATAAACCTGGTGGAAGGGTTCTGTTAACTTAATCTCATACATCTAACTGTGGACGGTGACGCATATAGAATAGAATTCAATATTACCTGACCGCAGGAACATTATGGCGTTCGTCGATTAACTGTTTCTTGGCCGACCATGGCGTCATTGAGCCGTGTGGCGACGTCGACTGTAGGATATCAGCGGTTTTTTGTGTCAATAATTTTTATTAAAATCGAAACTATAGTCATTTTCAGGGACTCATGGAATGGATCATGACTTAAGACTGTTTTTCACAAAGGAGGACAGAAAGAGTGAGAGCTTTTATCCCTTTCTGAAACAGAAGAGCAGGAGAAACAGTTCACAACTTCATATTTACACATTTACAAGGCATTTAATGAGTTACAAATCTTAAGTGGCTGAAAAGTCCTTAACTATGGAATATAAAAATTATAGTCCCACACCTATCCGTTCAGTTGCTAAATTAAGAAGGGGGTTCGCAATATAACACAAGAATGAGGTTAGAGGGATACTATTGTTACAACATTTCGAAAGGAAGAACCGAGTAAATTTGAATTCTGGGAAGGACATTAGGCTTGCGTAAATACACATCTTGTCGCTGACATGGTTTTTCTAGGTTTCCCAGCCGCGCGGTGTAGCCGAGCGGTCTCAGGCGCCTTGTCACGTTTCGCGCGGCTCGCCCCGTCGTAGGTGCGAGTCCTCCCTCGGGCGTGGGTATGTGTGTTGTCCGTAGTGTCAGTTAGTTTAAGTTAGATTAAGTAGTGTGTAAGCTTAGGGACCGATGACCTCAGCAGTTTGGTCCCATAAGACTTTACCACAAATTAAAATTAAATCTAGGTTTTCCCAAATTTCAAATGATGGTTTCATGAAGCAACGGACTTTATTCCTCATTATTGTCCACTTTAAGCTAATATTTTACATCTAATTACCTCGAAGTCGATATGATGTTGAGCTCCGTCATTCATTGGCCCAGAGAGCGGCGATGTAAGAGCCGACAATTCTATGTAGCAATTTAGTTGACTGATAAATGTACCTATTGTTATAAAATAGATTGAGATGGCAACAAATGAGCGTTGTAATGAGCTATTTCAAATTTTAGGTTTCAAAATTAATTCTGGAAAACCGGCAGCAATGACGTTATCCAGTCGTGTTATTCTGTAATTCGCGTCCTTAAGGAAGGAGGAGGAAAGTTAAACGTCAAATAGCCAGCAGATGTTGATGCTATTAGAGATAGTGCTATAGCTCAGATGGAGAAAGAAAATCGTCAATAACTTGGCTGGAGGTACTTTTGTGGTATTCGCCTTCAATGCTTTACAGAACCACAAGAAACCTATACCGGATGGCTAGATGAAGAATTAAACGTCGTTACTAGTGAATATCAACTGCCACTGTGCCATCTCGCTCAGTAACAACGCGGTATATTGACTTATTTTCAATGCTCCCATTGTATTCGTCCAGAGTGCCTTCTGAAGCATCTTGCTTAATTTATGGCAGATGCAGGTCTACGAAGCGTCATCATACATTATTGGAGATCATAACTGTTCCAAATTGCAGGTACCCTCAACAGCAGCCAACTCTGCAAAAACCTTAAATACGAGTAAGATGGCAATGTCCTTGTTTTGGCACATTAACTCTAGCAACACCAAGGCTTTTTCCATAGCGAGCATTACCAAGTGAAGCAGGGGTACTTTATACCCATAATTTAAAAAATTATTTGTTAACTGCTGTAGAATTATATTAACACCATACTTTTTAAAGAGGTACTGATATATTAGTAGGTTCCTGATCCTGGAAATACTGAATACGACATTTATCAGGAAAAGTGACATTTACTATTGAGACTTAAATTTTTGCGTTTATTTTGACTGAAAAATTTAAAACATATATGGAATCTGGTAGAAGGATTCAATGAAAACAATAGGTGTCTTTTTTTTCAAAATTTTAAAATGTAAAGTAACTGCCTACATTACAATATTTTCAAACGGTAGACATAAAGTATCCTCCCCCGCCAGCTTGGTATTGCGAGGGTTAGTAGCGCTGCATATTAAAAAACTACAGCTAATGGAATGATGTTCGTAATACCCTCTTACTCTCCACACTAAAAGGCAAAAGGCTTCTTTCTTGTTTCACTTACTTTTCAAACATGAAGCAAGTAACACATGAATGGTTTTAGAAAGTTTGGTAACTACCTCGTTTGTCTACCACGAAAGTAAGCAGTAATCACATGTGAGCTGAAAACATAGTTGGCGGGCTCCGCTCTAAAAACGTATCAAACACCTATTTGACTTGAAGTCGAGAGGTGTTGAAATGAATATTTCAACTCACGTACCAGTCATAAAATATTAGTTACGTGGTTATCTACTTATTTGTAAAATGGGGCACCAATTTCATTCCATCTCTACAATTTATTCATCATACTGGAACTTAGTGGTATGAAATGTTCTTACTGACATAATATACTGTTTGAGAAAACTGCAACAGCATCAATGGCACAGCCAGGTTACATGAAATTTGCAGGACATTTAAGCCAGGCTATTAGATGTAAACTACAAAACTAAAAGAAGGTACTCTCTGGGGCATTGCATTTGCAACAACAGGAAGAACAGTAGACAGCAAAATTTCGGTATAGTGCATATACGGTACGGTAGGCAGAACACACGATTAAATTTTTAGGTATTTTATGGACGAACAGGGAACGAAATTTAGTAGCCTATATTGGGGTGATACCTATGGCAGTAAAAATGAACTGTACCCGACTGGGTATCTAGCCGAACTGAGTTTCGATGACAGTTGCGGGCACATCATTTCATGCTCTTTCAGCTCTATGCTAGAGTTGATGAATCATCGTGGCTGGTGAGTGATGACGTGCCAAATCTTCATACCGTGCCGGGCTTGGTAACAGTCGAACACCCTCTATATCCACATAGAACATTTTAGATTAGGTTCTTTATCTAGTTTACTGAAAATGTAAATATTTTTTAAGCAACAAAGGAATTGCGGACATAGGCTGCGAGCGGACATTGATTTAAATTAATGCGGAAAGGTGAAAATTTATACCGGACCAGAATTCGAACCACTGTGCCATCCGGACACAGTGGTCATCGAAATGCATGGGATACACTCGCACGCCTCCAATCAGACCTAAATTCTCAACTTATCCACACACTACTAATGTAGTGAGCCTTGTCCATTATCCTTGTTACTTGCGGCATTTCGTCAATTTCCATCAGAGTTCGATCCAGGTGTGCATCTGCACGGAAGAGCTCATTGGCAGTCTCGCCTTGTATAGCTATACAGGTATAATTAAGATGAGGACGACCAGTTGACCACTTCAGTGCAGATGCATACCACACTCGAGCTCTTACAGGAATCGGCGAAATACCGCGAGTAGTGAGGATAATGGCCAAGGGACAGTACATCTGTAATGTGTGCTGTTTTGGGTCTGACGGGAGGCATGCTCGGGTAATCGGTGTAGTTGCGATGAGCACTGTGTCTGAATGGCGCATTGGTCAGCGCATCTGCCTAGTGAGCAGGAGACTCGGGTTTGAATCCCGGTCCGACACAGATTTTCAACTTTCCCCCTTGGTTTAAATCAATGCCTGCTCGCAGCCAATGTCTGTAATTTCTTTGTGTCTTAATTAATGGCGGCTGCTAGATCAAAATAGTGACTGTTATTTTGGATATGTCCGAAAGAACAGACAGCGGATATATATGTAAATCTTTCTGGGCGCTTGAGCTGCGTTTTGTAGTTTAGTAATCGTTGTTGCTACTGCTGTTGAATATTTGGGTCTGACGGGAGGCATGCTCGGGTAATCGGTGTAGTTGCGATGAGCACTGTGTCTGGATGGCGCATTGGTCAGCGCATCTGCCTAGTGAGCAGGAGACTCGGGTTTGAATCCCGGTCCGACACAAATTTTCAACTTTCCCCCTTGGTTTAAATCAATGCCTGCTCGCAGCCAATGTCTGTAATTTCTTTGAGTCTTAATTAATGGCGGCTGCTAGATCAAAATAGTGACTGTTATTTTGGATATGTCCGAAAGAACAGACAGCAGATATATATGTAAATCTTTCTGGGCGCTTGAGCTGCGTTTTGTAGTTTAGTAATCGTTGTTGCTACAACTGCTTCATGATCGCTAGTACCGTATCCAGTATGAAGATTCACAACGGTGTCAGGCCTATTTGTTGCCATTAGATCCTATATTTCCATCATCAGTGAGCATCCGAACTATTTGTTCCATGTAGCTGTCAGAGAAATCGTTTAGTGTTGTTCTACAGGATGTTCTGTCATGCACAGCAATTACAAGGCTGTAATTATCCTAACTGATTGTTGGAAGATTGAAGTCTCGTCCAGTAAGGAACGTATGATTGAGGAATATATGTATTAGTAATTCAAAGGTTTTTCTAATGTTTTCATTTACGTATGACCGAGCGAGGTGGCGCAGTGTTTAGCACACTGGACTCGCATTCGAGAGGACGACGGTTCAAAACCCGCATCCGGCTATCCTGGTTTAAGTTTTCCGTGATTTCCCTAAATCGGTTCAGGCATACGCAGGGATGGTTCCTTTAAAAGGGCACGGCCATCTTCCTTCCCCACCCTTCCCTAATCCGATGGGACCGATTACATCGCTGTTTGGTCCCCTCCCCCAAATCAACAAACCCACCATTCATGTATGGGAGTGAGTCTGGTGGTCGACAAAAGGACCGAAATATAAGTATATGCTCACTCTTGATACCGAGTTTTACACAAACACCGTCGCATGCAGCTTCAGTTTCTAACTGGACGGATTTGAGTTTCTTGTTAACTGTGCCACATACAGAACCTCAATTTTCCATTAGCCTGCGCCGGCCGCTGTGGCCAAGCGGTTCTAGGCGCTTCAATCCGGAATCGCGCTGCTGCTACGGTCGCAGGTTCGAATCCTGACTCGGGCATGGATGTGTGTGATGTCCATAGGTTGGTTAGGTTTAAGTAGTTCTAGGGACTGATGACCTCCGTTAAGTCCCATAGTGCTCAGAGCCATTTGAAACATTAGCCTGCTCTTCTGATGTACACTTAAATTTACCCCAAAATTCTCACTTCTATAAATTTCGAATTTTAGCTAGCTTACTTCACCTAGTAATGTATGAGTTCCATTGTGTATTTAAGACTTCAGACTCTGGGGAGCTGTTGCGAATGCTTCGGCAGTCGATCACTGGATTTTAATCGCGTCATCTGGGGGTGAGTATTTCTTTGGGTACGACCCCAGTATTTTGGGGCTTCTGCAGTTATTATCTGGATTGCACAGAGAGTTGCTTAAGCTAAAGAAAACACTGGATAGAGAGTCGCCTTAAAAAACAAAACAAAAAAAAAACAGAGAGAGAGAGAGAGAGAGGGAACTTGTGTGTGCTCCGCATACAGTCAGCCATCAGGATAGCATCCTGTGATGAATAGTGCACCCACGACCACCCATTTAGAGGGACATTATAGTTCTCAACCCTATAGTAAAAACCCGGTTACAGGATATCTTATGATAGTATCTTCGAAGTCTCTTGCTCAAGTCTTCCGCTTGGTTCAGTACCGGGGTCCCCTGATCAGTTCTGGCGACAATGCTGTTAAGTACTCTCATTAAACATTATGAGACACTGAACGAATATAGTATGGGTAATACGCGCTCCATTGTAAGCATAAACAAGTTTTCACACATCTTAATGTTTATGACATCATATATCGTGAACTATATGTATTACAATGATATAATTTTAGAGAAACATATGCAGATATTGTCTGCAAAGGGTGTCGCGAATAGAGGTACTAGTAAAGAAGTAATGAATTAAAACGTCGTGCCGGATGTTGAAATTTTATTGCGCTCCATTTTTAGCGGAAGCTAGTTTTACACGCGTCTAAATGTGTATGACATCAGATCTCCTGAATTGTGTGTCGTACAATGACATAATTTTTGCAGGTACATTCAGTGTCGTTAGCGAATACGGCCTAAGACCTGTGTTACGAATAGAGTCGCTAATATAAAGGTAATAAATTAAAACTTCATTTCTGATGCTGAAGTTTCACTGCGTGAACATTTAAAATGTAGTAAGCAATAGACTCTTTTTCTTTTATCATTTTGTGTGTGTGTGTGTGTGTGTGTGTGTGTGTGTTCCGCGCGGGATTAGCCGAGCGGTCTAAGGAACTGCAGTCATGGACTGTGCGGCTGGTCCCGGCGGAGGTTCGAGTCCTCCCTCGGGCATGGGTGTGTGTGTTTGTCCTTAGGATAATTTAGGTTAAGTAGTGTGTAAGCTTAGGGACTGATGACCTTAGTAGTTAAGTCCCATAAGATTTCACACACATCTGAACATTTTGTGTGTGTGTGTGTGTGTGTGTGTGTGAGCGAGGGGGAGAGGAATCTCAGCGAGAAAAAGATTCGTAAGGGTTTGAAATTATGTATAAGGTTTGTAGGAAGTTGCTAAGTTCACTTATTTCCGAATATTGGACAAACAGAGCCCTGGTATTTGTGCTCCGTTAGTTACGCTGCCTCAAGACGAACACACGGTTTCTAAATGTAGTACTGGTCTTATAAAATTAAACTTTCAGCACAGTTTATGTACCTCGATGAGTAGATTACGCAGTATTTTAAAATTTTGAATTCGGTTAAGTAATTACGCGAAATATTGAAAATCAAATTTTTGCCGCCCCAGGAAGCCATTACATAGGCAACCTGCCAATAGGTACTGTGTTGCGGGTTCCGGGATAGTCGCTTACAAATGGTTCAAATGGCTCTGAGCACTATGGGACTCAACATCTGTGGTCATAAGTCCCATAGAACTTAGAACTACTTAAACCTAACTAACCTAAGGACATCACACACATCCATGCCCGAGGCAGGATTCGAACCTGCGACCGTAGCGGTCGCGCGGTTCCAGATTGTAGCGCCTAGAACCGCTCGGCCACTCCGGCCGGCACACCCAAACCTCCCGATATCAGACAGCCAGATCGTTACCAAACGGTGTATATCGACAGAGTAGCAACCAAACTCCGATATAATTTGCGTTGTGTGCTATCGTCCAGGAGAACGTGCGTAATCGGTAAGTAATAGGCATCATATGACCTACGGCACACAGGAAAAGCATAGCTGTGAGGTCTCTCGGATAGAGGTCCCGTGGGGAACTTTGTACAGAGTTAGTATGTCGTACCAAGTGTCTCCTGGTGGAGCCCTGGTTTTGCCACTTTTTGTGCTGTAATACTTCTGAAGCTGTTATGTAAGACTACATGTTCTGGACATCTAAATGGAATGTTCGGAGATTATAGCAATGTTCTCTTGGCAGTTCGCTTTCACTTTGTTTGTTTGAAAGTAGAGAAACTTATAGAATAGATTTGTAGTTTCATAGTATAAGCCCAGCCGTAAATGTCACAATTAATAAAATGTTCCCGCTATTATGCCGTTTTAAATGGACTTCACATTTTACCTCAGTTGACGAATGGATTGGTGAGACGGTTTAGCTCTGTGTCAAGCAGCCCTTTTTCGAAGATGTTCCTTGCTCTATCCGCCAACGTTTTTGTGATGCCTCTCTTTTGTTGTGCTTCGTGGTTGGGATCTCTTCGTAGGTAACGGTCTGTGTGCTTGGGTTTTTGGTGAACCGTGTGGCCCAAGTTACCATCTTCTTTCCTGAAAATTAGCATATCAAGGAAATTCAATCTTCCGCCTGCCTCCTCCTCCACGGTAAGCTGAATATTTGGTTTAATCCCGTTGAGATGTTCGTGAAAACGACGTAGTACGTCTCTACCATAAAGAAAGGAAGGAAGATTAGGTTTAACGTCCCGTCGACATCGAGGCCATTAGAGACGGTACTCTAGCATGCCTGCACAAAACAAACGGATCATCCACGTAGCGGAACCATATTGCAGAACTCTATAAATATTGCCTCACAACTACACATTTCAAATGGAACGATGAGGCGATTTTCCTTAATCACTTCAGGAAAACGCTGGTTCCTTTGGAAGAGCACGCCGAATTCCCCCCCCCCCCCCCAATCTTACCTAATCCGAGTTAGTGCTTCATCTCTAACGACCTCGTTGTCGACGGGACGTTAAACATCAATTTCCTCCTTTTGGGACGATGAGTTCTATGAAGGAACGGATAGCGTGGCTACGGGGAGCCCCTTGAGCCCAGTTATTGCTGATTTCTTCATGGAAAAATTCGAAGAGCAGGCACTGGAAATTGCCAACAAGAAACCGAGTATTTGGTTCCGGTACATGGATGATACGTTTGTTTTTTGGAGGCACGGCAGAGAGTACCTAGAACGTTTTCATAAACATCTATACGGGATTAATGCAAAGATTCAGTTTACCAAGGAGAAGGAGGCAGGCGCATGATCGAATTTTCTTGATGTGCTAGTTTGCACGAAAGAAGCTGGTAGCTTGGGCCACACAATTTACCGAAAATCCAAGCACACACACCGTTATCTACACAGGGATTCGAGCCACCACTCACAACAAACGCGAGGCATTATAAAAACATTTACGGTGAGAGCAAGGAAGATCTGCAAACCAGAGCAACATAAGACAGAATTAAAACATCTCACCCATACTTTGATCAAAAATGGTTATTCGTTCGCTGAGGTAAAAAGAGCCTTAAGACCACCGCTCAAAAGTCGTAGCGGCGTGCAAGCGCCTATGAAATCGAAAGCTATCATTACTTTTTTTAAGGACGTTACTGACCGCACGGGAAAAATCTCGAAAAAATGGAACATCGCGGTAATCTACAAACCCACGTGGAAAATACAAGTTCGCCTAAAGCTGGCCAAGCATGCTCGCCAACTGCTGGAAAAAGTAGGAATTTATAGGATTCCGTGTTTTTGGGGAAAGGTGTACGTGGGTACTACAAAACGAACGATCAAAAAACGACTAGAAGAGCACATGGGCAAATACAGAAGGGGGTAGATTGATAGCACATATGTTGCTGAACATGCTTTGCAGCCAGGAGGCCACCACATTCATTTTGATAGGACCCAGGTACTGGTAGCCTCAAGCGGATACCATGAAAGGCTCTACAGGTAGGCCGCAGATATCGTAAAACGTCCCAGGAATTTCAGTAGGAAGGAGGAGGGCGTGAAATTGAATGACATCTGGATTCCGGCGCTGAAGAAGATGTGTACCACCTTTCCACCACATGGTGGTAGCAACAACGGACTACGGCAGTCGACAACGGCCAATTGCACGAGGGTATTCAAAACATGTGGCGTCACGCCACTGCGTGAGAGTATACGGGAGAGGAATCTTGCTGCAGTCAGTGAGCCAGAGTGTGAATCGGACACTCAAAGTTTCTATGATCTCCGTTGAAAATGTCCTCTGCAGATATGGACGAAATGTTGCCTTTAAGTGTGAAATCCACGGGACCACGGCATAATAGCCCGAAACATTTTATTAATTGCCGGCCGGGGTGGCCGAGCGGTTCTAGGCGCTACAGTCTGGAACCGCGCGACCGCTGCGGTCGCAGGTTCGAATCCTGCCTCGGGCATGGATGTGTGTGACGTCATTAGGTTGGTTAGGTTTAAGTAGGTCTAAGTTCTAGGGGACTGATGACCTCAGCAGTTAAGTCCCATAGTGCTCAGAGCCATTTGAACCATTCTTTTAACCATTTTATTAATTGTGGGTGTTAGCACAAAGAAACGGAGGAGAAGAATAAAGAAACAATTGCATCACTGAAAATAATAATAATGATAATAACTGACTGCTAGATGGCAGCACCACAGTACATCTATAAAGTCCGAATAGTCCTTTACACGTCAGGAACATGTTGTCCCATATAACAGTTCCCATATAACAGTCTCACACCTATTACAGTACAAGCACGGGGCCTCCCGGCCAACAATGCCATACGATCATTTCATTTCATTTTTACAGTACAAAAACTGGCATGACCAAGGCTCAATCCCGTGACACATCATTCTATGAATCTACTCTCTACCAACTTCCCCAAGTGTGCTCCGCGCGACAGACGCTTACATTTATGCTTTTTCTCTGCTCCGTATGTCATGTGGTGCTTTTTACTTACCGTTTACGCACGTTCTCCTGGACGACAGCGCATAGCCCACACCATAACGGTGGTTTGGTTGATACTCTACCAGTATACAGTGTTTGGTTTCGAAGCGAGTGTCTGACATCTTGTAGCGTCGCAAGTTGTTCCGAGCGAACGTTTGTTTTAGGATTGCTTGCTGTAGGTAACTTCAGGGGTGACATCTACCGGCCTACCCGTGAGACACACGTGCATCTGTCACTGCCTGCCGTGGGAAAGCTATCCAATGTCTCTTACTGAACGCGTACATTCACCACCTATAAGAATCTAAATAAAGGATAGTAGTTTTTGTGTAGTCGCTTTCAAAATCTGTATGCTGCACTTTGTTATTAATAGAAAGGTGGTGCAAAAATCTCAGATTTCTAGAGGGCATATTTTCGAAGATAGAAAAATTTACTTTAAAGTTAGAAAAACTACACTTAAGAAAGGAAATTCACCTGGGAACATTTATGACTTGTTTTTGGTTCTAGAATGAAATTTTCACTCTACAGCGGAGTGTGCGCTGATATGAAATTTCCTGGCAGATTAAAACTGTGTGCCCGAGCGAGACTCGAACTCGGGACCTTTGCCTTTCGCGGTCAAGCGCTCTACCGCCTGAGCTACCCAAGCACGCCTCACGGCCCGTCCTCAGAGCTTTAATTCCGCAGTACCTCGTCTCCTACCTTCCAAACTTCACAGAAGCTCTCCTGCCCTGTTTTTGGTTGTCAATTGAAATACTCACCTGAAGTATCAGGGTATAGAATTATTTAATTGAAACTTAATCTAAAAATTTCAAATACCTTATAATTTTCGTAGTATAAAATCTAGAATAACTTCAGAAAGAACTACTAAAATCAGTATTTATTTTATTATGTCTTATGTGAGCCTATGAGTAAATGACAGTGTGTGTGTGGGACATTTGTCAAATTTCAGTATTGCATTACATACCATCTTAAATAACGTGCAAGAGTTACACAATGCTATTGTGGGAAAATGATCCTAGTGGATTTATACACTTTGTTGATGACGTACGTCTAGGTGTGATTGCTATTGTAACAGAGCAGCCAGAAAGTCAGCTGGAGTAAAATCCGTATCTAAAGAATATTTCCAGAATTACTGTCTTTTAGTTTTCGTTTATTAAACATTACTATAATATTTGAATGTCGGATTGACGCAAATGCGTCTGTGTAAGGATTGGTGCAGACAAGTTTTGGCCCGAGTATGATCACGAGCGAGTATTCTTATTGGCAGTCAGTACGGTCAACTAATCTGAATTGAGACGGTTCCCACTCGTTACCTGATGGATCTAGGCCTACTGGGAGTGAAGCTGGAAGAAGGAGGTGGCTCGCTAGCTTTGAACGCGGACTGTCATGTTACTAGTGCCAGTAAAAATAATGTCTAAGATGAAGAATTACTTAGTGTTTGAGTTATTGGCGAGACAAGTCGATAGCAGTTGTTGTTGAGGACTGCTTGGCTAAATTTCAGAGGTTTTGACTAAATCTGTTGGACAAATATTCGCATGTGAAATGTTAGCCTTCATATAATCTGCATGGCATGTTTCAGTAATTAAGTACTGAGCATTTTCCGCGAACAGTTTCTTTTTTAGAAATCCACAAGAAGGACCGAATATAATAACTCATATTAGTGGTGAAATTAAAGACTGTGAAAACGTTGTTCAATTTGGATCGGGTTTGGACAGATATCTGGCTGCTGTGTGTGTGAAATATGTGTATGAATCGTGAACTGGAAGGAAATAGCCAATAGTTTAAATGTGGACTGAATAGTACCTTTTCTTTGGTTAGCAAGAACAAAAAAACATTATTTTGTGGAAGTTTCGGACATTATTTTCCAGAAGCGAATCCATTTTCTTACTGCCTGATAAAATTGAATGACACTATTTCTACACAACTTTCTGTCATAACCAGAGTTGCATGGCCTCAGTAAATATAGATATTAGGTGGTGTTTTTTATCAACGCTGCTTTTACATCATCTTGTAAGTTCAAATGGTTCTGAGCACTATGGGACTTAACTGCTGTGGTCATCAGTCCCCTAGAACTTAGAACTACTTAAACCTAACTAACCTAAGGACATCACACACATCTATGTCCGAGGCAGGATTCGAACCTGCGACCGTAGCGGTCGCGTGGTTCCAGACTGTAGGGCCTAGAACCGCTCGGCCACTCCGGCCGGCCCCTGCTGTACGGACATGCAGTACTATCTCGCCATGTCAGAAAGACGAAGAAACGGATAAGTAGTGTTCCACTCAGAGTTTTGTGTGTGTGTGCCAAGAAAATGAATGAAATTAATCAGGCTATAGTAAAGGAGTGACTGGGGGTAGATTTGGAGAATGTAAAAGATGAATATGATTCCATGATTGGTAATTTAGTTTTGATATGTCACAAACAATTGTTAGTAATAGTTTGCCAGGTTCACTGTATGTTAATTGTAGGACTGATAGTGAACAAAACATGATGGGAGACAAAGTTGAAAATAAACCTGTAACTGCAAAATAAATAAAGCATGAACCAATTTCAGTGGCTTGTGAACCAAAAGATAGTGTTTCAGATATGTTTGCGAATAGTCTCAAACATGTGAAATAGATATGTTCGGATATAAAACCTTCATTAAGTTCTGATATTGATACCAAAATTAATAAAGTGAGGTCTAATATCGACATTAAAATGAATAAAGTGGGTAGTGACATAAAAACTTCCTTAAGTTCTGAAATAAATGTGTTAAATACTGAAGTTGATCAGGGGTTTACAAACTTGTCAATAGAAATGGGAACTAGAATGGAAGATTAAATTTCGAATTTGATGGATACTTGGAAAAATGATATGACCTTGTTCAGAAATAATGTGAAATGCAAACTTAATCAGATAAAACGAGAATGTAACCAGGCTGTTGTAACGGTAAAAGATGAATTGACTGTTCTGATTAAGAAAATTGCTGAGGATAGCAAACAATTGGAAGAGAAAGTAAATTCAGAACTAAAGAAAGTTCATGTACAGGTTGAGAATATAGAAAAACACTGTAAGGATAGCCATGTTGCATTAGAAAGTCAAGTTAAAGATGGAAAAGATGTGTGTGCTAAGTTGGGTATTTAAGTGGCTAGTAAAATTACTAACATAGAAACTAATATCCAGCAATTCAGTACCAGTGTGAATGAGCTATTGTGTGAGCATGAGGGTAGACTAACCCAAGTAGAGCAAAATGTTAACAGCCATAGTGGCTGTGTAGTATCTAATGGTGTAGTAGAATCATCTGAAATTGCCCATGTAACACACTGCCAATTTTTAGAGATTGCCTAAATCTTGGAACGATAAACAAAAGATAGGATTCATAACTTCAAATTTTATGGGAGAGGCAAGAATTTGGGGAAACTTGGCCTCAGATAAATATGACCGATTAGTGGGGTTCAAACAGGCTTTTTTCGATGAGTATTGGGGAAAAAGAAAACAAATATAGGTTTTAAATAAATTTTGGTCAGGGGAAAAGTATGATTCAGAGAGAGAGGGCATTAAAAGATTTGTACAGAAATGGGTAACTACTTTGTCATATTTAAATGCAAAAGTAGAAACTGACCAAATAATTATGGG
This sequence comes from Schistocerca piceifrons, assembly GCF_021461385.2. Lineage (NCBI taxonomy): Eukaryota > Metazoa > Arthropoda > Insecta > Orthoptera > Acrididae > Schistocerca > Schistocerca piceifrons. Next base: position 579,587,082 of record NC_060149.1, read on the forward strand.
GATAGAAAAGAAGCGGCCATTGTACTGGAGAAACAAAATAATTTCAGCTCCCAGAGATAATCTTGATAGATTTATTCACCATTTGGAAAGGGTAGAAAGTATTTTAAAGGAAGAAGAAAATGCCAGGAGAGAATATAGGCCTCCTAGCAGACAGAATGATGATACAGTTGAAGCTAATGTAAACAAAATCAGCGTCCAAAGAGCTAATGGATACAGAGGTAGATTTAGAGGACGAGGAGGTACTAGTTGGAATAGGTTCAACAAACGGGTTCAGTATTACGACTGCCGTCAGGTGTCGGCTGATGACGTAACACAGAGGCGGTGGCCGCCCGATGACAGGCATCTTAGACATACTAACAATACCAGTCAGGAAAGCTGTTAGCGGCCGGCGATGAAGCTGGCGCTCGCAGACGAAAACATTACAGGTTAAACCTGCTAGCGTCACCCTTTGTCAGGAAGGCACCTACAAAACAACATATTGGTAATAATAATTTAGCCACTAAGAGAGCAGAGGAGAGTGTCACGGAGAAACTAAAGGTATATCCAGTAAATAACGTAGCATTATATGATACAGACAGTGCAAATAAAGATCATAAGGATCATAATGTTAAGGAACAAGTAAACTTAAGTGAAGATTCAGATCAGGAAATTGGGCTGAATCAGCGCTGCGAAAGAGATGAGTGGCTACCAATGAATTGCGGAATTAATGGGGGAGTAAGGGTCGAGGAAGTTTTGAGTAAATTAATTGAAGTAATTTCTGAAAGTGAGAAGGGAGAATGGGAAGAAGGGGAAGAAGAAAATCGTCTAGAAATTTCTGACAGTACCTTGGAAGGGGTTGCAGAATCAGAGGAAAATTATGGTGGGAAGTTGGAGGAGTATTTTAGGTTGTCAATAGTGGACAGACTTGTGGAAGCTGATACTAATAATAATAAGCAAAAGGAGGACGCAGTATATGTAAGTATGATTTTCACAAGGGAGGTAGGATTCGACAGACGTGAAGTGATGCAGGATTTGTTAGAGGACCCTGAGACTGTAATCAAGAGACAGTATGTAGGACAACCGATTATTGAAGTAATGATGTCTGAATAAAAAGTTCCTTGTCTAATTGGCCGGCAGGAGTGGCCGTGCGGTTCTAGGCGCTACAGTCTGGAACCGCGAGACCGCTGCGGTCGCAGGTTCGAATCCTGCCTCTGGCATGGATGTGTGTGATGTCTTTAGGTTAGTTAGATTTAAGTAGTTCCAAGTTCTAGGGGACTGATGACCTCAGAAGTTGAGTCCCATAGTGCTCAGAGCCATTTTGAACCTTGTTTAATTGATACCGGTTCGGAAGTGTGTGCTGTATCACAGAATTCTGTAAATGCTCTCCCAAAGAATAAACAAATAGTTGTAGTGCCAGTGAGTGGTTTAAACATTATTGTAGCTACTGGGAAGAACAAAGTGACATTCCAATACGATACTGCAGAGCGGCTACATTGATCGAAGGCTGTAATGAATATGCTGTAAGGGAGGAAGTGGATCCTTCTGAACTAGAAAATGTCAGAATCAGGATAAATAAAAAACTAGATGAACTTACTGAATTAAGTGATATACAAAAGGACGATTTAAGACAAGTTTTGAATAAACACTGTGAGGTATTTTCAGATCAGCCTGGATTAGTTCGAAATTACGAATGCTATTTAACGGTGAAAGAAGATGCACATTTTTCAAAAAACCATTTGCCGTTCCGGAAGTGCATAAGGAAGCCGCTCGAGAATTAATACAGAAAATGCTCGATTGGGGGAGAATTGAAAAGTCTGTTAATGTATACAACAACCTATTGGTTGAAGTACCTAAGAAGGACGGCTCAGTTAGGCTGGTTTTAAATGCTAGGGCGTTGAATAAGATTGTTTTACCAGAGAGTGACAGGCAGGAAAACATTGAAGAACTATTACAGAAGTTTAAAGGGGTACATTTTTTACTTCTATGGATGTTACGTGTGGCTACAGGAATCTGCCTCTGGCTAAGGAATCCAGAAAGCATACAGCGTTCCTGTTTGAAGTACGATGTTACCAGTATGAGGTTGTGCCTTTTGGTTTGAATATCAGTGTTTGTGCATTTGTTTTAGGATAGCTTGTTGTATGTAACTTCGAGGGCTGACATCTAGTGGCCTACCTGGGAGACACACGTGCATCTGTCACTGCCTGCCGTGGGATAGCTATTCAATGTCTCTTACTGAACACGTACATTCACCACCTACAAGAATCTAAATAAAGCATAGTAGTTTTGTGTAATCACTTTCAAAATTTGTATACTGCACTTTGTTATTAATAGAAAGGTGGTATGAAAATCTCAGATTTCTAGAGGGCATATTTTCGGAGATAGAAAAATTTACTTTAAAGATAGAAAAACTACACTTAAGAAAGGAAATTCACGTGGGAACAATTATGACTTGTTTTTGGTTGTCAATTGAAATACTCACCGAAGTATCAGGGTATAGAATTATTTAATTGAAACTTAATCAAAAAATTTCAAATACCTTACAATTTTCGTAGTATGAAATCTAGAATAACTTCAGAAAGAACTACTAAAATCAATATTTATTTTATTGTGTCTTATGTGAGCCTATGAGTAAATGACAGTGTGTATGTGGGACATTCGTCAAATTTCAATATTGCATTACATACCGTCTTAAAAAACGTTTAAGAGTTACACAAGCCTGTCATGGGAAAATGATCGTAGGCGATTTACACTCTTTGTTGATGATGTATGTCTAGGTGTGATCGCTACTGTAACAGAGCAGCCAGAAAGTCAGCTGGAGCAAAATCTGTAACTAAAGAATATTTCCAGAATTATTGTCTTTTCCTTTTCGTTTATTAAACATTATTACAATATATATAGTAGATTATATAATTGTAAGACAGAGATTTAGGAACCAGGTTTTAAATTGTAAGACATTTCCAGGGGCAGATGTGGACTCTGACCACAATCAATTGGCTATGGAATGTAGATTAAAACTGAAGAAACTGCAAAAAGGTGGGAATTTAAGGAGATGGGACCTGGATAAACTGACTAAACCAGAGGTTGTACAGAGTTTCATGGAGAGTATAAGGGAGCAATTGACAGGAATGGGGGAAAGAAATACAGTAGAAGAAGAATGGGTAGCTCTGAGGGATGAAGTAGTGAAGGCAGCAGAGGATCAAGTAGGTAAAAAGACGAGGGCTAGTAGAAATTATTGAGTAACAGAAGAAGTATTGAATTTAATTGATGAAAGGAGAAAATATAAAAATGCAGTAGATGAAGCAGGCAAAAAGGAATACAAACGTCTCAAAAATGAGATCGACAGGAAGTGCTAAATGGCTAAGCAGGGATGGCTAGAGGTCAAATGTATGGATGTAGAGGCTTATCACACGAGGGGTAAGATAGATGCTGCCTACAGGAAAATTAAAGAGACCTTTGGAGAAAAGAGAACCACTTATATGAATATCAAGAGCTTAGATGGAAACCCAGTTCTAAGCAAAGAGGGTAAAGCAGAAAGGTGGAAGGAGTATATAGAGGGTCTATGCAAGGGCGATGTACTTGAGGACAATATTATGGAAATGGAAGAGAATGTAGATGAAGATGAAATGGGACATATGATACTGCGTGAAGAATTTGACAGAGCACTGAAAGACCTGAGTCGAAACAAGGCCCTAGGAGTAGACAACATTCCATTAGAACTACTGACAGCCTTGGGAGAGCCAGTCCTGACAAAACTCTACCATCTGGTGAGAAAGATGTATGAAACAGGCGAAATACCCTCAGACGTCAAGAAGAATATAATAATTCCAATCCCAAAGAAAGCAGGTGTTGACAGATGTGAAAATCAACGAACTATCAGCTTAATAAGTCACGGCTACAAAATAATAACGTGAATTCTTTACAGACGAATGGAAAAAGTGGTAGAAGTCGACCTCCGTAATGATCAGTTTAGATTCTGTAGAAATATTGGAACACGTGAGGCAATACTGACCCTACGACTTATCTTAGAAGATAGATTAAGGAAAGGCAAACCTACGTTTCTAGCATTTGTAGACTTAGAGAAAGCTTTTGACAATGTTGACTGGAATACTCTCTTTCAAATTCTGAAGGTGGCAGGGGTAAAATACAGGAAGCGAAAGGCTATTTACAATTTGTACAGAAACCAGATGGCAGTTATAAGAATCGAGGGACATGAAAGGGAAGCAGTGGTTGGGAAGGGAAAGAGACAGGGTTGTAGCCTCTTCCCCATGGTATTCGATCTGAAAAATGAGCAAGCAGTAAAGGAAACAAAAGAAAAATTCGGAGTAGGTGTTAAAATCCATGGAGAAGAAATAAAAACTTTGAGGTTCACCGATGACATTGTAATTATGTCAGAGACAGCAAAGGACCTGGAAGAGCAGCTGAACGGAATGGACAGTGTCTTGAACATCAACATAAGAGAAACGAGGATAAAGGAATGTGGTAGAATTAAATCGGGTGATGCTGAGGGTATTAGATTAGGAAATAAGACGCTTAAAGTAGTAAATGAGTTTTGCTATTTGGGGAGCAAAATAACTGATGATGGTCGAAGTAGAGAGGATATAAAATGTAGACTGGCAATGGCAAGGAAAGCGTATCTGAAGAAGAGAAATTTGTTAACATCGAGTATAGACCAAAGTGTCAGGAAGTCTTTCCTGAAAATATTTGTATGGAGTGTAGCCCTATATGGAAGTGAAACGTCGACGGTAAATAGTTTAGAAAAAAAGAGAATAGAAGCTTTCGAAATATGGTGCTACAAGAGAATGCTGAAGATTAGATGGGTAGATCACATAACTAATGAGGAGGTAATGAACAGAATTGGGGAGATGAGAAATTTGTGGCACAACTTGACTAGAAGAAGGGATCGGTTGGTAGGACATGTTCTGTGGCATCAAGGGGTCACCAATTTAGCACTGGAGGGCAGCGTGTAGGGTAAAAATCGTAGAGGGAGACCAACAGATGAATACACTATGCAGATTCAGAAGGATGTAGGTTGCAGTGGGTACTGGGAGATGAAGAAGCTTGCACAGGATAGAGTAGCATGGAGAGCTGCATCAAACCTGAAGCAGGACTGAAGACCACAGCAGCAGCAACATAATATGTACATGTCAGATTGACGGAAATGCGACTGTGAATAACGATTGGTGCAGGCCAGTTTTGGCGCGAGTATGATCATGAGCGAGTATTCTGATTGACCATCAGTACGGTCAGCCAATCAGAATTGAGACGGTTCCTGCTCTTTACCTGATAGTTATACTGGGAGTGAGGCTGGAAGAAGAGAGTCGATGCTAGTTTTGAATGTGGACGATCATGTTACTAGTGCCAGTAAAAATAATGTGTAAGATGAATAATTACTTAGTGTTTGAGTTATTGGTGAGCTAAGAAGATAGCAGTTGTTGTTGAGGTGTGCTTGGCGAAATTTCAGAGGTTTTCACTAAATCTGTTGGGCAGATATTCGCGTGTAATATATTGGCCTTCATAGAATCCGGGTGGCATGTTTCAGTATTCAACTACTGGGCATTTTTGGAGAGCAGTTTTCTTTCTTAGAAATCCACAAGAAGGACCGAATGTAATAACTCATATTAGTGGTGAAATTAATGACTGTGAAAACGTTGTTTAATCTGGGTCGGGTTTGGACATATTTCTGGCTGCTGTGCGTGTGAAATGTGTGTATTAATCGTGAACTGGAAGGAAATTGCCAATAGTTTAAATGTTGACTGAATAGTTCCTTTTCTTTGGTTATCAAGGACGAAAAAAAACATTATTGTGTGGACATTTCGGACATTAGTTTTTAGAAGCCAATCCATTTTCTTACTGCCCAATAAAATTGGATAACAGTATTTCTACACAACTTTCTTTCATAACTAAAGTTGCATGGCCTCAGTAATTGTTGATATTAGGTGGTGTTTTTTATCAACGCTGCTTTTACATCACCTTGTAAGTATCTTCGTTTCCGAGTGAAGGGACATTGAGCAGATGCCGTTCTGAGGGAGGTGAATTTTAATTTGCAGGCGAGAAATTAAACCCCGAGCTGCCGCAATCTGCAGGTAATACAGATTAAGTTAAGCTGAGCTTAAGCGTTACAACTTAAAATCTGAAGACCCGAATAACTGGTTTGTGTATAACGAGAGAATAAGCTGGAAAAAAAATACAGGTTCCTTGGAGTCATAATTTTTTCGCATGCTTGTGAAGCCATTATAGAGCAAATCGCAGCAGAGTATGAAAAATGTCTTATGTTCAAATACCAAAGTTCAAGTACCACAATTTGCGCTAGTTGTCCCACAATAATTCCAGATACGCCTGAATGATCGCGACGTTAAAAGAAGTTCAGTTTCTCTTAGTTGCTAATGTTACGATCAAAATTACCAAAGTTATGCCTGTATTTACATATCCACATCATCAATAACACAAATCAAAATTAATAATATACACATGCATCGTTCTACTTTTTCAGACAAGGTGTCAAAAGACGATAGTATAAAGTGTCAGCTATCGCCATCGAGATTTCCCTATCACATGTACACTATCTTTCAAAAGTATGTGGACACCTGTTAATGGACGTAAAGAGACCCACAGTGTCTGCCCACGAATCACCTTTATGACGGTTTGAACTCTACTGGGGACACTTTCAGTGAAGTGTATGGATGTCCCTTTCTCAAGAGCTGAAACCAGAGAAGGTAACGACATTGGACGCTGGGGCGTGGAGCGAAGTCGGCGTCCTGACTCACCCCAAAACAGTTCCTTTGAGTTCAGGTCGGGAGTCTGTGTAGGGCAGTCCATTTCATGAATGTTATTGTTCATAAACCGCTGCCTCACAGATGCTGCTCTAAGACAGGGTGCACTGCTATGCGATACAAACAATCATTGACTCCGAACTGTTCACAATGCTGTGAAATACACTCCTGGAAATGGAAAAAAGAACACATTGACACCGGTGTGTCAGACCCACCATACTTGCTCCGGACACTGCGAGAGGGCTGTACAAGCAATGACCACACGCACGGCACAGCGGACACACCAGGAACCGCGGTGTTGGCCGTCGAATGGCGCTAGCTGCGCAGCATTTGTGCACCGCCGCCGTCAGTGTCAGCCAGTTTGCCGTGGCATACGGAGCTCCATCGCAGTCTTTAACACTGGTAGCATGCCGCGACAGCGTGGACGTGAACCGTATGTGCAGTTGACGGACTTTGAGCGAGGGCGTATAGTGGGCATGCGGGAGGCCGGGTGGACGTACCGCCGAATTGCTCAACACTTGGGGCGTGAGGTCTCCACAGTACATCGATGTTGTCGCCAGTGGTCGGCGGAAGGTGCACGTGCCCGTCGACCTGGGACTGGACCGCAGCGACGCACGGATGCACGCCAAGACCGTAGGATCCTACGCAGTGCCGTAGGGGACCGCACCGCCACTTCCCAGCAAATTAGGGACACTGTTGCTCCTGGGGTATCGGCGAGGACCATTCGCAACCGTCTCCATGAAGCTGGGCTACGGTCCCGCACACCGTTAGGCCGTCTTCCGCTGACGCCCCAACATCGTGCAGCCCGCCTCCAGTGGTGTCGCGACAGGCGTGAATGGAGGGACGAATGGAGACGAGTCGTCTTCAGCAATGAGAGTCGCTTCTGCCTTGGTGCCAATGATGGTCGTATGCGTGTTTGGCGCCGTGCAGGTGAGCGCCACAATCAGGACTGCATACGACCGAGGCACACAGGGCCAACACCCGGCCTCATGGTGTGGGGAGCGATCTCCTACACTGGCCGTACACCACTGGTGATCGTCGAGGGGACACTGAATAGTGCACGGTACATCCAAACCGTCATCGAACCCATCGTTCTACCATTCCTAGACCGGCAAGGGAACTTGCTGTTCCAACAGGACAATGCACGTCCGCATGTATCCCGTGCCACCCAACGTGCTCTAGAAGGTGTAAGTCAACTACCCTGGCCAGCAAGATCTCCGGATCTGTCCCCCATTGAGCATGTTTGGGACTGGATGAAGCGTCGTCTCACGCGGTCTGCACGTCCAGCACGAACGCTGGTCCAACTGAGGCGCCAGGTGGAAATGGCATGGCAAGCCGTTCCACAGGACTACATCCAGCATCTCTACGATCGTCTCCATGGGAGAATAGCAGCCTGCATTGCTGCGAAAGGTGGATATACACTGTACTAGTGCCGACATTGTGCATGCTCTGTTGCCTGTGTCTATGTGCCTGTGGTTCTGTCAGTGTGATCATGTGATGTATCTGACCCCAGGAATGTGTCAATAAAGTTTCCCCTTCCTGGGACAATGAATTCACGGTGTTCTTATTTCAATTTCCAGGAGTGTACTTCATATCCATCCACCTTTAGCATTTACTCAAGCGCATCCAGGGCACCACACCCTAACCGCAAAAAAGCCCTTATACCGTAAGACAGCCTCCTCCATACTTAATTTTTAGTCCGCCTCTTGTGACATCTAGTGGTCAATTCCGAATTAATAGGGGTGTTCGGACACATTTGATGAGATTGCGTATATAGTTGAAGATAAAACGGAATTCAATTAACGGCAATTATGCAGCTGTGCCACAACGCCGAATCATGACACGAATACGTATCATGAAATAAATTACGATGCCGAATTTTTTAATCCTTACGTACTAACGTATCAATGTTAGATTTATTACTGGTTTGGATGGATGATTTATTAATTTGGCCACGAATAAAGGCTCTTGTTATTCAAATTTAGTGCAACATATATAAATTATAAGAGCACCATTAGAAAGAGTTCGTAAGGGCGCACCAAATTAGACCTCCATTTCAATTCCTAGCTAATTATATTTCTGTACATTAAAATTGTAAAACTACGAAGGCAACACGATACAAATATCAAAGTGGCTTGAAAAGTACCATAGTCGCGGATATGCAAATGACTATTATTTTAGCACAAACGGACAAAGTATGTAGGAGTAAAGTCATCTATATTCTGTACATAGGGAAAAATTAAACTCGTGTTTTCTCATTCAGAAATCGTATTTGGATGTTGGTTGGTTGTGAGGCGAGCGTATTTTGCCTCGTGTAAGATGGTAGAACGTCTACTAGCATGTGTTGGAATTCGAAAGTAGCAGGGTCGTAGCTGCCGAGAGTGCGGCTTATCGTTCATAGATATTGCTGCTCACTTTATTCGTGGTGACACGACTGACCTGTAAATATTAAACCCATGGGTTCAGGAGGGCCATACTCATAGCCATGCAATATCTCGACAGAAATGTTGCTTGCTCGCATGTGCAGGAGTGTGCAGCCACGCACTTCTTCCAGTCAGGAAATGGAGTGGTTTGCAGGAAGAAAAGTATCGACGCGGGCAGTGTGACGAGATCTGGAACACCATGGCTATCAGCACGGCGACCATTGCTGTGGTTTTCCTTGACGCTGTAGTATGAAGAGGCGCACCGACACTGGTGTGCCGAGTGTCAACAGTAGACACAGCATTGGATCCCGGTGCTGTGTACGCTATAACAATGGACGTATCCATGTGTAGGAACTAACATTTCTGGGCTGCATTTGTTAAATTTACACATGCGTGATGGTGTGGGATGCCATTAGTAACACGGCTGGATCATACCTCGTTCACACAACCGGTAGTCTGATCCACAGTCGTTACTTTTCTGACCTGTTAAGGCCAGTGATGTGCCGTACCTTCGAGGTCTACGTGGCTGTATCCTACAACAAAATAATGCAAGAACGCATGTTGCTCGTGCTGTCCTGACCTACCCCCAAACAGAGAACAGCCGTTACGTACTCCAGATTTGTCACCCACTGAAAACGTCTGTTATGGATTGCCAAGACAACGGCACCACACCACTCGCCACACACATTTATTGGTGATTTCTGGGGGATGCCCAGTAGGGCTAGTGCAGTTGTTGAAGCCAGGTGTGTCATTTCACCGCAGTCAATTTTGTACCCTGTGCACCCTAATTACCTATAAATTTAATCATCTTTTCTTCCTAATGTATTGTACACGCAAGATAAATAAAATTTCGTTATTTGCTATCCTTCCTGGTGTTTTAATGACCGCCAGTCTGTCTGCTGTTATAGAAAGCCCACGTTGGAAGAATACGGCAAATTCCAACAGAAATGTTTTTGTGGATAAGTGCTTCATTAACAGGCAAGTGAACGGAAGAAGAGACCGTTGGGCTGAAGAATAAACCACCTGCTTCAAATATTTCCAGGTTTTACGCTGACCATAGCTGTGGGGAGGAGCCACTGATGCCAGAAATGACTAGGTGCGGGATACTTTGATCACGCTGACCGCAGGTTAGCAGTTCATCGAAACCCGTTCCGTTCAAGCAGATATCGGAGGTATTCTCGCGTGGCGCATGTTAACGTTGGGTGAAATGGGCCCGTGACATGACTGTCGTTGTCTGCCATAGAGCCTTCTGTCTGACCATTTGATTCAGTTAGCTTTCCTACACCAGCATGCACGCACCGTGTACCTTCAGTTGGAATAAACATCCTCTCCATGGCTCCCAGTAAAGTCAGAATACCTTGAGGCACACTTCAAAGACTGAAATGTGTACCCCCTTCCAAGCCAAGTTCACCTGCACTCAAACCTATTGGGAACGAGGAAGAGGCAGCTCTAACTGATCACGATGAGCTGTAGGCGGAGGTTGCGCGCTCCTGCATTAGGATTGCTCCCCTAAGGCTTTCATGGTCGCGTGGAGTAATGTCGCGATACATCCTTGCCGTCAAGAAGGGAAACGTGTCACCTACACCCTTGTAGATAGGTATTTCTAATTCATTTCCTCGTTAGTTTATTTGAGTCAACTCTAACTACAATACAACTATAAAATCGTGAAAGAATTTCTGTAACAAGAATTACTTAAAAATTACAGAGATACGTTTTTATCAGCCGTCAGATACAAAATTTTATCACATTGTCTGCTATATAGGACACAGCTCCAACAGGGAAACAAGATAGGAGCCCTTAGAGAATAGAACAATGGATAGACAGGGCGATGGTATTTCACCACCATTGTTCAACATACTATTAGATATAGTTGTCGGAAAACTGGAAAAAGAATTGACGATACTGGGGTTTTATAAACCAGTCAGGCTAGGAAAAAAACCAAAGGACGAGATATTGCCTGCCTGGCACTTAACAAGTAATATCGCTATACCAACAGATAGCACAGAAACTGTAATGGAGCATATCGAGGTCCTGAAAGAGAAGGCTGAAAAGGTCGGGCTAAAGGTCTCCTTCAAGAAAACATCATATTAACTAAACAAACACCGTTTTTTTTGCCTTGTTTCACAATTTTATTATTAATGTCACTGCACTACCTAGGTTCGGGTTATAAGCCCATTTTCAGGTACTTTACTGATCTGTAAACAAACAGTGTTTGTTTAGATTATTTACTGTGTTTCACCTAGAACCCACAGTTGATTCAATTAAAACAGTATATATACGTCAAATCAGAAAGATGCACAAAGAAGGTCACGACAAAATATGGTGAGATAAAGTGTGTTCACCATTTCAAGTATCTTGGGAGACGATACAGGAAAATTGGAAAGAGAAAAAATCTCACGAACGGATAAATTAAAATACGACTAGAGCATTGTGGAAGACTGGAAATATCTACAATAAATCGTGCCTGTCACGGAATGTAAAAGTGAGACATTACAGTACGGTCGACTGACATTTTTTGGACATATTAACAAAATTCCGGACACCCGAAAAACTAAACAGATCTTGGAGCACAAAGAAATCATTAACAACTTGAAGTGGATCATCGAAATCAGAAAAGACCTGAATGATGCTGGCATAACATACTCAGATATACAAGACACACAAACTTTCGGTCACAAAGTACTCAAATGAAAAGTAATCCAAGAGATGGAGATATTCAAGATAGGAACAACTTCTTGGAATGAAAGGAACGAAATGCATGGTGAGAAGATAAAAGAAGCGTGGCACCAAAGGAAATTCCACGTCAGGTAGATGCTTCGCATATTCCTCAGCCTATACGCGTATAATAATAATAATTAATAATAACAGCAACTTCAAAACTCCGCTATGCCGGTCCCAAGCCCGGAGCCTCATTTGTAAGAGATGAGGAAGGAGGGGAGGGGGAGTAACAGCTTCGTAAAAATACCTGGGTCCATTTGGCTTCGGATGGTAGCACCCAGTAAGAGCACCTGCCTAGGGTTACTAGGTGAAATCCCGTCAACGGTCACAAAGGTGGAAGAGGACTCTCAGTTCCCAATGGTTGAGAGAGTGGAAGAACCTAGTAGAGTAAACCACGGAAAACAATAATTTCTGACTAACAATCCGATCTTACTTTGGAATTTATATTCTCCGTCTATACAAAAGAATTTCATATGCAGAATGGAAATGTCGCCAAATGAGAGCACTACCCCTGTTGGTAACTAAGCTCTTGGACGACCACGAAATTCAGATCTTGGCTGTACAAGAGACCAGATTCCTAGATGAGCACATCATGGGCACACAACACTACAGAGTATTCCTAGGAAAGCCAGCATTAAAGATAATGATTTAAGACCCTCTCATGGAGACTGCCTTTTACGTAAACGAAACCATAGTGAACAATGTCATAAACTTCTCATCAAAATCTGAGAGATTATCTATACTGACAATCAAGTGCAAAAACAAGAAATATACTCTCATAAACTGCCATACTCTAATTAACGAAGACAACAAGAAGAACCCACAGAAATTAGATGCCTTCTGGGACCTACTGGAAACAGAAATTTCCAGGATACCTGTCAACCATACAAAAATCCTTCTTGGAGACTTGAACGCACCGTTGGGAGAAAAAGAAAATATAGAGATGTAGTAGGAGAATATCCAGCACACAGGAGAACAAATCAGAGCGGAGAAAGGCTCATTGGACTTGCAAAACTTTCCACGCGAGATGAATGGAAAAGACACTGATCCACCCACTCCATAACAAAGGTGACAAACAGTATGTAAACAACTACTGAGGCGTGTCACTACTCCTAGTCACCTACAAAATTCGCTCAAAAATACTGATGAATGGAACTGAAGGAATCCTAGAAAAACAACTTAGAGTATACCATTGTGGGTTCCGCAAAGGCCGCTCCTATGCCGAAAAAATTTTTAATTTGAACCCAATAATCCGACACAGAACGCTAAATGGCAAAAATATACTGGTTTCTTTCACTGACTTAAAAAAAGCCTTTGACTCGATGGATAGAGAAACTCTACATAGAATCATCAGAGAATTTGGTGTCAAAAACAAGCTGGCAAACATTATCAGAGAAACCTTAACAGCCACAACTTCCAAAGTGAAATTTCTGGGAGCATTGCCCCAACCATTTGAAATCAAGACAGGTATTCGACAGGGCGATGGATTATCTTCAATACCATTTAACTGTGGCCTGGAGAAGATTGTGAGAATTTGGAATTCCGAACTCGAAAATCAAGGGATTAGTCCAATCTGTCTAGGAAGATAATCGGGAAGAATCGATGATGATTTTGCAATACTTTCAGAGAACTTAGAAGAAGCGGCCATACAGATCAACCTACTAGAAAGGATCGTTGGCAAGACAGGACTTAGGATCTGGAAAGAGATGACCAAATTCACGACAATTGACAAACATGGACTACAATTCCTTGAATCAGAGATTGGACGGATTGAGCAGGGTAAAAAAATTAAAATACCTCGGTGAAACCATGCAAGAGAGCGGACTGGAGAAAGCTACGGTGGGGGACCGGATCTCAAAAATGGAGAGAGCTTACCAATTAACTAAAAACATTTACAAAAAAAAGTGCATCTCTTGAAATGCCAAAATAAAGTACTACAGTGCTGTGGTAAAAACAGAGTGCTTGTATGCCACCGAATGCCTCTCAGTGAATTATACTACTGGCCATTAAAATTGCTACACCACGAAAATGAAGTGCTACAGACGCGAAATTTAACCGCCAGGAAGAAGATGCTGTGATATGCAAATGATTAGCTTTTCAGAGCATTCACACAAGGTTGGCGCCGGTGGCGACACCTAGAACGTGCTGACATGAGGAAAGTTTCCAACCGATTTCTCATACACAAACAGCAGTTGACCGGCGTTGCTTGGTGAAATGTTGTTGTGATGCCTCGTGTAAGGAGGAGAAATGCGTACCATCACGTTTCCGACTTTGATAAAAGTCGAATTGTAGCCTATCGCGATTGCAGTTTATCGTATCGCGACATTGCTACTCGCGTTGGTCGAGATCCAAAGATCCAATGACAGTTAGCAGAATATGGAATCGGTGGGTTCAGGAGGGTAATACGGAACGCCGTGCTGGATCCCAACGGCCTCGTATCACTAGCAGTCGAGATGACAGGCATCTCATCCGCATGGCTGTAACGGATCGTGCAGCCACGTCTCGATCCCTGAGTCAAGAAATGGGGACGTTTGCAAGACAACAACCATTTGCATCAACAGTTCGACGACTTTTGCAGTAGCATGGACTATCAGGTCGAAGATCGTTCCTGCGGTTACCCCTGACCTGCATCACAGACAGGAGCGCCTGCGATGGTGCACTCGACGACGAACCTGGGTGCACGAATGGCAAAACGTCATTTTTTCGGATGAATCCGGGTTCTGTTTACAGCATCACGATGTTCGCATCCGTGTTTGCCGACATCGCGGTGAACGCAGATTGGAAATGTGTATTCGTCATCGCCATACTGGCGTATGACCCGGCGTCATGGTATGGGGTGCCATTGGTTACACGTCTCGGTCACCTCTTGTTCGCATTGACGGCACTTTGAACAGTGGACGTTACATTTCATATGTGTTACGACCCGTGGCTCTACCCTTCATTCGATCCCTGCGAAACCCTACGTTTCAGCAGGATAATGCACGACCGCATGTTGCAGGTACTGTACGGGCATTTCTGGATACAGAAAATGTTCGACTGCATCCCTGGCCAGCACATTCGCCAGATTTCTCACCAATTGAAAACGTCTGGTCAATGGTGGCCGAGCAACTGGCTCGTCACTATAAGCCAGTCACTACTCTTGATGAACTGTGGTATCGTGTTGAAGCTGCATGGGCAGCTGTACCTGTACAAGCCATCCAAGCTCTGTTTGACTCAATGCCCAGGCGTATCACGGCCGTTATTACGGCCAGAGGTGGTTGTTCTTGTTACAGATTTCTCAGGATCTATGCACCCAAATTGGGTGAAAATGTAATCACATGTCAGTTCTAGTATAATATATTTGTCCAATGAATACCCGTTTATCATCTGCATTTCTTCTTCATGTAGCAATTTTAATGGCCAGTAGTGTACAAGTTGGAAAAGCTGGAAATACTAGAAAGAAGAATATTACGGAAAATCATGCGTCCAACTCAAGTTGAAGCTGGCTAGAAACTTCAGAGCAACAATGAAATCTACAAAAAGGTGCAGAAAATGTCGGAGACCATGAAAATGAGGAGGTTATCATTTACATGACACCTATACAGAATGAACAAAACCAGACTAACCAAAAGGATATTCGACTACCTGTGGAAAAAAAAGACAATAACTACATGGATTAAGGAAGCTCGTAAAGACCTGGAAAGGTTCAACACACAGGAAGTTCAGATGTCAAATAGGGATACATTTCGGACCATGATTCAAAATTTGGAAAGATTTCAAGTCGAAAGAACTAAGAAGAATGGAAGATTGGTTCAAATGGCTCTGAGCACTATGGGACTTAACTGCTGTGGTCATCAGTCCCCTAGAACGTAGAACTACTTAAACCTAACTAACCTAAGGACATCACACATATCCATGCCCGTGGCAGGATTCGAACCTGCGACCGTAGCGGTCACGCGGTTCCAGACTGTAGCGCCTAGAACCGCACGGCCACTCCGGCCGGCCAAGAATGGAAGAGCGTGGACGGATGAACAGAAGCAGTAGCACAGCGTCCATATGGAGGAGTACTGGAAAAAGAAGAACCTTCAGACAAAGAAGAAATCAAATTATAGCGTGATCCTAAGTGGTTAATTCGCAAATAAAAAAATTGTAACTTCAAACAATGGAAAATCCAGGAGGGTATGTAACAATATTATGAAAAGGATAGTTGCTGCTCACCATAAAGCAGAGATGCTGCGTCGCAGATAGGCACAACAAAAATTACTCTGTAATAATAGCTCTGAAATTTCTCGTAAGGGGTATTAAAATAAATAAACAAACGTATTATTAATACATTAATGTATTATACACTGACGGAGAAAAACACAACACCAAAAAATAGTTAATGTATAGTATTGACATTTCAGGTATACATTTGTATAAATAACATATTTAAGTGTAACAGGTGTAACCACCAGAATGTCGAATGCAAGCATGCAGATGTACATGCCCTGTGTTGTACAGGTGCCGGATGCAAGTTTTCGGGATGGAGTACCATGCTGGTTGCACTTGATCGATAAATACAGAGACGGTTAACGCCGGTTGTGGATGGCGCTGGAGTTTTCCGATGATGTCTCATATGTGCTCGACTGGTGACAGATTTGGTGAACGCGCAAACCAAGTCAACATATGGACATCTGTAGAGCACTTTGGGTTACAACAGCGGTATGTGGGCGAGCATTATTCTGTTGGAGGACATCCCTCTGAATGTTGTTCATGAATGGAAGCACAACAGGTCGATTCACCAGAGTGACGTACAATATTGCAGTGCGACCCCAGACCATAGCTCCAGGTGTAGGTCCAGTGTGCCTAGCACACAGACAGGTTGCTTATAGGCCCTCAACTGGCTTCCTTCTAACCAACACACGGTCATCACTGGCACTTATTCAGTACGAGCTATCATCAGAAAACACAACACACCTCCACGCTGCCCTCCAATGAACTCTCGCTTGACACCACTGAAGTGGCAAACGATGGTGGTTTGGGGTCGGTGGAATGCACGCTACAGGGCGTCTGGCTGGGAGCTGTTCTTGAAGCACACCTGTACAGAATGGACAAAACCAGACTAACCAAAAGGATATTCGACTACCTGTGGAAAAAGAAGACAATAACGATATGGGTTAAGCAAGCTCGTAAAGATCTGGAAAGGTTCAACATTCAGGAAGTTCAGGTGTTAAATAGGAATACATTTCGGACCATGATACAAAATTTGGAAGGATTTCAAGTCGAAAGAACTAAGAAGAATGGAAGAGCGTGGACGGATGAACAGAAGCAATAGCACAGCGTCCATATGAAGGAGTACTGAAGAAAGAGGAAATTTCAGACAAAGAAGCAATGAAATTATAGCGTGATCCTATGTGGTCAATTCAAAAATAAAAAAAAACAGTTCGTTGTGTCACTGTGATGCCATCTGCTGCTGTAATTGCTCCTACAGATGAAGTACGATGCGCCAGAGTCATACGCCAAACACGATGGTCTTCCCTCGCGGAGCCCGGTCTTCTGGCGACTGTACATTCTCGTTAATCACGCACGCAAATCTTTCTGCAGTATCGCAAAAGGAACATCCAGCTTCTCGTAGCCCTATTATACGACCTCGTTCAAACTGATTGAGGTGTTGATAATGGCGTCTTTGTCGCCATGAGGACATTCTTGTCTAACATCAACTCACCACGTCCAATATCAAAAGTAACAAACGCTCACAACCGTTACGGCGCATATTTAAAGCAAGCCTGATTTGCATCCTCATATTGGCGCTACTTGCTGCACTCTTATGCGACTGGTGCGAAATATGAATAGACATCATCTTTCAGATGTAGAAATACGCCTAGCAACGTTCGTTTATGTCGCACAGCTCCTTTTTGGTGTTGCAATTTTTTTACCGTCAGTGCATATAGCACTAATAATGAATTTATCATTAACGTTCGAATGAAGCATAAAACATTATTTGCATTGAAGCTGTCATCTACTTCAACAAGAGAATAGTAGGCCTCATTTCCACTGAACGCGAAATCAAAAAATGGTTCAAATGGCTCTGAGCACTATGGGACTTAACTTCGAAGGTCATCAGTCCCCTAGAACTGAGAACTACTTAAACCTATCTAACCTAAGGACATCACACACACCCATGCCCGAGGCAGGATTCGAACCTGCGACCGTAGTGGTCGCGCGGTTCCAGACTGTAGCGCCTAGAACCGCTCCGCCACCCCGGCCGGCAACGCGAAATCCATTGTTAGAGAAGCATTTACAGTCTTCTCAGAATACAATAAGCTGAAGTGCGTACCTAGTGCATCTAACTGACTACATTCCAATATACACTGATAGAAAAAAATTGCAACACCAAGAAGAAATTGTGCGACATAAACGAAAGCTGATAGGCGTGTTTCTACATCTGAAAGATGATGTTTATTCAAATTTTATGCTAATCGCATAAGGTTGTAAATAAAGTTAGCTTTAAATACACGCTGTAACAGTCGTGAGCTTTAATTACCTTTTAGATTGGACGCCATTATGAACACCTCACTGAACTTGAACGAGGTCGTTTAATCGGGCTACAAGGAGCTGGATATTCCTTCCACGATACTGGAGAAAGACTTGGCAGGAATATAGCCCACCGTACCCTATTACCGACAGCGCTGGCCACAAGAATGTACGGTCGCAAGAACACCGGACTCTGGACGGCTACTTGGCACTACCTGAGCGGAAAAACATTGTGTTCTGCGTATGACTCTGGCACATCGCACTGTATCTGCAGCAGCAATTTGAGGGGCAGTTGGCACCACAGTGACACAACGAATTGTTATTTCAAGGACTGCTCCGAGCCAGACGCCCTGTAGGGTGCATTCGACTGACCCCAATTCAATTCCACTTGAGACTTCAGAGGTGTCAAGCAAGAGCTCATTGGAGGGTCTGTTGTGTTTTCTGATGAAACCTGGTTCTGCCTCGGTGACAGTGATGGCTGTGTGTTGGTTAAGAGAAGGCCAGTTGAGGGCCAGCCACCAATCTGTCTGTGTGCTAGACACCCTGGACGTACACCTGGAGCTATGGTCTGGAGCGCGATTTCGTATGACAGCAGCAGCACTCTCATGGTTATCCCACACACTCTGACTACAAATTTGTACGTCAGACTGGTGATTCGACCTGCTGAGCTGCCGTGTATGTCCAGGAGGTGTTTTCCAACAGGATATCGCTCGCCTACATACCGATTTTGTCACCCAACATGCTCTACAGAGTATCAACAGGTTGCCTTGACCTACTGGATCACCAGATCTGTTTCCAATCGAGCACATATGGGACATCATTGAACGACAACTACAGTGTCATACACTAACAGCCCTAACCGTCCCCGCCGGCCGGTATGGCCGAGCGGTTCTAGGTGCTTCAGTCTGGAACCGCGCGACCGCTACGGTCGCAGGTTCGAATCCTGCCTCGGGCATGGATGTGTGTGATGTCCTTAGGTTAGTTAGGTTTAAGTAGTTCTAAGTTCTAGGGGATTGATGACCTCAGCAGTTAAGTCCCATAGTGCTCAGAGCCATTTGAACCTAACCGTCCCTGTGTTGATCGACCAAATGCAACAGCCATGGAGCTCCATCCCACAAACTGACAACCGACACCTTTCAAAGCAATGCATGGGCCTTTGCATGCTTGCATTCAACATTCTGGCAGTTATACTGGTTATTAATGTACTAGAATATCACATTTATAATTTCTATCCTGCGCTTTCATTAACCTAATAGATAGACTGATTCACCAGCAAGTTTGTGTGTGTAATTTATTACCACTATGCCACACAAGTCGCCCAGCCGTCGATACCATCACATACTGCTTCACTGTGACTCAGCTACTAAATGCACACAAACGCCGTCAGAAGCTCTCTATCCACGCGGCTGTCGCTGGCACACTAACTAGTGAATAGTCCCAAGCGTCAATAAACGATCTTGATGAAATTGCTAGATGTATAGAGCGGGCAAAATAATGCAATACGGATTTATTTCTTTGTGTTCAATTTCGCGTTTAAGGGATAAAAGACACTCCAAAAAAGTAATTTGGCATATTAGGTTTAGAGGGAATATCTTCGAAAAGAAGATAAAAGAAAGTTAATAAGTAATTAACGTTCTTGAAAACTGTGTAATCAACTTTTGTAACGAATTGACATTTTGCAAAATATTCCACCGCCGTTAATTAATTTTGAAAAATGAAAAGTTTTGTTACAACATAAATTAAATAAACTTTCAAGCTATATGAATCCCTGTGTAATGAAGCCAGTTTCTGAAATATCATTTTTGGAAAATGAGCTGTACATAGTTTTTCAGTCTTCAACATGCCTGATTAAAATATCTAAATATATTATTATTCTAATTATTTATTTCACTTATAATTGTTTTATTTTTTAGATTTTACTTTCATGTTCGTTTTGATTATTTGGTTTTTTAGTCTACCGTTTCACATAACTGTGTTTCGTTAATTGAAAATAATAAGTAATTCATCATAATGATACAAAATCATTAAAATAGTGATAATCTGTAAAGGAATTCTTAAAACACAACGATTTTTTGCACATCATGCTCATAAAATAAATGAAATTTTTTCACAGGATATACACTACTGAGAACAGAATGTAAAATAAAACTCAGCAGGATTTCAGATTGTGTGCTAGTGATCGCAACTTTATTATATTGCTTCTCAAAATAGAGACTGACACGTAATCTTTCAACATAGCTAGATCTGAAGGTCTTTTCACAACGTTTTCAACTTCGAAAGCCGTCGAACCGTCGAGCCCTTTGAGATCACCGGATGAACTAGTTTCTTGTCCTCTGGTGCGACGCGCGAAACGGTTTTTTCACACTGGCCACCCACCCTTTCATATTACAAAAGGAACAAATGGAGGATTTGGAGCTCGAATTCAAGAATCTCTTTTGGAAGCCCCAAATGTCCTTGTGACGGGATCGAAATCAGGTAAACAAACGTCTGACCATGTCAAAAGGTATTTGAAAGATATTATCTTTCCCAGTGAGAGAGAAACATCTTTATTATTGTTAGATTCTGGGGGTGGTCAGTGTGAAAGAACCGTTTGGAGCATCGTACCCAATGGCAAAGAATTTTTCTTCAAGGGCTCGACGAAGGTACAGCCGTGGGAAATATATGACTTTCGATGTTCGAAGAAGTTTGTGAGAAGATTTGCAGATCTAGTTATGTTGAACGATTATGATGTCAGTTTCCGCTTGAGAAACCATATAATCACGCTGCAGTCGCCAATACATAATCGATTCTCTTCGCCAAGGCTTATGAATGCACTGAAATATGCCTGATACAAATCAGGGTATTTGGAGGATCACCCACGACAGTTTGAAATCCTGCTGAATTTTGTTTTATATTGTGTACTCATTCGTGCACATCACGTGAAGAAATTTCATTCATTTTATGAGCATGAAGTACAAAAAAATCTTATGTTTTAAGCATTTCTTTACAGATGATCACTATTCTAATGGTTTGTATCACAATAACGAGTTATTTATTACTTCCAATTAACAAAACACAGCTATGTGAAACAGTAAATTAAAAAACAAAAAACAAAGAAAACATGAACGTCAAATGTATAATAACTGTTTAAGAAATAAAACAAGAATGCGTAAGATAAATAATTAGAGTAATAGCGAATATTTAGATATTTTAATTACGTATGTTGAAAATACTCCGACAGCATATTGCGTATAGCTTATTTTCCAAAACTGGTATTTCAAAAACCAGCTTTCTTACACATGGATGTTTGTGGCTTGAAAGCTTCTTCAATTTACATTGCAAAAAAAGTTATGATTTTTCAAAATTAATTAATGGCGGTGGATTATTTTAGAAAATTTCTATTTATTACGTACCGTAAGTTGATTATACAGTTTTCAACAACATTAATTGTGTACCAACTTTTATATGAAAAACATTTTTGTACGAGTATGTACCATCGTTGCGAAGATATTCCCTCTAAAGCTAACATCCCAGATTACCTTTCGGGGAGTGTTCATCTACATGTGCATGGATACTCTGCAAATCACATTTAAGTGCCTGGCAGAGGGTTCATCGGACCACCTTCACAATTCTCTATTATTCCAATCTTGTATAGCACGCGGAAAGACCGAACACCTATATCTTTCCGTACGGGCTCTGATTTCCCTTATTTTATCATGGTGGTAGTTTTTCCCTATGTAGGTCGGCGTCAATAAGGTATTTTCGCACTCGGAAGAGAAAGTTGGTGACTGGAATTTCGTGAGAAGATTCCTCCGCAACGAAAAACGCCCTTGTTTTAATGGTATCCCTCCCCTGTTTCGCGATAATACAAACGTCCTGCCCTTCTTTGAACTTTTTCGATGTACTCCGTCACTCCTGTCTGGTAAGGATCCCACAGCGCGCAGCAGTATTCTAAAAGAGGACGGACCCCTTAAATGTGAAACTGGTCACAAAATTAAAAAAAAATTCTTTCTGCATTATTTTGCCCCTTCTACACATCCGCCAATTTCATGAAGTTAGTTTATTTACATTTTGGAATGTTCCCTTATTAGTGTTACCTGTTCGAAGCCTGGACGTTTCGAAAGTCATATTTGAAAGCCACTCTCTTGCCAGATGCGTGGACTGATCTCCGCTTTACGAGGTAGTGACGCCTTTTCACTGCACGAAAGTTAATCAACTGTAAGTTTCACTTACTCATTATTTTCGTGTGATGGCATCCGCTTCCGTTTATTTATCTTTGGTCGATCACAGCGACCAACATTAGGTTTACATTCTGTGGCCTCTAGACGATAGTACCGGAAACCAAAACACAGACGAAGATGTATTCTTCAAATTTGACACTTCTGTCACCATCAGCTGCCTCTGTTTTCTAGTTATATGTCGCGGTGAGTTCCTATTTTTCACTCTCATCACCATGCTTCCATTGTAAGGTGATCTTTGCTTTCACGTTAAAAGGAGGTTCAAATGGGTCTGAGTACTATGGGACTCAACTGCTGAGGTCATTAGTCCCCTAGAACTTAGAACTAGTTAAACCTAACTAACCTAAGGACATCACACACATCCATGCCCGAGGCAGGATTCGAACCTGCGACCGTAGCGGTCTCGCGGTTCCAGACTGCAGCGCCAGAACCGCGCGGCCACTTCGGCCGGCTGTTAAAAGGAGGAAGAATAGGTCTAATATCATGTCCATGATGAGGAACTAGGTCTTGGTGGCGAGGAACACGGAAGAAATTTAGCCCTACCCTTTCAAAGAAATTTTGGGAAATCACGAGTAATTGAAATCTGGATGATCAAACGGGGATTTGAACCTTCATCCTCGCCCATGGGAGTCCAGTATTTTACCACTCCGCCACCTCACTCGACTTTTCTGTGATGTTGAATCCAATCTGATGAATCAAACATCGGTAATTTAACCATTTAATCTTAGAGGTACCTGCTATGTAACACTCCAAATACTATAAAATTGGAAATTTGTGATAATTCTTACGCGACCAAACTGCTGAGGTCATCGGTCCCTAGGCTTACACACTACTTAATCTAACTTAAAATAACTTACGCTAAGCACAACATTCACACCCATGCCCGAGGGAGGACTCGAACCTCCGATGGGGGCAGCCGCGCGAACCTTAGTAAGGCGCCCCAGACCGCACGGCTACCCCGCGCGGCCCCGAATACTATATTTCCTGTTTATTTTATTCGGCGGGATTTACAGTCTTCTGATTTTTTTATAGATTAGATTTCAACTTCGACTGCTATCATTATTAATTATAAATATCTCCACTGCCATTTCATGCTTTAGACATTTTTCAAAAATTGAAAACTGGGTTCTCCTACTGAATGGCACAATATCTTAAAAAAACTCCAGAATTTTCCAGCTTGCTCTACAAGACATGGCTTACGAAATGCTTCAAAAAGATAGATCTTGCAGTGAACCTTAGCATAAGAAGGCCATGAAGAGTAATTGTGATAGCGTAGATCGTCAGTGTTACAAAACTGAGGTACAAAATTTATTGTATTCACTAGGAACTAGGTGTTGGCAGCCCCAGTGAGACGAAGATACACCAGCGTGTGAATAATCGGGACTGAGATTTTAGAGTCAATTCAGATATGGGTCTAACATGCGCCCCAGTTAATTGATAAAGAAGAATATAACAGAGAATGAAGTTATTAATAATTATGCGTGATGAACATTATACAACATCTACGAGTCTGTAAGTGGCATGTCAGATGCCACTAAAGAAAATCAACAACTGCAGCTGAATGAAGCAAGAGAAGCTACTTCTGTTACAATTGTTATGTATTACTATTATTATTATTAATTGTATTCTTATCAGCAGTGGTAGTGGTACTGGTTGCATCAGGCATCAGTAGTTGTAACATAAACCATGCTAAGCAAAAAATATGTAGTTCTAGAATTTTGGAACACCAGAGAAATAGAGACACAATATTTCTCTCATTATTGCTGAATTCTGAGATGCGGAGAAATTAAAATAGTCAAAAATATTGAAAAAAAAGAGGAAAATTAGTAATGACGAAAATTACAGTTTAGATTTCGGTCTAATAGCAAAGGGAACGTATTTGACGCATGCTAGAGGAATTGGTAGCATGATGTTAACTTTCTCACCTCCCACATTTTAGGAAGGTTGCCTGCGAGCGGTGCAGCCCAGGTACCACTCGGCAGCAACAGCGACAGCAGTACACTAGCGTAGGCGAAGCGCTTGCCCCCCATGGTTTTTCCAGCGACTGGCAGCGACGGCGTCTTGTCCAGCACTGGAGTGCGCCGCAACTGCCACCAGAGGGCAGGCAGCACTCCCCTCTTTTTACCAGTCTGCTTCCTCTACTCCCTGCGACGTCCCGCTCTGGAGCTGCGCGGTTAGCGCGGCGGATTGGTAAGCGGAGGCGCCCGGGTTCGATTCCCGACAGCATCTGAGATATTCTCCGCTCGCGGACTGTGCGTTGTATTGTCCTTACATCCGTATCTTCGTAATTGACATTACCATTGAGATGGGTGAATGGGCAGACTCGAAATTCAATAATAATGTAAAGTACTCCCTATTTCCAAAATGGCCTCGTCCCTAAAAAACCACGTGCATCATAAGCCAGTTCGTTTGTGCTGCACAGTGTCTTTTTCACCTTTTACTAAACCAAATTAAGTGTTAGCCTCCAAGCTTTGCTGTCGCGGTACTACACCGGCTTCGTTAGCAGCTGAGTCAAAATGGGTCAAATGGCTCTGAGCACTATGGGACTTAACTGCTGTGGTCATCAGTCCCCTAGAACTTAGAACTACTTAAACCTAACTAACCTAAGGACATCACACACATCCATGCCCGAGGCAGGATTCGAACCTGCGACCGTAGCGGTCACGCGGTTCCAGACTGAAGCGCCTTTAACCGCACGGCCACACCGGCCGGCCGTTAGCAGCTGACAAACGACATTTGTCCCAGTATGTGGAAATGTATAGACCACGTCAACTGTACCAAAGCAGGATCCATCAAGAGCAAGGTCATCGAACGTCAGACGTTAAAGTTTAAGCCTCCCTTAGGGCAGCCACAATTAGATACTCCAGCGTGATTGTCATCAGTCTCACACTCAGATAACTAACTTAAAGATGACACGACTTCAGTTGCGAGAAAGGAGCTCAATTTCATGCCCTCACCAAGACCTGTTCGTGAATTAAACAAGCGAGATTAAACAGGTTCTTGGACTAATTCAAGCTGAAGCAGCTGAAGAAGTACGTCGAGAAATCTGTTGTACTCTTACGGTACAAAATCAAGGAACCTTTGTTCCAGTTGTTGACAAAGTCAACCCGGTTACAGTTCCAGCACTTGAGGATCATGTCCAGATAATTCGGTGTCTTTAGAGAATAATGCCTAAAAAAATTTCGACACTAATCCCAAAAAGAAAGTGGAAGATAATACCTGCCCTGAGGCCTACCTTACAAAATATTAAGAAGTACGGCCTGGATAAGCGGTTCAGGTAAGGCTTTATTATCTTTTGTTTTCGGTCTACGGGCCCCAACCTACCTACTACCTAAGAGTCTAATTGTTGTTCTACTCCTTATAAAGGTAAATGCGAACTTCAGATCCGTAATTATATGGATGTCATGCAACGCCTTAAAAAACTATGGCTGAAATATGGCGACATCCTTTTTAGCTTCGATTTCGTTTCTTTTGTTACCAGAGTTCCTTTAAAACAATCCTTAGAATTCATCGACCAGAAAGTCGACATGGAGATTATCAACTTCTTCAGGCACGGTGTAACATCAGCATACTTCCTTTTCGATCAGACGCACTACGAGCAGACTAACTAAGGCCAGTCACAAATCCCTGCATAGGCCAATATTTGCATCGATACTTCAAGGAGAAAACCTTAGAAGCAACTCGTTACGCTGACGCCTCGTTCGTTACATGGCATGTTGCATGAATTACTATCACACTTAAATTTAGTACATCTTGTAATATTATCATTATCGATATCCTTATTAAAGATCGATATTAGCACCTCACTTCACTTGCGTACACGTTCAGACTGTCCGAAAATTCTATGCAGACTGCGCGCGATTTCGAGACGTGGGATTGGGTTAGTCGGTGGCAAGTGGTCAATGGTAACGGTCGATTTGCGACACACAAGCACAGACACAAGTTTTACATATATATATATATTTTTCAGCATTTAACTTTATATATATATATATATATATATATATATATATATATATATATATATATTCTTCAATATTTAACTTAATTAATATTTAAAATAATTGATATTGAATATCGAAAAGGAAGTATTCTGATGTTACAATATATTCCCAAGCATCAGAAACAAGCTCAAACTGCATAACATCGCCCCTACCCGAAGTATGGTGCACCTATTACGGGGTGACTTTGAGAACTACATGAGCAGCGGAGCTTTCCTCTCCACATTCACAGATTTGTGTGTTACTACGTCCCACTCGATGCAAATGTTTGGGATATGGAGAGCGACCGCGTAATAGGTGCACCATACCTCGAGTAGTGGCGATGTCGCGCAGTTTGAGCTTCTTTCTGATGCTTGCGAATATATTGTAAACCAGCATAGCAATGCTTCTATTGTCCCAGTCAGGCTGTCATTCGACCAACTTCCAGACTAGTAAATGTCTTTATCCGTAATATGGGATCCTCTGATCTGGTACACACGATCATACTGTCCACACCCCTGTAACGTAACACGTTATCCATCGGACATATCCTGAGAGTCATCAGTAATCCCTCGACAGGTGTAGTGCGAAAGGCACCGGTGAGCCTCAGAAGTACGCTCCGCTTAATTCGTCGCAGCTTTGTTTTGTATCTGCCTATTCGAAAGTGATGTGGCCAAATGCTGACATGGAAGCCCACAATGGCGTTGAAGATAGCTTCATCATGTGACCGTACCACACGCAACTGTAATTTATAGACAGCAGTGCCAGCATATGCAGTCTTAAGCATAATTTTAGCCGCTTTCTGAGTAACAGATTTCACATGTTCTAGAAAGTCTCTTTTTTCATCTAGAAGAATGCCTAAATATCTATAAACAGTTCAGCGTTTTACAGGGATTCAGTCAAATCTCACAGAAGAATTTCAGGCAAGAGAAAGTCTTCCCTTCTGACGTATGTATGTTGTTTCATGAACAGCTATATTCAGTTTGTTGTCCTTGTACCAATGCTGCATTTGAGAAAGACGTCATCTGTCTCTTCCTCAAGTCTGACCCTGGAGTCCACAGACACAACTACTAGGATATCATCCGCGTGTGCAACCCCTTCAATAGTAGCTGTCCCGTCTAACACATGTAATATGGAGCCACGAGGACAGCCCTTGTTAACCTTTTTGATTACCTTGCTCTGTTCCGCAATGCACTGAACGCTACGTCCCCCACAATAATCTACAAAACTCTTATTTGGACATTTGGAGACACCGAGATCTTGGAGGCGTGGAGAGATCGCAGGCCACCAAAGATTATCAAATACGCGTCCTATGTAAATCACGTGCGTGATTGCATACTTCGCTGTCGAATTTACTACAATATTAAGAGCTCTGCCAACCGCATCATCACTTCCCTTTTCTGAGACAATATTGACACTGGTTTAGACCCGACAGCTCCCTGTGCGCCGGCAACAAGTCACAGAGCAAACGCTTCAGGGCTTTGGCCAAGACGTTTGATAAGATATAAGTCTCTAGTCTTCGGTTATGCCGGGTCATTATCTTTTCCCTTTTTGATCACTACTGCCCTAGGTGTTTCCATATCGCCGTAATCCTACTTATTCACAACGCCATCTGTACCACTGCGTGGTAAACGCCATCCGGACCAAGTGCCTTTCCAGTTCTGAACTTGTAAAATTGCGATATCAACTTCTTCTTCAGCGAAAGCTATCATCTGATTGTCGCATTCGTTATCTAGTTCAGTTCTAAGTTGTGCTGTATTTCAATATCCGTATTAGTGTTATCATCAGGAAGTAGGGCTGTCAGCAGATATTCTGCTGACTCTCTCCTCTAACCGTTATTCAGCACCGAACGAGGTGGCGCAGTGGTTAGACACTGGACTCGCATTCGGGAGGACGACGGTTCAATCCCGCGTCCGGCCATCCTGATTTAGGTTTTCCGTGATTTCCCTAAGTCACTCCAGGCAAATGCCGGGATGGTTTCTTTCAAAGGGCACGGCCAACTTCATTCCCCGTCCTTCCCTAATCCGATGAGACCGATGACCTCGCTGTCTGGTCTCCTTCCCCAAAGAACCCAACCCGTTATTCAGCCATCCTCTTTACGAATTGTGGACATAACAGTGGATCCCTTAACCTGTTCAGTCAATAACTTATATGGTCTTCCCCACATGTCAAATGGCAGTTTCCTTCGTAGAAACTGCTCCAATGTATTCTTTTAGTTTCCTAAAGCAATGATTAAGAGCACATTTTAACTGCCCTGTGTTCATGGAACCTCGCAGTGCGCTCTGATTGCCCTAAAACACGTTGATAAGCTCTTTTTCTTGATCTTACCCTTCGCCTCAACGTGGAAATTTCTGGATCCAAGAGATTGTAGCCTGACGTTTTACGATTTTCTTAGGGATGTAAATATCCTGAGCTCTTTGCAAGAGTTCAGTTAGTAGCTACGCACCCAAGTCTACAATGTACCGGATGCTATTCCATTGGAAATGCTGCAATGTAGGCTCCTAATCCGGCCCAATCAGTTTTGTTTTCCTGATATCTAACCCAATCAAGCTTTTCTCCACTTGTGTCCCTCTCTTAGTGCCACTTTCCACTTCGATATTATTATGGGCACTGGATGTTAGGTACTTGAGCACTTGTCAACTACAAATCTTAGCTGCTGTCATGCAGTTTGCTAAAGTGACATCTCGCATGTACCCGGGCTGATCTTCTAGATTTAAAACAATGATGTCCAGTTCCTGCGTTGCGTCCTCAGATATCTCACCTTGTTCGTCGATTCTGCCCTCCGTGCCAGAGAAAGGATTTTGCATTCGCATCTGTTGCCGCAAAGAGACACGTACTTCGTCCATGTGGAGCTACCGCTCAGAGTTTATCTACATGAGATACCATGGGATGAGAATACTGCAGTTATGTGCTTTTATCTTCTTGCCTGCGCGTCCTCCACTTCTAATGTGACCATGTGCTTGTCGCACAGCTGTGCAATCCTAGTCACAGTGAATTTTCTACTTGTAATCACAATGGATGACATTGCCTCATCGTGGCCAGTAACTGCTAACATCTATGCGGATAAATGTGTGAGCCTACTGTTTCTACAATACGATTTGTGCAAACAGATTATATCAACACTCAACTCGTCAATTATCGTGTTTTAATCATAGCCAGCTTACTTCGCACGGCGTTTATCTGTAGTATCTTTATCCTTTTTTGTGTTTCGAGTGAAAAGAAAGCATTCCGGAGAGGTGAGGGCTGCGTCAAAGGAAACACGTCCACATGCTTCTACAAAATCCACGTACAAATGCTACTTGTCGAATGGTTCATTTCTTCTCGTGAACTATTGCCCAAGGATATCGCATAATGGTTTAAACTTTGTTGACAAATTATTTGCTCTCAAAAGAACCCTGTCTAACGCCCCGGGTGTAGGATACGTAATACATTTCCCATTGGGATGCTCAACTCTGATAATATTTTTGTATAGATAAATCTAATGAATCTTCGGTGTGACCGAAACACTAAGCACACAGCCACACTAATTTCACCGCATCAGTCTCCACATTGCTAACGTATTCTCTATAATCACGTTGGGGGTCAGAATTTTGAAACCCTTTTGCAATTTACTTGTCACATTTGTTAAAGGAACGCACACCTCTATCTAAGTTGTTCTCAGACTTTGATATCTCAAGACGCTTAAGGGGAGAAACCACACAAAAATTTAACTTTTCTTCTACTTTTCCGATTTCAACAGAATTTTAAACTCCTGTCTATCACGTAAAGCTTTGAAGTACAGATGTTCATTGGGTTTTGGATTTTGTGTATTTGTTATGATTTGAATGGTATTTTTGAAAACCAACTTTTGGTACTAAGACCTCCATTCTCACAATCCATATTTCGTACTTATATTCACAAGAAATTGTTCAACAAAGAGCTCTACGCATTTATTTTATGAGGAATGTTGTTAATTTACTTTCAGTATTGTTTCTAAATCTCAAACTTAAATTTTATTTAATTATCGGTGTATAAAAGTGATAATAAAATAGAAAAACTAAATTTTGCTTAATAATGGTGCATAGAAGTATGCAAATACCTTAAGTCAATGTCCTGTAAAAGTTTCATTGTGGCAGATTTGGTCTGGACAGTGATTCTCGACGGATTCGCATCTGGAGGGAACACGCAACACGATTTCGGGACCCAAACATTGTGGAAAGAGACCGATATCGAGCAGGATCCTTAATGGTGCGGCCAGGGATTATGTTCACCACTCGAACCACTCTTCATGCAGTTGTACGAGTGAATCGGCAAGGCTTAACTGCTGTCAAGTATCGTGACTAGATCTTGGGACCTCATGCGCGGATGTTGCGAAGTGCTGTGGATCCAGACTTCGTATTGATGGACGATAGTGCTCGACCTCATAGAGCACAGGTGGTCGATGTTTTCTTCGAAACGGAAGATATTGCACACATGGCGTAGCCTGCACGCTCTTTCGATTTGAATCCCAAAGAGCATGTCTGGGATGTAATATGGAGACGGGCTGCATCACGTCAGCATCCACCAACCACTCTCCAAGACTCGTGAGCAGCGGTGCAGGAGGAAGGAACGTTATTGCCTCAACAAGAGATTGGTGACATCACTCACAGCATGCCCCGTCATTGCCTTTATTGGTGCCAGAGGTGGTCACACCTCATACTGAGCACATTAACCAGGTGTTGGAATGTGTGTGCAAATCCGTTAAGTTGGAAAAAAACAAAGAAGATTTCTGTCTACCGTTATGCATATAGCAGTTGTTTACGTTCTGTATTCTTTACATTGTTTCTACTCTACTATCACCTGATTATACTGTTTTGTGGCAAAATCAACGCAACCTTGTAAAATTTCCGTTTGTTGCTTTAATTTTGGACACCGCTTCAACCTCTAGCAGCGTGCGGGAAAAACTAACGTTTGCAAGCTCTGAATTCCCTTATTTTATTACAATGATACTTTCTCCCGATGTAGGTGGGCGCCAACAAAATATTTTCACATTCGGAGGAGAAAGTTGGTGATTGAAATTTCGGGAAAAGATCCTGTCGCAACGAAAAACGTCTTTCTTTTAATACTTGCCGCCCAAGCTCGCCTATCATATCCGTGACAATCTCTCCCCTATTTCGCGATAATGTAAAACGAGCTGCCTTTCTTTGGACGTTTTCTATGTCTTTCGTCAGTCCTGTCTGACGAAGTTCCCACATAGCGCAGCTATACTCTAGAAGAGGACGGACAAGCGTAGTGCAGGCAGCGTCTTTATGAGGCCTCTTGCATCTTCTTAGTGTTCTGCCAATAAATTGCAGTCTTTAGTGAACCTTCCCCACAACATTTGCTATGTGATCGTTCAACTTTAAGTTATTCGTAACTGTAATCATTGTGTATTTAGTTGAATACACTGTCTCAAAATTTGAGTGATTTATCGTGCTACAGAAATGTAGTCAATTCCTTTTAGTACTCGAGTGGATTATTTCGCATTTCTCATTATTTAGATTCAGTTGACATTTTTCGCACCATAGAGATACCTTGCCTAAATCATTTTACGATTGATTTCGATCGTTTGATAACTTTACAAGACGCTAATTGACAGCATCATCCGTAAACATTCTAAGAGGGATGCTCAGATTGTCTCCTAAATCCTTTACCAGTGCATAGATTAGGAACAGCAGAGTGTCTATAGTACTTCATTGGGGAACGTCAGATTTCACTTTTGTTTGACTCGACACTATGAAAAGTGTGCATGGTGTAATTGATTCATGACATAAAAGCGAAATTTCTATCCACACGTGTGGATAGAACTTTTTCTTTTCGGTCAATGTTGCCCTTTTACCGGGCTTTTTTTCTTATCCATACGCCTGCGTTACTTTGATCCACTGCATCTAATAACAGTGAGAGAGTGTATCCGGCCACATGTCGAACTGCTCCTCGCCTTGCGTTCACATTTTCATACATATGGTAAGCGGTATCCTCATTTCCAGACATAGAATGGTTTTGATGGTCATTTTTAGCTACATCTGCCAAACTCTGAAATATTTTCATGTCACCATAATAAGTGAAGAACATAAAATACTGGTACTGTCGTTCTAATGTTAACCTACTGTAAGACTGTAACGTCCCCATACACCAATCAGCCCAACTAATTGACCGTGTAGTCACGTACCTTAGGATCTCAAAAGCAAGGCTATCATTCAGGTTACTGCCGCATCTAAATGGGAAAACGTATATGTAATGCACAGAATGGCAATAACTCACTCATTTAAAAAAGGTTATAGGCCGTGATAAAAGCAATGTAGGAAACTAGTAGCCTACATGTAAACGAACTGATATTGTCACCAATTTCTAATTCTTATGAATACGTATGTTCCGAGAAAAAAACATGGTGGAACATTATTCACTGAATAACCTTAGTATAATTATTAAAGAAGGGTGTTAATACAATAAAACGTACTGTGATTGTCATAACTTTACAATGACCATGAACACGTCAACTTAAGCACACTGTCACTTACCTTCACAAATTTATTTTTAGTTAAATGAATCACAGCGTGAAAATACAACTTTCAAAGCGCTGAAACACATTATGAAGTGTTACCTGATGAAACAACACTGAAATGCTGCGCACTAAGCGCAATATAGCGGCAAAAGCAGATTTCTTTCAATATTTAACGTGTTTAATGCCAGCATTCAAATGAAACTAAATAAATACTTTCAGCTAAAATAATGCTAGGCTGAAGGCATGTTGCTAGTCAAACTGTTTATTAGTTAATTTAGATTTCCTATTGAATTTTTCCAAGGAGCAATATTTCTATTAAATTTTGTTGCACATTTATGACAGTCATGGAAATAACAATCTTGGCATTAGAAACCTGTCCCAGGTAATAATGATCTCAGCCAATAATGTAGACTACTACATACACTCAACAGTGATATAAAACACTATAGGAAAGTTACTGTTTACAGAAGAGCCACGTGATTCACAGTTTCAAGTAGTGATCACTCTCAGCTTAATTCTTACAGCCTTAAGGTTCTGGCATCTGCGATCACCATAATCTTGTGAAGAAGTTGGACGGCGACCTCAGTAGTCCAGAACTGATCCATATCCGAAGTTTGAGACAACTCATCAATTTCGCGCAGAGGCATAAACTGCCATCAATGATTTCTTCTCTGGTCATTGTAACCCATGAGTGTCACGTTTGCGAGGAACTTACATGTTGTTAAATTTCACCTTCCAAATGAATGCGAGCACAGTACACCTTTCATGAAGGGAGACGATAGTTTCACCTCGGTGACACTTCTCTGTGACGTCACTACAACCTGAACATGCCCCAGTTCAGAGCATCATGGATGTCTATCGATTTTCGAGGTCGTATCGAGTGTGAGTGCGGTGAGCCTCCCATAGCACAAAGCTCACATCTGGTAAACGCAATATCGTAACTTAATGATTCTTAAAACAATGGGACTGGGTGATGTTTTTCAGTACCTAATTACTTCCAAGCTTGAAAAAGTGGCTAACCAGGATATGTTCATTTCAGAAATTCTGTCTGCAAATGTGCGATCATTGTGTGTGCCTCTTTAGCAGTAATACATGAAAACATACTTATAGGTGGCAGAGGTAAAATACAGGGAGCGAAAGGCTATTTACAATTTGTACAGAAACCAGATGGCCGTTATAAGAGTCGAGGGTGTGAGGTAACCGGCGAGTTGTGGCGCCCTGAAAATATTCCAAGTTCGGAGTTGGCGTGGCTGCACGATCTGCTCGGCGGGCGCGGGCCGTTCGGCAGGACGACCCCGTGGTGCCGGACGTAGGCCGAAGCAAGAGGGGGCAGCCCGAACGCGTGGCTGGGAATTCCATGGTGACACTGTGTCGATGAAAGAGACTTGTATGCCGAGAGTGCCAAAGATGGCGGACTCTGTGAAGCCATCATGGCAGACATTTCACAGTTCGTATAGAAATTAATAGTAGCCAGATGAATCACGATACCTCAAAAGAAATAAGTACATTACTATTATTTGCACGACGATTCGGATAGTGTAATGAGGTTTCCAATATCTTTATTAGTTTAAAGTTTAGTATCTGACAGTAAATTACACAAGTAACACCCAGCAACGAATTTCCAGAATCTAAACGATTCATCCGATTTTGTACAGCGACATGTTTTTAGAAAGCTATAAGCGTAAACCAAAATTGGTATAAATTACAGAAATGTAACTTTAATAGTACATGAGTTTTTGGAGGTCAAAGTGGCAGATTACTATAGATCGTATCAGGCCATAAGTACTCCACAGTTACACAAAAAAAGGTATCAGCGTGCGTTGGCTTGGAGACATGACGGGAGCGCTATCACCAATATCAGTGCTCGTTACTAAGGGAGGCGACTACCGAAGTGAATGGAGGGGGAGTCCTGAACAGGGCAGCGTGAGAGTTCTGGAGTATGGGAGAGGACACGGGGAGTGCGGTGGCAAGTACTGCACAGGACACGGGAGGTGCTGTACACGAGATAGTCCTGGAGAGTACGGCGCGACGGAGGCAGACTCGTGGGAAAGACTTGGAGTGGAGCAGTTTGCGCATGGTCGCAGGAGATAGAAACGTTTCGTAGTGCCGACTTGTGTACTTGTGAGATTTCCGTGGTTTCTGCAGTGAAGACGTAGTTCGCGTTTGGAAGTGAATATCTCGAGAGCTACGTTGTTTGTTCATAACTAATTACATGAAGTAGGAATCTATTGTTTCTTTTTTATTCAACTTGTATTTTATTTAACTGCTGGACCATTGACACCAATATGTGTTGCAGAAATATACCGCATCCTCAAAAGTACTTCTACTGTCATACTCATCATTTAAAGTCGTAAAGAAAGTACCTACAGATTTTATTTAATTGCAGTATTTCATTTATAAATCTATGTGTTACATTCATAATTTGCAATTGCCGAGTGATAGGAACCTTCGACCATTCGATTAATGAGTAAATTTATATTGTATACTGTGAGAATTTCAGGGAGAGCATTAGGGAACGATTGACAAGAATGGGGGAAAGGAATTCAGTAGAAGAAGAATGGGTAGCTTTGGGAGATGAAATAGTGAAGGCAGCAGAAGATCAAGTAGGTTAAAGGACGAGGACTAATAGAAATCCTTGGGTAACAGAAGAGATACTGAATTTTATTGATGAAAGGAGAAAATACAAAAATGCCGTAAACGAAGCAGGCAAAACGGAATACAAAAGTCTCAAAAATGAGATCGATAGGAAGTGCAAAATGGCTAAGCAGGGATGGATAGAGGACAAATGTAAGGATGTAGAGGCGAATATCACTAGCAGTATGATAGATACTGCCTACAGGAAAATTAAAGAGACCTTTGGAAAAAAAACAACCACTTGCATGAATATCAAGAGCTCAGATGGGAACGCAGATCCAAGCAAAGAAGGGAAAGCAGAAAGGTGGAAGGAGTACATAGAGGGTCTATACAAGGGCGTCGTTCTTGAGGACAATATTATGGAAATGGAAGAGGATGTAGATGAAGATCAAATGGGAGATATTATACTGTGCGAAGAGTTTGACAGAGCACTGAAAGACCTAAGTCGAAACAAGGCCTCGAGAGTAGACAACATTCCACTAGACCTACTGATAGCCTTGGGAGAGCCAGCCCTGACAAAACTCTACCATCTGGTGAGCAAGATGTATGAAACAGGCGAAATACCATCAGACTTCAAGAAGAATATAATACTTCCAATCCCAAAGAAAGCAGGTGTTGACAGATGTGAAAATTACCGAACTATCAGTTTAATAAGCCACGGCTACAAAATAATAACGTGAATTCTTTACAGACGAATGGAAAAAGTGGTAGAAGCCGACCTCCGTAATGATCAGTTTAGATTCTGTAGAAATATTGGAACACGTGAGGCAATACTGACCCTACGACTTATCTTAGAAGATAGATTAAGGAAAGGCAAACCTACGTTTCTAGCATTTGTAGACTTAGAGAAAGCTTTTGACAATGTTGACTGGAATACTCTCTTTCAAATTCTGAAGGTGGCAGGGGTAAAATACAGGGAGCGAAAGGCTATTTACAATTTGTACAGAAACCAGATGGCAGTTATAAGAATCGAGGGACATGAAAGGGAAGCAGTGGTTGGGAAGGGAAAGAGACAGGGTTGTAGCCTCTTCCCCATGGTATTCGATCTGAAAAATAGGCAAGCAGTAAAGGAAACAAAAGAAAAATTCGGAGTAGGTATTAAAATCCGTGGAGAAGAAATAAAAAGTTTGAGGTTCGCCGATGACATTGTAATTATGTCAGAGACAGCAAAGGACCTGGAAGAGCAGCTGAACGGAATGGACAGTGTCTTGAACATCAACATAAGAGAAACGAGGATAAAGGAATGTGGTAGAATTAAATCGGGTGATGCTGAGGGTATTAGATTAGGAAATAAGACGCTTAAAGTAGTAAATGAGTTTTGCTATTTGGGGAGCAAAATAACTGATGATGGTCGAAGTAGAGAGGATATAAAATGTAGACTGGCAATGGCAAGGAAAGCGTATCTGAAGAAGAGAAATTTGTTAACATCGAGTATAGACCAAAGTGTCAGGAAGTCTTTCCTGAAAATATTTGTATGGAGTGTAGCCCTGTATGGAAGTGAAACGTCGACGGTAAATAGTTTAGAAAAAAAGAGAATAGAAGCTTTCGAAATGGGGTGCTACAGAAGAATGCTGAAGATTAGATGGGTAGATTACATAACTAATGAGGAGGTATTGAACAGAATTGGGGAGAAGAGAAATTTGTGGCACAACTTGACTAGAAGAAGGGGTCGCTTGTTAGGACATATTCTGAGGCATCATGGGATCACCAGTTTAGTATTGTAGGGCAGCGCGGAGGGTAAAAATCGTAGAACGAGACCAAGAGATGAATAGACTAAACAGATTCAGAGAGATGTAGCTGTCAGTAGGTACCGGGAGATGAAGAAGCGTGGACAGGATAGAGTACCATAGAGAGCTGTATCAAACCAGTCTCTGGACTGAAGACCACAACAACAACAACTGTAGACGCAGCAGTATTTTCCCTGTAATGTGGCAACTACATATCCCAACCCCTAGACAATGAAACCAGCCAAAACTTCGAGTCAAAGGGTACGTAGATGAGGGCCATCACACCACCTCATTTCATCGACATTTGATTTGAAAGCCGGCAATTGGGCTCTCATCCGGGATTTGTCCCCTGCAAAGTGGTAATTCCTTTGCTTTTTGTCATTCAGCATACTACTCGAAGTGCAAAATCCTTTGCAAAACCAGTAGAGATTTCTGTAGAGTGAACCTCTCACAAAACACAGTGTGGGATCGGGTTTTTTTCGCAATTAGGATCTGGAAATTACGCAGTAATTTTCACAACTCACACATGCTATCAATAGAAGTCCTAATTTATCAAGTTAAATGTGGCCGAGCGGTTCTAGGCGCTTCCGTCCGAAACCGCGCGACGGCCTCGGGCATGGATGTGTGTGATGTCCTTAGGTTAGTTAGGTTTAAGTAGTTCTAAGTTCTAGGGGACTGATGACCTCAGATGTTAAGTCCCATAGTGCTCAAAGCCATTTGAACCATCAAGTT
Organism: Schistocerca piceifrons; assembly: GCF_021461385.2. Classification (NCBI taxonomy): domain Eukaryota; kingdom Metazoa; phylum Arthropoda; class Insecta; order Orthoptera; family Acrididae; genus Schistocerca; species Schistocerca piceifrons. The sequence continues at coordinate 579,625,256 of NC_060149.1, forward strand.
AAAGGCAGTTTGCGTTGGGGCTCAGAGTCTAAATAAGTTGAGTGCAGGGTACAGTAGCGGTTAGCACCTTTAATAGATAGCTGTATAGGATACCGTTGGAACACGTGGTAACCAGCAGCAGCTACATTTACACCAGGCGACTTTATCCAGTGGTGGATGCAGATCAACAGCAGTACGCTGGCATCTTCTTCGAGTACTCCAGGGCAGTCTTCGATGTCGACTTCCACTACAACCGATGGCATCACCATGGCAGAGCGAACCATCTCAGATCAGGTAAGTTCCTGCGCAAATAGTGAAATAGTGTTTAACTCTGAAGGTCAAGCTCCACTTATAGAGCTCGCGAATATGAAACAGTCACCTAGTATGTGTAATTCTGAACACGGAAGTGAGCCGGTTAGTCCGAAATCAGAGCGCGAAAGTGTAACTAGTAGGAATTCAGTCAAAGGGAATGAATGCGGGAGAGATACGATGTATCAGCTAATGCAATTGATCCAGGTATTTGGAAATAATATGAATACAATGGCAAATAATATTGACACAATTCGAACAGATATGGGTACAATATCTGAAATAGGTTCCGCTGTGAAAGAGGACATTGAAAAAAATTATGGGTAACCTTGAAAAAGAAACTGATGATATATTAAAATGTGTCCAAATGGATATGGGGAAAATTACACACGAAGTTGTATTAGTAAAATCTAAAATCGAATCAGTGGAAAAAACTCTTGGGGAAAAAATGGATAAGATACGGGCGGAACTTGGGGGCAAGGTAAGCGAGTGTATAAAAGCGCAAGATGCTCATAAAAGCGACATAAATTTAGCATTTAGTGACATTGCCAATCGTGGAGGTGAGGGGGAGAAAGAAGTGGGCAAAATTAAAGATAAAATAGAGTCTAGTATCACTAGCGAAAATGAATTTAAAAAACAAATGCAACAGATAAAAAGTGATTTGAATTCTTTAGCCTCCCAACAGTCCACCCCGTCCCTTGGGCAAATACTGGATCCGTGAAATGCTACACAGATGACGGAAGATATCACCCAGTAAATCTCTTGGCTGCATGTAGGGACGCTTTTGTTCAAGGCATGTAGGACGAAGCGAGAATAAAATACGTTAAATGACATTTGGAGGGAGACCCACAGTCTTTGGGCAAATGTTAAATGTAGTTCGTGCGAATCGTACGAAAATTCGAAAAGTGTTTTTTGAATAAATTTTGGAGAGAGGCAAAACAGACTTGGATCCATAATGAATTCTTAAAGGGACAGGTTCGCTAATGGGACGATGAGAGATTTTTGCAAGCGCGAACTTGGCAAGCTTATGCAAGTGAAAAATCCGTTGGGGGTTTTAACGGAAATCACCACGTTAAAATGGCGATTACCCACAGATTTGCAGTCGGATCTTGTCAATAGTCCATGTGATTCCGTGGACGAATTTCTAGAATTTGTAGAAAAATTAGAGAGGGCTATGAAGTTCAAACCTCAGAGTAAACCGGGCGATAATTATCAAAATGGGATTCCAGATAATCATCGAAAAAATAATAATCGTGAGAGAAATCAAAGGAATTCTCAGGGAGATAGTAGCTGGAATGAGCAGAATGGTCGGAGAACGAACGGGAGTGATAACTTCCGTGAACGGGACCTAAGTAAAGAACGCAGATTTGACGGGGGAATTTCGCACTAAGTGCAATCGCCTACCAACTGGACGGGAAACTAATGTCCGCCACATATCAGGTCCGGGGATGGTGATCTGAACAGGCGACGAAAAGGACTGGAGATAATGGTAATGGTAGAAATGTTGATAGGTTTGGATAATGGTAGAAATGTTGATAGGTTTGGAGAAAGGCAACAAATATATAATATGGAGTATGTTAAGGGGAAAGGCTATATAGGTGGCTCTGTCAATAAAAGCAGGCGCGAACGGCGGAAGCATAGATTTGTGAGAGATTTAAGTAAAAATAATGGGAATAAATTTGCGGGGAATGATGAAAGTTATGAATGTGTAATGAATGAGTGTGTGAGTGGTGAAAAATGGAAAGATTCAATGGTTCAAAAAGAAGTTAAAAAGGAGATGAGTTTTGTGAAACTAAGTTGTGTGGAGAGTTCTGACGATGTATCCGCAAACAGTAGCAACTGCGGTAAGGACGGTGTGAGTTGGCGAAAAGCATCGATGTTAGTGAAGGCGGCGTACTTTTGGTCTCGCCAGCTGCAAGTGAGAGTGATTGTGTTTCGGCGAAAAGAGTCAATGTTACTAAGGGAGGCTTAGCATTGGTCTCGCCAGCAGTTGAAGTTAAAAATTTATCGACGGAGGTAGATGATTTCTGTTGAAAGGAACAGAGTAAGGGTAATTTACGTAATGATGTAAAAGCTACTAGTATTGATACTTCGGAGGAAGAAATTTACGCGTTTCTAGTCACGAAAGAAGACGAAACGAAACTTATTGATGGATGTGTGGATCTAAAACATTTGTCAGAATGTGTATGTGAGAATGTATGTAAAATAGCATCGGGGGTTAATCTGGATGAAAGGTGCGTAGAAATGGCAGTGTGTGCTGATTTTTGTCCGATCACAGCCGAATGTAGCAAGTCTGGAGGTCCCAAAATTGTACAACAAGGTAACATCAATTTGTGTAATGTAGCGGCGGAGGATAAAGTTGTGTACGATTGACGTAAAGTTAATTTGTCGGCGGAGGAAAGTAAGGTTTCTGATGTGAATTTTTATAGTGATTTTAATGGTGTATCTGCAGATAATGTTGTTGAGATGAATATTTATGGTGATGATGACCTAGGCATCGATGTACTATTTCAGGAAGAACAATTGTTTAACAGTGCATTGGGATGTAATTTTGTTGAAGCTGGAAGTGTCGATATTTTAGATGGGAAAAACAGTAAAGTTGAACATGCTGTGGGAAGTGAATCGGTGAAATGTGTGGAAGAATTAATCGAAAATGTAAAGAGGGCTGAAGTAAATAGTGTGGATGGGGATAGTTTGTCATGAAGTTCGTATGAATTGGTATATGAAGGAGGAGTGTGATTCTAGTGAGAGTGATGGGCGTTGGTACGGTAGAACGTTACAGTCGTTGCTGCCGCATATGTGGAAACGAGAGAAGTTTAAAATTGCTAAGGGTATATAGGGAAAAGGCAGAAGTGAAAAGCTGTTATAATTTGTAATTAGTGGTAGTAATTTTGGGGGGATAATTTATGTATCTATTTGGGGATTCATTAGTAATTTGTTAGTTTATTGTGGCACTGTACATGTGCAAAAGGAGGAAGTTTAGGCACTGAGGGTGCATGGAGGTCAGTGACCTCGTGGATTTAAGTAAAATATGTATTGATTTATGCTTTGTATAAGAGTGTGGCAAAGAATTTAGTGGTCCATTTGAAAGTTATTAAAATTGTAATTATATGTGCATGCAATTTTGGTGCATGGAGGCAGGAAGGATTTATTAAAGTCAATTAAATAGAACTTATGGGAATTTGAGCTTACTGTGATTCAGTCGTTTGCCTTGTGACTTTGCTCCTGGAGTATCGTTTTCCACTAGAGGGAATATTTAGAAAGGATCCTGGTTGGTTTTGAGAAATGGTTTGTTCAGGGGTTTCTACTTTTGGTTATCGTTGTAGACGTATTTGTCATGATAAACGGTGGAACTCGGAATTCAGAGGCAGACACGATTTCTGCGAGGTACTTGGTCAAAAGACGGATGTGAGTTGATCAATACTTCGTGATAAACTCCGTGTGAGCATGTGTAGTGCGACTGAAAAAATAATAGTGCAAGAAGGCACCTTAGCGATGAGTGAGTGGCACAAGAAGTGCTTACAAAATCGCACATAAGTAAAAGTGCAATTAAAAATGTTATTTCTTGTCCAAAAATTATTTATGCATAACTGAATTGCAGGCATTTATTTAATATTCCGTATCGTTCATAATTTGTGTTAGTTTAAGTTTATTTTGAAATTCATGCTAGACTATGCATAACTGAAATGCAGGCATTTATTTAATATGCCATTTCGCTCATAATTTGTGTTAGTTTCGAATTTCATGCTGCCCCCACACCACTACAAAGATTTTGTAAACACTATTGGCCTAGCGTTTTAATCACTTAATTCTGTTCTGTGAAATTTCTTTTATATGTACTTGTAGGAACTGTAGGGTGCTACTTCTGAACATTCTGGCAAGCTAGAATGTTAATAAGTGGAGGTGTGTGAGGTAACGGGCGAGTTGTGGCACCCTGGAAATATTCTATGTTCGGAGTTGCGGTGACCGAACAGGACACTCGGCGGGCGCGGGCCGCTCGGCAGGCCTAACACATGGTGCCGGACGTTGGCCGACGCAAGAGGGGTCAAGCCTGAGGGCCTGGCTGGGAATTCCATGGTGACACTGTGTCGATGAAAGAGACTTGTATGCTGAGAGTGCCAAAGATGGCGGACTTTGTGAAACCTTCCTGGCAGACATTTCACAGTTCGTATAGAAATTAATAGTACCCAGATGAATCATGATACCTCAAAAAGAAACATGTACATTACTATTATTTGCACGGTGATTCGGATGGTGGAATCAGATTTTCAATATCTTTATTAGTTTAAAGTTTAGTATCTGACAGTAAAGTACACAAATAACATCCAGCAACGAATTTCTAACATCTAAACGATTTATCCGATTTTGTCGATCGACATGTCTCTAGTAAGCTATAAGTGTAAACCTAAATTGGTATAAATCACAGGCATGTAACATTAATAGTACATGAGTTATTGGAGGTCAAAGTGGCCGATTACTGTCGATCACGTCAGGCCATGTGTACTCCACAGTTACACGTAAAAACGGTAGCAGCATGCTTATGAATATATTTATTCATCTATGTCTTTGTTTATATCCGATATATACTACTCGTGAAGAAATAGGTTAATTATTTACTGTGTTTTAGGAAGCACAGAGACATTAGTCTACTGGCCTACCTTTGTTGCTATTCTTTCGATGTATGTTTATTTAATTTGTTTATATATTTAATACTGTGTCTTAGAGCGTGTTTATGGTCCAGCCATAGGAATATTTAATTAACTTCAAGTTACTTGAATGTAAATCCAATATTTCGAATGTGTTTCAAAACGTTTGTGAGAGTGCGTTGGCTTGGAAACATGACGGGTGCGCTATCGTCAATCACAGCGCTCGTTACTAAGGGAGGCGACTACCGAAGTGAATGGAGGGGTGGTCCTGAACAAGGCGGCGCAAGAGTTCTGGAGTATGGGAGAGGACACGGAGAGTGCAGCGGGAAGTACGGCACAGGACACGGGAGGTTATGGACAAGAGATAGTCCTGCAGAGTATGGCGCGATGGAGGCAGAGTCGTGGGAAAGGCTTGGAGTGAAGCAGTTTGCGCTTGGTCGCAGGAGATAGAAACGTTTCGTAATGCCGACTTGTGTACTTGTGAGATTTCCGTGGTTTCTGCAGTGAAGACGTAGGATGCGTTCGGAAGTGAATATCACGCGAGCTAAGCTGTTGTTCATAACTAATTACGTGAAGTATGAATCTATTGTTTCCCTGTTATTCAACTTGTACTTCATTTAATTGCTGGACCATTGACACCAATAAATGTTGCAGAAATACACCGCATTCTCAAAAGTACTTCTACTGTCATACTCATCATTTAAAGTCGTTAAGAAAGTACCTACAGATTTTATTTAATTGCAATCTTTCATTTATTAATCTATATGTTACATTCATAATTCGCAATTGCCGAGTGATAGGAATCTTCGACCATTCGATTCACGAGTATATTTATATTGTGTACTATAGACTCAGCAGTATTTGGCCTGTAATGCGGCAACTACATATACCAGCCCCTAGACAATGAAACAAGCCAAAACTTTTAATATTTCAACTTTGAGTCAGAGGATACGTAGTTGAGGGCCATCAGACCACCTCATTTCATCGTCATTTGATTTGAAAGCCTGCAAGGGGCATGAAAGGGAAGCAGTGGATGCGAAGGGAGTGAGACAGGGTTTGAGCGTATCCCCAATGTTATTCAATCTGTATATATCAGTAAAGGAAACAAAAGAAAAATTCGGAGTAGGAATTAAAATCCATGGAGAAGAAATAAAAACTTTGAGGTTCGTCGATGACATTGTCGTTCTGTCAGAGACAGCAAAGGACCTGGAAGAGCAGTTGAACGGAATGGACAGTGTCTTGAAAGGAGGATATAAGATAAACATCAATACAAGCAAAACGATGATAATGGAATGTAGTCGAATTAAATCAGGTGATTCTGAAGGAATTAGATTAGTAAATGATACTTTTAAAGTAGTAAATGTGTCTTGCTATGTGGGGAGCAAAGGAACTGATGATCGAAGTAGAAAGGATATAAAATGTAGACTGGCAATGGGAAGGAAAGCGTTTCTGAAAAAGAGAAATTTGTTAACATCGAGTATAGATCAAAGTGTCAAGAAGTCTTCTCAAAGTATTTGTATTGAGTGTAGCCATGTATGGAAGTGAAACATGAATTATAAATAGTTTGGACAAGAAGAGAATAGAAGCTTTCGAAATATGGTGCTACAAGAGAATGCTGAAGATTAGATGGGTAGATCACATAACTAATGACGAGGTATTGAATAGAACTGGGGAGAGGAGAAATTTGTGGCACAACTTGGCTAGGCGAAGGGATCGGTTGGTAGGATATGTTCTGAGGCATTAGGGGATCACCAATTTAGTACTGGAGGGCAGTGTGGAGGGTAAAAATCGCAGCGGAAGACCAAGAGATGAATACACTAAGCAGATTCAGAAGGATGTAGGTTGCAGCAGGTACTGGGAGATGAAGAAGCTAGCACAGGATAGAGTAGCATGGTGAGCTGCATCAAACAAGTCTCTGGACTGTAGACCACAGCAACAAAACTTATAAGTTTCGCACCAGTTGATATATTACATCTTGTCTCATCTTATTCAATTCAAACTGTTTATTGACTGCGTTCCAATTGATTTGTCTATTTATCTGGGGCCATATACTGAACGCTATGTCGTCTGGTAGCATACGCTAAATTAAACGTGCTTTGCACACCAGAATAATAAATCTAGTATTAGCGTAACACTCCTCTGAAACCGTACAAGTATTGTATATACGGTGTACAGTAGTAACTATGATAGCTATTCTTGCCCACCATTTAAAACAACAGCTCATAATATTCAATTGGTACTTTCATTGCAATTTTGGACATTGTTGTTGCCTTTTCTTTGGTTGAGAATGAGTATCTTCCAACTTTATACTGATTACTTTCGTATGTATTACGAAAAGTATTTAGCGAGAAGCTCTTCCAATAGCAAAACTGTGCTGGTTATGTGAAGTATATCCTAATTTGTGCGAAATATTATAATTCACTGCCAGAAAAACTGACCTCTTCCTTTGCACTTGATAGTAACTGAAACAATGAGAAAAAATAGCAGCAGGAACATTCCTGTACCAATATCAGAGCCATAATATGTTTCGTCCACGTATGTTCTGGTCTTGTTTGGAAAAGAAGTCACCTAAAATACTGATAACAAGATTCTATATTTTCTTTTATACTTCGTAGATTTCGGAGACGAGTTGCCTTGTAATTTTTTTTTTTTGTTTCAAATATATCAGTCTTTTTAGTGCGTTTTATTCTGAGTGGTACCTTGTTTGTTTTACCAGATGATCAACATGCTTAGAAAATTTACAAGCATTTGTTTGTTTCGTGCTTAATTTGTAAATTACTGACAATGACAGCTCATTCCTGGGAGAGAGAGCCCTTACTACGGAACATACTTTTCTTAAATTAATGAGAAGGTCCCACAGTCTTTTATAAAAGGGAAGGTGAAGATAAGAAATTTAAAAAAAGATTGGAAGTAACAGGACTCGAGTTAGCTCAACTTTACATTTAACTTTTTATTCAGACATCACTACCCCAATATATACGGTACCATGGCTCTTTTTTCGCATTATACCTTCTCAAGATTTCAACTGCTGCTATGTTTCTACCTTACGTTTAATTATAACAAAACGTTCGAATAACAACACGTTTTCAAGAGATACTCAGCGTCTATCATATATCCATAGGCCAAAGTGAAGAAATTCAGTATCGCTTCTCTCACATCTCAGAACTCGATACGACCTCGAAAGTGGAAATACCCGGCGGTTGAAGCTGTCATATCCACGTCGCAGTGACGTCATGGGGAGGTGTCACCGAGGTGAATATAGCGTCTCCCTTTCACAAGCCCACCCCGAGGCCCAAACATACTGCTAAGGGCGAATCCAGCGGCCAAATCCTTTCTGAGAGCAGCGGAGACTCGCAGATAGCAAGTTCCGAAGTCATGGTTAGTAACATGTAACTATTACAATTAGCCATATCGAATTCCAGTGATTACAATAGTTACATAATTGTAGTTGCGGGAAAGTACGGCGGATGTCAGTGCAGCTGCTTTCGACGCGGCGACTAACCGCTCTCACTCTGGTGAAATTGACATCCAGCTCACGAAAAAAAAATTTCAAGAGTTCTTGATAGATATACCTTAATTCTAGAGTTCTGTGTACAAATTTTGAATAGTTCTGCAGAATCTCTCGAAGAAAACGGTCATACATGGGAAAATTTTAATCTTGTAGGGGAAAAAATTGCCACATTTACGACAAAAAATAATAATCACAATTCTGGATAGGGCTCAAAGAGTTCTACAGAAAACCCTAATGACATTGTTTTGTGCAGGTAACAGTTTATGAGATAACTGCAATAAAGAGGGACCCATTTCCACATTCGTGTGAAGTTGGCACCCGACTTTCGAGAAATATACATTTTTTCAGACTTCTTGGTGGATATGCTATACTTCTAGATTTCTCTGTACTAAATTAGAAGAGTTCTGCAGATTTTCTCAAAGAAAACTCTAGTTATAGGAAAATTTAAAGTTGTAAAGAAAATTATTTATCGATCGGCGAAAGTAAAATTGTGATAACATTTCTGAGTAGTTCCCCAAGAGTTTCACAGAAACTCTTAATGACATTTTTCGTACAGGTAATAGTTTATGAGATAACTGAAATAATGAGGTACCCATTTTTACTACCGAAAATATACCAGATCGCACTATAGTTTCGATAACAGTTCCGATAACAGTTCTGGGTAGCACCCCATGAGTTTTCTCGAAAAACTTAACATTAAGTTACTTCTTGTGGAGATATTCGCTTATAACTGCAATATTGTGGGACCCACTTCACTAACATATTGCTTTTCGATCAGCTGCTAAGCTTCGCTGCCCTAGTTGTGATCAGTCCACGTAAGTACAAGTCGGCAAACATCGTGTCGACTGTTGTTATGTATCCGACTGCTGGCAACCTCAGCACCCTAATGGTATTTGCCATTTATCGTCTATTTATTGGATTGTATTACAACAACTGTAATTTGATATACTTTGCTACAAGTAAGCATCGGTTTGAAGATAACTGTGTCCATAGCGTACTTTCACCAACTCCTCTTTCTTCAGTGTTCGATAAATAGTGGGATTTTTCAACATTTAGCAAGGTTACCCTGTTTTTTTCCCCTACAGAGGAGTTCAGATGCGTCATAAAATTCCAGTACCTTTTGAACCTTCATACGTTTATTGCCGGTGTTGGAAAAGAAAGATAAATGTAGGATCTTGTTCACTTAGATGTGGTACAAGAATAACTGACACGCACATTTAAATCAATTTATTCACGTTAGTTCAAAAGACACACCTTTATTGGTGCACCAATCATCTCTTTGACGAGAGGGTGAGTGCTGTCATGTTACAGCTACCGTATAGTGTCGTTTGGTAAAGATAATTCGGGGCCACAATTTTCGATGCGAAGTGTGAGAGAGATTGATAGCCAGAGAGAGAGAGTAAAATAAAGAGAGAGAGAGAGAGAGAGAGAGAGAGAGAGAGAGAGAGAGAGAGAGATAACTCAGAGCGAGATGGAGTACTGAGGGCTAAGAACATGGAGTTGTCTGTTCTCTCTGGTCACGAGAAGAAGGCCCAGCTTATGCTTATTGCCTAAATATAAGTATTTGTGTCGACCTAATTAAAGATTTAAACAACATATGTTACTGCACAGGAAGCTTGCATACCATTGATTTGATTTTTTTAGCCGGGATATTGATCTGCCTTTAATAAATGTCATGTATGAAAAGCCTTGTATTCTCATCTGTATGTCATCTCAAAGAGACATAGACCCTTACAACCATGTGCAATAGTTGTAGTTCTAGGATATGTTCACTGCATAATGAATGCCAGAAATTAACTGAAGCAGAACCGTTTTGATATGAAAAAAGCTTATCATATCTCCTTTTTAACTATGAAACTAATCAGCTCTATTTCTGTTTCACAAGGAAAGTGCATTATATTTTGGTCAGTAACTGAAAATGGGTTTAAAACTTATGAAAACAACTTCCAAACGACCCTTGCATTATTTACATTTTTCAATATACTTCGTCACATTGCTGTTATCTGCAGCACATTCACTCCTTACTTTCAGTTATAGATATTGACTCAGATCCTCATTTTGTAACTCAGAGATGATCAGTTTCGATACAATTTTGAATGGATTGGTGCTTTTCCCTTCGAGTTTTAAATTTAGACATTGAGATGGCAACTAACTTCAACTAAAATTGCCAAATCAAATGCCTAGTTGTGTCATAGGGTTCTGTTTATGATAGCGTATTTTCCTGTTCTAAAAATACCAAAAACAACATTTTTTATGTTCGCAAGTTCGCCATGCTCCAAATCAAACAATTCACAGCACCCTTAGAGTTATCATGTAGTTAATGCCGTAGCTGCAGGTTAACTGACATATTTCAGAACCAGCGGAATAACATGCTGCGTATTTTAGGTTTCGAGGATTTTCCTCACAGTGACACTTAGTGCATAATGCAGTAATACACTGGTGTCAAGAATTAGGCCGACAAACGGAAATTTTGCAAGGTTGCGTTGATTTGGACACAATACAGTATAAACATGTTACAGTAAAGTAGGAAAAATGTAAAGAATACAGAACATAATCAACTGCAACATGCATAACCGTAGACAGAAATGTTCTTCGTTTTTCCAACTTAACGGATTTGCACACACATTCTGAGAACTGATTAATGTGCTCAGTACGGGGTGTAACCGCCTCTGGCACCAATACAGGCCTGACAACGACGCGAAATGCTATGTATGACGTCATCAGTCTCTTGTTGAGGCAATAACGCCCATTCTTCCAGCAGAGCTGCTCACAAGTCTTGGAGGGTGGTTGTTGGGAGCTGACGTGACCCCTCTCCCTAGCGCATCCCAGACATGCTCTATGGGATTCAAGTCGGGAGAGCGTGCAGGCTACGCCATGCATGCTGTATCTTCCGTTTCCAAAAAAACATCAACCACCTGTGCTCTATGAGGTCGAGCACTATCGTCCATGAATACGAAGTCTGGGCCCACAGCACCTCGCAATAACCGAGCATGGGATCCCAAGATCTCGTCACGATATTTGACAGCAGTTAAACCTTGCCAATTTGCCCGTACAATTTCATGAAGAGGGTTACAAGTGGTGAAAATAATCCCTGCCCAAACCATTAGGGATCCTCCTCGATAACAGTCTCTATCCATAATATTTGGGTCCTGAAATCGTGTTCCACGTGCCCTCCAGATGCGAATCCGTCGAGGATTACTCTCCAGATCAAATCGGGACTCATCTGTGAAAAGAACATTGGCCCACCATTCGACTGTCCAGGTGGAATGTTGACGGCTCCAATCTAGATGTTCTCTTCTGCGAAGACACGCCAGAGGTAAACACACAGCAGGTCTCTATCAATAAAAGGCACCATACTGAAGCCTTCTGTACACCGTTTGCCTTGACACAACATGTCCAGTGAATGCTGCGAGGTCAGACATTTGCTGCAGTGCAGTATTAAGGCGATACCGTTGCGCCTTTACAGCCAAATGACGCCCCACTCTATCTGATGTCACAAGTGGTCGGCCCTCTCATGGTCTTCGGGATACAGTTTCGGTGTCTATAAACTGTCGCCTCTTCCTAGAAACAACAGAACGATTCACATTAAGCCATCGGGCCATATCTGTTTGCGACTGTCCTGATTCCATTCTTCCTATGGTCCTCCACAGCAGAAAGTCTGTAGACGTTTTCTCTGTGCCATACTGCACCGTCTGTGACTGGGTACACAGCTATTGTGGGTGTGGGACTACCATCTACCGTGCAGAACACGATCGTAACGATATCTGCTGACAGTTTGTAACGATATCTGCTGACAGTTTCTATGATTATATCGTAAATTAGACACAGGACCGGGAACCAGCAGTTTGTTGCTTTAATTTTGGACACCAGTGTATTTTAGTACAAGATAATTTAAAGAGTTTTCGAGAAAACTTGCAGTGCCATTGATTCTACCTATCACTGATGGCACTATGTCAGTACACACATTGGTGGCCTTACTTCACTCTACTTTTAAATTTTTTTAGGCATTACTTTACTTTTTCACATATTTCTGATCCTCTTATTTTTGCAAGCAGTGCTTTAAGACTTGCAAGATCTTCGAAGACATTAAAATTTTAACGTCCGTCACAGTTACAAAAATGGTAAAGTGAGAGACATCACATATGTCTGTTGATCTATCCAAAGCTCGAGAAAAGAATGTACAAGATTGGACAAGGTCTTCTAGATTGCTGAGTTACGTCTTGAGACAGTTCCCCGTTTCATCTCGTAACTGTTTATCTTGATATAGCATTTAATTTCGGCTTCATTTCAACACCCTTATTACCAAGATGGAGTGCAAACATTTGGAGACCGAGTACAACAATCGAAGAGATAATTTCCGACTATTGATGATTGGGGCTCCAATAAGCGCGTTTTCTTTTTTTTTTAACTGACGTAAATCAGTTGATTTAAATGTGTGAGTCAGTTATTCTTATACCACCTCAAAGCGAACGAGATCCTACCCCTATCTCTCTTTTCCAATACCAGCAATGAACACAAGAAGTTGCTTGAACTGTATAACTCTGAAAAAAATAGCGTAAGTCTTGCTTAAGTGTTGGAAAATCCCAGTATATATCAAACACTGAAGTAACAGGAGTTCGTAAAAGTACATTATAGAGACAGCTATCTTCAAAACCGGTGCTTAATTATAGCTAGGAATACGTAATTAAATTAAAGTTTTATAATACAATTCAATAAGTAGACAAAAATGACAGCTACATACACCGATCACAACTAGGGCAGTGAAGCTCAGCTTCCAATCGAAAAGCTATATGTTAGTGAAATTTGTACCACTATATTGCAGTTATAAACCATTATCGATTACCTTCACCAGAAATAACGTTAAATTTTTCGATAAATCTCATGGGGTACAATCCAGAACTGTCATCAGAACTGTCATTAGAACCCTAGTGCGATTTTATTATTTTCGGTAGTGCAAATGCGTTCCTCACTATTTCAGTTATCTCATCAATTATTATCTGCACAAAAAAGTCAGTATGATATTCTGTAGAAATCTTTGGGAGCTATTCAGAATTGTGATCATAGTTTTACTTACACAAATTGGTAAATTATTTTCATTATGACTTTAAAATTTTCCAATTACTAGTGTTTTCTTTGCGAAGTTCTACAAAAATATTCAAATTTAGTTCAGGGAACTCAAGAATTATAGCATGTCTACTCTGAAGAAATGCATATTTCTCAAAAGTCAGGTTCCAGCTACACAGCTAGTCAACCATTCATAAATATGATTATAATTCTTTTCTCTAAACTCTACAGAACTAATCAAAATTTGTGCAGAGAACTCTAGAAATAAAGGATATCTAAAATTAACTATGAAAAAACGTATATTCTCCGAAAATTGGATGCCATCACCAAGGCTATTCAGAATTGTTATAACTATTAGCTGTTAAATTCTACAGAAATATTAAAAATATATTGCAAGAACTCTAAAGCTATAGAATATGTACCAAGAACACTGAAAAAAGAGTATTTCTCGAAAGTCAGGTGCCAAGTTCACACTACTATGGAAATGGGTCTGTCATTATTGCAATTTCGAGGGCTATTTGGAAAGTAAGGTTCGATCGGTAGCAAAATGGAAACCACTGTCAACGTGAAAAATGTTTTTTTTACAGCAGTTAGCTACCACTTCCAGCTAGTTACCCACACAGTCGCTGATCCAACTTAGACATCTGTCATAGTGGTGTACAAACTTTTCGACGCTCTCGTCATGGAAGGCAGCTGCCATGCCTTTCCGCCAGTTCTCTGTGCTGGTCTCCACTTCGTTGACTGTGCCAAAATGTTGTCTTCGTAGCCAGCAGTTCATGTGAGCAGAGATGAAGCTCAGAGGGGGTCAATTATAGGCTATATTGTGAATGATCAAACACCATCGAAAACGCTGCAGGAGCAACTTCATAGCCCTTGCAGAATGTGGCCAAAAATTGTCTTGAAGAAGGAAACGCATGGCAGTTGTCTTATGCTGGCTGCATAACATCAGGCGAATTTTCTCACCTGGCCCTCGTACTTGGAGGGGGACACAATTGTTCTAGGCATCATTACGTGCTCGCTGTAGATTCAGAACTGAAAAAAGCGACGTAAACTCGATTGACAGGCGTACTAGAGACACTGCCTAACATATCTGTCCAAAGTTTCATCGGATTTTCACAGTGGATCTATTTCATTACCGATCCGACCTTACTTTCCAGATAGCCCTCATATCTCATAAAGTATTATCTGCAAACAAAATTCATTAGGATTCTCTGTGCAGCACTAGATTAATTATGTAGGTTCTGGCTCACTAATTCAATTTTAAAATAAATAAAATATTTTATAGGTAAAACAACCGATTTTTAAAATTCAGAATAAAATTCATTATATTTTAATTAGGTCAAACACATATATAATTGTAACTAAATAAATATTTTTTACAGTAATACAACTAATTACAATAACCAAATGATTTATTTAATTTACAACACGATTTGTAGCATAATAAAATATATTAGTTAAAAAAGAAAATTCTTTTTTTTTAAAAAACCAAATTGTGAAAATAAGTAAATAAATAAAATGTATTAGTTAACAAAGTACATTATTTTAAAAATCAAATTGTGAAAGTAAGTAAATAAATAAATATTTTAGATTGTGAACCCAATTCACGAAATTCATAATTTCTATTTTTAAGTTCCTTCATTCTTTATATTTCAATATCATTTCCACTTTTTTAATTATTTTCAAATCAAAATCATCAATTAATTTAGAAAATTTGTTTGGTAAAACAACTTTAAAATATTATTGAGTTCTAGACAAAGTTGTTCTCCGTATCAAGTATTAAAATATTCACAGTTCATAATATTATATAAAATATTTATCTCTGGCTCATTTTTTTTTTTTTATTTCTTTAGAAATACCTATATTGTTGAACTTCTTCATTAAAGTAGTTTCCATTTCTATAGAAATTTTTTATTAGTCTTATGAAAATAAAATTGTAGTTTGAATTCAAAATATTTTTAAATAACATGTAATTTTGGAATTAGAACAAAATGATTCATTGAAAATTATTCCTTTTATTATTTTAGACATCTAGTAAAAATTATTTCTTATAAATGGAGGCAATAAATACAAACTAAAGAAAAAGATACTTAATTGAGCTATGTGAAGAAGATATTTATTGTCCTATTTGTTTAAGTAATGAAAATAATCAATTAGTTAAAACAAACTGCAATCACATATTTCATAAAAATGTATTGATCAGTGGTTTATGGGAAAAGAAAATTGTCCACTTTGTAGAACTATTATTAAACATAAATAACCCTAACAAATTGAAATAATTGATATTAATGCTATATTTGGTGAGCAATATAAAGAAGCACATTATGGTGAAACAGCATAGTATGGTGAAGCAGCATATTATTGCGATTACATTTTCCAAAATCTAATATTTTTTTGTATATAATTAGAGCAAGTTTAACATGAAACTTCTGTAAACTCTAAATTTTGTAAATATTGTAATACAGAGATATCAATTGATAATTTTACTTTACAGAAATATATAAAAGATGTAGACATTGTATAAATAAATGTCATGTAAAAAATTACAATTTAAACTGAATTCCTTGTGTATGTGGAAAACGTGTTGCTAATTATTATTTTATGGAACATTTATGAGGAAATCTAAGTGAAGAACATTCGAAAATATTATAGACAGTGAATAATAGAGAAAAATCCACATCTACAAAGAATAATGATGAAGTTGTAAATGAAGAAACATCTACATCTATAAAGAAATGTAAAAGTTGTCAAGAAATTAAAGATTTAAATTGTTTTTATATAAATCCTTCATATAAATATTAACATCATAATAATTATAAGAAGTGTACTTTAGAATACATTTAGCATAAGAAAGCTTTAATTTTTTGATTAATTACTTATTAAATAATAATCCCTTATCATTAAATAAATCAATTATTAAAACTAACTGATTGTTAAGCTAATTAATAAACAAATTTTTTTAAAAAACGATTGTTAAAATAATTAATAAACTAATTCCTTTAAAAAAGTAACTGTTTAAATACTGACTGTCTAAAAACTAAATAGTGAGGTAAATCTAATAGTTAAATTAAAAAAATCAACTAATTCTCTTTTTGACTAATTAACTTAAATAATAATCCTTATCTATTTATTAAATAATTATAATTTTGTAAAAAAAAATATTTTTACAAATCTAATTAATTTTTTATAATAAATAAAAGAGCACACAACAACAATTAAAAGTTGCTACTATTCGTGAATTTTGTAGAACAAATCATTTATGAGGATATTAAAATTAACGTGCACCTGATTTAATTATATTTATTATTACAAACAGTTCAATTATTTCTAGAAATTATAGATGAGAAATAAGTGAAATTCATACAAATATTGTTAGAAATAATACATCTGAAGTAAGTGAAAATAATACAAATATTGTTAAAAATTATACTGCTGAAGTAAGTGAAAATAATAGAAATATTCTTAAAATTAATATACCTGAAGTAAGAGGAAATTATGCAAACATTGTTTAAAATAATACACCTAAAATAAGTGAAAATGATAGAAACATTGCTACAATTTATATACCTGAAGTAAATAAAAATCTTTGGAAAAGGTAGCATATTATCATATTGATGATGTTCTTCTAACTAAAGAAGATAAACTATTAAAAATATTTCCATTTTCTACTAATATATTTGTAAGACTTAAACCAAGAAACTAGAATTATAAAAGCCTGTATTAATGTAAAAAATACTGAGGAAAACTTTTTTATCATCTATAACAGCAGCTTTGTATCCTGCAGATAAAAATGCTGAAAGAGTAACAAAATCTTGATAAAAAAAACTTCAAAATACTGAATTTCCTGTACTAATTGATCATATTGCAAAAACAGAAAATATAATTAATGCATCTATTTATGTTTATTCATTCGATACTGATGATGAAAAATGTCAAGTCTATCCACTAAAAATTACAAAATCTAAAAACGAAACATATATAAATCCACTTAATTTCAAAATTTTTCTAGACTTGTATCAAGTCAAATTACCAAACACGAAACAATAAAATTTATTTGTGAATTATAATTACTACATTATAATAGTAAAGAAAAATTAGATTATATGACACCAAATTGTTTAACTAAAAAACCATTTAAAGCTGAAATACCAAGTGAAGGAGAATATGTTTATTTTAAAAATTATCAATATACACAGTAAGAACCAATGTTATTTATGCTGATTTTGAAAGTTTACTTTTAAATATGGATAATTGTGGACCAAATCCTGAAAAACCATATACAATTAAATATCAAAAACATGAACCAACTGGATCTGGATAATGTATTAATTATATAAATGGAAATATTGAGTTGCATTGTTTATAGAGGACCAAATTGATACAAAGATGTTATTAAATAAACAAAACCAGAAGTTGAACAAATTGAAAAAATTTATTCTGAAATCGAAGAAATGAAACCGTTTACAATTGAAGAAAACCAAATACATAATAATTCTGGGTTTTGGACATTTTGTGAATGTTATTATACTAAAAATAATAAAAAACTATGTCATCATGATCATCTAACTGGAAAATATATTACTCCATTATGCAGTAATTGTGATTCAAAACGAAACAGCCTGATTTTCTACCCACAAATTCACATAATTTATCTGGTTATGATTCTCATCTTTTTGTAAAAAGAACTTGGTTCTGATAATACAGGAATAGAACTAATACCAAAAAATGAAAACAAATATATTAGTTGTGGTACATATACAAAAAAATTAAAAATGAGATTTATTGATAGATTTAAATTTATGGCCTCTTCACTTGATAAACTTTTATCAAATTTAAAGAAAAATAACTAAAAAATATCAAAATGTATTTTTCTCCAGAATTATTTAACTTAGTAATTATAAAAATTGTTTATCCATATGATTATGTGGTTTCTTGGAAAAAATTTGAAGACACAATTATCAACAAAAGAAAATTTTTGCAATAAATTAAATTACTGTAATACAACTGATAAAGATTATGAACATGCAAAATTAGTTTGAGAAAACTTTAATATAAAAAATCTTGGTGGATTTATGATTTGTATCTTAAAACTAACATTCTATAATTAAGTGATGTATTTGAATATTTTAGAAAAACATCTATAAATACATATAATCTAGATGCTTCTTGTTATTATACAGCACCAGGTTTATCTTGGGATGCAATGTTAAAAATTACTATACAAAAACTTGATTTATCAAATGATGATGATATGCTTCTGATGGTTGAAATCTTAATAAGAGGAAGAATTTCTCAATGTTGGTGGTGGTGGTGGTTGTTGGGATGTTTAAGGGGGACTAAACAGCGAAGGTCATCAGTCCCCCATTCCAAAATCAGGCGAGCCCAAAATCGACGGAGAATGTAAAAACCAAAGGGGGAGGAGACGTCCCCCCAGGCGCTAAAAGAACACAAATGCAGCAACAAACACTACAAACAAGAACAGGAAAGAGGCACACCAGACAGAAAGAAACAGAAGAAAGGAAGATGGCCGGAGACTGGTTGACTGACCACGAGATCAAAAACGGGAAAGAGTCAACCAACTCACGGCACACCAGAACCGCAACAGACACAAGGACAAAAGACACAGAAAGGGAAAGGCGCAGGACCTCCCTAAATCGAACCATAAAACAGACTACCACGGATAAAATTTAAAACGGAATCAGCCATGGAGGCATCGTCGGATAAAACCAAAGCCAAAGTGCCCGGGAGATTAAAAGATTGCCGGAGTGTGCGCAGTCGAGGACACTCCAGCAAAATGTGGCCGACCGTCAGCCGGGACCCACACTGACACAAGGGGGGATCCTCCTGACGTAACAGATGGCCGTGCGTCAGGTAGGTATGGCCGATGCGCAGCCGACACAGGACTACCGAGTCCCTGCGAGAAGCCCGCAGGGAGGAACGCCACACATCGGTCGTCCCCTTGACAGCCCGTAGTTTATTCGGGGCTGTCATGCCACGCCACTCAGCAGCCCACATCCCAAGTACCTTACGGCGCAACACCAGCTGCTGGTCGCGAGCCGTAAGGCCGATCTCCAAAGCCGGGGCGTCGATCGCCCCTTTAACCAGCCTGTCAACACGTTCGTTCCCCGGGATGCCAACGTGACCTGGCGTCCAAACAAAAACCACCGAACGACCAGAGTGGGTAATGGTGGAAACAGACTCCCGAATAGAGGACACCAGAGGAGAAGAGGGATAGCAGCGGTCGATGGCTTGGAGGCTGCTCAGGGAGTTACTGCAGATGACGACGGACGCATCTGAGCAGGAACGCATATGCTCAAGAGCTCGCAAGATGGCCACCAGCTCTGCAGTAAAAATACTGCTGCCAGCTGGCAAGGAGCGTTGCTCAACATGGGCAGCGTGAGCAAAAGCGTAGGCAGTGCGACCATCAACCAGGGAACCATCCGTGTAGACAGGCTCACAGCCCGGAAATGATTCGAGGAGCGCAAGAAAACGGCGACGGAGGGCCACAGGCGGAACCGAGTCCTTAGGTCCCTGTGCCAAATCCAGATGGACGGACGGCCGGGACAAACACCAGGGAGGCGTAGGTGTACGGACCCGGAAGGGAGGCAGAAGAGGGAATGACCCCAGTTCTGACAGCAGGGACTGGACACGGACAGCTACGGAAAGCCCAGACCGAGGTCGCCGTTCGGGCAGGTGGTGGACCAAGGCAGGGAAAAGCAGGCGACGATTGGGATGGCCTGGCGAGCAATGGACGTGGACAGCATAGTCGGCGAGCAGACGATGGCGGCGAATCCGCAGCGGGGGAACCCCGGCCTCCACCAGTAGACTGTCCACGGGGCTGGTGCGAAAAGCGCCAGTTGCAAGCCGAACCCCACAGTGATGTATGGGGTCTAACAACTGCAACACTGAGGGTGACGCAGACCCATAGGCCAGGCTCCCATAATCAAGCCGGGACTGCACAAGGGCTCTGTACAATTGCAGTAGCGTGCAGCGATCTGCACCCCAAGACGTGTGGCTAAGGCAGCGGAGAGCGTTGAGGTGCCGCCAGCATTTTTGCTTCAGCTGAGTAACATGAGGAACCCATGTGAGCCGGGCATCAAACACGAGTCCCAAGAAGCGGCATGTGTCCACCACTTCAAGCAGGTGGCCGTCGAGGTAAAGGTCAGGATGAGGGTGGACCGTCCGACGCCTGCAGAAGTGCATAACCCGAGTCTTGGCAGCAGAGAACTGAAAACCATGAGTCAGAGCCCATGATGCTGCCTTGCGAACGGCGACTTGCAACCTGCGCTCGGCGACTCCCGTAGTTGTGGAGCTAAATGAGATGCAGAAGTCGTCGGCATACAAAGAAGGAGACACCGACGACCCCACTGCTGCAGCCAGACCATTAATGGCCACTAGAAATAACGAGACGCTCAACACCGAGCCCTGCGGGACCCCATTTTCCTGTATATAAGAGGAACTAGAGGTGGCACCGATTTGCACCCGGAAAGAGCGGCGCAATAAAAAGCTTTGAAGAAAAGCCGGGAGCCGACCACGAAGACCCCACCCATGCAACGTGGCGAGGATGTGATGCCTCCATGTGGTGTCATACGCCTTCCGCAGATCGAAAAATACAGCAACAAGGTGCTGACGTCGGGCAAAAGCCGTACGGACAGCAGATTCCAGCCGCACCAAATTGTCCACTGCAGACCGGCCCCGACGGAAGCCACCCTGGGATGGAGCGAGGAGACCGCGCGACTCAAGGACCCAACACAAACGCCGCCCCACCATACGTTCGAGCAATTTGCACAAAACGTTGGTGAGGGTAATGGGACGATAGCTGTCCACCGCCAGTGGGTCCGCACCGGGTTTCAAGATGGGGACAATAACGCCCTCCCGCCATTGCGACGGGAACACGCCTTCGCTCCAAATGCGATTAAATATCGCGAGAATGTGTCTCTGGCAGTCCCTGGAGAGATGCTTCAGCATCTGCGCGTGGATGCAGTCTGGGCCTGGTGCTGTATCAGGGCAATCGGCGAGGGCGGCGAGGAATTCCCTCTCGCTGAAAGGAGCATTGTATGTTTCAGAACGACGCGTGTGGAATGAGAACTGCGTCCGCTCGGCTCGCTCCTTTAGAGAGCGAAAGGCGGGGGGATAGGAGGCAGTCGCAGAGCTCTGAGCAAAGTGCGCGGCTAGCCGTTCAGCAATGGCGGCAGCGTCCGTGCAGACAGCGCCGTCCAAGGAGAGCCCAGGGACACCCATAGGGGTCTGGGAGCCATAAATCCGCCGAATCCGGGACCACACGTGCGAGGACGAGACACGGGAGCCCAGGGAGGAGACGTACCTCTCCCAGCACTCCTGCTTACGCCGAGCAATAAGACGACGGGCGAAGGCACGGAGCCTCTTAAAGGCGATGAGGGTCTCCAGAGACGGGTGCCGCCTATGACGCTGGAGAGCCCGCCTACGGTCGCGAATAGCCTCAACAATCTCCGGCGACCACCAGGGGACAGCCTTCCGCCGAGGGAGGCCAGAGGAACGGGGGATGGCAGCCTCGGCCGCCGAAATGATGGACGTGGTGAAAACACGGACCACCTCGTCAATGTCACCCTGTGGGGGAGACGCAATGGTTACAGCGGAAGTAAAAGCTGGCCAGTCAGCCCTGTGGAGAGCCCAGCGGGGCAAGCGCCCAGAAGAATGACACTGTGGCAGTGACAAATAGATGGGAAAATGGTCACTGCCACACAGGTCAGGATGCACCCTCCAGTGGAGGGATGGGACAAGTCCAGGGCTGCAAATAGAGAGATCGATGGCCGAGAACGAGCCATGGGCCACACTGAAATGCGTGGGAGCACCAGTGTTCAAGAGGCTAAGGTCGAGCTGAGCCAACACATGCTCCACGGCCTGACCGCGATCATCGGAGACAGTCCCACCCCATAGAGGATTGTGGGCATTGAAATCGCCCAGAAGCAGCAATGGTGGCGGGAGTTGAGCCAGCAGCGCAGCCAAGACATGGCGGGGGAGCTCCCCATCCGGAGGAATGTAAACAGAGCAAACAGTAATAGCCGGCGAGAGCTCAACCCTGGCAGCAACTGCCTCTAAAGGCGTCTGAAGGGGTACTGGCGAGCTACAGACAGAGTGGTGAACAAAGAGGCAAACGCCACTTGACGCTCGTTGACAGGCAGCACGGTTCTTATAGTATCCCCGATAACCGCGAAGGGCGGGGGTCCGCAGTGCAGGAAACCAAGTTTCCTGCAGAGCAATGCAGAGAACAGGGGAATCACTCAGAAGCATCCGGAGCTCTGGCAGGTGGCGGAAATAACCGCCGCAGTTCCATTGGAGAATGGAAGCAGGAAGGGACTGGGAGGGCGTGAATGCGACTAAGAGGCAGACAGCGCTTCAGAGCCAACCGCCGCCACTGGGGGAGAGTCAGCTGAGTCCATAGGAGAGGCCCGCAAGGGTTCCGTGAGGGCGAGATCCGCGGCAGAGGCGAGGATCTCCACCTCATCCCCGGAGCCAGGACTATGTACAGCAGGCGGTGCTGAAACCGCCGGAACGTCCTTCTTCTTGGACACATTCCGTTCCTTCTTCTCGCGTCTGCCCTTAGGGATAGAGGGCTGGGAGAGCTTCTCTGAAGGAGCGTCGGAGGCTGACGACGACGCAGAAGCCCTACGACCAGCAGGTGGCGGAACCTTCAGCCACTGGCTGACATCTGGCTGGGAAGGAGAAGAAACGGAGGAAGGGAGAGCCCCGAGGGACCCCTTCCGCGAGAGAGGAACCGGCGGAGGCAACGCCGCCGGAGAAGGAGGGGGAGGAATCGAGCCTCCCGGTTGTGGAGCAGATGTCACTCCCGAAGTAAGCTTGGGGGGAGCGACAGAAGAGGGTTTGCCCCCAACTGCTAAGGGGGCAAGAGAGGAAGGCTTGCCCCCAGGCACGAGGGGGGCAGACAGAGATACATGGCCCCGAGGGCCCACTGAAGGCGGCACAGATGAAGCGACGACCGTCGCTCGTGCGGGCGACGATAACGTGGCTGCAGCATAAGATGTTCGAAGGGAAGCAGGATACAACCTTTCATATTTCTGTTTAGCCTCTCGATAAGTAAGCCGGTCCAGGGTCTTAAATTCCATGATCTTCCGCTCCTTATGAAGAACGGGGCAATCCGGCGAGCATGGAGAGTGGTGCTCCCCACAGTTAACACATACAGGCGGAGGTGCACATGGAGAATCAAGATGAGAGGGGCGTCCGCAATCTCGACATGTAGCGCTGGATGGGCAACGGGAGGACATATGCCCAAACTTCCAGCACTGGAAGCACCGCATCGGGGGAGGCACGTATGGCTTGACGTCGCAACGGTAAACCATCACCTTGACCTTCTCGGGCAAGACATCACCCTCAAAGGCCAAGATAAAGGCACCGGTGGCCACCCTGTTTGTCTTGGGTCCTCGATGCACACGACGGACAAAATGCACACCACGTCGTTCCAAGTCGGCTCTCAGCTCGTCATCGGATTGCAACAAGAGGTCACGATGGTAAATAATCCCCTGGACCGTATTTAAGCTACTGTGGGGAGTGACGGTAACAGGGACGTCACCCAGCTTATCACACGAGAGCAACGCTCGTGACTGGGCTGGGGAGGACGTCTTGAGGAGGATGGACCCATTCCTCATTTTTGACAACCCCGCCACTTCCCCAAACTTATCCTCCAGGTGTTCCACAAAAAACATAGGCTTCGTCGGAAGAAAGGAGTCACCATCAGTCCTGCTGCAGACAAGGTATTGCGGTACGTAAGGCTCCCGCTTGGCACTAGATCGGCGTCCCTCCCATGGCGCAGCCAACGAGGGGAACGTCTGAGGGTCATACTGCGCAGCATCGAAGTCGACTCTACCTCGCTTAGAGACGCTGGTGGCCGTGCGACCACCAGCTTGATGTGATTTATTGCGCTTCATTGCGCCACATCCGCCCAGATGCCACCTACTCCGAACGAGGGCTCTCCCCAAGGGCGCCACCCAGCCAAAGCAACGGGTACCTGGCCGATATCCCGTTGCCCGGAGTCCCCGTGCCCCAGACAAGATGGGCACATACTCCTTGGCATGCATGGGGAGGAAACAGCTCAGGCATCTGTAGTGCGATCCCTGCGTGGTCAGGGGGCTACCACCAAGAGGGTACATGACGACCCCACCACAACGGACTGGCTACCGTGCTGGATTTTAGGTGTTTAAAGGGTCCACAGTTGTCGTAGGCGCTAAGAAGAAGAGTGCGCACAAGGCGAGAAGGAGACCACCCAGAAGATGTTGGGCGTAGTCCCCCCCACACGACAATAGGTAACATGCAAGATGGTGGAGCATGATGGACCAATACAAAAACACCACGTAAGGTGTCCTTCCCCAAATGGCACGCACTGACGACGGAAATTTGGAAGAAAAAAGGAGGTCAAACCCAAGAGGGGACCATCACAGAAGGCCGAAACGTTTGAGACTCCTTTTAGTCGCCTCTTACGACAGGCAGGAATACCGCGGGCCTATTCTTACCCCCGAACCCGCAGGGGAATCTCAATGTTGTAAAATGTATGTAAAAGCAAATAATAAATATTTAACAGATTTTGATAATACATAAATAACAAATTATAGAACATATTTAGATGCAAATAGCTTATATGGTTATGATATGAACCAATGTTTACAATATTGTGGATTTCAATAGGATGAAACAAATAAATTTAATTGGACAAAAATAAATGAAATTTCTAAAAATTGTGAAAAAGGTTATATATTATTTAGAATACCCAACAAAATTACATGATTTGCATAAAGATTTGACAGTACCTCCTGAATCAAAAATTGTTCCAGGTACAAATGAAAGTATATTAATAATTGCTCTAGATAAAAAATGTAATTATGTAGTACATCACATAAATCTTAAACAGTATTTTTCTCTAGTAATGCAACTTACAAAAGTACATAAAGTTTTAAAATTTAAATAAACTAATTGGTTAAAGAAGTATATAGATTTGAACATAGTCAAGAACTAAAGCTACAAAAAATTTTGAAAAAGATTTCTATAAACTACTGAATAACTCTGTATTTGTTAAAACAATGGAGAGTTTAAGAAATACACAAGATATAAAATTTGTATATGATAAATTTATAGATAACATACCTTAAATGTAGGAATATATTTAATGAAAATATTGCTGCTATTCATATGAATAAAACTAAAATTAAATCAGATAAAGCAATTTATGTAAATTGATTTATCTTAAGTATTAATGTATGATTTTCGCTATAGACTTATTAAACATAAATATTAAGAAAATATTGAATTATGTTGTCAAGATACAGATAGTTATATTTATAATATTAAAACTGAAAATTTCTATGAACATATAAAATCAATGCTTGATTATTTTGATACAAGTGACTATCCAAGAGATTATATATATAATACTTCACAAATAAACAAAACAAGTTCTTTGAAAAGTGAAAGTTAAGTTAGTGGAAAAGTAGTTGGAGAAATTTGTGGTTTAAAAGCAAAAATTTATGCTTATGAAGTTGTTGATAAAATAGAAAAGAAATCTAAAGGAATTAAGAAATGTGTCATTAATAACAAAATAAGGGTAAACCATAATAAAGATTATTTGTTAAACAATTAAACAGAAAAATTAATTTAATTAAACATGAAATAATGAAATTTATACAATAAACAAAGAAATACTAATTGCTCAGCATAATAACAGATATGTATTGGAAAATAAGTAGATACATTACCATATGGTCATTATAAGTTATTATAAATATAATAAATTATTTCTATATAAAGCTCATAAAATTTTAAATACATATAAAATTTTTCCATATGAATGAAAACTTTTTACAAAGACGAAATAAATTTTTACAAAGTTCAAATAAGCAAAGATTTTTTATGCAAAAACTACAAACACTCAATAAAATAAGCTATGGCATAATTATAATGAAAGATGGTTGAGTTAAAATGAAAGATGAAAGTATTAAAGTAAAAGATGAAGATTTCAAGTAAAAGCTGAAATAATTAAAGTACAAAATGTTCGAATTCAAAATTTTAAGGAAATTTTAACACTTTTTAAAAAGTAATTGATTGTTAACCTAAATAGTAAACAAATTCTTTATTAAATTACCATCAGCTGAAGCAGACTTAAGTCTGTGACTGCTTTATCTTTATTTAACCAACTGTTATGTCAATTATCAAAACCTAACCATTTAACATAAACTTGATTATCTTTCTTTCTTAAAAGATTTTCAATTAAGTGTACATCTGGCCATTTTGTTTTCTGTACTTCTAGTTCATAAAAATTTCCTTTTGTATCTTTCAATTTATATGTAAGAGAATTAGAATAAATAATATCTTCAATTTCAAATATTTCTGTTGACCAATTAGCTCTATAAACCTTTTCAAAAGACCTTTAAGTTTACTAATTCTGACTTTATCACCATTTTTACATTTAGCATTTTCATTGGTTAAAATGTTACATATTTCTAAATGTTTTCAATAATTTCTATAGGTTTCATTTTTATTGTATAATGTTTTGTATTATTATATTCATCAATTATATTTTAAGTAAATTTCACCAATTATAATTTCTTTGTAAAGCAAATTTCTTCGAAACATTTTCTTTAAGTGTTCTGTTAAATCGTTTAACAACAAATGCTTTTAATTCTGAAAAAGTTTAATAATGATTAATGCTATATTCTTTCATTATATCTTTAAATTGTTTGTTATAAGAATCTTTAGCATAACATTTTTGTAAATTATTTGGTTTTCTAACAATTAAATATTTTTGAAAAGTTTCAATTTATTTTTATTTGTTTTATTTTTAATAGGAACAGCAAATGCATGTTTTGAAAAACGTCAATTTCTGTTAATAAATATTTATAACCTATATTTATTTTTGAAATTCTTTTTAAATTTCCAGAATCCATATCCACTAAATTAGCTTGTCATAAATCAACAATATTAAAAGAAACAACATTTCTTCTTTTTAAATTCTTTCTATTTATTTTATGTAGTTCATTAATTATATTTTCACGAATATTTTTTAATCGTTCAACATCAACAAAATTTACAATGAATTTGCTTTTCTTCGATTTGAAAATTGTACAAACACCTTGAATTCCTTGTCTTCCATTTTTAATTATTATTGTATATGGATTAAGCGTTTTGGTAAATTTTTTACACTTTAAACAATAAATATGATCGTCTTTATGTATTATATGTTAATTGTGATTAATCATTTATATAGATAAAAAATTTATTAAATTTTACATTATTTCGCCAAATACAATTTTCTTTACATCTACAGGAACTCTTTTAACAGAAACTTTCAATTTGACAGTTATAAAATTTGATTTTAGTACCATTATTGATTGATTTTTACTACAATTTATTTGATAATCTTTATCAGCTACACTTACTGTTAGATAAAAATTTTCAAAGTTTAAATCTGTATATACATTTTTACAAACAACAACAGGAGTTAAAGTATGAAATAATATTCAAAATTGTGCATTTTTTGTTCACCACCTGTT
Organism: Schistocerca piceifrons; assembly: GCF_021461385.2. Classification (NCBI taxonomy): domain Eukaryota; kingdom Metazoa; phylum Arthropoda; class Insecta; order Orthoptera; family Acrididae; genus Schistocerca; species Schistocerca piceifrons. Next base: position 579,653,299 of record NC_060149.1, read on the forward strand.
ATAAAAGAAAATTCAATTATTTGTATATCATATACTTTATCATCAAGAATACTTAACTGTTCTAAGGATGGCGTTTAATCTGTTTTTGAGAAATAATCTGAAAAAGATTTTAGTGCTTCTTATTGAGTAAAATAATTATTAAATTGTGTTAAAATGCTTGTGTATTCCAGTTTTGTGACATATCCTTTTTCTAAATATTGTTTGTTAACTGCATCTATTGCATCAATTGGATCCTTTATATTAGCAAGACTTCTTTTTTAAAAACCAATAAAACCTTAAGTTACTTTACAAATAGTATTAAATTCTTGTGAAATTGTTTAATTGCATTAGTTATCTTTGGATCTATTGCTGATTGAAATTGTTTAATAATATTTTAATTTTTTCAATTTTTTCTTTATTGAATGTGTTTATGTTAAGTACTTGGTCATTTTGATTAGTTATATACATCTTGCTTACAAAAATGTCCATTTACTAAATCTAAAATAACACTAATATTGTAATTCACACACAGCAATTTTAAAACAAATAAACATAAATAACCACATATTACATCATCAAAATTTTGTATTCTTTCTGTATTGTAGTATAGTTCATTTTTTCCTAAATAGTTAATTAATTGTTTTGGTATGTTGCCACCTAATGAATCAAAAACAAATTTTTTATCATCATTTTTATAACAACAAATCCAATGAGTACCAGGATCATAAGATATATCAAAATTTACTATACCAACTTCAATTTTTTATGGTTTATTTACTAATTCCTGAATCATTAATACACCACGAAGGTTTTTAATTTTAATTGTTTAGTTAGTTTTTCTATATCAAAATTACTTAATGCATTTGCAGATTAATCAATTACTTTTTTAAATTTTTTGTTTCCCTTATTCCATTTCCAACTTTCCTTTCATCTCCAAATTATGTCTTTTTTGTTCTTCTAATTGTTTACCATTTTTCTTTTTCTTTACTACTGCATTTGCAGTTGCTGCAGATCCTCCAGCTAATGAACCAATTGTTGTTAAATTTGTCAATGCAGCTAATAATAATGGAAGAAATCCACCTTCTTATTGTGTTAATCCTTTACCATCTTCCTTTTTTCCTAAATATTCAATAATTTTTATCAACAAGAATACCTAATGTGATAAGTAAATTTCCTAATATCTACAAATACTGAGGCCGCGCAACTCTGGTTATGAAAGGAAGTTCTGTAGAAATGCTATCATCCAATTTTATCAGGCAGTAAGAAAATGGATTTGCTTCCGGGAAAGAATGCCCGTAATTTCCAGACAATAATGTTTATTTTGTCCTTGATAACCAAAGAAATGGTACTATTCAGTCCACATTTAAACTATGGGCTATTTCCTTCAAGTTCATGATTCATACACACATTTCACACGCACAGCAGTGAGAAATCTGTCCAAACCAGACCCAAATTAAACAACGTTTTTGCAGTCATTAATTTCATCACTATTAAATTATTCTTGTGAATTTCTAAATAATGAAACTGCTCGCCAAACATGGTCAATAGTTGAATACTGAAACATGCCACGCAGATTCTATGAAGGCCAATATATCACACACGAATAACCGTCCAACAGATTTAGTTAAAACCTCTGAAATTTAGCCAAGCAGTCCTCGACAACAACTACAATCGACATAGCTCACCAATAACTCAAACACTAAGTAGTTCTTTATCTTACATATTATTTTTACTGGTACTAGTAACATTACCGTCCGCATTCAAAGCTAGCGAGCCACTTCCTTCTTCCAGCCTCACTCCCAATAGGTCTATATCTATCAGGTAACGAGCAGGAACCGTCTCAGTTCTGATTGTCTGACCATACTGACTGCCAATCAGAATACTCGCTCCTGATCATACTCGCGCCAAAAGTGGTCTGCACCAATCCTTATACACAGACGCATTTGCGTCAATCTGACATACAAATACTATAGTAATGTATAATAAATGAAAATGAAAAACAAAATCATTCTGGAAATATTCTTTAGATACAGATTTTACTCCAGCTGACTTTCTGGCTGCTCTCTTACAATAGCAATCACACCTCGACATATGTCATCAGCAAAGTGGGTAAATCCCCTAGGATCATTTTCCTGCGAAAGGCTTATGTAACTCTTGCATGTTACTTAAGATGGTGTCTAATGCAATATTGAAATTTGATGAATGTCCTGCATACACACTCTCATTTACTCACAGGCTCACACAACACCTGATAAAATAAATATTGATTTTAATAGTTCTTTCTGAAGTTATTCTAGATTTCATACTACGAAAATTGTAAGGTATTTGAGATTTTTAAATTAAATTTCAATTAAATAATTCTATACCCTGATACTTCAGGTGAGTATTTCAATTAACAACCAAAAACAAGTCATAATTGTTCCCAGATGAATTTTCTTTCTTAAGTGTGGTTTTTCTAACTTTAAAGTAAATTTTTCTGTCTCCGAAAGTATGCCTGCTAGAAAGCTGAGATTTTCACACCACCTATCTATTAATAAGAAAGTGCAGTATACAAATTTTGAAAGCGATTACACAAAAACTACTATCCTTTATTTAGATTCTTATAGGTGGCGAATGCCAGTAAGAGACGTTGAATAGCTTTCCCACGGCAGGTAGTGACAAATGCGGTGTGTCTCCCGGGTAGGCCACTAGATGTCAGCCCCCAAAGTTACACACAGCATGCTATCCTATAACAAACGTTCGCTCGGAACAACTTACACAGTTGCGTTCAGTCAAAAAAAGATGGTTCAAATGGCTCTGAGCACTATGGGACTTAACATCAGAGTTCATCAGTCCCCAAGAACTTAGAACTACTTATACCTAACTAACCTGAGGACATCACACACAGCTATGCCCGAGGCAGGATTCGAACCTGCGACCGAAGCGGTCGCGTGGTTCCAGACTGAAGCACCTAGAACAGCTCGGCCACACAGGTCGGCTGCGTTCTGACATAGAATAAGAAAACACCTAACCATAACCTTATACTGCTAAGTTCATGTACTACTCAAAAAAGGTTTTAAACAGTAATCATTTTACTTTGTTAATGTCTTAGCAATTTGTGTCTGACCACCCGCCTTACAGACACTGTCGCTAACGTACGGCTGTGAAGTGGCACAAGACTCGCCGGAAAGCTGTATAGGAGTCCGGTTCCAGTCTCCTATTGTCGTCAGGAAAGAACCAGGCAGGATGTGGTGGTGAGACCCTAGTTACGCCCTAGAGCGCTAAGACAACATCGTTCATTAGGCAGCAATACAGGATTGTGTTCCAAAGCGCCGCTCCTCAGGCGGGCGGTCGGAGTACTATTTCGTTAGCGGTGGAAGACCGGCTTGCACTCGTTTTGTGATATCGGCAGCACAGCGAAATTTCTGGTTGCAGCTGCTACGCCACGGGCTGCCACCGACCGTGCAATCCGATTTGCACTCCCGAGTCTCGCCCCAGGGCCACCTAAAGTACTCGTTGGCTCACAGGGCTTGGCTATTGACCCCCGTTTAGGAAACAGGAGCTAGCAGCTTCGGTGTGTGCCACAGGAATGCGGTGAGCAGCAGCAGCAGCACACCCACTCGGAGGAGGAAGACAGACAGCATCCAGGTCACGCAGGTGAAGCCCTCCGGCAGACCTGAGGGTGATAGTGGCCTCCCCCCCCCCCTCACATTGGATAGCTTCAGCTGACACTAGGGCTGAGACCTGAGACAACACATTGTGCCGTCGGCAGTCAGTACTTAGCAGTCAGACGTTTGTTAAGAAGGACAGGGTATCTATGTTGGCGCTTTCTGTGCGCTTTGCGGCGGTGGAGATGGCTATGACATCTTGTGTCCTGGTTTTTCCTTAGCTTTCGGCTTTCCTAGTGACTTCAGACTTTCCCAGGTTCACCTTTCAGACGCTCTTTTCTGCTGGCTCGATACGTGAATACTTGAAGTTGCGTTGCAACACAACTAGCTCTTTATTCCTATGAAGTAATGAGTGCCGTCGACAAGGGATCTCAGATCGATTCCATATTCCTAGATTTCGAGAAGGCTTTTGATACCGTTCCTCACAAACAACTATTAATCAAATTGCGTGCATACGGAGTATCGTCTCAGTTGTGTGACTGGATTCGTGATTCCCTCTCAGAAAGGTCACAGTTCATAGTGATAGACGGTAAATCATCTAGTAGAACAGAAGTGATATCTGGCGTTCCGCAAGGTAGCGTCATAGGCCCTCTGTTGTTCCTGATTTATATAGATGATTTAGGTGATAATCTGAGCAGCCCCCTTAGACTGTTTGCAGATGACGCTGTAATTTACCGTCTAGTAAAATCATCAGACGATCAATTCCAATTACAAAATGATCTAGAGAGAATTTCTGTATGGTGTGAATGGTGGCACTGAAACAAAGGCGGTTTTCTGTGCGAGGAGATCTATTTACGAAATTTCAATCACCAATTTTCTCTTCCGAATGCGAAAATATTTCGTTGACGCCCACGTACGTAGGGAGAAATGATCATCATAATAAAATAAGACAAATCATAGCTCGACCGAAAAGATTTAGGTGCTCCTTTTTCCCACGCACTATTCGGGAGTGGAATGGTAGAGGAGTAGTATGAAAATGGTTCGATGAACCCTCTGCCAGGCACTTAAGTGTGAACTGCAGAGTAATCATGTAGATGTAGATTTAGATGCACCTAGATTTTCTTACGAAACTCTGCTTTGTCACTAGTACGACGTTATCTGTCAGCTTGTAACAACAACAACTGTACATATAATAATTTTTTCTTCTGACTTTCGATAAATTAGTGTAATCAATGTTCTGATTTCATTTCTTTTTCTTTTCATGTCATTATGTTAAAGAAACTGTAAACAATTTTCGATGTGAATATTAATGTTTATGTCAAATTGCAAGCAATATTATAACAAAATGGAAATGTAAGAAATGTTGAAACTGTTGTAAGATGTTAAAGTTGTAATTGTGCGCCTGGTCCATACGTAGGCAATGTATTAAGATATGTAGAATGCAAAACCTTTGGTGACTACCCTGTCTGTAGGGGAGCGGTAAAAGGTGGATGGCAGGCGAGCGCGGGAAAATGCACACGGGTGCTGCACGGCATAACGGGCTCAGCAGTAGTAGTCGGCGTTGGGCTTTGATCTGAGCAACACGTTCTGGATCGAGGAGGCTCTCCTGGAAAACGTGATTTCATTGAGCCTCGGATGTGCCGTTTCCGACGACTATACAGCATGGCTATATTTCATAGGCACTAAATGGAAAAGTATTGCGACGCTAAGAAGAAACAAAGTGCCGATACATCAAGAGCCATAGCTGTGATTGTATGTGTGCTTTGCGCCTCGCCATCTCGCCGCCCGCTAACCGCCGCATCGACACGAACAGGTTGAAACTTTTAGTACTGTATTCGTGTGGACCAGTGTTACTTTTGTTCCTGACTGTTCAATAACAACTTATCTTTTACTAGAACTGTTCTATCATTTAATTATCCTCATCACTAACCTAGACAGGGTCCTGTCCACATGTTGTGCAATCCGAGTGTCCCGAAATGAAGATTTAAAGTTTATGTTAATAATACTTACCTGCAGACCTATCTATGTTAGAATGATGTTTAAAGAACTTTGTTGTTAATGAGTATATAGGTCTGGCAAAGTTGGAAGATAATGTTGAAATCGGTTTAGTAATGAAGGCTAATTAATTTGAGACAAAAATAATGGTAGTTAAATGAGCAGGAAATAAGCTAACCTATTGGAAATCTTGAGTGCTTAATGAATCCTTTAATCAATATTTTCAATACAGTGATCATAACAGTATCAGGGTCTCCCCTCCCCCTTTTTTTCTTTTCTATTCATTTGAATTCTGAAGTGAACTGAACTGATTTGACCAGCAAAGTTAAAGTCAATATAAAACCAAAATTTATTAGTGTTTTACCTTTTTCAAAATTGACATTGTATGTGTGTTTCGAAAGTGCTATTGCTAGGGTAACCTATGCCCGAATTTAATCAGATCAATAGACAGTACGAAGTGTGTAGTAAGCATTATAGTGTATTGTTGTGTATTTATGGCCCGTCCATATTAGTGCAGAAAGTGAAATTATTAGTTCAGTAGATTTTCTGGTTCTAAAATCTACCATATTATGCAGTGTTATTACGTGTTGTTTTGTATGAAAGTACAGCAACTTGTACAGGGAAGAAACTCAGTTAATGCCTAATTAGGCTGGCGATCGTATTATTAACAATTTGGTAGCATCTGCTGTGTTGTTTCTTGTCCGTCCTAACGTGTGGTTGCACTCCGGAATTGCTTGACGTATCGTTGTTATTACTGAGTGGGTGTAAGTCTGATTTGCCTCCATTCAGGTACACGCGGTCAAAATCTATACAAGAATCCTTTCTCTTAAGGTGAAGCCCGTCAACTTACCATAGTACAGGCTTTAATAAGTATCGTGCGCAGTAGCGTAGTGTTACAAGCTTGCATGATGTCATTATGCTTGACTCACAGGCTTGGGCGCTCAGTAATTGCCCTGTGCTGCGGAAGCTTCCGTGTCTGCTCTAACTCGCTCAGCATTTCCCCTTAGCTGGCAAGTTGGCAGGCTGCTGGTTGTTGACATAGGCGGTTCGCCTTCCGGAATCTCCCAGGGTATAACTTGGACGAATTTTTTGTGTCTGCCAGGAACACTATTACGGGATGTAACATCTGGTTCCAATCATGGTGGTAGATGAAATTTGCAGTGTCAGCATTTGGCAGTCAAGGGAAGGAGAGATGATGGCATAAAGTTCCTGATCACCAGATCTTTCTCCAACATCCTGGAGTAAATTCCATATCTCTCTGCAACGTCTCATGAAATTATGGCATGTGACACTGTTGATGGTGAACGATCCATCAGATGGGGACCTTAATTCCAGAGGTCCCCTTGGTGGTATTCGAGAGCATTAGGCAATGTGCCGACATCTAGTTTCACCCTCTCCCTTCTATTGTCAACATAAAGCACAAACATAACACCACACTATACACAGATTCATTACACTCACCTGCACTCGACAAATACACCTATGACATGACTCTCACATATCCGCAAGAAAAGAGACTATTGTCCACATTGAATGAAAATCCTTTCTGACCAGGCTGCTGAAGCAGTCTCCAGTCAGCAATGCCGCATAACTTTACTTTTTACCGCCCAACCATCTTCCATTATATGGACGCTATAAGATAAGTAGGTTTCCACATATAAATAGAATATATTATCACTGAATTGGAAGAACCTCCCTAGTGTTGTGTAGGCCTGCTAGTGACTGCATAGTTTGTTAAAGCTACAGTATAAAGAAAACATGTTAGGCAAAATTTCCCTACGAAATAAATTGCTACATGTAAACACTGGAGAGATATTCTGCCTTATGCCTTATTTGACTGTAATATACTAACACAAATTATTTACCGAAGGATGGAAAAACTGGTAGCAGCCGACCTCAGGAAAGATCAGTTTTGATTCCGGAGAAATAGAGGAACATGTGATGCAGTACTGACCCTACGACTTATCTTAGAAGATAGGTTAAGCAAAGGCAAACCAACGTTTATAGCTTTTGTAGATTTGGAGAAAGTTTTTGACAATTTTTACTGCAATACAGTCTATGGCTTTCTGAAGATAGCGGGGTGAAATACAGGGAGCGAAAGGTTATATACAACTTTACAAGAGTCAGATGGCAGTTACAAGTGTCGAGGTGTGTGAAAGGGAAGCAGTGGTTGACAAGGAACCGAGACAGATTTGTAGCCTATCACAGATGGTATTCAGTCTCTACAGTGATCAACCAGTAAAGGAAACCAAAGAAAAATTTGGAGAAGGAATTAATATTCATGGAGAAAAAATAAAAACAATCCGGTTTTGTGATGATTTTGTAAATCTGTCAGAACAGCAAGGAGCTAGAAGAATAGGTGAGCGGAATGAATAATGTCTTAAAAAAAAGGATATAAGATGAACATCAACAAAAGCAAAACAAGGGTAATGGAATGTAGGGGAATTAAATTAGGTGATGCTGAACGAATTAGGTTAGGAAACGGGACATTAAAAGTAAGCCGGACGTAGTGGCCTAGCGGTTCTAGGCGATACAGTCTCGAACCGCGCGACCGCTACGGTCGCAGGTTCGATTCCTGCCTCGGGCATGGATGTGTGTGATGTCCTTAGGTTGGTTAGGTTTAAGTAGTTCTAAGTTCTAGGGGACTGATGACCTCATATGTTAAGTCCCATAGTGCTCAGGGCCATTTGAACCATTAAAAGTAGTAGATGAATTTTGCTATTTGGGCAGTAAAATAACTGATGATGTCCGAAGTGGAAGGGACATAAAATGTGGACTGACAATGGCAAGACAACCGTTTCTGAAGAAGAGAAATTAATTGACATGTAATACATATTTAAGTGTTAGGAAATCTTTGCTGAAGGGATTTGTCTGGATTGTAGCCTTGTATGAAAGTGATACTTGGACGATAAAACAGCTCAGACAGGAAGAGAATAGAAGTTTTTGAAATGTGATGCTACAGAAGCAGCCTGAAGGTTCGATGGGGAGACCATGTAACCAATGAGGTGGTACTGATAGGAAAAAAACTTTGTGTTCTGTCTTACGGCAGGTCTTGTCATGGGGGAAGCCTCGTCAGAGAGGTCCACCTCATGAGCGTCTAGGGAAGTGATTCCAGTGGTGGTTTCCCACTGATGTACTGATAAGAAGTGGGGAGAAAAGAAATTTAATGCATACTTCGACTAAAACGATGGATCGGTTGATAGGACACATTCTCAGACATCAGTGGATCAACAGTTTAGTCTTGTAGGGACGTGTAGGGGATAAAATGTGTAGAGGGAGACCAAGAGATAAATGCAGTAAGCAGATTCGAAATGAAGCAGGTTGCAGTAGTTATTTGGAAATCAAGAGACTTCCACAGGATAGTGTCGTGTGGAGAACCGCATCAAACCATTCTTCTGACTGAAGACCGCAACAACAAACAGTAATAGTAAGAGAAGTAACACATTATGTGTGTATTATGTTAAATTGCATGGCAGATGTAAGGAGGATGGAGTGAAAGTTAACATCAGTGAGTTGGTATCTATTGGAATTCAAAAAAAATGGTTCAAATGTCTCTAAGCACTATGGGACTTAACTTCTGAGATCATCAGTCATCTAGAACTTAGAACTACTTAAACCCAACTAACCTAAGTACATCACACACATCCATGCCCGCGGCAGGATTCGAACCTGCGACCGTAGCGGTCTCGCGGTTCCAGACTGTAGCGCCTAGAACCGCTCGGCCACTCCGGCCGGCTCTATTGGAATTATTCAGATTTCTGTAAGAGAGGCAGTAGTGTTACCAGTACTGGGAACACGTATAGAAAATTGAGCTGAGGGGCTACTTAGTTAGTGGAATAGAGGTTATTACTGACGAAATTATGTATGTCGACTTGCTCATAGAAAACATGTGCTGGTAAGTTTGTGATAAAGGTTTTATTCGGTCTTTGTGAATTAAATGGGACTGTTCAAAGAAGACATCTGTCTGGTATTTACGTATTTTTAGTAATTATGCAGCAGATGGTATGAGGATTCTTCGTTTATTATTATATGGGCCTATTCCAACGGAGCATGTGTCTAGTACTAAGGTTTATTGGTGATGATAAAGAGGATAATGCAAGCACCATTGGGTGTACTGGGTGGTAATTATTGTGCTAATGTTGAATGAGTAAGTTAAGTAGGAAGCTATTATTGTACTGAAAGCGCTTCAGTGAAATTTGCCCCGAGGCAGGCCGGCCGGGGTGGCCGCGGGGCTCTAGGAGCTACAGTCTGGAACCGCGAGACCGCTACGGTCGCAGGTTCGAATCCTGCCTCGGGCATGGATGTGTGTGATGTCCTTAGGTTAGTTAGGTTTAAGTAGTTCTAAGTTCTAGGGGACTGATGACCTCAGAAGTTGAGTCCCATAGTGCTCAGAGCCATTTGAACCATTTGAACCCTGAGGTAGAACTGAAAGCACAGGTTTTTATGGGAGTTGCTTGTCGTGTGTTTTTGGATAAGGATTTCAGCATTAGTTCGAAAAAGAAAGCAGTTTAGATTCACGCACGTGAATAATACAAACGTAACGTCGTTTGACCACCGAAGAACCTCCCGTATGGACGACGTAGTAATAAGCATCCCTGGTGTAGAGAAACAACTGAAGCTGTTAATGACAAATAATTCGCCAGGTCCAAATGTAATCCCAATTCGGCTTTAGAAAGAGCACTCTACAGCACTGGCTCCTTATTAAACTTGCATTTATCGCGAATCTCTCGCCCATCAAGAAGCCCCAAGCAACTGGAAAAAAGCGAATTTGACTCCTGTATAATAAGGATAAAAGAATGGACCAGCAAAATTACAGACCAATATCCCTAACATTTCCTTGCTTTACGATCATTGAACATATTCTCAGTTCGAACATAATAAATTTTCTTGAGACCGAGAAATTCATGTCAACGAATCAGCACGGTTTTAGAAAGCATCTCTCGTGCGAACCTCAGTTTTCCCTTTTCACAGATGATGTACTGCGAGCTATGTGTGAAGGGCAACAGGCTGATTCGATATTTTCAGATTTACGGAAAGCATTTGGCATGGTGCCCCACTGCAGACTGTTAACGAAGGTACGAGCACATGGAATAGGTTCCCACATATGAGAGGCTCGAAGAACTAACTGAACCTATTATTTAGTCCTCGACGGTGAGTGATCATCAGGGACCAGTGTATCGTCAGTAGTGCCCCAGGGAAGTGTGATAATCTTTTCTATACTTAAACGATCTGACCGACCGGATAGGCAACAATCTCGGGTTGTTTGCTAATGATGCTGTAGTGTACGGGAAGGGGTCGTAGCTGAGTGACTGTAGAAGCATACAAGACGACCTATACAAAATTTGTATTTGGTGTGATAAATCGCAGCGAGCTCTAAATGTAGAAAAATGTAACTTAATATGGATAAGTACGAAAAACAAACCCGTAATGTTCGGAGAGAACATGAGTAGTATCCTGCTTGACACAGTCACGTCGTTCAAATATCTGGGCGTAACATTGCAAATCAATATGAAATGGAACGAGATAGTGAGGACTGTCGTAAGGAAGGAGAATGGTCTACTTCGGTTTATTGGGAGAATTTTTGGAAAGTATGGTTCATCTGCAAAGGAGACCGCATACAAAACTCTAACATAACCTTGAATACTGCTCGAGCGTTTGGGATCCGTATCAGGTCTGATTAAAGGAAGACATCGAAGCAATTCAGAGGTAGGTTGCTAGATTTGTTACCGGTAAGTTCGAACAACACGCATCTGCTGCGAAGGTTCATCGGGAATACAAACGCGAAACCCTGGAGGGCAGGCAACTTCCTTTTCGAGAAGCACTATTGAGAAAATTTAAAGGAGCGGGATTTGAAGCTGATTACACAGTAGTTCTTCTACCACCAACATAAATTTCGTGTAAAGACCACGAAGATAAGATACGAACAAATTGGGCTCATTCGGAGGCATGTAGACAGTCGTTTCCACTCGCTCTATTTGCGACTGGAACAGAAAAGGAAATTACTAGTAGTGGTACAGAGCACCATCCACCATGCACTGTACAGTGGCTTGCGGAGAAAGTATGTGATGCAGATAAATAGAAAAATAATATAAATTAAGAGAGGTATTGGTTGTGTTTACTGTATATGTATTTTCATGTCTGTGTAGTGTAATTATTTTGGTTTTTCTTTCATTACGTGTAGTTACGTTAGTATGTATGCCGTGTGATGCAATGAGCACAGCTGGTGTGAGAATGTTACAGGTTTATCTCCATAAGAATGAAGAGCAGAAAGCAAGTTGAGTAATTCAGTGAAATTTGCTTCCTGTACTATGTGTGAGGCCTTAAGGCAGGTTTAATTTCATGTGTAGACACACTCAGACTTATTAGGATAACATTTATTTGTCAGTTTAAAGTAACTTCGGGAGAGATATTTGTGTTTGCATATTTGGATGCAGCGTAACAGTGAAAGGCAGGGTTGTAGAATTTGATGACAGAGATGGCGGAGAGAGATTATGACAAAAAGGGAAAACACTGGTGGTGCTATGATGGTTCATTTAGAGGATGAGTATGATCCAATATTTTAAAGAATTTTGGGGGTTTATTACGTGCAGCTGTGTGAATGGCGTTGTGTTTATAAGAGTAGCTGGAAAGAAAGCAATGAGTGAGTTAACTGATTGAAGGTGTGAAGTAAATGTGAGCTGATTAATTCCATGTTTATCAGTGTGTGTGTTTGTAGATTCTGTTGCGTGTAGCTATAAGAATTTTGGAGAATTTTTATTGTTTGTGAAAATACATCTACAAAAGCTTATGGGGAATGAAATCTAATATACCGGGTGATCAAAAAGTCAGTATAAATTTGAAAACTGAATAAATCACGGAATAATGTAGATAGAGAGGTATAAATTGACACACATGCTTGGAATGACATGAGATTTTATTAGAACCAAAAAAATACAAACGTTCAATAAATATCCGACAGATGGCGCTTCATCTGATCAGAATAGCGATAATTAGCATAACAAAGTAAGACAAAGCAAAGATGATGTTCTTTACAGGAAATGCTCAATATGTCCACCATTATTCCTCAACAATAGCTGTAGTCGAGCACTGTAAAGCATGTCCGGAGTTATGGTGAGGCAGTGGGGTCGGATGTTGTCTTTCAGCATCCCTAGAGATGTCGGTCGATCACGATACACTTGCGACTTCAGGTAACCCCAAAGCCAATAATCGCAAGGACTGAGGTCTGGGGACCTGGGAGGCCAAGCATGACGAAAGTGGCGGCTGAGCACACAATCATCACCAAACGACGCGTGCAAGAGATCTTTCACGCGTCTAGCAATATGGGCCTTTTTTTTTGTTCTCATAAAACCCCATGTCATTTCAAGCATGTGTGTCAATTTTTACCTCTCTGTCTACATTATTCCGTGGTTTATTAAGTTTTCAAATTTATACTGACTTCTTTTTGATCACCCGGTATGTAGTTGCGTTTCCATTTTGCCTTATAAACGAGGTCTAATGCAAATAAAATATTTAGATGTGTATGAAATCTTATGGGACTTAACTGCTAAGGTCATCAGTCCCTAAGCTTACACACTACTTAATCTAAATTATCCTAAGGATAAACACACACACCCATGCCCGAGGGAGGACTCGAACCTCCGCCGGGACCAGCCGCACAGTCTATGACTGCAGTGCCTTAGACCGCTCGGCACTAAGGCAAACAAACATTAATGTAGGAGGAACAATGCAGGTTTAGCTTGCTGAAAATTAAATGTTGACAGAGGAAATTAACTTATTATATGTATAAATTTATGTCAGCTAAAGTCAATTCTGATGCTTGGGGTAGTATTATTATTGAAGTTAATAATATAAATTGGACCATTAAGAAAGGAACTGAAATTTGTTTTTATGTACACACACCAAAATATGTTTTGCATCACCCCGGTTCTCAGAACTCCTGAGAACAGACGTTGACTATGGATACTGAATGACAGACACAGTCCCTTCGACTGTTCAGAGATGTCACTAAAACAGCTCAAAGACGTAAACAAACATGCATGAGCAGCAGACGCTGCTGACGGAGGGGGTCCGACAGCCGATCAATTCGTCATTCCACCAGGAAGGAGGTACACGGCTCGTGTTGTCTGTGTTCAACCATGCCTAGACGGTCAATACCGCGGTTCGATCGCGTCCGCGAGCTTATTTTGTGCCACGAAGTGCACTCAATATGGAAAGTGTCCACGCGCCTCGGAGTGAACTAAAACTACGTTGTTCGGACAGGGAGGAGATACAGAGAGCCGTCCGGGGTAGCCGAGCGGTTCTAGGCGCTACAGTCTGGAACCACGCGACCGCTACGGTCGAAGGTTCGAATCCTGCCTCTGGCATGGATGTGTGTGAGATGTCCTTTGGTTAGTTAGGTTTAAGTAGTTCTAAGTTCTAGGGGACTGATGACCTCAGATGTTAAGTCCCATAGTGCTCAGAGCCATTTGAACCATTTTTTTTTTTTTTTTTTAGATACAAAGAGACAGGAACTCTCGTGACATGCCTTGTTCAGGCCGCCGAAGGGCCACAACTGCAGTGGATGACCGCTACCTACGGATTAGGGTTCGGAGGTACCCTCACAGCAACGCCACTATGTTGAATAATGCTTTTCGTGCAGCCACAGGACGTCGTGTTACGAATAAGCTGAATAGGCTGCATGATGCGCAAATTCACTACCAACGTCCGTGGCGAGATCCATCTTTGCAACCACGACACTATGCAGCGCGGTACAGATGTGCCCAACAACATGCCGAATGGACCACTCAGGATTGGCATCACGTTCTCTTCACCGATGAGTGTCGCATATGCATACAACCAGGCAATATCGGAGACGTGTGTGGAGGCAACCTGGTCAGGCTGAACGCCTTAGACACACTGTCCAGCGAGTGCAGCAAAGTGGAGGTTCCCCGCTGTTTCGGGGTGGTATTATGTGGGACTGACGTACGACGCTGGTGGTCACGGAAGGCGCCATAACGACTGTAAGATATGTGAGTGCCATCCTCCGACCGATAGTGCAACGACATCGGCAGCATACTGGCGAGGCATTCGTTTTCATGGACGACAATTCGCGCCCCCATGACATCGCTCGAATAGAGTGGTCAGCATGTTCTTCAGATTTGAACCCTATCGAACATGCCTGGGATAGTTTAAAAAGGGCTGTTTATGGACGACGTGACCCACCAACCACTCTGAGGGATCTACGCCGAATCGCCCTTGAGGAGTGGGACAATCTGGACCAACAGTGCCTTGATGAACTTGTGGATAGTATGCCACGACGAATACAGGCATCAATGTAAGAAGACGTGCTACGGAGTATTAGGGGTACTGGTGTGTGCAGCAGTCTGGATCGTCACCTCTTAAGGTCTGGCTGTATTGTAGTACAACATGCAATGTGTGGTTTTCATCAGCAATAAAATGGGCGGAAATGATGTTTGTGTTGATCTCAATTACAATTTTCTGTACAGGTTCCGGAACTTTCGGAACCGAGGTGATGCAAAACTTTTTTTGATGTGTGTATTACTACAAGAATGAAGTTAAGGCATATTCTAAAATACAGAACAGACTTGAAAGTATGCAGATAATTGCATATATATATATATATATGGTGTTACAAAAAGGTACGGCCAACTTTCAGGAAACATTCCTCACACACAAAGAAAGAAAATATGTTATGTGGACATGTGTCCGGAAACGCTTACTTTCCATGTTAGAGCTCATTTTATTACTTCTCTTCAAATCACATTAATCATGGAATGGAAACACACAGCAACAGAACGTACCAGCGTGACTTCACTTTGTTACAGGAAATGTTCAAAATGTCCTCCGTTAGCGACGATACATGCATCCACCCTCCGTCGCATGGAATCCCTGATGCGCTGATGCAGCCCTGGAGAATGGCATACTGTATCACAGCCGTCCACAGTACGAGCACGAACAGTGTCTACGTACATTTGGTACCGGGGTTGCGTATACAAGAGCTTTCAAATGCCCCCATAAATGAAAGTCAAGAGGGTTGAGGTCAGGAGAGCGTGGAGGCCATTGAATTGGTCCGCCTCTACCAATCCATCGGTCACCGAATCTGTTGTTGAGAAGCGTACGAACACTTCGACTGAAATGTGCAGAAGCTCCATCGTGCATGAACCACATGTTGTGTAGAACTTGCAAAGGCACATGTTCTAGCAGCACAGGTAGAGTATCCCGTATGAAATCATGATAACGTACTCCAGTGAACGTAGGTGGAAGAACATGGAGCCCAATCAAGACATCACTAACAATGCCTGCCCAAACGTTCACAGAAAATCTGTGTTGATGACGTGATTGCACAATTGCGTGCGTATTCTCGTCAGCCCACACATGTTGATTGTGAAAATTTACAATTTGATCACGTTGGAATGAAGCCTCATCCGTAAAGAGAACATTTGCACTGAAATGAGGATTGACACATTGTTGGATGAACCATTCGCAGAAGTGTACCCGCGGAGGCCAATCAGCTGCTGATAGTGCCTGCACACGCTGTACATGGTACGGAAACAACTAGTTCTCCCGTAGCACTCTCCATACATTGACGTGGTCAACGTTACCCTGTACAGCAGCAACTTCTCTGACGGAAGAATTGCCTCGTCCATTGCAGGTGTCCTCGTCGTTCCCCAGTCTTCCCCAGTCGCGAGTCGCGAGTCATAGGCTGGAATGTTCCGTACTCCCTTAGACGCCGATCAATTGCTTCGAACGTCTTCCTGTCGGGACACCTTCGTTCTGGAAATCTGTCTCGGTACAAACGTACCGCACCACGGCTATTGCCCCGTGCTAATCCATACATCAAATGGGCATCTGCCAACATTGCACTGACTGCAAAACCACGTTCGTGATAAACACTAACCTGTTGATGCTACGTACTGATGTGCTTGATGCTAGTTCTGTAGAGCAATGAGTCGTATGTCAACACAAAAACCGAAGTCAACATTACCTTCCTTCAATTGGGCCAACTGGCGGTGAGTCGAGGAAGTACAGTACATACTGACGAAACTAAAATGAGCTCTAACATGGAAATTAAGCGTTTCCGGACACATGTCCACATAACATCTTTTCTTTATTTGTGTGCTAGGAATATTTCCTGAAAGTTTGGCGGTACCTTTTTGTAACATTGCCTTAAGCAGCTTCAATTGACGGCAATGCACAGCAGACTTGTAACACTAAAGGGCAGGTTTCATATAGGCTGCTCACTGAGATGCATGGGTCTGCTTGTCTGAGCAATCACATACTTGGGAATTTCGTTGTATTTTACAAGATCGTTTGGTTGGCTATAGATGCACAGCGCTGCTGCCTGCAAACCCATGCTTTGGTGGAAGATCTGCATTTGCACTGATCCAATAAATAGAGGAACTCTACTGGAAATGACCGTGGGAAACACGACTACATGATGAAACTAGTGATGTATAGTGAAACTGTGGTTCAAATAAGATACAGACGCGGGTATTGGTGAAATTTATGATTGTGTACATTTGTGAACACACAAATACAGTGTCAAATGAAATGGATACATAATTTGAATGATTAACTTATAGATGTAATTGTGTTATGAATTTGTTTGTGATTATGTTACGTTTATGACTACGCAAATATTGATCATGCAGGCTAGTCCACCATCACAGATGTCATACACATGTTTTGGCACAATAATACACTACGAAGTGATGAGTATATAATTGCCGTACTGGTATTACTTTGATCACATGTAGCAGAATAATATTACTCCAACTGGGAGTATTGGACGTTAGAAGTTGTAGGAAGAATACATAAACTGATCGAGGAGTGAAGGGCTCAGCTGAGGAGTATGTTCGAAGCAAGTTGTGAGGTGACGGTTGGCGCAGACAAGCAAGCGAGGACTGAAAGGCCGCAGAAAGCATGGTGAGTATCTGAGGAGGAATGTGTTCCACCAGTGAGTGGATGTTGCCTGGAACTTCCGAAGACGGGAGAGAGGCTGAACCAAGGAATTGCACGGCAATAAACGCTAGTAGCTTGGCGAGTTTCTGGCTGTATTTGAAACTAAATTATATATATATATATATATATCCACCAAAATCTCTATAATTACTTCAAAAAGAGCTACAGAAAATCTTAAGATAGTGCTGGAATCGCGATAAAAAGGCAGTTGGCATATTATTATTACCATGTTTGTACCATTTTTATGAAATAAGTTATTAACAGTTATATGTGAAATCATTTATAAGAAGGAAAGGAACAGATAAAAATGCACTACCAGAGCGCACGGTAACCATCTGTTAGCACATGAAATCCGTCATAAAATGAATATTTTTGACATATGGATAACAGAAACTACCCATTTATTACAAACAAAATCATAGATTACAGCTACGGTGTTTAAGAAAGAGTTTTATACAGATACACGAAATAGTCAGTCACCTTATAAATACTTTATAACACTGTTTAATTGTCTATGCGTAGTTAAATGAGGAATTTGTAATAGTTGTAGGGCATATGTTTTGTGTAACATAGTACGGAATGATAACAGTAAGGAAAGAAGTTCATGTAACCATCGACTGTTGTCCCGGCTCTCGCCAAATATAATGTGTAATATTATTTTAACAGTTTACCAAAATGAATCTGATAGGAATAATATACAAATGATACACGTCCAACATGTTGTTGTTACCCGACGTGGGTCGCAACATAAATATTTAGAAGCAGAGGTGCGTGGGATTTTTGGCCATCCGTTTCTTGTTACACGAGCGGCTTTGTGCAGGAGAGAAACGGCGACAGGGTCAGTAATTTACCAGAACAAATGGCCATCTTCACATGTAACTTTATTAAGATTCGGGTATACACAGTAATGTATGGTACTGCTGACCACGAACCATGGAACTGCCAGATTCTATTGCTCTAGTCGAAACCTTAGGTTCAAGTACTCTTCACAATGCAACTGACATACAGTCATAGGTACATGTAGACAAAGGTGCAACGGAAACCAATATCACTAGTCAAGAGGTGCGGACAAGGAAGCTATACAAGTCCTTGTGTACAAGCTTAACTAAAGTTAATTCTCACTTACATATGATTTGCTGTAATCTGTTGGTAATTCGAGACTGCTAGATCTAGAACTCTTCTCTTTTTTTCTGGAAATCCCTCGTGATTCTGTCATTATATCTCCCATGCTGGGGGAAGATTTGTCCTCAAATCTAAGACGCTAATTTTACACTTATTTCTTGTTTGAACCACACTGGTGTGTACATGCACATCCACGAGAGTAGGTAGGGCCAAAGGTGCGCAAGGGGCAAACATCTGTATCTAGTGTTTTTGCTATTTGTGACTAGTGTGGCAGCTTTCACTTGAGATCTTTTATGGTGGAGGAGTCAGATGTATTGTGCTAGTGGTTTGCTCTTTGAACCTTTCGAGATATGAGGTGAGTTAGTTTTTTGAATCTTTAGATCTAAGTATTCACCATGTAACTGATAGCTGTTTGTCTGCTATATATGAAGCCCACAGAATTATCAACACCTCGTATGTAAGTACATAACCTAACTCACGCTTTAAGCTTAGTTCTTAATTTAACAAGTTGCCATATATGGCAGCTGATGCCTGAAGTCCAGAAACCAGCGCCATGGAACAAAGATCCCAACTAGCTGGGGCAAACGTCCTCATAAGTACCTTTTCCCCAAAAGTTTGTCTTTTCTTTCTTCGGTTTTAACACTGTGCGCGTAGGTCTGTTTAACGTATGTAATGGGCCTTAATTTAACATTCACTATTTCATACCGACTGTTTCAGTATTAATAAAATTACTTCAACTTCATGTTACAGGAACTACAGCAGACAAATGTCCTCCACGCTGTGGTCTTCTAAAACGTTGGAGGAGGCCAAAAATCTAATAGTAAATGGATATTCCATTACAAATGCAGCTAAAAGGCTTGGATGTAATGAATCCACATTACGTAAAAGACTTAAAGCATCTCATGGAGTGGCATTATTGGGGCGTTTGGGCGTTTCAAGAGAGTATTTTCTGAGAGAGAGGAAACTGAATTGGCGAAACACTGCATCAATCTTGATTCTGTATTCTATGGCCTTTAGTTTAAGCATGCGAGCTAACATCCCAAAGATGTTCGGGCTCACATGCGGTTCCTCTTCGTCGAAATGTCTTGGCTCAAACTTGTCTAGGGGCTGAACCGCACGTGTCGCGTTACACGCCCTAAATTAGACACTTGTGACCCTTTGGTTAAATTGTCTGGCTGATGGCTAGTTTGCGAAATACAAAGTTCATATAACATATAATAACAGTAATAATAATATCGGGAACTAAATTTACGACCCATAAATGATGTAGGCCACACAGTTGCGATTTGGTTAGAATAATGTTTATTCAGAAAGAAAACTAATAGCGAAAGTGGTTGTGTTTAGAATTACTATTACACTCGAGCGCATATACATTTGACACAGTTCGATCATTTACAATCTCATCGCGAGACACAATACTCCACATCGATATTTACACAAAAAGTTAAGAGTTCACTCCAGGCGCGCGGCTGCTCACCGCTCAGAGACTAAGTCCCGCGATACCACACAACGTGAAATTTTCTAAGTCGTTTAACTTCTTAGCTGCCTAAATACCGACTGTCTCAATCCGAACTGTACACTTTGGTGCCTCCAGCCGAACTGTCCGCTTTCGCGTCCGCACCAGCACTTTCATCTGTCCGTCCCCGGCCGCACATCCCGCGCGCCGAATATCCTCGCTCAACTGACTAGGTCAGTTCCCTTTCCTGACCCCGTCCATCTGACTGGCTACAGCTTATTCTACATTATTTTACATTTAACATATTTAAATTATCAAAGCTTGACCACTTTCACGTTCTAAGTAAAGTAACAGTAACATCCACTACATAATAAACGTTAAATTCTTTTACATAAAACCAATACAATTTCCTTCTTAACTTTGAATGTCACTGCTAGCATCAATATGCTTTCTGATAAATAAATAAAGAACAAAAGTAATTGTTATGCACTAAACATTACAACAAATATTCTATTAACTAATGATTCAATAAGGTGTCATGCTGTCATCGTTCAACGTGTTTTGTGTGGAGGAAATGATGATCTGATGCTTAACTGAAAATACTGATAATTTAAATTTACTATATATTTTAAACAAATAAAGCTACAGAGTTGATATTTACAATGTTTGTCATTTTAATGATGCACCTCTATATGAAATGTCGATTATTAAGAACGACCAAAACGTTCAGATTTTATCAATCAGGTCTTCGTTACAAAACTTGTTAATTTCACTTTAACAGTAAATCCTAAAATATTATAGATATGATCAATACTCAAGTTTTATTAGCATCACTATGAAAATTTATGAAGGATGGTATATTAAAATAACTTTGCCTTAATTCCCAGAATTACTACAGAATTAAATAGTTTCCATAAATGTTTCCCTTTATAGCCGATCTTAGGTCCGCCATATTTAACACTGCTACGTCTCCTCAGCCACAAACGGTTTCCACTAGGGTTCCCTATGACGTGGGTTCTCGTCTGTCTCACTCGCACACTAGAGCGCTTAGGCCTCAATAGACAACAGACGCCAGTGAATTTCCCCATCTCGTGGTGAATCTGCATCCTTTGTGGCACACGGCCCTCGACGACAGGGTTCGTTTTACAATTCCTGTAGGCTGACTCTTTCGGCCATATATTTAAATGAGAGCGCAATGCTCGTTAACTAATAAGCACTTCTGACATTTAGCATATCAGTTTGTGAAAGTGATGGCGTAAATCTCTCATTTTAAAAAAAAAAGAAAAAGAAAAGAGAACCAAGTGGCAGGGAAAGATTGGGCTCGCCCACTCATCGCTCGTCGTACGAGGATTGTTTGGAAAGTAAGTCCCGATCAGTCGCTAGATGGAAACCACTGTGAAAATCCAATTAAAATTTGCACACATGTGTTGGGTGTCTTTAGTACAGCCGTCGATCGTGACACGTCGCTCTTTTCGACTCTGAGCGCACAGTGAGCACGTAAACATGCCCAGAAAATGTCTTCCGCCAAGTATGGTGGCCTGGTGACAGAGTTCGCGTATGTCACGCAGCCCACTTAACTGCCATTCATATCGTTCTTCATGACATTTGTTATCCACACTCTGCAGTGGCGATGAAGATTCTCCTGCAGCGTTTTCGATGGGAAGTGTTTGATCACCCTCAACACAGCCCGTAATTGTCTCGTCCTGAATTTCATCTCTGCTTACATGAACCGCTGGCTACGAAGACAACATTTTGGCACAGACAACGAGCTACAGACGAGCGTAGAGAATTGGGGAAAAGCACTGGCGGCTGCCTTCTATGACGAAGGTATTGGAAAGTTTTCTAAGTCGGAGCGGCGACTATGTAGAGATGTAATTGTAAGGTGTGGCTAACTGTTGTCAATGAAACAGTTTTGATTTTCAAAGTGGTTTCCATTTCTTGACCGATCGGAACTTACTTTGCGAATAGACCTAGTAATTTAAGCTTGAGGCAACAGGAAAAAATCTGTATCGTGAGGATAAGGGCGTTCAATAAATCACAAATAGACCTTTTTTCAGTAACTTGGGAAGTTTGCAATCTAAGTATAATTTTCCGCCCCACCGAGTGTACAATCAAGACGAAACAGAAATGCAGACTGTACCAGGAATAGCGCAGAAAAGTGTTGCAAGAAAAGCATAATTTTTTGTGTGAAATTTTGCTCCATGACAAGAGGATATTTACCCCAAACCTGGGGAAAAGGGCCATTTTCTTTATTTGTAACAGTCTGTTAAATACGAGGCGTATTCCGAAAGCAAGGTCCGTTTGGTCACGAAATGGAAACCACAGTGAAAATCATAAGCGTTTTATTTGCAATAGTTAGCTATACCTTCCAGCAACGTCTCTACATAGTCGCCGCTCCGTCTGAGACATTTGTTGTAGCGTTGTACCAACTTTCCAATACCCTCGTCATAGAAGGCAGCCGCCTGCATCTTCCGCCGATTCTCTACGCTGATCTGCAGTTCGTTGTCTGTGCCAAAACGTTGACTTCATAGCCAGTGGTTCATGTCAGCAGAGATGAAAATCAGACAGAGCAAAGTCCGGGTTGTATGGAGGGCGATCAAACACTTCCCATCGAAAACGCTGCGGGGGCGTCCTCATGGCCCCTGCAGAGTGCGTCCAAGAACTGTCATGAAGAAGTAAATGCATGACAATTATGTTGTGCGGGCTAGATCATATCAGGCTAAATCTCTCGCGGGCACTCATACTTGGCGGGAGACACAAGTTCATGCTGCAGGTGTACAGCGCTGATGACACAGCTGTTATTTGAGCCTTAGTTCTTTTCCCGTCTGTAATCACTGATTTGTAGTTTCACGTAAGTAATTATTAAACGTATCACGTACCTGAAACCCTTCAGCTTGATAGAATCCCCCTGTTCGAGGTAACGGAGTAATGTTTTTCGGTAAACTCACGTTATGTTCAAATTCATAAAAAAAGTCGTCTCCTTCCTTCTAAATAGGCATCCATGAAGAGATTATGTAGGCAGCAACAAGGTGCAACGAGTTTACCGCATGTTTTATGATGCAGATTCACATTTGCTTAAAACACCCGAAACACCTGACACAAAAGTCGTAAAGCATTTTCAGTATCTCGGCGCGCTGGTGACAATTAATAGCTGAAGATAGCTTTTGATCTGTATTGTTGGGCATCCGAGCGAGTGTAAGGCTTGAGAATATGCTCTCGCAAGTGAAACGCCTCATCGCTAACTATAAATAATGGCATCTTGATTTCAATCAATGTTAGCTCTTCTTCTGCTGGAAATACGCCTCCATTCATGATCATTTTTCCCGTTGTTGACTTATTAAATATCCCACTGTTTCCTTACTTCTCCTATGAACAGACGTCTGTCGCAACGAATTTACAGTTCGCAGCAACCAGTGCCAAAAATACTATGGAGGAATAGCCTTTATAATTACAGAAAAGAGAACCATTTTTCGGGACACCGTACTCTTACATGTTTCCCATCGATAGCAGCACAACATTAGGGGAATCTCCAAAGAGTATAGAATTCTTTCGCACTTTTCTGCGAAGATTCTCGAGATGGAAGAGGCAGGAAGAGAGGTACTAAGTGTTTGCAACTAGTTTCTAATGTTTCACGAACTATAATGCTTGGTGATATCCGAAAGTCACACGCAAGGGACACGAACTCTCTTCTGTAGCCAGAAACCTGTAACACAAACCATATTTATTATTAATACATAAAACCTAAAGAATAAGTGTTGTGCTAATTACACAGATAAAAAGATATCTTTCTGTTTTAGATACTCAGTGTAAGAAGAGTTGGAAAAACATCAGAGAGAACTACTGGAAAATATTTCGAAAAGAACGATTGAAAACAGGTTCTGTAGCACCAGTTCATTTAAAAAATGGGCGTTGTTCAACAGTCTAAGTTTTTTGTGAGATGTAGAAAGGGAGCAGTCCTCTTTTTTAGTGTTCTGCTACAGGATCCAACAAATGCTGTCATCTGATGAAGACGGACAAATTGCTGATAAAGCAGGGTGTGACACTCCACTAGCCATTGCTTCCTTGTCCTCTAGTGACACACCTGCTGTCTACTCTTCCTTCTCAGTTCGCAGATAGTGGGAAACCCACTGGGATTCAGTCAACAAAAGGCCCAATAACGGTTCAAATTGCTGCAACGCTTGGCTGATAAGCAGGAGCCCCAAGTTGATGCCGGGCTCTTCATGAGAAGCATCGCAGCGCCCATTCGGAAACTGCCACATCACCTCATTAATAAAGCGAAAACTGACATTTTAAGCTATTTTATGGGGCTTGAATGTTCTTCAGAATCATCTCTTGTGCCACTAGCTGCCACCATCAGACCTTCCAGCTCTTCATTCCTTCCATCTCCGCTCGAACGAACTTCACAACCGCCGGCCTGTATGGTCGAGCGGTTCTAGGTGCTTCAGTCTGGAACCGCGTGACCGCTACGGTCGCAGGTTCGAATCCTGCCTCGGGCTTGGATGTGTGTGATGTCCTTAGGTTAGTTAGGTTTAAGTAGTTCTAAGTTCTAGGGGACTGATGACCTCAGAAGTTAAGTCCCATAGTACTCAGAGCCAATTGAACGATTTTGCTCAGAGCAATTTGAACCATTTTTTTAAACTTCATAACCATTAGACGTTTAGTCGGTTGGAGACGATGGGTACATTTTCACTCCAGTAATAAACGTCGAACCACAGGCAAGTCATACTGTTACTACTTTTGAAAGTAATTAGTAATAATAATCGAAATACAACATAAAGATAATGTAAAAATAAACAACAAACTGTACAAGCATTGAGTTACTTCCGTATAAACTTATCCATTTTAAACCTATGTTGAAGAATATGTGTGTTAATATACAGCTACTTAACGTAAAGTCACTACAATTTTTTCATCGGCTTCTATTGCACTTTATCTTCTTTCGTCAGGCTTAAAACAAAATCTAACTGCGGTGTATTAAACCTAAAAAGTTTCTGAACCTCTCTTCATACTTTCGTAACTGGCCGGTTAATAAGTTAGCATAAATTCCTTCACTTTTTCGTGTCTGGAAAATGTTCTGAGGGCAAGATCTTGTAAGCATTTCTATAATTTCCTCTTCTTCTTCTTCTTCCTCGTCCACCAAAAACCAAGAATGGTATTAGCATCTATTTTGCGAATTCGCGTGCATGTTTCTTTCACAGGCGCAACACAATGAGTGGCGTGGCCGCTGCGATAAGCAGTTTCAACGAAATACACAGGCAGTGATGGTCGGCAGTTACAGCTGGCGATTACTGCCGCTCGCTACAGCGGGTTGTCTCAGCGAAATACTACTTTTATGTAATCATCGTACTTGTATTGTACTTCGGCCACATCCCGCTGTAGGATCCTGGATATGTCGCATATTCTTCCGAAAAGTAACTCAGATGGAATGAAACCCGTTGATGAATGCGGTGTGATGTTATACACAAAAGTGACAAAATGCTTCCATTCATCCCAGTTTTCCTGCTTCGTTCACACATAATGATGCAGATATCCTATTAGTCTTCGATGCTTTCTTTCGAGTGCTCCGTTCGTTTGAGAATGGTATAAGCAAGACTGAATCAGCTCGATCTTCAGTAAACGACAAATCCTCTTTAGGATAACACTTAGGAAGTATGTTCCTTGGTCATTTAATAGTACTGACGGCATTCTGTAACAGTAAATTATCCCCTGTACTAAGACTATTGGCTCAGCATCCTGTTGTGCTATAGGCTCTGTTACAATGAATTTCATGAGGGCATCCTGAAGCGTTAGATGTATCTATTCCCTTTCTCTGTTATCTGAAGCGGTCCGACTTCATCGATATGACAATGGGAGAGTACCTGGTTCGGTATTTCGATCAGCACCAAGGGCATCTTCACGTTTTCTGCGTAATTTGGTTCTTCTGACAGGTCTCGCACATTCGAAAGTACTCTTCTCGGTCATTTTTCATACCTCAGCACGATATACACGATCCACGATCTTTAATACGGTCATATTTACGGCTGATTCTTTGGTGTCCACCAATTGGCGTGTCATGAAATTGCCTCAAAATGGCTCGTTTCTCCTCTTCAGAAATCACTGGTTGCTGGTCGTGTTGTTATTTCTCGGCGATCTCTTCCACATTCCTAGTGACTTTAGCTGGATCTTGTGGTATGCGTGACAATCCATCTGCTACTATGTTCTGTCATCCCTTTTGGTATATTATCTGAAACTCGTATTCCACCAGTTTGGTTCTGAACTTCCTTGTTCTTCATGATGGATCGATTATATACACTCCCTATTTCAAGGATTTGTGATTAGTACCTGTAATTAATTTTTTTCCGTACACGTAAAGTCGGTAGCGCTTCACGGCCCACGCTATGATTAAGAACTCCCACTGAATCGTACTATACCATCTCTCGGAGCGATTCAGCGTTCTGGATGCAAATGATACAGGTAGATCATGTCCTAATTGTCCCTGACTCAGTAAGGCACCGATCGACTGCCTGCTAGCTTTCGTTGTGATTATGAATTGCGTCGTGCAATGAGGGTACTGTAAGATCGGGATAACAGATTTCTCTTTTAATTCTTGGGAAGCTGCTTCCTGCTAAGTCGACCACTCGCACTTTGCTTCTTTCTTCGGTAATTCATGTAATGGTTTCGCTATTCGACTGAAGTCCTTGAGAAAACGACGATAAAATGACACAATCCATAGAAAACTCTTTAACTGCTTCCTGGTAACGGATTTTGGATTCTTTTTAGCGTGCTCAAATTCTATGGGTCGGTTTTTATTTATTTTATTTATTTAACCTTATCTGTTTAGGGTCATAAGGCCCTCTCTTACATCGGACCACGGTTTCACACGTACAGTACCTATTTTATATCATAGTTACCTAGTTAATACTGGCATTACTTGTACTACTGCTGCTCCTGCCATTAGTAATGATAATAGTAATAATAATAATGTCAATCATAATGACAACAATAACAATACAGAGAGTGGCAGATATAAAAAGAATTTATAGGTGTACACAATAGATGTTTTCTGATAAAGAGATTTCTGGGGATAGGAAATTTATGGAGCCTGCACCAGCTAAGGATACTGGGAAATGAGGAAGATCTGGCTGGAAGGTAGGATTTACAAGGATAACCAGTGCGCACAGGGATCAGAGTAATAAGTATTGTTGCTTTAGTAGAATTGTTATTAGCTATGTTCTGAAGTTAGAGATCTTATTCTATTATGTCTCCATGCTCATCGTCAAATATGTGTTGTCTAGGAAGCCTGCTTACTCGGTTCACTAGAGAAACATTCAAAAGAATCGTATTAATGAGTTTTATAACAAAAAGAAGATTATAGTACTTAACTTTTGCTGTTACACAGATGTGTCGCAAGCGGAGGGCGACATACCAATTAGTCAGTCTTCTTCAGTACAAATAGTTCAAAGTCTGTGCTAGATAGAAAGAACAAGCGAAGTAACTAGTGATGACGCATCTATCCAAGTCACTAGTTTTGAAGCTGCTATTGAAGTGGACCGTCACCAGTCGGTCGCGGCGGTTATGTCCTCTTCACATAGGGCCACTGCTGTCGCGTTGTCGTCCTGGGGAGGAGTCGGTCAGTGTGCGATTGGCTGACGTCTTCTCACAGCCATCTCTTTTCTGGCGTTCCCGACTGGCGTGCCGACGCTTGACTTTACGCCGTAACATTCCTGCCCCCACCTCTCCAAAGCGACGGACTGTCGTCGTATAAGGAGCACGAAAACTGGAGGGGACGCAGGAGCGTGGACGCTGCAATGGATCGGAACCTGAGGCTGCAGGGGACGTCAGACTTCCGGTCATACTCCGCCATAAGGCCTGCGCTCTGGTGGAAACGTCCCCCGCAAAATGCCCAGAAGGGTACGAGTCCACCTCCTAAGGCCCATACAAAGTTGCAGAAGGCGTCGGCTGCTGCGGCGTGGACGGGTCCAGCTCCATCGGAAGGACGAGAGGAGGCGAAGGCTCCATCTCCATGGGGGCAGTCCCACGGTGCCGTAATGACACAGTCTGGCGGCTGCTGTGGCCTCGCTGTCCTCGGGACCCGTGAATCTGAGGGAAGAGATACAAAAGGATCACCGTGCACATGACAGTGGCGAATTTGATTGTGATGTCGGTGCTGCAATCCGTCTGGACCTGAAATGAGATACATGCATTCGCCAAGTCGACGTAAGATCTCGCCCCGCGTCCCCTGCCCGCTGGCGCTAAAAGCGCAGAAAAACATAGTACCATGAGGAGCGAAGCCATATTTGAGGGGCGAAGTTTGGCCATCTGCTGCTTGAAGGTTCTGACAAAACGTTCCGCTTCTTTGTTTGAAGGTGGATGGAACGGTGCACTAGTTAGATGCTGTATGTCACTGAGTGTTTCAAATTCCGCCCGACACTACGACTTCAGGCAAACCTTCGAGGCAAAAAACAGAGGACAATGCCTGAATTATACTATGTGAAGTTATCGAGTTCATTGGCACAGCAGAAGGAAAGTTGTCTTCATCGTGTGAAATAAGGACTGCAATGGCTTGTGATCCGTTACTATAATCAACCAAAGAGTGTTCCAAAAATGTCTGCAAAAGTCTGTCTGCACACATTGCCAAGGTGATTGCGATTTAGGCCAAGCAGAGAGTTTATGTGGCGGAGCGGACTGATTTTCCGCACATGCGTGACACTATGACGCCATCTGTTCTATTTGGGTGTCATACCCTGCCAAGTACAGCGTTGACGCGCTAACTGTTTCGTACGAACAATCCCGCAGCTTCCTTGGTGAAGTAAATGCAACATGTCTTTTTTGTAAAGCTTTGGGGATCAACACACGTGACTGTCCACTGTCATTTTGAACAAGAATCACACCTTGCTCTATAGCGAGGCTACGCCGATGTGCAAAGTATCGGCGCACTACAGAGTTTTTTATGCTATGGAATGAGAGAAGCCAAGATGTGCGAACGTATTTTAGCAAAATTTTCAAATCAGAATCAGCTTCCGTGGTCTGTGCAATTTTGCCGGCCGGTGTGGCCGAGCGGCTCTAGGCGCTTCAGTCTGGAACCGCGCGACCGCTACGGTTGCAGGTTCGAATCCTGCCTCGGGCTTGGATGTGTGTGATGTCCTTAGGTTAGTTAGATTTAAGTAGTTCTAAGTTCTAGGGGACTGATGACCTCAGAAAAGTCCCATAGTGCTCAGAGCCATTTGAACCATTTGAACCGGTGCAAGCCGGCCAAAATGGCCGTGCGGTTAAAGGCGCTGCAGTCTGGAACCGCAAGACCGCTACGGTCGCAGGTTCGAATCCTGCCTCGGGCATGGATGTTTGTGATGTCCTTAGGTTAGTTAGGTTTAACTAGTTCTAAGTTCTAGGCGACTGATGACCTCAGAAAAGTCCCATAGTGGTCAGAGCCATTTGAACCGGTGCAATTTTCCTACAGTTCAGAGGAAAGGATTGAAGTAATTCAGAATCCTGAGCATCGATGTGACAACAAGATGCAGCAGAAGCGTCAAAGTCTTTACCGGGGCCAAACGGAAGACGTGAAAGTGCGTCCGCATTACCAGGTTGAGCTGTCGGACGATACAAAATCTCGTACTGGTATTGAGATAACAACAAAGCCCATCTTTGCAATTTTTGCGCAGTTCGTAAAGGAACCGGCTTCATCGTGTGAAATAAGCACTTCAATGGCTTGTGATCCTTTACTAAGTAGAATTTTCTGCCATACAAACAGTGAAATAGTGGTGAAATTTGGTGACACCATACAATGCGTCTTTCTCTATTTGTGAATAGTTACACTGAGCTTTAGACAACACTTTTGATGTGAAAGCAATAGGCCTGTCTTTATCACCAAATCTGTGCGAAAGCACTGCACCGATTCCGTAAGAAGAAGCGTCAATTTGCAACACAACAGGCTTGTCCGGATCAAAGTGAACCAAGCATCGATCACTGAGCAATGCATCTTTAAGTTTTTGAAAAGCTTCTTGGCACTTATCTGTCAAAACAAAGGGGACGTTCTTTCGACGCAAGCGATGCAATGGACCTGCAATTTGTGCAGCGTTCGGTATGAACGGGATATATTAGTTCATTTTCCTTAAGACTGACTGCAATTCTGTGGCATTGCGAGGAACTGGTAGGCCTCGTATGGCTAACAAATGCGGGTGAAGAAGCTGTACACCTTGACTGTTTATGACATGACCAAGTTACTGCAACTCAAGTTTAAAAAATTCACACTTGTCCAGTCTACACATTTATCCTGTATCAGATAACACACAAAACAAAGTACGCAAATTTGAAATGTGTTCTTCATGTGTACGACCTGCTACGACAATATCGTCCAAATAGTTTGAACAATTTTGTACTTGAGCAGTCAGCTGTTCCAAATACCGTTGGAAAATGGCCAGTGCGGAAGAACTGCCAAAAGGCAAACGCAAATATTTAAACAAGCTCAAATGAGTGTTCACAACACACACTTCAAAAAATGTTCAAATGCCTCTAAGCACTATGGGACTTATCATCTGAGGTCATCAGTCTCCTAGACTATGAACTGCTTAACGCTAACTAACCTAAGGACATCATACATATCCATGCCCGAGGCATGTTTCGAACCTGCGACCGCAGCAGCAGTGCAGTTCCGGACTGAAGCGCCTAGAACCACTCGGTCACAACGGCCCGCCGACACACACTGTTTAAGATGCTTCATCCAGTGGTATTTGAAGATATGCGTCACGCAAGTGAATTTTTGAAAAGTAGCGACCAACGCCTAATCTGTCCATGAGATCCTCTGGGCGTGGCAATGGATAAGTATCAATCACAGTTTGTGGTTGACTGTAAACTTAAAAACAACACAGAGGCGAATGCGACCTGAAGGTCTTTTGGAGCAAAACCAGTGGACTTCCCAATTGACTAGCTTGTATGGGCGCAATAGCTCCGCTACCTTGCAATTCCTTAAGTTCAGCAGCCACTTTGTCCCGGAATGCAATGGGAACAGTTCTGGCCCGGCAAAATTTCGGCTGAACATTGTCTTACAAATGAGGCGAGAGACTGCACTTCCTACCGTTGACAAAAAGTAATGTAGTCTCACAGTACCTGGTACGTTGTGAGGAAGTATGGGGCATTCATACTGTTGAAACCATTCGAGCTATTCCCCTTCTTTTTCGTTAAACAGGCGAAAAGGCGATATGGCACTCGGAGCTACAGTTGTTGCTTGTGGCGCTGCGCTTGTTGCTTGAGTGACGATCAAGTGCTGACCGTGTTTAGTAGTGTTGAGTTCTGTTGCGTCTCAAACTGAAACATCTGTGTTAGCTGCGTTGCATCTATCGCGTGCAGCTGTGGAGCCTGACGAGTGGGTGGGAGAGGTGGGTTGCTCATTGTGGAATCGGCAAATGCGATAAACAGACAATGCAAGCAATAAAAATAACCACACAAGTGAAGAAAATCTCTGCAACGCCCACCTGAAAACATTGAACAGAAAAAACATTATAAGAGACATTGCTATAACATGTACGCACACCCCTGCAAAGAAAAGACAAGGTAGAATTAAGACACCAGCAAAATACAAAAGCCCAAGAGAAACAAAATTTTGGCAGCCAGGCATTGGTGGTCGTTCACCTTACCGTCGCCAAACATTATGTCTTCATGCTCGTCGTCAAATATGTAGTGTCTAGGAAGCCTGGTTACTCGGTTCATTAGATAAACATTCAAGCAAATCGTATTAATTTGTTTTATTACAAAAAGAAGATTATAGTACTTAACTTTTGCAATTACAGAGGTGTGTCGCAAGCAAAGGGCGTCACACGAATTAGTCACTCTTCTTCAGTACAAACAACTCCAAGTCTGTGCTACACAGAAGGAACAAGCGAAGTCACTAACGTTGACACTTCTATCTAAGTCACTAGCCTTGAAGCTGCTACTGATCTGGGCCGCCACTGGTCCGTCGCGGTGCTTATGTCCTCTTCACATAGGGGCCGCTGCTGTCGCGTTGTCGTCCTGGAGAGGGGTCGTCAGCATTTGATTGACTGACATCTTCTCACAGCCATCTCTTCTCTATCGTTGCCGACTGGCATGCCGACGCTTCACTTTACGCCAAAACACATTCGACTGTCTAAAATAAAGCAGGAGGTTATTTCAGAGTTTTCCTCTGCTACTGAGGAGGGAGATAGACTGGTCGTGTTGTTCAGATAAGAGTATTAAGGTCGAAGAGACAGTGTACGTTGATAAGACAGAGGGTACGGAAATCTCTGTGCTTGTCATCACGCAGCCAGGATAACTGTGTATATGTAGGTGAAATATGATCAAAGAGTCGAACATTCCAGATACAACGAACACAGGCATTCATAAGCAGTTCCAGGTGTCATGAGCTTTCCTGAGAAAGACCTTACAGGATAACATCGCTGTAATCAATAATTGGAAGTATAAGTGTTTGTACAAGTTTCTTTTTAGGGTCAAGAGCAAAGAGCTTTTTATATTTTTGGAGGTCACGGAGAGATGCTGATGTCTTCTTGCACACTACAGTCATGCGTTCGTTTTAATTTAGATTTTCATCTATTATTACTACCAGACACTTTGCTGAAGGAGAAAAGTTGATATTTGTAGCATTTGTGATTAAAGATGGTACGGAATCCCGATATTTCGGGCTAATGAGCCTAGAATGTCCAGTCAGAACCGCTTGGGTTTTGGATGAGTTGAGCTGTAACCCCATATCCTTTGCTCATTTTGATAGTGCACACAGGACGGTACTGAGAATCTCGAAAAGCTCTTTGGGTTTATTGGTTTAGCACTTAGATACAACAGGAGGTCATCAGCGTGAGGTATTTGCAGTAGAACAAAACTAAATGACGTATTATTGACACACAATGAAAAGAGTGTACGAACACTGGGGACGCCTGGTACTTCCTGCCCCCCTTTTTGGCTTGATGATGCCAGACATCACGCATTGCTGTCGAGATGTCGTGTATGAGCTAAACCATTGTGCTGCGCTTTGAGAGAAATTTAGGCTGCTAAGTTTGGCAAGTAAAACGTCCAAGTCGACAGTGTCAGAAGCTTTGCTTAAGTCTACGAAAGACATAATAGCCGCCTCTTAGGCATCTGTGGCATATTTATGTCATCAGCTGCCTTGATTAAAGCAGATGTTGTGCTGCGATGTTTATGGAAAGCTGACTGGTATTCTCCTAGCTGATTGTTTTCAGTTAGGTAGTTTGTTAGCTGGTCGTGGACTACACACTCCAAGGCCTTGGACGGTGCAAGAAGAAAGCATGTAGGTCGGTAATCATATTGTGCTGTGACAGAGTCCTGTTTTGGTAGTGGTTTAACTAGTCCCTGTTCACAGGTCTCCGGGAAAACACTTTTAGTTAAGGACTGGTTGAAGATATCTATTATACTGGACAGTAGCGGGTCAATAATAAGCTTCATCATTTGGACTGTGGAGCAGTCGAGCCCAGTAGATGCTGATCTGATACGCATGATGGCTTTTTTGACTGTAGTGCAAGTGACGTGCTTTAGATAAAAAAAATTGTGGCTACAGTCGCATACCTCCATGAAGTAATCAGTGAGTCTCTGTATCATTTGTGGCTCAGTTGTGGTTGTAGTACCGGTTCAGTTCCTTCGTCGCGACAATGGGATCAGTAGCAGCTTTTACTTTGCCTGTACCAAGACCACAGAGCTTTTTCCTCGAGACAGCTGTTCTGTTTACGTTGTCAGTTAATGTATAAGTATGCCTGACCTTGTATTTATCATAGCTTGACTGATTCTGTTCCACTTCTACTTGTAAGCAGCATGGTTTTCAGGCGTGGGGCGTAGTTTTTGTGTCCGACATGCAGCATCTCTGAGATTCATGAGCTGTTTTAGTTCTTCAATTGGTCAAGTTTCTTTCTTTCTTTTCTAGTGTTTAAGGGAGCATATTTCTCGTATAGTTTAGTAATTTTGTGAGAAAATCCATGAAGTTTTTGGTTTATGTCCGAAAAGGCAACAGAAGACGTCTCTCAAACTATTTACTGCGACTCAGTTGCAAGTTCAGATAAATTAACGTGTTTGAAACCTCGGTGTGTAGTAAGTTGTGGTTTTTTTCTGGGTCGTTCTAGAGTGTACGTCACGAAAATTATGTCATGGGCAGACATTCCAGGTACAGGTATTTGAGTTACGAATTACTCTGGGGATTTCTCTGCAAATATATCTATGAGAGTGGGCGTACTGTTCGTATGATGGGTAGGAGCAATCTAAAGTAGCGACACGTTTGAGGAATCCGCTTAAATTTCTTGCTGGAAGGAGTATCGTATGGAAAATTTATGTTAGTGTCACCAGCTATAATTACATGCTCGTCCATCGATTCGAGATTTGAAAGCGCAATTCCTAAGCAGGCAAACCCACCTACTTCAGGAGTCTGTAAAGAACATATATCAGGCACTTTCTGTTAAGGGATTTGATTTCTATGAAAATAAATTCCGCTTGTTTTCTTCATTATTCGAATTCAAATGGCTCTGAGCACTATGGAACGTAACTGCTGAGATCATCAGTCCCCTAGAACTTAGAACTACTTAAACCTAACTACCGAGCGAGGTGGCGCAGTGGTTAGCACACTGGACTCGCATTCGGGAGGACGACGGTTCAATCCCGTCTCCAGCCATCCTGATTTAGGTTTTCCGTGATTTCCCTAAATCGTTTCAGGCAAATGCCTGGATGGTTCCTTTGAAAGGGCACGGCCGATTTCCTTCCCAATCCTTCCCTAACCCGAGCTTGCGCTCCGTCTCTAATGACCTCGTTGTCGACGGGACGTTAAACACTAACCACCACCACCACTTAAACCTAACTAACCTAAGGACATCACACACATCCATGCCCGAGGCAGTATTCGAACCTGCCACCGTAGCGGTCGCGCGGTTCCAGACTGTAGCGCCTAGAACCACTCGGCCACTCCGGCCGGCTTTCTTCATTATTGTTGGATATATGTAGCACAGTACATAATAAATTAGATCGTATGTATTTCCCTATTCCACATCCTTGTCTATTGCATCTGTTGTGTCTTAGAAACTTATAACCGTCTAGATTTACTGAACATGTGGAAATACTTGGTTTCAGTCAGTTCTCTGACGGAAGTATTACAAGGATATCTATGTCTCGAAATATACGATGGATCTCGTCGACATGTGCCGGCAGAGGCTGGACATTCGCATGTTCAATATGGAGCTTGGTGTGTTCAAGTGCAGAGCATGGGAGGATGACGCTGCTCGACATCTGCAGCTCTGTGTCAGAGCTGGTGAGACAACAGTGCATAGCACATGCTGAGGTGAGGGAGTTCGTGGTCCTGGAAGTGAAAGCGGCGGCTATCTTTAGGGAGGAGGGAGGTTTTGTGGCCAAGGCCAGAGGGATTTGCAGTGGTCGTTCAACAACCAACTGGTGATAGGAAAAGAAACTCACTAACCAGAGCTGGAATAATCTGTGCACAAACCAAGATAAAAGCAGTGACAACAGAGTTACTATTGATGGTGCTAAAGATGAATAACAACAATAATATGACAACAAACTGATAAATAAAAATGGAAGTAAGACTAAGTAGAGTAATTGACAAAGTAAATGAGAAACAACAACAAAAGAGGAATTAATAATGAAGTAAAACAAAACAGATAACACATTAATTAAGGTAGGGTTAACTATAATCTACAATAACTATATAAACACATAAATTAGTGGCAGCAAGAGTCGACATGTTCTTAGCTTCTGAAGTACAAGTTTTCGAGTTCAACTGCCCTGCATCCTTCTGTCACAATTGCGTGTCCTAAGTAAGTTACTTCTTTCCATAGGAACTCACAACTATCAAATTGTAGTTTTAAGTTGTGCAACCTCTCAAACGTTTCTACAAGTCTGGCATTATGCTTTTCTAACGTATCACTGAACACGACCATATCATCTAAATATACGAACATCTTGTGTCCTTGAAGTCCGGTTAATACTTTGTTCATCAGTCTCTGAAAAGTGACTCAACTATCTGTTATTCCCATCGGTAATCTAGTGTATTCATAACGTCCTTTTGGATTAGAGTAAGCTGTTTTCTCTCTGGTGTCCTCAGTCAACAGTATCTGATGGGAACCCTTTCAACAGTCTAAAGTGATAAAGTATCTGGCTTCTTCTAAGCTTTCTAAAATCTCATCAATACAGGGTAGCGACAATACAGTGCTAATACAGATGTCATTTAACCTCAGTTAGTCTGCTACTATTCTCCACTTTCGCTTACCTGAAGTGTCCATCTTCTTCAGAAACAGGAAATTCCACCCACTTGCGCTCTGCGTAATGATGTCCTCCCTTAACATCGCATCCATTAGAGGGCTTCCTTTTGCGCCTCTGGTAGTCGATACGACCGGACATTTATCAGTCTTTCTTGCGCCTCTGGTTCAAATGGCTCTGAGCGCTATGGGACTTAACTTCTGAGGTCATCAGTCCCCTAGAGCTTAGAACTACTTAAACCTAACTAATTTAAGGATATTAAACACATCAATGCCCGAGGCAGGATTCTAACCTGCGACCGCAGCGGTCGCGCGGTTCCAGACTGTAGCGCCTAGAACCGCTCGGCCACCCCGACCGGCCTCGCGCCTCTGGTTTCAACATAAATTCATACTTCACCACTCAATGCACGTTAATCTATCTCTGGGAGAGTGAAACAAAGCATAATATGCAATACACAGCGCAATAATCGAAGTCCTTTCTTCCTCGTTTAAGTGATCCACTCGAACTGTTTCCTTTATGCTGCCAATTCACGACCTTGTCTCTCGGTCCACTGAGACTGTACTATCTATGCGGAGTTCCTCGTCTTCTTCCGTGACAGATATTGCTTCTACCTTCAGTTTGGAACATTCCAGTATTACGTCTTCTTCTGCGGTAGTCAGAATAGTCGTGACGAAAGTGCCTCCCTGCATGGTCACTAATGCTGCAGGCCAATATACTCCCGTTTGCAGCTGCTGTTTCTCCATTATCCCTTCAGTTAGAACTGTGTTGTGCACTTTAATTCATAAAACCTTTTCTTCTCGTGGGCCTCTTCGTGTGGCATCACACAGGCTCTCTTTCCTTTTCGTCTGCTGCTCGTCGTTGTTCCTTGATTCCCTCAGATGTGGCATCTCTACTGATGCCTCACTCCAGAACTCTCTCTTCTCCGATACTACCTGGATTCCTACTGATACCTCCGGTGTCGCATTTGTCCTCGCGACCCGTTTCTCCCGACTGTCTGATGTCTGTTCTATGGGACAAAGCTTCTCTGTTTGCGGTTATCTCCTGGTCCACAAGATTCGACGGGTTCGGCACCTGCACCCTCTGTAAACGTACTTGTCTGCCCTTTACCCATAGCATCTTCGTTGCGTAACCTATGATTATGTTTAAACTCTCACAAAAGTGTCTGACTAAGATTATTTAATACGGGACGTCTAGCTCGTCTTCCACTCTTCAAAACTTATGTTCCACACACACGTCGTCATCTACCCTCAGAGCTAAAATCGCAGCTCCACGCGTCTCTGTTACTTCTTTAGTGACTGCTTTAAGTTTTATTCTTTCGTTGGCATTACTGCCTAACGTATCCTCCAACGATGACTCCTTTACTGTGCTCACGTGAGCGGCACTATCTACTATGAAACTTGTGGTTCCCACTCTTACCTGCGTGCATCTTATATTCACGAAATCATTCTTGCCCTTTCAGTCTATTGAAAAAGAGTCGAACTTATCCTAACCGATTTGATTAATATTGTCAGAACGTGTGGGTTTCAGTAGGATTTCATAATCTGTAGACAGGAAGACAATCTCTCAACCGGTTTCGAGAAGATCGAGTTCGAAAATTTTAAGCGTACTTATATACTTCGCATGGCGCCAATGTTTAAGCAGTCCGCAGCCGAGCCCGTACGCACGTGGTTTTATAAACGTGAGGTGTGTGGATCGAATCCCGCTGCTGGTACTTTTTCCATTCACGCGTAATTCTAACAACAGATTTATTATGACTGTACAAAGTATCAATATTTAATAATTCATGTATTATTTACATAATATTTATACCGAAACTTTTGTCATAAGGAGATTGGAAATAAAAAATAGGATACACATCAACTCTCAATCAAATCAGTATCGTCATTTCATTTCTATTAGTGTATCTACATTTGTGACAAATACGTGTATAATATGTAACCTATGGACCAATCCACGAATCACGGTGATACTGATGGTAGAGGCCGGCCGGTGT
This sequence comes from Schistocerca piceifrons, assembly GCF_021461385.2. Lineage (NCBI taxonomy): Eukaryota > Metazoa > Arthropoda > Insecta > Orthoptera > Acrididae > Schistocerca > Schistocerca piceifrons. The sequence continues at coordinate 579,691,601 of NC_060149.1, forward strand.
GGCCGTGCGGTTTTAGGCGCTTCAGTTTGGAACCGCGTGACCGTTACGGTCGCAAGTTCGAATCCTGCCTCGGGCATGGATGTGTGTGATGTCCTTAGGTTAGTTAGGTTTAAGTAGTTCTAAGTTCTAGGGGACTGATGACCACAGATGTTAAGTCCCATAGTGCTCAGAGCCATTTGATACTGATGGTAGAAACATAGAAAACAATAATTACTGTGATATACAGCACGTGTGATGAATGCCGAATTTTTGCATATTAGTGATTTTTCAGTATGTGTATCGCAAAACAAACTAGGTTTACACTGAGAACGGGTTCTCGGTCATCACACAATTTAGTAGCGTACCACGCATATCGAATCATATCATTGGATGTTGGTACTGACGACAGACGATGTACGGTTGATTAAATCTTATGCAGTCTTCTCTAGAAGCTATCCCTATATTCTGTCCGATGACGTAGGCCTACGAGAATTTTGTAGTTGTTTTAAAAGGTTCTTCTGCTGCATATAAAAATAAACGTCGCAAGGATGCACCAGCGGAGTACGTTTGAGAGGGATTATTTTAATACTGCACATTGGCAGAATAACTAGTGAATGAAAAAAGTAGCGGTAGCCAGATGATACAGAGACCTCGCGATTACGAAAGTAACTACTTACTCTCTCAGTTGCGGACTCCTTGGTTGATAGCGCCTATACTAACTATATAAACACTCATAAAATTTACAAATTCGATCTTCTTGGAAACCGTTGAGAGGTATGTCTTCTTGTTGATAGATACTGAAGTCCTAGTCGTGCCCTAACATCCTGTCAACATGAATCATATCCGTGAGTGGAAATCCGTACGGTCTTCTCGTGAATACAGCTTTGTGGCATAGGCTGAATGCATGCATGCACTATTTCCTTTCAGGGTTTCTGTCTTTCCATTTGCTAGTCTAGCATTGGCATTACACTGTTGGGCTAGGTGTTCTGGTCCTTCGCAGACGTAACATATCACCTTACCATACGGCCCTGGACGCACTTGAAGGTCGAATCGACTACACGTCGTCGGTCACATGCTTCCAGTTTCCCTATAAAGACGTCCACATAGAGTTTCCTCTATCCTTCTCGGTGGCGGTGGAGGATGGGTTGTGCGTTTCCCTGCTCCACTACAACTCGGCTGCATGGCATCTATCACCCCTATGTGTATGTACGTACTGCAGTTTCTTGCAGTGGCTTGCTCTCTTATATCAAAAACAGTAATCTCTCGGGCAACTGGATTCACCGAACTTTTCTTTACAAGAGGCGATGGATGCTTCTTCTGTTAATGCGATACTAACTGCTTGGGCTAACATTAAATTCTTTCCCTTTGCTCTCACGATGGTTTTAATCCTCTAATCTTCAATTTCCGGTATGAACACTGCTTGCGCCAGCTTCCCAATTAGAGACAGACTTCCCGCACTGTCCAATTCACTTATCAATCCCCGGATGGCGTCTCGAAATTGTCACTGCAATGTGTCAACGGGACTCGCCCACTCAGCCATACTTTCGGCCTTGTTCTGCCTGCTAGAGAATAATAAACGCATTATAAGTCCGTTTTGTCTCATAGTTTTGGAATAAAATTCCCTACACCTCTGCCCAAGTTTCTGTCAAATCACATACGAGTAGTTTACTTCGAGCTGCATCAACGATCCTAGTTTTAACCAATTTTAGTAGCACGCTGTGACTATGGCTTGGCATTAGATCGAATGCTAGCTCACAATTGTCTACGAATTATCTAATTTCATCTTTATTTCCACCAAAAGCTCTCGGAATTAACTTAAATGTGTCAGACAATACTATACGTTGGGCGGGAACCTCACTATCTCCCGAATTCACATTAGATCTTATTTCGTACTTTCCCCCAACCGCAGTGCTTGTTTCCATCGTACGTTGTGACTGACACCGCGTTTGTCTGTCAGTCGCCGGCGCTGTACTGGCGTCTCGTGCAAGCGTAATGTTGGAATTCGGTGCGTTCAGCACGAACGTATCCCTGATTCAAGTGTCGGTGGCCCCGACTTTGTCGTAACTGCTGCAAAAGGCGTCCTCTCATGTACACCGCTATGGCCTGCTCGCTGAGGTCTCGCAATTCTGCGATCTACATCTACATCTACATTTATACTCCGCAAGCCACCCAACGGAGTGTGGCGGAGGGCACTTTACGTGCCACTGTCATTACCTCCCTTTCCTGTTCCAGTCGCGGATGGTTCGCGGGAAGAACGACTGCCGGAAAGGCTCCGTGTGTCCTCGAATCTCTCTAATTTTACATTCGTGATCTCCTCGGGAGGTGTAAGTAGGAGGAAGCAATATATTCGATACCTCATCCAGAAACGCACCCTCTCGAAATCTGGACAGCAAGCTACACCGCGATGCAGAGCGCCTCTCTTGCAGAGTCTGCCACTTGAGTTTGCTAAACATCTCCGTAACGCTATCACGCTTACCAAATAACCCTGCGACGAAACGCGCCGTTCTTCTTTGGATCTTTTCTACCTCCTCTGTCAACCCGACCTGGTATGGATCCCACACTGATAAGCAATACTCAAGTATAGGTCGAACTAGTGTTTTGTAAGCCACCTCCTTTGTTGATGGACTACATTTTCTAAGGACTCTCCAAATGAATCTCAACCTGGCACCCGCCTTACCAACAATTAATTTTATATGATCATTCCACTTCAAATCATTCCGTACGCATACTCCCAGATATTTTACAGAAGTAACTGCTACCAGTGTTTGTTCCGCTATCATATAATCATACAATAAAGGATCCTTCTTTCTATGTATTCGCAATACGTTACATTTGTCTATGTTAACGGTCAGTTGCCACTCCCTGCACCAAGTGCCTATCCGCCGCAGATCTTCCTGCATTTCGCTGCAATTTTCTAATGCTGCGACTCCTCTGTATACTACAGCATCATCCGCGAAAAGCCGCATGGAACTTCCGACACTATCTACTAGGTCATTAATATATACTCCTGGAAATAGAAATAAGAACACCGTGAATTCATTGTCCCCGGAAGGGGAAACTTCATTGACACATTCCTGGGGTCAGATACATCACATGATCACACTGACAGAACCACAGGCACATAGACACAGGCAACAGAGCATGCACAATGTCGGCACTAGTACAGTGTATATCCACCTTTCGCAGCAATGCAGGCTGCTATTCTCCCATGGAGACGATCGTAGAGATGCTGGATGTAGTCCTGTGGAACGGCTTGCCATACCATTTCCACCTGGCGCCTCAGTTGGACCAGCGTTCGTGCTGGACGTGCAGACCGCGTGAGACGACGCTTCATCCAGTCCCAAACATGCTCAATGGGGGACACATCCGGAGATCTTGCTGGCCAGGGTAGTTGACTTACACCTTCTAGAGCACGTTGGGTGGCACGGGATACATGCGGACGTGCATTGTCCTGTTGGAACAGCAAGTTCCCTTGCCGGTCTAGGAATGGTAGAACGATGGGTTCGATGACGGTTTGGATGTACCGTGCACTATTCAGTGTCCCCTCGACGATCACCAGTGGTGTACGGCCAGTGTAGGAGATCGCTCCCCACACCATGATGCCGGGTGTTGGCCCTGTGTGCCTAGGTCGTATGCAGTCCTGATTGTGGCGCTCACCTGCACGGCGCCAAACACGCATACGACCATCATTGGCACCAAGGCAGAAGCGACTCTCATCGCTGAAGACGACACGTCTCCATTCGTCCCTCCATTCACGCCTGTCGCGACACCACTGGAGGCGGGCTGCACGATGTTGGGGCGTGAGCGGAAGACGGCCTAACGGTGTGCGGGACCGTAGCCCAGCTTCATGGAGACGGTTGCGAATGGTCCTCGCCGATACCCCAGGAGCAACAGTGTCCCTAATTTGCTGGGAAGTGGCGGTGCGGTCCCCTACGGCACTGCGTAGGATCCTACGGTCTTGGCGTGCATCCGTGCGTCGCTGCGGTCCGGTCCCAGGTCGACGGGCACGTGCACCTTCCGCCGACCACTGGCGACAACATCGATGTACTGTGGAGACCTCACGCCCCACGTGTTGAGCAATTCGGCGGTACGTCCACCCGGCCTCCCGCATGCCCACTATACGCCCTCGCTCAAAGTCCGTCAACTGCACATACGGTTCACGTCCACGCTGTCGCGGCATGCTACCAGTGTTAAAGACTGCGATGGAGCTCAGTATGCCACGGCAAACTGGCTGACACTGACGGCGGCGGTGCACAAATGCTGCGCAGCTAGCGCCATTCGACGGCCAACACCGCGGTTCCTGGTGTGTCCGCTGTGCCGTGCGTGTGATCATTGCTTGTACAGCCCTCTCGCAGTGTCCGGAGCAAGTATGGTGGGTCTGACACACCGGTGTCAATGTGTTCTTTTTTCCATTTCCAGGAGTGTATATTGTGAAAAGCAATGGTCCCATAACACTCCCCTGTGGCACGCCAGAGGTTACTTTAACGTCTGTAGACGTCTCTCCATTGAGAACAATATGTTCTGTCTGATATTCCGCAGGCTCTTACTTTGTTTATCAGGCGACAGTGCGGAACTGTATCAAACGCCTTCCGGAAGTCAAGGAAAATGGCGTCTACCTGGGAGCCTGTATCTAATATTTTCTGGGTCTCATGAACAAATAAAGCGAGTTAGGTCTCACACGATCGCTGTTTACGGAATCCATGTTGATTCCTACAGAGTAGATTCTGGGTTTCCAGAAATGACATGATACGCGAGCAAAAAACATGTTCTAAAATTCTACAACAGATCGATGTCAGAGATATAGGCCTATGTTTTGTGCATCTGCTCGAAGACCCTTCTTGAAAGCTAGGACTACTTGTGGTCTTTTCCAATCATTTGGAACCTTCTGTTCCTCTCAGAGACTTGCGGTACACAGCTGTTAGAAGGGGGACAAGTTCTTTCGCTTACTCTGTGTAGAATCGAATTGGTATCCCTTCAGGTCCAGTGGACTTTCCTCTGTTGAGTGATTTCAGTTGCTTTTCTATTCCTTGGACACTTATTTCGATGTCAGCCATTTTGTCGTTCGTGCGGTGACTTAGAGAAGGAACTGCAGTGCGGTCTTCCTCTGTGAAACAGCTTTGGAAAAAAGTGTTTAGTATTTCAGCTTTACGCGTGTCATCCACTGTTTAACGTAACACCAGAACTTCCTAGGATTTTCTGTCAAGTCGGTACATAGAATTTTACTTTCCAATTCACTTAACGCTTCACGCATAGCCCTCCTTACGCTAACTTTGACATCGTTCAGCTTCTGTTTGTCTGAGAGATATTGGCTGTGTTTAAACTTGCAGTGAAGCTCTCTTTGCTTTCGCAGTAGTTTCCTAATTTTGTTGTTGAACCACGGTGGGTCTTTCCCGTCCCTCACAGTTTTACTCGGCACGTACCTGTCTAAAACGCATTTCACGATTGCCTTGAACTTTTTCCATAAACGCTCAACATTGTCAGTGTCGGAACAGAAATTTTCGTTTTGATCTGTTAGGTAGTTTGAAATCTGCCTCCTATTAGTCTTGCTAAACAGATAAACCTTCCTCCCTTTCTCTATAATCCTATTTACTTCCATATTCATGGATGCTGCAAGACCTTATGATCACTGATTCCCTGTTCTGCGCTTACAGAGTCCAAAAGTTCGGGTCTGTTTGTTATCAATAGGTCCAAGATGTTATCTCCACGAATCGGTTCTCTATTCAATTGCTCGAGGTAATTTTCGGATAGAGCACTCACTATAATGTCACTCGATGCTCTGTCCCTACAAGACGTCCTAAACATCTGAGTGTCCCAGTCTATATCTGGTAAATTGAAATCTCCACCTAAGACTATAACATGCTGAGAAAATTTATGTGAAATGTATTCCAGATTTTCTCTCAGTTGTTCTGCCACTAATGCTGCTGAGTCGGGAGGTCGGTAAAAGGAGCCAATTATCAACCTAGCTAGGTTGTTGAGTATAACCTCCACCCATAACAATTCACAGGAACTATCAACTCCTATTTCATTAGAGGATAAACCACTACTAACAGCGACAAACACGCCACCACCGGTTGCATGCAATCCATCCTTTCTAAATACCGTCTGTGGCTTTGTAAAAATTTCGGCAGAATTTATCTCTGTCTTCAACCAGTTTTCCGTAGCTATAACGATTTCAGCTTCGGATCTTTCTATCAGCGCTTGAAGTTCTGGTACTTTACCAACGCAGCTTCGACAGTTTACAATTACAATGCCGACTGCTGCTTGGTCCCCGCATGTCCTGACTTTGCCCCACACCCTTTGAAGCTGTTGCCCTTTCTGTACTTGCCCGAGGCCATCTACCCTAAAAAACCGCCCAGTCCACGCCTCACAACCCCTGCTGCCCCTGTAGCCGCCTGCTGTGTGTAGTGGATTGCTGACCTACCCAGCGGAACCCGAAACACCACCACCCTATGGCGCAAGTCGAGGAATCTGCAGCCCACACGGTCGCAGAACCGTCTCAGCCTCTGATTCAGACCCTCCACTCGGCTCTGTTCCAAATGTCCGCAATCAGTCCTGTCGACGATGCTGCAGATGGTGAGGTCAACTTTCATCCTGCTAGCGAGACTGGCATTCTTCACCAAATCAGATAGCCGCCGGAAACCAGAGAAGATTTCCTCCGATCCATAGCGACACACATTATTGGTGCCGACATGAGTAACCACCTGCAGATGGGTGCACCCTGTACCCTTCATGGCATCCGGATGGACCCTTTCCACATCTTGAATGACTCCCCCCAGTATGCACACGGAGTGCACATTGGTTTTCTTCCTCTCCCTTGCAGCCATATCCCTAAGGGGCCCCATTACGCGCCAGACGTTGGACCTCCCAAGTACCAGTAAGCCCACCCTCTGCGACTGCCCGGATCTTGCAGATTGAGGGGCAACCTCTGGAACAGGACAAGCAGCTATGTCCGGCCGAGGATCAGTATCAGCCGGAGACAGAGGCTGAAACCGGTTCGTCGCACAAACTGGAGAGGCCTTCTGTTGAGCCCTCCGGAATGTCTTTCGCCCCCTGCCACACCTCGAGACGACCTTCCACTCTACCACGGGTGAGGGGTCAGCCTAAATGTGGGCAGTATCCTGAGCAGCCACAACCGTAGTCCGATCGGGGGATGTGTGGGACCAGCTGGCCGTCCCCGACAAACCCCCATCCGGACCCCCACAATGATGCCCATTGGCAACACCTTCAAGCTGTGTGACCGAAGCCGTTACTGCCTGAAGCTGGGAGCGAAGGGATGCCAACTCAGCCCACATCCGAACACAGCAGTCGCAGTCCCTATCCAGCTAATTACTGTTGTGCAAAAAACGTCTGACCTAATCTACAGAGAGCACAAACAATTCGACACAAAATTTAAACGGTTATTAAAATACAAGATTGCCTAGTAAATGCAGTAATGCTACAACTTGCGCACTGCTGACACACTGCTCGGCGGCAGAAGGAGACTACGCGATTTCAGGTACTAAGAAGCGATTCTACAACTATCATATACTATAATACGCCCGAAATTTGTGAATTAAACTGTGCAAGTACCAAAAAACACGCAAAGAAATTAAGAATTAAACGGGATTGTGACTTTTTCTTCTTTCTTCTTTCTTGCTTCTCTCCTGAAGTACACAAAAGGGATTGCTCTCATTGTTCACTGTTCCTGACCTACCTCGAAAACTCAAGGCAGATCGTCGTAAGAGAAAATCCTATATTCAGTGCGCTAAGGCACATTACTTCTTAGTGAAGGTACTCAGCCAAGAATCAACGCCAGGACACACATCTGGCACTTGTTTATACATTGTAAACCGACGAGGGTCGCAATGTGCTCCCTTAGAAGCTTACGTTAGCTTCAGAGGTGACTCAAGATGTTTGTTGACCCGTGTCTCGGAACACGAGCGGCTAAGTACAAGAGCAGAACGGTGACGTGGTCAAGCTGAGATTTTTCAGGTCTCTGTGGTTGGAGACAGTACAGTCAGAAAGACCTGGAGGGTTAAGAGAAGGAGATGATGGTGATGGTGGGGAAATGAGACTCTGGGTTTGCTTGCTAGTCTGCTTTTTAAGGATGCTTCACATGTTTGCAATAAACATGCAGAAGAGCACAGATACTACTTTACAATTTCAGTAAGTGTAAAGCTCATAAGGGGCTTACTAAATCAGAAAACCAATCACCAGCACAAATGACCCCCCGACCTATAACTTTATTAAGATTCGGGTATACATAGAAACGCACGGTACCACAGACCACGAACCACGGACTGCCAGATGATGTCGCTCTGGTCGCGAGCTTAGGTTCAAAAACTTGTCACAATGCAAGTGACACACACGTGAGAAGTCATGGGACAGCTCCTAATAATGTGTCGGACTTCCTTCTGCCCGGCGTAGTGCAGCTACTCGACGTGGTCTGAACTCAACAAGTCACTGGAAGTCCCCTGCTGAAATATTAAGCCAGCTGCCTCTGTAGCCGTCCATAATTGGGGAAGTGTAGCCGGTGCAGGATTTTGTGCACGAACTGATCTGCCGATTATGTCCCCTAAATGTTCGATGGGATTCGTGTCGGCCGATCTGGATGGTCAAACCATTTTCTCGAATTGTCCAGAATGTTCTTCAAACGAATTAAGAACAATTGTGGCCCAGTGACATGGCGTATTGTCATCCATAAAAATTCCATCGTTGTTTCGTAACATGGAGTCCGTGTATGGCTGCAAATGGTCTCCAAGTCGCCGAACAGACCAGAGGACCCGGTCCATTCCAAATAAACACAGCCCACACAATTATGGAGCCACCACCTGCTTGTACAGTGCTTTGTTGACAACCTGGTTCTATGGCTTCGCGGAATCTGCCCCACACTCGAGCCCTACCATCTGCTCTTACCATGACCGGGCCAGGGTTTTCCAGTCGTCTTGGGTCCAACCGACATGGTCACTAGCCCAGGAGAAACGCTGCAGGCGATGTCGTGCTATTAGGAGAGGCACTCGCGTCCGTCGTCTGCTGCCATAGCCCATTAACGCCAGATTTCTCTGCAGTGTCCTGACCGATATATTCGTCGTACGTCCCACATTGATTCTGATGATTTTCTTAGTCGATAAACGACTGCGTCATCTGCAAACAACCGAAGACGGCTGCTCAGATTGCTTCCCAAATCGTTTATATAGATAAGGAACAGCAAAGGGCCTGTAACAGTACCTTGGGGAGCGCCAGAAATCACTTCTGTTTTACTCGATGACTTTCCGTCAATTACTACGAACTGTGACCTCTCTGACAGTAAATCACAAATCCAGTCACATAACTGAGACGATATTCCATAAGCACGCAATTTCACTACAAGCCGCTTGTGTGATACAGTGTCAAAAGCCTTCCGGAAATTCGGAAATACGGAATCGATCTGAATTCCCTTGTCAATAGCACTCAACACTTCATATGAATAAAGAGCTAGTTGTGCTTCACAGGAACGATGTTTTCTAAATAAATGTTGACTTTGTGTCAATAGGCAGTTTTCCTCGAGGTAAATCATAATGTTTGAAAACAATATAAGTTCCAAAATCCTGCTGCATATCGACGTTAACGATATGGGCCTGTAATTTAGTGGATTACTCCTACTACGTTTCTTGAATATTGGTGTGACTTGTGCAAATTTCCAGTCTTTAGGTACGGATCTTTCGCCGAGGGAACGGTTGTATATGATTGTTAAGTATGGAGCTAATGCATCAGCATACTCCGAAAGGAACCTAATTGGCATACAGTCTGGACCAGAAGACTTGCTTTTATTAAGTGATTTAAGTTGCTTCACTACTCCGAGGATATTTACTTCTACGTTACTCACGTTGGCAGCTGTACTCGATTCGATTTCTGGAATATTTACTTCGCCTTCTTTTTTGAAGGCATTTCGGAAGGCTGTGTTTAGTAACTCTGCTTTGGCAACACTGTCGTCGATAGTAACTCCATTGCTATCGTGCAGAGAAGGCACTTCGCATACGAGCAGAATCTCTATGGATTTTCTGCCAGGTTTCGAGACAAAGTTTCGTTGTGGAAACTGTTACAAGCATATCGCATTGAAGTCCGCGCTAAATTTAGAGCTTCTGTAAAAGATCGCCAATCTTGGGGATTTTGCGTCTGTTTAAATTTGGCATTTTTGTTTCGTTGTTTCTGCAACAGTCTTCTAACCCGTTTTGAGTACCAAGTAGGATCAGCTCCGTCGTTTGTTAATTTATTTGGTGTAAATCTCTCAATTGCTGCCGATACTATTTCTTTGAATTCAAGCCACATCTGGTCTACACTTATATTACTAATTTGGAATGAGTGGAGATTGTCTCTCAGGAAGGCGTCAAGTGAATTTTTATTTGCTTTTTTGAACAGATATATATTTCACTTATTTTTGGAGGATTTGGGGATTACAGTATTCAATCTCGCTACGACAAGCCTGCGTTCACTAATCCCTGCATCAGTTTTGATGCACGTTATTGACTCAGGATTATTTGTAGCTAAGAGGTCAAGTGTGTTTTCACAAGCGTTTACTATTCGCGTGGGCTCATGAACTAACTTCTCGAAATAATGTTTAGAGATGATATTTTATGGGTACCTCCGGAATTAAAAATGTATTTTCGCCAACATATCGAGGGTAAATTAAAGTCACCACCAACTAATATCGTATGAGTCGGGTACGTGTTTGAAATCAGACTCAAGTTTTCTTTGAACCTTTCAGCAACTGTATCATCTGAATTGGGAGGTCGGAAAAAGGATCCTATTATTATTTTATTCCGGTTGCCAACAAGGACCTCTGCCCATACTAACTCACAGGAAGTATCTACTTCAATTTCGCGACAAGTTAAACTACCTCTGACAGCAACAAACACGCCACCGCCAACCGTGTTTAGCCTATCCTTTCGGAACACCGTTAGGTTCTTCGCAAAAATTTCGGTTGGGTTTATATTCGGCTTTAGCCAGATTTCAGTGCCTATAACTATTTGAGCATCAGTGCTTTCTATTAGCGCTTGGAGCTCCGGTACTTTCCAACACAGCTACGACAATTTATAGCTGTTATACCAATGGTTCCTGTATCTACGTTCTTCCTGCGTTCGGCCTGCTCCCTTTGTGACCGAAGCCCTTCTTGTGTTTTCCCGAGACCCTCTAACCTAAAAAATCGCCCATTCCACGCCACACAGCCCCTGCTACCCGTGTAGCCGCCTCCTGCGTACAGTGGACACCTAACCTATTCAGCGGAACCCAAAACCCAACCACCCTTTGGCGCAAGTCGAAGAATCTGTAGCCTACACGGTCGCAGAGCCGTCTGAGCCTCTGATCCAGACCCTCCACTCTCTACCATAGGTCCGCAGTCGGTCCTGTCGACTATGCTGCAAATGGTCAGCTCTGCTTTCATCTTGCAAGCAAGACTGGCAGCTTTTACCACTTCTGTTAGCCGCTCGAAACCAGAAAGAATCTCTTCTCACCCAAAGTGACACACATCATTGGTACCGACGTGAGCAACCACCTGCAGTTGGCTGCACCCTGTACTCTTCATGCTATCCTGGAGGACCCTTTCCACATCTGGTATGACTCCACCCGGTATGCTCACGGAGTGCACATTGATTTTCTTTCCCTTCTTGTCAGCCAAGTCCCTAAGGGGCCCCATAACGCACCTAACGTTGGAGCTCCCAACTACCAATAATCCCACCCTCTGTGATTGCCCGGATCTTGCAGGCTGAGTGGTTTCCTCTGAAACAGGACAGGCGAAAGCATCTGGCTCAGCGACAGTGTCAGCTACAGACAGCACCTGGAACCTGTTTGTCAGACAAACCGGGGAGGCCTTACGTGCGGCCGCCTGGGAAGTTTTTCGCCGCCTGCTACGCCCCGGGGCGACCTCGCACTCGATCCCAGGTGAGGGGTCAACCTCTGTGCGAGCAGCAACTGGGCGGGCCGCCGGTGAGGACCGATCGGAGAACTCGGACAACAGTGGTGCCCATCCACTGCAGCCTCAAGCTGTGTAACCGAAGCCATCACAGCCTGAATCTGAGAGCGAAGTATCAACAACTCGGCTCGCATTCGCAGACAACAATCGCAGTCCTGTCCATACCAAAGACCGTGGAAAACTAAACTATGCAGATAAATGGACTATCGGCACGCGCTGCGCAACTCTACTGTAGACCCTGACGAAAACGAAGGAACTGTGTCTAATAATACGCAGATATTCAAAAACTTAACTACCGAAGTACCCAGGTGAAACTAAATAATTCGCCCCTGATTAGGAACTTGTAATATGTCACAAAATCGGTTTACTTTCCGAAGCAAACGAAAACGCGAGAACTGTGGCGTGGTCGGATAGTAGCAAATAAATTTCGCTTAACGCTGAATTTAACTTTACAGTTTTGTTACCAGAAAGGATCCCCAGTATGTCGCTACTGTCTAAGCTCATGGGGGATTACGACATTTGTAGCACGTTAAGATTCGCACTTCACTCAGTGTTGCACTATCGTTTGTCTGTATGTGAATAGGTTGGCCCCTCTTAACACACGCCATCGTATTTTCATGTTCGTCAGCGTAGCTTTGAGTTTATAACACTGAAATACGCTGATTAGAAATTGTATAAGAACGCTTTGTAACAAAAAGTATAAGGTATAATGAGAGTCATCACACTATTTTATCGTATTAGCGTTTCCACAGTCGGCTGCAAGTGGTATCAGTGCGTCGATGAGTAACAGCTACGTAATCAGTAGTACGGGGTGTGTAAGGAATGCCATCTATGACGACTGCACGGTTTACGCCCGCCTGCCGTCTTATCAGAGCTGACTGCGTTCATCTTCAGAGCATAACACTATGTATTACTCATCCTCGATGACAGAATGTCTCGATTATGAGTAATGCCACGTTTCCTGCGCCAAGAGCTATTGAAAGGATTGATAATGACTTCTGTTCTTCAGTAGCTATGAATATAATGTTTATTTTGGTAAGTTACTGCGTCGTTCGCAGCTCACAATTTTCGTTAAGACATACAGCCCTTCTCAAAGACCGTGCCACATTACTCCTTTGTCAACAGTTGTTCTTAATCCCACCAACACTTAAGTGCAGACGTAAACAATGTGTGTCTCATATTCGTTCCTTGAATGCTCGATATATTCTTCTTTCAGGTGGTTTACGTAATTATATGACTGAAAGAAACTAATGTTTACATCTGTTATTAAGCTAGCTTAAGACTGCGAAAAATATGATGTTCCATCTACTTTCAAAGGTGACATGAAGCAGTCATTCTGTCACTCTCATGTTTCTCTACGGCCGTCATAAATAAATTACTAGTGTAACTTTCTTAACAGAATCTATCGCGAATGCATTTTCTAAAGGACACATTTAAGGCCTATCTCATTCTATGCGACTCTAAAAACTGACTTTTCCCGCATTGTGATGGTTTTTAGGGTTCCACATCTTAGTCAGTAAAAACGTAACCCTTATAGGACCACATTGTTGTCCGGTTTTCTGTCTGGCCAACTGTTGAAAATCCTTTTTCTCACGAGCTGACGTGTGAAGTTGAAATTTATGCCACATACTAAGGCCTGTGATTCCTTCGAGTTGTAAAAAATGAAATCTTCTAAGTCAATTCACTCAAAAGATACGGCCATTTATGTCACGTATTTTGATACTCGCAAACTCACTCATTAAAACCAGAAAAGTACTTTCTGTTGACTTAGCATCATGAAATTTGGCAAGAAGCAAGGTTTCACAGTACAAGCAAAGGAAAAAGTCCGAAAATTGTTAATTTGTGGTTATATCACATGGGGCACATTCACCTGGGGTGCCATGGGACCTGCGGTAGTAAATCGGAGGTACCATGATAGCTGTAGACCACGTGAACATTATTAGGAAATACCTGGAACCCCTTGCCGTTGATATCTTCCAGTAGGATAACTGTCCGTGTCACATGGCCAGAATGGTGCTGCAATGGTATGAGGAGTGTGATAATGAACTCACGTTGATGCCTTGGGCATCAAATTCGGCTTATCTGAATCCGATGAAACCCGACTAGGACGCTATCGGGTGCCAACTCCGCGACCGCGAACCAACCGTCACTAAATTAAGGGAATTGTGTGACCTGTGCGTAGGCATCTGGTGCCACAAATCTCTGAAAAACTATCAAGTACTTGTCGAATCCGTGACAAGCAGAATCACTGCTGAATTGCGTTCCAGAAGTGGATCAACACGCTTTTTAGTGGGTGGTCATAATGTTTCGGCTCATCAGTGTATATTGATAATCAAAATAGTGAAAGCTACATCGAGATTTCCTTTTCCTACTTCTGCGGAAAACTGCCGTGTCGCTATGTTCGTTTTGCATCGGTCAGTATATAATTTCACATATAGTGACAGTTTGTTACTCTTATTACGAACATAATTTTTTGTAGTAAACAATATAAAATTATTAATAAGGAACTTTGAGATAAGTTGTACAAGCCTGACGGAATTAATAAGTTATCATCCTTGTGAACCAAAGTTATCATCTTTCTGAACCAATGACACGGCAGTTCGATAGACTGATTCAGTAATACTTTTGTAATAATTACGACCGATATTTATTGGAAGTAGTTCGTGATTCAGAATTTAAGACTTTTGTTTGTGTAGTGGAATCTGTGCAGTACTTGGGTGGTGTATTTAGTGTTAATGCCTTCGTATATGGTTATGAGATTGAAAAAAATGATTCAAATGGCTCTGAGCACTACGAGACTTAACATCTGAGGTCACCAGTCCCCTAGAACTTAGAACTACTTAAACCTAACTAACCTAAGGACGTCACACACATCCATGTCCGAGGCAGGATTCTAACATGCGACCGTAGCAGTCGCGCGGTTCCGGACTGAGGCGCCTAGAACCGCTCGGCCACTGCGGCCGGCTATGAAATTGAAGGACTAGGGACGGAAACAGTTTCTCAGCACATCATACCCGTCAGAAACTCGAACAAGTAGGTCTACCTGAAACTTCTGTATCTTCATCTAAACTAAACTAACCTATACCAAACTCCGTCCGAACACGTATCGGAAGTTCGAACGGCACCGTGTTATCCTCAGCCGACAGGCGTCACTGGATGCGGGTATGGAGGGTCATGTGGTCAGCACACCGCTCTTCCTGTCGTTGTCAGTTTTCGTGACCGAGATGGCTGCTGAAGTTGCTTCACAAGGGCTGAGTGCACCCCGCTTGCCAACAGCGCTCGACAGATCCGAACGGTCTCCCATCCTAGTGCTAGCCAAGCCTAACAGCCCTTCACTACAGTGATTTGACGGGAACCGGTGTTACCACTGAACAAGAAGGTTGATATATATCTTCACCGACATTCAGTAAATCACAGTAATGTGTGTGACGTCGTATGTTAATGTTTCTTCGCGTTCCATTTTAGGATAGTGCGTGGCTAAAATTATCACTTGTGAATCTCCTTGAGAATTCGTTAATAGCCTAACTTTATCTTCAAAACCTCTACAGGACTGATACGTAGGGAGCTGAAGAATATATTAATTCTCTGCCGATTCTTAATATTTTCTAAACAGACTTTCATGACATGGTCGACATATTTCTTTGTGTACCTGGTCGTTAATATATTTTTGGTACTTTTGTTGCTCATTCTAGCTTGTCAAATAAACGCTACCCTTTTTTTATATTCTCTGACTCATGTTATGCCGACCTGACATAGAGTTCATACACTCGCGCAGTATTTAAATGTAGACCAGAATGTAGAGGGGCAAATTTCGTCACCTTAGTACGTTAGGACCTGTATAAGCCCTGAAAGGTTCTGGAGAAGGCTACAAATTGATTCATATTTTCCTGAATTTATTCTCCACCTGCAGGTAAGTTACATTAAATTGTTATAACATACTAAAGATAGTATTTGATATAAAAGTTAACACTACAAAAACACAAATACAAAAAAGTGTTCTTAATTTCGTCCCCCACATCAAAAATTACAATTAATTTAAATGTATTCTTCCATCCTAACATCTCCAAACACTGTCACTGTTATACGTCACTTGAAGGTTATGAATTAACAATGTTTTTAAGTTATTTTCAGCCTTCTAAACACGTGTCACATATAAATTTGTATGTCTGTGCATATGAAGAGCATGTTTCTTGATAAGAAACGAAGCATTTAGTGCAACGAATTCGTTTCTCTCCACTTGCCGTTTGCCATATGACAAGTGTGAAATAATATTTACAAACAGCAAACAAAATCAATTTTAGTAACAAGTTCAAATTTCGTCCGCGGGACGTAAATAGGAAGTGCAAGGGGGACAAAATTACGAACATCTTCAGATTTATTATAGTGGCCGCTATATGAGCACTTGACTATTGAAATTACACTCTGGCCACAAGACACAACTGTAATATAGCCCAATATTTGAATAGAAAACAGTTCTCACATTTGGAATAGCAGCCTGTTAATTTGACTACTGCACTAACTCACCGCAGCATAAAATGATTAATCTCCCCGTACACGGAAACTAAATACTCTGCACTCAACAGACCCTGTCAACAAAACAAGGGGCTCAGGTCACGCATGCACGAACAGCTAAACATTTGTTAACAACTGTGTATTCCTATGGCGACCAAATTAGAAGCAGTGACAGCTTTAGGGTCCCTTATTTTATAAGCTTTGTGTAAGCAATCACTTTTGTGTACAGATTCTTTGTATTCTACCAATTAACTGAAGCCTACAACTTGCTTAATCTAAAACTGACCCTATTTTATAGTTACTAATGACAGTCGGAAGAATTTATACTACCAGTTAATTGGAGGATGTGAGACAGTCAAATTACTATTCATTCTTCGGGTAGTTAGTCTACTTGTGTACTTTTGATGGAGTACAACATTTATTTCTGCAAATTAAGACTACTTGCTTGTTTTTGGATGTTATCAGAATTTAACTAAATATAATTGTAATTTCATCGGATTATTGTAGATAACAGTGTCATCTGTAAAAATCTGAGGCTGCAGCTAACATTATTCGTTAGATTATTAATGTATAATATTAACATTTATATTCCTCTTGCACCTCCACACACACACACGAGATACAATTTCTGTGCGTAGGACACTACCTAGGATAATGTGCTAGTATTTAGCTTTCGGGAAAGTTCAGTCCAATCGTAAGCCCGACTAGATATCTCATACGAAGATATTTTTGTAAATGTTGATTTGGTACTGAATGAAAGGATTTTTGGAAGTCTTCGAATGCCAAATCGATTTCGTTATATACCACGGCAATTAGGCTGTCGTCTACACAGAGTGCAAGCTGAGTTTCGTTTGATAGATGCCTTCTGAATCTATAAAGGGTGTATTACGCCTTTTTATTACTTTTCTACATAATTAGCGTTCTTATCTAAGCAATTCTCATATCGCTTCATAAAATTTGGTCGTCTGAGATCGCCACGAGCCCTTCATGATAGCGCCTTGAAATATTTCGTCTTAGTTAAAGCGTTGGGAGCACAATCACTGATCATGAACATGAAGAAATCGACATCTTTGCAAAATACTGAAAAGAACCATTTAAAAGAAGCATCACGGATTTTTGCTTACCGATGTAATGTTTTTCCACAATCTGTCCGTCTAGGACAAGAAATGTTGCGTTGATGAAAACAGAATGTTTTGAACACCTAATTTATATCCCACATTTGTCTCACGTTAAGCTACAAACATAGTGGAGTGACACGGAACGGTAATTCTGTTGATAAGGAGGATTACGGTCACCTTTATTCCACAGTAAAGAGCGCTTAGCGTTTCAAACAATATACTGATGTCGAACTATATCATACATGCGTTCTTCGCTCGACATTCTGAAGGGAAAAATCAATCCTAGCATGAGAATTGAGATAGGAAACATTCAAATGAAGGATGGCGGGATCCTAGTGGGTGTCCGTGAAGACAGGTACAAGACTGTAGTCACAACACCGTACTCACATTTCACTGAGGCTCCTCCAAAACATACTACTACTAGTCACACTTAAAAAAATATAATTGGATAACGGTGTGAAAGATAACAGGAACAATGCGTGATAATGCGATTTAGAGCGTCCGAAGCGAAACAGTTCAGATGCAGATGTCTCGATAAGGCATTCAACTGCGTAGTTTAAAGAAAATGGCGACGAGAGAACGTAGTGGTGTGTCGATAATCTTGATGTGGTATGTTGAATATCGTGAAGAGGACCAAAAGAATTAGATCTAGCCAACGACCTCAGAAGATTCCCGGTTCAGTGCAATGAGCTATTCAGGACTCAGACTGGTGTTTGAAAGAACGCTGAGCACATTTCCGTACGAAAAATCTAATGGAAAGTTATGATACCAGTGGACATGCGGACATGGTCTGAGCACATTTTAAGATCAGTTTAGGATCACGATAATATGTTCGTACACGAAGTTGGAGGAAAGTGGAACAGTAGAATACTGCGTTGCTCGAGTATGTGATTGACTTCCCCCTGTTGCTGTCAGAATTCAAATTACGTCGTCTGTCTCGTGAATGGAGTAGGATAGTTAATCATTAGGTCTGAAGTCTATAAACCAGTCTTGCGAGATGTGCCGAGTGTGCCATCAGTCCAAACCTACAAGGCCAGAAAAATCCCACTCACGCAGAAATGGGAAAACATATGTGTGGAGTTTCTCAATAGCCACGAAGTTAACTGCTCAGATACTGGTTGATCAAATATTTTCTCGAGTGGTACATATCCCCTTTATTGATCCACTGGCGTGGGCGAAGTAATAAGAATTTTATCGCAAGGTAGTGCGCGGAATACGGCAACAGGTCCTGTGTCCGTCTATTTATTTTCTGAATAATTTGGACATATCCCTATAAGTTCATATGACCATTGTACTCTACTTAAGAAAATGGGAATTCATAGAAATTGTGTCAAGTAGTGCACATAGGACAAACATTACAACATTTGGTGCCCTGTCAAAGATCTACACTGATGATCCCGACTTCAAAGACACATTAAACTCCAACCTCCATTCTTCTATTTAGGTTTTTCAACGAACGATATTACTTTACAAAGTTCTTACAATGTTCATGATGATTTGGGAGTTATTCTTGTAATTGGCAGTTGACAGTCGTGGCGGCTGATCGCACGCTCTAAGCGCTCTGATGTCACACTAACAGCGCGGAATAATACGTGTTGCCGTTAAAAATATTGTGCTATTTTAGTTTTCGTTCATTTCGTGTCTTTTGCGATCTGAAACTTATGTTGAGTGAATATCAGTGCGGTGTTTATATTCTCATGTTTACTTCAGCTCGCTGTCTGGAAGTTTGCTGTGACGGTCATCAGAAAGTAAGTTTTCACTAGTTCTAACTTTCATGCAGTTCGTACGTGTGTTAGTGTTTTTTAGTTTACTCTAAAAGTTGCGTCATTTGTAATAAACATGGATATTGCTTAGGTTATATAGCATGTGAAAAACATGTCATGACTGTGGGTTGGTGTTTCATCGGAGTGATTGTAGCGAGGAGACTAGTAAAGTATTAGATTACGTTCTCCCATGCAGCTGTATACTATGCAGCCAAGAAAAGAAACTCCTATGAACAGGAAAGTAAGATTTGTGTCCTTCAGGCAGAGTTCGAAATGGCATGTTTTGAATTAGACAACTTGAAGGAGAAAACAGATAATGCGAACTGGGAGAAGGTAATCTGTAATAACCTAAAGGAGAAAACCCCAGAAATCACATTTTAAATTCCAGTTAGAAATCAGTTTGACTCGTTACGTGTAATTTGGAAAAGGATTCAATCAGTTTTTGAACAAAGTGGAGTGCAGCAGACTCATAGGGATCATCTTTAAGACTAGGTCTGTAGAAAATTCAAATAGGAAGAAGAGATTCCTTTTGCTAGATAGTAGTCACGGGAGGGATGCAGGGCAGATGCTATAGGAAAAGCTATGTGTAGAATACCAGATCACAAGAATCGTGAAACCTAGTGTCAAGCTTAGCCAAATAGCAGAAAACACAGGGGCTTCGTACAGAGATTTTGCTGAAGATCAGGTAGTTAGAGTAGGGGGAGCAGGAATCAATTCGATTAGCAACTACGAGTGCAGGATTAAAGATGACCTGGAGGAAATAGGAGCATCAACGGCACACACTCGTATGGTTTGCAGCGCCATGACCAGCCATGGCTTAACACAGCTGTCAGCCACAGCTGAGAAAATTGCGTTGACTGAAATAAAATATTATATCTGTGCTGAATAGGAGGTGGAAGGACAGATTAGCAGAGCATCTTCCAGAAAGCATCATCGGGGCTCAGTTCGATGTGGGACTCATCACTGAAGACTCTTCTACTGCAATCAATGAGATTCCAGGCTGAAGGCGTGTCTGCAGACGCACTGAACAGCAGTTGGATACCAACCTGTCTGTCGACCGCCATATGGCCCAACAACCAAGAGTGATGGTCTGGGGTGCTATTTCTTTTCATAGCAGGATCCCTCTGGTTGTCATCTACTGCACTCTTACAGCACAGCGCTACGCCGACGGTATTCTACGTCCCATTTTCTTGCCCTTCATTGTAAGTCATCCTGGGTTTACATTTCAACTAGATGATGCCTGCCCACACACGTCAAGAGTTTCTTCTGCTTGTCTTCGTGCTTACCAAGACCTATCTTGACCAGCAAGGTCGCCGGTTGTCTCCCCAATTGAAAACATTTGGATCTTTGTAGGCAGGACAGAATTTGGCACGATATCTCTCTGGAGAACATACAACAACTCTGTCAATCAATGCCAAGGCGGCATAATAACTGCTTGCATAAGGGTCAGAGGTGTAAGGCTCTGCCACTGCACCAACGTCCAGTGCAAACTTTCAGTGTAGTCTGTTCTTTACGAACAGAAACAGGCAAATAAGATACTTCTCTTAGCACGCAATATTAAAAATCCCAGAATACTACATTTTCCATGTATCGAAGTAAACACACCAAAAGTAATGGTAATGCTAGTGGCGAATTTTTAGAACATTTTCAGACTTATCAATGTGTAGAGCACTCACCACCTTATAAAATAACATTGGAATATAATTCGACAAAAAGAATTTACGTCAAACATAGTATACTTTGAAATGAATAAGACATACAGATGTTGGGAAAAATACATGAAAATAGAGCGAGAAATGTATGCTTGAATGTAAAAGTAAATATTAGCTAAGCCTGCAGGTTCCGCTGTTGTATTTGAGGACGGACTGCATCTGTGAAACGTCCTCAATAGGTTGCAAGTTGCGACTGTACTGGCCACTACACATTGAAGTTTGAATAGACTAGCTCGAGCCCCCATGTGCTATGGCACGAAAAAATATATACATTTGTTAAAGTCTGCTTAATTGAGTGGCCCAGAGGTGTGGCTGGTCTCAATGTTTGGCTACGTTTTTCGTCCTAGGGTGCCAGCTCGCACCTGTCGTAAACTCAATTTTGAAACTGAAATAAAATACAACAAATCAATGCAGGCAGGTATTGCGATGAAATTTAAAATATTGAGTTACTCATGTGGATTTATAATTTGAACAAGCAATTTATTTTTCTTCAATATATTCACTAAACACTAAAAATGCAGTCTGAGGGGCTTTTACGTAAGAGCGGCCGTTAATAACTGATGCTACTACACTTCACTATAAAATTCATATGTCGCGATCACGGCACTCGGCAGTCTGTTCACAATTCACGAAATACACTCTTTTCTGCTGTCCTAAACCACTATATTGCGCTCCACTTGATCGCTTTTGAACGTCGCTACTAACATACTAGTCCCACTACTTCTCCCAGATGTGCGGCACGTCCGGCTCTTAGCGTCTCTCAAAACCAACCGTCCTATGCACCCTCGAATCGACTGCCTAACTCAAAACAATGTTTGACAAAAGGAATTAATAATATTCTAAAACTAAACACAAAAACACATATGGTATATTAAAAAAATATGGAAATTATCCAGGAAATAACAATTTAAAGTCCAGTTTTTTGTATCTGCCACAGTTTTTCACAAATAATGTTCTTGTGGCGTGATTTTGCTTTTCCCAGATTTTTGATACTAAACATAAATAAAAAAATAAAAAGACATACTTAATTACTCATCTACCTCTTTAACTTCAGAATGCTGCCGCTAGCTTCGTCTCTTTAAATTTATTTATTACAAAAACATAGTTTCTCTCTATCGAATCCCATATTCCGACCTCTCATTCAAATACGGTACGTATTCTGCTAAATCGGCTATGATTACTCGATGCAGCTCTACTAGCCGCATCCGTAGACACTTTGTTCATATTAATCGGCCAAAGCATTGCCGCGATATTAGCTTTTGAACTTCCATAAATTTACAATTTTTAAGACGACAATAACTTTTAAACTATTATACAATTTTGTGGCCCGTCTAGATAATTTAGCTTTACTATTTTTCTGCCGATGAGTGCCAACTCGCACCTCCGTGTCACTCTTAGTTCTGTTTTTAACAATTTTTTTCTGGCATGTAAATTTCTCCAAGAGCGCCAACACGGCCATATGCTCCCCTGCCAAGCGTCCACTCGGGTTTTTCCAACGCCGCGTACGCGCTAGCCGCTTGCCACGGCCCCGTAGCAACCGCCAGCCACGTGCTCTACGGCGGGAAACTACTGCTCTAATCTCACCCCACAGCTTGTAGGCTCTCAAAGTACAGTCGTGGTCAGAACAGTGTTGTGTGTAGATGTGATTGCATTGTGTTGGAACTAAGTGAATTCGAACACTGGCAAATTGTTGTTGTTTGTATCGTGGGTGCTTCCCAAACCAAGGTAGCCGAAGTGCCTGATGTTTTAAGAGGCACCATATTGAAGATTTATACCGCATACAGGGAAATCGGAAAAACATCATTCGTTTAGACGCAGCGTGGATGAAAATAAATGTTGAGAGATCGTGACAGGCGGTCTTAGAAGACGAATGTGACGTAAAATACCAGAGCGACAGCTGCAAAAGTCACTGCAGAATTGAATGTCTCACTCGTGTACCCTGTCAGCACCAAAACAACACGAAAGAAGGTCCGTAAGGTGGGAACTGCAGAGCGAACTGGAATTCCAAAACTATACATTAATAATGCTGATGCCAGTAACAGACTTGTTACAAAAGCCGTACAACCTATACCATGGCACAATGGAAGAAATCTATTTGGTCGAATGAGTCTTGTTGTTCACTACTTCCGACTTCTGGCTGAGTTTACGACCCTAAAGTGAAACAAGGCGGAGGTTCGGTGATGCTTTGGGCAGACATATCGTGGTATTCCAGGACCCCCATCAGTACTTTGCAAGGTCGCATTACTTCCAAAGATTATGTGACGGTTTTTACTGATCAGGTCGATCTCAAGGTCAATGTTTGCTCCGCAATGGTTATGCTGTGTTCCAAGACGAGAGGGCTTCTGTTCGAGCAGCTCATATCGTCGGGATTGGTTTTGTGTGCACGAAGGTGAACTGTCGTATCTCCCTGGGATACCACAGCCAGCAGGTCCAGTATTATTGAGCCTTTGTGGTATACTTTGGAGAGAAAGGAGTGTGTTCGCTAACTACTTCCATTATCGTTACCTGAACTTGCTTTTATTTTACAGGAAGAACAATGTAAACTTCTCTTGAAAACAATACAGGAGCTTTATTTATCCGTCCCGGGACGACTGGAAGTTATTTTGAATGCCAACAACAATTTTCCTACAACATACTATTCGTGGTAATTTGTCACGTTTTTTGTGTTTACATGTTTCTGTCTACTCCCTGTGTGTCACTTGGTGGATTAAGTTTTGTGGACATTAGGTCGTAGTCGAACGCATATTTCTATGCTCAACCTTTAGTCTCCTAATGTTGGAGATATCTTCAGAGGCTAGAAGGACCCAGATATCAGTTTCAAATCCAAACAAGCTCAGGAAGAAGAGTTTTTATTGCGTAACCACACAATGATCGGATCGTGGCGTCATCAGATCGCTGTCTAAGATAGCAGAGTCGCGCCGACTTGTCGTCTGGGAAACACAGGAAAGTCAGCAGTAGCAGGTAATGGATTTGGCTCACTCAACCACCGAATTCTTCCCTCCACTACTAGTACTCCGTCTTCAGGCCACAAGTGACCCATCGGGACCATCCGACCGCCGTGTCATCCTCAGCTGAGGATGCGGATAGAAGGAGCGTGTGGTCAGCACACCGCTCTTCCGGTCGTTATGATGGTTTTCGTTGAACGGAACCGCTACCATTCGGTCGAGTAGCTCCTCAATTGGCATCACGAAGCTGAGTGCACCCCGAAAAATGACAACAGCGCATGGCGGCCCGCATGGGCACCCATCCAAGTGCCGGCCATGCCCGACACCGCTTAACTTCGGTGATCTGACGGGTACCGGTGTATCCACTGCGGCAAGACCGTTGCCTCCCTCTACTAAAGTTTTATCAAAATCCAATAAATGCTGTGTTAGGATACAAAGAAAAGCCTTGAAATTTCAAAAGCACAAATACAATTTTACCAGAAAAGAAGAGCAACTGAAAGTAGACAAGTTGTGAGGCTTGTGTTAAAAAAAGCA
Organism: Schistocerca piceifrons; assembly: GCF_021461385.2. Lineage (NCBI taxonomy): Eukaryota > Metazoa > Arthropoda > Insecta > Orthoptera > Acrididae > Schistocerca > Schistocerca piceifrons. The sequence goes on from NC_060149.1 coordinate 579,716,090, forward strand.
AACAGTCCAACTCTTTCCACTACAAGTTCCATAAGGCTTATCGGTGCGGGTACTCTATCTTGGTCGCGCGGTATGAGGCGCCTTGTCACGGTCTGTGCGGCTCCCCCTGTCAGAGATTCGAGACCTGCCTCGGGCATGTGTATGTGGGTTGCCCATAGCGTAAGTTACTTTAAGTTAGATTAAGTAGTGTGTAGGCTTAGGGACCGATGACCTCAGCAGTTTGGTCCCATAAGACCTTACCACAAATTTCAAAAAAATTTTCTCGAACCTAGGGGCGGTATGATGACGCCGCGAGAAAGCTATTGCATAGGTACATTTCGGCTTTCTGAGCTTGTTGAAGTTTGAAACTGGTATCTGAGTCTTCATGTTCTCTAATGATGTCTACAACATTAGGAGACGAAACTTTAGGCACAGAAATGTGCCTTGGACTTCAGCCTAATGCTCAAAAAACAGAATTTATCAGGAATGCAAATACTGACCGTGAAAAAATGCAAGATATGTCACTTTTTGTACAACACAAGTTATTTCAATAAGAAATGTGAATCTCACGTTTAGCAATGCACCGTATTCATCAACGAACGATACTGTTAATTTTGTTCCTTGTAAGCTCTAAAGGAAGTATATGTTATTCTTTTGCTGCAAAGTGCTCCCAACTCGTAACTGGTCCGTAAAGTAGGACCGCGGAAGGAAGGAAGATTAAGAGTTTAACGTATCATCGAAGAGGTCATTAAGAGTCGGAGAGCTAGGTCGATTTGAGCAAGGATAGGGAAAGACATTGCATGGATCCTTTTCAAGGGTACCATCCTGGCATTTGCCTTAACTGGTTTAACACAACCACAGAAAACCTAAATTTCGGTGGTCGAAAGGTAATATGAACTGCCACCCTCCTGAGTGCGAGTCTGGTGTGTACCACTCCGCCACATCACTGAGTGAGAACTGCAAGCAGTAACATGTCTGGTTGTGGAAGGAAGGAAGGAAGCGAAAGAGGTCCTAACTGACCATCACATTACGGTGAGGTTATAAGAGACTTAATACTAGCTCAGAGAAGGCAAGGATATCTATCAGAATATTTTGGACACTGTTATACTGAGACTTTCCCAAGCGCCATAATTAAGCTTTACTTTGTACTGTAACCTTTCAGACCCCATATTCAGCAAGTATGCTCTTATTTCTTCAATACGCTTAGCTTTCGGACACTTGTGTAAGAAGTCCTTCTCAGTAGCAGGAACGCGACACTGGAACAACCTCCCGCATTATATTACAGAGCTAAATAACATCTCCAGCTTCAGAAGAAAGGTAATGAAATATCTACTAAAGCAACAATAAGATTGCCATTATCCCTGTACGCACTCGTAACCCTTGTATAGCCCTCTTTACAAACTTATCTCATTTCCCAGTATTCTTAGCCAACGTAGTCTCCTTAAATTTTCTTTTCCCAGAACTCGCTATATCAGAAAAGATGTATTTTGTGGACCCGTAAATACTTCTTTTATCTTCCACTATGATTATTGTTATTAATGATACAATTATTGTCATTATTATTATTATTATTATTATATTATTTTAAATTGTTAATGTTACTACCCTCCCCCCCATGAACCATGGACCTTGCCGTTGGTGGGGAGTCTTGCGTGCCTCAGCGATACAGATGGCCGTAGCGTAGGTGCAACCACAACGGAGGGGTATCTGTTGAGAGGCCAGACAAACATGTGGTTCCTGAAGAGGGGCAGCAGCCTTTTCAGTAGTTGCAGGGGCAACAGTCTGGATGATTGACTGATCTGGCCTTGTAACACTAACCAAAACGGCCTTGCTGTGCTGATACTGCGAACGGCTGAAAGCAAGGGGAAACTACAGCCGTAATTTTTCACGAGGACATGCAGCTTTACTGTATGATTAAATGATGATGGCGTCCTCTTGGGTAAAATATTCCGGAGGTAAAATAGTCCCCCATTCGGATCTCCGGGCGGGGACTACTCAAGAGGGCGTCGTTATCAGGAGAAAGAAAACTGGCATTCTACGGATCGGAGCGTGGAATGTCAGATCCCTTAATCGGGCAGGTAGATTAGAAAATTTAAAAAGGGAAATGGATAGATTACAGTTAGATATAGTGGGAATTAGTGAAGTTCGGTGGCAGGAGGAACAAGACTTTTGGTCAGGTGATTACAGGGTTATAAATACAAAATCAAATACGGGTAATGCAGGAGTAGGTTTAATAATGAATAAAAAAATAGGAGTGCGGGTTAGCTACTACAAACAGCATAGTGAACGCATTATTGTGGCCAAGATAGACACAGAGCCCATGCCTACTACAGTAGTACAAGTTTATATGCCAACTAGCTCTGCAGATGATGAAGAAATTGATGAACTGTATGATGAGATAAAAGAAATTATTCAGGTAGTGAAGGGAGACGAAAATTTAATAGTCATGGGTGACTGGAATTCGTCAGCAGGAAAAGGGAGAGAAGGAAACATAGTAGGTGAATATGGATTGGGGGGAAGAAATGAAAGAGGAAGCCGCCTTGTAGAATTTTGCACAGAGCATAACTTAATCATAGCTAACACTTGGATCAAGACTCATGAAAGAAGGTTGTATACCTGGAAGAATCCTGGAGATACTAAAAGATATCAGATAGATTACATAATGGTAAGACAGAGATTTAGGAACCAGGTTTTAAATTGTAAGACATTTCCAGGGGCAGATGTGGATTCTGACCACAATATATTGGTTATGAACTGCAGATTGAAGCTGAAGAAACTGCAAAAAGGCGGGAATTTAAAGAGATGAGACCTGGATAAACTGAAAGAACCAGAGGTTGTACAGAGTTTCAGGGAAAGCATAAGGGAACAATTGACAGGAATGGGGGAAAGAAATACAGTAGAAGAAGAATGGGTAACTCTGAGGGATGAAGTAGTGAAGGCAGCAGAGGATCAAGTAGGTAAAAAGACGAGGGCTAATAGAAATCCTTGGGTAACAGAAGAAATATTGAATTTAACTGATGAAAGGAGAAAATATAAAAATGCAGTAAATGAAGCAGGCAAAAAGGAATACAAACGTCTCAAAAATGAGATCGACAGGAAGTGCAAAATGGCTAAGCAGGGATGGCTAGAGGACAAATGTAAGGATGTAGAGGCTTGTCTCACTAGGGGTAAGATAGATACTGCCTACAGGAAAATTAAAGAGACCTTTGGAGAGAAGAGAACCACTTGTATGAATATCAAGAGCGCAGATGGCAACCCAGTTCTAAGCAAAGAAGGGAAGGCAGAAAGGTGGAAGGAGTATATAGAGGGTTTATACAAGGGCGATGTACTTGAGGACAATATTATGGAAATGGAAGAGGATGTAGATGAAGATGAAATGGGAGATAAGATACTGCGTGAAGAGTTTGACAGAGCACTGAAAGACCTGAGTCGAAACAAGGCCCCGGGAGTAGACAACATTCCATTAGAACTACTGATGGCCTTGGGAGAGCCAGTCATGACAAAACTCTACCATCTGGTGAGCAAGATGTATGAGACAGGCGAAATACCCACAGACTTCAAGAAGAATATAATAATTCCAATCCCAAAGAAAGCAGGTGTTGACAGATGTGAAAATTACCGAACTATCAGTTTAATAAGTCACAGCTGCAAAATACTAACACGAATTCTTTACAGACGAATGGAAAAACTGGTAGAAGCCGACCTCGCGGAAGATCAGTTTGGATTCCGTAGAAATGTTGGAACACGTGAGGCAATACTGACCCTACGACTTATCTTAGAAGAAAGATTAAGGAAAGGCAAACCTACGTTTCTAGCATTTGTAGGCTTAGAGAAAGCTTTTGACAACGTTAACTGGAATACTCTCTTTCAAATTCTGAAGGTGGCAGGGGTAAAATACAGGAAGCGAAAGGCTATTTACAATTTGTACAGAAACCAGATGGCAGTTATAAGAGTCGAGGGGCATGAAAGGGAAGCAGTGGTTGGGAAAGGAGTGAGACAGGGTTGTAGCCTCTCCCCGATGTTATTCAATCTGTATATTGAGCAAGCAGTAAAGGAAACCAAAGAAAAATTCGGAGTAGGTATTAAAACCCATGGAGAGGAAATAAAAACTTTGAGGTTCGCCGATGACATTGTAATTCTGTCAGAGACAGCAAAGGACTTGGAAGAGCAGTTGAACGGAATGGACAGTGTCTTGAAAGGGCGATATAAGATGAACATCAACAAAAGCAAAACGAAGATAATGGAATGTAGTCAAATTAAATCGGGTGATGCTGAGGGGATTAGATTAGGAAATGAGACACTTAAAGTAGTAAAGGAGTTTTGCTATTTAGGGAGTAAAATAACTGATGATGGTCGAAGTAGGGAGGATATAAAATGTAGACTGGCAATGGCAAGGAAATCGTTTCTGAAGACGAGAAATTTGTTAACATCGACTATAGATTTAAGTGTCAGGAAGTCGTTTCTGAAAGTATTTGTATGGAGTGTAGCCATGGATGGAAGTGAAACATGGACGATAACCAGTTTGGACAGGAAGAGAATAGAAGTTTTCGAAATGTGGTGTTACAGAAGAATGCTGAAGATAAGGTGGGTAGATCACGTAACTAATGAGGAGGTATTGAATAGGATTGGGGAGAAGAGAAGTTTTTGGCACAACTTGACTAGAAGAAGGGATCGGTTGGTAGGACATGTTTTGAGGCATCAAGGGATCACAAATTTAGCATTGGGGGGCAGCGTGGAGGGTAAAAATCGTAGAGGGAGACCAAGAGATCAATACACGAAGCAGATTCAGAAGGATGTAGGTTGCAGTAGGTACTGGGAGATGAAGAAGCTTGCACAGGATGGAGTAGCATGGAGAGCTGCATCAAACCAGTCTCAGGACTGAAGACCACAACAACAACAACAACAATGTTACTACTTTTACCACTATTAGTGGTTGCAGTTGCAGTAGTACAAGTAATGCCAGAATTAATTTCGTTAGTTCATAGAGAGTATAATTTTCTTACTGCAGACACTAAAATCATTTTAATACTGGTTGTCATATTAAAACTGTTATTTTCTTTAAAAAAATGGTTCAAATGGCTCTGAGCACTATGGGACTTAACATCTATGGTCATAAGTCCCCTAGAACTTAGAACTACTTAAACCTAACTAACCTAAGGACATCACACAACACCCAGTCATCACGAGGCAGAGAAAATTTCTGACCCCGCCGGTAATCGAACCCGGGAACCCGGGCGTGGGAAGCGAGAATGCTACGGCACGACCACGAGCTGCGGACTTCATTTTCTTCGGTAGCTATGATGTAATACGAGTATGTACTGCATGTGTGAAACCTTTGCTCGATGTGAGAGAGGGCCTGATGGTCCTAATCAGATCAGTTCAAATAAATAAATAAAATTATGCGCCATAGCTATGGAAGAGTGAAGCATATCATATTAAAGGTTTTGCCAAGATGAAACAGATGACTATGTCGAACCTTGAGACAAAATTATTTTACAACATACCGACGCACAAGTTATAGTAAATGATAATTAAGAACTTGAGTTATATTTGCTGTACAGAGCTGAGCGATCGTTCAAAATAAACGTAATTCGTGGTAGAGTGTTCATCTAGCACCAAAAGTTGGTAATGAATATTTATTTTTCTGTTATTATAACTTTTTCATTCTCAGCAAGTAATTTTAGTAAAAAATTCTGTTGATTTTAATTGAGGGTACTAGAACAGATTCAGCATGATGACGCAGAGCTGTATAAGAGTCGACTGAGGTGTCGCATCCTATGGTGTACTTAATCTCAGTTGAGAAAATCGGCACTAAGGCGTATCAAAAAAGCGCGACCGCAATTGTGATACCTTAATATAGCACATAGAAATGGCTCCCGCTCGCTGGTGCTTTGCCCTTCTTCAACATGTGATAATATTAAAGAAACTAAACTCCACCCGAGCAGGTCATGAAGGCCCAAGGGTACCGACCAGTCGCCGTGTCATCCTCAACCACACAAATCACTGGATGCGGATATGGAGGGGCTTGAGGTCAGCACACCGCTCTCCCCTCCGTATGTCACTTTACGAGACCGAATCCGCTACTTCTGTATCAGGTAGCTGCTCAGTTTGCCTCACAAGGGCTGAGTGCACCCCACTTGCCAACAGCGCTTGGCAGATCGGATGATCACCCATCCAAATGGTAGCCCAGCCCAACAGCGCTTAACTTTGGTGATCTGACGGGAACCGGTATTAACAATGCGGAAAGGCTGTTGGCATGTAATAATATTGCAACTTCATACTACTTTTGAGCGTAGTAGTGTAAGTCTTGTGATTTCAATATCGCACAGATAATGGGAGAAATAATAGTCACAGAGAATTTATAAAAATCATCACGAGACGAGCTGGAAACTCACGTAATCTGACATGTACAACACGTATGCAAACTGATAAACTTTTAAATAGTGAAGCAACATGTAATTTAAATGGCACAGAGAAACGGTCAGATCATCTACAAATAGGGATGGACGGTCGCTCGTGGGGCTGTCTTTTACTGGTTGGAGTTGAGGACGGTCGTGCTAACAAGTGGCGGCAGATGAGCGGTGAAGCGATTGTGCATTTGAATTTGGAAAATTTCTGCCAGTCCCTAGGTTGTGGGGCTAGACAATATCCCGACTGTAGTTGATATATTTTTGAGTGTCACTGGACTACGAAATATTTCGTACCCATTCGATGTCGTGGGGATTTTAAAATATATCGGTCGAAATTCAGGCAATGAATATTTTTTGACAAAGCGGGAACATGGCAGGAAATTGAACAATTCATGTGTTGATCAGTAGCCATTTAATCTACGTGTTGAGGAACTAATAAACGCAGTAGATACCATTAACCGTTTTATTTAAATCATATCACTGTCACTGTATTCTATCAAGAAAATGCAACACTGTTCAGATACATGATAACTTTACTAGATTTCGGTGGGCACGAATGTAAAAGCGTATACCTCCTCTCTGTGCATCCCGATAGCCGTAACTATTAGTGCCATAAATAATTATTTCTATAAAATCACAGAGAGTTGTAACGTCGCAAGGTCCTAAAAATAGACATGATTCTCTGATGGTGTACTTCCAGGCGTTCATCAGTGGCTCTACCTTGCACAAATTTCAACGACCAGACCAGAATCACGTCCAGAAAACCTGATAGGCCACGACAATTAAAGAAGTGTGGAACGCGTTATCGGTGCAAATTCCACTTCTCGCACAAAAAGCCCCAGTAAATTTCCGCAGTCAAAAAATGGTTAAAATGGCTCTGAGCACTATGGGACTTAACTTCTGAGGTCATCAGTCCCCTAGAACGTAGAACTACTTAAACCTAACAAACCTAAGGACATCACACACATCCATGCACGAGGCAGGATTCGAACCTGCGACCGTAGCGGTAGCGCGGTTCGAGACTGTAGCGCCTAGAACCGGTCGGCCACTCCGGCCGGCGATCCATAGTCAGCAACAACGAAAAATACACGTGGTTGATTACAGACAAAAGAGGCGTCAGTTTGAGAGCAACTATTACGAAGTACTTCTGCACTGAACTTCTGAGTAATACATTTCTTGCGTCCTTCCAAATCTGAGCCCTGATGTATAATGAAAACACTCATACCTCATAAGTAGGTCTGGAACGCTTGGCCGAGGTCTAGACTGCAAGCTTTACGAGCTAACTGCTCGTGCTTCCTGCATGCGGACTGCCTTTGACGATTACGCTGCGTAGCGTTACACAAGTGCCAACGTGACTACGTGTCCTCTTGTAAACTACCCAGTTACTGTTACTTGAACGCGTTCGCAGTTATATACTTCGTAATTCACATTTGTACAATTCTTAAACTGGTCACACGAGGCATATGGTAACATTAACGTAAATTTTTTCTCCCATGTAGGACTATGATTTGGGTTACTGCTACTGTTTATGATATTCTGTTAACTTTACTTATTTATTTATCAGGTTCCGAAGCTTTGTGGGAGGAAAAGCTACTTGGACAAGGAATAAGCCGTGCCTAGTTTACAAAACGATGATTAAAAAACTTATAAACAAAAGTATAAATAAAGTCCGAAGAAGTTGTGAAAGGATACATGAACAAATAATACATTACAGAGATAAATCTTAAACTACAAGGAGCACTGCAACGTCATATAACTAGAGATATATGGACTGACTGCTAAATGACAATACCGACATAAGGTCCCTATTGGCACGTTCTCAGTACGTTGCCTGGCTATGGAGATGAGGCTTAGGAGCACTTAATTCTGAACAGAGAATACTGTGAGCACATCTCCATCGAGATTTCACACTATTCGCGAATGTCGCAAAATTCTTAAGGCCTTGGCAGGCTAGGGGCACCAAAAGTAGCGTTATGGGTGGCCTTATCTCTACCTAGGAGTAGTACGTGTGCAATTAACTCTTCACGTTAATTTACGTTTCTGTAACCTCACAGTAAGTAAAGAAATGTCGAAAAGGACTTAGTAGCTCATCTGCACATTAACAGTTAATTTTATGTCAGTAGTTTCTGGTTTCAGTGTTGGTGGGTATTCGTACCTCAAAGTAAGGGTGGTGAACGGATGGTAGTGCTTCGGCTCGCTGGTCTTGGCTAGGCGTTACAGTTAACGGAAGTCTTGAGCAACGCTCCTCTTGGCATTCTAGACTTGGTAGTGTTAATGTACACTTCTGCGGCAGTACATCCTTTGACGGGTATCTTTGAGGAATTACGAGAATTACGACTGAGTGACTGAGTCTGAAGGCTACTGTTGCGTTTCTTCAAGAATACAAACTACATAAATGTTCCAAGCTTATTTCGAGTGCCTACGGAAATCAAATCTGTGTTGATACACGGCAGTAACGCATTAGACAGTCAGACAGATAGTATGGCTACACAGTACAATTATCTCTTGCGATGATATTCAGAATAACGGTCGTACATGCTTCTAAATCATGATACTACCGTTATAGTACAGGTAAGTAATTTCTACGTGAGTTTTTAGCGTTGTTTAGCTCTCGCAAGTCAGGCGCCGCATATTTCTGTAACTGGCTACTAAAATTGCGACACCAAGAAGAAATGCAGATGATAAACGGGTATTCATGGGACAAATATATTATACTAGAACTGACATGTGATTACATTTTCACGCAATTTGGGTGCCTAGATACTGAGAAAACAGTACCCAGGACAACCACCTCTGGGCGTAATATCGGCCTTGATACGCCTGGGCATTGAGTCAAACAGTGCTAGGATTGCGTGTACAGGTACAGCTACTCATTACAGCTTCAACACGATACCACAGTTCATCAAGAGTAGTGACTGGCGTATTGTGACGAGCCAGTTGCTCGGCCACCATTGACCAGACGTTTTCAATTGGTGAGAGATCTGGAGAATGTGTTGGCCAGGGCAGCAGTCGAACATTTTCTGTATCCAGAAAGGCCCGTACAGGACCTGCAACATGCGGTCGTGCATTATCCTGCTGAAGTGTAGGATTTCGCAGGGATAGAATGAAGGGTATAGTCACGGGTCGTAACACATCTGAAATGTAACGTCCACTGTTCAAAGTGCCGTCAGTGCGAACAAGAGGTGACCGAGACGTGTAACCAATGGCACCCCATACCATCACGCCGGGTGATACGCCAGTATGGCGATGACGAATACACGCTTCCAATGTGCGTTCACTGCGGTGTCGCCAAACACGGATGCGACCATCATGATACTGTAAACAGAACCTGGATTCATCCGAAAAAAATGACGTTTTGCCATTCGTGCACCCAGGTTCGTCGTTAAGTACAGCATCGCAGGCGCTCCAGTCTGTGATTCAACGTCAAGGGTAACCACAGGAACGATCTTCGACCTGATAGTCCATGCTGCTGCAAACGTCGTCGAACTGTTGGTGCAGATGGTTGTCTTGCAAACGTCCCCATCTGTTGACTCAGGGATCGAGACGTGGCTGCACGATCCGTTACGGCTATGCGGATAAGATGCCTGTCATCTCGACTGCTAGTGATACGAGGCCGTTGGGATCCCACAGCGTTCCGTATAACCCTCCTGAACCCACCGATTCCATGTTCTGCTAACAGTCATTGGATCTCGACCAACGCGAGCAGCAACGTCGCGATACGATAAACCACAATCACGACAGGCTACAATTCGACCTTTATCAAAGTCGGAATCGTGATGGTGCGTATTTCTCCTCCTCCCGTGAGGCATCACAACAACGTTTCATCAGGCAATGCCGGTCAACTGCTGTTTGTGTATGAGAAATCAGTTGTAAACTTTCCTCATGTCAGCACGCTGTAGGTGTCGCCACCGGCGCCAGCCTTGTGTGAATGCTCTGAAAAGCTAATCATTTGCATATCACAGCATTTTCTTCCTGTCGGTTAAAGTTCGCGTCTGTAGCACGTCATCTTCGTGGTGTAGCAATTTTAATGGCGAGTAGTGTATGTAAGGTAGTTACGGGTCTTGCGTCCTCGGCTTAGGGCCTCCCTTGATATTTGTCAGGATTATGCAGGCATTGGGTATACGAGATACAGAAATACGTGAAAACCGAGTTATTAACCATCACCACTTTATTTCCATAAGAACTATTATAATAACGCACTCGCTACGTCGACCCGTCGTAACTGTGTCTGTCGTCCTCCCATGAATAATACTAATTTGTCAAGGCTCCATCGTGAGCCAAATATATATATATATATATATATATATATATATATTCCTCGTCGAAACCTAGTGCGTTAAAAACAGTTCTGCCCGTACAGGCAGCCAGCGACGCGACTCCACTGCTGTGTGAGTGGTGCGCTCTATGGCCGACGTATGCTGGCACCGCAGTTCGTGAGCATTCAAAGATAGCGCCAGCTCGCGCGCGTGTACTCACGAAACGGCTGCATCCAAACCTGTAACCCTTACTTCACACCCCGTAATGAAGATGAGCTACCAAGTGTGGCTCAAGGCCACCACCTGGGCGTCATGGATCTGTTTCGCCTGTTGTGGCGTCAGAAAGTATCGCAAAGTTTATCTCATTTGCAACATAGTTACGATTGGTACTGACGAGCCGGCTTTCCAAATTACAATTTGTTACATTACATATGTTGTAGACACAAGATAAATTAATAAAAATAAGTACGACATAATACTTGCAATTAAGTATGGATTAACATTACTGGAAGACTCAAAAGACTTAATCATATTTGCTGCTTGAATGAAATTTAACTCACTATTAACAGTCATTACATTTTCTTGGATATCCATAATCAAATCATTATCCTTAGGAGAATTGGACAGGGAATGGTTTGTATATGTTAGTATGTATGATTCGCCATAGTAAACTGGTGACATTCTCGTTAATGAAGGCTTTCCAGCCGCATGAAAAGTAACTGGTAGTGCAGAAGGCATATCAAACAGATCAAACAATAAATCATAATGGGTGCCATATAAGATTAATCCTCTACCATTTAATTTGAGTGTGAATGGCAGTTTAGATGTACCAGGAGTTGTAAATCTATATGTAACATCGAGAATCGAATTGAAAGAGTACGTCATACCTTCAGAACATCGTTTAAGAAATGGCTGGTACAGATGCATTAAACTTCTACGGCAATCGTCTCTCGGAGGATTATTTGTAAACAGTTGTTCCTCACAGCTGTACACTCAACTGGCTAAAAATACTGCCGATTCTGGGCATATTAACTTATAACTACGTTTACTTGTATACAGATCATGCTCATTCAAAGATAAAAAATGTCTTCGGTCTTTACTGATTAGTAAACAATTCCATAGCTGACGTATGACATGAAGGCTGCTTGTTGCTTCATGACAGGATAAGCATAAACCTTACATTTTTCAAAATTAAGCTTTAATGTAGCAATGGGTATAGAAGCAAGAGCAGTTAAGTCATTAAAGAGCGTGCTAATACAATTATTTCATTAAAGAAGATAGTTTAATTCGTACTAGATTGTTGTTCAAGAGCTAAAATTTTGTCTTTAACGTCCAACAGATCTCGGCTGGTTGAAGTACCAAATAAACTACGAAGGATACTTCCTCCAAAATCGAACAGCAGAAGGCACGTTTACGCTTTTGACTGAACGAATTAAATCAATTTGCTTCTTAACAGAACTGAATTGTTGTTGACTCTCGCTACTATTGTATTTAAGTAAATTTAGCATTATTTGTTGAAACTACCAGGTCTGACTGAGGTTCAACCAACATAGCTGTTGTTCAAAAATGGTTCAAATGGCTCTGAGCACTATGGGACTTAACTTCTGAGGTCACAACCCTAGAAACTAGAACTTCTTAAACCTAACTAACCTAGGAACATCACACGCATCCATGCCCGAGGCAGGATTCGAACCAGACTGTAACGCCTAGAACCGCTCGGCCACTCCGGCTGGCCATAGCTGTTGTCTCTGATAGTATTAATATAGCGTTAGTCGGATACATTCCCATAGCAAAAGTTACAGTTATAGTGGTTAATTAGTTCTGAACACTAGAGCTGAGCAATTAACGTAATACAAACGCGCCTTTTGCGGTGACCCATTAATTAAGATTTAGTTACACTTCCACATTTTATGTAATACCTGCAACCTGTATTTGCATAACAGATTTACAGATGCACATGGCTGAAAGAAACACACTCTTTACAAAAATGGTTCAAATGGCTCTGAGCATTATGGGACTTAACATCTATGGTCATCAGTCCCCTAGAACGTAGAACTACTTAAATCTAACTAACCTAAGGACATCACACAACACCCAGTCATCACGAGGCAGAGAAAATCCCTGACAACGCCGGGAATCGGATTCGGGAACCCAGGCGTGGGAAGCGAGAACTCTACCGCACGACCACGAGCTGCGGACACACTCTTTACACTCATTCACACTACACACGTCGACGAAGATTGCACAGGTGCCTGGGACTGCATCGCTCGAAGTATGGCGACGCCTTGATCTCGAAGTCTGGACTGGGACCTCGTGCTGCCCGTTTCCTAGATTCAGAAACAGCTAGTCGTGCCCTCAGTCGGTCATCGTACTCGTCTCGGGGATCTACGGGATGTCTACTCAGAAATAGCTTCACAAGATTGATATGAACGACAATCGAACGAAATGGTAGTTAGAGCTTAAGAATGACTTGCGATAACACCTCCAGGATCGAGTATGGTCCTTTCCAAAACTTCTTAAGCTTTTTGACCGCACTCTTTTTTAACACTATGTTGCTCAGGTAGATAAGATCTCCGACTCGACACCGTGGCGTGGTCGATCGTGCAAATTCCGAGGTTGAATGAATCCTACTTCCATACACAATTTCATATGGACATAGGCAGGTTGACGTGTGCATTTTTACATTGTAAGCAATCCGAAATATGGAAGACACACATCCCAATAGTAATGCTTGCTAATTACGTAGTGGTGAACCATCTTACTGGTTTTTCTGTGGATTCGATCGACACATCCATTTCCTTCAGGGTGTGCTGGTGTAGCTCTTAGCTGCGTTTTTTGCATTAGCTTGCAAGTCTGTTTAAGTAATTCACTGATGAAATTTGATTCTTGACCACTGATTATGCTTAATGGTGATCGAACCATTAGTAACCACTCTCTTACAAAGACTTTAGCTATCGCCTTGGCACTCTGATCAGGTACTGGTATCATGGGAAGATATCTGGAGAAATGATGTAACATGGCCAATAGGTATTTAGTCCCATCTTTATATTAGGCAAAGGTTGAACGACATCGAGTCCTACTCTTTCGCCGGCCGGTGTGACCGAGCGGTTCTAGGCGCTTCAGTCTGAACCCGCGCGACCGCTACGGTCGCAGGTTCGAATACTGCCTCGGGAATGGATGTGTGTGATGTCCTTAGGTTAGTTAGGTTTAAGTAGTTCTAAGTTCTAGGGGACTGATGACCTCAGATGTTAAGTCCCATAGTGCTCAGAGCCATTTGAACCTACTCTTTCGAATGGTTCACTAGTCTCTTGCAGATTTTGCAATGGTGCCCTAGTTTTTCCCAAATTACCCCGTATGTTACAGGTATCATACTGTGAAACAAACTCTAAAAGGTCAGCTTTACAACTGTGTAGTCTACAAGGTCGGTGATTAAATTGGAACTGGCTCAGTCAAAAGCCCACTTTGTGTGGTGTCACCGCCAGACACCACACTTGCTAGGTGGTAGCCTTTAAATCGGCCGCGGTCCGTTAGTATACGTCGGACCCGCGTGTCGCCACTATCAGTGATTGCAGACCGAGCGCCGCCACACGGCAGGTCTAGAGAGACTTCCTAGCACTCGCCCAGTTGTACAGCCGACTTTGCTAGCGATGGTTCACTGACAAAATACGCTCTCATTTGCCGAGACGATAGTTAGCATAGTCTTCAGCTACGTCATTTGCTACGACCTAGCAAGGCGCCATTATCAGCTACTATTGATGCTGTAAAACACGTACCGTCAAGAGCGATGTTCACCATTTATGGATTAAAGTTAAGTATTCCACAGCTACGTCCTTTTTTGCTAGTCTAATTTCCTTGACCTGTTCCAGACCTCACGCCAGCTTGCCTGAGGTAAAACGCGTGCCTTTCGGCTTCCTATCAAAAACGGGTTGGCTCTCTTGCCAATCCACAACACTTTGTTAGTCTGGAACTTGGGTCCTTTAAGGTCAATACCCATTTGAGTGTGGCACCGTTTGCAGTCACTGTAAATTCTCTCCTGTCAACGAGCTTCTGTTATGTGTTATACCAAAAACCGAAGAACAAAACTGCTTTACTGTTGTAGTATAGTTACATTTCGCTTTATTTAATTGTCTGGATGCAAATGATATTGGGTGTTCATGGCCATCAGTTTCTTGAGGTAAAATAGTGCCAAAAGCAGAATTTGAAGCATTTGTTGAAAGAATGAAAGGCTTGCTGAGATCTTAAAAGGCTCACACTGGAGCTGTGGTTAGGGTAGTCTTAAGTTCTTCCATTGCCTTTTTGCATTCTGTATTTGATAATCGCCTATGAAGCGTCTAAAGAAATTCATTGATACCAAGAATGACTGTAATTCCTTTAAATTCTGTGATTCAGAAAAGTTCTTGACAGCTTTAATTAATTTTGGATCAGGGCGGAAGCCTTCGTTGGTTACATGGTCAAGATAGGTCACTTGATTTTGTACAAAATAACATTCATCTATTGACAGAGATAGATTTGCACTTCTAATACACTCGAAAACTGAAGTCTCCCAGCATGCTGTTTCATGTTTTCACTGAGAATTATAAAGTCGTCGATGTATGCAAGAGCTTGTGTTGATATGAGCTCTCGTAAAACTAAAGGTGGCTGGCGCATTGCGAAGTCTAAATGGCATACCCAAGTATTCCTGTTACTGTAAAAAATGAAGTTTTCGCTTCTTCATCTGGATGCACTATCAGCTGATGATATCCACGTGTTAGATCACAAAACGAAAAAATTCGACATCTGCCTAAGTAATCGAGGGTTTCTACGACTTTTGGTGAGGGGTAAATGTCTGTAATGGAGCTGCATCCAGAACTCAGTAATCCACGCAGAAACCGAACTGTGGTTCCCGAGAAGAAGATGTCTTTGTAACAATAACAGTTGTTGAAGACCGTGGTGGACCTGCAGAATGTTTTGGTTCTAATTCCGGCTTCCAGTTGTTCTTTAACCTTTTTTCTACCAGCTCTCTTTGACTGAATTATATTCTGTAAGGTTTCTGAATGATTGGTGCCACATTTCCAGTATGTATACGATGCTTAACGTGATGAGAGACGGATAAATTAGAACGCTCTCTAAGATCTGCAAACCCCAACAAAACATACGATAAAATCCTCTGCTCTTCAACTGTCAAATGTTCTGACTTCTGCCAAATCTTGTTCTTTAGTTCACTATTAATTTCGACTCCTGGTTGCAATTTTTACGTATCCCTAAAAAAACCTGTCTTCGTAAGTGCGACATTTGAAACTTCATTTAGAATCTGTATGACATCACCTTTTCTTATGCTCAACATTTCATCTTTCATTGCTCATGGCAATACAAAGTCTTCGGTGCTCATTTTCGTTATAGTTATTGGGACTCGAACTTCATTGCGTCTCACCATTGTAGCTATGCCTACACGTCTGGAGTCATAACAATGCATTCTGTCCAGTAACTCACATTTATCCGACCGTTCGGTCCATAACAGAACCCTTCTTTGCATCGGGGTGACTTGACTTCGTCATAGATTGTTTTCCTGTTCCCTGGAGAATTTTCTGTGGCTTATCAACCAGTACATCGACTCGGAAGGTTTAAACTGATGCTGCGGTTGGGTTGATCAGTCCCACGACTTCAGTGTTGCTGCTCCTTTGAGTACGATCTAAAGAATGATCAGCCTAGTCTGATGCTCCTCTGAGACAAATATCTCTACCCCGTCAGCAGAAAAGAAATTAAATCCATGTAGACTGTCATAGCGCGTTTCATTGTTTGGAACTACTTGCATTCCCCCTGTGTATTTCTCTTGCCCTAAACATAATTCTACTTAAACTTCTCCATGGTTACGTAACTTCCTGGCATTTAACCTACGTACCTTTAACTTTGGCGGTCTTAACTTATCACTTTTGGCAATGTAATACCGCATTAGTAAGGTTTGTGCTCCTGTATCAATAAGTAGCTTGCTTTGTCGTCCACGATATACAGTACCTATCAGAAAGTCATTGGGAATCTGGTTTTCGGTGGAGCTAACAGGAATCACTGTCTCGGGCAGGGGGCCGACGGTTTGGCGGCACGTGCGTTCCTGTACTAGTTTAACGATCTCCCAATTTGTCTGTTGCTCGCATTACCTTTTTTTCTATTGCTGCAATCTCTCAATACATGAGCCTGAGTCCCGCAATTGTAGCATATTCGTTTCTCCTTACAGTGTTTATGTTTGTGACCAGGTTGCTTACATCTGTAACATTCAACATTTGTGTTGAACACGCTACGTTCTTCTTTTCACATAGTATTCGGCAGTCTTAATGGTTCCACGAAGCCAACAACTGCTTCTGCTGCTTCCTGAAATGTTTACATCGTGCCAGTCTGACTGCTTTGCTTACTTCTTCTCCATACAACAGGTGGAGGAATGTGTCTAACGCTCTATGATCAGTTTCGAACAGCTGAATGCGATTCTCATTCTCATCTTCCACCAGGTCGTTAGATTGAGCACTAATGTTCCAAATTCTGTCGGCAGACTGCTCAATAGATTTGTCCCGTCGCATCCGTTGACTGAAGTTGCTCTCTGTAGAATTTGTTAGCATTTTTGCGTTTGAATCTCTGAACAGCTGTCGCTTTGGATTCATTGTAATCTTCTGATTTCAAAAAGTGGGCTTCGCGCTAATGAAATCTTATGTGGCTTCCTGAATTCTTAATTTAGCAAGCGTTTGAATCAGTTCACGAACCCAGCAAGGCAGCTTCTTGGAGTTTCCGCAAGAACACATCTACGTCTTCCTCGGGTTTCCCGCTAAATACGGATACCACAGGCAATAACTAGAAATTCTTTATGGCGCCAACACTGTAAGAGTTGTCTTTTTTTTTTTCAAATCGTTTACAACGGTTTGGAAATCGGTCGTGTTAGTCGGATAAGAATCTACTGTACTAATTAGTGTACGTCAACAAAATCATTATAGAAAAAAAGTTTTAAAGTGCTTCACTGTATTTCCTTCTGTAGCCAAACTGGAGCAGACTGACCTGAATTCCAGCGTTGGATGACCTCGTGTTGTCGGATGACGTCCATGCTGCTACTGCTGCTGCTGCTGCTGTGGATTTGCCACGACGATATGGCAGGAACTCTGAAATTCTCCGAAGTTCACACATCGCTGCATCTCCTTAGGAATGTAGGATTTCGATAAGTGATTCCCATGCTGTCACCCCTTCTCTAAGGCGGTTACTGGTTTTGCGTCCTCGGCTGAGGGCCTCACTTGATACTTGTCAGGATTATGCAGGCATTGGGTGTATGAGATACAGAAATAGGTGAACACCGTGTTATTAACCATCACCACGTTATTTCCATAAGAACTGATATAACAACGCGCTCGCTATGCCGATCCGTCATAACTGTGTCTCAAGTCCTACCACGAATAATACGGATTTATCATGACTGCATTGTGAGCGGAGACATATATAAATTCCGGGTCGAAACCAAGCGCGTTGAAAACAGTTCTGCCCATACAGGCAGCCAGCGACGCGACTCCACTGCTGTGTGTGTGGCGCCGCTCTGCGGCCGGCGTTATACTGACACCGCAGTTCGTGAGCATTTCAAGATAGAGCCGGCTCGCGCACGTGCACTCACGAGATAGCTGCGTCCAGACCTGTAACTCTTACAGTTTTTTATTTCCGACACATTAAAGATTTCGGGAGGACTGGAAGCCGCACCAGTAAAAATAATTAAATAAACTTTAATTGTTATTCTCAGCTATATCATATAAGCAGCTAACCATTTCTTCACCAGGTTGTCTCTGCAGTTTTTTTGTCGGGATTGTAGTATGTCGAAGCCGCAGCGGAGCTTTGAGGCTACCCTTGGTTGCCGTATTAACGGTAAACGCAACTTTGTCAGTATTAAGACACCCACAGGGCTTTCACCACAATAGTAGGTCTATGGGCACGTTGCCATCTCTGTTGGTGTAGGTAGCAAGGCGCCAAAGCATCTATGTCGTTGGACACTGACAGTGAGCAACAGTGTGAGACCAATCACAGTCATGTTACTAACACTCCCTCTCCCCCCTCCAACCCAGGGTAGCCGCGCGTGTTAGCACGCCGCTTCCGAGATTCGGGGAGGCACGCCGGTCCGGATCGAACCCTCCCAGTGGCTTCATAACGAGGGCTGGTACGCCAGCCAGTCTGAACGTGGTTTTTAGGTGGTTACGCACGTGCTGCTCCCAATTTCCTGCCTCAGTTACACAATCTGCAAATATTTAGAATACGATTGACAACTTTTACGCGGGATAATAGTAGACTCAGACAGCTGTGTTACACAAATTCCGGCCCGGGTGGCGACTAGAAAGACATCCGGCCAACCTCTACCACTGACATTGCCAAAACCAATAATTAACATGCCGCCGCTGTGAGGATATGGGATAAGGGCCAGGAAAAATACTCACGGTAATGTTAGTAATATTTAGGTATTTTAGCATCAGTACAGTATCTGGTGTAGTTTTAAAACCCTGCTACGTTCCAACGTGGTGCATCAGCGTGGGGAAATCGAAGCAGCAGCATTTATGTTTTCACGTTGTGCCTAGGAAATGTGCAAATACTATGCTTGGGAATTCTGGCAGTAAGCTTCGATTCTTTTCGTTAAATATAACACATGCTCTTTTGATATAGAATTAATTAGGGAAATGTTAGTATTTTATGTAACTGGGGAAACAACAATAGAATGACTTCGGGGAATCGCAGGGGCAGCCATGATGCAGGATCTTTACTAAACAGTATATTAAGACGTCATCTGCAGCGGACGATTATCAATCACCCTTCTATCGAGAGCAATGGTATATCCAGCGAAGTCTATTCACCTGGCCGAGCCAGTATGGCGAATTCAGAATGTTTAATATTTTTGATGCAGTAAACGCATCAGACATCTCATGTCCGTTTTTTGAGAAGCGTCACATCAAATTTAATAAGTCTTCTATCATTGTACCCTTTTCGTCAATCTCTCGCGAGGGGATGAATAACACTTCTTTCTTGCTTTTTAAAACAAAAGAGAAGTTTCTTAACGTTTCAGCAGAGAACAATTACTAATATTAGCCATATTTTCTCCTTTGTGTGGCGTCGTGTATTGGGAAGCTCCTCCAGGTACCTTGACCCATTTACAATGTATCAGTGTAGTCCACCTTGCATGAACCACAGTGTGTACTGTCATACATCTATCGCTTCTTCATACATTTACGTACGTGTGGGATGCATCTGTGGTATGTAAGGGTGGGGAGTGGGGGCTAAGCAACCGTCCAATTAGTAATGCGTTGCGAAGCCAGGCAGCAAGCACATCATGATCACCTGTTGTCTGTGATGTCTTCACAGTTTCTTGTGGTCGTGGTTGTGGAACTACTTATAAATGAAATTAAGCTCCGACCAGCTATTTATGATCAGAGACTGTGTAAATACAACACCCGTGACGCAATTTGCAGATTAAGTAATGAAGTGGCAAAAGAGTACTTTTCAGATGGTAAGCATAAATATAAATTATCTTCCTCTACAAGTAATTTAGGTGATTTACTATCAATTGATAAGCACATTTAGTATATAGTAAATTTGTAAGTATTTTTAAGATATTTTTCAGGTGACTGAATATTTTTTAATTTCTATTTGTAATTAACTGTCCAACAAATAAGTTTATGACTGCCTACGAATGTAATGCGAAATTCATATTGATTATGGTACCAGCTATTTGCATATCAGCATTGTTACAAAAATATTAAGCTTCAAAATTGCGTTCTTACTTGGCGCTGAAAATATTACGAAGGCAAATGCAGTTACAAATGTGATCAACTACGTCGATTGATGTTTCTATTTCCTTCCTCGTTAGTCTCCATTTTTTTCTCATTATACTAAACACACATTAACAACTTTTCTTTTTCTGCGATGCGTAATGCTTATTATTGTACAGTCTCTTCTCGTTGTGCAAAGAATCGCGAGAAAAAACTCTCATCAAATTCTGTAACAAGGAATAAGCTTCACTTCCCAAAATGATATGTGGTAGTTCATGACACATTCCTTAAAATTTTGTCGGTGGTGGTAATAAGTTTCCCATTCGTAAGTTTCTTGAAGAACACTCTTTATTTGAACACACTTCCATCAGATTGTTAACTGTAGAGTCCAACATCTTCGACTACAAATTTGTAGTTATCATCAGCAACTGCTCCGAATACAATACAATAATATTGCTTGCAACTGTAGAAAGTGATGCCAGAATTTTTACGAAGCTGAATATGAGTCTGTATTCATACGCAGTTTGGGAAATTACATCTCGCATACATTTCACTGTTTTTTTTATCCAGAACCTGTTGGCGTTATACAAAGAACTGGAGCGAGTGATTTCCAAAGAGTCATTCAAATCTCTTTCACCACCAATGATACAATCGACACTCCTATTCTAAATAATGGGATACCTAAGTTGAAAACTTGTTAAACTTGCTACTAGAACATGATAATATGCGAAGTTTCTTTACGGTTTTGTTAGTATAAGACATTTACTTAGTCTACCTATAGTCATACTTCTGTAGCAATAATGAACTAAAGAAACATACTTCCTTATAACCTTTTACTATTCTTTCACTTAAAACCGCGAAATCGAAATGAAAACATCTTAGAGACAGTTAAGGAGAAGAACTCTTGTAAACCTTGACAAAGTGAGATCAGGTGATCCAGGGAAACGTCCACCGAGACGCAGTTCCACTTGCTCTTGGTTAATTTCTTAAAAGATATTTTAGTTCCAAGAGCTATGCACAGTTCTGTCAGCAGAAACAGAAGCAGCGAGCCTAACTGAAGTGTATCAGGAATTTTCGCCCTTCCATCTGCTTGGGTCACAAGATGAAGATCATTCTCAGAGGTCATTAGCTATAGTCGGTGAACCATCGTCACTACTAAGTATAGAATCATTAAGAAGAAAGAAAAAAGCTAGTGGAAAAAATACTTTCCATGCCCAGGAGAAAGATGCCATACTTTTCCTCTCCAGAATTCCGCAATCTTTGTGCCCTCTACAGCGGCATTTAAAACATCTTCCTGATTAGAATATTAGTCTATGTTGTGTCATATTAGTGGGCGATTAGGTGTTTTCTGCACCTTGAGCGTTCTGTTTTAATCCTTTAAGGATACTCCAAGGATTGCATGTTAGGTGATAACCGAAGCTTATTGCTTCCCATGGAGTGGACCCTACTTACTTAGGAGAACTTTCTAGCCACAGGAAACCACGTCTAATATCTGACTTGACGTCTAATAGTAACATGCGCTACAAAAAACATCTCCTGGACATAAGGTAACGGGCTGCAGGTGTATAATTGTACAAGAGGGTTGTGGGTTTTCAGTCTGCTTCTGCTGTTCTATTTCTCTCGCCGTACTGCTTCTTATAAATGGGGATGCAGTACTGGCCAAGGGGCAGAACTTCGGGAGTGGGGTCGGTCCGCCGGCCACTGTGGCCGAGCAGTTCTAGGCGCTTCAGTCTCGAACCGCGCGACCGCTACGGTCGCAGTTTCGAATCCTGCCTCGGGCATGGATGTGTGTGATGTCCTTAGGTTTGTTAGGTTTAAGTAGTTCTAAGTCTAGGGGACTGATGACCTCAGATGTTAAGTCCCATAGTGCTGAGAGCCATTTGAACCATTTTTTTTTGGGGGGGGGGGGGGGGGGGATCGGTCCAAGGCAACCCGTAACTAAGCGGACTGATCTGTTTAAGGCCACGATCACATGCCTGGTGTTGAGCGATGCTCCCCAAACTGTTGTTCCACACTCTCCCATAGAAAGACGGAGTCCCAACGCAATTGACAGGAGAAACTGAGCATTTGCTCCCCACGTACAAACTGGCAAGTTGTTTCTACTGCAGAGATTTCCTTTCAGACACGTACACTGTGTTTTAAAGCGTAGGATGGCATTCAGAGTAATTTCAGCATACTATGGCATGATAGTACTGAATTTCCGATCCACCCAATTTAATGTTCAGTTTTTTTAGCGTCTCTGTCTCCTACGTGGAAAGCACGTACTCGAGTCTTTCCTGTATTGGGATCGAGATGGTTCAGATCATAATATCACTCCCAACCTTTCAATTAAGTTGCTTATTTTGATTTCAACTAACTCAGATATCCTTCGTAGGGCCGTCATAGCTGTATGATAGATAAATCGCCTTGCATCGGGAAAAACTTGGCTGATAATTCTTATAAACGTCGTAGAGAGTCACTGACACACTGCCGTCAGGGAATCATTTTTTTTTCTTTTTTTTTTTCTCCAGCAGCTCTTCTTAGCTTCCAGGGTTACATAAATTCTCCTGCTTTGTAGTGTACCTCTTATTACGTTTGTCAGCCTGAAATTTCTTGTTATCTCATATAGATTTTGGATAAGCCTTTTGTGTTTCGTCGTGTCATATGCAGCACTGAGGTTTATAGAAGCTGCATCAGTGATTAGTTCTTTCTCATACCCATCTTCGATGTTTTGGGTAAGATTGAGGACATAGCGTGACTACAACATGACTTCCCCAATCTAAAGCCAGCTTGCTCTGAAATAATCTTTTCTTCTACACTTGATGATATCCTAGTCGGTATCATTCTCTCAGACACTTTATACAGTTGACATAAAAGCGAGATCAGGCGAAAATTCTTTCGATCTTAAGGTTTAATCCCCGGCTCTAGAATAGTTACGACCTGCGTTTTTTCTGGAAAATTTAGGTATATGTGCAGATTCAACACATTCATTCATTAATTTACCCAACCATTTTATAGTCTCTGGTCCCAAATACTTCAGATGCTCTGTTCTTTGATCATTTGGGTCTGCAGCACTCTTATTTTTCATATACTTTATGGTACTTACCTACTCTGTTTTAAAAGGCAAGGTCAAAAAGTTATTTTCCTCAGAGAATCGTCACTTCTTTGTTTACCGTTCGTACGTACTTGATGAGCTATTTCATTTGGCGTTGCTGAGTTGGTCATTACTTAGATTTTCGATTAGTTTCACGCCCTTCTACTGTTTTTGGGCCGTATCTAGATCAACGAAAATATCTGACCATTTCTCCGTTTTTCCCTTCTGCCTTCTACGATGGTGAACATCAGCTCCTCACCTGCTTGAATGGTGACTTCAACTAGTTAGTCTCTTTCATATTTTTCTTGATATATCCTATGTTGGCTAACTGAGTCTTTGTTAAGGTTAGGTATGTATTGAGTTCTGTACCCACAAGTATGTATTTCCGAGAGATATTTTTTATTAGAGTTACCAAATCCTCATTTGATTTTGGAGTCGCTTTTAGTGTTGCAACCTCAGTGTCCAGTTCTTTTGAGAAACTGACCCAGCGTGCCTTTTGAAGTTGAATCGTCGTTTAAAGAAAACTTCTTCTGTGCTGATAATTCGAACTAATAGCCGTTGCGCCATGTTCCCTTTCGAACGATGGTCTCAGCATAGCGTTGAGTATGAGTTCAGGCTCTCCCTTTCCACCCAGAGTTAAAACTCATCTCCGTTCTTGTTTGTAGTAACATAGCCCCCTGTTTGTGCTTCTACGATTGAAATCTCCCAGTACAATCTTGATACTCTTCAAGCTGCAACTCTTGCGTTTACTGAAATTGAAGACGGCGTTAGGTGGTTTGTAGATTGATGTTATTCTGCAAGCCTCTAGTTCTATTGTTAGTAACTCTACGTTGTCCCTGCATGTCAGGATTGGAGACTTAATATTGATTCCTGAAATTGCAGACGCTGCAGTTCATTATTCTTCATTGGGCCTTTCTAGGACCAGTCTTATTCCTTCAGTTTTTGGTGTGTTATTTTTTGTTCCACAATGTGTGTCTTGCACAGAAAGAACGTTAGCTTTAAGTTTGTTTTACACATGTCATGTGTGAGGTGTTAGGCAAATCCAACACCTTCCATGAAAACCCTGACATGATAAGCAAATCCAGTAGTATGTCACATAGCTCCGAATAAATCGTGACATTACATTAACCAAAGTAATACGAGTAACGAGTGAGCAAATGGAATACCACAGACTAACACAAGAATGCCTAAATGCATGGGGATCTTACATTTCAGCAAGATTATGCCCACCCGCACACGGTGAGAGTTTCTACTGCTTGTCTTCGTGCTTGCCAAACCCTACCCCAACCAATGCCAAGCTGAATAACTGCCTGCATAAGAGCCAGAGCTAGACGATGTGTTAATGACTTTCTCCGTTTGTGAAGCCTTTTCGCTTGAATAATTCATCCAAATTCTCCCGAATTGTAATCATTTGTTTGTGTGTATCTGTACATCACGTCTACCGATTTTCGTCCAATTCGAATAATTCCTTTGTGATGCGTCGTTTTTTATTTTTATTTTTTTATTTATTTACTTTGATGCGTCGTTTTTTATTTTTATTTTTTTATTTATTTACTTATTTTTTGTTAGAGTGTATTTAATTGTCGTGGCTGTGTCAAGCAGCACGCTACTAGTTCTTTATTCGAACAATTTTGCTTCCGCTGTTTTAGTCCTGCGAAAATACGTTCTGTTTGGAAAGCTGGTCTTGAATGTTCTCCAGAAGATTATGAAAAGCACTGTTGCTGATTCTGTAATAGGAATAAAAATTTTTACGAATGTTTTATAGTTCTTCATGTGCGGAAAAAAATTCACCCAAATGTTGATCCATAACCACGTATTTCTTCTGTGTTTCAAAACTCGATGAGTGACTATAATTTAAAAGCAACACCAATAAAACAATCAAGTAACTGTTCTGTAAAATCGCTCAGACTGTATGACGGCGAACAAGTTTTGGCAGTATCTGTGTTATTTTCAACCTTGTGTGTCATCTATAAAAGAGTGGAAATTCCGCTGCTAGTGGGGACCATAAAAAAACATTGAAATAAAAACAAATAATGAAACTCACTTCCCATCGCTTAAACTTGTTTAAACTGTATGATGCTCCAACATTAACCTTCATCGGCAGATAGTTCTTTTACTGCGAGGCTACGTTGAACCCGCGCATTTTTCTTTAAGTTGCAGTAAAAAAAGCGAAGTGGAAACACCTTAGAGAGAAAGAGAATTTAAAAAATTTCCAGTCAGGTGATCCATAAACATGTTCATTAAAATCAACTTTTACTTTATCTTGGTTTCGTTAATTAATCACCCTAAAATAAATACTGTTCTTAAAAGCTATGCATAGTTATTAGAAAGTTAAGATAGGTCAGTCTAAAGTATGTAATTAATTATTTACAGCTTGTGGTACCACATTTTTCCAGAACGGCAAAAGCGAAAATCTGAGAAAGGAATATTTTAGCTATTAGTCAGTTTACACGTGGTAGATGTAAGACCTCTATCAATGTAATTGTGTTTTTGATATCTGCGGTTTTCATCTCTAGCTCGAAGGCGATTAAGTAGAATGTCGCAAGTTTTTACTAGAGTCAGTCCACAACGATGTGTCATCTTCCATTAATTTATTTGTGAAATATTCTCCACTCCTTACTTCAGATACACTGCGTACATGCAGCCGGCCGCTGGTGGCCGAGCGGCTCTGGCGCTACAGTCTGGAACCGCGCGACCGCTGCGGTCGCAGGTTCGAATCCTGCCTCGGGCATGGATGTGTGTGTTGTCCTTAGGTTAGTTAGGTTTAAGTAGTTCTAAGTTCTAGGGGACTTATGACCTCAGCAGTTGAGTCCCATAGTGCTCAGAGCCATTTGAACCTTTTTTTTTTTGCGTACATGCTACTTAATCGCGGAATATGGACAAGACTTAATTACCTGCTTTTTATAATGTGAAGTGTGACCTACTGTAAGACCATAGCTGCAGATCACGAAGTTGAAAATGTCGCCGACGAGGGAATAATTGATATATTTTATGAATTTTCTTTAAACGGATGCTAAATGTCACACGAAGGTCCAGCACTACGCCAGCAATAATCTCTAGTAACTTTTCTTATGTCCCGCAGTGTTTGATGTTCGACCTGTGCAGAATACACCGGCTTGCAATCGCGGCATCGATGCCGTTCAATAACTCACATTTACTTGTGAAATAAGACAGATGTCAGTGCTACTAGCATTTCAGAATCTCTCTTCCACTTTTATTTATCTTTCATTGGCCGTAATGTACGGTCTTAAGTGTAGAAAACGGTAAACTACTCACTATCACACGTCTGCAACACATGATTTGTAAGTCAGACACACGTGGATGACAAACAGCGTCATTTCGCAATGATCATTACGAATCAAGGTAAGTAAGTAGTTTATTATAGACCTAAGATGCTACAATAGCACGGGTGCAAAAATCAGATATTTTAGCCACGTATTCTCTTCAAAATCGAGTGGGAAACCGTACAGAATACACATAAAGTCACACAAAATGAAAAGTAAGCACTTTTCTTTCACAAGGAAAGCAAAGGTTTTAATCAAAAAAATAAGTTCAGAAAACGATGTGATCTAGTCTTATATACCTCCAAGAGTGTGTACAGCGTGAAAATAGCAGACATTTCTCTCTCTACAAGCAGTCGCACATCCCGGCAGGACGCGCACAGCCCACACCCTGGACGACGGCTTGGCACGCAGCGTGAATGCAACCTAGGCGCACACCATGTCGCCCAACCTGCGGTGCCCTTGAGGCGGCTGACTGCTGTGTTGATCGCAGTGCGACTGATATTCACTGCAGAAACAATTCTCACGAAGCGGATGTGGCTTGTGGCTGACGCCAGTGCACGAAGAAAAGACTTTTTCGACTTTCTCCCAGTAAAAAATATTGTATGTAAATGAAGCAAAGCTTCATCAACTTCCGGGGTTAGTTTTTGGGCAGAGGCTCTCTTTCTCCATTAAAAAATTAAAAACCATTTCTTTCGTATTTGCGCATTTTCTTCACCATAGAATACTTTTCATTCGATTCTGAGAGTACTAGTTGGCACACTAAATTGCTAAATTGACTTTTTCGTATTTTATAACTTCACATAACAGCTTGATTACGAGGTGTCTGTTCTTTTGGTATTGGTCAAATTTATTATTATACGTGGAAATTAAGTAAACCTATTGCAGTTTTTTTTGAGCGCTTAAAGGGTCTGCAGTGAGAAACGTCGTCAATGGATACTTTGCCTCTGATTCATTTTTGGTGATTCATTGCTGTGTACTAAAATATACCGAAATTGTTTTTTAAGTTGGTACAATTGTCATACCTCCATACAACATGGAGAAAACAGAACTTGAAGTATTTTATTCGAGGACACTAGAATCGATCGCCATGCCTAAGTCCACCAAGACCAAGAAGCACGCAGCTCAGCGTAGGTCATAGCTTCAATCGTGAGCAGTTTGTGGAAGTAGACACAAGATTCTCAAAATAAGTGATCCCGATTTATTGTTGTACTTACCAGTGGAAGACAATGACGAAGAAGAAGAAGAAGAAGAAGAAGAAGAAGAAGAAGAAGAAGAAGACCTGTTTTTTCGACAGTTACGTAATGGAATAACTGAAATACATCCCATCCTTAGGACAAGGCTACATGAAAGTTCTCTTACGAACCTTGACGAATGTCATTTATCAAACAACGAGAAAAAAATTACTGGAGTTATTCAGATTAAATATTGCTCAGTTTAACTATGTCCTCGATCTGGTCAAAGAACATCTCAGGAATCATTCATCAGATAGATATTTGTACTTGTATTTGTATCCCGTGCTACCTAGAATTGATGGTAGCTCTGAGCAAGCACTGGATGCGTTTCCTATTGGACCAGCGGCTGATTTTCTTGCCCAGTCCGAACAAAGGCAGAGGGTGGGTACGCTTGTTATTGGGAGCTCCAATGTTAGGCGAGTGATGGAACCCCTCAGGGAAACAGCAGGCAACGCGGGAAAGTGTGTCATTGTACACTCGGTATGTTTGTCGGGGGGCCTCGTCCGTGATATGAATGAGGCCCTGCCGGTGGCTATCGAGCGAACTGAATACAACCGGCTGCAAATAGTAGCATATGTCGGCACGAATGACGCCTGCCGCTTGCGTTCTGAGGGCATCCTCGGCTGCTTTCGGGGGATGGATGAATTGGTGAAGGCAACTAGCATCGCACACGGGGTGCAAGCTAAGCTGTCTATTTGTAGCATTGTACCCAGGGTTGATCGCGCTTCTCTGGTTTGGAGCAGAGTGGAAGGTCTAAATCAGAGGATCAGGCGAGTCTGCGACGGTATCGGAAGAAAAATTTTTCGACCTCCGGTATCTGGTCCAGGATTGAAAAGTTCCCCTTATTAGATCATGAGTGCACTACACGCAGGAAGCAGCTACTAGGGTAGCAGAGTAGGTCGGGCGTGCACATGGGGCTTTTACAGCTTAGGTAAACTATCCCTTGAGTTCAAAGACGATTTACCTTATTAATTATGCACAATTTTCTCAGAGAATGTTTTTATCCGTAGATCAGAGATAGAAAAGGTTAATATGATTTTAGTAAACTGCAGGAGCATCCAACGAAAGGTTGCAGAATTAGTATCGGTAACTGAAGGTTCTATGCCCAGATAACATTACGGACAGAAAGTTGGTTGAAACCGAACGTTAATGACAACGAAATCCTAAGTTCAGGTTGGAATATTTATCTTAATGATAGGTTAGTCGCCAATGGAGGCGACGTGTTTATTGCAGTAAGGAATTTGATAAAATCTAGCGGTGTTATCACGGATTCCGATTGCGAATTAAACTGGGTGAAGTTAAGTATCAAAGATCGGACGAAAATGGTAATCGGATGCTTTTATAGACAGCCTGGGTCAGGAGCGCTAGTAGTAGAGCGCTCCAGACAGAACTTGCAGAACATCGTTTACAATTTTCCTGATCATGCCGTTTGTACAGGGGGTGACTTCAACTTGCCAGGTATAGATCTGAAGCGTCATGCTGTCAAAATTGGTGCCAGAGAAAGGAATTCGTGTGACATTGTTCTGGATGTCTTGTTCCAAAATTAATTTTAGCAGACAGTTAGAGAACCAACTCGTGAGGGTAACGTCCTAGACCTTCTGGAAACAAACAGATCTGAACTTATCGAATCGGTTAACGTAGGGGAAGGTATCAGAGATCGTAAGGCTGTGATAGCATCTATGAAAAAGGGTCTTACAAAGAATGTTAAGAAAGGTAGGACGACATTTTTGCATAGCCACAGTGACAGGATAAAAATTTCAGAGCATCTGAGCAATCAGCATCAAATATTCGGTGATGAGGACGAAGATGTGGAGTACAAATGGAAAAAATTCAAAAGCATTGTGCAAAATGCCGTAGACAAGTATGTCCCGAGTAAGGTCTTAAGGGATGGGAAAGATCCACCATGGTTTAATAGCCATGTTAGAAAATTGCTACGTAAACAAAGAGAACTTCATGTCAGATTCAAGAGAAGTAAAAACATAGCAGACAAACAAAAGCTGAACGAAGCGAAAACGAGCGTAAGGAGAGCAATGACAGATGCGTTCAATGATTTTGAAAGTAAAACATTGTCAACGGATCTGAGTAAAAAACCTAAGAGGTTTTGGTCGTATGTAAAATCAATAAGTAGGTCAAAATCATCTATTCATTCACCCAGCGACCATAAGCATACCGAACCGGAAGATAACAGAAAGAAGGTCAAAATACTGAATTCGGGCTTCTGAAATTGTTTCACCACGGAAGATCGCAACACGGTCCCTCCTTTCAATCGTAGTGCGAACGTCGGAATGGTAGATATTGAGATAACCGATCACGGAATAGAAAAACGATTACAGTCGCTTGGTAGTGGAAAGACTTCAGGACCAGATGCGATACCTACAAGATTCTAAAAAATGGTTCAAATGGCTCTGAGCACTATGGGACTTAACTTCTGAGGTCATCAGTCCCATAGAACTTAGAACTACTTAAACCTAACTAACCTAAGGACATCACACACACCCATGCCCGAGGCAGGATTCGAACCTGCGACCATAGCGGTCACGCGGTTCCAGACTGTAGCGCCTAGAACCGCTCGGCCACACCGGCCGGCTACAAGATTCAACAAAGATTCTGCGGAAGAGGGTGCTCCCCTTCTAGCATAATTTATGGTAAATCGCTTAAGCAACGAAGAGTACCTAACGACTGGAAGAAAGGGCAGGTCATTTCAGTTTTTAAGAAGGGCAGTAGGACAGATGCACACAATTATAGACCTATATCGTTGACGTCAGTCTGTTGTAGAATTATGGAACAAGCTTTATGCTCAAGAATTCTTTTTTGGAGAACGAAAGTCTCCTCTACGAAAATCAACATGGATTCCGCAAACAGAGATCCTGTGAAACTCAGCTCGCTCTCTTATTCCATGAGATCCACAGCGGCGTAGAAAACGGTGCTCAGGTTATGCCCTGTTCCTTGACTTCACGGAGGCATTTGACACTGTCGCTCACTGCCATTTAGTGAAAAAAAAAACACGAGCTTATCGAGTATTGAGCAGATCTGCGACTGGATTCAGGACTTTCTTGCAGATAGAACTCAGCACGTCGCTCTTAACGGAACAAAATCGACAGATGTAAAGGTAATTTCCGGTGTACCCCAAGGAAATATAAATTATCTAGTAGAAAGCGTCGAATGCTCTTTAAGGTTGTTCGCAGATGATGTGGTTGTTTATAACAAACAGAAGATTGTAACGATTTGCAGAATGACCTCCAGAGAATTGATGAATGGTCGAGATTTTGGCAGTTGACTCTGAACGTAAATAAATGTACAAAAAAAAGTCTCTGAGCACTATGGGACTTAACTTCTATGGTCATCAGTCCCCTAGAACTTAGAACTACTTAAACCTAACCTAATCGCGAGAAATAGGATAGATAACGCACCATAACGAGGATAATGTACGCCAAGGCACAGAAAACCTAGGTCAGCATACGACAGAGGAGCAGCCGATGAGGATTCTAACTTGGGTCTTGAATACGTAGAACCCATAGTATAAGTAATCAGAGCTCCCTCACCACAGTACAAGGAATTCGAGCAGAAACGTGTCACCGCACAGTTCAATGCAATCGGTTGCAAACCAACAATTGGGCGAAAGCACAGAGCGTAGGACGTCGTAAGGAAACGCAATAGGACCCACCAATCTGGCAGAATTACTACAATTAATGACGGAAACCACGACAAGACAAAATAAAGAAATTGCGAACCAAATTAAAATTCAGAATGCATAATCGACGAAACAAATTGCAGAAACCACGAGACAAATGCGTGAGATTAAAGAACAAAACAAAAAAATTCAGTTACACCTAAGTCATACTGAAGAAGAGGCAAAATAATCTCGAGAAGTGATAGGAAAGTTAATAACAGGTCACAATCAATTGAGAACAGGCATTGACAAGGTACAAGCGGACGTACAAACATTGAGTAATGACACTCAGGACGAGATCAAAACATTACGTAACAACACACAGGGAGAAGTCAAGAAACTAGAGAAACAGATAAACGTAATCACTAGACAAGCAGCAGGTACAGCGCGTGAAATTGTTGAAAACAGTGTGCTACACAAACATATCACAAAAGCAGCACTGAAAAGATATGATAACCGCATAGTCAAAATAGAAGCGCAAACGAAGCGACAATTTCAGAAATTGCGGACAGAGTTGTTGCAAACCATTGAAGAGCGTAGTGAACAGGATCGAACAAGCACTGAGTCTGCAACAACATCCGTATCTGTAACAGCACCGGAAAAACAAGCAATTAACGAAGATATCATGCATTTTCAATTCCAATCACAGGCGGAAAATAACATACGTGAAATCAGACAGCCTGCACCGCAACAAACACGTTTCGAAATTCTTGATGAACAAACGGCACCACAAACACATGCAGAACTACAAATGTATGTTTCAAGACAGTTTCGATCGTGCAATGAAGCGGCAAGGTTAGCCAGACAAGATACCGAACCAGTACCTGACAATGGAAAGCTAGGTCGCGAAGAGTACAGTGCAATGCATTCAGCTACACGTTCACAACCGATGGAAGAAAATTATTGTGTACCACTCCAACGATACTACGCAAGGGTAGGCGAAAGTTACAGTGGACAGTATCCAATGGATCTACCACAACCGGAAAGAACGACGGGAGAAATGATCAGAAACAAAAGTGGCGAAGAATCGCGTATTTCATATGGAACTATGACGGAGTACAACGATCATTTCCTCACAATCAGAAAATTTCAACACTTTCGAGAAGGAAACTCATTACATCCACGAACTTTTATTGATCAATTCCGCGTAGGATTACCAGAACACTGGACGCTAGCACACAAATTAGACTTTAAACGTGCACACATGTCAGGAACAGTCACAGAAACCATGCAGAATGTTGCAGCGACATGCCGATCGTACGATGATTTCTGAGAGAAGTTTCTCTCACGATATTGGTCCAGCGAAGCACAGAACAGAGTGAAGTACGAATTATTACATAACCCATATTTTGAAAATTCAGGAGAGAAGAGTCCCGTGAAATTTTTCGAATTAATGGCAAAGAAAAATCGATGCTTAGATGTACCATACAGTGACTGAGAGTTGATTAAATTATGCGCGATGAAGCTACCATTGAAATACCAGCAATCATTAGTAGGTCGCGGAGGCAATGACGTCGAAGCATTTAAAGGTATTCTAAGGGAACTAGAGTTCATATTTTCGGAAGATGACGCAAGAAAAAGACGAAGCGCAAGTGAAAACGAAAGCAAAAAGCAGTGGAATCCGCAAGACACAGTACGAAGAAACAATAATTACGAACCACGTGATAACTTCGCACCAAGAAACAATAGATTTTAACAAAGAACCGGTTATGGATTTAGAAGAGAATATGGCAATAACTATAATTCACCCAGGAACGGCAACAACTATTACAGAAAGAATAACGACAACTGGAACGGGTACTGGAGAACCAATAGACCGACAAATTATCAACAAAGAAACCACTATCAACAAGCTGAACAAGAAAAGAGAATACAGATAGAAGAGGTGGAGGTAAGACCACCAAACCCCGATAAACGTTCGAATTGACAGCTAAGCGCCCATGCCAAAGAGAATGACGCACCGACCCAGGACAATTGCAGCACCTTGAACAGAGAAGTAAATACCTTATCACGAGAAGAGAAGAAGGAAGAAACAAATCCGCAGGAACCAGATGAAAACGAAGACAGGAAAATAACAATATCGTGTTGGGACGAAATTAATTGGGAGAATACTGGCGAGGAAGATGAATTACCAGAGGCATGCACAACAAATGTAGGAGGAAAGGACGAAGTAATGAGTATTGCAGGGCTATTTGAGATGGAAACCAGGGAAAGCGAATTCAATGAGGATAATGCGCAGTCAACAGAAGTTGAAAATAAGTTACTAGTGGGCACACAACCCAACGTATATAATGAAGGAAGTTATGAAGCGATAATCAGAGCATTTAGATGCGATTATGTGGAAGTAGCGACGAAGAAGGAGAAGATAGACGAGGATGAGGAAAAAGTAGAGGATGTTGAAGAAAGCGTAAATGAAGGAAGAAATAGAGAAGAGAAAATAAGAGAGAGAAGCAGCAGTCGAAGCTTATCCTACAGAAAGTTCGAATTCACAAGGGAAATTCCTGAAAAGACTCATGTATGATTCAGTGGAGGATTCGTTGATCCAAGAAGAAGAAGAAGAAGAAGAAGAAGAACAGAACCAACCCTTTCAAATTCAACTAATTGTGAAGGCCATGGTAAAGCATATCCCAGTCAATATTGTAAGTGATAGCGGAAGTGAACTGACTGCGATCTCAGAATATTTATTCATGCAGTGTAACGCCAATGAGGAATTGCCAGTTCTGGAAACACGTAAAATTAAAGTAAGAGGTCCTATTAGAAACAATGCTGCGGAAGTTACGAGACAAACAAAGTTAACTCTTTCGTGTCAAGGTCAAAAGATCGAAGCCAACTTCGTGATTATACCTAAACTAACTGTAGATTTGATTATAGGTGCAGATTTTTTAAATGAGAGACAAGCGATAATACACTCCTGGAAATGGAAAAAAGAACACATTGACACCGGTGTGTCAGACCCACCATACTTGCTCCGGACACTGCGAGAGGGCTGTACAAGCAATGATCACACGCACAGCACAGCGGACACACCAGGAACCGCGGTGTTGGCCGTCGAATGGCGCTAGCTGCGCAGCATTTGTGCACCGCCGCCGTCAGTGTCAGCCAGTTTGCCGTGGCATACGGAGCTCCATCGCAGTCATTAACACTGGTAGCATGCCGCGACAGCGTGGACGTGAACCGTATGTGCAGTTGACGGACTTTTAGCGAGGGCGTATAGTGGGCATGCAGGAGGCCGGGTGGACGCACCGCCGAATTGCTCAACACGTGGGGCGTGAGGTCTCCACAGTACATCGATGTTGTCGCCAGTGGTCGGCGGAAGGTGCACGTGCCCGTCGACCTGGGACCGGACCGCAGCGACGCACGGATGCACGCCAAGACCGTAGGATCCTACGCAGTGCCGTAGGGGACCGCACCGCCACTTCCCAGCAAATTAGGGACACTGTTGCTCCTGGGGTATCGGCGAGGACCATTCGCAACCGTCTCCATGAAGCTGGGCTACGGTCCCGCACACCGTTAGGCCGTCTTCCGCTCACGCCCCAACATCGTGCAGCCCGCCTCCAGTGGTGTCGCGACAGGCGTGAATGGAGGGACGAATGGAGACGTGTCGTCTTCAGCGATGGGAGTCGCTTCTGCCTTGGTGCCAATGATGGTCGTATGCGTGTTTGGCGCCGTGCAGGTGAGCGCCACAATCAGGACTGCATACGACCGAGGCACACAGGGCCAACACCCGGCATCATGGTGTGGGGAGCGATCTCCTACACTGGCCGTACACCACTGGTGATCGTCGAGGGGACACTGAATAGTGCACGGTACATCCAAACCGTCATCGAACCCATCGTTCTACCATTCCTAGACCGGCAAGGGAACTTGCTGTTCCAACAGGACAATGCACGTCCGCATGTATCCCGTGCCACCCAACGTGCTCTAGAAGGTGTAAGTCAACTACCCTGGCCAGCAAGATCTCCGGATGTGTCCCCCATTGAGCATGTTTGGGACTGGATGAAGCGTCGTCTCACGTGGTCTGCACGTCCAGCATGAACGCTGGTCCAACTGAGGCGCCAGGTGGAAATGGCATGGTAAGCCGTTCCACAGGACTACATCCAGCATCTCTACGATTGTCTCCATGGGAGAATAGCAGCCTGCATTGCTGCGAAAGGTGGATATACACTGTACTAGTGCCGACATTGTGCATGCTCTGTTGCCTGTGTCTATGTGCCTGTGGTTCTGTCAGTGTGATCATGTGATGTATCTGACCCCAGGAATGTGTCAATAAAGTTTCCCCTTCCTGGGACAATGAATTCACGGTGTTCTTATTTCAATTTCCAGGAGTGTAGATATGGGGATAGGTAGCGTAACATTCGGGAATGTCACACTTTTCTTTGAGAAAAAGCTAAAATTAGAAGAAATACCAGTTATAAACAAACAATTAAGAATGACGCAAGATAAAGAGGATGAAGAATTAGAATGGTATGCACAAAAGGGGAATCGCCTCAACTCTTGTTAGAAGTCCATAAAGAAATGGACGAAAAATTGCAAGAAATTCAAGATATTTTGGATGACAGTAAAAGAGAATTAGAGGGTATTTTATGAGATAAAGCAGAGGTATTTTTACCTAAGACTGACAGTATTAAACACTTTCAGTACAAGTTTGAAGTAAAACAGGCAAAACCTTAGGACTTCACCATGGGAGCCATATCAAAAAGTTTGAAGATTAATTTTATTACTGGTAAATAATTAGCACAATATTTGAAGATTATGTTGCAGATAAGATCGTCAGGAGAAAGAAGAATGAAGAGAGAGGAAGGTGGGAAAAAGAAAGTAGTTTCAATAAAAACAAAAACAAAAATAACACCAATAGTACCATAGATTAAGGTGAAGTGATAAAGAGTAGATAGTCTAACAGCATGAAATACTAAAATGCTATACGCTATGACGCTACACAAAAATAAAAAACGAATTTGAGGATTCTTGTAGAAGTTAAGACTCAAAATATCTTAGAATTGTAACATGGAAAGGGCACCGAAATTTGTAAAGCTTTTTAAGAAGGTGTAAAACAATGTAGGTACTAGACATTTGTTAGATGATTATAAGTAAAACTTTTTGTAAGAACCATTGTATAAACTCCAGCAACAACCAGATGCAACGATCCACAAGTTGCAACACGAGAAGTATCAAGAAAGAAAAGGACGTAATTAGCAAGACACGATTCCTACAAGGCAGAAGCGTCGAGAGAAGGGAAAGGACAGCAAGACCAGCAGAAGGCCCTTGTATCCGATGTGGGCAGTAAATCTGCCCGCTAAGCCGAACCCTGCTGTGACAGAACACGGAAGGTCAAGAGGGTCTTGGGACGCCCCGACTCAGCGGAGAGAGCAAAAAACGGCCCGACGAGAAGACCGCTTGGGCAAGCCACCACTGGCAAAAAAAAAGTGTAAAAGTCACAATACTGCTATTAAACAGCACACTGATGCACAAACTGAAGAAAACTTCCACAAAGTAAAAATGACAAGCCCAAACAATTTATCAAACTGTTACTAAGAGGAGAACTTCAAAGCGACTAGTTATCAATAAATATTTCCATATCTTGCCCAGAGAAGAACCAAGAATCAAGTAAGAAGCAGAGAAAAAGCAGGAAGAACAGAAGTTGAACATTCGCAAGATTGAGACCAAGAAAGAAGATGGGTGAAGAATAGATGTCATACCTGCCCAAATCCCTATCCTATTGTAAACTAGTCGTCTGCAAAGTATTACTACAAAAGACGACCGCTTTCAGCGACACATAACGATGACTTTCAC
Source organism: Schistocerca piceifrons (assembly GCF_021461385.2). NCBI lineage: Eukaryota > Metazoa > Arthropoda > Insecta > Orthoptera > Acrididae > Schistocerca > Schistocerca piceifrons. The sequence continues at coordinate 579,753,530 of NC_060149.1, forward strand.
GCATACAAAGCCAGTAAACCACGAGATTCTGCACTCACAGCTCCATTCCATTATGGGACCTCCACAACAGCAACACACACTTGCAAAGCCAACAAGGAACGACGAACGAAGCTTTACATCAAATACTTGCCCACATTCGTCTCGCTCAAGTCCATCACCTTCATGCAAAAACATTCGCCAACCTCATGCTTAAACATTCATAGGATTGTGTGAATGTGTGAAATCAATTTATGTGATGTAGGAATTGTGCAAAAGAAATGAGTGAAAAACTAAATAAGTTAAACACACCAGACAGCTAATAAACTACAAAATAAGGCATTGACTATGGACTTAAGTAAAAAAAAAAGACTATCGATATAAATAAGTCCTTAGTTCTGAAATGGACAGTATATAAAGAACAAAAGTAAAGCATAATAAACACTAAAACTATATGCCACTTATTTTCTCCTCATAAAGATAATGGAATAACTATATTTTACTTATTTTCTCCTTATAAAAACAAAGAATAAAACAATTATCTTGTTGGATGTTTTCCCCTTTTTTAACATTTGTACCATTTGTTAGGATAATATCTCAATATTTGTGTATGTATATATCTTTGTCAAAGCAATTCTTGGAAATAGTTCTTATTTGTTAGTGTAACAATGTTAAAACGAGTGTCTAGAAACAAAAACATTTTACTTGTACATGATATCTAGAAAATTTGTTAGGAATAGATTTTCTTAATTACATTTATTAAAAAAAAATATTTCTAAGAAAATCGATGTGAAAGACTCCTCACATTCGATAACAAACTTCTTAAAAACTTCACACTTAAATAAAGAAAGAAAATAATTAAAAAATAATAATTATAATAGAATAAAAATATTCTTCTCTTGTCAATATAAACATATTTTTGAGAATAATGTGGAAGAATATAAAAATATAAATTAGTAATACAAACTAATCGACAGATGTAAAGGTAATTTCCGGTGTACCCCAAGGAAATATAAATGATCTAGTAGAAAGCGTTGAATGCTCTTTAAGGTTGTTCGCAGATGATGTGGTTGTCTATAACAAACAGAAGATTGTAACGATTTGCAGAATGACCTCCAGAGAATTGATGAATGGTCGAGATTTTGGCAATTGACTCTGAACGTAAATAAATGTACAAAAAAAAAAAAAAGGCTCTGAGCACTATGGGACTTAATTTCTAAGGTCATCAGTCCCCTAGAACTTAGAACTACTTAAATATAACCAACGTAAGAACATCACACACATCCATGCCCAAGGCAGGATTCGAACCTGCGACTGTAGCGGTCGCGCGGTTCCAGATAAATGTACAATATTGCACATACATAGAAGAAATCCACTACTCTACAGCTACACTACTGGTGACAAACCGCTGGATACAGTATCTACCGTAAAATATCTAGGAGTAACTATACAGAGCGATTTAAGTGGAATGACCACATAAAACAAATAGAGGGAAAAGCAGATGTCAGAATCAGGTTCATAGGAAGAATCAAAAGGAAATGCAACTCATCCACGAAGGAAGTGGCTTATAAGGCGCTTGTTCGACCTATTCTTGTGTACTGTTAATCTATCTGGCATCCCTACGAGATAGAACTGATGGAAGAGATAGAGAAGATCCAACGAAGAGCGGCCGATTTGTCAGGGGATCGCTTAGCCAGCGCGAGAGCGTTACAGAGATACTCAACAAACTCCATTGGCAGACGTTACAAGAGAGGCGTTATGTATCACGGAGAGATTTTCTATAGAAATTTCGAAAGAGTACTTCTCGGGAAGAGTCGGACAACATATTATTTCCCCCGTATACGTCTCGCGCAATGACCAAGAGAAGAAAATGCGAGAAATTAGAGCCAATACTGAGACTTACCGACAGTCATTCTTCCCACGTGCTATTTGCGAGGGAAACAGGGTTAGAGGGCTCAGGTAGGTAGTGGTACAAAAGCACCCTCCGCCACAAACCATTAGGTGGCTTGCGGAATATGATGTAGATGTAGATCCAGTAACACGTGACGAAAAATTAGCCGTAACACTGAGGTAAGAAAAGTCAAAATACTTTTGCACATTACGGTGATTTATTTAACATCTGCTTTTCTGCAAAACAATAAACAACAAACTAAAATCTGACACCCTTTCAGGTACTAAATGTAGCTAATACACCGAAATTGTTTTTAAACCTGGTCCGAAAGCCATATCTCACAACAATAATAAGTTTTGTTCAGCTCCATCTCTGTTAGTAAAATTCAGTTTGGTAGTGATAAAGATGTACCATTCAGTATTGATGCCAGTCAGTGTTGATAGCTGTGGATGCTGACCACGCTGAATGAAAATTCTGAAGGTCATTAGGATTTTCCAAATAGAAAACCATCTGCAATGACGTCATTTTCACATCTTTGTTCAAATCTGGTCTCAGTAGTCTGAACGGAGTGAACACGCTTCATCTCTGGACAGGTTCTCCTATCTCCTTCTAAGCACTGTCTTCCACTTTTTGATCTTCATACATAAGAATGTCTACATCAAAGTACAAGGAAACTTCAATACCATTTCCACTAATTTTTCGTCTTCTAAATTATAAACGACACTTCTGTAGCAGACTTCGTCAGCTGCCGTTTCGGTGAAATGAAATGTCCTGTGGCTAGGGCCTCCCGGATAACAGCACAGTACTGCTAGCTGCAGCTGGGCTGCTCTCCGAGCGATGTAGCAGCACGGCTGATGCGGCCCACCTGTCACCGCAGCCCGTAGACGCTGTTAAGGAAACGCTCCCGATACTTTCAAATGGAACAGTACGTTGTGTCAACAGCCGCAGCCGCCCGTCGGAAGACACGATCCACACCGTAAGATCCTTTTGACACGGGAGGCCGTAGATATGGATGCAGAGAGTGAAAGTGATTCGCTTTACCTTGCACGCATGCGACCTTTCATACGACAGGAGAGAAGCTTCGTCTACGGCTCACTGAAGCCATCCTGCAGCGTGACAAATGCCGCTGCTCGTTAAACACAGACTCGAATGGGAGCCTTCAGACAGGACGCAGTGAGCCGCTTGCCGTCAGTCATGGTGTCACTGCTTCGCTCTTCGCGTGCATTTTCGGTACATTTAAGGTTTTCCGTGAGTGTCTGATGTTGAAGAAAACAGTGACTATATTGGAAGCAGAGAGTTTCACTGTGGAAACGCAAAATAGGCCAGTAGTGTGGGACACTTTCATACAAATTAAAAAGCTAAAACTTGCAATGAAATATATAGATTATATTACAGGGATTAGGATATCTTGCCACCTCTAGAGAAGAAAGTGATAGGCAAATACTTGTAATAATTTGCATTAACCTGTAGCAAGGTAGTTAGCATGCAAAAATACACTGATCAGCCAGAACACTATCACCTACTATCGATACGAACCCGTCCAGGCGATAGCAGCGTCACCTAACGAGAAATGACTGCTAGTGAGGCATGTATTATCAGTAAGTGTGCTGTCCGTGTGTAGAATGGGGAAGATGGACGATCTATCTGAGTTTGACCGATGGCAGATTGCGAAGACCCGGAGGTTCGGCTCGAGGATTTCTGAAATTGCACAACGTTTTGGTATTCGAGGCGAGCTGTAGCGAGTGTCTTCAACATGTGGTGAAAAGAACGTGAAACCACGTCCAGACGTCGTGAGGCTGGACGGCCACCACCTTATTACAGATGTCGGACGTCGTAAGCTGAGCAGACAGGTAAAACAGGACAGGTGGCGGAGGTAACATCAGACTTAAATGCTTGGCAGAGTACAATTGTATCTGAACACACAGTCTACATCCACATCCATATTCCGCAAGCCATCTGACGGTGTGTGACGGAGGGTACCTTGAGTACCTCTATCGGTTCTCCCTTCTATACCAGTCTCGTATTGTTCGTGGAAAGAAGGATTGTCGGTATGCCTCTGTGAGGGCTGTAATCTCTCTGATTTTATCCTCATGGTCTCTTCGCGAGATATACGTAGGAGGGAGCAATATACTGCTTGACTCCTCGGTGAAGGTATGTTCTCGAAACTTCAACAAAAGCCCGTACCGAGCTACTGAGCGTCTCTCCTGTAGTCTTCCACTGGAGCTTACCTATCATATCCGTAACGCTTTCGCGATTACTAAATGATCCTGTAACGAAGCGCGCTGCTCCCCGTTGGATCTTCTCTATCTCTTCTATCAATCCTATCTGTTACGGATCACATACCGGTGAGCAGTATTCAAGCAGTGGGCGAACAAGCGTACTGTAACCTACTTCCTTTGTTTTTGGATTGCATTTCCTTAGGATTCTTCCAATGAATCTCAGTCTGGCATCTGCTTTACCGACGATCAACTTTATATGGTCATTCCATTTTAAATCACTCCTAATGCCTACTCCCAGATAATTTATGGAAGTAACCGCTTCCAGTTGCTGACCTGCTATATTGTAGCTAAATGATAAGGGATCTTTCTTTCTATGTATTCGCAGCACATTACACTTGTCTACATTGAGATTCAATTGCCATTCCCTGTACCATGCGTCAATTCGCAGCAGATCCTCCTGCATTTCAGTACAATTTTCCATTTTTACAACCTCTCGATATACCTCAGCATCATCCACAAAAAGCCTCAGCGAATTTCCTATGTCATCTACAAGGTCATTTATGTATATTGTGAATAGCAACGGTTCTACGACACTCCCCTGCGGCACACCGAAATCACTCTTACTTCGGAAGACTTCTCTCCATTGAGAATGACATGCTGCGTTCTGTTATCTAGGAACTCTTCAATCCAATCACACACTTGGTCTGATAGTCCATATGCTCTTACTTTATTCATTAAACGACTGTGGGGAACTGTATCGAACGCCTTGCGGAAGTCAAGAAATACGGCATCTACCTGTGAACTCGTGTATATGCCCTCTGAGTCTCGTGGACGAATAGCGCGAGCTGGGTTTCACACGACCGTCTTTTTCGAAACCCATGCTGATTCCTACAGAGTAGGTTCCTAGTCTCCAGAAAAGTCATTATACTCGAACATAATACGTGTTCCAAAATTCTACAACTGATAGACGTTAGAGATATAGGTCTATAGTTCTGCACATCTGTTCGACGTCCCTTCTTGAAAACGTGGATGAACTGTGCCCTTTTCCAATCCTTTGGAACGCTACGCTCTTCTAGAGACCTACTCCTGACGATGGACCTCTGCAGCCGATGACCCATGCATATGCTAATGTTAATACCACGAAATCGATAACTACGACTGAAATGGGCGCGTGACCAGCGTCACTGACGTTGGCGTAGTGTCAGAGCTATGCATGGTCAGGTGAATCACGATACTTTCCTTGTCATGCTGATGGGAGGGCGCGAAACCGTCGTCTTCCAGGGGAACAGCTCCTTGACACCTGTACTCCGAGGCAAGCTGGCGGCTGCTCCATTTTGCTGTTGGGAACATTCACGTAGGCACCCATGGGTCCAGTGGGGCTCGTGCAAGGCACCATGACGGCTAAGGAGTATCGTACACTGGTTGCAGACCACGCACACTCTTCCTTGACGATCATGTTTCCCGACGGCAGTAGCATTCTTCAGCAGGAAAATGTGCCATGCCACAAGGCCAGAAGTGTGATGGAGAGGTTCAAGGAACACAGTTCCAGTTGATGTACTGGCCCGGAATTTAGGTGAATTAGGTGACTTGTGTGTGTAGAGGTGGTTGTGTGTGCAGATGTGGAACCAACTCCCTCCAGCGACCTACCAAGGCCTCATTCAAATGGTTCAAATGGCTCTGAGCACTTTGGGACTTAACATCTGAGGTCATCAGTCCCCTAGAATTTAGAACTACTTAAAGCTAACTAACCTAAGGACGTCAGACACATCCATGCCCGAGGCAGGATTCGAACCTGCGACCGTAGCAGTCGTTCAGTTCCAGACTGAAGCGCCTAGAACCGCTCGGCCACCACGACCGGCAAGGCTTCATTGCTTCCATGTCACGACGCGTCGCCACTGTTATCCGTGCCAAAGATACCGGTTATTTTGTTGGTTGTAATAATATTCTAGGTGATCAGTGTATGTAACTGGTGCATTCTTCCGAGGTCCTTTCGGTGCAAAGTCACGACAACAAGTTACAAATTTTCTGCCTTGATCTGTACAGCTTTAAGGCTTAAATTAGAGAATCACTCCACTAAATTACTGTGAAGTGTTTTCGCTGCTATAGATATGCAGTTTGTAGAATTCAGAGTTTATTCCTTCGTGAGTGCGGACAAAACTGTGAAGTACAATACTACATTTAATAGTTTCTTCCAAATATTCGAGGGAGATATTGAAAGCTCGGTGAAAAAACCCGTTACTTATTGGATAATGTTCCATACGAGCCTTCAATAAGATGTCATGCTCCAGACAAACGGTGGTCAAACACCCTCTTTTCCACAGATGAACCTCTTCAACCAAGAGGACGCAACAGGTTTGTGGACAAATCGAATCCTCATCTGCAACAAGCACGTTATGTCTCGCTTTGTAGTCCCTGACAGTGGGTGTCGGATAGGCCCACCAAATGTTTTGTGTAAAATTTTGTTTTCTGAAAGTCGAATTCATGAAGAGAGAAGAATAAGAATATTTTCCCATACTTTGTGTGTCTTCATAAGGACAACACCTGCAGCAAACACATCCACGTCCTCTACAGGAAACATTTTGTACCTGAGTGGTTGCACAGCAACTCACGGATGGACAGTAATTCAGCTACCTCGAGTGGGACTTGGGCACAACGTCTCAGATGCACGATCTCCCTTACACTAACGTGTGGAACCAAAGCAGTCCTCGCCAGCAGCGTTGTACACGACAACCCGTCGAGCTGCAGCGACAGAACGTGCCTCCAATGCACTGCTTCAGCACGTCGCTACATGCCCCGCGATACTGAACTGTTACGTTTGCTGACAAGTTTAGTTGTAATTAGTAGACGTATGGCAGGCAAAGTGCTACATCTTATGGGGGCCCTAATATCAGTACCCTTATAGTTACACGTGCGCCCTACAGTCCATACTAGGCTCTAAGTCATTTCCACCTCTTAGGCAGATTAAGAAATGACTTCGCTCATATCGCTTTAACTTACACGAATAACTTCAAGATGCTTTCACGGGTGGCTTCAGTCTAAGGCAGCAGAATTTTATGCAGAGTGACTTTATTTAGTCGGCCGGCCGTTGAGGCCGAGCGGTTCTAGGTGCTTCAGTCTGGAACCGCGCGACCGCTACGCTCGCAGGTTCGAATCCTGCCTCGGGCATGGATGTGTGTGATGTCCTTAGGTTAGTTAGGTTTAAGTAGTTCTAAGTTCTAGGGGATTGATGATCTGAGATGTTAAGTCCCATAGTGCCCAGAGCCATTTGACTTTATTTAGTCGTTAGTGAATACGATAAATGCTTAAATCTGAATGGCGGATTTGTACAGATGCCATACAAAGGATTTTTCTACTAAATTTGCTTTTACTGTTCTGGTATTTTATTATTTGTAGCATAAAGGAGGTTATTTTTTAGTTTCGTGTTCCATGGATCATTTGCATGATAAATCATAATGATTTTACATTCACATCGCAAATTACTTTGTAAATATGGCTGCATACTGAGCATTTATCAGGCTTTTTTTAGCCCCTGTACAGTTACATTAATGAAACAGAACGCGTGACTGAACTACACTCCTGGAAATTGAAATAAGAACACCGTGAATTCATTGTCCCAGGAACGGGAAACTTTATTGACACATTCCTGGGGTCAGATACATCACATGATCACACTGACAGAACCACAGGCACATAGACACAGGCAACAGAGCATGCACAATGTCGGCACTAGTACAGTGTATATCCACCTTTCGCAGCAATGCAGGCTGCTATTCTCCCATGGAGACGATCGTAGAGATGCTGGATGTAGTTCTGTGGAACGGCTTGCCATGCCATTTCCAGCTGGCGCCTCAGTTGGACCAGCGTTCGTGCTGGACGTGCAGACCGCGTGAGACGACGCTTCATCCAGTCCCAAACATGCTCAATGGGGGACAGATCCGGAGATCTTGCTGGCCAGGGTAGTTGACGTACATCTTCTAGAGCACGTTGGGTGGCACGGGATACATGCGGACGTGCATTGTCCTGTTGGAACAGCAAGTTCCCTTGCCGGTCTAGGAATGGTAGAACGATGGGTTCGATGACGGTTTGGATGTACCGTGCACTATTCAGTGCCCACTCGACGATCACCAGTGGTGTACGGCCAGTGTAGGAGATCGCTCCCCACACCATGATGCCGGGTGTTGGCCCTGTGTGCCTCGGTCGTATGCAGTCCTGATTGTGGCGCTCACCTGCACGGCGCCAAACACGCATACGACCATCATTGGCACCAAGGCAGAAGCGACTCTCATCGCTGAAGACGACACGTCTCCATTCGTCCCTCCATTCACGCCTGTCGCGACACCACTGGAGGCGGGCTGCACGATGTTGGGGCGTGAGCGGAAGACGGCCTAACGGTGTGCGGGACCGTAGCCCAGCTTCATGGAGACGGTTGCGAATGGTCCTCGCCGATACCCCAGGAGCAACAATGTCCCTAATTTGCTGGGAAGTAGCGGTGCGGTCCCCTACGGCACTGCGTAGGATCCTACGGTCTTGGCGTGCATCCGTGGGTCGTTGCGGTCCGGTCCCAGGTCGACGGGCACGTGCACCTTCCGCCGACCACTGGCGACAACATCGATGTACTGTGGAGACCTCACGCCCCACGTGTTGAGCAATTCGGCGGTACGTCCACCCGGGCTCCCGCATGCCCACTATACGCCCTCGCTCAAAGTCCGTCAACTGCACATACGGTTCACGTCCACGCTGTCGCGGCATGCTACCGGTGTTAAAGACTGCGATGGAGCTCCGTATGCCACGGCAAACTGGCTGACACTGACGGCGGCGGTGCACAAATGCTGCGCAGCTAGCGCCATTCGACGGCCAACACCGCGGTTCCTGGTGTGTCCGCTGTGCCGTGCGTGTGATCATTGCTTGTACAGCCCTCTCGCAGTGTCCGGAGCAAGTATGGTGGGTCTGACACACCGGTGTCAATGTGTTCTTTTTTCCATTTCCAGGAGTGTAATAATGCTTCAACTTTACGAGATATACACTCCTGGAAATTGAAATAAGAACACCGTGAATTCATTGTCCCAGGAAGGGGAAACTTTATTGACACATTCCTGGGGTCAGATACATCACATGATCACACTGACAGAACCACGGGCACATAGACACAGGCAACAGAGCATGCACAATGTCGGCACTAGTACAGTGTATATCCACCTTTCGCAGCAATGCAGGCTGCTATTCTCCCATGGAGACGATCGTAGAGATGCTGGATGTAGTCCTGTGGAACGGCTTGCCATGCCATTTCCACCTGGCGCCTCAGTTGGACCAGCGTTCGTGCTGGACGTGCAGACCGCGTGAGACGACGCTTCATCCAGTCCCAAACATGCTCAATGGGGGACACATCCGGAGATCTTGCTGGCCAGGGTAGTTGACTTACACCTTCTAGAGCACGTTGGGTGGCACGGGATACACGCGGACGTGCATTGTCCTGTTGGAACAACAAGTTCTCTTGCCGGTCTAGGAATGGTAGAACGATGGGTTCGATGACGGTTTGGATGTACCGTGCACAATTCAGTGTCCCCTCGACGATCACCAGTGGTGTACGGCCAGTGTAGGAGATCGCTCCCCACACCATGATGCCGGGTGTTGGCCCTGTGTGCCTCGGTCGTATGCAGTCCTGGTTGTGGCGCTCACCTGCACGGCGCCAAACACGCATACGACCATCATTGGCACCAAGGCAGAAGCGACTCTCATCGCTGAAGACGACACGTCTCCATTCGTCCCTCCATTCACGCCTGTCGCGACACCACTGGAGGCGGGCTGCACGATGTTGGGGCGTGAGCGGAAGACGGCCTAACGGTGTGCGGGACCGTAGCCCAGCTTCATGGAGACGGTTGCGAATGGTCCTCGCCGATACCCCAGGAGCAACAGTGTCCCTAATTTGCTGGGAGGTGGCGGTGCGGTCCCCTACGGCACTGCGTAGGATCCTACGGTCTTGGCGTGCATCCGTGCGTCGCTGCGGTCCGGTCCCAGGTCGACGGGCACGTGCACCTTCCGCCGACCACTGGCGACAACATCGATGTACTGTGGAGACCTCACGCCCCACGTGTTGAGCAATTCGGCGGTACGTCCACCCGGCCTCCCGCATGCCCACTATACGCCCTCGCTCAAAGTCCGTCAACTGCACATACGGTTCACGTCCACGCTGTCGCGGCATGCTACCAGTGTTAAAGACTGCGATGGAGCTCCGTATGCCACGGCAAACTGGCTGACACTGACGGCGGCGGTGCACAAATGCTGCGCAGCTAGCGCCATTCGACGGCCAACACCGCGGTTCCTGGTGTGTCCGCTGTGCTGTGCATGTGATCATTGCTTGTACAGCCCTCTCGCAGTGTCCGGAGCAAGTATGGTGGGTCTGACACACCGGTGTCAATGTGTTCTTTTTTCCATTTCCAGGAGTGTATTAACTGAAATGGTTTTGAACAAAGATAACCATCCATAAATGTCTATTTCGTGCGCTGCCTAGTCATTAAAGTACTACTCTGATAATTAACTAAGAAAATTAAAGCTAGTAATTTTTAAATTTTTGAAGTTACTGAAATAATCAGTACATCTAATGAAAAGTCGCGATGGGAGGCATTAGGCGAGCTACTCAGATCTTGGACATTTACTAAATCAGGGGTACACACCCTATGCATGCTGGTCACTCATTTTACGTTTACCACCGCCGTATACCTCGATACATATTTATTCACGAATGTCTCACTGAAAAGGTGTGATTGAATGATCGCTGCAATTTACACTATAATTATAGAGTACGAAATGTAGCTGAAGTTTCGGAAAAGAAAAGATTCTGAAAATTGACTGTGTTCAATAGTATCGTGACGCAATGTAAACACATTGGAACCACACGCCGCCGCTGGATTATTTGCAATGAGAGTCGTAGTTCAGATGGATCAAAAACATCTGCTTGATTTGTGCATTCTTTTTGAAGAACTAAGGGGTACCAGGGGCGAGTTCTCTTTCATTTCTATCGCCTATCTCTGGTAAATTTCTATGAGCTGCATTGTCAGTCGAAGAAACATTCACAACAACAAAATTTCAAAAGAACTTTTATTCGGTCAACAGAAAACTGGCATTTATAATAAAGTAAGTAATAATGTCGCAAATTCGTTACAGTATTTAAAGGACTGCCACATTTATGAAAATTTTGCAAACCACTATGACATTTCAAAACAATTGTGCAGTGATCGATATGCAGAAGGAGATATTTTTGGGAATAAGTTTGTGGGGTTGGTAGGTTCTTCTTGCTGTTGAGTTTCAAGTGAATAAACACCGCCTGACAAAAAAATGAAACATGCAGAAGACACGCTCGTACGTCAGTGTAGCTTCCTTCACGTACGCCTTCGGTGGTTATGTAAATGATTGGAGTTGCAATTCGCTGTGACAGGCAGAACTGTCACCAGAGAGCATTACTGTTGTTCGTTGTTACCAGGACTTATAGGGTATATAAGGGGCGAGAATAGTGTCACATATTGAATGGTCACTGTGAAGGACACGGAGATGCTGTGTACTCGAGTGAGACAGCATTATCAGCAACTGACAGAGTTTGAAAGGCCCGTCTCTGTAAATATTCATTTGGCCGGGTGGTCGAATTTGCAATATTCAGATTTATGGGGCACTCGGATGTGACAGTGGCTATATGATGGATTGCTTGGGAACATAAGGAATGCGTACTCGTCGTCAAGATTCCTCCATAAAGGAGGATCTCCGTATTGTGCACCAAGCACGTCATAACCACATCTGCATCTGCAATCTGAGAACACGTAATGGACTCCCTGAAATATTCTGTCATTCCGCAACTCACGCTTGGGAGGAGAAGTTGCAGGGTGGCCATCAGCCAAGGAGTAGGAAATTGAGGGTGGTGGTGGTTTACATCAATATAGGTGGTGGCCAGTCATAGTGAACAACGACAGAGACGGACAGCACCAGGCCATCTGCTCTGAAGTCTGGAAAGCTCAAGAGATGTCTACTTTGGCTGAAGTCAGGATTTCACTATAGTGAAGCTGCTGTGTTCTGCTCTCCAAAACCCTCCAGTGAGCACATGTGTCCTGCCTTCCATGCACACTATTTGCCAGAAAATTCAGCGGTGAGCTGTAGGTGCCACTTGTCGGCAGTTTTAACAGGACAGGAATGACTTCGTTCTGAGAGGCCGCCAGCTTGGTTCATGTAGGCATAGCAGAAGTTACACTGGGGGAAAACTGCAAACTTTGCTGAGATGTTTGAAACAAATTTTTTAAACTAAATGTCTTAAAGATATGTGGTGTCTGCTCTTTTGGACATGTCCATAAAGACAGAAACCACTTATATATAAGGTGGGGGTGAGATCTCACCAGGCTCAGACTCTCACGGGACTCAGCGAAATGTCACGATTAATGAGGATAGTGGGCAAGGGGTGCTATATTGATTGTGTGTGGATGGATTGAGAATTTGGGTCTGATGGGAGGCGTGCTCAGGTACTCCATGCAGTTGCGATTGGTGCTGTATCCGGTTGATGCAGTAGTCAGCGAATCTGCCTAGTAAGCAGGAGAATCAGGTTCTAATTCCTGCCTGGGACAAATTTTCAACATTCCTCATAGATTTAATTCAGCGCCCACTCGCAGCCACCATCTGCAGTTCCTTTGTGCCATGCCAGTGTCTGCCGTTCCTTTGTGCCGTAAATATTTCTTGACTGGCTGGCATAAAGCACATACCACCTCTAGCAGCCATTGTTGTAGTGTGGCAAAAATGGTGTGCGATGATGTAATTACAATAGGAACCGATGACCTCTTGTTCATCTCAGTTTATGTGCATAGTGTGAAATGGGAGATGTGAGAGTGATACTACCTTCAAGCTTATTTGATAGCCAAATTGTAAGTTTCCAGACATGGGTTCCTTATGTAATCTTTATCTGCTAACAAGTCCCCCTACAACCACTAGAAGTGGTTAGATACAGGCTCCGAGGTACACGCCATTTTCCTTGACTTCCGGAAGGCGTTCGATACAGCTCCGCACTGTCGCCTGATAAACAAAGTAAGAGCCTACGGAATATCAGACCAGCTGTGTGGCTGGATTGAAGAGCTTTTAGCAAACAGAACACAGCCTGTTGTTCTCAATGGAGAGACGTTTACAGACATTGAAGTAACCTCTGGCGTGCCACAGGGGAGTGTTATGGGACCATTGCTTTTCACAATATATATAAATGACCTAGTAGATAGTGTCGGTAGTTCCATGCGGCTTTTCGCGGATGATGCTGTAGCATATAGAGAAGTTGCAGCATTAGAAAATTGTAGCGAAATGCAGGAAGATCTGCAGCGGATAGGCACTTGGTGCAGGAAGTGGCAACTGACCCTTAACATAGACAAATGTAATGTATTGCAAATGCATAGAAAGAAGGCTCCTTTATTGTATGATTATATGATAGCGAAACAGACACTGCTGGCAGCTACTTCTGTAAAATATCTGGGAGTATGTGTGTGGAACGATTTGAAGTGGAATGATCATATAAAATTAATTGTTGGTAAGGCAGGTACCAGGTTGAGATTCATTGGGAGAGTCCTTAGAAAATGTAGTCCATCAACAAAGGAGGCGGCTTACAAAACACTTGTTCGTCCTATACTTGAGTATTGCTCATCAGTGTGGGATCTGTACCAGATCGGGTTGACGGAGGAGATAGAAAAGATCCAAAGAAGAGCGGCGCGTTTCGTCACAGGGTTATTTGGTAAGCGTGATAGCGTTATGGAGATGTTTAGCAAACTCAAGTGGCAGACTCTGCAAGAGAGGCGCTCTGCATCGAGGTGTAGCTTGCTGTCCAGGTTTCGAGAGGGTGCGTTTCTGGATGAGGTATCGAATATATTGCTTCCCCCTACTTACACCTCCCGAGGAGATCACGAATGTAAAATTAGAGAGATTCGAGTGCGCACAGAGGCTTTCCGGCAGTCGTTCTTCCCGCGAACCATACCCGACTGGAACAGGGAACGGAGGTAATGACAGTGGCACGTCAAGTGCTCTCCGCCACACACCGTTGGGTGGTTTGCGGAGTATAAACGTAGATGTAGATGTAGAACATTAGTTGGAGATTAGCAGTAGCCGGACTAGGAAAGTATAATTCCAAGCAAAGGCTGCTATTAACACCAGAATGCGAATCCTATATTGCAGTGCCTGTGTTGTGAAAAACGGTGCTCCGTTCCTTGAACTGCAGCAACTACAGCCTTTATGAAATACATGAAATGTATTCGCAATTGCGAATACGAACAACCATATATAAGGAAATAACGACAGTGAAAATTTGTGCCGGCACGCGACTCGAACCCGGATTTCTCGCTTTACGCGAGCAGTCCCTTGAAGCACTTTCGTTATCCTTGCTCGACTCACGATCAGACTCAAACTTCCATGTGTCGTCGTTCCTGCACTCGTTCACGCATTATGTGATTCCCGTACAGGGCAGGGCATTTTAATTGAAAGTAGCTCTCTGGTGCTGTCTTAAACACGTTTTCTGTCACCCTATAGTAATTAATATTTTCCACGTATTCCCTTCCTACTCCTTTCTGCCTTGAAATTTCTCATTTCTTCTCTTGTCAAGCACTTAGTTTTTAACATTCTCATGTAGAACCACACCTCAAACGAACTGACTCTCTTCTTTCCAAGTTTTAAAATGAAAATATAATTGTGTCTCAAAAGTTGTCAAAGGTGAAAAGTCGTGTGTAAAAGTTTTAGAATGAGCCATTTCAATAGTTATAATGCATTAGGCATTTATCTAGTACGACAAAACTGCGTTTTATTGGCAGGACACTTAGAAAATGTAACAGACCTACTAATGAGACTGCCTACACTATGCTTGTCCGTCCTCTTTCAAAATACTGCTGCGCGGTGTGGGATCCTTACCAGATATGACTGACGGAGTACATCGACAAAGTTCCAAGAAAGGCAACACGTTTTGTATTATCGCGAAATATGGGAGAGAGTGTCACAGAAATGATACAGGATTTGGGCTGGAAATCATTAAAAGGAAGACTTTTTCGTTGCGACGGAATCTTCTCACGAAATTCCAATCACCAGCTTCCTCCTCCGAATTCAAAAATATTTTGTTGACACCGACCTACAAAGGGAGAAACGATCACCACTATAAAATAAGGGAAATCAGAGCTTGTGCGGAAAGATATAGGTGTTCATTCTTTCCTCGCGCTATACAAGATTGGAATAATAGGGAATTGTGAAAGTGGTTCGATGAACCCTCTGCTAGGCACTTAAATGTGATTTGCTGAGTGTCCATGTAGATGTAGATGTAGATTGAGGAGCAGCCAGTGTCTCAGCTTCAGGCAGCTGTTTTGAGATTTTGTAAAGGGGCGGTAACTTTTGAAGTTGAGGTAGTACATAGAAAGTGAGGTATAGACCGAAATGAGTGTACAAAAATTTATTATACCCTTGGAAACTTTCGTGCAGGACGTGCTACCTTTCAGAAAAATTTTGAACATTGAAAGACAGGTAGCAGTGTACTGATTATGTGCAGCGACCATCATTTCGCTTGTGTACCAGACGATAAAATTTGTTATCCATAATATCTACATAGAACATGTGCAGTGACCATCATTTCGCTTGTGTAGTAGACGATAAGATTTGTTATATATATTATCTACGAAATTAAAGGGGCCAGTTTCAGGCCAAGCGACACGAGCCACAGCTTGGAGGACCAAGCTGACAGGGGTGTCAGAGGTGCCACAACACTAACATTTCAATACAGAACTATCGCAATCCGGTCTCGTAAACTGACATACGGCCGGGAGAGCTGTGTGCTGACCACGTGCTCATCAATATCTACATCCAGTGACGCCTGTGGGCTGAGGATGACACGGCGGCCGGTCGGTACGATTGGGCCTTCATGACCTGTTCGGCCGGAGTTTAGTTTTTCTTATTACCACAATCAGTAGCGACCACTTGTGGTGCCCTTGGCTTCCGATTGCAAGATTTGTATGCTTTGCATATCGCAGTTGGTAGCGAAAATTGACATGGGTAAGAATGCACGAGGGAACAGGTGGGAAGAGGGGTCGCCAAATTCTAAGTCGCTTGTGTGACACGTTTTCTCAACTCTGCCTTGGGAATTAGTACAATCAAGGCAGCAAACAACGAATTACGGATGTAAGCAACAAGTTGCTAAGAAGAGGTGATCCCCTACAGCACTGAAGACTTTGTCGCATGTCTGCAACCATTCCTGACTGTCAACCGATACAACACGCTCTTTGAGCTTTCACAAGGCAAGGAACATTACTTTCAGATCAGTTTGGACCCATTCTGCTTGTCATCAGAAGATGAAATGAAATTAAAATTAGGGTCACCGGCTGAGCCATATTCAGCCACAAAGAGAATCCTATTTAATGTAGTAGTATGTTTTAACAATACACTATCTTAATTTTTATATGAAGTTATGATACTACAGAGGCTTCGCTAGTATGAAAAATCAGGGACTAACTCTAAAGCAGACATCGCCAACTGATAAGCCCTGCGTAGAAACGTCATCCTGCGCTTAGATCAATGAGCCTTTTACTAATATTTTGATTTCTCTCCGTCTGAAGCGTACTACATGTTAACACGCCCCTAATCAGACCGTTTCGCCTTCCATAACAAAGTAGTATCAATTATTATACTGTAATTAATACAAGTATACGACACTACTCATTATTTTGATTATTGCAGACTAATTCGCAGCGTCACTTAATTAAGACATTTCGGGCAATACTGACAATACTGTAAGCGTTTTATGTTCCTTTTCAAATGTGATGACGAGAGCTGTGTAGTGTTGGCAGAAGAGCCAACACAGTGTTACTAGAGGAGGCCGAAATGCAGGCGTTGTAGCTCGAGCAGGCTGGCGTGAGGAGGGAAGGACTATACTGACGTGAGGTCTGGAACATGACAAGGAATTAGAATTCAGAAAGCGGACGAAATTAGTTTGATACTTAACTTTAATCCATTAATGATGAACGTCGCTCTTGACGGTACATGATTCACAATATTATCTGTTCAGGATACATAGTAACTGAATATGGCGCCTTGCTAGGTCGTAGCAAATGACGTAGCTGAAGGCTATGCTAAGCTGTCGTCTCTGCAAATGATAGCGTATGCAGGCAGTGAACCATCGCTAGCAAAGTCGGCTGTACAACTGGGGCGAGTGCTAGGGAGTCTCTCTAGACTAGACCTGCCATGTGGCGGCGCTCGGTCTGCAATCACTGATAGTGGCGACACGCGGGTCCGACGTATACTAACGGACCGCGGCCGATTTAAATGCTACCACCTAGCAAGTGTGGTGTCTGGCGGTGACACCACAAGCTGCTTCTTCCTTCGTTGTCAGCATATGCACAAACCTGATTTGCTCTGCCCACTGCCGCGCGGGATTAGCCGAGCGGTCTTGGGAGCTGCAGTCATGGACTGTGCGACTGGTCCCGGCGGACGTGTATAGCAGGGCCCATTCAAATTCGACGATCCATTCGCCAGGGCTGCCCTCTTTCAATGCTGCTGTTCGCGATAGCGTTGGAAACATTAATTGGGAGGCTAACAAATTCTCTTTCTGGGATGGAACTACGGGGCTACATCTTCAAATTTTGTACCTATGCGGACGACTTCCTGCTGCTCGTTCGTTCTGAGGAAGAGGTGAAGACGGTCCTTGAACTGTTGTTGGACCACAACGTGGCGGCGGCTAGTGCAATGAACATGAACAAATCGGCGGCAATGCCGGTTGGAAGGGGCCTTACGCCGGAAGAAATCAGTCCGTTTCCTTATGTGCAACGATTCCGCTATCTCGGCATAGACTTTACCTCATCTGTAAAACATACTGCAGCAGTTACCTACCGACGTATTTTACAGACGACACGTACCATGGTCCGATAACATCTCCTACGGCGCCTCGATCCTTTGCAGCAAGTCGAGTATCTAAACACTTATGTGGTTTCTCGAATGGTGCATATTTCGCCGATCCTGCCCCTACCACTCACGCTCGGACGTCGACTTCAGTCAGCACTAGGCTATTTTGTGATGATTGGATCGCCCCTCAAGGTGCGATACGCAACGCTCACGCTCCCTACGGACAAGGGGGGACTCGGACTTACGAATGTTCACTGCCGAGCGACGGCGCTCCTTCTAGCCACGATGTGCAAGCAATGGCGCAGCGGGGGTGATACCCTTACATCCCGCCTACTGGATCTCCTGGTTCCAGCGTCCCTCACACCTCCGGTGGCGGTGGGCAACATTACGCCACATTTTGCGCATGTATCAACATCTATCGTGAAACTTAGTTATATCATAGACGAGCGTCGGCGCACGAGACGGCCATGCACGAAGGATTTTTATGTTTGGCTGCTACGACGGATAAGTCGTAATGTCATTGAACTCAAACACCCCAGGTTACATTGGCCGAAGATTTGGAGACATGTGCACCAAAAATTCCTTCCTACCTTCGTTCGGGCACTGTGGTACTCTGTCGCCTGTGGCGAGTTCAACACCAACCAACGGCTCCATGCAATTGGACTAGTGGACACTCCACTATGCCCGAAATGTCGCCAAGTGGATGACGACCATCACCGCTTAACTTGTATCGCGGTGGAGGACGTCTGGCTCCTAGGAAGACAGATGGTAGCTTGCTACCTCCGTGTGATTCCGCAACATATTACACCTGCTTCCTTCTTACATCCGGAGAGTGACTACTTTCCGGCGACTAAATCACAGTCGATCATCTGGGTCAAAGGTTGGACGATAGCGTACGTCTATGGGGATGCTGCCAAGTCACGACTTGACTTTTGGTGTTTCTTGCAGCAAGCCCACAATGAGGTTCATAGATGGTCACACTATCGGAAAACCTATGCCGACTATCTTCAGGCAGTCTTCCTCTACCCACCACGCATTTGGGATGTCCCGGGTGCAGTCGGTGTGCACATTTGACAGCTTATCATGCACCTCACGCTTCTCTCATCACTCAATATGTAATGCACATACTATACCATGAAATGATCTACATGTTCCTTTTAACAGAGTGATCTTTATTAAAACTAAATCAATAAAAAAACAGAAAAAGAAAAGAACATCCCTGTTCCTTAAAAAAAAAAAAGCGGTCTAAGGCGCTGCAGTCATGGACTGTGCGGCTGGTCCCGGCGGAAGTTCGAGTCCTCCCTCGGGCATGGGTATGTGTGTTTGTCCTTAGGATAATTTAGGTTAAGTAGTGTGTAAGCTTAGGGACTGATAGCCTTAGCAGTTAAGTCACATCAGCTTTCACACACATTTGAACATTTTTTTTGCTCTGCCCACACTCGTCAGGTTCACTTCTTTGCGAGTTTTTCCGCCCACTGCACTTCCATCATTTTTGATACCTTACATCATACTAATGAAACTGTTCTTAAGAAAACTTATCTGTAGCTTCATGATGACCAATAGAATAGAAAGTTCCATCGCCTTATAATTTTTATAGGATAACCAATTGTGATGGTAGAAAATAAAATGAGGTGAATCGCGTCTGGCTGATGAGTTTATCAGTTTGACGGGGAAACAAGTAATTACGACAACTATTGAAGAGGAAGGCTGTCTAAATAATTCCCCCTGCCCCTTGTTTATGATGTCTGAACTACAGTCGATGATTTTGAAAATTATTCGTATCTTTGGGCTATACCTGAGAGATTTCGTCTGTCAATCAACGAGGCAGCAGCTGGCGTCTCCACGTCTTGGAAAGTCTATCTTCCCAACCGCTAGCCAGCTTAACACGTCGGCTGAGCTAACGTATTCCTCCTGTCGATAGTCTAATGCAGTATTGGCAACATTGTAGAATATATTTTCCATCTACGTGGCCGTCGTTTTACTTCCTGGTGTGGTTCAGAATTGTCCTGTTAAATGCACTTGATATTTTGTTGCCTTTTCCGATAAACAATCCGAAAGTTTCTCATTTAAAGTGTAACACTGGGCTGTCAGATTTATCATTTTAATGCGGGAGCATTATTCCACACAGAATCAAAAACTGGTCTCATATTTAAAATTACTAATTTTCTCTGTTAATCAACACTATGACAGTGAGAGGGAAGTGTTGGCAGCACCGGCTCGTTAGCTAAGTGCTAACGTCGACACCTTCTGAAGGGGAACTCTGTGCTAGCCCTCCTAAAACACCTAAACATTTTATCTGTTTTTTTATATATTCTCTTACCGAGCTTCAGGATCAAAAACCATTAAGGAAACCTTAAATTCACTATCTTAAGTATGATCCCAGAATAAATATAGTAGGGATTGCTTTCTGGCCAACCTCCTGCATAGGTTCTTTTGTGAAACCAGGAGAGCCGGCCGGTGTGGCCGTGCGGTTAAAGGCACTTCAGTCTGGAACCGCGTGACCGCTACGGTCGCAGGTTCGAATTCTGCCTCGGGCATGGATGTGTGTGATGTCCTTAGGTTAGTTAGGTTTAATTAGTTCTAAGTTCTAGGCGACTGATGACCTCAGAAGTTGAGTCGCATAGTGCTCAGAGCCAAACCAGCAGAGTGTAGATAGGCGTTCTCGTACAGTAGCAAAAGCAGTTTCCTTGGTCGCTTCCGTATCTTGAGACCGTAAGGCACCTCATTTGTTGAAACAGATGCCAACTGCGATGGACACACCTTTGGAATGCAGTTTTTAAAGCAAAACATCTTCCTTGTGACGCTAGATGCACAACGTTACATTTTGAGGACTCGCACTATATTACTTTTTATTTATGAAATTAATACGCAATGGTTCAAATCCCCGACTGACCATCCTGATATAAGCTTTCTGTTATTTCCTTAAGTCGACTTTTTTGCCATTTGTTACTCGTTTGTATGTGTGTCATCTGTTAAATTCTCTTTTTTCCAGGATCGGGTAGAGATATCGAGATGAAATTTATGTCAAACACTGAGATCTACGGTCCCTTGGCGATGTAAATAATTTAAGCTTCTAAGTCACTGCGTGAAAAATACTCGGTCATATGTGTCACATATTTTTACGTATTTTGATATTCGCAGGCTCACCCATGAAACGATAATAAATACAGAGCCATCGTGATCCTGGTGGTCTAATGCTACTGCCCACGCCTGGAAACCGACAGGATCGAGGGATCGATTCTCGCTCGTATCACCGATTTGTGAGACTTCGTTTTAACCTATCACCTCTCATCACCTCTCAACGGTTTGAGGAGTCCACGTTAACCTGTAGGTCCCCTTTGCCTGGCTGAATAATTGGGGTAGGTTAGGGACACGCAAGTCGCCGAAGTGGCGTCCAATAGAAAGATTTGCACCCAAAGCACTGAGCCACAAAAAAAAGTATTATTATAATTATGTTTGCAGAGAATCCTCAGAGTACGAGTCCTACTCTCACTTCTCCGGTTTTTTAGGTAAACATTACTCTGGCCAATTACATACATCAATACTCTTCACATAATGCGCTGCATGAGAAATGGTCACTACGCCCTTATCTAAGTAATGAACTGAGACGAAATGTGGTTTAAAAACGTAAAGATGAGAGTGCGCTCGAATATGGCCTTTGCATTTACACTGCTCCATATTTATTAGTTGTTGTTGTTGTTGTGGTCTTCAGTCCTGAGACTGGTTTGATGCAGCTCTCCATGCTAATCTATCCCGTGCAAGCTGCTTCATCTCCCAGTACGTACTGCAACCTACATCCTTCTGAATCTGCCTAGTGTATTCATCTCTTGGTCTCCCTCTACGATTTTTACCCTCCACGCTGCCCTCCAATACTAGATTGGTGATCCCTTGATGACTCAGAACATGTCCTACCAACCGATCCCATCTTCTAGTCAAGTTGTGCCACAATCTCCTCTTCTCCCCAATTCTATTCAATACCTCCTCATTAGTTATGTTATCTACCCATCTAATTTTCAGCATTCTTCTGTAGCACCACATTTCGAAAGCTTCTATTCTCTTCTTGTCCAAACTATTTATCGTCCACGTTTCACTTCCATACATGGCTACACTCCATACAAATACTTCCAGAAACGACTTCCTAACACTTAAACCTATACTCGATGTTAACCAATTTTTCTTCTTCAGAAACGGTTTCCTTGCCACCGGCAGTCTACATTTTATATCCTCTCTACTTCGACCATCATCAGTTATTTTGCTCCCCAAACAGCAAAACTCCTTTACTACTTTGTAAATACTGAAAGGGTACTGTATGTTCCCTTTCAACGATTTCAAGTTATGTAATACTCACTTTGTATCGAGCCATACTCGCAATGACATCTGAAGTTCATTTGACACTACCCTAAGCATTGAGAGAAGATGACGTTTGCGTTTCATTTTTTATTCTTATGTATGCGTGCATTTCGTAACATTTTCCTTGTTGTGTCCTCATTCAATAACTTAATTTTGTTTAATTTTTGCATGGTCGGGTCTTTGTGAGTGAGCTTTCTGCTAGTTAGACGGGGTCTGGCAGTGACGGTACAGGTGTATTCGGAAGTTTTTCTAAGTCGACGATCTGCAGCTTGATAAAAGAAACCGAAGACGTGGGTGGCGAGGTTCGATCAGCGGCAGTAGGCCAATCTGGTTTGGCGCCCCCCCCCCCCCCCCCCCCACCACCACCACCACCACCACCACTGTCCGGAAGTGGAAGAAACTGGCGGTTAGCGCCACTGCGGATCAGGACTGCTGGGGAGAAGGCACTGGTAGCAGAGCGGAGCACGTTGACTTTGTTTACTGCAATGAAATGAGGAGCCATCTCCAACACTGTAAGCATGTGAAATACTTAAGTTGGAATACTAATCAAAATTTTTCTTTCTGTAGATAATATTTTGTGTTAATTGAAAGGGAGGCATTTCCTTTTGATGGGCTGTTAATTCTGTTACTAGAGCTGAGCGATACTTAGGTCCTTCGTTCAGGTCACAATACACTTCCCTTGTTCAGGTTTCATAAATTAAGCGTGTGTTAGAGACAACTGAAATATTTAAATGCGTGTAATAACTTTAAGTTGAAAAAAATTCAATACATTAATCCAAGAATCCTTTTATTTTGCAGCGGATGCTTTGTTTAGTGGACAAGTACGTGTTCTGGTGAGTAGTATTAGCGCCTATGCCTCTGCGGGGTATGTAACACATTTGCACTGTCATGGCAGCAGGGAAAATATAACGTGCTTGAGCCACACCATAAGTTGAGGAAATGCAAGTGTAGAAATTAAGTTGGAATCGTCTCCATGCCATCCGTGGCTGGAATCACACGATAACAGTGAAATGTGATGGTGTACATTGTCGGCAGTGTGTTAGAATTAGTCAATGAACGCAACACAATGGAAGAAAACTGGGTGTACATATTTGAATATGTACTTGGGGTAAGTCCAC
Source organism: Schistocerca piceifrons (assembly GCF_021461385.2). Classification (NCBI taxonomy): domain Eukaryota; kingdom Metazoa; phylum Arthropoda; class Insecta; order Orthoptera; family Acrididae; genus Schistocerca; species Schistocerca piceifrons. The sequence continues at coordinate 579,776,956 of NC_060149.1, forward strand.
GGTGAGTATGTATGCCATCGATCCACAGCCCGCTAAAGGTCTCATGGTTCGCTGAACGATGTGCTTTACCGATCCTAAGAATTTAATTTAAATGCTAGGAACTGGCGTGTACAGATTTTTAAGTAACAGAATGTTTCATATAGTTGTGTCACTGACAATTCCCATATGCCCGAAGGAGGCCATTTCGTAGTCAGTCGAGCAGTTGCTAGTTGCAAGACCGTAATTTTATTGTCCAGAAACGTTGGTGAGTGGTGTACCAGTGAAAATGATTCGGTTTGTGGGGATCTGGAAGCAGTCACAATCCTAGGTTGCGAGGGCACAGTCTATCTCAAATTCACATTGACTTCATAATAGAAACAAAAAGAGAGACCATAATTAATGTTAGGACTAAGTAAATGAATATAATAAAGTTAGGTACATATCTGTGATGCATCGCAGACGCTTCACGTCGCGTGATACCTTAGAGAATCATATTTGAGCACGGCCACCTCGTGTCGCGTGAGATGAAGGCAGATATTGTAAAATTATAATGCCATTAATAAAAATGTTAGTAGTTAAATAAGAAGCTATAAAATAAATGCCGGCAGGTGTGGCCGAGCGGTTCTAGGCGCTTCAGTCTGGAAACGCGCGACCGCTACGGTCGCAGGTTCGAATCCTGCCTCGGGCATGGATGTGTGTGACGTCCTTAGGTTAGTTAGGTTTAAGTAGTTCTAAGTTCCAGGGGACTGATGACCTCAGATGTTAAGTCCCATAGTGCTCAGAGCCATTTGAACCATTTGAACCATAAAATAAATTTTTGGGTGGTTTTGAAAGCGAGAATTTGACAGTGCTAATAATTCAGTCTCATTCCCATTTTCCTGCCCGGTTGATTTGCCATGAGCAAAAGTTTAAGTTAACGAACAAGAGCTTCTCCAAACAATTTTTTTCCAAAAAATTTAACAGGTTTATTTTCAATAAATGCATCAGCACAGAATCACAAGTAGAAAGCAACACTTCCAGCAGTAATTCCCGTATTCTACCGTGTTACCAGTTCGTGCAGCTGGCTGTCATGTGATTCTATACCAATGATTAAAAAATCAAGTCAAAAACATTCTTTGGGTAGACAGCTAGTGAATATCAGTGTGGACTAACAAGGAACGGGTTGTAGTGAACCTCGAGAGAGTCAGAATTCTCTTTCAGTGTGGAGTATCCTCCTTTAAGGCTGAATCAGGAACCGGCAGTCCGCCTTTGACAGCGGTGGTGCGCTGACTTCCTGGAGTGTAGCGCGCTGTGTCAGGAAGCGTTTACATCGGCACGCTGAGTCGCGAGCGTACAGCGTTCGCTTAGCTGTATTTCTCACATCCCTCGTTGCAGATTAACATGGAATAATGACTTAGACTAACAGAAAAGATACATTGAAGTTTCAGTTTGATATGAACTGTTCTAGACCAAATTCATTTGAAGTAGAGTGGGGGTTAGAGGAAACCGCTATGATCACCTCCGACGACATGATGGGAAATAATTTCTCTATAGTGAGCAACACTTTTTATGTTAAACTTACGAGCTCTAATGTATGTGACACAGTAACAGAATCTAGTGGATGAATATTGACATTTAAACACAGAGATGGAAATATCAGCGCGGAACTTGCCATCCGCACAGTGCAGACTTTCGAACTTCCCTTCCAAGTTACAGCTGAGCAAATAAATTCTGTGCAAACGCCTTACGGCAAGGTGACCAAAAAGTTTGCGGAAAGGTGGTCGAAAGCACGCAAATTCCCTGAACTAAACAGGGTGAGGCAGCTCAAAATTGATCTACAGAAACACGTGCCTCTGTATATCAATGTCGTTGGATACCGTTGCATAGTGATCTACGATGGGCAAGCAAGAACGTGTGCTGGCTGTGGTGCACCAGGCCATGTTCGGGAACAGTACATACGACGACGTGTGGCATAGATACCTGCTGGTGAAGCCGCAAGCTCCCCTGTAACAACAGCACTGTCCCTGATACGCGCTTCAGTGGCCACAGGCTCAGACATTTGATTCCAACTGTCGAGGCCCCATTACCTAATGATATTAATGCAAGCACTCCCATGGCTATGACTGATGACGAAGGGCCGATGGTGCCCACCCGGAGCAGACTGATGTTCTTGGAAAATTTTGGAAATTTGTGGTAAGGTCTTATGGGACCAAACTGCTGAGGTCATCGGTCCCTAAGCCTACACACTACTTAATCTAGCTTAAACTAACTTACGGTATGGATAACACACACATACCCATGCCCGAGGGAGGACTCGAACCTCCGACGTGGGGAGCCGCAAGGACCGTGACAAGGCGCGTGAGACCGCGCCGCTACCCCGCACGGCACTGATGTTCGTGAATTGCAAGCCGCCAAGCAGGACAGACAATGCCTGTACAGAGGAACGAACCTAGACAAACCAGTCGAAAACGAATGCTAATGTGATAGAGGATCCCAAAGGGAGCCCCTAAAAGAGAGAGAGAGAGAGAGAGAGAGAGAGAGAGAGAGAGCAAACTGATAGTCTCCATGAAATTCACGCCACCAATACCCAGGGCGCGACAGACATTACCTCTACAAAGGATTGAATTCCAACGAACCAGTGGAAACCGGATGCTGACGAAAGATAACATTCCAAATGGTTGAAATGGCTCTGAGCACTATGGGACTTAACATCTGAGGTCATCAGTCCCCTAGAACTTAGAACTACTTAAACCTAACTAACCTAAGGACATCACAAACATTCATGCCCGAGGCAGGATTCGAACCTGCGACGGTAGCGCCACACCGGCCGGCGAGAAAATTACAAATGGAGCTCCTCCCAAAAGAAACGATGACTGGCACACCAGAGTGCTAATCAAATACCTCCAGTATTCCACAAAAAACGTAAAGGATTGGCAGTCATACGAGTGAAGAAACTCCTAAAACTCCTGATTCCTGCCAACATGCGTCAGGTCAAATGGACGTTGACTCGACAGACGCCTCCGCAGTTGGTTCAGACCAATAGGCGCTTAGTGCCATAATCTGCAGACCGTCTCAACATCCAGTGCCGGATCATCATGAATTGGACAAAAAGAGGCACACTCTGTACCAGACCACACAAACAAGCAATTTGGCGGAAGAAAAGGACATGAATATCGACATGGCTACAATCCTGAAAACTGTGGAAGAACCGTTGTCATTCCAAACTAAGCACCACACGACTACAAGAGGAAGTTCCAAGGACGCACCGACTTTGGAATGTGGGCCTTCCAAGGCTTGTCATCCAAGTAAGGAACATTAAACCCTCCCCCCCCCCCCCCCAACATGTACCTTACAAAATGCTCCAGCGTCAAGCCTATAAAATAGCTACTTTAAATATATATAAGATCCTATCTTATCTGCATCTTCGCAACCTACAAGACTTCTTGTATGCTACAGATATAGACATTATGTTACTACAAGAAGTAGCTGCCATTCAGCTGGAACGAATAACTGGATACACTGTCATCACCGATCCGGGCAATGGAACGGATTTAGGGACAACCTTTGAACTAAAAGAAGGAGTTATCGCAACAGACGTTGAAAAACAGCAGAGGAATCGCTGTCACCGTCAACCGCACGCTTATAAGCAATATTTACGCTCCATTAGGCAGTAGCAACGTATTTTGTGATATCGGCTTTATCGTGATACTAATTTGAATCTGGATTGATATCCATACCCAGTAGTTATCTGTCGTGGTCTCTTGAAGTACCATTTTGTATAGTCAAACGACTGTGCCGAAAAGAGGGCAGAGGACCTACAAGATAGCTACGTTATCTGAGTTGCATACAAATCAACGAAACGCAGTTCGTATCCTTCGGATACTTTTGTGCATAATTGTCATGAAATGCGTTCTATCTCGGAAATAATTCGGAATGGAGCATTCGCCCATGCGAATTTTTTTGTTCAAAATCAGTAATACTGTCACCCCTCAAAGCATACACCATTCCTCCTGACTCAATCTGTATAGACTACACGAATGAGGTGAAAAATAGAAATTTCTTATTAATTTTGCTTTTGAAACATTACTGAAAGAAATTAGTAATTACTGTTCAAGCAGCAAGCCACAACAGTGAGAGAATTAGTCAAGTGAAAGGTACTTGAGGGAGCTAAGTATATTGTTTGCAATTATGCTGGTCACAGTTTGAGATTGTCGAAAAGTTCACCTAACTGCGATGTCTTCGAAGTACTGAGATCGGCGAGATAATGCCAGCTAGCTCCATAGTTGGTCTGTTAACATTCTCCGCTAAATTTCCCGGAATAAAGTTTATGATGTGAAGAGTCAGTAGTGTACAATAACTTAGGTAGACAAAATATCACTGATTTTTATGTCTTTGACGAATAATGTAGTCCCAGCAAACAGGGTAGTTAATGTACAAGCAATTCTGAACCATCGATATAGTTTTTTAAGTTCAGTTAGTAAAATGTTCTCCTAGCAAGTCCCTGAAGTCACAGGTGTCGTTTCACAAGATGGCTCCAGGCCTTTATTTTGGGCAGCAATATAGCATCCAGCTTTACTTTCGAGACTGGCAATCATCTAATCTGTTACCTGAATTAGCCCGTAATTTGATGTAAAGTCTCCAAAATGGCAGCGGAAGGGTCGTCAGCGATGGCAGCGTCAGGTGTAGACGAATTTCGCCTTCTCCTTCTCTGAAGAATCCCCGCTTGCTGCACCGTCCATACCTTGTTTCACCTGCACACACTGCCTTTGCGTTTGGCAGCTTTCTGCCCGAGTCTGATTTGCGTCTCTTCGACCACACGTTGCCCCCACCAAGATACGCTTTAATTGATCGTCTTTCAACATACATCTTTACGTCAATACCTTAGATCATTGGGTGGTTCAGAATGGTACAAAAACTTAGTGTTTACTTTCTTTGGCTAAAATAAAATGTTGCCATCTTATTTGATAATAAAAACGACGATATAAAAGTTTATATAATAACAAAAAATGTATCTGTTTAAATTTTCCTCCCATGTTTTCTACCGCTGACAGACTTCTGTCCTGATTTTAGTGACGATCGCCCCTCTACGAGGGCTACTTTGTTCCAGCCTCCAATCAGTCCCGTAATGGAAACCACGGCGAAAATCAAAAACGTTTTATTTGAAACATTTACCTACACCTTCCAGCTACTTCTCTACACAGTCGCCCCTCCGACTTAGCCATCTGTCGCAGTGTGGTCCTAACTTTCCAATACCTTCGTCATAGGAGGCAGCCGCCTGTGACTTCCGCCAATTCCCTCCGATGGTCTACAGCTCGTTGTCTGTGGCAAAATGCTGTCCTCGTATTCAACGGTTCAAGTGAAAATCAGAGGGAGCTAAGTCTGACCTGTATGGTGGGTGATCAAACACTTCCCGTTGGAAACGCTGCATGAGGACCGTCTTTGTTGCACCTGCAGTGTGCGGCCGAGAGTTACCATGAAGAAGGAAACGAATGACAGTTACATTCTGTAGGCTGCATGAAATCAGGCGCAATCCCTCACCAGGATTCTACACTTGGTGGGAGACACGGTTTTATACGTAGCTTCACGTGCTCACTGTGCTCTCAGGACTAAAAGCGCGACGTGACGTGATAGAGGAGCATGCTAGAGACACACTTCGCGACACACCGAATTTACACTGTGGTTTTAATTTCGCGAACTATCGAAGGTTGAAAAAAAAATAGTCCTCGCATGTCCTTGTTTGTTTCGTAAAAGAAGGCACCCATCTTTATCCCATTCAACAGTATTGTGCCATATTAGATAACTCTGATGAAAAAATATAACGTAAAAACATAGCACAATCGTTACAAGCGCCTCCCCTCCACTCGAAGATAGGAGGGCGTGCTGAAAAGTAATGCCTCAGATTTTTATATAAAAACTGTTATACCTTTTGAAATAAAACAAATGTTTTTAATCATTCTACGTATTTATTCTTCGTATCTACATATTTGCAGCCCTCTGCCGCTAGAGGGGTCTGAATTACAGTATATAACATGGCGGCGTGTAACAACTATGTCGGTGCTAGAGAAACAGCGTGCTGTAACCGAGGTTGGAATTCCCATACAACCGTGCGACTGCTACGGTCGCATGTTCGAATCCTGCCTCGGGCATGGATGTGTGTGATGTCCTTAGGTTAGTTAGATTTAAGTAGTTCTAAGTTCTAGGGGACTGATAACCACAGCAGTTGAGTCCCATAGTGCTCAGAGCCATTTGAACCATTTGAATTCCCATACAGTCCTGATGCCAGCTACTTTGTTCCAGCCTCCAATCAGTCCCGTAATGGAAACCACGGCGAAAATCAAAAACGTTTTATTTGAAACATTTACCTACACCTTCCAGCTACTTCTCTACATAGTCGCCCCTCCGACTTAGCCATCTGTCGCAATCTGTTGGTTATGAACTGCAGATTGAAACTGAAGAAACTGCAAAAAGGTGGGAATTAAAGGAGATGGGACCTGGATAAACTGAAAGAACCAGAGGTTGTAGAGAGTTTCAGGGAAAGCATGAGGGAACAATTGACAGGAATGGGGGAAAGAAATACAGTAGAAGAAGAATGGGTAGCTCTGAGGGATGAAGTAGTGAAGGCAGCAGACGATCAAGTAGGTAAAAAGACGAGGGCTAATAGAAATCCTTGGGTAACAGAAGAAATATTGAATTTAATTGATGAAAGGAGAAAATATAAAAATGCAGTAAATGAAGCAGGCAAAAAGGAATACAAACGTCTCAAAAATGAGATCGACAGGAAGTGCAAAATGGCTAAGCAGGGATGGCTAGAGGACAAATGTAAGGATGTAGAGGCTTGTTTCACTAGGGGTAAGATAGATACTGCCTACAGGAAAATTAAAGAGACCTTTGGGGAGAAGAGAACCACTTGTATGAATATCAAGAGCTCAGATGGCAACCCAGTTCTAAGCAAAGAAGGGAAGGCAGAAAGGTGGAAGGAGTATATAGAGGGTTTATACAATATTATGGAAATGGAAGGTAAGATATTGCGTGAAGAGTTTGACAGAGCACTGAATGACCTGAGTCGAAACAAGGCCCCGGGAGTAGACAACATTCCATTAGAACTACTGATGGCCTCGGGAGAGCCAGTCATGACAAAACTCTACCATCTGGTGAGCACGATGTATGAGACAGGCGAAATACCCTCAGACTTCAAGAAGAATATAATAATTCCAATCCCAAAGAAAGCAGGTGTTGACAGATGTGAAAATTACCGAACTATCAGTTTAATAAGTCACAGTTGCAAAATACTAACGCGAATTCTTTACAGACGAATGGAAAAACTGGTAGAAGCCGACCTCGGGAAAGATCAGTTTGGATTCCGTAGAAATGTTGGAACACGTGAGGCAATACTGACCTTACGACTTATCTTAGAAGAAAGATTAATAAAAGGCAAACCTACGTTTCTAGCATTTGTAGACTTAGAGAAAGCTTTTGACAATGTTAACTGGAATACTCTCTTTCAAATTCTGAAGGTGGCAGGGGTAAAACACAGGGAGCGAAAGGCTATTTACAACTTGTACAGAAACCAGACGGCAGTTATAAGAGTCGAGGGGCATGAAAGGGAAACAGTGGTTGGGAAAGGAGTGAGACAGGGTTGTAGCCTTTCTCCGATGTTATTCAATCTGTATATTGAGCAAGCAGTAAAGGAAACAAAAGAAAAATTCGGAGTAGGTATTAAAATTCATGGAGAAGAAGTAAAAACTTTGAGGTTCGCCGATGACATTGTAATTCTATCAGAGACAGCAAAGGACTTGGAAGAGCAGTTGAACGGAATGGACAGTGTCTTGAAAGGAGGATATAAGATGAACATCAACAAAAGCAAAACGAGGATAATGGAAAGTAGTCAAATTAAGTCGGGTGATGCTAAGGGAATTAGATTAGGAAATGAGACACTTAAAGTAGTAAAGGAGTTTTGCTATTTAGGGAGTAAAATAACCGATGATGGTCGAAGCAGAGAGGATATAAAATGTAGACTGGCAATGACAAGGAAAGCGTTTCTCAAGAAGAGAAACTTGTTAACATCGAGTATAGATTTAAGTGTCAGGAAGTCGTTTCTGAAAGTATTTGTATGGAGTGTAGCCATGTATGGAAGTGAAACATGGACGATAACTTGTTTGGACAAGAAGAGAATAGAAGCTTTCGAAATGTGGTGCTACAGAAGAATGCTGAAGATAAGGTGGGCAGATCACGTAACTAATGAGGAGGTATTGAGTAGGATTGGGGAGAAGAGGAGTTTGTGGCACAACTTGACTAGAAGAAGGGATCGGTTGGTAGGACATGTTTTGAGGCATCGAGGGATCACAAATTTACCATTGGAGGGCACCGTGGAGGGTAAAAATCGTAGAGGGAGACCAAGAGATCAATACACTAAGCAGATTCAGAAGGATGTAGGTTGCAGTAGGTACTGGGAGATGAAGAAGCTTGCACAGGATGGAGTAGCATGGAGAGCTGCATCAAACCAGTCTCAGGACTGAAGACCACAACAACAACAACAACAGCCCTGATTCGTCCCATCCAAGTTTCATCTGTTTACAAAACTTAAAGAACACCTTCGAGGACTTCACTTTGATAGTGATGAGGCGGTGTAAGCAGAGGTGAGGTTGTGTCTCCGTCAACGAAGTCAAATGTAGTATAGTAATGGTATCAACAAACTGGTCTCTCGTTGGGAGAAAAGTGTTCGTCGCCGAAGTGACTATATTGACAAATAAATATGTAGACATGAAGAATAAAGATATAAAATGTTAGCAACGTTTGTTTTATTTAAAAAGCTTTAAGAGTTTTCTCATAAAAAATTCGGAGGCATTACTTTTTAGCATGCGTAGTTGTTTGCGTATTGTTAACAACAAAGAAAACACTTCAGTGGTTGCAAAAAAAGAAAATAAATCCGTTATCACCACAATAGGTAAACTACGTAAGCAAAATAAAAGGCAAAAAACTGTTTAATAATTACCGTAATGCAAAATAACCCACCGCTGTTAGGCAGAAATACGCACAATTATAACTGGGTGTGCAAATTTATTTGGTGGACCTGAATTCTACGATAACCTGAAATAGATCAGATTTCATGAAGAGATTGTCCTTCCTACAGAAAGTAGCGGTTTAAAAAATCAGCAATCAGCTGAAGAGCATAAACACTTGTTTTAATTAGTTTCACATACTTCGCATTGATGATTTCTCTTCGACGTTATTTAGAAGACTAAGTCAATGTGCACCTATGACTTTTTTTCCGTTTAAATCACTCCGAAGGTGTTTCGTGTGCGTTTGTTTAATTGTGAAAGAAAAAAAATGGTAGCTCTCTAAATTCAGTCCTAACAGGCCTCAATAACTGGCGTTATTGGATACGAATATGGACGGGCCTCGGCTCAGCACACCGCTCTCCCAGTCGTGGTCATTTCTCGCGAGCTGGAGGCGCTACTATTCGGTCAAGCAAGTCCTCAGATGGCATGAAGAGACTGAATGAACGCCGACAGATAACAGCGCATTGCGGCACGAATGGTCTCCCATCCATATGCCAACCACGCCCGACAGTGCTTACCTTCGGTGATCTGACTTCGGTGATTGTTGAAGTGCTACTTAAGTGAAAATACAGAAATATGCTTTATGTTTAATCGAATATATCAACAAGGAAAATCAAGTAACAGCAGTAGAATTGTTGCTGACCATAGTTTTCCGATGTCGAAACACCGACGAGCAACAATTTTGAATGAAGCTAGTATTTTAATGCATCAGAAGTGCAGTGAGTAAATAGAATTTCACGAGATAAGAAAACGTTGAATAACAGTATAGTCAGACCTGAACTTATGAGTCACCATGGAATTACACAACTCAACGCGGGTGCTACTGCTAATCGAGTGTAAAGTTCGGACAACGAGAAGGGAAGTGAGGACTCCTTTGTATAGCCAGCGCTGGGCCGTTTATTGGCCGTAACTCACGACTTGACGGCGCTGCATAACCCGCTACCTCTTCACTGACGATCGCAATCTCTCGCTTTGGCTGCGTGTATTGTTTGTGCCACATACCACTGTCAGTGTTTCTGTCAAGAGAAATGTGCTGTTCTTACATTTCCGGAACCGTGATAAATATATGACGGGGTTTCATCGAATACCAACTTGTATTTGGTGTCTGCGTCGCACTATTTACTGTTTGAACCATATAACACGCTTGTATATCGCAAATTGAGTTCCATTCAACATCTTCAAGAAGAAACTACATCACATTTTACTAGTTATAAGACGTGAAATATAGTTCTGTCGGGGTAAACGTTGTGTTCAAGTTCATGAGATAAATGCCGTGTGCAGTTTAGTCTTAAATGCTTGCGCACTGAGGCAAACGCTTCATAAGGATTTTTTTTTACACAATTACAGGAAGCTCAATCTCGTTAACATATTTTAATTCCGAAGCTATATTTCTTCTTCCGGAACTCTCTGCCTCCTTGGTAATTCGACTGTGATTGGTTTAGCAGAACGTCTGTAAATATCAAAGTAACTTTAAGCATCTACATTGTTAATACAAAAATATTGCATGATGTGAGCATGGAAGACTCAAGTCTGGCTATTACAGGTAGCCTACTTCTGCGCCAGAGAAGTCATCTGGAGTCCAACATGGATGTTCTTAACAAGCAATATACATTCCCGAAGATTCTTCGTCAGTGAAGTATTCCTGAAAAACGTGTGTCTGAGATCCAGGGACATGACACAGTCTGCACCTAGAGAATGTGGCTAACCGTTGTTAGCGTATAGCTTCCAGATCAAAAATATATTTGTTGCAAATATTTAAACTACGGTCTGAATAAAATTTTAGGTGGTAAGCAGAAAAAAATCTCCTTCTCATTGAACAGTAGACACAAGGAAATTGTCAGTATGTAAGGTGTCAGCTTTCGTCATGTTTACAGCAGTGAAGAGAACATCATGCGACGATCGAAGCGGTTAAGGGACTGGGTCCTTCCTCGGGAAGAATAACATTACAGTTTCTTTTTGTTCAGTTTGATTTAACTACCACGTTCTTTCCATAAATCACTTCAGGAGAATGTCGAGATGGCTGATCCAGGAAAGCCGTAACCGGAATTCTTCATACGTTGCTGCACAATCGTACCAGTACTCCTTCTTAAGCAACCACAGTAGTTTACTGCTCGATAAACCGTAACCTTTCTTCTTGCTTTCTTTCCTTCTAGCAGCAACACAGGAAGCGATAGTAACGCTTTCGAGGACAAATGTTGGTTTGAGTAGAATGTTTTCTTGTAATTATTCAATAGCATCTTTTGAAAAATAGCTGTCTAATCGACCACACGCCGGCCGGAGTGGCCGAGCGGTTGTAGGCGCTACAGTCTGGAACCGCGCGACCGCTACGGTCGCAGGTTCGAATCCTGCTTCGGGCATGGAGGTGTGTGATGTCCTTAGGTTAGTTAGGTTTAATTAGTTCTAAGTTCTAGGGGACTGATGACCTCAGCTGTTAAGTCCCATAGTGCTCAGAGCCATTTGAACCATTTCGACCACACGGTCACATGAAACCACTGCTGTTCACTAAGAAAGAAAGTTATGAGTATATTTTCTAATAAACTCTGACCTACTATATGCTTCTTTTGGCTGAAATCACCAGACATAGCGTTCGCGTTATTCTAAATTTCGTTCTTGTACAGTTAGTAAGTAGGTAATTGCACTAAATGCTTGCAGAAATTTTTTACTCCTGTGACAAAAATTAAGTGACACATGACACTGCTGTTATTCCAGAACTCCCAATTTTTATATGTATTTCTTTCAATAGTCGATTAAAATGCGTTTACATTAAATCATGCGCAGTGTCCTATCCAAAAAACAAAAATGTTCTAGTTTTTCCCTCGCGTTCAACTGGCAAAAACTAAAATAAGTCTTCTGATGTTAAAGAAGCTCCTAACTTCGATCATTATAGTCACTTGCTTCTCCTGACTCACGAAAATGAAAATAAGTGTCGAAAAGCCTTCAGTTTCTATCCAACCTTAATTTGGCGTGTAAAGTCAACATCTAACTTTTTATTTACAATTTCATTGTCAATTTATTCTGATCTTACTATTAATCCCCTTATTTTAACATACTACATCACGAACAATTAGCTCAACATTAATACTGTTGCATCATGCTCTAATGAATTTTAATTTACCCATTTCTGGACGTGTTGACATGTTAAGTTAGTGGATTTTTCAAGTCGACAGCATTGCTATAGTTCGTGCATGAGAGAAATTTTGGTTTTACATTAAACCCTATTTGTATCTGTGCACTACTTCTTATATGAGCACCAAACGACCGACTGAAAATCCAAGTTAGTCTAGATCCTGAAAGAGGAAATTGGAAACCCATAGAAAATTATCTGGTTTGGCTAAGATACCACCGTTCTACACCACTCAGGCTTACAGTTTTACAATATATGTAAAAAGGTAAGGTTTCTTTCACGGATGGATAGCTAGACAAATATTTGTGTTCAATTATATACAGTTAATTCGTGGAATAAATGTAGTTTGTTACTTAATGTCGTATTATCACGAACTGTGTGTCTAAAGTGCACAGAGAAGCAGTTTTTCTCCTACACCTCGAGAGACGTGCGTTGAACTGCGTATGAATGTCAGTCAACAGCTGTTTGTCACTTCTTACTTTATTCACGCTTAGAAGCTTATTGATACTCGAAGAAATGAATACTGAAAGTTTAGCTAAGAATCATCAAAAATATTTTTTCTCAAATCGCCTTACTGTCTCTTGTTGAGCATCAGCTAGCAATTGAGATATGTTTAAGAAATTTGTGATATTCTTATGTACTATAGAAACCGACAGGAAGGGTATAATGGAAGATTGAAACGAATGAAACTCCTAGAAACATTTAGGTAACGTATGCTGTTCGTCCTTTAGAGATTTACCATTGCCATATTTGTTCTTTTTGATAGTTCATCCAATATATGATTACTTCCTTCAGAATTATACTTACTCTCAATATTATAGAGAAAATATATTTGCTACTAAAGAGAAGTGTGCCAAATAACTCACTGAATACTCATTGAATAGCCAGGAAAATATTGATGACAGTGAAAAATTAATAGCGAAGAATATTTTAGGACTTAGTACTTCATGTAACACTCTGTTATTTATCCTTGCAGCGCGAGAAATTGTAAGAATATCCCAGAGGGAGGGTGTAATCCCATATGCATATGCAGACATTATTGGAATAGGCGCAAAGGACATTGCAAAGTTACAAGAATCGATAAACGATATGGAAGATTGGTGTGTCTGACACGGCTTCGACATAAATGTGGCGAGCACAGAAATGATGGTACTCCGAAATGGAGGAAGAGTATCTGCATCAGCTAAGATCTTCATTCGGGAGATAAAACTGGAAATGGCCCAGACTTCAAGTACCTGGGGGTCACAGTACAAACTGTTGTGTCTAGGCATCCTGCATGCTCAGTTCGCTAGACAAACAATCAAACAACTAGTATTAATGAGTTTTATTACAATAAGACGAGTTCAGAGATACTTAACTTTGATTATGTGTCGCCAGCAAAGGACGACATACAAATTCATCATTCTGCTTCAGAATAGACAACAGCAAGTCAGTGCTACGTAGAAAGTCCTAACGAAGTGGCTGACGTTGACGCTGCTATCGCAGTGGCCGTCACCACTCGGGCGCGGCGCTTATGTCCTTTCCACATAGGGGCCGCTGCTGCCGCTTTGTCGTCCTCAAGGGAGGTCGGTCAGCATTCGATTGGCTAACCTCTTCTCACGGATTTCTCTTCTTAATCGTTCCCGACTGACGTTCTGGCGCTGACTTCACGCCGTAACACAAACAACTGCAAAATGTTTCACAAAACATGTAACGGAGAAAGCAATGCAAGCAATAATGGCAATCCATGAAATGCAATACATCAGATCCCTTAGCCTAGAGATAGCAGTGGCACTATTCAGAGCCAAAATCTTCCCTATACTGACGTACGGCAAAGAAATTATCGGACCACATCTTATAGCAAAAAACATTAGAAAGAGTGAAGGTGACCTATATAAAGAAAGCAGTAGGAGTGTCCAAGACAACACGATCCAGGCTTGTATACCTGCTGGCGAAGGAACCCTTCCTCATTTAAGACCTACGGACAAACCTGATGCTATCCAATACCAGTGCTTTGGAAAGTCTACTTAAAACATCGAAGGAAAAAGGAGAAGACGTAGCGCCAGAATTTTACAGCACAGGCGCTATGATTGACCGAACATGGACAAAGGAAAACTTCAAAATGAGACACGTGATCACCAGAATGCCAGTGCATGGTTTCCACCACCTTATTTGCAACAACACGTCATGTCATGAAACAAACGCAATGTGTGAGCGTAAACTGTGTCATCAAATATGCAAACGCTACCATATAAAACTCTGTGCCAAAAGGAAGCGGTCAAAAACTGACGATGCAAATAACAATATGTAAAATTTCTAATTTCGTGTATTATTATCATTGTACTTTGAAGTAGTACGGCTATTTGGCTGCAATAAACTTATTATTATTTATACCAGTGATGGACTCGACCATTAGTTTTGAAATAACCTAAGAAAGCACAGCAGAAGCTTGAAGAATTGAGGTTCTCGAGAAAATGAATCTCCTGCATTAAGAAGCGGTAGTATCGACGAGACATTGTTAGTATAATGTAACTCATATTAGGGTTGAAATTGTAATATTTGAGGATTTGTTAACTGTTTCAATGTGATTATCAGTAACTGGAAACTCAACATTCATGTTACTGATTCTTATTATAGCTGAATACTTAATTACTTACTTACTCCGTGGGTAGGTTTGTAGTCTTTTCCAGTCTCAGATTTTGGAACATCTTTCCATGGGACGACCAACGCTTTTTCTTCCATAAGGATGTTATTCAGTGCAAGTTTAGGGAATCCATTGCTGCTTATCTTCTATACGTCGTATTTCCAGTTTACGCCATTCTGAGTGACATATTCGAAGAAAATATTTTTAACTGCCTTTCAATTTCTTCATTCCGTTTTCTATACCTTGGGGAATTACCATTTAGTGCTCTCAGAAGTCTCTTTTCAGATACCAGCATTTCATGTTTCTTACTTATTTTATTTACACACTTTTAATTTCCGCAGAGCAGAGTCAGTACGGTCATAGTGCTGTCAAACTTAGTCTGAATCTCTTCTTCTACTTTACCTTTCAGCGTTGGTCGAATTGTTCTGCACGTATACTGAAGTCTTTCACTTCTTCGCCGTCATTAGAAGATAGTTCACAACCTTTTTAAGTTAAGCTGGAAACTTGTTCTGTAGGTTGAACGTGTTTCATTATTTTCGTTCTGATAGAATATTTCCTTGCCAACCCTTAACTTTTGTTATCTTCCTAGATATCTGCAGATTTTAATTTCTACTAATGAAATTTAACGGATAAAATGATCTTTGAAGTTCGTCTTCATCTTCTTGTAGACTAAATTGATCATCTGCGAATACAATATCGCCAGTATTGTAGCGATTTGCCCGATTTGCCACAACTCTACCGACATGTAAATTTAGTATTTGTTCAGCATCCTTGGTACAATTTTTCTGTAGACGCACATCCTGCCATTCATTCAGTGCATTTGACATGTTTTGCAGATTCTGATTTCTCTCATAATAAACAATTTCAGTTGTGATGTAGACCGATTTTGAAAGCGCAATTATGGAGAGTGCACACCAGCCTATCACCATGTGCATTTAAATCTGACGGTGTGTAGGTGTTTGGGGTTGGTTTGTTTAAATCACTTAATTCTGATGGACTAGTCACGTCAGTGTATTTCAAATGACAGAATACATTTCTGGGTGGATGCACACTTATTATTCAACAATAGTGATTGAGTATACTTGTAGGAGCTGTATTTAATGTCAGACAATGACTTTTATTTACCGTTCTTAATCCTGCTTTCTGTATGCTTGAGTAAAGGTACAGGGCGATTATATGAGTACAGATTTATTGATTTTGAGGTGAACAGTATATTTAATTTCATTCATTTTCAGCCCACAACCCTACACGTGGAATTAATCACTCTTGACTAAAACACGTTCGTTCGGTTTAACATTACGAGTTTACGTCACCACTTAATTACATGGTCATTTGCACTTATTTAAGTGTAGTTTGCCTATCCAGTTATATTATCCATTACGCCCTAATAGCTGTTCCCGATTTAGGTCATCAATAACATTTTCATAGGTAACAAAGGCAATGTACGTTCTTAAGTTGGTTTCTCTTCTTTTATCCAATTACTGTTTAAGGCCACAGCTCGAATCAAATAACTTTGATATTTGTGGTTGACAATTTGCAGCGTCTGGTGGAGGACGGTGGTGAGATAACAGAAAAGGGGGAGGGGGGGGGGCGGCGGCGCGGCGCGTAGGAAGCAGCCAGGCACGCTTGTCAAAGCTCTGCGTGTAGCGACCAATCAGAATACACAGCGAGCGCGTAGCTCTCGAGAAGCAGCTGCGATTGGCTGACGGCTGGCCCCCACCACTCACCTCGCTGGACGTCAATTGCAATTGCTGTATAAATTATTATCTGCCTTTGAGTCAGTTATTTATTATTTTCGCCTGTATTTTATCAACTGAATACTTACAGATACAAAGGTATTTCAGCGTTGGGCATAAACCCCAAGTCAGGCGAGCGTTGCGCTAGGCGGGGTGCAGAGTGTGTTGCGTGGGAGTGTTGAAGCAAATCGGCAACACAGCTGCTCCTGACTCACAGCGCGCTAGCCAGTCGAGAGGTGACAGTCGAAGAAGCCGGTCGCGCTTGCACCCTTCCGCCGCTGCTCGTCTCCGCCCAGCCAGGTAAGACTTCTCGCCGTTTCATTCTTTCATTTCTCACCCACAGCAGTATAATGTTCATTTTTTCTCAGATCGTATTTTTTTGCACATAGAGAAATGTACACATTGATTTATCCATTTTACTGGATGTTAGACTCTGTGGCTGTGGATTTTATTACTTTAAGAAATACAGTAATCAGCCATTTTTATGTATTTTTATTCATACCAAAATTTAAAAACAATATATTGAAATACGTAAAGTGAATGGTTGCTGTATTTCTTAGTATAATTAAGTGGTGTAGTCCTGCTGAATATGCACTTCGTGAGCCAGTACCGCTATTCAACTCACTGAACGCCCTCCATTTTATGCATCCCTGAATTTATAATTGCAACCAAAAAATGTCATTCTCGTAGATGTGGTTTGTGACAGAATCGACCAACGGAGAAGTGGTTCTGTTCCAGTGCGACACGATTACAGTATCGAACAAATTCGAGTGTTGTGTTGGAGATATTTCACTGTAGTTACACATTTGGTTTAGGTGATATAATTGTCAAGCGGATTTGTTATGAAAACTCTCAAGCGAGTCAAATAAGAGGAAAGTCTAGGACGTTATACGATAGGAACAACCTAACTCTAAAGTGCACGAACAAACTAATGGTCAGCTATTACTTTGAGCTATTCCAGGGCACTTCCGTTATTGATCAGAAACGTAAGCCAGTAAACAACATTTTGTTGAGAGGCAATATGACTAAGTTTTGGTGATCATTCAATTACGCAGCCACAGCAACGAATGGGCTATATATTTCAAGTGATGCACAGAACACCGTCATTGGCATACGGAGCAGTAAATGAGAGCTCTATAGCGTGATGAGTCACACAGTACATGATCTGAAACATACGTATGGATTTAACACATATGTTTAGGTTCGCTATGACGGCAATTAAATTTGATGGTGGTCTCTACTGTTTTCCTGGTTTTGGCTCGGATCATTATTGTTGGTCGATGCGACGTGAATCCTGATGCTTATAATAAAATTTTACTCTATAGATACAGTTTCCATTAAGTTAGTTCTTATATCAACGTAATGACATTCCTGTTAGTATTTCATCAGTATCTGAACAGAAACCAGTTGGTGGACTGGCTAGCACGTAGCCAACCCACATCCAACACTCTGCCTTGAGTTAGAGGAACACTTGCATGCTATAAACATTACTACAGAAATATAGCAATTATTCAATACACACAATGGATATTACGTTTTCAGTGTAAATGGGTAGTGGAAAAACTTTCTCGAAAAAAAATATGCATTTGTAGTAGTAAGTGAAGTTTCTACACGCTATTACTTACGTGGCTAACACGTTCAGAACGAACAGCGATGAGTGTCTGAACGCCTTAGGCAAAATAGTGGAAGTTTTATCGACAAAAGTTTTTTCTTACAACTCAGTTATACCAATTGCTTGTTAAGAACACGATTTTCTTCGGAAAAAGGAATGAATTGTTGAGCGGCTACCACACCTTCCATGCCCCAGAATAGTGTTAGCATAATCTCACCAGCTGATGGTTGACTTTGAAATTCCTTAACTTCTGGTGATGATGGGCGTTTCCAAACCATGCTCGCAGCCTTAATTTCCAGTTCGTGATGATGCATCCATGGTTCGTCTACAGTAACGATTTCTTGTAAAAATCCATGTCCCTCGCGATGATAACGGTACAAATGTTTACGAGAAATGCCCATACTTTGCGCTTTATGCTGCACTGATAATTCTTTCTGTACTCACCTTGCCCGTCCTGTAAGATGGAATACACTGAACCATGACTGAGATGTAAAGTATTGGCGGTTTCGTCCACTGTGATTCGTCTGTTTTCCATCATCATACCTTCGACGACTTCCAAATTGTCCTCAGTTGTTGACGTCGATGGCCTGCCCGATCTTTCCTCGACACATAGAGAAGTTCTTCCTCCATTTTAAGTGACCTGTCCGTTGGGAGATCTTGCTTCGCGACAAACAGCAGTCATCATACTGCGCTTGTATTCTACGAATAATTTTTGCAGGTTTAACTCCTTCTGCAAACAAAAGCGAATCCCTGTCCTCATTTACTCCTTGGTGCAGATCGACAATGGAGCATCCATGTTTTACGGTCTGCTTTAATACAGTGACTAACGCGGGAATAAGAATGACACGTTGTGTAGAATTGTTGCGGACGACAGTACTTCAGCCCTGGATACTAGCAGTGTTACCTAGCCCTACGGTGAGAAACTGCGGAAGTCCCTTTACTTTTTGACTTCCCCTCTTACAGCTTGATGCATTCCGCAATCTTTTGTAGAGACATGGAAGTTTTTTGTACAACGCTAAGACATTTTATTCTTTTTAATTTGTGTTAGGAACTGCATTATACAATACACGGCTGTCCTTGTGATTTTTGTCATTCAGCAAAATCGATAGCAAAATACGTAGTAAGTAGTATAGCTGCTTATTGTGTAGTGCAGTTCTTAACGTTCATAGAAGCTGTCCAACACGACCTATATAAAATATTTTTAATTTATCTTGACATAAAGGCACAATATTTTGCAAATTTACAACACTCTTGGATAGCAATGGTTCAGTCGATCATGAGCAAAATAATGACAACTGAGAAGCGTAAGAGGAAAGACCACCACTAGATTTTTGTTGTTTCTACTTAAAGTATGCGGTACACATAAAATATCGGTTTAAATCTCCTATAAAATACACTGCTTGCCAAAAGAAAAGAAGTACTCGTAAGGGATGGTGATGTTAATTCAGTGACTGAATCTTCTCCTCAGGCAAGAGGACCCACAACTGTTGTATCTGGTCCTTGATGTCTTTGATGCTGGCGTCGGGACAGTGCTGATGTCTGAGAGAGCTGATGTCTGAGCTGGTCCCGCATATGTTCTAACGTCCGCAGCTCGTGATCTCGCGGTCGCATTCTCGCTTCCGGATCGCGAGGTCCTGGGTTCGATTCCCGGCGGGGTTGGGGTCTTTCACCTGCCTCGTGGTGACTGGGTGTTTGTGTTGTCCTCATCATTCATGCAAGTGGCGAGATTGGACTGAGCAGAGGTTGGGAATTTGTACGGGTGCTGATAACCGCGCCGTTGAGCGCCCCACAATCCAAACATCAAAATCATCGTCATGTTCTATCGCGGAGAGACCTGGAAAACTATTTGGTCAGAGATACCTCAGCATTGCACAGACAGTTCATAAAGAGACGTGCCATATATGGAAGAGCATTGTCTTGTTGAAAAATGGCACCATTATACTATCGCATGAGAGGTAGCAAATGAGAATTCAGGATGGCCGTGACATAGCATTGTGTCCTCAGAGTTCCCTCAGTTAGGCGGTACTTTTAGACCAAGGTATACTTCACATCTGCAATACTTATCCAAGTGTCTCCGATATTTCTTTATGTAATTAACGGTGCAGTCACACAGGTTTTGGATGTCTCTGTTCCTGTAACCTTTTTTATGCTGGATGTACTATGTACTGAAGTTCGTCATTCTCTGACAGCAGACAGATCATCTACAGCAGCGCGCCACGCATTGTACGCCGTCGCGTTGTCTTGTGTACATAAAGAGGATGTCTGCACATTTTTAAACACAGTGTAATCTAGCACTCTTGATACACGAGCTCAGATATTACAATAAAGACCTCTTTTGGCTTTAGTAGGATTTTTATATCTTGGCGAAGTGCTATTCAGTTTTCCTGTCGTTGTCAAATTTTTCGTCAATGGTTCACTAACGTTAACTAATGAAGTGTGTTTCACCATCGGAAACAACGAAATTAAGAAGAGATATCAAAATGGGAAGAGTTAAAATAATAACTTTCCAGTATAAACCCATAGAAAAGACAAATATATGACTCGCCGTATTAATGTGCTAAAGTAGTTTCATAAACGAAATTTGTACAATAGTTTTAAGATATCTTTGTATATTTAACCAGTTATTCTGCTACATTTTGACAATGTACTTCACATCTTCGGAGCCAACTGGCCAACAATATTGATCTGTCATGTGGGGTAGCATAAAATGACAGCTGTAGGAGCAGCTAAATCACCCTGTATACTAATCTTTTCTTTGGGTTATAAACCGGAAACCTGTTATTTCCACACTTCCCACTTTTATATCCCCTGTTAATTTTGTTGGTGAAACACACATTATAAGGCATCGTTTATGAACCGTTTACGAAGGATTAAGTACTGTCAACGTAATAAACATGCTGATACATTCAAAACCTCTTTGACTACACCGCTAGTTACACAAAGAAAGACTGGAGACCCTTGGATAAATATGGGAGACGTAAGATATATCTTGGTCCAAAAATACCGTTTAACTAATGGTCAGTCCTCACTTGTATTTTTTACAGTATGATTCTTTGTTGACAGTCCCCCAAAGCTCTGAGCTCTGAGAGAGAAGTTATATCGCCTGCCTGGACACCGTTCCTGATATAGATGTGGTGCGGGTTGCATAAAACGGATCGGTGGCGGTAGCTAAATTACCCTCAATTTTTTATATATATATATATATATATATATATATATATATATATATATATATATAAAATGGTGACCATTTGTTCATTTTAATGATGACATTCAAATATCTCGAAAATACTCGTTGGATCAAGAAAAATAATAATTTCAATTTATTTGTTTCGGAAGGGTTCATCCACCGCCCCACGCCATGCGTGGGAACCCACATTTTTCAGATATTACAAGCAGTGCTCCCACCTAGCCGTATAAAGACCTCTTTTGGCTTTAGTAGGATTTTTATATCTTCGCAAAATGCTATTCAGTTTTCCTATCGTTATCACATTTTTCCTCTCATGTACGAGAAAGGGTATTTTTACCGTGACGTCATGTTTGCAGAGACATTTCAAACAATTGCACCTGACTCTAGGAATCCAAATTCCGGTTACGGCAGATGGCATTCCCCTCATTTTAGTTCCACAAGTGCAGCGACCAGAGATACAGTGTGTCCCACCTCAAGGTCGTCAGATGCATTTTATCTCGTGTTTATGTATATACTGACAATTTAGTTTTTGCAAATTGTAGCAGAAATCGATACAAAACAAATACTCGTCGTCGCGTCTTTAATGCGGTACCCATTGTCAGCGGAAAGCGACACTTTGTTTCCCATTACGGACAAAATTATTTTAAAATAGAATTTTACATACTCATTCGATAGAGTCTTCCCAAATTATTCTAGTGCGATTCATTTTACTTGACATTATACCACTGTAATAAACAAAGAGTGAGGCATCTAAGACAGGCCACCCCAAATATATTCAGAAAAAGTTCATATATTTAGGTACGGATTTCGCCAAGTTACAGCAGACAATGTGGTAAATTTCCTGATGTTCGGAAGTAATTTTTATTGTTTATTGTCGCCGCATTACGACACCGACTTCATTTGTTCCTAATGGAACTGCATACTTTTTCTGTTGCATTTAAAAGAGCTTCTAAGAGAACTTCAACGACATAACATGTAAGGGACTCGACCAAATACTATCGAAAAAATAGCGACAGAGTCCACTGTCTCGCCGTCACAAGAAGGCGTTCCACAAACTTCTGCCCTGTTATACCAAATGAAAGAAAACACATAACTCAGGTAGTGCTCGTGTGTATATTATCACGGCTGTCATACCAGTTGCTCAAAATGTTGAGGTTGAGCATTGCCACACGCTGTAAAGTGATTCTGGAGAAACAATACTGCACGCTGAATTTCGTCTGGAGTTAACGGCAGCACAGGCCCGTGTTTTGCGGTATTTTATGCCTTTGGGTGTCGTCGGTGTTTCGTAACAGCCCTCTTGTTTTAATTTTTCTCCACAGATGGATTTATAGGACTTTTAAGTTTGTTGAGTGTGATACCGTTTTCCATTTCCTGAACGATCGTTCCAATGCTCTCCAAATGTTCTGTGAAGAGTGTCTTGTCATTACATATGCGCGATGGGTGGGATATCAATCATGTTGGTACCACACTAATTGCCTTATGTCCAGTGGAATGTCTCCCGATAACTAAGGCAGCAGCAAATCTCAGGAACTCGAGATACTTGAGTGTATTTATATTCCCATCTATAAAACAGAAACCAATGACGCGTGTCTTGAAAAACACGTCCCAAAACTGATAGGCTTAGAGCGTTGTTTCTATTCACTTCTTTGACTCAGCGTGGATTTACAACTGACTATTAGCGCACATTGCAAAGACTGACTTGCTCATGGTTTGTGAACGTTTTTCTTGCTTAAACAAAGTTTTGCATAGGTATGCCGCACCACTTTGCAGTTTTCATAGATAACATTCAGAGAACTGCAACCAATTTGGGAAGTCATTGAGATGAAGCTGTAGAAATATGAAGACGATGAAATGCGATGGAACGTAGTGTTCGCAAAATATTTGTTTAGTTGATCCCTGTTGTACTTCCGAGATGCTTCTTAGTGACATTTGCACCGTGTTAATGCTACTAAAATGTTAGCTTTATTTCTTTTAAACAGTTGCTCTTCTCTTTCCTTGGCGTATTTCTTTCTTCACGCTTCCAGTTTCCAGAACTTTTTGCATAATTTATCCAAACACAGATCGTGAGTGTTTGGCACGAACTAGATACTCTTCAGTTACAATCACACCGCTGCTCTAATAGTTTGGCGACATTAGCCACAAATGATATTCACTTTTTTCGACTGTCGTGTACAAGTTGTATCAAACCTCGACGGCAAAATTTGAGAAATGGATTCCTAATATAACAAGAAGGAAAAGAGGCTATGTCAACATGGGTCCGGCACAGTATCGTTATCGAATTATTCGAGCATGTTACTGTTACGCAGTACACACTGACAAATTACGTAGATGTAGATATACAGGATAATTCCGTGATGATATTACAAACTTACAGGGATGATGGAAGGGTTAAATGTATCAGTTTGGGGCAAATGACCCTGGTCAGGAAACGACCGAGTCGTACGTTATAAACGAATATCGTTGTGATTCCTGTGACTGTGAACCTCTTCTACTGCAAGCTCTTTGGTTTCGCTACTTTGAGAGGTGGCAGTATGGACCAAAACAAGAAAAATGTCCAGTAAACATGGGTTTCAAAGCGTACACTTTAAGAGTTATGAGCACCTGTTCATCTTTGGTACTGTGAAACACAACACTTCTTCTGAACAAGTGCTCATAGCTAGTAAGCTATGCAATTTAGAACCTATTTTTACGAGATATATTTTTTTTCTTTTTTTGGTGCATACTAGCTCCTCCCAAGATATGGGAAGCATAGTGCTTGCTATAGAAGAGGTTCAAAGTCAGACTTATCAGAACGATTTTCGCTTATAACTTTCGTCGTGGTCGTTTCCGGACCAGGTCCGTTGCCTCAAATTGAAACTGTTATCCTCTCCATCATCCCTGAAAGTTTGTAATATCACCACGGAAGCATCCTGTACATCTACATAATCTGTCAATGTGCACTACATAACAGTAACGTGCTCGAATAACTCTGTGACCATGCATTTCCGGACCCATGTTGATATAGCGTTTTTTGCTTCAGGTAGATCACATAACTAATGAGGAAGTATTGAATAGAATTGCGGAGAAGAGAATTTTGTGGCACAACTTGATTAGAAGAAGGGATCGGTTGGTAGGACATATTCTGAGGTATCAAGGGATCACCAATTTAGTATTGGAGGGCAGCGTGGAGGGTAAAAATCGTAGAGATGAATACACTAAACAGATTCAGAAGGACGTAGGTTGCAGTAGGTACTGGGAGATGAAGAAGCTTGCACAGGATAGAGTAGCATGGAGAGCTGCATCAAACCAGTCTCTGGACTGAAGACCACAACAACAACAACATATTGGGAATCCATTTCTCATGTTCTGCGTCGAGTTTTGAAACACCCTGTGTATTTTGAATGTCGCAGTAGCTTCACGAACAAATTATCTGAGTGTTACAACAGAATAACACAGACTGATAGTCTCCAAGCGCATAGGTGCACACAAGAACCATACCTGAGTTACGTGTCCGCTTTCATTTAGTATAATGGGACAGACGCTTGTGGATCGTCGTCTCCCGACGGCGCGACAGTGGTTTGCGGTGCTGTTATCTCGATATGACTCGATTAAGTCCCCTACTTGCTATGTCGTTGAAATTCTCTTAAGGCGAGTACATACTAGGCGAACAAACTACAGACACTGGATTCGGCTGAACGTTGGTTGCCAATGCACTGGCGTTCGACTTCTCAGCCTCACGAAACGAAGAGCTCCGGGCCAAGGAATTCGGCCATGTGGAACCGCAGTTGGTTCTGAGAACTTACCGATGTTGCGCCCGTTTTGTTATTGTTATGAAGTAACATTTTAATTACAATTTCACCAGCCGATATTGTGAGGGAAGAAGACGAGTTATTTTACTGCAAGAAGGTCATCATCAGAAAAAGAAGATAAAACGACCGTGGTAGTCGACCTCTTTTTTTTTAAAAGTAGGGAGCAGTGTGATTGGACAAAATTAATGTCTGTCCTTAAAGCTGAATTGGAATATGGACAAGCCGGCCGGGGTGGCCGAGCGGTTCTAGGCACTTCAGTCTGGAACCGCGCGACCGCTACGGTCGCAGGTTCGAATCCTGCCTCGGGCATGGATGTGTGTGATGTCCTTAGGTTAGTTAGGTTTAAGTAGTTCTAAGTTCTAGGGGACTGATGACCTCAGATATTAAGTCCCATAGTGCTCAGAGCCATTTGAACCATTTTTTTGAATATGGACAGTTTCCTATGAAAGCTACATATTTCCAATTGTTATTGAATTGTGTAGGCTCTAAAATTTCCAAAGATGACACCTCTTTTAGGAGAGCTGTACTTGCAGCAGAAAGATTAATGGCCACTCCAAATTTTGGTTTTATCTCTTCGTCGTTCACGACAAAAAGATGTCAAAAAAGACTCGATTTTCGTTTCCACATCTTGCAAATTCCTTTCTAACGGATCACTTATTTCCCTCCATGTGTCTCATTTTCAATTTGCTTTTGTAATTGCAGGTCGTAAGGGCCCACAAACATTGCCGTTCACAATCAAATTCTTCAAGCTTCAACTCTCTCCATATTCCACTCTATATTCCAGTACTTTTGAACACAATAAATACACGTCCATAACGAGAGCAGGCACTGCCTGCAGTGGAAACAGCGACTGCTGAAAACAAGTTTTTCAGGACAGCCACAAGTCAAACTCAGTATCTTTTATTGAACGGTTTCGCTCTTTAATTTAACAGCCAACTACTGTACTTTAAACTGTAAATTCCAGAGTTTTTAATGAGGCTTTTTGTAAACGAAGAGCAAAACCGGTCAATAAAACATACTAAATGTGACTTGAGGCTGTCCTGACACAGCAAATCGTTACTGAATCAAAGAACATCCAACCCGGTGTCGACAATAGGGGAAGTGTCCCAACACCAACTAAACACCAGCGCTTTGATGTTACCGCCAGTTGACTGAAGCGCAACCAACGCCAACCGCTTCGTTGCCGCCCATAGACACTGACACAAGTATCAGCCAGTGGCTGACTGTCGTTCGATAGCCTTAGTTGGCCTAGTGTGTTTGCGCCTTTCGAAGCTTCTTTCAAATGTCACAGAAAAAACTACGTAGTCCTGACAGAAAAGAAACTAAGTCGGCGTCGTAATTCGGCCACCATAAACGGTAAAAATTATTTGCTAACGTCAAGAAACACGCCATATTGTCGGCTATAACTTGGTGAAAACCACACCTCGATATATTTATTCATTCTCGATATATTTGGGTGGCCTCGCTTAGCTGCCTCGCCCTGTATACAGTGTGTTTGGAAATACCCGTTACAAACTCCCATGATTTGTAGAGGGGAGTGAGTACATAATATTTTGAAGAGAAACCCATGTCCGGAAACGAATCGTTTCCGTTCTACGACGGTATCAGTTCACGTGTGTAACTCATCGATTTCTGCTTCAGGAATTGAATTAGGCGTGACGCCGTACAATTACTAGGTAACAGTTCGAAAAGAAACAACGAAACTCGCGCAGTTGTTTGATTAATCGTTGACAGGTTCTCTTCGATGCGATTGCAGTACATCTTCTTCAAATTCGAGCGTGCGGCGTTGCCGCGAAGCACCACAGTCCTGCCTCCTCACGGAGAAGGTACCTATTTCTCGGAGCCGCTGCGTAACTTGGGCAAAAAGTTTGGTCGGTGGCATGTTACGTTGCGGAAATCGTTCATCATATTGCCGACTAGTAGCTCTTCCCTTACCTCGAGCTTCCCCATACACAAAGAGTGTTACGCGTTACATGATACACACTGGAACTGAAACCTTCGAAGAACGGAACCGTACGTTTTCGGATATGGATTTCTATTCAAAATATTATATACTCATTCCCTTTTGCAAGACCAAGAAGCTAGTAACAGTGATTTCCAAAGGCCCTGCATGTACAGTGTGTTTCAAAATCACAACAACAAACATCGAGGGGATTTCGAAGATGTATGAGGAGGAAAATGAAGATACGAACCTGAGTCCGCAAATGTCATCCAACGGCGCTACAGAACGTCGAAGCCATAGGCGCCGGTGCCTTATATGCATGTATACAGGTTGTTTCAGAATGACGTTTTAAAAATTTGGAGACAGGTTCCTTAAACCAACACCAGTAAAAAGGTCCAGTAAACATGGCTCTAAAGTGCATATCTTAATAGCTATGTGCACTTGTTCAGCTCCTAGAGTCAACTGCAATTGTCTGACACGTCTCTGAGTAACACGACGTAATGGCAAAAAACTACAATTTCTCCAGCATGAGATAGACAATGTAATAGCGATAGGAATACTGGGAAACAATTTGAGGAGATGGGAGGGAGGTGTCCATTTTGACTCTTAAAATACGGCCACTAAAACTGGGCCAAAGACATTTAGTTTACACAAACGTAACTTGAGAGCACAAGTGTGCTGTTTGTATTCCATTAAGATAAGACTGCAAGTAGGGTACTTAGAGAGAGGAGGGATATGAGTGACCTCGAAACAAACGGATGATGTTTGTTTACGTAAGGGCCACAAATCATTGGGGCCTTATGGAATTTGCTACACTACTGCTGTTCTGTACGTGTAAGGGACAGTAAGAGCTTCCGAGAGTCTGAGAGATTCAGTTCCCTTATCAGTTTGTGAAGCTGATCAAAATAATTTTATCTGGGAGTTTGATCTTCTCTTCAAATGATATATTTGAGGTTGTTTCCTAAGGAAGTTGGCATACGTAGATTACTGAATAAGTGCAACACATTGCCTAGGTAAACGTCACAGTCCTCTTCTATGTCTTGTTAATCTGAAGAGGAGTATAAATTTATGATTAAAGAATTCTGTAATTGGGCTTTAATAGCACGCCCTGTGGGATGATTCACTCGGATGCATGGAGTGCCCTGCTCATATACACCGTGTAACACAATTTAAAAAATAAATTTTTCGAAACACCTGATTTTCTCCCACTACGACGCATAAGTTTGAAATGTGTCTCAAATATGCCCACAAACTTCCTCTGCAATGGCGCAAAAGTGTGGCGCCCTGCGACGTCACCCTGTGACTCGGAGCTGCTTCAAATAACGAGGTATAGACACATGCGAAAAAAAGACCAAAGCTCAGACGTTTATGCGATTTGTAAGGTGGGTAGTGGTGTCACATTGGCACCAAATTTCTCCACAATTCTGCCCAAAGCCACCGCGGACGTGTCACTCTTACCCACATTTGACTCCTACTCTTTGCCGCCTCCGTGATACAGGTCACAACTGCGACGCCCAGTCTTGGAATCACGCAGTGTCCTTATAGCTGGACGAGGAAAACATTTCAGAATTTCAGACATCACCGCTGAGAATCGATACCATAAGTCCTCAGAGGGTGGCTTAAAGGGGTCAATGAAACCACCCCTTTCGTTGGGGCTTTGATTCCCATACACTTTGCAGTGTAGTTTACCGGCCGCCTGATTTTGCTGTAACAGTTGTAGAATCATTTAAGCAAAGTCTATGCTCCGTGGCGCGGAAATACCCAAATCATGTAGTATTAGTTGGTGGTGACTAAGTCTACCGAGTATAGATTGGGACATCTATACATTCGCCTGTGCTGGTACGGACAGACAGTCTTGTGAAGTACTTTTGAACGCGTTTTCCGAAACTGTCTTGAACGAATAGATAATCACCACGAAATGGAAGTATTTTTGACCTTGCAAATACAAACAGGCCTGGCTTTATCGACAGTGTCAGAACAAAGACCACAGTGTCATCACTGTGGCGATGTTTACTAAAGTTAATGAATCCGCCAAGAAGACTAGGAGAGTATTTATCCTAGGAAAAGCACGTAAGCAGTTGTTAGCATCCCATTTAGACAATGAATGCGTATAGCTCCAATACGACTGACGTTGAGACTTTATCGGCAAAGTTTAAACCGTTCGTAAATCGCGCTCTGGAGACGTATGTGCCGCGTAAGTGTATTAAGGATGCAAAGGACCCTCCGTGGTTTAAAAATCAAATTCATAAAATGCTGAGGAAACAGAGATTGTTGCACTCTCGAGTCAAAAAAGGACACGCAAATGTTGATAGGTGAAACTTAGTAGAAATTCGTTCGTACATAGAAAGATCTGTGTACGAAGCATAGAACAGCTTTCAGTCGCACCTTAGGTAAAGATCTTGCCGACAACCCGAGAATAGTCTGGTCATACGTAAAATTAATAAGGGGATCGAAGGCTTCTATACACTCACTCGTCTACCAGCCTGAGATGACAACAGAAGACAGCAAAAGGAAAGCTGAAGTTTTAAACTTCACATTTAAGAAATCATTCACGCAGGATGATCCTACAAACTTTGCATCGTTTGACTCTCATACAGACTCCTGCGTGGAGGACATAGAAATAGGCATCCGTGGTGAAGGTCAGCAATTGAATGAGTTGGGGAAAAAAAAAAAACAAGTCGGCAGATACAAACGGAAGCCCAATTCGGTTATACAGAGAATATTCTGCAGCATTAGACCCTTACTTAGTTCTCAATTATAGATAATCTCTCGTCAGTCGCAAAATCCCAAGCAACTGGATAAAATGCACGTGTCTGTTGCATATAAGAAAAGTATAAGAAAGGACTGGCATAATTACAGAGCAGTATCCTTAACTCCGGTTTGCTCTAGAATTCTTGAGCACATTCTGAGTTCCAATATAATTAATTTTCTTCAGACAGAAAAGTTTTTGTCCACAAATCAGCTGGGATTTAGAAAGCGTCGCTGATGCGAAACTCAGCTTGCCCATTTCCCACATGAGATCCTACAAACCGAGGATGGAGGGCAACAGACGGAGTCCATATTCCTAGATTTTCGGAAAGCGTTTGACAGGGTGCCCCAGTGGAGAATGTTGACGTAGGTAGAAGCATGCGGATTAGGTTCCCACATACAGCGTGATTCAGCTGCCCTACCTATGGGTTTTATGCAACCCGCAACGCCGTCAATCATCACGGGCAACATTTCTCGCTTGCTACATGATGGTAGGTTCAATCAACACGCGAGTATTACGGAGGTGCTTCGTGAACTCAAATGCGAATCTCCGGAAGGAAGAAGACGTTCTTTTCATGAGGCACTATTGCTGCAATTTAGAGGAGCACCATTTGAGGCCGACAGCAGAACAGTTCTACTGCCATCAATGTACATTTCGCGTAATAACTATGAAGATAAGATTCGAGAAATTACGGCTTGTATGGAGGCTTTTTCCCTCACTCTAGCTGCTAGTAGAAGAGGAAAGGAAATGACTAGTACTGGCACGTGGTAACCTCAGCCATGCGCCGTACAATGGTTTGTGGATTAGGTATGTAGATTTAGATGTAGATGTAGATGTAGAGGTGATGAACAACAAGGCAGGATTCTTAAAAACCTTTGACGCTGCTGAATCTCTCCAGACGATCCAATCCTTCTCTAAGGACACTGCGAGCCAGTAACCCCAATGAATGTGGTGGCACCCCTTTTGATTGCAGTGTGACCACAGTTTTTGCTCTGATGCACAGACTGAAATCACTAGCTGTTCGACGACATTTGAACATGATCCGAATTAGCGAAGGGTTCTAATGCTTTTTCAACCCTCCTGTTTCACGTTCTCCTTTGGCGTAACCACAGAGCGGTGCGACATTGACACAGGCGTGAATAACACAGAAAAGATTCCCTCTAAGACCCTCAGTTGTGTAACACGTTCGGTGCCAACTGCCCGCCATTGTTGACCTTTTTAAAAATGTACCTGTGCAGAGACAACCTGAGATAGAGTCCTAGGCGCTTAGAGGCAGATAATTGCTTGACACCCCTCCGACTCAGCGTGGCTACTAGCAGGAGCTAGAGCAGAAGCTTAGCCTGCCTGCAGGTGCCTAGGACTACGTTGCAGTTTGCGTATAGGAACATTCTTAAAGTTCCCAACAAAGGTGGGTGGGTGGCAACGAGGGTGTTTCCAAACTGGATTGCCTTAGAAGGACACTTTTCCGTTTTATACATGCATATGTCACTGTCTCAGCCCTCCGTGATCACACCAATGGAGGCCCCCAAATAGGAGGACTTCTCTAGATTGTCGCACAGATGACAAAACGAAATTGATGACAGAGGGATAGAAAAACAATTAAAATCGCTCAAAAGAGGAAAGGCCGCTGGACCTGATGGGATACCAGTTCGATTTTACACAGAGTACGCGAAGGAACTTGCCCCCCTTCTTGCAGCGGTGTACCGTAGGTCTCTAGAAGAGCGTAGCGTTCCAAAGGATTTGAAAAGGGCACAGGTCATCCCCGTTTTCAAGAAGGGACGTCGAACATGTGCAGAACTATAGACCTATATTTCTAACGTCGATCAGTTGTAGAATTTTGGAACACGTATTATGTTCGAGTATAATGACTTTTCTGGAGACTAGAAATCTACTCTGTAGGAATCAGCATGGGTTTCGAAAAAGACGGTCGTGTGAAACCCAGCTCGCGCTATTCGTCCACGAGACTCAGAGAGCCATAGACACAGGTTCACAGGTAGATGCCGTGTTTCTTAACTTCCGCAAGGCGTTCGATACAGTTCCCCACAGTCGTTTAATGAATAAAGTAAGAGCATATGGACTATCAGACCAATTGTGTGATTGTATTGAAGAGTTCCTAGATAACAGAACGCAGCAGGTCATTCTCAATGGAGAGAAGTCCTCCGAAGTAAGAGTGATTTCAGGTGTGCCGCAGGGGAGTGTCATAGGACCGTTGCTATTCACAATATACGTAAATGACCTTGTGGATGACATCGGACGTTCACTGAGGCTTTTTGCAGATGATGCTGTGGTGTATCGAGAGGTTGTAACAATGGAAAATTGTACTGAAATGCAGGATGATCTGCAGCGAATTGACGCATGGTGCAGGGAATGGCAATTGAATCTCAATGTAGACAAGTGTAATGTGCTGTGAATCTATAGAAAGATAGTGCCCTTATCATTTAGTTACAAAATAGCAAGTCAGCAACTGGCAGCAGTTAATTCCATAAATTATCTGGGAGTAGGCATTAGGAGTGATTTAAAATGGAATGATCATAAAAAATAAATCGTCGGTAAAGCAGATGCCAGACTGAGATTCATTGGAAGAATCCTTATGAAATACAATCCGAAAACAAAGGAAGTAGGTTACAGTACACTTGTTCGCCCATTGCTTGAATACTGCTCACCGGTGTGTGATCTGTAACAGATAGGGTTGATGGAAGAGATAGAGAAGATCCACTGGAGAGCAGCGCGCTTCGTTACAGGATCATTTAGTAATCACGAAAGCGTTACGGAGATGATAAACTCCAGTGGAAGACTCTACAAGAGAGGCGCTCAGTAGCTCGGTACGGGCTTTTGTTGAAGTTTCGAGAACATACCTTCACCGAGGAGTCTGCAGTATATTCCTCCCTCCTACGTATATCTCGAGAAGAGACCATGAGGATAAAATCAGAGAGATTAGAGTCCACACAGAGGCACACCGACAATCTTTCTTTCCACGAACAATACGAGACTGGAATAGAAGGAAGAACCGATAGAGGTACTCAAAGAACCCTCCGCCACACACCGTCAGGTGCTTGCGGAGTATGGATGTAGATGTAGAAAATGCATAAGCACTTTTTGCTGTTTCGGATCACGCTCAAATTTCGTCGAATGGTTTTTAATGTGGTCCCATCCCGAGCATCTTAGCAAAACTTCTAGTTGCACTGCATTCGAAAGGAGTGCAATCACGTTCAATGGGGTTGCTAGCCCACGATGTCTTTAGAGAAGAGTTAAAACGTCCGGGGTGTAGAGAGGAGGGGGGGGGGGGGGGGGGTCAGCAGGGTCCAAGGTTCTCAAGAACTTCTTCCTGTTGCTCATCGCACTGCGAACTGTCGTTTTCGACTACGAAATGTGAGGTATTCGAAGCCACAAGAAAAGGAGTGATTTCGTTGACGCCGTTTATGATACCCCGTGAGGCCTTTTCGTGTCGATTCTGAGTGGCGGTGTGTCAGGAATGTTTTCCTAGGCCAAAAACCGCGTGGTTTCAATACTGAGCGTCGCGGTTCTGACCTTCACCATGGAGGCGTAAAAAAGGAGTGAAATCTGGGTAAGAGCGGGTGGGAGGACCTTCCTATTGTGCGACTCGTCCACAGTGGCGTTGGGAACAATTGTGGTTAAATTTGTTGGCAATGTGATATCGTTAATCCATCTTACACTTCACAGAAACTTTTGAGCTTTGGCGTTTCGTTCGCATGTGTTGAAAGCTCACTATTTGAAGCAACGTCGAGCCCAAGAATAGCTTTATTAGGCGCCAAGCTTTTTCACCATTACAGAGGAAGGATTTAGGTACCTCTGAGCAAAATTTCAAACTTCTGCATCACAATGGGAAACAGTTACGGGGTTCAGAAGAATTAATACTTTTAATTGTGTTGCTCAGTGACATTACGTACATGTTTCGTTAATTACATGACGTTATACTATCAAAATGTTATAAGTCAGTAACTGTGCATTGTTTTATACTTTGACGCTTTTGAGAAGGACGTACCCTTCCCAAAACAAGATGAAACATCACAAAAGTCGGTTTAGTTATTCGTACAAATCTTTGGCGATAACGATTTGATAAAAATTAATGTATCATCTACTAACTGGAGATCTCAAAAATGTATTTTCTTTTGGAATATTGATAATGACGGTGAGAAAAACTTACTGCATTTTAATACGGCTATGAACTTTTGTTTCTATTGATCATTCTGCCTTCTGTCAACGAGTTAAGATTTCCTTTTATTACTTTCAGGATAGATGGCGTACCACGTAAAATGTATTTATTTTTATAGTCTGCAATATGTTCACACTTTCCTATTCAGACCTTTCGATTACAAAAATTTTACTTGTTTTAATACATAATAAAGAGTTTTGTGTGGTTTATTTTAACTCTTTAATAAGAGAACAAGTATCTTAAACATAGCATCTCTTTTTCAGTTCTCGTCATCGAGCAGGCCACTGCATCATGACGCAGGTATGTTGAAATATCTTTATTTCTGTTAGCATGGAGTACTTTTGTTATGACTATTCCACCATTTAAAAATAACTGGCTGAGAATAGACCTAATCTTTATGCTGAGAGATTCTGACCATCATAGTTTCTGTTATATCGTTGGTTTATTTGTTTAGAAATTATCGTAGACAGCGTAGAACGAGTTTTTGCGTTGGTTATTAGTAATAACACATCATATTCAGATTTCTAACAGTAAACAATACTATGTTTGATTACAAAAGTAGCTGCCTAATACACACAGTCCTTTTTGACTAAGCTTTTCCAGAGACCGAATAACGCTTCCTAAGTAATCAAAAAGACTTCCGCAAGCACCCGTGATTTGAAACCCAAAATCTGTTACTTCATAGGGTCCGGAGGGCAAGAGGTTAGGTTTCCAAGAAGCCTTTGATGCAATTCCGTACCAGTATTTAACAACGAAATATGTGCAACAGAGAACTAGATCAGATAGCAGAATGGATTGATCTATTCGTGTCGAATAGAACATAGAACTTCACGACATATTTACATGACACATCAGGAAATGTCTTTAGCTTGTGTGATTAACAGTAGTACTAATAAGAGTTTTAAATCTAACAGATATAGTAGTACTAATACTAGTAGTGACGGCGATTGTAGTGTTTTGCTTTATTTGTAAATGTAGCGACGTGTTTACACAGAGAGATATCAATGTGGAAACAAAGTCGTAGTCACAAAATGTGGCCTACTGAAGAAAATTATTTAAACGGTTAATGCACTACTGGCCATTAAAATTGCTACACCACGAAGATGACGTGCTACAGACGCGAAATTTAACCGACAGAAAGAAGATGCTGTGATACGCAAATGATTAGCTTTTCAGATCATTCATTCATGCAAGCTTGGCGCCGGTGGCGACACCTACAACGTGCTGACATGAGGAAAGTTTCCAACCGATTTCTCATACACAAACAGCAGCTGACCGACGTTGCCTGGTGAAACGTTGTTGTGCTTCCCCGTGTAAGGAGGAGAAATGCATACCATCACGTTTCCGACTTTGATAAAGGTCGGATTTTAGCCTATCGCGATTGCGGTTTATCGTATCGCGACGTTGCTGCTCGCGTTGGTCGAGATCCAATGACTGTTAGCAGAACGTGGAATCGGTGGGTTCCGGAGGGTAATACGGAACGCCGTGCTGGATCCCAACGGCCTCGTATCACTAGCAGTCGAGATGACAGGCATCTTATCCGCATGGCAATAACGGATCGTGCAGCCACGTCTCGCTCCCTGATTCAACAGATGGGAACGTTTTCAAGACAACAACCATCTGCACGAACAGTTCGACGACGTTTGCAGCAGCATGGACTATCAGCTCGGTGACCATGGCTGCGGTTACTCTTGACGCTGCATCACAGACAGGAGCGCCTGCGATGGTGTACTCAACGACGAACATGGGTGCACGAATGGCAAAACGTCATTTTTTCGGACGAATCCAGGTTCTGTTTACAGCATCATGATGGTCGCATCCGTGTTTGGCGACATCGCGGTGAACGCACATTGGAAGCGTGTATTCGTCATCGCCATACTGGCGTATCACCTGGCTTGATGGTATGGGGTGCATTGGTTACACGTCTCGGTCACCTCTTGTTCGCATTAACGGCACTTTGAACAGTGGACGTTACATTTCAGATGTGTTACGACCCGTGGCTCTACCCTTCATTCTATCCTTGCGAAACCCTACATTTCAGCAGGATAATACACGACCGCATGTTGCAGGTCCTGTACGGACCTTTTTGGATACAGAAAATGTTCGACTGCTGCCCTGGCCAACACATTCTCCAGATCTCTCACCAATTGAAAACGTCTGGTCAATGGTGGCCGAGCAACTGGCTCGTCACAATACGCCAGTCACTACTCCTGATGAACTGTGGTATCGTGTTGAAGCTGCATGGGCAGCTGTACCTGTACACGCCATGCAAGCTCTGTCTGACTCAATGCCCAGGCGTATCAAGGCCGTTATTACGGCCAGTGGTGGTTTTTCTGGGTATTGATTTCTCAGAATCCATGCACCCAAATTGCGTGAAAATGTAATCACATGTCAGTTCTAGTATAATATATTTGTCCAATGAATACCCGTTTATCATCAGCATTTCTTCTTGGTGTAGCAATTTTAGTGGCCAGTAGTGTAGTTGTGTGACATCATTAGCAAATGTGAAATGCTGTGGAACTTGCCTGTTATCAGTATCTGGTGTAAAGAATGAAAGCTGCCCTCAACATGTAACATATGACGCGTAAGGAATTTTGAAGGCCTGATACTGTTTGATTATGTAACCAGCGAACATTCACTGAAATTAGCCAGAAGCGGTAGGAAGACCACAAAATCTACCAAACTGGAAGGCAAATATTATACGACTTAGACTTACTTGAAGAATCTTCAGGAAGCGTTATTGAGTCATCTGACCAATACTTCAGTGTTATCGTAAGATCTAGGACTTTCATCAAGTTAAGTTAATGGAGGATATAGAGAAGATTTAAGAAGGGCTGCGTGCTGCATTTAGTGAGCGAGCGAGCGTCACACAAACTGCGATTCCCACATTCCCATGTACGAGTGGCACTCAATAAGTACCGCTACACCTTTTTTCTTGGTGAATTTTGGTTGAAAAAATGTAAAAATCAGTGTAGGACATCGTGGAATATTCCTGCTTCAGTCCCTGCAGTTCCAATACGTTCCTACAGTTGGCGGCGCTACACGTAGCCATCAAAATGGCGTCTCTACAGGGGGTGCATTCCAAGCAGAGAGCTGTCGCTGAGTTCCTTTTAGCGGGAAACCAGAGCATCGCATATATTCCGTTGCGCTTGCAGAATGTCTAGAGATCTGGCTGTCAACAAAAGCACGGTGAGTCGTTGAGCGAGGTGTCTGTCACCATCGTAAAAAGGTCGCGCAAAACAGTCCGGTCTCCCTCGTGCCGACTGGCTGTACACAACTGTGATTCCTGCAATATTTGAACGTGCGGACACTCTCATTCGAAGTGATCGACGCACACAGTCAAACATGTCGCTGCTTAAAGGGACCTCTCGTTGATAGTGCTGACACACTCGTCTTGCAGATGGCGTACTCAAAAGTATGTGCCAGCTGGGTTCCTCGCCACCTAACACAAGACCGTATAGAGTATTTGTTTAGCGCAATGAAGGTTGCATTCCGCGGGAAGCAGAGCGTGGATGATTG
The DNA here is from genome assembly GCF_021461385.2 of Schistocerca piceifrons. Lineage (NCBI taxonomy): Eukaryota > Metazoa > Arthropoda > Insecta > Orthoptera > Acrididae > Schistocerca > Schistocerca piceifrons. Next base: position 579,814,430 of record NC_060149.1, read on the forward strand.
GTATGTTGTCGATGCAGCAAGACGTTGGCTCCGACGTCGACCAGTACAGTCATACCGTGGGGGCATTCAGGTCCTCCCAATAAGGTGGCGTAATGTCGTCTCATTGAACGGAGATAATGTTGAAAAACGGGGTTTCGTAGCCAAAATAGTGGGGAATAATATGGTGTATTGTAATCCTAAATAAAATCAACCTTCTTTTAGAAAAAATGTTTTTCATTACCTACTAAACACCCCTCGTATGTCCGCCAGTCACACACACACTCACCATAGGTTATAAAACGACATATGATATCAGCCACGAAAGTGATTTACTCCTGACGAAAACGATAATGTTGGAAGTCGCCGAAAGGTCGAGTTCTTACTTACTGTCTTGGAGGATAACTTCGTTCCCAAGATATTAAATTATATCTGAACTAAGTATTTTTAAAAAGTGTTGTGTCTGTTTCCCCCGTGGTGTGACTACAGGTATCGTTTCTTATCGGTGTGGTCTCTGTACAATTTAACGAAAGAAAAAGTGGTTGGTAATTAGCGCATATTTTCGTTCCTTTATACAAACTAAGCAGTACATGTATACATGTCCAACGTTATTTGTAATTTATTCTCACACCCTTCTTTCCCAACTGACAAATAACAAGTTCCTCATATGTGTAAAAATAGTTTAACGATGAAGTAACCGCTAGAGCACCATGTAATTTGTGTGTCTATGTAAAGAGTTTATTAAATTTGTCATAACGACACCAGGAACGAAGCACTTCTCGCTACACTGTGGAGAACTTACTCCATTCCAGGAAACATGAACACGAGCATTGCCTTTTCGAATACAGTGCTGTTAGGTAAGTGAAGAGAGGTAGATTGTCAAACATTTCAACCTCCCTATGACAGAAGTTTCGGTGAGAGCAAGGGAGATATTTATTTACTTAATTATTTATTTATGAAATTCCATGTGACCATCCGAGTCAACGCTACTTGTTGTGAACGCTGATTAGAAAATTTATTAACAAAAATTAGCAAAATCGAAAAAAATAGTGAGAATTTATACGAACAAACAACACATTACAAAGAAAAGTTCAGAACTACTGCGAGGAACTCCTATACAGAACAGGAGTTTGTCATCAGGAAAACTTCCAACTTGAATTTGAGTATCTGAGTTTATTAATCAGTTTTTTCAGTTTTTCTGGTAATGTATCGAAAACGAAAGCTATTGTGTAGTGCACACCCTTCTGCGCAATGCTGAAGAAAATTTTATGCAGGTGCAGATCATTTTTTTTCTAGTAGTCACTGGATAAATGTTCCTCTGAATCAGTCAATGTTGTCAACGACAAATTCTATGATTAAATATATGAAGAGGTGAGGCAGAGTTAGCATTCCGAGACACCTGAACAAAGCCTTCATGACGTTCGTGAACCGACACTGCAGATCATTCTGACTACTCATTCCTGTGCTAAGAACATTCTGTTAGAATTTACTCACGGCTAACTGCTTTTGTTCACCAATTATTCTGAGGTAACAAAAGACATGGGATGTTCCTATTATCGTGTCGGAATTATTTTTTCCCAGCCCAGTTCAGCAAATCGACGTCACACGGACTCAACAAGTCGTTGGAAGTCCCCTGCACAAATATGTATCCATGCTGCCTCTATAGCCGTCCATAATGTCGAAAGTGTTGTCAGTGCAGGGTTTTGTACACGAATTGACTTCCAGATTATGTCTCATAAATGTTCGAAGGGATTCATTTCGGGCGATCTGGGTGGCCAAATCATTCGCCCGAAGTGTTCAGAAAGTTCTTTATACCATTCGCTAACAATTGTGGCCGGGTGATAGAGCACATTGTCATTACGTCAATGAATGGCTGCAAATAGTCTCCAAGTAGCCGAACATAATCGTTTACAATCAATGATCGGCTCAGTTGGACCAGGGGACCCATTCCATTCCATGTAAACACAACCCACATCATCATGGAACAGCCACCAGCTTGCACAGTGCCATGTTGATAACTCTACGCGAACGCCGCTGCTCTCGGTCGTTAAGTGATAGGCTGTTGGCCACTGTGTTGTCTGTGGTGAGAGATAACACACTGTTGTATCTCCGATACTGAATTCCCAAAATATTTCCGAAAAGGAATGTCTCACGCGTCTCGCTCCGACTATCACTCCGCGTTCAGAGTCTGTTAATTCCCGTCGGAAAGCTTTTCGCATGAATCATCTGCGTACAAATAACACCTACGCCAGTGCACTCCCCTGTTATGCCTCGTGTATGCGATACGATAGCCTACTCTGTATCCACTGAGGTGGCGCAGTGGTTAGCACACTGGACTCGCATTTTGGAGGACGACGGTTCAAACCCGCGTCCGGACATCCTGATTTAGATTTTCCGTGATTTCCCTACATCGTTTCGGGCGACTACTGGAATGGTTCCTTTGAAAGAGCACGGCCGATTTCCTTCCCCATCCTTTCCAAATCATAGCTTGTGCTCCATCTCTAATGACTTCGTTATCGACGGGACGTTAAGCACTAATCTCCTCCTTCAGTTCCCTATGTGCATATCGCCATCCCACGACTTTTGTCACCTCAGTGCGTAGTAATGGAGGATTCAGCCGTGGCCATGCTGAGGAATCCATAACGACTTTGTGTTGAAGTGATATAAAGAAAACGCAGAAAACCTAGCTCAGTGTAGCGTATGAACTTCGCTCGTAATTACTGAGAAATTATCTTAACTACAGCACTCCATCGCTAGACACAGTGACGAAGGTGGGATCGCAGGTAATATGCAGTTACATTCCCTCCTTCACGCCAGTTGTTTGTTCATCAAAGTGCTAATAAGCGCATTGTGATTCACTGTGACTTACAACTATGCTTGCCACATAAGCTCCTGAAAACACTCTGCTCATTGGCCGTAGGTAGAATTTCCAGATTCATAAGGCCTTAACGTGATTACGATGATACATATTCGACAGTATCATGAATAATTTGATCAAGTTTTTAGGTACCTCCGATACGTCTGCGATCGTCTCTTACAGGCGAACGGACTGACAAGAAACGAAAAAACTGTTCAAATGGTGGTGGTAGCAACACTAGTAGAGTTAGAGTACGACGGCTGTTCAATACGTAGTGCAACAGTTTTTTTTCTCGGCCACTTTAGATTGAAACAATGCGAAGTTTTTTGCGGGACATCCCGTAATATTTTTACTTCAGCCCCTACAGTTAAATGAAGTTCCGATAGGTGACAGCGCTATACGTAGCTTTCAAATGGCGTCTGCAACGGAGGCGTATTCCAGGCGGACTGTCGTTGAGTTTCTTTTAGCGGAATGCCAGAGCATCGCAGATATTCGTAGGCGCCTGCAGAATGTTTACGGAGACCTGGCAGTGCACAAAAGCACGGTGAGTCCTTGGGCGAGACGCTATCGTCATCGATGTCCGATGTCTCGCGTGCTGGCCAGCCGCACACGGCTGTGATTCCTGGAGTGTGTTCGTGGCCACAAAAATGTAAACAAACTTTCCCTTCTCCATGACAACACAAGGCCTCACACAAGTCTACGCACCTGAGAGTAGCTCATAAAATTCCACTGAAGTGTTCTTCCTCATCTGTCCTACAGCCCTTATCTCGTACCTCGCGATTTCCAACTGTTTTACCCAATGAAGGACGCGCTCCGCGGTAGCAGTACGTGGATGATGAGGAGGTGATTGATGAAGCAAGACGTTGGCTCCGACGTCGACTAGTAGGGTGGTGCCATGTGGGCACACAGGTCCTCCCAGTAAGGTGGCGTTCGGTCGTCGCATTGATTCAAACTGTAACTGAAATGGTGGGGATTAGTATGGCGTTGGATTCCTGAATAAAACCTACCAACTTTCAGAAAAAAATGTGTTGCATTACTTATTGAACCCCACTCATAGATTTAAACTGCCGATAAAGTTATTTTCGTTGTTTTATCGGATGTAATACGTATTCATATTGACTGACTACCTTGCAACCGGTAAACATTCTGGACAAACTGGTTGAAAAAATAGAGGTGGCGTGGACTGCAAAATGGAAAACACAGTTCATCAGAGTTCATTATCTGCTGACATCTGATCATTGGCTCTGTTGTAACATTCATTCTGTACACCATAGTGGCACCCTGTAACATCCAATTGCTCCCACAACTGCAGAAATTAGAGACTGTAAAATGTTGGAAACTAGTTGTTACAAAATATGTGGACAAAGGTTATTGACCTTAAAGCGTACTACGTCGAAAATAAGTTTTTTTTTTTTTTTTTGCTGAAAATTCAATTATTCTTTTTGTGGCTGCAAAATCTTGGGAGCTATTAGCCAGAAAAACGTTGGGAAAAGTGTAGGTGACTAAAAGGGTGCTACATCGAAAAATAAGCACATGTTTTACTCAAACTTCAGTATTTCAGCGCCAAATCAAGGTTTTGTCACCTTGCCGTCGTAACATTTGTGGAAGACATGTTCCTGAAAGTGGCGAATATAGCGTCTGAGACAACCGCAAAGGTGCAATATAAAGGGTATAATAAATTGTTACTGCTAGACTTTCTCACGCACAGAAGGGTAAAGTCTGTCATACAGAAATCATTTTCTACTTCGTAATAAACAAATCATGGTAAATATGCAGCAACAGAACGTAAACTCCCAGTATACCACATAAAACTCCTTCTTAATTGAAATGTTCAAAATATCCACATGGTAGCTCCTGGTTAACTATTAAATCTTCACATAAGTTCGTAGACTTCCGCGGCCAGTATAGTATTGCCTACGAATCCTTTACTAGATTACACCGCCCTAACAGGCCTTGAAGGCCCAACTCTACCGATCGGCCACCGTATCATCCTCAGCCCTTAGGCGTCACCGGTTGTGGGTACGGGGGGGCATGTGATCAGCATCCGACTCTCCCCGCCGTCGTCAGTTTTTGTGACCGGCGCCGCTACTTCTCAACTAGTTGCTCCTCAGTTGGCCTCACATGGGCTGAGTGCATCCTGATTGCCAACAGACCTTGGTAGACCCGTATAGTGACCCATCCAAGTGCTAGACTAACCTGACAGCGCTTAATTTCGGTGATCTGATGGGAACCGGTATTACCATTGGCCCCCAACATAGCAACCTCTCTTCAAATTGTCCAGTAACAGCCCAGATACGTAACGTCGGTAGCCACTATATAATCAAAATAGACGGTACTTACGGGGAGAGATTCACCATTATCTAACAGTTAACCGCCCTGAAGAGGACCATTGCAAAATCGGTCGCAACTACGTGTTTTATTATGACGTGGCCTAATACTGAAAACTATTTTGTTCAAAACTGTAAATCTTCTGTTCACCACCAGTGTTTAATGTTCAGTTTCACCGAAGGTTACGTTAACATGTCTCATTCCTTCTCTTGGCATACAAACTTGTTGATTGTCTTACTTACACGAAATATCAAATGTTAAAGTGTTTATTACGGTCTCAGTTATCACATAAGAGTTCATTATGGATTTAGTTCCCGATACAGAGAACTGGAAGTGTACCAAAATGCTGATGTGGCAGATGCCCATTTCATGTATGGATTAGGAAACGCTAATGGACATGTCGTTCAGCGTGTGCATCGAGAGAGCTTTCCGCGAGTGGTCAGTTGGTCGTCGCCTTATGAATTATGGAATGTTTAAGACTGCTGTCTGCGTCTGGTTGCGACAAGTACATCCCAACTGGAGGGGGAAATTCTAGGTGTGGTTGATGACGACCACCGTATCAGCGCAAGAAATTTAATGTTAATTACATGACAGTCTGGCGAGTGTTACATAATAACCTTGCTGTACCCATATCGTTTACGACGATTTTATTTTCTCTCAATTCTGTATTGAGATCCGTGTAACTACCCATAAACTTGCAATCCATGCCTCATTAGTTACACACTGAGTTGACAGAAGTCATGGGATACCTCCCAGTATCGTGTTGGACCTCCTTTTGCCCGGCGTAGTGCAGTAACTCTATGTGGCATGGACTCATCAAGTCGTTGGAAGTCCCCTGCACAAATATTGATCCATGCAAAGGTGTTGCGTTGCAGGATATTGTGCACATAATCACCTCTCGATAATGTCCCATAAATGTGCGATGGGATTCATGTCGTGCTATCTGGGTCGTCGAATCCTTCGCTTGACCTGACCGAAATTCTCTCCAAACCAATTGCGAATAACTGTGGTCGGCTGACATGGCACATTGTCATCTATAATAATTCCGTAGTTTTCTTACTTCAAATGGTCTCAAAATGTAGTCGAACATAAACATTTCCAGTCACTATTCAGTTCAGTTGGATCAGAGGATCCATTTCATTCCATGTAAACATTGTCCACACCATTGTGGAGCCACTACCAGCTTGCACAGAACCTTGTTGACAACTTGGGTCCATGGCTTTCCTAGGTCTGCACCACACTCTAACAATACCATCGGCTCTTACCAACCGAGATCGGGCCTCGTCTGAACAGGCCACGATTCTTCAGTCGTCTAGGGTACAGCCGACACGGTCGCGAGCCCAGGAGAGGGGCTGCAGGCTATGTCCTGCTGTCAGTAAAGGCATTCACGTCGGTCGTCTGTTGCCCATAGCCAACCAACGCTAAATTTCAACACACTGTTCTAACGGATACGTTCGTCGTACATCCCATATCAATTGTTTCAGGTAGTGTTGCTTGTCTGTTAGCACTGACAACTCTAGGCAAACGTCGCTGCTCTTATTCGTGAAGTGAAGTCCTTCGGCCACTGCGTTGTCCATAGTGAGAGATAATACTTGAAATGTCGTACTTTCGGCACACTCTTGACACTGTGGATCTCTGAGTATTAAATTCCCTAACGTTTTCCGAAATGGAATGTCCCACGAGCCTACCTCCAACTACCACTCCACGTTCAAAGTCTGTTAATTCCCGTCGTGCAGCCATAATCACATCGGAAACCTTTTTACGTGAATCATCTAAGAACAAATGACAGCTCCACCAATGCTCCGCCCTTTTATACGATGTGTACGCGATGCTACCGCCATCTGTATACGAGTATGTGCATATCGCCATCCTATGACTTCTATCACCTCAGTGTATTGTGGGGGCGTAGTCTGCATCGGTATTTTGTTTGTTGTTGTGGTCTTCAGTCCGAAGACTGGTTTGATGCAGCTCTCGATGATACTTTATCCTGTGCAAGACTTTCGTTGTAAATAGCCTTTCGTTCTCTGTACTTTACTCCTGGCACCTTCAAAATTTCAAAGAGAGCACTTCAGCATACATTATCAAAAGCTTTCTCTAAGTCTACAAACGCAATAAACCTCGGCTCGAGTTTCTTTAATCTGCTTTCTAACATAAGTGGTAGGGTCAGCACTGCATCACATGGTTCTTCATTTCTCCTGAATCAAAACTGTTCTTTACTGAAGTCGGCTTCTACCAGGTTTCCCATTCCTCTGTAAAGCATTATAACCGTGACTTACGAAATTGATAATTCGGTAATATTCACACTTGTCAACACATGCTTTCTTTGGATTTGGAATTATTATATTCTTCTTGAAGTCTGAGGGTATTTCACCTGTCTCATATATCTCGCACACTAGGTGAAATGGTTTTGTTTAGGCCGGTTCTCACTAGGTTATAAGCAGTTCTAACGGAATATCGTCTAATCCAGGTGCATTGTTTCGACTTAGGTCTTTAAGTGCTCTGTCAAATTCATCTCTCAGTATCATGTCTTCCATCTCATCTTCATCTACGCCCTCCTCTCGTTCTATAATATTGTCTGCAAGTTTATCTGCCTTGTATGGACCCTCCATATATCTCCATCTTTCAGTTTTCTCATCTGAGCCCTTGCTGCTCTTGCAGCTGCTTCTCTTTTCTCCAAAGGTCTCTTTAATTTTCCTGTAAGCTGTCTCCATCTCTCTTCTAGTGAAACATACTTCTATATCCTTACATCAGTCCTCTAGCCATTCCTGCTCAGCCATTTGGTACTTCCTGTCAGTCTCAATTTTTAGGCGTTTGTATTCGCTTTCACCTCCTTCATTCACTGCATTATGATGTTTTCTCCTTCCATCAGTTAAATTCAGTATTTCCTGTGTTATCCAACGATTTCTTTTTGGCTTTGTCTTTTTATCTATTTGCTCGTCTGATGCTTTCACTATTTCATCTCTCAAAGCTGCCCATTCGTCTTCTACTATATTCTATTCCCCTGTTCTTGGAGATCGTGACCTAACGTCCGCTGTGAAACTCTCAGCAGCCTCTAGTTCTTTCAATTTATGCAGGTGTCATCTTAATCTCCTACCTCTTTGCAATTTCTTCACTTTCAATCTAAAGCTCATAACCAACAAATTGTGGTCAGAGTCCACATCCGTTCCTGGAAATATCTTACAATTTAAAGCCTGGCTCCTAAATCTCTGTCTTACCATTATATAATCAATCTGAAACCTTCTGGTGTCTCCAGGTCTCTTCCGTAAGTACAACATTCTTTCATGATTCTTAAATCAGGTGTTAGCGATAATTAAACTTTGCTCTTTGCAAAATTCTACCAGGCGGTTTCCTCTTTCATTCCTTTCCCCCGGTCCATATTCACTTATAATTTTTCCTTCTCTCAATTTTATTACTATCGAATTCCAGTCACCCATGACTTAAAATTTTCGTCTCTCTTAACTATCTGGATAATTTATTTTATCTCATCACACATTTCCTTAATCTCTTCATCATCTGCGGAGTTAGTTGGCATATAAGCTTGTACTGCAGTGGTGGGTGTGGGCTTCGCGTCTGTCTTGGGTACAATAATGCGTTCACTATGTCGTTCATAGTAACTTACCCGCATTCCTGTTTTCTTATTCATTATTAAACCTACTCCTGAATTACCCCTATTTGTTTTTATATTTGTAACCCTGTGTTCACCTGACCAAAAGTTCTGTTCCACTTGCCACGGAACTTGACTAATGACCACAATATATAATTGTAACCTTTGCATTTCCCTTTTTAAATTTTCTAACCTACCTGCCTGATTAATGGATCCAACTTTCCGCGTTCCGATCCGCAGAACGTCAGTTCTGTTTCTCAGGAGAAACATCGGTATAGGGCATTGAATTCCGCAGCCACAGTCGCTTATGAACTAATGCTAATTCGTAATTTAAAGAATACATTAAAGGACTGTTGAAATAAAAGAAATAAAGACAAAGATGACAATGTAAGCAACTTTATCCTAGTATTTGACAATCAATACGGCTTCAGAGCATGCGTACATCAGGTTACCAATGGTACGTATTGCAGAATATAGCCTAAATTGGTGTAAGTACTCCGTAGTTCGTTGAACTCCAAGGGTACAAGGGGTTGGTGGTGTGGAATAAACGCATTTCTACAAATTGTCTTTTCACCTGGGACCTTCTGTTCTGAGTCTGTTCAGAATTTCTCACACGGTCATTCCTCTGTGAAACCAGCAGCTAAACTTTGCGAGTGCGTCATGCAATTGTGTTCAAACCACATCTTCCACAAAGCTAACAGGGAACTCGCCTGTTTACCAGTGTTATCGGAAACAGTGTTGTATGAAACTTTTCCTGTACGCCGGTCTTGAAGGAGGAGGATGGTGACCTGTACTGCATACAGCTACCTCACTCCTGATGTCTGGAAAGGCAATACCAGATAGTGGAGTTTATCTCGCGATGTAGGTTTCAGGCATTCAGTAACGAGTCTACACAACTCATGAAAATCGATATCGACTTGTTTATCATTGACAGGATTATGCCAGACAGGGCTATAATGTTCACCTGCTGAGTACCACAAACATAAAGCTGTAGTTTCAACTGTTTTATGCTACACCCCTAGAAGTTCCCGTAATTGAGCGCAGATGGTTTCTTGCAGATGCTCCTTGTTTTACAGTCAGATAGTGCTGCTTGAAAGTCAATGTACAATTAAGTGTAACCCCATGATACTTGGACTGGAAACTGTGTTCCAGCTGCATTCCTCTTCAGGGCTATTCGTACCTCAAATGGAATGCGCACATCAGTGTTTTGCTGAAATTTAGTTGTAACTGTTCCTTACTCCAATGTTTCTTTAACTCCTCCAGAGCAGCGTTGTGGTTTAATTCCACCTCTTGAAAGGTCTCACTTCAGGAAGAGAGGGCGAGATCATCAGCACAGAAGAAACTTCGTGTGTCCATTGGCAGAGATTGAACGTTGGTATAAATATTAAATAACACAGGAGCAAAAACACTGCTCTGGTAACCTGGTCTCTCCATCGGCTGTACTGACCTTCAAATTCTACCAAAAACTTTCTGTTTTGAAGGAGGCTTTAATAATTCGTGTAAGATGGTTATCCTCGGTTATTCCAAACAATGAATTTATCTATAGCGAATCTGGTGCATTTAGCACTTAAATGTAGTACTGAACCTTGTGATTCCACTAACGTCAAATGCAGCTGTTAGGGTGGATGGCCTACAAGTAGGGGCAATGACGGCACAATCCAAGATAATGGTAAGCCCACACACACACACACACACACACACACACACACACACACACACACACACACACAGAGAGAGAGAGAGAGAGAGAGAGAGAGAGAGAGAGAGAGAGAGAGAGAGAGAGAGACCTCGGTCCAGTTGTCAGCCAGCCACTGCAGCTACTTCTTCTTCTAGTCCTGCAGAGATAGAAGTCATTACACAAATGAAAATCTCTCCCTCTCTTACAAATTTATCCAGCATTTAGCTATTTTACCAAAAAACAGCCATTTTGAAAAAGCTTTGTTTTCTTCTTTCTGAATGATTTTGTCAAGTATATATGTGGATGGATATCTGTTTTTTTTTCTTTTTTAGTTATGTGCTGCATATATCTCCTACATCGTGACATATAATCTTGCAGCAGATGCATTATTCAATTCGTCACCTGAGCTGCTCGAATGTTTTGAATGTCTTAGTAGACCAGTTGAAGGTGTATCATTTCTTGAACATTGGTTCATGTTTACTAATTCTAACAAAATCGCTGACTCTGAATTTACTTTATGAAGGATCTATCATCTTGATTTTATTATTCACAGTAAAAAAGAACAGTTACCTTTCACTTCAACAGATCTCATCTTGTCGTGTCGAAACCTTTATCAAGTTCAAAACTAGGTAGGGTCGGCAAAGAAGTACGTCACTGTTAGCACGTTTATTACTGAGACCAACGTAAATTGGAACAGAACTGAAGTCCTGCATAGAGAGTGCTGCTATTTATAGAAAAATTACAAACATATTTCGAAAAAATATCAGAAACGATAAATACTGAATACCAAATAATTGGTGATCGCTGAGTTTGAACCCGCAACACGAAATCCAGCGAAGCGAACCACTATGCCACACTTTTAGCACCACAAGTCGCAGCATTTCTCCGTCTTCTGAAGAAACAGCGACGCATTGTTTCATAAGTACTCATTGGAGCCCACTACATCACGGTGGAACTAGATCTTACCAAAGGTCTTCTATATGGCGGCACTGACGGATCCTCATGTTCAGGTCGGTTTGTCACATCTTCTTCACTGCAATGAACGTCGAAGGTAACGCCTACCGTCGAAGCTTCGGGATCGTGTAGTGAGTCTTTAGTGTTCTTCAACCTCCCATCATTGATCTGCACTCAGGGCTGCAGTCGAGGTTCATACGAAGGACATGGACAGCTTCTCTCTGCTTCTGTCTTCTTCATGGAGGGTCGAATCCTCGACTGCATGTGTGACATCCATCAATATGGCCCAAAGAAGTGCTTTAATAAGTTTTCCGATAGTCTCAATTTTCGCACAGACGTAAAAATCCATACGTGTCCTTCGCTGTACCTCTTTGACTGGTACTTGGCGTTACAGCATCCGCGGTCTCTCTCCTGGGCATCCATTGTCCGTTTCATGTTTCAAAAAATGGCTCAAATGGCTCTGAGCACTATGGGACTCAACTGCTGAGGTCATTAGTCCCCTAGAACTTAGAACTAGTTAAACCTAACTAACTTAAGGACATCACACACATCCATGCCCGAGGCAGGATTCGAACCTGCGACCGTAGCGGTCTTGCGGTTCCAGACTGCAGCGCCTTTAACCGCACGGCCACTTCGGCCGGCTGCCATGTTTCTTCAGTCCTGGTGATGAGGTGTTTCATGTAGCCATCCTGAGTTTCGTCTGGTTGAAACACGAACAGTGTATCCATTGTCGTTTCGGCCTCGCGACTGTATAGTAGAAACAATGGTGTGAACGTTTTAGTGTCTTTTTTCATTCATGGTTAAAGCAGGCTCAGTCATGGTAATAGGATGTCTCTATAGGCCCCCTGGCTCAGCAGCTGTTGTGGCTGAGCACCTGATGGATAATTTGGAAAATATTTCGAGTAGATTTACCCACCATGTTATAGTTCTGGGTGGAGATTTTAATTTGACGGATACAGACTCAAACGTTCATAACGGGTGGCAGGGACAAAGAATCCAGTGAAATTTTTTTTAAGTGCTTTATCTGAAAACTACCTTGAGCAGTTAAACAGAGAACCGACTCGTGGCGATAACATTAGACCTTCAGGTGACAAATAGACCCGAACTATTAGAAACAATTAACGCAAAACAGGGAATCAGCGATCATAAAGCGGTTACTGCATCGATGATTTTAGCCGTAAATAGAAATATTAAAAAAGGTAGGAAGATTTTTCTATTTAGCAAAAGTGACAAAAAGTAGATTACAGAGTACCTGACGGCTCAACACAAAAGTTTTGTCTCAAGTACAGATAGTGTTGAGGATCAGTGGACAAAGTTCAAAACCATCGTACAATATGCGTTAGATGAGTATGTGCCAAGCAAGATCGTAAGAGATGGAAAAGAGCCACCGTGGTACAACAACCGAGTTAGAAAACTGCTGCGGAAGCAAAGGGAACTTCACAGCAAACATAAACATAGCCAAAGCCTTGCAGACAAACAAAAATTACGCGAAGCGAAATGTAGTGTGAGGAGGGCTATGCGAGAGGCGTTCAATGAATTCTAAAGTAAAGTTCTATGTACTGACTTGGCAGAAAATCCTAGGAAATTTTGATCTTATGTCAAAGCGGTAGGTGGATCGAAACAAAATGTCCAGACACTCTGTGACAAAAATGGTACTGAAACAGAGGATGACAGACTAAAGGCCGAAATACTAAATGTCTTTTCCCAAAGCTGTTTCACTGAGGAGGACTGCACTGTAGTTCCTTCTCTAGATTGTCGCACAGATAACAAAATGGTAGATATCGAAATAGACGACAGAGGGATAGAGAAACAATTAAAATCGCTCAAAAGAGGGAAGGCCGCTGGACCTGATGGGATACCAGTTCGATTTTACACAGAGTACGCGAAGGAACTTGCCCCCCTTCTTGCAGCGGTGTACCGTAGGTCTCTAGAAGAGCGTAGCGTTCCAAAGGATTGGAAAAGGGCACAGGTCATCCCCGTTTTCAAGAAGGGACGTCGAACAGATGTGCAGAACTATAGACATATTTCTAACGTCGATCAGTTGTAGAGTTTTGGAACACGTATTATGTTCGAGTATAATGACTTTTCTGGAGACTAGAAATCTACTCTGTAGGAATCAGCATGGGTTTCGAAAAAGACGGTCGTGTGAAACCCAGCTCGCGCTATTCGTCCACGAGACTCAGAGGCCCATAGACACGGATTCCCAGGTAGATGCCGTGTTTCTTAACTTCCGCAAGGCGTTCGATACAGTCCCCCACAGTCGTTTAATGAACAAAGTAAGAGCATATGGACTATCAGACCAATTGTGTGATTGTATTGAAGAGTTCCTAGATAACAGAACGCAGCATGTCATTCTCAATGGAGAGAAGTCCTCCGAAGTAAGAGTGATTTCAGGTGTGCCGCAGGGGAGTGTCATAGGACCGTTGCTATTCACAATATACGTAAATGACCTTGTGGATGACATCGGACGTTCACTGAGGCTTTTTGCAGATGATGCTGTGGTGTATCGAGAGGTTGTAACAATGGAAAATTGTACTGAAATGCAGGATGATCTGCAGCGAATTGACGCATGGTGCAGGGAATGGCAATTGAATCTCAATGTAGACAAGTGTAATGTGCTGCGAATCTATAGAAAGATAGTGCCCTTATCATTTAGTTACAAAATAGCAAGTCAGCAACTGGAAGCAGTTAATTCCATAAATTATCTGGGAGTAGGCATTAGGAGTGATTTAAAATGGAATGACCATAAAAAATAAATCGTCGGTAAAGCAGATGCCAGACTGAGATTCATTGGAAGAATCCTTATGAAATACAATCCAAAAACAAAGGAAGTAGGTTACAGTACACTTGTTCGCCCACTGCTTGAATACTGCTCAACAGTGTGGGATCCGTATCAGATAGGGTTCATAGAAGAGAGAGAGAAGATCCAACAAAGAGCAGCGCGCTTCGTTACAGGATCATTTAGTAATCGCGAAAGCGTTTAGGTGATGATAGATAAACTCCAGTGGAACACTCTGCAGGAGAGACACTCAGTAGCTCGGTACGGGCTTTTGTTAAAGTTTTCGAGAACGTACCTTCACCGAAGAGTCAAGCAGTATATTGCTCCCTCCTACGTATATCTTGCGAAGAGATCATGAGGATAAAATTAGAAAGATTAGAGCCCATACAGAAGCATACCGACAATCCTTCTTTCCACGAACAATACGAGACTGGAATAGAAGGGAGAACCGATAGAGGTACTCAGGGTACCCTCCGCCACACATCCTCAGGTGGCTTGCGGAGTATGGATGTAGATGTAGATTGTGTTGTATGCAAATGTCACGATTGGCAGTACTGTAAACCAGTCTCTCTGTCCGACATCGCCGGAGTGGCCGTGCGCTTCTAGACGCTACAGTCTGGAGCCGAGCGACCGCTACGGTCGCAGGTTCGAATCCTGCCTCGGGCATGGATGTGTGTGATGTCCTTAGGTTAGTTAGGTTTAATTAGTTCTAGGTTCTAGGGGACTGATGACCTCAGAAGTTAAGTCCCATAGTGCTCAGAGCCATTTGAACCATTTGTCCGACATCAACATACATCGAGAGCACATCCCGCAATGTCTTATTAAAGCATTATGCGCTGCCATTCGTCTGTAGGTGGTAGGTAGTTGTCATCGCGTCGGCGATGGGATACTAGTCTCAACTGGAAAACTTCTCCACGATCAGAGATCGTCACATGGGGTGCACATTGTTCGTAATGAAGTCTTCTACAAGAAATTTTGCAATTTCTGGTGATTCAGATAGTCGGCACAGCTTTGGTGAAAGCACAGCGGGTAAGGTTGTCAGTGCATACTATTATCCATCGATTCCCACTTTTCGACTACGAGAATTTCCACAATTCAGTGGAATAGTGGTGCTGCAGGCAGGGTTGGTATCAGGCAGACGCACAGATGTTATTTCCGCACGTGCTTTCATCAATGGCACTCCTTACAGTGGCTGAAATAGTGTCTAACAGATCGATAGGGACTTGACCAGCAATACCTACGTCTGATTCTGTGTAGAGTCTACACGAATCTCAGGTAATCACCTGTTTGAGCGTGGTGTAAATATTTCTTGACTGCTGATCATAAATGAGATGGGAATACAGGCAACCATTTGCACTCCACTGGGTGATAGTTCCTCTAATATAACGTTCCGTTTATTAACTGTAATTCTATTTGGAAAGGCTGAGAGCATACTTGTGTTTGCATCCGTTTTTGTATACCACTGTGATGCCGTACTCCCGAAGCCTCAGTGCCCATCGGACCAGTCAACGTGACGGATCCTTTAGGTTATTTAGCCAGTATAGAGAATGGTGATCTGTCACAGCAGTGAATGATATATCAAATAAATATGGCCGGTACTTATTGATGGCCCAAACAAACTGCAAGACACTTTTTCTCAGTTTAAAGTAGTTCGGCTCGGATTTGAAGAGTATTTGGAAACGTGATCCATCACCTTTTCAACATCTTTATGAATTTTCACTAGGACTGTAGCTATGCTATAACTGCTAGCGTCAGTCTTAAGTTTTGTCTCAGCATGCTCTTCATACAGCGTTAGGACTGCAGAAGTTATCGGCGCCTCCTTAATGACAAGTAAAGATCCTTCTTGAACCTAGTTCCAGGAAAATTCAGCATCACTCAGCGAGAGTTCTTGCAAGGGACGCGCTTGGTACAAAGTCCTTTGCCAATCTCCGGTATACAAGCACATCCAGCGCACAATTCACGCATCGCAAAAGTGCCAAGGAGTCGAATAATCTGACCACCGTTATTTTCTCTGTACTGGGACAGACTCCATCGCCGTGCAATGATGACGAAATTTTTCGGATTCAGGCAGAGGCCTGCAGTCTGAACACACTTCAGCACCGTTGTCACGTGGCTTACCTGTTCTTCAAATTTCTTTAAAAAATCGGGAGTGTCATCCAGATAGCAATGACACGTCGTTCAATTAAGGTGTCGAAGCAGGTTGTCCATCATTCGTTCGAAGGTGGCTGCAAATGGCACAGCTTTAAACTCACATTGGCCATCAAGTTTATGAAAGCAATTTTCCCCAGTCAGCCTCAACAAACTTGATTTGCCAGTAGCTGTCTCCATGTTGGTAGTTGAGATATACTTTGCTCCTTCCAAGCTGTATGGAGTGTCATCAATGTGCGGTAATGGATCGACATCTTTCTTCGTGGTTTTGTTCAGTCGTCACTCGTCAATGCAAAAATGGAGTGTACCATGTTTTTCTTCACATGGACAACAGGAGAGGACCAAGGATTCTCTGAATGTTCAATGATGCCATCCTGTAGCATCTTCTCCGCTTCCTCCAGCACCATCCGCCGTTCAGCAGGCGACACTCTATAAAGTTCAGGCTAATTGTTAGATGATTCTCAGTGTTGTTACCGTGTTTTACAATGGGCCGCTTGGTGTATCGTTTCTCCACTTCGGATTGGAAAATTGACGTAGAATGACTATCACACCCTGACGTTCTTCCTTGGCCAGTTCACATCATACTGGTAATTCGAAAGTAGTTTTTTTTCGTATGTTGCTAGTGGTAGTGGAGCACGATTCGTCGTTAATGACACTAAACTGCCCTCCTAAACTGGCTCAGCTGTCCCTATGCACGTATCTTTAAATATGAGTTGTGGCTGCACATGACAGTCAATTATTCAAAGTGCTCCTTGAACACGTGTAGTGCTTATGATTGTCGATGACATGTAGATTCCTTTTGAAAAATTGAATAGCTTTTTAGCAATCGATAAAAGCTTCACAGTTTAACTGAACATCTCAGATAACGAATGGAATTTTTCTTGTTGATGATGGTGCAGTAACAACGTCTTCAACGGCAAACAACTGCCTGAAGCAATTTTTTTTTATATGCGCTTGCTGGCTTAGCTTCATTAGTTTGAAATTCTGATCTTCCATAGTGTATGTCTGCTTGTGATGCCTGCAAGAAGTTCTACCAGAAACTTCCATTGACAGTTATTCTTGCAATACAAGTTCCTGTCAGCTGGACGTATTTCCCATTTGCGCCTTTCAGCACAATCACCGCCGTATCTCGGAACATAGTCTTCTTTAGATGACGACGACAAGCATCTAACATTACAAAAAAGTAAGCCATTGAGTGGACTAGCACCCGGACAGGTCTGGAAAAAAAATGTTTCAAAATTCGAAAAGACAAGTTCTTTGTAAGTGCAATGTGGAGAGGAAATCCTCTCTGGCTTCCGGCGGCTATCTGATTTGGTGAAGGCTGCCAGTCTCGCTAGCGGGATGAAAGCAGAGCTCACCATCTGCAGCATCGTCGACAGGATTGACTGCGGACCTTTGGTACAGAGCCGAGTGGAGGGTCTGAAGCAGAGGCTGAGACGGTTCTGCGACCGTGTGGGCTGCAGATTCCTCGACTTGCGCCATAGGGTGGTGGGGTTTGGGGTTTCGGATTCCGCTGGGTAGGTCAAGAGTCCACTACACGCAGCAAGCGGCTACACGGGTAGCAGGGGTTGTGTGGCGTGGACTGGGCGGTTTTTTGGGTTAGATGGCCTCGGGCAAGTACAGAAAGAGCAGCAGCCTCAAAGGGTGCGGGGCAAAGTCAGGACATGAGGGGACCAAGCAACAATCGGTATTGTAATTGTAAACTGTCGAAGCTGCATTGGTAAAGTACCGGAACTTCAAGCGCTGATAGAAAGCACCTAAGCTGAAATCGTTATCGATACAGAACGCTGGCTGAAGCCAGAGATAAATTCTGCCGAAATTTTTACAAAGGCACAGACGGTGTTTAGAAAGGATAGATTGAATGCAACCGGTGGTGGCGTGTTTGTCGCTGTTAGTAGTAGTTTATCCTGTAGTGAAGTAGAAGTGGATAGTTCCTGTGAATTATTATGGGTGGAGGTTACACTCAACAACCGAGCTAGGCTAATAATTGGCTCCTTTTACCGACCTCCCGACTGAGAGAAAATCTGGAATACATTTCACATAAATTTTCTCAGCATGTTGTAGTCTTAGGTGGAGATTTCAATTTACCAGATATAGACTGGGACACTCAAATGTTTAGGACGGGTGGTAGGGACAGAGCATCGAGTGACAGAATATCCAAAATAAAAGACAAGAGATACACGATTGTTCCTCTACTAGCATTTAAGACGTTCGGCATGACTGTCTCAATGCTGTACCGCGAGCGTCTGGTAAAGCTCCCTTACAAGAGCGATGACCGTGCTCCAGTAGCTCTGCAGAAGTTCCTGACACTCAATGCTAGAATAATCAGCTGCCATTTCCCTACAGCATGACTGTCCAAATCACCAGATATTACTCTGCGTGACTTCTGGCTGTGGTGTTATCTGAAAGATTCTGTGTCCAGTGCTTCGATTGCAAACGTGGCTTAACTGAAGGCACGCATTGTGCAAAACATTCTGAACATGGTGACTGAGACGCTCCGATCTCTTGTTGAACATGCTTTTTCTCGATTTCTCCTTGCGGCCGGAAATGGTGGACAGCATACTGAAATGTTTTGCGCCAGTCTCACGACAGTTAAAAACCGATTTCATTGTTGATTATTATACGGATTTTGGCCTCAGCACAATACGAACTGAAACAATATCGACAAAGAACAGGGCCATCCAGTATTGAGCAGAAGACATGTCAGTACTAAATTTCGAGCAGCTGTGCTGGTTAATCGGAAGGGCTGGATAATTATATGTACCGTCAATATTCTCGACTATCAACATAGAGAACTTGACTTTGTCAACAGCGGCTCCATGTTCATGATATATCATGAAAGAATGAACAACATGTATGATCCACTTCCAGGGGAATACAGTAGTTCCGTCTGAACACCGTATCTCTTTAGAATGTGACATATTCCCGCTATTAAAACAAATATGTGGTGCCATCCATGCTCTATGTCTATCTAGTGGTTACATTAAAACTCATGTAGCAAATTCAGATTATCCTCTCTGTACAGCGCTTTTTCTAAGTGTATGTGTGGTGCCACTCATCTATTTCGCTTACTTCCTCTGTATAGATACAGAATATCCTGTATCCACTTTTTAATATTTTTCCATGTTTTCCATATTTTCCCACATTTTTCACATTTTTTAGTGTTTTACATATCTTTTCATATTTGTGTATTTTTATACATATTATATGCATAAATTTACCAACGGCGTTGCCGCAGTGGTAACACCGGTTCCCGTCCGACAACCGAAGTGAAGTGCTATCGGGCTTGGCTAGCACTTGGATGGGTCACCGTCCGGACCTGCCGAGTACTGTTGGCAAGCGGGTTGCACTCCGCCCTTATAAGGCCAAGTGAGGAGCTAGTTGACTGACAAGTAGTGGCGCCGGCTACGAAAACTGACGACGGCCGCGAGAGCGGTGCGCTCACCACATGCCCATCCATATCCACATCCGGTGACGCCTTAGGTTTGAGGATAACATGGCGGCCGGTCGGTACCGTTTGGCTTTCAAGGCTTGCTCGGATGGTATTTTTTATATGTGTAAATGCACAAGAGTATTTATGTTCTCACTACATACAATACCTAGTTTCTGTCACATCCAACAGTTATTTAGAGCCCTCCACCAACTATAATCAAATATTTATAAATTTTCGCTTTTGCGAAAGGACTGACATTAGTTTCACTCGCACTACCTGTTGCCACAAGGCTAATTGGGAATTCAATTCCATAGGGTATAATCACAACAAGTTAATCTTTGAAATAAATGAATAAAGCAGCAGATTCTTCATTCGCTATTTTTGTTTCATGTAACTGCGTTCCAGATCAAGTCTATTTCGATTATTTAACATTATTTCTTAAAGTAGCATGAAACATCAGGAACCGTGAATTAATTCATTTGTTCAAATTCTCTTGATTTAAATGAATGTAATGACACATACACTATTTTTATTTGAATAGTCAATCATTTTTATTGCAGTGAAGTATACAGATACCTTTTTCCTAATTCGACTGTACTCCTTGAAAAACTATAAATGAATGGCGTTATACACGGCCGTAATTAATTTTGTAATAGTCTTTGGTGACCAGCTAATCATGTCAGTATTGGAAAAGATTCATATTACGCCCTTACGATTTCTCTGTATGCTACATAATCTCTGGCTAGCACCAGAGGTAAAGCGAATTTCGTAATATTTGTAAGATATATGTTACATCGCCCCTAATGGCGGAAGACTTTATTTATGCAACAAACAAGGCTGACGCCAGTCTGACATAACTCTGGTTCTCTGAAATGATCAGAATGATCAGGTTAAGCTTTGCTCTGGTCTATGACGAACTTTTATGATCTTCAGTTCTGTGATAGGGGGATAGGCTTCCACATTGTTCTTTCCTGTTTACGTTTTATTTTGATTAAACTGAATTTGACAGTTTACATCACTTTTGTTATTTTTTGAAGAGGTTTTTGTTTTAGATACTGCTTTTTGCGTTGTCCATCCTTGTCGACGTATTTTATGCGCCGTAAGGTAGGACTTCTTTTTCGTTCCTGATAAATTTTAACTTAGCCTCATCATCAGTTTCACGTTCGCTGGAAAAATCGGGAGAAACCACGAACGATGCTTTCGACCTAACGTTGCAGCTCCTTTTGTTACACTGAGTATTTCTCATTACTTTTGAAAACAACAAACAATGATTATTTTACAATAAGCTGGAATATATTACTATTTGGTAAGCACTTTTGTGTCGAACAGTTTTCGTCTACACTGAATACTTTCAGTACTTTTGGAAACAGCAAACAATAATTATTTTACAATTACCAAACAATATATTATTCTTTGTTAATCACGTTTTTTCTCTAATCGTTTCCAATAAGCATTTTTCTGTCTCGAAGTACATGTTAGGCTGTTTCACTTGCATATTCCCAAAGAATGATTTAAAAGTTTTTTGAATAGATATATACACATGTCCGATGTGAAGTTTCATTCACACAGAATTTTCATGCACAGTACCTTACTGGCAATTACATGATTATTCTCCGATTTTTGTAAAATTTACAACAATAAACTCCAGCTTCCTGAGCAGAAAAAACATGAGCCAGAGGTGTACTCTCTATTTTAAAACATTTAATTCGTGTTAATTTATAATTCTGTGGATTAGCGAAGGACAGTCATAAGACAGTTTTTTATAACCGAAGTTATCCTTTTGTTACACAGTGACTGTCTGTTCACTACTTACATTTCAGGAGTTTTGCACTGTTGTACACATATATACAGGACATCCATTTATCTCGTCACTTCCAGTTCTATCATTGTTTGCATAGGTTACACAGTTTTTCAAGTGGCCGAAGCACGCAGTTTATTTCTCAACAATGTCGCCATGCAGACTTTTTGTCGCCCTGCGACAGTTACTCAGGGCTAGTGACACCGTACTTCAAATTCGCATACGTCATGCAGAATGTCTCTTCTCAGCACACACGATATGTACTCAGGGACTGCAGTACTTCCCTCATTGTACATCAGTAGCGAGCTCTTCGGTACTGAAGTCGCTGCTTACAAAGATGTTCAGTTCGCAGTCTTTTCTCGTTCAGATGGACTCTACAAGTTTTCCACTACGTCCATAGCGTAGCACCAGTGCATCTGTGTGTGTGGTTAAATTATCTAATGATTTTTCTCATATTATCAATTTGCATATACAGATCAATCAGACCATATCGCATTCTCACGTTATACCTCCTTCAGACAGCCGTGCCGGGTTAGGGATTTTCTCTACCCGAGAACTGGGTGTTTGTGTTTTCTTCATCATCATCATCATCATCATCATCATCGTCATCGTCATCATCATCATCATCATCATCATCATCATCATCATCATCCGTGACAGTGGCTAGATTGGACTGTGTAAAACATTGGGCTGTGAAAAAATTGGGATTTACCGCTTATTAATGTACCAGCATTTCACATTTGCAATGGCTTATCTCGCGCTCAAATTAACCTGTGATATTGTAATGTTAACCACTGAAGTATGTCGCCTAGACAAACGTATTCCGAACTGTTCATTACTCTACATTAATTATTTTTGGCGTTGCGATTTTTTCCGGTGGTGTATATACTTTTCTCTATATGCATCTGTGTGCTAGTGAAGAGTGCAAATTCCCGTGAAAGCGATTCTCATTTCTTCAATCATGATACATAAAAAAATACCCTCATCATAGGTGTCTAGAGGTTAGTTTTCACTGGCTTCTAGCTTTTTGTAACTTTTGCAGATATATACGTTTAACTTTCCTTACTCGAAGCACTTCTTTAAGTCCTGGTGTGGGCCAATGACCTTAATTTTATGTGTTGCAGGGTACACCAGTAGGTATGCTCGAACTTGGGTTATGTTAGCTAATTAGAATGGATCTAAGTACAACATCTGCCACATTTTATTGTTTTTGTTTAACTTTTTATTCTCCTTATTTAACAGGTTAGGATTTAGGTCAGGTAATATGTTTTATGGTTCCTCTCATGGGGACAGGCCTATTACTTGTGGAATGGGGGCGGGATACAGCTATCGATATGACATTCAGGTGATATTTAATACCTCGAATCAAATCGAGTTTTCCGTGAAATACCTTTTAATATTTCAGCAACACACATTTCAAATCTTTGCATTGTGTATCAGTTAAGTATGTGGACTCCGTTGATTTTCCGGTTATCTGCTCCTTAATATCGGTCACAGAAACTGATACAGGTAGCTACCTTTTTGAATCATCCATTCCACAACTTATTATCTCGATCTATACCCCCTGGCAATATTTACCATGTATTTCGTTTGTCTTGTGCAGTTCTACCTCTACCCCTACATCGACAATACTCAAGCAGCAATCCTTGCATCTCTTTCACGTAGAAACTCCATCCCGAATGCACAGTCCGCAACCAGAAAATCCACTACTAAGAACGTGCACAATATCTCTACATTTCTTAGTCTAAGCTGTACCCAGACCAGCCACTCGACATTTTGAGATATATTGTCTTTCGATCCAAGAATCTTGCAATCAGTAACAAGAAAGGTGGGCACACGCACTCTTTCACAAATTCTGTTCCCTTAGTAGGGGATTCACGGCGGCAACCGTGTCCAGCACTATTTTATTTAATACATTCCCTACATATATATATAGGGCCTAGTGACTTGATTGCGGCACGGTATTGTGCCGACTGTCACATTTCCCACCACTCGAATAAAGTTGATCCCTGATAGCATGCTCATCGTTGTGTGTAACCAGCTGAATTGATTGGTTTCTCGCCCCATCCCATCCGTCGACCGTCGTTTGTATCCTTAACTGGTCGAGATTACTTTACCGGTCAAGACGTGGATGGACAACTTCTACTGTCTTCCACTTCTCGTATTAGAGTTGAATTTTGTCAGTTCGGGTTACCTTGGCCATCTTGGGGCAGTTGCTGTCACTGCTTGTGGTTATTGTTATTCGTATAACCTGGGTTCTACCGGTTATCATGCCGTCTTTGCTCCCTATTATTATTACAGGCGTTGCTTTAGTTTTGCGCACAATTCGCTTTTCCATTGTTCCGGTCCTGCAGAACATTATTTCGACCGTTGTTGTGACCTATGCGATTATCGTGACTTGAAATATTTTTTCCCATTTTTGTTCCCTCTGAATCTCCCACTGTTGAACGCAGCTTCCGCGTCGTCTTGTACAAGATCTATCGGTTCCAGTACTGATAAGAATTCTTCTAAGTTTGTTTCGGGATCTGTTATTAATTTTTCCCCTGTGTGTTAGAGGTCCACCACACTGCCCTAATGTCAGTAAGCTCTCATAAAATATCCAAGATTAATCGTCATGATCGCCGGCCGGTGTGGCCGTGCGGTTAAAGGCGCTTCAGTCTGGAACCGCGTGACCGCTACGGTCGCAGGTTCGAATCCTGCCTCGGGCATGGATGTGTGTGAAGTCCTTAGGTTACTTAGGTTTAAGTAGTTCTAAGTTCTATGGGACTGATGACCACAGAAGTTAAGTCCCATAGTGCTCAGAGCCATTTGAGCCAATCGTCATGATCGATCTAATCTGGAATTATTTATCACCTGCATAGCACGTTTCGGATATGCTTCGGATTTTCAAGTGCGTTTTTCGTCAACTGTTACGCTAAAATACATCAGGTTATGCGATTTGCTCATCAGACAAAATCTCGTAAGGCTGGATTTCTAGCTAGGTGGTGTGAGGTATAATTATCACGCAGCCTATCTTAAACGTATGTTCCCTTAAAGAAATGTCCAGCCGACTGCAAACTACGACAGAAAATCATCACATGCTAGGATTACGGGCGCCTATCAGATGAAAAGTGAAGCGTTTACCACCTTACAAGAGAACGAGAAAAATATCTCCTCTCAGCAGCATCAGGCATAAGCATCAGGGCTACTGAGTTTGACTCTCATATTAGCCGAATTGTGCTTCGTTTTCAATGACGCTGTCATAGACGGGATGTAATTGGATCTCTTATTGCTCTAACGATACAAAAACGACACATGAGGAAACGGGAGAAAAGGATTCATGATAAATTGTAACGTCTAACTCTTTAAACCTGATGATTTGATTGAAGTGGTAAGAAAGCATGTCTACAAGTAGGAGTGTATTTGTTGTTATATAATGCATTGCTGAAATTGTTTAATGCAGCATATCGTACTGTGTTAATAAGACTGTATGGGCAAATCCAGCAGCTCACAGATGCGCTCAATAGCATACATTAGTTGTGTAATAAAAATAATTCAGCTCGCCGGCATGTTGTACCTGTTCGTTGCTTGTGGCAGCACGGACGCCAGTCTAATCCATGTGCATGGTTGGTGTTGCCGGGTTGGTATCTTTAAGAAGCGGGGTGAGTGTTGTCCCGAAAAGGCTTCGCATTGGTCTATGTGATGCTTGACCGTTAACGAGCGATCGGTGATTCTTATTTATCTATCTCGCGTAGGTCATTTTTGCGACAGTTACGGCCAACTAATGCGTGTGTGTTGTCCACACGTTGGGGCTATGACGGTTCTTCCCCCCCCCCCCCTCCCCATCCCCATCCCCGAATAGACGTTTCAGACACATCAGGTACCGAGAAGCTAGACTTCTATCTCACGAGGGGAGGTCACGAAATTCGGATCACGAATTTACTTCAAACTTGGTGAACTTTTAGTTGTCATTAATACAACGTAATGTGCAAGTAGTAAGCCGTACTACTTAGGCAGTTTCGAGAAAATCGCAACACAAGTTTTTCATGTCGAACACGTACCGGTGCTTTGCGACTGAGTACGAGGTGGCGGCGGTCAATTGGTGACTCCTGCTTGGAATTCAGGAGTTCTCGGGTTCATAAACCGGACGAGCCCTTGCGTTTTGTGGAAACCACTCGTGCACACAAAGTGGTTAGAGTTCGAGCTCCATAATCGGTAGATCGCTAGATCGAGTACTATTCAGTTTTTTGTTTTTTAAATATATATTTTTTCAGTACTGGTCATATCATTTCGTATGTATGCCATTTGAAACGTAATATAACAAAATTATGATTTTCGAAAAATTTGCACTCATACTATTCGTTCTTGGTACATTAGCAAGGTCTCAGCGCTACGTAAGTTTACTGCCGAATGGGAGTCTCGGTGTCTGCAAGTCGAAGCGTAAGGGTGCAAAGCAATTCTGGGTACCCTACTGCATGTATAACGGATTTCGTAAATCGCGACAGGCATACATACACACATCAAAAAAAGTTTAGCATCACCTAGGTTCGGAGAGTTCCGCACTCGGGTTCCCGGGTTCGATTCCCGGCGGGGTCAGGGATTTTCTCTGCCTCATGATGACTGGGTGTTGTGTGATGTCCTTAGGTTAGTTAGGTTTAAGTAGTTCTAAGTTCTACGTGACTGAGGACCATAGATGTTAAGTCCCATAGTGCTCAGAGCCATTTGAACCTTTTTGTTTTTTTGTCCCACTCCTCAATGGAGATTCGGCGTAGATCGCTCAAAGAGATTGGGGGTCACGTCGTCCATAAACAGCTCTTTCCAATCTATCCCAGGCATGTTCTATAGGGCTCATGTCTCGAGCACATGCTGGCCACTCTAGTCGAGCGATGCGCTGCCGATATGATTGCACTATCGGTCGGAGGATGGCCTTCACGTATCGGACAGCTGTTACGGCGCCTTCCATGACCAACAGCGGCGTATGTCGGCCCCACATAATGCCATCCCAAAACAGAAGGAAACCTCCACTTCGCTGCACTCGCTGGACAGTGTGTCTAAAGTGTTAAGCGTGACCGGGTTGCCTTCAAACACGTCTCTGACTACTGTCTGGTTGAAGGCATATGTGACACTCATTGGTGAAGAGAACATTGTGCCAGTCCTGAGCAGTCCATTCAGCATGTTGTTGGGCCCATCTGTACCGCGCTGCATGGTGTCGTGGTTGCAAAGATGGATCTCGCCATGGACGTCTGGAGTGAAGTTGCAACCTATTGCGCACAGTTTGAGTTGTAATACGACGTCCTGTGGCTGCACAAAAAACATTATTCAACATGGTCGGGTTGCTGTCGGGGTTCCACCGAGCCATAATCCGCAGGTAGCTGTCATCCACTGCAGTAGTAGACCTTGGGCGGCCTGATCGAGGCATGTGATCGATAGTTCCCGTCTCTCTGTATCTCCGAACAACATCTCTTTCGTTCACTCTAAGACACCTGGACAGTTCCCTTGTTGAGAGCCCTTCCTGGCACAGAAACAATGTGGACGCGATCGAACGCGGTATTGGCCGTCTAGGCATGGTTGAACTACAGACAACATGAGCCGTGTACCTCCTTCCTGTTGGAATGACGAACTGATCGGCTATCGGACTCCCTCCGTGTAATAGGCGCTGCTCATGCGTGTTTGTTTAAATCTTTGGGCGGGTTTAGTGACGTCTCTGAACGGTCAAAGGGACTGTGTCTGTGATACAACATCACCAGTCAACATATATCTTCAGGAGTTCTGGGAACCGGAGCTATGCAAAACTTTTTCTGATGTGTGTATTCAGAAAACATTTATGCATTTTGTCGTTTTCTTGTCGATAATTATAAATATAATATTTCTTATAAAAATTAAAATTAGTAAACAGCCAAATAACATAATTTATTAAAGATTCATGTAAATATACGTGTTACTTCTCTGCATTACTTTTTAAATGTCATATATATTAAATAAAATGACCAGTGTTGAAAAAATATACATTAAAAGCGACGCGATCCAACGATCCACCTATTACGGAGCTTGAACGTGAGCACCGTCACCTCGTGCTCAAAGTCAGAACACACGGTACATGTTCTACGCGTAGAACTTCTCTTGCGATTTTCTCGAGATTTCCTGTGTACTACTTGCCGTACTACTTGCAGATTATGTTGTCCTAAAGGCTAAGCGCAAATCGAGGCGCGTGTAACGTTATATGTCAGCTTCGTGGTGATGTGCTCATCATTTCGCTAATGATCTTATTTATTGTGGTATACACATTTTAGTAAGACACTACGCAAAATTCGAAAAGTTTGCAATGAAAAATAGGGGTTGCTATGAGTTTGCGTTTGGTGCGTGTTACACCATATGTTGCTGCGTATGAATTTAGCTAACATTGAATTTTCCTTTAGACTTGGGAGGAGGTCTCTATCTGTCTCCGATCTCGAGAAAATCGATCATATGTAGCGCGTTCACTCCCGATCTCACGCCCGAGAGATTGAAATATTCACAACGTCCCTCATCTCTCCAAAACCGCTCGAGATACCGAAACGAGTTTTTGGCAAATGATAGCACACAAGGAGGAGAGTATTTTGTCAAATTGTAAACACATGGAACTTTCCTATCTATGACGATATATCAGAAGTTGTACTTCCTATTTAATTTTTTGTCTCCAATGACCGTAATTTTTTAAGAGTTATCGACAGCTAGTAAAACAATAGTTTCCTAGTATGAAAATAAACATGAAATTTCTTCTCTTATGGTGCCGCAAACCGATACAATTACGTTTTTCGTAAGCTCTCTGGTCTCCAATTACTTGTTTAATAGGACATTCTGTTTCAAAATTCTGTCACAATAGCTGCTGAAAAACTGAGTTTCTGCAAATTGTATTGTATTTTGGCAAAAGAGGTACAATTAAACCTGTCAACAAGAGAAATGTGTCCGATACTCATAAATGGTGATGCTTCTTCCAATGAGGAAAGGCTAACAAAATGGTTCAAATGGCTCTGAGCACTATGAGACTTAACATCTGTCATCAGTCCCCTAGAACTTAGAACTACTTAAACCTAACTAACCTAAGGACATCACACACATCCACGCCCGAAGCAGGATTCGAACCTACGACAGTAGCGCTCGCGTGGCTCCAGAGTGAAGCGCCTAGAACCGCTCGGCCACAGCGGACGGCAAAGGTTAACAATTGACACAAAAATAAATTGCCAATTCTGTTGGAATTTTGGTCGAGTCCCCATAACCCATCGTATTTTTAACACTGAATGACTGGAATGGAAACTTACCAAAGGATTTTATTCTTTTTCTTCATCTGAGCAGTATTAAAATAATGACAAGCGTACCCTTCAGATGGAATGACACGCACATGCCAGATGCTGATTACTCGCCTACAGTTTGCCACACTGACACTGTGTGATACGCGAATAAAATAGTTTTTATTAAGAAAAGTAAAAAATTAGTATGTCGCACAACACAATGGGTAGTCTATCGTCAGCAGTTTAGAATAAAGAGCGCGACAGGAATGGGAACCATGGATGAAGGGTATCAGACGGATGCCATATTCCTTGACTTCCGGAAAGCGTTTGACTCGGTGCCCCACTGCAGACTCCTAACTAAGGTACGAGCATATGGGATTGGTTCCCAAATATGTGAGTGGCTCGAAGACTTAAGTAATAGAACCCAGTACGTTGTCCTCGATGGTGAGTTCATCGGAGGTGAGGGTATCATCTGGAGTGCCCCAGGGAAGTGTGGTAGGTCCGCTGTTGTTTTCTATCTACATAAATGGTCTTTTGGATAGGGTGGATAGGAATGTGCGACTGTTTGTTGATGATGCTGTGGGATACGGGAAGGTGTCGTCGTTGAGTGACTGTAGGAGGATACAAGATGACTTGGACTGGATTTGTGATTGGTGTAAAGAATGGCAGCTAAGTATAGATAAATGTAAATTAATGCAGATGAATAGGAAAAAAGAATCCCGTAATGTTTGAATACTCCATTAGTAGTGTAGCGCTTGATACAGTCACGTCGATTAAATGTTTGGGCGTAACATTGCAGAGCGATATGAAGTGGGACAAGCATGTAATGGCAGTTGTGGGGAAGGCGGATGATAGTCGTCTTCGGTTCATTGGTAGAATTTTGGGAAGATGTGGTTCATCTGTAAAGGAGACCGCTTATAAAACACTAATACGACCTATTCTTGCGTACTGCTCGAGCGTTTGGGATCCCTATCAGGTCGGATTCAGGGAGGACATAGAAGCAATTCAGAGGCGGGTTGCTAGATTTGTTACTGGTAGGTTTGATCATCACGCGAGTGTTACAGAAATGCTTCAGGAACTCGGGTGGAAGTCTCTGGAGGAAAGGAGACGTTCTTTTCCTCAATCGCTACTGAGGAAATTTAGAGTTCCAACATTTGAGGTTGACTGCAATACAATTTTACTGCCGCCAACTTACATTTCGCGGAAAGACCACAAAGATAAGATAAGAGAGATCAGGGCTCGTACAGAGGCATATAGGCAGTCATTTTTCCCTCGTTCTGTTTGGGAGTGGAACAGGGAGAGAAGATGCTAGTTGTGGTACGAGGTACCCTCCGCCACGCACCGTGTGGTGGTTTGCGGCGTATGTATGTAGATGTAGAAGCTAGCCAAGTGTGCTTTTTGAGATGAAGAGGTCACGTCGTTCGAAAAACATTGTCATGAAAGCAGATCTACCTTTGTCAGCAATAAGTTTCAACAAATGAAACATATCAGGTCACCATACTTTTTCAGGATACTCATACTTTCGGAATAATACCGTTCACTACTTCATTTGTGTAGCATGTTGTACAATTAGTTTATTAATGCTGACAGTATGTGTGCAGCCAGTGAAGTGTTTTTTCTCGTCACGACGAGCCGATTAAAACATTGTTATTCGTGAGGGCTTCTCGGCTGTTTCTAGCTTGCAGTGGAAATGTGATGTCCACGTGTATGTAGTATAATGTCTCTTATTACATCGATATCCAAGCTTTGATAGTGAAACTTACGTACTTCATATCATGGACGCTTTTTGCCAGGAACACAAAGAGGTCATACCCGTGGGAATTACGCCTCTCCGACTTTTTGTAACAGGTCGTAGAGATACGTCAGCATAACAGGCAGTAAATAGATAACGCATATGCGCCATGCCGAGGTGAGCTTATGGCAGGAATTTCCTTCCCGCTTCCCGCATCACCCCTCCCGCAGTGCTCGTGTGACGCGCTATTTACTACAGTCTGTGTTAATTGTTCAGTCAAGTATTAGCGTATGTCTTTCTGCAAAAGTACCAGATAGTCAATGTGATGCAAACAGCTGTAAGTATTTGTATACTGGATTGTTTACGCCACTGCTTTTTAGCAGTACGACGCGCAGGAATAATGTAGACTTAAATAATGTATTGTGTAATTTATTAAACATTGCAATATCGTACTTATCCGCTGAGACAAATCAGCGACTTTCAACTAAAATGTCCTCCCTTGTACGAGAATTAGGCAATGTGCGTACGAGTACAGGTTGTGACACAGGGACGACGACGTTTGAAAGTTTGGGTCCGTTAGTGAGTCGTGCACGGACGTCCAAAGCGGTTAAGGTGACGGTCCGCTTAAAGCGGAAATCCAGGTTCGAGTCCAGATCCGGCACAAATTTTCATCGTCGTCATACCTTTATAAAGCTGATGGTTGTTCGTATTCGAAACTGCAAATACATTTCATGTAATTCATTTTACAGCACCGCATACTGAGTACAGCAGAGGAATGGCTCGAGAATATGATTGTTGGTATCAGCTTGGCAACGCACCCTGTGATAAAGCAGCATCTGTGAGGCAATGGTTTAGGGACAGTAAAACTCCTTAAATGGACTGAACTGCCAAGAGTCCCGACCAGTGGAGCAGTTTTGGGATGATTCAGAATGTCATCTTTCCAGAGCAACACTACCTTCCATGGTTTCGGCTCTTGAGGAAGAATGGGCTTCCATTCCTCCACAGTCAGTCAGACACCTCACTAAAAGTGTCCCCAGCGAGTTCAAGCCGTCATAAAAAGGAGGGTGGCTACATCCCAGATTAATGTCTACTGACAGGTGTCAGAATATTATCGATCACGTGGTAGCACACCTATGTTCGCCAAGACCGCTGTTTACCACAGCCATGTTTCTTGAGGGATAGCCCTCTTTGAAAGTATGAAAAATAGGTGACTTTCGTGACTAAGTAAAATAATAATTGATGCTATGTCTGATGATATAATTTTATTCCTTACAATTGTGTCTTTAACAAATCACTTCTGTGTCCACAAAGACGCTTCCTGTAACCGCTGAACCGGGTGGAAGGACAGCTTGCAGCTGGAACTTCGGTCATCGGCGGGAATTTCCGAGGCCCTCGTACTGGATCTGTAAAAAAAATACTTCTGTATAACTCATTTTCAGTATATTTTCTATCAGAAACGTAGGATAACTGAAAAAATATTAATTTCTAACAAGATGGTGACAGTTGAAGCAAATGTCATTTTCCTCGTCCACAAAATCGAGACAGAAGCATACATCGAAAATAGACGTTTGAAGACATCCAAAATTTATACGTACGCTTATAGAGTTTTCAATTTAACATGCTACCATTAAATTCCGTTCAAAATCGTACGTCCCAGTCTCAAGCAATTTTTCCGCTAATTTGGAAAATACAGTTTCCAGGAAAACACGTTTTAAGTTTTGGGTTACATTTTTTGTTGTGAAGTTAAACATACCTCTACTCAGCGATCCCAGGACCATACAGGAATCTTTCCACATCCAAAAGGAGGTCCCCCTCCATCTTCGTCCGCCTTTGTACAGAAGTTTTAACAGGCTGGTCCGATCTCAATTTCGAGTTCGTGCATAATTTCCATAATTCTCGTTAGAGCATCGTTGCAAATACATGCTGCCTCATTGATAGCTATGTCGCCTGTTGCTTTCCCGTTGTGAATCGTTTTCCAAGACACTGTTTCACAAATCGCTTTGTAACTCGATAACGGAGTTTCTCTCGTCCTAAAATGAAGTAGACATCCCAAATAACATTTTAAGCCAAGCAGAAAAAAACAGTTTTCTGAAATTTTTGAATAGGATTGCCCTTTAAATCTTCTTACTCACCGTGCGAATGACGCGACGGTGGTGAGGTAATTTCTGGGTCGCTGATAACCTCAAGCAACATCTGACAAACATGGTGGTTCAGCACTCTTCATTTAGCAGTTTGTCGGCGGGATCTAATACCACACATTTATATCCTAGAAACTCTTGTAAGAACTGTTTCTAAGGTGAATTTTTATTTATCTCAATCGTTATGTGACTGAGCTATGTTCTATGCTAAACAGTCTGACGAGAATGGAGACGTGTTTTATGTGATGCATGGAGGCGGTAGGATCCTAATGAATTAAGCAGTTTGTGAGAAGAAATGGAACATCTGACATAGAACTTTTCTGGTAATATTATAACTGCATGTTTCACCTAAAATACTTCTAATATCATTGTTTAGTGCGTATCGGTCAGCGTCGACTACAATACGAAGAATACTGTTTCGCAACGACTGCTTGTGCATCACCAGTCACCAATCATCTGATCCGTGCATCACCGTCAGTAGGTTCAACCATCTGCATAACCCAGAGGTGTACAATTCTCCTTTAGTCTGGCTACACCTATCTCCGCCGCAACCATTAAAGTAGCTCAGACTGCCGCAACGAAGACGCAAGAGTACATTTGTATTGAAGCACAGTGTTTAAAGCAAGCTTGGCAAGCTTCACGGGACCCGTGCAGCCTGCGGCATCTGCCAGCACGTTGCGCTATCAATCCAACGTGACTCGCCAGGTGTACATATGTTTGCGTAGGAAGTTCCATCGTAGCTCATTTATCACAACGGTGGGAGCAGCAAAATTAACAAATCAAACTTAAAGGAGACTGAGTAGAAATTAAGAATTGAGGAATAAATACCAGTCACGAAACAGAGTCCAAGTCCAGCAGAGGGAACGTTTTCATGTGTTTATGGGGCAGCTTCCAATAAAGCGGTAGCTGGTTCTCAATAAAAATTGTATGAAAAGGAACAAAACACTCATTCAGGACCCTCGAGTATTTTACGAAACGATTGTAAACTTTTACCAGCAGTTTACTCACTCCATGAATATTTCGAAAGAGAACAAAGATTTTGTGGCTGACAAGTGTGTGGAAATGTGTGCTAAGGAATTGAGGCCAAAGCATTTATATAGGCTTTCTAAATTTTGGGCAAACATTGACTGAAATATGAAAAAATGTGGATCGGTGGATATTGAAAACCACATTCAGGTGGTATGTAACATAGTGCGAAGAAAGCGTAGCATAAAAAGAAAGCTTCTTCTTTCTGGCACGTACTTTTTAGATTAACATTATATGAAAAGAGAACTTCGTGTTTGTTACAATGCATTCGGGGATTTAGAATGGACTATTTTGGCCACTTGGAATGAATTCGGCGAATCCGCCCTACACAGCCTGGAAAAGTAATTAAAATTGGCACAACTGCGGTCATATTTGGCTGAAACACACTAAGGTTACAGAAACTAGACTTCCAAAACCTTACTTTAGTTGCCGTTCCAATATAATCGACATTTTCAGGTTCTCAGGTGCATAGGATCTCGATTTTCAGAAATGGTTCTGCTTACTACAAAAAACTGGATGATGGTTCGAATTGAGAATAGCCAGTAGTAATTGAAAGACGGTGAAGTTGCAAAGAAGGCCATTAATATCCAAATAAATAAATAAGCCCTAAATACGCTGAAAAAGGACCATTTTCTCGCCTAAAATGACCCAAAAATAATATATATTTCATTGAGTCTCTCGTCTTGTGATACTTGGGTAAATAAATATTTTATCAATTTTCGAACCCTATTCCTAACACTACATTGAAAGCGTACAGAGTAAACTGCGATGTAGTGTACCACTGTGGGAAGACGGGTAGGCAGGCAGGCAAGCAAGACTCCTTTAGACTGCTCGGCTTGGGCAAAACTTAGCTTGGAGGGGAGTGAAGCAGCCTGACCGTTGTTCTGCTAACATGCGGCTACTTGCCTGTCTGCCGGCCAGAGTGGCCGAGCGGTTCTAGGCGCCTCAGTCTGGAACTGCGCGACCGCTACGGTCGCAGGTTCGAATCCTGCCTCTGGCATGGATGTGTGTGATGTCCTTAGGTTAGTTAGGTTTAAGTAGTTCTAAGTTCTAGGGGACTAATGACCTCAGCTGTTAAGTCCCATAGTGCTCTGAGCCATTTGAACCTTTTTTTTTTTTTTTTTTTTGCTTGCATGTCTGGCTACCGGGCAAGCAAGGACAGGATCAAAGCGGACTATGTACATCTCTGGTATATCCTTAAATTATATCCGATATTTAAGGAACGGTTCTAACAGGTAGAAGTTCTGCTAATTTGGTCGCAAGCAGTTAACCTCTGTTCTAGCTCGGGATCCAAATAAGATGCAGACTTGGAGCTTTCCAACAGCTAATGGAGTTTTGCTGGTTTTAAGATGTCAGTTTAAAAGGGAAGATAGTCCTGAACTTCTGTAATTATATAGCTAGTCTTCCATTTGGTTTTAAATACATCTTTCAATGAAACTTCCATGAATTCTGAATTCGTCAGCGATTATTAATTTAGAAAATGGAGAGGTAATTGCTCGAACTACGGTCGTAGATTCCGTAGTGTCGTTGATGACTGTAGTGAGACTAAATTCTCCGAAATTCTGCGAATCTCGGATCAACTTCTTATTTCATAACGTATCTGACAGCGAGGACTGGCGCAGGCGTTTTGCTCTGGAAGAAGGCGGCCGGTTGGGAGGCACATCCTCTGTGTATTGGATTACCAACGAGGCCGCAGCAGGAACAGCCCTGCCCATTTCTTAGCCGTCTCACCTCTTTCTAATGCGTCTCACCTCTTTCTAATGCGTCGTCAGAGAGGGAGGGCTGGAGCAGGCGTTTTGCCCTGGAAGGAAGGCAGCCAATTGGGGGCAAAGCCTCTCGTTCTTGGATTACCGACGAGGCGGCGGAAGGCTCTGCGCTTTTCTCACGTGCCTCACCTCTTTCGAAAGTTCCATAACCTGCAGTTATGGCGTTTGCCAAATAACCTGTTTTTGTGAACAGGCGAACAAAGTGATTAGTACTGAAGCTTGACACTGTCAGGGAGGAGACTGCTGTCTTCATGTGGTTTGTTAAACAAAAACTTTTTTACAAATAAAGAAATTTTTAATGCTAGACCTCAATTTTCGTATCATTAAAATAAGGTAACTGGTTTCGGTTACTATCTGCACCATCTCTAGATCTGTAACACAAGGAGGAAACGCAGCCTAAGAAAATCACGTACAATCGAGTAGTGTACAAAAACACTGTACTAAAGCCGACCAAAAAATATAATGAGGAGCCAGTTCTAAAAGTAAAAGTGAGCATTTGACAAATCCATTTAATAGAGTAGCACGAACTATGTTAAGGCTTGTAAGATAACATACTTTTCAAAATGTGAAAAGCGGTGGATATGCATTGGGAAGTATCATCTTTAGCTGTAGTCGTGCAATAACATGGGAAATATCACAGCGAGCAAGGGCAGGTTGTGCAACTGTCGAGAGAATTTTAGGCGAGAAATCTTAAAAATTTTATCTCTACATCTAAATGAATTTTGAAGTATAAAGGTAACAATGGCATAAGATCCGTATTACATCGTTAACTGGCAACATTCCGTTTGTAGGCGGAAAATTCTACGTAATTGGCATTAATTCAAGAATAAAATCCAAAAATATAGTGCTCAATTTTAAAACTATGAAACGTTGCCAGTTAGCAACAAGGGGCAGCTTCCCTGTCTTCTACTTTTCAACTTCATACCCCTGTTATTTTTATAGTTTGAAAATTAATTGGACTTCGGCACATTCTTCTCGGATTTCATTCTTGAATTAATTCCTCTTACAAATGGCATGTTGCCAGTTAACGATATAATACAGATCTCTGCCATATAATTTTAACTTTATGCCATTGTTTCTTTATAGTTTTGAAATTCATTTGAATGTAGATATAAGCTTTTTAAGATTTCTGGCCTAAAATTAATTTTGCAGGTCCACAACCTGACCTGCTCACTATGATGTTTTTAATCACGTACTGTTATTGTCTTAGTATTTACGAATGCATGTTACTGCATGACTACAGCTAATGATACTTCTCAATCATATCCATTGCATTTTCATATTTTGAACGGTATGTTGTCTCATAAGTGTTAACAGTTTTTGTACTTCACTGTTAAATGGATTTGTCGAATGGTCACTTTTACTTTTATAATTGGTTCCTCATTATATTTTTTGCTCAGCTTTAGTATAGTGTTTTTATATTCTACTTGATTGCACATAATTTTCTTAGGCCACGTTTCCTCCTTGTGTTACATATCTGAAGATGGTTGCAGGTGGCAACCGGACTAGTTATCGTTCTTTAATTGTGATAAGATAACTGCGTTCTAAACTTTAATTGTTTTTACTTTATAAAATAATTTTTACTTAATAAAGTAATTAGTATCGAAATTCACCTTATAGAAGGCACTATTGATAGACTTTTCTGTCACTTATACATATTTCTTCGTATTCTATTATTTATAGCTGGTTATTAATTTATTTCGTTGTCTAAAAAATTTGCATGAGGCAACAATTTTTGAAATTAGACCTACGCTTGAAATAAGTCATTATCAATACAAGAAATTTTTTTGTATTTATAATATGAATTAGTAACATAACCCCTTTATGCTTCCTTTATCTAAGTACTGAACTGTTGCGCATCAGTTACGAAAATTAGGCGTAGGAAACTTTTTACAGATAAGGGAATTCAAAATTTAAGTTCTTGTTATCTTTTATCTGTTTACACACATTATTAGTGCAGTAGGAAACAAAATTCTGGTTGTTTTTGACCTTTCTGCACATGTTGCGCTTCCTGAAAAAGCTCGTACTTTAATGAATACCAATACTCAATTACTTTCTACAGCCTTTGAATTTTAAAATTTTTTCGAAGCTCACAATGTTAAAGATTCTGGACTGTGTGTGTGTGTGTGTGTGTGTGTGTGTGTGTGTGTGTGTGTGTGTAAACGTGAACAAAGGAACTGAAAATCAGCTGCATTAATAGCACATGAGCTAACTATTTACATCTTTCAACTGGATGCATTATCACACATGTTTAACAGTTAAACATTATAACTGTGCAATTAATGCGTTTAGGCCGGCCGAAGTGGCCTTGCGGTTAAAGGCGCTGCAGTCTGGAACCGCAAGACCGCTACGGTCGCAGGTTCGAATCCTGCCTCGGGCATGGATGTTTGTCATGTCCTTAGGTTAGTTAGGTTTAACTAGTTCTAAGTTCTAGGGGACTAATGACCTCAGCAGTTGAGTCCCATAGTGCTCAGAGCCATTTTTTTAATGCGTTTACAAACATGCCAACAACGTTTGTAAATACGAAGAATCCACCACGAACTGGTACTATTATGCGGAATTGAGTTAAAATCGTTCGACTCGTATTAATTAAACCATACAATCTCAATTGAAGACGAAAAAGAAGTTTTGTTACTATAGACGACAAACTGCGGAAGGTTTACGTCGTGTGACACTGTCGGCACAAGACTCTAGTTAGTTTTTCTTAAGTCATGTTTATCTCTTGTTTTTAAAAATAGTTTCCTAGCCCTAATTTTAATGGCAAGCTTTAAAACCAGACGTTTACCATTATATAGCGTAATAGCAATCTTTTATCACTTGCTTTGGTTCCGTCTCTTGTTTGTCAAAATAGCCTTCAGTGTTATATGAACAATTCAGAAGCTGTTATCCGTTGTCAAACTTTGCAGGCAGTAATATAAATTAACAAACCATCGATTATAACTGATAATGTTCTGAAACATGTACTGCTGAAATTAACTGTTTCTTAAATCAGATGGAATTTAGACACTATTTTTCTTTGAAAACACGGGAATCAAAAGAGCTGCAATAGTCAAACCAAAGTGAAATGATCTGCAGCCCATATCACAAATTTAAGTATGACAAAACAATTTTCCGTGGAGTGTCTAAACTTCTATAAGCAGGACGTAGGTCAAATATTCTCCCCTAAACAAATATCTTAAAAAGCTTTTACATTGTGCGTGAGGGACGTGTGTTATAATTTTGCTTGGACCGGTCGGGTACTCAAAATAACGTATCAGAGAGCACAACGTTTCTCGTCCCGAAAATATCGTCACGGAGATCTGCCACACGTTCGCTACAACCGACTGCACACTGTTAACCTTCCTTCCACAAGGTGGAACACCAGGACACATGTCACATGACCGTGTTGTATGCGACTCTTAGCTAGAAAACTGTTTTTCCCCTTATAAAACAGCTTCCGCGTTAGATCCGACACCGCCTTGTGGTAGGAAGATAAGCTTCAGCTGTTACGTGGTGGACACATCTTGTGCTAGGGAATGTCACTCCTTCCCTGCTTCCGCTGTCGAGCTTATCACGGCAGCTCTACGCACATTCCTTCCACGCTCTCTGTCCAAACGTACGCTTCGCCGCTTTCGGTCCCTACAGCAGCTTCTGGAAGCACACGCCTCGTTGGCGTTCTACGAATTCTTCCACTGCCGCGCCGATGTGCTGCATGACTGCCAGAACGATTTCAGCTGCGTGACGGTCTGCCTGCATGCCGTTCCCACTCTCCGCTAGTGTAACAGCCAGAACACAGTTCACGCAGCCTTGCTGGTACTCTTAAACTTGTCACAGTGCTTCGATTGTCATTGCAATTGACAGATAGTGATTTCGAATTTATGGAAGCGGCTTACGAAGAAATTTTGTTCACTTTGTTTCATGGCAGGTTGACGCTACTAGGTATCCTGTTGCTAGACACCTGGCTGACATATCAATAAATCATGAAGGATATGAAGAATTTCGTAAGTTTCCTTTGGACTTCATCGCCAAGGACGGCCCTAGCGACAGACAGCGGACGGCAGCTACCACCCACCCTACCGCAACCAAAATTATCGTCTTCGCAGAGCGAACGCGCATCCTACAAAGCCACACGGAGAGAAGTTCAGTTTGAACAACGGCAGAACATGGAATGGACATTGACTATACATACTATATATACGAAAGAAAAGCCCTAGCTGCTACTAGCTAGTTTCCACCTTTAAACTGCGACTTCTAAACTTTTGATGACGATACCGAAGTAACATGATTGAAAACAATAGTCATCCATACAGGAAGGTTAGAAACAGTATGATTGGATTGATTTGGGGGAAGAGGTTGGGTTGGGTGGGTTGATTTTGGGGGAAGAGACCAGACAGCGAGGTCATCGGTCTCATTGAATTAGGGAAGGAAGTCGACCGTGCCCTGTCAAAGGAACCATCCCAGAATTTGCCTAAAACGATTTAGGGAAATCACGGAAAACCTAAATCAGGATGGCTGGACGCGGGATTGAACCGTCGTCCTCCCGAATGCGGGTCCAGTGTGCTAACGACTGCGCCACCTCGCTCCGTGAGAAATAGTATGAAAAGCGTGTAAGGGTATTGCGAGGTAAGTTATGCAGACAAGTAATTTGCAGAAAAAAATTCGATACGTTGCGCCGTTTCGGGGTTAATTAGCATTGAAGTTCGCCAATCAGGCCATTACACGCGCAAATTTAAACTGTCCGCAAGATACAATTAGTGTCAGATGTTCTCACAGAGTAGATGATAGCGCGCGATACTGCTCAGCCTTTGACGTGTGTTCGATCCTTACTAAAGTCCGATGCCCAATTTTTGTATCGCTGTCTTGTCGGTTTTAGGAAACCAAACGAAGAACACGTTTGACGACACCGTCTCTGACGGGGCACTTGAATTTGAGCACCCTAATTCAAATGCTAACTAACACGGAACAGAGCAACATATCGAATTTTTTTCTTAACAATTATTTGTCAACACAGCCTACCATGCAACACTCTTACAAGCTTTTCAGGCTGTTTTTACTGATCTGTAGCGCTGCAGCAACAATGAGGCGTTGTCCTACAGTTGTACACCAAATCGAGTTACGTGAGCCGACCGGCGTGGCCGTGCGGTTCTAGGCGCTTCAGTCTGGACCCGAGTGACCGCTACGGTCGCAGGTTCGAATCCTGCCTCAGGCATGGATGTGTGTGATGTCCTTAGGTTAGTTAGGTTTAAGTAGTTCTAAGTTCTAGGCGACTGATGACCACAGATGTTTAGTCCCATAGTGCTCAGAGACATTTTTGAGTTACGTGACTGTGACAGTAGCCCCATCAAGCCCACTAAGTGTCAGCGCTCCTCTTTCCCCGCACTAGATAAAGCAGTAAGTACACTCAGAGCTATTTCTTGTGAAATCTCGAAACTGTTTCTCCGTTCACCGATAGTCTCCTTGCATCTGAAAATGCCAGATGGCAAAGGGCTCTAAAAATTCGTATTGCCACTGTAATGGGAGACTGGGGCAAGTTGAGGAGTGAGGTAAGATAACTGATCGCTTAGCTGAAGTTGATACGTCCTAGATAGCGCCACGAAATGGATATTCTTAAAGCTATACACCGTTTGACACTGAAATCTCGCACTCTGAAGCCGCTGTCATCAGTTCATTGTATATTATATAGTTGTGTTACATATTACCCGACGTTATAACTTTCATGACATTATGAATAAGCTTTTGTGAAATAACGTAATATACGTCTACCTCAGACAATATTTGCTTCGCAGCCTGTATTTATTCATATCTTATTCTTGTCAATCCTACTCCAGAAATCAAAGACTGACCATCTCGGGTAACCAGACTGCAGCAAGTTGACGACTGCGTTATCTATAGACCATGGACCAAAATGCTCCTCCTCCTCCGGCTGTAACACCATACGATCAGCCCACAGAAACTCATAATGAATCTCCTGATGCAGATCAGGAAGAGCAAAGAGAAGAACTACGACCATCAACAAATGGTGCTTCCATGAAGCCAAAAGAGATCCCAAGAAGTTTTTATTATAAACCAAAATGTCAAAGGGTGCAAAGTGCAAGTCTCTTCACAATCTCCACTACGAAACAGCTATTGCTTTACATGGAAGGACACATGATTGAACTAGAATGTTGAAAAAAGGGAAACTTCCAAAGAAAATGTAGTGCAGTTTCATTCTTTCGATGAGATCTACGTTGTCCTCTACCGGAAGACTGAATAGTGTGTTATAAATACCACATTTGGTAGGATGAGAACTGCTCAAGCTTTGAAGTAGGAAACTTTATTTTCAATATTTGTTAAAGATAAACTTTGAGTTTCAAAAAATGGTTCAAATGGCTCTGAGCACTATGGGACTTAACATCTGAGGTCATCAGTTCCCTAGAACTTAGAATTACTTAAACCTAACTAACCAAAGGACATCATACACATCCATGCCCCAGGCAGGATTCGAACCTGCAACCGTTGCGGTCGCGCGGTTCCAGACTGAAGCGCCTAGAACCGCTCGGACACACCGGCCGGCTTTGATTTTCAGTTTTATTTATTTTCAGCTCAGTAGTCCTTTCAATATATGTGATCCAATAAGAAGTACATACAATACCAGGCAAAAAAAAAAGGGAAGCACCCAGAATGGGAAGAGAAAAATGAAATGAAATTTCTCAGATTGCGGATGTGTGTGATGTTATTTGAGTGATTACGAAATCAAGTCTAATTTATAAGAAACTTGGCAGTATGAGCCAAGCTCCCTGTACTACGTTACGCCTCCTATGACCTAGATGAATGCATTGAACCGATTGGGATGGGTGTCAAAGCCGTTGCATCCTCTTCTGAGGCAAGTGGCCCACAAATGTTGTAACTGGTCCGTGACCTGCTGATTAATGGCACTGGGATCGATTTGACAACCGAGCTGGTTTCACACATTTTCTGTTGAGAACAGATCGTGAATCTTGCGAGCTACGGGCGTTGCTCAATATCCCCTAGACAGTTCGTAGAGACATGTATGATGCGTGGACGAACATTGTCCTATTGAAAAATTACACCACGATACTGTCGTATAACAGGTAACAGATGAAGACTCAGTATGTCCGTGACGTACCGTTGTGTCGTCATAGTTCCCTCAACCATTACCAGCTGTCACCTGAAGTCAAACCACATGGCTCCCCACACTATGACGCCAAGAGTAATACCGTTGTAGCTCGTCAATACATTGGAAGAATGGGACCTCTCCCCTGCTCGTCGCCATATGCGGCGACAATGGTCATCTGGGATAGAGTAGAGTCGCGATTCATCGTTGAACACAATACCACACCATTTATTGGCAGTTCATGCTTCGCTGTATTTTGTCTCCGACCAATAGTGCGGTATGACTGGGAGTCAACTACTTGTCTCGGACGGCAGATGTAGATGCAAAGAGGTTATGATGTACTGTCAAGCTCAAAAGTATCGGAACAACCTTGATTGCGTTTCGCCTGATTTGCATGCAACTCACATAACGTAAGTGTCTTGCAGGCACTCTGGTCTCTTTTCGGTGCAGTCGTTTGACTATACAAAATGATTGCGGCAAAAGACCACAAGAGATGACTGCTCTGTATGACTATCAACCCAGATGATAACTAATATCTCGAAAAGCATGTTAGGCAACGTGGAGGGGAGACTGGTCTGAAAATACAGTCACCAATTTCCAGGCCCACACATTCCGCCTGCACCAATACTGAGAGTTCTGCATACTATCCCATAGATGACTGTTATGAAAGTTGAAGATATCACTCCGCGTAAAGGTGGCCTCTTCTGTGAACAGGATGGATGACATAAATCCCGGAATCGTGGTTGCCTGGTGAAGAAACCAGTGACAAAACTGCTCCCGATATGGAACGTCTGTCGTTAGTAAGCCCTGCACACGCTTTAAGTGATAAGGGTAGTAACAATTATCATGGAGAATGTTCCACATGGTCGTCTGGCTTACCCTGTACTGGCGGGCCAGCTGCCTGGTACTGACACGTCGGTCGCCTTCCACACTGTTAATCACAAGTCTGATGTCCAAACATTTCGGGTAGGTCCTTCACGAGTTCCTGCTTCCTGAAACGACTGTCTCAGACAAATGGCGAAACACTGCTGCAAACAATGAATGCTGTGGTTGTTGTCGGCGAGGGTAGGTCTGCTATTACAACCTTGCTGCCCGCTTTCCGTTGCCATTTGCCTTTCCGTAAGTAAACACCATGTTGGAAAGCGTGGAACTATTATGTACAGCGCTTTATCACATCCACTACTAGGTGAGTCAGCAAGAGAAGTGAATCTGACACATTACCAATTACTATTGAAGGAGAGGTCGCTAGTACATGACGTATGAGGAATAGTACCATCCTCTAGGAGGAAACCATGCATATTGTAACTGTGGCTGCGTGGTACAGCACATATGAGACCGCAGCCTCTGTGACAAAGTATGATTGAATAAATGGTCTCTAGCATGGAAACAGTGCATTTCCGGACGTAAATTCATTAGACCTATTTTGTTCCGTATTCTCTGATCGATCAATCCCCAGATTTTGTACAGAGTGGAAAAAAATCACCCTGTATATGGGTGTGTTTTAGGTACCAAATTCTTTACTATATAATGTATAATATATTCATTTGTAACTTTTCAGAATCTTTTGTAACGACGATTCCCTATTACTAAATTAATATAAATTTATGTATTACATATACCTAAAATGGGTAAATAAAACCACACCTGTATACCAATGGAACGTTGTGTCAAAATTTCGAAGCTATCGGTCAAAAACTTTTGGAAATTTGTTATTAGGTACATCTACATTTTGTAAATCAGTACAAGCGTAGACGTTCGTTTCTTCAAAATCTCAAAGTTCCATAAGTTCTTCGTGGATTGCATTTAAATATAATACAGCGTTGCAATCGAATTCTCAAGTGT
Source organism: Schistocerca piceifrons (assembly GCF_021461385.2). Taxonomy (NCBI): domain Eukaryota; kingdom Metazoa; phylum Arthropoda; class Insecta; order Orthoptera; family Acrididae; genus Schistocerca; species Schistocerca piceifrons. The sequence continues at coordinate 579,858,829 of NC_060149.1, forward strand.
TTTATGTACCTATTGAATCACCATCTGGTTTATATGTAGTATATATGTAATAAAAAGGGAAATGTCATAAAAATGTAATTGTTGGTTTCTTCAGAATCGTTACTCTCCGAAAGTTATTGACCGACTGCTTTTAGATATTGACACAACGTTGAATTCTAATACAGGCGTGTTTTTAGAAACCTAGTTCAATAAATACAACTTACCTATTTGCTAACAACGTTTCACTGTCGTGTATTTTATATACATCTTTATAAATTAAAAAAGTATATGGTCTATGTGTGTCTAAAAACTTATTGAGTGAAAAAATATGAAGTAAATCGGAATATACATGTAATATGAAGCCGATTTACTTCATATTTTTACACCTAATAAACGATTAGACACATATAGACCATATACTTTTTGATTTATAAAGATGTATATAAAATACACAATAGTGAAATGTTGTTAGCAAACGGTTAAGAAGTATTTATTGCTTACTGGTTCATAATTAGAATACTACTACAGAATAATATTAAACAAGGTTCAAGGTCAAAGGGGGGAAGAGGAGGACAGGTGTGGTAGGAAGTGGACATAGAAAACTGGAGGGAGAAGATGGACAGAGAGAGCGTGAGGAGGTGATGGACATACAGAAGGGGAAAGCGGAGAAGATGGACAAAGAAAGGAGGCGGCGGAGATGGACAGAGAAAGGGGAGTGAGAAGGACATTAATCCCGTTCCCATACATATTAGAAATGTGTGATTTCTCTTTTCTTTCTTTTCCATTTAAGTAGACTGAGCCACAGCAAAGTTGTTCCAGGTACGGCTAGTCATATATGTAATCAATATTATTATCCATTTTACTGTTTGTTTTTTGTCCTCTCTTCCTCAGTCGCAGTTTTGCAAGTAATATGGCAGTTCACTGTCTTAATGATTGCATAAAGTGTCATTTGCACCAAACTCTTCATGCTTTATTTAAAACATCATCACGGGTCACTGCAATATTGTAGTTTTGTTTATGAGTCGGTTTTACTAGATCACAGTAGTTCTCATGTTTAAAATTACTTTTTATTTTTTGGCTTCTACATTATTTCCATTTCAAAAATTGAGTTTGATGTAACTGTCTAACTCAACATCGTCAACTCGCCCCAGTCTCCCCTGCATTAAATTCGCGTTTCTTTCTCTTGTTGCCAGCAAATATCTAATACACTATTGATTATAGAAATATCGTGTACAAATCTCATAAAACTCTACGCTTTCAGTTCATTAAGTTGTAGATAGTAGGTACCTATCATAAAGAGGTAGCATTAGTACGCTTGGTGATGCACAAACAAAGTTTTCAATACTTCTGAGTATTTCTTTCTAAGATATTGTTAAATTTCCCTGGTCTCTTGCCCCTTCTCCCCTGTCACAAATCTTGGGTATGCTGTTGTTCACAGATATTCACCTAGTAAGCTCATACAGGTATAAAAACTCAGGACTCGTTTTATGAAAGAGTGGGATTCAAAGCCTCACTCATTAATCCTGGATTACGTACACAAGTGGGTTCTCTAGACTAAAGAACTTTCCTTTTATCGGACAGCGATCGAGTTCTTCCCCCTTTTTTTTTTACAACAAGATCATTGCTTAGTCTCAAATGAACCTACTGATGATAATCATGATGATGTTTACACTGACGTGCCAAAAATCATGGGATACCACCTTATATCGTATCGGACCTCCTTTTGTCCGGCGTAGTGCAGCAACTCGATGTGGTATGGACTCAACAAGTCGTGAAGTCCCCTCCATAAATACTGCGCAATCCTACCTCAACAGCCGTCCATAGCTGCGAAAGTGTTGTCGATGCAGGATGTTCTACACGAATTGATTCCTCGATTCTATCCCATAAATGTTCGATGTGACGCATGTTGGGCTATATGGATGGCCAGATCATTCGCTCTAATTGTCCACTATGTTCTTCAAACCAGTCGCGAACAACTATGACATGGCGCGGCCCCTCCCGCCGGAGGTTCCACTCCTCCTTCGGGCATGGGTGTGTGTTGTTCTTAGCATAAGTTAGTTTGAGTAGTGTGTAAGTCTAGGGACGGTGACCTCAGCAATTTTGTCGCTTAGGAATTAACACGCATTTTGAACTGTGACATGGGATAGTTGTTTGGGAACATGAAGTCCATCAATGACTGCAAATGGTTTCCAAGTAGCCGAACATAATCATTTCCAGTCAATGATCGGTTCATTTGGACCAGAGGGCCGAGTCCATTTCATGTAAACACAGTCCATACCAGAATGGCGCCACCACCAGCCTACACAGTGCCTTGTTGATAACTTGGGTCCATGGCTTCATGGGGTCTGCGCCACACTCGAACCTTACCGTCAACTCTTACCAACTGAAATCGTGACTCATGTGACCAGGACACGGTTTTCCCCTCGTCTAGTATCCAACCGATATGGTCACGAGCCCAAGAGAGGCGCTGCAGGCGATGTCGTGCTGTTAAAAAAAAAAAAAAACACTCGCGTCGGTCGTCAGCTGCCATAGCCCGTTAACGCCAAATTACGCGGCACTGTCCTAACGGATACATTCGTCCTACGTCTCACATTGATTTCTGCGGTTGTTTCACGCAGTGTTCCTTGTCTCTTAGCTCTGACAATTTCACTCAAATGCCGCTGCTCTCGGTCGTTAAGTGAAGGCCGTCGGCCATTACGTTGTCCGTGGTGAGAGGTAATGCCCCAAATGGGGTATTCTCGGCACGTTCTTGAAAATGCGCATCTCGAAATACTGAATTCCCTAATGATTTCCGAAATTGAATGTGTCATGCGTCCATCTCCAACCACCATTCCATGTTGGAAGTTTGTTAATTCCTGTCGTTTAGCCATAATCACTTCGGAAACCTTCCCACGTTGATCACCTGCGTACAAATGTGAGCTCCGCCAGTGCACTTCCCTTTCACACCTTGCGTACGCAATACTACCAATGTCTGTACATGTGCATATCGGTATCACATGATTATTGTCGCCTCAGTGTATGTACCCCATCTGATCAAACGTATCTGGACAGACCTGTGTGATGACGAATTGGCCACTAGATGTCACGAGAGGTTGACCCGCCAGTATAAACAGAGTAGGGGAGTAATTTGTTGTCAGTAGAGGAGCCACAATAGCAAAATGGTTTGTTTAGGACAGCTCTGTGATTTCGAACGTGGACTAGCCATTGGACGCCACCTGAGTAAGAGATCCATTACGGACATTTCAGCCCTTCAACTAATGGTGAAGTGATTGTGCAGTGGAAGCGCGGAGGAACAACTACAACTAAACGATGACCAGGCAGATCTCATGTACAGACAGACAGCAATGCGGAGGACGGTTATTAAAAAAAAAACACAAAAAGTCAGCGTAAAAAAATCACTTGAGTTGCAAAGTGCTACCATCAGTCCAAATAGCACAATGACTGTGCGTAGGTAGTTAAAAAGAATGTGGTACAATGGTCGGGCACCTTCTGATAATTCACACACTTCTGTAGACAATGGTAAGCGACGCTTAATGTGGTGTAGAGAGTGATGCGACTTGACAGTGGATAAGTGGAAATGAGTGGTTTGGAGTGACGAATCACGCTATATCCTGTGGCAGTTTGCTCGAAGGCTTTGTAATTGACAAATGCTTAGAGAATGCTACCTGTCATTATGTGTAGTGACAACAGTGAAGTACAGAAGAGGTGGTGTTACCGTATGGGAGTGTTTTTCGTGGTTAGCCTGTGGTCCTCTTATTGCGTTTAAGAAATCGCTAAATGGAGAAGGATACGAACATGATTTGCAGTACAGTGTTCTGCGTACGGTAGAGGAACAGTTCCGAGACGATGACTGTATCAGCATGACTACATTTTGTGGACAATGACAGTCCTGAAATGGACTAGCCTGCTGGGAGTCCCGATCTGAACCCAATGTAACACCACTGGGATGAGTCAGAACGCCGACTTCGCATCCGTCCCCAGTTTCCAACATTACTTCCTTCTATGGTTTCGGCTCATGAGGACGCATTGTTTGCCATTCCTCCACAGATATTCAGACACAACATTGAAAGTATCCCCAGCGGTGTTCAAGCAGTCAAAGGCGAAAAATGGACACACCAGAGATTAACATCAAGTAAGAGATGTCCGCCTACCTTTGATCAGATAATGTAACTGTTAGTGTGCAAGATAGTCATGTCTTGTAATATGTCGTGCACGGAGATCTCAATTTACTCCTAGTCACAGACAGAGAAAGTGCAGGGGTGGCGCCCTGCAGTACAGTATCATTGCAGATGCTTTCTGGAGCGCAATTATCGCTGCTGGTTTGACCCAAGATGTGGCGCCGCCAAGTCCATAAGGGATAACTGTAGATTAGAGGCTGTCAAAGGAACATGAATTAGAAGAACACAGAGTTTTATGGATCAGATTGGTGGTCGTGCATATAGTAAATTTTGGAGAACAACAGGGGAGAGGTCCTCCCGGTGTGGATCACTGTGCTGCTATGCCTGATGTGAGGTACTTCAATTACTGCTTGGGGCTCGCTCTAAGACTATGCTTTTGATTGCAGTGATATCAGTCAGGCGCCTGCCCCAGTTCGTCAGTAGTCAGGCACAGTGCGGCTGACTCCTTCGTGCGAGTTCCATGACACCCAGCAAATTATGAGTGCAGTGCCACGAGTCATCATCGCCAGCAGACTCCATTCATTGCTTGGTCAATGAAATGCGCTACAACCCCTGCCGTTAATAACTAAAATTCAGTTTTATTTCCAGTTCATTCTATATTTGTTCATCTCGCACTACAACGACAGTTCTACACCTACATTTATACATACACACACAATCCGCAAGCCATCACACAATGCATGGTGGAGGATGCCTTTGTACAACTGCTTGCCTCGTCTTTTCCTGTTCCACTTTCAAATGAAGGGAAGAAAATCGACTGTCTGTACACCTCAATATGAACCCTAATTTCTCGTATCTTGTCTTCGCGGTTCTTATGCGAGAGTTACATTTGTGGCTGTACAATCGCTCTGTATTCAGCCGCAAATGCCGTTTCTCTAAACTTTGTCAACACTCTTTAATGAAAAGAACGGCTTTTTCCCTATAGCGATTCCTGTCTGAGCTCACGGAGCATTTCCGTAATACTTGCTTGTTAATCGAACTTACCGGTAGCAAACGTAGCGGCCTGCGTCTGAATTGCTCCGATGTCTTCCTTCAATCCGTCCAGGTACGAATCCTAAACAGTCGAGCAGTACTCAAGAATAGGTCTCACCAGCGTCGTATGTGCGGTCTCCTTCACAGATGAACCACAATTTCCTAAAACTCTCCCAACAAACCGAAGTCGACAATTCGCCTCCTGTCACAGTCTTCACATGCTCGTTCCACTTCATATCTCTTTGCAACGTTATGCCCAGACATTTACACGACGAGAGTGTGCCAAGCAGGACACTACTTAATTCTGTAGCCGAACATTATGGGGTTGTTATTCCTGCTCATCCGCATTAACTTACTCGTACATTGTTCTACATTTAGAGCTCACTGCCATTCATCACAACAACTAGAAATTTTTTCTAAGTCATCTTGTATCCTTCTGCAGTCACTCAACTTTGACACCTTACCGTACACCACGGCATCAGCTAACAACCGCAGATTGCAATTAGAATTATATTAATACCGACAGCTGCTCACGGGCGTTGATATAAATCAACTGGGACAGGTGAAAATGTGTGCCCCGACTGGGACTCGAACCCGGGATCTCCTGTTTACAGGGAACACGCTCTATCCATCTGACCCGCCGAGGGTACAGAGGATAGTGCGACTGCAGGGACTATCTCGCGCACGCCTCCCGCGAGACTCACATTCTCACCTTGTATATCCACACACTACGTCCGTAGTGTCCCACCCCAAAACACTCATTACTCGTGGAAGACATTCTTTCCAAGTCCCGTAAGAGTTCGGGGAATATGTGTGCATCCGCACAGAAGAAGGTCATGGCCGGTATTGCCAGAACTATATATTTATATGGATATGGCGTCTGTTCTTTCGGTTGTTTCTCTACGTCTGTGAAAAGATCTATGTGCCCATCATACAACAACCACCGTCACACCTTACCAAAAGAGAATTACTGGCAGAGAAACCGAGAAAATTCTGGTCCAATGTAAAATCGCTAAGCGGTCCTAAGGCTTCCATCCAGTCCCTTGTTGACCAGTATGGCGTGACAGTTCGTCTTCCTAGAATTGGTCTTATGTGTTTGTTCCATTTCAAGTCGCTTTGCAACGCTACCCCTGGATATCTAATCTACGACTGCGTCAAGCAGCAAACCCTCAGCACAGCTTTCGAGCATGACAGGATTGTTTTTCTTACTCATCTGTATTAGGTGATATCCTTCTACATTTAGACCAAGCTGCCATTCACACAAAATAGAAGATTTTTCTAAGTCATCTGATATCCTGCTAGAGTCACTCAATGACGAGACTTTCTCGCACACTACATGTCTTCAGTAAATAGTCACAGATTGTTGATCATCCTCTCTGTCATATCGTTTATTTTGATCACATATAACATCTACTTCAAGGAGGTAATATATTTTCCGGTGGAAAGTGGCATTTCGGTAGAGTTTAAAGTTTGAAGATACAGGGCGACAACTCTTGAACTATATGAAAAAAAACGTAAATTAGTTACAAACTACGGCGTGCACACACTTTATTCAACATGTAAACGTCACTAAAGGTATTAAGATTGAGGTTATGAAATGTTCTATATGCCTACCATCATTGGCGATGATGTGGCGTAGACGAATAGCGAACCCGCTGAAGTGTCGCAGCACCGCCGCTGTCGATGAGCTCCTGAATGACTGTTTTCAGCTCAGCAATAGCTTTAATGTTATTGCTGTACACCTTATCTTCAATATAACCTCACAAAAAGGAGTCACGTGTGTTCAGGTCCGGAGACTATAGCGGCCAATAGAGGCCCATGCCAGTGGCCTCTGGGTACCCCAGACTCAGAATACGGTCCCTAAAGTGCTCCTCCGGGCCATCAAACACTCTCCTGCTTCGATGGGGTCCAGCTCCGTCTTGCATGAAGCACATTTTGTCGAAATCGGGGTCTCTCTGGATAATAGGTATGAAATCATCTTCCAAAACCTTCACGTGCCATTTGGTACTCACCGTGCCATCAACGAATATCGCACCGATTATTCCTTGACTGGACATTGCACGTCACACAGTCAACCGTTGAAGGTGAAGCGATTTCTCTATTGCGAAATGGGGATTCTTAGTTCCACAAATGCGCCAGTTTTGCTTATTGACAAACCAATCCAAATGAAAGTGGGTTTCCTCGCTAAACCAAACCATACATGTGCACACTACACTGCAGAGCCAAAGAAACTAGTACACCTGCCTAATATAGTGTAGGGCCTCCGCGAACACACAGAAGTGCCGCAACATGACGTGGCATGGACTAGACTAATGTCTGAAGTAGTGCTGGAGGAAACTGACACCATGAATTCTGCAAGGCTGTTCATAAATCCGTAAGAGTACGAGGGGGTGGAGATCTCTTCTGAACAGCACGGTGCAAGACATCCAAGATATGCTGAATAATATTCATGTTTGGGGAGTTTGGTGGCCAGCGGAAGTGCTTAAACTTGTAAGAGTGTTCCTGGAGCCACTCTGTAGCAATTCTGGACGTGTGGGGTGTTGCATTGTCTTGCTGGAATTTCCCATGTCTGTCGGAATGGACAGTGGACATGAATGGATGCAGGTGATCACACAGGATGCTTACGTACGTGTCACCAGTCACAGTCTTATCTACACGTATCAGAGGTCCCATGTCTTTCCAACTGCACACATCCCACACGATTACAGAGCCTTCACCAGCTTGGACAATACCTTGCTGATACGCAGGGTCCATGGGTTCATGTGGTTGTCTCCATACCCGTGTAAGTCCATCCGATCGATTCAATTCGAAACGAGGCTCGTCTGACCAGGCAAGATGTTTCCAGTCATCAACAGTCCAATGTCGGTGCTGACGGGTCCAGGCGAGGCGTAAAGCTTAGTGTCGAGCAGTCATCAAGGGTACACGAGTGGGCCTTCGGCTCCGAAAGCCCGTATCAATGATGTTTCGTTGAATGGATCGCACGCTGACACTTGTTGATGACCCAGCATTGATATCTGCAGCAATTTCCAGAACGGTTGCGTTTCCGTCAAGTAAAATGATTATCTACAGTCGTCGTTGGTCCCTTTCTCAGAGGATATTTTTCTGGCTGCAGCGATGTAGGAGATTTGATGTTTTACCGGATTCATGATATTCACGGCACACTCGTGAAATAGCCGTACGGAAAATCCCCACTTCGTCGCTATCTCGGAATGCTGTGTCGCCAGCCGCGCAGAGTGGCCGCACGATTAGAGGCGCCATGTCACGAATCGCGCGCCCTCTCCCGCCGGAGGTTCCAGTTCTCCCTCGGGCATGGGTGTGTCTGTGGTCCTTAGCATAAGTTACTTTAAGTAGAGTGTAAACCTAGGGATCGATGACCTCAGCAGTTTGGTCCCTTGGGAATTCACACGCATTTTGCTGTGTCCCATCGCTCGTGCGCTGACTATAACACCACGTTCAAACTCATTTAAATCTTGATAACCTGCCATTGTAGCAGCAGTAACCTACCTAAAAACTGCGCCAGGCACTGCAGTGCCGTATTCTCCCTGTTTACATGTCTCTGTATTTGTACACGCATACCTATACCAGTTTCTTTGGCACTTCAGTGTAATTTTCTTCAAGCGCTGCGGTCAACCGTGCAGTTTGAACACCCTAACGCAAACCGTTCAGAAGTTATTGCAATTTTATTTCATATAGTTCAATAACTGACACCCTGTACCTTGTATTAGAACAAGATGACAACCCGCATTTTCGCTTGTGCTGTTAAATTCTTCCGTAAACAGCAATTTTATTTGGAATTAGGCTGTTCGAAAGTACATGAGGGCTGTCAGGTAGCAGTTACAGTATTTCTTCTGTCAATGCCCACATAAACTACAGCTGAATGAGTTATATGAATCTGAAAGAGAATTTCGCGGATTTCTCAGCTATTTCCTCAGCTCAAAACTGTCTTCATAGTCTGGAGTTCGTTTTTCCTCCTGGCATAGCTGTCATATCTCTCAGCGGTTATATGACACGATAAGTAGATGAATGCTTACTTTCACTTTTCTGTAGGGTGATTAATTTAAGTAACGACACCACATATTCAGAATGAGATTTTCACTCTGCAGCGGAGTGTGAGTTGATATGAAACTTCCTGGCAGATTAAAACTGGAATTTATTATGCTGTTGGCCCATCCTTAGCCTTGATGACAGCTTCCACTCTCGCAGGCATACTTTCAATCAGTTGTTGGAAGCTTTCTTTGGGAATGGCAGCCCATTCTTCACGGAGTGCTGCACTGAGGGGAGGTATCGATGTCGGACGGTGAGGCCTGGCACGGAGTCGGCGTTCCAAAACATTCCAAAGGTGTTCTGTACGATTCAGGTCAGAATTCTGTGCAGGCCAGTCCATTACAGGGATGTTATTGTCGTGTAACCACACCGCCACAGGCCGTGCATTATGAACAGGTGCTCGATCTTGTTGAAAGATGCAATCGCCATCCCCGAATTGCTCTTCAATAGTGGGAAGCAAGAAGGTGCTCAAAACATCAATGTAGGCCTGTGTTGTGATACTACCACGCAAAACAACAAGGGGTGCAACCCCCCTCCACGAAACACACGACCACACCATAACATCACCGCCTCCGAATTTTACTATTGGCACTACACACGCTGGCAGATGACCTTCACCGAGCATTCTCCATACTCACATCCTGCCTTCAGATCGCTACATTGCATACCGTGATTCGTCACTCCACACAACGTTTTTCCACTGTTCAATCGTCCAATGTTTACGCTCCTTACACCAAGCGAGGCGTCGTATGGCATTTACCGGCGTGATGTGCGGCTTATAAGCAGCCGCTCGACCATGAAATCCATTTTCTCACCTTCCACCTAACTGTCATAGTACTTGCAGTGGATCCCGATGCAGTTTGGAATTCCTGTGTAATGGTCTGGATAGATGTCTGCCTATTACACATTACGACCCTCTTCAGCTACCAGCCGTCTCTGCCAGTCAACAGACGAGGTCGGCCTGTACGCTTTGTGCTGCACGTGTCCCGTCACGTTTCCACTTCACTATCACATCGGAAACAGTGGACCTAAGGATGTTTAGGAGTGTGGAAATCTCACGTACAGACGTATGACAAGTGACACCCAATCATCTGACGACGTTCGAAGTCCGTGAGTTTCGCGGAGCGCCCCATTCTGCTCTCTCACGATGTCTAATGACTACTGAGGTCGCTGATATGGAGTACCTGGCAGTAGGTGACATCACAATGCACCTAATATGAAAAACGTATGGTTTTGGGTGTGTCCGTAATCGACTAGTGAGACCGCAATCGACCTATGGTAGGCACTACTTCAGAAAAAGCAGGATTTCTCATTACATTATTACAGAGGGGATCAGACCCCTTGTTTATCTGTGCTAAATTCTTGCTAAGCAAGTCTATAGAGAAAATATAATTATGTTTTACGAACCTGTTATACAGGGTGGTCAGAAACAGTCTGAAAAGCTTGTAAGAGTGTTGCAGGGTCTAAGTTGGGCTGTGGAATAACTGTTAAGAAAAAAATTGCACCGTTTCCAAGTGAATTAGCATTGAACGTAGCCGGCCGTTGCGTCCTCCCGATGCAATTAGTGTTAGTTGTTGCCATAGCACAGATAATAGCGCTCGAGACTGCTCAGCCTCTGCCTCAGTTTCGATTCTCAAATTTTTGTATCTCTTTCTTGTTCGATTTTAGGAAAGCAAAGGAATAACACGTTTGGTGACATCGTCTCTGGCGATCCGCTTCAATTTGCTAACGCAACAGCCTGATTGGAAAACTTAGAAGCTAGTCGTGCGGCAGCGTTCTCGCTTCCCGCGCCCGGGTTCGATTCCCGGCGGGGTCAGGGATTTTCTCTGCCTCGTGATGACTGGGTGTTGTGTGATGTCCTTAGGTTGGTTATGTTTAAGTAGTTCTAAGTTCTAGGGGACTGATGACCATAGATGTTAAGTCCCATATTGCTCAGAGCCATTTGAACTTAGAAGCTAGTTTAGTGGGAAGTGCCGCTACGTATCGAATTTTTTTTCTTGACAATTATTTCTCAGCGCAAAGTACCCTTACATGCTTTTCAGACTTTTTACGACCACCCTGTATATGTGCGCTGTTGCGATTGTCTTCAGTCAGAAGACTGGTTTGATGTTCCTCTCCATGCCAGGTTATCCTGTGCAAGTCTCTTCATCTGCAACTTACATCCATTTGAAAATGCTTACTGTAATCAAGCTTAGGTCTCTCTCTGCAGTTTTACTCCACTCCCCCAAACTTTCCTCCATTATAAAATTAATTATTTCTTGACGCCTCGGGATTGTCTAATCAAACGATCTCTTCGTGTTGTAAGACTGTGACGTTAATTTCTGTTTCCCCCAATTCGATACAGTACTTCTGCATCTTCAGCACTCTTCTGTAGCGCCACATTTCAAAAGCATCTAATCTCGTCTTGTCTGCTCTATTTATTGCCCACGTTTCACTTCTGTAGAAGGCTATACTACAGACAACTATTTTCAAAATAGAATTCCCAACATTTTTTTCATATGAACTTTTCTTCATATTGGCAGTCTACATTTTATAACCTCTCTACGTTACCCATCATCAGTTATTTTTCCCTCCAAATAGCAAAAAATCATCTAATAATTTTAGTGTTTCATTTCCTAATAGAATTCTCTTAGCATCACCTGATGTAATTCGACTTCTTCCCATTACCATTGTACTTTTATTGGTGTTCATCATATAAAAGCTTTTCAAGACACTATTCGTTCCGATACATTGATATTCCTACTCCACTGCCGTCTGTGGCATAGTTATAAATTCATTGGCGAACTGTACAGTTTTTATTTTTTCTCCCTGAAATTTAATTCCTTTTCTTAATTTCTCTTTGGTTTCCCTCACTGCTTGCTCCATTACAAATTGAATAACATGGGGTGTAGGATGCAACCCCGTCTCACTCCCTCCGTACAAGTTGTAGATAACGTTCGCCCCCTGTAGTTTACCCCTACTACCTTCAAAATTTGAAATAGTGTACTCCAGTAGATATTTTCATAAGCTTTCTCTCTTCTAATATAAGCCGTAGAATTAGTAGTGCCCCGTAAGTAGCTGAATTCTTCCAGAACGCAAACTCATCTTTCCCGAGGTGGATTTAAACCAGTTTATCCCTTCTTCCGTAAATAATTCGTGTCAGCATTTGCAACCATAACTTATTAAACTGATGGTTCACTAATAATACACCTGTCAGCACCTGGCTTCTTTTTAATTGTAATTATTACATATTTCCTGATGGCCGATGTTATCACGCCCGTCTCATATAGACTATCTAATAGTTTGCCACGGTATATTCTCCCATCAACAAATCTGAGAGTCTATCATCTACTCCAAGTGCCTTAATTTCATCTGGGTCTTTCAGTGCTCTGCCAGATTCATTTTCCAGTGATGTATCTCCACTCATCTCCATCTACTTCCTCTTTCCTAGATTATTTAATCAAAATGCAGTTAAGTTTGATAACGTAGGATGGAAGTAAGCCTGTGGTGGGTCCTATTTAGAGCTGACTGGTTTACATTCGTCAATATAAAAAAGGGAAGAATTTTGATTTTCACCACTGTTACCGAACGCTAGTTCACTTTGGCCCTCATACATATAAATGAGCGGGTTAATTTCTCATAAATACAATTTCTACAGAAATAGGTGAGTTGGGAAAAGAAGTTAAGTTATGACCAGGAACACAGATGACTGTATGCTAAGCTATAATAAATGCATTTATTTGCGTAAAGACAAAATGAAAACTTAGATCTTAACACATATTATGGTGGTAAATTGTACAAAAATCACGAACGTGAGCAAGAATTGGTGCTGGTTCGCTAACAGTACATACCCGTATTCCCAATTCGACTTTGGCAAACGTGCTGTTGACTCTACTGTGGGTGGAGGGTCATTTGTACTAACATAGATTAGATTAATACTAGTTCCATGGATCATGAATATGCTCAACATGCTCAATGGGGGACAGATCCGGAGATCTTGCTGGCCAGGGTAGTTGACTTACACCTTCTAGAGCACGTTGGGTGGCACGGGATACATGCGGACGTGCATTGTCCTGTTGGAACAGCAAGTTCCCTTGCCGGTCTAGGAATGGTAGAACGATGGGTTCGATGACGGTTTGGATGTACCGTGCACTATTCAGTGTCCCCTCGACGATCACCAGTGGTGTATGGTGAGTGTAGGAGATCGTTCCCCACACCATGATGCCGGGTGTTGGCCCTGTGTGCCTCGGTCGTATGCAGTCCTGATTGTGGCGCTCACCTGCACGGCGCCAAACACGCATACGACCATCATTGGCACCAAGGCAGAAGCGACTCTCATTGCTGAAGACGACACGTCTCCATTCGTCCCTCCATTCACGCCTGTCGCGACACCACTGGAGGCGGGCTGCACGATGTTGGGGCGTGAGCGGAAGACGGCCTAACGATGTGCGGGACCGTAGCCCAGCTTCATGGAAACGGTTGCGAATGGTCCTCGCCGATACCCCAGGAGCAACAGTGTCCCTAATTTGCTGGGAAGTGGCGGTGCGGTCCCCTACGGCACTGCGTAGGATCCTACGGTCTTGGCGTGCATCCGTGCATCGCTGCGGTCCGGTCCCAGGTCGACGGGCACGTGCACCTTCCGCCGACCACTGGCGACAACATCGATGTACTGTTGAGACCTCACGCCCCACGTGTTGAGCAATTCGGCGGTACGTCCACCCGGCCTCCCGCATGCCCACTATACGCACTCGCTCAAAGTCCGTCAACTGCACATACGGTTCACGTCCACGCTGTCGCGGCATGCTACCAGTGTTAAAGACTGCGATGGAGCTCCGTATGCCACGGCAAACTGGCTGACACTGACGGCAGCGGTGCACAAATGCTGCGCAGCTAGCGCCATTCGACGGCCAACACCGCGGTTCCTGGTGTGTCCGCTGTGCCGTGCGTGTGATCATTGCTTGTACAGCCCTCTCGCAGTGTCCGGAGCAAGTATGGTGGGTCTGACACACCGGTGTCAATGTGTTCTTTTTTCCATTTCCAGGAGTGTATAATAAGAACAACGAAGGACCCAAGACTGATCCATATGGAACCCCATTCTTGATAGTTCCCCAGTTTGAGGAATGTGCTGATCTTTGCATGTTATGAGAACTACTTATTTCAACTTTCTGCACTCTTCCAGTCAGGTACAATTAAACCATTTGTGCACTGTCCCACTCATGCCACAATACTTGAGCTTGTCTACCAGAATTTCATGATTTACACAATCAAAAGCCTTTGAGAGATCACAAAAAATCCCAGTGGGTGGTGTTCGGTTATTCAGATCATTCAAAATTTGACTGCTGAAAGCATATATGGCATTTTCTGTTGAAAAACCTTTCTGGAAACCAAACTGACATTTTGTTAGTACTTCATTTTTACAGATATGTGAAGCTACTCTTGAATACATTACTTTCTCAAAAATTTTGGATAAAGCTGCTAGAAGGGAGATTGGACGGTAATTGTTGACATCAGATCTATCCCCTTTTTTATGCAAAGGTATAACAATAGCATACTTCAGTCTGTCAAGGAAAATGCCCTGTTCCAGAGAGCTATTACATAGGTGGCTGAGAATCTTACTTATCTGTTGATAACAAGCTTTTAGTATTTTGCTGGAAATGCCATCAATTCCATGTGAGTTTTTGCTTTTAAGCAAGTTTATTATTTTCCTAATTTCAGAGGGAGAAGTGGGTGAGATTTCAATTGTATCAAATTGCATAGGTATGGCCTCTTCCATTAACAGCCTAGCATCTTCTAATGAACACCTGGATCCTACTATATCCACAACATTTAGAAAATGATTATTAAAAATATTTTCAACTTCTGACTTTTTGTTCGTAAAGTTTTCATTCAATTTGATGGTAATACTGTCTTCCTCTGCTCTTGGTTGACCTGTTTCTCTTTTAATAATATTCCAAATTGTTTTAATTTTATTATCAGAGTTGCTGATTTCAGACATGATACACATACTCCTGGATTTTTTAATAACTTTTCTTAATATAACACAGTAGTTTTTATAATGTTTGATAGTTTTTGGGTCACTACTCTTTCTTGCTGTCAGATAGATTTCCCTTTTCCGGTTACAAGATTTTTTATACCCTTAGTAAGCCATGGTTTGTTACAGGGTTTCTTACGAGTATATTTAACTATTTTCTTGGGGAAGCAGTTTTCAAATGCATTTACAAAAATGTCATGAAATAAATTATATTTTAAATTGGCATCTGGTTCACAGTACACCTCATCCCAGTCTAACTGCTGTAGGCTTTCCCTGAAATTTGCAATTGTTAAATCGTTGACTGAACGTACTACTTTGGAGGGCTGTTTAGTATTGCTGAATGGAGCGATGTCATATATTGTAACTAGCTGTGCACCATGATCAGAAAGACCATTCTCAACAGGCGGAGCATTTAGCTGGTTAAACTTATCTTGGTCTATAAAGAAGTTATCTATCAGTGAGCTGCTATCCTTTACGACCCGAGTAGGAAAAGGAATAACGGGTGTCAAATTGAAAGAACCGAGTAATACTTCAAGGTCATCTTTCCTATTACCCTCTTTCAGAGAATCTACATTGAAGTCCCCACAAATAATAATTTGCTTCCCCCTGTCTGACAGACAGCACAACAAGGAGTCCAAATTTTTCAGAAATAGATGAAAATTTCCTGATGGGGACCTATATACAGTTACAATTATAAATGTTCCTTTATTTAATTTAAGCTCACAGGCACATGCTTCTATATGTTTCTCTACACAAAACTTTTTTGTTTCTATATTTTTTGCACAATGATAACTTTTGACATATATGGCAACTCCTCCTTTCTCCATATTTTCTCTAATTACATGTGCAGAGAGCTTATATCCACTTACATTTACCTTATCCATATCAGTAACAATGTGATGCTCAGACAGGCATAGTATATCTGTTTCATCCTCAGCTTCTAAATCTTCTAAACGAACCAGAAGCTCATCTATTTTATTTTTTAAACTCCCAATATTTTGATGAAATATACTTACATTATTTTTAATTATACTTTTATGAGAACCTTTCCTTATTCTAACATTTGCAGTTCTCTCCTGTCTGAGTTTCTCATTGTGCTTAGGCCTAGTTCCTATACTAGTGGTCACATGGTGTTCAGAGAGGCAGATTATGTCAACTGGGTTGGGTGACTAATTCATCAATGCAATTACCTAGGACTGAGATACAACTTGGTGGAGATAAAATTTCTGGTGATTGGTGAAAATTTATAATTGACAGCTGTGATTGGTGATCCAATGTGCTAGAATTGTGCTGTTTAATTTATTTCCTAAACTGAAGATTTGTTTCAATCCTGACCTCTCGTAGAACTTGACATCTTTCTGTCTTACCTATCCTAAAAAAGGTGCTGCTCCAACACCTGTAACCACTGGTATTTTACCATTCATGGCAGTGCCTCCCCCCTTAAATTTCCTGCTATTACCCCAGCCAGTTTCCCCTTCCTTTTCCTGTTGAGATGTAGGCCGTGCCTGGTATAGTCCCACCTACGGAGATAATCATTTGCCTAACTCAAAACGGTGATTAACCACACAAAGGAAAGACGTGGCTTTGCATGCAAACAGAGCGGCACTGCCTGTGGTTACTGCAGATGGCAACAAGGTAACAAGTAGTGGTAATGTAAGAATCCCCAATCTACCAGTGCTGCAACACTTTACCAAAACCGCAGGCGTATGACTTGAAGCCGACGGGTGTACGGTGAATATGTCGAAGCTGCAAGAGTCGTCAGCTGCCCAGAGCCTCCCATATGCCGTTCTTCGGAGTGGAATACCATTAATTCGCGACCACGTGAAAAGTTAATATTTGACCTGGTGTCCAGACGAGCACAATCCTCGGCTAATCCCCCCGTTGATACAGAAGAGGTGAAACGACTTTACTCTTCGACCGTTCAGAAGCGAGAACTCGATTTTCTATCCTTCGCATCACAACAGGGGCGCCCATCCCGTTGCTCTCTAAAATTATCAGTGCTGGCACAGCTACAAAACCGGCACCAATCATGACCCCGAACGGACGCTCACTGCTCCCACTGCAAAAACAGAAAAACACCCTGCGCCAACCGGAAAGCATCGCGCCAAAATCAAAAAGCGGCTTTGAACGTGGGCAGACGTCACAATCCGCCCACGAATCACAGGCCTCACAAAGACCGCACGTGGGGCATTTCAATTATGGGGCCTACCAACTAAATTTGCTGGTGTACAGGTGGCGCCACTGTGGCGGGCGTCACGCAGAGCCAAAGGCGATTTCTGCGAATTGTAACACCAAGCAGTGCGGGCGCTGCAGCCCAGCACCCTGCTGTAAAAAAAAAAGCTTCCAGCAACACAGAGAGCGAACGGTATAGCGATTTGCCCGGTACCGAGCCGGGACAACGTGGCGGCAACTTAAAAGACGGATGCGGCTGTAAGGGCCTTCGCCGCTTTCACGTACTGTCCTCTCTTCCTTCCGGCAAAATCCTAGACTCGCCACACTCATGCGATCTCTGGCTACCCACCCTCGGCCGAATACAACCGCTGCTTATAGCGAGCGAAACTGTTTGGAGAAAAGAAATCTATGCCCTCGTCGATGAGATTACTCTCTCTCTCACTCACACACACACACACACACACACACACACACACACACACACACACACACACACACAGGTACTGTGAGATCAATCAGCAATTCGTGCTTTGTATTCCGTAACAGAAATACGATTACAACATGTAAATTGCGACCTATTTGCATACTGGATTACGATAAGAAAAAAAATGAAGAGGAAAGCAAGTGATGGGCCTTCCAACGAGAGTGGGCGGGCCAGAAGGGCCTGCAATCTTTCAAGTACTCCTCTCTTGAGTCGATATCTTCAATAGCAAATAATT
The DNA here is from genome assembly GCF_021461385.2 of Schistocerca piceifrons. Taxonomy (NCBI): domain Eukaryota; kingdom Metazoa; phylum Arthropoda; class Insecta; order Orthoptera; family Acrididae; genus Schistocerca; species Schistocerca piceifrons. Next base: position 579,876,903 of record NC_060149.1, read on the forward strand.
TGGTGCAGAGACTGAACGACTTTCTCTTCTGATATGAGTCGTACAGACCATGAGTGAGACGAAATTACGAGGAATGTTGTTACTTGTTGACATCGCTCCCCGACCCATGTTCTTGTATTCCCATCAGACACAGAAATTGGGATGAGTACCACCGATGATATTAGTCAGCAGCCGCGCTGGTCTTTACAGGCCGCCGAAACGTCCGTTTGAGGGAGTGAATACTGCTGGTGGCACGCCAGGCAAAGGGAATTTCATCCGTCACTGTGTGCAGCTCAGCATCTCGTGACATACCTGTTCCGTGGACATGAGCGTGATTTGTCTTTGGTGTTTGATTGCATCACATTTCGAATGACTTGTTTCTGCTCATCACGACTTAAAATTCGCTTTCATCTTTGACGTCACAGAGTGACGCTGATTATTTCTGTACTTCCGTTATTACAGCTCCACTGTTCTCACTTATCTTGCGAAAGCAATCGCGGTCTGTTGCGTAAATAGCAAACTTGGTTCTCTAAGAGAAGGTTTGTCAAAATAGTGATATTCACTTCCGTGAGTGTTAAATTTTGTTATTAACGACATTACAATTCCCAGAATTTCTGATTGTAGTAATCACACCGTTTATTGACATTAGTTTTGGTATGCCATAATGACAATGACCTTTTCTTTGCTTTTGAAGCACGATCTGACGTTCAAACTAATACTACTTTTCTCGAAAGGATTCCAATTTTTATTTATGGTGTGTCGTATGTCCTACATTTTGGCTACTTTTCATCACATGCGACCACACTTTGAGATATCGTTACTTTTGTAATTTTCCTTGTGATCACTTTCGGAGAAGAAATACATGTTTACGGCACCAAGAAATAAATATAGTCTACTATTGCCAATTCAAAATATAAAACTTATCAGGGGCGAAAATCCAACTTCTCATACAAAAATTCCTGATAAGAAATTTTAACCGACGACAAGGGAAAATAGTCATATCTTAGAGAGGATAGAAACATCAGTTTCAGTGCTGTCAGCACAAAGAACCGTCAGGCTGCGTGGGTCGAAGTAATCCTGGAATTCCGAGTAAAGCATTCTTTGCGTAGTTCCAGAGTTGCTGACGGATGTCGAATAAAAGAGACGGTCGCAGGTGATAAGCTTACGACCACGAGGCAGCACGGCGTCTGCAGTATGAGCTTTGTGCGATAAATGAACCTCGTTCCTCCGTTTCGTGGCCGCTGTGTCAGCGGATATTCTTAACGACGACAGTTCGCGTAAGAAATTGCGCAGACTAAACACAAAATCTGTATAGCTTCAGCAGGTCTGTGCTCTCGTCGGTCTTTTATCATTCTCTCACTATTATCAGTATCAGACAGCGTACTATATATTTCCCGCGCTGAAACACAGTGTGTGTGTTTTCACTTGAGACAACTAAACATATCGAAAGGACGCATCGTTCTAAAAAATATCTTGTAGACGAAATGCTAATATTAGTAAAGGGTACATCTGTGGCACAATTGGCCACCTCCTACCCACCGCTCCTGCGTGTGAAGGGTCAACTTTGTATTTTCAAGTGGAAACCTCCCATTTTTACTGCATTTACGTATTCTACGCCACATAACACGTACACTGTCTGTTTTTTAAATTAAACCGACGCATTTAATTCTACATTTCATTTACGATGTAAATGTAAACGTTTGTGTTCTAACAGTTGATACTGACGTTGAAAAGTTACTCGAGTGTTGAAAATGTGATTTTACAGAACAAGTACTGTATATTCAATAGCCTTTACTGTTGATAATATAAAAGTCTTCGAAAATGTCTAGTTGTGCTAAAGTAGGATAAGTGCACAACATAGTCTGCGGAAGTTCTGTTTTTATTTGGTAATAATAATAATAACAATAACAGTACGTGTTCTGAAATTTAGGCCGTGCAGTTGTAGGCGCTCCAGTCTGGAACCGCCTGACCGCTACGGTCGCAGGTTCGAATCCTGCCTCGGGCATGGATGTGTGTGATGTCCTTAGGTTAGTTAGGTTTAAGTAGTTCTAAGTTCTAGGGGACTTATGACCACAGCAGTTGAGTCCCATAGTGCTCAGAGCCATTTTTTTATTGTGCCATACTTTCCTCCAACAGATCGTTGCAATAGTCCTCATCAAAACCTCTGATGTCGTACTCATCATCGTCTGATTCCGATGAACTTTCCATAATTTGTCTTTTTTTTTTTAAGAGCTTCTTCTGTTTGAACCAGCAATCTTCTCGCTGGTCGTCCTATTGGCCTAAATTTTTTAGTAATTTTTGAACTTTTCGACCTTGTCTCAACTTTTCAATTTTTCCCCATTTTGTTGGGCTGTAAGTTTCTTATGTATTTCATCTGAAGTTATTACCAATGATCCTTTGGCTACAATCTTCTTTTCTGTATTAGACGATGGCTGCGAATCGTTATTAAAAGTAATTCTTGAAATGTTTTTCTTTGTCCTGAATTGGTAGACTGGCTTAAGTCAGGCTAACAGCTTAAAGAAAAAACAGCTAGAGTTGTTGGACCATCAATGGAATAAGTGCCGCGCAGGATTAGCCGGGCGGTCTAAGGCGCTGCAGTCGTGGACTGTGCGGCTGGTCCCGGCTGAGGTTCGAGTCCTCCCTCGGGCATGGGTGTGTGTGTGTGTGTGTGTGTGTGTATGTGTGTGTGTGTGTGTGTGTGTGTGTGTGTGTGTGTGTGTGTCCTTAGCATACTTTAGGTTAAGTAGTGTGTAAGCTTAGGGGCTGATGACCTTAGCAGTTAAGTCCCATAAGATTTCACACACATTTGAACAATGGAATACGTGAATGAGACTTAATAAAACGTCTGTGGATGCTCTACTTTCCAATGTTGAAGAGTTTTAGGATCCAACACGTCCTCCGAAATCACATACTTTTTAAGTTGATAAATTCTTCCTTTTCGAAATCCTGCCCGAATAACGGAAGGATCTCAACCCACCCACACAGACTTAAGATCTTAATAAATTCTTGTTGGCGAGAAGTTGAAATTTTGGCGGGAAAATAGGTCAATTGGGCTACCTCCACTAACCTAACCCTCTTCCCTTCCCCCATCCATCACCCCTCCCATTCCCTCCCTACCCCCATCTGGATATTGATGGGGAAAGTACACAGTATGTGCCGGGCTGCCGGATAGCACAGATGTATGACTTTAGTTTGTGTGCATTGCTCCCCTCCCCTACGCTCCACCTCCAGTCGCGGTGGCCGAGCGATTCTAGGTGATCAGTCCGGAACGGCGCAGCTGCTACGGTCGCAGGTTCACATCCTGCCTCGAGCATGGATGTGTGTGATGTCTTTAGGTTAGTTAGGTTTAAGTAGTTCTAAGTCTAGGGGAGTGATGACGTCAGATGTAAAGTCCCATACTGCTCAGAGCCATTTGAACCTCCCCTCCACCCTCTGGAAATTGTCGGAAAAGGACTCAATCTGTGCTGGGTTGCCGGATAGGATGGACGTAAGGATGCATTGTTTATTTACACAATTTGAGTTGTTATAGTCAGGAGCTCCATCCAGTGTGCTCACCATGAAGTCCGGCCTCCAGCTGACATAGTTCACAACACCGCCACCAGTGGGCACTGTCAGCACTACCCCTCTTCCCTCCCATGACGCAATCCAAGATGGCAGTCTAGGGAAAAATGACGGGAAAAGGACTGTGTGTCTACCTGCTGGACTGGGATGACAGGCGTATTTTTTTTACTGTGTGTACTATGTATTCACTGGATGAGAAGTCTGTGCTGGAGAAGGAGGAGTTTAACAGGTATATTAGCTGTAATCATGCGTCTGAGACCTTTGTTGATGGCAACGATATTTGATGAAGATGAATACGCTTCATGAAATACTGAAGATGCAGCAGGATGGGGCTACGTTACACTTTGCAACTCAAGCTGACACATGTGCTTGCTGTAACTGTAGATCATTTGATAAAGTCCAGTCATTCTTCCGAGGCGCAAGAGGCATTCCGGTGCTCGCACTCCGTGCCCCCAGAGGCCACGAGCCTGCTTACGGCTCAATCACGCTGTAGCCCCAGGAGCGGCCGTGTACTTCCTGTTGCATTGAAAATACCTGCGACCTTCCTCCTTCCCATCCCCAGCGCATGGATTTCCTTTGTCACTGACCAAGCACTGCTTGGGGAGTTATTACATCTGCTGTTGCGGAATATTGACGATGTCACAGGGACTAAATGCACCAAATGCACCACTGCACGAAGAGAGAGAGAGAGACAGAGAAATCTTTGCAGATGATGCGAGAATATTTAAATATTTACACACTTTATTCCTAGGAATGCCACCACTGCCACACTTCAAAACGGACTCTAAAAGGAAAGATCGCGACACACTTCTGAAACTGTCCCTGAGACACATCGCTCGCTTTTGTACAAAATACCCTTGTCTTTGAGCACGAGCTGCTTCAGGAGTCACTAAATCCAACTAAATATGTCTGTACATACACTTTCAAAAAAGATCGCTGCACAGTACTTTCTATCAGTTTTGCGGTGTGTACTGCCACACTTGAACAGTGTCTCTAAAAAGATCGCTGCACACTTGTGAAATCTCACTGAGACACTTCACACGCCTTTCTGGGAAACAGATCCTGAAACCGATATCAGCTGCAATATCTGACTTTTCACGACGATATTTGGAAGTCAAAATAAATATCTCGGTAACTCTAAACAGGTCGCTCACCACTTTTCGAGTTTTAGCTGCTTGTTTGAAGGCAATGCCATAAAAAATGGTTCAAATGGCTCTGAGCACTATGGGACTTAACATCTATGGACATCAGTCCCCTAGAACTTAGAACTACTTAAACCTAACTAACCTAAGGACATCACACAACACCCAGTCATCACGAGGCAGATAAAATCCCTGACCCCGCCGGGAATCGAACCCGGGAACCCGGGCGCGGGAAGCGAGAACGCTACCGCACGACCACGAGCTGCGGACGCAATGCCAGAGAAAGAAAAAAATATGAGTCCTACAGATACTATGGTGTTCATCGCTTTTCTGAAATGATGAGTGCGCTTGGCTTACATTTACTGCTGCTGGTGTCAGGAACGTTATTTTCCTCACTTCTCGAAGCACACAGTGGTGTCTAAGCACAGACGGGGAAATCAGAACAATTACACAAACAGAATTGTCCTCAGGCGAGAACAATAGCTAGAATTGTCGGTGAATTTTCGATGTAATACAAGTGTTGCTCTGGAGATGCTCTAAAGCCACAATTACGGGTGAGGGACATCATCCCATCTGACCGAATCAGAGAAGGATGGTCTGCTAGACACTTGTAGATATACTGCAGAGACAGAGAGATCCCCAAAATACATAAGCACATGCACCATACATAGTTCTCACAACACTAGATATTTCCCGCGAGGTCAGTCAGTCATCCACCATGGCCGACGGTCACGAGTCAACTGCCCCCACACACACTGGCCTGATATGCGACCAGAGCGCCCTCAGCGGGCTGGTTCCCACCAGCACAAAAGCATTACTGTTTCCGTAGATGAATACGCATGCCTATACCAGTTTCTTTGGCGCTTCATTGTAACAGGTGCGTAAAACACTTGTTATTTTCTCGGAATTGCCAGAGTAGTGCACCTTACTATTTGTCCATAATGTTGTTTTAATGGCTCACTAAAGGAGAACCAAGTTTGAAGTAAATTCGTGATCCCAAAGTCGTGTCCTCCCCTTGTGAGACTGCTTTTTGTGACCGTTCAGCGACTGTGTAATGAAAGCGTCTTTATGTCTGCAGCCTCATTGATAAGATAGGTTCCTTATCTATGCTTTATCTTCTAATTTCCCTCTACAACCTCTAACAGCCTGTAATAGAAATTGTGAAACATCCAGTATGCGACGTAGTTATCCTTATGCTCGTGTTTCCAGAGTTCAGGTTTTGTTTCTCAGCAAGAGTTATGCTACTTTTAAATCTGCGATCAAGTCCTCTCTGCTTTCGGAAGAACATTCCAACTTTGCTCTTAAACAATGGCGGATGCTTCGCCGTCCGGTGTGACTGAGTGGTTCTATGCGCTTCAGTCTGGAACCGCGCGACGTCTACGGTCGCAGGTTCGAATCCTGCCCCGGGCATGGATGTGTGTGATGTTCTTCGGTTCAAATGGCTCTGAGCACTATGGGACTTAACATCTGAGGTCTTCAGTCCCCTAGAACTTAGAACTACTTAAACCTAACTAACCTAAGGACATCACACACATCCATACCCGAGGCAGGATTCGAACCTGCGACCGTAGCGGTCGCGCGGTTCCCGACTGTAGCGCCTAGATCCACGTGGCCACACTGGCCGGCTGTTCTTCGGTTAGTTAGGTTTAAGTAGTTCTAAATTCTAGGGGACTGGTGACCTCAGATGTTAAGTTCCATAGTGCTCAGAGCCATTTGAACCATTTTTTAGCGGATGCTTCCCATCTCCCACCATCTAGCAAAGCAAATTCTGGATTCTTCCACCGGAAAAAAGACGTGGCCACTTTCTTTCCCCACGTCACAATCTGAGCTTCTGCTCCATCTCTAATAATGATGATGTCGTCGATTTGACGTTAAACCTAATCTTCCTTCGGCAGTTTCGTTCAGTTTTGCCCTAAGTCCACTACATCTTTCCACCCAAGAGCTGAATGTTTTCTACTGACAGCTGAATGTTTTCTACTGACTGCTGAATAATATTTATTTGTTGCTCTTGGTAATTAGAAATATTTGCCACACTCTTAACGCTTCTCTAAACTCCAGTAACCATCTTTTCTACATTAACCTTAAAATAACTGACTTGTCTCTACGGAATCTAAATACCGAAGCCTGTTTTTCACAGGGAGGTCTCGAAATTTTGTCATCACGAGCGTATTGTTCAGTCATCTGTTCAAGATAACTATCGGGGAAGACGTTTCTCTTTAACTATCTCACATTGATTTGCTCGCTATTTTCAAGACCGAAGACCGATTATCAGCTGTTCATAATCGTTGAAGCCAGACAAGCAATCATCGTACTTAACGATACACACGTAAGTCAGATCAAATCTAATATTTCTCTTCTTACTTGACAATTTCTCTTCCAAATAGATGGAGACGGTTTTCGTAGGAAAATACGTTTGATACACTAATGCGGTACCTTCGTCCTTAACACCAGTGCTGAAATCGGACGTATCACCGTATACTACTGACAAATTGAACAAGACGAGGCGTCTCGTGTAGTTCTGAGGGTGCCTATCACCGCCATAATCTCGCGACATAGCCATTTGCATCCAGTCAACTCCACCTTGAAGTCAGTTGGACATATCAGTTGGAGCTGATGGCATACAAGCGTTCCCTTTCCTAGCCGACGTCGATGCAGTAGAGCTTCTGACTGTTTGTGATGTCTTCCCTGCAAGACTTGTCACACGGGGAAATACGTGCACAATGGTTTTTCAAAGCATGATTATGAATTCCAGTTAATGGCATGACGTCCCAGTTAGCCAATTATGAATCCTGTGAGAAACGTGTTGGCCGTTTTTCCCGTATAGGTTAAAGTACACCGTGACTGGGACGAAGGATTTGAGTTAAACAGCACTGTTTCACGTACAGAATCTATTTACTGTCCTTTATCGGTTTAGGGCTTATTCACGTTTGTCTACAGATATGTGCATTTCGCTATCCCATGACTTTCGTCGCCTCAGTGTAGTTACGAGTTTGCCGAGCATATGACGGGACATGTCAATGGATAGAGGACATCGTTGCAGGTAGAACTCAGCACGTGGTTCTTATCGGAACAAAATGGTCCAATGTGAAAGTAATTTCAAGACTGCCTAAAGAGAGTGTTATAGGAGCGCTACTATCAGTAGTTTACACTAATGATGTAGTGGATAACGCTGTACTTGATGCTATTCACGGACGATGCTGTTCTCTGTAGGAAGGTTGAATTACCAGACGACTGTAGCGAAGTACAGGAAGACATACAGAGTATCGACAATTGGTGCAGGGATATAAATTATGACGTTTTGGAAAATGAACGTCTCCTTTATAAAAATCAGCTTGGATTCCGCAAACAGAGATCCTGCGAAGCTCAGCTCGTTCTGTTCCTCCATGAGATCCACAACGCAGTGGAAAACGGCGCTCAGGTTGATGCCGTGTTGATTTCAGTAAGGCTTTGACACCGTCCCACATACTGAAAAAATACGAGCTTATGGAGTATCGAAGCAGACCTGCGATTGGATTCAAGATTTTCTTACTGACAGAACTCAACACGTCGCTCTTAACGGAACTAAGTCGACAGATGTGAAGGTAATATCCGGAGTATCACAGGGAAATGTGATAGGACCGCTGCTGTTTACAATATATATAAATGAGCTATTAGAAACCGTCGGATGCTCTTTAAGGCTATTCGCAAATGATGCAGTTGTCTATACAAAAATGGCAATGCCAGAAGATAGCAAGAATTTGCAGAACGACTTGCAAAGAACTGATGAATGGTGCAGGCTCTGGCAGTTAACCTGAACGTAAATAAATGTAACATATTACGCATACATAGGAAAAGAAATCCACTGCCGTACAGTTACACTATTGATGACAAACAGCTGGAGACAGAGTCTGCCGTAAAATATCAAGGGGTAACTATCCACAGCGACCTTAAGTGGAATGACCACATAAAACAAATAGTGGGAAAAGCAGACACCAGACTCAGATTCATAGGAAGAATGTTAAGGAACTGTAACTCATCCACGAAATAAGTGGCTTATAAGGCGCTTGTTCGCCCGATTCTTGAGTATTGTTCATCTATCTGGGATCCCTATCAGGCAGGACTGAGAGGAGATAGAGAAGACCCAACGAGGAGCGGCGCGTTTCGTGATGGGATCGATTAGCTGGCGAGAGAGCGTTACGGAGATGCTAAACAAACTCCACAGACAGACGTTACAAGAGAGGCGTTGTGCATCACGGAGGGATTTACTATTGAAATTTCGGAACAGCACTTTTCAGGAGGAATCAGACAACATATTACTTCCCCCCACTTACATCTCGCGTATTAACCACGAGGAGAAGATTCGAGAAATAAGAGCCAATACAGAGGCTTACCGACAATCTTTCTTCCCACGCACTATTCGCGAGTGAAACAGGGTTGGAGTGATCAGATAGTGGTACCGAAAGTACCCTTCACCACACACCATTACGTGGATTGCGGAGTATGATTTAGATGTAGACTGAAAGTTAACACCGAGCGTAAATAAATGCAACGTATATAAATATTGGTTTATTTTACCAGTAGCGAGATCTGCACATGTGACGAAATGTTCAGTGCTGACTAGGAGTCAAACCCCATACATATCATCGTTGTTGGCTACCCACGAAGAGACTGTGACTATCGAGTTCTTTTCCACCAGTAATTAACAATGGCATTAGTAAACCTGAAGCGATACAACGAAAAGTTCTGTGTCTGACTGGGAACCGAAACCTGTACCAATGGTTATCGTTGACAACGCACGGAGGGGCGTCAAAAATCTTAATTATTCTTAATCTGTAGTTTGGTTTGCGCATGCTATAGCTTGAAATGACATGACGAAAAGTTTTGTGCCAGACCAGGATTCGAATCCAGATATGTGCCTTCCGAATAGGTCTTGAGGAAATTGGAATATTGAGAAAATAACGAAAGGATTGAACTGCATGGTCTCAAAGGGGTCGAACCCTCCGAAAGGGAAGATCTGAGTTCCAATACCAGTCCAGCACTAATATTTTCAGCATTTCAGGTTGAAACACAATAAAAAGTAAGTTCCCTGTGATCTTACATGACTACTGGCTCATTAATGAAATGAAATATCTCGTGTAAGAAAGCTTACTGGTGACAGAGTCTCAACTTGCAGCGAATTTCTCCTCAGTCACGGTCCAACCTACACCGACTCTCCTCCAGTAGGTTACGAAACGACGCCATGGTTATGTTTAGTATTTTATCCATCCTCAGCAACTGTTATCGTATATAACGAAATAATAAGCAACCAGTTGCATAAAAGGAATTTAATTTCTTTACCTGTTTCGGGCACTTAGTCCCCTTCTTCAGAAGGGGATACCTATCGCATTATTTGCGAGTGCCAACAATAAGATGCATACAGCATACCATGGCGTTTTGCTGTATGCATCTTATTGTTGAAATTCTCAAATAATGCGATAGAAGAAGGGGACTAAGTGCCCGAAACCCGTAAAGAAATTAAATTTCTTTCATGCAACTGGTTGCTTATTTCGTTATACCGTGGTTAACGTTGATTTGGGACCATGGTGCAAACCCACATTGTTCACCTGGCGTTACCAGAGGTGAAGAGTGTCTGTTGGTGTTTGTCAAAAGTGGTTGCACGGTGGGTGAATCGAACCAAGGTCTTAAGCATGCAAAGCTAGAATCATTCCAACAGACCATCACACACGGCAGCGTTTCATGGTTTTGTCGTAGGCAATAATGCTCGACACTTCATGAGGATTCTAATTCCCTGAGGTTCATCTTAACATTTTCAAAACATTCATTCCCTTGTTCGTTCATGTCGATATTCACAAGCTGCCTTGGTTGTCCAACGTGTCCTTTTGACTTGATTTTGTAGTTACTGAAATTAAACTATATAACAGCCACCGGCACACACGGAAGGATGTCGAAATTACTGCAAGAAGTATTGCTTTCCATTTGTGATTCTGTACCGGTGTATGTATTTCTTGTCTAGCGATAAACCTGGCGCACTGTAAACGCAAATGCAAGATATCGAGCACACTCTCTTCTTTAATTTTTAAACAGCATTTATTTTCATATACACTGATGTCCAAAATTAAAGCAATAAATTGCTACTTCCGCGTCCAATGTCTAACTCATGATATAATCATACAAATTATCAACAGATGTCGTTACGAGTGTGTTCTGCACGGAAGATGGCATTCCGATCAACGGACAACCATGCCAACAATGATGACAGGACTTCTATCAAGCGGAGTCGAGTTTGCAGGGTAGTCCCACATCCACAATCGCTGTTTACATAGTCACAGACGGTGCAGTATGGTACAGCGAACACCCCTACAGACACTCTGCTGTGGAGGGCCATAGGAAGAATGGAAACAGAACAGTCGCAAATTGATGTGACCCGATGGCTTAGTGTGAATCGTTCTGTTGGTTATAGAATGAGGCGACAGTTTATAGAGACCGAAAAAATATCCCGGATACCAGGACAGGGCCGACCACATGGTGTGACATCAGAATGAGTGGACCGTTATTTGGCTGTAAAGGCACGACGGTACCGCCTTAGTACTGCACTGCAACTGACATCTGACGTCACAGCATCCCCTGAACGTGTTGTATCCCGGCAAACTGTACAGAAGGCTTCAGCAGAGTGGCCTTTATTGTTCGAAAGCTGCTGTATATTTACCTCTGGCGTGTCTTCACAGAAGGGAACGTTTAGAGTGGAGCCGTCAACATTCCACCTGGAAGGTCCAACAGTGAGCCAATGTTCTTTTTTGCAGACGAGTCATGATTTTGTCTGAAGAGTGCTTCTCGGCGGATTCGCATCTGGATGGCACGTGGAACACGATTTGGGGACCTAAACATTGTGGAAAGAGACTGATATCGAGGAGAATTCCTAATGGTGTGGCAGGGATTATGTTGACCACTCGAAAACCTCTTCGTGAAATTGTACAGGTTAATCAGCAAGATTTAACTGCTGTCAGGTAGCGTGGGGAGATCTTGGCATCTCATGCGCGGTTTTTGCAAGGTGCTGTGGGCCCAGACTTCGTATTGATGGACGCCAGTACTAGACCTCATAGAGCACAGGTGGTTAATGTTTTCTTGGAAACGGAACTTACTGCACGCATGGCGTGACCTGCTCGCTCTCCTGATTTGAATCCCATAGAGCGCGTCTGGGATGCGCTAGGAATACGTTGTATCACGACAGTATCCATCAACCATTGTCCAAGACTTGTGAGCAGTTCTGCAGGAATAATGGGAGTTATTGCCTCAACATGTTATCGATGACATCATTCACAGCATCTCCCGTCGTTGTCCGGCCTGAATTGGTGCCAGAGGTGGTCACACTCCATACTGAGCACATTAATCAGTTGTCAGAATGTGAGTGCAAATCCGTTAAGTTGAAAGAAAAACGAAGAACCTTTTTGTATACCGTTATGCATGTTGCAGGTGATAACGCTCTGTATTATTTGCGTTGTTTCTACTTTACTAACACCTGATTATACTGTTTTGTGTCAAAATAAACGCAACCTTGCAAAATTCCCGTTTGTTGCTTTAATTTTGGACACCACTGTAATTGTGTAATCAAGGGTGTAGTGTTTATTTGTTTCTCATGTGGCATATTATGTGAAGAATATTAATGTATGTAGTCCACCGGGGGAAAATGTACCTGAAAAAGTATGTTGCTGCATACGTTCGTGGATATTTTGTTTGGTGTGTTGTAGTACAGGTTGCTGCAAGCACATTTATCGATCGTCATTTGAGGTTCTTATTTGTTCTTGGGGTGATTTATTGAATGTAGCATATTTGAAGGTTCTGAGTTTTGTGATTTAAGCCTATTATAATGATGCTTTAAACGGAGGAAAAAGCATAACATTTGTGATATTTTATTCTCTTTGGATTTGATTGAGGGTTTCAGGCAATGGAGGAGGTGGAAACATTTGCGCTGCGTTTGGGGTAAGTATATACAAGATATCGCGTCAGAAAAATGTTTTCTCATTTCAAGTAGGATCGTTTCGACGTAAATTATTCGGCACATTCAAAAGACCAATGACCTAATGACGTTTTTAAGGTTTACTAATATTGTCGTCCTAATTACTGGCAAATGCGTTGAACCGCGTCAATTTAGTGGTCGTGAGACACATTCAGTGGGTAGTGTTGGGGGAAAATGAAAGTATGTAATGAAATTTAATACTGACATCCTGTCTGCTATGATATCAAAGTAGAAGTTACGACTGGAAAGGGTGGGGAAGAAAATCGACTGTGCCATTTCGAGAGAAAGATCGCAGCAATTATGTTAATCAGTTTACGAAAATAACAGAAAACCTAAATCAGAATGGTTGGACAGGGATTCGAACCACCGTGCATTAAATTCATAAAAAGAAAATAATGGTTGGACCCACAAAAAGTATCTGAGAAGAGGCCAGTGTGAGTCCTCCGAGTGTAACATAACGTATCTAGTGGCACAAAGAAGTGGTGTGTCCATCGCAGTTGGTATTTGTCGCCAACAACTGAGACGTCTTGCTGTCCCAACATACGCAAAGCGACGAAGGAAACTGCAACAAGTGTTGCTACTGTTCGAGAACGACCGTTTACGCTCTGCTGATTTCACAAAAGAACCTATCCAAGAGCTTGGTTGGAAAGCAAACCCTATTGCACTTCTTCTGATCTAGCGCCACCAAATGTTTATGTTTTTCGCTTATTACCGGACAACTATCAAGAAATTTTCTTTGTGGATGAAAATGCACTTTAAACTTGGATTGAAGGCATCTTTATCACGAAAACAGTAGCTTTCTACTTGCGTGGAATCCAAAAACTACCTGACGATCGTCAGACTGTTTTAGGTAAAGGGAGATTGGGGGGGGGGGGTATAATGTTGAGATTAATTTCTCTCTTACGGTTTTCTGTTATATTCAATAAATCGAGAAGAAACCCTACAAAAAATACACTGTTTTAATTCAAATAAATTACAATTTACCAGCATGTAGAAGACAAACTAAACGTGCAGGTCTCTAGCGAAATTAGAACCTAAACCTAAAAACTTCATCGTTCACAATGCAGCCACAGCATCACTTAGTTAGCGAGCGGGACAATCCTGGATCACACCAGAAAGTAAATCGACGGTCATATAGTTGTCAAATATATTCTACAAAGTTGCCAGTTCTACATTAGACTAGTGACGGGAAGAATACATTTGTTCAGCTGATGAGCTGAGCAGACTAGCACTTAGGAAGGTCGCTCTTCGAAGATGTAGCGCCGCCGATTGCTATCACGTTGCCGAAATGTGTCCGCGCTGAAATACGTATTGCATAGCCGAATGAGTTTTATTCGCATTTCTCTAACTATGATTTGGGTCTGAAGCGTAGTTACAAACAATATCCAGGTGCACTAACTGCAACTCGAACATCACAAATAAAGAGCAGGGGGAATTATTTGGATGGACCTACTCTTCAGTAGCTGTCGTAATTTTTTTTCTGTCAATCTGAGGAACTCATTGCCAAATGCAATTCACTTCTTTTTATTTTCTAGTATCACATGTGGTTGCAATGCAAACATTATGAGGAATTACCACTTTTTATTCTTTTGACCATCATAAACTTAAAAACAATTTTTCTTGAGAATGCTTCCAATGGTACTGTCCAGCAAAGTACGATTAACATAAAGTTTCAAATCAAGAAAGTGAAGTGGGGTCAAAAACTCACAAAGAAATAAACGCAGTGAGTGTGTGCAGTGCAAATGCAATTTCCACTTCTGCTAGCACTAACGAAGAAGCAGCTGTCATCGACACATAAAAAAAAAGCAGCTGACATTATTGACTGTATTGTCTGAAATACGTTTTTGTTAAGCGAAACTGCCATTCAATCTGCAATAATCAAAATATGGAATAGTATCATCTGCTAGTAGTTATTACAACAGAATCGCTGAAATTGCTTTGTCGGTGAAAGCTAAATGCGTCTGATGAATGGTCGTGTCAAACTGCAGTACACTTTAGATGGAGGGCAACCGAAAAATCTGTAAGAGGTCCATGAAGCAGAAAGTGGGGTGAAGTTTCTGTGTAGCACTTCGCAATTGGCGATGTTTGCTCCACAATTAATACCTGATTGTTACATATGAGACAGCGTTTTATAGGTTGACGATCAGAACTGGCTGCAGAAGCATAATTGTTAAAACAGACTAGTACATTCAACAGTGCTCCACTTGTGACTGGATATGACTCAGTCGGTGACGCAGACTTTTTATTTCATCTTCTGATGACATGCAGAATCAGTTGAGAACTGCTCTGAAAGTAGTATTGTCTGCCTTATGAAAGCCGCAAAGACAGCGTTTTATAGGTTGACGATCAGAACTGGCTGCAGAAGTGCACAAAACTCTTCACTGTTGTACGAGATTATCTCTTCTTTGCAATTTGTTGGTCACTACCGAAATTCATTGGTCACTACACGTATCTTGTTAATTCCATAGATAATTTGCATAACAAATATCGTCTAGTGCACAAGTGAAATGATGGTCACTGTACATGTTCTATATGTTACAGTCTGATAAATAATCTGTTCACTGCCACGTACTTTAAACTGTTCAGAATTTTACTGGAAGATAGCATGTCCTGCATAGAAGGTCCCAAGAGTATAATACATTTTTTAGATTCATTTCGGTGTACATCTCACTTTCGATGCACTACTTCGCCTTCACAAGTTAGTGCCTCTTTACAAAAGCTCGAAACAGCTGCCAAAATCCAGCTACTGGCTGTTTCTCAATGTTTTATCATGCTAGCTAAATACCTATTGTATTCTGACTGTCGGAATGGCTCATTATAAAACTTTTTCATTGAAACTTTCACCTTTGTCAGTTTTAGTGACAATTATATTTTCATTTGAAAACTGGAGAAGAAGAGAGTTGATTCGTTTGAGGTGTGGTTTTACAGAGTAATGATGGAGATGAAGTGTCTGATAAAATAAGAAGCTGCAGAAACGACATCGAAAGGAATACATGGAAAATATTGATTTACAACAGGGTGAGAGAAAACGTGTTTACATACCAGGAAAAAACATCGATGGTCCTAGAGAGCCGTTGAGGGCAAAAGCTGTAGGGGAAGAAGATATGGCAGTACATGCATCATATAACTGAAAACGTTCAGTGTAATTCGAGAGGTTGGCACAAGAGAGGCAGTCGTGAGGAACTGCGTTAAATCATTTAGAATACTGGAAGGAAAAAAAACCTTCATTACAGAATTATGTATATTCTGTTACCGTTGTTATTGTGGTCTTCAGTCCGAAGATTGGTTAGATGTAGTACCCTACGCTAATCCAACAAGTGCGTTATTTCTACAGAACTGCCGGCCGGGGTGGCCGAGCGGTTCTAGGCTCTACAGTCTGGAGCCGCGCGACCGCTACGGTCGCAGGTTCGAATCCTGCCTCGGGCATGGATGTGTGTGATGTCCTTAGGTTAGTTTGGTTTAAGCAGTTCTAAGTTCTAGGGGACTGATGACCTCAGATGTTAAGTCCCATAGTGCTCGGAGCCATTCTACAGAACTACTGCAACTTGCACTCACTTAGACTCGCTTTCCATATTTAAACCTTGGTCTTCCTCAGCGGTTCTTACCCTCTCCGACATCCAATCCCCCTGCTTCATCTCCCTCTAACACCAAATCGATGCTTCCTTGATGCCTTAGGAAGTGTCCTATTAAACGAAACGATCCATACTTTTAGTCAAGTTGTAAAATATATTTCTTTTCTTCCCAAATCGATTTAGTTAGCAGATCTATCCCTCTGATCTTCCGAATTCTGCTGAAGCTCCATATTTCAAGAACTTCTATTTGCTTTTTGGTTCAAATGGCTCTGAGCATTATGGAACTTAACATCTGAGGTCATCAGTCCCCTAGAACTTAGAACTACTTAAACCTAACTAACCTAAGAACATCACACACATCCATGCCCGAGGCAGGATTCGAACCTGTGACCGTAGCAGTCGCGCGGTTCCGAACTGAAGCGCCTAGAACCGCTAGGCCACCGCGGCCGGCAATTTGCTTTTTATCTGGATTTTTTAAAGTTCACGTTTCAGTTTCGTTCGTCCCCGTCGGAGGTTCTAGTCCTACCTCGGGCATGGGTGCGTGTGTTGTCCTCAGCGTAAGTTGGTTTAAGATTAAGTAGTGTGTAAGCCTAGGGACCGATGACCTCAGCAATTTGGTCCCATAGGAACTTACCACAAAATTTTTCAGTTTCGTTCAATACGCTCCAGACAAATACTTCCCGAAAATACTTTCTAACAGTTAAATTTATACTCCATGTAAACTAGTTTCTCATTTCCAGAAATATGTTTCTTGCTTCTGCACCCTCCTTTTTCTATCCTCTCCACTTCGGCCATCTTCACTTATTTTGCCGCACAAATAAAACAACTCGTCTACTACTTTTAGTGTCCCATTTCCTAATCCAATTCCCTCTCGCATTCAGAAGGACGACGGTTCAATCCCGCGTCCGGCCATCCTGATTTAGGTTTTCCGTGATTTCCCTAAATCGCTCCAGGCAAATGCCAGGATGGTTCCTTTGAAAGGGCACGGCCGACTTCCTTCCCCGTCCTTCCCTAATCCGATGAGACCGATGGCATCGCTGTCTGGTCTCCTTCCCCAAACAACCCAACCAATTCCCTCTGTTTATGTTTATCATATCACCTCTTCATGACGCTATCCGTTCCGTTTAACCGCTCTTGCAAGTCATTTGGCATTGAAGACAAAATTAGTGTCGTCAGAAATCTCAAAGTTTTAATTTATTTTCTCTGAACTTTAACTTACTTTGAAAATTTCGTGTTGGTTTCCTTTACCGACTGCTCACTGCACAAACTGGAATAGACTGTAGCACTCACTCACTGCTTTCTCAACACTCGCTAACGTTCATGTAATTCGAGTATATTCTGGTTTTTATACAACTTGTTAATAACCTTTCACTCGCAGCAGTCTATCCCTGCTACCTTCGGAATTTGTGTGTCTTCCATTCAATATTTTCAACTAGTCTCATTTCCAGACATTTTCTCAAAAGTCGAAAAATGCTAAAAACTTAAGTTTGCCTTTCTTTAACCTATTGTCTAAGATGGGGCCAGTATTGCCTCCCATATTCCTACTCTTCTTTGCAGCAGTAACTTATTAGAGCGATAATTCGGTAATACTCTCATCTGTCAGCAATTTCCACGTTTTCAGTTGGAATTATTACTTTCTTCTTAATGTCGCAAGGTATTTCTCCTATATCATATATCTTGCATACCAGATTTTTTGTCTTTTTATGTTCTCCCGAGGACATCAATAATTTTGAGGGAATGTCGTCTACTCCAAATGTCTTGTTTCGACTTATGTGGTTCAGCGCTTGTCAACTCAGTTTAATCTCTCGTGTATGAGGTTCATTGCTCCGTTACTTGAATTCAGTACCTCATGAAAAGGACTTTATCTGTCATTAAATTTACTCGAGTATTAAGTCTCACAGCTACAATTCTTACCCAAAGGGATTTGGTCGAAGGTTTTCAATGACGTTAGCCGCATTTGTGCATTGAAATGAATCAGTGGTAACAGGTGAAAATTTGCGCCAGACGCAAGCAGTCGCTCTATTGACCTTGACACCCGAGCACGCCTCCCATCCGACCCAAATTCCTAATCTGTTACACACTATTAGCATAGCGTCACCTACCTATGAACCCCTTACTCGTCATTTCGTTTTCCTCCAAGACATTATGCTTGGTGTGCATCCACACTGAAAGATATATATATGTCGAGTCTGTTCTTTTAGACACGTTCGAAAGAACAGCCACCACATATATGTGCAGATATCAAAGGAACTTAGTTCCAATACGAATTTACATTCAGATGAATGAAGAATAGAGAGTAAATAATTTACTTACCAACCAACGCCGGTGTAGTGTGTGTGGTCAAGGATGTCAATGCAAGTGACAAGAAGTTGAGCTATTCTTTCCCTGTCAGAGATTAAGTGTGGATTGTAATGACCCATCAAACACTTGTTGAATTGTACGCAGCAAATGATCCTTTTCAGTTCACAGAACCCATAAGACAGGAAAAAATTACAACAGATACTGAAGAATAGGGCCATCCGGATAATTCCCCCATCTTTTTATTTATGATGTTAGAGCTGCAGTCGGTGTATCTGGACATTATTCGTAAACACGCTATAGAACCAAATCATAGTTATAGAAAGGTGAATAAAATTCATTGGGCTCTACTT
The DNA here is from genome assembly GCF_021461385.2 of Schistocerca piceifrons. Lineage (NCBI taxonomy): Eukaryota > Metazoa > Arthropoda > Insecta > Orthoptera > Acrididae > Schistocerca > Schistocerca piceifrons. Next base: position 579,895,801 of record NC_060149.1, read on the forward strand.
TAGGTATTTCGACTACCAGTCAACGCAGTTGCAGCCAACGTCGCCTTATCTTCGAAGCACGAGCTTCTAAAGTGCTAGTCAGCTCAACACACTGGCTGATCAAACGTATTCTTCCAATTGCTAGGCTAATTGAGGATTGGCAACATTGTGGAATGAACACGTTTGTCAACTACGTGACCGCCGATTTACTTTGTGGAGTGGTTCAGAACTGTTCTGCTAAGTTCGACTGATATTTCGTTGTAATCTCCGATAAATAATCTGAATAATTCTCACTTAAGATGTAACACTGGATTGTCAAGTATATTATTTAATTCTAGAAAAGTAGTTCCACGCAGAATCTGTAACTAATGTCATATTTAACATTACGAATTCTGGGGGTCGGATGTACTGGATGGACATCTTACTCCAGGCAAATTAGTAAGAAAATCCGCAGACGAGGGAAAAATTTGTAAAGTTTTGAAACTTCGGTAAACTACTCATATGGGGTATAGTAATAAGAAATAGAAAAGTTCCCATCCTTAGGGGGGGGGGGGGCGTTCCCCTTTTATCTCCTCCAAAAGTCAATTTGTACCATATTTTTAAATTTATACGCAAAAAGGCTCATTTTTCTAATAGAGCTCTTATTAGTAAATATATCTTCGCAAAATAGTACTCGAAAAAGATCTTGTGCATCTTTTCATGTATACGAATGGTATTTGAGGTATAAGAATTGGAATAGAATTCTGTTAACGTAATAGTTTACTGTTTTTGATGCTTTGCAAAGTATTTAAATGAAAAACGTAATTAAGTGTATGGAAATATTTCGTAGCCTATATATGATATTTTTTGCGAGCAATATTGTTGAAATCAGGAGTACGTGTCAAGAATGGAAACGTCAAGTTCCCCTTCCCATTCACTCAGCGTCCCCCTACCACTATTGTCGCTGCCGTTTCTTCCTACCCCGAGTCCAGTTCAGTTGAGTTAATGTTGTGAACTTTCAAAGTAGTGCCAGAGAGTTCTGTTTTTGTGACAGTATTCGTCAGTTTGTGATGTTATGGAGGGTTTTTTCTTAGTCTCATTTCTTTTGTCTGGACCTTAGTGCCTGTTTTACTTGTGGTAAGCCCGTTTCGGAAGGAGAGACATCAACGGCGACGAAGGGCTTGGAAACTGATACGCGCCAGCAGGGAACGGAGGGATGGGGCTCATAATCTTCTACAGAACGCTGGACTGATTGAAGTGTATAAGGTATGTCGACATGAATATGTTAACGAACGCAATACATGGAAACTAACCAATCAGAATGTTGCACTAGCAGATGATAAAAGTTTGAGATCCTCTTCCCCTTATCCAGTCAATTTCAAAAAGACTGTTTCATATGTGCTGAAAAGTGTGACATAGAGGCGGAAACAAAAAAAAACGACTCCACAACAAATGGTGTGGAGTGTTAGCAGTTTGCCGGCCGCGGTGGTCTAGCGGTTCTAGGCGCTCAGTCCGGAACCGCGCGACCGCTACGGTCGCAGGTTCGAATCCTGCCTCGGGCACGGATGTGTGTGATGTCCTTAGGTTAGTTAGGTTTAAGTAGTTCTATGTTCTAGGGGACTGATGACTTCAGATGTTAAGTCCCATAGTGCTCAGAGCCATTTTGTTAGCAGTTTGCTCTTTAACTGTGAAACATACTGTGCTGAGAAAGCAGAGAATCGCGATGATTTCGGTAAAAAGATTGCTGAACGCATCAACAGTGTTTTGTGTTTAGTAGCTGCAGAAGCCCGTTATCATCAAGACTGCTATGCTAAATTAGTTTCGAAACACTCCTCTGTTCGAAAGAGACGCCGCCCTCAAGATACCAACTTTGATGCCGCTTTTCAAGAATTATGCAAATTTATAGCTAGTTCAGAGCAATGTCAATTTACACTGCTCTATTTGTGGCAGTAAGTTAATGAATGTCTACCAGAAGGAGAGACAATGACTATAAAAACTCTGAAAATAAACTGACTGAACGCTTCAGTAATGGGGTCTTGTTTGTCTCAATGCCAAAAAATCTCCCAGTTGTATGTTTTCGTAGCAGTGGTCACAAACTTTTGAATCAATGGTACAATGAACGAGCTGTTAATAAGAGAGATGAGAGAAAGAGAATAGTAGAAGCAGTAGCAGCTATCATCTGTGAAGATACAAGAATGACTCTTCATCAGTGACCTGACAGAGAATGCTGAGGTTATAGTTCCTGACATTTTACACGAATTTGTGAAAGGTGTGGTTTCGTAAAAAAAAAAAAAACTGAAGTAGATACAACTAAATTATTTCAGATAATACTGTGCACGTTTCTTTCAATGATTTAAAGTACTGCTTCACGTACGAATTATCGAGTGTACCAATGTCTCTGACAGCAGTGGATTGATGAGGAAAACGAAAAAATCGTCGCTGTACAATCTTTTCAGTCAAGTACCTGAAAGGAATATTGACAATAATGAATCGAAGTTCTTTGTTATAGATTGAGGTTTTCTTATCAACCACGTCGTGTGGCCCTTGAATGGAACTTTCGGTAACATTTATAAAATCTTCATGGCCTATATTCAGAGACATTATACAGATGATGTTGCTGTTGTATTTGACGGATATACAGAAAGCTCTGTGAACATAAAAACTATTGAACGCCAAAGGCGAACGATGAAGCGGACCTCACGAGAAATTTTCTTTAATGACGATACGTTATGCGTTGAATCACAGTCTGCCTTTCTTAGTAACCTCAGCAATAAGGAAATGTTTATTACACAGCTTGTGCAACAACTAGACAGTTTTGCTATTGAAACCAGGATTTCGGATGACGATGCAGATGTTGAAATTGTTGCCAAAGCGATAAATGCCTCAAAATTTTACAAGCAAGTGATTATAGTGGGTCAAAATGTAGATCTTCTTGTGCTACATATCGCTCTTCCTCCAAACGACACAAACATAATCCTGACGAAGGAAGGTAAAGGTAGCATCAGAACAAGGCGTTACAGTTCTAAAGATATACGTAACTCCTCACTCGTTCGTGAATGCAACAATTCAATACTGTTTCTTCATGCAGTAAATGGTTGCGACCGCACTTTAGCCTTGCTTGGGAAAGGAAAGCTGCAAGATTTCCAATTATTCAACCGGTATCCCCAACTTCATACTCGTAATATTGCACAGATATTCAATGATCCTGCTTCCTCTCCTGATACCATCGCAAAAGCAGGAGAGAAATTTATACACTCTACACAAAAACAGTAGAGAGTCCTGACGTTAAATGCAATTCGATTTAAATGTTTTAATGATCTTGTGGGTCAGGCAAACAATGCTGTCATACTCTCTCCTTTGCCACCCACTACTGATGCAGGACGCCTCCATTCTTACCGAGTTTTCCTACAAGTCCAGCTGTGGCTGAGGAACTACTCGGATCCCAAAAACTGGGGCTAGAGGGAATCAAACTCATCCCTCTCAACGATTCACATGAAACGACCACCTGCTCCAGAGAAAAACTGCTACTGATTTCATGCAGCTGCACTCAAGGCTGCGGAAGAAAGTGCGAATGTGTGAAGGTTGACCTACATTGCACAACAATGTGCAAAAACTGTCACGGACGAAGTTGCACTAATGTGCCTCGCAGTAATTTGACAGAAGATTTGGATGATAGTTTTATGTAAAAAAACATATTTACAAGAATTTATTTGTTTGATAGGTATTGTGCTATTTTCATTGTCTACGTGTTGTACATATGATTGTAAATATATAACAACAAAAGTAATTGTTTATTAGTTCTACAGTAATTCTTGATTTTCATGAAAAACGATTTTCATCCAATAATTTAAGTCGCATAAATCTAAAGTAGAAGACTATAAAGCAAAATTACTCCATATAAATAAAAGGTTCTAAAAAAATTTCACTTTTTACCTACAAATTTTGGTACTCAAACTAATTACCTTACTTAAACAACCGTTTGACCTTCGCTGAGTAGAATTTCACCAGAACTATTTTCTGTCATATAGATAACTTCGTTAAGTGAACCGTTTTTCGTAAAGTTTGGAAAAAGGAAAATAAATTTCATTAAGGGGTGGGTGAGAGGAAAGCTCCCCAGATAGGGTAGGGAACTTTTCTGTCTTTTACTTCTTCATCCCCTAAGAGTGTTTTCAAAAAGTTTCAAAATTTTATAAATTTTTCCCCCATTTTTCCTAATTTGCCTGGACTATCCGGTGGCGCCAGAGCAACAGTCTGCAAATACTCAGCAGCCCCTGCAAGATCCCCATTCTCCGATGCCACACTCCCTGCCCAGCCGCTGCACACTGTCGGAAGGTGGCGGACTGGTAACATAGCGGGCAGTGGCCCACCCACTGCTTCTCTGTGCCGGCGTTGCCCCGCTGTAGTGACGGTTCCAGGTCTCAACAGCTTCAGAGCAGGCCGCCATAGCGTACGTGTAAACTGCGAACCTCGATCAGCATCTCGTATAGTGGCCAGCCAGCACAGCACCATGTTGGTGGAGTTGTGATGCAGACAGAAGTGGTTTTAGTACCACTCGATTGTCAAATTTATTATTTGATTCCAAGAAGGTCGTTCCACAGATAATCTATAACTAATTTCGTGTTTAACATTACGAATTACCTCTGTTAAGTAGCACTATGGCAATGAGAGAATACTGCTGGTAGTACCAGCTCGCTAAGTAATAATGTAGTCCCTTTGAGAACGATAAGATGTTAGCTGTAGGTTCTATCCTCGCTACAGGACTAAATATTTAGTTGCGTTTGACTTCCTCTTTTACCAAGCTATAAGCTTCCAGATCGAAAACCAATAAGGAAATCTTAACTTAAAATGTCTCTGCTTATACCGATGTACATCTTACTTTGTTGTGAATGCACAATTCTATTAACTATGTGCGGCATTGAATAATTTGTTAACTGGGTTTATTTGAGAGTCAACTACAAGACAGTTACGTTTCGTGGGTTGTATACAAATTAGGCGGAACACATCATATTGCTCGGATATTTCTGAGCACGATAGTACATGGCCATGTTGTACCTGGGAATATTTTTTCACATTTAGATAAATCTTTTTTTCAATAGCATGGCATATGATTTCATAGTGGAATAAAAAGATATATTAATCTCCTATTACAGAGATAGCTAGAAGTAGATGGAGCACAAGCTTGGATATCGTCGATGGTATCATTGCGAAAGGAATCTTCATGTTATTTTTCTGTAACGATTTAGGAAAAATCACGAAAACGTAAACGTGGACAGCCGGACGGAGGTTTAATACCCCGCTTCTTCTGTATACAAAAATTTGTGAAAGAACTTTATTAAAAAGTGAAGTCCAAGCATTTCCTCTCAATTCTCTTGAGAACCATTGCCTTTTCAAGTTTGTGAGACTGGAAAATAATTTAAATTTTCTTCCTTTCAGCCAAAGGAAAAGGGGACTGATGATCCAACAGGTGCTCTAACGCCAGAAGAAGTGCAGTTTCAAATGGACTTGCAAACTGCAATTCAGAGATCCCTCGAAGACAGTTATTTGAACAATAACCAGTCAGCCGCTGACACTTCCGAGGTAAGTCACTGTATAGCTGCTAACCACGTATTATAATTTAAAAATCATAAATCGAGAAGTTTCATAGCTCTCGTGTAAGCTCACCGGACATACACGCTCCAGTCACATTAATGTAACCGCCGCTTATGTTAGACGCCAACGCGCAATAACTATTCGCAAACGGCAGGTGACAGCATTGGCAGTGGAGGATATACTAAGCCGGTCGTTGCAGTCATTGTCGTAATGCGGAAACTGAACGATTTATTTGACGTCCAAAAGGGTATGGTAATTGGTTTTCTGGCCAAGGTGGAAGCATTTCCAAAACGGCAAACTTTGCGTACTGTTCGCTTGCTGCCGTGGTTAAGTAATCGTGCATGGAAAAATGCGCTATCCAAAACTGGGGCCGAGGCAACTGTGGCGCACCACAGGCCATAGATGATGGAGGTGAACAACTGCTGCAGAGACGTGTATGGGCGAATAGACGAGCAACTGTTGAGCAACTGACTGCCCAGATGAACCATGCTGCGTATGGGCCGCCACAGCAGGCCCCTGGCTCATGCACCCATGCTGACTGCTGTTCATAAGCGACGAAGGCTGGAATTTGCACACCAGTACCGCAACTGGACGTCCATTGAGTGGCGAAGGTGGCCTTTCCAGATGAATCACGTTCTATGCTCCATCGGACAGATGGCAGTTAGCGTGTACGATGTGACGCATTTGAAAGCAAACATCCCGCATTACGGTCTAGGGAATATTTTCGTGGCATTCTCTGCGCCAAAGAAATTGGTATAGGGGTGCGTATTCAACTACAGAGATTTGTAAACAGGCAGAATACAGAGCTGCGGTCGGCAAGGGCCTATATGACACAAATGTCTGGCGCAGTTGTTAGATCGGTTACTGCTGCAACAATGACAAGTTATCAAGATTTAAGCAAGTTTGAACGTGGTGTTGTAATCGGCACACGAGCGATGGGACACAGTACCTCCGAGGTAGCGATGAAGTGGGGATTTTCCCGTACGACCATTTCACAGGTGTGCACTGAATATCAGGAATGCGGTAAAACATCAAATCTCCGACATCGCTGCGGCCGTAAAAAGATCATGCAAGAACGGGACCAACGACGACTTAAGACAATCGTTCAACATGACAGAAGTGCAACCCTTCCGCGAATTGCTGCATATTTCAAATGGCTCTGAGCACTATGGGACTTAACTTCTAAGGTCATCTGTCCCCTAGAACTTAGAACTACTTAAACCTAACTAACCTGAGGACATCACACACATCCATGCCCGAGGGGAGGATTCGAACCTGCGACCGTAGCGGTCCCGCGGTTCCAAACTGTAGTGCCTAGAACCGCTCGGCCACAACGGCCGGCGCTGCATATTTCAATGCTGGGCCATCAACAAGTGTCAGCGTGAGAACCATTCAACGAAACATCGTGGATATGGGCTTTCGGAGCCGTAGGCCCACTCGTGTACCCTTGAGACTGCACCACATAAAGCTTTACGCCTCACCTGGGCCCGTCAACACCGACATTGGACTGTTGATGACTGGAAAAAATATTGCCTGGTCGGACGAGTCCGTTTCAAATTGTATTGAACGGATGGACACGTACGGGTATGGAGACAACGTCATGAATCCATGGAACCTGCATGTCAGCAGAGGACTGTTCAAGCTTGTGGAGGCTCTGTAATGGTGTGTGGTCTGTGCAGTTGGAGTGATATGAGACCCATGAGACGTGAAAATACAGCTCGGACAGGTGACACGTACGTAACCATCCTGTCTGATCACCTGCATCGATTCATGTCCATTGTGCATTCCGACGGACTTGGGCAATTCCAGTAGGACAGTGCGCCACCCCACACGTCGAGAATTGCTACAGGGTGGCTCTAGGAACAATCTTCTGAGTTTAAACACTTCCGCTGGCCAGCAAACTCCCCAGACATGAACATTATTGAGGAAATCTGGGATGCCTTGCAACATGCTGTTCAGAAGAGATTTCCACTCCCTCGTAGTCTTACGGATTTACGGGCTGTTCTGCGGGATTAATGGTGTCAATTCCCTCCAGCACTACTTTAGACGTTATTCGAGTCCATGCCACATCGTGTTGCGACACTTCGCGTGCTCACGGGGGCCTTACACGTTATTAGGCAGGTGTACCAGTTTCTTTGGCTGCCCAGAGTAATTTGTAACATTTCATCAGGCTCATAATATTTGAATCAGTTGATGTTCATGGTAGTATTAAGTCCATATAGTATTCTAGATTTCAGTTTTTGAGAATATTTAGCATACTTCGCGTTTCGACAGGATACTTGACTATCTTGGCTATGAATCTAACCCTGACATGTACATATTCTCTGTTCGACTCTCCAGCTGTCGATTTATCACTCGCTCTCTCCCTCTTATATAGTAGATCCATTTTACTAATTACGTATAGTATAGCTGCCACGAAGATGTATATAAAATTAAAATATTGCACACGTAAAAATAAACGTGCTGATAATAAATACACAGTATAACGTAACAAAAGTGATACACATTTATACGTTTTACTGTAGAACAAACGTGCAGACTTTCAAAGGTATGTATAACGTTTCTGTATTGCAGTGAAAGAAAAGAAACGAAATGAAAAAAATATGACTCAGCGTTAGTAATGCCTTCACATCATGACCATACCTAGAATAAATTTCCCCAATTTTTTTAGTGTATCCACGCAGGCTGTCCAAAGTTATGGCATACCACCCTATCCATGCGCCATGGTGTATGATCAGTGGTCGTAAAAAGTTCCTAACTGGCAGCGGTCAGAGACGAGTGTCATACATTTTCAACGACAATCGGTTTCAAATCGGGCAGCAATGCTGTTGGTATTTGAAGTCAGGCACCTCACAAACATCCATTGCCCTCAGCGACATATCAAGCTGCAATATTTTCATGGGGCTAAACAACGCAGTAACTGGACAGTTTCTGATTGGAAGCCTGTAGTGTGGTCCACCGAGTCTCGAATTTTCTTCTTTTCAAATTATGTGAGGTGTTGAATGTGTTGGAACTGAGGCTCACCCCAAGAGTGGCGGAGGAATCTGCTGCTCATAGGTCAGGATGAGGCGCCGCTTCCTTCACTTGGAAGTGGGTTGCGGGTGATGGTGGTAGCTGAAAACGTATAACGGCTACTAGTAAAACATCCCTGAATGTAATAGTCCTTTATTCATGTTAGGCACAGGCCTAAGAAAAGCTGTGGCCCCCAGATGTAGTGGGCCGCAGAACCACAGAGTGCCAATGTCAGAGAAACTGCCAGGAAGGCGGCACAGATAGGTAGCGTTGGCCGCTGATGTCAGCAAGGCTGCAGAAACCTGACGAAGGCCTTAGGCCACACGCCACTGGCGATGGGTGGCAGCTACAGCCCTGGCTGCTTGGCTACCTATGGGTGCAGGGTACAACAATGGGAAGGACAGTATCTACACTGTACTTCCCCACACGGGAGACGTCGCAGGAGTATGCCCATAGTGAGCGGTGATCAGCAACAATGTGTGGGCAGCAGAAGTGTTGCTGTGGAGCAACAGTCTAGGCTTGAACACATGATCCGCCAGGGAGGTGGATGCTCACAGAATAAAGGTGTCCAGAAGGTAATCCGGCGGTGCAAAGTCACCTAGTGGTCTTCATACAATCTTCTGCTCAGTCGGATGCCTGCAGCTTGTGGAAGCGAAGTCCGGAGTAGGTGGTTGGCTGCATCATCATGCATTGCAAGCGGTCTCTGCTTGGAAGTTAGTGGATGGTATAGACTGCACCGAATGGCACCACATACACACCTGGATACCAGCTGGTGATATGAAATGCTCGACTTCGGTTCATTGGGAGAATTTTAGTAAAGTGTGATTCATCTGTAAAGGAGATCACATATAGGATGCTACTGCAACCTGTTCTTGAGTTCTGCTCAAGCGTTTTGGATCTATATCAGGTCCAATTAAAGAAATACATCGAAGCAATTCAGAGGCGAGCTGCTAGATTTTTTACTAGTAGGTTCTAATAACAGGCAAATGTTATGGAGAGACTTCAGTAACTCAAATGTGAATCCCTCGCGGGAAGGTGACAGTCTTTTATGCAACACTATGCAGAAAATTTAGGGACCTGGCATTTGAAGCTGACTGCAGAAAGATTCTACTGCCTCCAACATACATTACGCATAAGGACCATGAAGTTAAGCTGCAAGAAATTAGGGCTCATACACAGGAATATTGATAGTTGTTTTTGCCTCGCTGTATTTGTGATTTGACAATTACTGGTACAGGGTACCCTCCGCCATGCGCTGTACGGTGGCTTGTGGGGTTTGTATGAAGATGTAGATGAACTGGAAAAAATCTGAGCACCACTGAGAGAGGGGGTCTGATTATAGTAGCATTTATGTGAGCTCGGCCGACTAGTTTTTTTCCTTTTGCTATGACTTTAGACTGTAAATCATAACAAGTTTATATACTCGGCCACCGTCGTTAGGTAATGGTGACTTCATGTGGTTTTCTCGTCGTGTCAGCTTTTCTGGACACTCTGCCTCTGCTGTAAGATGTCCTAACTTAGCTCTTCAGGCACTCTGTCTGGCATATTTCACAGTGTCGTTGTACAGAATGAGTGCTGTTGCACTGTAAATAAGTCTTCTTTCTTCACAGCACCTGGTCGTCAAGATAATGGTACCTCTCTTCCTATGAAATATTTGCATGGCATTGGATATAGGTAATTCATTACTCCCAATTGTATTGTGGTGCCACAGTCCACCTTTCTCTGAAAAAATCCGCCCCCTGGGTTTGTATCATCATCATCATCATCATCATCATCAGTTATCTGCTATATTAGCAGGTCCTTTGCCTCTCCATTTTCTGCGATCCATTGCTTCCTTCTTAAGGCTGCTGTATGTTGTGCCGTCCATCATGTCATCCAGTATCTGGAATCTCTTCCTTCCTCGCTTCCTTTTCCCTTCTACATAACCTTCTAAAATTGTATGTATCAGTCCCTCATTCTTTCTTAATATATGCCCAATCCAATTTCTTTTTCTTCTCTTTATTTACATCTAGTAACTATCTTTTCTCTCCCACTCTTCCCAGTACCTCTTCCTTTTTTACTCTGTCCATCCAACTTATTCTTTCCATCCTCCGCCATGTCCAGACCTCAAAAGCCTCCAGCCTTTCTCTGTCTTTTTTCCTCGTAGTCCATGTTTAAGCGCCATATAGAAGAACACTCCATACAAGACATTTTATGAGTCTCTTTCTGAGTTCTCTGTCCAGACCGCTGCAGAAAATTCTCCTTTTCTTATAAAACGCCTCTTTTGCCATTGCTATCCTTGTTTTAATTTCTGTGGTGCACTTCCAGACGGTGTCTATCCTGCTTCCAAGATAATTAAAATTTTGCACCTGTTCTAGTATTTCTCCATTCAGCATAATTTTTATTTCCTTATTTCCTCCTAGTGCCAATACTTTTGTTTTATTTGTGTTAATTTTCATTCCATATTTTTTCCGTTAGTTGCAATGGTGTCCACCAAATCCTGTAATTCGTTTTCCCCTGTGGCTAAAAGGACCATGTTATCAGCAAACCTCAAACACCCTACTCTTCTTCCTCCAATTTTTACTCCTTTGTCATCTAATGAGCATTGGTCAATCATATTTTCCAAGTAGAGGTTGAAAAGAGTAGGTGATAGACAGCATCGTTGTCTTACTCCTTTTCCTAGTCTGATCCAGTTTGTACTTTCTCCTCTCACTTTAACTGAAACTTTTTGATTAAGATATAATGAGTTTATAAGTCTTCTGGTTTTCCAGTCCACTCTCTTTTCCCTCAGTCGCCAGCTTGTCCCAAACCACATTGTCAAATGCCTTTTCTAGACCGATGAAGCACATATATAGGTCTCTTCCTTTTTCAATAAACCTTTCTCCCAAGATTCGTAGGAGCCCTATTGCATCTCTGGTGCCCATATTCCGTCTAAAGCCAAACTGCTCTTCGCAAAGATTCTCCTCCATTACTTTTTCAAGTCTTATTAATTATTCTTAACATCACTTTGGCTGCATGTGAAATGAGGCTGATTGTCCTGTGCTCGCTGCATTTCTTGATTCCTTGTTTTTTTTCGGTAATGGTATCATTACTGTTGTCAGAAACTCCTCGGGCCATTCACCACTATAATATATTTTATTACATAACCTCAATATTTCTCTAATTCCATCTTGGTTCAAGCATTTTAGTATTTCTCCCGGTATTGTATCTGTACCTACCGCTTTGCCATTTTTCATTGCAGCTATGGAAAACTTTACTTCTTCCATTATGATGGTTGGTCCTTTCTCGTCATCACTGGGTTTGTATCCGTTTCCGTTACTGGACAAAAATACCTCAATACATGTTTTATCGGCTGACGTAAAAAAAAAAAAAAAAAAAAAAAAAAAAAAAAAATTCTCCTTCTCTCGCTACTCCAGTTTAGTGTCAAACGGTTCACTGGTTGTTCCTTAACCTAAACGTTATGGTCTAAGATTGGCCCAGTCCGTTGGCAACTAGTGCAACTGCGAGCTCAATAGTTCGGGCAGTTTTGCACTTGAAGTAATACAGTCTACACAAAGCAGAGTCAGTACTGCAACAATACTAGAAACCGAGAAGCTCGTGGTCGTAATTTTGTTGCACTGTTCATTGCGCCACTGCCATACATGCTGGAGCATCTGCTCAGCAGTAATACGACCTTTCCGTGTCACTAAGTTCATCCAGCATATAGAAGAGGTGTAATCTTAGCGTGTTGTTTAAGGTTAGCTTCTGCGTTGTCTAATGATTTCTCCAGTCGATACAACGAAGGCTGTGTTAGATTTATTACAGCTGTTCCAGTAATAGTAACTGGGGACGGAATGTAGTGCCACCTACATCACAGGTTATACCATAAACTAATATCCCACTGTTATGTGGTTTTAGCCACATCGTTCCTTGTGGTTGATCCGGTTCGTAACAATTGAGATACTGAAGTCTCTCCAATTAAGGATTACTATCTCTGGAGTAGTCGCGGAGTACATCCATTGTATACTGACCCTTTGAAAGTAAGGACAGGGCGCCATAATGTCCCTTTGGCATCCTACTGCATCCGTTTCAACTAATAATAACTGTATCTCACACGCTAGCACGTCGACCTGACCCATCCTGTTTGTGCTCGCTAGTAACGCCACCTGTCCGCAGCTCGTGGTCTATTGTAGCCGCCACGGTAATTCAAATCACTCTCCCTCCCCTTCTCACAAGGTCGTACATACTCTAACGTTCAAAACTATCCGACCGACCTGAATTGCATTTGACCTGATTTGCATGGAGCCCAAATAACGTAACTGTCTTGTAGGTCCTCTAAACTCGTTTCGGTACAGTCGCTTGACTACACAAAATAAATACCACGAATGACCACTGGACAACATTGCTCTGTATTGTAATAACTCCAGGTATAAATTAATACCACGATACTAGAAATATCAGGGAACATCTGAGGTAATCCTTAGCTTTTGTAAACTCAAATTTATTACAAGAAATAACATTAATAAACTTGTGCCACTCTCATTACTATCTCACATAAAAATTCCAGCAATTCTTAACACAATTACTCCGTAATCCTTACTCAAAACTACATTGTCTTGTGAATAAGACATTTTCAAGAATATCTGCACTCCCAGACAAGCTCTCAAAGCTTTTCCAACCACCCATTAACCATCGTGCAATAAACGACTGCTACTGAACAAAGTGCGTAGTGAACAAACGAGTTGCAAGAACCATGATTAACAGCGTCAAACACTATCAGAACTTCACCCTCAACAACATATCACCAGTAATTTGACTATCTTCATGATGACCCATGTATGGTTCAAAAACAATCTATCGCACTTGTTAGCTAATACAAAGTGACATAAAAAATTAAAGTTATTAATGTCCAGTCATGTATGCATATCTTTGAACTTCAAATGACATGACTAACTGTTATGTTCTGGCTACAGATTGAGACCCAACACTAACTAAACAAAATATTCGTTCCCGACCGAGACGCGTCCACAACGTTAATCGTCATTGCTGACTAGCTTTAAAGAAACGTGATGTAACACGTTTTTAGCAAATATTGTTGTTGTAGTCTTCAGTCCTGAGACTGGTTTGACGCAGCTCTCCATGCTACTCTATCCTGTGCAAGCTGCTTCATCTCCCAGTACGTACTGCAGCCTACATCCTTCAGTGTATTCATCTCTTTGTCTCCCTCTACGATTTTTACCCTCCACGCTGCCCTCCAATACTAAATTGGTGATCCCTCGATGTCTCAGAACATGTCCTACCAACCGATCCCTTCTTCTAGTAAAGTTGTGCCACAAACTCCTCTTCTCCCCAATTCTATTCAATACCTCCCCATTAGTTATGTGATCTACCCATCTAATCTTCAGCATTCTTCTGTAGCACCACAATTCGAAAGCTTCTATTCTATTCTTGCCCGAACTATTTATCGTCCATGTTTCACTTCCATACATGGCTACGCTCCATACAAATATTCTCAAAAACGGCTTCCTGACACTTAAATCTATACTCGATGTTAACAAATTTCTCTTCTTCAGAAACGCTTTCCTTGCCATTGCCAATCTACATTTTATATCCTCTCTACTTCGACCATCATCAGTTATTTTGCTCCACAAATAGCAAAATTCCTTTACTACTTTAAGTGTCTCATTCCCTAATCTAATTCCCTCAGCATCACCCGAGTTCACTCCACTATATTCCATTATCCTCGTTTTGCTTTTGTTGATGTTCATCTTATATCCTTCTTTCAAGACACTGTCCATTCCGTTCAGCTGCTCTTCCAAGTCCTTTGCTGTCTCTGACAGAATTACAATGTCATCGGCGAACCTCAAAGTTTTTATTTCTCCTCCATGGATTTTAATTCCTACTCCGAATTTTTCTTTTGTTTCCTTTATTGCTTGCTCAATATACAGATTGAATAACATCGGGGATAGGCTACAACCCTGTCTCACTCCCTTACCAACCACTGCTTCCCTTTCACGCCCCTCGACTCGTATAACTGCCATCTGGTTTCTGTACAAGTTGTAAATAGCCTTTCGCTCCCCGTATTTTATCCGTGCCACCTTCAGAATTTGAAAGAGTATTCCATTCAACATTGTCAAAGGCTTTCTCTAAGTCTACAAATGCTAGAAACGTAGGTGTGCCTTTTCTTAATCTAGCTTCTAAGATAATTCGTAGGGTCAGTATTGCCTCATGTGTTCCAATATTTCTACGGAATCCAAAATCATCTTCCCCGAGGTCGGCTTCTTCCAGTTTTTCCATTCGTCTGTAAAGAATTTGCGTTAGTATTTTGCAGCCGTGACTTATTAAACTGATAGTTCGGTAATTTTCACATCTGTCAACACCTGCTTTTTTTTGGGATTGGAATTATTATATTCTGCTTGAAGTCTGAAGGTATTTCGCCTGTCTCATACATCCTACTCACCAGATGGTAGAGTTTTGCCAGGACTGGCTCTCCCAAGGCTGTCAGTAGTTCCAATGGAATGTTATCTAATCCCGGAGGCCTTGTTTCGACTTAGGTCTTTCAGTACTCTGTCAAACTCTTCACGCAGTATCTTATCTCTCATTTCATCTTCATCTACAACCTCTTCCATTTCCATAAGATTGCGCTCAAGTACCTCGCCCTTGTATAGACCCTCTATATACACCTACAACCTTTCTGCTTTCCCTTCTTTGCTTAGAACTGGGTTTCCATCTGAGCTCTTGACATTCATTCAACTGGGTCTCTCTACCCCAAAGCTCTCTTTAATTTTCCTGTAGGCAGTGTCTATCTTACCCCTTGTGATATGTGCCTCTACATCCTTACATTTGTCCTCTAGCCATCCTAGCTTTGCCATTTTGCACTTCCTGTCGATCTCATTTTTGAGACGTTTGTATTCCTTTTTGCCTGCTTCACATACTGCATTTTCATATTTTCTCCTTTCATGAATTAAATTCAATATGTGTTCTGTCACCCAAGGATTTCTACTAGCCCTCTGCTGCCTTCACTACTTCATCCCTCAAAGCTACCCATTCTTCTTCTACTATATTTCTTTCCCCCATTCTTGTCAATTGTTCCCTTATGCTCACCCTGAAACACTCTACAACCTCTGGTTCTGTCATTTTATCCAGGTCCCATCTCCTTAAATTCCCACCATTTTGCAGGTTCTTCAGTTTTAATCTACAGTTCATAACCAATAGATTGTGGTCAGAGTCCACATCTGCCCCTGGAAATGTCTTACAATTTAAAATATGGTTCCTAAATCTCTGTCTTACCATTACACAATCTATCTGAAACCTGTCAGTACCTCCAGGCTTCTTCCATGTATACAACCTTCTTTTATGATTTTTGAACCAAGTGTTAGCTACGATTAAGTTATGCTCTGTGCAAAATTCTACTAGGCACCTTCCTCTTTCATTCCTTACCCCCAATCCATATTCACCTACTACGTTTCCTTCTCCTTTTCCTACTATCGCATTCCAGTCACCCATGACTATTAAATTTTCGTCTCCCTTCGCTATCTGAATAATTTATTTCATGTCATAATATATTTCTTCAATCTCTTCGTCATCTGCAGAGCTAGTTGGCATATAAACTTGTACTACTGTAGTAGGCGTGGGCTTCGTGTCTTTCCTGGCCACAATAATGCGTTCACTATGCTGTTTGTAGTAGCTTACCCGCACTCCTATTTTTTTTATTCATTATTAAATCTACTCCTGCATTACCCCTATTTGATTTTGTATTTATAACCCTGTATTCACCTGACCAAAAGTCTTGTTCCTCCTGCCACCGAACTTCACTAATTCCCACTATATCTAACTTTAACCTATCCATTTCTCTTTTTAAATTTTCTAACCTACCTGCCCGATTAAGGGATCTGACATTCCACGCTCCGTTCCGTAGAATACCAGTTTTCTTTCTTCTGATAACGACGTCCTCTTGAGTAGTCCCCGCCCGGAGATCCGAATGGGGGACTATTTTACCTCCGTAATATTGTACCCAAGAGGACGCCATCATCATTTAACCATACAGTAAAGCTGCATGCCCTCGGGAAAAATTACGGCTGTAGTTTCCCCTTGCTTTCAGGTGTTCGCAGTACCAGCACAGCAAGGCCGTTTTGGTTAGTGTTTTAAGGCCATATCAGCCTATCATCCAGACTGTTGCCCCTGCAACTACTGAAAAGGCTGCCGCCCCTCTTCAGGAACCACACGTTCGTCTGGCCTCTCAACATGCAACAGATACCCCTCCGCTGTGGTTGCACCTACGGTACGGCTATCACAGCTATCGCTGAGGCACGCAAGCCTCCCCACCAACGGCAAGGTCTATTGTTCATGGGGAGTGGGGTTAGAGAATCTGGACTTCAAATTACATGACGAAAATTCTTGTACTGGATCGAGACAAATATCAAGAAACTGTCGTACCTGTTAAATAACCACGAAAGATGTTAAATATGGTTTCATTCCGAAATAACGAACTTGAAATGACGTAATGGATGTGTTGGATGGTGATTCTAACCGAGCACCTAATCCGATAGTTTTGTAAGCACAACAGATTCAAGATATAAAATTTTCTCAGCCGTAGCGAGATGTTTGAAACAGTAATGACGAGAAAAATGAATAATTTCGGTCTCCCCAGGGTTCGACCGCGACAGGTATCGCCGTTGTTTTCTAGCCACGATTGAACATTAAATGTAGACTTTTTTAACCAGAAGCGAGATGTGCGCATGTTTGAACTAGAAGTGACGTGACGAAGAGTACAGTGATGACTGCTAATCGAACCCGCACATATTGTTGTTTACAACATACGAAGACACGTTAGCTATAGAATTCTTTTTCACCAGTAGCAATGAGTGGCATGTTTGAACTTGAAATGATGTGACGAAAATATCTATGTCTCTCTGGTAATCGAAGGCGTCACATGTTATTAATAATGAGTTAAGAGATGTTAAAAATCAAAATAAATTTCCACAAACATTTAGGTATGGTCATGCTAAAGCCTGAAAGGACGTATGAAAATTTTTGTGCCGAACCAGGATTCGAACCATGACACACGCCTTACGTGGATTTTGGAACATTGAGCACACAACGATTTGTTGGCCCGGTGTCATCACGAAGGGATCAATCCTCGTGAAACAAGAGCCAGTATATTCAACATCTCAAGCTGAAATAAAAGCTAGAATAAGTGCCCTTTGACCTTACATGACGTTTGGTTCTTTAACTGAAATAAAAATACTAGTGTAAGAAAGGTTACTGGAGACGGAGTTTCTACATCCTGCCACTTACGCCTCCGTCATGGTCCAACATATCCTGTAGTTGGTAGCGAAGGGACATCACGTTGAATGTGAATGTGGAACCACGGTGGACTCATAAGTTCTCCATTTGGCATAATAAGGCGTTATAGGCTCTACTAGTACTTATTCAAAAAAGGGTTCAAATGGCTCTGAGCACTATGGGACTCAACATCTTAGGTTTAAGTAGTTCTAAGTTCTAGGGGACTTATGACCTAACTAACCTAAGGACACCACACACACCCATGCCCGAGGCAGCATTCGAACCTGCGACCGTAGCAGTCCCGCGGTTCCGGACTGCAGCGCCAGAACCGCACGGCTACCGCGGCCGGCTACTAGTACTTATTAAAAAATCTTCGACTGAAGTGATAATCTAAGCCTGACCCTATATATACAACCTAGTAGCGAGCTCCCCGATCACTGAACACCACATCCGTCTGAATCGTGATTTTGTTGTAGCACTGGTGGGCCAGACTGGACAACAATTTTGACTTCCTGACTCCCTGGAGTGGATTACGGTCGGTTCAGAACATTCATATCTGCTCGATCGAATCGTCACTAACTGGGTACCAGCCTCAGCTACCCAGTGCGTATATCCAACTTGATTTCGTAATCACCAAAATAAAATTACATGGCGGCAAATTACACAAATTGCCAACACTGGAAGATGCGGGAGTTTCCACAGGCAGTATTGCTTCTACTTAAGCTACTCTTCATGTTTCGGGTGTAGCCCATCATTACATCATCGTCCGCCCCGATAGCTGAGTGATTAGCGTGACGGATTCCCGTCCTACGGGCTCAGGTTCGAGTCCGGGCTGGGTCGGAGACTTTCTCCGCTCAGGGACTGGGTGTTCTGTTGTCTTCATCATCATTTCATCTCCATCCGGTAAATGAGTCGCCCAATGTGGCGTCGAATGTAATAAGACCTGCACCAAGGCGGCCGGATCTGCCCCGCAAGGGGCCTCCCAGCCAATGACGCCAAACTTCCATTTCCATCACAACAACATTTAAATGAACTTTACGCATAGTTTTTTGTTTTGATATCGGCAGTAGCCGAAAAGAGATTATGACTAATGATATAGACCAGGGACATTCAATAATTAAAGAGAAAAATTGATGTAGAAATCAAAATATTTGTAGCAGGAGCTTTTTATTTTCATGACTTTCGATTTTTTATCACTGGGATGCGCTGATAACAGCAGTAGAACAAAAATTATTTTGTTTATAACATCAATACTGTATTTAACGATGGCTTGGGTGCTTAAACTTTCACATTAGTTGAACAACGTTCAGCGATACGTTTTTGTTTTTGTTTCTCCCAGAAGGTGAAAAACTGGCTAATATCTGTTGTCGAATGCTTTTATATTGTGGTGAAAGTTGTATGTATAGCGGAAACCGTTGTGTCAGAACAGTTCACAAACGGTCGAACCTCACTGACTGACGAGTAACGTCCTCGATGGTCAGTAGATGTGTCAATTTCTTTGCTTGAAACCCGCATTGACGACATTATTCTTGAAGACGGACGTGTTAAAGCTAGCCGGTCGGTGTGGCCGAGCGGTTCTAGGCGCTTCAGTCTGGAACCGCGCGACCGCTTCGGTCGCAGGTTCGAATCCTGCCTCGGGCATGGATGTGTGTGATGTCCTTAGGTTAGTTAGGTTTAAGTAGTTCTAAGTTCTAGGGGACTGATGACCTCAGATGTTAAGTCCCATAGTGCTCAGAGCCATTTGAACCATTTGAACACAGGCGGCAACCTATGATGAAGGCATAGAAAAACTTGTGCTACGCTGTGACAAGTGCCTACAAAATTTCGGAAGCTATATAGAACTGTACAATAAATATTCTTTCTGTCTCTGTACACGTTTGTTTTATACAACCAAACGGAACTTACTTTGTGGACATACCTCGTACTTCAGATTTCTTTAGCAAAACATTCTTTAGTTTAACTTTTTCATAATAAAAAAGAATATAGTAGGGACCCATAAACTGTCACTTACTCTACTGGCAAATTCTGTAACTATTTCAGAGACAAATTACCTAACACTATTGTGGATTTCTAACCCCACTTAAATTTGTTTATGTTTTAACGCTTTAAAACAAGTTATTCAAATATTAAGCTCAATCAGTTTCAGAAAACAGTTCATGATACTAATGAATGCAGTTTACTTTTCATAACAGTCCAACATACGTGCCTTTCTAACTACCTGTGAAGCAGGTAACTTTAATAACAACATTTAAACATTTTAGCACTGAACTTTAGCACCTTTAGTGCAACCACGAACCATTATATTTTCAGAAACAGGGTGCTCGGTTATCTGTACGTTATGGACAGGACCCTGCATTGGTTTGAGATTAGGACAGGTGTTAAGGTGCAAACACAGTTTTATGTGACTGGAATTATTATTGAAAAACATTCACATCAATATACTGGTCCATAATGTGATACGTATTTGAACTCCTGTAGTTGGTGGAGCAGTGGCGCAATAGTAGTGGCAAACATGTGGCGGCTAAGTGGTCCCATGCTCTTGAAGTTGTATGCTCTTTATAAATTCTTCTTGGCGATGTATTTCCTTCATTTCAGAGCCATTCTATGACAACAAGAGCACCATACGACAGCCAGAACCACATCCGAGGCAATTTCAACGTAAATTGGCTTCGAAATGCCTCACTTGGCACGCGCCTTGTTAACAGTACAAGGTCTAGCCACTGACTGCGTGCTGTGCTCTCTTTCTTGCCGCCCAGATTGACCGCCAGATCCACCTTTTCCCGCGCACGAAGCCCCTTCTGTAGCGGAGGGAGTTCCCCACGTCTTTTAAGTTACATCATACAATTTCCCTAAGTATGAACCAGTTTTCTACATTCAATTTCTCTTTTATAAACAGGCATATTTTATAAAGTTTCATTATTTAAACACACTGTTGAGTTTTTTCTAAAATATCCATCACAAACATCCACTTCCCTCTGGCAATTCAAAGACATTAACCAGTAAAGGCTAAATATTTCATAGTTACATACATAAAATTACACAGTATAGATTATTTATAATTGATCTTGGTGTTACAAACGGACAACAAATGTAGCACCTTGTCATTAATGGCAGTATACAAATTAATGCACACATCTTGTGTACCCTAAGCTGCTAGCTCGTTTAATTAATTGAAGCTCTCGCAGCCCGTCCCATTAAGTGAAATCGCAATTCAACTACGAATGATATATAAATTGTAGAGAATTTCTTCTCCGCCAACTTATTTCTACAGTGGTATTAAACGTTTTCTGCCATTTTCAGTTTATCCGACGGAGACAACAGATGAAACAACAGAAAACCATTATAGGGTAATCAGGACCTCGCATTCGTGGCTTTCTGATGGTTTCAGCACATTCACTAGTTATATAGTGGGAGAACATTCTCCGACGAGAAATACTTTGTTCTTATAGTGATAAATCACCATAAATGGGTTGTAGATTATAGCTAGAATACCGGCTCATTATTATCAACTTTTACAACTGCGTGTTCTCCAGCGAATTAAGCGAACAGAAAAGCAAACAGAAAATTAAGCGAACAGAAAGATAATGAAGAATTAGCATGGGGTGAACATCAAATCCTTCATCTTTCCAATTCAACATTCGAAAAAATGTCGACAATAAGCGACATAATACTTTCTAAAGTCGGACAAATAACAGCAATAATAATATTACAGTAAAAAGTAATCAAGTTTGGCGCATACCGACATTCAGCTGATGATTATAAAAAGTTGACTGTTCAGACTGCACAAAAACTGCAGTACAAGAAAGTTTCTTAAGAAAGCGTTACTGAAATTCAGTCTCGTCATTTCAGCTGCATTATATGGCTCTGAGCACTATGGGACTTAACATCTATGGTCATCAGTCCCCTAGAACTTAGAACTACTTAAACCTAACTAACCTAAGGACATCACACAGCACCCAGCCATCATGAGGCAGATAAAATCCCTGACCCCGCCGGGAATCCGACCCGGGAACCCGGGCGTGGGAAGCGAGAACGCTACCGCACGACCACGAGTTGCGGGCAGATGCATTATAGAAGGGACAATACAGCTGACTTTACATATACTATTTTTTTAAGCAATATTTCACCCTATGGTAAAAGTTGAATTCGCGTCAGCAAACAAACGCGATGTCACAGAGCTAGTGAAACGCCTATGTGTAGTACGTTCTTCCACTTCTGTAGTAGTAGTTAACAGAGAAAGAACGTCTATTGCTCACAAAGCGAAAGATATGAGAAATTACAGCAATTTACGTTCAGAATGTTTCATAAAAATTACAAGAAAATATCCAATAAATTTTGAAGGATAATTCAAGTCTAGTACCGAAACTAACCCCCCCCCCCCCCCTCATGAACCACGAACCTTGCCGTTGGTGGGGAGGCTTGCGTGCCTCAACCATAGAGATAGCCGTACCGTAGGTGCAACCACGACGGAGGGGTACCTGTTGAGAGGCCAGACAAACGTGTGGTTCCCCAAGAGGGGCAGCAGCCTTTTCAGTAGTTGCAGGGGCAACAGTCTGGATGATTGATTGATTGATTGATCTGACCTTGTAACGCTAACCAAAATGGCCTTGCTGTTCTGGTACTGCGAACGGCTGAAAACGAGGGGAAACTACAGCCGTAATTTCTCCCGAGGGCATGCGGCATTACTGTATGATTAAATGATGATGGCGTCCTCTTGGGCAAAATATTCCGGAGGTAAAATAGTCCCCCATTCGGATCTCCGGGCGGGGACTACTCAAGAGGACGTCGTTATCAGGAGAAAGAATACTGGCGTTCTACGGATCGGAGCGTGGAATGTCAGATCCCTTAATCGGGAAGGTAGGTTAGAAAATTTAAAACGGGAAATGGATAGGTTAAAGTTAGATATAGTGGGAATTAGTGAAGTTCGGTGGCAGGAGGAACAAGACTTTTGGTCAGGTGATTACAGGGTTATAAATACAAAATCAAATAGGGGTAATGCAGGAGTAGATTTAATAATGAATAAAAAAATAGGAGTGCGGGTAAGCTACTACAAACAGCATAGTGAACGCATTATTGTGGCCAAGAGACACGAAGCCCACGTCTACTACAGTAGTAAAAGTTTATATGCCAACTAGCTAGGCAGCAGACGATGAAATAGGTAAAAAGACGATAGCTAGTAGAAACCCTTGGGTAACAGAAGAAATATTGAATTTAATTGGTGAAAGGAGAAAATATAAAAATGCAGTAAATGAAGCAGACAAAAAGGAATACAAACGTCTCAAAAATGACGATATGAAGTGCAAAATGGCTAATCAGGGATGGCTAGAGGACAAATGTAAGGATGTAGATGCTTATCTCACTAGGGGTAAGATAGATACTGCCTACAGGAAAATTCAAGAGCCTTTGGAGAAAGGAGGTTCAAATGGCTCTGAGCACTATGGGACTTAACATCTATGGTCATCAGTCCCCTAGAACTTAGAACTACTTAAACCTAACTAACCTAAGGACAGCACACAACACCCAGCCATCACGAGGCAGAGAAAATCCCTAACCCCGCCGGGAATCGAACCCGGGATTGGAGAAAGGAGAACCACTTGCATGAATATCAAGAGCTTTGATGGAAACCCAGTTCTAAGAAAAGAAGGGAAAGCAGAAAGGTGTAAGGTGTATATAGAGGGTCTATACAAGGGCGATATACTTGAGGACAATATTATGGAAATGGAAGAGGATGTAGATGAAATGGGAGATATGATACTGCGTGAAGAGTTTGACAGAGCATTGAAAGACCCGAGTCGAAACAAGGCCCCCGGAGTAGACAACATTCCATTAGAACTACTGACAGCCTTGGGAGAGCCAGTCCTGGCAAAACTCTACCATCTGGTGAGTAAGATGTATGAGACAGGCGAAATACCTTCAGACTTCAAGCAGAATATAATAATTCCAATCCCAAAGAAAACAGGTGTTGACAGATGTGAAATTTACCGAACTATCAGTTTCATAAGTCACAGCTGCAAAATACTAACGCGAATTCTTTACAGACGAATGGAAAAACTGGAAGAAGCCGACCTCGGCGAAGATCAGTTTGGATTCCGTAGAAATGTTGGAACACGGGGGGCAATACTGACCCTACGACTTAACTTAGAAGAAATATTAAGGAAATGCAAACCTACGTTTCTAGCACTTGTAGACTTAGAGAAAGCTTTTGACAAAGTTGACTGGAATACTCATTCAAAATCTGAAGGTGGCACGGGTGAAATACAGGGAGCGAAAGGCTATTTACAATTTGTACAGAAACCAGATGGCAGTTATACGAGTCGAGGGGCATGAAAGGGAAGCAGTGGATGGGAAAGGAGTGAGACAGGGTTGTAGCCTATCCCCGATGTTATTCAATCTGTATATTGAGCAAGCAATAAAGGAAACAAATGAAAAGTTCGGAGTAGGAATTAAAATCCATGGAGGAGAAATAAAAATTTGTTCGCCGATGACATTGTAATTCTGTCAGAGACAGCAAAGGACTTGGAAGAGCAGCTGAACGGAATGGACAGTGTCTTGAAAGAAGGATATAAGATGAACATCAACAAAAACAAAACGAGGATAATGGAATCTAGTGGAGTGAACTCGGGTGATGCTGAGGGAATTAGATTAGGGAATGAGACACTTAAAGTAGTAAAGGAATTTTGCTATTTGTGGAGCAAAATAACTGATGATGGTCGAAGTAGAGAGGATATAAAATGTAGATTGGCAATGGCAAGGAAAGCGTTTCTGAAGAAGAGAAATTTGTTAACATCGAGTATAGATTTAAGTGTCAGGAAGCCGTTTTTGAGAATATTTGTATGGAGCGTAGCCACGTATGGAAGTGAAACATGTACGATAAATAGTTCGGACAAGAATAGAAGCTTTCGAATTGTGGTGCTACAGAAGAATGCTGAAGATTAGATGGGTAGATCACATAACTAATGGGGAGGTATTGAATAGAATTGGGGAGAAGAGGAGTTTGTGGCACAACTTTACTAGAAGAAGGGATCGGTTGGTAGGACATATTCTGAGACATCGAGGGATCACTAATTTAGTATTGGAGGGCAGCGTGGAGGGTAAGAATCGTATAGGGAGACCAAGAGATGAATACACTAAGCAGATTCAGAAGTATGTAGGCTGCAATATGTACTTGGAGGTGAAGAAGCTTGCACAGGATAGAGTAGCATGGAGAGCTGCATCAAACCAGTCTCAGGACTGAAGACTACAACAACATCAACAACAACCGAAACTAAATCGACTATGACAGGGTTGCCAAACAAATCTTGTGATGTTGCTAAGTCACAGCTTTTGAATAGCAGTAACCTATTATTGTGTGGCGCTCAAAATCTCACTCTAGTGCTGCTACCCAAATCTTGCTACCTGTCTTCTGTGCCGGACATCAACTCGAGGGCAGGCTTCAGTCAACGCACGTACAGAATACATCACAGAGTTTACATCTATTCTGCCTGATGATTACAATTATCTGAGTATGTATAATACCACAGAAGTAATGTAAATCTAAGTAAAGTATCCTGTGATTTATGTAATTGTATTACTATATGTTTATATGCTATCTGTGTAATGGAGACATAGTTGCATCATGATAATTCTTAAAGATGGAAGTTTCAGGATGATCTGTACATATGGTAAGGATACTTTAGCTGTATTTCTAGGATTGCAAAACATTGAAATCGGCCATTGTCTCGACTTTAGGCAGTTCTGCTAAGAAATTCATCACGTAAGGTCGAGTCAGTGCTTCGCAAGTGTGCCGCAGACAGAAAGAATTCTGAGGAACTGCTTTATACCATTGGAAAAGAAAAGGCCGCAATAAAAAGTTAACACCAACATTTCAGTTACTGTAGATACGTTACTACTCAAGTATTACTGGGGATACATATCCGCTGTAATCTTACAGCAGTAGATAAAAGTTCCTCAGATTTGTAATCTGCCAAATGTCATTTTTTCGCTTTGTGAGACAATATAAACATCAGATGTAAGTTGCATAATTGTGTAAAAGGCAGATAGAACTGTAGTCAACCAAGCAGCTTAATCTATTTGTCCTTTAAGACCATATGAGTGATGTTTGATCATTAATTTTGACATTTGTGTGATAGGACATTAACGTCATCATATCTTCAATCATTGTTTTATGACGGCGCTAGGGTAAGTGCGCCTTAGCAGTTGCCCTTACAAATGCTACTGTTTCTGCTGGGGTTATTTACCTGTGGTTGTATGGACATACCAGCTTTCTGGATTGGTTATGAAGGCCTAAAGCAAACGAAGTAGTGAATATAGGAGTCTGCATAATTTAATATACAACAACTACCACCGTTACACCTTAGAGAAAGATTCGGCGGAGAACCCAAGAAAATTCTGTTCCTATGTAAAATCGCTAAGTAGGTCTAAGGCTTCCATCCAGTCACTTGTTGCCTAGTCTGGTGTGACAGCAAAAGACAGAAAAACGAAAGCCGAAGTTTTAAATTCCGTGTTTAAAGAAACGTTCACGCAGGACGATCGTACAAAAATACCGTCGTTTGATCGTCGCGTCCCGTATGGACGACATAGCAATAAGCATCCGTGTCGTAGACAAAAAAACTGAAAGAGCTGAAAAGAAATAAGTCGCCAGTCCGGATGGAATCCCAATTCAGTTTTATTAAGAGTACTCTACGGCATTATCCCCGTACTTCTAAACTAAAAAAACTCCTCCCGCACAGGCCATGAAGCCCCAAAGGTACCGACCAGCCGCCGTTTCATCCTCGGCCCACAGGTGTCACTGGATGCGGATATGGAGGGGCATGTGGTCAACACACCGCTCTCCCGGCCGTATGTCAGTGTCCGAGACCGGAGCCGCTACTTCTCAATCAAGTAGCTCCTCAGTTTGCCTCACAAGAGCTGAGTGCACCCCGCTTGCCAACAGCGCTCGGCAGACCGGATGGTCACCCATCCAAGTGCTAGCCCAGCCCGACAGCACTCAACTTCGGTGATCTGACGGGAACAGGTGTTACCACTGTGGCAAGGCCGTTGGCCATCCCCTTACTTAGTTTGCATTTATCACCTATCTCTCGTCCAGAGCAGAGCCTCAAGCGACCGGAAAAAAGCGCAGGTCATTCTTGAACACAAGAAGGGTAATGGGACTAATCCGCAATATTACAGACCAACATCCTTAGCATCGGTTTGTTGCAGAATTCTGGAACATAACGTCGTTAACATTGTTGAAGATTTCGTGCACTGGCAATAATTTCGCTGCAAACAATGCGTAACGGATCGCTGTGATAGGATCGCTTCTCATTCGCATCAGGTTACATTTTTGTACATTTACAGCCAGCTGCCAGTCATCTCATCTACTAGAAATTTTGTCTGGCATCTTGTATCAACCTACAAGGAAGGAAACCGGAAGTTGGATACAGCATTACTAGTGTCCTGCTTGGCATAGTCACGTCGTTTAAATACCTGGGTGTAAGGTTGTAGAGCGATATGAAATGGAACGTAGGACTGAGGTATGGAAGACAAATGATCGACTTCGGTTTATTGGAAGAATTTTAGGAAAACGTTGTTCATTTGTAAATGAGACCGCATATAGGACGCTATGTGACATCTTCGTGAGTACTGCTCGAGTATTTGGGATTCGCACCAGGTTGGATTAAAGGAAGACATCCAAGTAATTCAGAGGATGGCTGCTAGATTTGTTATCTGTAGGTTCGAACAACATGCAAGTTTTACGGAGATGCTTGGGAAAATTAAATGGGAATCGCTGGATGGGAGCCTACGTTCTTTTCGAAGAGTGCTTTTGAGAAAATTTAGAGTACCGTCATTTAAAGTTAACTGCAGAACAATCCTACTGCCGCCAACATATATTTCGTGTAAGGACCACTAAGATGAGATACGAAAAAAATGAAATGAAATGATCGTGTGACATTGTTGGACGGGAGGTCCGAACTGGGAAAGTTCGGCCGCCGGGTTGCAAGTCTTATTTCAGGTGACGCCACATCGGGTGACTTGCTTGTCGGAGATGATGACGAGAACAACACAACACCCAGTCCACGGACGGAGAAAATCCCCAACTCTGCCGGGAATCGAGCCCGGGCCCGCTGCATGGTAGGCAAGCACGTTACCACACATCAAAGGGACAACATACGAGAAATTATGGCTCATACTAAGGCATATAGATAGCCCTTTTTCCCCGATCCATTTGCGAGTGGAACAGGAAAGAAAACGACTAATGGTGGTACAGGGTACCCTCCGCCACACACCGTATGGTGGCTTGCGGAGTATGTATGTAGATATATATGTACTGTAACTGATGGTTTTACCTTCGCAGCACGTAATCCACAGTGTCGCTTTCAGCTCTAGTATTTTCTTTGCTTTGAGAAATACAGTGTGGTTTCTACTCAGTGGCGGAATTAACGGGGGGGAACCATGATGTTCAGCCAGGGGAGGGGTTGGGGGCTGGGTGGCCAGAAAATGATAACTTAATATTTTTCTAAGATCAAATTTCCCTCACATTAATTATTTTGAAGAGGTAGTTAATTTTACGAACATTTGTCATTTGAATAAAATTTTATCATTTTTGTACAAATTTCTGATTGAACTCTTGTTGTGGTTCTGATTCAAGCCCTGTTGTTGTGGTGATCTCAGGCCGAAGACAGGATTGACGCATCGCTCCATGCTAATCTATCATCTCGACTTACTACGCAGAAGCATCTTACTACCAGTCTCAGTATTCCTATTGACTCAGTGTCCGAAAGAACAGTTACCATCTTCATATAGATAAGGTTTACCAGCCAATGATATTCTTCAGTGCGGATCCACTCACATTGTTCAAACTCTTACGGGAATCGGTAGATTGACTGTCGCGAGCAATGAGTATAGTGGGTAGGGGCACTGCAAATGTAGTGTGTGGACAGTAAGTTGGAAATGTGGGTCTCACGTGGAGCGTCCCAGAGATAAGTCCGTGCAGTCGCACTGTCCTCTGTGTCCTCAATGGCTCTGCCGACGCGGTAGCTCAGCGTGTTCGATCAGAGAGATAGCTGCCCCCTGAAAAAAACAGGGTGAAAAAAAATCCGGCACGGTAGCTCAGAGTGTTCGGTCGGAGGGTTAGCAGCCTTCTGTAATAAAAAAAATTAAAATAAAATAAAAAACTGAGTGAATAGATCAACAACGAACTTCAAAAGGTATCATGGGACGTCCGCTCCGAACAAAGGCAACGAACGTTAACGAACAAAATGAGATTTTTTTTTAAAAAGAAGTCAGAGCGACTGCCATGTAAGTAGGAGATTCTGGGTTTGAGTCCCGGTCGGGGCACACATTTTCAACTGTCCCCGTTGATATTTACCGACACCAGTAAGCAGCTAATGGTCACGATTTCATTGTAATTTCACTTATCACTTCAGTCTCCCATGTCATCGAAACTACAGATTTCGTTGCTGTTCACTTCTGGATTCAGCCAGCTTTCTATTAATGAAATTATGTAGTGTTATTATCCTTTACAAGCCGGATTAGTTGAGAGATAATTCCATGGTTTCACTTGCTAATAGATAATAATATATTAATATTTTCTTTCTCTGACTCGCAACAACGAATGCCATCCTCTGTAATTAATGGAGCTGATGATATATTCATCTCCGAAAAAGTACAATTTTTTATCAGGCGTATGCAGAGTTTTCTCGGTCCTTAAAAACCACATGCGCACTCCGAATGTACACTACCACAGAAGTAATTGCTTGGTGGGCGTAGTAAAGGCCTGAACTATTGGGGGGGGGGGGGGGGGCGACGAGAGGAGGATGCTTCATTTCACCTCTCCAGAGCATATATCGAAAACTCCACATCCAAACCAGAGGAGCACTAGGGATTCTGAGAATTATGCTGCAAAACACTATCTCAGATTGCACACCATGGTCTTCGCCACTTCAGCCAGCCGTCTGTAGGAACTGACTGAGGATGGCCTCTGCAACCATGCAGCATGTGCTATTCGTGACGACATGAGGCACTACCTGCAGTCAACTCCATCGACTGCGGTCAATAGCCGCTGGAAGTGGCTCCTCTACATCTCTGACAAGACGTCATGGAAGACATACATAGTGATCACTGATCTTCCCTCCCAAGTCTGACTGCTATTTCCCTAAGCAGCTCCATCACTCGACTAATGTTGGCGGTCCTAGTGACCAGCAAACAAAATTTCTGTGCTTGACTCTGCCTTCCAGAGATATTGGCCCTGGCTGTCGTTGATGGCTCAAATGTGCTTTCAGCAAAAGGCAAGGCAACACAAGGAACTCCTTGAGTGCGAGGTAGCAAGCTCAGTCTTTAGTAAGGCTCATTTGAAAGTGTTGTGTTAACAACTATGTTAGGAAAAATATTAGCTGCTAATGACTCAGCATGTTCATCAGGAAAGTGACAGGAAATGAGCGTCCGGGATGTGCAGATATCGACGTTCTATGGGATGTATGTATTACGCTTCACAAAATGAACGTCATCGACATTCTAAAAATATTCATGAAAAACCATTAACTTACACCATGAACACCGAATGAAAAATGGCGCACCGTCAAGTTCGAAGGCGAACTCATTGGGAGTTACAAACTGTGCAGGACGTTGAGCTAGGTATTCAATGTTAAAGAACGTATATGGAATCATACTGGTGTAAAGAAGTGATGAGAACTGATAGAATGTGATAGCATGCAGCTGAATGCAGAACAGTTTTTCCTGGAGCTTATTGAGAAACTGGCTTTCCTTCAATGCATAGCTGCAGATCGTGCGATAATATGTTTTATAGGCACGGAAAAAAACAAACATTCAGGGGTTGAATTTGTATAGTGGTTCCAGGTGGTATCAATTGATAAGTCACAAGCTTTTCAGGAGGGATAGTTTTCCTAAATGAGTAGGATTTTTATATGCAGACTAGAAATCGAGCAAAAGCAAGTTATTTTGCCCAGTTATTGGCCAAAAGTAGTGATCATACCATAGTTACAGTTCGCCTACACCCATTTTCCCACCCTTGCTTGCTGTGACGTGAGTATTTCCTACTGCCCTCACAACATCACGCACACGAGAAAGAACCGTAGGGGACAGAGCACCTCCAGCTTCTCGCACCACAATAAATAACTTTCCATTCAATTTACCCTCCAGATTCACAGCCGACATAATTCGATACGAATGCATTAAGGCACTAATCTTTGTACAATTCTGTTGGTATCTCTGATTTCCAGGGTTCCTTTCATACGTTTCCTCTTCAAATACCAATTGGTCAGAGTTGAAAATAAATTCCTTACTGAACGATTGAATAATGGTTCATCTCATCCACAAATTTTTCAGCCGATCCCGCAGTCTGCTATGCACCGTCAAGTTCACTCTTTGTTTGAAATTTCGTCATCTTACGTCTTCCAATTCTGTGGCACTGTGAAGTTATGCAACCATCCACGCTTTCCTTGAAATCACTGTAATCTATGTCGCGTGGAATTTGATGTCCGTAAGGTAGTAGGTAACTATTATGCACAGCCTGTAAATTGTATCGAGTATCTTTCAAACGCGCAAACACTACATTTTGTAAAAGTGTACCTTGTCCTCCTTTGAATAACTTTGGTTTTTCTTATGCACTACACAGCCATATTTCTGCAAGTTTATTAGAAATCCGTCCCTCATTGTTCTTTTACCACGCTGCGGATGATCTTCCACGTACAGAATTATGTTTACTACCCGCTCCTTGGAAAACGATTGTCCTTTACTACGCTTCACTGGAGATGAGATTTGTGGCTCCCTGTTCGACAAGGATGATGAACTGCATGGCTCGACACCTGTTTCAATATCACTTTCACTTGTTAATCAGGTATCGCCATAACTGTACTCCTCGTGAACATTGCCCGCTCAGTCGAGTGTATACGTACCACACATTCCACCGACTCATCTTGCAGAAACACTAATATTCAATCTGTCATTTCTTTCTCACTCTGCGAAATTCCTTGGGTTCCTTTCTAACGAAATGTCGGCTGTTATTGTAAATATAATGCAATGTTTCTTTGTTTATCATTGCCATTGCTCTGTTTGTGTTAAAACCGCTAGCATTACAGCACTGTTTTGAGTTACTCATCGACTAAACAGTTCAACTACTTATTATGTAAATTGAAGAAGAAAAAGAAGGAAGAAGAAAAGGGGAGGGGAGAAAGGGAAGGGAAGGAATTGGTGATCAGCTGCATCGGAACTTGGTTCGGAATCGGCAGCGACGAGTGAAAAATTTGTGCCAGAGTGTGACTCGAACCCGGGATCTCCTGCTCGCTTGGCAATTCCGTTAACCACTGCGCCACCCGGACACAGCGTTGATCGCAAATGCGTGGACTATCACGACACGCTCCCCAGCCAGCCCACATTCCCACGTGGCGCCACCTATCCGCAGTCCCCGTCAATGTCCTACATGCTCGCTAATTTTTTTAGATTCCACTTGAAGGTCGAACGCTAATGTGTATCCTCACTGAAGGTTGTAAATTCATAAGCCATCGAAGCGAATCGATTATATAAATGCGTGGTGTCTGGTCTGTCGGACATGTCCCAAAGAACAGACACCACGCATACATATAACAGTTCAACTACGCTCCTTGGCCACCATCCAGCAGGAAGCTCATTCCGCCTCCGCCTTCTGAAACTCCTGTCTGGCCGGACATGGGGATTGCATCCTTCTATCATCCTCCACACCTACAAATCCCTCATCCGTCCTATCCTCTGTTATGCCTGGATCTCCACACTCACCCGCTTTTACAAGACACTCCAAATCCTCGAACGCCATGCGCTCTGCCTTGCCTTCCATATCCCCCTTCCTTCCCCCACACGGCTCCTGTATGAACTCATCCCCTTCCCCCACCTCCTCCAGTTCCTCCAACATTTCTGCGTCCTTTACATTGTCCACAGGCTTGATCCCCCCCACCCTCTGATTTCCTCCTTCCTCTCCACCCCTCGCCCATTGCCACACCTCTGTCCCTGTATCCCTCCCTCTCTCCACCTCCACACCCTCCATCTCCTTCACCAGGGCAATTTCCATCGCCTCCCCCTCCTGGATGATGAACTTCGCCGTGACATCTACCCTTCCTTCCAACTATAACCTGGCCTTGTTCCCTCCCTCCCTCCCTCCTCTCCTTGCGCCTGGCAGATCCTCCGTTTTGATCATCATCAGTGTGCCACGTCATTGTTGTGTTTAGTGCTGTTTCTCCTGTGCATCAAGAGGTGTGATTTTAATTATGTGCTGGCCTTGTACTTAGTGTCACTGTCGGTGTTTGTTGTGTGCTACGCCATTAGTCGATACTTTTATGCTCTGGTCATACTGTGCCTTGTGTTCTTTTAATTGTCCCAGTGTGTGGTTTTTGTGTGCGCTACTTTTTTACGGTTTTTATCTCCATTTTACAGTCGCCCCTTTTTTTGTCTATTTCCATCCATGATGTTCCCCTTTTTATATCTATGTTCACCATGTTTTCTCCTTTGTATATTTTAAATGTCTTCTATTGTTTGCTCTATGTCTTTCGGCTGAAGAGCAGCGCATATGCTGCTGCCAGCCAGTCCCGATGGGGAATTGAAATACAATAAAGAAAAAAAAACTCCTTGGCCTAATGCTGTGCTGACTATTTGATACCTCCAGTCCTACTGCCTGTTGCCATTAGTAGCCAATATTGTGGTTTCATAATAGACAATTTGTAGGGCGTCGAATGCTGTAAACATCATTGGCCTTCTGCGACCTCGCACTCAAGGGGTTCCTTGTCAGATCTGTCTTTAAGGGATAATGGGACAACCATGCGAGCAGTACCTACTTTCGTCTTCCGCCCATGTGTGCAGAACCAAATGGTTCAAATGGCTTTAAGAACTGTGGGACTTAACATCTGAGGTCATCAGTCCCCTTGACTTAGAACTACTTAAACGTAACTAATCTAAGGACATCACACACATCCATGCCAGAGGCTGGATTCGAACCTGCGACCGTAGCAGCAGTGCGGTTCCAGACTGAAGCGCCTAGAACCGCTCGGCCACAGCGGCCGGCTGTGCAGAACCCTGCCGCTGTTTGCCATCAGATGAGTGTGATTCGGCCAGGCTAGACTTACTGGAAGGTGCTGCTACACATCTGATGCCCAGCACCACTGAAGGCGCCACATCTTTTGCCGCTGGTGTCACAACGCCACTGCAACTAGTGGCTATCATCTGAAATATGTCGCCAACGAAACTTCCAACAGCATGCATGCACCATAGACGCAGCCACTGTCTATCTGTTCTGGTGATCAGCTGTCCAACAATAAATGTACTACTAACCCCAGTGTCTGTAGACACAATCAAAGTACTGCTGCTGTGATGCTCCTACAAAGTAAATTCACGCGGCATTAATGATCCGAAAAAAGCATACTCTTAATAACATTGTTAAAACAGATTAATAAGCAATAACTTTTCAATTCTCAAAAGCAGACAGGAGAACTACCAAACTAAAGATGTGACTATTTGCAAAGTAGTCAAATCCAAATCGATTACTGTAGTGATAGCATTTTGATAGCGCGAAACTATACTACAAAACCAGATGTTATATTAACGTTAGTAAAATGTGTAAACAGGTAAAGAAATAGACAGCGCTATTCAACGTAGACAGTTAAGAAGCAGCTAATAATCAGCTCCAAGTAGAAGCACGCAATAAAACTACGAAACTCGACGTCCTAAACAAACTATGTGTTGCTATTCGTACTGGTGATGCGGGCTGTCTGTTCTTACGGCTGGAGCACAACTATCTGTTCGATTCACTATCATGGAATTAAATAAAGTTATTTAACATTTCTGAGGTGCTTTTAACGAAACTGTCTTCTTCACAGGATTTCTGTCAGTTAATGCTGCCTATTAATACCTGTCTTTATTATTTTTGTAGAGCACAAAAAGTGACAATCAGCAAACACCAGCTACTGTGGACATCAACGAAACGGTGAGTACATTCTGCGTGTACCAGTTCATATTAATACATTCTCTATTCTTAGAGGCCTCTATAGGTTAATAATTTATCAGCATCCGTAGACGAGATACCAGTCACTGTCTATATTTACCTGCATTCAAATGCTCAACGAGAAGTATATGACTTTCCCAAGCAGTCGCTAGATACAGTGTATTCGCTGCTTCTGGCTAACACTTACTCGCCAAGGACTACACCAATCCAACTCTGGCGCTTCGATAGCGTGACACAGTAGTAGTAGTAGAAGTTTTATTCATAATTCATTTTTACAAGGTTATTGGACCTGTCGTAGTGTTTCAATTTAAGGACAACAAAACTAACGTAGTTCTTATATACAGGCTTTCGCATACTTGCAAATCTAATTTGACAAGGATGGGACAGGTAGTCGACCTCGTCTTTAAAGTAGGGACAATCCCGGAATTTGCCTGAAGTAACTTAGGGAAACCACGAAAAGCCTAAATGAGGATTGCTGGTTGATGACAGGAGCCTCTACCCTCCCGAATATAAGGCCAAGCTATTTAAAACGGTCCTTCCTCATTCGGCTTATCCGCAGAGTTTAATATTGTTTTCCAAATAGGTTTTTTGAATCATCGGTCTTCTGACTGGTTTGATGCGGCCCGCCACGAATTCCTCTCCTGTGCCAACCTCTTCGTATCAGAGTCGCACTTGCCACCGACGCCCTCAATTATTTGCTGGACGTATGCCAATATCTGTCTTCGTTTACTGTTTTTACCCTCTACAGCTCCAGTTAGTACCAAGGAAGTTATTCTCTGATGTCTTAATAGATGTCCTATCATCTTGTCCCTTCTTCTTGTCAGTGTTTTCCATATACTTCCTTCCCTCTCCGATTCTGCGCAGAACCCCCCCCCCCCCCCCATCCATTCCTTACCTTATTAGTCCACCTAATTTTCAACATTTGTATGTAGCACATCTCAAATGATGTTTCGATTCTCTCCTGTTCCGATTTGCCCACAGTCCACGTTTCACTGCCATACAATGCTGTGCTCCAAGAAAACTTTTTTTTTAATGGCTCAAAGCACTATGGGACTTAACATCTGAGGTCATCAGTCCCCTAGACTTAGAACTACTTAAACCTAACTAACCTAAGGACATCACACACATCCATGCCCGAGGCAGGATTCGAACCTGCGACCATAGCAGCAGCGCCGTTCCGGACTGAAGCGCGCAGAACCGCTCGGCCACAGCGGCCAGCTCAAGCAAACATTCTCAGACATTTCTATCTCAAATTAAGGCGTATGTTTGCTACTAGTAGACTTCTCTTGGCGAGGAATGCCCTTTTTGCCAGTGCCAGTCTCCTTTCGATGTCTTCCTCGCCCTGTCCGTCACAGGTTATTTTGCTGCCTAGGTAGCAGAATTCCTTAACGTCATCTGCTTCGTGACCATTAATCCTGGTGCTAAGTTTCTGGCTGTTCTCATTTCTGCTACTTCTCATTACTTTCGTTTTCCTCCGATTTACTCTCAGTCCATATTCTGTACTTATTAGACTGTTCATTCTATTCAGCAGAGCCTGTAATTCTTCACATTCACTGAGACTAGCAATTTCATCAGCATATCTTATCATTGATAGCCTTTCACCTTGAATTTTAATTCCACTCTTGAATTTTTATTTCCGTGTACAGATTGAACACCCTTTTTAATCCGAGCACTTTGGCCTTGGTATCCACTCTTAGTTCTTGTACATGTTGGTTCTTATACATGTCGTATATTACCCGTCTCCCTATAACTTACCCCTATTTTCCTCAGAATTTCGAAAATCTTGCACCATTTGACACTGTCCGAACGCTTTTTCCAGATCGATAAATCCTATGAAAGTGTCTTGAGTTTTCTTTAGTCTTGCTTCCATTATCAACTGCGACGTCAGAACTGCCTCTCTGGTGCCTTTGCCTTTCCTAAAGCCATTAGTCATTTAACAAATCCTCAGTTTTCTTTTCTATTCTTCAGTATATTGTTATTGTGAGCAACTTGGATGCGTGAACTGTCAATCTGATTGTGCTATAATTCTCGCACTTGTCAGCTCTTGCAGTCTTCGGAACGTGTGGATGATATTTTTCCGAAAGTCAGATGGTATATCGCCAGACTCATACATTCTACACACCAACGTGAATAGTCGTTTTGTTGCCACTTCCCCTACTGATTTTAGAAATTCTGATGCAAAGCTATCTACCCCTTCTGCCTTATTTTATCTTAAGTCTTCCAAAGCTGTTTTCAGTTCTGATTCTAATACTGAATGCTCTATCTCTTTTATATCGACGCCTTTTTCTCCTATCACATCAGACAAGTCTTCCCCCTCATAAAGGCCTTCGATGTACTCTTTCCACTAATCCGCTTTCTCCTCGGCATTTAACAGTGGAATTTCCACTGCACTCTTAATGTTACCACCCTTACTCTTCATCACTACCAAATCGTGATCTGAGTTTACATCTGCTTCTGGGTATGCCTTACAGTCCAGTATCTGATTTCGGAATCTCTCTCTGACCTTGATTCAATCTAAGTTAAATCTTCCCGTATCTCCTGGTCTTTTCCAAGTATACCTCCTCCTTTTGTTATTCTTGAACAGAGTATTCGCTATAACTAGCTGAAATTTATTACGGAACACAATTAGCCTTCCTCCTCTCTTATTTCTAGTACCAAGCCCATACTCTCCCGTAACCCTTTCTTTTAGTCCTTCCCCTACAACCGTATTCCTGTCCCCCATAACTATTAGATATTCATCTCCCCTTACGTACTGAATTACCCGTTCAATATCCTCGTATACTTTATCTCTTCATCTTCAGCTTGCTACGTCGTCATGTATACCTGAAGTATCGTTGTCGGTGTTGGTTTGCTGTCGATTCTGTTGAGAACAACCCTGTCACTGAACTGTTCACAGTAACACACTCTGCTCTACCTTCCTATGCATAAGAAATCCTACCTCCCGTTATACCATTTTCTGATGCTGTTGATATCATATACTTATCTGACCATACATTCTTGTCTTCTTTCACTTCACTGACCGACACTATATCTAAAATGGCCTTAGAATTTTCGTTTTCAGATTTTCTATCCTCCCTACCACGTCCAAGCTTCTGAAATGCCACGCCCCGACTCGTAGAACATTATCCTTTCGTTGGTTGTTCAATTTTTTCTCATGGTCACTTCCCTCTTGGTGGTCCCCTCCCGGAGATCCGAATGGGAGACTATTCCGGAATCTTTTGCCTATGGAGAGATCATGACACTTTTCAGTTACAAGCCACATGTCCTGTAGATACACATATGTCTTTAAAGCAGTGGTTTCCTCGGCCTTCTGCAACCTCATGTCGTTTATCATGGCTGATTCTTTCGTCTTTAGAGCCATATTCCCACCTCTAGGGCAAGAGTGTGCTCTGAACCTCTGTCCGATCCTCCTCTCTCTTTGACAAAGCCATTGGCAGAATGAGGACGACTTCTTATGCTGGAAGTCTTCGGCCGCCAATGCTGATGATTTTTATTATAAATGTAAGTTCTGGTGGATGTCTAACCCTGTACCGAGGACGTTTTGTTTATTTATCAATTATGCTACCCCTTTTTTGCTTTTTTCCTTTTTTAATCATAGATGCTCCCTTTCTTTACTTTATTTTTTTTCTCTTGAACACGAGTGAGATAGTAACGTAAACGGCTAATGTTAAACTCATATTCATTCTCACTCCCAGTCCCTCCACACACTACACACACACATTATTTCATAGCATACTACTGCACACGCCATCAGTTCCGGGGCCATAGTGACGAGGTTTGGTTTCTTTTTCCGTGTCGCAGCTTTCCGTTTGCTAGCCTGAAAAACTGAGTCAGTCCTCTGTAATAGTGAGACGTCGGGCTTAGAAAAAAAGATAAGGTGTTAGTATCATAGACCGCGTAGCTTTAGGAGTAGGCATGACCAGAAAAAAGAATGAAAAGAAAGAAGAAGAAAAAACGTAGTGTGAAACTAATGTGAAATGATTTTGTGGTGTTATTGCTGTTAATATTATTTATTTGTGTTATGTTTTTTACCAGACGCCTACTCTGTGTTATCTAAGTAATCCTACAGCGTATAGAATGTATCACACAACAGATACTTTTTAACTGCGTTTTTGAATAAGTTCGTTTTAACAATCTCTCAGCTCCCGTTGGACAATCTGTTACATACTTTTAGTCCATGGTAGAAAATGCAGTTTTGAGTTTTATGTTCATTCTTTTCTTGGCTAATTTAAGTTCAGTCTGTATCTTGAACCATGCTCATGGACTGAGCTTTTTGTGTAGAAATTATCAATGTTATTTTCGGTCAAATGTTTAAGTGGAGGGAAAAGAAGACTCCTAGAAAATTACACAATGAATTTTTGTCTGAATTTTCATAGCCAAACGAAGAGTGAGAATAGGCAAATTTGATATCAGACTGACCAGCGTGAGGTCTAGTTTTCAATAAATAATTTAATTGATTAAAAGTAATCAGGGTAATTAATACAAATTTAATTATTTGAGGGAAAAAATTTCTTAATTTTCTTAGCAAAACGAAGATTGGAAATGGACAAATGTGATATCCAACTGACAGCCGTGAGATCTAATTTTGCTAAAAACGATTTAATTGCTCGAAGTTCATCAGGGTAGCTGATAAAAACTTAAATATTGATTCGAGGGAAAATTGAAATATTTCACGAACAACTGTTGATAGCTGTGTAAACGAAGCGTCAAAAAGTTCATATCCTCAAGGCCTAGCTATAGGCATAAAACTTTACATTGGTCTAGAAATTGCGGAATCCTTTCCTTCATACTGAAAAAAATGAACTATCAAATTATTACATAAATTGAAACTTCTCTGCTTTTTTGTTGATCCTGTATACAGGGTGAACATTAATAAAAGCGGAGAACTGCAGGGACGGATTCGTGAATAAAAACGAAGGAAAAAAGTTCCTATGAACATGTGTCCGAAAATGCTGTTTTGCCACGGTAGATGGCGCTGACGAATGACAGTTCCTGTGACAACG
Organism: Schistocerca piceifrons; assembly: GCF_021461385.2. Taxonomy (NCBI): domain Eukaryota; kingdom Metazoa; phylum Arthropoda; class Insecta; order Orthoptera; family Acrididae; genus Schistocerca; species Schistocerca piceifrons. The sequence goes on from NC_060149.1 coordinate 579,935,566, forward strand.
TGCTGTGTGTTCCAGGCTCTGCGACGCAGCGTACTGTAAGCAGCAGAATGGTCCGGTATTCACGTCCAGAACAAGCCGAGATAGTGTTTGTGTACAGTCAAGCACATGGAAACGATCGAGAGGCAGCGTGACCACAAACATTTCAAACCCTTTTTGGGCGTTTGTGTGAGGCCCTTTCAGACAGATGCAAGTGCAGGGAGCGCCGGTCTGTACGTACACTAGATTTGGAGCTTGTACTTTGGTTCGTCTCTGGTGTACGCACGTCCGCCGCCTCCCTGCGCGTTCGTTTGTCTGAAAATACCTATGACCACACAAATTCCCAAAAAGAGCTTGAAATGTATCATGTGGTTGCTGTCTTTGAGGGTACTTGTCTTGGTATAGCTGCGCTGCCTCTTGACCTATTTCATCTGCTTGACCGTACACAAACACCGTCTTGTCTTGTTCCCGACATGAATACAGGACCATTCTGCTGCTTACAGTACGCTGTGTCAACACACAGCCCGCAACACTCAAGGAACACACGGCACGTGGTCAGAGGAACTTTCATTCGTCAGCGCCATCCATCTTGGCAACAATGCATTTCCTGGCACATGCTTATAGGGCCTTTTCTCCTCCATTTCCAGACAGGAATCCGTCCCTGCAGTTTGTCGGTTTTATTAATGTTCATCTTGTTGTTGTTGTTGTTGTCTTCAGTCCTGAGGCTGGTTTGCTGCAGCTCTCCATGCTACTCTATCCTGTGCCAGCCTCTTCATCTCCCAGTACCTACTGCAGCCTACATCCTTCTGAATCTGCTTAGTGTATTCATTTCTTGGTCTCCCTATACGATTTTTACCCTCCACGCTACCCTCCAATGCTAAATTTGTGATCCCCTGATGTCTCAGAACGTGTCCTACCAACAGGTCCCTTTTTCTTGTCAAGTTGTGCCACAAACTCCTCTTCTCCCCAATTCTATTCAGTACCTCCTCATTAGTTATGTGATCTACCCATCTAATCTTCAGCATTCTTCTGTAGCACCACATTTGAAAGCTTCTATTGTCTTCTTGTCTAAACTATTTATCGTCCATGTTTCACTTCCATACATGGCTACACTCCATACAAATACTTTCAGAAACGACTTCCTGACACTTAAATCTACACTCGATGTTAACAAATTTCTCTTCTTCAGAAACGCTTTCCTTGCCATTGCCAGCCTACATTTTATATCCTCTCTACTTCGACCATCATCAGTTACTTTACTCCCTAAATAGCAAAACTCCTTTACTACTTTAAGTGTCATTTCCTAATCTAATTCCCTCAGCATCACCCGACTTAATTCGACTGCATTCCATTATCCTTGTTTTGCTTTTGTTGATGTTCATCTTATATCCTCCTTTCAAGACACTGTCCATTCCATTCAACTGCTCTTCCAAGTCCTTTGCTGTCTGTGACAGAATTACAATGTCATCGGCGAACCTCAAAGTTTTTATTTCTTCTCCTGGGATTTTAATACCTACTCCGAATTTTTCTTTTGTTTCCTTCACTGCTTGCTCAATATACAGATTGAATATCATCGGGGATAGGCTTCAACCCTGTCTCACTCTCTTCCCAACCACTGCTTCCCTTTCATACCCCTTGGCTCTTATAACTGCCATCTGGTTTCCGTACAAATTGTAAATAGCCTTTCGCTCTCTGTATTTTACCCCTGCCACCATCTTGTATACTATGAATAAGGATCAAATACCGATCTATATTTAAATGTATTACATTTCACACTTTCTGAACAAAATGTGAATAAAAAATAATATTAAGAAACGATAAAATATTTCGTGAAATGATTTGTCTAAATGCAAGAAATAAAACGGATTAGAGAAGCATTTACGGACATCATTTGAAGTTCATGATTTTCAACATCATTCAAAATCTCGTCGAAAGTGCCTCTAATCTATTGTACGAGAATTTCTTACTTTTACAGAAATCATTTCACAAGACATTTGCCTTAAAAAAAAATAAAATAAAGGGTTGATCTGTACAACTGATTGGTAAATGTACTCACATGGTGTAGTTAAAATCTGTAGTGTTTTGAACAGATCTTTAGATGAGCTCGACTACTATTTTTCGTTATTTTCTCTGCCGTTTTCTGTAGTATGAAAACTGTTAATATTTTGTGCATTTGTTCTCCAGAAAATAATTACACAGGTAAGAATTGATTGTATATATGAATAGCATGTAATTGAAAAACACTGGCTGTTATGCACTGACGACAGGGCTCTTAGAGTATAACATGGTGATGGTATGTTTGCAGATATAGTTATGTGTTCTCATCACTTCAACAAAATTACAAAGTTAGATAACGCTACCCTAACACCCGAAAAATGCGCAAACAGAGAAATGAGAAGCACTACTCAGCACAGACAATACATAAGCAACTGCTAACCACTTCAAAGTAAAAGCAGGCAATAAAATTATGGAACTAGGTGCCCAACGGAAACTAAATACTGCTGCTGCTGGCAACTGTTCACGCCAAGGACTAGATCACTACATTATAAAGCCCACTCACGTGATGCTAATGCAAATGCTCGGTGTTGTATTCTCTAACAGTTTATTGGACGTAACTTCTACAATACAATGGATGTAGACGTCCGTCGATCTAGCCGGAGATGTGGTTCCTCTCGGTCGGTTGGTACTTCGATCGGCGGTGCAGTACAGCGGCTTCGGTGATATCTTCGCGGAGACTCTGCTATAGCGATTGCTATTAGAAGCGGACGAAGATTGGTCTGCCTTCGACCGGCCGGGCCTATATAGTGAGCTGGAGCCAATAGAAACCCGGCGTAGGAATCCGTGGCCGGATATGTCGCGGCGACCTCTGCAAGGAAAGGTTCCTATTAATCGACTGGAATCTTCGACGTGTTTACCTGATGTCTATGCCTGTTTGGCTGTTGGTTTGTTTCCCTCATAGCGTGCTTGTTATGCGGTGCTGCCTGCCATTTAGGGGAACCCGATGGCAGACAGTACACTCAGGAAAAAGATAATAATACTAAGCAACACACATAAAAAGACAATTATTGTCCATTTCTTCACAGAAGCACTTTACGAAACTACTAAACTGAAATCTGTATACACGCTGCATACCGCTGCTGCAGGCGGCTGCACACTGGTCTACGCCTGTGTTACTACTGAGTCGCCAGCACCTTCAAATAACACGCAGAAAGTTCAGAACTGCATAAACATTCTGTTCAGAAGTTATTATTTGATAAGCGCGGCAGTTGCCACATTTTTGAATACAATACTTCAAAATCAGGCCGATTTTCGAAATTTCACCCAACTTTATAACGTCTTTGTATGGGTATAAAATGAGCTTAGGAACTGATTTTTGTTAGAAAACATGCTATACCACAAGAAATATACGTATAAGTGAAGAGCTTGTGTTTCATAAAAAGTGAAATTGACAGATTTCGGAACCTGAGCATTTATGTCCAACTATCAATTCAACGTTTATTGATTGTTATTATGCTACCATTAAATGTATTAATTAAGGAAGCACTGGGTTGACACGGTATGGAATGACACGTGCAGGCATAGTTACCGCTCAAGACGGCAACTATGGAGTATAATGTGCAAACAAATGGAGGCTATTCTAAACTAGGACAGACGTTGAGAAGATAAAAATATGCATCATATTCCCTAATTATTAAACATAAAACACGAATATCACCAAAAATATTAATTTAAAAATACTGTTTACATATATTTTAATGTCCATGCTTTTCTTTGTGTATGTATGGAAGGTATTATGATGTTTGCTGCACCCAGGAACCCGATAAACCTAAATGTACCACTGCCTCTACTCCAGACTGGCATGGTCTGGGCTGTCTTTACATGAAATGGACTGGGTCCCTCGATGTTCGGCTACTTGAAGACCATTTGCAGCCATTCATAGACACCATGTTAGCAAACAGCAATGGAAATTTTAAGGACAATAAATAAATGTCGTGTGACGACGGCCTCCCGTCGGGTAGACCGTTCGCCTGGTGCAAGTGCTTCGATTTGACGCCCCTTCGGCGACTTGCGCGTCGATGGGGGTGAAATGGTGATGATTAGGACAACACAACACCCAGTCCCTGAGCGGAGAAAATCTCCGACCCAGCCGGGAATCGAACCCCGGCCCTTAGGATTGACAGCCTGTCGCACTGACCACTCAGCTACCGGGGGCAGACATTTTAAGGATGAAAATGCGCCATTTCACCGGAGCACAATCGTTAGAGACTGGTTTGAAGAACATTCTGGACAGTTCGAGCGAATAGATTGGCCACCCAGATCGCCCTACAAGAATCCCATCGAACATTTATGAGACACAATCGAGAGGTCAGTTCTTGCAAAAAACCTGCATCGGAGACAATTTCGCAATTATGCACGGCTATTGAGAAGCATGGCTCAATATTTCTGGAGGGAACTTCCAACAACTTGTTAATTTCATCCCACATCCAGTTGCTGCACTACGTAGGACAAAAGAAGGTCCGACACGATATTAGGAAGCATCCCATGACTTTTGTCACCACAATGTACATCTTCCGCATGTGATCTGTCACTTACACACTATTTATAACAGGGCAATAGATTGGGTATGTAAGACCTCACTGTTAAACAGATGTGTTCAGGAGGTGTTCTTTCATTAAATGTAATCATAAATGTGGTCCTTCTTACGTGTATACCATCTATTATTTTCATTATATTTTGCATGTCAGTTTCACCTCCTTGAACCGATTCATGCTACAGCTCCTTTCTTGGTACGTCTATTACATTTATGCATATCATAACACCCTCCTGTAGTTCATGGCGATGTGCAGCTCTGTCCCTATGGCAGATTCCGCGAGGGATTCAGACATCTGTATGTTTCAACCAACAATTTGCCATTTTTCAAACTTCATACAGATTTCAAAGCACCTTCGATGTCCTTTGACCCCTTTTGGTGCAAAGTCAAACTTTCTTGTAGTTGCCCTCTGTTCTTTCCATATGTGAAAAAAATTCTGGCTACCACCTTTTCAGGTTTAAAAAGACATCCTGAATACCAACTTGTGTTTTATTACTGATACCTAAGGTTTGCGTAAGAGTGCTTTTTTTTCAGGAAGGTTGGTTATTGGAGTCTTTTCACTGTGTTAAGTTTTGCTACCTAGTAGTGGGATAGCAGTGTTTGAAGGATTCACCTTGATCCCACGATTAGAGAGGAAACTAAAGGTCAGCCCAAACAAGGCACTGCTTGATTGAGTAAGCTTATGCAACTGGGGTGCGGCTGATGTCCAGGAGGATGCCCGCTAATAAATGTTTCGCATCAACAGATATCTTTCGCATAGACCCATGATATTCCTTGAGGCTGAGGATTTCGTAGAGATTTGTACCACCTTCGCGATCTGGGCCCTTAACTAAAGATTCCCCCTCTCTGTAAGACATAACAGTCCACTAGCGAGCCGATGGTGGTCAGTCAAGCACGCGTACGATTAAAGGGACTGGCAACGCTCCCCAATTCCCAGCTCTGGAAGCCCAAGTTTGCCAAACCCATACCCTCCCAGCAAAGGGTGAACTCCCTGCGGTGCTGCCCATTGGCACTATCCAGGATGCACGTGTCGCTTATCGAATCACGCGGTCGCAGAGAGCATTACAATTCTTTATTGTGAATAATAACGATCCTGTAACACTCCCCTGGGGTAAGCTAAAAGTTACTTTTATGACTGAATATCTCTCTTCGTTAAGCTCATCATGCTGTATTCTGTTTGCTAGAGACTCTTCAATTCAGTTACGAAGTTGGTCTGATATTTGCTACGATCCGGTTTCATTTTGTTGGGTTAAAGTGTCGAAATGAATAGGACGCCTTCTGAAAGTCAGCAAGACGGAATGAAACTCTGCAGCAGCACTGCTGATAATTAGAACTGCAACATCAGGAGGTATAGCAAATAAATAAAATTTACTTATTGTGCGTATACAGTATTGTATAGAATGCATGATAAAATTTTTAGATGATTTGGAGGAATACAGTGTGCGAGTTTAGTACGTACAGCTGCCACCTCCGGCAGCAACAGTGGCTCTAACATGCAGGGCACTCAATCGAAGTGAGCTCGGATAACAGGTAACGGGTACGTCTTTACATGGTGCCTTCAGTGTATGCCACACGTCATCGGTTTCGACAATCTATGAGCAGATGTTTTCAGTTGGTGAGAGATCTGGGTAACGTGCTTGCCAGGACAAGAGTTGAACACGCTCGGTATCGAGGTAGGTCAGGATAGCATGGGCTTGCGTTATATTGTTGAAAGATAACGTGACGGAAACGTCGAAGACCGGGCACAGACACCAGCATTAAAACAACATAAAATTAACGGCTGCTCAACGAATTATCGCTTACGGCGAACGAGGAGTAATCATACAGTGTATTCCATATTGTCACCCAAGGTATTGAACTCGTATGAGAATGATGAATGCAATGTGGCAACACCCTTTCTCCTTGAAGCCTCCACACACGGTCACGTCCATTGTGATGTTCTATGCAGAACCAGGAGACTTCAGGGAAGATAATGTGGTGCCATTTCTGTGGCCGGCGTTGTCGGCCAGCGTACCACTGTCAGCGCACCTTCTTCTACTGCTGCATCAAGGGAAATCATCGCTCGTTTGAAACTCAGCTTGGCCTTTTCTCACATTATATACTGTGAACTGTGTATGAAGGGCAACAGCCACATTCGATATTCCCAAATTTCCGAAAGTATTTGACACGGTACACACGAAGACTGCTAACGAAGGCATGAGCAAACGAAATAGTTTTCCAATATGTGAGTGGCTCGAAGACTTCTTAAGAAATGGCACCCAGTATGTTGTCCTCGACGACGAGCGTTCATCAGAGACAGGGATATCGTCAGGAGAACCCGAGAGAAGGATGATAAGACCGCTGTTATTTTCTATATACATAAATGATTTGGCGGACAGGGAGCACAGCAATCTGCAGTTGTTTGCTCATGATGCTGCAGTGGATGGGAAGGTGTCGAAGACGAGTGTCAAATTTTCTAGTTGGTGTGATGAATGGCAGCTGGCTCTATATGTAGAAAAATCTAAGTTAATGGCGATGAGTAGGAAAAACAAACCCGTAATGTTCAGAAATAGCAATAGTAGTATCCTGCTTGACCCAGTCACGACGCCTAAATATTCAAAGCAATATGAAATGGAACGAAATGGAATGAGCATATCAGCATTGTGGTAGGGAGAGGAATGATCGATTTCAGTTTATTCCGATAATTTTGGGAAAATGTTGTTCATTTATAAAGGACACCACGTATAGGATGCTAGTGCGAACTGTTGTTGAGTACTGCTCGAGTGCTTGGGATCTGCACCAGGTCGGATTAAAGAATGCCATTGAAGCAGTTCAGAGGCGGGGTGCTAGACTTGAAACTGTTGGTTTCGAACAATACGCAAGTGTTAGGAATATCAAATGGGATCCTGCAGGGAAGGCAAAGGTCGTTAGAGGAACAATACGGAGAAAATTTATGTAACCGGCATTTTAAGTTGATTGCAGAACGATCCTATCGCCGCCAACATACATTTCGCGTTAAGGATCACGAAGGTAAGATAGACTGTCGTTTTTCCCTCGCTCAGTCTGCGGACGGAACAGGAAAGGAAACGGCTAGTAGTGGCACAGGGTACCCTCAGCCAGGCGCCGCACTGTGGCTTGCGGATTATGTATGTAGATGCAGATGTAAACGAATGGCAGCAATGGTTGCCGTGCTGACATTCCACGGCCTTCTGGAGGTCGTCACACTGTCCGTGTGGATATTTATCGTGTTGCAAATTATTACATTTCCTGACTCAAGATAGGTGATGTGGCTGAACGGTCCTGCGCAGCCAAGCGAACTAATGTCTATCCTCTCCGGTGCTGGTTGCAGTGGGCCGTTAGATCTTGCGTAGCTCTGAGTATGGCTCTCCTGAATCTAACGATGTCATTTTTTGCGTTGCAGAAGCGGGATCCCGACCAACGCAAGCAGTAAAATCTCTAAACGATCAACGCAGTCTCGATACGCCACGACCCTCCCATTTTTGGCAGCTAATTCGTGCTGGTAGACATTTCTCTTTTTTACACGAAGCTCAACACGAACTTCTCACAACATATACAACATTCAAATGCAGTTTCTGAATAGAAAACTTCCTACATAACCTTTTGATATATACAGTACACTGAGGTGAGAAAAGTCATAGGATACCTCCTAATATCGTGTCGGACCTCCTTTTGCACTAAGTCCTCAACAACTCGACGTGGCATGGACTCACTAAGTCGTTGGAAGTCCCCTGCAGAAATGTTGAGCAATGCTGCCCTTATAGCCGTCCATAATTGCGAAAGTGTTGGCGGTGCAGGATTTTGTGCATGAACTGACCTCTCGATTACATCCCACAAATTCTCTATGGCATTCATGTCGGGTGATACGGCTAGTCAAATCATTCTTTCGAACTGACCACAATGTTCTTCAAACCAGTGGCTAATAATTGTGGCCCGGTGGCATGTCGCACTGTCACCCATAAAAATTCCATCGTTGTTTGGGAACAAGAGATCCATGAAAGGCTATAAATGGTCTGCAAGTAGCCGAACATAACCAAAGGGCGCCTACATTCCATACAAACATAGTGCACACCATTATTGGCCCACCACCAATTTGCACAGTGCCTTGTTGACAACTTGTGTCCATGGCTTCGTGGGGTCTGCGTCACACACGAACTCTACCATAAGCTCTTACCAGCTGAAATTGGGACTCATCTGAGCAGACCACCGTTTTCCAGTCATCTAGGGTCCAACCGATATAGTCACGAACCTAGCAAATGCGCTGTAGGCGACGTCGTGCTGTTAGCAAAGGCATTCGTTTCACTTGTCAGCTGCCATAACCCGTTAACACCAAACTGCGCCGCATTGTCCTAACGGATACGTTCGTGGTACGTCCCACACTGATTTCTGCTGTTATTTCACACACTAATGCTTATCTGTTGGCACTGACAACTCTATGCAAACGCTGGTGTTCTCGGTCGTTAAGTGAAGTCCGTCGGCCACTACCTTGTCCATAGTAAGAGGTAATTCCTAAAATTTGGTATTCTCGGCACATTCTTGACTCTGTGGATGTCGAAATATTGAATCCCCTAACGATTTCCGAAATGTAATGTCCCATACGTACCCACCAGGCCGAGAGCGCTAATGCGCTGCAACCTGGTAAGCGCTCCGCCCTCGGATCAAACCCGCCCAGCGGATTAACGACGAGGGCCGGTGTGCCGGCCAGTCTGGATGCGGTTTTTTGGCGGTTTTCCGCATCCCACTACGTAAATACCGGGATGGTCTCCACGTTCCGCCTCAGTTACACGACCTGCAGACATTTGAAAATGTTCGCAGTATTTCATGGCTTACACTAGACGCAGACAGTTGGAATGCACTAATATCCGTCGGAAGGGGTACAGGGTAGCGACAGGAAAGGCATCTGGTCACCCTCTGACACTAACATCGCCAAATCCATAGTAACAAGACCGACCCCGCGTTGGAGTTGAACAAAGGCCAAAAGAAAATGATGATGAATGATGAATGTCCCATGCATCCATGGTCAAAGTTTGTTAGCTCCTGTCGTGAGTCCATAACTTTTCACATGAATTACCTGAGTACAAACGACAACTCCGCCAAATGTACTGCCCTTCTATATCTTTTGTACGTGATACTACTGCCGTCTGTATATGTGCTTATTGCTATCCCATGACTTTTGTGACCTCAGTGTATACATGATGCGGATGGCGTTACTCCTACCTACGTCATGTGGTTGTGATGAAATGCCAATTATTGGCATATCCAAACAAGTGGTACACTACATGCAAGCCGGCCGCGGTGGTCTCGCGGTTCTAGGCGCGCAGTCCGGAACCGTGCGACTGCTACGGTCGCAGGTTCGAATCCTGCCTCGGACATGGATGTGTGTGATGTCCTTAGGTTAGTTAGGTTTAAGTAGTTCTAAGTTCTAGGGGACTGATGACCACAGCAGTTGAGTCCCATAGTGCTCAGAGCCATTTTTTTTTTTTAACTACATGCCAGTTTGACGTTTGTTGCACTCGGACATTAAGGTGTTACATTGTTAACGGCCCACAGTGAACTTACTACCAGCTTGTTCTTGTGAATGAATAGAGCGAGTTAGGATTCACAAGTTCGTTGTTCGAATGCATACTGATTCAGACGGAAAAACCTACTCTCTGCAAAACGTTAGTAACAAGCTCCAAAATTCTGCAGCAGACTGACTTCAGCGTTATAGGAATATATTTGTGTGCATCTTCCCAACCACCCTTCATGAAGACAGTAATGGCCTGTACAGGTTTCCGGACACTTGTAACGTTTCACTGCGCCAGCGACATTCGATTGACTGCTACGAGGCGGGAGTTCTTTCGATAATCTATGTAGAATCGTATAGATATTCCATCAGATCCAGTCGCCCTTCCTCCGTTTACTGATTTTATTTGATTTACTTTACCGTGGTGCCTTGTATCTTTTGGTATTAGATTGAAAGGAGGATTGGTAAACAAATTCGAATGAAGAAATTTAGTATTTCAGTCTTCTCTCTCTCTCTCTCTCTCTCTCTCTTTCTCATCCTCCATGTAGCATCACTATGGTCACTGAGTGACTAGATAGATGACTTTGATCTATTTACTGATTTAACCCTTTGACTATCAAGAGGAAATGTGTATCCCACAATAGGTTATCAGCGAAAAGCTGCATGTTGTTGCTATGTGTCCCATGGTAAAGGAAAGTCTAATAATAATTAACAGAATTCTTTTAGTTACAGATTGAACATGTAGATTGTGTTGTCCTCAGGTTTCATTGTTCACCCTTGTCTCCATATTGTTACATCGAATTAGTACGCACCTGCAGATAGGCAACCCAATTATCAGAATCGCAAAGCGGGCTGCCTTCGCGCCTCCTCGGACACATCCTGCCAACGACTTGCACCCACGGATTGACGCTTGCCATAAAACAATCGAAGCTCATACTGAGCACCTGTAGTGTGAGTTACGAGCTTGAGAGATTCTCTGTCCACTGATGTATGTCTGTTATGTCTTTTAGTTTTGGCGCAGTCGCATACTGAAACCCTGGAGTAATTATGAGTAATCATGCATGCCTTATCCCCTACGCCCCCCCCCCCCCCCCAACCCCCTTGGAAGACGGAACAGCGGGAAACATTGTTTTTATATTGTTACTTCTGACTAAGACATTAAGTAAAATAACCACACATTAATGTTTTTGAAATAATATTCGTAGTCAGAGGGTTAACGTGAGACGAAAACTTCTTCGGGTTTAACGTAAGACCAAAACTTTTTAGGATTTTTATTCTCAGATCGGTACATAGAATCTCACTCTCAAATTCGTTGAACGCTCGCATACCTCTCTTCAAGCTCAAAGTGGTTTCCTGCAGTTTGTGCTTCTTTTGGCCTAGGTTTAAATCTGTGATGAATGTCTCTTTGCTGTTGGAGCAACTTTCAAATGGCTCTGAGCACTATGGGACTTTACGTCTGAGGTCATCAGTCCCCTAGAACTTAGAACTACTTAAACCTAACTAACCTAAGGGCATCACACATATCTATGCCCGAAGCAGGATTCGAACCTGCGATCGTAGCGGTCGCGCGGCTCCAGACTGAAGCGCCTAGAACCGCTCGGCCACTTCGGTCGGCGGAGCAACTTTAAACACGGCTGTTGATACATGGTAGGTCTTTTCCATCCTTTACAACTCTGCTAAGCACATACTTACCTAAGGCGTGTTGTACAATTCTCCCAATTTTTTTCCGTTTATATTGGCACCCGTACTCAGTGACGCTATAAGCTCCTCCTCCTCTGCTGCTCGACGTTCACTAAACCGAAAACATCGGACCTGTTTGGAACCAGGAAATCAAAAATGTTACATTCAGGAATCGCTTCTCTGAATGTTTGATCTAGATAATTATCGGTAAGGTATTTAGAACAGTATCACACGAATCTCTGACAAAACCTACTTTACTCCTGTGAGTGAAAGGCGCTTCAGGTGACTAATGGTGTTGGTATTGCGTCAGGTTATTAATTTGAAAACAAAAATTTATTACATTACTTATGTACTCATGTTTTCTGCTTCTGTCAATAGCACAATCACCGTTATTGTGATGGGTGTTGATCCCAAAGAAGCTAAATAATCAAGCCTTCTTTACACTTAACATTCTTTCGAAATGATTCCAGCTTTTTTCTCGAGCCAATCACTTATTGAACGTCAGAATTACCGTCAATTCATTCTTTCATTGTAGTTAACTGTCTCACCTGAAGATGAAAGTGAAGAAAATGCGGACGATGAAAAGACTGAATCTGCTGTCGAAGACCAGCCCAGTGAACAGCACGAAGCACGAGCTCTTGAACAACAGGATGACAATGAAGAAGAATCCTCCTCAGAAGACAGTGGCAGAAAGTATTATCCAGCGAGGATTTCTCCGGTCTGTACACAGGTCTTCTAATATATTTTAATTTATGAGTTCTCGCTAGCATGTACTAGTGTGCAGGATAATAACAAATAGATACCACACTACTCATGAAGCATACACAACTAAGGTATCATCACGTACACTCATAAACTACCAGATAGAGGCCTAGACAAACAAAATGGTCTGAACATACCATCAGTCAATGGCTTTTTTATAATAATGTGAACTCGCATAGAAAACCTACAAAACCGCAAATATTGTGTTGCATTTTACATTGAGTGATTGCAAGACACTAAATAACTTGCCCAAGTAATTGTCGGATGCTCCATTTAGGCCAATTTCACACGATTGCTTGTCTCTACAACTGACCCTGATTAATATATGTGGTAAGTAAGAATATCTCCGAAATGCCTTAAATAATTATAAATTTATGTGCAACTTACTCCATATTTTCCCTGAAATGTTCCGTTATTACAACTCCTGAGGCACCAGGTCTATTAAAGCATTCGATTTCTACACTGACGGAAAAAATCGCAGCATCAAAAAATAATTAATGTAGTCTAATGAATTTTCGGGAATACATTTGTCTAGGTAACACATTTAGGTGATTAACATTGCAAGATAACAGGTACACGTAAGCGCGAGATAAGCCACTGCAAATGTGAAATGCTGGTACATCAATAACCAGTGTAAACGCTAGAATGTTGAATGCAAGAATGCAAATATGCAAGCATTGTGTTTTACAGGTGTCGGATGCCAATTTGTGTGGTCAATACAGGGACGGTTAATGCTGGTTGTGGAGGACGCCGGAGTTGTCGTCCAATGAAGTCCCATATGGGCTCGATAGGAGACTGACCTTGTGATCGAGCAGGCCAAGGCAACGTGTCGACATACTTTAGAGAATTTTGGGCTAGCATTATCCTGGTGGAAAACACCCTCTGGATTGCTGATCATGAACGGTAGCACAACAGGTCGAATCACCAGACTGACGTACAAATTTGCAGTCAGGGTGTGTGGGATAACCACGAGAATGCTCCTGCTGTCATATGACGTCGTACCCCAGACCATAATTCCAGACGTAGGTCCAGTGTGTTTAGCACGCAGACAGGTTTGTTTCAGGCCCTCAGCTGGTCTCCTTCTAACGAACACACGGCCCTCACTGGCACCGAAGCAGAACCAGTTTTCATCAGAAAACACAACAGACCTCCACCCTGCCCTCCAATGAGCTCTCGCTTGACATCACTGAACTTGCAAATGGCCGTGTTTTGGGGTTACGTTTCAGGGCATCTGGCTCGTAGTTGTCCTTGAAGTAACCGATTTGTAACAGTTCGTTGTGTCACTGTGGTGCCAACTGCTCCTCAGTCTGCTGCTGTAGATGCAGTACGATGCGCCAGAGCCATACGTCCAACACGATGGTCTTCCCTCTCGATAGTGCAAATAGTCCTTCCGGAACCCGATCTTCTTGCGACCACACATTCTCGTGACCACGACTGCCATCAGTCACATACAGTGGCTACATTACTGCCAAGTCTTTCTACAATATAGCAGAAGGAACCTCCAGCTTCTCGTAGCCCTATTACACGACCTAGTTCAAACTCGGTGAGGTGTTGATAATGCCGTCTCTGTTGCCTTAAAGGCATTCTGGACTAACATCAACTCACCAAGTCCAATCTCAAAGATAACTAACGCTCACGACCGTTACAGCGTGTATTTAAAGCAAACCTGATTTGCGTCTTCATAGTGGCGCTACTAGCGCCACTCTTACGCGACTGTGGAGAAATTGTAACAGACATTATTTTTCAGATGTATAGTCACGTCTACCAACTTTCTTTTATGTCGCACAACTCCTTCTTGGTGTTACGATTTTTTCTGTCAGTGTACTTTTGTTTTTGAGAAATATCTCACATCACAATGTGCCAGGTATTTAAGGAGGGGAGTTTTATATGCACTGCCAGAAAAACAAAAATGAAGCACTCAGAAGACACGGTCGGATGCCAATGTAACTCCGTTCACACACACACCATTACTGTAATGAACATGATTGGAGTTACAGTTCTCTGTCACAGATAGAACGGCCACCAGAGTGCATTAGGGTTTTTCACGTTTAATATTTTTACCACGCTTAGCAGAGCATATAACGGATGCGAACATCGTCAGATGTTAAGTGATCACTGTGGAGGACACAGAGATGCCTCGTACCCGTGTGAGACAGCGTTATTAGCACAGGACAGAGTTTCAAAGTTGGCTAGATGTGGGTATCCATTCCACCGGTTGGTCAAATCGTGCAGGTCTGTGGGGGATGTGACAGTGGCCTGATGTCGGACTGCGTGGAAAACAAGAGACTATTTCACATAGCAGTCTGCCTGCGACTGAAGGAACCGTAATGATACACTACTGGCCATTAAAATTGTTACACCAAGAAGAAATGCAGATGATAAACGGGTATTCATTGGACAAATATAATATACTAGAACTGACATGTGATTACATTTTTACGCAATTTGGGTGCATAGATCCTGAGAAATCAGTACCCAGAACAACCACCTCTGGCCGTAATAACGGCCTTGATACGCCTGGGCATCGAGTCAAACAGAGCTTGAATGGCGTGTACAGGTACAGCTGCCCATGCGGCTTCAACACGATACCACAGTTCATCAAGAGTAGTGACTGGAGTATTGTGACGAGCCAGTTGCTCGGCCACCATTGACCAGACGTTTTCAATTGGTGAGAGATCTGGAGAACGTGCTGGCCAGGGCAGGAGTCGAACATTTTCTGTGTCCAGAAAGGCCCGTAAAGGACCTGCAAGATGCGGTCGTACATTATCCTGCTGAAATATAGGGTTTCGCAGGGATCAAATGAAGGGTAGAGCCACGGGTCGTAACACATCTGAAATGTAACGTCCACTGTTCAAAGTGCCGTCAATGCGAACAAGAGGTGACCGAGACGTGTAACCAATGGCACCCCTTACCGTCACGCCAGGTAATACGCCAGTATGGCGATGACGAATACACGCTTTCAATGTGCGTTCACCACGATGTGGCCAAACACGGATGCGATCATCATGATGCTGTAAACAGAACCTGGATTCATCCGAAAAAATGATGTTTTGCCATTCGTGCACCCAGGTTCGTCGTCGAGTACACCATCGCAGGCGCTCCCGTCTGTGATGCAGCGTCAAGGGTAACCGCAGCCATGGTCTCCGAGCTGATAGTCCATACTGCTGCAAACGTCGTCGAACTGTTCGTGCAGATGGTTGTTGTTTTGCAAACGTCCCCATCTGTTGACTCAGCGATCGAGACGTGGCTGCACGATCCGTTATTGCCATGCGGATAAGATGCCTGCCATCTCGACTGTTAGTGATACGAGCCCGTTGGGATCCAGCACGGCGTTCCGTATTACCCTCCTGAACCCACCGATTCCACGTTCTGCTAACAGTCATTGGATCTCGACCAACGGGAGCAGCAGTGTTGCGATACGATAAACTGCAATCGCGATAGGCTACAATCGGACCTTTATCAAAGTCGGAAACGTGATGGTACGCATTTCTCCTCCTTACACGAGGCATCACAACAACGTTTCACCAGGCAACGCCGGCCAACTGCTGTTTGTGTATGAGAAAACGGTTGGAAACTTTCTTCATGTCAGCACGTTGTAGGTGTCGCCACCGACGCCAACCTTGTGTGAATGCTCTGAAAAGCTAATCATATGCATAACACAGCATCTTCTTCCTGTCGGTTAAATTTCGCGTCTGTAGCACGTCATCTTCGTGGTGTAGGAATTTTAATGGCCAGTAGTGTACAACGGTACTTCACGGACATCCTGCGACATGTATTACCTCTCGCGGGACAATATTTTATTGCCATTTTTCAACAGCATAATACTTCTGTTACACGACTCTATGAACCGTCTAAATGCTGTTAAGGTACTTCCATTGCCTGCAAGATCGCCAGATCTGTCCCCGATAAACAATGTATGGAACCAGATCAGACGCCAACTCCGTCCCAGTGCTAGTATCCAGGATATAAAGGACCAATTAAAACATTAGTAAGCCACCCTAAATCAGGAGAGGATATAGCGGCTTTATGACACTCTACCCAACCAGATCAGTGCGTGCATCCAGGCTAGAGGGGGCAACGTCATACTGATAAGCCGACTCGTACTACCAAGTTTTTTCTCAATGTGACTCAATTTTTTAATCACTGGAATAACATCACATACCTTCTCAACCGGTGGAGATTTATTTTGTTTCCTCCTCCACTTCTGGGCGCTTCATCTCTCTCTCGGGTTGTGTATGTACTCCATTTTGGCTCCAGTTTACAGGATTAATTTGGTTAGTAAACTTGGTTACACCATCCCAGTCAGTAGTTCAATATCTGCACTGGGTCCCATCAATTCCATCGCAGGTAACTGTTGGAAAATTATTTCCAGTTATACCACGATTAAATTTGTTATAATGTAATAAATATCTGCTCCGCTGTTGATTGCTGTAAGAGGCATAGTCTTACGGTTTTAATTATCAACTCAAAAAAAATAAAGGTACGTATTAAATTGATTGTTTGTTTGTTTGCAATTACAGGACACGTCTGCAGTCCGGATACGCTTTGAAATCACTGCTCTGAAGTATCTTAGCGCACACCAAATAAGCCAAGACCCCCACCCCCACCCCTCGACTCCACCCCACACATACACCGACCGACCCACCCACCCACAAATACACACACACACACACACACACACACACACACACACACACACACACTTACACCATTCTATCCAAACTTTGTACTGTTCCTAAGGTCAATCTGAAGAAGCTTATCAACATCACATCACAATGAAAGAATTGTTGAACTCATAAAAACGGAAACGATTAGAATTATCCATCACTGATCTTGGGCGTAAAATTTAACAGTGAGATTAATTAAACTACAATAGTTAACTCTAGAATGACGACTGGGTATTATTAAAAAATTTTAATATTTTACCATTCCCTGTCTGTGTTATCTGAATAACTTTTGACTTTATGTTATGAATTATTTTAGAGGTATGCTTCAATTGTCTTTTTAAAATATTTTAATTTAGGTTGTCTTATTGCTATTGTCAATTATTATCCATTGTATTCCATTCTAGAAAATGCTTTTTGTGGTTTTCGTTTGTTTACTCCTGGTAAATGAGAGTTTTGTCTGGCTCTAACTCCATGATCATGGGTGCTGCTGCTTTTGAGGTAACTGATGATGTGCTTCTTTATGTACATAACACATTGGTGGAAGTACTCACTTTGAACAATTAGAGTTTCCTGCAATTTGAACAAGTCCTTATGCGTAGCGCAGTGACTGTTTGCCCTTTTGTGTACCTTCATGTTTTATGTATGGGACCACTAAAATGATTCAATAGCTAAAGCGGAGTGAAAGTAATAATACTGTGTTACAACAAATTATTTTCTGTTACACATTGGTGACAGGACTCTAAGGACATAGCATGCTGATGGCATTTGCTTTGATACTGTATATGTGCGTTCATTCCACATAAGGTGACAGTATTAATTCCTAAAAACTTGTTATTGCTATACAGTCCACGAATTTTCATCAACATGTAATTTTACACAATTCCTTTCTTAAACAGAAATTCATGCAGTTTTTTTTTATTTTCAGTTTAAGTTTATTTCGTGCTGACCAATTACAAATATTCTTTAGGGTTTCATTAGCTTTCAGTAGGAGTTCTGGTGTTTTATCTGTGATTACAATGTTCCTCCCATCAGCAAAAAATCTTTCGTCACATTACAAGTGCACCGGTGGTTTGGTGCAGGCAATACAGAACCCAATATGTTGACTTATCAGAGAAGACAATCGTAAAAAGTCGCTTTAAATCCAATATGTTTAATACAGAATTAGTCCTAAAGCGCCTTGATTAAATAGACGTATCAGTGAAATATACAGGGTGATCATGACTAAAGTTAAGCTTTCAAATGCTGCAGAAATAACGCCACTGGTCAGAATGATGTCAAATTGCAACGGAATATTATCGGAGAAGGGGAAAACGTATAGCAGAAGAAAAATAAATACGATGGTTGGAACTTAAATAATGGCAACTATGTATTCACAACCGATACAAAAGAGTTACATGTTTGCACCTGTTACTGTCCTCCAAAGTAGTCATCAGCGTTGTGTAGAACATGTTGCCACCCATGTGGAAGGCGTAGTATACCGTTAGCAAACCCTGTTCTGTTGATGGTGCGAATGGAGCCGTCTAAAGTTATGGTGATTCTCGTGTACGACTGTGATGGTGTTATCCTAACGCATTACGTTCCTCCAAGGCAGACCGTCAATGCACAGTATTACTGTTCGTTTTTGGAGCATCACCTGTGACCAGCTTTGTGAAAGAAACGATGACACTTTCTGCGCAACCCACCCATCATTTTGCACGACAATGCGCGGGCGCATACAGCGGAAGCTGTGGCTGCTGTTTGTTCGATGGGACTGGGAAGTACTGGACTACCCACCATATTCCCCGGAATTTGATTTGATTCCGAAGATGAAGGAACCACTTCGTGACATTCGCTTCAGAACAGTTCCAGAGATTCGACAGGCAGTAGACTTCTCCATTCGCAACATCAACAGAACAGGCTCTGCTAATGGTATACTACGCGTGCCACATCGCTGGCAAGGGGTTTTTCATAGCGCTAGTGACTACTTTGAAGGACAGTAAAAGGTACAAACATGTAACTCCTTTGTATCGGTTGTGAATAAATAGTTGCCACTATTCAAGTTCCAACTCTCGTACTTATAAAACGTTGCAATAGATGGCGCTGTAAGCGTCATAATTTAATAATGGTCGACTACAAATGACAAATGAATCATACAACAGTGCCCAAAGTGTACGTTTAACGTTAAACAAACTGTACTGCTCAGTGTGCATGGGTGTACAGGTATGATACCGTTAGTTACGTAAGCCGATCCACTACGACAAGGTCATATCACATCGGATGGTAAAAACGGGGCTCTAATTGTCCTGAGGCAAAACCCCACATAAAGAGCAACACTCGCATCGGTTTTTAAATTCCATGACTATTCCCGTGCCAACTGGAATGCCTACCGGGATACCCTCTCCACTCAGGTCGATAGCCACCCTCTCGCCTTCCGCCGTCCCGATGATGTCACCCATGCCGCCTCCTTTCTCCAGCAGACCTTGTCTGAGGCCGTGGAGGCCCACGTCCCTACTGTTGCCATCCACCCCCACCGTCCTACCTTACCACCACAGGCCGTCCTCCTCCTCCGTGAATCCCGTCGTCTCTACCGTGCCTTCCTCCGCACGCGTGACCCGGACACCCTACGACGCCACCGGCAACTACAGCGACACATTCGAAATTTGCTCGCGGCTAAGAAACGCCGGGACTGGCGACAGACATGCACCCGTTTAAATGCTACCCTCCCTATAAACTCGTCCAAGTTCTGGACCGCCTTCCGTCGCCTTACCGGAACTAAACCCTCCCCCTACTATCCTCTTCTCCACGATGATCACCCCTTCCCTGACGCCCTTAGTAAGGCCAATCACTTTGCCTCCTACCTGTCCGATGTGTTTTCCATCCCTGATGATCCCCAGTTCGATTACTCCCTCTTCCCAGATATCCGCGATCAAACTGACACCTCTGTCCCTCCCCTCGCTCCTGGTTTCCAGTACTTGGACAACATTCCACACACGGACCTTAATGCCCCCATCACCACACAGGATCTCATCACTACACTCCGCACCAAACGCAACACCGCTCCTGGTCACGATCGTGTCACCTACCGTCACCTTCGTGAAGCTCCTGTCTCTTTTCTCTCCACCCTGGCCAGGCTCTACAATGTAGTCCTGTCCACCGGTTACTACCCCGACCTGTGGAAAACCTCCCGTATCCTCATGTTCCTCAAACCTGGCAAACCGCCGTCCGCCGTCTCCTCCTACCGTCCCATCAGCCTTACCTCGGTCTTCAGCAAGGTCCTGGAATCTATCCTCACCCGCCGCATCCACCAGCATCTCCGCCAGCACCGCCTCCTCCCCGTTACCCAGTGTGGCTTTCGGCCGTCCTTCTCTTCCGACGATCTTCTCCTTCACCTCACTCATCTCCTTTCCGAACAGCTCAATTCCCGTCGCTCCGCAATCTTCCTCTCTCTTGACCTCGAACGCGCATATGACCGCGTATGGCATTCTGGTCTCCTCTTCAAGCTCCAAACCTTCGCCCTTCCCATTAACTACGTTCGTCTGATCGGTTCCTTTCTCTCCCGCCGTCCTTCCCATGTCACCATCCATAACACCGATTCCTACACCTTTTTCCCCTCCGCCGGTGTGCCCCAAGGCTCCGTCCTCTCCCCCCTTCTGTACTTGTTGTACATGGCGGACATGCCGCCGCCGTCACCCCCCGTCCACCTTCTCCAGTTTGCCGATGACACCGCCTTCCTTGCCCTTGCCCCCACCCTGCGACGCTCCCAACACCTTCTCCAATCCCATCTTGACCGGTTCACCGCTTGGTGCAACCAGTGGTTGCTCAAGGTCAATCCTTCCAAACCCAGGCGATCATTGTAGGCAAAACCACTCCCTCCTTCCGCCTCCTTGATTTCTATCTCACCGTTTATGGCCGTCCCATCGCTCTCACCCCCACCCTTAAGTACCTTGGCGTCACCCTCGACCGTCGCCTCTCCTGGACTCCCCATCTCCAGACAATCCAAGCCAAGGCACGTTCCCGACTCCGTCTCCTCAAGCTCCTTTCCGGCCGAACGTGGGGTCTGGACCCCTCCACCATCCTCCACACCTATAAGTCCCTCATCCGCCCTATCCTCTGTTACGCCCATCCAGCCTGGATCTCCGCCCCCCCCTTCCTTTTATAAATCCCTCCAAATCCTTGAACGCCATGCTCTCCGCCTTGCCTATCGCATCCGTCTCCCTTCCCCCACGCAGATCCTGTATGACCTTATCCCCTTCCCCCACCTCCTCCTCTTCCTCGAAAGGATACGAATCCTATACACCTCCCGTAAACTCGATCCTCCTCACCCGCTCGTCTCCCCGATCCTCTCCCACCCCCGCCCGCTGCCGCGCCTGTACTCCCATGTCCCACCCGGTCTCCATCTCTCCACCCTCCTTACCCTCTCCCAAGGTGGTTTCCGCCAGCTCCCTCTCCCTGATGATGTCCTCGTCCCCTCCATCTACCCCTCCTATCAACTTTGACCCTGCCCCCCCTCCCTCCTGGTGTCCTTTCCCTTCGGCACCCTCCCTCCTTTCTCTTCCCTTCCCTTCTCTTTCCTTTTCCCCCATCTCCTCCCTCCACCCCTCTTCTTCCGGGCTTCCCCTCCCCCTTCCTCTCTCCCTCCTCTTTCCCCTGCCCGTGGCGTCCCTGCTCTCCCCTCTCGCTTTCCCACTCCCCCTCCTCCTCCTCCTCCTCCTCCTCCTCTCTTGGCAGGTCCCCGGACTCGCACACGCCTCGTGAACTTTCGCGCGCCGGAGATCATCGCCCTCGTTTTAGTGTCTGTGCCGTCGTGTCTGTGCCTCAGTGTTTTTCGCCGTCCACGCTCCTTCGTTCACGTGTGTCATCTACCTCGTCAGTGTTTGTGCCCAGTGCCGACGGTTTTTCTTGTTTGTTTCGTCAAGTGTGACCGGCTTCATGTTTTTTAACTATTGTATCTCCTGTTTTTTAAACCGCCATTCTGTTACTTGTCTGTCTCCCTTTCTTTTTTATTGTACTGCTTATGGCTGAAGAGCGGAGTACACTGTTCCGCTGCCAGCCCACCTTGTATGGGGTGTCAAAATTACAATATAGAAAAAAAAAATCGGTTTTTAATTATCCTGAGGCCAAAAACCGCACAAAAAGCATCAACCAAAATGAAATCCGATATTAATTTCCGTGTGAATGGCGCAAAATACATTCAATATGCTGTCCACCGTTTTCTGCAACAAGTTGAAAACGAGAAACAGCATGTTCCACAACTGATCGAAGAGTTTCCGGGGTCACTTTCAGAATGTGTTAAACAGTGCGTGCCTTCAATGCAATTAAGTTTGCAATCGGAACACTGAACACAAAATCTTTCAGATAGCCCCACAGCCAGAAGACACACGGATTATGATCAAGTGATCGGGACGGCCAGGCTGTAGAGAAATGGCGCTTCAGCAGCGTCTTAATTGGATTTGCAATGTGCGGAAGTGCGCCATCTAGCATAAAAATGATCCCATCTACACATCAACGCTGTTGGAGACCTGGAATGACGGGGTTGCGCAAAAGACACTCATAGCGCTTACCAGTGACAGTACAGGTAACAGGACCGGAAGCATCTGTCTCTTCGAAAAAACATGACCCTATGATAAATGATGCCGTAAACCCGCACCACATAGTGACCGTTTCAGGATAAAGTGGTGCTGGTTGACTTGCGTGTGGATTTTCCGTTGCCAATATTCGACAATTCTATGTATTGACATATCCTGTCAGATGGAAGTGAGCTTCGTCTGTCCACAAAATCTTCCACTGACAATTATTATCCACTTCCCTGCGAGCAAGAAATTCTGAAGCAAAGGTCTCTCTTGCTTGCAGGTCAACAGAAAGAAACTCGTGCACGTGGGTTATTTTGAATTGATAAAAAAATGGTTCAAATGGCTCTGAGTACTATGGGACTTATCTTCTGAGGTCATCAGTGCCCTAGAACTTAGAACTACTTAAATCTAACTAACCTAAGGACATCACACACATCCATGCCCGTGGCAAGATTCGAACCTGCGACCGTAGCGGTCGCGCGCTTCCAGACTGTAGCGCCTAGAACCGCTCGGCCATTCCGGCCGGCTTGAATGGATAGCTAAGAAGGATGTTTCATAGGATTTTACGCACCGTGCTCCCGGGTATGTCCAATGTTCTGGCAATTCTCCGTGCACTACGCGTTTGCATACCACCACTCGTCTCCTGCACTGCTGTGGTCGCGGTTTCCACTGACGTTGAATCAACTCGTTTCCTCCCTCTACCAGGTTGCACACCAAAAGAACCCGTCTTTTCGAATTTCCGAATCATTTTCTCCAGAACAACGCCAGTCATCGAACCAACGACTTTTTTCAAACCCTTCAGTGTCCGGAACGTCTGCAGAGCGACGTGTGCACAGTCATAATTCTTGTAATACAACTTTACAAGCAGAGCGCGATCCTGCAGTGAGACAGTCATAGCGAACGTCGCAGACGAGAAAGGAGGAAAAGCCGTGTACCCGGCGTGTTTATACTAACTTCAATGGGTCGTGCGCATGACAGGTGTTTTCATTTACGTATTCTGACACATACAGTGCCATCTATTGATCAATTTTCACACTATTTTTTTTCTTCTGCTATACGTTTTCCCCCTTCTCCGATAATATTCCGTTGCAATTTGACCTCATTCTGACCTGTGGTGTTATTTCGACAGCGTTTTGAAAGTTTAACTTTAACCAGGAAGACGCTCGTTGTTGGAGGAAAGCGGCGCTTCTAGTGCCCCCTGCTGAGAGTCAACTGCAAGGGTCTTCCTGCGCGTACGTATTGCGTGCTCCTTGCCTGATGAATTTCGTCGTTGCCGCGCAATTATCATCAGTCATCTCTTGCAGCAGTGACAGCAGCAACTACCAACACCAGAATATGTCGAGCAGTTGCATCGATGAAATACTGTGCGATTTACACAATACAGTCCGGCGGCAACGAGAAGCGTATTTGCAACAGATCCGTCGGGAAAGCCTCAAAACAAAAAAAGTTGTGCATCACCCCGGTTCCCAGAACTCCTGAAGATAGACATGGACTGTGGGTATTGCAGCACCGACACAGTCCTTTTGTTCAAAGATGTAAACAACCATACACGAGCAGCGTCTATTAGACGGACGGGCCGGCCGTTGCGGTCATGCGGTTCTAGGCGCTACAGTCTGGTACCGCGCGGCCTCTACGGTCGCAGGTTCGAATCCTGCCTCGGGCATGGATGTATGTGATGTCCTTAGGTTAGTTAGGTTTAAGTTGTTCTAAGTTCTAGGGGACTGATGACCTAAGATGTTGAGTCCCATAGTGCTCAGAGCCATTTGAACCATTTTTTTATTAGACGGAGGGGGTCCGACAGGCGATCAGTTCCAGTAATTCCACCAGGAAGGAGGTACATGGCTTGTGTTGGCTGTAATTCAACCTTGCCTAGACGGTCAATACCGCGGTTCGATCGCGTCCGCATTGTTGCTTTGTGCAAGGAGGGGCTCTCATCAAGGGAAGTGTCCAGGCGTGTTGGAGTGAAAGAAAGCGATTTTGTTCGGACATGGAGGAGATACAAAGAGACAGGAACTATCGATGACATGCCTCGCTCAGGCCTCCCAAGGGCTACTACTGCAGTGGATGACCGCTACCTACGGATTACGGCTCGGCGGAACCCTGACAGCAACGCCACCATGTTGAATAATGTTTTTTGTATAGCCACAGGACGTCGCGCTACGACTCAAACTATGCGCAATAGGCTGCAAGATGCGCAACTTCACTCCAGACGTCCATGGCGAGACCCATCTTTGCAACCACGACACCATGCAGCGCGGTACAGATGGGCCCAACAAAATGCCGAATGGACCGCCCAGGATTGGCATCACGTTCTCTTCACCGATGAGTGTCGCATACGCCTTCAACCAGTGTGCTCTCTGTTGTGGGTTGGCAGGAGAGCCAACACCGGGTACCAGAGGAAGCCGAAAGGCACGCGTTTTAGCTCACGCAGGCTGGCGTGAGGTCTGGAACAGGACAAGGAAATTAGACTTTAGAAAAACGGACGTAGCTGGTGGAATACTTAACTTTAATCCATTAATGATGAGCGTCGCTCTTGACTGTACATGACTCAGTATCAATAGTAACTGGTAATGGCGCCTTGCTGGGTCGTAGAAAATGACGTAGCTGAAGGCTATGCTAACTATTGTCTCGGCAAATGAGAGCGTATTTTGTCAGTGAACCATCGCTAGCAAAGTCGGTCGTACAACTGGGGCGAGTGCTAGGAAGTCTCTCTAGACCTGCCGTGTGGCGGCGCTCGGTCTGCAATCACTGATAGTGGCGACACGCGGGTCCGACGTATACTAACGGACCGCGGCCGATGTAAAGGCTACCACCTAGCAAGTGTGGTGTCTGGCGGTGACACCACAGTCTCTGCCGCCGTTGGATAAGCAGCTGCCAGCAGAAAGTCGTATACTCCTAGCTCACTTATTTGTTACATAGTTTAATTAATTTCTTTGCGTGTTTTTGATACTTGCATTGTTTAATTCATAAATATCGGGCGTATTATAGTATTTGAAAGTTGGGGCATCGCGTTTTAGTACCTGAATAGTGTAAATTCGCGTAGTTGTCTGTCTTCTGTTTTTGTTTTGAACGGCCAGTGTCGGTTGGTCACAGTCAGTGTGCTCCCTGCCGCCTTTAGATGAGCAGTTGCCAGCAGAAAGTCGTATACTCTTAGCTCAGTTATTTGTTACATAGTTTAATTCTTAATTTCTTTGCGTTTTTTTGGTACTTGCATTGTTTAATTCATAAATTTCGGGTGTATTATAGTGTTTGGGAGTTGTAGCATCGCGTTTTAGTACCTGAATAGTGTAAAATCGCGTAGTCTCCTTCCGCCGGCGAGCAATGTGTCAGCAGTGCGCAAGTAGCAGCATTACTGCATATACTAGGCAATCTTGTATCTTAATAACCGTTTAAATTTTGTGTCGATTTGTTTGTGCTCTCTGTACATTAGTTCAGACGTTCTTTGCACAACAGTTTTTAGCATGGATAGGGACTGCAACTGCTGTGTTCGGATGCAGGCTGAGTTGGCATCCCTTCACTCCCAGCTTCAGCCAGTGTTGGCTTCAGTCACACATCTTGAGGCTGTTGCCAATGGGCATCACTGTGGGGGTCCGGATGGGGGTTTGTCGGGGACGGCCAGCTCGTCCCACGCATCCCCCGAACGGGCTACGACTGTGGCTGCCCGGGATACTGCCCACATTGAGGCTGATCCCTCACCTGTGGTAGAGTGGGAGGTCGTCTCGAGGTGTGGCAGGGGGCGAAAGACATTCCGGAGGGCTGAACGGAAGGCCTCTCCAGTTTGTCTGACGAACCGGTTTCAGGCGCTGTCTCAGGCTGATACTAATCTTTGGCCGGACATGGCTGCTTGTCCTGTTCCAGAGGTTGCCCTCAGTCTGCAAGATCCGGGCGGTCGCAGAGGGTGGGCTTACTGGTAGTTGGGAGCTCCAACGTCAGCCGCGTAATGGGGCCCCTTAGGGATATGGCAGCAAGAGAGGGGAAGAAAACCAATGTGCACTCCGTGTGCATACTGGGGGGAGTCATTCTAGATGTGGAAAGGGTCCTTCCGGATGCCATGAAGGGTACAGGGTGCACCCATCTGCACGTGGTCGCTCATGTCGGCACCAATGATGTGTGTCGCTATGGATCGGAGAAAATCCTCTTTGGCTTCCGGCGGCTATCTGATTTGGTGAAGACTGCCAGTCTCGCTAGCGGAATGAAAGCAGAGCTCACCATCTGCAGCAGCATCGACAGGACTGACTGCGGACCTTTGGTACAGAGCCGAGTGGAGGGTCTGAAGTAGAGGCTGAGACGGTTCTGCGACCGTGTGGGCTGCAGATTCCTCGACTTGCGCCATAGGATGGTGGGGTTTCGGGTTCTGCTGGATAGGTCAGGAGTCCACTACACGCAGAAAGCGGCTACACGGGTAGCAGGGGTTGTGTGGCGTGGACTGGGAGGTTTTTTAGGTTAGATGGCATCGGGCAAGTACAGAAAGGGCAACAGCCGCAAAGGGTGCGGGACAAAGTCAGGAAATGCAGGGATCGAGCAGCAATCGGTATTGTAATTGTAAACTGTCGAAACTGCATTAGTAAAGTACCGGAACTTCAAGTGCTGATAGAAAGCACCGAAGCTGAAATCGTTATAGGTACAGAAAGCTGGCTGAAGCCAGAGAAATTTTTACAAAGGCACAGGCGGTGTTTAGAAAGGATAGATTGCATGCGACCGGTGGTGGCGTGTTTGTCGCTGTTAGTAGTAGTTTATCCTGTAGTGAAGTAGAAGTGGATAGTTCCTGTGAATTATTATGGGTGGAGGTTACACTCAACAACCGAGTTAGGTTAATAATTGGCTCCTTTTACCTACCTCCCGACTCAGCAGCATTAGTGGCAGAAGGTTTATCTGTTTAGCAAGAGTAATAGAAGGCAGATTTCAGACTACCTAACAGATCAAAACGAAAATTCCTGTTCCGACACTGACAATGTTGAGTGTTTATGGAAAAAGTTCAAGGCAATCGTAAAATGCGTTTTAGACAGTTACGTGCCGAGTAAAACTGTGAGGGACGGGAAAAACCCACCGTGGTACAACAACAAAGTTAGGAAACTACTGCGAAAGCAAAGAGAGCTTCACTCCAAGTTTAAACGCAGCCAAAACCTCTCAGACAAACAGAAGCTAAACGATGTCAAAGTTAGCGTAAGGAGGGCTATGCGTGAAGCGTTCAGTGAATTCGAAAGTAAAATTCTATGTACCGACTTGACAGAAAATCCTAGGAAGTTCTGGTCTTATGTTAAATCAGTAAGTGGCTCGAAACAGCATATCCAGACACTCCGGGATGATGATGGCATTGAAACAGAGGATGACACGCGTAAAGCTGAAATACTAAACACCTTTTTCCAAAGCTGTTTCACAGAGGAAGAAAGCACTGCAGTTCCTTCTCTAAATCCTCGCACAAACGAAAAAATGGCTGACATCGAAATAAGTGTCCAAGGAATAGAAAATCAACTGGAATCACTCAACAGAGGAAAGTCCACTGGACCTGACGGGATACCAATTCGATTCTACACAGAGTGCGCGAAAGAACTTGCCCCCCCTTCTAACAGCCGTGCACCGCAAGTCTCTAGAGGAGCGGAAGGTTCCAAATGATTGAAAAAGAGCACAGGTGGTCCCAGTCTTCAAGAAGGGTCGTCGAGCAGATGCACAAAACTATAGACCTATATCTCTGACATCGATCTGTTGTAAAATTTTGGAACATGTTTTTTGCTCGAGTATCATGTCGTTTTTGGAAACCCAGAATTTACTCTGTAGGAATCAACATGGATTCCGGAAACAGCTATCGTGTGAGACCCAACTCGCTTTATTTGTTCATGAGACCCAGAAAATATTAGATACAGGCTCCCAGGTAGATGCTATTTTCCTTGACTTCCGGAAGGCGTTCGATACAGTTCCGCACTGTCGCCTGACAAACAAAGTAAGAGCCTACGGAATATCAGACCAGCTGTGTGGCTGGATTGAAGAGTTTTTAGCATGCAGAACACAGCATATTGTTCTCAATGGAGAGACGTCTACAGAGGTTAAAGTAACCTCTGGCGTGCCACAGGGGAGTGTTATAGGACCATTACTTTTCACAATACATATAAATGACCTAGTAGATAGTGTCTGAAGTTCCATGCGGCTTTTCGCGGATGATGCTGTAGTATACAGAGAAGTTTCAGCATTAGAAAATTGTAGCGAAATGCAGGAAGATCTGCAGCGCATAGGCACTTGGTGCAGAGAGTGGCAACTGACCCTTAACATAGACAAATGTAATGTATTGCGAATACATAGAAAGAAGGATCCTTTGTTGTATGATTACATGATAGCGGAACAAACACTGGCAGCAGTTACTTCTGTAAAATATCTGTGAGTATGCGTGCGGAACGATTTGAAGTGGAATGATCATATAAAATTAACTGTTGGTAAGGCGGGTGTTAGGTTGAGATTCATTGGGAGAGTCCTTAGAAAATGTAGTCCATCAACAAAGGAGATGGCTTTCAAAACACTCGTTCGACCTATGCTTGAGTATTGCTCATCAGTGTGGGATCCGTACCAGATCGGGTTGACGGAGCAGATAAAGAAGATCCAAAGAAGAGCGGCGCGTTTCGTCACAGGGTTATTTGGTAAGCGTGATAGCGTTACGGAGATGTTTAGCAAACTCAAGTGGCAGACTCTGCAAGAGAGGCGCTCTGCTTCGCGGTGTAGCTTGCTCGCCAGGTTTCGAGAGGGTGCGTTTCTGGATGAGGTATCGAATATATTGCTTCCCCCTACTTATACCTCCCGAGGAGATCACGAATGTAAAATTAGAGAGATTAGAGCGTGCACGGAGGCTTTCAGACAGTCGTTCTTCCCGCGAACCATACGCAACTGGAACAGAAAAGGGAGGTAATGACAGTGGCACGTAAAGTGCCCTCCGCCACACACCGTTGGGTGGCTTGCGGAGTATGAATGTAGATGTAGATGTAGATGTAGATAGGTAAACTCCAGTGGAAGACTCTGCAGGAGAGACGCTCAGTAACTCGGTACGGGCTTTTGTTAAAGGTTCGAGAACATACCTTCACCGAAGAGTCAAGCAGTATATTGCTCCCTCCTACGTATATCTCGCGAAGACACCGTGAGGATAAAATCAGAGAGATTAGAGCCCACACAGAAGCATACCGACAATCCTTCTTTCCACGAACAACACGAGACTGGAATAGAAGTGAGAACCGATAGAGGTACTCAAAGTACCCTCCGCCACACATCGTCAGGTGGCTTGCGGAGTATGGATGTAGATGTAAATGTAGATGTAGACAATCGTCGGAGACGTGATAAGAGGCAACCCGATCAGGCTGAACGCCTTAGACACACTGTCCAGCGAGTACATCAAGGTGGAGTTTCCCTGCTATTTCGGGGTGGCATTACGTGGAGTCCACGTACGCCGCTGGTGATCATAGAAGGCACCGTAATGCCTGTACGATACGTGAATGCCATCATCTGACCGATAGTGCAACCATGTCGGCAGCATATTGGCGAAGCATTCGTCTTCATGGACGACAATTTGCACCACCATCGTGCACATCTTGTGAATGACTTCCTTCAGGATAACGACATCGCTTTACTAGAGAGGCCAGCGTGTTCTCCAGACATGAACCCTGTCGAACATGCCTGGGATAGATTGAAAAGGGGTGTCTATGGACGACGTGACCCACCAACCACTCTGAGGGATCTACGCCGAATCGCCGTTGAGGAGTGGGACAATCTGGATCAACAGTGCCTTGATGAACTTGTGGATAGTATGCCACGTCGAATACAGGCATGCATCAGTGCAAAAGGGACGTGCTACTGGGTTTTAGAGGTACCGGTGTGTACAGCAATCTAGACCACCAGGTCTCGCTGTATTCTGGTACAACTTGCAATATGTGGTTTTCATGAGCAATGAAAAGGTTTATGTTGATGTTTATGTTGATCTCTATTCCAATTTTCTGTACAGGTTCCGGATCTCTCGGAACCGAGGCGATGCAGAACTTTTTTTGATGTTTATATACACTCCTGGAAATGGAAAAAGAACACATTGACACCGGTGTGTCAGACCCACCATACTTGCTCCGGACACTGCGAGAGGGCTGTACAAGCAATGATCACACGCACGGCACAGCGGACACACCAGGAACCGCGGTGTTGGCCGTCGAATGGCGTTAGCTGCGCAGCATTTGTGCACCGCCGCCGTCAGTGTCAGCCAGTTTGCCGTGGCATACGGAGCTCCATCGCAGTCTTTAACACTGGTAGCATGCCGCGACAGCGTGGACGTGAACCGTATGTGCAGTTGACGGACTTTGAGCGAGGGCGTATAGTGGGCATGCGGGAGGCCGGGTGGACGTACCGCCGAATTGCTCAACACGTAGGGCGTGAGGTCTCCACAGTACATCGATGTTGTCGCCAGTGGTCGGCGGAAGGTGCACGTGCCCGTCGACCTGGGACCGGACCGCAGCGACGCACGGATGCACGCCAAGACCGTAGGATCCTACGCAGTGCCGTAGGGGACCGCACCGCCACTTCCCAGCAAATTAGGGACACTGTTGCTCCTGGGGTATCGGCGAGGACCATATTCGCAACCGTCTCCATGAAGCTGGGCTACGGTCCCGCACACCGTTAGGCTGTCTTCCGCTCACGCCCCAACATCGTGCAGCCCACCTCCAGTGGTGTCGCGACAGGCGTGAATGGAGGGACGAATGGAGACGTGTCGTCTTCAGCGATGAGAGTCGCTTCTGCCTTGGTGCCAATGATGGTCGTATGCGTGTTTGGCGCCGTGCAGGTGACCGCCACAATCAGGACTGCATACGACCGAGGCACACAGGGCCAACACCCGGCATCATGGTGTGGGGAGCGATCTCCTACACTGGCCGTACACCACTGGTGATCGTCGAGGGGACACTGAATAGTGCACGGTACATCCAAACCGTCATCGAACCCATCGTTCTACCATTCCTAGACCGGCAAGGGAACTTGCTGTTCCAACAGGACAATGCACGTCCGCATGTATCCCGTGCCACCCAACGTGCTCTAGAAGGTGTAAGTCAACTACCCTGGCCAGCAAGATCTCCGGATCTGTCCCCCATTGAGCATGTTTGGGACTGGATGAAGCGTCGTCTCACGCGGTCTGCACGTCCAGCACGAACGCTGGTCCAACTGAGGCACCAGGTGGAAATGGCATGGCAAGCCGTTCCACAGGACTACATCCAGCATCTCTACGATCGTCTCCATGGGAGAATAGCAGCCTGCATTGCTGCGAAAGGTGGATATACACTGTACTAGTGCCGACATTGTGCATGCTCTGTTGCCTGTGTCTATGTGCCTGTGGTTCTGTCAGTGTGATCATGTGATGTATCTGACCCCAGGAATGTGCCAATAAATTTTCCCCTTCCTGGGACAATGAATTCACGGTGTTCTTATTTCAATTTCCAGGAGTGTATTTATAATGACTGGCTAATCCCTGACGTTAATGAAGTCGGAGGGTTACATTTAAAACTAAATAAATGTTTATTTAATGATGTTCACACATATCTAAATGACGGCCTCGCACAAACTGCTGGCCCAAATCAAAAATAATTACACAATAATTAACGTACACAGAGCAAGAGAGGATCGAATACAGAAACATGTGGGAGCAAAGTTTATTTAACTGCACGGTAATTCGAAACTCAACAGCAAACATTCCAAGACCAAAAGTGCAATTTTTCACTATCAACTGAAATGTAAAGTATGCCCACATGGCTAGCCGCGCTGTCTAACGCGCTGCATCCCGAGCGGGAAGGCGTGCAGGTCCCCGGCACGAATCCACCCTGCGGATTATTGTCGAAGTCCGGTGTGCCCGCCAGCCTGTGGATGGTTTGTAAGGCGGTTTTCCATCTGCCTCGGCGAATGCGAGCTGGTTCCTCTTATTCCGCTTCAGTTACACTATGTCGTCGATTGTTGCGCAAACACTGTCTCCACGCACGCGAACACCATAATTACTCTACCACGCAAACATTTGGGGTTGCACTCGTCTGGTATGAGACGTTCCCAGGAGGGGAGGTTCGCTGGGGCCAAACCGCACATTAACCCTGGGTTCGGTGTGGGGCGGCGGTTTGTGAACCATCGAGGGCTACGACGGGACGAAGCCTCCTCCGTCGTTTCTAGGTCCCCAGTTTAATACACACACACACACACACACACACACACAATACAGTGCACTATGTAAAATATAGTTTTTTAACTGCAGCAAATAATTACAGTCCACAACTGCCTCAAATCAAATCACGTTAGGTTCACATAGTCGCCCAAAATCATTCACCGTAAACACGGTCATGGACTACACGGAAATCGGATTTTTGTAATTTTTTTATATTTGTTGTTCGTGAAGTTCAGAACTCATATATGTATCACTTTCCCAAAGCATTTCAATGCAACTCTCAAAATACTCGGGGAAATCATCTTTGAAGTTTTCCGACAATTTTTGGCATGCTAAACTAAGATGGTGTTCTTTCTATAAGCAGTTTAGCTATTTGATAGAGTGCTTACCTGACGTGGAGGACCTGGATTCGAATCCTGGAAGAATGTGAGTCCTAGACAAAGGTGCGTGTAGTAAGGGTATTTGCGTGAAGTGTAAAATACAAACAGCGAGGAAAAATTTAATTTACAATCTTTTAATTATAAAATCTTGACTAACAATCCTTTACAAAATGTTGGTAATTAAGAATTTTTGTTTGCAAAGAAAACTGGATTTTTGAGTGCAAATGTAATTAGGTAAGGAAGAAGTGAATTTTTAAAAAAAACTTCAATTTAATGTGCTCATCAGGACATATTTGATGAATTTTATATGTAAATCACGTAGGTATTCGAACTGAATGGGAAAAAACGAAAAAAATAATGACCGAAACGATACTCGATCTAACGATTACTAGTCTTGTGCGCTTTATTTATTCTACGCCGCACGGAAACGCTTGCCAAACATGTACCTTTGTCAAAAAATTTTATTCCACACGGGATCAATCCTAAGCGCCTTTCCCCCTCTCTGCCACCCACCCACCCACCCATCTTCCCACCCACACACACACACACACACACACACACACACACACACACACACACACAGTGAGCACTTTACCACAGAGCCACAATGCTCGTCGAAAAATATGTACCTTATTTTAGCCTATTAAAGACGGATGGAAAATTTCAAAGTCGATTTTCTCGATAATTTTTTAGAGTTGTTTCGAACTGTTTTCGGAGAAGTATATTTGAGTTCTGTACTTCACGTACTTCACCCGAATAGGTCTCCGAAGGCCCAACGGTACCGACCGACCACCGTGTCATCCTCAGACGATAGGCGTCACTGGATGCGAGTATGGAGGGGCATGTGGCCAGCACACCGCTCTCTTGTTCTTTATCAGTTTTCGTGACCGGATCCCCTACTTCTCAATCAAGTAGCTCCTCAATTGGCCTCACAAGGGCCGAGTGCACCCCTCCTGCCAACAACGGTCGGCAGACCTGGACGGTCACCTATTCAAGTGCTGGCTAAGACCGGCAGCGCTTCACTTCGGTGATATGAGGGGAACCGGTGTTACCACTGCAACAAGGACGTTGGAATTTACCTATCATAAATACAAAAAATTACAAATATCCGAATGCTATGTGGTCCTCTTGTGAGTCCAGTGAAAAGTTAAAATCTGTAACTCTCACGCAGAAAATTATTCCAAACCCAATGAAAAGTAAAAGGACTTATCTCTCGCTCAATAAATGATTCCAAGTCCAAAGAATAGTTAGAGCATATAACTCATGCGACTGCTCAGCTGCACAGTCACTCGACACAACCCACTCACCAACACTGGCCAACGACAAATTCCACCAAGACAATAGACTGTGAGGGTCCTACTACTTGCCCTTCAGTATCTTCTATGACATCACACACTAATGGCTGGAAGTTAGACACTTAAATAATAACCAACAATCACATTTCAACCTAATTTCACAATCAACTAATGTATTAAATTACCGTTCATTATTGTGGTCATTTTGCGACATCTTATTCAGTTAATACAGAAATGAACAAGTTATTAATAAAGTTCACAAAGGATGCCAAAATCCAGAAACGTGACAAACTTTTAAGAAAAATTATAAATACGAATGAAATAGTAAAGTGTGTGTAAACATCGACAAGGAGGATTAGGTAAGGATCTGGGAAACTCATGCTGGCTTCATATTATGTGTAACTATGCAACACTTGCACATTTGCATGTAAACTTTTCATAAATTCATCTGTAATTCTTTATAAATATACGCGATGTGAAAAGTAGCTTGTTGTGGTATTTACTCACATTATCAACTTTCATTTGACACTTCACTAATGAACTAACTCCAGTCGTTTAGCTATTATTAATTCTATAGTCCATTGTGGTTAAAACAATTTCAGCTTTCTTATTAATGCTTGGCGTTGCAACGAGCTTATCTCCTCGTCACAGTTTCTCTAGTGTACATGGCCATGTTGAATTGGACAGACTGAGGGCTTTCATTGTGTTCCAGGGCTGCTGGCATGTGCCTGGAAACATACAATAAATTAATTACACAACTTTATTTTTTAGAGATGATAATTAAAACTTTATGACTACCCTCGTAGCAACTGCAGGTGTTTACAGTGCTCTAATATCCTAACAGCGGCCACATCCAGATGTTGCACATGCACAACGGAGTTGCTCCCAGGCGGATGACGATTGTGTGTCCAGAGCACACTACCAGGAACCGAGTTGCAGTATTCTTAGACCGTCTTAAACACTGCTTGCAACGTAAATGACAATATATTTCGTACGTATTAGCCTCACGGCGCCAGACGTAATAATTACAGTTTATGACTGACTTTTCAGAAAACCGAACAGAATTGTCAAAGAAGCCCCTCACAGACAGAGGATGTCGCCGGTAACACACGGAAGACAACGAAAGATCCCCCACGAAATCCTGTCGTCCCTCGTGAAATAGACCCAGATGCTCCACGATGTCCCGTTGGCAAGGGAGCCGTGAAGAAAATGTTTCGGCGGCCACTGGGAGCTTCTGTTACCGCGAGCAGCCCATTGGAGCCTGAAAGAGCCGATGGAGAGAAGCGAGGGCGATGGAATCTTGGTGCTGACGTCCCTATAGGTGTCTGGCAGTACCCTCTTCCTAAACGAGTAGTCTCTCCTGATGATTTTACTGTGAAGCAACAAGTAAGTACAATAGAAATTATGATGGATATTTTTTCAACTCATTTTCAGTGACCAAAACATGTTGTCGCCATTAAAGATATCACAATTATGGAAATTTTATCATTGATATAGAGCCATTGTCACCATTTTACTATACATTTCACTTCTCACTTCATTTGTGTTACTTGCGAACCATATTGTTCATTCTGCGAATAACTGTTAACAGTTCGCCATAAAATATTATTTGCCACGTCTCTCTGTGTTTTTCCATATAACTCATCTGCAAACCGTCAGTGATTCGGAGCCGCCTTTAAAAATATCACAATTGCTGAAAATTTATCATTCGTTTACGTCATTAAACGGTACACAAAACAGACGGGTATATGGGTACATACTTAGATCCAGGATGGAATAATGACAGTATTATGAAAACGATAGATTGCCACTCACCATGTAGTTGAGACGCTGAGTCGCAGACAGGCTTAACAAAACTACTGCTGCTAAACAAGTAAGCTTTGGGCCAAAAGGCCTTCTTCTGATGTAAACAACACTCTCTCTCTCTCTCTCTCTCTCTCACACACACACACACACACACACACACATACACAGACGCACGCACACCCCACACACATATTCACGCAAACCCAACTCACACACTCATGATCACTGTCTCTGGCCGCTGCCACTACGTGGTCAGTAGCAGTCTATCCTTTCCATAATATTGTCATATTTAGATTCAGCTAGAGTACAGACTAGCTTTATCTCCAAATATACTGCAAGCTAACATAACTGCTAGCTAAGTAAATTTATTTTTCATCTATAATCTAGGTTATTGTGGGATACATGTTTCGCCTTTTCTTGCAAAACATTTTTTCTTGTTACCCACAAACGTTTCAGCATCAATGTGCCATCATCTGTGGGTTTTGTTTATTGGACAACTGTAAAAGTGAACATATTTTAGGTTCTAATTTATCTAACAAAATGAAGCCTAAAGACAGTTTCTGCTTGTTTCTGTTCTTACCCTGATTTCACATTATATGGTTTTGCAGGACCATCTGTATGGTGTCCTGTACTGACAACTTGTAATCTGCAAACCAAATGACGTAAACGTGAATTTTACCAGCGGGTTAACACATCCCTTGATTTTTAAAAATGTGATTTTGTTGTGGCAACATGTTTTGTGTACATATTTGTTATTACTCACGTTTTATTGTGACTGATCCTTATTCTTTCTCTTTCCGAGGGCACTGAACACACGTATTAAATGTACTTCCGATACTGCAGTCGCGTTTTGTGGAATGTTATAAAGTGGATGGATTTATTTTTCAGACTCCACCAGACGAGGCACGTGATTATTCAGAGAAAGAAATCACTAGCGAGACTGAGACTAGTGAGGACGATTCGAAAGTTGTATTTCGGAATGACTTGATGCCACAGCAACAGTATGGTTTTGATGGTAGTATGAGAGGGATGTGGAGCAATCCGTATTCAATCTGTGCCGATTACACTGCATATTTACAAAGGCAAAAAACTCTGAGTGAAGAAAAAGAAGAAACTGAACCGCATGTCCGAAACATATTCCAAGAAATAAAAAGTTGGGAACTTAGGGAATATATGGAGGCCGCTAAGCGCCCTCCCCCGAGGAGATATAATCAGCCAGAAGTTACAAGGGTCAACCGGCAGCCGGTGAGTATCTTTTGGACAAATCATGTATCCATTCACTGTCTTTAGAAATATCTGCTAATTAATTATGTCGGATGAACTTTACAGTCTTATGTACGAAGCGCACGATGAATGATAATCGTCAGCCACCAGTTACTACGGACTACAACCAGTCTGTCATTACATTTTGAATATGTCAGTACAAATATGTACGTTCTTGTTATTTCATCGGTTCGCAGGCTATTATAATCATAAGAAGCTTCCAGTTGCGTTAAAATTACATCAGCGCTATTAGATATATTTATTTAATTCCAAGGCCGACTTAGGGCACTTATCAAGTAAAAGTGGACTGAAATTAAATTGTCAAAAGTGTTGTGGGTATTTGTTATTAACATAAAAACAACAAAAATGGTAAAAACGTACAGCTACCATGTATCATTTTTCTTCATACACTCTTATTACACGCGTAACCCCTAGAACGAAAGAAACCTACATATAAAGTACCAGAAGGTAAAACAAGTAAGATTATTTTCGTTTATGTCGTTAGAAAAATAAATTCGCACACTAGGCTCCCAAATAAATGTCAGATACGTGCAGTAACATAGACTGTTATGCAGTGTCCTCATCAGAACGGTGAAATAATCCTTGCGTGAAAATGAAATCCTGTAATTTACAGGGGACCAGGAAGAAAGATTAGCATTTAGGTCTCGTCTACGAGGCTATTAGACACTGTTATTACAGTTTTCAGTCAAAGAAATAATATATACTAGCCATCGCTTATTACTTTCATGCAGTGTTCAATAAAATTCCTATAACTACAACAGCTTACTGTGAACCACACTAAACAAAATAATGAGTCTAAATTCTTTAGGCTCACCTATATGCCTCATGTATTGAACGCTATTACATTGAAATGAAATATTGTGAGGCGAGGGCCTCTCGCCAGATAGACCTGATCGCCTGGTGTAAGTCTTTTGAGGTGATGCCACTTCGAAGACTTGCGCGTCGATGAGGATGAAATGATGATGATGAAGACGACACAAACATTTGAAACACGAACTAACTATAATAGTGTTCACACGTACTCACACAATACAGATCCAAGTCAGCGGTCTCGTGCAGATAGTAGATTAGATTAGATTAATACTTGTTCCATAGATCATGAATACGACACTTCGTAATGATGTGGAACGTGTCAGATTAATAAAAGATGTCTGTACAAGATATTACATTACACAAAATATTGCATGACACTAATGTTTAAGTTGTTGGTTTTTTTCCTTAATTTATATCTAAAAATTCAGCCAATGAGTAGAAGGAGTTGTCATCTAGAAATTCTTTTAATTTATTTTTAAATGTTAGTTGGCTATCTGTCAGGCTTTTGATGCTGTTTGGTAGGTAACCAAAGACTTTTGTGGCAGCATAATTTACCCCTTTCTGTGCCAAAGTCAGATTTAACCCTGCATAGTGAAGATCATCCTTTCTCCTGGTGTTATAGCTATGCACACTGCTATTACTTTTGAACTGGGTTGGATTATTAACAACAAATTTCATAAGTGAATATATATACTGTGACGTTAATGTGAGGATCCCTAGATCCTTAAATAGATGTCTGCAGGATGACCGTGGGTGGGCTCCAGCAATTATTCTGATTACACGTTTTTGAGCAATGAATACTTTTCCACTCAATGATGAATTACCCCAGAATATGATGCCATACCAAAGCAGTGAATGAAAGTAGGCGTAGTAAGCTA
Organism: Schistocerca piceifrons; assembly: GCF_021461385.2. Classification (NCBI taxonomy): domain Eukaryota; kingdom Metazoa; phylum Arthropoda; class Insecta; order Orthoptera; family Acrididae; genus Schistocerca; species Schistocerca piceifrons. The sequence continues at coordinate 579,974,903 of NC_060149.1, forward strand.
ATTTACTGAGATTCTTATCACCAAAATTTTCAATAACCCCAATAGCATACGTAGCTGAACTCAGACGTTTCAGCAGAGCATCATTGTGTTGCTTCCAGTTCAACCTCTCATCAATGGACACACCTAAAAATTTTGAAAATTCCACCCCAGCTACAGACTTCTGTTCAAAGTCCATATTCATTACTGGAGCTGTGCCATTTACTGTACGGAACCGCACATACTGTGCTTTATCAAAATTTAAAGACAGTCCGCTTGCTGAGAACCACCTAATAATTTTGTGAAAAACATCATTTACAATTACATCACTTAGTTCTTGGTTTTTGGATGTTATTACTATACTTGTATCATCAGCAAAAAGAACCAACTTTGCATCTTCAGCGTTTACATTAAAGATCGTTATTCGGCGAGATGCAACTTAGTATGTCAACTGCACAGGCATATGCTAAATATTAATGGAGAATGTAGGTTACATTTTTATCGCTCTAGGCTTGCAAAGTATGTTACACTGTTACAGTACATACCTGTAGTATAAGTTAAATTCACAATATTCTTATTATTAACATAAGTTTCAAAACTTTGCAAGAGGTAGATAATTTAAGTGCAAAACATACAGGACATTTATCAATACTAACCTATGCTCATTCACCACATACTACTCAGAGCACTAGAAGTAAAACAAATAAAATGGAGAATTGTAACTACTAATTGTCATAAGTACTGGCACACTCTGATGTTACAAAATTTCAGTTACATATTCTTGTAATTCTTTTATCATTAATTTCTTCTGTATAAAGACTCATAGCGTGACCATTCATGTATCTGGTTGCTATTCATATAGATTTGCACTATATGCTCGGAAAATGCATCCCTGCCTTTACACTGTGGGTGTGTAGTATGCATCTGAAGCCAAGGGCTATGACAGATAATGCCTATACTTTTCACCAATACCGGCCATACATCTGTGCAACAGACATGTGAAGCTGTGTCTCCATCTACATCTATACTCCGGAAGCCACCTTACGGTTGCTCGTACCTTAGTTATATGGGCTATGCACGGCTCTGTTTGAAAAGAATAGCTCGATGTAGTTATAGGGTCCTGCCGCGCACGCCTGCTCTCATGACCCGTAGCTGATTCGCTGCAAATAATAACATGTAGCCGTGATCCTGCACTCAAATAGTCTGTGCATTGGCTAGCATTCCTAGTTAATAAAATACACAGAAATGTAAAATAAAAGTTAAATGAATAATTTAATAACGAGGATTCTATTCTAATGTCTGTAATTGATGTAGACGACAGAGAATTATTTGGAATAATGTTTATTCAAAAAGGATATCTCAAATAAATGGGAAGTGGTCCTACGAATTCAGTTAAAATACAGACAAAATACCCTTATGAAATGCAGTAAAGTTGCGTCGGGTGCGTTACGAGAATGATAGCAAAATCTCCAATCTAAGTAGTCAACAAAGATACGCGAAAACTAAGTGCATTTCGTGGTCAGAATACATGAATTCACAAGCTCAAAACAGATCAGAGTTCAACATGATGATTCACAAATTAACATACGCGATACAAAGAACAGTAACTCATACTCTATCTATCCTCGGTTCCATAACACAAGCGGAGCACATTCAGACCTCTCGTGAGTGCCTTCAAATGTAACGGCCGTTCACCACTCAGAATCAGTCACCTATACGACTGACTCACACACATTACCGTAGGCAGGTCTGCTTTCTTCACGCACTCGGCACAAAGTGTCCAGAATCGCTCCCTCGAGCTCTTCAGTCGAAAAGTCCCAGTTTCCACTTGACTCCCGTAGTGTTCCGCTATTGTCGGCTTTTCCACTGGCTGAAGGCCCTCCCCACCAAAAACACATCGTTCTTAAGCTCTGCAGACATGATCTGGTTCAACATGACCACTTTCTTGACTAAACTAACGTATTACAATAATATTTAACTAAAGAAATGTTATAAATCTTTGGTCACACTCAGAACATTCACAATAAATGTAAGTAAAGGTTTATTCTATAAATAAATAACTCAGTATTCTTGTGCAAGTGCGCTCACAATAGATGACCACAGATTGCCGTTAAATAGTGTTTAAACAATTACTTAGGCCTTCTTGTCAGAAGCATCTTTTGGTTCTCTTTTCAAGTGTGGTGTCTGCCAACACATGCGACTGACAACTTATAAATTAGCACCTTTTTTAATAGCACTTACAATCAACACTTCAATAAAGTTACTGGCAAATTAGTAAACTGTTCACTAAATAAATACACAAGTATGACAAAATATGAATTTTTCATGCAGTATTCATTTGCTGTGTAATAGTGGCGGACACGACGTTCTGACCAATATTTGCGTAACGGAAAAGTATAAAAAACGTAATAAATCAAGAAATAAAATAGATACGGATACACAGCTTTCAGCGACATAGCTATAGTGCAATGGTATCATCTGATATACCGTATGCTGAAACCACATGAAGCGTTTAAAAGCTGTTAGTTCAGAGGTTCACTGTAAATTATTAACTTTCGTTGTTTTAAAGATATTTAAATTACTGTTGTGTCATTGGATGCGCCTCATTTTTCTGGGAGGTTCACTGTAAATTATTAACTTTCGTTGTTTTAAAGATATTTAAATTACTGTTGTGTCATTGGATGCGCCTCATATTTCTGGGATCGCTAGTGTATTCACAATTGCATTAATATTTGTTTGTAAATTATTATAGTTTCTCAAAGAGCTGTAAGAAGCCATCATTCAGCTTGTCTGACACTTCGCCATTTTTGGAGCATCGTCTCCTGCACAAAAGCCATGCGAACAACAGTTGCCCAAATTCCCAGCTTTGGGATTCACCAGTTCCCAGCGACACTGCTTGTCTTTGTACCTGGCTGGCCTCTACACGTAGCTTTGCCGGACGTGCCACGGCACGCCATGAGCCGCGGGCCCATCAGCGTTAAGCCATACAACAATTTCATCTTACCTCGTACCAATGGTGAGCGGCCGATTAGCTCGCCCAAATACTCGTAACGTTACACAGTCGCGGGAAAAACCACTGTTTGTAAGCCTCCCTGAGGGAGTGAAGCTCTCTCATTTTGCGTTCATTGTCTTTTCGTGAGATATATGTACCAGACACATCTATGAATGTACGCTCTCGGAATTTCAATAGTAAAAAATGAAATAAAATGATGGCATGGCATTATTGGCTGGGAGACCACGTCTCGAGTTGTTCAGCCGCCAGATGCAAGTGTTTCTATTGGACCCCAATTCGGCGGTTAGCACATAAAATGGAAACGAGATGAATGATTAGGACAACATGATGTCGAGTGAAGAAAATCTCCGACCCGGCAGTGATCCGTACCCGGAGATCACCATCTAGAGGCAGGACGCTAACCACTTTTTTCCTTCTTTCTTTCGATTGGTTTCTTCATTTTTGTTTCATGAGTGTTTCTGTGTGGATGACACAGGATATATTATAAGTTCAATAAATTCAGTCGATGAGCGCTTCCCTATTTTATTTCTTCTTTTTTTCAAGGGTGGCTAGTCCCCTGATCGAACACGCTGTGCTGCGGTACTGGCCAAAACACGAGCTTCAACTTTAAAACACATCGTGATGCACAACGCCTTTCCTGTAACGTCTTCCATTGGAGTTCGTTGAACATCTCTGTGACGTTTCCCGCTTAGTAACCGAATTTGTGAAAGAAACATGGTTATCTGTCGATCTTTTCGATTTTCTCTGTCAATTTTACCCAGGAATGGTCCCAGAAAGAAAAGCAATATTCAAGGATCGGTCGCAGGGGAGAGGACTATCCTACCTCCTTCCTGTTCAAACAAATTTCGGGCTTGCAGGCGGTCGTTGTTTAATTCATTTTATGATATTTCGACTGGGCGCTTGCCAGTTATCTTCAGGTGAACCATTGAAGACTGACAAAGACTTGCTCTGTTCCGCCATACATAGCGCGCTCCGAGCATTCCCCGCATGCGTCAGAACTCAAGTTGACAGACGGAGCACACTACGCGGCGGTGGCGCGGAACTCGGCTGTCCTCAGAGTTACCGCTCGCCGCAACCGTTGGCACACACTGTCGTCTTCGAATAGAACAAATCGTGGAGATGATGGAGTTCCACATGCTGTCCAAATGGTAAACGCTATCACAGTTCATCAGATTTTCCTCCAGGCGTATTTCCATGGATCCTTTAATAATGGAATCTCAAAAACAGATATTGCTGTGGTCAGGTAGAATTATGGTTTACCAAATAACGATATAAATTGCAGAGAACCGTCGAAGTTTCAATATCGGTTTTCTTTATTACTTGCTGACTGTTTCCACCCTAACCTCATTATCAACTCATTCACTAAACTAAGCAATACTTTCCACTACGACAGCTACGTGACTGTTCATTCTAGTTAAACACATCTTGTAAAGTAGTGCAGGGCTGAAATTCATTCACTTCAGAGCTTTTAGAATCAATTCATGCAGAGAAGGACACGTGTGATCATACGGTTGTTATAGCGTTATTGACTGCAGATTTTACAAGGAGTGTTAAGACGGGTAGGAATTTTTGTTTACTTAGCCATAGTGATAGGAAAAAAACTGCCAAGTATCTGAGCAGTCAACATCAAATATTCAGCTCTGAGGACGAAATTCAGGAGAACTGTACAATATGTTATAGTCTAGTATATGCTGGACAAGGTTGTAAGGAATGTTAAAGGCCCACCGTTGTACGATAGCCGTGTTAGAAAGTTGTTACGAAAGCAAAGAGAGCTTCATCACAGATTTAAGCGAGGTCAAACTCTATTTTACATTTAAAAAATGAGTATGGAGGGTAATGAGAGAAGCCTTAAAGGATTTCCAAAGTAATATTTTGACAGCAAATCTGACTAGAAGTCCCAAAAAGTTTTGGTCCTGTTAAAGTAAGTAAACAGAACTAGATCATCTATATAGTCACTCACCGACCATGGGGCACCGAAACGGAAGATGGCAGAGAGAAGGCAGAAATGCTGAATTTATAGTATCGAAACTGCTGCACCGCAGAAGATTATGATTCGGTTCCTCCATTCAATCATCGCACGAACGCCGAAATCGTAGATATTGGGATTAGTGAATACAAAAATTAAAATCACTCAGTTATAGAAAGGCAACAGGACCGATTGAAATACCTGTGACATTCGATGGAGATTGCGCCGCCAAACAACTTGCTCCCTTTGTAGCAGTAGTTTAGGGTAGATCGCTGGAACAATGACTGGGACGAAGCGATTGACAAAAATCACATGCCATCCCCATTTTCAAGAAGGGTCGTCGAACTTATGTTGGCAGACGTTCATCGGTTGTAAAATTGTGGAATATGTTTGTACTCACGTATTATGACGTTTCTGGAGAGCGAAAATCTCTTCCGTAAAAATCTACATGGATCCCGTAAACAGAGCTCTTCGCAAAGGCATGATATCTAGAGCGCTGAAGACAAAGGAGTATAGACTGATGCCGTGTTGTTCGACTGCCAGAAGGTATTCCATACAATTCATCCCTGTCGTTCAGTAAACATAATACGAGCTTACCGAGCGTCTGCCAGATTTCTGTCTGGATTCAGGACTTTCTACAGGTTGTTGTTGTGGTCTTCAATCCTGAGACTGGTTTGATGCAGCTCCCCATGCTACTCTATCCTGTGCAAGCTTCTTCATCTCCCAGTACTTACTGCAGCCTACATCTTTCTGAATCTGTTTAGTGTATTCATCTCTAGGTCTCCCTCTACGATTTTTACCCTCCACGCTGCACTCCGATGCCTCAGAACATGTCCTACCAACCGGTCCCTTCTTCTTGTCAAGTTGTGCCACAAACTCCTCTTCTCCCCAATTCTGTTCAGTACCTCATCATTAGTTATGTGATCTACCCATCTAATCTTCAGCATCCTTCTGTAGCACCACAATTCGAAAGCTTCTATTCTCTTCTTGTCCAAACTATTTATCGTCCATGTTTCACTTCCATACATGGCTACACTCCATACAAATACTTTCAGAAACGACTTCCTGACACTTAAATCTACACTCGATGTTAACAAATTTCCCTTCTTCGAAAACGCTTTCCTTGCCATTGCCAGTCTACATTTTATATCCTCTCTACTTCGACTATCATCAGTTATTTTTCTCCCCAAATAGAAAAACTCCTTTACTACTTTAAGTGTCTCATTTCCTAATCTAATTCCCTCAGCATCACCCGACTTAATTCGACTACATTCCATTATCCTCGTTTTGCTTTTGTTGATGTTCATCTTATATTCTCCTTTCAAGACACTGTCCATTCCGTTCAACTGCTCTACCATGTCCTTTGCTGTCTCTGACAGAATTACAATGTCATCGGCGAACCTCAAAGTTTTTATTTCTTCTCCATGAATTTTAATACCTACTCCGAACTTTTCTTTTGTTTCTTTTACTGCTTGCTCAATATACAGATTGAATAACATCAGGGAAAGGCTACAACCCTGTCTCACTCCCATCCCAACCACTGCTTCCCTTTCATGCCCCTCGACTCTTATAACTGCCATCTGGTTTCTGTACAAATTGTAAATAGCCTTTCGCTCCCCGTATTTTATCCGTGCCACCTTCAGATTTTGAAAGAGAGTATTCCAGTCAACATTGTCAAAAGCTTTCTCTAAGTCTACAAATGCTAGAAACGTAGGTTTGCCTTTCCTTAATCTTTCTTCTAAGATAAATCCTAGGGTCAGTATTGCCTCACGTGTTCCAACATTTCTACGGAATTCAAACTGATCTTCGCCGAGGTCGGCTTCTACCAGTTTTTCCATTCGTCTGTAAATAATTCGCGTTAGTATTTTGCAGCTGTGACTTATTAAACTGATAGTTCGGTAATTTTCACATCTGTCAACACCTGTTTTCTTTGGGATTGGAATTATTATATTCTTCTTAAAGTCTGAGGGTATTTCGCCTGTCTCATACATCTTGCTCACCAGATGGTAGAGTTTTGTCGGGACTGGCTCTCCCAAGGCCGTCAGTAGTTCTAATGGAATGTTGTCTACTCCTGGGGCCTTGTTTAGACTCAAGACTTTCAGTGCTCTATCAACTCTTCACGCAGTATCGTATCTCCCATTTCATCTTAACCTACATCCTCTTCCATTTCCATAATATTGTCCTCAAGTACATCGCCCTTGTATAGACCCTCTATATACTCCTTCCACCTTTCTGATTTCCCTTCTTTGCGTAGAACTGGGTTTCCATCTAAGCTCTTGATATTTATGCAAGTGGTTCTCTTTTCTCCAAAGGTCTCTTTGATTTTCCTGTAGGCAGTATCTATCTTATCCCTAGTGATATGAGCCTTTACATCCTTACATTTGTCCTCTAGCCATCCCTGCTTAGCCATTTTGCACTTCCTGTCGATCTCATTTTTGGAACGTTTGTATTCCTTTTTGCCTGCTTCATTTACTGCATTTTTATATTTTCTCCTTTCATCAATTAAATTTAATATTTCTTCCGTTACCCAAGGATTTCTATTAGCCCTCGTCTTTTTACCTACTTGATCCTCTGCTGCCTTCACTACTTCATCCCTCAGAGCTACCCATTATTCTTCTACTGTATTTCTTTCCCCCATTCTTGTCAATTGTTCCCTTATGCTCTCCCTGAAACTCTGTACAACCTCTGGTTTAGTCAGTTTATCCAGGTCCCATCCAATTAAATTCCCACCTTTTTGCAGGTTCTTCAGTTTTAATCTACAGTTCATAACCAATAGATTGTGGTCAGAGTCCACATCTGCCCCTGGAAATGTCTGACAATTTAAAACCTGGTTCTTAAATCTCTGTCTTACCAGTATATAATCTATCTCATACCTTCTAGTATCTCCCGGATTCTTCCATGTATACAATATTCTTTTATGATTCTTGAACCAAGTGTGCAAAATTCTACCAGATGTCTTCCTATTTCATTTCTTACCCCCAATCCATATTCACCTATGTTTCCTTCTCTCACTTTCCCTACTCTCGAATTCCAGTCACCCATGACTATTAAATTTTCGTCTCCTTTCACTACCTGAATATTTTCTTTTAAATCATACATTTCATCAATTTCTTCATCATCTGCAGAGCTAGTTGGCATATAAACTTGTACTACTGTAGTAGCCATGGGCTTCGTGTCTATCTTGACCACAATAATGCTTTCACTATGCTGTTTGTAGTAGCTTAACCGCACTCCTATTTTTTTATTCATTATTAAACCTACTCCTGCATTACCCCTATTTGATTTTGTATTTATAACCCCGTATTCACCTGACCAAAAGTCTTGTTCCTCCTGCCACCGAACTTCACTAATTCCCGCTATATCTAACTTTAACCTATCCATTCCCCTTTTTAAATTTTCTAACCTACCTGCCCGATTAAGGGATCTGACATTCTACGCTCCGATCCGTAGAATACCAGTTTTCTTTCTCCTGATAACGACGTCTTCTTGAGTAGTCCCCGCCCGGAGATCCGAATGGGAGACTATTTTACCTCCGGAATATTTTACCCAAGAGGACGCCATCATCATTTAATCATACAGTAAAGCTGCATGCCCTCGGGAAAAATTATGGCTGTAGTTTCCCCTTGCTTTCAGCCGTTCGCAGTAAAGCAAGGCCGTATTGGTTAGTGTTGCAAGGCTAGATCAGTCAATCATCCAGACTGTTGCCCCTGCAACTACTGAAAAGGCTGCTGCCCCTCTTCAGGAACCACACGTTTGTCTGGCCTCTCAACAGATACCCCTCCATTGTGGTTGCACCTACGGTACGGCCATCTGTATCGCTGAGGCACGCAAGCCTCCCCACCAAGGGCAAGGTCCATGGTTCATGGAGGAGAGGTTTCTATGGGATAAAACTCAGTACTTTAACCTTAATTGGAGTATATCCACAGATGCAAAGGTAATCTCGGGAGTACCCCATAGGAGTGTTATAGGACCATTACGGTTTACTATACATATAAGTGATTAGTGTATAACGGCGGAAGCTCCATCACACTTTCTGCAGACGATGCTGTTGTTAATAGGAAGATTACAACGCCAGAAAACTACGGCGAAATGGAGGAAGAACGGTGAAAGGTCCTGGTGTAGGGACTAATAGTTGAACCTGAATGTACGAGGGTTGGAACTTTAATAGTGGCAACTATTTATTTACAGCTCGTGCAAAATAGATAAGTGTTTCAAAGTTTTACTGACCTTCAAAGTAGTCACCAGCATTGTGTATAACTCGTTGCCAGCGATGTGGAAGTCGTAGGATAATCTTAGCAGTGACAGTTGTGTTGACAGTTCGAGCGGCGCGGTCTATTGCCCGACGAATTTGTAGCAGTTCTGCAGGGAATGCCGTGAAGTGTTTCCTTCAGTTTAGAAATAGAGTTGAACTAACGAGGGCTTAAGTCAGGGGAGTGCAGAAGGTGGTACAGTACTTAGCAGCCCCATCAGTTAAACAAATCAGTAACAGCTTGCACTGTACGTGCTTGAGCATTGTCCTGCAAAATGATGGTCAGGTCCTGCAGAAGGTGTCATCACTTCTGTCTCTAAGCTGGTCGGAAGTTGTGTTCCAAAAATGAACAGCAAAGAGACAGAAGTGATGACACTTTCTGCAGGACCTGACCATAATTTTGTAGGACAATGCTCAAGCACGTATAGTGCAAGCTATTACTGGTTTCTTTGACTGATGGTGCTGCTAAGTGCTACACCACCTACTGCACTCCCCTTACTTAAGCCATCGTGAGTTCAACTCGATTTCTAAACCGAAGGAAACGCTTCACGGCATTCGCTTCAGAACTGCTGCTAAGAGTATTCTACGACATCCACACCGCTGGCAACGGGCTATGCACAATTCTGGTGACTACTTTGAAGGTCAGTAAAACTTTGAAACATGTATCTATTTTGTACGAGCTGTAAATAAATATTTGCCACTATTAAAGTTCCAACACCCGTAAATAAATGTATCACATCGCTTAGAAACTCATTACTATTTGATTACGCTTTTGGATAAAAATCACTGACGACAATAACAACCGTAAAGTACCTAGGAGTAACCCTCTGGACTGATCTAAAGTGGAATGACTACATAAAATTAATTACCGAAAAAGCAGATGTCAGGCTGTGATTCATTGGAAGAATCTTAAGAAATGCATATCATCCACGAAAGAAGTGGCTTACAAAAACCTTGTTCTACCGATTCTTGATTATTGCTCATCAATTTGTGACCCTTAACAAGCAAGATTAACAGAAACTCCAACAAAGAACGGCACGCTTCGTTTAGTAAGCGCAAGATGTCCCACAAACTCCAGTGGTAGTCGCTATACGAGAGATGTTTATCACGAAGAGGACTAGTCTTGAAATTCCGATACCGTGCGTTCGAAAAAGAGTCGAGCAACATATTACTTCTCCCACATATTTTACATGAAATGATCTTAACGAGAAATTTGAGGAATTAGAGCTCATCCGGAAGTTTACCGACAGCTGTTCTACCCACAGGAAACGTGGAAATGATATTGATACAAAAAGCATTTTCTACCCCGCAACGTGATTTGCGGATTATAGATACAGGTGAATTAGTGGGGCAATATTCTCCCCTCTCCGATTGCAGTACGTAATTAACTGCTCCTGGGGAGGGATTTGTCTACCCTAAATACCCCACACGTGCTCGCCAAATGCACTCTGTCAACCTAGAAGACGCTTCCTGGGTGTAGTGCACGATGCAGAGGATCCTTCAGTTCTCCACCCTATGGCAAAAGGTCCAGAAAACCGCACCCAGCATCTTCACAGAATGGTCAGACCCTCCACTCCGCTCCATACCACAGGTCGGTTCAGGAATCGATGCTGCAAAATGCAATCTCAGCTTCCACCCTGTGTGAGAAGCTATCTCTCTCCACCAGTTTAGCCGCTGGCGCCTGTAGGAAGAGAGAATGGCCTGTGAACCCAGGCGACATGTTCCGCTCTTGTCTACATGAAACAAGATTGGCAGCTGGTAGAGACTCCTCTGCACCTCAGACAGCATACTGATTACTGGCGTTTCTTTGCAACTTGCTTGCCATTTCGCCGAAGAGTTTTACGATTGCCTAGCTTTCGGAACTGTAAATGACCAGAAAACTGACCTTCTGCGCTTGTCTAGGCCTTTCAACGAGAATGATCCCAACCCCAACAGATGAGGCGTCACATGGGGGATCGGATTTGCTTTTAACAACGGTAAATCTGTTTTTAAGGCGCAATGGGACAGCCGAACCCTCAGTATCAACATTTGGATTCTGCCCAGAGATACGCCAACCCGCCACTGTTGACTGTTCAGGTAAGTGTGAACTGAATAGGTAAGTCGTACCGGAAGGCGCCGCGACATCAGGATCCACAGGCGATGCCAGACATCAGAGGTGCTCATCGCCCGTTGTTGGTGCCCTCAGTGCCACCGCAACGCAGGGCAGCGCCCTGACGTCGTCCATTACGGCCAACGCAGCTTCCAACAATTTATAGGCAGTGAACAATTTCCCCTGCATTCCTACACAACAGGCGGAGTCCTTACCTGTCTTTAAAAACGATCAGCTATTCAACAATAAATGTATTACTAACACAGTCAGTACAATCGCAGTACTGTTGCTGAGCTGTTCCTGTGGCTGGAGCGCTAGTGAAACTGTGATCTTTATTGGATTTCTGACAGATAATATTGTCGATTAAAATGTTTATTTTTATTTTTAAAGAACTCGAAGAATGACGATCAACAACCACCGGCTAAGAGGGAAAACAACGAACCGGTGAGTACATTTTGAATGTGTCAGTTCACGTTTATACATACATTGTTCTTAGAGACCTCCGTCAGTTAATAATTTATCTTGAAACCTTTCTTTTGTATTTAAAGAGCAATGGAAGGTACAACCGACAGCAACCATCTACTAGGGACAGCAACCGACCAGTGTGTACATTCTGGGCCCTGCCAGCTCACATCGATTCATACACTTTATTTAGAAATTTCTTTTGGTTAATAATGTCATGTAAAGCATCCTTCCTTATACTCAAAGAGTTTTATCTGTTTATATATTGTTTTCATTTTCTGTAGAACTCAGTTTTCGCTCATTGCTTTTCTCTGAATAAAATCTGATATGTATTTTAACGAGCTCGTGAAGAATGAAATGCTTGGAACTTGGAACAATGAAGTAATTGCTGTTTTTTGTCGTGTGTTACATTGTCAGATCTTACATTGTAAAATGGTGTTATAAAATTGAAACAAGTTAAAAATTGATGATAGGTTGCCTCATTTGTTTGTGGCAGTAACTGAATATTACGATGGGACTTCAAAAAGTATGTTACACATTATTATATCAGGCGAAGTATCTTTAATCGGATGCTGCAGTATGCTTCAAAGTGACACAGATACGTGACACTGTTTTTCAGCATAGTCACCAAGACTCTGTAAAGAACAGTCGGAACCCTTTACGAATCGTCCAATTCCTCGATCATAGAAATCCGCTCCTTCGTCACGCAGCAACTGGAGAACGCAGTGTGAACGTCCTTATCGCTGGAAAATCTTTTTCCCCAGATGTTCTTTCAGCTTGGGGAAGAGATAGAAATCGTATGGTGTGGGATATGGACCTCCCGATTAGAATCACTCACGTCTGCGTCATCGTGGTCAAATTATTGGTGCCACTTCACTTCGGCCGGACGCGACATTGCATTTGGTTCACATACTGCCACAATTTCACGTTTCCAGTTGCTACGCCATTTCAGTCTCACACTGCGGTGCACCTGTTATCCGTATCGCAGCAGAACTGTGTCTACAGATTATTCGGAACAAGTACTCTCTTCAGGTAATGAGCCATTTTTATTGCGTAATGGTCTTAATGTCGGACGACAGTTGTAACTTACTTTCTGAAGTGCCTGCGTATTAACGATGTAGTTTTCCAATAAAATACTGTGCAATGTGTAAAGGGCGATCAAAAAGTTCCCGTATGAGGGCGTTGCTGCAGCGTATATGCAAGGTAGCGCAAGTTCGATACGGAGAGAAAAGCACCGACATGCAGACAAGGGATTATTGGAACATTCCTATCTTTCCGGCGTGCGTGCCTAAAATGCGGAAACCTAAACTATGGCGACGTTATTGCCAAATCCGTCGAAACAGGACAAATGTGCCGTTTTTCTTTTCTTGATTGCCAAACGACAAACACTGGTAAGACCCACTGGAGAATGAAGAATACGTATGCGGCAGCATGTCTGTCGCAAACTATCGTTGTGGAATGGTGTGCCAAGCTCCGTGCTGGTTGCGATTTGACGCCAGTTGGTCCCCACATCGCAAATTGTCGTAACGTAGGTTACGCCAACTCGAGTGGGAGACACTCAAACAGCCGACCTATAGTCCTCATCTCTCCCCCTGCGATTATCACGCCTTCGCTCCCCTAAAACAGGTCTCGAAGGGTCGACGATTCCTGTCGTACGATGATGTGCACCATGCAATTACGAACTTCTTCAAGCAACAGGTTACGGTGTTTTACCACACGGATATCTTCAACCTGGTGCCTCGGTAGGATGATTGCATCAGTGCTCACGGAGTTTTTGCCTGATTTGCATGCCGATTCTGGACTCTTATGTCCTCAGAACGGAAACTGTTTGATCGCGCCTTATATAATACTACCATTAATCACCAGAAGATTTATTTTGCAGATGGTCTCTAAAGTAGTAGAGATTACTGGCCAGCAAAAGAAGATAATCGTCAACACTGAGCATCCTGAAAAAACAACTGTTAACGAAAGACATGGAATGGATACACAAGGTCCACAGAGGTACACCCCTCCTGTAGTTGTGAGGTATACCCGTCCTGTAGTTGTAAGTGCAGTTCCCAAAAAGGAACAGCAGGCTGCTCCGAGCAACGTGAAACAGATGATTACAGTCGACGAGCAAAACCAATCTACTGAGCTTTTACTCCGCGACATCGTTCGAGTTTTTTTCGAGAAGAAATGGCCTGTGAGTATTACAACTTCAGCGAAGGATATTACAAGATTCTGTTACATTCTTACACCGCTCTCATTTTACACCTCTACTACTTGTTTATTTTCGCTAATTACCTTTCTTTCGACTACTACTGCGATTTCTCAACACATAAGTCTTTCAATTAGAACAGTAAGTGATTTCAAATTGCCAGTATAGCGAATTGCGAGCTGCAAATTCTGTAAACATGTATTAAAACTTCAACCAAATTTCAGTTTCGATCTACCTCCGCTTTGATACACGTGTCTCTTACGTTTCCGAATACCTTTGCACGAGCTAATTTGCTATTTGGTTGCTATACGTGCCTTTGTTGTTTGTGATGGTATCCGATCATAGTTTGCTTACCGTGCATTAGCAGAAGGGAAGCTTTTATTCATATTTTAATAAAATTCGCGAGTATCGTGCAACTCCTGTAGACAGAATATGTCTGAGTGTCCAGAAGAGTAAGACTGGTATGAGAGAGAAGACGTTTGACAGTAGTTTCATGCGCACATATGATAACCGGGCCGGTTTTGCATGCGTGTTGGTTTTTGCTCTTAGAAACTGTCAAGGAAATGGTGAAGAGACTGTTGACACTACCAACAACACCAGTAAATGGCGTTGGTGATTTGACGAAAACCCATATGTCACGATTCTACCCAGTTCTCAACACTGACTGAAAGTTTCTGGAGAGAAATGATCGACAGTCAGTCATTGCAATTGTATGTAGTACTCACTGAACCATGGGGTGCCGAATTGATCACGTTCATATGCCATCAACGTCCTGCCATCTCGTACATTCGTCTTTTGCGAACAGAAATGGATGAAAGAAATCTACAACGTAACAAGAAAAAGATGATGATGCTGGCGATAATCATGAAGAGAAGAGAGAGACAGAGAGAGAGGAGATAACCTTCATGGACTTTGCTGTCAGTATAAGAGAATATAATGTCAGTAGCGATATTTTTTAAGATACATTTCTCTTTTCCTGACATACAACAAGGTGTTTCAAAAAGAATATACGTATTTAGAATGCATATATTTATTAAACTGTAAGACATACAACTACAAAACTTGGGACACACGTTTACGAATCTCTCAAGATTAGAGTACGGACGTTCAATATGTCCTTCACCGACGACGCGAACAGTATCAAATCGATACTAGAATTCCTCCCATGCACGGGTAAGCATGTCCACTGTCACGGATCCGGTTCTTCATCTCTTCTAGGTTCTGTGATAGTGTTGGTGCATAAAGGGTGTTAATGAAACCCCAAAGGAAGAAGTCACAGAGCTTCAAATCTGGTGACCGTGGAGGCCAGCTAAGACTGTCCGATGACCAATCCAACGGCCCGGTAAAGTTTCATTCAGATATTCACGGACTTGGCTACCCCAGTGAGGGGTTTCCCCGTCTTGTTAAAAAATGAAGCTGTCCTCGTTCAACTTCGGGAACTTTCGTAACATAGCGAGACATTCCTAATCGTTAACCGTGTTTCCATCAAAGAAGAATGGACCACAAGCGGATGGCTGGGATATAGCACAAAATACACTGACTTTGGCGAATCCCGGACATGTTCGGTGTGTGCGTGCGTGTTGTATAGGCCCAAATTCGAAAACTGTGTTTCTTTACTTTCCAACTAAGGTGGAAAGTCGCTTTATCGCTGAACACGACGCGTTGTGCGAAAGTGTTATCAATGTCAATAGCATTCTCAAGTTCGTCAGAAAATGCCACACGTTTGTGTTTTCCATCATGACGTAGAACTGGTAACAGTTGCAACTTGTACGGCTCCATAACCAACCGACGACTCAAAACATGCCAAATTGTTATAGTCAATTGTAACTGCCGATTGGAACAACGAACCGATTTTGCAGACCGACGTTGGAAAGCAGTTTGCGTTCGTGCGACATTTTCATCGGAAACACGAGTGCAGCCAGGACTCTTTCCTTTACATACACACCCTGTGTCTACAAACTGTCCATATCAGCTGCGAATGCTCCATCAACTCGGAGGATCAGTTTCGTAGCTCAACCTGAAACGTCTTTGCACTGTAATCACGGAATTACACTTCACAAACTCGAGAACACAAAATGATTCCTGCTGCGGAGTAGCCATTTTGCAACATGTGACAGTAACCAAGTAAACAGAAGAGAACTGACATATAGCGGCAATGAATTTGAACTATACAATGTATTCGTTTCTCCAATACCCGTGCCGTGGCGCAGCGATGGACTGTTTTGACAACGTGATATTTCGTAATACGTACATTCATTTTGATTTCCCTGTACAGTGGAACCTTGCTTAACGAGCACCTCCCATAACACCAGATTCGCATAACGATCAAAACAAAGTATAAAAAATGACTCGCTTAACGAGCAATGTTTCACATAACGATTGGCGACGATTTAGTGTGACGTCACCAAACTTTCGCTCGCGGCGGGGAACGTTCGACAACATGAACACTTTTCGCTGTCGGTACCGCCTTATGAACAATGTCTTTAGTACGTACTGCAGTTCGGATTTAGCGCTCTTTCTGCTACCATTTTAGTGCAGCTTGTGATCGCAAATTTTTTTCTAAACTTGTGTTCACACAGTGTTCTTTTGTGTGCAAATTTTAATAACCTTCGTAGAAATGTCCCAGAAGATTAAACAGCAAGAATATGACCATAAGAGAAAAAAATGACATAAATGACACGTAAAATCACTGTAAAACTCTATCGTGGTGTGAGCGTTGCCGATTTAAGCGCGCACATGCAATTGGTCTACATCAACTACTTGCACTATCCTCAAGAACAAGGACAAGATTAAGGAGATAGATGCTTCAAACGGAGTGACAGGAATATCTAAACTACGGTTTCGCATTGTGGACGATGTCAAAAAGTTTCTCCTTGTATGTATAAAAGAAAAGCAATTACAAGGCGACACTATTAACGAGAACATCATTTGTGAGAAGGCGAGAATGATTTTCGCCAACTTCGTTAAGAAGACAGCAGGATCATCAGCGGCCGAAGAAGTGTTTAAAGGAAGCCGTGGGTGGTTCGAGAAGCTTAAGAGAGGAAGCGGCATCCACAGCGTTGCGTGGCACGGCGAAGCAGCCAGCTCCGACACAAAGGCAGCAGACAACTTCATCAGTAACTCCAAGATGCTCGTAGATTCTGAGGGTTATCTGCCGCAACAGGTTTTTAATTGTGACGACACGGGTCTGTTCTGGAAAAAGCTGCCGAAGCGTACCTTTATAATACCAGAGGAGGATGCATTGCCCGGTCACAAGCCAATGACAGACCGTCTCACACTGCTATTCTGTACCAATGCATGTGGCGATTTGAAAATTAAGCCGCTGCTTGTTTACCATTCAGAAACTCCACGAGCGTTCAAGCAGTGTAAAGTCCAGAAGAGCGGGTTAAATGTGATGTGCAGGCACAACAATAAGGCTTGGGTGACACATGATTTTTTTTTTTGTGATTGGATCAATGAAGTGTTTGGTCCTTCGGTGAAAAAATATTTGCTTGAGATGAATCTGCCACTCCATGTCTTGCTTGTTGTGGATAACGCTCCTACCCATTCTCCAGGCCTACGGGACTACCTCCTTGAAGAATTTCAGTTCATCAAGATCCAATTTTTGCCTTCCAGCACCACTCCGTTGCTCCAGCCTATGGACCAGCAGATTGCTTCTAACTTAAAGAAGCTCTACACTAAACCACTCATCGAGTATTGCTTTGAGTTGACCGAAGCTATCAATCTCACTCTCAGAGAGTTTTGGAAATAGGAAATATCACTGCAACATCGTTGCCTGCGTCAAGATAATCGAAAAGGCGTGGGAAGGGATTATCATGAGAACCCTCACTTTGCTTGGAAGAAGCTTTGGCCGGGGTGCATTGCTGAATGTGACTCTGAGGCATTTGAGTCTGTACCTGTGGACTCTATAGTCAACGAGATTGTGTCTTTGACCAAGAGCATGGGACTAGAAATGGATAACAATTATATCTATGACCTTGTGGAAGCTCACAGCCATGATATGACCACCGAAAAGCTCATGGAGTTGCAGAGTGTATAACAGTATTAAGTTGTGGAGAGGCGTCCTTCAGAAAAGAAGAAGGAGGAGGAGGCGGTAACAGCAAAACATCAATCTCCTGGCACAATAAGAGAAATGCTGAAAGCCTAAGAATCAGTTGCATCGTACATTGAAAATAATCACCCCAATAAAGCAGTGGCTACGCACGCTGCAAATTTATTTGACAACAATGCTGTACCGTATTTCTCCGCCAAGTGTTGAAGTGTCGGTGGAAACAAATGATTATAGATAGCTTCCTACTAAAACAGAATTAGTCATGTATCGTGAATAATAAAGTACATAATACTGTATGAATAATTTTTTTAATAAATGGCATGAATAAGATACAGTTTTTAGTACTTTTTCTGCGTGGAACGCATTATCGTATTTTACATTAATTTATGTGGGATGAAATGGATAGCTTAAGGTGTGCTTCGCACTACGAGTAAGATTCTGGAACGAATTATGCTCACTATCTTAGGTTCCACTTTATTTGCATCACATGCAGGGTCGTTTATACCATTAGGCAAGACTAGGCGGCCGCTTAGGGCGGCAGAATTCTAAGAGCGGCGAAGGGCGGAAAAAATTAATTTCAAATCAAACACCGAAAAGATTGAGCAAATGAAGAGAAAAAATGAAAAATTAAACTACCGAATTCTTTTCAAAAGCATATGAAACAGTTACGTAGTAAGTCTTTATTTACCGTGACGAAAGCAAACACCATTGCTTCTACCTACCTCGAAACTAAAGCAGGCGCTACTGATTCCGAAACTGAAACAAATTTAGGACCACTGCGTCCATGGAAGCGAAAGAGCCAGTGTCTATAGACAAACACAGCATCCATTCCTCACTGGGATTCGAACCCGGACCCATCTCATACGAATGATCAGAAGCCAGTCACTTCGACCACAGCGCCACCAGGGTGGCTGATAAAAGTTGTGAAACTCATTGGTCCGTATTTTATCAATGGCACGTTGAATGGACGCAAATATCGAAAGTTTTTTGAACAGGAACTACAGATACTACTTCAGGACGTTGCCCTGGATGTTCGACAACGTATGTGGTTTCAGCACGATGGCTGGTCATCGCATTGTGCAATTGAAGCACGCGAGGTATTAGACCGTGTTTATACTAGCCTGTGGATCGGCAGAGGTTGCCCTATTAATTGGCCCGCTAGGTCGCCGGATTTGACGTCGCCGGATTTCCTTCTATGAGGATGTTTAAAAGATAAGGTGTACCAGCAAGTGCCAACAAGCCGTGAAGACATGGTCGACAACATCAGAAACGCCTGTATTGGCATTCCCGCAGATATGCTTCTGTCTTGTGTACGGTCGTTTGAAATCGGATCACTAAGTGTATTGATGTTGATGGTACTACGTTTGAACACTTACTCTAATTGGAAAGTACAGTAGCGTTTGCCTCGAGCCACGGGCACAGTGGCGCGTCGAGTAGTCCCGTCCCCTGTTCGATATGATGTCGGAGGAATACAACGTCGCAAATGGATTTTCCAATTAGAAGTCATACTGACCTGTCCTACCCTCGCAGCATGGAGGTCGGGTCTCACGTGCCTTTGGATACTTAAGGGTCATCGAGTAGCATATTGTAATTTACGACTGTGTGCCCACTTCTACTCCTCCGATTACAGCACCATCTGTGGCGAAATGAAGAAAATGCTTCGAACAAAACGTTTGTAGATTTTTCAGTAGAATCGCAATCTGCATTAAAATACGGGGGGGGGGGGGGGGGGGGGGGGGAGGGGTCCCATTGAAGATTTCAAAGTTGCACCCCACCCACGCACGGGGTGGAATGACGGGTCGAGTGTCGTATCGTTGGATATTGGATATCCCCTTCCGAGACAAACAAATTGGACTTGTAACATTTTTTTGATGCGATGTGTAGTTTTTCGAGATATTTCAATGTCTTCAATTAGAATGAACACCCTGTATAATCACTGACAGTTACGCTGACTTTTCGTGCAGGTATAACATTCAAATAACAGTTTGAATCAGTACACCATACTAATAGGAGGAAATAATGTAATGGTATTGTTCACTTCCAGGCTTCGGTATATCGCCCAGATAGCAATGTTCAGCTGAAACGTGTGGAACCACAAACTGATAGAGGAAGAAGAAGGCCTTTTTATAGTATTGGAAGAAATTATAGTCGCAGCAGAGGTTCCTACATACCAGTTAAGATCACTGGTAATCAAATAAAATCTAAAGGAAAGCCAAATGTGGAGCAAACCATTCCTGACGATGAACTTCAAATTCGCGAAATCACTAAGAAACTATTGGAGGACATAAAAGAATTGGATCTCAATGATACATCGAAGTGCCACACCCAAGAGGGGCCAGTCAGAACTCACCAAGAGCAGTCAGTAAGTACGTCACTTTAGGCACTAGAATGTAGAAATATCATTCAAACTCCGTACCTGCTATAATACCATAAATCATTTCTTGTCTGTTTTTCTGTTTTCCCGATAATACTACGTGGGTGAGAAACGAAGGATGCTAGCAACCGGCAGCCAAGCTAAATATTTCGACTGGCCGCATAATCTCCTAATGCCAGACGAATGTGTTAGCTGTATATGAAGCTTTTAACATAGATCTACACTCCTGGAAATTGAAATAAGAACACCGTGAATTCATTGTCCCAGGAAGGGGAAACTTTATTGACACATTCCTGGGGTCAGATACATCACATGATCACACTGACAGAACCACAGGCACATAGACACAGGCAACAGAGCATGCACAATGTCGGCACTAGTACAGTGTATATCCACCTTTCGCAGCAATGCACGCTGCTATTCTCCCATGGATACGATCGTAGAGATGCTGGATGTAGTCCTGTGGAACGGCTTGCCATGCCATTTCCACCTGGCGCCTCAGTTGGACCAGCGTTCGTGCTGGACGTGCAGACCGCGTGAGACGACGCTTCATCCAGTCCCAAACATGCTCAATGGGGGACAGATCCGGAGATCTTGCTGGCCAGGGTAGTTGACTTACACCTTCTAGAGCACGTTGGGTGGCACGGGATACGTGCGGACGTGCATTGTCCTGTTGGAACAGCAAGTTCCCTTGCCGGTCTAGGAATGGTAGAACGTTGGGTTCGATGACGGTTTGGATGTACCGTGCACTATTCAGTGTCCCCTCGACGACCACCAGTGGTGTACGGTCAGTGTAGGAGATCGCTCCCCACACCATGATGCCGGGTGTTGGCCCTGTGTGCCTCGGTCGTATGCAGTCCTGATTGTGGCGCTCACCTGCACGGCGCAAAACACGCATACGACCATCATTGGCACCAAGGCAGAAGCGACTCTCATCGCTGAAGACGACACGTCTCCATTCGTCTCTCCATTCATGCCTGTCGCGACACTACTGGAGGCGGGCTGCACGATGTTGGGGCGTGAGCGGAAGACGGCCTAACGGTGTGCGGGACCGTAGCCCAGCTTCATGGAGATGGTTGCGAATGGTCCTCGCCGATACCCCAGAAGCAACAGTGTCCCTAATTTGCTGGGAAGTGGCGGTGCGGTCCCCTACGGCACTGCGTAGAATCCTACGGTCTTGGCGTGCATCCGTGCGTCACTGCGGTCCGGTCCCAGGTCGACGGGCACGTGCACCTTCCGCCGACCACTGGCGACAACATCGATGTACTGTGGAGACCTCACGCCCCACGTGTTGAGCAATTCGGCGGTACGTCCACCCGGCCTCCCGCATGCCCACTATACGCCCTCGCTCAAAGTCCGTCAACTGCACATACGGTTCACGTCCACGCTGTCGCGGCATGCTACCAGTGTTAAAGACTGCGATGGAGGTCCGTATGCCACGGCAAACTGGCTGACACTGACGGCGGCGGTGCACAAATGCTGCGCAGCTAGCGCCATTCGACGGCCAACACCGCGGTTCCTGGTGTGTCTGCTGTGCCATGCGTGTGATCATTGCTTGTACAGCCCTCTCGCAGTGTCCGGAGCAAGTATGGTGGGTCTGACACACCGGTGTCAATGTGTTCTTTTTTCCATTTCCAGGAGTGTATATTCTACTGAATAGTATACATCAGAACGTCGGTTATATTGTTGTGGCTTTTTCTTTCATAGGTTGGCAACGTTGACAAGCAAAAGACCTCAGACGATAAGACGGTGAGTGAGGAGCAGACACTAATTACACCCAGCGTTACTGATAGCGTAGACTTGGAAAATGAATTCAAGTTACGTCAGATTTGTGTTGATGAGAAAGAATTGAGCGAAAAGCAAGCGGAAGCCACAGGGAAAATTAGTTCACATCGTTATAGCAAGATAAAATACATTCGAAGGCATTCTAAAAGTATGGATAAAAGGCAGTTTATGGTGGTTTCAACAACGTACCGTGCACAGAGTGAGGCATGTCTGCCGTCATCAACAGCTAATCAGGAGCACCACGTGAGTATCCGTGCTTTGGAAATGGCAGTTTAGAGCCACTGGGTCATTACCGTAAGAACTCCCTTCCTTATTAATCTGAGGTTTTCACGCTCTGGTGGACAACCAGAAATAACCCCATCTAAATACATTACGTACGAATAACATAACAAAATGATAGCCACTGACAAAACCCGCATGAGTATTGATTCTTATGCACCGTACACTGAAATAAGTAGAAATCACATTCTCGGACTGTAATATCTGACACTATAACGACTGTAGTTGATCTGCTGACAGATTGGCCTGTTGTTCGAACGTCGTACCGTGTTGGAAAACGTTCAAGAAATTTCAGAACTGAGTCGACGGCTACAGTTCCCTTACTTACAGGATATCAGTGATGTCGTACTGTGAATCTTCGAGAACTGCCTGATCCTTCAGCAAAATTGTTCAACGCGTAGGATCTAGTGTTCATGATGTACGAGGGTTAACTGAAAAGTAATGCCGCCACTTTTTTAACTCTTCAACTAACTCTATGTGTCACTAACTTGTTCATCGTTGGCAGAAATGTATCCAATTGGCTGGTGATTATGTGGAAAAGTGAATATTGGTAATTAAATATCACATTCTAAGGATTATTTCTGCGTTTGGTATGCGGCAGGTACTGGGTTGTTCTGTAGCCTCTTCTCTACAGCTCCAGTTGGCGGGAAGCCTTAGCATTGAACGGTTGTGTTGTTACAGTATAAAGTATGGAACCCTGCGCAGACGGTCGGTCAATGCAATTTAAGCAACGTGCAGTCATTGAATTCTTGACAGCAGAAGGTGTCACCACAAATGAGATTCATCAGAGAATGAAAGCAGTTTACGGTGATTGTGTTGATGTGACTACTGTGGGTCGTTGGGCGAGTAAGTTTAAAGATGTTGAGGCGGGAACATCTGACCTGCGTGACAAACATAGAGTTGGACGTCCTGTGACAGCAAACACCGAGTTTCACAAGCAGATGGTGCTATCCATGTTGATTTCCTTGATTGTGGAACAACAATAAATTCAGAGCATTACATCACAACGCAGCGAACTCTGAAACGACGGCTAACAAGGATCCGAAAGCAAAAGGGAAATGTTTTCCTGTAGAACTTCTGAGACTGAATCTCACCACCGTACGGCACAGTCCAGATTTAGCACCCTCTGACTTCCATCTGTTTCCGGTAATGAAAGACGATCTGCGGGGACATCATTATGCTTCTGATGAAGACGTTGAGAGAATTGTGAGACTGTGGTTGCGTAGACAGAGTGTCAAATTCTTCCGTGACGGCTTCAGAAAACTTGTTCATCGTTGGCAGAAATGTATCCAATTGGCTGGTGATTATGTGGAAAAGTGAATATTCGTAATTAAGGATCATATTCTAAGGATTATTTCTGCGTTTGATTTATTAACATACTCCCATCCAAACCCAATTAACGAAAGTGGAGGCATTACTTTTCATTCAAACCTCGTACATTCTACAAACTATGTAATATGTGAGTAAACCATCATACACAGAGAAAAATTTCATGAGGTTGTTCCTTTTACAGCAGTGCTTTGTAACAGTCCAACGTTATATAAGTGATTCATCCTGTCAGAACTGTGTCAGTCTATAGAGTAGTTAATATTGTATTATTGTATTCTGAAAATAATGAGCACACGTGTCACTGAGATCTTTCCAATGTAATACGCAGAGGATATAAAATTCAACATTCTAAGCCCATTTCTAGAGAATCCTTTGAAAAGTAATCCACTTGCTCCAAAAGCCTAAAGTCAGTATCACAGTCCATGTAAGCGAAGCCATTCAGATACAGTAAGCTAATGCAAGCAGCAGAATTCTAGAATAAATAAAAGATAGCAATATCTGTAAGACAAATCTGAAGGAGGGAAGAACACGGCTTAACGTTCCACCGGCGTAATATAAACGAGAGTGAGCGTATCACATGTCATCAAAACAATCACGAACGTGCCGAAGTGGTTGAGAAACTGGCCTCGTATTAGGGACCAAGCAGTTCAAATCTCCGTCGGGCCATCTGGATTAAGGCTTTCTATATACCTTTAAATCACTTTTCAGGATGTGGCGATGATTTCTTTTTAAAAAACTGCAGCGTTTTGCTAGTTCCATTCTTCTCCATATGAGCCAAAACATACACTCCTGGAAATGGAAAAAAGAACACATTGACACCGGTGTGTCAGACCCACCATACTTGCTCCGGACACTGCGAGAGGGCTGTACAAGCAATGATCACACGCACGGCACAGCGGACACACCAGGAACCGCGGTGTTGGCCGTCGAATGGCGCTAGCTGCGCAGCATTTGTGCACCGCCGCCGTCAGTGTCAGCCAGTTTGCCGTGGCATACGGAGCTCCATCGCAGTCTTTAACACTGGTAGCATGCCGCGACAGCGTGGACGTGAACCGTATGTGCAGTTGACGGACTTTGAGCGAGGGCGTATAGTGGGCATGCGGGAGGCCGGGTGGACGTACCGCCGAATTGCTCAACACGTGGGGCGTGAGGTCTCCACAGTACATCGATGTTGTCCCCAGTGGTCGGCGGAAGGTGCACGTGCCCGTCGACCTGGGACCGGACCGCAGCGACGCACGGATGCACGCCAAGACCGTAGGATCCTACGCAGTGCCGTAGGGGACCGCACCGCCATTTCCCAGCAAATTAGGGACACTGTTGCTCCTGGGGTATCGGCGAGGACCATTCGCAACCGTCTCCATGAAGCTGGGCTACGGTCCTGCACACCGTTAGGCCGTCTTCCGCTCACGCCCCAACATCGTGCAGCCCGCCTCCAGTGGTGTCGCGACAGGCGTGAATGGAGGGACGAATGGAGACGTGTCGTCTTCAGCGCCGTGCTGGTGAGCGCCACAATCAGGACTGCATACAGGGCACACAGGGCACACAGGGCACACAGGGCCAACACCCGGCATCATGGTGTGGGGAGCGATCTCCTACACTGGCCGTACACCACTGGTGATCGTCGAGGGGACACTGAATAGTGCACGGTACATCCAAACCGTCATCGAACCCATCGTTCTACCATTCCTAGACCGGCAAGGGAACTTGCTGTTCCAACAGGACAATGCACGTCCGCATGTATCCCGTGCCACCCAACGTGCTCTAGAAGGTGTAAGTCAACTACCCTGGCTAGCAAGATCTCCGGATCTGTCCCCCATTGAGCATGTTTGGGACTGGATGAAGCGTCGTCTCACGCGGTCTGCACGTCCAGCACGAACGCTGGTCCAACTGAGGTGCCAGGTGGAAATGGCATGGCAAGCCGTTCCACAGGACTACATCCAGCATCTCTACGATCGTCTCCATGGGAGAATAGCAGCCTGCATTGCTGCGAAAGGTGGATATACACTGTACTAGTGCCGACATTGTGCATGCTCTGTTGCCTGTGTCTATGTGCCTGTGGTTCTGTCAGTGTGATCATGTGATGTATCTGACCCCAGGAATGTGTCAATAAAGTTTCCCCTTCCTGGGACAATGAATTCACGGTGTTCTTATTTCAATTTCCAGGAGTGTAGTATGTAATGCGTTTAGTGTCACCATATTAACAAACTGTAATGTCTGGCCCCTTGACGTTTACTATGAATCATCGTATAATTATGTAAACATAGTGGCGCCGCAAGTCATTCACTATATGGTGCGAACCCGATTTATCAGTAAAACTCTATATGATTAAAGTTGTGTTTTAGACACGCAGTCGAGCTGAATCCGTTGCCTTTTGCTGGCAATGCTTACACCAACTGAGTTATTCAGGCACACTTCAGGCTGGAGTCTCAACTTTCCAGTCTCCCACTAATCCCTCCACAATACCCAAAAACAAAAAGCTGAGTTTAGTTTGGAATGTAGGAGACTGAGGTTATGAGCCGAGTGATGGAGCATGTCTCAAAAGATCAATCGGTAATTTTATTACACGTGAAATATATGGGTCTGAGTTTGAGTCCCGGTCCGGCACTAAGAATTAAACACTCAGAAAGTAGCATTACAAAATATAATAAACTGCGTAGTGAAATGCTTACTCTTAGAAGAGTCCATATTCCGCATTTAAGCAGTCCTTAGTCAATCCTTTTTTTCATCCAGTGCAAGACAAGAAAGGTATACAAAGGAGAACCTCCGCGGGGTTTGGACTGTGAGACAGTACTGGCAACCTAACACTTTAAGTCTAGCCGTGAAGCGTGAAGCGAGTGCATCAATTGATGCTGATCCGTGAAAAGCAAGTATCTAGCTTCAGTTTCTGGTCTGGCATTGTTGTGGTATATCAGGTAGTTTCGTGATGGTGAAGAAACCTATGCAGATCGAATAATTCATTCTTCCTTTATTTAACAGTTTGTTAAAGTACGAATTGTAACGTTTTAGGAAATAGGCTCTCTGATATCACAGATGGTTGTACTTATTGAAGAACATTAATAATGAAGAACTGTTTTGAGCTTGTCACAATGGAATAGTGAAAGACAGGTGGCTGCAGAATGCTAACAGTTGACGAAAACACAGCTGATACCGTAGAAGCCAGTGGTCATGAATCACATGTGTTGGCAAGTTAAGATAATACCCATGATTACTATAGAGCCTGAGGTGACAAAAGTCATCAGATATCTCCTAACACTGTGACGGACCTCCTTTTGTCCTGCGTAGTCCAGAATCTCGACGTGGCATGGACTCAACAAGTCATCTGGAGAAATACTGAGCCATGCTGCCTCTATAGCCGTTCACAATTGCGAAAGTGTTGCCGGTACAGGATTTTGCGCATGACCTCTCGATTATGTCCCATAAATGTTCGGTGGAATTCATGTGGGTTACCAAATCATTCGCTCGAATTGTCCAGAACGTTCTTCAAACCAATCACAAACAATTGTGGCCTGGTGACATGACGCATTGACATATATAAAAATTCCTTCATTTTTTGGAAACATGAAGGCCATGAACGGCTGCAAAACTTCTCCGAGTAGCTACGCATAACCATTTCTAGCCAATGAGCGATACAGTTGGACCAGAGGACCCATGCCTTTCCATGTAAACATAGCCCACAGCATTGTGGAGCCACCACCAGCTTGCACAGTGCCTTCTTGACAACTGGGGTCCATGACTTCGTGGGGTCAGCACCATACTCGAACCCTACCATCAGCTCTTTCCAACTCAAATCGGGACTCAGCTGACCAGGTCACGGTTTTCCAGTTGGTTACTGTCCAACCGATGTGGTCACAAGCCAAGCAGAGGCGCTGCACGTGATGTCGTGCTGTAAGGCACGCGCTTTGGTCGTCTGCTGCCACTTACCATTAACGCCAAATTTCGACGTGCTGTTCTACCGGATACGTTTTTCTTACATCCCACATTGATTTCACGTAATGTTGGTTGTCTCTTAGCAATTACCACTCTACGGAATCGGCGCTGCTCTCGGTCATTAAGTGAAGGCCATCGGCCACTGCGTTGTCGGTGGTGAGAGGTAATACCTCAAATTTGATATTCTCGGCACACTCTTGACACTGTGGATTTAGGAATATTGAATTATCCAGCGATATCCGAAATGAAATGTTCCATGCGTCTAGCTCCCACTACTATTCCGCGTTCAAAGTCTGTTAGTTCCCGTTGTGCGGCCATAATCACATCGGAAATTTTTTCAAATAAATCACCTGGTTACAAATGACAAATCAGCCGGTGCACTGCCCTTTCATACCTTGTGTACGGGATTCTGGCGCCATCTACCGGTATCCCATGACTTTTTCATCTCAGTATACACGGTTTATACTAGTTACGTCAAGTGAATTCATCAGTAATAATCATTCACCTGGTGTCCTGCTGCTACCAGTATCGAAGGCTCTTGTGATGATTCGTGCTCTTGACCAATTCCATTCATTTACAGGAGCAAATTTGCCATCAGATGCATGCACGTATTAATCCAGTGTACATTGCATCCATAGTGCAGGTTGATGATGATTGTTTTGTTGTTTGAGTCATGTTAACATGCGAAGTATTGGGACTTTGATACTTACAGAAGAACAAATTGTGCGTTATGGTTTCGCATACTATTTGTCCTAAGTTTTTGTACATTTGTCAAACAACAACTGAACCCTTCAAAACGACGACGTACCTCGTTTGTAGGCTTCCCATAAATAAAGTGAATAAATGATTGGGATACGTGTAAATATCAAAAGTGTCCACATCTCAGAGCTCTGCATCTTGCCCCTCGTGTTCCACGACTCACTTTGTTCCCAGCTCAGCTTGACATGGACAGCAGTTCCCTCACTCGTCTTCAAGCGAATGTGCAACCAGCGAGTGCGAAGAACAATCACATGACACTTCCACAGGGCTAGGAAAATATGGAGACTTGCTTCGTCACATCACAGCCACACATATGAGCATGGCATGCGTTGCAAGCCATTTGCAACTGAGATTGCTTTTAGCTGTGGAGTTTCTGTGTTTTCTATGGAAAAGGTATATTCCGAATCTCTGATATTCACCAAATATTAACGCAGTGACTGACTATAATTATGTACGATGTACAACCAATATTGCAGCGATTATCGAATACTGTGTGATAATTAAGCTCATTGATGTAATTGTACAAGTATACAAACTGCATAAGCTCTGTCTGCAAATAAAATTACGCTGACTGCACGACACACACTTTGGGCAGAATAAATGAAAAAGATCGACACTGAGGAAGTGACAACTGATTATTATTATGAAATCTAGAAGTGATTAATTATTTATAATACATGGTGGTCCATTGATGGCGACCGGGCCAAATATCTCACGAAATAAGCAACAAACGAAAAAACTACATAGAACGAAACTCGTCTAGCTTGCAGGGGGAAACCAGATGGCGTTATGGTTGGCCCGCTATATGGCGCTGCCATAGGTCAAACGGATATCAACTGCGTTTTTTTAAATATGAACCCCCATTTTTATTACATATTCGTGTACTACGTAAAGAAATATGAATGTTTTAGTTGGACCACTTTTTTCGCTTTGTGATAGATGGCGCTGTAATAGTCACAAACGTATAAGTATGTGGTATCACGTAACATTCCGCCAGTGCGGACGGTATTTGCTTCGTGATACATTACTCGTGTTAAAATGGACCGTTTACCAATTGCGGAAAAGGTCGATATCGTGTTGATGTATGGCTATTGTGATCAAAATGCCTAACGGACGTGAGCTATGTATGCTGCTAGGTATCCTGGACGACATCATCCAAGTGTCCGGACCGTTCGTCGGATAGTTACGTTATTTAAGGAAACAGGAAGTGTTCGGCCACATGTGAAACGTCAACCACGACCTGCAACAAATAATGATGCCCAGGTAGGTGTTTTAGCTGCTGTCGTGGCTACTCCGCACATCAGTAGCAGACAAATTGCGCGAGAATCGGAAATCTCAAAAACGTCGGTGTTGAGAATGCTACATTAACATCTCTTGCATCCGTTCCATATTTATATGCACCGGGAATTACATGGCGACGACTTTGAACGTCGTGTACAGTTCTGCCACTGGGCACAAGAGAAATTACGCGACGATGACAGATTTTTTGCACGCGTTCTGTTTAGCAACGAAGCGTCATTCACCAACAGCGGAAACGCAAACCGGCATAATATGCACTAATGGGCAACGGAAAATCCGCGATGGCTGCGACAGGTGGAACATCAGCGACCTTGGCGGGTTTATGTATGGTGCGGCATTATGGGAGGAAGGATAATTGGCCCCCATTTTATCGATGGCAATCTAAATGGTACAGTGTATGCTGTTTTCCTACGTAATGGATCACCGATGTAACTACAAGATGTTTCACTGCATGACAGAATGGCGATCTACTTCCAACATGATGGGTGTCCGGCACATAGCTCGCGTGCGGTTGAAGCGGTATTGAATAGCATATTTCATGACAGGTGGATTGGTCGTCGAAGCACCATACCATGGCCCGCATGTTCACCGGATCTGACGTCCCCGGATTTCTTTTTGTGGGGAAAGTTGAAGGATATTTGCTATCGTGATCCGACGACAACTCCTGACAACATGCGTCAGCGCATTGTCAATGCATGTGCGAACATTACGGAAGGTGAACTACTCGCTGTTGAGAGGAATGTCGTTACACGTATTGCCAAATTCATTAAGGTTGACGGACATCATTTTGAGCATTTATTGCATTAATGTGATATTTACAGGTAATTACGCTGTAACAGCATGCGTTCGCAGAAATGATAATTTCACAAAGGTACATGTATCACGTTGGGACAACCGAAATAAAATGTTCAAACGTACCTGCGTTCTGTATTTTAATTTTAAAAACCTACCTGTTACGAACTGTTCGTCTAAAATTGTGAGCCATATGTTTGTGACTATTACAGCGCCATCTGTCACAAAGCGAAAAAGTGGTCCAACTAAAACATTCATATTTCTTTACGTACTACACGAATATGTAATAAAAATGGGGGTCCTATTTTTTTAAAAACGCAGTTGATATCCGTTTGACCTATGGCAGTGCCATATAGCGGGCCAACCATAGCGCCATCTGGTTACCCCCTTCAAGCTGGACAAGTTTCGATCTTTGTAGTTTTTTCGTTTGACGCTTATTTCGTGAGATATTTGGCCCGGTCACGATCAATAGACCACCCTGTATATAAAAAAAACAAGTCTACAATGCATTGTGGACTGGAGTTCTACATAGTTTCATCTGATCGCTGCACTGCCGGAGATTTGTAGGTAGCTATTCAGAAACAGGAACGGATCAAGAATCGACCTCCTAGCACAAATTAAATGTTTACCAGTTCTGAATAGAAGAAACACTGGTAACTGGTTTCCCAAGATCTTCAAATTGACAATGTTGTTGTAAAAATAATTCATTCCCTAAAATAAATTATAATCTACAAATAAAATTTTATATTTCTATTAATCAGTAAAGAAATTACCTTCGATTTCTGTCATTTAAGAAAATATTGGTTCTCTCTGTGACTATCACTGACGTAGGCTTTCATTTCATCTTGCTCGATTTTGCCACTGTAACTCTAGTCATCTCATCCGTCGTAACAGGACCTTCAAAGACAATCTGCCCCGTAGTTTTCTAGTCTACATCTACGTCTACACACATACTCTGCGAACCACCGTACAGCGCATGACAGAGGGTACCACGTACCACTACGAGTCATTTCCACTCCTGCTCCGCCCGCAAACGGAGCGAGGGGAAAATGACTGTCTAAAAGCCTTCACATGAGCCATAACTTCTCTCATGTTATCTTCATGGTCCTTGGGCGAAACGTACGTTGACGGCAGTAGAATCATTTTGCATCGGCCTCAAATGCCGGTTCTCTAAATTTCCATAATAGTGCCTTGCGGAAAAAGCGTTGTCTTCCCTCCAGAGATTATCATTTGAGTTCACGAAGCATCTCCGTAATACATGCGTGCTGAGCGAACATATCGGTAACAAATCTAGCAGCACGCCTCTGAAATACTTCGATGTCTTTCTTTATTCCGACCTGATGGGGATCCCAAACACTCGAGCAGTACTCAAGAATGGGTTGCACTAGCGCTCTGTGCGCCATCTCCTTCACATATGAGTTACAGTTTCCTAAAATTCTCACAATAAAACGAAGTCGAGCATTCGCCTTCCCTACTACCAACCTGACGTGCTCATTATATTTCATATCGCTTTACAGCGTTATGCCTAGATATTTAATCGATATGATTGTGTCAAGTAGCATATTACTAATGCTATATGCGAACGTTACAGGACTGTTTTTCCTACTCAAAAAAAAATTCAAATAGCTCTGAGCACTATGGGACTTAACAGCTGTGGTCATCAGTCCCCTAGAACTTAGAACTACTTAAACCGAACTAACCTAAGGACATCACACACATCCATGCCCGAGGCAGGATTCGAACCTGCGACCGTATTTCCTACTCATCCGCATTAATTTACATTTTTTCTACATTTAGAGCAAGCTGCCATTCATTACACCAACTACAGTCACTCAACGACAATACTTTGCTGTATACCCCAGCGTCGTCAGAAAACAGCCGTAAATTGCTATTCATATCATTTATTTATATAGAGAATAAGTCCCTGGGGCACTCCTGACGATATTCTTGTCTCTTATGAATACTCTTGTTCGAGGACAACGTACTGGGTTCCATTACTTGAAAAGACTTGGAGCCACTCACATATATGTCAAACTCTTTCCGGAAATCTAGAAATATGGACTCTGTCCATTGCACTTCATCCATGGTTCGAAGGATATTATGTGAGAAAAGGATAAGCTGAGTTTCCCCACGAGCGATGCTTTCTAACTCCGTGCTAATTTGTGGGCAGAAGTTCCTCTATCTCAAAAAAGTTTATTATATTCGAACTGAGAATATGTTCCAGAATTTTTTGACAAAGCTATATTAAGGATATTGGTCTGCAATTACATGGATCCGTTCTTATACCTTTATTATCTATAGGAGTCGCCTGTGCTTCTTTCCAGTCGCTTAGGGACTTTGCCCTGAGCGAGGGATTCGCGATAAATGCGAGGGAGGTAAGGAGCCAACGTCGCAGATTACTCTAGGACTTTGTGTGTACCGACACACCGTTTATTGACTTAGGTATCGTTTGGTTCTAAGAAAAGGATATGACCAAAAGAACCTCTTACGCACCACGCTCTGTACTCAATGTTTCACATGCCTTGAGAACGATATCCAAACTTTTGAGCTGACAATGTTCTTTCTGCTTTCGTGTTGTCCGTCCCCTCCTTCAAAATATTCGAGAATTGACAAACAGAAAATAATTCATTTTTGGCAGATTTCATAGAAGAAAAGTAAACTAAAAATATTTGTGATAGTCATATTTCTGATGAATGGAACATGCATAGAATAGCAGCTAAAGATCCATATAATGGAACGATACAGACAGAATTAGAAATGGAAAAAGTGAAGGGAAAGTGGTGTACAATACCATAGACCTTGATTCAATATAATAATGGGAGTTCGGTGCAAGGGATAAGGCGAAAGGCATTAACTGTATTCAAGGTGACAAAATTAAGTGTAACTATCACTGGTCTATAAAACTAATATAAGTATAAAACATATATATTGACCTTGCAGTATCACATGACTGCTAATATCTTCCGGAGACATTAGGTTACATGGATTAGAGATAGAAAGTGTGTATTCTGTAATAGAGGAGTCAAACTGACTTTGTACCTGTAAAATAAACACGACTAAAACAAAATAAGCCAGAAACAATATCTTCACAACGGATTTTCCATGAAAACGGTAACTCTGAGTCAGACGAGCAAATTGCAAAAGAAATGGTTCAAATGGCTCTGAGCACTATGGGACTTAACATCTAAGGTCATCAGTCCCCTAGAACTTAGAACTACTTAAACCTTACTAACCTAAGGACATCACACACAGCCATGCCCAAGGCAGGATTCGAACCTGCGACCGTAGCGGTCGCGCGGTTCCAGACTGAAGTGGCTAGAACCACTCGGCCACCACGGCCGACAGCAAATTCCAGTAACCGCGTTAGTAGCTAAAATTTGCCAGTGAACTGGTTTTCCAAACAGCAGCAGAGGGGTCATTCAGCAATCGTTTGTTGAATATAGTGAACTCTGCGATCGAGAAACGTTAGTTGCCTGATTTCAGGCTTGTATCACTCTTAAGAGCGATGTAGGAAGACAGGTATATGTAAATTTGACTCTAGAATTCGCATTTTCGGATGAAAGCATTTTGGACCGCTTAAAGGAAAACTAGACAACAGTGGGTCAGGAAGGCACCACAGTCAGAGCGGCGCCCAACCACAGACAGCTGCGGTAGACTAGAGGCGCCTCACTCTTCAGCTAACGTAGTTCACAACTGTTGATCACTAGTCTCATTCGATACCTGTTTCAGATGTTTTGCTAGCCACATCTCTTTCCTGTTCCAGTTTAGTTTTCTCGAGTTTCCTGTATTCCGTATATTGAAAGTTAATAATAAAATTCAACTCTATAGTAAAACCGATAATTTATGCTTCAGGAGTCCATATTGCGCTCAAGTATCTGCGCCGTTAATGTGTGGTGTGAAACATCATTCATTTTTAAGCGGATTTCTCTCGAGTCGTTATTATTGCTCACAATAATCTTCAAGTGTTCCAGAGAATACAAGTTGCTTCACACGTAAAATGCAACATTTTCTCTCTTCACTTTACCACGTACTAAATCTCGACAGGCTAATTATTACTTACTTTACAATTCCAGTATGGCTAGAAGAACCCTACTTATTTTCTGCTAAGTAATATAAGTGTGGTGAAACCACCTTGTAAAAGTTTTGTAACATGTCGATCTATTGTAAATATTCTAAAAAGTCACCTAAGGTGTGAATCACAGTTCTTCCGTCAACTATCCATTCAAATCTTCCATTACTTACGAATGAGGTTAGCAACTGAGATCTTATCGAATGCCATATTTGATCATCTGGGGACAGATACGATGATCCCACAAGCACACGTGCCGATTCCATGGCATCAGTTCTAGATCGAACTTGAGTCGCAAATGATGGCACTTCAATTAATCACCCCCCCCCCCCCCCAAAAAAAAAAAAATTGTAAGCTCTACTGGTACTTGTTAATCAGCATGAAACTGTTTCACCGGTTGCTTATGTCTATGAATCCTGAAAGATCGAAAAGCTACAATGCACCGTTATTGTTTCGTCCTTTTCTGTACAGTTAATGTGGTTTCAGGTGATGTCGAACGGTAGAATGCTTACGAATAGTAGTCGCAGAGTCCGCAGCTCGTGGTCGTGCGGTAGCGTTCTCGCTTCCCACGCCCGGGTTCCCGGGTTCGATTCCCGGCGGGGTCAGGGATTTTCTCTGCCTCGTGAGGACTGGGTGTTGTGTGATGTCCTTAGGTTAGTTAGGTTTAAGTGGTTCTAAGTTCTAGGGGACTGATGACCATAGATGTTAAGTCCCATAGTGCTCAGAGCCATTTGAACCATTTTAGTAGTCGCAGAATACGAATGCTGTGATGAACATACAGGCTCTGGCCTTCTATTACGTGCTGTGCCTATTTTGGTGAGTCTATGTTCCTTATTTTATATGCACCTGATGTCACCCATGTGAAGTCTACCTCATGCCGTGTCGCTTCGGGTATCGCACTCTGATGTATCCGGCTACATGGCTAGTTGACTATTAAGCTTTCCACATTTCAATAGTGTTTTCGATTCAGATATATCTCCGTTATGATACTCTCTTTTTGTCTTAAGGCTGGCTATTGCTGCCTCAATACGAACATTTCTTTAACTCCAATTTATTGTGTGGCACTTCATCTAACCGTTCTGCGACGCATAATGTAGCCAATCGCCTATTTCTTCACTAACCATATTTCTAATTAAAAGAGTGGCAGTTGAAGTAGACTCATGTCACCTTGTATAATGTGAAAAACATTTGTTTTCTATATCGTAAGTTGAAAAAACCACATTAATTCCCTGAAATATCATTCTAAGGTACCTAAACACGCATGAGAAACAGTAGATGCTGCCACTACAATCACCATATCAAGAGTTCAACAAATGTGAAAAATATAATTGCTAAAGTTATACAGCGCTGTATCCTGGAGTTAAGAGGCAATGTAAATGATTAGGAACGATTTCCTTTTACAGATCGCGGATGATGAGACACGGTCTTCTTCCGCAGCAACAAACATTAAAAGCGAGATTCAATCTCACGAAGAAACAGTTTCTAATGAAAAATACACGGAAGAGATGCAAGCTTCACAGTATCTACATGGTCAGAAATTACAAGAGAAGCCACAACAGTCTATTGCTACGGAAAAGGAGTTGGCAGAAAAGCCACAGTCTCAGCAAATTATTGCTGACAATGTCACTGACCAAACAGCTGCGAGCCTCCAAAATACGGATATTACAGAGGGTCAGTACCAGAAACTAAGACCCACAGCGAACCAGAACCAGTTGGTAAGTGTTAATCAGGTCCAGTAATTAAATAGCACTTGCTTTCGTATTTTGGGGCGACAGACAACTTCCTCCTGTTAGCTCTTTCTTCAGCCTTGTTTCCTGTAAAGTAAATTCTTCGTCACTGCAGTCCATGTACGAGGGCGTGCTGAGAAGTGCTACCCCCGAATCTTTTTTGTTCAAATCTTAAAGCTTTTTAAATAAAACAAAGTTTGTAGGGCGTAACATGACGGTGTGTAACGTAACTATGTCAGTGCGTGAGAAACAGTGGACTGTTATCCCTCGGCAGACTGAAAACGCGAATTCGAAGAGTTCTTCCACACATGGAGCACCCTGTCCTTCAGCATGACAACGCCACACCACACACGAGCACTGCGGCATCTGCAACGATCCGGCGCCTTGGGTTCACTGTCAGCGATCGTTCTCCATATAGTTCCGACTTGGCCACATCCGATTTTCACCTTTTTCCAAAGCTTAAAGAACGCCTTCGAAGACTTCACTTCGACAGTTCAGTGCAAGCAGAGGTGAGGGTGTGACTCCGATAATAAACATTCTACAGTGACGGTATTAAGAAAATAGTCTCTCGTTGGGAGAAATGTGTTCGTCGCCAGCGTGGTTAGGTTGGGAAATAAATATGAAGACGTGAAGAATAAAGATTCATACTGTTAATAACGTTGTTTCATTTAAAAATCCTTAACAGTTTTTACACACAAAATTCGGAGGCATTACTTTTCAGGACGTCCTCGTTGAAATTTGTCTTTCCACCGTGTACTGCTTCGTACTCAACTCACAGTGTCACTGTGCTCATTACAGAAATATAATGACTGTTGATGGCAGCTTACTAAATCTGATATTAATACATGAATGCAAATGTTAATAAAATGCGCTCAGTCTTCCTATAAAATTTCTACTATCTACTGAATATAGATCATGGAAATGAGCGTTTGGCGTCATTGGCCGGGAGGCCCCTTACGGGGTAGGTCCGGCCGCCTTGGTGCAGGTCTTATTACATTCGACGCCACATTGGGCGACCTGCGCGCCGGATGGGGATGAAATGATGATGAAGACAACACAACACCCAGTCCCTGAGCGGAGAAAATCCCCGACCCAGTAGGGAATCTAACCCGGGCCCCTTACGACGGCAGTCCGTCACGCTGACCAATTTTTATCTCATTGGGTTCTATATTGTTCGTTGAATTTGTTCGTGGCGGACGTCCGATGACACTAGTTCAGGTTGTTCGTTGATCCGTTCACTCAGTTATTTTTATTACAGAAGGTAGCTAAACCCTCTAACCGAACACACTGAGCTACCGTGCCGGCTTTTTTTTTTCGTTCGTTGCATCTGCTCGGGACGGTTGTCGTAAGACACCCATTTAAGTTCGTTGTTGATCGATTAACTCAGTTTTTTTATTACAGAGGGCAGCTAACCCTCTGACCGAACACGGTGAGCTATCGTGCCGGCTATTGATAAGTTCTACTACCTTACGAAGCATGCTACGAAATATATCGTTTGTACTTATTCTTAGTACCATAGCCATTTGCAAAGAAAGCTACTTATCTAGTTTCAGAACAAAGATGATCATCGGTTGTTTAAATTACGTGATCTGTTCGCTTGCATCATTAGTGAAAATGTACAGAAATGGCACAACTGTGAATAATAACCACGGAAGCTGCGAAGATCTTCATGCTATCCATGTCCGAGATGAAATCGACGACGCAGTGTTACATGAAGGCCAGCTGCCATGTTGCAGTGGAACAGGTCGTATTCGAAATAAACCAGCGCACAAAGAGTCTCGCGTCTACCCGTAAATGGCAACACATATACTGCTCTGGAGCAGAGAAGTTCTGCTTGTATTCATGGTAGCAACCGTACACTAAAGTAAGAAGCGTTAACTTCATTGACAATTGAAGAAATTCGTGCTGACTGACGACATGTAGACGTCTCAGTGAATCATCCTATTTGATTTATAGGACGGCTGAATGTCGGCGTATCCGATGAGAAAATTTGGAGAACAAAGACTGCCCAACAGTTTATGCAGGAACTCAAGGATACAGGAGCAACGTATTTGTCTGAATATTATTTTTCTGGTACTCCGTGGCACCATTAACACATATCAGAGACACACTTGCTCGATTTTTTTACAAATATGTTCAAATGATCGTGAAGAGCTTCTTTCATAGGAAGTACACTGTCTTTCAGAAAGTTTCTGCGCCTTGCCACACAGCTAGAAGTCTTCAAAAGTGGCACTGGTAGCACAATCGAGCTTGAAAGTTTCTCCTTGTCTCAGAAATTCAGCCCG
Organism: Schistocerca piceifrons; assembly: GCF_021461385.2. Lineage (NCBI taxonomy): Eukaryota > Metazoa > Arthropoda > Insecta > Orthoptera > Acrididae > Schistocerca > Schistocerca piceifrons. The sequence goes on from NC_060149.1 coordinate 580,013,531, forward strand.
GCACGGATACCATCCCGAATACCGCATTCACTGAGCCAGTGCTACACCACGCACCTTTTGACAGGTATGGAAAGCGCTGTAGACAGCATGGCGCTATGTGTTCGGGAAATGATTCGTTTACAGCTAGTCTATCTGATACGAGTGTTGGAAGACCGGTTACTTTTGGTACTAGCGGGTAGTCATTGCAATGTGACTCGATAGTGTGTGATGCAAGTAATCTGTTTCTTTTCAAAATCAATTTGAACTCAGTGACATGAAAAACTTCATTCAAATAATTCAATTGAAGACGATCATTTGCAATCGGTAATGTGGCACAGTGAATTTGTAATTATAGCACAGATTTTGAATTTCTGTTTGTCTGTAACGAGAGTGGTAGTAATAGTGTGTTTCGGAACTTATGGTATGTGTCATTATCATTAAACAATCTGCAGGATTAGGGTCCTTTGAGCATAAGTGGATGTACGTTGTAGACATTACGTGTTGAATCTTCGAGCGTATTTCATTTCTAATAAAAAGTTCGATAACAATTAACGATTAAAATTGTATCTCTTTCCAGGTATCAGCAGAAAAGATCAATTACCAAAACGAGCTGCTGACAGATGAGCAGACAAATCTTAAAGGAAAAAATGACAAAGCTTTGAATACCCATACAGAGCTTGGATATGCCTCTATCACCCCACATGAGGCCAGCTCTACAATGACTCCGGAAGAGGCCTACGCGTTACTTTTGGAAGACAGTCACTACGAACAGTCAGTAGCCAACCAGAGCCTAGACCGCCCGGTGAGTAGCTTTATTTCGTCAAGAAAAGGAAAGAGCAACTGGATACGAAAACTTATCCCTAATATCTGGGCGAAAAATGTTGTCGGTAGTAGACCTAAACCAAGTTAACATTATTGAACGGAAGACAGTATTCGATCGGTGTTTCGTGAGTTTCTGTGCTTGTGTGGCACCTTTAAACTAATTTCTGTAACTATTCTCAGTTGCGAAAATAAATGCCTTCAACAGTTTTAACGAATTCATTTGCATAGGAACATGACTTCGCAGTGATACAGGCTGACTGAAAGTTGGATAAGGCTGTAATTGGATCCCGACGCTAGTGTCTCATCTACACGATAGAGGAGGAAGGTGTTTTTTTTTTCCTTCCATTAGAGCGAGGGCGCTCTAGCAACACAAAAGAGCTAGTTCTTCTTCCACACAGATTTGTTATTACTGAGTGTTGTTTAACATTTAAAGGCGATAATAAACATTAAGAAAACACCCCCTGGAATGTTGTTCATAGATGGTAACACAACAGGTCGAATTACCAGATTGACGTACAAATTGATCCAGTTGCTGTTGATACTATTGCTGGTATTAAAAGGTTGTAGGTGGTCTTCTGTAAAGGCGCCCTTATCACTGGACGTGAAATCCAACTATGCGCGACCAGTTTCGAGGGCAGCCAACTGTCAGGAGGAAATTAACTGATGGGATGCCACTGGCGGTCTTACACTGTATCCAGTCAAGACTGGCGGGATCAGCCCGACTGCACCAACTACGAGAGCGGTCTGTGATGACTAAACGTACCTTGACTCAAGAAAAGGGCTTACTTCAGCAAAATTAGCATCCACATGAATTGTGCGACGACAACTGGAGCAGCACAGACTGTCAGCACGGCAATCTTTGTTGGGGCTTCCCTTGACGCAGCAGCATAGAGAGGTGTGCCGACAGTGGTGGTGCAACAACAACAGTAGACGCGGAAGTGGCACCATGTTGTCTTTTCAAACGAGTCCCGGTTCTGCGTACAACACCAGTATACACAGACGGAAAGATATCGCAACATCAAAAAATAATTAATGTAGAGTAATGCAATTTCGGAAATACATTTGAATGGGTTTAAGTGACTAACATTGCAAGATCACAGGTTAATGTAAGCGCAAGATAATCCGTTGCGAATGTAAAATGATGGCACAGTTGTAACCGGTGTTCAATGCAAGTATGTAGATGTGTATGCATTGTGTTGTACAGGAGCCGGACGTCATTTTGTGGAATGGAATACCAAGCCTGTTGCACTTTGTCGATCGACACAGAGACGGTTAATGCTGTTTGTGGATGATACTGGAGTCGTGGTCCGATGATGTCCCATATGTCTTTCATTGGACACAGAACTGGTGATCGAGTAGGCCAAAGCAACATGTAGACACTCTGTAGAGCGTATTGGGATACAACAGCGGATGTGGGACAGCAGTATGCTGTTGGAAAACATCCCCTGGAATGTTGTTAATGAATGGCAGAAAAACAGGTCGAATCACTAGATTGACGGACATATTTGCAGTCAGGGTGCGTGCGATACCTACGAGAGTGCTCCTGCTGTCATACTGAATCGCATCCGAGATCATAACTCCAGGTGTAGCTCCAGTCTGCCTAGCATGCAGACAGGTTGGCTGCAGACCCTCAGCTGGTCTCCTAACCAACACACGGCCATTACTTGCACCAAGGCGGAACCAGCTTTCATCAGAAAACACAACAGCCCTCCACCTTGCCCTCCAGTGAACTCTCATTTGACACCACTGAAGACGCAAATGGCGGTGGTTTGGGGTCAGAGGAATGCACGCTACAGGGCGTCTGGCTCGGAGCTGTCCTTGAAGTAGCCGATTTGTAAAAGTTCAATGCGTCACTATGGTGCCAACTGCTGCTCAAGTTGCTGCTGCAGTTGTAGCACGATGCACCAGAGCCATACGTCGAACACGATGGCCTTCCATCTCGCTAGTGCCAATAGGCCACCCAGAGCCCAGTCTTCTTGCGACCATACATTCTCGTGACAGAAATCATGTACCGTGGCTACATTCCTGTCAAGCCTTTCTGCAGTATCTAGCTTGTCGTTGCCCTATTACACGACCTCGTTCAAACTCAATGAGCTGTTGATAATGGCGTCTTAATCGCCTTAAAGGCATTCTGGACTAACATCAACTCATCACGTCCAGTCTCAAAGGTAACTGCCTTTCACGGCCGTTGCAGCGTGTATTTAGCACTAACTTGATTTGCATCCTCATAGTGGCGCTACCAGCGCCACTCTTACGCGACTGTGGCGAAATTTTAATAGACGTCATTTTTCAGATGCAGAAACACACCTACCAACTTTCGCTTACATCTCACAGCTGCTTCTTGGTGTTGTGATTTTTTCCCAGCAGTGTAGATATTTCAATTTCTGGTGGCTCCGAACAAAATGAATGTTGACACAATGCATTTTCCATCGTCATACGCCTCAGCACCTTGCATGATGCTATGGTATGCCATTGTGCACTCAACATGATAGCATCTCATTCCCACAGTCGGGACTTGGACAGCTTCCGTTACTTACATTTCTAATTCTGATGGCTGTGCGCTTGTTTCGAGGTATTTGTGACGTAATCTTTTAACAAGATACCTCAAGACGGCATGTTGCCTATGCTGTGCTGACCTACATCGATATATATGGTGTTGGACTGTTGCCCTGGTCAGCACGGTCTCCAAATCTCTCATCCACCCAAAATATCTGGTGCTGGGTTGCCAAGAGACAACTACCTAGCCATTACACTAGATGAACTCTGACATAGAGTTGAAGCAGTATGGAATAACGAACCTGTATTATCCGAGCCGATTTCATCTGGATGCCCAGCCCACTGTAAGGGTACAGATGTCAACCCGGCATTCGACGGTTCGAATCTGCCCCTCAGGCTTCTTTGCTGCAAGCGCAGCGTACCTCTTTGCTACGGCGCAGCGGAATCGCTGGCGGAACGCTCTGTAGTTCAGGAAGGTGTGAGTTGGCGCCTAAGATCAGTTGGCGGGAGGCAGTCAGTCGCACTTGAGCCATACCTGGGGCCATCACGTGAGCAGAACGCGAATACAGGGTAATCGGAAATTCCAGTTACAAATTTCTAGGATTTGTACAGGGGAGTGAGTATATAATATTTTGAATAGGAACTCATGTTCTACGACAGTTTCAGTTCAGATGTGCAACGCGCCCTCTTTTGCTGCGGAAAGAGAAAAGTCTCAGAGTTGCATATTCTGATTTGCAGTAGGGTAGACAGGATGACGTGTATTACGTCAGAGAATCACCTGATGTGAAGTCGTATGCAAAGTTTAATTTGCGAGATTCCTGTAGAGACAGAAGATCTGCTGGCTCGAGTTCTGACCGCTGCACTAGAAATTGAAGAGACACCAGGTGGAGTGGAGAATGTGCACCAGAACATGCTTCGTAGCTCAATGTCTGTAACAACGTCGGTGGTCGCCACATCGAGCCACAGTTGTAATGCATCGATACTGTTCTGTATATAAAATATACTGGGTTCTTTTTTGTTTTGAAATACGGTAAATACGTAATGTTTAAGTGTCAATACCAACAAATGTGCTTAAGTAATAAATGGATGTTTCGTTATGTTCCCTTTCGAATTATTACCTAATAATTGAACTGCGTCACGCCTAATTCAGTTCCTCAAGCAGAAGTGGATGAGTTAAACATGTAAATTGAAACCGTCGTAGTTTTTGGACATGGATTACTATTTAAAATTTTATGTACCTGCTCCTCTCTACAAGTCCTAGAAGTTTGTAATGGGAATTTCTTAACACCCTGTATGTATAAGAGCGCGATAGCGGGAATTGTGTTAAAATATTAATTAGGAAACGTTTAATATTGAAAAGGCGATCGCACAGGAAAAGCAGGGCAATGGCTAACTCATTTAATATCGTGAACGTTAAGGATATGCAAGTGTAGGGCAAGTGTGGTTAGAAACTGTGTTAAAGTGATTTCAAAGCGTAAATGTTTGTTAGCTAATTTACAATCTAATTCAGTTTCACGGCTTTTGGACAGGATTTTTTTGTATTGGTGTGAAAGACGTAAGTAGGGCATGTGTCGTGAGACCCTAAATTACTGACACATGTACCTTGAGAGTAAGTTTGCCCCCTCAAGAAACTGGATAATCTAGATGTCCGATGTTTTAAAAATATCAAACAGCCTGACTGAAACATTTTTCATCAAACTGATAAGAAAAGCTGCCAGAAGTGGCAGTTATGTGTAGCAATCCATCTCCGATGGTTATGACATCTTCCAGCGGGAACAGTGTCCGTGCCACAAGGCCACAACTGTGCTATAAGTGGTTTGAGGAGCATGATAGTGAACTCACATTGATGTCTTTACCGCAGAATTTGCCTGATCTGAACCCGGCTTATCGAGGTCCACAAGTCGAGGTCCCGTAATTTACGAGAACTTCTGGAAACCTTCCAAAGACTTATCGATTCCATGTGACGGAGAATCGCCGTTGTGTTACCTGCCAAATGTGGAACGACAAGCTACTAGTCAGATGGTCATAATGTTTTGGCTGTTCGAATAGTTTTATCTCGAGGAATTCTTATGATCACGTGCGTCGTTGGATGGCGTGCGTGTCTGTGCAAACCTAGTACTAATATTAGACACTGCAAATCCTCAAAAATCGTTGGCGTGGTGGCCAGCATCGCCACAGCATCGCACAGACAAATACGCCGACTCCAGATCGGTGACGCGAGTATCCATGTGATGAAATATCAGATCCAAATTCTTTAGGAACACTCTTGTCAGCTTCTCACGATTCCCTAATTCGTTTGCTAGAGAGTTTATATCACCATTCCAATGGATATATTGTGTACTAGTTCTATGTTCTCTTCGTGTCGATCTTAGTGTGATGTAGAATTGTGTAGAAAACTTAACATCTTGAAAATAAAAAGCATTAATTTAATTTCTGCGATATTCAAAATATAGGAATAATAACAGTTCCATGTTATTCATTGATGGCAATTATGTGGTATTTAACAAACTTCCGAGATGCTAGGGACAGAGTGATTGACTGGGAGTAGAGGATGGAGTTTTCAGCAGTTCTATAGCTTGGGTAGTGTGACCCCACGACTAAAAATATAGTCTACCCAATAGGGTAGTACCACTCTCTTTTTTCTGTTAAGTCTTTATGGCGAAAGCGATGACTTTTTTAGCTCTAAGGTCGCCCTCTCCGAGTGGCATCAACTTGAAGATTCGGACATAAATGTCCTCTTTCTGGTCGCGTGGTCCGCGTTCAAATTTGAATGTAAACGACTTTTAATAACGGCCACCGCCATATTGGGAATTGTAACAAATGTTATTTATGGTAACCACATAATGATTCCGACATCACTGTCCAATAGTCCAACTCTTTCGCAACACATTAGTAGTTTTCTAGCGCTGCGCATAAGTGATTTTACTGGAGAAATTCGCACATTAACTTTACACACTTGCATAATGTACGTATAACCGACCCGTGATTGCAGTCATTCGGTAGTTTCATTGGCTGTCAGAATCGTTGCTCCGAATGTAATTTTCTTGATCTGTAAAAGGCATTTTGTTTGTATGGGTTGGATGTAATGGTTGTCTTGGCCTCGTCAATGCGAGCGTGAATCGCCCTGTGAAAGTCGGTGACCTACAGCATTATTACAATCCCATTGAATACACAGATCAAATTACACATATATTAGTCACTAGTTCTAAGTAAATGTATATAATTAACTTTGCACTTTGGTTTGAAGAACTGTTCAAATTAACTGTGGGAATGTTTTTTCCTCAGGATTTTTTGAGACTGGTCCCTTCATTTTACGAGAATGGTGGCACACTGCGCCCAAATTTTGTAGTAGATAAAGAAGGAGGTGAAGCTACTGGCAACGTGCCACCAAAGGGCACAGATATCGAGGACGACTCTTCTTTGGATGAGCTGACTGATAGTTTTGATATTGTTAAACAAGATATCAGCGTTATTCGGGAGGATATACTCCGTCGCGCAGAGCGATACGGGTACGTTCGGGCCCACCGACGCCGTATGGCCTCAGCACTGCGATACAAAAAGGCGCACACATCCGCCTATAGGCATCGTTCAAGTCAGACGGACTACAGAAAGGAGGCCACTCAACAGAAAACCGTGAGTTATCTTCCGTTATCAAATTTTCTGTTGTGTCAACAGCCGTGAGAACTATATCACAAGGTATTTAAAATAGATTCATCCGATTACACAATAAAAAGTGACGATAGAAATTTGAAATAGGTTTTAACTTACAAAACTGAACTAAAAGCTTACCTTGGCGCCAGATGTGAGTGGTTGCCGATACAGATCTTCGTGGTGCAGCCAGATAGTTCGTTGTTCACTTGTTCACTCATTCATTACGCAATGTAGATGGAGTAGACATCGCGATAAAACAGCAATTAAATTTTTCAACAGCACGGAGCACCACCACACTGGCACCTCCTGTTCCTTACAGTGAGATCCTTCAACATTGGCTTGATCTTTAAGGCCCGTACAGCTCTCGCATTACACCACTAGCATCCAAGGTGATGTGATTTATTTTTGCTGGGGTTTATGAAAGACTCCGTGTATGTACCGCCCCTTGCGACAACCTGTGGTCGACGAACATGCCGTATAGCAGCAGCGCTGAATGCAGTAACACCAGATATGCTCTCGTTAGTATGGGATGGCCTACTATTATCTGGATGCTTGTCACATTCCCAGTGTAGTGCACAATGAACATTTGTGCCAACTTTCTTCGTTCGAGTAGAAGATGCAGTATTGTGAAATCGGATGAATCTGTTTTGAAACACCTTCTGAAATAAATTAAAATGTGTTGAAATGCCAACAACTGCCCAGTGCCTGTAAAAGGAGTGGACGACCAAAGTAGAGTATTATTACTGCTGTCCCAAGAAGATCATATGAAATACATGTTATTCAGTAATATTGTCAGTATTGTTTCTCATTAAACGCCTAAGCACGTTAAGTAAATTTAATGGAGGGCGTAGAAGATCGTTTCGAGCTGTTTCAACCAAAGACTAAAACAGAAAAAGAATCCACTTCATAAGCGAAGACAGACGTAATTCGCCTCTGCAGTGGTTCAATTTGTGGATGTTCAATAAAGCACGGTATTCCTTTAAAGAAGCTTTGGCGAAGCTTTACCTCAGTGAATCAATATTTGCAGAATAATTAGTGTACTAACTAATGTTGCAATATACAAGAAGTATCTTGTAAAAATGGAGATGTAAAAACAGATAAGACAACAATCCCCTGCAGACATTTATACACTGGTGTGCAAAACTTAAGGACGAAGTAACTTCTGCTCGATGCATCACTGCACTTGACAACTGCTGGGCGGCCGCTGGTGCACGTGTATTTTCAGTCGGGGCAACGGGCAGGACAGTCCATTCGCCGACCATCCTCTCGTTTCACTGACTCCACCAACTGCGCTGTTCGGTAGGGTCGCGCATTTTTATCCACAAAAATGACCTCAGGCTCGAATGCACCCCTGAAAAGACGCACATGGGGAAGGAATACAGTGTCATAAAAAAGTTTACTGATGAGTGCACCAAGTTCAAAAACACGGAGAACAACCTTTACCACGCTTTCGGGCGAACACGGACTATGAAATTTTTATGTCAATGTATTCGCCCATGCAACATTATGCCTCACCGCACCATAACACCTGGACCACATAAACGATAATGTTAGACAATGTTCCTGGGTGCAATACATGCTCCCACCCTCTAGCCGTATAAGAGATCGTCCAACATTGTCGAATGTGATCGTTTTGGTGATCCAAATGTTATAGTCTACATCTACATCTATACTCCGCAAGCCACCCAACGGTGTGTGGCGGAGGGCACTTTACGTTCCACTGTCATTACCTCCCTTTCCTCTTCCAGTCGCGTATGGTTCGCGGGAAGAACGACTGACGGAAAGCCTCCGTGCGCGCTCGAATCTCTCTAATTTTACATTCGTGATCTCCTCGGGAGGTATAAGTAGGGGGAAGCAATATATCCGATACCTCATCCAGCAACGCACCCTCCCGAAACCTGGACAGCAAGCTACACCGCGATGCAGAGCGCCTCTGTTGCAGAGTCTGCCACTCGAGTTTGCTAAACATCTCCGTAACGCTATCACGCTTACCTGATAACCCTGTGACGAAACGCGCCACTCTTCTTTGGATCTTCTCTATCTCCTCTGTCAACCCGACCTGGTAGGGATCCCACACTGATGAGCAATACTCAAGTATAGGTCGAACGAGTGTTTTGTAAGCCACCTCCTTTGTTCATTCATTACATTTTCTAAGGACTCTCCCAATGAATCTCAACCTAACACCCGCCTTACCAACAATTAATTTTATATGATCATTTCACTTCAAATTGTTCCGTACGCATACTCCCAGATATTTTACCGAAGTAATTACTACCAGTGTTTGTTCCGCTATCATATAATCATACAATAAAGGATCCTTCTTTCTATGTATTCGCAATACATTACATTTGTCTATGTTAAGGGTCAGTTGCGACTCCCTGCACCAAGTGCCTATCCGCTAAAGATCTTCCTGCATTTCGCTGCAATTTTCTAATGCTGCAACTTCTCTGTATACTACAGCATCATCCGCGAAAAGCCGCATGGAACTTCCGACACTATCTACTAGGTCATTTACATATATTGTGAAAAGCAATGGTCCCATAACACACCCCTGTGGCACGCCAGAGGTTACTTTAACGTCTGTAGACGTCTCTCCATTGAGAAAAATATGCTGTGTTCTGCATGCTAAAAACTCTTCAATCCAGCCACACAGCTGGTCTGATATTCCGTAGGCTCTTACTTTGTTTGTCAGGCGACAGTGCGGAACTGTATCGAACGCCTTCCGAAAGTCAAGGAAAATGGCATCTACCTGGGAGCCTGTATCTAATATTTTCTGGGTTTCATGAACAAATAAAGCGAGTTAAGTCTCACACGATAGCTGTTTCCGGAATCCATGTTGATTCCTACAGAGTAGATTCTGGGTTTCCAGAAATGACATGATACGCAAGCAAACAACATTTTCTAAAATTCTACAACAGATCGGTGTCAGAGATATAGGCCTATAGTTTTGCGCATCTGCTCGACGACCCTTCTTGAAAATTGGAACTACCTGTGCTCTTTTCCAATCATTTGGAACCTTCCGTTCCTCTAGAAACTTGCGGTACACGGCTGTTAGAAGGGGGGCAAGTTCTTTCGCGTGCGGAGACATGAGCGCACAGACCTCCAAATATTTGAACACGGTATATTCACCGGTAAGCGTTATTGTGACAACGTACTTCCTCCCCAAGTCCGTCTTTTCATAGCTTCATTCGGCCCTGACTTCATTTTTATGGACAACAACGTGCGACCACATCGAACAACAGAGCAGGTGGAGGAGCTCTTGTCACTCGAGGATATTCGGTGAAATGAGTGGCCTGTCTGTTCTCCCGACTTAAATCCCATCGGACACGTGTGTGGTGCATTGGGGAGACGTATTGCAGCACGACTAGCCAGCAGCTTTCAACACTGCTGTTGGAAAAATGGAACGCGCTACCACGAGAACTCTTCACCAGCCTCGTGGCCAGCATGCATGCGCTGCCACACACCCTAGTAAGAATTATGCCCCGCCTTTAGCAATGTCCAGAGCAACATCATGAATTTCCTTGACTTAAGTGTAATTATTTCCTTTGAATAAAAGTGTCATTTCTGTTCCCCTCGTTGAGTATTTCTTTACCTTATGTGCTACTCTGTAGCAGTTCTTTCCATAAGTGTTCCAAGTTTCATCGAACTATATTACCCAGTAGTGACACATCAAGCGAAAGTTGCTTTCGTCCTTAAGTTTTGCACACCACCGTATTTTAACATTGAACAGAAAATCCTTGATAATACTATGTAGCTCCAGAAACGTGAGGGTGGACATAAAGCGAGACAGGTCACAGTTAACACCTCGTCAATATTGATGTCAAGGGATAGAACTTTGAGAGGGGTCGATTATTTAAGGAACCATCATGGATTCGTCTGTAATGATTAAGAGAAACCACGCGTCATCTAAAACCAGAATGGCCAGATGGGGCTTCAGCTACTGTGTCACTAAGCTGGGTTTGGTGAACACAAATAAAACTATGTTTTGCATATAGTGGCCTCACATTCACTATGAGAAATTTTAGTTATATATTCGCTGGAGAACTACAGCTATGCAATGTTATTCCTTTTCAGACTTCTCTCCGAAGAGTTCCCTCAATGAGCTGGAAAGGACAGCTACACAGCAGCGCTATGTATGACCGCATTCGCAATCAGGAGGCTGGGGACAAACGGTCAAGCAAAACGGCAGACGGCAGCACACAAGTGGCTGAGTCCTCTGTTTCAGCGCGGCAGACGTTCATACGCAGTGTTCCCGCAAAACAGCCCAGATTTGTATGCTGTTGCAGCCGCCATGTTAACACAGACGTGATTAACGACCAGCGCCCGCTTCCGCCGCAGATCCAAGATCCACCTGATCTGATTCAGCACAAAGACATAGATAAAGAAAAGCAAGACGTGGAGAAAGAAAACGAAGTCTCTGACCAGCAACCTGTGAGTATTCCAATCCGACACTTATCTTACCGAATTCATTTCGATATCACTTTTTGTATTTGGGACCATTTAGCAACCACGTTCATTTTCTTACAAGTTATATAGTCGATCTATCACCATATAGCTAACAGAATTAAGTCACCATTTTAATCGTGGTTGATGAAACCTGTTTTCTTTATAGTGTCTCTTCTACTGTATTGACTTCGATTTGGACCAAGTTTCCTTTACCTATGAATAGTGATTGCCACTGTTTCATGCATCGTAATGTCGGAATAACACAGGCACTGCAATATCGTATTTATCCGCCGACACCGGGCAAGCGGCTTTCAAATAAAATGTCTCCCTTGCACGGAAATATACACTGTTGAGTCAAACCATTATGACCACCTGCTTTGTCCGCATTTGGAACGAAATACATCACTGATTCTGGGATCCGACAGTATGTTGGTAGGTTTGTGGAGATATATGGCATTAGATGTCTACCCACAGGTCACGTAATTTGCGTAAATAACGGACCGCTGATTTGCGTGTGCGGTGAAGGCGCACGACAGCGATCCAGACGGGTCCATAAGATTTACATCAGGCGACTTTGGTCGCCGAGATATCAACGTGACTTCACTATAATGCTCTTCAAACCACCGTAGGACGGCTATGGCTCTGAGACACGGACATTTATACTGAAGAAAGGTGACATCGCTGTCGGGGAAGACACCAAGCATGAAGGGATCCAGGTGGTTCGCAGCTGTCATCGTAACTACAATTACTACCACAGACCCCACTTAAGCGCAGGAGACTGTCTCCCAGACCATAATACTGCTCCCATCAGCCTGCATCCGTGGCGAGCTGCACGTTTCGAGCCGCCGTTCACCTCGGTAACTGCGCTTGTGGAGACGATTAGCGATCTGGTGTAGCAATGATTCACCCGAAAAGCCGACACGTTTCCATTGATCGGCGGTCGAATCCCAATGGTCCTGTGCCCACTACAATCGTAATTCACGATATCGGTGGGTCGGCATGTGAACACGTAGGGTTGGTCTGCTCCGGAGCTTCATGTTCAACAATGTATGATGAACGGTGTGCTCCGAAACATTTGAGCGTACATCTGCATTGTGCTCTTTCGGCAGAGATGCCACAGATCACCATCTATCTACTTTACAGAGCAGACAAGCCTCCGAACGCCACGTTCTGTGAAAAGTCGAGGACGTCCAACCATTTAGCGCCTACTGGTAGTCTCACTGTCCTTCTAACTCTTTCCGCACATGCTCACAATAGTAGCACGTGAACACTCGACCAGCTTCGCCTTTTTCGAGATACTCGTCCACGGCTCTGCGTAATAATAATCATCTGCCCTTTGTTAAAGTCGCATGTCTCAATGAATTTCCCAATTTCCAATCCATAGCTAAGCTAGGGTGATTCCTCGTCCGTGTCTGCCGCGTTTACATACTTTTGTTACCGCGTCAGTACCCGCAACGCCACCAGGCGGCATCCAACGTCTTGGGGATAGTGGTCATAACGTTTGGCTCATCAGTGTACATAATGGATGCACGACTATAAGTTGTAGACACATGGTTGACGACATATGGAAGTTTGGGTCTGGCCGTGAGCCGAGCTCGGATAGCCAAATGTAAGGCGACCACCCGCGATAAGCGGGAGATCTTGATTCGAGTCCCGGTTCAAATGGTTCAAATGGCTCTGAGCACTATGGGACTTAACTTCTGAGCTCATCAGTCCCCTAGAAGTTAGAACTACTTAAACCTAACTAACCTACGGACATCACACACATCCATGCCCGAGGCAGGATTCGAACCTGCGACCGTTGCGGTCGCGCGGTTCCACACTGTAGCGCCTAGAACCGCTCGGCCACCCCGGCCGGCGATTCGATTCCCGGTCCGGTACAAACTGTCACTGTCGTCACTGAATTTCACAGCTGATAGTTGTCCATATTCTCAACAGCGAATACATTTCATGTATTATGAATAATAGGCTGTACAGGCAAAACTACTTTATTTCATTGGAGCAATGTCCTTCACTGTGTGATTAATCTGATATGGATGTTACTTTTCTTATACAATAGTTAAAATGAACTTTCGTATTCATTTGTACTTACTTGCATTCAGGTACTTGATAATGTCAAGAAGGTCGAAACATGTGCCCCAATGAAATAAAGAAGTTTTATGTTTCTCTCAATCCTTTCCTGTCAGTGTGTGTGCTCTCAGATGTGTTTGCCTTAAGAGCAGACTAGCCACAACTACATATTGATGGCAGTAACAGGTAATACTATTGTAGACTTTGTCCTAACTAACGTGTACTCTCAGCACATTTCGTAAGTATTTCAAGATACCGACACAAAGTTTCTTATGAATGTGAGTATTCAAAGAATGAGCATTTTTTTACTATGTTAAATACACGTAAATTATAGCTGCTGAGGTTTTGAGCTACTACTGCTTTTTAAATGGAAAAATGAAGTATTTTCAACAGTAAACGATACCTAACGAATGGTGTAGAGATGTAGAACATACCGATGTTCGCAGTGAAATGTTTCGTAGAAATTAATGGAAAATGCCGCCAGCTGATATCCTTATATTTTCTCTGTCAGACACCTCATACGCTCAAGACCTTGCTTCAGTACATGAATATACCGTCCCACAAGCCCAGGCAAAGATACATTGAATAATACTTATCAGACATGCTGACAAAACCTTTCCAAACACTATGTCCTCTTGACAACTGGAGGTCAAAGCGTCTAGACATGCAAGGCCAGCAGTGTAACCTAAAGAGGTCTGGAGGTCACAATGTCTAGACATTCGAGTTCAGCAGGCAGATGTACCAACTTCCGCCCCAACCCCCTCCTCTCTAGATTTCTTCTCCTATTGGCTGTAAAAATGGTGGTCTGTTATCCTATTGGATAGATGTATGGGATTTAACCCTGTCCTGTTGCAAATTATGAACTGTACTATAAATTAGGTTGCTAGTAATTATACATTGCTTAGCATCGCACTTGCAAGCCAGCATTATCCTTAGAACAACATCTTCGAATGAGGTGACAGCACACAGTGCATCGCTACTGTAAGAGTACTGAAAAAAAAATCAGGTGTTTAGTACATGCATTGTCCATTTTTCTCTCATCCTGATCTAGAGTGGAATGATCGATATGGCTGTCAACGATATTGGTTTTTGGCTAGGGGTAACATACATCTGCTGCCACTTTGGTTGTGCATATGCGCAAACTTGCTCCCATCTTAATTTCTCGTAGTGTGATGTGTGATCTACATTGTGCATACACTATCTGCTCAAAGGTACCGGGACACTTTCCAGAGGACATTAATATGGAATGTGTCTACCACTGAAATGAACACCATACTTAAAAGGAAAATCGTAACAGGCAGTGGAAAAAGTTTATTTTGCCTCCCTGCCACTGATTGCTCTCCATAGAAAGAGGGTGATGTTGAGGTACTTTTTATAAAAAAAAAACATGTCTCTGCCACTGCTACGTAGTCCTTATTTAATAAGAGGGTCGTGGGTTCAGTAGAAAAAAAAGCTTTTTTGATACCCTGCCATTGATTTCCCTGCAAAGAAAGAGGGTGCCGCTGAAGTAATTTTTAAAAGTATCATGCATCTGCAATTGCTATGTAGTCGGTTTTTAAAAAAATAAAGTCTTGGCTGGCAGTAGAAAAAAATTTCATAGACAAATCCATTACTTAATTTCGTTCCAGACATGAAACTTCTGCTGTCTCTATCATTTAACCTCTGTGCCTGTTCCATTCGTGAATGGCACATGGAAAGAATTATTGCCGGTGAACCTCCATATTAGCTCTAACTTTTTCGATTTTCTGGTTGTGGTCATTTCGTGAGACGTATATGGGGGAGGGTGGGGGAAGTGTTATGTCCTCAACTCTTCCTGCACACACTCTCTCGGATTTTCAACAGTGAACCTCCCGTGATGAACAACACATGTCTTGTAGTGTCTTCCACCGGAGATTTTTCAGCTTCTCAATAACGCTCTCGTGCAGATTCTGACGAGCAGTACTTAAAAATCGAAGTAGCAAGTGTTTTAAAAGCGACTTTCATGGAAGAATTATATTTCCTTAAGTTTTTCCATTGAATCTGGGCCTGGCATTTGCTTCCCTGTACATTTAGTTTTACGTGGCGATCCACTTTAGGTCACTCCCGATGGTTACGTCCAAGTATTTTACGATTTTTACTCTTTATAGCGATCTGTTGTCAATAGCGCAATTTTACAGCACTGGGTTTATCGACTTATTTATGCGCTGTACATTATATTTACTTACATCCAGTGTCAACTCTTAGTCCTAGTACCAATCATCGATCATCTGTAGCTCTTCCTGCAATAACCAAGTGTAATTATGAAGCCGGCCGCAGTGGCCGTGCGGTTCTAGGCGTTACAGTCTGGAGACCGCTCCGGTCTCAGGTTCGAATCCTGCCTCGGGCATGGATGTGTGTGATGTCCTTAGGTTAGTTAGGTTTAATTAGTTCTAAGTTCTATGCGACTGATGACCTCAGAAGTTAAGTCGCATAGTGCTCAGAGCCATTTGAACCATTTTGTAATTATGAAGTATTACAAAAGTTGTCTCCCACATATAGGAACAGTTGTCCGACTGGCGAAGTGTCCACCAGATAGCGCAGTCGTTACAAAACGCGTGATGTGTAGAGTTTTCGCTCACAGATCCGAGTTCTGGTCTACGTTTGAACAAGAAATTTCCTTACCAGAATCGAAATAAGCCACTCTCTCTTTACTATTTACTGAGCATTGCCGCCCCAACTCCCTTATCACATCCGTGACACTCTGTCTCTCCTGTTCCTCGATAATGCAAAACGATCTCCCCTTCTTTAGACTTTTTCGATGTCCTCCGTCAAATCTATCTGGTAAGGATCTAATATCACAGAGCAGTACTCTAGCAGAGGATGGACAAGCGTATTGTAGGCAATCTCTTTAGTAGACACGTGCGCCTTCTATGTGCTGTGCCAATAAAACGCAGTCTGGTTTGAGTTACCAACAACATTATCTACGTAATCGTTCCACTTTAAGCTGTTCGTAATTGTAATTCCTAGGTATTTACTTGCATTTACACTCTTTAAATTTGTGTGGTTCATCGTGTAACCGAAATTTAACGGATTTCTTTTCTTGCTCATGTGAATGACCTCACATTTTTCCTTGTTCAGAGACAATTTCCTCATTTCGCACCATAAAGATAACGTTTCTAAGTCATTTTGCAATCGGTTTTGATCTTCTGATAAGTTTACTAGACAGTTAATGACAGCTTCATCTGCAAACAATCTACGAGGGCTGCTCAGATTGTCTCCTAAATCGTTTATATAGATTAGGAGCAGACGATGGCCTGTAACACTTCCTTGGGGAACAGAAGATATCACTACTGCTTTACTCGATGATTTTCCGTCAGTTACTACGTACGTGACCTATCTGACAGGAAATCACGAATCCTGTCACCCAACTGAAGCGATACTCCATGGGCATGCAATTTGATTAACACAGTGCGTTATGAGCAACTAAGAGGGGAACAAATTCGCACAAGTGCACTGCCCATGCAGCAGGAGGTACACGCTACCCCTAGTCAAAAAAATATCAAAATCAGCCATATTTGCCATTACACTCTTCAAGAGCAGGTGGGCAAAACTGACAATATACGTATTAAACATCTAAATTTTTTCGTAGTCTTAAAGTAGCTCTGCACGTGCGTTGTCACATAATGGGAAGATGCTGTGTAAAGTAATGCTAGCCTGCAGATGTAATACTAAGCAACGTATAATTCTTATTAACTTAGGTTAATATACAATTCACAGTTGACGGTAACACAGGATCAAGTCCTATGCATCAAGCCACTAGGATAACACCCCATACCTTTTCCAGCCAATAGGAGAAGACACCTAGAGGGAAGGGTAAAGGCGGAAGACGTTATGGGATCTGCCTTGAACGTCTAGACACTGTGACCTCCAGACATCTGAAGGGTATACTGTTGGCTTTGAAAGTGCCGGCCGCGGTGGCCGAGCGGTTCTAGGCGCTTCAGTCCGGAACCGCGCGACTGCTACGGTCGCAGGTTCGAATCCTGCCTCGGGCATGGATGTGTGTGATGTCCTTAGGTTAGTTAGGTTTAAGTAGTTCTAAGTTCTAGGGGACTCATGACCTCAGAAGTTAAGTCCCATAGTGCTCAGAGTCATTTGAACCATTTGGCTTTGAAAGTCTAGACGCTATGACCGACAGATGCCTGGAGATCATAGTGTCTAGACACATTAATGGCACTGGCAATATCTGGCGTGTGAACAAGAGTGTGTTTCAAGATTATACTTCTACAAACATGTCTGGAGGGATCCAGAAACCTTCCTAAATAAATTGACCATGCAATATGCATGCTATTTTACTTGGGTTTTTCGTTTCGTATCTTCCTAAATAGGCACAACCCAGTTGGCCTACTGGGAGAAGAGGGAGGGGTGAGGGAAGGGGGGAAGTTTCTAGACATCCAAGGTCATCCGCCCAACCAACAGCATTACAGCCCACCTTTAATTCATTGCCAAACTGGATGAGAGGAAGAAGAGGTGATGAGTGTGAAAGCTCATCCCACATACTTATGACATAGACGTAGAGAGAAGAAATTGCGCCAGTGATGGTTCAGTCATCATACTTAGTTGTGTTATGCAACGGCAAATCAGTGCAGAAAACCTTTATTGAATCAAAGCTACACAATCGTACAACTAAAAATAAAACTAGGTGAAGCATGAAAAGTAGATCAAGGTAAAAAAAGGAGAGGGGGGGGGGGTGGAGATTATTTCGGTGAATCTTACCACGTGGCTAGCGCCGTTGGTCTGCTTACTTGACTAGACGATAAAGGCAGCATCATCTGCAACAACCTAGGACAGCTGCTCAGATTGTCTCCTAATTCTTTTATATATGTAAGGAACAGCAGAGGGACTATAACACTACCTTGGGGAACGTCAGAAATAACTCCTGTCGTACTCGATGACTTTCCGTCAATTACTATGAACTGTGACCTCTCTGACAGGAAATCACGAATCCAGTTGCATAATTGAGATGATATTGCATAAGCACGCAATTTGATTACAAGCCGCTTGGGAGGTATAGTGTCAAAAGCCTTCTGGAAATCTAGAAACATGGAATCAATTTGAAATCCCTTGTCAATAGCACTCAACGCTTCGTGTGAGTAAAGAGCTAGTTGTGCTTCACAAGAACGAAGTTTTCTAGATCCCTGTTGACTGTGTAGTAATAGACTGTTCTCTTCGAGGTAATTCATAATGCTCACACAAAATACATGTTCCTGTTGCATATCGACGTACACGATACAGCCTTGTAATTTGAATTTCTTGAATATTACTGTGACCTGTGCATCTTTCCAGTCTTTGGGTACGGATCTTTCGTCGAGTGAGCGGTTCTATATGATTGTTAAGTATGGAGCTATTGCATCAGCATACTCTCAGAGAAACCTAATTGGTAAATAGTCTCATACTCTGAAAGGAGCTTAATTGGTATACAGTTTGGACTGGGAGACCTGCTTTTATTAAGTGATTTAAGTTGCTGCACTACTCCGAGGATATCTACTTTTAAGTTATTCATGTTGGCAGCTATTCTTGATTTGAATTCTGGAATATTTACTTCGTCTTCTTTGGTGAAGGTATTCCGGAAGGCTGTGTTTAGTAATTCTGCTTTAGCAGCAATGTCATCGATAGTATTTCCATTGCTATCGCGCAGAGAAGGCACTGATTTTGTCTTGCATCTAGTATATATGATGTACGACCAGAATCTCTTTGGATTTTCTGCCACGTTTCGAGACAAAGTTTCGTTATAGAAACTATTATAAGCATCTCGCACTGAAGTCAGCGCTAAATTTCGAGCTTTTGTAAAAGATCGCCAATCTTGGGGATTTTGCGTTAGTTTAAATTTGGTACGCTTTTTTCCATTGTTTCTGCAACAGTGTTCTGTACCGTTTTGTGTACCAAGGGGGATCAGCTCAGTCGTTTGTTAATTTATTTGGCATAAATCTCTCAATTGCTGTCGGTACTATTTCTTTGAATTCAAATCACATCTGATCTACACTCACATTGTTAATTTCGAAGGAGTGTAGATTGTCTCTCAGGAAGTCATCAAGCGAATTTTTATCTGCCTTTTTCGAATAGGTATATTTTTCGTTTATTTTTGGAGGATTTTGGAGTTACGGTATTCAGTCTCGCTACAACAACCATGTGTTCACTAATCCCTATATCCTTTGGATACTCGTTATTAGCTCAGGATTATTTGTTGCAAAGAGGTAAAGTGTGTTTTCACAACCGTTTACTATTCGAGAGGGATCATGAACTAACTGCTAGAAACAATTTTCAGAGAATGCATTTAGTACGATTTCGGATGAGTTCATTACCTGTTCTTGGATGGCAAGCACAGATGTAATGAAGTTATGGTGTGCTTGTATCCACCCTTTCGATGGTCAGACGTGGTCGACCGGAAACTTGGAAACGAGTCTGCCTGTCCTCATATTCGTATGCCGTCCAGCATCGGGCCATTGTCACATCCAATTGCCACACAAATCTGGATATTGCACGATTCGGACAGCCTGTCATATGTACGCCTACAATGAGCCCGCTCTCAGATTGTTAGGTGCTGATAAGGCTGTCTCACAAGAGTATGCGGCATATTCGAGACCTTCACAGTGATCACTCAACATCTGTCGCGGTTTACGCCCCTTATATAACCTACCAGGCTTGATAACAACACTAATGCACTCTGGTGGTTGTTCTGCTTGTTGCAGAGAATTGCAAAACTAATCATTTACATATCTGCCAACAGCGTATCGTGTACGAATTTAGATTGACTTCGGAAGATGTTTTCTGAGCCCTTGTTTTTTTCCGGCATTGCATGTCTGTCAAAGTATTATGCACAATGATGGACTCATCGGCTTGACTGGAGACTCGTACTCATACATTAGTCACTGTGCGACGTGCAGCCGTCCGCATCCGTCCAAAATGTTCGGATACTGATTTCATTCCTGGGGCATAAGCGACAACAGCACATAAACTTCTGTGGGAGCTTGAACTAACAACTGTAAACAACAGATGCGCATCCGACCAGTCAGTTGGTAACTAACATTATTAAATATTGGACGTGGAACCGCAGTGTGTCAACTTTGGTGGAGCGGCATCTCTAAGTCAACTGGGCAAGACATTTTTCAGAATGTTACGCTTACCGTACTTGATTGAAATCAATACCCAGACAATACTTTCCTGGAAAAATCATCACGAGTAACGAGACTTGGTGTTATCAACATGAACGTACCACAAAAAGACAAAGTGCAGAAATTCATAGAAACATCAACGCTTTGACGACATAATCGACATTCAAATCAATGCGACGCGTGAGTTCAACAACATCCCAAACGAGGTCTTTTCGGCCAGTTTCTCACTGTTGTATGAAAGTTCTGTGCGTTGTATTCAAGTGTGGTGTGTGTGTGTGGGGGGGGGGGGTTGAACAAATGTAGCATTAAAAACCATCTTCTCGACTTTTTATTAATCTAGTCTCAAAACTTTTCGGACTGACGTGGTATTTTCGCTCATAGGCTTTTCGAAAGACTTATGAAAGGAACCACGAATTTTCACATGATTTTTCAGCTTTCGTATCTCAACGTTCGTAGTAACAACTCCGTTGGGGGACTGCATGGGAAGAATGTAAAGATTAGATTTGATTCAAAGTTGGTAGCACCCTATCAGCCCACCCTGCTTCTATGGAGTGTCCTTCCAGGGCCACAGTGGAAACTCAAAGCCCTAAAGAGGCATTACACATGACCTTCTATATTGGCGGTTGTAATACAGTCCGCTTCCTCATAAATGCTGTAACAATTGGTTCTCCTCTTCTTCACGACATGAAATAATATAGTATTCGAAAGATTACAATTTCCTCAGGCTTCGCTTTATGCGAACCACGGTCAGTTTTGGTTACGTATGCGTTGTAAACAAAATTTTTCCACATAATGATATGTGATTTTACCAACGTAGCGAAGTGCAAGTAGCGTTCAATAAGTAATGCAACACATTTTTTTTCTGGAGGCAGGTTAGTTTTATTCTGCATTTCGACACACTATATTATTCTCCACTCCTTTGGCTACAAAACCTTATTTTTCAACGTAATCTCCGTTGAGTGCGACGCCCTTACGCCACCTTACTGGGAGGTGCTTCATGACCGCATGGTGCCACTCTATAGGTCGACGTTGGAGGCAAAGTCTTCCTCCATCAATAACCTTTACATCATCCACGTACTGTTTCCCGCGGAGTCCATCATTCATTGGACCAAAAGCCGCACGGTGCGAGATCTGGGCTGCAGGTTGGATGAGGAAGAACAGTCCAGTGAAGTTTTATGAGCTCCTGTCGAGTTCACAGACTTGTGCGAGGCTTTGCGTTGTCATGGACAAGTACAAGTTCGTTTGCGCTATTGTGACGGAGAACAAGCTGAAGTCGTTCTTTTCGATTTCCTGAGGATTGCACAGCACACTTCAGAGTTGATCGTTGCACTGTGAGGGAGAACATCAAACAGAATAACACCTTCAGAGTCCCAGAAGACTGTTGAGGGCGCTGCTTTGAACTTTTTCTTCGGAGGAGAGGTGGTGTGCGATCACTATATTCATTGCCCTTTTGTTTCCGGTTCGAAGTGATGAACTCATGTTTCATCGCCTATGACGATGCTAAAAATTACCACTATCAGCTTCGTAATGCTCAAGCAAACCCGCACAGGTGGTCCTTCGTTGCTCTTTATGGTTTTATGTTAGGCGACCAGGAATCCAGCGGGCACTCGCCTTTGAGTACCCGAGCTGGTGGATGAGTGTGTCAGCACTACCACCAGAGACGTCGAGTTGAGCAGCGAGGTGGTTCATTGGGATCCGTCCATCACCTCGAATGAAAGTGTCCGCGCGTTCCAACAATGCAAGAGTGCATTAGATTAGATTAGATTAGATTAGATTAATACTAGTTCCATGGATCATGAATACGATATTTCGTAATGATGTGGAACGAGTCGAATTTTCCAATACATGACATAATTAGGTTAATTTAACAACATACTTAAGTTAATATAACAACTTTATTTTTTGTGTGTTTTGTTTTTCTTTATTTTTTATTTTTATTTTTTAAATTTTTTTTTAATTTTCTTTTCTTAATTTATATCTAAAAATTCCTCTATGGAGTAGAAGGAGTTGTCATTCAGAAATTCTTTTAATTTCTTCTTAAATACTTGTTGATTATCTGTCAGACTTTTGATACTATTTGGTAAGTGACCAAAGACTTTAGTGCCAGTATAATTCACCCCTTTCTGTGCCAAAGTTAGATTTAATCTTGAATAGTGAAGATCATCCTTTCTCCTAGTATTGTAGTTATGCACACTGCTATTACTTTTGAATTGGGTTTGGTTGTTAATAACAAATTTCATAAGAGAGTATATATACTGAGAAGCTACTGTGAATATCCCTAGATCCTGAAATAAATGTCTGCAGGATGATCTTGGGTGGTCTCCAGCTATTATTCTGATTACACGCTTTTGTGCAATAAATACTTTATTCCTCAGTGATGAATTCCCCCAAAATATGATTCCATATGAAAGCAATGAGTGAAAATAGGAGTAGTAAGCTAATTTACTAAGATGTTTATCACCAAAATTAGCAATGACCCTTATTGCATAAGTAGCTGAACTCAAACGTTTCATCAGATCATCAATGTGTTTCTTCCAATTTAATCTCTCATCAATGGACACACCTAAAAATTTGGAATATTCTACCTTAGCTGTATGCTTCTGATTAAGGTCTATATTTATTAATGGCGTCATACCATTCCCTGTACGGAACTGTATGTACTGTGTCTTATCAAAATTCAGTGAGAGTCCGTTTACAAGGAACCACTTAGTAATTTTCTGATAGACAGTATTGACAATTTCATCAGTTAATTCTTGTTTGTCAGGTGTGATTACTATACTTGTATCATCAGCAAAGAGAACTAACTTTGCCTCTTCATGAATATAGAATGGCAAGTCATTAATATATAATAAGAACAACAAAGGACCCAAGACTGACCCTTGTGGAACCCCATTCTTGATAGTTCCCCAGTTTGAGGAATGTGCTGATCTTTGCATGTTACGAGAACTACTTATTTCAACTTTCTGCACTCTTCCAGTTAGGTACGAATTAAACCATTTGTGCACTGTCCCACTCATGCCACAATACTTGAGCTTGTCTACCAGAATTTCATGATTTACACAATCAAAAGCCTTTGAGAGATCACAAAAAATCCCAATGGGTGGTGTTCGGTTATTCAGATCATTCAAAATTTGACTGGTGAAAGCATACATGGCATTTTCTGTTGAAAAACCTTTCTGGAAACCAAACTGACATTTTGTTAGTACTTCATTTTTACAGATATGTGAAGCTACTCTTGAATACATTACTTTCTCAAAAATTTTGGATAAACCTGTTAGAAGGGAGATTGGACGGTAATTGTTGACATCAGATCTATCCCCCTTTTTATGCAAAGGTATAACAATAGCATATTTCAGTCTATCAGAGAAAATGCCCTGTTCCAGAGAGCTATTACACAGGTGGCTGAGAATCTTACTTATCTGTTGAGAACAAGCTTTTAGTATTTTGCTGGAAATGCCATCAATTCCATGTGAGTTTTTGCTTTTAAGCAAGTTTATTATTTTCCTAATTTCAGAGGGAGAAGTGGGTGAGATTTCAATTGTATCAAATTGCATAGGTATGGCCTCTTCCATTAACAGCCTAGCATCTTCTAATGAACACCTGGATCCTACTATATCCACAACATTTAGAAAATGATTATTAAAAATATTTTCAACTTCTGACTTTTTGTTCGTAAAGTTTTCATTCAATTTGATGGTAATACTGTCTTCCTCTGCTCTTGGTTGACCTGTTTCTCTTTTAATAATATTCCAAATTGTTTTAATTTTATTATCAGAGTTGCTGATTTCAGACATGATACACATACTCCTGGATTTTTTAATATCTTTTCTTAATATAACACAGTATTTTTTATAATTTTTGATAGTTTCTGGGTCACTACTCTTTCTTGCTGTCAGATACATTTCCCTTTTCCGGTTACAAGATATTTTTATACCCTTAGTAAGCCATGGTTTGTTACAAGGTTTCTTACGAGTATATTTAACTATTTTCTTGGGGAAGCAGTTTTCAAATGCATTTACAAAAATGTCATGAAATAAATTATATTTTAAATTGGCATCAGGTTCACGGTACACCTCATCCCAGTCTAACTGCTGTAGGCTTTCCCTGAAATTTGCAATTGTTAAATCGTTGACTGAACGTACTACTTTGGAGGGCTGTTTAGTATTGCTGAATGGAGCGATGTCATATATTGTAACTAGCTGAGCACCATGATCAGAAAGACCATTCTCAACAGGCTGAGCATTTATCTGGTTAAACTTATCTTGGTCTATAAAGAAGTTATCTATCAGTGAGCTGCTATCCTTTACCACCCGAGTAGGAAAATCAATAACGGGTGTCAAATTGAAAGAACCGAGTAATACTTCAAGGTCATCTTTCCTATTACCCTCTTTCAGAGAATCTACATTGAAGTCCCCACAAATAATAATTTGCTTCCCCCTGTCTGACAGATAGCACAACAAGGAGTCCAAATTTTTCAGAAATAGATGAAAATTTCCTGATGGGGACCTATATACAGTTACAATTATAAATGTGCCTTTATTTAATTTAAGCTCACAGGCACATGCTTCTATATGTTTCTCTACACAAAACTTTTTTGTTCCTATACTTTTTGCACAATGATAACTTTTGACATATATGGCAACTCCTCCTTTCTCCATATTTTCTCTCATTACATGTGCAGAGAGCTTATATCCACTTACATTTACCTTATCCATATCAGTAACAATGTGATTCTCAGACAGGTATAGTATATCTATTTCATTCTCAGCTTCTAAATCTTCTAAACAAACCAGAAGCTCATCTGCTTTATTCTTTAAACTCCCAATATTTTGATGAAATATACTTACATTATTTTTAATTATACTTTTATGAGAACCTTTCCTTATTCTAACATTTGCAGTACTCTCCTGTCTGAGTTTCTCATTGTGCTTAGGCCTAGTTCCTATACCAGTGATCACATGGTGTTCAGAGAGGCAGATTATGTCAACTGGGTTGGGTGACTTTAATTCATCAATGCAATTACCTAGGACTGAAATACAACTTGGTGGAGATAAAATTTCTGGTGATTGGTGAAAATTTATAATTGATAGCTGTGATTGGTGATCAAATGTGCTAGAATTGTGCTGTTTAATTTCTTTCCTAAACTGAAGATTTGTTTCAATCCTGACCTCTCGTAGAACTTGACATCTTTCTGTCTCACCTATCCTAAAAAAGGTGCTGCTCCAACACCTGTAACCACTGGTATTTTTACCATTCATGGCAGTGCCTCCCCCCCTTAAATTTCCTGCTATTACCCCAGCCAGTTTCCCCTTCCCTTTCCTGTTGAGATGTAGGCCGTGCCTGGTATAGTCCCACCTACTGAGATAATCAACAGGAACCACACCAATATGAGCCCCCGCACCCGACCCAAGCAGCCGTTCCAACTCCAAATTAACTCTCCCAACAGAAGAGTTCAAATGAGGCCGGTCATGGCGTCTCAGGACAGATACAAATTCAACATTGGTGTGTCTCGATGCCGACGCAATCTTTACCAGGTCACACTCTATACTGTACCCTGGATCTCTGTCGATGCTGTTCCCTGGCCCTCCTACAATAACCACGGTGTCTTCCCTGGTAAATCCTTTACAGAGTGAACCTAAATCCTCTGTCCCCTGATCCAGACTAGCACTTGGTTTGAAAAAATTTGTGACCTGGTATTCTGGTCCTAATTCCTCCTGCAGAAGTTGGCCTACACCTCTGGCATGAGAACTGCCTAACAACAAAACTTTCTTCCTTTTCGATGACTTTCCTACACTATTTTTCAATTTCCTATTGAAAGTTTGTTGTGTCCTGTCTACACCTACCTCTGCTTGAGGCTCATCAGTTTCTAACTGAAGCAACAGGTCAAACTTATTTTTGACATTCACCACAAAACTGTCAGACTTAGTTCTAGGCCTGTTCCTTCTGCTACCTGTTGCCACTTCCCACCTCTCTTTGCCCTTCTCCCTCCTTAACCTGTCCAGATCTTCCCTAGCCTGATCTAGCTCAGCCTGAAGGGCAGCAATTTTCCCCTCCTGTTCCACTATCTTCCTATCTCTGCTGCAAATCCTACATAACCACTGATGAGCCTGATCCACTTTCCCAACACCCACGCCACTGCAGTCCCCCCAGTGAAAAAAACTACTACATCCATCACACCAAACCCCGGAACTAACAATTCTACGGCAAGTCAGGCACTTCTCACTCATGGCAAAAATAATACTTTAGCTAGAATAAATCAATTAAATTACCGAAAATCAAAAAAGACGTTACAAGAATTAAGCCTATTCACAAATGTATATAAGCAAGTTTCTGATTTAAAATTCCGCTGTTTTTCTGAGATCTGTATTAAAACAATGAAGGTATACGCTATTTATTATATATTTCACTCGATGGAATGAAAAAAAATGACAATTAAACGAGATACTTTAACTTTGATTCTCCAAAAACTTATTGGAACTCTGTGCGGGCGGCCGGCACGCGGGATATCGGACAGGTTTGTGCGACCTTGTTGCGATGATGACAGATGCCTCACCAAATGACTCACTTTGCTTGTTTCCACTGCCAGGTCTCCGTACACATTCTGTAAGCGCCTATGAATATCTGCGATGCTCTCTGCTTGAAATGCACCTCCGCATTTTGAAGGCTACGTATAGCGCTGCCACCTCTCGGAACTACTGAAACTATAGGGCTGAAGCGGAAATATTCTACGATGTACCACTACAAGTTCTGCATTTATGCAATGGAAACCGGCCGAGAAAACAATATATTGTACTACTTATTGAACTTCATCGTGTCTGTAGAGATGTGAATGGTTTCCCAGATATATACTGAGGTGTAAAAGCCATGGAATACCTCCTAATATCGTATCGGACCTCCTATTGCCCAGCGTAGTGCTGCAACTCGGCGTTGTAAGTTATTGTAAGTCCCCTGCAGAAATACTGAATCATGCTGCCTCTAAAGCCGTCCATAATTGCGAGAGTGTTGCCGGTGCAGGATTTTGTGCACGAACTAACCTTTCGATTATGTCCTATAAATGTTCGATGGGATTCATGTCAAGCGAGCTAGGTGACCAAATCATTTTCTCGAATTATTCAGAATATTCTTCAAACCAGTCGCGAACAATTGTGGCCCGGCGACATGGCGCATTGCCATCCATAAAAATTAAGTCCACGAATGGCTGCAAATGGTCTCCAAGTAGCCGAGCACAACTATTTCCAGTCACTGATCGATTCAGTTGGATCAGAGGCCCCAGTCCATTCCATGTAAACACAGACCACACCACACCGTATTACTTGTCTGTTAGCACTGAGAATTGTACGCAAACACCGCTGCTCTCGGTCGTTAAGTGAAGGCCGTGTTCTCGACACTATCTTGACACTGTGGATCTCCGAATATTGAATACCCTGACGATTTCCAAAGTGGAGAGTCCCATGCGCTTAGCTCCAGTTACCATTGCGCGTTCAAAGTCTGCTAATTCCCATCGGATACCTTTCCATATGAATCACCTGCGTACAAATGAGAGCTCCCCCAAAGCACTATCCTTTTATACCTTGTGTACGATATACTATCGCCATCTGTCATGACTTTTACACTTCAGTATATCTGATGATGTAATGTGTATTACGAAATCGATCATGTATGTTGTATGAATACACAACATCAATAAAGTGCAGCCTGTAGAAATTTGTAATCTTTCGCATTATAAAATAAATTGTGGCTGCGTGCCATCGAGATGCCATTATCAACAATGTTGGAGAGATTTCAAATAGAATGCATTGCACAGTATAGTGAATTTATCCATAATGTGAAAGTATTGTCGAATAGCAGCTCAAATCATTCTGAAATGTAGTACTTAATCTCTACAGGTTGAGTTAAAATGCGATAAATTAAAACTACGTTCCTGTATGGAAGCGTAAACAGATTTCATGTCCACCTACAACTACGCCTTATAGTAAATAATCGATGAACAGCTCACCTGGGATATCCTACTGCTCTAACTTTAACTGAACTGATAATGGTCCCTTTTTCAGGTGGTACCAGTTGCAAACGGCATCTCTAACGGCGAGGATTCTAATGGTGAACCTCTTAAAGAGCTTGACAATGTTGTGGAAGACGAGATTGGTCCGGAAATTGACTATGAAGTACCGCAGGAGCAAAGTAACATAATCCAAGCAGCCATCAAGAACTACCTCCGCACATTTGGAATTCCTGTCCATCGAGTGATCAGCGTGTTATTCGTTGAAGGCGATCCTTTGGTACCTGATGAAAACTCTGCCAATGGAGAACATGCCATTGGAGAACAACTCAATAATGAGGATTCCTCTGAGCAGAAAGATAACCCAAGTCCTACGGATGATGGGGCACCACACAGCGATGAGGAAACGGACGAAGATCCTGAAGAAGATTTGGTGAGTAGCTTTCCATAGTACTCGCGAACTATTTGACAAATGTTGAGCTCTGCAGAAGCCCCGTTTTTCTTTTCTTTTCCTAACATCTGAAACGTTTACTGAAACAGTCATGGTGTAATTTAGAGCAGTCACGTCTTATTAAAAATTTTGCAGATCTGTCTTGCACCGCCATTTTCCGTCCAGTATTGTATTGGGTTGGTGAATAAGTTCGTAGCGTTTTTCCATAATTTCATAAGTACAACACATACAAATAACAGAGACTTTATTCATCAGTAATATATTCTCCTTCACTATTTGCAACATTCTGCCTACTTTGGGGCAACTTTTCGATTCCGTGACTATAGAAATCAAGTGGTTTTCAGACGCAGAACATGTCGAGCCATGTTCGGAACGCAGTTTCATCCTGGAAGGGAGATTCTCGAAGGCTGTTCGACAGAGAGCAGAAAAGGTGAAAGTGTGAGGGCGCAAGATCAGGTTAATAAGATGAGTGCGGAATGACTTCCTAACCAACTCCCGTATGCCGTTTTTTTTTCTATCTAGCAGAGGAGGAGGGGCGTTCTCGTGGAGCAACATCTCTTCACGCAGTCTTCCTGGTTGCGTCTGCAAGATGTCTCAGTCGTTGACAATAAATGTCACCAGTGATGGTTACACCTCGGGGAAGCAAATGGTAGTAGATGCACAACATTATTTTTTGTGGATGCGTGTATGTCTATGTATGTGCAGTTGCGGCTTTTTTTGGTCTCAACCACTCCTTTCTTTTTCTTATGTTAGAGTAAAGACAGCATTTCTCGTCAACAGTAACGATACCGGATAGGAATGGCCGGTGTTTTTCACGAGCCAGTTGATGACGAACAAGCAGAGATGATGGACATAAGGCCACCCACTGACTTTTGTGATTTTGGTTTAGAGCATGCGTCACCCGTATAACCGATTTTTGAACCGTAAGCATCGCGGCGTATTTCAGCTATGAAATCTGAAGATGATGGATACGCAATTCATTGAAACGTTGCGGCTAGAAGACGACGTCACTCGGCTGATAACCCGTGAAAATTTCATAGCTAAAACAAATAATTAATTAATGATTAAACAATGAAATAAATGTTGGTAATTAAGTGCATACCTTCTGGAATAGCCTCCATTTTTTAAAACAAATTTCGGTCTGATTTCGCTGAACAAAAATATTGAATCCGAACGAAATTCATCCGTTGGAAGAAACAGCCGGCCGCTTCTAAAACTGGGATTCAATAGTCCGAACAGTACTCTAGCCAACCTGTTAAACGATACTTCTTAACTCCGAACTTTTTTTAAATTAATGGCCACTTTTTCAGGATTCTGATCCAATGTGCGACGCCCACGTTGTTGCTCTGGTTCAAATGGTTCAAATGGCTCTGAGCACTATGGGACTTAACATCTTAGGTCATCAGTCCCTTAGAACTTAAAACAACTTAAACCTAACTAACCTAAGGACATCACACACATCCATGCCCGAGGCAGGATTCGAACCTGCGACAGTAGCAGTCCCGCGGTTCCGGACTGAAGCGCCTAGAACCGCACGGCCACTGCGGCCGGCTGTTGCTCTGTACCTCGACTTCCGGAAGGCGTTTGACACAGTTCTGTATAATCGCCTAGTGAACACAATACGACCGCACGGTATATCACATCACCTTTATGACTCGTTTAGAAAGTTCGTAGCAAATAGAACACGTAATGACATTCTTACCAGAGAGAAATCTTCAGACGTAAAATTAAATTCCACATAAAGAGGCGGAAAAACGCAATATTATTATGATCGTACGATTGCAGAACAATCGTTTGAAGCAGTGACATCCATTAAATATCTAGGACCAGGTGTACGGAGCAATTTAAAGTTTAACGATCACATGAAACTAATCCCCATGTAAGGCAGACTAACAAGCAACCCCTTGCGTACGAGGTTGCAGCTTCAATCTCTAGTAAGGCTCATTTGAATGTGATGTGTCAACAATTATGACAGGAAAAATATTACCTGCTAATGACTCGCCATGTGCATCAGGAGGGCGGCATAAAATGAGTGTCCGGGAGGTGTAGAGATGAACTGTCTATGGGATATATGTATTACGCTTCACAAAATGGACATCGTCGACGTTCAAGAAATGTTCAAAACAAACCATTAACTTGCACCATGAACACCGAATGAAAAATGGAGCGCCACAGTTATCACAAAGGTTCCATCACAATCGAAGGCGAACTCGTTGAGAGTTACGGTACAAACTGTGCACGGCGTTCAACCAGGTACCCACTCTTAAGTAAAGCCCGGTCCACACGCAACGATCTGTCTGCGCAGACATCGGTGCAGATGTCTGTACATGCAAAAGATCGCTGCAAATGTGGTGTGTTCACACGACACAAACCCCAATCTACTACTCGCCCGCCATCTGTCGGTGTAGAAAAGAAATATCAGTGGCAAGCGACTACGCTCCCCGTAAACGTCAAACATTTAATTCAGTTATTTTGAAATATAGAAATGGAGGAAGTTCTGTTGTGGTCTGTGTTCGCAACTTGTGTTGCAAAAAACATTCAGACCAACCGCAGGAAACAGAGAAAGCGGGCAAAATGGTGTAGACAGTGGCTGCTAAAGCGAAAGCAGTTTTCTCACGTAAATTTACTGAGAGAGTTGCAGGACGAACCTAACGACTGGCGAAATTATTTGCGGATGGATGTCGAAACTTATAATTATCTCTTAAAGCTTGTAACCCTTCATATTATGAGAAAAAATACTTGTATAAGAAGGGCAATTTCTCCTCATGAACGGCTGGCGGTAACATTGACACTCCAATTTCATCTTCAATTGTACTCCTGCTTGGTCTTGACGTTTCTTGATCACTAAGAAAGCCAAGCAGATCAAAATACCATAACGTTGGCTGGTATACTTGATCTACTCCTACACCAGATCTAGATTTCTGAACTTTGGATAACTCAATTAGAGCATTGTATGCTGCAGTCTTTTTGTCTCGGTCACTATATTCTTTACTTTTAATCTTCCACAAACATGGGTGGTTTCTACATATTTCAATGAATTCACTTACAAACTCTTGAGAACACTGACGAGTATCAGCCAATTTAATGCCCTGTGCACGCAAACACTAGACTGAGCAAACAGCTGTTTCGCGCCAGATTTGCGGCGATCTCCTGTCCACACGCTCCAACTTGTCTGCGCAGATGTGGTTTGAACCCACAGATTTGAGAGGTTTCGCTCAAACCTCCAACTCCAACTTCCAGGTTTGCACACACCTCAGGTTGGTGCAAATCTTCTGTCCACACGCAACGATCTGTCTGCGCAGATGTGATGTGCGCAGACATTAGCGCAGACAGATCGTAACGTGTGGACGGGCCTTAACGCTTACAGAATCATATTGGTGTAACAGGCTGTCGTGGAGCTGATAGTGACTCTGGCTATTCTTTAAGGCATAGATGCAGATCGCACGATAATATATCTTACAGGCACGCTAAAAACAAACATCCAGGTGCTGAATTTGTCCAGTTTGCTCTAAAAGACTATGATTTTTATACTCACACCATGAATCAAGCAAATACAAGTTATTTGACCAGCTATTGGCCAAAAGCAGTGGTCATATCATAGTTGTGGTTCTCGTACGCACATTTTGCCACTCTTGATTGCTGTGACGTAAATATTCCCTACTGCCCTTGCAATATCATGCACACGAGAAAGAATCGTAGGTGGGCAGAGCACCCCCAACTTCTTGCAGCAAAATAAATAGCTTTACAGCCAATTTTGTCATCCAGATTAACAGTCGACATAATTGTATACAAATGCTTTAAGACACTGATATTAGTTGAACTTGATACAGCCCTCTTAGTACCTCTAATTTCCAAGGTTTCTTTCATATGTATTTCCTCTTCAAATACCGATTGGTTGGCGTTACAAACAAATTCGTTACTGAACGATAGGATAAATTTCTTTATCTCATCTCCAATTTTTCGGACAGATTACGCAGTTTGCTGTGCATCGTCAAGTTGACGATTTGTTTGAAAATTTCGTTACCTTATGTCTTCCAATTCTATAGCACTGTTTGAACGATCCACTGCTTCTCTTAAAATCATTGTAATCTATGTCGCTCGCGATTTGGTGTGCATAACATAGCAGGACACTATCACGCCCGTCCTGTAAATTGTGTCAACAGCCCTTGAAACAGTTTTTGTAACAAGTGCGCCTTGTCCTCCTTTAACTATCCGTAGTTTTTCTTATGCACTACACATTCATCTTGCCGAGGACTTGTTCGAAATTTATTCATAATTGTATTTTACTATGTTGCGAATGATCTTCCATGTACGTAATTATGTTTAGTACCCACTCCATGGACAACGATTGTCCTTCACTGCGTTTCACTGGAGACGCGATTTGTGTCTCCCTGTTCGACAAGGATGATGAACTACATGGCTCGCCGGCCGAAGTGGTCGTGCGGTTAAAGGCGCTGCAGTCTGGAACCGCAAGACCGCTACGGTCGCAGGTTCGAATCCTGCCCCGGGCATGGATGTTTGTGATGTCCTTAGGTTAGTTAGGTTTAACTAGTTCTAAGTTCTAGGGGACTAATGACCTCAGCAGTTGAGTCCCATAGTGCTCAGAGCCATTTCTACATGGCTCGACACTTAACAATGTATCGTCATCATTGTACTCCTCATGTACACTGTCCGCACAGTCGAGTGTATACGGCACCACACGTTCCATTGACTCGTCTTGCAGAAACGCAAATATTTCATCTGCCACTTCACTCTCATTCTGCGCATATCCTCGGGTTCCTTTCTGACGAATTGCAGCTTCGGCAACTGTTGTTGTAGATATAATGGAATGTTTGCTATGTTTATCGTTGTCATTGCTCTACATTGTAACAACACCACTAACATATATCACTGTGGTTACTCGTCGACTAAGTAGAGCAACTACGCTTCCTAACGTCATGCTGTGCTCAACATTGGACACCTCCAGTCTCACCTCGTGTTGCCAGTATTTTCTCTGGACAAGTTTGATCTAAATGCAAATTTTTACACACACACACACACACACACACACACACACACAATAACAGAATTTATCACAAATTTGACGTAAATGCAAATGGCTATGTTAATACAGTATCATACATACAATTAGTGTGATTTATCATACACGTGATTGCTACGTTACATTTGATACTTTTATATTATAAGATTCAAATTCAATTGGTGAGGAATTCATTTACGGAGTAGAAGCTGTGATCCATCAGAAATGACTTAAAGCTTTCTTTGAACA
Source organism: Schistocerca piceifrons (assembly GCF_021461385.2). Taxonomy (NCBI): domain Eukaryota; kingdom Metazoa; phylum Arthropoda; class Insecta; order Orthoptera; family Acrididae; genus Schistocerca; species Schistocerca piceifrons. The sequence goes on from NC_060149.1 coordinate 580,047,838, forward strand.
AACTATTTTCCTTTAATAATTTGATGTTGTTAGGAAGTTGATTATATAATTGCATACCTCTATGAAGAACACCTTTCTGATAGGTTGGTGTCCTGGCATAGAAGACATGGACGTTATTGTTTTATTGTTCCATGACTGTGCACAGTTGTTGATACGCATTGGAGGTTCCTAAATATTCTCTTGTAAAAACTATCATTTCAAGTATCTCCAGGCACAGAGCACTCAGTATCTTTAATGTCAGTAAAAGAGGGTGATATGTATTTCATTTCTTTACATTGCATATGATTCTAAAGGCTCATTTTTGAGATTTCAATGTGGGTTGACTACAAGGTGCATTCCCCCAGAATATTATTCCATATCTGATTGCTGATTGGAAGTGTGGGTATTATGCCTGTATTACTGTTTCTTTATTACAGCTTGTGTTGAGTATCCATAACATATAACAGATTGAAGACAGTTTGGCCATAAGCACTTTAACATGTGTGTTCCATTTGTCACTCTGCAGATATATTCCTAGGAATTTCACATCATCCACCAGTTTTAAACTTTTGTTATTTATTTTCAGTGAGTGGTCATTTTTTTGCTTAGGGTGGGGTATATGAAAGTTCATGGCTACCGTTTTTTCAGTGTTTTTGATAATTTTATTTCTTTCAAACCAGCAATGATGTGTCTGTAGATGTTTGAAGGTCTTTTTGGACAACCCTGAATTCAAAATACTGGTGTCATCAGCAAACAAAATTTTCTGTTTGACATGGACTGTTTCATTCTGATCACCTATATACCTAAGAAACAGCATTGGACCTAATGTCAACCCTTGTGCACACCATATTTCATTGTAGCTTTTACTAATGCATATGTTGTTTTCTTATAATGTTTCCAGTAATTTTATCCTATTGAAGAACAACTTTCTGCTGTCAGTAATATATCACCTTACCCACTTATTTGGAATACCTATAATTCCCTTTCTTTCCAGTTTATATAATAAAATAGTGTGATCTATAATATCAAATGCTTTGGAAAGGTCCAAAACAATTTCCAGTAGCCATTTCCTTTTCATCTATAGCTTCTAGAATTGCATGCAGGCATTCATTGACTGCTGCGGTTGTGGATCTTGATTGCCTGAAACCATGCTGATGATTTGACAGCAAACAGTTTTTGTTAATAAACTCTAGCAATCTATTGTAAAAGAGCTTCTCAAAGATTTTTGAGAAGCCACTAAGCTGAGCCACAGGCCTGTAATTGTTTACATTGTCTGTCTTTTGTCTTTTGTGCAAGGAGGTTACCTTTGCAACCTTAAGGAGATTTGAAAATTTACCGGTGAAGAAGGAGTGATTAATAACATGTTTCAGTGATTTTACAGTATAATGTCCTGTTTGGTTTATAACACAGTCCAGAATGTCAACAAAACCACATGAAGGTTTCTTTAACGATCTAACTGCCAGTATGAGCTCACTGTGTGTGATCTGTGGTTTTCAGTGTGGTGCTTATTAAGAGTTTGAACGTTACATTGGATCAGATCATTTGCTATTTTCTGCTACAGTACTCATTGAAGGTATTAACTAATATAGTGGCAATCTATGCTCGCACATTTTCCAGCATTAGGCTAATACTCTTTGCCACTGGTGTGAAGCCTGTTTCAGAATGGATGATGTTCCACGTGGCCCATGTCTTGTTTTTTGATTTTCATATGTATTTATCATTACCCATTTTTTGCATCTGTAGCAACTTTGTTGTAGATCCAACTGTACTCTTTAATATAGTTTTGCACCACTAATGAATCAGTATTTTGTTTTTTATATGAAAGCAGGAATATTTTCTTTGCACTGGAGATATTTATATCTCTAGTGATCCGACTTTTGTTTCTAGTAGGTTTTAATTTACGTTGCTTAAAGGGGTAGGTCTGACTTGGAGCAGCAGGGGCACCACAGGACATTTTAATTTCCACTGTCTATGCTTTTACAAAAAAAATTCATAAAACTTTGTTAGCATGACCAGGAAGGATTTAGGATTCACACTCATAGCAGTGGCACCTCAAAAACATAATAAAATAAATTTTTTTTACATGTGAAATGTAATCATTTTTTCACTTACTATTAGCTGCATTTGTTGCTATAGATACACTTTTCTTCGTAAGTAAGAGAGATTCTTCAATGAATTTTGCACAGCATACAAAACATACTTACAGGTGTGCGATACTCCATAATTTATGAAAAAATGGATGAGCTGTTACATTTTAAACTTCATGTTTAGAAAAAACTCAAATTTTATAGTTAATTATCTCACCCTTTACCACAGTTTTTGATAGATTTGGAAAATTCTAGAATTTTGCATTAAGGAGTTTGTGTTTGATAAGCATACCAAGTTTGAACGTAACAGGATATTTATTTTATATGTTACATGTACCTAAATACAGAAATTTGTGTTTCGTGGAAAACGGCCATTAAAGTTTCTGCTTGTGTTTGGCATTCTTTTAGAACTGTCCAGCACCACAATCAGTCTCTTTTTCATTTTCCAAATCAGTTTTCTTCCTTTTCACTTTCCTATGATACACTCTTCTTGATTTTATCACCTCCAAAAATGATTTATCTGCATTCACTACACGCTCTCTGTCTATTGTACACAAAGCTTTGATGCTGTTCACTGCAGGCTTAATTCCCAATTTCTCTAAAACATACTTCCTGCATTGCACACCATCATTAAAACATGAAACTGCATCATAAAAACCAATAGCAAGTGCATTTCTTCCCACAGAAATGGTTTTTGGCAGTCTTTCCTGTACACATTGGTTAAAACATTCATTGGGATTTTGGATACCGCCATGAAGACATTTCTTCAATAAGTTTTCATTTGCAAGGTCCATGAATATAGGTTTGATGGCTTCCATTACATCAGTTGGTAGAGAATTCCTGTGATGATATTCTTCACCACCAGCAATTAACCTTTTGGGCACAAGTTGTGGACAGAGTTATCGTCTGTGACATTTTGAGAAAGTATAAGGCCCAAACTGCTTGCTTCATATTTCAAGTCCCCTGTGTTCATTCTTATTGCCAAGACATAATATAAGTGTAGCTTGTCAATTTCTGCATCCAACAGTCGCCCTCTCCCTTTTATTCCCTCCCCATCAGATAATTTTTTTCCTGAATTATCTTGTCTCAGCAGCCTTCTAAGTCTAGTGCCAAGTCTTTTCTGTGCATGTCCCACACATTCTAACTTCTGCACAATAGTCTCAGCTCCACATGGAGCACATTTTTGAACCCCAAGGAAAGCGTTACTGTGGTGTGGCCCTGTGTCGTGGTGCACTTAAGACCAAATAACATGCCATATAATCTCTCAAATACATATGTTTTACATGTCAAATTATCCAGGAAGATGTGCACTACAAAATAGGCATATTTTTGAAAAATCGAATTTTTTAAAATTTTTTACATCCTATCCCCCCTTAAGTCAATATATGTCAATATATCTGTAGTATCGATATGTTCTGTGAAAGTTATTAAACGTTCTATTTACCGGGTGATCAAAAAGTCAGTATAAATTTGAAAACTGACTAAATCACGGAATAATGTAGATAGAGAGGTACAAATTGACACACATGCTTGGAATGACATGAGGTTTTATTAGAACCAAAAAAATACAAAAGTTCAAAAAATGTCTGACAGGTGGGGCTTCATCTGATCAGAATAGCAATAATTAGCATAACAAAGTAATACAAAGCAAAGATGATGTTTTTTTTACAGGAAATGCTCAATATATCCACCATCATTCCTCAAAAATAGCTGTAGTCGAGGAATAATGTTGTGAACAGCACTGTAAAGCATGTCCGGAGTTATGGTGAGGCATTGGCGTCGGATGATGTGTTTCAGCATCCCTAGAGATGTCGGTCGATCACGATACACTTGCGACTTCAGGTAACCCCAAAGCCAATAATCACACGGACTGAGGTCTGGGGACCTGGGAGGCCAAGCATGACGAAAGTGGCGGCTGACCACACGATCATCACCAAACGACGGGCGCAAGAGATCTTGCACGCATCTAACAATACTTTTTTTTTTTGTTTCGGTTCTAATAAAACCCCATGTCATTCCAAGCATGTGTGTCAATTTTTACCTCTCTATCTACATTATTCCGTGGTTTATTAAGTTTTCAAATTTATATTGACTTTTTGATCACCTGGTACATCTGTTTCATTAAACACTTCATCCCATGTTTTCCAGCTTAATAGGTGGCAAAAACCTATTATATTACAGTCACTGAGATGCTGCACTCATTCATTTTGATGGGTGATATTTTCTCTATATATAACTTCAATGTTAGCAGCAGAGCCTCATGATCACAGTAGCCCATACTTACTTCTTTATTATTGTAGGGAGAGGCACTATTGTGGTTGCATGTGCCCATTGGGCACTGAATCCTGTAAACATTATTGACCTTTTGCAACCTTGCACTCAAGGGGATCCTTGTAAGATTCATTGGAAGACTCCTCAAGAAGCGTAGACCACCCACAGAAAGGTAGCTTACACAACCCGTGCTGGCCGTGGTTTGAGCACTTTTATCCAGTCTGTAACTTTATCGGGTTGGGTTGACAGAGAAGACAGAGTAGGTCCGAAGAAGAGAAACGTATTTTGTCACATGTTAGTTTAGTAATCACAAAAGCATCACAGAGATGCTCATCCAGTTCCAGTAGCAGACACTACAAGAGAGACGCTGTGTATAAGGGACTGATTTACAGTAAGGTTTCAGAGGGTGTAGGCTACATTCCTAAACAAGTCAACCAATCTATTACTTCCCCCTACTTATGTTTCACACACAGACCATGAATGTAAAATTAGAGAGCTTTGATCTCACACGAGACTTACCCACAATAATTGAAGACGTGTGCAGAAAAACAGGCTAACCCTTAAATGTAAAAATGTAGAGGTAGAGATAAATCTCTGTATGTCCATCTTTTCATAGATGGTTGTGGGACTTGACTGTTAAATACAGGATGTCAAATTAAACACTTTTCAGCCAAAGTTATTTTATTTGGCTACCAGCTTCAGTGATTTACTATGCCATCTTCAGGCCCCTGACCAAAGTGAAGGAAGATTCTACCTCAGTCTGATCAAAACAGGGGCTAGCAATTCTGGTAGTAGTAGATTTCTGCTTGCTATAGTGATACCTTCAAATATCATCTGCCAACTACAGATGATGGTTGAAGGTATCGATATAGCAAACAGAAATCTACTCATACCAGTATTGGTGGCCCCTGTTTTGATCAGAACTGAGGTGGAATCTTCCTACACGTCAGTCAGGGACCTGAAGATGGGGTAGTAAATCACCAAAATTGGTAGCCAAATAAAATAAATTTGGAAACTGGATGGCTGAAAAGTGATTAATTTGACATCCTTTAGAGATAAATGCTGCCATCTGTTGCTAGGTTGGGAACTATCAAAATTAACATTGGTCTCACCCCTAAATATCACTTAGGGGTGAGGCCAATGTCTATTTTGATAGTTCTCATACCCAGCAACAGATGGCAACACTTATCTGTAAACTTTTACATTAGAGGGTTAGGTCATTTTTCCACAACTGTCTTCAGTTCTTCCTGCATGTGTTTCACAACCACAACTGGCAAGTGAAAGTGTTACAAAAAGGACCCTCTGCAGGGTATAGATGTAGCTATAGATCTAGATCATGGATATCACTCCGCTGTTTCATCGCAAAGAACTTGATGGCTTTGAGTGACCCTACTAGAAGTTTTCAGTAAGGTTACAGAGCCATATGATAGATTCATAAATCAAGTTTATTCATTGCCTTAGGCTCACCATCATTATTCAGGTTATCTTTTTTTCTAAATCGGAGTGAAGCAATATTATTCATTAAAAAACTGTGTGCAGCTCCTTCTGTAGTTCTATACAAATTTAAAAATTTATCAGATACTCTGACCATGTCAATGCAATGTTAAGCCATAAAATATTAATGTATAATATTGGCTGCAGCTCATGCTTCCATTTATTCACATTGATTATTGCATAGTTCACATTTTTGTTGTTAAGACTATTGTAGAAATTCTGCAGTAGAAGCGTGCATTGTTTTTCAACACTTTAAAGAAAAGTGAAGGAATTCTCTTGTTTAATGCCTTGTCAATGTTGAGGCTTTGGAGACAGATGGTACTCTTCTTTTGGTAATAATTAACAATAAGAAAATAGTTTAGCATGTTACAATGAACATTAGCAATATGCTTTGATGTACTCCGGTGTTGGGTGGATAGTATTCAATAATGTAATAGGATTTCAGTTAAAAACATCTATTACTCCATAACACTATGTAACTAATTGCAGGTCTTCTTTTTTGAGTCAACTACTTGAATTTCAGTTATGTAATATGTGCTACACTGGTTCCCGTCAGATCACCGAAGTTAAGTGCTGTCACGCTGGGCTGGCACTTTGATGGGTGACCAACCGGTTTGCCAGGTGCTGTTGGCAAGCGGGGTGCACTCAGCCCTTGTGAGGCAAACTGAGGAGCTACATGATTGAGAAGTGTCAGCTCAGGTATCGTAAACTAACATGTGGCTGGGAGAGTGCTGTGCTGACCACGTGCCCCTCCATATCCGCATCCAGTGACGCCTGTGGGCTGAGGATGACACGGCTACCAGTTGGTACCATTGGGCCTTCCAAGGCCTGTTCGGATGGAGTTTAGTTTAGTTGTATCATGTGCTACAGATTTTCATATTTTACTGTAGAGCTGATGATTACATCATACTGTAAGAATATAAAATTTCATTTTTACTTTGGAATCAATGTTTTTGTTTCAGGACAGATAGAAAATTAATAAGGAAACATCATGTTCAGTCAATGAATTACTATGGTTCAACTCAAACTGAAAAAGACATAACAAAAATATATTGTTTGAAACAGACTTCACTTTGTCCAGAAGTGTCTACTGTGACTGTGGCTGTGAAGATTTAAGTTTTCAAAAGCTCTTTGTGGTGTCTAGTTCCTTTTTAAGTGTTAATTTTTACAAAAGTTAGTATTTCATAGTTTTATTAGTAATTTAAACAAGTATAACTCAGACGGACGCAATAATAAACAGTCCACTGAAAGAGTAGGTTGTTTACTAGAATAAACTAAGCAGGTTATCTGTATTACAGACACCTTTACTCATGGCTCTCCAGCAGTTGCTGCATAAAGCAGGGAAATGTGTCGATAAATGACTATGTTTGTGAATTCTGTGATTCTTTAGTATTTACTTGTTGTATGTCATGGGACATTTTTAACTATTTTCATAAATTTTGAAGATTTATATGATAAATTGTTTTTATATTATTATCAGATGTTTTAAACAAATACATGTGTTTCTACATTTATTTCTAAATTCCTCTTACAAACTCCTAGAATATTTGGAAGATGATGGGTAGATGGTGTTCATTGATACTTGTAGGAGCCCATGTTCAAAGACATTCTGTGTCCATGTTACAGAAACTAACATGTAAGACAATGTCTTCACTCACCATGCCTACTAGGTGAAAAGACCATAGTTATTAAGTACACCTCAGCTTCCCACATCAGTTAGACAGCTATGAATGTAATAATTGGGAGAATCACACTAAATTAACATTGCACTTCCTGTAGTAGGTGTGAGAGAGAGGAACACATTGTCTTATGTTTTTGTTCCCACAGTATGGAGATAGTTTTCTATTCAGATAATTTCTACCTGGTGCCCTTGACAGGTTATAGGAGTTTGTGAGACTAATTTAGGATCGTATATTGTGTGTCTGACAAGTGCATTAAGATGACTGCAACCACAGACTCACTGTTTATTAATACAATGAAATTTATCCGTAAACAATTCACATTGTGGACTCTGTGATTATTGAGTTTTTACTTGTTTTGTGCATTGGACAGTTTGTACCTTTTTCCTCAGATATTGAAAGTTACTATTGTATTTTGTTAATATTTTCAACAAATATATCTCAGAGGGATGTGATAATAAACAGCCCACTGAAAATATAAGGTGTTTACTAGAAACAAACTAAGCAAGTTATCTTTTTGTAGACAGCTTTGTTTGTGGCTCTCCAGCAACCACTGTGTACGGTAGAGAAATGTGTTCATAAATGATTATCTTTGTGAATTCCGTGATTCTTCAGTATTTACTTGTTGCTTGTCTTGGGAAATGTTAACTATTTTCTTAAATATTGAAGACTTATATAATAAACTGTTTTCTTATTATTATCAGATATTTTAAATAAATACAAGTATTTCTACATTTATTTCTGAATTCCTCTTAGAAACTCCTAGTATATGTGGAGGATGATGGGTAGATCATGTTCATTAATACTTGTAAGAGCTCATATTCAGAGAAATATTGTGTCTATGTTGCAGAAACTAATGGGTAGTACAAAGTCTTCGCTTGCCACAACTTCTAGGTGAAAGGCCATAGTAATTCAGAATAACTCTGCTTCCCACATGAGTTATACATTTACAGATTTAATAATTAGCAGAATCACAGTATATTAACATCGCTCTTCTTTTAGTAGATGTGTGAGAGCAGAACACGTCTTTTTTTCCCCCCTTTATTGTGGAGATGGTATGCTATCAGACCTGGTTTTCTATTCAGATAATTTCTACCTGGTGCCCTTTACATATTATAGGAATTTGTGGTCCGTAAATAATTAACATTGTGTAATCTTTTATTATTGAGTTTTTATTTGTAATAAGTTATTTTTCTGTTGTTATCAGATATCTCTAAACAAATACAGGTGTTTTCTACATTCCCCTCACAAACTTCTAGTATGTGTGGAAGATAACAGGTAGATGATGACCGTTATTACTCATTGTTGAAAGACATACTATATCAGTACTGAAGAAAATAATGTACAAAACAATGTCTTGACATGCCACCGCTTTTGGTTGAGAGACATAGTAATCCAGTGCAATTCTGGCTCCAACATTATTTTGATGATTGTAAATTCAATAATTAACAGAGTCATGGTAAATTAATATCGCTCTTCAGTTAGTAACATGAGACAGCAGAACACATTGTTCTACTCTATAGTTCCTGCAGTGTGGAAACACTATGAGTACGTCTTTGGACCTGAATTCCCAATCAAGTAATGATCTACCCAAAGTCCTCTAAATGTCCTAGGAATTTGTGAGAATAACTTAGAATCAGAAGATATGTTTCAGATAGTCACTTGTGAGATGATTGATTTCTCAGACTCATTTTATTACTGGCAGCCATTAATGTAAGTGCCTCTTAGAATTAATGCCATGTATTGTGAAGAAACAACAATAAGTTATAATGTATGTGCCTTATGTTATTAATAAACAATTACTAAATCAGTGAGGAGCAGTGGGAGTTTGTCTTTACATAAATATTTATTCATTGTAATTACCTTGGATTAAGCAGGTTCTTGCATGACTTTTAGCTCACACATACTTACTTTACAAAACCATGAAGCATTCACCAGAAACATATTAAATTTAGTCCACTTGCAATCTATAGTTGTGAAATAATAATAAATGTTCAAAATCAGTCTTTGGTAACTGTGCCATTCACAATTTAAAAAAAGAACTTGGGTTGTACTATGAGAAATGGAACAATGTGAACTCAAATTTGCCAGTTTAATTGAATGAAATAATTTTCTTCTTAGTATGGGTGTCCACTACTTCTGTGGCTCTCTTCATTTCAGATTTATTTGTCATAGTTCAACCCTTCCAATGCATCATCCCAGTGCTGAGTAATCATTATCATTCTTAGAATATGTTCATGCTACTTTTCCACATTCTAGAAGAAATAATTTATATGCATTTGTCACAGCACAATTTATTTTGTATTTTTCTAAATCCCATTTTGGTCCAGTTGTCTTCTTTCACCCATATGTAAAGATCGCAACCTGTATGTTACCAAAGATACTCTTTCATATGCAAGTAATTGCGCAACTATCAAGGACATCCCCAAAATACACAAACAATGAACCCCCCCCCCCTCACACACACACACACACACACACACACACACACACACACACACATATGTTTATATATTGTACTGGGTGTTCAAAAAGTCTCTCCACAGTGCCATTTGATTGTTAGCCGCGCATGCCGTATGCCGCAGGCAATATACCGAAATGAAACTCAGTGAAATACAAGTTATTAATTTATTGAATATTCATTTTTACTTACAAATTTTCACATTAAATGTTGAAATTGTCCCCCCTGTTGTTGAATACACAAGTCAATTCGTCTAATCATGTTTCCAAACACAATCTGTAACATTTCTTTTGTAACAGAAGCAGTGAAAGTGTATATTGCAGTTTTCAATTCATCGATGGATTTTGGATGGTTTTTATAGACAGTTGCTTTTGCTGCACCCCAAAAGAAATAGTCAGATGGTATTAGGTCAGGCGATCATGGAGGCCAAAGTCCCTGTGAAATTATGCGATCACCAAACACATCAGCAAGCACTGACATTGAAATGTGAGCTGTATGCATGGTTGCACCATCTTGCTGAACATAACCATTCAGTATTTCACTTAACACAAGTTCTCCAATGAATGGATATAGAATATCACTGCAGCATTGTTGTGCATTTACTGTTTTGTTGAAAAATATTGGACCCACAATCCGATGTCTAGAAATTGCAATCCAAACTCCTGTTTTCACAGAATGAAGTGGTTCCTCATGAATATTGCAAGTTCATGTACCCAGGTAGATGAAACCACACCTCATCAATGAAAAACGTTTCATTAAGGATATCCCCTCCATTTTGTTGAACGAAATTTTTGAACCATTGACAGTAATGCAGTCTGTTGCCATGATCAGTATTTTTCAGTTCTTGCATAACTGTCACTTTGTATTGGAAAAGTTCTAATTTTTTACTTACAGCTGTGTGGGCCGTTCCGACCCTAACATTGATTTCCTGGACAAGTTTTCTTACTGACTTGTTTGGACTCATGGACATTTTATAGGAAATATTGAGTAGTTTATCCTCAGACAAAATGCTAGGATGACCACTTCTTGATGAATCTGTCACCGAACCCGTACTTCGAAATTTGTTAATCAAATCTCACACAATATCGCGATGTGGGAGTGTTGTCTCAGGAAAAACTCAATTAAATGTTTGACAAACTGAAACTGTGTATTTACCACCAGCTTTGAACACTTGTTCAACTAAAAACACACATTCTTCAATGGCTAGCATTTTAATAGTGACAAAAACGAAACAAATGAACAAAGGAACTAAACTTAAATTTTCGCGTCAACACGTAATGACACACACCAACAATACTACTGATGCTGGCTGAGATAAACAAAACAGTGGAATGCTGGGAGAGTCCACTTGAAGGGAAGTAACCCAGGCAGGTGAACAATCATACGGCACGTGTGGCTAACAATCATACGGCACTGCCGAGAGACTTTTTGAAACCCCTGTAGTTTCACAGACTTTGCAATACACAATAACAATAATCATAAAAGTAATATTTAAATGATCAGAACCAGAACTGAAAATTGCTATTTGCAAAAGAAGCCTCAGAATGCCTCTAATGTTCAAAACTATCAGAAATAATACTTCATATTTTTATAAAGCCTCCTTGTCTCATTGTAACTGAATGCCAGTCTTTCAAGTTCTTTCAGCATAGTGACATTTTATATAATGGTAAACTTCTTAACTTTTCACTGAATGCATATTGATGTCATGTGAGTGTCAATTAAATCTTACATTTATCAGAAAAGAAAAATGTTTGCCACTCTTAAACATCCAACATCACCCGAGAAGAGAAGGGGGAATGTTGTACCTTGGAACACTTTCCAGCCTTGTAATATAAGTTTAATATATTTTCTTATTCTAATTTGGAATGATAGCAGTGCTAAATTCAAGAAAATTGTGTCAGCACTGTATTTAATAGTCTGTGTATTACATTATTAATCAACTACTCACCAATAATCAGTAAGTGAAATTGGATCAAGAAGTAGTGTTATCAGAAAAGGAAAATGTTTGCCACTCTGAAACAGCCAACATCACCCGAGAAGAGAAGGGGGAATGTTGTACCTTGGAACACTTTCCAGCCTTTTAATATAAGTTTAATATATTTTCTTATTCTAATTTGGAATGATATCAGTGCTAAATTCAAGAAAATTGTGTCAGTACTGTATTTAATAGTCTGTGTATTACATTATTAATCAACTACTCACCAATAATCAGTAAGTGAAATTGGATCAAGAAGTAGTGTTATCAAAAACCAGTTACAATTTAAAAACATTTTCAAACAGAAGCTGTAAGCAACTAACACAAATTTTCATTTGCAAAATGAGTGAAATTTATAAGGCATTAAAGAGACTCAGTCCATTGGCAGATATCCTGTATACCATGGTAGAAGACCTTCTGTCCAAAAGTTATACAAGGGTGATTCTGTGATGATGTTACAAACTTTCTGCAATGATGGAGAGGGTTAAATGTATCAATCTGAGGTAAGGGATCCTGGTCCAGAAATGACCTAGTTGAAGGTTATAAGCAAAAATAATTCTTGGACCTCTGCCAGTAGAATATATGCACCAGAACTGTTGTTGCTATGATTTTAGGATAGGAAACTTTCTGAGGTGGTAGTATGGACCAAAACAAAAAAAAAAAGTCTAGTAAACATGGGCTCTAGACTGAATACCTTCAAAGCTATGAACACATGTTTGGTAGAAGAGATGTTTTCCACAGTAGCGGAGATAGCTCAAAAGGAATGCATTTTAGAGTCCATATTTACTAGACTTCTTTTCCCCTTTTTTGCACATACTACCTCCTCCAAAAATATGGAAATCAAAATGCTTGCTATAGAAGACATATGTTTCACAGTATCTGAGTAAAAGTACTCATAGCTCTTATGGCATGCATTTTAGAGTCCATGTTTACTAGACTTTTTTTCTTATTTTGAAAGTTGCCTACCCTACGATCTTAGCAACAACACTATCAGTGTATGTATTCCATTGGCAAAGGATCAGAATGATTTTTGTCTACAACTTTCCACTTGATCATTTCCAGACCAGGATCCCTTACCTCAAATTGAGACATTTACTATTCTCCATCACCTCTGAATGTTTGTAATATCATCAGAGATTCACTCTATATACTGGATTTTACTCTCATAAAACCCTGTATTTGAACTAACAGTATCATCCAAATGGCTTTAATATATACACATTAGCAATATACACACATCATGCAAGTTGTTTCTATTGTAACTATTCCTGTACTGACTGGAAGGTCACTCCTGATGTTGTCTGTCAGCATACACACAGTTACCATAAGTGCTATCTATGGGTACAACGTCATCCTGTAATAGATTCCAGCTTTTTGCTTGAAAGTAAAGCACCAGTATGGATGCATTAGAGATGTGGAACATTAGAGTGAACATCCATCATGCCACAAAAGACAATCATGACCAATGACTGGATCTGCATCATCATATTACGCACAGGATGTTTGCCAACCAAGGAAGTTGCCCAAAGTGTGCACCGGACTCAAAGTGATGAGGCACGACATGGATTGGTTCCAGTTGACAGCTATTGTTGAGTACTTACACAACACAGGCTGTACATGTTGAACAGCTGCACATAATGATAGATACATCTGACTTTTAAGTCAAGGGAACAATGGGCTGAGAGCTCCAGAACTGAATTCAGCATTAAAAGAGACTACAGAATGTTGTCTATCATATCCAACTGTTAGGAAACAATTTCATGATGAGACTTTCCCAATGACCATGGCAAGTACCATCTCTTACATCACTACACCATGGACTCCACTACAGATGAACAAGAAATCATGCAGAATGGAAGCCTCAGGATTGGGATCAAGAGTTGTTTCAGGAGTTGTTTAAAGATGCAATTAAGATCTGTTTGCACCCTGATAATGGCAGACAGCATGTTTGGGGACAACCCAGTAATGTCAAATATGTGTAAAAAGGTGGTGGTGTTGAAGACAATCTTTCTCCTTTATGGTAGAGGGACAATATTCTGCAACCAATAGTGGGACTGTATTGCCAACATTTTAGTGACAATTTTGTCCCAATGGGTGATAACTCACGTTTTCATCATGTTGTTGTCACGAACGTGTTTCTTCAGCATCACCAGAATGGAGTGGCCTGCCTGTTTTCTGGATGAATCCAACTGAACATGTGTGGAATCAAATGAGATGAGCTGTTTTTGAAGATCAACAGCGATCATGTGCTCCATCACATATTGACATTGCTAAGTAGTGCTATGAAAAGACCCTCATGGAGAACAGACAACTTTGACATTACACAAGTATTTGTTTTTTTGAGTTGGTGATCTGGACACATTGTAGATGAATATACAGGGTGATTCAGCTATCCCTGCCTCTGGGTTTTATGCAGCCCTCAACACCTTCAAATACCATGCTGAAGATTTTCATATCCTCTCACCCACTACTCACAAACTTTTAGTCCTACAGAAAAAATGAACAAGACTTTTTGTACAAAATTTGATGTAATTAAATTTTGTTCTGGGATGCATTTTCACAAGAGACTGTAGTTTTCAAATTATTCAAGAAAAATATACAAAAGTGATCTTCAAATGTATTTTCCTTCAATAAATCAAAAGCTGTGGCCTTGAGTGAAAATGATTCTAGTACAAAATTTAAGTACATTAAATTTCCTACAAAAAGGACCTGCTCATTTTTGTCTGTCGGACTAATAGTTTGTGTCTAGTGAGCAAGAGATTAAGAAAATTTTGCAAGTGGTATCTGAAGGCACTGTGGGCTACAGCAATAGGTGCAGCTGACTCACCCTATATACACATTCCTATAAAGCGTACCCATACAGTAAATAGTTTTCTGTCTACACTGGCTCAAGCAGTGAAAGTTTAATCATAACTACCCTGTATAATGATACAGTATTCTTCTTGCTCTGTGTACTATTGGTATAAGGTGAGGAAACTGCTTCATTGGCAGAAGATATGTGCCGCACATACCAATTATGGGCAACACTTCCCTTATTTATAAATTTTTTTCATTTTCAATGAAATCATTGCCACCACATGTCTGTAAGTTTTACTACTTATTTCACTATCACAACTTTGATTGAACAGCAATTTTCAAGTGCAATGGTAAAACTGAAACCAATAAAACATATGGATAGCATAGTGCAAGGCATAGTGTGAGTACATCTGATAACACAATTTCATAATCTTATTTTACAAAGTCAATAAATATTAGACATGTCTGAATGAAATGTTGCAGTCAAAACATTACGATACATGTGTGGACCTATATACCAGTCGTCTCATTTTATGATCTAGTTGCAAATTAAAAACAGGGATTACAGCTAATATTACTCATGGCAGATACAGTTTAACATACTGTGCCATAATAATTCTGGGCAACAGAGTTCTGATAAGCACTAACCATTTACAAACAAGAATTAACATTGATATTTGTCTGCACCATTTCATAGATTTTTATTTAGATAACAATCTCTGCATGATCTACAAAATCTTGGGAGTGCTAGTGACATATTAAGGAAGAAGAACAGGTTGTTTGTTCTGCCTGGTGTTCAATACACCCTTATAAATTCATAATCATACCTGATCAAACAAATCTGAATTCATAAAATACGTCTGTAACATATAGACATTACCTTCCTGAAATAAACAAATCACAGTCCAAAATAGTATGCACACATCTCATGGTATAAAAACACAATCAATGCTGCACTGGTTAACAAAAATACCAGAAAGGATATACACATCCAGAAAAAAAAAGCAAAATATAAAGTGGTGTCACAGTCACTGCCACCCAGCATCAGTGCTGATATTAAAACTGAGACTACACAATGCCAGCTTGCACGCACCTATTACAAATAAGCAGCCTACATAGCAATAAAAGTAAGTAACAGTTATATATGATATATGACCTAAGAAGAGGGGGGGGGGGGGGAGGATAAAGGTGAAGGGGCATGAAAGTGAGGGAGAGGGGGAGGAAGGAGTTGGTGAACGGTATAGTGTATAGGCATTTCCCAACATGTCTTTACTTCCAGCAGTTGTAATGCATTATTACGCTGTACTAAAATATACACTCCTGGAAATGGAAAAAAGAACACATTGACACCGGAGTGTCAGACCCACCATACTTGCTCCGGACACTGCGAGAGGGCTGTACAAGCAATGATCACACGCACGGCACAGCGGACACACCAGGAACCGCGGTGTTGGCCGTCGAATGGCGCTAGCTGTGCAGCATTTGTGCACCACCGCCGTCAGTGTCAGCCAGTTTGCCGTGGCATACGGAGCTCCATCGCAGTCTTTAACACTGGTAGCATGCCGCGACAGCGTGGACGTGAACCGTATGTGCAGTTGACGGACTTTGAGCGAGGGCGTATAGTGGGCATGCGGGAGGCCGGGTGGACGTACCGCCGAATTGCTCAACACGTGGGGTGTGAGGTCTCCACAGTACATCGATGTTGTCACCAGTGGTCGGCGGAAGGTGCACGTGCCCGTCGACCTGGGACCAGACCGCAGCGACGCACGGATGCACGCCAAGACCGTAGGATCCTACGCAGTGCCGTAGGGGACCACACCGCCACTTCCCAGCAAATTAGGGACACTGTTGCTCCTGGGGTATCGGCGAGGACCATTCACAACCGTCTCCATGAAGCTGGGCTACGGTCCCGCACACCGTTAGGCCGTCTTCCGCTCACGCCCCAACATCGTGCAGCCCGCCTCCAGTGGTGTCGCGACAGGCGTGAATGGAGGGACGAATGGAGACGTGTCGTCTTCAGCAATGAGAGTCGCTTCTGCCTTGGTGCCAATGATGGTCGTATGCGTGTTTGGCGCCGTGCAGGTGAGCGCCACAATCAGGACTGCATACGACCGAGGCACACAGGGCCAACACCCGGCATCATGGTGTGGGGAGCGATCTCCTACACTGGCCGTACACCACTGGTGATCGTCGAGGGGACACTGAATAGTGCATGGTACATCCAAACCGTCATCGAACCCATCGTTCTACCATTCCTAGACCGGCAAGGGAACTTGCTGTTCCAACAGGACAATGCACGTCCGCATGTATCCCGTGCCACCCAACGTGCTCTAGAAGGTGTAAGTCAACTACTCTGGCCAGCAAGATCTCCGGATCTGTCCCCCATTGAGCATGTTTGGGACTGGATGAAGCGTCGTCTCACGTGGTCTGCACGTCCAGCACGAACGCTGGTCCAACTGAGGCGCCAGGTGGAAATGGCATGGCAAGCCATTCCACAGGACTACATCCAGCATCTCTACGATCGTCTCCATGGGAGAATAGCAGCCTGCATTGCTGCGAAAGGTGGATATACACTGTACTAGTGCCGACATTGTGCATGCTCTGTTGCCTGTGTCTATGTGCCTGTGGTTCTGTCAGTGTGATCATGTGATGTATCTGACCCCAGGAATGTGTCAATAAAGTTTCCCCTTCCTGGGACAATGAATTCACGGTGTTCTTATTTCAATTTCCAGGAGTGTATGTTCAAGTGCTGTGCATATGTACATAACAGTTAACTGTGGTACCCCAGGAAAATCTACCTCCATAGTGATGCAAATCTGTAAACCAAGGTCTCAGTACAATTCAATAATATCAAGATCCGAACATACACAAAACGTGGGCCACGCACAATCTTAAAATAATACAGCAATACATTCATTTATACATTGTGATTCCATGATTATGTTGTAAGCTTTCAGGGACAATGGTAGTAAATATATTGATCTGTAAGAGTGCCTGATCTGGAAATGACAAAGTTGAAAATTATAAGCAAAAATTGTTCTGATACCTCTGATAGTGTAAAACATGTACCAGTACTGTTGTTGCTGAGCTTTTAGGGTATGCAACTTTCAGAGATGGTAGTATGGACCAAATAAAAAAAATGTCCAGTAAACAAGGGCTCTAAAGTGCATACCTTAAGAGTTATGAGCACTTACTCATCTTCACTACTGTGCAACATACCTCTTCTACTAAAAAAAAAGTCTGCATATGGCTGCAGGTATGATTTTAGACATCATATTTACTGGACTTTTCTTTGTTATGGTCCACACTACTTGCTCCAAAATTATAGAAACCAAAGAGCTTGCAGTAGAAGAGACGTGTTCCACAGTAGCAAAGATGAACAAGTGCTCATAGCTCTAAAGATATGCAGTTTAGAGCCCGTGTTTACTAGACATTTCTTTCTTGTTTTGGCCCATACTACCATCTCTGGCATTTTCCTGTCCTACAGTCTTAGTAACGGTACCGGTACATGTATTCCACTGTCAGAAGTATCAGAACGATTTCCGCTTATAGCTTTTGACTCAGTTCTTTCTGAACCAGGGTCCCTTAGCCCAGATTGGTACATTTATCCTTCCCCATTATCCCTGAAAGTTTGTACCATTGTCACTGAATTACTCTGTAGTATGTAAGTATTAAAAGTCCTATAAGAAACTTGCTCATAGCATGGAGGGTGCATTAGTATGCCATACTCATACGCGCATGTGTGCTGTGAATACATACATAACAAATAGATATTGCAGTTCCTCATGGAAATTTAAATAGCCATATTTTTACAAATTTTCCACACTTTTGTCATTTTTATGTATTTTTCAACGTTTTTGCCATTTTTCACATTTTTCCATATTTATCTACATAGCCATGTAATTCTGTAACACCAGGATCTGAATACAAATACATAACATACAGAACATACATAAAAATTGTTCCGTACAGCCTACATTCTTAAAAAAAGGCAGTATACCAATAAATCCATTTATTTAATTAATGAAAAGTTCTACACAACATTAACTAATAGTATTGATGGCTGGGGATGGGAATATGTTGGCACTGCGTAGATGGATATGGGTATGCTAAATTCAGGCAACAGAATCATAAGTTTAGTAATACCACTACTTAAATAACGTTGACCACTGCTGTGACAATAACAGCCACAACCTACATGACACTGTTTGCTACCTGGACAGTGACTACCATATTTGCCTGACATTCACAGAACTTTTCGAAAACACTCCAGGACCACCCACATGCCACTGACTGCCCAGCAAACAGCAGAATCACCACCAGCAAATCGCAACATCAGCCTCAACATGGCCAGCACCATTATCAGCTGCAGCATCACCAGCAATATCAGCAGTCAAACTATCACCAGAATGCTACCAGCAACAGCACTAACTACAATGCACACAGTAGTACCTGCAGGTAAACGTTTCCCACTCCATTGATCTCTCAACCTCCTTTTGACACCCGATCTAAAGCTATCACAAAAACCAACAAAAAGCCTAGTACAAGTGAGTGCCAGAGTAAAACCAAAAGCACCCAATTAACTCTATTAGACACTGACAATACGTATGCCAAAATTGTTCCATTTCCTTCCTGTTTCTCTTTATTAAGCAGATGTAACCCCTGACTCATAAACCCTGAGACATTCCCCAGTCATATTCCACAACACATACCAGCAAATCCAGCAACTCATCCTCAGAAGAGACTTGACCATCATCAAAATCAACAACACATATTCTCATTTGTATCTGCTCAGAATTATTCCCTCTTCTGGAAATGCATCCTTAACTACCCTCAAAAACCCTCCATCAAAACAACTATAGCATCCATGCCTACACCAACATTCACAGTAATACCACAATAAAGAAAAATTGATACAGCATACATAGACAAAGAAATTGAAAGAGAACTGAACTTACAACCAGGAGTTAATGTGCAGAAGGCCCCATGCATTTGGAATAAAAATGGACCTCACTGTTTAGTAAGAGTGTTTCCAGAATCACCTGGTGCCATAGACAGACTTATAAATAATGGGGCCTTGATTTACTGTTGGAAGATTCCTGTCAAAGCATCCAGAAACTACCACACAAGCATATCAGTGTTAGCAATGCCACCAATATAATGATCATCTGACTGAAAATTGCCAAAATCCGCCCTGCTAGCAAGCTGCACAGCAAGCAGCACTACCTTCACAAACAATGCCCAAACCTACAATCCCCATATCTGTAACCAGTTTCACTCTGCCTTCTCCCATAAGTGCAAATCCAAAGTCTTCCCCAAAACCCAAATTTCACCATACCCATATGCACTGTTGACAAACCGTACTGTACAAACAACTTCCTCTGTCCTCTGCCCACCAGATGGGGGGAGGAGGAGGGGAGGTAATGCTTGCTGTAGCTGTAGTATTTTTGATAAAGCCACACATTCCCCTAGAGTCATTCTAAATGGGAAGCATCTCAGGAAGTTCGTCTTTCATTTGCTGGCTACAACTGAGCTCGTGTACGAGACATGAAGGTACTAGTACTTTGGAGTGGGCATCCAGCAAGACTATTTCAAATAATAAGGGAGCAGTGTGCAGAAAAGAAAACATGTATTCCATGATACAGGTTACATGGGGCTCATCCTCAGGAGGAAGTTACGGGCTGAAGGCTGTCTACTAGATCTGAACCAAAAAAAAGGAAGAGGAAGAGGTGTCAGTTCACATCAAGCTCTGTAGGTGGTAGGCCATGGAGTGCAGAGTCACAGGCTCTGTCTCCTGAAAGAGATATCTGCTCTTCTGAAAGCTGGATACTAGGAGTGTATGCTCTCTATAATGACTGGCCCACACAACAGAGACCTCACTGTCCTCTGCTCCCCAGGACATAACCAGTAGCAACTACATGACTTCTTTCTCATGTCTCTCTGTTGGCTAGTATGTGGTGTGGGTAGTTAAGTGCATTCAGCAGAAGGCTGAAAACATACCCTGTCAGCAACTTTAACTGGGAAACCTGCTTCTGTCCTGAAGGGAATGGCCAATTGGTCATGTAGGTATTGCAAGAACTTGTGCTGGGACCTAAGCCTGTAGTTTTGTTACAGCAACATGCATGAAATAAAATTTAAATTCTCAATAAAGTAGCAATGAATTACTCTGATAACCCAAACTGGGTAAGTGCCCTTTACAATTCTTCCCCCTTTCATAAGGTCCATGTTAGTTGTTCATTTCATTTCAAATAATCTGTTACAACTGTTTTCATTAAGTGTAAGTGGGAGGGGAATTACATTTACAATTTAAATTTGCTTAAACTTCCAAGTTACAGTTGTGCTAGAATTCAAATCTAACAATCAATGAAGCTAAAATCATCCAGGGGAGAGAATTGCAAAAATTAAATGAATCATGATGAGTCCTGCTTAGTTACAAAAAGAAGTTTCTATTAATGATTCGCTACTGCAATACTAAACTCAGTGTGATAATAGAGCAGAGAATGGCTAAACTGAATCTGTACTGATCTCTTAATGTTTTACAGGTGCTCCTAGAAATGTGTAGTTGTTTGAGTTGTCCAGAAAATGTTAATCTCATTGCCACATAGTGGAATCAATATGGCACCAAGAATAATAAAATAAAATAATGTAGAAGAATTCATAAAACAAAACTACAAACAAAATCCAAGATAAAGGACTGAAAGGATTACATATAGTAACACTACAGTCCAAACCATGAATGATAGTGGATCGTATATGTCAAGGCACAGACGGGGATTGCATTGTTGACAATTTCAAGCAACAATTGCACTATGTACATGCAAGCTCTTTCTGCTTGAAGAAAGCATATAACCTCCAAATTATGTCTCTCCCTTGCTTATGCAGAATGCATCACTTACCACCACCATCAGCGATGAGAACTTGCAACAAATGGAATAAGAATTCAA
Source organism: Schistocerca piceifrons (assembly GCF_021461385.2). Classification (NCBI taxonomy): domain Eukaryota; kingdom Metazoa; phylum Arthropoda; class Insecta; order Orthoptera; family Acrididae; genus Schistocerca; species Schistocerca piceifrons. The sequence continues at coordinate 580,069,524 of NC_060149.1, forward strand.
TAAACAATTCCCTATTATCACATTTAATGCTCACATTAGCTAAGTTATTAAGAACAGAGCCCTCAGGTCACATAAAGAAACTACCTCAACAATGAAATAAAATTTCAATATTAGATAAATGTGCAAAAGAACATAATTGTAGAAAGCACATCTATGACAAAAGGCTGATACCTATCACATGAAAATCACTTATAATCAGCCATCATCAGGAGGAAGCATTGTCCATTAATTCAGTACTATTCTATGTTGCTTACACAGAAAAACACATGAAAAATTACTAATTCCAATTTATTTAATGATGTAAAATACAGTTAAAAACTTACTGCGCTTCCATGTCACTACAGATAAGCCTGGTTTCAAACAATCACTACAATATCTTTTACCAATATTCTAGTGCATAAGAACTAATGTCTCACAACAGTGTATTAAATAATTGGCCTGAAATCCCCTGGCACAGCATTTATGTCACATTAGTCCTGTAGTATATGACATTGTTCCCAAAACATATCAAAAGAATTTGACATAAAGCAGTTCCATAAGCCAATTCCATGGCAGTATCAGATAAAACAGAATCAAGGATCCTCCTATATTTATCAATAACACACAGACTCTACAAAGGGTAAATAGAATACCAGTGTATGCAACAAGAAACTGCTTACTTGTACCATCAAATGATGCACTGGAGTAACAAAAGTAAATACTAGAACTTGTATACATATATCTCATAATCATTAGATCCACCATTAGAACACCACAAAGTTATTTAAATGTACATTATACCACATGACATAAACAATTTCAATGTCCAAAATATGAATATGAACGTTCTGCACCAAGAACCCTAGCTTTGACATCCGCATCAACAGTACAAGCATTATCATCAACCCCTTACTTCTTCAATACAACATACACTTTACACCAACTTGGGTCATCATTATTAGTTTATTGATATTCAATTCATAATCATCAAGTACATATTAAAAGCATGTCTAGAATATGGCTTGGCAAGGTGGGGGTGCACATGTATCATGCAAACAAAACATCAAACTGACAAGAGGTATCCATGTGGGTTGTGTGGCAGGGGTGGAAATATAAGTAAAAGAATAATGGTGACATAGTATATGGGCTTTAAAATTTTGATGATGCCTTAGTGCTTCCCTCTGTTGAATTTCAGCAGACACAAGGTTCCAAAAGCAGTGGCCATCAATTTTAGGGATCTCTCATTGTCATAGAAACCACCACTGGTTTGCACCAGTGTGAACATACACACATCAAAAAAAGTTTTGCATCACCCCAGTTCCCAGAACTCCTGAAGACAGACATTGACTGGGGATATTGTATCACACACACATTCCCTTTGACTACTCAGAGATGTAAGTAAACCCACCCAAAGATGTAAACAACCATGCATGAGCAGCGCCTATTAGATGGAAGGGGTCTGACAGCCGATCAGCTCCAGTCATTCCACCAGGCAGGAGGTATATGGCTTGTGTTGTCTGTAGTTCAAGCATGCCTAGACGGCCACTACCATGGTTTGATTGTGCCTGCCTTGTTACTTTGCGCCAGGAAGAGCTCTCAACAAGGAAGTGTCCAGGCATCTCAGAGTGAATCAAAGTGATGTTGTTCGGACATGGAGGAGATACAGAGAGACAGGCACTGTCAATGACATGCCTCACTCAGGCCACCCAAGGGCTACTATTGCAGTGGATGACTGCTACCTATAGATTATGGCTCAGAGGAACCCTGACAGCAATGCCACCATGTTGAATAATGCTTTTCATGCAGCCACAGGATGTTGTGTTACAACTCAAACTGTTCGCAATAGGCTGCATGATGTGCAACTACTCCCGATGTCCATGGCGAGGTCCATCTTTGCAACCACCACACCCTGCAGTGCAGTACAAATAGGCCCAACAATATGCCGAATCGACTGCTCAGGATTGGCATCATGTTCTCTTGACCGAAGAGTGTCACATATGCATTCAACATCATCAGAGACGTGTTTGGAAGTAACATGGTCAGGGTGAACACCTTAGACACTGTCCAATGAGTGCAGCAAGGTGGAGGTTCCCTGCTGTTTTGGAGTGGCATTATGTGGGGTCAACATACGCTGCTGGAGGTCATGGAAGGTGCCGTGATGGCTGTATGATATGTGAATGCCATCTTCCAACAGACAGTGCAACCATATTGGCAAAGCATTTGTCTTCATACATGACAATTCACGTCCCCCTTGTGGACATCTTGTGAATGGCTTTCTTCAGGATAATAACATCGCTCATCTAGAGTGGCCAGCTTGTTCTCTAGACATGAGTCCTATCAAACATGCCTGGGAAGGATTGAAAAGGGCTGTCTATGGGCGACGTGACCCACCAACCACTCTGAGAGATCTACGCCGAATCGCCATTGAGGAATTGGACAAGCTGGACCAACAGTGCCTTGATGAACTTGTGTATAGTATGCCATGGTGAATGCAGGCATGCATCAATGCAAGAGGACATGGTACTGGGTATTAGAGGTACCGGTGTGTATGGCATTCTGGACTGCCACCTCTGAAGTTCTTGCTGTATGGTGGTACAAAATGCAATGTGTGGCTTTCATTAGCAATAAAAAGGGCAGAAATGATGTATATGTTGATCTCTAATCCAATTTTCTGTACAGGTTCTGGAACTCTCTGAACGGAGGTGATGCAAAACTTCTTTGATAAGTGTATATGTCAAACATGGAAGTTCTAAGGTATGCTACAGAATATTAGAATTTGGCTTCAAAATCTTTTAAGGGGGGGGGGGGAGGGGGAGGGAGGGGAGATGAAGAAGAAGAAGAAGAAAAAAAACAAGTACATGTTTCTAAACAGGGGACAGATGTAACTCAACTGCAACGTAATGTAACATTAGTTACAAAGTATGTGACTTTATTAACAGCTGCCGGCCGGAGTGGCCTTGCGGTTCTAGGCGCTACAGTCTGGAACCGAGTGACCGCTACGGTTGCAGCTTCGAATCCTGCCTCGGGCATGGATGTGTGTGATGTCCTTAGGTTAGTTAGGTTTAATTAGTTCTAAGCTCTAGGAGATTCATGACCTCAGAAGTTAAGTCGCATAGTGCTCAGGGCCATTTGAACCATTTTTTTTTATCAACAGCTCTCAGTCCTTTATCTTGGATTTTATTTAGTTTTGTGCAACAGCCCACACAAAGTCTTAGAAATCAAAGCAAACAGAATAGGCCAGCAAAGGAGTGACAGGTTTGTCAACAAGATGAAACACTTAAAAAATTAAAATTGTAGGCAATAGGTCTTACACATTCTTCCAAATTCCAGGAACTACTTAAAACATACACAAAATCTAATGACTTTCAGCTAAAAACGTCTGACCAGTACATCATTCAATGATTTGATGGTTTCTGAGGATTTTCAGTAACGAAATATTGGAGAAATAATTGTCTCCCTACACATTAAATCCTCAACATTTAATTAAGAAGCCAACACTAGAAAAAGACAAAGTATTGTCCAACCAATCTACTAATTCACAATGTTCACAGTACTGGGCAAAATAGTCAAAAGTAACAATTACTACTTCTCAAACATCAACTTCTAAACCATTTCTCTTCATTGGCACCGTAGGTTGCAGTTCTGCACATAACTGTATGATTTAAATTGCTTAATATAGTAAAAAGGGTACTGTGTTGCCAGGTTCTTGTCATTTAACCCATACAATAAATGTGTGATGGTATGTCTCATCACTAAAAAGCTTGATGAATTAGTCTGTCATCACACAAAATCATTAATGTTTACAACCATTTAAAATCTGTAAAATATGACCTCAGACTACATAAGTTCAGTGACAATTTCCATTCATTAACATAAGATACCTGCAATAACATAATCAAATCAAGAAGAGTAGAGCAAAATCATTCAGTTTGTTAAGTGGGTAACTGCATTAGTTAACATACCATCAGTCCATGAGGTTGTTCAGAAATTTGCTGCCTTAATGTATGTGATACAACAGACATTAAACTCATGTTGTATTGGAAACTCACTATGCAGAACTGACATGTTTACCAACTGACTTTCATTGTCCTCTGTAGGTAACAGTGGTAAATAATTCAATTAATAATACTCAGTACAAGTGCACTTACATCTCTCATAGGTTATATAAGCACCTTAATTTATTACAGTGGAGGCATGCCCCTTACCAAATGTTGTGTTCCAACTATACATACATTTCTCTGTAACATTCAGAGTTGCTTTTTTGCTTCAGAAACTTAGCATTAAACTTTGATGTGACTGAGATAGATATCAGCACAAAACTGGCTTTTATGCATCAAAATAGTACTCCGATTAGACATGTAGAAACTTGGACTTTTGCCTACGTCAACATCAGTGTACATCACATGTTAACCTTTCATATAGCTGTAAACATAGAGTATACCTGTTAAAAACATAACCCATCACCATTTCTCAATCATGTTTCAACAGGTATGTGAATATTATGGTGCAGAAAGAAATACCATCGCAGCAGGAACCTGTATCATATTTCACATTCTACTTCACTCATTACAAGGTCACTTCATTCTCATCATGTGCATTTAGTTAACCAGTTTGCAGGCAACTACCACTTATCAATAAAAATTATAGACAGAAAAATAATACAAGGCAAGGAAAGAAAATGTAGCAAGAAGCAGAAAGAATAGTAAGAACAGGTGGCAAAGGAATAATGCTTTCATCTTACAATCAGATCATCTCACAGCATTCTAACAGTTTCAGTGGCAGCAGATTTTGATCACCTTTTAGCAACTGCATGGAACATACAAGCCCAAAACTGTCCAGTCCCATTATTATATCGATAGACACAACCTAGAATGGAAAACTTAATGGTTTGTGGCTTTTCTTTCAAACCCTAGACGCTGATGTCAGGCCTGTGTATGGTCTTGAAAAAAAACACACTCCCACCAAAGTTTAAAGTTTCAAGCCACTCGCTGGTGCACCAATGTTTTTGATTCTCAGCTAGACATGGTTAAGTGGGAAAATAAGGAGGCACAAAACTTCACTCCCTCACATCTGTAGGGGCAGCAACCTGCTTTCATCAGGCACAAAATGGGCTGTTGAAAGGAAATATGAAAGAAATAACATAGATCAGGATGCAAGAAATGAAACTGAAAGCGTCTCACAAGCAGATAGGACTTTATGTGGGTTCTACTCTGTAACTTGTACATCAAAAGGTCCTGAAGATGGGTTCAAAAATCTACTTAAGAATCATAAAGATGAAATTTCCAGATCATTTTAGCAATTTTTGTTGACACTGTGGAAAACCCTGATTCATCAATGTTGTTGATATTCTTTCAACAAATACTTCAGTCTAAACTCTTTAAGTGGTTCATAAAATTTACCTACATGAACTCGATTGAAGGCAATGATCTGAGTTCCCAACATTGTCGCTGGCTTTCTCAGAGATAGTTTGCAGATGTTTCAGAAGTTTATTACAAAGTCTTTTCCAGTGGGTTTCTTATCTTTACTGGATCAATGGCTGAATCCTAGCTTTTCTGCATACAAAAAACATAATTTTCCAAAGTGTTTATTTCTTATCCCAAATGATTTTTGGTTCAAATCAATTACATATCATCTAAGCTCTTCTATTTGATGGTCAGTAAATGTGTACTTAAATCTGCCTAAGTTCTGAGGACACTTCCACAATAAAGAAATTTTTATTTGTAAATGAGCCATGCGTAGCTCATGTTCATGCCATTATTGCTTGACATCTTGTCCTACCGGTACTCCCGTCTCATTTCTTATTCGATTTACCGGGGTCACTAAGTTGCTTGCTTGCCTGCCCATGAGTGGCAGCAGCAGCTCTTATCAATAAGAGCACTGTCATACTATCTTTGGAGTGACCGCTAGTATTTCTGGGTCATTGTGTTTCGGGAGTTGAGTCAAGACGGAGCAGCAGTGAGGTCATGACAGCCACGACTCTCCCGACTGTTGCCGACAAACATGACTTGAGTGGGGACGACCTTGGTTAGTCATTTGGTCAGTCGTCTCATCAGACAACATGTATTTGCTCGCCAACAGCTTCTGGGTTCTCCATGGGTGTTGACTTGTGATTCGTCCTTGTTGTTCCAAAGTCACAGATTTTAGTATTGTTCAAGTTGTTTGTGAAAGTGTTTTCATGAAACCATCTGTAGTTTGTGTGGTTTTGACTGAACAGCTATTTTAATGCTGTCTGCGTGCTGCATGTAGTCAGTCGGTTGGGACAGAGCAGAGAGGAAGTCTCCGCGGTGCAGGGTTAGGCCAGGACTGCTGGTGGTGTGCACGCATGGTTGGATTGTGAGGCGCTAGCCACGAGAGCTACAAAGTTCATTGCCCACCAAACCTGGACACTGAAGTTGAGTGATCAGTTAACCTGTTATGAAACCTCACTTGCTGTGACATCTCTTTGTTCATTGTCGGTTGTTGCTTGCTGGGCCGTTCCAGCTAGCAGCAACGTATGGTGTGTTGGATTCGGCGAAACTTTGCAGCCGCCTTCCTGTGTGGTCTTTAACTATTAAATTGATTGTTACTTATCAGTGAAGTGCACCAGCGGTATTTTCTGCCTTGTGGCCATTAATGCACCAGTTACCTGCCCTAGTCGTTAGGGTAGTTTTCCAGCAGTGTGTTTTTATTTTCCGTGTTGATGCTATCTGGCGTGGCATGTAGTTCGACAGCCTTTTAGTTGTTTGTTCATATTTTTTTCTTAAGAAAGGTTATGTTGGCTTGGCTGTTTTTAGCCGCCAATTTTGAAGACATAGTGTGGCTGGTATCTTCGTCCTCAGCTGATATTTTCTGTTGTCGTACCGTTGGTCGGGCGGAAGGGAATTGATTAGGTTGTTGGCCAGTCCTTCAGCTGTCCCTGGGTCGGGTTGCCATGCAATTATTTAACCTTACTCTTGGTTGCCTGTCTGTCTCACCTCACCTTACGTTGGAGCTACCTCCTCAGGCCAACCCTTGGAACACTTCTGAGCACCACTGTTCTGTTGGTTTTAGATTGTGATTTTCATTTTAGTCTGATGTACTGTGCGAGGCCTTCAGTCGTCTATGAATTCAGTTTGTTTTCATTTTAAAATAAGGCCTTCCGTTGACTTATATTAAAATTTGAAGATTGATTTGTTTTAAAAACTTTTTTTTTTTTTTTTTTTTGTTTTTTTTTTTTTTTTTTTTTTAAAAAAATTCTTGTTATCCAGGCCCTAAGCCCTGAGTTGTTCAATGTCTTGTGTGTGGTCTCCAGCCGAGTATTTACATGGAATTTTTTTTTTTTCAAATAAGGCCTTCAGCCACATGTATTCTTTAAAGCAATTTTCATAATTTGTATTCAGGCCTTCTGCCTTTCTTGTTTTTGGTGTGGTTTTGGACCTTCAGCCCAGGAGGTATTGCAAGTTTTCTTAAATTGGTCTTCAGCTGTATTGTTTTAATTTTAAGGCAATGTGTAATTAAGTGGTTCTTAGGAAAATAAAATTTTGTGTGTTTTGTGCAACTAACAGTAACTGATTACAGCCCCCTCCACAACCATAACCTGATCCGCTCTATTCTGTGAAACCAGATTTCAGTAAATTTAAAGATTTATTATTTTTTAGGCGTATCTTTAAACATTTTTACTAAAACAGCCTACTTATTATTTCCCCATTGAGACCACATCTATGTTTCAAATATCACTTGAGTGTTGGCTCTGACATGTTACGTTCCTTTGCTGCTGCATTTACACTTGAAATTTCATCTCATACCTCAGCAACCGCTGCATTCATTGCCTATCTATCCCACTTTTCAAGTCACTATTCCTCCTATAATTTCATGGCATTATATTCACAAATTCTAAAACATTAATAGATAAACAACCATAACTTATGATTTAAAATTAAGAAAAATAACTACATCCAAAATTCAGTTTCGAACCCAACTCTTAAATAATGTCAGTAGCTATTAGTAAAAAACGATTACTCCAAAATATTTCAGGTAAGATGATGAACTTCTCATCATCTTACCCACCCTGCCCTTTGTCACCTTACCCCGTGACACCATCTTGGTTTTAAAATTATTTACAATTACCGTATTTAATGGTCAGCTATCTACAACATACATTGTTTTTTAAAATATGAGTTATATTTTGAGAATATATTATGAAAGAGGAAAAACAGCTTATGACAGATGAGTAATCCTTTCATTATGAAGTCTAAAAATTACAAGTTCATGTAAACAATATGCATGTTTATTGCTACTGCTCACATAACAATCTGTCCAGACATCCCTTTTGGTGGACTTCTTTACTTATCGCCTGAGTCTCAGAAACTGCTTGGACATATGGTGATATCTATGAATGTGTCAGAGAAATACCATGTTCATCATTTTGTCTACTTTGTCATCTTAGTCCACCTAACCCCAAGCTTAGACTACAGTCAGTGGTGGCAAATTTACAGTGATTTACATAGTAACATGAGTCTGAATATGTGTGTAATTATCAGAAAGTAGATCTGGTGGTTTCATGAATGCAATATTGGTCACTTCAATACAGTGTTTCTTGGTCTGCCACATTACAAAACCTAGATATTACTATTCTAGATTATACATCTATACATGACAAAGAATAATTAAATGACATGTGATTTGTTAACAAAGAATATTTGTATGATTTGTAGAAAAGTAACAGATTACTTAAGAATTGACTTGCACAGTGGTGTTTTAACGGCTTTAATGATTTATTTAAGGTATTGTGTCACATAATATGGAATGTAAGGTCAGTAATGACTAGAAGAATGAAACAACTTGGAGAAATAGTTGATAAATACCAATGTCTAGTGGTAGCAATCCAAGAAACAAGACTTCTTTATGGAGTTATGAGGATTGGAGATATTCACATGCTCTTCAACAGCAGCAAGCTAAGTCAAGCCTGGACTTCAGAATTTGGATTAGCTGTCCACTAAACAATGTCAGAAATCTGTAGAGATTAAATCAGCAAAAAGGCCAAAATGGCTAGAACAATGTTTGGAAGATGCAAGGATAGCTTACTGTGAGGCAAGATGTAACAGATCAGCTCATAAGGAAGACAAAATGGGGACATCATGATAGTCTGTTGATAGCTGTCAAAGAATCAAAGTCATCACACTCCTTTTTATGGGCCACAAGATTTTCCAGAGGTATCTACCAACAACATACACTGATTCTAATGAATGAGACTGGCGAAGTGGTATCACAATAATAACAGACATTTTGAGAACTTATTGAATTATAGCAATCCAACAGTGGTGACAACACTGATGCAAGACAGTTTGATAGAGTGAAAATCCATGAATCATCAGAGGAAGAAACCAGTATTGCATTGAAAGCTCTCAGGAACAGCAATGCTCCATGGACTACTGGTCTGACAGCTGGGATGCTCCAATTGGAAAGTGAAACACTGATGGATGCTTTGAAACTGTTGATACAAATTGGTTGTAGTGTATTTACAATGCTGTGGCTATTCCGAATAGAACTACTGGCTGAAGGAACTGTAGGCCCTTATCAATGTGGCTTCATCCCCGGTTGATTGATTCTTGACCACATATTTACCTTGAGGCAACTGACAGAAAAATGTTATGAGTTCAATCAGGAATTAGACCTCATCTTCACTGATTTTTGACAAGCTTATGACAGCACTGACTGCTCCATGTTATGGCAAATGTTAGAGGAATTTGACATCTCATCAAAATACAGCTGACTGATTGCAGCTTGCTATTCTCAATCAACTTGTCGGGTACAGTTTGGCAACTAACTATCAACACCATTTAATATTTGAAGTGTATTGTGACAAGAAGATCCATTGGCATCAATACAATTAAACTTAGCCTTGGAAGTGAGAGCAGGCACAATCGTGGTATTTGCTAATGATGTGATTTTCAGTGACACTCTAGAGCAAGTATGTGCTGATACTTACTGATTTCTCCACAATGTGAAGAAAATTTGGCTAGTGGTGATGGGCATACCTTTGTAAAAGTATAAGAATTCAAGTAGCTGGGATCCATATTGACTAACATAAGTGAAGTGATGAAAGAAGTGTATCATAGAATAATAAACATTGATGACATGTTCAATCAATTTAGTCAAGTCTTCACCAATATCACAGAAGAATAAGATCAAAACTGTACATGACTCTAGGATGGCAAGTACTTTCACATGGCTGTGAAGCCTGAAATACATCAGCAACAACTGAAGAAGCAGTCTGTGCCTCTGGGCGGAAGGTACTTCAAAAGTTCTATGGGTCTGTCTACAATACCATGGAAAGTAAATGGAAATTAAGAATAAAAGAAGACCTCTACCAGCAGTCTGGACAGCCACACATTGGCCCAATATTAGGGCAGAAGAGGCTACAGTGGTTTGGCCATATCATTTGAGCTGATGGATCCCTCCCATACCTGGTCCTCCATGCTCAACCCTTTTGAAAATGCCCAAGGGGACATCCAAGGATGTGATGGAAAGATTGAGTGTTAACAATCCTCAAACAAGTGGACCAGACAGTGGTATAAGATGAAATTATAGTCGCAGCAATGGACCACCATCTGCAGTAAATATCTCCTCTGTTGTTACTGGCTGACTTCCTTTTTTTATAGTGCTTTTTGTAGTGTGTTCTTTTATAACTTTTTTACAGCGTGCTGATTTTTTTAGTGTGTGTGTGTGTGTGTGTGTGTGTGTGAGTGTGTTTGTTTCTGTAGGCCTGTTAATTCAATAAATGCTGATTATGTCACTTATGCTCTGATCCTAATTGATACAATTTTTCTGTTTCATGCAACTCTGTGTACCTGTAAAGTATGATTATATGGAAATGCAAAGGGAGGCAAAATATTCCACTCCAGTTGCAACTCTGAGAAGGCTGACAACTTGCTATTCCATGTCACATAACTGATGGTAGGATTAAGTCCAGATACTGATCACCTATCTGCACGACACGTCACTCACACTGAACAGTTTAAGGTAATCATTTGTCTCCATGTTTCAGAAAGGTATTTGAGTCATGTGCCTCATTATGTGAAAGAATACCAAAGTGACCAAAATAAATTGTGATTAAATAACTGGGTGACACTTCGCTGACACTTCACCAAGAGAATAAGACAATGTAATGACAAAATCATGACATTATTTTTAAAATTTCTTCTTTAAAATAAGGATTGGCTGATGGATAATTAGTCTAAATGGTATTATAAATTGATGATTCAATGTTACAACAAAGTATTAGTTACTTGGGGTTGGCTGATGATTTATTGTGTGAACTTGATAGGTGTATGTAGGCTTATGAAACATTCTGGAACACAGGTTGTTACTTTCTCTGAAGGAATGTGTTTATGATATATAGGTAGCATACCTATGGACTACTGGCTTCATTATTTAGATGAGATAAGACCTTCAATGATATCAAATGAAGACACTAGGTTGGAGGAACAGTTAGAGCTTTAATGTTTTGCTGTGCTGTGGATACAACTAAGCACTTTACAAGTCTTGCTACTCCAGTTCAAATGGGAGCAGTTACAGGCTATCTGCAGTAACACTGAGAAGAGAATAACTCACTGACACTTTAACCATGTGTCATAGTTAGTTTCATGTCCTATGGACCATTTGCATGATAAAACATAATGATGTGGAACAAGTTATTTCAGGTAACAAATTAATTTGTAAATATGCCTACATGCTGATCATTTTTTAATATACACATCTCAATTAGTAATTGCTACCCACAACCTTTACACATTACAGTACAAGAAAATCTTCTATGGGATAGAAGAAGATGTCAAGGAGAAAGTTTTTCAGTTTCTCACCTTGCTGTCTGTCAGACATTTTATATCATTGGGTAGGTGATCACAAATATTGGTTACAACATTCTGTGCCTCTTTTTGTGCTAAATACAACCTTAATATTGAGTAATAAATGGCATTTTTCCTTCTGGTATTGTAATTATGTACATCATAGTCCCTTTTGAGCTACAGTGGCTTAGTTACAATAACAGCATCTACACTGCATTTGCAGTGTACAAATTGTGTTCATTTCCAAGCATGTCAATTGCCCCACAGCATAGCATTTGTATCTTCCAAAATAAATTTTAAATGCAGACAAAACGTATGATACAATCCATTTTTATAATACTGATATGAAATGGACATTCCAGTATAATGAGAAGCTTACAGGCTGAATATTGTCAAAATTTTGTAAATATTTTTAAAAAAATTTTAAAGAAATACATATTCACAAGAAATAATTAATAAATTAAATCTGTCATAGAATATAAAATCAGACATCACACTAGCATTACATAGACTCATAGAATGTTCTGAAAGGTTGAAAAAAATAGCATGCCTTATATTATTGTGCCCCAACACTAATTTCATCAGACCAATTTTGATAGCAGACTGATCAGACTGATTTTGGAGTTGATAGCTTAAATATGTGTGAAGCTCTATGAATATGGGACACTGTAAATGGTCTTAAATTGTATGTATTATTCTTGTGTCTTGAATTTGTGAAAGTGAATGTGGATAAACTCTTAAGTGGTTGTGAAGAGAGCCACTATTTTCCATAATAATGATAATGTATGTGGCTAGGTCAGGAGCCTCTATGAATTTGGTGTGATTAAATGCTTAATATTGGCTGTGATGTTGTTTTATGCTTAAACTTTTACAAATTTTTAAGTCAATTGATCTCTAAATGGACTTAAGTGCATGTAGTGGATCTACAGCCTAAAGACGTTTAGCACTTCTGCTGTAGAAGCTGATGCCATCTTGAAATCAAGTGAAACTTTTAATATACCGTGTAATTTTACCTTCCTTAAAGATGGAAATACATGGCTATAAAGATGATCTACATTATTTTGCAATATTGTGAAGTAAAACGACTGTTTTCAAATTGCTGTATTAAGGGAGGGGTATTAAAACTGTCTGTTCATCACAAGCAAATCGGTATGGGATAGAATACATTCCCATAGAGGTTTGTTTTTTTCCTAATGTTAATAACATGGAAAATTGCAATGACAGTAAAAAATGAGAATGCAAAGAACAGTTATCCATCTCTAGAGGACCTGACTGTCTTACTGGCAAGTATATAGAAAAAATTATGCCATACTGATATGTAAAGGTGGCAATGTGTGTTGTGTAGACTTAGACCATTACCCATTAGCATTTGGTATATGTATCCCTAAGGTTATTCTGAAATTTTGGCTATTGGGATGAAATACTACCTTATATAGTGTTGACCATGTGATCATGAAATCTTTTCTGGTTATGACTTCTAAATTTAGAGTACATAAGTGTTAGATTTTATAGGTGGACGTCTACATCTTGTGGAAGACTGTAGTTTCACTGTATTATTTGGTAATGCTAGGTTGTAATACCATACCTCAACACTCTACTTAAGAAATGGCAATGAGGACCTATAATGATTTATAAAACTATGTGCTATATGCCTATAATTTTCATGTGGAAATTGATTACCTTAAACAGTGATACAGGCAGCTGTTTTGTAGACAATCTAATGGTGGAATTCAGACTTAGCCATATTACTGCAGTCAGCTACTTCCTATAGAATGAAGACTGGGAAACATGCATTATTATGCACCCGTAACTATGGCTGTCAGAAACATTAATTCCCCATAGGTGTTATGGTATCACCACCCAGTGCTAATGTCAGTACAATGTTGTAAATAAATACCTATGATTGCCCACTGATCTATAATTATTTATAATTACAAAATGTTTAGAATTTTTGTGCTGTGTTATGAAAAAATATGGACTTTACTCATCAATCTGAGACACCAGCTTGGAGTAGTAGATGTGGGCTATAATTATTGTGAAAACTATATTGTAACTCTTTCATAGAAGCCTAGTTTACTGTCAATTGAGTGTTTACATACATACATTGAGATGACCATGTTTTTCCTGTCGTAGTGCAGCAACTCAATGTGGTGTGGGATTACAGGTCAATGGAAGTCCTCTGCAGACATACTGAGCTGTGCTGCCTCTATAACTGTTCAATATTGAAAAAGTGTTGTCAGTGCAGGATTTTGTGCATGAACTGACCTCCTGATTACGTTCAATAAATATTCGATGGGATTCATGTCAGGCGATCTGGGTAGCCAAACTATTTTCTCAAAATGTCCAGAATGTTCTTCAAACCAATTGTTAACAATTTTGGCCAGTGACATGTTGCATTGTCATCAATAAAATTTTAACATTGCTTGGAAACGTGATGTCAATGAATTGCTGCAAATGGTCACAAGTGGCCGAACATTCAAAGGACACAGTCCAATGCATATAAACACAGCCCACACCATTATGGGACCACTACCAGCTTGTGCAGTGCCTTGGGTCCATGACTTCATGGAGCCTGTGCCACACACTAACCATACCATCATCTCCTACCAACTGAAGTTGGGACTCATCTGACTGGGCCATAGTTTTCCTGTCATCTACGTCAAACCTCAAACCATTATGGTCAAGAGCCCTGAGAGGCACTGCAGGTGATGTCATGCTGTTAGCAATGGCACTCACATCAGTCACCTGAGGCCATAGCCCATTAACACAGAATTTTAACACACTGTCCTAACAGATATGTTTGTCGTACATCTCACATTTATTTCTATGGTTATTGCACATAGTGGTGTTTGTCTGTTAGTGCTGACAACTCTATATAAATGCCACTGCTCTTGATCATTAAGTGAAGGCCTTCAGCCATTGTGTTGTCTGTGGTGAGAGGTTATACCTGAAATATGGTATTCTCAACACACTCTTGACACTGTGGATCTCATAATATTGAATTCCCTAATGATTTCCACAATGGAATGACACATGCATCTAGCCCCAATTACTATTCCACGTTCAGAGTCTGTCAATTCCTGTTGTGCAGCCATAATGTTGGAACATAAATCAACTGAGTACAAATGAAAGCTCCACCAATGCACTGCCCTTTTATACCTTGTGTATCTGATGCTAACGCCATCTGTAAAAGTGCATATCACGTCTCATAACTTTTGTCATCTTAGTGTATATTTCGAAATGAATATTGGAGACATGCTTGCATACAGATTCAAAGTGTTTTTTAATGCTTGTCCAAATTCTAGGTGCCTTATCGTTTATAAGAGGATCATGACATATCCTCCTATTTTTTTAGAACACCCCTATACCCCATATGGTACCTTGTGCTGTTCACAAAAATGTAGCTATCTATACAAGTCCTAATTCCTCTTATCTTATGTGAAACTTATGAATTTGAGTTCATGTAATACTAGTGTGTTAACTGAACCTAGTGGTAACAAGTCCAGCATTATGTTATTGCTTTTGGGAGAAGTCTTTTACATAATAAGGGGTGTGTTACAGCATATCTGCAAGTGATGAAAGATTCACTGGTCTGAAGTGTGGCCAGCAACTTTATAAAACACATGGACTGATTGTAACTGCTTTTGTCAATCATTGGTTTTCCTTCCTCATATGGAGCAATGTGTAGAGCTATCTTGTGACACATAGATCATAATTTAACACTAAATATGTAACCAAAAAGCATATTTAATGACGCTGTCATGATGATAAACATTACACAAGTTACTGCATATTTGTCCCAGAACATTTTTTTTCCTTAGTATAATGGACTTGCTGTGCAGGCAAACTCTGCTAGCATTAGTAGTATGCCATTACTGGAACTAGTCTCAGTATTTAGAGAGATTTATAATTAGAAAAAATTTTAGAACATTTTACGGCTGCCTATGTCCACTGGCTGCCTTATGTCTTCAACAGGTGACACACTGCCCATCTTATCAATGAGCTTCCTGCAATTCTGGCAGTATAGGGGTCACTAAGCAGACTCTGGATACTGTGGTGGAGATTTGCAGGCAAAGGGAAGCTAATTCTTTAGTGTTAATGCTAGTGACACATACAGAGCAGGGCTTCTTTGATGCATAGAACGATTTTCCATGGTTACTTGGAGCCATGAGCTGATGGTACTTCCCAGTGGGCTAGCAGCTGCATACGTTCCAAGTGCAGATGTGCTGTTTTTCTTAGAGTGATGGGAGCATTCTCTCAAGGCAGTTGCAGGAATCAAGAAGAAATGGTGGTGATTCTACTGTTATCAGGTATGTACAGACCATTTTTCCAGCAGTCATTGCACATGTGTTGTTTATAAGCTAATTCCTGTTGATAGTAGGTTAATTGTATTTATGGGTGCATCTTTGGGGAACTGAGCTATCAACAGATGGTGCATAATCTTGGCATCTTTCTAACATCATATTTTACCATATAACAAGAGACGTGCTGTGACCTCTGTGAGTCGTTGACTTCATACTTAATCTTTTGCTGCACTTTGGCCCCACAGTTTCATTTAGGTGTGTGTGTGTGTGTGTGTGTGTGTGTGTGAGTGTGTGTCGGAGGGGGGAGGGGGGGGGGGACACATGTACATGTACTCTGTATCTATTTACAAGTCCTGTAGTGACATCATACACTAATATTCGAAACAGAACAGAACAGAAGTTCAGTGTCTCATAACACACAATTTCAAGACATTGACTTAATGTACAGGAGACTCATCAAAACACAAAAATTAGTTTACAATTTTTCTTGTAATATCATTAATGTAATATACTGTACTGGATATGTAATTGACATGCAACTAACAATTTTTTCTCAAACAGTAACAAACTTCTAAAAATTAACAGTCCTAAGTACTTGCTGCTTTCTGATTAAATTTTCAGGATGTCCTTCGTGGATTCTTCTACTGAATATTAACATTTCTGCACTAGTTTCTCATATAAGGTTTTTCCAGTGATTCTAAATTTATACTGAACAGTTCTCTTCATTTCACTTTGTTATATATTTTAATATTCATATACTGTGGAGTCTGACCATAAAGTTTTAAATGGTGGATGGGCAGCACAAAATTATTTTGATTTCTGGTGTTGTAATCATGCTCAAAATGATTGCTACAAATAAATTGGGGTTACTATGTACAAAGATGAACAGCTCATAGATGCATGGTGACAGAATACTTAATACACTTAGATTTTTTAGGAGTGGGCAACATGAGTTTTTTCGTCCTACATTGTGCATATTTCTAATGATGGTTTTATGAAGTTTTAATATTCAACACAAAATACTATTCTGTACCTTATTACTGATTCAAAGTAGATGTGATATACTACTTTTCTTATATCTATCCTGGTAGTACTTTACAATACCCTCATTGCAAATGCTAAGCTATTTAACTTATTTGCAAGGTACTGAATGTTAGAGCCCCATGATACATTTTTATCTAGTTGCTTTCCTAGGAATTTCACACAGCTAGCTTCCTGTACATCCCAGTTTTTGTGAGTGATTTGAATATCATTTAATTTTGCTTGCCTTGTTTTAAACTGCATTAACTGTGACTTTTCCATGCATAGTTTTAAACCATTTAAATCAAACCAGGTACCTAATTTTTCTACATCTGCAAATAAAACTGAGTGACACTCAGTGATAGTTATATGTCTCTTTTTATTCTGCCTAGGAGCACTGGTGGATCTCACCCTTTATCACTGTGCTTGCAAGATTGTATTTTGTCTCCAAAGTTATCCCTGTATGTCCCATATGGTCCACATGTAGGGGGAAATATAGCGGTTGTGCCACTCCTACCTGCATTTGAAGGAAATTCCAAACTAATGTTGCCAGTAAGATGGACATAGAAAGAGTGGTAACTCTCCTACTCAGTTTTTTTACATGCCTTCTATCAATGCCACACACTCTCTAATAAATACTGCAGTAGTTTATATCATGTTATACATGGTATTAGAAAATGTGTAAAAGAAGGACAAATTTATTTGTTATACATGTTAGAAACTCAGTAATTCTTTGGTTTTCATGAATATTTGCTGTGGGCATTGCATTGCAGCCCAATATCATTTTATATTTTTTAAATGTATCAATCATTCTGAATGTGGTGTGCATAACTGTGTATCAAATAAAATCCTAGCTCATCATGTTCAATGTATTATTTGCTAACTCAAAAAGAATCAATTGCAACTGGTTGTGGGTCCAGGAATACTAGACAAATAACATTTTTTGAAATATTAGTACTGGATGTGAAACAGTAATTCAAATATGAGAATGTCATGTGAGGTTAGTTTTCCAGCCACAGGTGAAGAGAAAAATAACTCAACCTCAAAATGGGAAGTGAGATCATCTGCATAAATGAACTCAAAGATATGAAAAATTGGACTGCTTGGAGGTTTCAAGTGCACATAGTGTTAAAATGACACAATGCTTGTACTGTTCCTGATTGTTTGTATAATCTTCCTGAAGAAAAACCTGATAACAGTGCATACAGCATGTTGGTTGCAGACTGGATAAAGTGGGAAACAACAGCTCTATGAATTATTGCTACATCAGTTGAAAAAGCTATGCTGCATTTTATGAACTGCAACACATCAAAAGAAAGAAATGAGATGCTAGTGTCTATTTACAAACAAAAATCTGGAGCCAGTGTTTACATGTTACTCTAGCAGAAGTATAGTTTGCAAAAGGAACCAGCTGATAACAAAGTGACACACATTGCTAGAATGGAAGATATTGCACATCAATTGCAGATTCTAGGTGAGCAAATACTTGAGAAAGTTGTCAATACTAAAAGTTTGATAACGCTACCAGTATCATAAAAATATCTTGTCAGTGCATGGGAATCTGTGCAGACAAGTGAATGAACACTTAGCAATCTGATACACAGACTTACTACTGAAGAAAGTGGAATGAACACAAATGATGAAGGTGAAAGTGAAAGTTTAGTGCATGCAGCAAACAACAGCTCTCATAAAAATTATGGTAAGAAAAAACATTTTGCAAAACCAGGCATTTGTCACTATCATTGTAACCAAGATCACTGGATCTGTTACTGAGAAAAGTGAAAAGCAGGAAATGCAAGCCAGTCTCCACTCAGTGGAGAAGCTCTCATTGGAGAAGCAATGTTCGGTGCCAGTGATTCAGATACAACTGGAGAAGCATGGCATATGGATTCAGGAGCAACTGATCAAATGTCCAGTCAGCATTCTTTGTTCACCACCTATGTAGAATTTCCAGGTGCAAGACCTGTTCATACTGGTGATAGAAAATACATTCCTGTTATTGGATGTGGAGACATTAATATTCTGGCAGGGTGCATATGGCCCAGGACAACTGGAAAACCTGGGAAAAAACATGGAAATGCTCTCAACTGGCAAAAATCTGGGAAAAATCCAGAAATATATTAGAATTCGTTTTTCATTGTTTTAGTTTTCAATTAAATTTTTGTAATTTGGATTGATAAGAATTGATACTCTAACAAAGAACTTTACTTTTGTTCACTACCTCAGAACAATACTGCATCAATAAAACATAAAAAAGAGAATAACACCAAAATAAAACTTTAGTTGCAAAGAAAATGTACCATTACAACAAAAAAACGCAGTGCACATATAAGCATCTGCCAACAGAAAAATGAGTTAGAGGCTTTAGGATGAAGACTATGCAATACTTCATAACAACAACCATAGGGTACCTCTTCATTATTTAACTCACATTTCCAGAAAGTAGTGTAAAATTTAAATTGTTGTTTCAGAAACTTTGCACTGTTGTTTTTCTTACATACAAGTGCATATAGGCCAAATTTTAGGAATCATATTTTCGTGTTTATCTGTAATTTAACTGACTTATTCTTAATAAACTATTACTTTTATCATGTGTGAAAAGTGCTTGACTTGCCATAGAATTGTTATGTTGGGGCTTTGGTGTGACAGGTGCTGTAGTTTTTTCCATGTGGGTGACTGTGGTTGCATGGGAGTATGGGAAGTAAATGAGACTCATCAGTGGTTTTGTAGAATATATAGTAGAGATAGGAAGATACTAGAATAGGAGGGGAAAATTGCCACCCTTCAGGCTGAGTTAGACAAGGCCAGGGGAGATCTTGACAGGTTAGGAGGGAGCAGGGTAAATAGAGGTGGAAAGTGGCAACAGGCAACAGGAGGAACTGGCCTAGAACTTTGTCTGACAGCTTCATGGTGACTGTAGAAAATAGATTTGACATGTTGATTTAGTTAGAAGCTGGTGAGTCTCAAGCAGTTGCAGGTGTAGACAGGGTACAACAAACTTTCAGCAGCAAACTGAGAAGTAAGAATGTAGGGAAATCAGTAAAGAGTAAGAAAGTGTTGTTGTTAGGTAGTTCCCATGGAAAAGGTATTGACCAATTTTTGCAGGATAAATTACGATCAGAATACCGGGTCACCAATTTTTTTTAAACTATTGCTGTTCTGGAGCAGGTGATAGAGGATTTAGGATCAAACTTCCTGGCAGATTAAAACTGTGTGCTGGACCAAGCCTCGAACTCAGGACCTTTGCTTTTCGTGGGCAAGTGCTCTACCAGGAGAGCTTCTGTAAAGTTTTGAAGGTAGGAGATGAGGTACTGGTGGAAGTAAAGCTGTGAGGATGGGGCATGAGTCGTGCTTGGGTAGCTCAGTTGGTAGAGCACTTGCCCACGAAAGGCAAAGGTCCCAAGTTCGAGTCTCAGTCTGGCACACAGTTTTAATCTGCCAGGAAGTTTCATATCAGAGTGAAAATCTCATTCTGGATTTAGGATCACTTTGCAAAGATTTCACTAAGGAAGACACCTTGCTTATAGTGGGTTGGCCAGGTAATAGTATTGACAGAGATCATGGGTACAGTATAGAGTGTGACCTGGCAAATATTGCCTCAGCATCAAAGCATACTAATGTTGTTCTTGGGTGCCATGAACTCTTCTGTCAGGAGAATTAATTTGGACTTGGAACGGCTGCTTATGTCGGGTGCAGGGTCACACATTGGTGTGGTTCCTGTTGATTCTCTCAATAGGTGGGATTATACTAGGCATGGTCTTCACCTGAACAGGAGAGGGAAGGGTAAACTGCCTGGGAAAATAGCAGGAAAGTTAAATGCATGAGGCACTGTCATTAGTGGTAAAATACCAGTGGTTATAGGGTTCAGAAACGGCCCTTTTTTAAGGTAAGGAGGACAGAAAGAACCCAAGTTTTAAGAGAGGTTAGGATTGAGACAACCTTCAGTTTGGGAAAGAAACCAAGAAACAAAATTCTAGCTTATTACATCAGCATAAACAGCTATTGGTTAAGAATTTTCAACAATCAGCAGAAATTTCAACTCTACCCAATTTTAACTCAGTCAATGTGAAATGTCAGAGATCTTTATTACATCAAAATATTCAAGGACTGAGAAATAAAATTAATGAATTAATTATCTGTGTAGATGAATTAGAGTCCTCAAACCCAGCTTACATAATCTGCCTCTCTGAACATCACGTGACTACTGGTATAGAATTTTTAAGTGTTACAGGATTTAGATTAGCATCTCACTTTTGTAGAGCAGAAATGGAGAAAGGAGGAGTTGCCATATTCATCATGAACTGTCATAAATTTAAAAACATAGGCATTCATAAATGTTGCCTAGAATAGCATATGGAATCATGTGCAACAGAAGTAGAATTTCACAAAATATCCTTCATAATATTAAGCATATATTGAGCACCTGCAGGTAACTTTAATTTGTTCATAAACCACCTTGAAGCTGTATTGGCCAATTTAACAACCAAAAACAAAGCCTTAAAGACTCTCCCAATAAGAACTTATTTCAGTTAGTAACACTATCATTCAACTTCATTCCCACTGTAAAGTTCCCAGGTATGGTAGCAAATTGTTTACAAACAGCCATTGATAATATCTTTATAGAAAAGTCCAATATATTACAAAACCAATAGTCAGTGGCCTCTCTGACCATGACATGCAGTTCCTCCTGTTAAATGTTAATACCGAACAGGATATAAAATCTGTTAAATCTGAACTCAATAGGGTAATCAATGAGCCAAAAATTTATTATTTTAGGACACTCCTCAGAGACATTCACTGGAGTGATGTTTACAGTGCTCATGGCACAAATGAAAATATAATACTTTTGCTAATAAAGTGCTTACCTTATTTGAACACTGTTTTCCCCCAAAACTAACCAAGGTTAGAGCAAAGTTTACAAAGAAGCCATGGATTACCCAAGGAATGGAGGTATCTTGTAAAACAAAAAGAAAATTGTATCTGTCAATCCGAAACAGTTCTGATGTTAATGCTATAGCACATTACAAGAAATACTGCAAAATATTAAAGACTGTAATACAGACATCAAACAAATGTATTGCAAGGAAAAGAGAGTCATATCAGATAACAAAATAAAGACAATATGGGATATAGTGAAGGAGGAGACCAGTAGAACCATACATGAAGAGGGGCAAATAGCATTAAGAGTAAATGATACATTGGTGACAGATGTGTATAGTGTTGCAGAACTTTTTAACAAATATTTTATAACTGTTACTGAAAAGATGGGGTTGTCAGGTTCTGAAGGTGCTGCCATGGCATACCTCAGACCAGATATTTCAAGTAACTTCCGTAATATCAATTTGACCCTCCCTACCCCAGCTGAAGTAATGTCCATTATAAAATCTTTAAAATCAAAAATATCTAGTGGGTATGATGAAATATCAACAAAGTTAATTAAAGAATGTGATTCTGATTTAAGTAACATATTAAGCTATCTTTGCAACCAGTCGTTTATCAGTGGAATATTTCCTGAATGGTTGAAATATGCTGAAGTTAAGCCACTTTTAAGGGAGATAAAGAAATAGCATCAAATTTCCATCCAATTTCACTTTTGTCAGCATTCTCAAAAATTTTAGAACAGGTAATGTACAATCAGCTATATAACCATCTGATCACAAATAATATACGGTCAAAGTTGCAGTTCGGATTTCTAAAGGACTCTGATATTGAGAAGGCTATCTACACTTACAGTGCTAATGTACTTAATTCATTAGACAAAAAATTGCAGGCAGCTGGTATATTTTGTGAACTGTCAAAGGCATTTGACTGTGTAAATCACAATATCCTTTTAAGTAAATTAGGATATTATGGTATAACCGGAAATGCTGCAAAATGGTTCAAATCTTATATCTCCAGCAGGAAACAAAGGGTGTTATTAGGAAAGAGACATGTATTAATCCACCAGGCATCATCCAACTGGGAACTAATTACATGTGGGATCCCACAAAGTTCCATGTTAGGGCCCTTACTTTTTCTCATGTATATCAATGACCTCTCATCAGTAACATTACCAGATGCCAAGTTTGTTTTGTTTGCTGATGATACAAACATTGAAATAAATAGCAAATCAAGTGTAGTCTTAGAAAGATTGGCTAACAAAATATTTGTGGACATTAATCACTCGTTCCTAGCCAATTCTTTGTCACTAAACTTTGAAAAAACACACTACATGCAGTTCCGAACTTGTAAGGTGTGTCCCGCGAGTATATGCCTAACGTATGATGACAAGCAGATAGAAGAAGTGGACAGTGTTAAATTCTTGGTATTACAGCTTGATAATAAATTCAACTGCGAGGAGCACACCACAAAACTTCTGAAGTGTCTAAACAAATCTCTATTTGCAGTGCAAATTCTGTCAGACATAGGAGATATAAAAATGAAAAAGTTGCTATGCTTACTTTCATTCCATAATGTCATATGGGATTATTTCTTGGAGTAATTCATCAAGCGAAGTTAAAGATTTCTGGGCACAAAAATGTGCAGTTAGAGTTATATGTTGTGTGAACTCAAGAACATCCTGCAGAAGCCTGTTTAGGAAACTAGGGATACTAACTACAGCTTCCCAATATATTTATTTCTTAATGAAATTTGACATTAAAAATATATCAATTTTTCAGCTCAGCTCATGGAATCAATACTAATCTTCACAAGGATTTAGAGTCACTTACTCTTGTACAAAATGGTGGGCATTATTCAGGAACACACATTTTCAATAACTTGCCAACAGCAATAAAAAGCTTAACAACCAATGAAATTCAGTTTAAGAGAAGCCTAAAGGATTTATTGGTAGCCAAATCCTTCTACTCCATTGATGAATTTCTCAGTAGAACCAACTGATTTATATGAATATAAAAAATAATCTAGCTTCTGCACCATTTCAGTGCAGTAATGTGTTCATTGTAAATAAGTGTTGTAGTAGTTTTATTATATGTTTATTACCTTACAAATAAATAAAACATTTTTTTTAAATTTTAAATTCAGTGCACATATAGTGTTCATAAAAAAAATGACGATCATTCCACTTGGAGGTACATTAGCTTATTTGTTTTAGTTGTAGATTTTTCTGACATATTCTACATCCTGGAGGACTTCCTCACTACAGATCAACTGAAATGAAAAAAAACTCCTTTCAATGAACATGATGTTACAACTGTTCATATTGTGAATGGTGGTTTGAGAAGCATTACTTTCACAGTAAAATTGCTTTTATGCAACACAAAGTATGTTACTTGTGAGAATGTGGGATGAATTTCTTAAGTCAAGGAGTGTTTTACTCTCATTCAAAAGTTAGCACTTTGAGGATCAGCCACCTGAAAAATGTCAGGCCCAGGAGACAAAACATTTATGCCGTTATATAAAATTTTAGTAGTGTATTTGTGTTCGATACACCTTAAAGGGTAACACCACTAAGAAAGACCAAGCTCGAAGGTTAGTTTTTCGTATTTATTTTAGTACTTTAATAGATCACATATTATACAATAACAATTGAAAAAAGTATAATTATACTTAAAAAAATACAAGATGAGTTCTTGAGTAATTTTACACATAAATGGCTTTTGTATGCAAAAGTCAAAGTACTAGATGGAACATGTATTCAGGCAGTTAACCCATGAAATGTTGAGTGCACAGTAGTGAAATTTATTTATAATCATGCTTGTCAGAAATATCAGTTGCTGCAATTTAAGCTGTGCTCTTAGGATCCTGCCTAACCATACCTTCAGATAAAATAGCAAAAAACTTTTTGAAGATCAGTATTATACATGAAAGCTACACTGTATGTACATTAATTTAAACCATTAACTTTTCCTGTTTGTGCCTTTGCACTACTTAGTAGGGATGCTGCTATGGGCTGATTATATCATGTGTCATATGCTCAGAATATCAGCTGTCATTGGCTGCTGAGACCACATGACATGAGATAGAATTGAGTGTAAAAAGGGCATTGCACAGCACAATCTCGATTTCAGTGGTTCAGAAGCTACCATGATGTATTTGGTGGAATTCATATTTACACTTTCTTAATATGAAAATATGCAGTGTACATGTTGCCACACATAAAAGATCTTTCCAAAATGCATTGTTTTTTGCTGGGTTTCATTTCCTAAAGTGCCGGGAAGTTCTATATCACTGTATAAAATGTTTGTCATTCAAAGAATAGATAAGTTTCACATTCCTGAGGGAAAGTATGTTGTCACTTAACATGGAAAGAATGTACATTCACCCAGGACATAGTGTATTTTCACCCAGAAAAAAGTGTATTTTCACACAGCAAAAAAGGTATTTTTTACCAAGAGACCTCAGAAAAATCCTGGACATTTTTATTTTTATTTATTTATTTATTATTGTCTGTGTATACACCCTGTCTGGCCTATATTGGAAAGGAATGGAATGAGAAGCACATCAGCAAGTTTTTGTATGTCCCACAGTTAACCTAAAATCTTTTCTCTTTGGGTGCAGCTCTCAATAAAGGTATGACACATCAGTCTCACAATAAAATGTGTAAATTTTTACAGGCTGAAAGTATTGTTGCAGTGGGAGAGAGATATGACATTTTTAAAATGAAATTTAAGGATATGTGAACTCATGAGTATTGTGCAAATGTTGCTGTTTGTGAACCTCTTTCCATATTGCACAAGAGGATGGCACACCAGAATACCATGCAAGTTAAACAACTTTTGTCAAGTGCCAAAGTCAGAAGTTTTCGTGTGAGGACTATATTACTGGTAAAATGTGTAAACTGCCATTTCAATCCAGTGGTACGAAATCAAAACAAATATGTGAGCTTGTACATGCAGATTTGTATGGTAAAATGCAAGAATACTCTGTGGGCGGTGAAAAATATTTTTTGATGTTAAGAGATTACTGCAGTCACTGAGGAATAGTGTATTTAATCAAGAATAAATCAGACACACCTGAATGTCTGAGAAATTTTTTTAAAGTGAGTGATAATCATTTTGCAGAGGCATAAAGACATTAAGAACAGGTAATGGATTAAAGTTTTGTAATCAAGAGAATAACAATTTGACTAACCAGCATTGCATTTTGTATCAGAAAACAGTACCATACAGTTCACAACAAAATGGAGTCATTGAAAGGGGCCGGCCGATGTGGCCGAGCGGTTCTAGGCGCTACAGTCTGGAACCGCGCGATTGCTACGGTTGCAGGTTCGAAGCCTGCCTCGGGCATGGATGTGTGTGATGTCCTTAGGTTAGTTAGGTTCAAGTAGTTCTAAGTTTTAGGGGACTGATGACCTCAGATGCTAAGTCCCATAGTGCTCAGAGCCATTTGAACCACTGAAAGGGAAAACAGAACTGTTGTCAAGTTAGCCAGGACTCATATGCATGCAAGTAGACTGCCAACAGAAATTTGTGCAGAAGCTGCAAATTATACAGTATTCATATTCCACTGGACTTGAATAAGTAAAGAAAGGGGAGTTGTGCCACGTGAGCTGTGGCAAGAAAAGAAACAAAGCTTAAAAATTCTTACAACTTTTGGTGAAGAAATTTATGTCCATGTTCCTAAAGAAAAGAGACAAGAATGGGAAGGATAGACTGAAAAGGGTATTTTGTTTGTTACAGCTAAAACACAAAAGATTATCATGTGTGGTTTCCAGACTGGCAACAAGTAAGACTCCACAAAAGTGTTACTTTTACAAGAGAAGTGTTTAAGCACAAATGCAGTACATGTGAAATATCAACATCAAGGACACATTTTTCTACCTGAATCCTTAGAATATTCATGTGACGCAGGATCCTACATAAGTCTGTGAAGAGAGAGACAATGATGCACCTTCTGATGATATCACTGAACAGGAATCAGTAGCTGATGAAGCCATTCAGTCTGATATGAAACATCAAGAAATTGTAGACCATTAAGACTGCCAGCAAGATATGAGAATCACATATCCATTTTAGATGTTGTTGAACCAGAAACATACAATGTTGCAGTTACATGTGATCAGACAGAAATATAGAAAGACGGAATGAATGATGACATTAATTCCCTGGAAGTTAACCAAAGTTCTTACAATGCAAAACATATAGTAAAAACATCATACATTGTAAGAACAAACAAGTCTCAATAGAGTGCTACACGTGTGAACATGCCCATTTGCACAGCATGCTTTTTACCTGTATATGGTTTTAATTTTTACAGACCTATGTATAATGCACTTTATGTTCTCCACCATAATGATGACATGGTACAAGTGATAAACTCATAACTGAAAGCAATTTATAACCAAAAATTTTGTGACATTTGGAAGATGACTGTTTCAACTGTCAAAACCATTCATCAATAATAAACATAAATTCATGTGATATTGGTCATAAAAAGATTTTTCACATTAAATTGTTCTTAACAAATAGACCTTGAGTGATGTGGCTTAACATAATTTGTTATTAACAAATAGAGACCGTGTGATTCTCTCCCTATGCTGCACAGCTCCAGAATGACACTCAAGTACGCCATTTATAAAAGATGAAAATAGGAAGAGGGAGCTTCAGTCTCATTGGTCCAGGAAGGTAGGAGGAGGGGGAGAGGAGGGCACAAGCAGTGATGGGTGGGGCAGTGGAGGAGGAGGGGGGGAGTTGGAGTTTCCTTGTATGATCTTGTTCAATTCCCACTGGTTCCCTATGGGGAGGGGAATGGGGAGTGACCATGAATACATCACCTCAGTGTATAACTTGACACTGAAAGTATAACCTGATACCCTCTTACCTTATCAGTGACTTTGAGATAAGAAAACAGTTATTAGCAATCCTGGGCTTGAATGCCCACTGATAACCTATTATTTATGACTGGAAGTGTCTCCCTTTGAATCACAATATTGGTCCCTTTAAATCATGTTATCTTGACATAAGTGCCCCTTGAAATCTAGAAAGAACCCTGCTAGCCTACTAATGGCTATGGGAGCAGACCAGTCAGATATAGCAAATGAAATAAATGTTGGAACAAAGAACATAGTTGCGCACAGTTGGGTTACTCCAGAGCATGTGGAGCAGATGCAGAAAGAGATTGATGTGTGGTTCATTAAAAACAAGCACCAGTATCTCTCTCTGGTAATAAGGAATATGAGGCTTTTGCAAGCACTTGAAAGAAGGGAAACAGATAGCACCTGGATGGAATCAGAAAGTAAGGAGACAGAAGTACTAATGTTGTAGAAGTTAAGGAGAGTAATGTAGAATTATCATTTCCAAGAACTTGTGAAAATGCTGTTTCTGAATAATCTATAGTGAGAAGAAGCAAATGTGTGCTGTAATGAAGTGTGTAAGCAGCAGCATGGGTGATATTGATTTAGGTGCAGCAGTACCAACTCCATTTTGTGATGATGAGTGTTGTTAAAAGGTGATGGAGCCTGGGCCAGATGTACAGGGAATTAGATGTGCCGATAATTTTTGTGTCATACAGAGAGGAACAGTAATTTTTTGTAGATACTGCAGAGGACAGACAGAAGGCCATTGATAATATTAATAGTGTTGCAGATGTGAGTAATGAAGTGGTACAGATGCACTTATTTCTGAAGGATGCAGGTTCATCACCACCTTTAGTGGCACTGCCTCCTCAGAAGCAGGACGTGGATATGAGGGAAAGGAGAAAAAGTGGTTTTAAGACTACTTATTGGGTTGACAAGGATAAATTCTTTCAGGAGTGAGTGCCTGGGGATTCGAAAGTTCACAAAAGTGATGACACATGAAATGTAATCTGTACTGAAGGTAAGAGGGAGCATCACACAAATGTTGATCTCTGGTGACATGTGGTGGAGCTTGGGGGAAGATTCTTCCAGCTAGGGGACACTGTCACAAGTGAAGAATTGTCACAAGGTTCATCAGTTATGAAGGACCAAGGAATTAAACTGCATACTAAATAACTTTGCCTCAAATTGCTTGATGTAATACTGCAAGCCACAAGGAAATGTAACACTGCAAGAAGGATTCCGTCCATAATTAGAATTACAGTGAGTGAAATAAATGAATCTACCTGTCATCATATTGGGTGTGGTAGTACTGTACACGGTTTATGTGTGAGCATAGTTTTTGGGGTGTGGTAGGAGAAAATTTTGTTGCATAGACAAAGTTCCAAGAGATGTATGCAAGCAATGGGAAAGAATTTCCAAGTATTATTTTTAAATTTTTGTCTGGTGGATCAACTGCGTAACATTTCTCTATGAAAGGTAAGGTACATCAAGCAAAATTACAGCTACAAGAGATGGATTTGGTTACCCATAGCAAACAGGAACAGTAAAGCAAAAAGTAGATACACACTGCCTGATAAGCAGGATGAATTTATTGAGTAAATTTAACTATGATTAAGTTGATATAAGGGGTTAGTTAAAAGTAAATAGTCTGATAATACTGCTTTGCTAGTTTGTAAGTGGTAATTCAATAGAGAAATGGTCATGTGTGAACAGGAGAAAAGCTAGTGGGCTATCACGGGAGTCCCATTTAGGTTAAGTATGCAATAATTGAACTTTGTGGTTTAACCTGACAAATGTAAGGGAATTATCAATTTGTAGGATGTATGTCAAAGCTCTGCAAAATTACTGTGAGCTGAGATCTGGAGGCCAGATCTACTGAAGAGGCAGGTATGTAGTACAACTACTATTTTTTGGCATGACTAATTAAATGCCACTGCCACAGCTAATGCAAGAGGCCATGGCAGCGAATCAGATCAGAGCTGGCCAGATTCAATTACAATATGGGCTAGCTGGTGACATGGCAAGTCCTGGCTCCAAGGCCCTGGCTTAATTACCACATGCTGCAACTAATCTGAGGCACCAGAGCCATAATGGTACTGACACAGCAGAAAGGCAGAGCCACTGCAGCCTGGGTGACCTAGCTACTTCACATCTGAACCATGGTTTGTTGTTGCTTCTTTCACACAAACCAGTGCTGAAACAAAATAATGAGAAGCCAAGTCCATACAAATACTTATCAGCTTTAGTCAAAGGTATCCCAATCTGCCAGTCACCATCACGGAGGAAGGATCTGTGA
Organism: Schistocerca piceifrons; assembly: GCF_021461385.2. NCBI lineage: Eukaryota > Metazoa > Arthropoda > Insecta > Orthoptera > Acrididae > Schistocerca > Schistocerca piceifrons. Next base: position 580,099,665 of record NC_060149.1, read on the forward strand.
AGACCAATGAGCCTACAAATCTACATCAAAAAGTGACCACCTGCATACTCTGCTGACAGCCCTGCTGTCTGTGCCAAGTCTGACACCATAGACATTATGCCTTCCAACTGGCAGGCCAGCAGGGGCTTACTCCAGCTACTGCCAGCCCCTACCCTGGAGGTTAACCGTTTGAGCCCAGGGCTGATCAGCCACTCAGCTGCCACTGTTTGCATGGGCAAACTCCTTGTGCCTGCCTCTGCTCATGTGGGTGGACACTAATGCTGCAGTGAGTCATCTTGTCCACTCTGTGACCACTGCATATTCGGTGTGCGTCAGCACACCTCATCCGGTGCTGGTAGGCACCCCTGAGTGTGCAGTGTGGGCAAACTGCTTGCTGCCTGCTGCTGCAGCCAACATATTTGTGTGTTTGCTGCCTCATCAGTCTGGTGGCCATGTGATACCGCTAATGGTCAGGCCACCTACAGCCTACATCCTGGGGGTATTGACTTCCCATGTATTATCACAACTGCCGAAGTTTATTGAATAATGGATGAATGTAATAACACTGAAGTTCTGATGTTATGTTGGTTGAGTACCAGATATCCATGCACAGTTCCACTGTAACCCTACCAAGAATAGTGTATTAGCAGCAACCTGACTCAGTTCTACCAACAACTGTAGTGGCCATCCATTCCCTGCCAGTACAGGTTGCAGATTTCAGAAAATATTTGTATAGCTCTGAAGGTATCCAATGTCTTTCAATTTTACTGGTACAATTATGCTTCTAAACTTCCTGGGTCACAGAGGGTGCCATGAATTTTTCCAAATAAGTGACAGATTCCAACACGAAATGAATTATCAATTAAGGTGCTGATATTCCCCTGGTTTTCCCTCTATGATTTTCAAAGTAATAATGGTTCACATTTTCCATTCATACATTTTTCACATTATGAATAACAATGTTAATGGTTACAGTAGTTGAAGAATATTTATATGATTATTCACTTTGTTCCATCTCATATGAACACCACATGTTTCTATACAATCCACCATTATGAAGCTTTTAATTGACCAAGAATATTTTTATATATGACACAGAAGATTATAAACAAACAAGTTATGCAAACTTTGTGACAATTTCATCAATAAACTCACTCCAAGATGCAGGTTGGTGAACCTAAAAATTTAAGAAGATACACTCTAATGTCACACGCCAGTAACTAGTCAAGATTCAACATTAGCCAGTAAATCCAACCAGGTGATGTTCACGACCATTAGGTTATCGGAGATTGAAAGTGTGCTGATTACCTAACATTTGTGATGTCATAAGGAAGGCATTTGAATCTGTAACTAACACCATCTAGTGATCTTCATCTGTAACTTATATTTGATGCAACTGATGTCACTCACTTATTGGCCAAAGCTTTCTAAATTGTTGGAAGAATTATCAATTCTCAATACAGTGATGCATGTAGCATCAGTTATGCACAATTAAAAAGTTTTAAGAAACAAGGTTTGAGTGTGATAAATCTCAAATGTGGTGACAGACTGACCTGTAGTGTAGTTATAGACTGGATTGTAAGGTAATAATCTGAAGTCAATGAACATAATTGTAAATTATTGGTCTAATGACAGATTGATACACTATGTGATCAAAAGTATCCGGACACCCCCAGAAACATACGTTTTTCATATTAGGTACATTCTGCTGCCACCTACTGCCAGGTATTCCATATCAGCGACCTCAGTAGTCATTAGACATCTTGAGAGAGCAAAATGGGGTGCTCCACGGAACTCATGGACTTCGAATGTGGTTAGGTGATTGTGTGTCGCTTGTGTCATACATCTGTACATGAGATTTCCACACTCCTAAACAGCCCTAGGTCCACTGTTTCCTATGTGGTAGTGAAATGGAAAAATAAAAGGACAAGTACAGCACAAAAATGTACAGGCCGACCTCATCTGTTGACTGACAGAGACCGTCAACAGTTGAAGGGGGTCGTACTGTGTAATAGGCAGACATCTATCCAGACTACCACATAGAAAATCCAAACTGCATCAGGATCCACTGCAAGTACTATGACAGTTAGGTGGGAGGTAAGAAAACTTGGATTTCATAGTTGAGTGACTGCTCATAAGCCACAAATGATGGCAGTAAATGCCAAACAATGCCTTGCTTGGTATAAGGAGCATTAACATTGGATGGCTGAACAGTAGAACAACGTTGTGCAGAGTGACAAATCATGGTACATAATGTGGCCATCTGATGGCATGTTGTGGGTATGGTGAATGCTCAGTGAACATCATCTGCCAGCGTGTGTAGTGCCAACAGTAAAAATTGCAGGCAGTGGTGTTATGGTGTGGTCGTGTTTTTCATGGAGGGGGCTTTCAACCCTTGTTGTTTTGCTTTGAACTATCACAGCACAGGCCTATACTGATGTTTTAAGCACCTTCTCACTTCCCAGTGTTGAAGAGCAATTCGGAGATGGCGATTGCATCTTTCAACATGATCGAGCACCCATTCATAATGCACAGCCTGTGGTGGAGTGGTTACATGACAATAATATCCCTGTAATGGACTGGCCTGTACAGAGTCCTGACCTGAATCCTATAGAACACCTTTGGGATGTTTTGGAACATCGACTTCGTGCCAGGACTCACCGACCAACATCGATACCTCTCCTCAGTGCAGCACTCCGTGATGAATTGGCTGCCATTCCCCAAGAAACCTTCCAGTGCCTGATTGAGTGTATGCCTGCAAGAGTGGAAGCTGTCATCAAGGCTAATGGTGGGACACCACATTGAATTCCAGAATTACCAATGGAGGGTGCCTCGAACTTGTAAGTCATTTTCAGTCAGGTGTCTGGAGACTTTTGATCACATAGTGTATATACCATGTGCTGTGGTCTACATTATCAGTGGAATCAGAAAACTTATTGTTATTGCAATACCTCTGCCAGTAACCACTTTCATTGCCTCTCAACACCAGTGGCCCAGGATGAGGAGAAAGTTGGATATGGACAATACAAGGCCATACATTCATAAGAATTAGCTCACTATTATGCTTGATATACACACAGTGGCTCCATATTTTTGAACACATTGTATTTTCCATCATTAGAACAGAAATTAAATTAACTGAAGCCTTTGGTACTACTTAACAACACTCAATCAAACTATCACCCTTGAACCTAACCTAGGCCTTGGTTACGCTGCAGAAAAGTGTGCCACAACAATTAAGATGTTGTAGTCACATTTACTGGTTTTGTTAGCACACAGTCAAATTGTCATCTTTCAACCTAATCCATACCTTGAGCTACACTAGAAATCAGTCTGTTGCCACAACATATGACCCAGAAAATAATACAGAAACAATGAAATATTGTCAGTTTTCTCTTCTCTTCCTATTTGCTAAGGTATTGCGTCTCATGTCACATCACTATGTCACAGGCTGCAGCGAAGTAGACCCACCTCATTATGTGTGCTTACCATCATACATGTTAAAATACACACATTGCCTGAAAGAAAAGTGAAGCACCCAGAATGGAAGGAGAAAATGAAATTAAACTTCATTAGTCAAGACAGTATGTGGTATTAATACAATTACAGCAAAATCGTCAAAGTTATGAGGAACTTGGCAGTATGAACCTACTTATCAGTACGACATTGCACACCCTCTGGCCTGGATGTAGGCACTGATTCAGTAGGGAAGAATGTCATAACACCATTGTATCTGCTTCTGAGGCAAGCTGGCCAGTAACTGTTGTAACTAGTCCTTGGTATCCTGGATACAGACACTGTGTTGGAGTTGTCCAAGCTGGTTTCACACATGTTCTATTCAGGATAAATCTTGGGGTCTTACCGGCTGTGGGAGTATCTGAATATCATGCAGACAGTACATAGAGACATATACGCCACATCTAGATAAGCATTTTCCAGTTGAAAAATGGCACCATAATACTGTCATATTAGAGGTAACACATGAGGATGAAGGAGCCCATGATGGTAGCCTGTATATACTAGAACTATGCAAATTTGTAAAAAGTAATATTACAAAATTTAATAAAAATGTAAATGTCCATGACTATGGTACTAGACAGAAAATGAAACTCCATGTTAAAGAAACGTGCACCTCTGCTTTTAAAAACTCTCCCTTCAACAAAGGCATTAAAATATACAATAGCCTGCCATCAGAAATAAAAAACAGTAAGTCCCTGACTGTATTTAATAAAAAATTAAAATCATTCCTACTTGATCACTGTTTCTACAGTGCAAGTGAATTTCTGCTCCACATGGGTGGAAAGAAACATGAAACAATTTGCAGCAAAAAATTTTGTAAAGAGTAAAACATTAATGCAAGTATGGGCAAAAATCTTGTGTCTATATCATCTGCTACTAAGCAAATTAAGTGCAGAAAGAATATTCAACCAGGTACTGTTGTGTATATGTGTTAGAGGAATACAGCACTAAAATACAAATGTGTAACTGAGTATGTAATTTGTGTGTTCATAAATTTGTGTGTTCATAACTTCTCAGAAAATATGTATGTAAGCTGATGTTTGTGTAAACTTTTGGCCTATTACTTCATGCCAGCAAATTATCGTAATGTCCAACATCAAATGTATGTTTGTGCATCACCATGTGCATGTCATGTACACTATTGATTCAGAGGTCTATAAATAAATGTACCATTATGCCATCAGAAGTACCTCAGTCACTACCAGCCTTGACCTGAAGTCATACCTAATGGTTCCCTACACCATGACACCAATATTAACACTGCAGTGTCTCTCCAAAATATTGGAAGAATGGGACCTCTTCCCAGGTTGCCTCCATACTTGCCAACGATGGTGCAGAACTGTGAATCATCACTGAACACTGTGCAATGCCATTCATCAGAATTTCATGCTCCCCAGGCATGGCACTACTCCAAATGCCATCATCTGTATTGTGGTGTTAATGGAAAGCTACAAACGGGACAGTAACTGCCTTGTCCGGCTGCTGCTTGTGTCTGACCAATGGTGCGAGATGGCACAGAATGTTGTAGGAAGTCCATCACTTGTACTCAGATGGCAGACACATATGTGAAGGGTTATGATGTTCTTGATGCACAGATGTGGTCAACCAGAATCTTAACAAGTACAGCTGCCCTCACATTTCCATGCCCTCCAACACTGGGCCATTGTCACATTTGAAGACTGCAAAAATCTGGATACTGCATGGTTAAACCAGCCAGCCAAATGCAGACCTACAATGAGATCCCTTCCACACTGCTGGGTGCTAATAACTCTGTCCCACATGAGTATTTGGCATCCCCATGTCCTTCACATTGATTACTCAGTATTCATCTAATATATACACTGCCAGGCCTGGTACCAACTCTAAACATGAACAACACTAATGCACTCAGATGACCATTTCACCTATCACAGATAACTGCAACTCTAATTGTTTACAAACCTGTCAATGGTGTCTATGCATACATAGTTACATTGACATCTGTCCATTTCTTCTGTGGCTTCACTCTATTTTGTCTGATAGTTTATATACATTATGAAGAAGATATGGTGAGATACAATGTTTGTGGTACAGGAGTTACCAGCAGGCATCAGTAGTAGTACAGTGTAAAACTATGTTTTATGTTACAAGATATTTTGTGAAAATTGTGTATGACAAAAAGAACATTGTATAATAGGTACCAACCAAATGAGGCAGCGCAGTTGTTAAAACACTTGACTTCATATTCAGGATGATGGAGTGTGTTCTTTCCAGCCATCCTGACATATGACTTCTGTGATTTCCTAAATCATTTCAGGCAAATGTGAGAACGATTCCTTCTGCAAGACCACAGCTGACCACCTGTCCTATCCTTACAAAACATTACTTCTATATTCTGTGTGTAGTTAGTTACTTGGTTAGTTTCATGTTTCACATATCACTTGTAAAATTAACAGTAATGACACTGAACAAGTCATTTTACATTCACATTACAAATAAATGTATGAATGTGGCTAAATTCTGACAGTTTACAAGCTTCTTTTCTAATTTTATACTTTTTCTTTTACATACAGATGTGAATTATTGTTTTCAAATTTAAATTTGCTGTCTATCAGATGTTTATCATTGGGTAAGTGATCAAAAGTTAACCACCATAGCTGAGAGGTCAGTGTGGCTCACTGATATGTGGAGGACCCCAGTTATCCCAGTGTTGCCACGGATTTTTCCTTGGTGAGGGGACTGGAACAGGGTGCATTCAGCCTTGTGATGCCAACTGAGGAGCTACTTAACTGAGTAGTAGCAGCTCCAGGTCATGAAAACTCACAACAGCCAGGAGACAATGTACTGATCCCATGCCCCTCCATACCACATCCAATGTCGCCATTGGCAGAGTATGACATGGCAATCAGTCAGTACCAATAGGTCCCCCAGGGCTTGTGAATGGAGTTTAAGTATTCAGAAAAAGTTATCAAAAATTTTTGTGGTAGCATTGTGCATTCCTTTTTCTGCCAAGTACAACCTTAATGTGGTGTAATGAATGTCATTTTTCCTCCTGGTATTGTAATTATGTACATCAGTGTTCCTTTTGAACTGCAGTGGATTATTTACAAAAAAAACTTCATGAGGGAATAAATATTCTGTGAAACAGCAGTGAGAATGGTTAAGTCCTTTAACAGATGTCTACAACATGATTACAGGTGAACATCACATATTACTCTTACAGCATGTTTTTGAGCCATAAAGGATTTCTTTCTTAAGGATTAGTTACTCCAAAACATTATTCCATGTTATATTACTGAATCAAAATACACAAAATATGAAAACTTAATGATTCTGTTCTCTACATCTACATCTACATCTACATCCATACTCCGCAAGCCACCCGACGCTGCATGGTGGAGGGTACTTTGAGTACCTCTAACGGTTCTCCCTTCTATTCCAGTCTCGTATTGTTTGTGGAAAGAAAGATTGTCAGTATGCCTCTGTATGGGCTCTAATCTCTCTGATTTTATCCTCATGGTCTCTTCACAAGACATACGTAGGAGGGAGCAACATACTGCTTGACTCTTCGGTGAAGGTATGTTCTCGAAACTTCAACAAAAGCCCGTACCAAACTACAGAGCGTCTCTCTTGCAGAGTCTTCCATTGGAGTTTATCTATCATCTCTGTAACGCTTTCACAATTACTAAATGATCCTGTAACGAAGTGCGCTGCTCTCCGTTGGATCTTCTTTATCTCTTCTATCAACCTTATCTGGTACGGATCCCACACCTGTGAGCAGTATTCAAGCAGTGGGCTAACAAGTGTACTGTAACCTACTTCCTTTGTTTTCAGATTGCATTTCCTCAGGATTCTACCAATGAATCTCAGTCTGGCATCTGCTTTACCGACGATTAATTTTATATGGTCATTCTATTTTAAATCACTCCTAATGCCTACTCCCAGATAATTTATGGAATTAACTGCTTCCAGTTGCTGACCTGCTATATTGTGTCTAAATGATAAGGGATCTTTCTTTCTATATATTCGCAGCACATTACACTTGTCTACATCGAGATTCAATTGCCATTCCCTGCACCATGCATCAATTCGCTGCAGATCCTCCTGCATTTCAGTACAATTTTCCATTGTTGCAATCTCTCAATATACCACAGCCTCAGTGAACTTCTGATGTTATCCACAAGGTCATTTATGTATATTGTGAATAGCAACAGTCCTACGACACTCCCCTGTGGCACACCTGAAATCACTCTTACTTCAGAAGACTTCTCCCCATTGAGAATGACATGCTGCGTTCTGTTATCTAGGAACACTTCAATCTAGTCACATGCATCTACCTGGGAACCCATGTCTATGGCCCTCTGAGTCTCGTGGATGAATAGCGTGGGCTGGGTTTCACACGATCATCTTTTTTGAAACCCATGCTGATTCCTACAGAGTAAATTTCTAGTCTCCAGAAAAGTCATTATACTCAAACATAATATGTGTTCCAAAATCCTACAACTGATCAACATTAGAGATATAGGTCTATAGTTCTGCACATCTGTTCAACGCCCTTTTCCAATCCTATGGAATGCTATGCTCTTCTAGAGACCTACGGTACACCGTTGTAAGCAGGGGGGCAAGTTCCTTCACGTACTCTGTGTAAGATCAAACTGGTATCCCATCAGGTCCAGCGGCCTTTCCTCCTTTGTGTGATTTTAATTGTTTCTCTATCCCTCTGTCACCTATTTCAATATCTACCATTTTGTCATCTGTGCGACAATCTAGAGAGGGAACTACAGTGCAGTCTTCCTCTGTGAAACAGCTTTGGAAAAAGACATTTAGTATTTCGGCCTTTAGTCTGTCATCCTCTGTTTCAGTACCATTTTGGTCACAGAGTGTCTGAAAATTTTGTTTTGATCCACCTACCACTTTGAAATAAGACCAAAATTTCTTATGATTTTCTGCCAAGTCAGTACATAGAACATTACTTTTGAATTCATTGAAAGACTCTTGCATAGTCCTCCTCACACTACATTTCACCTTGCGTAATTCTTGTTTGTCTGCAAGGCTTTGGCTATGTTTATGTTTGCTGTGAAGTTCCCTTTGCATCCGCAGCAGTTTTCTAACTCGGTTGTTGTACCACGGTGGCTCTTTTCCATTTCTTACGATCTTGCTTCGCACATATTCATCTAATGCATACCGTACGATGGTTTTGAACTTTGTCCACTGATCCTCAACACTATCTGTACTTGAGACAAAACTTTTGTGTTGAGCCATCAAGTACTCTGAAATCTGCTTTTTGTCACTTCTGCTAAACAGAAAAATCTTCTTACCTTTTTTAATATTTCAATTTATGGCTGAAATCATCGATGCAGTAACCACTTTATGATTGCTGATTCCCTGTTCTGCGTTAACTGTTTCAAATAGTTCGGGTCTATTTGTCACCAGAAGGTCTAATATGTTATCACCACGAGTCGGTTCTCTGTTTAACTGCTCAAAGTAGTTTTCAGATAATGCACTTAAAAAAATTTCACTGGATTCTTTGTCCCTGCCCCCCCGTTATAAACGCTTGAGTCTCCCAGTCTATATCTGGCAAATTAAAATCTCCACCTAGAACTATAACATGGTCAGGAAATCTACTCGAAATATTTTCCAAATTATACTTCAGGTGCTCTGCCACAACAGCTGCTGAGCCAAGGGGCCTATAGAGACATCCAATTACCATGTTTGAGCCTGCTTTAACCATGACCTTCACCCAAATAATTTCACATTTCAGATCTCCGTCAATTTCCTTCAATACTATTGTACTTTTGATCGCTATAAACACACCTCCCCCTTCACTGTCCAGCCTGTCTCTGTGGTATACGTTCCAATCTGAGTTTAGAATTTCATTACTTTCAGCCAACTTTCTGTCCCTAGTACTATGTGGATGTTGTGACTGTTTATTAATGAGAACAGTTCTGGGACCTTTCTATAGATGCTCCTGCAGTTTACTATTAGCACATTAATATTGTTATTCCTCATTGCGTTTTGCTTACTACTACCTTGTCGCCTCTCAGGAGCGGTCTTTTTGGGCCTAGGGAGGGAATTCTCTAACCTAAAAAACCCACATGTGCACTCCACACATACTCCGCTACCCTCGTAGCCACTTCCTGCATGTAGTGCACACCTGACCTATTCAGGAGGACCCTACATTTCTCCATCCAATGGTGGAGGTTGAGAAATTTTCACCCCAAATCTCCGCAGAATTGTCTGAGCTTCTGGTTTAAGCCTTCCACTCAGCTCCAAACCAGAGAACAGCGATCAGTTCTGGGAACGATACTACAGATAGTTAGCTCAGATTTCACCCTGTGAACGAGGCTTTCCACCTTCACCAACTCCGCCAACTGCCTGTATGAACTGAGGATGACCTCTGAACCAAGACAGCAGGAGTCATTGGTGCTGACATGAGCAACAATTTGCAGTCGGGTGCACCCAGTGCTCTTTATTGCTGCTGGCAGGGCCTCCTCCACATCTCGGATGAGACCCCCCAGCAAGTAGACAGAGTGAACACTCACCTTCTTCCCCAACCTTTCTGCTATCTCCCTAAGAGGCTCCATCGCCCACCTCCCCCAAGATTTAGCATTTATTTGAAGTACAAACAGGCTAAATTAAATTGTTTTAGGAGTTCTAATTTTTTTTTCTTTTTTTTTTTTTCTCCCCCAGATCAGTTTCTCAACAATATGGACACCTGACAATTTTGAAATTTCCAGCTTAGTTTAGTTCCTTATCATGTGCTATACTTATTATCGGCATAGTATCTGAAAATGTGCAGAATTGAATACGTTGTGTCTTTCTGAAAATGAGAGTGAGACCATTTTCAGGAAACCACTCAGTAATACTTTATGTATATTGATGCTGTTTACTTTATCTGTATTATGATGACAAATCCTATATCACTGCAAGATGATTGCTGGATGAACAAATAGAGAAATTATGATCACAATATAATTTGTTCATCAAACAATACATTACATAGATGGGGCACATATTAAATTCTTCTACTGATTAAAATGCCTCTGGTGTAAGCCAGTTTCATGTGGTGTGTCTAAATATATTAATGTCACATGTTATGCCTGTACTGGTATTGTTAGATACTGGTAATTATAAACCCAACTGTGCATAACTGGTAGAGATCTTTTTGTCTGGTGGCTGGAATATCTATCTACTGTTTTCTATGTACATTTGATAAACAGACTGTCACAGTTTATTCTTCTGTTGGTTTTTCTTTGTGTGTATCAAACAATTTGGAATAAAAGCAATATAACTGCTGGTATTTTCAATTTTTTTAAAATATGGTCTACATGACTCTTCAAGTTCATATGATTGCCTTTTTCTGCTTATTAAGACTTCTTTATTTAATCAAGAGGAATTGCCTTATAACTGATCTCCATATATCAGATGGTTGTAGAAAAAGACATAGTAGTCACTGAACAATAGATTAGCACTTGCATATTACCTAAGTTTATTTAATAAATACGTAATGCATTCTAACTTCGCACACCAATATTCCATGTGACATTTCCACATTAACTTTGAATCAAGATGAGTCCTGAGAAGTTTAGCAGAACCACAATCATTGTCATCTTTCACATAAATGTGTAAACAATAACTGTTTACAATGTACCACAGTCGTGTAGGTGAAGTCGAGATGAACAAATTGATATGAGACAGTCATGGTCTATCAAGCTGGAAAACAGCTTCAGATTGGCCCATAAAAGCCACCTAAGCTACAGTGCATGTGCACTTGAATGAGATTTTGGCTGATGTAATCCACAAATGTTAAAAACCCTTTGTTCTTGCTCTTATAAAATGTAAAACTGGCATTTCTGTAAATTTTACCTCAATATAGTGTGAGTTTTAACAGCATAAAATTAACAATTAAATCATTTTTTTGTCTAAGACTTCTAACTGTGATATTACTGTGCTTGTAAGAGTTAAATTTAGATTGAATTGTAAATGTAATTAGTTATTGTATAGTATATACAGAAGTTTTTTTATATGAATGTGTGTGTGTCTGTCCTTTCAGACATGTCCAAAAGAACAGACACCACACAGAATCTGCCGCTATGATATACACTCCTGGAAATTGAAATAAGAACACCGTGAATTCATTGTCCCAGGAAGGGGAAACTTTATTGACACATTCCTGGGGTCAGATACATCACATGATCACGCTGACAGAACCACAGGCACATAGACACAGGCAACAGAGCATGCACAATGTCGGCACTAGTACAGTTTTTATCCACCTTTCGCAGCAATGCAGGCTGCTATTCTCCCATGGAGACGATCGTAGAGATGCTGGTTGTAGTCCTGTGGAACGGCTTGCCATGCCATTTCCACCTGGCGCCTCAGTTGGACCAGCGTTCGTGCTGGACGTGCAGACCGCGTGAGACGACGCTTCATCCAGTCCCAAACATGCTCAATGGGGGACAGATCCGGAGATCTTGCTGGCCAGGGTAGTTGACTTACATCTTCTAGAGCACGTTGGGTGGCACGGGATACATGCGGACGTGCATTGTCCTGTTGGAACAGCAAGTTCCCTTGCCGGTCTAGGAATGGTAGAACGATGGGTTCGATGACGGTTTGGATGTACCGTGCACTATTCAGTGTCCCCTCGACGATCACCAGTGGTGTACGTCCAGTGTAGGAGATCGCTCCCCACACCATGATGCCGGGTGTTGGCCCTGTGTGCCTCGGTCGTATGCAGTCCTGATTGTGGCGCTCACCTGCACGGTGCCAAACACACATACGACCATCATTGGCACCAAGGCAGAAGCGACTCTCATCGCTGAAGACGACACGTCTCCATTCGTCCCTCCATTCACGCCTGTCGCGACACCACTGGAGGCGGGCTGCACGATGTTGGGGCGTGAGCGGAAGACGGCCTAACGGTGTGCGGGACCGTAGCCCAGCTTCATGGAGACGGTTGCGAATGGTCCTCGCCGATACCCCAGGAGCAACAGTGTCCCTAATTTGCTGGGAAGTGGCGGTGCGGTCCCCTACGGCACTGCGTAGGATCCTACGGTCTTGGCGTGCATCCGTGCGTCGCTGCGGTCCGGTCCCAGGTCGACGGGCACGTGCACCTTCCGCCGACCACTGGCGACAACATCGATGTACTGTGGAGACCTCACGCCCCACGTGTTGAGCAATTCAGCAGTACGTCCACTCGGCCTCCCGCATGCCCACTATATGCCCTCGCTCAAAGTCCGTCAACTGCACATACGGTTCACGTCCACGCTGTCGCGGCATGCTACCAGTGTTAAAGACTGCGATGGAGCTCCGTATGCCACGGCAAACTGGCTGACACTGACGGCGGCGGTGCACAAATGCTGCGCAGCTAGCGCCATTCGACGGCCAACACCGCGGTTCCTGGTGTGTCCGCTGTGCCGTGCGTGTGATCATTGCTTGTACAGCCCTCTCGCAGTGTCCGGAGCAAGTATGGTGGGTCTGACACACCGGTGTCAATGTGTTCTTTTTTCCATTTCCAGGAGTGTATATTCTGTAAACTGAAGGTGGAGGAGTGAGAAAGGAAAGGAAAGGGAAGGACTATTGATGTCAGCTGCATTGTGAATTTATGCAGAATCAGCAGTACAGAGTGAAATTGTGCACCAGGCCAAGATTCAGATCTAGGATCTCCTGCTTACTAGGCAGTTGTGTCAACCACTGTGCCACCCAGACACAGTGTTTATCACAACTGCATGGATTATCTCAACATATCTCCTGGTCAACCCACAGTTGTGAAAAACACTGTGCCCAGGTGATTCAGTGGTTAACACAACTGCCTAGTAAGCAGGAGATCCTGGGTTCAAATCCCAGTCCAGTACACATTTTCACTTGGTGTCACTGGTTCCACATGAAGCCCCAATGTAGCTGACACCAATATTTCCTTCTCTTTCCTTTTCCTTCCTTTCTCCCCCCTCCACCTTCAATTTACATAAAAAGTCTTTTTCCTATCTAGCAACACCTGTCTGCAGTCCCCATCCATGTCCTCCATTCTGAGATTCCCATAGGAGGTCAAATGTAATTGTGTATCTGCAACAAAGGTGGTGGATTCATTGCCCATCAAGGTGAATCAATTACATGAATGTGTGGTGTCTGATCTGATTCACCTCAATGGGTAATGAATCCATCACCTTCAGTGCAGATGCACAATTACATTTGACCTCTTGCAGGAATCTCGAAGTGGTGAGCATGGAGGGCATGGACAGGGACTGCAGATAGGTGATACTAGGTGGGAATGTGGATCGGCCAAGAGGCATGCAGAGATAGTCCACGCAGTTGTGACAAACACTGGGCCCAGGTGATGCAGTGGTTAACACAACTGCCTAGTAAGCAGGAGATCCTGGGTTCAAATCCCAGTCCAGTACACATTTTCACTTGGTGTCACTGGTTCCACATGAAGCCCCAATGCAGCTGACATCAATATTTCCTTCTCTTTCCTTTTCTTTCCTTTCTCCCCCCTCCACCTTCAATTTACATAAAAAGTCTTTTTCCTATCTAGCAACACCTGTCTGCAGTCCCCATCCATGTCCTCCATTCTGAGATTCCCATAGGAGGTCAAATGTAATTGTGTATCTGCAACAAAGGTGGTGGATTCATTGCCCATCAAGGTGAATCAATTACATGAATGTGTGGTGTCTGATCTGATTCACCTCAATGGGTAATGAATCCATCACCTTCAGTGCAGATGCACAATTACATTTGACCTCTTGCAGGAATCTCGAAGTGGTGAGCATGGAGGGCATGGACAGGGACTGCAGATAGGTGATACTAGGTGGGAATGTGGATCGGCCAAGAGGCATGCAGAGATAGTCCACGCAGTTGTGACAAACACTGGGCCCAGGTGATGCAGTGGTTAACACAACTGCCTAGTAAGCAGGAGATCCTGGGTTCAAATCCCAGTCCAGTACACATTTTCACTTGGTGTCACTGGTTCCACATGAAGCCCCAATGCAGCTGACATCAATATTTCCTTCTCTTTCCTTTTCTTTCCTTTCTCCCCCCTCCACCTTCAATTTACATAAAAAGTCTTCTTTCTTCCAATACTCTCACCAGAAAGTTAAAATCAATAATATTAATCAAATAACTGATGGCATAAGAGAGTGAAAGGAAATTCAAAATCTCACATGGCTCCTGTAGCTTACGTGGCTTTTGTAGGCCAATTTGCAGTTGTTTCCTGGCTTGATAAACTGCAAGTGTTTGATATTAATTTGTTCAAATCAAATTCCCCTACACCACTGTGGCACATTGTGAACAGTTATCATTTACATCCTGTATAAACTGAAGGGAATATTCACAGGTTTTTCATGATTAACATACAAATCATTATTTTAAATGATATCCTGGCTGCTCTGATACAATATTTTCTTTGGTGCTTTAACGCTGTTAAGTCTTCTCCTGTTGTAACAAATGTGGTGGCATCTGCATACAGCATAGATTTACACAACAAAATACTTGACAAGTCAGTTACATATATTATGAATAATAAAAGTCCAAAGACAGACGTTTGTGGCACATACCATGTGACATCCAGAACATTCATTCTTTTGTTATTGAACGGTAGTATCTGTTTTCTATCACTCAAGTATGAGGTGATTAATAAGAGTTTTTTATCATAATTGTGTGGCTGACTGAGTCAGATGCCTTGCTGAGATACAATAGCATTGCATTAATAGATAACCATGACAGAAGTAATTTTCATAAAAATGAAACAATTTCTTTAGCTGTTTACACTGTTGAGAAACCAGACCCAAAACCAAACAGTGAGTCACTGAGAACATTACTTTTTGATTGATGCTTATGGATTTGGAGCTGTATGCAGTGCTCTAGTACTTTTGAAAGGGTGGGCGCTTGAGAGACTGGGTGGTAATTATTAGAATGTGACTTGTCATCATTTTTTAGGAGAGATGTAACAACTATAATGTTTATGGATGATGGGTAACAAACACTACTAAATATTCAATGATCAGTGAAAATAGTGGGTGTGTTATTATATCAATAACTTTTTAACCACAAAATTAGAGAGACCATAAATGTCCTCTAATTCTGAGGGACTTAGCTTTTCTATTTCAGTGGTAATTTACTTTAACCTCTTTATATATAAAAACAGGAAACATGAGTTCAAAATATTCCAGAAAGTTTCAGTATTTTTGGACTTCGGATGTTGTCCAATTTAGTATTTTCATTTTCAGCACTGTTATTCAAATCACAACCATTAATGAAGAAAATATTGAAATTATCTGAAGTGATACCAACTTCAGTGGAAATATTTTTGCTATTCTTATTTCTGCCCAGTCAGGTGTTGATAACATTTCATGCAGCTTTCATTGTTTTGAGAGCTAATGATGTACTCACTATTCTCCTTGCATTTGCCTAATCTGATTTCTGTCCTGTGTTTTGCTTTTTAACTTTATGTAGTTTACTTTCTGTGAATTACAATTATTTTGTTTTTCGTGAGAAATTATGACCAAAATTCTAGGTCATTTCCTGTCAAGTGTGAATCATTTATGCACAGGTTTGAGATACTGTTTCCTGGCAATTTCCTTAGTTCTTTTTTAATTCCTCAGGGCAAAATATTTTTAACGTATCTGAGTGTGTGATGATAAATAATAAAAATACACACTCAAAATCAAATTTTTTTAGGGATATGATTGTATTTTCTCATCCTTAACCATGACCTGTAATTTTCAGTGATTTTGTCATTCAGAAGTCTAATAAATTTCATTTCATTGCAATGTGGTGTATGGATTTTAGTTTTTAATTTTAACCATATACCTTTATGGGTAAAAGTTATAGCAATGGAGCTCTGTTGCACTTGTCACAACCAAAATGATCACCTTCCAATAACACTTAGCCCTTGAGATATGCTACTCAGCCTGTCACCAAAACCTAGATATCTGGGGGGCAGAAAAGGGGAGAGGGTAGATGGGAGGGGGGACTGAATTAGTCGACTATCACACTGTAGTGACCTTTATGATCTGATAAAAAAAGATACATATGGAACAACCCAACTTCATACAGATTTCTCTGAACACTGGTAATTACATTAACAAGACAGGAAAATTGTCTATTTGAATTATCATTAATGGAATACATATCGTGATATCCTAGCATAACAAAAAAATTAAAATTTTTGGGTTTGTTTAGTCTTACATCAGTAATTGTCTCTCCAAAACTTATTATCCTGTAATTAGACAATCTTTCAAACTATAGGACCAATTTATCCAAAAGCTGTGGAAATGCTTCAATATTAGTGCCTGGACTTTTCTATTATCCAGTGTTGGCATTCTTGACTTACCTTGCAGTTTTAGTTTTTATAGCAAAAAGTGCATTAAATATGTCATGAACATATACATCAGGTTATGCAAAAGGTCAATATGTTGCCACACAATGCTGAATTACAAGAGTTAATACAAGGCAGGGACATAGTAAAATTTGTGAAATCACAGCGAATACGATGGCTAGGACACTTGGAGAGAATGGCAGAGGATAGAATTCCAAAGAAAATGACGAAGGGTATGATTCATTCAGTTAGGTGTAAAGGGAGACCTAGAAGAAGATGGATCGGTGAGGTAATAATGGATATCAGCAATATGGGAGTCCGGGGGTGGAAAAGAGCATCAAATAACCGAGAAGTGTGGAGGAAGATTGTTGAAGAAGCCAAGACTCACCAAGGGCTGTAGAGCTACTGAAGAAGAAGAATATGTTGCCACAACTTTTATTTCACTTCCCATTTGTTAGCTTTGCCAACTTGCAAAAAAAATGTCACCATTCAAACAAACTTAAACTCTGGATTGAACTACAGATAAGTTCATCATCAGAACCAAAAGCATATTCAATCTTGTTACACCAGTATTCATTTATGCAGATAAAATAGATGGTTACACACTCTGAAAGTTCATTCGTTTTTGAATTTACAAGAAAGTAGTTTTGAAATGTAATGTTGCATAAGACGAGTAGATAGGATAAAGAAAATTATGACACAACTTGGAAAAAAAGTCAAATGTTTTGTGAAATGATTTCTTTAAAAGTA
Source organism: Schistocerca piceifrons (assembly GCF_021461385.2). Classification (NCBI taxonomy): domain Eukaryota; kingdom Metazoa; phylum Arthropoda; class Insecta; order Orthoptera; family Acrididae; genus Schistocerca; species Schistocerca piceifrons. The sequence continues at coordinate 580,117,204 of NC_060149.1, forward strand.
AGAAATAAAATAGATTAAAGGGACATTGGCTTGCCTTTTAATGATGCTCAAAATCATGTACAGCAGCTGAGATTCTCATACCAATGGCTCCTGGTATTAACATCTTAACTTCAAATTGTCAGTTTTGCACATAAAGCAAAAAATGTTTGATTAAACAGTATAAATCCAAATTTATTTCAATTTTATTGAACCTTCACAGATAAACAGTTACAAATGAAAGGACTGAAACATACTGCACTAACGTGCTCCATGCATTTTCAAAAATGGACTTTTTGGACCTGCAATGTTTTTCTCTAGAAAAATCTACAGCATATTTCTCTTGAAAGTTCCACTACAATAGCTTTATGATAACAAAAACTGACAAAATTGTGTGTTATGCTGTTCATGTGTACTTTTCACAGGAAATCCCATCCTTCATCACCTAATATGTCACTTTCAGTATGTTCTGGAGTACCGGGTAGTGTTGAAACCAGGCTTTGATAAAACTTATAATGAGCACATGCTGTCACATAAGAAGAAAAGTTCCTTCAGCTTCTGTTCACTGATAAGCAGGAATCTGTGATATGCCTGTTTAAGGTTGTTACAGAATTATAGCTGCTTTCCCGTAGATTGCTTCTGGACAAATATACACTTTGCTTGTTCCTGGTATGTATAGTTGATGTACACTTTGTATGGTCATTATTCTATGACAGTAATTTCCTATTCTTTACTCCACATCATCTTATTTTTATTGGTGTCTTATGTCCACTGTTACTTCTGCACCACTTTATTGAAGTCTTATATTAAGTCCTGACTCATTTCATTAACTGTGAATGCTTGCTGGTTGCCTTGTTCATTCTAATTAATGTGACCCATGATCTGGAATGAACACAGATTGGTTCTTCTTTCAGTCAGAGCATGCACGGAGTCACCTTCATGCTGAGAGTGCCCCTGTTCTAGAGATCAATGTGTGATTGATACTGCATAATTAAGAGACACAATGACAAACCCAAAAAATAGGCATCTGCTACTATGTTGCCTTCCACGACTATATGAGTAAAGTTTGAATGTTTTGCCACCTTTACCATCTTGTATCTGCAAGAAATGGTAAATACAGCTGGCTGTTTCATTTGGACCACAACAGGAAACAGCCTCATGCCAAACACAGAACTGTCCTTTGTTTTCCTTGTCATATACTGTGAAAGCGAATGTGGAATATTTCTGTTTGTAGTAATAAAGAGACGTGTCAGACTGAGGGGCAGCAGATACTTTCTGCAAATCAAAACATGCATTGACAATGGGCTTGGTTGACACTGAAATAATTTTCTCTCTTTCTTTCAGTTTCCTGACAATAGCTTTCTTTGTAATGTGAGAGGTATATTTGTCAGCCAGATTTGCTTTCTCCCATTAAGAAGAACTAGTGTCAAGTTCACATTGCTTACACTTATTCTTTTAAAGCTGAAAGAATTACAAATTATTATCTTGGTTAAATATATCAGTGTACTGCCTTAATGTGGCAGGCTTCGAGGAAACACATCTACTTTCCTAGATCCAATACTGGTTCATTCTGTACATCTTTGCAATGCTCAGTTCAGCACCAAAGTATTTTCTGTTTGTCTTTTTCCTTGTGTAATGTGACTCTACTCAAGGAAAGCTGTTTATATGCTCTTGCACTGATGCCTTTATTTCTGGTTGCATTGTATTCCTACATTTTTAAACGATTTTCTCTCATATCAGGTGACAAAAATCCATCTGCTCCCAATTTTTTGATTGCAGTCCTCACCCAAATATCTGCAATAGAGGGGGTAGGCAGACACATTTCAGATCGGTTTTCTGCTAACATTTTTCAGGTGATGACAGATAAATACTCACTGTTTGCTATGATATCCCATGTGCCAAAACTGTTCAAAAATATCCTGCCTGTTTTCTTGGGTTAAGTTATCATGACATTTCAGTTGGGATCACTTCCAGGCTTCATTAATCTAGCTTGTATTTGAGTACTCTTCTGGCCTTTGTGTGCAAACCCCTTTTTGAGGGATTCCTCTATTTACTATCCATGAGGATGGATTCCTACTTCTTTTACAGGTCCTCTTTTCATTACTTGAACATCATTGTGTCCCAACAGTGTCTGGTGAGGAGCATGTTGCATTATGATCCATTGTGAAGATTTGCATTCACTGTGTTTAGAATCATGCTTATTATTTTTAATGTTTGACTTAAGCACAGTTCATCAAGAACTTAATTACTGATACCAATTATAAAAAATATCAAACTCAGAACCCATTCACACAGCTGTTTATCAATTATTATTCTACACGAAATCACTGGTTATAGTCATACTGATGACATCTCCACAATGAGCATAGCTGTTATTGGCTACAAGCAGCCTTAGATGATAATCTTCTTAACTGAATACTGAGGATGATAAACAACGCACACTTGTAAACAGTAAACTTTCCCTGTACAAACATCATAACTACTGTTATGCTTTTAACTGTGCCACAATTCTCTCAGGAAAACATCATAACATAACTTGTGATTCTTTTCATCAATGAATGAGTTCCTTAGGTGACTTTGATATTCTGAAGAGTGCTTAACTTGCAGCACTAGAGAAATAATTTTTACACAAGATAAAAACAGTGACATAACAGTTCCGGAGAACATTGTAACTCAATTTGGCCATTTTTGGACTTCCAGTGTAAATACTTGGAGCTGTCAATATGTTCATGATGTAAGGAGACCAGTTTGAATAATTTGGATTCTTATAGCTGTGATTGCATTTGATTCAGCTGCCATGTGTGTAGACATTTTCCACAGTGAATAAACAGTGTGTTACCCATGGTACAGAATCTTGAATATATGTAAAAAGCTTAAGAGCTGGAGCAGTCAACTTTCTACCACACTGAAGAGCCTGTCCAAAGTGTAACATGCTGCCAGTATTTATTTGACAATGGCAGTTTCATTGTCTCTACTATAAATAGATGGAATAGGTTTCACCATATGAGGGCTATCAAATATATCATCCCAGTCTCAACTCTGCAAACATCTGAAGAGGTCCAGGGGCTTATATTGGCTCCCTATGCAACAGAAGTATACCACATCGATCTTATGGAAATCCAGATATTTCAACAGAAGTTGAACAATGCTTTATAATAGATTATTGTATTACACTTGAACATGATCAGTCCCATCTCTTCAGAGATATTAACACCGACCCTGCAAGGTTACCTGTGGATGTGTTATAAGTGGCTGCACTCAGTATAGCCTACTCTACAAGTCCCAGCAGTTCCTGAATGGGAGAGATTTATGCAGTCCACAAGTAACACAATTAATGGTGAGAGATAAGTCATAACTTTCTGGTTATATAGTAATTCACCTCCAAGTTACTACAGCATGATTCCATGGCTTTACAACATGCTGCCAAAGAAATTATAGACAGCAACAAAGGTGCCAGATTTACCAATCTAAATCCCTTATCTTCTAACACTACAAAGGTAATTGGCAATACCACACTTACAAATTAAACAAATCTTGGTCATTGTCTACAGGAATGTATTTTACATTAAAGGCCATGTAACTGCCAATAAGTACTCACTTAATACACTGAAAATAACTTTATAAACACTAGCTCAGGAAAGTTATTTTGTCTACTCACTTTAAAGAACTGGGCAGGAAATGTCAGCGATGTATAGTCAATCAGTAACCTGAAAAGTGAGGAATGCTTGTGGTGGGGAAGTCACCTTTCCCAGAAGAACACGACAACTGTCACAAAGGATGACTGAGCAACAATTCCCCATCTAACAGTGTACAGAGATTTACGTAGATTCTGTCCAAACATGTTTCCTCCCTGAAAATTATTAGTAACTTAGATATAAATTCCACTTAGCATTAAGATATCTTGTGAAAATAAAAGAACCCCCACCCCAGGACATGTTTTTTGTGAAACACCCTGTAGTTGCTTCTTGTGATGTAGTGGGGGTAAATACAGTGTAGAATCACCTACTTGTTCTTCAGTTTACAGATCTATGAAGGAGAAAAGTGTATGATCACAATCCAGTGGCCTGCCTTCCTTCACACTTCCAACAGCCACCCCCTCCTCCTCCACCCAGTTACATAACCAAGAATTCAATTTATCCCTTAATTCTCCAGTACTGCACATAGATGTGGTACACACATATAATATTTGTTCTTAACTCAACTCATTTGAAAATTGGCATTAATTTTATACCATTTACACACTATTTTTAATAATCTGTAATTTTTCCATCCTCTGGAATGTGGAAAGTATTATTTCTGGGGAAAAATGAAAAGGACCTTTTGTAGGAAATTTAATGTAGTTCAAAGTGTTATTAAATGACATGCACAACACTGCAGAATTTGTTTTTCATTCCCCTTCACATTTATTAGCACACAATTCAGTTTCATTACCAGCTTTGTTAGAACATTTGAGTATCTACATTTCAACACAGGTCACATGGGCTAATATAAGAATCAAAATACTCAATAATTGATAATATTATGTAAATAGAGAGACAAAAAATCTACACACCAGGTGGCGGCAGGGGAACACAAACACAAAAGTATTTAACTTTCACAAGCTTTTGGAGCCAGTGGCTCCTTTTTATGGCAGAAGAGTTGAAGGGGAAGGAAGAGGGGTGAAAGAAAAGGACTGGAGAGGTTTAAAGAAAGGAGTACAGCTTAGAAAAGTCAGCCAGAACCACAGATCAGGGGAGACTCCCAGACGGGACGAGAATGAAAGACTGGTTGTTGGTGGTGGCAGCAGATGATATTTGAAAACCTGAGAGCTTGAAGGTGGCAGACAGGGTAATATGCAAGACAGAGATCACTACCATCCAGTTATAAGTTAGGATGAATGGGCATAGGCAGAGGGTGTATAAAGGCAACACACAACATTCTGTTGCAGAGCATGATGTACAACATGACAGTCGTGACCCTGGTGCCTATTTCACCACATGCACCCTCTGGATTCTTTCCCAAACGCAGAAATCCACAGATGGGAACTAGCATTACAATGTGTCCTTGTTTCTCACCGTCCACCTGGCCTTAATTATGTTAATTCCTTCCATCTCAGCATTTATTCACAGTAACTACTCCTTTCTTCATGCCATTTTAGTTTTCTACATCAATTTTCTGACTTACCTATTTTGCGCCCTCCCCCCTCTCACCCTGTTACATAAAAAAATGGTTCAAATGGCTCTGAGCACTATGGGACTCAACTGCTGTGGTCATAAGTCCCCTAGAACTTAGAACTACTTAAACCTAACTAACCTAAGGACATCACACATGTCCATGCCCGAGGCAGGATTCGAACCTGCGACCGTAACGGTCGTGCGGTTCCAGACTGTAGCGCCTTTAACCGCTCGGCCACTCCGGCCGGCCTGTTACATAAAATGCAGTTAGCTTTTCACTCTCACTAACTCATGCACAATGTTTTAGTAGTAATCTCTGTCTTGAATATTACCGTGTCTGCCACCTTTAAGCATGCAGGTTTTCAAATCTTGTCTGCTCCAGTCCCCAACAATCAGTCTTTCCTTCTCATCCCATCCGTTAAGTCTCCCCTGACCTGGGGTTGTGGGTGGCTTTTCCAAAATGTACCCCTTTCCCTAAACCTCTCCAGTCCTTTTACATCACCCCTTTTCCATCCCCTTCAGCTCTTCTGCTCTGCTGCTGCTTGGTGAGTAGATTTTTTATGTGTCCATTTACATAATATTACACTACTGGCCATTAAAATTGCTACACCAAGGAGAAATGCAGATGAAAAATGGTTATTCATTGGACAAATATATTATACTAGAACTGACATGTGATTACATTTTCACACAGTTTGGGTGCATAGATCCTGAGAAATCAATACCCAGAACAACCACCTCTGGCTATAACAACAGCCTTGATATGCCTGGGCATTGAGTCAAACAGGGCTTGGATGGTGTGTACAGGTACAGCTGCCCATGCAGCTTCAACATGATACCACAGTTCATCAAGAGTAGTCATTGGCGTATTATGATGAGCCAGTTACTCGACCACCATTGACCAGACATTTTCAATTGGTGAGAGATCTGGAGAACGTGCTGGCCAGGGCAGCAGTCAAACATTTTCTGTATCCAGAAAGGCCCGTACAGGACCTGCAACATGCGGTCGTGCATTATCCTGTTGAAATGTAGGGTTTCACAGGGATCGAATGAAGGGTAGAGCCATGGGTCGTAACACATCTGAAATGTAATGTTCACTGTTCAAAGTGCCATCAATGCAAGAGGTGACCGGGACGTGTAACCAATGGCATCCCATACCATCATGTCGGGTGATACGCCAGTATGGCGATGACAAATACACGCTTCCAATGTGCGTTCACCACGATGTCGCCAAACACGGATGTGACCATCATGATGCTGTAAACAGAACCTGGATTAATCCGAAAAAATGATGTTTTGCCATTCGTGCACCCAGGTTCATCCTTGAGTACACTGTCACAGGCGCTCCTGTTTGTGATGCAGTGCCAAGGGTAACTGCAGCCATGGTCTCCAAGCTGATAGTCCATGCTGCTGCAAACAGCATCGAACTGTTCGTGCAGATGGTTGTTGTCTTGCAAACGTCCCCATCTGTTGACTCAGGGATCGAGATGCAGCTGCACGATCCATTACAGCCATGCAGATAAGATGCCTGTCATCTCAACTGATAGTGATACGAGGCCATTGGGATCCAGCACGGCATTCCGTATTACCCTCCTGAACCCACCGATTCCATATTCTGCTAACAGTCATTGGATCTCAACCAACGCGAGCAGCAATGTCGTGATACAATAAACCGCAATCGCGATATGCTACAATCCAGCCTTTATCAAAGTCAGAAACGTGATGGTACAGATTTCTTCTCCTTACATGAGGCATCACAACAATGTTTCACCAGGCAACACCTGTCAACTGCTGTTTGTGTATGAGAAATCAGTTGGAAACTTTCCTCATGTCAGCACGTTCTAGGTGTCGCCACCGGCGCCAACCTTGTGTGAATGCTCTGAAAAGCTAATCATTTGCATATCACAGCATCTTCTCCCTGTCAGTTAAATTTCACATCTGTAGCACATTATCTTTGTGGCGTAGCAATTTTAATGGCCAGTAGTGTAATACAGGTCAGTACGCTATGACAACTCAAAGATGTTTCAAATGTTTCAGTAAATTACCTGTACTTCTTGAATGCTCGTTGTTGACTCACTATGAAATTTACATACATATTGCTGACCTATACTCCTGCAGACCTTTTGACTATCGCACATGACCTAACTCAGCTTTTGCAGGTGACAACTATTTATAGACACATGCAGTATAGAAATTACAAAATGGCAAAACATAAGACTATTACTTTTTTAAATATTAGCACAAAACATAGAAAAAAATAAAAGATATAAACATGCTATAGGGAGTGAAGTGAATTTGTTTAACTAAAAACTGTAGAATTTACCACATGACAAAATAACAGATACTACATTACATCATGGAAGTTTTAATGCACATGGGGATACCCACAAATTGTCATGAATTTTCAGGAATATTAAGTTTTATGATTGGAATAATTAACTAATTAACAGGTTCGTTCAGTAAAAGAATACATTTTCAGAAAAAAGGGCTGCAAAACCCTGAAAGTTTTGGAATGAATATCATTTATGGACTAGAATATTCTGGAACAGGAAAATTTTGAATGTACATAACTTTTGAAATATTAAGGTTTCAGGAAGAATTAAATGATTGCTTGAATGAAGTGAAGAAGAGCTTTCAAATAAGCTAGGTCAGACTTCAAACAATTTTTAGCAGTATTGAATAATTGAGTGCAAACAGTCTGTAAGCATAATGAATTATGAATAGTAAATAAAATATTTCAGGATGAACTAAATATATTACTTTCATTAGTACATTGTAAATTACATTGTGAATAACGAAATTTAATGATATATTGCATGGATAAGAATTCAGTCATGTAGTGGAGAAGAAAATGACTGGTGTGCTTAGGAACCCCATTACTGAATTTGATGGTGCTGTAAGATGATGTAAGAGGTATGTGTATCTGTTTCTACATACATACTCCACAAGCCACCAAATGGTGTGTGGTGGATAGCACCTTGTACTACTACTAGTCATTTCAATTCCTTTTCCACTCACAAAAAGACTGAGGGAAAAATGACTGTCATATGCCACTGTATGAGCTCTAATTTCTCTTATCAAATGATGGAAAATCCAGGATGGAATGTAACAGTATTATGAAAGGGAAAGTTGCTACTCACAGTATAGCGGAGATGCTAAGTCACAGATAGGCACAACAAAAACACTCTCACAATTACAGCTTTTGGCCATTAAGGCCTTTGTCAACAACACACACACACACACACACACACACACACACACAAAACAGAGGTGAAATGCCAGTTCTCTAAACTTTCCAGTAGTGTTCCATGAAAAAACACCTTCTTTCCTCCAGAGGTTCCCACTTGAGTTCATGAAGTATCTTTAGAATACTCCTGTGTTGGTTGAACCTATTAGTACCAAAATCTAGCAGCCCACCTCTGAATTGCTTCAATGTCTTCCTTTAATATGACCTTGTAGGGATCCCATACACTCAAGCAGTACTCAAGAGTGGGTTGCACTAGTGTTCTATAGAGTGATTATAATTAAAGTTCAACTTTCAAACTGCTGTAGAAATAACACCACTGGTCAGAATGACATCAAATTGCAACAGAATATTATCAGATAAAGGGGAAAACAAATGGCAGATGAAAAATAAATAGTTACCAAATGTAGCAAGAATTCAGTCCAGTACAGGTAACGGGACTGGAAGCACCTGTCTCTTCGAAAAAATATGGCCCTATGATAAATGATGCTGTAAACCTGCACCACACAGTGACCTTTTCAGGATGAAGTGGTACTGGTTGAATCGCATGTGGATTTTCTGTTGCCCATATTTGACAATTCTATGTATTGACATATCCTGTCAGATGGAAGTGGGTTTTGTCTGTCCACAAAATCTTCCACGGCCAATCATTGTCCACTTCCATGTGAGCAAGAAATTCTAAATCAAAGGTCTCTCTTGCTGGCAGGTCAACAGGAAGCAACTTGTGCAGATGGGAAATTTTGAATGGATAGCAAAGAAGGATGTTTCGTAGGATTTTACACACCATGCTCACTGGTATGTCCAATGTTTGGGTAATTCTCCATGCACTACATGTTTGCACACGACCACTCACCTCCTCCTGCATTGCTGTGGCCACTGCTTCCACTGACATTGAATCGATTCTTTTCCTCCTTCTACTAGGTTCACACACCAAAAGTACCCGTCTTTTCGATATTCCAAATCATTTTCTCCAGACTCATGGCAATCATCAGAGCAATGCCTTTTTCCAAACCTTCAGTGTACTGAATTTCTGCAGTGCAATGTGTACACAGTCATCATTCTTGTAATACAGCTTTACAAGTAGAGCATGATCCTGCATTGAGGTTGTCATGGTGAACATCACAGATGCAAAAGGAGGAAAAGCCAGGTACCCGGTATGTTTATAACAACTTCAATAGGTTGCGTGCATCACATTTGCTTTTACTTACATACAGCACCATCTATTGATCCATTTTCACACTATTTTTTTTTTCTTCTGCCATATGTTTTCCCCTTCTCCAACAATATTCCATTGCAATTTAATGGCATCCTGACCAGTGTTGTTATTTGTACAGCATTTTGAAAGTTTAACTTTAATTATAATCACCCTGTATATATGGTTTTCTTTACAGATGAACCACACTTTCCTAGAATTTTCCAATAAACCAAAGCCAATTGCTCACTTTTCCTACTACTGTCATTATGCACTTGTTCCATTTCATGTCACTTTGCAACATTAGGACTAGATATTTAATTACTGTGACAATTACACTACTAATGCTGTAGTCAGATATTGTGGGATTATTTTTCCTACTCATCTGTATTAACTTACACTTTTCTTCATTCATAGAAAACTGCCACTTGTCACACCAACCAGAAATTTTGTCTAAGTCATCTTGTATCCCTCTACAGTTGCTCAATAGTATCACCTTTCCATACACAACAGTAACATCAGCACAAAGGCACAGATTGTTGCTCGCCACATCATCAGATGATTTATGCATGCATAGAATAAGAGCAGTCTCATCACACTTCCCTTGCGCACTCCTGATGATACCCTTGCATCTGATGAAGACTCACCACTGGGGACAATGTACTGAGTTAAATTACTCAAGAAGTTTTTGAATCCCTTACATATCTGAAAACCTATTCAGTATGTTTGTATTTTCATTAATAGCCTGCAGTGGGGCACCATGTGAAAAGCTTTCCAGAAATTTAACCACGTGGACTCTGCTTGTTGCCTTTCATCTATGGTCCACAGGATATCATTTGACAAACAGGCAAGCAGAGTTTCAATCAGGTGATGTTTGCTAAATCCATGTCAATTTGTGGGCAGGAGCTACTCCATCTCAAGGAAATTTGTTATATTTGAACTGAGAATATGTTTAAGAATTATGCAGTAAATTGATGTTAAGGATATTGGTCTGTAATTTTCCAGATCCATTCTTTTACCCTTCTTATATAAAGTAGTCACTTGTGCTTTTTTCTGGTTTCTTAGAACTTTGCACTGGGCAGGATATTTGCAACACGTAAGAGGCCAATGCCATAGAGTACTCTCTGTAAAACCAAATTGCATTTCCATCTGGACCTGGTGACTTATTTTTTTTAACTCTTTCAGTTGCTTCTCTATGCTGGAGTTGCCTATAATTATGTCCTCCATATAGGAGTCTATATGATGGTCAAACAAGTGGTATGTATGTATGATCCTCCCATGTGAATGATTTCTTAAATGTGAAATTTAAAACTCCTTTCACGGTCTTCTGTTGCCAGCTCAGACTGATCAATGAGTGACTGGATAGAAGCCCCCACCTGCTTATCAATTTTACATAAGAACGCAATTTTCTTTGGTTCTCAGCAAGATATTTTGCTAAGATACAATTGTGACAGCTATCATATGCTTCATGCATTGATATTTTTACAGATGCACAAATTACTACTAACTTTTCCCTGTCATTATTTGTGCATTCTTTTTTTGAACCAAGAATGCAACAGTTTCCAAATTTTGTTATTAAATCATGGTGGGTCTTTTACATACTTCATCCACTTATTCAACACATACTTCTCCAGGGTGTGATTTTCAATCTGTTTAATCTTTAACAATGAATCTTCTATGATTCCATCATATCTAAGTGGAATGCTAACAACTGTTTTCTGCTCTTTATAGAAAAAATATTCTCCTAGCCCTCTTGATGGACTTATTGACTGTACTAGGTTGGTTGGTTTGGGGAAGGAGACCAGACAGCGTGGTCATCGGTCTCATTGGATTAGGGAAGGATTGGGAAGGAAGTTGGCCATGCCCTTTCAGAGGAACCATCCTGGCATTTGCCTGGAGTGATTTAGGGAAATCACGGAAAACCTAAATCAGGATGGCCGGACGCGGGATTGAACCGTCGTCCTCCCGAATGCAAGTCCAGTGTCTAACCACTGCGCCACCCCACTCGGTCCAGACTGTAGTAGCCATTGTCACTATGATGACTACATGATCACTAATCCCTATCTCCATACTGACACCACCAAATTATAAGATCTAAAATATTTCCATTGTGTGTGAGCTGTTGAACTAGCTGCTCAAGACAGTTTTCAGATAACATCTTCAAAATTACTTCACAAGACTGCCTGTCCATATCACCTGCAATGAATCTGTCTGTCCCAGTCCTTACTTAGTAGGTTAAAGTTAATGTCAATTAATATTGCCAGATCTGTGTATTTCTGCACTACTCTGCAGAGACATTCTTTGAATGATTCTAAAACTGTCATGCCAGAATCAGGTGGCCAGTAAAACATTTGATAATGAACCTGAGTTCACCTAAATGTGTTACACACATCTAGATGAATTGACACCCAGACTCAATTATGACTTTGACAGATACAATATGTTTTGTCAGCTGCAACAAACACTCATCCTCCTATGGTATCTAAGCTGTCTTTTTGATATATGTTCCACGTCTTGCTAAATATTTCAGAGCTTTCTACTTTGGGTGTCAGCCAGCTTTTGGTTCTGAGCATAATTTTAGTTTGACAACCTTCCTGGAGGGCTGTAAACTCAGGAACTATGTTACGAATATTCTGAAAATTTAATGTTAAAATTTTGACAGTTAAGGTGTCTTTATCTTATTATCTTGAAGTTGAAGCTCTTCTGTCTGTGTCTGCTTGCAAATAAATTTGTTGTTAGAAGAGGTCTGTCTGGAGCAAAACAAAGTATTTTTCTTTTCTTTTATTACCCAGACATTGAAGTTTTAACATCAGTGGGCTTTTATTTTCTTTTTATTAATCAACAGGAAAAATGCTCTTTACTGCTTGTACACACATAAATTAGAGTTTTCAAGAAACTATTTACAAATTTGAAAAACAAGACAAAGTTTTGTATATATACCTTTTTATGACAGGTTGAACTGCAAAGCAAAACAAAAAACCAGAAAAACCAAGCTATGCGGTATATATATGGTATATATAAAACTTTGTATGTTTTTCAAATTTGTAAACACTTTCTTAAAAACTCAAATTTATATGTGTACAAGTAGTAAAGAGCATCTTCCTGTTGTTTGGTAGAAAGAGAATAAAAGTGCACTGAGGATGCTGAAGCTTCAGAGAAGCATGTCTGGGTAATGTTGTTGTTGTTGTGGTCTTCAGTCCTGAGACTGGTTTGATGCAGCTCTCCATGCCACTCTATCCTGTGCAAGCTTTTTCATCTCCCAGTACCTACTGCAACCTACATCCTCCTGAATCTGCTTAGTGTATTCATCTCTTGGTCTCCCTCTACGATTTTTACCCTCCACACTGCCCTCCAATACTACATTGGTGATACCTTGATGCCTCAGAACATGTCCTACCAACCGATCCCTTCTTCTGGTCAAGTTGTGCCACAAACTTCTCTTCTCCCCAATCCTATTCAATACTTCCTCATTAGTTATGTGATCTACCCATCTAATCTTCAGCATTCTTCTGTAGCACCACATTTCGAAAGCTTCTATTCTCTTCTTGTCCAAACTATTTATCGTCCATGTTTCACTTCCATACATGGCTACACTCCATACGAATACTTTCAGAAATGACTTCCTGACACTTAAATCAATACTGGATGTTAACAAATTTCTCTTCTTCAGAAACGCTTTCCTTGCCATTGCCAGCCTACATTTTATATCCTCTCTACTTCGACCATCATTAGTTATTTTGCTCCCCAAATAGCAAAACTCCTTTACTACTTTAAGTGCCTCATTTCCTAATCTAATTCCCTCAGCATCACCCAACTTAATTAGACTACATTCCATTATCCTTGTTTTGCTTTTGTTGATGTTCATCTTATATCCTCCTTTCAAGACACTGTCCATTCCATTCAACTGCTCTTCCAAGTCCTTTCCTGTCTCTGACAGAATTACAATGTCATCGGCAAACCTCAAAGTTTTTATTTCTTCTCCATGAATTTTAATACCTACCCCGAATTTTTCTTTTGTTTCCTTTACTGCTTGCTCAATATACAGATTGAACAACATCGGGGAGAGGCTACAACCCTGTCTTACTCCCTTCCCAACCACTGCTTCCCTTTCATGTCCCTCGACTCTTATAACTGCCATCTGGTTTCTGTACAAATTGTAAATAGCCTTTCGCTCCCTGTATTTTACCCCTGCCACCTTCAGAATTTGAAAGAGAGTATTCCAGTCAACATTGTCAAAAGCTTTCTCTAAGTCTACAAATGCTAGAAATGTAGGTTTGCCTTTCCTTAATCTCTCTTCTAAGATAAGTCGTGGGGTCAGTATTGCCTCACGTGTTCCAGTGTTTCTACGGAATCCAAACTGATCTTCCCCGAGGTTGGCTTCTACTAGTTTTTCCATTCGTCTGTAAAGAATTCGTGTTAGTATTTTGCAGCTGTGACTTATTAAGCTGATAGTTCGGTAATTTTCACATCTGTCAACACCTGCTTTCTTTGGGATTGGAATTATTATATTCTTCTTGAAGTCTGAGGGTATTTCGCCTGTTTCATACATCTTGCTCACCAGATGGTAGAGTTTTGTCAGGACTGGCTCTCCCACGGCCGTCAGTAGTTCCAATGGAATATTGTCTACTCCCGGGGCCTTGTTTCGACTCAGGTCTTTCAGTGCTCTGTCAAACTCTTCACGCAGTATCGTATCTCCCATTTCATCTTCATCTACATCCTCTTCCGTTTCCATAATATTGTCCTCAAGTACATCGCCCTTGTATAGACCCTCTATATACTCCTTCCACCTTTCTGCTTTCCCTTCTTTGCTTAGAACTGGGTTTCCATCTGAGCTCTTAATATTCATACAAGTCGTTCTCTTATCTCCAAAGGTCTCTTTAATTTTCCTGTAGGCGGTATCTATCTTACCCCTAGTGAGATAGGCCTCTACATCCTTACATTTGTCCTCTAGCCATCCCTGCTTAGCCATTTTGCACTTCCTGTCGATCTCATTTTTGATATGTTTGTATTCCTTTTTGCCTGTTTCACTTACTGCATTTTTATATTTTCTCCTTTCATCAATTAAATTTAATATTTCTTCTGTTACCCAAGGATTTCTACTAGCCTTCGTCTTTTTACCTACTTGATCCTCTGCTGCCTTCACTACTTCATCCCTCAAAGCTACCCATTCTTCTTCTACTGTATTTATTTCCCCCATTCCTGTCAATTGCTCCCTTATGCTCTCCCTGAATCTCTGTACAACCTCTGGTTCTTTTAGTTTATCCAGGTCCCATCTCCTTAAATTCCCAGCTTTTTGCAGTTTCTTCAGTTTTAATCTACAGGTCATAACCAATAGATTGTGGTCAGAGTCCACATCTGCCCCTGGAAATGTCTTACAATTTAAAACCTGGTTCCTAAATCTCTGTATTACCATTATATAATCTATCTGATACCTTTTAGTATCTCCAGGGTTCTTCCATGTATACAACCTTCTTTTATGATTCTTAAACCAAGTGTTAGTTATGATTATGTTGTGCTCTGTGCAAAATTCTACCAGGCGGCTTCCTCTTTCATTTCTGTCCCCCAATCCATATTCACCTACTATGTTTCCTTCTCTCCCTTTTCCTACACTCGAATTCCAGTCACCCATGACTATTAAATTTTCGTCTCCCTTCACAATCTGAATAATTTCTTTTATTTCATCATACATTTCTTCAATTTCTTCGTCATCTGCAGAGCTAGTTGGCATATAAACTTGTACTACTGTAGTAGGTGTGGGCTTCGTATCTATCTTGGCCACAATAATGCGTTCACTATGCTGTTTGTAGTAGCTTACCCGCATTCCTATTTTCCTATTCATTATTAAACCTACTCCTGCATTACCCCTATTTGATTTTGTGTTTATAACCCTGTAGTCACCTGACCAGAAGTCTTGTTCCTCCTGCCACCGAACTTCACTAATTCCCACTATATCTAACTTCAACCTCTCCATTTCCCTTTTTAAATTTTCTAACCTACCTGCCCGATTAAGGGATCTGACATTCCACGCTCCGATCCATAGAACGCCAGTTTTCTTTCTCCTGATAACGACATCCTCTTGAGTAGTCCCCGCCCGGAGATCCGAATGGGGGACTATTTTACCTCCGGAATATTTTACCCAAGAGGACGCCATCATCATGTAATCATACAGTAAAGCTGCATGCCCTCGGGAAAAATTACGGCTGTAGTTTCCCCTTGCTTTCAGCCGTTCACAGTACCAGCACAGCAAGGCCATTTTGGTTATTGTTACAAGGCCAGATCAGTCAATCATCCAGACTGTTGCCCTTGCAACTACTGAAAAGGCTGCTGCCCCTCTTCAGGAACCACACGTTTGTCTGGCCTCTCAACAGATACCCTTCCGTTGTGGTTGCACCTACGGTACGGCTATCTGTATCGCTGAGGCACGCAAGCCTCCCCACCAACGGCAAGGTCCATGGTTCATGGGGGGGGTCTGGGTAATAGAAGAAGGAAAAAACAGTGTTTTGCTTCCAAAAACAAATTTATGTCTTTACTTTGTATGTGGTCTTATATTGCTCTCTGTGTAACGACCGTCACATGTTTATCAGGGGACCTCAAGCTACCACCTAGCCTAAAAAAAGACCATGTACACTCCTCATGTATTCTGCTACCCAAGCAGCTGCTTCCTTTGTGTAGTTAACTCCTGACCTATCAAGGTAAGTCCTACAATTCTCCATCTCATAACACAGGGTCAAAACTCTGCAGCCAAGACTTTCACATAATTGACGGAGCCTTTGGTTGAAACATTCCACTTACTTCCAAGCCAAAGGATCCCAGTTGAGCTACATGGATGTCTGAAAAAAAAGTCACAGAGGTAGTAAAGACATTAGTTTAGTTATTCTGCACATAAAGTGCAGCAGTTGTAATGTTGTCTTGCTGCAATCACTGTCCATGGATGCAGACCAGCCCTGGAATGTGCATGTATGCTGAACTCAGCACATGGCCTCCAAAAGCATGAACAGATCACAGCCTCATGTGACGAGCAGGCAGCAGCAGTGTGGAGTGATTTTGTCAGCATTCGTATGGATGCAACTTCAGGCCCCAAGCAGGAGGTCAACACATTGCAGTGATGGGCCTCACAGAAGGCAGTCACATTGGTTGCTCCAGGTGCACGGCTCACCACAAGTAACTCTTGAGTGCAGAGTCAAAGTGGGGACCCCAGTGAAGGATCTACTGACAGTGGCCTGCAGAGGCAAACCTACACAGGGCAAGCAGCATCTTGGTACCTGGTCAGGCTCAGGTGTGAACAATGGACCTTCAGATAGGCACCCTGAAGTTGGCAGCAGTAAGTCAGTAGGTGGCCTTCCAGCTGGGAGGCACCAGCCCATCTCCCCCTTGGCATACGGACTTTGACACAGCCCATAGTCCTGCAGCTAGTGGAGGCAACATCTCATAACAGCAGGCTGGATGACCCACATCAGGTCAATGACTGTCATAAAGTACCTCTCAGAGCTGGCTGCTGACAGTGACAGTGACTGACTGCATAGGTGAAACATGTAGTATTTATGATGGTTCATTCCACCCCTCTTTTGACAGAGCATTATTCTTCATCATGGAAGGCACAGTAGCAGTGTGGTGCCAGGTAGATCATGTGGTAATGCAGGTCACCACTACTGCCACAGTTTGTTGTGTCAGCAATATAGGAGCCTTGCCATTGGTGCTGAAACTGGACATGGGCAATTCATCCTGCTGTGAGATCCAGGTAGTGATTCTTGCTGTGTCAGCATAGATCACCTGTAGATTCTTGTGAAAGAACACCTTGCTGGATACCCATTTGCTTGGTCTCTCTAAAGCTCCTTGCATTATTCTGTGGTGACAGATGTCTCCTTATTTGGTGATGGGTTACAAACATAAAGTTATATAGCAGTGGCACAACGTGTCTCTTCTCTTTGGAAGGTCTAGTCTGCCTGATCATAGTCTGGCATTGTGCTAAAAATAACTTGACAATAAATCTTATATCTTTATGTTTATGTATGTTCCAATCAGGTTTCCATTATGCTAATCCAGCTTGAATTACAGTGTCCAGTGGGTGGTATACTTAAACACTAACAACTAACTTACTAAAGTGTATGCCCCCCGGTAGCTGAGTGGTAGCCGGCACGGTAGCTCAGTGTGTTCGGTCAGAGGGCTGCGTGTCCTCTGTAATAAAAAAAACTGAGTCAAGGAACCAACGATCAGCTTGAACGAATGTCTTGTGACAGCCGCCTAGACCAAACACAACGAACTATATCGAACAAAATGAAAAGAAAAAAAAAGTGGTCAGCACAACAGAATGTCAATCCTAAGGACCTGGGTTCAATTCCCTGCTAGGTCAGAAATTTTCTCCGCTCAGGGACTGGGTGTTGTGTTGTCCTAATCATCATCATTTCATCCCCATTCTGTACCTGAGGCAGAAACACATATTGCCATGACCTTGACACCAGTATGTCCATTTTGTCATGCTATTAGGTCACTGAACTTCCTTCATTTTTCACCCATAGGCATTACTACATTGAATCATCACATAATGAGATATTAGATAAAATTGCCAACTCTGTCCAGTGGTTTCTTCACTCACTGTTTTGGTACATCTCTTGGATTTGTCTTTGCAACAGAGGTGGTTGCCTCATGTTTTCCCATAAAACCCAGCCATGTTACTGTACTGATACATTACCAGTATCCAACTAAAGCAGTCTCACTCACTTCCCCAACTTCCACACTAATTACAGGTTGAATCCTGTCTACACTGTCATGTTTTCCTGAGGGAGTCCGGTGGACCTATCATGACCAAGTGTGTCATTACCTCCTCTTTACCCACAACATTTGCCATTGGCAATGTAATTAATATCAGCTATAACCTCTAGTGCATCCTTCATAGTATCTACAATAAAATTGTCATCTACAGCATGACACAAGAATCATTGGCATGTGCCACATTCATTCAGAAATACACCTCCACAGGCTCCATTATCTGCATATACACCCATCAACTTCCAATGGGGCAGATACCACTCCACCTAAATCAGTACCATCCATTTGCTATTCACACCATTCGGTACAGAACACATTTACTTAATTTGACACTACAGCTGATTTAGACTCTTGAATTCATGCCAGATATTAGAGTTGTTAGTACCACATTTTTTCTAAATTTCCATAGCCCTGCTATCTTCATTTAATTTTTCCTTATAACCATGGTTGAACCAACATTCCTATACAGCATTTGATCATCCTTGCTTCATTATTTTCCCATACCCTATCTATAAAACTCTTGACAGGTTAAACTAAGTCAACAGTAGTTAAACTTGGTGTGTGAGCAGCTAAATTGGATGAGGCTCTGTCCCCTCTCACAGCATTTAAATGCCTACACAGTATGGTATTATCTGCTCCTAACTTAGCTATCTGCTCTAATAATAAGTGTGCAACTTTCTGGTGGTAGCACCTGTGGTCCTGGCTCAGTCATTGTAAAGTCTTTATCCATTACACAAGAGAAAAAATAGGAGAAACAAAAAATTGGAAGACTAGAAGCATTGCTAATCATAACACTGAAACATCACCCTCAGTCTTTGGGCATGATCATAAACCATTGAGATTAATGACACTGCCTAATATAGTTACCCCATCTACAGCATGTAGAGCAGGTCATTGGAGCTGATTGCATTAGATTAGATCAGATTAGATTAATGCTAGTTCCATGGATCATGAATACGATATTTCGTCATGATGTCGAACGAGTCAAATTTTCCAATACATGATATAATTAAGTTAATTTACCAACATCATTAAGTTAATATAACAACTTTTTTATTTTCTTTTTTTTTTTAATAATTTTTTTTCTTTTTTTCTTAATTTATATCTAAAAATTCCTCTATGGAATAGAAGGAGTTGTCATTCAGAAATTCTTTTAATTTCTTCTTAAATACTTGTTGGTTATCTGTCACACTTTTGATACTATTTGGTAAGTGACCAAAGACTTTATTGGCAGTATAATTCACCCCTTTCCGTGCCAAAGTTAGATTTAATCTTGAATAGTGAAGATCATCCTTTCTCCTAGTTTTGTAGTTATGCACACTGCTATTACTTTTGAATTGGGTTTGGTTGTTAATAACAAATTTCATAAGAGAGTATATATACTGAGAAGCTACTGTGAATATCCCTAGATCCTTAAATAAATGTCTGCAGGATGATCTTGGGTGGACTCCAGCTATTATTCTGATTACACGCTTTTGTGCAATAAATACTTTATTCCTCAGTGATGAATTACCCCAAAATATGATGCCATATGCAAGCAATGAGTGAAAATAGGCATAGTAAGCTAATTTACTAAGATGTTTATCACCAAAATTTGCAATGACCCTTATTGCATAAGTAGCTGAACTCAAACGTTTCAGCACACTGCTATTACTTTTGAATTGGGTTTGGTTGTTAATAACAAATTTCATAAGAGAGTTTCAGCAGATCATCAATGTGTTTCTTCCAATTTAATCTCTCATCAATGGACACACCTAAAAATTTTGAATATTCTACCTTAGCTATATGCTTCTGATTAAGGTCTATATTTATTAATGGCATCATACCACTTACTGTATGGAAGTGTATGTACTGTGTCTTATCAAAATTCAGTGAGAGTCCGTTTGCAAGGAACCACTTAGTAATTTTCTGAAAGACATTATTGACAATTTCATCAGTTAATTCTTGTTTGTCAGGTGTGATTACTATACTTGTATCATCAGCAAAGAGAACTAACTTTGCCTCTTCATGAATATAGAATGGCAAGTCATTAATATATATTAAGAACAACAAAGGACCCAAAACCGACCCTTGTTTAACCCCATTCTTGATAGTTCTCCAGTTTGAGGAATGTGCTGATCTTTGCATATTATGAGAACTGCTTATTTCAACTTTCTGCACTCTTCCAGTCAGGTACAATTAAACCATTTGTGCACTGTCCCACTCATGCCACAATACTTGAGCTTGTCTAGCAGAATTTCATGATTTACACAATCAAAAGCCTTTGAGAGATCACAAAAAATCCCAGTGGGCGGTGTTCGGTTATTCAGATCATTCAAAATTTGATTGGTGAAAGCATATATGGCATTTTCTGTTGAAAAACCTTTCTGGAAACCAAACTGACATTTTGTTAGTACTTCATTTTTACAGATATGTGAAGCTACTCTTGAATACATTACTTTTTCAAAAATTTTGGATAAAGCTGCTAGAAGGGAGATTGGACAGTAATTGTTGACATCAGATCTATCCCCTTTTTTATGCAAAGGTATAACAATAGCATACTTCAGTCTGTCAGGGAAAATGCCCTGTTCCAGAGAGCTATTACACAGGTGGCTGAGAATCTTACTTATCTGTTGAGAACAAGCTTTTAGTATTTTGCTGGAAATGCCATCAATTCCATGTGAGTTTTTGCTTTTAAGCAAGTTTATTATTTTCCTAATTTCAGAGGGAGAAGTGGGTGAGATTTCAATTGTATCAAATTGCATAGGTATTGCCTCTTCCATTAACTGCCTAGCATCTTCTAATGAACACCTGGATCCTACTATATCCACAACATTTGGAAAATGATTATTAAAAATATTTTCAACTTCCGACTTTTTGTACATAAAGTTTTCATTCAATTTGATGGTAATACTGTCTTCCTGTGTTCTTGGTTGACCTGTTTCTCTCTTAATAATATTCCAAAGTGTTTTAATTTTATTATCAGAGTTGCTGATTTCAGACATGATACACATACTTCTGGATTTTTTAATAACTTTTCTTAATATAGCACAGTAGTTTTTATAATGTTTGATAGTTTCTGGGTCACTACTCTTTCTTGCTGTCAGATACATTTTCCTTTTCCGGTTACAAGATATTTTTATACCCTTAGTAAGCCATGGTTTGTTACATGGTTTCTTACGAGTACATTTAACTATTTTCTTGGGAAAGCAGTTTTCAAATGCATTTACAAAAGTGTCATGAAATAAATTATATTTTAAATTGGCATCAGGTTCACCGTACACCTCATCCCAGTCTAACTGCTGTAGGCTTTCCCTGAAATTTGCAATTGTTGAATCATTGACTGAACGTACTACTTTGGAGGACTGTTTAGTACTGCTGGATGGAGCTATGTCATATATTGTAACTAGCTGTGCACCATGATCAGAAAGACCATTCTCAACAGGCTGAGCATTTATCTGGTTAAACTTATCTTGGTCTATAAAGAAGTTATCTATCAGTGAGTTGCTATCCTTTACCACCCTAGTAGGAAAATCAATAACGGGTGTCAAATTGAAAGAACCGAGTAATACTTCAAGGTCATCTTTCCTATTACCCTCTTTCAGAGAATCTACATTGAAGTCCCCACAAATAATAATTTCCTTCCTCCTGTCTGACAGATAGCACAACAAGGAGTCCAAATTTTTCAGAAATAGATGAAAATTTCCTGATGGGGACCTATATACAGTTACAATTATAAATGTGCCTTTATTTAATTTAAGCTCACAGGCACATGCTTCTATAGGTTTCTCTACACAAAACTTTTTTGTTTCTATATTTTTTGCACAATGATAACTTTTGACATATATAGCAACTCCTCCTTTCTCCATATTTTCTCTAATTACATGTGCAGAGAGCTTATATCCACTTACATTTACCTTATCCATATCAGTAACAATGTGATGCTCAGACAGGCATAGTATATCTGTTTCATCCTCAGCTTCTAAATCTTCTAAACGAACCAGAAGCTCATCTATTTTATTTTTTAAACTCCCAATATTTTGATGAAATATACTTACATTATTTTTAATTATACTTTTATGAGAACCTTTCCTTATTCTAACATTTGCAGTACCCTCCTGTCTGAGTTTCTCATTGTGCTTAGGCCTAGTTTCTATATCAGTGGTCACATGGTGTTCAGAGAGACAGATACCAGGCACACTATGTCTTCATCTGACCTATCAAACTTAAGCCTAAAACTTATTCACCAGTCCACATTTTCTGCCATCACACCCACAAAAGCACAAAAAAATAGTTACTGCACACACCACATTTTCAGTGTCTGGAAAGTTCATTGCTGGATGATGGTATAGACATTAAAGCACTAACAGTGCCTCATGCATAGGGCACTGGAGGCTGTGATACCTATCAGGAGAGAGCCTTCTAGAGGAGTAACTTCCATCTGGACTGAGTTAATGCAGAAATTAAGATGGGAAACACAAAGAGCCAGAAAGATATTTCAGAAAAGCATGACCAAAGAAGAAAGAAGCTGAAGGCTGCATAGGTACAGGTATGGGTACAGGTATATTAAACAGTGGTTTGAGAAAGAGTTATAGAAAACAAAATGGGATGATGGAAACAATTTGTGGAGACTAACTAATCAATCCCTGGGGAATACCATACAAAACAATCTGTGAAAAAATACAATCAGCAACAGTCTTATTCACAGTCAAAAGAAATGATGGAGCAGTAACAGAAGAACAGTCATTTGCCCTACTAACAGGAACACTGGTTCCTGATAACGAAGAAGATGACAAGACAGAAGATCAACTTAGGTTATGAAAAATGTTATGGGATGGCTGTAGAAACAATAATGTTGTGCACCATTTGCACAAGAAAAAATCAGGCAAATAATTTCAGGACTGAAAAAGAAAACATCTCTGAGACTGGATGGGATTGCTGCCAAAATAATACAAACCTTATGTAACTAATTAGATATTTACTTTCATGAACTGTACAATGAATCTCTCTTTCAGGGAAGTGTCCCTCCACTGTGGGAGAGTGCTGAAGTGATGATTATTACTACAGGCCAAGACTAGGATCTGATGATACCCAAATCACACAGATCAAAACGCGTTCTGAAAGTTCTTGGCAAGATATCTTAAAACTATTATGCAAGAGATTAAAAGATCATGGACTACTGCATTGGGTGAGCCCTCACCTGTGCAGCATTAGAAAAGGCAATTCAACTGGAGATACAGTTAATAAGGTGATCTCAATAGCAACAGATACTCATTCTATGTACACTTTAGCTATGATGATTGATATTGCTGGTATTTTCGATATTCTATGGCGACTGTCTTTCTTCAGTCACTTTAGGGCGTTGGAGTGCCCAGAAACACTGTATACTTGCCTGAGAGACTATTTCCATGTGATACATGCATCTTTAATATGCCCAAGAAAGGAGATAATGAAGACAATAACAGAAGATTGTCCCCAGGGATCAATGTGTGGTCCAGAGTTTTGAAACGTAGCATTGGAGCCCATACTACAGAAGTTACAGGACAGTGCTAACGTAAATGGATTGGTAGCATTTGCAGATGACACACTGCTCATTGTAAACAGTGACTACAGAACAATTATAGTAGATAAATGTAATGCAGTACTCCATGAAATTTAAGGATGATCTCAATAGGCCAAAATGTCACTGGCACATAATGAACCTATTTACCTCATGCTGAAGAGGAACCTATGAAGAACTCCTAAAATAAAATTAAATGATATAAAAATTAGAACACGTGCAGTAACAAGATATCTAGGGATATTCCTGGATGAACACTGCATCTTTTGCACATCATATGGAAGAGGCATGCAAAAAAGGTACAACAAAATAATAACCATTGCATACCTCTATAAGCAACTTCCACTTCCCTTGAAAACATATACCATACAATACCACACCATACCACCAGTCTATACTGGCACCAGTTATAGGATATAGTGTAATTTTTGGGCTTATAAATTGCATCTTGTGAAGCCAGTCTCATTAATCACAAAAGCTCATCGAGGAGTGTTACTAAGATTAATGGGTGCCTATTGCACTACCCTGAATGATGCATTGTTAGTAATTCTAGGAACATGTCAAATTGAATAACAAATCAGAAACAGGGGAGCCCTTTATTGATTAAAGAAAGGCAATCAAATGGAAGTACAAAACAAAATTGGAACTGAGGCTAAAACAAAAAGTTAATACAAGATCACACACTGAAACCATGACAAAATGAATGGGACACTTCAGGCACAAGCAGGAGGATATACTAACTTTTCCCTAACATCAGGGAGAGACTAAAAATGAAGAGTAGAGTGGACTGATTAGTCATGACCCAAGTGCTACTGACAGTTGGGTACTTGGTTAAGGGTTTTATTGTACTTTTGTAGTGGTAGAGAGTACCATAGGATTGGCATTTTTATTAAGTACCAAGTACACTAAAGTGCCAAAGAAACTAATGCAGGCATGTGAATTCAAATACAGAGATATGTAAACAGGCAGGATATGATGCTGCATTTGGCAACCCTGATATAAGTGCCTGCTGCACTTTTTAGATTGGTTACTGCTGCTACAATGACAAGTTATCAAGATTTAAGTGAGTTTGAATGTAGTGTTATAGTCAGCGCATGAGCGATGGGACACAGCATCTTTGAGGTAGAGATGAGGTGGGGATTTTCCCGTACAACCATTTCATGAATGTACCATGAATATCTGGCATCTGAGAAAACATGAAATCTCTGACATCGCTGCGACCGGAAAAAGATCCTACAAGGACGGGACCAATGACGACTGAAAAGAATCATTCAACATGACAGAAGTGCAACCCTTTCGCAGATTGATGCAGATTTCAATGCTGGGCCATCAACAAGTATCAATGTGTGAACCATCCAACAAAACATCATCAGTATGAGCTTTCGGAGCCGAAGGCCCATTCATGTACCCTTAATGTTTGCACAACACAAAGCTTTATGGCCCATCAACACCAACATTGAACTGTTGATGACTGAAAACATATTGCCTGGTCAGACGAGTCTCACTTCAAATTATATTGAGCTGATGGACGTGTATGTGTATGGGGACAACCTCATAAGTCCATGGACCCTGCATGTCAGTGGGGACTGTTCAAGCTGATGGAGGCTCTGTAATGGTGTGGGGCATGTGCAGTTGGAGTGATATGGGACCCTTGATACATCTAGACAGGAAAAGAAACAATAAAGGTTATGTACTGTATAATAAGTTGTTAATATATTGTATAAATTGTATTGCAGGCTGCAAAATGACCATAAGTATTATATATGCTCTTATTAATTGTTCATGTCTAGAATTTCAGAAATGCCTGTTTAAATATGATAATTATTATAACCTTTTTTTAAAGTAATTTGATGTGTCTCCAGTACAAAAACCATTGATTTGTAACTGTACATTATGAGATGAATAAACCACATTCTACATTCCATGTGAAATTTTATACCTAGCTTTCATAAAGGTTTTGACCAGATACAATTAATGTTCAGCATAATGTTCAGACACATATTACTGGGGCCAAAATGAAAAGAGTACATCATATTCTTCTGTCCAGGCAGTTCATTCCCAGCATGTCAAAAGTGCAATGCATGAAGCATTTAGTGACTGCAGTAGCAAAATCTCATTGAAATATCTCCCACAATACTGACAGAAATTCTGGTCATATGTAAATTCTGACAGTGGCACCAAAGTCAGTGCCCAGACATTCATGGACAGCATGGGAACTTAAATTGAGGGTAGCAGAGCAAAAGTAGAAATACTGAACTCTGTATTCAGGGGTTCATTTACTAAGTAAAATACAAATGTACTGCCCAAGGTTACTTCTCACACCACTGAAAAGATAAGCGATCTAGATATTAGTGTAAGTAACATTGAGAAACTTCTAAAATCACTAAACTAAACAAGGCTCCAGGGTCCAGTAGGAGCTCTGTCATATTCTGTACAGAATTTGTAACAGAGCTCCTGTTTTAAACGTAACAAAAAAGTGTGCCTAGAGACTGGAAAAAAGTACAGGTCACAACTGTTTAAAAGTAAGGTAACAAGCCAATTTCACTACTATCTTCATTCTCAAAAATAACAGAATCAATCATGAAAGAGAGACTGATGAGTTACATCAATACATACAAGCTCCTTAATTAAGCACAGTTTGGTTTCTGAAGTGGGAGAAGTACAATGTCATCCATTACAGAGTTCACAAATGTGGTACTTGAGACCCTTGACAACGATGATTGAATGAGATTTTCACTCTTCAGTGGAGTGTGGGGTGATATGGAACTTCCTGGCAGATTAAAACTGTGTGCCAGACCGAGACTAGAACTCAGGACCTTTGTCATTCACAGGCAAGTGTTCTACTGACTGAGCAACCCAAGCATGACTCACAACCCATCATCACAGCTTCAATTCTGCCAGTACCTCGTCTCCTACCTTCCAAACTTCACAGAAGCTCTTCTGCGAACCTTGTGATTTAATGAGCATTTTGCTCTCATTTAAGTATATGGCTGAAAGAGTCAGCCTTCAGGAATTATGAAACAAATCCTGTCTTCCAAGACCGTGTGACACAAAGAGAGCAGCTTCACAACAAGATGGGGAAATTCACAGGTGTCTATTGTGCTGAATGAGACCTAAGTGCTGTAGTGTGTGAGTGAGACAGATGAGAACCTATAGCCTAGGAAAACCCAGTAGAAGCTGCTTGTGGCCAGGGAGATGTAGTAGTGTAAAATATGGCAGGCCTAAGATCGGCCATAAAGGGAAACATTTATGACAACTATTTAATTCTTTAGCAATTCAGGGAATGAAACCACAGTAATTTTAATCTACAGTCCTTCATAAATTTTCATGGTGATCCCAATGAAACTTGAATATTGATCATATGTATAATAGCTTAGGATTTACTGTTAAAGAGAAATTAACAAGTTTTGTAACAAAGACCTGAATGCTAAAATCTGAACACTTTGGGCAATCTTAACGATCAACATTTCATATATAAGCCCATCATTAAAATGACAAATGTTGTAAATATCAACTTTGTAACTTTTTTTTCGAAAGATATAGTAAAATTTAAATTATCAGTATTTTCAGTTAAGCATCAGATCATCATTTCTTCCACACAAAACACAATGAATGATGACAGCATGACACCTTATTGAATCATTAGGTAATAGAATATTTGTTGTAAAGTTTAGTGCATAATAGTTACTTTTGTTCTTTATTTATTTATCAGAAAGCACGTTGGTCCAAGGCTACTGGCTGTGACATTCAAAGCTAAGAAGGAAATTGTATTGGTTTTATGTAAAAGAATTTAATGTTTATTATGTAATGGACATTATTGTTACTTTATTTAGAACATGAAAGTGGTAAAGCTTTAATTATTTAAATATGTTGAAATGTAAAATAATGTAGAATAAGCCATAGCCAATCAGATGGATGGCTTCAGGAAAGGGAACTGCCCTAGTCAGTTGAGCAAGGATGTTCGGCATGCAGGAAACACAGGTGTTGCAGTTTACTACTTTCATGTGTCAGGTGCATGATAGTAATGTCTAGTCATTCTCCTGAGTTCAATGTCTAATTCATAACTGGAGGATGCTGATTCAGTTTTCAGGTGGACTGAGGAGCATAGTTGAATATGTATGAGCATGAATTCAAATTGCTGAAGAGATTGGAGTTGGTGCAAGGGGCACACTAGCATCTTCACAGTCCAGAAGTCACCATCAGGGGTCCCTAGTATGTGCAGCACCAATGAAGAACAAAAATGTGTTTTATACTAAAAGTTAACTGTGATAGGAACTATGACTATGTGTATTACAAGAAATGTTAAGAAAGGTAGGAAAATATTTTTGCTTAGCAAGAATGATAACATACAAACTGCAGAGTATCTGTGCAGTCTGCATCAAATATTCAGATCTGGGGATGAAGATGTGGAGCACAAATGGAAAAAATTAAAAAGCATTGATCAATACACCATAGACAAGTACGTTCTGAGCTAGGTCTTAAAGAATGGGAAAGACCCACTCTGGTTTAATAGCAATGTTAGAAAACTGCTATATAAACAAAGAGAGCTTCATCACAGATTCAAAATAAGTCAAAACTTATTTGACAAATAAAATATGTGAAACAAGCAAAAACGAGCATACAGAGAGCAATGAGAGAAGTGTTCAGTGACTTTAAAAGTAAAACTTTTTGGACCAGTTTCAGTAAAAACCCATTCAATGGTTCAAAACCCTCCATTCACTCACTCAGTCACCAAACTTGTACCAAAATGGAAGATAACAGCGAGACTGCCAAAATACTGAATTCAGTCTTCTGAAACTCTTCCACTATGGAAGATTGTAACACAGTTTCTACTTTCAGTCATTGTACAAATGCCAAAATGGCAGGTATTGAGATAACTGATCATGGAATAGAAAAGCAACTACAGTTGCTTAATAATGGAAAGGCATCAGGACCAAGTGAGATACCTGTAAGATTCTACATCGATAATGCAGAACAACTTGTTCCCCTTCTAGCAAAAGTTTATCATAAATCACTGAAACAGCAAAGAGTACCTAGCAACTGGAAAAAAGTGAAGATCATTCCCATTTTCAAGAATGGTCGTGGAACAGATGTGCATAATTATAGGCCTATATTGTTGACATCAATCTGTTGTCAAACCATGTAACATGTTTTAGCTCAAGAACTATGAAGTTTTTGAAGAAAGAAAATCTCCTCTATAAAAGTCAACATGAACTCCACAAACAGAGATCTTGTGAAACTCAGCTCTCTCTGTTCCTCCATGAGATCCATAGCACTGTAGGCAATGGCACTCAGGAAGATCACGTGCTTCTCAACTTCAGGATTTTTTTTTTTTTTTTTTTAAAAAAAAAAAAAGAGCCTACTGAGAATTGGACCAGATTTGCGACTTGATTCAAGACTTCCTTGCTGATGGAATTCAACATGTTGCTCTTAGGGAATAAAATTGACAGATGCAAAGGTCATTTCCAAGGAAATGTGATAGGATTGTTACTGTTTACAATGTATTTAAATTATTCATTAGAAAGTGTCAGTAGCTCTTTAAGACTGTCTGCAGATGATGTCATTGTCTATAAGAAAGTACAACACCAGGGGACAGTATAGATTTGCAGAATGACCTGCAGAGGATTGATTAATGGCACAGGCTATGGCAGTTGACCCTGAAAGCAAATAAACGTAACATATTGCTCATAAACAGGAAAAGAAATCCACTACTGTACAACTAACCTCATATTGGAGAGGATGAATTTTACTCTGTACAGCCATCCTAATTTATGTTTTCATTCATGCAAATGCTGGGATGATTCCTTAATCAAGCCATCCTCATAAAGCATGTGATGTATTCTGTGCATAAACACATTTTGTGCTTTAGGTCTGCATTCTATTGCCCTAATAATTCTTCTCCAGGAGACACAGCCTTATCAAAGTACTGACCGGGTGGGCAGAGAGGCTTGCATGTTTGCATGAACCCAAGGGCTATAATGGCTGTAGTGCAGCTACTTCAAGGGCCTCCCATGCTGGAGAGGCCTCAGCAGATGGGCCAGATGAACAGTGTCCCACAGTGTCCCCCAGTTATCCAACCCAAGGTGTGATGCAGTCCGTATCGAGAGGTGCATTGCACGTGGGAACACATGCAATTAATGAAGTCTCAGGGATACTGGAAAAGCACCTTGAGTAGCTGACCTTGTACCCTGGTGTCAAACAAATAAATTTTCAATTATCATGGGACCAGAATAGAGAACACAAAAAAAGCAAGGCAAAAACTGTGGGACTTGATGGGACTTCAAACACCCAAGCATTGGGAATGGAACAGAAGGAAGCTGTTTCTGCAACTCGATTGGGCAGTAGACCAATCCAAGACACGGAAATTGTCAGTGAGAAGTTGGACCATGTTAAGATCAAATCCTTGTCTGGGGCTGAGAGGGGGAAATTTCTCAAAGAACAAAAAGAAAAGGTAGGTAATAATGGCTTCATAAACATAAATGGAGGGACCTGAAAAGTCTTGAACTAAAGACTGCCAAAAAAAACACTGAAAGTCAAGAGGGTAATCAGACCCCTTCTACCTCTAATACAGGGAACAAAAGAAATGGACAGGGAAAGTTTTTGAAAACATTATCAAAAAAAGCAGCATTAGATAACTTGCAATAGTAATCAGCCTTGATAGCAATTAGTTATTAAAAATTAAAAATCAAATTTCAATGGTAAATCATCATCAGATCATGTCTCTGGAATGCAAAACATAATTCTCCTTAGAGGGTAACAGGTATCAATATTATACAATTTATCTACTTAATAAAATTAAGGAGATGGGACCTGGATAAACTGACTAAACCAGAGGTTGTACAGAGTTTCAGGGAGAGCATAAGGGAACAATTGACAGGAATGAGGGAAAGAAATACAGTAGAAGAAGAATAGAAGAATAGGTAGCTTTGAGAGATGAAATAGTGAAGGCAGCAGAGGATCAAATAGGTAAAAAGACGAGGGCTACTAGAAATCCTTGGGTAACAGAAGAAATATTGAATTTAACTGATGAAAGCAGAAAGGAGAAAATAAAATATAAAAATGCAGTAAATGAAGCAGGCAAAAAGGAATAGAAACGTCTCAAAAATGAGATCGACAGGAAGTGCAAAATGGCTAAGCAAGGATGGCTAGAGGACAAATGTAAGGATGTAGAGGCGCATATCACTAGGGATAAGATAGATACTGCCTATAGGAAAATTAAAGAAACCTTTGGAGAAAAGAGAGCCACTTGTATGAGTATCAAGAGCTCAGATGGAAACCCAGTTCTAAGCAAAGAAGGGAAAGCAGAAAGGTGGAAGGAGTATATAGAGGGTCTATACAAGGGCGATGTTCTTGAGGACCATATTATGGAAATGGAAGAGGATGTAGATGAAGATGAAATGGGAGATATGATACTGCATGAAGAGTTTGACAGAACACTGAAAGACCTAAGTCGATACAAGGCCCCAGGAGTAGACAACATTCCATTAGAACTACTGACAGCCTTGGGAGAGCCAGTCCTGACAAAACTCTACCATCTGGTGAGACAGGTGAAATACCCTAAGACTTCAAGAAGAATATAATAATTCCAATCCCAAAGGAGCAGGTGGTGACAGATGTGAAAATTACCAAACTATCAATTTAATAAGCCATGGCTGCAAAATACTAACACGAATTCTTTACAGATGAATGGAAAAACTAGTAGAAGCCGACCTCGGGGATGATCAGTTTGGATTCCATAGAAATATTGGAACACGTGAGGCAATACTGACCCCACGACTTATCTTAGAAGAGAGATTAAGGAAAGGCAAACCTACATTTCTAGCATTTGTAGACTTAGAGAAAGCTTTTGACAATGTTGACTGGAAAACTCTCTTTCAAATTCTGAAGGTGGCAGGGGTAAAATACAGGGTGCGAAAGGCTATTTACAATTTGTACAGAAACTAGATGGCAGTTACAAGAGTCAAGGGACACAAAAGGGAAGCAGCGGTTGGGGAGGGAGTGAGACAGGGTTGTAGCCTCTCCCTGATGTTATTCAATCTGTATATTGAGCAAGCAGTGAAGGAAACAAAAGAAAAATTTGGAGTAGGTATTAAAATCCATGGAGAAGAAATAAAAACTTTGAGGTTTGCTGATGACATTGTAATTCTGTCAGAGACAGGAAAGGACTTGGAAGAGCAGTTGAACGGAATGGACAGTGTCTTGAAAGGAGGATATAAGATGAACATTAACAAAATCAAAATGAGGATAATGGAATGTAGTAGAATTAAGTCGGGTGATGCTGAGGGAATTAGATTAGGAAATGAGACACTTAAGGGGAGCCGGAGGTGCCTATGCTGCCCATGTTAAAATCACTAAGTTTGAGGAACATTTACGAATAAACTACCAAAAACAAAAATTTGACTTTTTTTTTTTACATATAGAGTGGTTTAGTATTGTAGTTATGACAGAGGGATTTTGGAGTGTCTTTTCTAGTTTCCTTCCAATTATTTTTCTTATTAATGACCCAAATTTTTTTACAGATAATTGCTTTATAATTAAACTGAAATTAAACTACTGAACATATTGCCAAATGGCTGTGTTACAATGTAAGTTTGACCACTAGGAGTGCTGTATAAAAATTTAATCTCTCTAGCTTGAGTGGATTTTGAGAAAATGCTCCTTATATTCGAAAAATTCTAATTTACAGGAAATGGCTATCAAAGTTTCTCAATACATTCCTGCACTATAGGATGGATTATCAGGGTCTTCTTCTTCATCCTCCAAAAGCTTCCTCTTTTGTCTTCATTCCTGGCCTATTGTTCCATCATACTTCATATGCCTTTCTCTTCTTTCTGCTCCTCTTATCTTTTCTCTGTCAATATTTCTTAGTGCTCGTACAGTGTTCACCCCAGCTGTAAATCCTAATGCCTTCAGAACTTCACACTTCACACTGTTCCCTTGGTTGTAGGTTGCTATTGCATCATAAATGCCAAAGTGCAGTGTTTTTATGCTTACAAACACCCTTTTAGGAATCACTTACCAAATCAAATTGTTTATGCTCTCATTAGGAATCTGCGTCTTTCCGTGTAGACGTTTGTGTAACAATTCTGGCTGTGCTAAGTCATGAAAAATTGGTTTTATTGGATTTATCACAGCTGCTGGCAAACCATGTTTGTGATCATAGTCCTTTTTTGCATTATATTTGCACCAGGAATCTTTTGGGCACAGGCTGTGTTGAGGGTATTCATTGGAAGAGGCAGTATGAAGGAACAATGCCCACACTGCTTTTCGCATATCACTAACATTACTAGTATTTTGCCTTATAGCATACCCACAGTATCTCTGTAGACGTTCAGTCACCTCATCAGTAAGCCTGCCTCTCCCTCCTATTGTCTTTCCATCACTGAGCTTACTTGAACCCAAAGTTTGTTTGAGCCTTCGAAGCCGTGCACCCATACGCTTTTGCACATGCCCAATGCATTCCAACTTTTCAACTACAAATTCATTTTCATATGGTTTCAGTTCCTCTGTAGTCTTGAAACCTTTGGAGTCACCATCCCCAAGGTAGTATTTGTACCTAACGTTGTCTCTGGGAACTGAACGTTCAAATATTTGTTTCACTCCATCCACTTCCATTGCTCCACTTTATCCACTAAAATTTGCCTCACAGGTTCCACTGTGCTCTCCTTTGATTTTATTTTTGCACCTACAATGTTTTGATAATATTGCAACATCTATCATTTTTGCACTATCACCACAAGTAGCACTTACAACCCCATTCAGGGATTTATGACCCCTCTTTTGCCAGGAACCATCTAATGCCACTACCAAATCCCTCTTAGCGCTTCATTTGTCACAGAAAACAATGTAGCCAACCCTTGTACACTCGCTGTATGCGTAACATATGGCGCTGTATGCGTTACAGCCGAGAAAATCCCAAGCAGTTCGCCAGGAAGTCACGAGAGGGTGTTAGATGCATTCAGCGGCCGCCCATTTCCTCTGCAGGCGTGGGGGAAAATGGTAATAACTTCACTTCTAGGGCGAGTAGAACAATAATTCAAAGTTTACATTAAAGAGGAATGTTCCAATTAATTTTTGGTACCAAAAAAAATCGTATTTTTTTTATTTGACCACCTCCGGTTCCCCTTAAAGTAGTAAAGGAGTTTTGGTATTTGGGGAGCAAAATAACTGATGATGGTCGAAGTAAAGAGGAAATAAAATGTAGACTGGCAATGGCAAGAAAAGCATTTCTGAAGAAGAGGAATTTGTTAACATCGAGTATAGATTTAAGTGTCAGGGAGTCGTTTCTGAAAGTATTTGTATGGAGTGTAGCCACGTATGGAAGTGAAACATGGACAATAAATAGTTTGGACAAGAAGAGAATAGAAGCTTTCGAAATGTGGTGCTACAGAATAATGCTGAAGATTAGATGGGTGGATCACATAACTAATGAGGCGGTATTGAATAGAAATGGTGAGATGAGGACTTTGTGGCACAACTTGACTAGAAGAAGGGATCAGTTGGTAGGACATGTTCTGAGGCATCAAGGGATCACCAATTTAGTATTGGAGGGCAGCGTGGAAGGGAAAAATCATATAGGGAGACCAAGAGATGAATACACTAAGCAGATTCAGAAGGATGTAGGTTGCAGTAGGTACTGGGAGATGAAGAAGCTTGCACAGGATAGAGTAGCATGGAAGCTGCATCAAACCAGTCTCAAGACTGAAGGCCACAACAGCAACAAAATATGGATACATGATAATAATAAAACAGAAAGGTTTTTATACCATTAGATGGTGGGCAGAGATGATCAGAGCACTGACAAGTATCTGAAGACACCTCCAGTAACTGCTAAATAGCGTAAAAATGCTATGTGTTATTAGGGGGAAGCTCCATCCCTCACTTGCTGTATGACCTCACTGGGAGCCAATAGGGCTTAACAAATGATGATAATGTATGTCAAAATTTAAAATATCAATCTAGATACAAATAAAGTACAATGTCAAACAATAGAAACTCCAGGTTGGAATATCAACAATGTAAGGAAAAGATAGGTTGCTACTTGTTGTAAAGATGACACATTAAGTTGCAGACAGGCTCAATTATAAGACACTTACACATTAGCTCTTGGCCACAGCCTTCATTGGAAAAAGAAAAATGAATACACACAGTCATTCACACCAGCAAGCACACTTCAGACACACACAACTGCCGTCTCTAGAGGCTCACACCAGAATGCCAGAATTCTGAGCCTTTTTAGTAGTTGCAGGGGCAACAGTCTGGATGATTGACTGATTTGGCCTTGTAACCCTAACCAAAACAGCCTTGCTGTGCTGATGATGCGAACAGCTGTAAGCAAGGGGAAACTACAGCCATAATTTTTCCTGAGGGCATGCAGCTTTACTGTATGGTTAAGTGATGATGGCGTCCTCTTGGATAAAATATTCCGGAGGTAAAATAGCCCACATTCGGATCTCCAGGCGGGGACTCCTCAGGAGGATGTTGTTATCAGGAGAAAGAAAACTGGTATTCTATGGATCAGAGCATGGAATGTCAGATCCCTTAATCGGGCAGGTAGGTTAGAAAATTTAAAAAGGGAAATGGATAGGTTAAAGTTAGATATAGTGGGAATTAGTGAAGTTAAGTGGCAGGAGGAACAAGACTTCTGGTCAGGTGAATATATGGTTATAAATACAAAATCAAATAGGAGTAATGCAGGAGTAGGTTTAATAATGAATAGGAAAATAGGAATGTGTGTAAGCTACTACAAACATCATAGTGAACGCATTATTGTGGCCAAGATAGACACGAAGCCCACGCCTACCACAGTAGTACAAGCTTATATGCCAACCAGCTCTGCAGATTATGAAGAGATTGATGAAATGTATGATGAGATAAAAGAAATTATTCAGATAGTGAAGGGAGATGAAAATTTAATAGTCATGGGTGACTGGAACTCGATAGTAGGAAAAGGAAGAGAAGAAAACGTAGTAAGTGAACGGGAGTAAGGAATGAAAGAGGAAGCCACCAGGTAGAATTTTGCACAGAGCATAACTTAATCATAGCTAACACTTGGTTCAAGAATCATGACAGAAGGTTGTATACATGGAAGAAGCCTGGAGATACTTTAAGGTCTCAGATAGATTATATAATGGTAAGACAGAGATTCAGGAACCAGGTTTTAAATTGTATGACATTTCCAGGGGCAGATGTGGACTCTGACCACAATCTATTGGTTATGAACTGTAGATTAAAACTGAAGAATCTGCAAAAAGGTGGGAATTTGAGGAGATGGGACCTGGATAGACTGAAAGAACCAGATGTTGTAGAGAGTTTCAGCGAGAGCATTAGGGAACAATTGACAAGAATGGGGGAAAGAAAGACAGTAGAACAGGAATGGGTAGCTTTAAGAGATGAAATAGTGAAGGCAGCGGAGGATCAAGTAGGTAAAAAGACGAGGGCTAACAGAAATCCTTGGGTAACAGAAGAGATATTGAATTTAATTAATGAAAGGAGAAAATACAAACATGCAGTAAATGAAGCAGGCAAAAAGGAATACAAACAGCTCAAAAATGAGATCAACAGAAAGTGCAAAATGGCTAAGCTGGGATGGCTGCAGGACAAATGTAAGGATGTAGAGGCACATATCACAAGGGGTAAGATAGATACTGCCTACAGGAAAATTAAAGAGACCTTTGGAGAAAAGAGAACCACTTGCATGAATGTCAAGAGCTCAGATGGAAACCCAGTTCTAAGCAAAGAAGGGAAAGCAGAAAGGTGGAAGGAGTATATAGAGAGTCTATACAAGGGTGATGTTTTGAGGACAATATTATGGAAATGGAAGAGGATGTAGATGAAGATGAAATGGGAAATATGTGTGAAGAGTTTGACAGATCACTGAAAGATCTAAGTTGAAACAAGGCCCCGGGAGTAGACAACATTCCATTATAACTAGTGACAGTCTTGGGAGAGCCAGGCCAAACAAAACTCTGCCATCTAGTGAGCAAAATGTATGAGACAGGCGAAATATCCTCAGACTTCAAGAAGAATATAATAATACCAACCGCAAAGAAAGCAGGTGTTGGCAGATGGGAAATTACCAAACCATCAGTTTAATAAGTCAGGGCTGCAAAATACTAGCATGAATTCTTTACAGACGAATGGAAAAACTGGCAGAAGCTGACCTCGGGGAAGATCAGTTTGGATTCAGTAGAAATGTTGGATCACATGAGACAATACTGACCTTATGACTTATCTTATAAAATAGATTAAGGAAAGGCAAACCTATGTGTCTAGCATTTGTAGATTTAGAGAAAGCTTTTGGCAATGTTGACTGGAATACTCTCTTTCAAATTCTGAACGTGGCAGGGGTAAAATACAGGTAGCAAAAGGCTATTTACAATTTGATTGTGACCTGGGCAAATATCTCAAGAAATAAGTGTCACATAAAAAAACTACAAAGAACTAAAATTGTCTAGCTTCAAGGGGGAAACCAGATGGCGCTATGGTTGGCCCACTAGATGGTGCTGCCATAGGTCAAACGGATATCAACTGCATTTTTTTTTAATATTCCTGTAGTACGTAAAGAAATATGAATGTTTTAGTTTGACCACTTTTCTCGCTTTGTGATAGACGGTGCTATAATAGTCACAAACATATGGCTCACAATTTTAGATGAACAGTTGGTAAGAGGTAGGTTTTTTAAATTAAAATACAGAACATAGGTACGTTTGAACATTTTATTTTGGTTGTTCCAATGTGATACATGTACCTTTGTGAACTTATCATTTCTGAGAACGCATGCTGTTACAGCATGATTACCTTCATATACCACATTAATGCAATAAATGCTCAAAATTATGTCCTTCAACCTCAATGCATTTGACAATACGTGTAACGAAATTCCTCTCAACAGCGAGCAGTTCACCATCCGTAGTGTTCGCACACGCATTGACAATGTGCTGATGCATGTTGTCAGG
This sequence comes from Schistocerca piceifrons, assembly GCF_021461385.2. NCBI lineage: Eukaryota > Metazoa > Arthropoda > Insecta > Orthoptera > Acrididae > Schistocerca > Schistocerca piceifrons. The sequence goes on from NC_060149.1 coordinate 580,155,032, forward strand.
CATTGTTGGTGGATCACGATAGCAACTATCCTTCAACTTTCCCCACAGAAAGAAATCCGGGGACATCAGATCCAGTGAATGTGTGGGCCATGGTATGGTGCTTCGACGACCAATCCACCTGTCATGAAATATGCTATTCAATACCGCATCAACCGCACGCGAGCTATGTACCGAACATCCATCATGTTGGAAGTACATCGCCATTCTGTCATGCAGTGAAACATCTTGTAGTAACATCGGTAGAACATTACGTAGGAAATCAGCATATATTGAACCATTTAGATTGCCATCAACAAAATGGGGTCCAATTATCCTTCCTCCCATAATGCCGCACCATACATTAACCTGCCATGGTCACTGATGTTCCATTTGTCACAGCCATCATGGATTTTCCATTGTACAATAGTGCATATTATGCTGGCTTAGATTACCGCTGCTGGTGAATGACGCTTCATCACTAAATAGAACGCATTCAAAAAATCTGTCATCATCCCGTAATTTCCCTTGCGCCCAGTGGCAGAACCATGGAATTCCTGGTGCCTAGAAATATGGTAGAGTGCAATCAATGTCAATGTAGCATTCTCAACACCAACATTTTTTAGATTCTCGATTCTCACACAATTTGTCTGCTACTGATGTGCGGATTAGCCACGACAGCAGCTAAAACACCTACTTGGGCATCATCATTTGTTGCAGGTCGTGGCTGACGTTTCACATGTGGCTGAACACTTCCTGTTTCCTTAAATAACGTAACTATCCAGCAAATGGTCTGGACACTTTGATGATGTCATCCAGGATACCGAGCAGCATACATAGCACATCCCCATTGGGCATTTTGATCACAATAGCCATACATCAACATGATATTGACCTTTTCCGCAGTTGGTAAACGGTCCATTTTAACACAAGTAATGTATCACGAAGCAAATATCATCCACACTGGTGGAATGTTATGTGATACCATGTACTTATACATTTGTGACTATTACAGCTCCATCTATCACAAAGCGAAAAAAGTGGTCCAAGTAGAACATTCATATTTCGTTACGAACTACACGAATATGTAATAAAAAATGGGGGTTCCTATTTTAAAAAATGCAGTTGATATCCATTTGACCTATGGCAGTGCCATCTAGTGGGCCAACCATAGTGCCATCTGGTTTCCCGCTTCAAGCTAGACGAGTTTTGTTCTTTGTAGTTTTTTCATAAAACTCAATGATAAAATTGTATGAGCATTGAAGAAGTGTCTGAACCCATGTCATAATTTTCTTACTCACTTCAAAGAGCATACGACTGATGTAGCCTGTCAGTATTTAATACATAATAAACATTCAGAAGGGCTTATTCAAGAGGATTTAAAATTTCTACACAGTATCTCCAAAGGGCACTTATTAAATGCTTTGGAAGATACTGAAATCTACAGAGTGGTCTAAATAAAAATGGCCCAGACAACTGGATATGATTGGACATGAATGTATGCATACAACCACACCCCAATAGGAAGGAGCAACTGCCCACACAGCCAGCTGAATCTTTTAGCACATTTACACAATCTTCACACTTGACAGAGTTGTTAGCAGAGGTCAGTCTGGTCATGGCCCTAGCCAGCCACCCAGGTCACCTGATCTGTCAGTGTGTGATTACTTAGTGTGGGGAGCACTCAAGTCTAAGATGTATCACAACCACCCTCATAATTTCCAAAAAACATTGCAGATAAGACTGCAGCATTTCCAGCAGTCCAGGTTCGATCCACCTGCAGCAGCTTGCTGATCAGGGCCCAAAAGTGCCAAGAAATCAGTGTGGTCACTTTCAACATCTGCTATAGTCAGGTTAGCACTGTATTACCTTTCCTCTGCTATGTTTCTTTGTGCCCTGGAACTCTGTTCTCTGAGCCACTTTTATTTGCCCCACCCTGTATATCCATCATTAAAAGCAGCCACCTACCACACCGATGAGCAACTGGATTTTAGGGAGAAACTTTCTTTGGTCTTTTCAACAATTTGCTGTAATGCATATCTGCTCTTTTGCTTTTCTTTTGTTCTGAAAAATATTTTTAAATTATCTTTGTTTTTCCACCCCACCCCTCTGACTATATAACATACAATTCTTTGTAGCTCAAACTTTTGTATGAGAGATATCAGGCTGTAAATATGGTAATAATGTCATTGTACTGTCATGACATTAAGTCATACATTTGTACAGTACATATAGTGCTTTTCTAATTGCCAGAGTACTATCTTTGTGTTGTTTTGAGTGTGACCAATATGACATGCAGTCAGATATTTCTTCACCACTTATACAATTTATCATGAAATTTTAGGTTTTATACTTCCAAAGCTATGGTTCTGATCACCATTCATTGATCCCTATCTCCACGGTGACTGATGGCATACTTCTTGTGTTATATCTCTGATGCACCATATCCTTTGCCACTTACACTACTCATTGAGAAGTTCCACCCTACCACCTCCAAGGCAACAGCTGGTGTGTCTAAACTTATCTTTGCTTCCACATCTCCGTTTGAACTTTCACGCAATGTGTGTAGATGACAGTTTAACATTCTTACAACTAACACTGTTAACAGATTGTTCATGCAAGTTTGTAATTATCTTTTGCAACTTACATTTATGTAATCTTTCATATCATATTTTATTTGTATTTAGATTGATATTTTAAGTTTTTACATACATTATCATCATGTTAAGCCCTACTGACTCCTTATGAGGTCATGCAGCATGAAAAGGGTGGAGATTCCACTTTGTAACATGTAGCATTTTTTTGCTATTTAACAGTTGCCTGATGGGTTCCAACACATGTCATTGCTCCGGTCACAATATACGCTCACCTCCTAATGGTATAAAATCCTTTCTGTTTTATTATTATTATTATTATTATTATTATTATTATGTATCCAAATTTTATCATGTAGATAAATTCTATAATACTAGTACCTGTTATTTTAGGCATTCCAGAGACATGGTTTGATAATTATCTAGATGTGATCAAAAACCGGTTACCACTGACGTGATTTTTAATTTTTAGTAAAAAAAAAAATTGTACTCAGGACCTAGTAATCCAACGTCTCAGGATAAACAGTTCCAGAAAAAGCTGAGGCATAAAACAGGGAAACAGACCTACAGTACTGCATTCTCAGTTTTTTGGACGGCAGTTATCCAACATTGATATCTGCTGATCATCACCTCACAGCAGGTGGAGCTTGTTCAGATGGCTCTCTTTAAAAAGATTGGGGTGGACATATGTCCAGGCCCTAAATTCAGGAGGGTCTGTGTGGACAAGATTCCTCTATGGGAGGAGGTGAAGCTGCTGGTCAAGACCGCAAAGACATCAATTTGGGTACTGAAACTTTTCAAGGATACTCCTCCTATGGCTGTTTGAGAAAGTACAGGTGCAAAACCCAAAGGTTTTGACTGGAGGATAATCAACCAAAATGTTATATTGCACATCCAAACGCTTGTGTTATAATTCAGTGAAAAATCTCTGGTGACAGTATTAGAATAGGACTTGCAGTGTTTACCACATATCATGACAAATGCTAATACATTCCACTGAGCGATGCCAGGCAAGTAGGAATATATGTAGGTTGGAACTTAAACAGTGGAAACACTGCTGTGAAGACACTGTGCAATGGAATCATTAATGCCATAAGATTTGTGAGCTCGTCCATGAAACTGGATTAGTGCATACGACTGTGCTTCGCATCCTGAAGGAATGCCTGGGTGTACAAAAAATTGCATCACAATGGGTTCCATATGAATTGATGGAAATGCAGAAATGGATGCGTTACGACACTGTTCAGAAGCATCTGGAGCACTATGAGACCGAAGGAGAGGCTTTTGTATGCCGTATTGTAACACTGGATGAGACATGGGCCACATCATATGAGCCAAAACTGAAACACCAATCCAACGAATGGCATGATTATGGGTACCCACAAAAGTTGAAAGTATGGTGAAAGTTACGGTGTTTCTCATGTACGACTGTGATGATGTTATCCTTATGCATTACATTCCTCCACAGCAAGCTGTCAATGCATAGTATTGCTGTTCATTTTTGAGCATCATCTGTGACCAGCTTTGTAAAAGAAGCAGTGACACTTTCTGCACAACCCACCCATCATTTTTCACAACAATGTGTGGGTGCATACAGCGCAAGCTGTGGCTGTTCTGTTCAGTCAATGGGACTGGGAAGTACTGTACCATCCACCATACTCCCCAGACTTTAGCCCTTGTGACTTTGATTTGATTTCGAATATGAAGGAACAACTTCATGGCATTCGCTTCAGAACTGTTCCAGAGATTCAACAGGCAGTAGACCGCTCCATTCGCACCATCAGCAGAACAGGCCCTGCTAACGGTATACTACCCCTTCCACATTGCTGACAATGGGTTCTACACAATGCTGGTGACTACTTTGCAGGGCAGTAAGAGATGCAAACATGTAATTCTTTTGTATCTGTTGTAAATAAATAGTTGCCACTATTTAAGTTCCAATCCTCATATGTTATAATTCTATATTATGGATTTTATATGAGTTAATGTACTGAAAATGTGTGTTTTGTGTTTGTGTTGTGACTCACTGTCAAGTTCAGCTAGGTGTTCCAGTGCTGTTCTGATGAATGACAGCCAGTGTACCAGGCACTACTGAGGTCCAACCATTGGCCAGCAGGTGGCAGAAGACCTGAAAGACATTGTTGGGACTGAATTAAATTATTAATAATACCTTGCTAATCAATGAATGTAAAGTTGTATTCACTTCTCTGTCTGATGTATGACTGTTAACATTATAAAGTTGTGATATATCACTTCTGCACATGTTGGTGATTGATTGCACATAAGAAGTTGTGAGAAGACACATTAAGATAGTTCAGTTGTGAGAATTGGTTAATATGGCAATCTTCAGTTTTGAATCTTGCATGAAGATTAGCCAAGCAGTCTTCAATTTTGGGTCTCTCTAGTTACCTGTGAAGATTAGCCAGGCAACTTTAAATGTCTATTCTTACCACTCAGTGAAAGTTATCATAACCTTAAATTGAGAGTTAAATGACAAAAAGGGTTCTTACACACAGAATAGGATCAGAAGTGTAGAACCATCTCTGACAGTTAATATTGTGAAGACTTAGACTGATTATTTTGCATTTCAGTATTCGACACATACTGAGCTCTAATGAAGTTTTATAAACTTTTATCAGTTTTATAGGAGCTTTTTTAACAAGCTTAATAGTGATTTGATGGTTAGAGGAAAATCAGTGAATGATATTAATATGATTGTGAATTCAGTGCATGTGAGTTACAGTGAGTGAACTAAATAGAATTATTAATGTCACTCAGGCATTGTTGAAGAGCTTGCACAACTTAAATGTGACTTTTGGTTGATTGCTGGTGCTTTGCAAGCCAGTTATAACCAATAATGGAATGATATTTGAACATGCATTATTCCACTTATCAACAATAGTGTTACCTTTGACTGTGTTTCATAACTGATGTGAAAATTGATATTTAAGCTGTAATGATGATGTGTGCAGTTAATGTTATCATTTGAAGTGAGTTATTTAAATACTTACATTCTCAAGAAAAGGTGTATCATTAAATACTTTCATTACAGAAGTGTGTGAAAGAGGACACTGATACAAGAGATTATTGTGTTGCTGAAACATCAATATGTATGGAGTCTTCCTTTGTTTCACAATATCGCAAACTTTTCCTGCAAACTTAATTCAACATTATTCATCTAAATTGTCCATGAGTCTATTCCTGGTTATCGAAAGGATCTGTTACAGAAGAATCGTATTTAAATATAAGAAGATCTGACTTATATGAGTATACCTGTGGGTTCATCAAAGTCCTGGTTATACTAAAATTTGCACTTGCAGCATGGTGACACACAGTCACACCAGCAACTACATGAGGAATAAAAGATCTTAGCCATCAACTAACTTGTCACAGGCAGCCTGCAGTTGATGTTAGGAGAGGAGGGACAACGGAATCTGAAATTGTACTTAGGGTTCTCACAGGTTACCAACAGAATAATGAATGACAGAAATGATGATAGTGGCAATTTAGAAACCACAACTATTTCAGATAAACCTGTGACACCGTAAAGGGGCATCTATTGCCTTAAGTCATTTTCTGGGAAGACAGGATATGGACAAGTCCTTGATCCAGGAAACTTGTCAATATCAAGGGGGTGATCCAGGCCTCAGAGGAAATGTAGAGACGTTGCTTTATGCCAGAAATGTAAAGAACTCCAGAACATGCATGTGTGCAGGAAGTGAGGAGAATCCTAGACAGCTGCTCACATCAGAATGGGAAACTGTTGGTTCACTATGATGCCAGTGCCCACAACCTGGTATTGGGAAACAGCAACAACAACAGAGGTGAGCACTTACCTGAATATCTACTCAAGAATCTAGGGAACCTACCTTCTAGAATAGAAGAAAGGAAGAACTAACTGACATAACTTTTGAGTCCATTCTAATGGGTAGTTATGTCAGACAATGGTATGTGATGTTGGAGTCATTCTTATCTGACCATGTGTATACTATGTTTGAGGTTAAAATAGGTGCTAAACAGACAATGGCCTATAGGAATCCTACGGAAGCAGATTGGGACTCATATAGGTTCAAATGACTCCAAGCACTATGGGACTCAACATCTGAGGTCATCAGTCCCCTAGACTTGGAACTACTTAAACCTAACTAACCTAAGGACATCACACACATCCATGCCCGAGGCAGGATTAAAACCTGCGACCATAGCAGCAGCGCGGTTCCAGACTGAAGTGCCTAGAACTGCTCGGCCACAGCGGCCGGCGGACTCATGTAGGAAAGACCTAAACCTACACTTATCTTAGGTCAGAATTTTGATAAGGAACTCAGCAGATTTTAAGGTAATCGCAGGCACAATGACATCTGCCATTATGACCTGATATTTAGAAAACTGCCCAATCACCAAGAAGTGCACAAAGAGGAATGTACTTTCACCAACTGCAACATAGTCACATATACAAACAGTGATCCAATACTGTCAAATGTTTTTTTTTTTTCCAGTATTTGATCACAATATCAATTCTTTAGACAGTGACCGGTTTCAGTCTGTCATGACCATCCTCAGATCTACAATATACAAATCTATACACCTAGTGAGCAGTATGTCTTTCAACATAATACAGCAATACACATCACAATATACTATCATGCAACCAGGGAAAAGTACAGATAAACTACAGTAAAACACACCTTTTTTACACCATGACCTAAAGTGATAAGGCCATAATGGCATCGTCAAAACATATAAACATAATCAGCACAGCATCATCACACAGATCTAAAATAAGGTGTAGAATAGGCCACATCATCCACACAGGCATTATTGCAACTGGCTACTGAAGTACAGTAGCTATCAGAAATCTGTTTGCCTACTGTGGGCTTATATATAGTTATAATTTATGCAAAAAACATAATCTGATAAAAATACATTAGGTAAAATACATGTAGCAGACTTTTAAAATTGATAACTATCATAGAAACCAATTGTGATACATTAAAAGATGAATACAGTTACCCATATAAAATTATTAAATGGAAAGATATGAAGAGAATAGGTCCAACCCTTTTTTATGGTGAATTTATGGTCAACAATTCATATACGTGATGTGTCTCCAATGAAAAGCATTTAAACAACATATTAACAGTCAATAAATAAAATTATATAGTCTGTCTATACATTGCATGAATAGGTAGGACATAATCGGTTACAGGATCAGAGCGACTAATGTATGGAAGTAAGGCAAATGTCTACTGTTCTTGACATAAATCATCAAGTAAGGCTAGGTATAAATACGTGAGGCATTATTTGGTTATCGTATTATGTTAGCAAACAAAGTAAAGTAGGCTTTGGGCCCAAAATCACTTTGTCCATTGAGTACCCAAGTGGGCTCATACTTTTTGGTTTTGTAAATCTCCAACTCCTCCAACAAGTCGAGAGCGTGACCTTTCTCTGCCCTGTGTAGAATACACATAAGACTCTCGATACTGCTTACAGTGTGGCCGGTTTCTGCCAAATGCATTCCCAATGCAGTTTTGTTATGTGCCTGCAAATACTCCCTGAATATAATTTTAAAAGAACGGCCAGTTGGACCGATGTAAAATTTGTCACATCTACTACAAACTGTCATAAAGACATTTTATCTTTCATAGGAAATTTATAGGTTGCTACAGACAATGTATTATGTATATTAATTGTTGACCATAACTTCACCATAAAAAAGGGTTGGACCTGTTCTCTTCATATATTTCCATTTAATAATTTTATATGGGTAACTGTGTTCATCTTTTAATGTATCACAATTGGTTTCAATGATAGTTATCAATTTTAAAGGTCTGCTACATGTATTTTACCTAATGTATTTTTATCAGATTATGTTTTTTGCGTAAATGATAACTACATCTAAGCCCACAGTAGCGACATCTAGGGAGGATGCAGGCAAACATATTTCTGATAGCTACTGTACTTCAGTAGCCAGTTGCAATAATGCCTGTGTGGATGATGTGGCCTATTCTACACCTTATTTTAGATCTGTGTGATGATGTTGTGCTGATTATATTTATATGATTTGATGATGGCATTATGGCCTTATCACTTTAGGACATGGTGTAAAAGAGGTACGTTTTACTGTATTTTATCTGTACATTTCCCTGGTTGCATGATAGTATATTGTAGATCTGAGAATAGTCATTATGGACTGAAACTGGTCATTGTATAAGAAATTGATATTGTGATCAAAGACTGGAATAAAAAAAAATAAAAAAAAAACATTGGAATGTACTTTGGTGGAACAATAATCTGGAATTGCAGGGAAAGTAGATAAGAAACTGTTCAACATTGCAAGAAAGAAAGAACAATGGGCAAAATATTAGGAGGCCCTTGTCAAATACAATCTTGTGATCAAGTGAAGATATCATCCTGGAAGATATTCTGTGAGAAAGTGGAATTTGCAAAATGCACATATGATTTGGTCATAGTAATACTTGACAAATTTGCTAGTACTGTTACAACAATGGTACAATGTGCACTGAACATTGCACAAAACTGCTGCAGGAAGCAGGATGTGATAGTTAATCCCAAGAAAACTGTTGTAGTACTGTTCATCAGGAAGCATATCCAGTGCACGCACTAGAAACTCAAGCTTCTTGACTAAACTCTACCAATAGAGGAGGTAGTGATGTATCTAATGACAACCTTGGATGCAAAACTATGATGGATCTTTAACATAAAGAACATACATTCCAAAGCAAGATGTATGCTTATGAGCACCAGAAGGGCTAGTGGTAAAAGTTGGGGTCTTAAGTCCAGGAGTATGTACTGGATACAAACCACTGTAATGACCTATAAAAATATATGGGGCTACAGTATGGTGAAGTAAAGTGGAATAGAAGGTGGCTGCTATGGAGCCTGGCAAAGTGCAAATATTGGCCTGCTTAGACATAACAGTAGACTTAGCAGCACACCTACTGCAGGGATGGAGACCATCTACACCTACATACATACTACACAAGCCACCATATGGTGTGTGGTGGAGGGTACCCTGTACCACTACTAGTAATTTTCTTTTCTGTTTCACTCGCAAATAGAGCAAGGGAAAAATGATTATCTGTATGCCTCCGAAATGTACAGTGGCGGCAGTAAAACTGTTCTGCAATCAGCCTCAAATGTTGGTTCTCTAAATTTTTTCATTAGTACTCCTCAACAAGAATGTTGCCTTCCCTGCAGCAATTCCCAGTTCAGTTCTCAAAGCGCCTCTGTAGTACTTGTGTGTTGTTTGAACTTCCCAGTAACAAGCCTAGCACCCCATCTCTGAAGTGCTTCAGTGTCTTCCTTTAATCTGACCTGGTGCAGATCCCAAACACTCAAGCAGTACTCAAGACTAGGTCACACTAGTGCCCTACATGTGGCTCCTTTGCAGATGAACCACACATTCTCCCAATAAACCAAAGTCAACCATTTGCATTTCCTATTACAATACTTACATGCTCATTCCATTTCGTATCACTTTGCAGCATTATGCCTGGATATTTAATCGACATGACTGTGTCAGGGTAAACACTAATATTACTGCAGTCAAACATTTTCCAACTCATCTGCATTAACTTACATTTTTCTACGTTCAGAGCTAGCTGCCATTCATCACACCAACTACAAATTTTGTCTAAGCCATCTTGTATCATCCTAAGTCAGTCAATGATGACACCTGTGCATACACCACAGCATCATCAGGAGACTGCTGCTTACACTGTCCACCAGATAATTTACCTATACAGATAATAACAGTGGCCCTATCACACTTTGTTCTTAAGATGTCTTTGAGCCACTCAACATATATGGCAAACCTATTCCGTATGCTTGCACCTTCATTAAGAATCAGCAATCTGGCACTATGTCAAATGCTTTATGAAATTCTGAAAATATGGAATCCACTTGTTGCCCTTCACCCATAGTTCACAGGACACAATGTGAGAAAAGGGCAAGCTGAGTTTCGTATGAGAGATGCTTTCTAAAACCATGTTGATTTGTGGATAGAAGCTTTTCCTTCTCAAGGAAATTTATTATATTTGAACTGAGAATCTGTTCAAGAACTGTGCAGCAAACTGATGTTAAGGATGTCAGTCTGCAATTTTGTTGTTCTGCACTTTTAACCATCTTATACACAGGAGTCACCTGTGCTTTATGCTGGGTGAGAGACTCATAAAACATGCAAACTAAGAAAGGGGCCATAGAGTATTCTTTGAAAACCGCATTGGGAGTCCATACAGACCTGGTGACTTATTTGTTTTCAACTCTTTCACTTGTTTCTCTACACCATGGATGCTTATTACTGTGCCTCCATATGCGAATCTGCACAATCGTCAAACAGCGGTATGTTCGTACACGTCCCCTGCATGAAAGATTTCTTAAATACAAAATTTAAAACTTCAGCTTTACCTTTGTTATCTTCTACTGCCACACCAGACTGGACAACAAGTAACTGGATAGAGGCCTTAGTCCCACATAGTGATTTTAGTTGTGACCAGAACTTTCTTCAGTTCTCAGCAATATCTTCTACTAAGGTAAGACAGTGGTAGTTGCTGTAAGCTTTGGGCATCAATCTTTTTACAGGTGCATGAATTTGTATTAACTTTTGCCATTTGCACATTCTCTTTTGAACCAAGAGTGCAACAGCCTCTGCTTTCTCAGCATTTTCTGAATTTCATTGTTAAACCGCAGTGAGTATTTTCTGTCTTTAATCCACATACTTGGCATGTACTTCTCCAGAGTGTGATTTACAATCCGTTTAAAATTTGCCCATAATTTCTCTATCTCCATCGTACTGGAACTAAATGATGTCAGCTCATTTCCTAGGTGGGATGCTAACAAGTGACTATCTGCTCTTTCTAGTAGAAATACTGTCCTAGCCTTCTTGACTGATTTGCTAACTTTAGTAATCAAAGTCACTATGATGACATTGTACCATGCTACGCATGCCCCCATTCCACCTTTGTGTTACAATGGAGGCAGTGGCACAGAAAAACAGGTTAAAAACTGTAAATAGCTGAATACCTTTATGATATCCAGAATCACACACCAATACAGGTGAGTGTGGTGAGTATAGAAGTGGATGGGCAAATGCTTGCTGACTGTACAATAACTTGCAGCTGTTTCAATAATTTTTTCAGTGCAACAATTGGGAGAAAGGAGCAGTAGAAGAACGAATCACAATTTGGTTCAGGAGACATAATCTGGTCTACTGGTGGTTGAAAATAGACAAAAATGCTGGGGCTGGGGTATAAGGGGCACAGCCTTGACAAGAGAGAGCAATCTCTCCAGGGAAACTGTCAACGGTATTCAAAATGGAAATACCTGCTATCAGAGTGTAGGCTGAGTAGATTTTGCATGGGTGCCACAAGGAGCATAGCATCTACATTTATTCAGACTGACAAGCAGCTCTGAAATCTGTATCAGCCTCTACAATGAGATCAAAGATAGTTGCAGAATGCTGTGAAGACGTTATGAGACTAAAAGAAAGTAGCAGGGTAAACATGCTGTGTGTCCCTGATCACTCAGGAATTAGTGACAATGAACAAGCTGAGAGGCTGGTCAAGGCAAGTGCAACAACTCCATTTATTGGCCGGTAGCCTGTTCCAACTATCACTAAGGCAACACTAAACTCAAAAGTATGTAGCTGGATCAGGAAGCAGCATGTAGAATATTGAACCATGATCTAAAAACAAAAACATGACAAGCTAATGATGCTGAAGACATTTTTCAAGAGAAGTTGTGTAATCCTGGATGTGAGTAGGAGACAGATAAACTTATGATAGGACGTATAACTATCCATGGGAACTTCAAGAAATGCCTACACATGATGGGTACATAGGAAGAAGCCCTAAGTGTAGACAATGTGGTGAGGAGGATGAAACCACACCACACCTGATCTTCCAATGCAAAACATTTGTGGGAAAAAAGACAGAATACTCACATTATTAAGTCATGAAGAAATTGTGTCCAATAAGGAACTAGAAAAGGGTCTTCTACTACTATCAAAAGGTATCAGTTGGCTTTTCTACAATCACAGGGAGGAAAACTGCATAATAAACTCAATTTCGGTGTGGACACCAGTAGGCTAATATCGTGTTGGTTTTTTCTCCCTGCACTAATCAAATTAAATTAAATCAAATCACATCAGATCAGATCAGAACAGAATAAAGATAAATATATAAGTGATCCAAACAACTATTGTCCAATCTCTTTGACATCTATCTACTGTGGAATCTTGTAACATATTTTGAACTAAAATATAATGATGTTCCTGGAACACAATGACCTCCTCTATGCCAACCAGCATTATTTATTGAAACATCAATCACGTGAAGCCCAACTTGAATTTTTCTCAAATGACATTCTAAAAACCAAAGATTGAGGAATTCAGGGGGATGTAGTATGTTTTGACTTACAAACAGAATTTGGCTTGGTACTAAATCTGTGTTTATTAACAACAGTACAATTATATATGGTACAAAAAAATTGTTACTAGATTGCCAAGAAAATCACAGTTCTGCCTTCCAAATGGAATTCTCAAAACTGTTTTAATCACTTAAGTAGACCTCTGATATGAACAATTTGAGTTTTCCCCAATTTCTGAGTGGAGATTAAGTCATTATGAAAAGAAAACTACCTAAAATTCAGACTTTTTCTAGCACCTGAAAATAATCCAATTTGATGCAAAATCTTATAGGAAACACGTTTTAGAGCATCAAATGTTGAAATTTCAAAGAAGAAATCTAGTCATACCTCTATAGCATATGACATCTAAAATCACAACACATGACAAGGTCACTCCTACCAGTGGTGAAACAATTTTTTGTAAAATCATGTTCTACAGAAAGTCCATTGAAGAGCATCAGCACTATTTTGAATACAAGCTGGCCACACCTCCTCTATCTATGTCTGACGATGTAGCTCTGTGGAAAACCCAAAAAACCATGTTTTACAAGTTGTGTGATGCCTTTAAAGACCCAACTGACTTTAGAAAGGCAGAGTTTGTTGTACAAGGAGGATTTCTGTTGTGTAGAGTAGCATGGGAGGCAAAACAACTATTTTCTGCATAATTATAAGGGGTGATCAAAAAGTTTCCTTTTCAAGACTTTACAGTCCAGAACTGATATGCCAATCACACAAAATAACCATGAGCATTGAGGCAATCATTCCACTTATGCACCACGTCAATGATACCCGTTTGGTAAAACACCATGTCCTGCTGCATGAAGAATTCTGTAACTGCCTGCTGCACATCCTTATCCAACAGGAATTGTTGACCTTTTAAGGCATTTTGTAACGGACTGAAGGCATTATAATTGCATGGGGATAGGGTAGGTGTTCAAGTGCCTCCCAGTTGAGTTGGTGTAACTTTCATGTTACATCATATGCGATATAGGGATGTGCATGTTATCGTGAAGCACCAGCACTCTCATCACACCATTCACAAAGATGGTTTTCAACAGACGTGCTGCCCCATGCACATTTTTCATTCTCATATGAATCTCTACCAGTGTTTTGTCATTCAGCAGCCAAGAAAAGAATTAAGAGAACATTAGTACTGTTTGGATGGATTTGGTAATAACATTACCATTGTTCACGCTTCCATATTTACTGCAAGCATATTGGAAAGACACAAATGTCACACTAATCCTTCATGCTACCTCGCATATGTGCTGCAGCAATGCCCTCAAATGAAAAATCCAAAAGAATTTCACCAACTGTTATCTGTTATGTTTAATGAACAATGTCAGTAACTACACAGTAGCAAAAGATTTGTTGCTCTCAAATGAACAAAATAAACATTGCCTAATTTCTTTACTGACATTACAACTTGAAGGGGATCATTTTATTACTAAGTAAGCTGTTTGAGGAAACCTATGGTCTTAATTGTAGCTACTGCTGTTGCCATTGCTAAGGACTCTGTGTTGTTGTTGTTGTTGTTGTTGTTGGTCGGGAGGACACTGACATTTTTGTGATTCTGACCACTTCAGTCCCACTGTCCCCCAAAATTTTCCTACTGAAGGCAGGCAAGGAGAGAGAAGGCAAAGTACAGCCTCCTAAATTTCAAGTTGTCTCAAGTATCCAAATACAATGTTCTGTTCAGGAGCGTTTTTCAGCAAAGGAAAACTGAAACTCCTCAAGGCATTGGAGAAAAATAAACTACCTACAGAAAGTAGCAGAGATATTCTGCAATTCCAGTGCTTTGTAATGATGTGGAATGTGTCAGGTTAATAAAAGATGTCTGTACAAGATATTACATTACACAAAATATTGCATGACACTAATGTTTAAGTTGTTTTTTTTTCCTTAATTTATATCTAAAAATTCAGCCAATGAGTAGGAGGAGTTGTCATCCAGAAATTCTTTTAATTTATTTTTAAATGTTAGTTGGCTATCTGTCAGGCTTTTGATGATGTTTGGTAAGTGACCAAAGAGTTTTGTGGGAGCATAATTTACCCCTTTCTGTGCCAAAGTCAGATTTAACCCTGTATAGTGAAGATCATCCTTTCTTCTGGTGTTATAGCTATGCACACTGCTATTACTTTTGAACTGGGTTGGATTATTAACAACAAATTTCATAAGTGAATATATATACTGTGAGGATCCTTAGATCCTTAAATAGATGTCTGCAGGATGACCGTCGGTGGGCTCCAGCAATTGTTCTGATTACACGTTTTTGAGCAATGAATACTTTTCTACTCAATGATGAATTACCCCAGAATATGATGCCATACGAAAGCAGTGAATGAAAGTAGGCATAGTAAGCTAATTTACTGAGATTCTTATCACCAAAATTTGCAATAACCCTAACAGCATACGTAGCTGAACTCAGACGTTTCAGCAGACCATCAATGTGTTGCATCCAGTTTAACCTCTCATCAATGGACACACCTAAAAATTTTGAAAATTCTACCTTAGATACAGACTTCTGTTCAAAGTCTATATTTATTACTGGAGTTGTGCCATTTACTGTACGGAACTGTATATACTGTGTTTTATCAAAATTTAAAGAGAGTCCGTTTGCGGAGAACTACTTAATAATTTTGTGAAAAACATCATTTACAATTACATCACTTAGTTCTTGGTTTTTGGATGTTATTACTATACTTGTATCATCAGCAAAAAGAACTAACTTTGCATCTTCATCAATGTGGAATGATAAGTCATTAATGTATATCAAGAACAGTAAACAACCTAAGACCGAACCCTGTGGGCCGCCGTACTTGATAGCCCCCCAGTTTGAGGAATCAGCTGTTGTTTTAATATTATATGAACCACTTATTTCAACTTTCTGCATTCTTCCAGTTAAGTATGAATTAAACCATTTGTGCACTGTCCCCCTCAAACCATAATGATTTAGCTTATCTAAAAGAATTCCATGATTTACACAATCAAAGGCCTTCGAGAGATCACAAAAAATACCAATGGGTGATGTCCGGTTATTCAGAGCATTTAATATTTGATCAGTGAAAGCGTATATAGCAATTTCTGTTGAAAAGCCTTTCTGAAAACCAAACTGACATTTTGTTAGTACTTTATTTTTACAAATATGGGAGGCTACTCTTGAATACATTACTTTCTCAAAAAATTTTGATAGAGCTGTCAGAAGAGAGACTGGGCGGTAGTTTTTGACATGCGACGTATCCCCCTTTTTATACAATGGTTTTACAATGGCATATTTCAGTCCATCGGGGAAAACACCCTGCTCCAAAGAGCTATTACATACGTGGCTGAGAATCCTGCTTAACTGTGGGGAACAAGCTTTAAGTACCTTGCTTGCAAGATATTCTTATTCCTTTAGTTAGCCAAGGTTTTTTATATGTTTTCTTGGAATTATGTTTAACTATTTTCTTGGGAAAACAATTATCAAATACCCTTAAAAATGTATCATGAAATAAGTTATATTTCAAGTTTGCATCAGGTTCCTTATACACTTCATCCCAGTCTAGCTGCTGTAGGCTTTCCCTAAAGTTTGCAATATTTATATTGTTGAACGCACTGCTTTGAAAGTCTGATTTGATAAACTGCATGGAGCTATGTCGTGTACTGTAACTAACTGTGCACCATGATATGAAAGACCATTCTCAACAGGATAAGCATTTATGTCCTTAAACTTATCTGACAATATATTTGCAGGTGCAAGGTCAGAAAAAAGCACTAGATCCATAGCAATGGGCCTGGAAGGCTTCAAAATTCGGTCTATTGCTAGCTCCCACTACTGAAGAAGCAGTACCTGCAGAACTGTTGAAAGCCATTTACTCCACACGCAGCAAATGGTGCCACAAGATTTGTTTCAGCAGAAAAATGGCATTCAGTGTATCAACATCTGCAAACTAAGCAAAGGCCATTCCTGCACCAATGTTCCAACTGACATCTGCATAATTGGCATTGATGACTATGACATAGGTAATAATGTTTTGGAAGAAGTAAAAAGAGATCCCTCCAGGGATATGAATATAGAAGAAGTAAAAGAATTAGAGATAATGTTGTTTTTACCTTCATACTCCAAGCAAGTAAAGAAGTGATACCGTAAAATTAAGAAAAACAGATTGTGCGCAGCTAAACATTAATCTTTTACTCTAGCTGAAGATACTTCCTTTAATTGCATTACTTTAACACAATCTTGTATAATCATATGTAGCTCTGTTTATTGTTAATCAAATTAAGTTTCTTTACACCTAATAAAACAGTAATAAACCTAAGGTATTTCTTTTCATTCATACCGACCATTAACCAATCTTTTGTCTTCTATGTAACATTATTCTGATAATTCCATAGTTTCCAAAACTATCTTGATAATGTATATTTGTTTTGTTTTAGTTTTAGGGTGCAAAAACAACTACGGTCATACACACCCATGTCAAAAATATAGAAACGAAAACAGAGAGGAGTTGAAAAATGACTACACATCAATAAAAATCAACATAAGAGAAGACAGCTAAAAACACAGACGTGGAGAAAGGTCTATAAAATACACCATAAAGAAACAGAGGTCCAGAACTAAAATTTAAATGGCCTTTGCCATATTGCTACGACAGATAAAAAGTAAAACCTAGTCTGCAGCCTGCGCATCGTTTGCTAAAACAGCCGATAGACGGCAAACCCAAGCAGGAACGTAAACGGTTAAAAAATGGGCTTCTGTCAGGAAATGGCAGACAGTTAAAGCCTGGGTGCAATGTGTACAAAGTAGCACCGCTGAACAAATGATGATGGCTAAAAAAGGCAGTGCCCAATACACAACCTAGTTAAAATGACCTCATGGCAGAAGGGCCAAGAGGTGGTTGTTCAAAATGCTGGGAGAGGCTTAATAAACTGGAGCTTATTCCTACGAAAGGAGGGCCAGTGGCAATGCCAAAGTGACACCACCCCCTGACAGACGGCAACACAGAGATCATCCGAGGGAATATAAGAACTAGTGGGAAGGTACGAGGACTGCAGCAGCATCAGCAGCCTTGTTTCCTGTCAGACCTAGATGACCACGAACCCACATAAACAACACATTGGCTCCATCAAGAGTGAGCAAGTGACAGTTTTCCAGGACCCATTGCACTAAGGGGTGGGTAGTGTATAGTGCACTGAGAGAGTCTGAGCAGATGACAAAATTGAAAATCCTTTGTCACCAGATGTACTCCATGACCTGATGAAGGGCAGAGAGCTCTGCTGTAAATACTGAGCAGTGTGCTGGAAGCCGATACCAAAAAACATAAGTGCCAATGACGAAGGCACACCCAACACCGTGGTCAGTCCAAGAGCCATCAGTGTACACAAAGGTACAGTCGCGAAGTTCCGTGCGAAGGTCATGAAACTGAGGGATAGAATGAGGTTGAAGTAGTGTCCTTAGGCGGCGAATTAAGGCTGAGGTGAACAGAGGCTGCTACATGAAGCCAAGGTGGTGAAGGGTTCAAGCCCACTGGGAAAGTTTCACGGAGTGAGAAGTTAAGCTGCCAGAGCAAGAGCCAAAAGCAAAAGCAAACTGAGGAAGGTAACAGAGAAGAGAAACACACCCCATGCTGGCAATCAAAGGTGTAATCGAAGAGGGAGGCATAGGATGGGTGGCCATGCAAGGCAGACAAATGGCACGCATACCTGCTGAGGAGAAAGTCACGGCAGTAGGACAGTAGTAGTTCAGCAGCTTCTGCACGCAGACTCTCAAGTGGGCTAGCGTAAAAGGCACCAGTGGCCAAATGGATGCCACAATGGTGGATAGAATTGAGACAGCATAAGAGGATGGACATTCAGATGAATAAACAAAGCACCCATAGACTAGTTTTGAATGGACAAGGGACCAGTAAAAACAGAGGAAGGTGGTCCGATCTGCTCCTCAGGAAGTACCCTTGAGGACATGTAAGACACTGCATGACCACGTACATTGGGCTGCCAGGTAAGACATGTGGGAGGACGAAGAGTTTTCTATCAAGCAGGAGTTTCGTAGTTTCAACGAATGGAAGAGCAACAGGCCCATGATGTAAAGATGGTGGAAGAAACCAACTGCACTGTCAGAATTCATACAAACAGTTTTGTTGGTGGAAAAATGAAAGCCATTGTCGATGCTCAATGAGTAAAGACGATTGAGACATCAATGAAGATGCCGCTCAATGAGACAGAGAACTGCAATTGATGGCAAAATCATCAACGAAAGGGGAGCTGGAGATGCCAGGTGGCAGACAGGCCATAATGGGGTTAATGGTGATAGCAAAGAGGATGACGCTCAGGACAGAACCCTGAGGCACACTGTTTTCCTGGATAAAGGTGTCCAACAAGACAGAATCCACACAGACCTTGGAAAGTCAGTCTGTTATAAACTCCTCAAGGAAACTGAGCAGGCAGACATGTAAGCCCCATGTGTAGAGTGTATGGAGGATACCAGTCCTGCAGCAGGTGTCATAAGTTTTCTCCAAATTGATAAACATGGCCACAGTCTGTGATTTCTGCAGAAAACCATTCACGGCATGGGTGGACAAAGTGATAAGATGGTCAACTGCAGAATGGTGCACTCGAAATCCACACTGTGCAGTAGTTGGTAAATTGCCAGACTTGAGCCACCATACCAGCCGGGCATACATTCCATCACCTTGCAAACACAGCTGGTGAGAGAGATGGGGCAGTAGCTAGAAGGAAGGTGTTTGTCCTTACCATGCTTTGGTATGGGTATGACAGTGGCTTCACACCAGCATCTGGGAAATGTGCGTTTGTACGTATTAAGCAGAAAGTGCTTGCCCACAACAGAAAGGTGCTGCAACATCTGAACGTGAACATCATCTGGCCCTGGGTCACAGGATTGGGATGAAGTGAGAGCACAATCTAGCTCCCTCATAGTAAAAGTGGCATTGTAGCACTCATGATTCTGAGAAGAGAAGGATATTGTCTGAGCCTCCTCCGCTCATTTCCGATGGAGGAAGACAGGGTGGTAGTTGGAAGAGCTCAAAGTCTCCACAAAATAGTGGCCCAAGGGGTTGGAGATAGCAATAGTGTCCACAATGACATCATCTGCTACGGTCAGGACGGAAATTGGGAGGAGGAGAGGAGGAGACTAGTGTTTAACGTCACGTCGACAACGAGGTCATTAGAGACGGAGCGCAAGCTCGGGTGAGGGAAGGATGGGGAAGGAAATCGGTCGTGCCCTTTCGGAGGAACCATCCCGGCACTTGCCTGAAGCGATTTAGGGAAATCACGGAAAACCTAAATCAGGATGGCCGGAAATTGGGGAATGGATCTTGGTCCCAGAGAGTCGTTCAAGATTGGCCCACATGACATAGGAGGGAGTGTAACTGTTAAAAGAACTAGTGAATGAAATCCAGCTAGTTTTTTTGCTATCCAGAATAACATGACAACACTGTGAACGCATCTGTTTGTAAGAATGCAGTTTATCATTGTAGAATGACTGTTGAAAACACAGCGAGCATGTCTCCGCGCGTGAATTACGTCGCGGCATGCCTCAGTCCACCAAGGGACTGGGACATGGCGTGGTGCAGAGGAAATGTGGGGAATGAAACATTCTGCAGTGGAAACAATAATGTTTGTAAGATAATTCGCCTGCTCATCGCAACTGGGGAAATCGTGTTTGTCGAAGGTTGCCAGGGGCGGATTAAGCCGCCAGTCGCCCTTAGTAAGCTGCCCTTGGGTGTGCACACATGTGGGGTGGGAGTCAGCAAATGGATAGCACACAGGAAATGGTTGCTTGAATAGGTGTCAGAGAGGACAGACCACTCAAGACGATGGGCAAGCTGGCCAGTGCAGAAGGATAGGTCCAAATGGGAATAGGTGTCCAAGGAGTCAGAAAGGAATGTGGGTGCTCCTGTGCGAAGGCAACAGAAGTTAAGTTGATTAAGGAGGTCAGCCAAGAGGGCACATCTCTGATACATTCTGGGAGAAACCCAAAAGGGATGGTGCACATTAAAGTCATCAAGTAGCAGAAATGGGTGAGGTAGCTGCCAATAAGCTGGAGGAATGGCAGAGGGATATAAATGGTACAAAGGGAAAATGTCAGGTGAGGAAGGAAAAGGCAAACTGCAACAACTTGAAGTCAGGTAGTCAGGGAGATGGGTTGACTATGAATGTCATCCCATATGAGCAGCATGACTCCCCCATGAGATGGAATGCTGAGCTAAATTGATAATGTATACCTTGGTTTTTTCACTTAAATGCTTAGTTCCAGTGTAAGTGGAGCAAAATCAGATTATTCATATCAAAGACCTACTGGAGTGATTACAACAGTTTCCAGAAATACACTGATTTTTGGGAAGCAACCCCTTTTCGAAGCTAATTTTAATGGCCTATGACGATTTCTTTGTCAATAGCACGCAGGATGTTATGTTGTGTGAAGAGTCATGCATCCCCTAGGGAAATGCGATGGGAGCCTTGTTGTTCATTTTGTACATTAATGAGCTGGTAGAAAATATTAATTGCAACCTCAGGCTTTTCACAGATAACGCAGTTGTTTATAATGAAGTACCGTACTGTCTGAAAAACCTGCTGCAATATTCAACCGGATCTTGATAAGATTTCAAAGTGGTGCAAAGATTGGCAACTTGGTTTAAATGTATAGAAATGTGAAATTATGCACATCACAAAACAAAAATACTACAATATCAATTACTGACAATTAGAATAAATCAACTTGAACAAATTATGCACATCATAAAACAAAACTACTACAATATCGATTACTGACAATTAGAATAAGTCAGCTTGAACAAATACCCGTGTGTAACAATTTGTAGGGATATGAAGTGGATGTTCACATACGCTCAATTGAAGGTAAAGGAGGCAGCAGACTTTGATTCACTGTAATCCTACAGTGAAACAAAATGCAGTCAATCTTCAAAAGGGATTGTTCACTGCTTACATGTGCATCCAATCACAGAATATTGCTAAAGTGTGTGGGACCCACACCAAACAGGACTAACAAGGGCATTGGACATATACAAAGAAGGGTGGCACAAATTGTCAGAGATTTGTTTGACTCATCACAGAAATGTTGAAAAATCTGATGGCAAAGACTTGAAAATAGAAGTAAATTATTCAGCAAAAATTTACAAAGTTTCAAAAACCAATATTACGTGAAGAATCTACAGATCTTCTTCAACCCCTTATGTACTGCTCCCATAGTGCATAAAGACCAAATTAGACTAATGACAGCATGCACAGAAACATACAAACAGTCATTTTTCCCGCACTCTGTACATAACTGGAATCGAAAGAAAATCTAATTTTTGGCACCGTGTTAAGTACTCTCTGCTATGTACCTCACAGTGGTTTGTTGAGTATGTACGTATGCAGATATGATCATTTTAACTAGTACTGTCTCTGGCTGAGCCAGATGCAACTGCCTGCCCTGTTTCAGATGATGATTCTCAGCCTTCAAGGTCCGGGAAATCGCAGAGGGTGGGCTTATTGATAGTTGGGAGCTCCAATGTTAGGTGTGTAATGGGGGCCCTTAGGGATATGGCGGCTAAGCAGGGGAAGAAATCCAGTGTGCATTCCGGGTGGAGTAATTCCTGATGTGGAAAGGGTCCTTCCGGATGCCATGAAGAGCACAGCGTGCAGCCAGCTGCAGGTCGTGGCACATGTCGGCACTAATGATGTGTGTCGCTTTGGATCTGAGGAAATTCTCTCTGGATTCCAGTGGCTATCGGATTTGGTGAAGGCTGCCGGTCTTGCTCACGAGGTGAAGGCAGAGCTCACGAGATGAAGGCAGAGCTCACGAGATGAAGGCAGAGCTCACGAGATGAAGGCTGCAGATTCCTTGACTTGCGCCATAGGGTGGTGAGCTTTCGGGTTCTGCTGAATAGGTCAGGAGTTCACTACACTCAGCTGGCGGCTACTTGGGTAGCGGAGGCTGTGTGGCGTGGACTGGGCGGTTTTTTAGGTTAGAAGCCCTCAGGAAAGTACGGGGTGGGCTGCAATCTCAAAGGGTGCATGGCAAATACAGGACGTGCTTGTATCAAGGAACAGTCGGAATTGTAGTTTTAAATTGTTGTAGTTGTGTTGGGAAAGTCCCTGAGCTTCAAGCGCTAATAGAAAGCACAGAAGCTGAAATCGTTATAGGTACAGAAAGCTGGCTAAAGCCTGAAATAAGTTCTGCAGAAATTTTTACGAAGTCTCAGTCGGAGTTCAGGAAAGACAGATCAGGCAGAATTGGTGGTGGAGTGTTTGTGTCTGTCAGTAGTGGTATATCTTGTAGTGAAGTCGAAGTAGATACTCCGTGCGAATTGGTATGGGTGGAGGTTATACTTAACAGCCGAACTAAGTTAATAATTGGCTCCTTCTACCGACCCCCAGACTCCGATGATATAGTTGCTGAACAGTTCAGAGAAAATTTGAGTCTCGTAACAAATAAATACCCCACTCATACGGTTATAGTTGGTGGGGACTTCAACCTTCCCTCGATATGTTGACAAAAATACTTGTTCAAAACCGGTGGTAGGCTGAAAACATCTTCCAAGATTTTCCTAAATGCTTTCTCTGAAAAAATTTTCGAGCAGTTAGTCCATGAACCCACGCAAATTGTAAATGGTTGCGAAAACACACACGACCTCTTAGCCACAAACAATCCAGAGCTAATAGAGAGCATCATGACTGATACAGGGATTAGTGATCACAAGGTCGTTGTATCTAGGCTCAATACCGCTTCTTCCAAATCCACCAGAAACAAACGCAAAATAATTTTATTTAAAAAAGTGGATAAAGTGTCACTAGAAGCCTTCCTAAGAGACAATCTCCATTCCTTCCGAACTGACTATGCAAATGTAGATGAGATGTGGCTCAAATTCAAAGATATAGTAGCAACAGCAATTGAGAGGTTCATACCTCATAAATTGGTAAGAGATGGAACTGATCCCCCATGGTACACAAAACAGGTCTGAACGCTGTTGCAGAGGCAACGGAAAAAGCATGCAAAGTTCAAAAGAACGCAAAATCCCAAAGATTGGCTAAAATTTACAGACGCGCGAAATTTGGCATGGACCTCAATGTGAGATGCCTTTAATAGGTTCCACAATGAAACATTATCTCGAAATTTGGTAGAAAATCCGAAGAAATTCTGGTCGTATGTAAAGTACACGAGCGGCAAAATGCAGTCAATACCTTCACTGCGCAGTGCCGATGGTACTGTTACCGACGACTGTGCCGCTAAAGCGGAGTTATTGAACGCAGTTTTCCGAAATTCCTACACCAGGTAAGACGAATGGAATATTCCAGAATTTGAAACACGAACAGCTGCTAGCATGAGTTTCTTAGAAGTAGATACCTTAGGGGTTGCGAAGCAACTCAAATCGCTTGATACGGGCAAGTCTTCAGGTCCACATTGTATACTGATTGGGTTCCTTTCAGATTACGCTGATACAGTAGCACCCTACTTAGCAATCATATACAACCGCTCGCTCACCGGTAGATCTGTACCTACAGATTGGAAAATTGGGCAGGTCGCACCAGTGTTTAAGAAGGGTAGTAGGAGTAACCCATCGAGCTACAGACCTATATCATTGACGTCGGTTTGCAGTAGGGTTTTAGAGCATATACTGTATTCAAACATTATGAATCACCTCGAAGGGAACGATCTATTGATACGTAATCAGCATGGTTTCAGAAAACATCGTTCTTGTGCAACGCACGAAGTAATGGCCGCTATTGACAAGGGATCTCAAGTTGATTCCGTATTTCTAGATTTCCGGAAAGCTTTTCACACCGATCCTCACAAGCGACTACTAATCAAGCTGCGGGCCTATCGGGTATCGTCTCAGTTGTGCAACAGGATTCG
Source organism: Schistocerca piceifrons (assembly GCF_021461385.2). NCBI lineage: Eukaryota > Metazoa > Arthropoda > Insecta > Orthoptera > Acrididae > Schistocerca > Schistocerca piceifrons. Next base: position 580,179,881 of record NC_060149.1, read on the forward strand.
TGATTTCCTGTCAGGAAGGTCGCAGTTCGTAGTAATAGATGGCAAATCATCGAGTAAAACTGGAGTGATATCAGGTGTTCCCCAGGGAAGTGTCCTGGAACCTCTGCTGTTCTTGGTCTACAGGGTTATTACAAATGATTGAAGCGATTTCACAGCTCTACAATATCTTTATTTTTTGAGGTATTTTCACAATGCTTTGCACACACATACAAAAACTCAAAAAGTTTTTTTAGGCATTCACAAATGTTCGGTATGTGCCCCTTTAGTGATTCGGCAGACATCAAGCCGATAATCAAGTTCCTCCCACACTCGGCGCAGCATGTCCCCATCAATGAGTTCGAAAGCATCATTGATGCGAGCTCGCAGTTCTGGCACGTTTCTTGGTAGAGGAGGTTTAAACACTGAATCTTTCACATAACCCCACAGAAAGAAATCGCATGGGGTTAAGTCGGGAGAGTGTGGAGGCCATGACATGAATTGCTGATCATGATCTCCACCACGACCGATCCATCGGTTTTCCAATCTCCTGTTTAAGAAATGCCGAACATCATGATGGAAGTGCGGTGGAGCACCATCCTGTTGAAAGATGAAGTCGGCGCTGTCGGTCTCCAGTTGTGGCATGAGCCAATTTTCCAGCACGTCCAGATACACGTGTCCTGTAACGTTTTTTTCGCAGACGAAAAAGGGACCGTAAACTTTAAACCGTGAGATTGCACAAAACACGTTAACTTTTGGTGAATTGCGAATTTGCTGCACAAATGCTTGAGGATTCTCTATCGCCCAGATTCACACATTGTGTCTGTTCACTTCACCATTAAGAAAAAATGTTGCTTCATCACTGAAAACAAGTTTTGCAATGAACGCATCCTCTTCCATGAGCTGTTGCAACAGCGCCGAAAATTCAAAGCGTTTGACTTTGTCATCGGGTGTCAGGGCTTGTAGCAATTGTAAACGGTAAGGCTTCTGCTTTAGCCTTTTCCGTAAGATTTTCCAAACTGTCGGCTGTGGTACGTTTAGCTCCCTGCTTGCTTTATTCGTCTACTTCCGCGGGCTACGCGTGAAACTTGCCTGCACGCGTTCAACCATTTCTTCGCTCACTGCAGGCCGACCCGTTGATTTCCCCTTACAGAGGCATCCAGAAGCTTTAAACTGCCCATACCATCGCCAAATGGAGTTAGCAGTTGGTGGATCTTTGTTGAACTTCGTCCTGAAGTGTCGTTGCACTGTTATGACTGACTGATGTGAGTGCGTTTCAAGCACGACATACGCTTTCTCGGCTCGTGTCGCCATTTTGTCTCACTGCGCTCTCGAGCGCTCTGGCAGCAGAAACCTGAAAGCGGCTTCAGCCGAACAAAACATTATGAGTTTTTCTACGTATCTGTAGTGTGTCGTGACCATATGTCAACGAATGGAGCTATAGTGTATTTATGAAATCGCTTCAATCATTTGTAATAGCCCTGTATATAAATGACCTGGGTGACAATCTGAGCAGTTCTCTTAGGTTGTTCACAGATGATGCTGTAATTTACCATCTAGTAAGGTCATCCGAATACCAGTATCAGTTGCAAAGCGATTTAGAAAAGATTGCCGTATCGTGTGGCAGGTGGCAGTTGACACTAAGTAACGAAAAGTGTGAGGTGATCCACATGAGTTCCAAAAGAAATCCATTGGAATTCGATTACTCGATAAATAGTACAATTCTCAAGGCTGACAATTCAACTAAGTACCTGGGTGTTAAAATCACGAACAACTTCAGTTGGAAAGACCACATAGATAATATTGTGGGGAAGGCGAGCCAAAGGTTGCGTTTCATTGGCAGGACACTTAGAAGATGCAACAAGTCCACTAAAGAGACAGCTTACACTACACTCGTTCGCCCTCTGTTAGAATATTGCTGCGCGGTGTGGGATCCTTACCAGGTGGGATCGGCGGAGGACATCGAAAGGGTGCAAAAGAGGGCAGCTCATTTTGTATTATCACGTAATAGGGGAGAGAGTGTGTCAGATATGATACGCGAGTTGGGATCGAAGTCATTAAAGCAAAGACGTTTTTCGTCGCGGCGAGATCTATTTACGAAATTTCAGTCACCAACTTTGTCTTCCAAACGCAAAAATATTTTGTTGAGCCCAACCTACATAGGTAGGAATGATCCTCAAAATAAAATAAGAGAAATCAGAGCTCGAACAGAAAGGTTTAGGTGTTCGTTTTTCCCGCACGCTGTTCAGGAATGGAATGGTAGAGAGATAGTATGATTGTGGTTCGATGAACCCTCTGCAAAGCACCTAAATGTGAATTGCAGAGTAATCACATAGATGTAGATGTAGTCTGTCAAGAGTTTAGTACATGAAGAATAGCTTATGTGGGAGGCCCAATTCTTCCCCTGGCAACCTAAAACACAAAATAAAGGTTATAGCACTTCCTTAAAATAGAATTTATTTTCTGTATTTGCATTTTCAGTGTTAACTCCCCACTGATATAACAAAAAGAGTTGACACTATTTACACAGGTACAAGGCATTTCTTCTTCTGAATTAACACAAACCTTCACAAACTTAGAACAATAAGTAATCATATTCAACGATATCAGAACTCTCAAATCTGAAATGAAAGTGGCAACACGTGCAACAAGATTCTACATTTTCAAGCATGACTGATTTGCAGTTCTGTCGAACGACCTTCATTTCCTGGAGGAAGATTGTGTGGTAATTCCTTGTGCAAATTTCAATTATTTTTTAACAATTGCCTGCAAAATATTAAAGCCAGATGAGAACAATCACTATGCAGCTTTTTCAAAGATTTTGATTGATAAACGGTAGCGTGTCACAAGAAAACTGAGTCCAATAGCCAAAAACTGATAGTATTTTCTAATTCATCACCTATAACTCTATGAAGAACACTATTTAAACTCTTAATAATAACAATGTTGTTGTTCAGTGCAATTGGCAAAAATGTAGAACACTCACAACCATTAATGTATGAAATGTGAATTCTGTCATCAGAAAGATTGTAAAAAGACTGAGAGGTGATAGGTCTTAATCTGTTTATTCCTCTGATCTTCTGATTGGTCATATTTGCATTGTGTTTATTGAACTTTCTTCAATGATCGAGTCTATTCTGGTAGAACTTGTTGCCTGGATCACCTTTAATCAGTTACACAACACACAAAGATGCCATGGTCTGCCAACACTTAAGCATCCCAGCGTCAGATCCTACAGCACACTGCTATGGGCCAATCAAAAATGGCTCTGAGCACTATGGGACTTAACAGCTGTGGTCATCAGTCCCCTAGAACTTAGAACTACTTAAACCTAACTAATCTAAGGACATCACACACATCCATGCCCGAGGCAGGAAACTAACCTACGACCGTAGCAGTCGCACGGTTCCAGACTGAGCACCTAGAACCGCTCGGCCACAGCGGCCGGCTATGGGCCAATCGATCCATACTTGTCTGAATGCTGTTAGATGTTCCTTCATATTTGTTAGCAAAAGCTGCTGGCCCAGTTAATCTGTCTCCAGATGCCACATACACAACATGAAATTCAAAGTCTACTCAGATGCAATCACCAGTAATCTTTGTAGACTGCATGTGACCGAAGCCTCACCATCAGAGTAAGACTGCTGCCATTTGTCCTCAGTGGCTGGTATAAAACCAAATCCAGTATATATAGGCATCCTACAAACATACTATCACAGAAAAAATATTTACACACTATTGCCAAGTAATCACGAGATTGATTAATGAGCTTACAATATTGTTTTAATTTTCACTTAAAATTAAAAATTAGTTTGCAATTAATAAATGTAGTTTTCTACCAGCTGCTTACAAATCTTCCTCAGTGGAGTGCTGGCAGTGATGTGACATGACTCCAGAAATCTGGTGCACAGCACTCACAGCTAACTGAAACTGAGACATGAAGCCTGTAATGTATACTGCAATTCAGGGGAAGAGAATTGTTCAGAGAACTTTTTATACACACTGGAGAACAGTTTTATTATTCTGAGCATTTTGAGAAACATTCAACAAAACCTGACATTTTAATTTCAAAAAATGAGCATATGGTTAGTGAAACTGAATAGTTCAAGTTTCTTGGTGTTCAGATCTATAGTAAGCTGTAGTGGAAAGCCCAAGTTCAGGATCTCGTTCAAAGACTTAATACTGCCATTTTTACTATTCGAACGGTATCTGAAGTGAGCGATTGTTCGACACAAAAATTAGTTTACTTTGCTTATTTTCCTTTGCTTACTTCATATGGTATTATATTTTGGGTTAACTCTTCCTGTTCTATAACGATATTTTTGGCTCAGAAACGGGTGGTTCAGGCAATAAGTGGTGTCAAGTTTGCGAACCTCTTGTCCACCCCTCTTCACTAGTTTGGGTGTTCTGACACAGGCCTCTCCATATATTTATTCCTTACTGTCATTTCTTGTTAACAATATTAGCCTATTCCCAAGAATAAGCAGCTTTCACTCAGTTAATACTCAGCAGAAATCTAACCTGCATTTATGTCGGACTTCCTTAACTCTTGTGCAGAAAGTTGTGCAGTATACTGCTGCACCCATTTTCAATAAGCTATCACTCAAATTCAAAAATCTTAGCAGTAATCCACATGCTTTCAAATTGAAACTGAAGACTTTCCTCATAGGTTCAAATGGCTTTGAGCACTATGGGACTTAACATCTGTGGTCATCAGTCCCCAAGAACTTAGAACTACTTAAACCTGACTAACCTAAGGACATCACACACATCCATGCCCGAGGCAGGGTTCGAACCTGCGACCGTAGCGGTCACACGGCTCCAGACTGAAGCACCTAGAACCGCACAGTCACACCAGCCGGCTCCTCATAGGTCACTCCTCTTATTTTGTCGAGGAGTTCTTTAACAATTAAGCTGATTCTTGTTGTATTGTTGATTGCGTTTACTTAAACTTGTGGACTGACTTTCTCGGATTTATAAATTTTTATTTTTATCTGTTATTACCTTTATGTTGTACTTTCATGTACTGATACGTTCCGGGACCTTTGAGATTTGCTCCTCAATTTGGTCCTATGGAACTTGACATGTAAATAAAAAGATATAGTATGGTAATATAATGGTCTTAATTTAGCTATAGTATAAAAGGATCTGCAAGTCTTTCTCTGGTTGAGAAATAATTGTGCCTTCATATTATAAATATATATTTCCCAGTGAGGAAAGAGGGGTTGGATGGGAAAGGTCATAAAGGAAGGGTGGGTCACATAGTGAGAGCAATGAGAAGTATTTTCAGCACATTGCTGAAACATTTAGCCAACAGTCACAAGTTAAACCAACACTCTGTAGCTAAAGAGAATTATATTACTTTTTTATATCACTAAATACGGACACAAAATGGTGGATGTAGTGACTATAGTCTTCTTCAAATGTTTTCTGCCTGCATGTACATTCATTTAAAGAGCACTTTAATTTCATTACATTACATTACAGTAACAAGTAGCATTATCTCACAGCCTCATTTATAAATAACGAATCTGAAGAAAACTAATAACAGTGAAAACTTTGGGTGTGATGTGTCTCCAATCAGCTTTATTATGATGCCTGCATGATTTTCCATTCTCTGACGTATTATGGTGTTACACTGGCATGACGCTGTAGAATTTAGCTCTCAATGCAGCTGTCTATAAACAACACACAAGAACTCAAAAGAGTTCCTATTCCCCAAAAGAACACAGCAGAAATTTCCTCTAGTAATTTACTGTTCAGTGTTTGGCTTTCAGCAGCTGTGCAGCAACAGTCAAATAGAAGTAAAATACCAGACTATTTCATACTGACAGTAACGGCCACTGAAATAATTTTCTGTTGTGAAGAATGGTGTTCTTAAACTGACAGTTGGTTTGAACACTGCAATGCATTACTAGTGCCCTTTTCTTCCTTCTACATTTGAACCAATGTGCCTAGCCAGTTTAAGAGGACCTACATTTTAAAATGGAATCTGAAGCATTTTTCCCAGAGGTGAAAGGAGGGCAAGTGGAAATACTATAGCATCCAAACTAATAAGATGGCAAACAGAGATTTGTTTACGATATTGCTCCTTTCGTATTTTGTGTGAGGTGAAATATTTATGAAGATGCCATCGCGACTGAGTAGGTTGGGGTCAAATGCCAGTCATCAGTCAGCAGCCAGTTGCTATCCAGCAATAGCTGTAGGAATTTGTCTGTAAAACCAGCTAGATTACATTTCTTGATTATTTTTTATAATGAATATAGTTTATGAAGATTAATGAAATTTGTTACTCTGGCCAAATTTATTGGTTACGAACTGCAGATTAAAACTGAAGAAGTTGCAGAAATGTACTGAAATTATGAAGAAGTGGATAAACTGAAAGGTGCCAGTGGTTGTTAATTTCAAAGGGAACATTACACCAATGAGTAACAGAAACAGGGGAATGAAATAAAATAGAAGAATAGGTATGATGTTTGAGAGACAAACCAGTTTAGATAAATAACATAAAATAAGCAAAAAGACAACATCCATTACAAATGCTTCAGTAAAATATGAGATATGGAAAATAACCAATGAAAAGAAAAAACAAAAATTTGGTAAATAAAGCAGGCAAAAGGGAATAGACATAACGAAAAACAAGACTTTACAAAAAGTGCAAAACCACAAATATGGAATGGTTAGATAAGAAATACAAAGCTGTAGAACCATCCATCATTATAGGAAGAACAGATGATGCCTACAGGAAAATTAAAGAAACCTGTGGAAAAAAATGAAGCACCTGTCTGAATATTAAAAGCTCAGGTGACAAACCAGAACAAAAACAAAGGAAGGAAGGATGAAAGGGGCAAGGAATATATAGTTTTGTCAGAAACAGTTTAAAAAGCTTGTAAGGGCATTGCACAGTAGGTTGTGCTGAGAAACAATTGTTAAGGAAATACGGTAGGTTGCACCATTTCCTAGTTAACTGGAGTTGAAGTTAGTCAATCAGTCCATTGTGCGTGAAAATTCGAACAGCCTGCCAGCGACAGTGTTGCCAAACAAGTTCTTCGTTCGTATTGGACATAGGGTGGTAGTAAGGATCAAACCCGAGCCAAAGGCTGAGCAGTCTTGTGTATCATCATCTACACTATGAGAACAATTGACACTAATTGTATCAGGTGCCATCTTTGTTTACAAAATGTGAAAGTGTGTATGTGATATATTATGATAGAGAAAGGAGCCTGTGACCACTGGAGACAGTGCCAAATGTTACCCCAAAGTCTTAATAAAACACACACATGCCATATTAATACACTCAAATCCACCTGATGGAAGTTTCAACTTTTGAAGCATGTTGTGGAAAAACACTAGTGTCTGGTAACAGTAAACTTGTTGCTTCATTCAACATCAATAAATCCTGGTAATGCTTAACCTGAAACACATTTGAAGTTAATGAGATAGGAGTCACCAAAACATTTAGGATTCTCCATCACCTCAGACAGCTTTAAATACCTACTACTTCCAACCACACATTAGAAAATTTGCTTAAACGTTCTTAATCAGGTGATTCCATGTATATGCATTAACATAGCATTGCATATTTTTACTGTTTATGCATATTTAGGTTATACAACTGACATTATCAATTGCCGGCACATTCAATGTAATAGACATTATACACCTTTACACATATCTGAACAAACACCCCTTGAAAAGTAAAATTTTTAATGCTCAAGAAGTGAGACCCTTTTGGAAATTAGAAATCTTCACTGCAGGAATCAAAATTGGTTCCACAAACAGTGACCTAGTGAAATTCAGCTTATTCTTTTTGCCCATGTCATCCCAAAAGCAGCAGATAGTGGCCATAGTTTGATGCCATGTTCTTTGGCTACTGCACTGTTGACTAGTAAACAAAATACAATCTTGCAGAATATCAGGCCAATTTTGTAGTTGGACTTCTACACCAACTTCTACACAGACATGCTGCAAGCCATCGTATAGTGCATACTGGAGGGTACCCTGTACCACTACTAGGCATTTCCTTTACCGTTCCACTTGCCGAAGCATCTTCGTAACACTTACATGTTGTTCGAACCTACTCGTAACAAATCTAGCAGCCCGCCTCTGAGTTGTTTCATTCAATCCAACCTGATACGGATCCCAAACACTTGAGCAGTACTCAAGAACAGGTCACACCAGCGTCCTCCTTAACAGATGGCACTCAGTTTTTCACCCGTATTTCACCCATACAGTGAGTGGAGAAATTGTCAGTTGTGAAAGCAGTTTCAGGCCCAAACCAAAGACATGCTGTAGGGTAGTTGGTAGTTACTATTCGTATAACCTGAACTGGTATTCACAGATAATGCTGCTATATGTAGTGGGTTAAAATGACAGAAGATTGTAGCAGAATGCAGGCAAGACTTGCAGAAGTCTACACTCACTGTAGCAACTGGATGTTAACCACGAGTTTGAACAAATGTATGTATTGTGCATAAATAGGCAGAAAGGTCCACCTGTGTTCAATCATCACACAACTGGAAATCCATCACTGGAAACAGTCACAACTGAAAACATCTAGGATTGTGCATTGTAACTGACCTAAAGAGAAAACAACCACTTGAAGCTAGTTGTAGGAACAGCAGATGCCACATTGTGGTTCACTGGAAGAATTCTAAGGAAATATAATTCAACCATGAAATAGGTAGCTTACAAAAGTCTCAGTCAGCCAATTCCTGAGTACTGATTATCTGTCTGAGACCATCACCAATTTGGATGGAGAAGGTCTAAGGAAAAACAGTGCACTTCATTTCAGATTCACTTAGTAAGTGTGAAATCGTCAGATGGATGTATATTTAACTTCAGTGGCAAATGCTACAAGAAATTTGCTCTCTCTTACAAGAAGTTCGCAATTATAATTCTGTGAATGAGCATTTAAAAAAAGGGGGGGGGGGGGATGAGTCAAGAAATGTATTACTTATTCCCAAATACACCTCATAAAATGAACATGACAGAAAAATCAGATAAATTTCAGCTCATACAGATGATTACAGACTGTAGTAGTTCTGAATTCAGAAAGTGAAGACTATTACTTAAATTTCAACATCTTGAGAAATCTCTACATCTTGCATTCTGAGTAACAAAAATAAACCATAAAACTTTCTAAAATCAGAACATTTTTATTAACTCTTATGTTTATCGATGCATCGGCAACTGTCCAGCTACATGTGTTTGCAGCCATTTTTTTCTCATTGCCCAGTTTACATTTCTGGAGTTCCACAGAAGTTCTTACAAATAGGACTACTGCAGAAAAACAGTAATGTTACTCACTTCCACTGAGAACAACACGAGTTGATAACTATTCTCATAAGTATATTGAGATAAATCACTTATTTCTGAGAACAAAATACTATGTGCATCTATGAAATACTACCAGATATGTCAAAAAGAGAATTATGTGGAAAGGACGATCAGCGTATTGACTTGTTGATGGTTGGACCTTCAGAGACATGTCCCGAGCTTGGCTTGGGCCACAGAGGAGGACATCATCCATGCCCCTTGCAAAGGAACAATTCCATTATCCGCGTAAGTCTTTAGGGACACCACAGAAAACCTATATCAGGATAGTTGGAGGGGTTTATGAACTCTGCTTCTCATGAATGTCAAACCAGTCTCTTACCACGATGCCGCCTTGCTCAGCATATACTGGTAGTGCTGCATCACTTTCCTTAACTATACGGCTTAGAGAGCATCATTTTCCTTAACTATAAGGCTTGCTCAGCTAGATATGGTAAATGACCATAATGTTATAATAACAGTAACCAACTTCAGTTTTAAACAATTAACAACAAAAATTTAATTAGCTCTCATAATTAAATTTTAGAGTACAGAAATAATTAATAAATTAGTAAGAAATTTATCATGAACAAAGTATAGCAAACCAATAATTCAAACACAATTACTTCACATTGAGTATACAGAGCTGTAAACATTTCACACAATAAAACTGAACAAGTAAAAATTTATCATCATTATTTTAGATTATCACGCAATCACACAAAAAATAAAATGAAACTTCGAAAAGTAATTTGGAAAAACTTCTAAATAAGAAAAAATTATCATTAAAGTACTTATAATAATACAAAATCAATGCATATTAACTTCCAATTTTTATACACTCAAAAGTATTTGAAGTAATTTAGTCATGTCTAGATGTACTTGTAAGTGTATAACACTACTTCATTTGTACAAATTATCACATGTTGTTTGTTTAACTTTTTTACATAAATGTGGACTTCCATGAAATTTATTAGGGGCACCTGCTTCAATTCTCAATCAGTCACAGAGAAACTTACAAACTCGCAACCAAATATTGCTCATTTTAAGACCTATCATTGTACAGAAAAATCAACACAAGAATAGTACAATAATATAATGGCTTGCGTGTTTTCTGTAAAATATAAGCTTGTGTGCACAATTCTTTATATGCTCTAAAAATTAAAATTATAACTTTTTAAAGACCTGAATAGATCACCATTTTAAAATAGTGTCGATGCATATAAAGGTTAGGTAGGTCCCACTGTACTTACTGTCTTTTTATGTTCCAGATTATTGCACTAACTCATGTCACATGTAGTACATAGAATACAATTATTAAACAAAACATAAGACAGGAAATTAAACAGAAACACATTAGCAACACCAGTTTGCAAAACTTAAATTTAATTTCTTGTATCTCATTTATGATCACCAATTTCTCTTCCAACTGACAACTTTTAACACCCCCTCCCTCCTTTTCACACACACACACACACACACACACACACACACACACACACACACACGCACACACACACACACAATGATGCAAACTAATTTTATGTAAGACATGATAAACATTTTTAAACAAATGTAGGAGCAGTAAATATTACACACTGTTCTGCTTCAACAAGAAATTTTGTTTTTGCCATGAACAATTCTTTAGAATCATCACTGAAACAATGAGAAATGGAAGTCACTGACTTCATCCTTCACTTTCAGAAAATGTCTTCTTTTCTACAAACCAATCAACTTCACACTTTGTTGATTATCAATACGCTGCCACAAAAGTATCAACAAAATTGTCACTGGTTAATTTAGTTATCTTTCTTATTCCACTGAAAATTCCTTACATGATTACAGACAATATGTAGCAAGAACCATGTAATCATTTCCTTCAGCAAGGTAGTCATGATTTTATTATAAAATTTTCTGTTTTGTGTAAACATGTAAGTAGGTACTGCGATCATATATGACATGAAATACGAACTGCACTGCATGTTTTCAGAGAAAAATATAATTATAATAATAATAAATAAAATACAGAAAAAGGCCACTTAAATTCCACATAAAACTACTTATTAGAAAATAGATCAATTCTGTAATCACTGTTTAATATTAACAACAAGTTTACTTATTGCTAGGTGCAAGCATTTTTCCATCACCACCATCTCATTAGGTGGTCGAACGAATATTACAAAGACAACCAGCTCGTGTGCATATTGTAAAGATTCTTGGATTAAGTATCAAATATGAGGTGTAGATCCCATTCGTTGCTGAGGAGAGATATGCAATATAGCTATGAAGTAATTTAGGCATTAGTTGCTCTAAGTGTTCTACAAGTCTTAAACAGTGTAATAAATAATGGAATCAGTCTTTTATGATACTTCTCTGTAAACTTACCAAAGATTTAAAATAGTTATTAAAAATTAACTATTTTGTAACATGGCAGTAGTTAAAACTTTCATGGTTACTTTGCATAAGAGAATGTGTCTTGTTTGAAGAGATCTGTGTTTATTAGCAAATTAACTGCTTTTAACAACAATCAACACAAGGATCTTAGAGAAGTATTAAAAAGTCTATGACAGCAGGCTTTGTCTTCTCTTGTTGCAACTCTGACTAATCATTTCTACTTTACACATGATGACTTTCACAGCTGAACTGCTGCTTCATCTGTACAGCACAGGAAATAAAATTCCATTCACAAATAATAATAAACATTTCAGATTTCAATAACACACAGTTTTAAAAAATCCACTAATTGCTACATTATGTAATTTGCCAATTAAAGTGTTTTGTTTTACTAAAAGCTTACTTTTTGAATCACAACATATGACTTCCTGCTTCAATAACAGATTTCATGATTTGAAGCAGCCTTATGACTGATTAAAAGTATTTTTATAACTGAAATATTAATCTGTGAAATGCAAGGGAAGAAACAGAGTTTTATGAACATCTGACATCACTTATAAAACAGCAATATGAGACACCAAAGTCAAATAATGAAATTTAACTTACAAAAATATTCAGTCGTTTGTAAATAATTAATTGCATATTAAATGAGGTTTCACACTTGATGACATCAACATCTTGCCACAATATTTTGGCTGACAACCATTCAGCCATCTTCAGGTGAGTTTTTACATCATGTACATTGTGGCAAAATGTCAATGTCATTTGGCTGCAAGCGTGAAACCTCATAGAATAGTCATTAAGCTGGAAACTGCCAAGAATCAAAATTATCTCCATATATATACCTCAGCCCAACCTGCATCAACACATGAAGTTTCCTTAGTCCTTCAATATGGGTATTAACATAAACTTTATGTAAGGGCACAAATGTACCAAAACAGCAAGGAATAAAGAAATTAAATGATTAGTGGTCATGTGCCAAACATAGTATATAACAACATATATGCACATTTAATACACATATTATCACAGACATCTGTTTCACAATAATATGTACAATTAGTGTTACCAACACATTAACATTCTGTTCTGATGGAGGAAATCTAACAATTTGATATATGAAGCAAAAAAATAAATACATTCACACACTGTAAACTAGATATGCTGACAGAAAGCAATAGAAAAATCTTGAAGCTCATTAAAATATAACGTGATGTCTTGGAAAGAAAGTAAGTGGATTTTATTTCAATGTCAACTAACGTCACTCAAGGCCTTTAGCTTGAAAATGCTACCATAGTTTTCCTAGTCTTGGTTTTGTATTTATGCAAATTTTGCACTAAAACCTTTTGAACATACTGCCACATTACAATAAAAATTCTGAAGTGTATTTCTCGGTGTGCTATGTCTAAATTGTCATAGCGGTAACAATTTTCTTAATCACATTTAACAGTTTACAGTACAAACAATTTTTTATGTTTGCAGACAAAAATCAAGGGAAACACCAGTTTAATCACTTTTTCCCACATGATAAATGTGTGATAGATTGTACACAAGCTTTAAGTGATAGAGAAACTTGAACTTTGTATTCTTGTTTTTCTCACATGTTCCACATCCTGGTGTGACTCCTCACCATCAATGTAAAAAACAAAGAGTATTTCTAATCTAATCAGCAGAACAAAAATTATGTTGTTGCTTAGATTTCTTGGTTTTAAGAACTTAAACATGTGGTAGATGGGAAACATTTATTACTTACATACATTGACGAATTCAGCTCCATATTTACATTGAAAACAAAAAAGATAATACCAATGTACATACTACTGTCACAACAGGTACAAGAAGAATAAGATGGATGGATGGATGTGTGTGTGAGAGAGAGAGAGAGAGAGAGAGAGAGAGAGAGAGAGAGAGAGAGATTAAAATGTATTCCATGGGTTTCATGAATGTTAACTACCACCCCCAAGTTTTTTGAATGTGAATAAAATTCTAACTCATTGGATTCTCAAATTTTTATAATTATCAATGCCCATTAGTGACAATCGTATATTTCCAGCTCCTCCTTCCTCCCACTCAGAAACTCACTCACTCTTTTTCCTTCTTCTCCTCCTCTCTCTCTCTCTCTCTCTCTCTCTCTCTCTCTCTCACACACACACACACACACACACACACACACACACACACACACTTATGAATCAATGAGATATATAATGAGATATATAACACATTAAAAAATAGCATTTAACACACAGGAGATATACTGTTGCTCTGCACTATAACTATATTTTATTTGGTGTTTATGACTGCCATGTGACAAAACCCGCAATTCAGGAATTATACGTTCACACTTCACAAAAAAAGCACTTAAATAAACATTAGTGGTAATATCTCTCATAATCAATGTAAAGAAATTCCTTAATTTCAATAAATTTCTGTAGTGTAGGAAACAATTTCTTTCAGACACCATATCTATACATTTTACCTGTTCAATTTTTTTTAAATTAGAATGATTAAATTTAAAGTTACTAGTGAGACTAAAACTAAAACTTTTAGAATGCGAAGATACATGTAAACCCTGAAAACAAACAGCAACAGTAACTAACATTTTTGACATGTCTTTTAATCACAGCAATGCACAGCACATCCCATTCCACATTGAACATTGCAATGGTCATTAAAATATCATCAATGCCTGACAAACAAAAATTTCCACACACAAAAAGGGATGTGCTTCTCTAATCTTTTCCTCAACAACATAAAGGGAAAACAATATGATGCCTAACATTAGTACTTTTTCTACTGAAGTTCTGTTACTCTCCCACTTTACTTTGTAACAGCTAACTAGCAGTTTCAGTACTTACACACAAGGGCAATGGAATTTTTCTCATTTCATGAAAAGAAACAGGCATTAACCAATGAATTTCCAGTTCAGAGCGAACTTAAGGCACAACCCAAGGAACCTGACTGCAGAAAACTTATGTACTCAACCATTCCAAATTTACGATCCACTACATGAATCAGCAACTTCTGAGCATAATTCCTCTTCATAATATATTTAACAATTCATTGCAAAGATTAACAATTAGTTGGTGTAAGTGGTGGGAGGGTGGGCTTTAAGCAACGACATTCATGTTTGTAATTTAGCACTTGTAAGCTCATAAATAGAAAACAACTTTTGAATAAAGAAACAGGCGTTATCAGGTTTTTCAGTCTTCCCATTCATCATCCCCATCATCATCATCGTCATCATCATCTCCGCTTGATCCACTACTTTCTGAATGAATTACACGAGCCCTTTCTGCTAAAGCTCGAGCCAATGCACCAGCTAAGCTATTCTGTGTCTCTTCAACTTGTGGACGTTGGTTTGGCTGTACCTGTAAAAAAGAATATTACGTAAAACATTGTGCCACGTGCTGCTTTAATATAGACAAACCAATTTTATGATAAACAATGCAGTCAGTTGCAATGACACAGCAAACATGAAAACATGCCAAATTTGAGAATTTACTTCCACTAATGACAGACAGCAAACATGAAAACATGCCAAATTTGAGAATTTACTTCCACTAATGACAGACAGCAAACATGAAAACATGCCAAATTTGAGAATTTACTTCGACTAATGACAGTGGAGAGGTACTTTAGAAGTGCAGCAATTTATTAGAACTCATAACATAACCACTGTTATACTTCTCTCTTTAGTTCAAGCAACTCTTGAGCAAGTGACTAATGTATAATGCACGTGCAAAACACTCCCAAAGAACATAGTTAATTCTACACTCAAAACTGGTAAGACCACAGCAGTTTGTCTTAGTACAAATTTAACAGTGTTTCTGGAGAACAGTTTTTAAAATTCTGCATAATGAAGATAAAATATTGCCACTAAGTGGGAGGAATATGCAGGATTTAAACAGCTCCTTATCCTATTAGTGTTGTTAATGGTCACATTTATTCCTCACTAAAGTTGTGCAAATCTAATGAGAGGAATGCCCATTTTCTTGGAACACAGACTGCAGATGTTCCCAAATCCTTCAAACAGCAAAGAGTACTAGTACTGTTCAGCTGCCAATTTCAGCTGAAGATGGCTGCTGGTGGTCAGCCAAAATACCAAGGCAAAAGATGACATCATTTGGTTCCAATCAAATTCATTTAACTAACATTGCAGTTTGTTATATTGGCCCATTCCTGGGCTATGAATATTTTTTTGAATACACCGAGTTGTTACAGGTTAAAATACTGTAGAACATAAGAGAGTGACAACATAAAAAGTATACAAGGCTGTTTTTTTTTTTTTCTTTTTGCAGTGTAAATGACAGTGGGGATTATTCTAATAATAGATAGCATCAATCAGCTTTTACACAGAATTCTGAATATGAAACTTCCAAATAAATATTTTATTTATATTCAGTCCTTGTAACTTAAAATATTTTGTTATAGTGACTACATTTTACGATAATAAAATTTTCATGAGAGTTCAGTGGCAAAAATTTTACATGTGGTGTGCATTTTCCCAATTTAAGTGACAATATGTTTTCTGGCAGCCAGTGAATCAATGTTACTCACTATTATTTGCTAAATCATTTACAGTATATTCTGTGCCTTTGACAATGATAATTTGTGTAATCTTCAAAGAGGAAAAAACTTTGCATCTTCTACATAAGTTAGGGTATAATCACTGATATATATATATATATATATATGGTTATAATAGAGGGAAACATTCCACGTAGGAAAAATATATCTAAAAACAAAGATGATGTGACTTACCAAATGAAAGTGCTGGCAGGTCGACAGACACACACACGAACACAAACATACACACAAAATTCAAGCTTTCGCAACAAACTGTTGCCTCATCAGGAAAGAGGGAAGGAGAGGGAAAGACGAAAGGACGTGGGTTTTAAGGGAGAGGGTAAGGAGTCATTCCAATCCCGGGAGCGGAAAGACTTACCTTAGGGGGAAAAAGGACGGGTATACACTCGCGCGCGCACACACACACACACACACACACACACACACACACACACACACACATCCATCCACACATATACAGACACAAGCAGACATATTTTAAGACAAAGAGTTTGGGCAGAGATGTCAGTCGAGGCAGAAGTGCAGAGGCAAAGATGCTGTTGAATGACAGGTGAGGTATGAGTGGGGCAACTTGAAATTAGCGGAGATTGAGGCCTGGTGGATAACGGGAAGAGAGGATATATTGAAGAGCAAGTTCCCATCTCCGGAGTTCGGATAGGTTGGTGTTAGTGGGAAGTATCCAGATAACCCGGACGGTGTAACACTGCGCCAAGATGTGCTGGCCATGCACCAAGGCATGTTTAGCCACAGGGTGATCCTCATTACCAACAAACACTGTCTGCCTGTGTCCATTCATGCGAATGGACAGTTTGTTGCTGGTCATTCCCACATAGAATGCATCACAGTGTAGGCAGGTCAGTTGGTAGATCACGTGGGTGCTTTCACACGTGGCTCTGCCTTTGATCATGTACACCTTCCGGGTTACAGGACTGGAGTAGGTGGTGGTGGGAGGGTGCATGGGACAGGTTTGGGGGCAGTTACAAGGGTAGGAGCCAGAGGGTAGGGAAGGTGGTTTGGGGATTTCATAGGGATGAACTAAGAGGTTACGAAGGTTAGGTGGACGGTGGAAAGACACTCTTGGTGGAGTGCGGAGGATTTCATGAAGGATGGATCTCATTTCAGGGCAGGATTTGAGGAAGTCTTATCCCTGCTGGACAGCCACATTCAGAATCTGATCCAGTTCCAGAAAGTATCCTGTCACAAGTGGGGCACTTTTGTGGTTCTTCTGTGGGAGGTTCTGGGTTTGAGAGGATGAGAAAGTGGCTCTGGTTATTTGCTTCTGTATCAGGTCGGGAGGGTAGTTGCGGGATGCGAAAGCTGTTGTCAGGTTGTTGGTGTAATGCTTCAGGGATTCCGGACTGGAGCAGATTCGTTTGCCACGAAGACCTAGGCTGTAGGGAAGGGATCGTTTGATGTGGAATGGGTGGCAGCTGTCGTAATGGAGGTACTGTTGCTTGTTGGTGGGTTTGATGTGGACGGACGTGTGAAGCTGGCCATTGGACAGGTGGAGGTCAACATCAAGGAAAGTGGCATGGGATTTGGAGTAGGACCAGGTGAATCTGATGGAACCAAAGGAGTTGAGGTTGGAGAGGAAATTCTGGAGTTGTTCTTCACTGTGAGTCCAGATCATGAAGATGTCATCAATAAATCTGTACCAAACTTTGGGTTGGCAGGCCTGGGTAACCAAGAAGGCTTCCTCTAAGCGACCCATGAATAGGTTGGCGTACGAAGGGGCCATCCTGGTACCCGTGGCTGTTCCCTTTAATTGTTGGTATGTCTGGTCTTCAAAAGTAAAGAAGTTGTGGGTCAGGATGAAGCTGGCTAAGGTAATGAGGAAAGAGGTTTTAGGTAGGGTGGCAGGTGATCGGCGTGAAAGGAAGTGCTCCATCGCAGCGAGGCCCTGGACGTGCGGGATATTTGTGTATAAGGAAGTGGCATCAATGGTTACAAGGATGGTTTCTGGGGGTAACGGATTGGGTAAGGATTCCAGGCGTTCAAGAAAGTGGTTGGTGTCTTTGATGAAGGATGGGAGACTGCATGTAATGGGTTGAAGGTATTGATCTACGTAGGCAGAGATACGTTCTGTGGGGGCTTGGTAACCAGCTACAATGGGGCGTCCGGGATGATTGGGTTTGTGAATTTTACGAAGAAGGTAGAAGGTAGGGGTGCGGGGTGTCGGTGGGGTCAGGAGGTTGATGGAGTCAGGTGAAAGGTTTTGTAGGGGGCCTAAGGTTCTGAGGATTCCTTGAAGCTCCGCCTGGACATCAGGAATGGGATTACCTTGGCAAACTTTGTATGTGGTGTTGTCTGAAAGCTGACGCAGTCCCTCAGCCACATATTCCCGACGATCAAGTACCACGGTCGTGGAACCCTTGTCCGCCGGAAGAATGACGATGGACCGGTCAGCCTTCAGATCACGGATAGCCTGGGCTTCAGCAGTGGTGATGTTGGGAGTAGGATTAAGGTTTTTTAAGAAGGATTGAGAGGCAAGGCTGGAAGTCAGAAATTCCTGGAAGGTTTGGAGAGGGTGATTTTGAGGAAGAGGAGGTGGGTCCCGCTGTGACGGAGGACGGAACTGTTCCAGGCAGGGTTCAATTTGGATAGTGTCTTGGGGAGTTGGATCATTAGGGGTAGGATTAGGATCATTTTTCTTCGTGGCAAAGTGATACTTCCAGCAGAGAGTACGAGTGTAGGACAGTAAATCTTTGACAAGGGCTGTTTGGTTGAATCTGGGAGTGGGGCTGAAGGTGAGGCCTTTGGATAGGACAGAGGTTTCGGATTGGGAGAGAGGTTTGGAGGAAAGGTTAACTACTGAATTAGGGTGTTGTGGTACCAGATTGTGTTGATTGGAATTTTGAGGTTTTGGAGGGAGTGGAGCTGGAAGTGGGAGATTGAGTAGATGGGAGAGACTGGGTTTGTCTGCAATGAGAGGTGGTTGAGGTTTGCTGGAAAGGTTGTGAAGGGTGAGTGAGTTGCCTTTCCGGAGGTGGGAAACCAGGAGATTGGATAGTTTTTTGAGGTGAAGGGTGGCGTGCTGTTCTAATTTGCGGTTGGCCTGTAGGAGGATGCTCTGAATAGCCGGTGTGGATGTGGGAGATGAAAGATTGAGGACTTTTATTAAGGATAGGAGTTGACGGGTGTGTTCATTGGCTGAGTTGATGTGTAGGTGAAGGATTAGGTGGGTGAGGGCAATGGATTGTTCAGTTTGGAACTGGTATAGGGACTGATGGAAAGAAGGGTTGCAGCCAGAGATGGGAACTTTAAGTGTGAGGCCTTTGGGGGTTATGCCAAATGTCAGACAAGTCTGAGAAAATAAAATATGTGAGCGTAATCTGGCTAGGGTGAAGGCATGTTTGCGGAGGGAATGTAAATAAAACTTAATGGGGTCGTTGTGGGGGTGTTGTGAGGGTGACCCCCAATATATCCTCTCTTCCCGTTATCCACCAGGCCTCAATCTCCGCTAATTTCAAGTTGCCGCCACTCATACCTCACCTGTCATTCAACAACATCTTTGCCTCTGCACTTCTGCCTCGACTGACATCTCTGCCCAAACTCTTTGTCTTTAAATATGTCTGCTTGTGTCTGTATATGTGTGGATGTGTGTGTGCGCGCGCGCGAGAGTGTATACCCGTCCTTTTTCCCCCCTAATGTAAGTCTTTCTGCTCCCGGGATTGGAATGACTCCTTACCCTCTCCCTTAAAACCCACATCCTTTCGTCTTTCCCTCTCCTTCCCTCTTTCCTGATGAGGCAACAGTTTGTTGCGAAAGCTTGAATTTTGTGTGTATGTTTGTGTGTCTGTCGACCTGCCAGCACTTTCATTTAAAATCTCACAGTAGCCATTCAGATACAAGAATTTATTCCCTGTTGGTGACAGTTGATAACTTTCTGATCCAAATTTGCCACATCTATACATCTACATCTACACAATTACTCAGCAATTCACAATAAAGTTTTTGGCAGAGGGTTCAATGAACCACCTTCAAGCTGTCTCTCTACTGTTCCACTCTCTAACGGCACGTGGGAAAACCGAGCCCTGATTTCTTTTATTTTATTATGATGATCATTTCTCCCTATGTAGGTGGGTGCCAACAGAATGTTTTTACAATCGGAGGAGAAAACTGGTAATTGAAATTTCACGAGAAGGTCCCATCGCAACAAAAAACGCCTTTGTTTTAATGACTGTCACTCCAATTCACGTATCATGTCTGCGGCACTATCTCCGCTATTTCATAATAATACAAAATGAGCTGCCCTTCTTTGTACCTTTTCGATGTCCTCTGTCATTCCCACCTGATGCGGATCCCAAACCGCACAGCAATATTCCAGAATAGTGCGGACAATCATGGTGCAAGCAGTCTCTTTAGTAGACTTATTGCACCTTCTAAGTGCTCTGCCAATGAACTGCAGTCTTTGGTTTGCTCTACCGACAACATTATCTATGAAATCATTCCAATTTAGGTTATTGGTAATTGGAATCCCTAAGTATTTAGTTGAATTCACAGCCTTCAGATTTGTGTGACTTATCGCATAATCGAAATTTAGCAGATTTTTTTTGAAATTAGTACTCATGTGAATAACTCCACACTTTTCTTTATTCAGGGTCAACTGCCACTTTTTGCACCATACAGATATCTTATCCAAATCATTTTGCAATTCGCTTTGATCATCTGATGACTTTACAAGATGGTAAATGACAGCATCATCTGCACACAATCTAAGAGGGCTACTCAGATTGTCTCCTATGTTGTTAATATAGATAAGGAACAATAGAGGGCCTATAACACTTCCTTGTGGAATGCCAGATATTACTTCTGTTTTACCTGATGACTTTCCATTTATTACTACAAACTGTGACCTTTCTGACAGGAAATCACAAATCCAGTTGCACAACTGAGGCAATATTCCATAGGCATGCAGTTTGGTTAGAAGACGCTTCTGAGGAATGATGTCAAAAGCCTTCTGGAAATCTAAAAATATGGAATCAATTTGACATCCCCTGTCGATAGCACTCATTACTTCATGAGTATAAAGAGCTACTTGTGTTTTGCAAGAACTATATTTTCTGAATCCGTGCTGAATATGTGCCAATAAATCGTTTTCTTCGAGGTTCTTCATAATTTTCGAATACAGTATATGTTCCAAAACCCTACTGCAAATCGCTAGGTACAAAAGGTATCACTGATGAGCGTTCCCACTAATTCTGCAATGTTTCACTTTGTGATAAAGTATAACTTGCTTGGTTCACACACTCAAATGTTGTTATGATATCTATTGAACTCAAGTTATCATTTTGCCCCAAAACTACTTCACCCGCAAAAGAATGAATTGCCATCTCTGTTAATGTACCTCTTCTGAAGACAAATTCCCAATATGATGGCAAATTACATGTACTGAGTCGTGCTACTAGTCTCTTACGAAGACATCTCAAAAACCTCCAAAAACACTAGTACCAATGAAATTGGCTGTAATTGTCTGCCTTATTTGTTTCTACAATTTTAAACAGTGGGTGTACTAATGACTACTTTTATCAGTCTGGTCAAGTCGCCAAACTGGCATCAACTAAAAAGACTTCCACTAGGTGACCAGTCTATCCGATGGAAGGTCTCAGCCACACATACAGCAGTCTGAAAACTAACCACTCCAGAAAAACATGACACAAGGAACAGAGTACATCAGTAGTGTAAAATGAAAATGAACAGATGATCTTGAGCGTAACTGATATTTCGTCATACCCACCTAAGTCTTTATACTTCAGCTCTGGCAATAACTGTTTTTTTCATCAGCATGAGTGAAGATATGTACCGAGTCCAGTCTTTTATGACTCAGGCTTACATGTTTACTGATTGTAATATACTGTATACAATTAGATACTGTGGGTAGTTGTTTGGGTAACATATAACATATATGTACATGGATTTATCCACATGAAAATGGCTACATAACTGTATTGACCAATAGTGGTTTAAACAATTTTTTTTTCTGCGTACAATAATGGTTCCCTGCTCTTGTAGCACTTATTATTGTAACATGTATTGGTCCCCCTTCAAACACTCATGTCTGTAGGATCTTTTCGTGGTTATGGTAATCAACTTTCTAGGGTAAATGTGCCATTAAACCTGAAGATACTGTAAAAACTGTTGCTTTGGTGGGAGATGATCACAACATGCTGCAAAAGTGTTCAGATCTACACCTTCCTATATGTCCATAACCGTAAGAAGGTACAGGGAATCTGAAGGCTATGCAACGAAATCAGGATCAGGTCCAAGAAAAATAGCATCTGCAACTATTGGGAATAATGTAGTTGAAGTACCAGATTCAGATATTGATATTACAAGCAATATAAGCATTAGTGATTGTTGCACCTTGACCAGGCAGAATAAAGTGCTTCCAGAGGACACAGTGAAAATTGTGAAAGGTTTTAAATACTCTGTTGACATACATATACATGGTATGTCATGTGCTATTCTGAAGGATACTGTATCTGATATTGCTGAACCTTTGACTGCTGTCACTAACCAAAGGCTTGATGTTGATATTTTTCCAGACTTCATAAATTGGCAAAGACAATACCAGTGTATATAAAAGGTGATCCTAACAGTCCAGCCAGCTATAGAACAATTTCTATAATACCTATAGTAGCAAACATGATTGAAACTATAGTGAAGAACCAACTGTTATGTTATTTCAAAGATGACAATCTCTTCCTGGATAACAATCATGGATTTAGAAGAACGAACTCTATATTTACTGCAATGCTTGATGTAATAACAAGAACTGCATGGTTTTAATTCTTTGTGCTCTACACAAGGCATCCGATTGCATCTCTAATATGATACTGTTGGAAAAATTAAAATTTTATGGTATAAAGGGTGTCATTTTTGGGACACTACCATCTTACCTAAGAGACAGACGGGAGATTGTTTGTATCTAGAGATCTAGAGAGCAATGTTTCGTGAAATGGTGTTTCAACACTGCATACTGCAGGGCTCTGTACTTGGCCCTCTGCTCTTTTTAATATTTTTTCAACGACTTAAGATGTGATGGTCATAGTCTGTTCTTTGCAGATGATACAACATTAATGACTAAGAGTAGAAATTCAGGTGAGGCACTAATGGATGCTAATATTTTGTTTGAAGTAGCCAAAACGTAGTTCAAAGCAAACAAAATGGGATTAAATTAAGATAAAAGCCAGAAAATATTATGCAGCCTTGGTGACTGTGGACCCACAGCAAATATTTATAGTGTCAGACTCCTGGGAATGACAACTGACAATAAGCTGATGTGAACCAAACACATTACACATGTGTATTCTAAGCTCTAAAGAGTAATTTACCTCCTCAGGAAGCTCAAATGTGTGATAATAGGTCAGTACTTAATCATAATATATTAGGCACTGCTCCACAGCCACTTCACATATGGACTGTTGCTGTGGGGACACTCTACTGGAAGTAAACATATTGAGCCTACAAAAGAAGGCTGAAAGAATAATGTCTTCCAGCAAGAAGTTTGACAACTGTAGACCCATTTCCAAGCAGTTGGGAATAATGACAATATTTAGCCAGTATGTTTTCAACTCTCTTTGCTGTATCTTGCTACTAGTGCGTGTGAGTTTCAGTGAACCGAGCGTGGTGTTGTCGTGCATGTGTAGTTGAATCGGCTGCAAATTGTATCAGATTGCTGGACGCACCTGTGGGAAGTGTGCACATGGCCCAATCTTCATCAACTATCTGCTGCCAGCTTGCGCATATATATGCACGGGGCAGTGCTGACTGGCACTTTCTATGTTCACCCAGTTGTGCTGTTCACACCAGATGTCTCATAATGTGTGGATTCCTGACTAGCTCATTTCTGCTATCACTTACGAATAAAGCCATATTTATGTTACTTGGATCAGTTTTGTGTAGTACTTGGTTATTACACAACTGGTGACGAGTTTGGAACGGTTTCCACGTGTGCAGTCTTTAAGTGCAGTTTCATCAAATTAGTCGTTATGGACACCATGTTACCGACCCTGATTGAACAGCTTACTTCGGCAGTGACCGTTTTGTCAGCTTCCATTAACACACAGGGTACCATTCCAATGGTCCATCCAGCCACTTTTCCTCTGTATGATGATTTGGCCGATGATTGGGAAGCTTACAACAAAAGACTCACACAGCATTTTTTCACTTTCGATGTGACAGACTCAAATTTGTGCAGAGCCTTCTTCCTATTCTAGATAAAAAGTATCCATTACTGTGTCGGCTTGCCTCTTTACAAGAGCCAGCAGCTCTTACTTCTGATCACATGTACACTTTATAGTCCAACTACGATCACAAATGAAAGCCTGTCATAGCGGTGCGAGTTGAATTCTACTGATGCCACAAGAAATCATACTAGTCATACAGGACCTGGACAGCTAAACTTCACGAGCTTAGCAGAAAGTGCCAAATCATTACTGATGCCCATAATCACTCTTACGCAGGCTCTCCTGTGCGTGTTGCAATTATCTGTTTAGCTACGGACAACGAAGTGCACCACAAGACTTTACTCTGTGAAAACCCCCCCATTGGCAGTTGTTTCGCAAATAGCACAATCTCTTGAAGTTTCTGAGGCAGCAGGTGACCAAACTGAAGCATGGGATGATGGGGTAGTAGTGTTACAAGATGTGCCCACTATGATGACAGATAGCTTGCAAGAGAAACAGCAGTAGCAATGGTTAACATATGGACCCAGAGCCGAGTGGATCAAGGCCGGCCCAAGCAGCCGCGACCACCATAGCACCACCATCAGCATTCTGTTTCCATCTTGTCCTTTTTGTTTTGTCAACAGGAAAGTCAGCATGCCGTAAGCACTGGGCTAACTGTAATGCTTGCCAGAAGAAAAGCCCCGTCGCCTCTGTGTGTCATTTGGCGAAGACTGCTCAGGATATGGACATGGACATAAACAGTGTGACTCCAATACTTGTGACTGTCCCAGTTATTTACCGAGTTAAGTGTTTTTTGACAAGTACTCTGGCTACAGGTCGACACAGGTGCTGCAGTGATGTTATTGAATTCTCAATTAGAAACACTATGCAAGGAGTTTTTGGACTTTTTTGTTTTTGAAAGGTATAGTATTTGCTACAAATTTTCTGCTCACATCCACAGTTCAGCCCCATTTCTGTCACACCTATTCTATTCCTGTTGCCCTGAAAGATCAAGTGAAAGCAGAATTAGACAGACTTCAATCTCTAGGGGTGGTGTAACCTGTTATGCTTAGTGAATGGTCGTCACTGGTTTTAGTTCAGAAACCACTGGGGAAACTTCACCTCTGTGGCAACTTCAGTACGACTGTCAACACACAGTCAATCATGGATATGTATCCTCTACCACACAAGAAGGAACTGTTGGCAAAAATATTGGGTGGTGAGTACTTTTCTAAAATTGATCTGTCTGAAGTGTATCTGTAGGTTACTGTGGGCAAACAGTATCAGCGATTCTGGATTTGAGTACTCCTTTGGTCTCCTTTCGGAGTGGCTAGCACCACCGCTATTTTTCAAGGATTTTTAGAGCAACTGACTATGATATTGTTGTCATGGGCTCCTCCACAGCTGATCACTTAAAAAATTTGCACATTTCGTTTTCTGTCTTACAGTCTGCAGGCTTACAGTGTAACCTTACGAAATCTCAGTTTTTTTCAACCTTCTGTTGTCTATTTAGGGTTTGAGGTCTCGTGGGATTGGGTTTTTCCCCGCCAGACCACATCTCCACTGTTACGTCTATGCCTCACCACTCGTTCATAAAGGAGCTTCAGGCTTTCCTAGGGCAGATAACCTACTACCATAAATTCCTGCCATGGGCAACCACATTGGCCTACCAGTCACATACCTTGTTACGCAAGAATGGACCTATTCACTGGAGCCAAATTCCTAATGTGATTTTCAAATGAAATCCAAACTACTCTTGGCCCCTTGTTCAGCTATGTTCTCTCTGGACCAGCACACAGTTTTGGTGACTGATGCCTCACAGCAAAGCCACGGCATGGTCCTTGCGCACCGATATGCCAACAGCTATGAATGGCCTGCTGCTTTTGGCTCTAAATCTCTCACTCCACAGCAGCAGCCTTGCTTTCAGGTGCAAAAAGAGGCTCTTGCTGTAGTCTACACTCTCTGGAAGTTTCGTATTTTTTTATGTGGCTCAAAGTTTCACCTTATTACTGACCATAAACCCTTGGTTTCCTCATTTAATCCTCACACTAACTTGCTGACACGGCAGCACATCGCCAAAATGCTGGGCACTGTTCTTGTCTCATTACAATTATGAAATCCATTTTCGGCCTATGTCAAAACGTGTCAATGCAGACACCTTGTCCCACATTTCTGGATTTGATTGTGAAGAAATGCTTTGCTTCCAGCTTGATATTTAAACACAGGCCAAGGTTGAAGGTTTCCCAATTATGAGCACGTGCATAGCAGCTGCCAATGCTGCCTACATGGTTCACCACCATGTGGTTCTGTTTGTCAACAGGGCTGGCCAGATAAATTGCCGGGTCAGGCTTCGGACTCCCTGAGCAACTGTTTTTTCTTATGATATCACCTCTCTGTTTTAGACATTGTTTTCCATGGAAGACTTCCCTCCAAGAGTAGTCATTCCCGCTGCCTTATGGCACACGGTTCTACACATCCTCCACCAGGGCCAATGGCGAAGCTTCGAACACTAAACTGTTACCTAGGAGACATGTTTTTTGGCCATGGATTGATGGCGAAATTGTCTGTTTTGTTGTGGCTTGTGAGCAGTGTGCCCGTCAACAGACAGCTTCCAGGGCATCCCTGTCCCCCTGACCTGCTCTCTGCCAGCCATGGGAATGTATTCATGTGGACTTTGCTGGTCCCTTCTTCAATTCCTATTGGCTCTTTGTTCTGGATGCATTTTCCCCGTTTCCTTACATTCTCCAGTGTGTTTAGACATCAGCTGAGGTCACAATTCACACACTTTTAAAGGTTTTTTTCTACTTTTTGGTTGCCTTGTACCTTAGCTCCTGATAATGTGCTCCAGTTCATTCCTCACATCTTTCAATTGTTTTGCTCCTATCACGCCATTAGCCATGTTATGGCTCCATCATTCCGCTCTCAATCAAATGGCGAGGCAGAAAAACTAATGCATACATTCAAGTCCCAAATGAAAAAGATTGTTGTGGATTCTTTACAGGATGATACCCAACTCCATTTTCTGAGCACCTATCGCTTCATGCCTATGGGAGAGTGGAGGCTGGCAAGTTGCTTTTCGATTGGCAACCGTGCATGCTCCTCCATCTCCTTCAGCCTGCACCACACCTGCCGCAGTTGGGTTCGTCTGGCCATTTCACATTGGGATCACTGGTGTGGGCGTGAAGGTTTGGTTACCAGCCCAAGTGGATACTGGCCACTGTTGTCCACTGCTGGGGGTGCCATCTTTGTGACATCTGTACAGCCGATGGGCTGGTGGCACATCACTTTGATCAGTTGTACCCTCTTCGTCACTGGAAGCTACTGGTTTGCAGGTGTGGCCCCATCACCACAACCTGCCCCATTGCCCTCTGCCTTGAGACTGTAAACATTGCTGTGGAGGTGAACCCATCCCATTGGCTGCCTTCTCTGGGTGTGGCACCCTGGGGTTCCATCTTCCTGTCACGGGGTTCCAGCATCCCGTCACTGGGTTCCAGTCCATCTCCGGACTTGAGTCCGATGCCATGGCCTGCTGTTCCAGTCAGGCCATCTCCACTGACCCCCTTGCTATCATCGCCTCAGCCACTGTCATCAGTGGGTCCAGCCCCACCTTTACCACACTGGGACCTGTCTGCTTATGACAACACACAAATATCAATGGCATCCTACTCTCCGGTGCTGTCATAAGGTGTCACGCAGGACCACCACAGTCGGGCGTGCCCACATCCCTGCACATTCCGACCCAATGCTCCAGTGACTGCCTGGCACATTGTTCTGCCCCCTCTGTCCGCAATGGCTGCCGCCAATCTGGAGCTGTTGGATGCCTCTCTCGTCGGGCTGCTGCTGTCTCCTCCGTTGCCTGGGTGCCCATTTCGCATGAGGGAGAGGTATGCTGTATCTTGCTACAACTGCATATGAGTGTGCCGAGTGTGGTGTTGCCACACACGTGTGTGTGTGTGTGTGTGTGTGTGTGTGTATGCCACCAACTGTATCAGGATGGGCTGGCCATTGGAGGCCGCCTACTACAGGCGTGAAAGAGTCGTAGTCTCCGCCACACTGTCTGTTAGCACCGACTGATGCTCTCTGTGTTCATCCAGTTTTACCATTCACACCATTTGTTCTGTATATCACATTGCATGGATTCCCAACAGGGTTATTTCTGTTACTGTTCAGAGGCTTATGAATAAAGTCACAGTTGTAATACTTGAATCGGCTTCGTGTATTACAAAGCCGACATTGATTTTCCAAGCTGCCGCCTAAGTAAGACACGGGACGGTTTTTCCACAACAGCCATGATGACATTCAACTGCCTACCACTGGATGTTCGAACATTGCCACAGAGGATGTTCAGAGCTAGACTGACGCATGTGCCCAAGCAACAACCACTATATTCTGTAAATAAATTTTCCTCTACAAGTGGAATTGTAGACTGGTCAGCATGTTACCATCACATGTGAAGCCACAAACTGGAAACATTTAAGAGCTGTAAAGTGTTGTTTATAACTAATGCTTATAACACCAACTGTTGTGTAATGCTTCTTGTCTGTTTTCTTAGTTTTAGTAGTGGTTTTAATATGTAATTGCTAAGATGGGATGCAATCCAGGCGGCCATGGCCGGTGAACAATGTTGTAATAGTAATAGCAAGAGGTGACCACTTCTTGGAATTTCAATTTCTCTGCCACTGTCACACAACTGCTATTGAAGCATGAAATTGACTCCGACAAGGTAAAGAGGTCAATTTTAGTAAGAGAACTGTCTAAACAAGACAGGAAGAAGCCAATCTTCAATCCAGAAGACCTGCTACAGACCCAGAACTCACCAGACTCATCACACAACTCGACTATGTTTTGCAAGGGACAACTGGGGCAAGTATTGGTCACTGATGGGTCACAATTTGACCTGCAATTACCTGGCAGTAAAGAGAGAGTATGGGGTTCTCCTTTGAACATTCTCACCCAGGACACCTTTTCAGGGTGGTTCTCTGATGGTGTAGGGAGGAATCATTATGACTGCTTGTATGGATCTCATCTTTGTGGAGCATGGGGACCTTAAAGCACATAGGCATGGGGAAGAGACCCTTTTGAAGCACATGGTGTCTTTCGTTCCATTTAATGGTGATGGTTTTATATAAATACATGACAATGCATACCCACATGTTACAAGAATAGTACAACAGTTCTTGGATGAAAAAGAGATTTATGCTATGACTTGGCCTGCCCAAAGCCCTTATCTGAATTCTAGTGAGTATGTATCAAAGTAGCTGGGGAGAAGGTCCAGTTAGCACTATTGAGAGGGCCTATGGTAGGCCCTCTTGAAAGAATGGTATATGATTTCTCAAGAGGACACTGCAGCAGTAATGAGGAGTACGACTGAAAATGTTGGATGCCGTGATAGGTGCAAGAGGCAATAATACATATTTTTGAAGATTTGAAAAGAGATCTGTGGAATGAAATGTAGAAAACCAAATGAGAGGTACACTACTGTTATGAGCTTGCTTAAACTTTGTTTTAAATGTGAATCCATTTGTGTTACTTCCACATCTCCAAATTAATTCATTCATAATTATCTTTTTTTCATTGTTAGTCACGTAGATTGGACCACATGACAATATTTTATGATAAAATAGAAGATTAGCGATATAAAAGTGACTGGAATTTAAAACAAAAAATTTAAATAGAAGTTTTTACAAAACTGAAGTGTTGCATTCTTTTGTGCTGGTCAGTGTACACAGTATTACTTATTTCTGACCACATCCTGTCGTCATAGTCCTGCTGTCAACTGAAATAATGTTTTGGCATGATCAGCTGATTTGTCTGCATGTACATGCAAATAAAGGACACTCATAAGGAGTTGGAGGGCTGAAAAGCACTATCACAATTATGTGCTTTTTTTCATGTTTGGAAGCTGCTACAGCACAATCAAATCAAAGGACAAAATGCTCAAATTGCTGCAAAATTATACTGAATCATTCGGAAGTGAAATTAAATCTCTTAAGGAAACAAACGCCAAGTTACTAAGTGAATCAGCACACTGTGTTTGTGGGAATCCAGTGCCACGCACAAAAAAAACTGAAAATTCTCATGTGCAAACTATGAATACTGCGCCCAGTGCGAAAACAAACACAAAAAATTCTCATGGGCAAAATAGGACTGAAAAAGATGCAGAGTGTAAAAACCTATAAGTAACTATAATTGGAAAACAGCCACATATAATAAAAGGAAGAAACATGAAATTGATTCACAAAATCAGATAAACAAAAATGAATTCCCTCTTATTGGCAATTTTATACTAAAATATGTAGTTTCACCAAACTATGAAATCGCTGTCTGCCCTGGTACCCAACCTCATCAGCTCAACAAACATTTTAAAAATCTCGTGCATAACAGTCCACAACTAAAAAAGGAAACACTGTAAAGACCAATTTCAATTTCATAGGTGTTTTTATTCATTCTGTGATGAACTCAGTACGAAGCAGTAATGAGGAAGATATTTAAAGTGAGATCAGAAACATTATTCGCTCAGCCAAAGCATTGTACACAAAACTGAAGACTCTGGAATTCTGCACAGAAGGTCAGTAAGTAGTTCTTACATAAACAAAATAAACAGCGGTATCAGGGAACAGTGCACCAAATCCAGCACAATATTTGTTGATCCTAACTAATTTTTAAGTGACAAATGCCTGGGAAAGGATGGTATGCATTTAAACAGACAAGGCTCAATGAATTATAGTAAAATGATTACAGACATCCGTAAAATCAATAAGAACAAAGGAAACTGATACCACGTGAAGGGCGGTAAAATTTCAAAAGTCACAACTGAAAATAAAAAATAACTCCTAGTCAGAAATTCCAATATAAATATAAGTACTAAGGGCAGTAAGTTTCAGATCTTAGATTTAACTCCAAACCTGATGGTATTTCATCACAATGTATAATCGCTATCCAACAAACAAACAAATAAATTTCATAAATAGGTTAGAACTTAAATAGTGGCAACACTGCTGTGGAGACACTATGCACTGGAATCTACTATTGTCGCTGATAGCACACGTTGTTGACATACCTACCTTACTTCTGAGCAAATGGACTCACCCGTCCCACATCACCGGCATGCGCACAATCGAGTGAAACACAGTCACTTGTGAGCGAGGGGTCTAATGTAACAAAGTCACTATGTTTTTGAAACAGGAACAATGGAGTTGAATCAAGATTGACTCTGCCAAAGGTTGTACGGAACGACAGTGTCATGAAGGTCTTCAAGAGGGATGCAGGGAATTGGCATTGCCACACAGAACAGTGGTGCATTGGGAAAAAGCCTTCAATGTAGGTCGTCAAACTGTGGCAGACATACATCGGGCAGGTCGTCCTAGTGTATCTGAAAAAGAAGTGCATGCTGTTGCCGGGTTAGTGGACAGTGATCGACACCATACGATTTGTGAGCTCACCCACAAAACTGGATTAGCGCATACGACTGTGCTTTGGATTCTAATGGAATGACTGAGCATGTGAAAAATTGCATCATGATGGGTTCCACATTAACTGACAGAAATGGATGCATTACGACGTTGCTCAGACGCACTTTGAGTGCTATGAGCGTAAAGGAGAGGCTTTTTTGTGCCACATCGTAAAACTGGATGGGCCACATCATACGAGCCAAAACTGAAACGCCAATCCAACGAATGGCTTCATTATGGGTAACCGCGAAAGTCAAAAGTGCGTCAGAGCCCCAGTATGGAGAAAGTTATGGCGATTCTCGTGTATGACTTTGATGGTGTTATCCTAACGCATTACGTTCCTCCATGGCAGATCGTATTGTTCGTATTTGGGGCATCACCTGCGACCAGCTTTGCGAAAGAAGCGGCGACACATTTTGAGCAACTCACCCATCATTTTGCACAACAATGAGCGGGTGCTTACAGCTGTGGCTGTTCTGTTCAGTCAATGGGACTGGGAAGTACTGTACCATCCACCATACTCCCCAGACTTTAGCCCTTGTGACTTTGATTTGATTCTGAAGATGAAGGAACTACTTCGTGGCATTTGCTTCAGAACTGTTCCAGAGATTCAACAGGCAGTAGACCGCTCCATTCGCACAATCAACAGAACAGGCTCTGCTAATGGTATACTACGCCTTCCACATTGCTGGCAATGGGTTCTGCGCAATGCTGGTGACTACTTTGAAGGACAGTAACAGGTGCAAACATGTAACTCTTTTGTACAGGTTGTGAATAAATAGTTGGCACTATTTAAATTCCAACCCTCATATTTTGTTAGAAAATAACATGTAAAACACTTTCGTATTATGTTTTACTGAACATTGGCTTACTATGGTATCCATTCCAAATTTTGCACTGAGTAACTATTTTTGTAGGAAACTGAACAAATATGGCGGTAGTTGCATTTATGTCAAAAATGGCATAAATTTTAAATGTATACCTCACTTAGAAAAATTATCCAAAGAAAAAGATACGGAGGTGGCAACTGACCCTTAACATAGACAAATGTAATGTATTGCGAATACATAGAAAGAAGGATCCTTTATTGTATGATTATATGATAGCGGAACAAACACTGGTAGCAGTTACTTCTGTAAAATATCTGGGAGTATGCGTGCGGAACGATTTGAAGTGGAATGATCATATAAAATTAATTGTTGGTAAGGCGGGTACCAGGTTGAGATTCATTGGGAGAGTGCTTAGAAAATGTAGTCCGTCAACAAAGGAGGTGGCTTACAAAACACTCGTTCGACCTATACTTGAGTATTGCTCATCAGTGTGGGATCCGTACCAGATCGGTCTGACAGAGCAGATAGAGAAGATCCAAAGAAGAGCGGCGCGTTTCGTCACAGGGTTATTTGGTAACCGTGATAGCATTACGGAGATGTTTAATAAACTCAAGTGGCAGACTCTGCAAGAGAGGCGCTCTGCATCGCGGTGTAGCTTGCTCGCCAGGTTTCGAGAGGGTGCGTTTCTGGATGAGGTATCGAATATATTGCTTCCCCCTACTTATACCTCCCGAGGAGATCACGAATGTAAAATTAGAGAGATTAGAGCGCGCACGGAGGCTTTCAGACAGCCGTTCTTCCCGCGAACCATACGCGACTGGAACAGGAAAGGGAGGTAATGACAGTGGCACGTAAAGCGCCCTCCGCCACACACCGTTGGGTGGCTTGCGGAGTATAAATGTAGATGTAGATGTAGATGTAGATGAGATCATGAATGTAAAATTAGAGAGATTCGAGCGCGCACGGAGGCTTTCAGACAGTCGTTCTTCCCGCAAACCATACACAACTGGAACAGAAAACGAAGGTAATGACAGTGGCACATAAAGTGCCCTCCGCCACACACCGTTGGGTGGCTTGCGGAGTATAAATGTATATGTAGATGTAGATGTAGGTAGTAAGTGAAATTGAAATCACTAATTAAAAATAGTTATAATTTGTCTATAAAGAGCACCAACTGGAATATACATCATTTTAAAGAACCTTGAAAATATCTTACACCAGACTGCACAAAAAAGTAATTATATGAGGGGATTTCAATACTGACTTTGCAAGTGAGTCCCAGCAAAAAACTGTTTTACTGAATCTCTTAGCAACTTTCAATTTAAAGGTTACTGTAGAAACACTAACACATATCACAAAAACCTCATCCACAATCCTTGATCAAATATTTACGAATCTGCCCTTGAAATATTCAACACAGACCTTCAATACAGGTTCTGGGGACCACACAGCCCAAGAAATTAATATATGATTAGGAAAATAGCTTTGTTTGACCAAATAGCTAACAACTACATCTACGAAGTATAATGACGAGAACATACAAAATTTCCTTCACTGCCTGAGTAAAGAAACTTGGGAAGAGCTCTATGAATGTAAAAATACTAATGGTAAGTTCCACAAATTCTTAAGTAGTTTTAGCTATTATTTTGAACTTTGCTTTCTGCAATCACAAAAAAGGGATTTGAAAATAAAATGGGTTACAACAGGGATACAAATATCAGAAAAGAAAAACAGATTACTTCATGACATATCTAGACAGCACACCACATCTCCAGAATTTGCCTCCTATTTTAATAATTACAAAGAGTTTTAACGAAAGTTGTAAATGAAGCAAAAAGAATGGCAAATAGTTCCTACATAAAAAATGCACCAAATAAAATGAAGGCCACATGGGACATTGTAAGACAAGAAACAGGCGTACAACAGAGAAAATACCATAACATACAATTGAAAGAAAACTCATTAGTAATATTTGATCCCCATCAGATAGCAAATAATTTCAACCCATATTTTGCCAAGGCAGCTGAGATTCTGGTGAAGCAAAACTTTCAATATGCTAGCACTGCAAGTCAGATTAGAACTATCCCTAGTAATAAGTCTCTCTTCCTACACCCAACAGATGAATGGGAAATGCTAAAAACAATAGCAGAGCTAAAATCAAAATCTTCCTTTGGTGCTTACAACATACCAAACTTAGTAGTTAGGCCCATGGTTGGCATATGCAACAGGTCACTTTCTGAGGGAATCTTCCCAGAAAAGGTAAAAATAGCTCAAGTGATGCCACTGTACGAAAAAGGTGAAAAAACAGAAGAAACAAATTATAGGCCAGTCTCTCTACTATCACTCTTTTCTAAAGTAATTGAAAAAATTTTTTTTACACCAGACTCATAGTTTTCATTGAAAAAAATATACTTTTCTCAACCACACAGCATGGTTTCTGAAAATGTAACTCAACCAAGACAGGTATTACTGATTTCCTAAATGAAGCTTTGAACACATTATACAAAAACGAACACATAGCAGCAATATTCCTAGAACTTTCAAAAGCATTTGACATTAACCACAGTCTATTGCTTAGAAAGCTAGAAAATGTTGGTGTCAGAGGTCCAGCCTATGAGTGGGTAAAGTCATACCTACAAAATAGACAACAAATGTTTGAAGTCTTGCACAAAGAAGGCAAAAATTGAATTTCCTATCTTTCAGAAAAATACTGTGTGCCACAGGGTTCCATACTGGGAGCAACCTTGTTCTCACTGTTTGTAAATGACTTGGAACCACCCAGCCCTAACTATAAGTACATTAAATATTCTGATGATACAAATATTCTTATCAAATGCAAGATCCCAGAAGAGCTCCAAAACGAAATAAAAAAGATCACTTCACGTATATCAGAATGGTTCATAATGAACAACTTAATAAACTCACAGAAAACAAACACACAGACCAGAATAAACAGCCCCAACTGCAAACATAGAACTGTTAGGCAAAAGGCTTGAAACTGTAAACAGCACCAAATTTCTAGAAGTTTGGATCCAAGATGACCTAAGATGGCAGAACCATACAGAACACCTAAGTAGTAAACTAAATACCATTTGTTATAGTATTAAATTTCTTGTTGGATGCACATCAATACAAGTCATAAAAATGTGTACTATGCCCTAGCAGAGTCACAATTGAGATAGGGTTTAATTTGCTGGGGAAATCCAACACCCGGCAAAGGCTGTTTCATTGCACAAAAAGAATTAAAAGTGCCATGGCAGGCACAGCACCTCAACCTTCATGCAAAATATCATTTGAAAAGCTTCATATTCTTCCATTATCATACCTATATATCTTAGAAACAATAATGTTTATAAGGAAAATCATAGAGGACAACAGCAAAATTGCTCCAAAAAATCAAAACCAATTCATACAACAACAGGAATAACCAAGATTTACATGTGCAGTTTGCATATACCACACTGAAACAGAAAGGACCTCTGCAAGCAGCAAAAAACTCTACAACACACTACCTAAAAGAATTAAGATAATAACTGGCTTTCATAAAACCAAAATAACAGGGAGTGACTACTTGCTACAGAATTGCTGCTACAGTGCTGATGAATTTTTATCTACTATGTAAATATGTGAAAAAAATTAAATAGTTTATACAATTAAGGCCAAAATAAGAAATGTGTATGTATAAATTTATTTGTGTATTCTATTTATGTGTGGACTGTTATATACAAATGTGTGTGTGTATAATCAAGGCCAAAAGTAAGAACTGTGTATGTGTAACATTATTTCTGTATTTGTAGACTGTTTTCCTCCTTATCTTAGGCTTATATCGCTACATACTGTGCTATACGACAGCTTCTGTTCAGAATTTATTGCAATTATTTGACTTGTCCAACATCACTATGTATCCCTGTAGAATGTGAGATTCACAGGACCAAGACATATACAATACTATACAATACAAAACAAAACAATACAATACAAAACAATACATCAATAGTGGTGTAGATACAGAGAATAAATGAACTGTCAGTACAGCTGCAAGGTTCAGCAGAAGGTTGACAGAAAATACTGGGTTCAGCGACCTGAAAGTGTTAATACATCAGCATAGTAGACTATCTGAATGCAAAATAATGTGTTTGTCACAAACAGACACATAGGAACAATTCCAGCATTCATCTGATTTGTAGTCCATTGTTATGTGAGACTGCCAACTGGTCTGCTACTTGCATATTCCAACCATACCAATAAACAACCAGAAAGAGCTGTGATAGTCTGGCAAATAATGGATATTACGGTATGTGTGTATGAACTTTTGAAGAAACATATGACCTGTTTCCGGTATGACTATGTACTTGCAGACTGGCTGCGATCAACCAACATTACATCTTCCCCCCCCCCCCCCCCCCCCTCTAGTCTCAGAATATTACAAGTTGACTACACAGTCATTACACGTCTTACAACACACTGGAGGAGCTTTATCACATTGGATAGCTCACAAATAAACCAGATCTGTACACTAACTTGTAAAAGTGGTCCTTATGGTACATGGTACATCATGTTAATCAGCACAGATAGAATGTCCATACAATCATGGGGAACACTCAGAAAAGAACCTCTTTGAGAAGTTGTTTAACTTGCACAAAACATTGGCTTAATGTCAGTTATGTCATCAACGAGCACTTGCACTCTGTGTATATTTCTGCACTCTGTCATTTTGTGGTAGGTTCCTACCGATAACATCAACTCTCGTCACATGTGATAACTTTTTCCAGAAAATAATTGTCCACATTTTGCATTTCAATCAAGTCGTGGCAGGGATCAAAACATATTTTCTTTTTTTTTCTCCCCCACCCACCTGAGTCAAGGTTTGCAGTACAAACTTTGTACACACTTTTCTCTTCTTCAAAACATGCTGTTGAAGATCTTGAACTTTTTATACAGAGATGTTGCCCCACTGCAACAATGCTTACACAAAATAGTCACACAACCACTACTTAACACTGGCTGCTCACAACTGAATGGTCAGATGCACATCTGTTGTTTACAATTGTTAGTTCAAGCAGCTGGCTTGTGGCTCTTGAAATAATGTCTATTGGATGGCTATCAGGAGACTCAAATCTGTCACTGACTACAAATGAGGGGCTGAGTTAGTCTCTTCTTCAGGCAACCCTGGAGAAAGTATAACACAGTGACCAATTTGTAGCACCAGTATAATCAAGTTAGACTGCTAGAACTGACTAACAGACCACTCATAAAATTAAGCCTGAATGCAACTATACTTGTCAAATGTTGTGAAAGCTATAGCTTTTTTTTTTTCAATCATGACCTTGAGATTAGGAAGTTTAATAACAATGTTTACAACATGTCTAACAAAATCATTCTATACACAGAAAAAATATCACACACATCAATCACAAAATGCATGTAAACTTTTGAACTCATCTAATTTCTTCCACCTAAAATTTGCTAATTTTTACTGGATTTACACTGGAAATTTTGTTAACCCACAAACTGAAAGAACAAGAAGAATTTCTAAGACAGGTGTTCAAGGAATGGTGCTTCTCTTCTTGGGCCAGGATTCACTAAAATTGTACTGGTGTGCGTGTGGGGGGGGGGGAGGGGTGCCCTCAGCTCCAGAGATGCCAGCAATTTATGATGCTTGAAATTTTTGAGTGGATATACAGGGTTATTACAAATGATTGAAGCGATTTCACAGCTCTACAATAACTTTATTATTTGAGATATTTTCACAATGCTTTGCACACACATACAAAAACTCAAAAAAATTTTTTAGGCATTCACAAACGTTCGATATGTTCCCCTTTAGTGATTCGGCACATATCAAGCTGATAATCAAGTTCCTCCCACAATCGGTGCAGCATGTCCCCATCAATGAGTTCGAAAGCATCGTTGATGCGAGCTCGCAGTTCTGGCACATTGTGTCTGTTCACTTCACCATTAAGAAAAAATGTTGCTTCATCACTGAAAACAAGTTTTGCAATGAACGCATCCTCTTCCATGAGCTGTTGCAACAGCGCCGAAAATTCAAAGCGTTTGACTTTGTCATCGGGTGTCAGGGCTTGTAGCAATTGTAAACGGTAAGGCTTCTGCTTTAGCCTTTTCCGTAAGATTTTCCAAACTGTCGGCTGTGGTACGTTTAGCTCCCTGCTTGCTTTATTCGTCTACTTCCGCGGGCTACGCGTGAAACTTGCCTGCACGCGTTCAACCATTTCTTCGCTCACTGCAGGCCGACCCGTTGATTTCCCCTTACAGAGGCATCCAGAAGCTTTAAACTGCCCATACCATCGCCAAATGGAGTTAGCAGTTGGTGGATCTTTGTTGAACTTCGTCCTGAAGTGTCGTTGCACTGTTATGACTGACTGATGTGAGTGCATTTCAAGCACGACATACGCTTTCTCGGCTCGTGTCGCCATTTTGTCTCACTGCGCTCTCGAGCGCTCTGGCGGCAGAAACTTGCAGTGCGGCTTCAGCCAAACAAAACTTTATGAGTTTTTCTACGTATCTGTAGTGTGTCGTGACCATATGTCAATGAATGGAGCTACAGTGAATTAATGAAATCGCTCCAATCATTTGTAATAGCCCTGTACTTTCAGAAGCTCATGCATGATATCATACAGAATGTTGAGTTCGGTTTGAGTTCTCAGGCATCTGATAACATCTTTCACTTGTTGCCTAATGGGTGCCAAAACAATGCTTGTGGATCTCCTTACCTAATTCATCTTAGTGGACTCTGTCAAAGGCATCACCTTTTGTACCATTGCACTGCAAACTGAGCATCTATGACAGACACAGTTCAGAAGCATATAAAAGTGGTATGTGCTTGGTATTAGCCAGTGTTCTGTAATATACCACATGTTTCCCTGATAATGCGATGAACTTCTAGAGACAGTGTAGAAATACAAGAAGCAAATTAAGATAAGGAACCTGTATGGGAATATTTAGTACAAAAGTTACACAGCAAAACAGTTGTTAACAAGACAGCCTCTAACAGAAACAACCCTACCTTGACTGCAATTACATACATATCATTTGGTCCCCCCCCCCCCCCCCTCATGCTCATTCAAAGTTTCTATATAGGGAAACATTTTCTTTGTGTTGGGTTCCACAGCCACTAAGATTAATTAAAACCGTGGTTCTACCAAGGTTGTAATTTTTTGTCAACATTTTTAATTTTCAACTAGTGAAACAAAGTATCGTTAAATATATTCTCATCTTATGGTGTCGGTTAAAGCGTAGGAATGCAGAACTCTTTTGAAAACTGGGTCAGTGCAGAAATGTTTTTTACACATATCTACGAGGGCAGTTCAATAAGTAATGCAACACTTTTTTTCTGGGCCAATTTTGGTTGAAAAAACCGGAAATTTCTTGTGGAATATTTTCAAACATTCCCGCTTCGTCTCGTATAGTTTCATTGATTTCCGACAGGTGGCAGCGCTGTACGGAGCTGTTAAAATGGCGTCTGTAACGGATGTGCGTTGCAAACAACGGGCAGTGATCGAGTTTCTTTTGGCGGAAAACCAGGGCATCTCAGATATTCATAGGCGCTTGCAGAATGTCTACGATGATCTGGCAGTGGACAAAAGCACGGTGAGTCGTTGGGCAAAGCGTGTGTCATCATCGCTGCAAGGTCAAGCAAGACTGTCTGATCTCCCGCGTGCGGGCCGGCCGTGCACAGCTGTGACTCCTGCAATGGCGGAGCGTGCGAACACACTCGTTCGAGATGATCGACGGATCATCATCAAACAACTGACTGCTCAACTTGACATCTCTGTTGGTAGTGCTGTCACAATTGTTCACCAGTTGGGATATTCAAAGGTTTTTTCCCGCACACAAGTCTTCGCACCCGAGAGGAGCTCACACCCTACAGCCCCGATCTCACACCGTCGGATTTCCATATGTTTGGCCCAATGAAGGACGCAATCCGTGGGAGGCACTACGTGGATGATGAAGAAGTTATTGATGCAGTACGACGTTGGCTCCGACATCGACCAGTGGAATGGTACCGTGCAGGCATACAGGCCCTCATTTCAAGGTGGCGTAAGGCCATAGCATTGAATGGAGATTACGTTGAAAAATAGTGTTGTGTAGCTAAAAGATTGGGGAATAACCTGGTGTATTTCAATGCTGAATAAAACAACCCCCGTTTCAGAAAAAAATGTGTTGCATTACTTATTGAACTGCCCTCGTATATGCCAGTAAACTTTAATTTTGCTGCTTGAAACTTATTTTGTGCTCTAAATATTTTTATGGTTGTGAAATTACAATTAACGATTTTTTATATCTGTGTAATTACACATATATTTCTCACATTACAAGCAGTACTTGATAATGTTAAAAGCTGAAACAAGATTGTAGTGTATGTGAAAATTGTTAAATTTTGTTAAAAAATTATAGCCACTGTGGAACCAGGGTTTTAATCCTCAACAAGTTCTACACAGATATTATAGTTTTAATATATCTATTCTAACCACCATGTCATTATTTGAACAAGACTACTCGCAAGAATAGCTTTTGCAGAGTTGCTCTTCACTGTGTATAAATAAAAATACACTGAGGAAATACACTGAGGAATAGGTGTCTATTATGTAAGTGTTCACCATGCATAGCCACATGTTCACTGCAACTCCTTGTTGTTGGTGCACCACAGCACTAGCAATGGGATCTACATAATGACTACTGTAGCTATTACATATCACATCTGCAAAGAAATATGCTTAATCTGTTGGCGGCCTGTAGAGATGGAAAGAAAGCAAGAGTTTAAATCCCTGTCAACATCAATGTCACCATAAACTTGGCTATAATAATGGCTTGAAAAGGATGGGCAAAGGAGAACATCTGCGTCCTCATTAAAGGAATCACCCTGGAATTCACGTTGAATGATTTATGA
The DNA here is from genome assembly GCF_021461385.2 of Schistocerca piceifrons. Taxonomy (NCBI): domain Eukaryota; kingdom Metazoa; phylum Arthropoda; class Insecta; order Orthoptera; family Acrididae; genus Schistocerca; species Schistocerca piceifrons. Next base: position 580,221,513 of record NC_060149.1, read on the forward strand.
AAACTTAAAACAAGATTTCTAGATGGGGTTTTTAATCCCGAGTTAATTCAAATACGATTCAGACGGTGCTCCTATTGGATCATTTACCTTGTTGAAAAGTATGTGGACTTGACTGATTTTATTTGATTGTTGTCATAGTAACCATTCCTAACATTACTGCTGCCAACATTCAATTCTTGGGCAACTGATGATTGGTCAGTCACCCAATGAAGTAATTTTTCTTCAAAGTTACAAGATCTTGCTGCTGTTCTTGTCCACTCTCCTTCTTCAAAGTGCTATTGCAGTTGCCCAGTTTCCCTCAAATATTGACAAAATCTGTGAAAAACTGTGAAACTCTTCCACTCCCTTGGGGCATCAGTTAGCTTGACTTTAAAAAATGGAGGGAGGGAGGGGGGAGGGAGATGAATATATATAACAAAACCGAGAAATTTCAGGGATGGATTCATGACTGGAAGTGGAAGAAAATATGATCATGTGTACAGAAATGCATTGTTGCCATGGTAGATGGCACTGATTAATGACAGTTCCTCTGTTCACATGCCATGTGTTTCTTCCATGTTGTAGCTCTGTGATTGATGCAGCATACTCTACGTAGCAGAATGGTCTGGTATTGATGTTAGGAACAAGCCGAGGTTGTGTTTGTGTATGGCCAAGCAAATGTAAATGGTCGAGAGGTAGCACAGTTATACCAAAACAGCAAGTATGTACACACACACACACACACACACACACACACACACACACACACACACACACACACCAACCACATCACACAACATTTCAAGCTCTTTTTGTGAGTTTGTGAGATCATGGGTACTTTTGGACAGATCCACGGAGGTGGCGGACTGTGTTTACACGAGATTTGGAGGATCAGGTTCTACAGGATATTTAGATGAACCCTAGTACAAGCTCCAGGCACGTGCCCCACCAACATGGTATAAACCAATGTACAATTACACGTATCCTGCATCACAACTGCTACTGTCCTTATCATCTGCAATCCCACGTAGGCCACTCTGAATGCCTGTAGTGATGTGGATGCATTGCAGTTCTGGACTGTGTTCTGGAATGATTTGTTGTCATTGCACGCAGACCATCCATTTCTGGACACGTTCATAGGAGCTTTTTTAGAGAAAATGTTGGATCTTCAATATGCAAACATAAAGCACATGAAAACATATATTCCGATATTCCAAGCTCTTGCCTCCCACCCTGCCCCTGTTAACGAAACGTATGGAGGGCTGACAATGCATTTGGTGCTGCACATTTTCACTTGTTCTTCATTATGTTAGTAGGGTTGTTGTCTCGACTGATATCTTGAGGAGTGTTATCTATTGGCTGCATGTAACTATTTTGGCTGAGATCTTTCAGTTGACATGTTTCCAGACCTATATCACTTAATATAACAGTAGAGAAACTACTGTTTCGAAAAATAAGACCGAGTTATGCTTATATAAAAAAGCATCAGTAGATGAATAAATATTAGTGAAGAGAGGAAAAGCAGAAATGAAACTGCTAAACAGACTGAAAGGACACATGGTTGGAGCCATCACAATACCAAGCAGTGGTAGAAAAATGACAAAATAATACTTCCAAATAATTGCAACTTCCAGGCAATTTGCCAAAAACTGACATTTTGCAATCATTGCTGTGTACAAAATATAAATTAATTCTTACAAAGAAGTAAACAGCAACGAGCCAATGTTACTATGCAAATAGTGCAGATATTGTTTTCTTCTTTGCAAGAATCAACATGTGCTTTGTACATACTCAAGGACGCGAAATGCAAATTTTCGACAAAATAGTCTTAAGCTTACCAAACCAGGTGCTGAGAAATGTTCGTGCTTTTAATGTAATCTACATGTGAACAGCCATGTGAAGATGAACTTTTGGTTCAAAACCGGTAATTGCACTATTTGTGTATTTACACTGACTAGTTACTGGTTTTTTCTTTGCAAGAATCAACCAATATACTGCAACTTCCATTTTATAATTCACAAGTCTCAGGAAATTCAACTGATGTAATTTTTTTTTTTTTAAAGTGAAAAATTATTTCACTGAAAGTAAATCTACTGTGTTCATGTGTAGTATGATAAATAGCGTTAAACCCATTGCCCATGGGTAGAATGGATTTACACTGGTGTAATATTAGAAAATATTTAAACTTAAAACTTTACTTCATCTGGAAATCAAATACTGAAACTAATAATGCGCAGTATCCTCTGTCACTTCCTGCATCAATGACGTACTGTATACATTTGAAAAGGTTGGATGGATTTCTTACAAAAAAACTGGAAAATCCTACCATACTTTCTAGTTCATGTGCATTGCCAATTCGGAATAACAAAAGTTATTTTGAACCTTTTAGAATAAATAAATCCAAGTTAATACATTACTACATTCACATGGATGGAAGTGATTACGCAATTAATGCACCACTGAGCCACCTTGTGCCAGCAGTTAGCCACCAAATTACACCTAAACTTTAAATGAGTGGTGTTTGGTGATGGAACTTGGCATCGAAATGATATGATAAAGCCAGCAGTTTACAGAAATTAATGATGCATTCATGTCAACTTTCGGGAACTTGGCATCGAAATGATACGATAAAGCCAGCAGTTTACAGAAATTAATGATGCATTCATGTCAACTTTCGTCACTTTTTTAAATACAGAAAATATTAATTGAAATATCTAATAAAATGTGAACAAACTTGTGAGACTGTTTGTTCAGTCTGTTCTGAACATTTGATAACTCAGTGAGAATCACTTCTACACAGACCATCTGGATTCTTGATGTAATTTATGACAACACATTACTTTTACATGACCCAATTCTCCCATCTTACTTTTACAAATGAATTATTATGTAATCTGCAGACGACTATGACACAGCTTTTGCCCTTTCATGCCATCAATATCTATCTGTTTCTGTACACTATTGTATATCGGTCTCATAAATTGACACACAGTTTGGAGAGTGGTGTGCTGATCACATGTCCCTCCATAAACCCATCGACTGACACCTGTGGGCTGAGGATGACATGGTGGCTGGCTGGTACCGTTAGGCCTTCGTGGTCTGTTTAGGTGGAGTTTAGTTTAGTTTAGTTTAGTTGTTTACTACAGTATACAGTCTCATCTTCTGCTTTCAGTATCTTATGAAACTAATGCACTTCCTACTTTCTTTCTATCTTTCCTTCTTTCTTCGTTCCTTCCTTCCACATTGTTACAACAACATAAGTACCTGTATTTTTCCTAGGTTGTTTGTTGATCAAATTTATACTCTGTATTGCTGTATTTATCTGATTACACGATGAGGCTTTTTCCCTAATTTGTCATTCAAAAAATACAGGGCCATCTTTTGCAGATTAAACTATTGCTGCTGAGGTTAACATTTTTACATTGTTTTAGTAGACTATATAGGGGTCATCTTACATTTACAAATGAAGTTCTGGCAATTGAGGTCATGTGCAGATTTATTCTAAAGAATTCGGAAGGGCAGGCTGGGTAAATGATATTCACGTTCAAAGATGCTCAACGTTTCCCAGTATGTCTCAGTGCTCGATACAGTACTGAAGTTGCTCACTCACATGACATTTGACTCACATGGCACTAGAGGAAGGATATGCAAGAAATTATGAACTAGCCACTACAACAACCTATTGCTCTGCTTAAAAACTGACAGTTTTGTGAAACGCAGAAGAAAATAGCACTAAATTATATCACCTTACAAACTCTTGTTGTACTCAAACAGGTTTGCAATAAAAGTTCTCATACAGGTATGAATACTGTGTACAAACATTAATCCTGCTTTTTAAGTAAAGGTAATATTAAAAAGCAGAAATGTTGTCCTTCAAAGAACATTACTTGATTCTGAACGGAGATCAATATTTTACTTGGCTATGAGAAACTGTAATGATTTACTAAGCGTGTTGCAAATGAGAAATTCAGTTGCTGTTCACATAATAGAATACAAGGTAAAAATTTTATCAGCTTTTAATCAGCTTTAGAACATGATAGTGACATTCAGATAAAACAAGGAGGAAAGTCAATCCAGAATTAAATGCCTAACACATGAAATTAATCATATTAATCTAACTATAATAACTGTTGTGAAAAAATTACAGCAGCAAGACCATCGTGGGGATAGTACCAACAGATGTCAGTAGATCAAGGGATGAGCGGAAGCTCAAGAATTAGACTGAATCGTGATTGCGATCTTTTAGTTATTTATTAGTTACTGTTGTAATATATGACTTGTACCTGAGAAGATATTGCAATACGTGTTTCACAGTTGCTTAAGCACAGTATTATGGAAGAGTTGGAGGGTAAACAGTGATATTTGCTTGGCTGAGAACTTGACGATTGCAAGGAGGGGTGTAGTGAGCAAGCCAGCCGGGGTGGTCGAGCGGTTCTAGGTGCTACAGTCAGGAACCGCACGACTGCTGCAGTCGCAGGTTCGAATCCTGCCTCGGGCATGGGTGTGTGTGATGCCCTTAGGTTAGTTAGGTTTAAGTAGTTCTAAGTTCTAGGGGACTGATGACCTCAGAAGTTAAGTCCCATAGTGCTCAGAGCCATTTGAACCTTTTTTTTTTTTTTTTTTTTTTTTTTTAGTGAGCAGGCAGAAAATTACATCCTGTTGCCAACCATGGAAATCTATACTGCACACTGTGGCTTCTTAGGAACTTCTACCACATTTGACTGCAATTTACCTGAATCCATTTGTATTCGGAATTGAATTACTTTAAAACTGGACAATTACTCAACAACAGTATTCATTTCTGTGGAGATGATAATAGTCTAGATAGGAGCCAGTGGCGTAACTTACGTGTTTCATGGTGCATTGTTGTTGACACTCACCAAGAAGTATGACAGGAATGAAAAGGGATGTAAAAGCTTCTGGTTCTACACAACCAATGAGATAGTGGTGGGCAAATTATACATTTGTAAGCAAGAGACATTATAACATTCTCAATTCAGAATAAAAGCTAAAGTCGATATGCATTTGGATTATAACAGCTACAGTATAACCCCACTTTCACATTCCCGGAATTAACATTTTCCCGCTGTTTATGACATTTTTTATTGTTCCCGTCAAATTTCCTATGTCCACAATGTTAATTTGCACCCTCTACAATATTTTCACTTGACAATGAGAAAAAATTCTTGAAACACGCTGCAAAGCATGAAAAAATACGTAACTAGTGCAGTATTTCATTATTTAAATACTGAATGACAGCAGCAGGCTTTCAAAACATCTATTATGACATATGAAATTGAGTCAAATGTTCATACTTTCCAGAAAGTTATCAGTTCCAGTTACATCAGCGGTTTTTATTAGATAATAAACCTTTATTAGATAATAAGTTCCTGACAAGTCTTTTGAAGGCTGTTACGTACATATATCACACAACGTGCGAAAATGCAAGGGTGTATCCTATACATAACTTTTACAGCTTAAAAACATTATTTCCCACATTTTACACCATTTTTAAGGCCCTTGATAAGTGTAAAAGTGGGGTTTCACTGTTTTTCCTCAGGTCCCACGGTAACCACAGCCTCAAAAATTGAAACAATCAAATATTTGTGACAATGAATTTTGATCAAAAATAATGACACCACAGACAACAGGGCTAGCAAGCGAAAAACATAGAAAAGAAAATGGGTCACAATTTAATGTAAGCCATTCATTTTCATTTATTTTATTTCTGCTTGTATTATCAAAGTGTAGACAATCAATAAACAACATAAATTTATAACACGTATAATGTTAGCTTTTTAGGCAGATACTGCATGTCAATAAAGCAGTTTGTAGTTTTGATTAGTCAGAATATGTTGAAAATAAATTTTTCTCAAGAAGCCTCTTGAAGAAAAGGGGACCGTCTTATAATCAGGGTCGTCTTATACTCGGGCAAATACTGTGGTTGTTAACATACATACAGTAACCTTTTCCAAGTAAATCACATGCTTGTTCCAAAGTAGTTCAAGAAGTTACTTTCTCTTCAGGATAGTCTGTGTGTTATAATTTGCATCCCTGACAGTACCAAAAATATCTGCCAAAAGTTCTTAACATTCTGCACTTTCCTAAAGGTGGATTTGCATCTGTGCAGCTTGCTCTCAGTTGCCACGTGTTGGTCCTTGCCTCACACACAAAAAGAGGCACATATTGAGAACATGTCATGTGCATGCAACACTTCATTCACATGTTGACAAAAGCATGCACAGTTAATTACAGAGTTCAAAATGACTGCTTTGTTAAAAACAATTGCACCACATAGGTATTATTTTGCAACAAAGACAAAAGGACAAATGGTGGGTAAATGAATACCTTTCACGTCATAGTGTGCATGTGAATTTTACTTCTAAATTGGTAACTTATATTGAGATAATACATCATACTTTCTAGTTTGAGGTATCTATTGCGTCAATATGTGGCTTTACCCTTTTAAATTCCTATAAACACTCTTGCAAAAGACTTGGCACATGCTTAACATTCACAAACTACAGTCAAAGAATATGTGAAAACTTTCTATTTTATGTCTGGACATCCAAGATTGTACAAGTACAGTAGAGTCTCGATTATCCAATCTTCGGTTATCTGACCTTCTATGTTATCCGACCCTTTCACCACACCGGACGTGTGCCAGCCAACGACAAGTCAGTGACTAACGTGTTGTTTGTTGATACTCAGTTCATTGTCGCCGTCTGCTACTCCTCACTCCTCAGTGCTAACTTAGATCTGTAGTGGAGTGGACGTGTTGCACTTTGTTTATTGTAAAAATTTGTGGTGATGGCTTCAAAATGGAAAAAAGTGGTTGTTTCAATGGAAGAAAAACTTAAAGCTTTAAAAAGAATAGACAATGGTGAAACTTTATTAAAAGTGGCACAAGATTATAACATCGGGATAACAACAGCTGGAGACTGGTAAAGGAACTGCAATGAAATTGAGAAGTGGTGTTCTCAGTGAGCAACCTCGGCTGTTTTGGAAGATTGGAAAACCATGAAAAAATGTGATTATGAAAAAGTAAGTGAAGCTTTGTTCCTATGGTTTACTCAACAGAGATAAAAGTTTACCCATGTCGGGGCCTATTTTGCAGGAAAAAGCCTTAAAGTTTCGTAACAAACTAAACGAAGGTGAACCTGATTTTACAGCTAGTGTAGGCTGGCTCGGTAGATGGAAGAAAAGATACGGAATTCAGCAACTTAATGTCTGTGGTGAAAAGCTTTCAGCAAATTTTGAATCTGTTCAATTGTTTAGGACTAAACTTCACAATGTATTGGACAAGGAAAACAGGTGATGAAATTTTGAACTGCGATGAGACTGGTCTCAATTACAAAATGTTACCGGAAAAAACATTAGCGTCAAAGGCTGAAAAGGCAGTGCCAGGCTACAAATGTAGCAAAGAAAGAGTGACAATTCTTGCATGCAGTAACGCCACAGCAAATTTGAAAATGAAACTGTCTATGATAGGTATGCCAAAAAAACCGAGAGCATTTAAAAATGTATCTAAAAATGCTTTACTGGTGAAATATTACATAAAAAAAAAAAATGCTTGGATGAGCTCAGACATTTTTAAAGAATGGTTTTTTAATGAGCTTGGCACCAACTGAAAAGTTTTTGAAAGCCAACAACTTGCCCCGCAAAGCACTGTTGCTTCTAGACAATACCAATTGTCATCCTAATGAAGATGAACTTCAAGATCAAGATATAAAGGCCATGTTTTTGCCTCCAAATGTCACATCCTTATGTCAGCCTATGGACCAACGGACCTTAGAGACACAGAAGAGAAACTACTGCAGAAACTTGCTTTCCTCTTTAATGCTATGGACAAGGGAGAAGACATGCTAGAGCAGTTGCGCCATATTAATTTGAAAGACGTAGTTTATGATGTGGCCCAATCTTGAGAGAGTGTTGGAGCAAACACAATTGCAACATGGTAAACAAAAAAGAAGACGACGAAGAAGTGGATGTAGTGGAGGAAAGTGCGCCCAAGATTTCTCACAACCAAGGACACAAGGCCTTAGAAACTGCTTTAAAATATGTAAAGCAACTGGATGAAACATTGTCGACCGAGGTTTTACTTCTTAAGAGACGACGTGATTTAGCAGCAAAAAAAACAGCAAACAGCAGGCAAACAAAAGACAATTACTAACTTCTTCACACAGTATATATCAATTCAGTCTAATTTGATTTGTATTGTATTGTATTGGACTACTTAAATTTAATTTTTGTGTTTTTTTGTATTATTTTCCTGTGTTATACGATCTTCCCGTTTATCTGATCTTGCCGCGGTCGGTTTAGGTCAGATAATCGAGACTCTACTGTATGGGGATTACAAGCAATTAAAGGCTTACAAATAGACAAAACTGTGTGTGTGTGTGTGTGTATGTGTGTGTGTGTGTGTGTGTGTGCAGGAATTCTTGAAAGTGCTAGTTTGGACTGTGGCTAGTGGTGTAGTCACATATGCCATGTAGCTGATCCCAAAGCGATGACACCGGACTACCTAAATGTATCGTAATCGACACTGAACACCTTTGAGATGAACAACATTGCTCCTATGTCGCACAGACTATACTCCAAAAAGATAAGTGATGTAAGACATACGACACATTTCTCAGCTTTAAAATGTATTCCAATGTTTTTCTTGTATCTGTCATCTGTATAATGGTGCTCTATGATGCTTATACTATAATGTCTCTCATGTTGGCAGGAAAGAAACACAGACAATAAGGTGTGTTACTTGCTCTGTGATGTCCACTCCACGTTCACTTTGCTGCCGTGCGCTACACCTCACAAGGTCACATGCAGTGCAAACAGCCTCAACTGTTGTCTGCTACATGCTTCATATATATTTTCACGATGGCCTTACATGATGAAGAGTGAGAGCTTTTATTGAACAATAGTGGTTCAGTGCTTGATCAACAAATTTTTAATTTTTAAAGCAGTGATGAAAAGCTTATTGTTCCATCACATTTTTTTCTGTAAATGTACATATTGTCTATCATACACCAGAAAGCTGATGACAAATCAAAAAATGACTGCATCCAGTGTAACTGTCAGAACAAAATTAGGAGTGATATAGATGAGACCTGATTATATTTTTTATTATAACAAAAAGGAGACTGTCACAGGCCACAGCAATAACCTATTGGGCTATACCTCTTCCGAGTGGAAGCAAAGTGGTGGAAGAAAGTTTTTTCACATTTTCATGGTAGTGACTGTAAATTCATAGATTTTATATAAAAACCTGAGGGTAACTAGAAACATTTTGTTTAAATCATTATTGACTTTGCAGTGCCATTTGTGAACAAAGGAGGACTGGTTGTATCAACTTTTGAACCAAAATTAATACAACAGAGAACTCTGTCAGTGAAACAAGTGATAAGTATAAATGGAAAACAGTTTCCTATAATAAGAAGGGCAAACGTAAAAGTGCAACGAACAAAGAAGATGACAAAAACGATTTTCTGTTAATAGGTGATTCTATATTAAAAAATGTTATTGTGCCGGACTGCAAGGTCGATGTTCGACCTGGAATCCGATCGCATCAGCTCAACAAACACTTTAAGAATGTATTGTCCACGAAAAGAAACACGGGCGAAACTGGTAACAAAACTTTAAGTACCGACGATTACAGAGGTGTCTTAATCCACGTGGGCACAAACTCCATCCGCAGTAACAGTGAGGAAGAAATCGTGAATGAAACGCGGAATCTGATTAGATCGGCGAAAACTGTATACCCTACAGCCAGGCTGGTAATTAGTGGAATCATTCATCGAAGATCGGTAAGTGATACTTACATCAACAGGGTAAATACCGGCATTAGGGAACAGTGCAACAGACTCGGTGCAGTATTCATTGACCCAAACAAATTCTTAAACTGCAAGTGTCTGGGAAAAGACGGCCTGCACTTGAATAGATTAGGCTCTGTGAACCTTAGTAAAATGTTCATAGACGTGTGTAAAGTCCTAAGAAGCAAGGGAAACTAATTCATTGTGATAGGGGTGACACAGAAAAAATTCAAACTGAAAATAAAAAGTTTAGGTACCAAATAAAGGATGCACGCGAAATAACTAAAAGAAAAAATGATCTATTGATGCACTTGAATATAAATGGCTTAGGGGCAGAACTACCAAATCGTAAATTCTCAAAAATCGACGAACTAAAAATTCTGCTTTCAGAATCCGTAAATATTAAAATAATCTGCCTAAATGAACACTGGTTAACAGAAGATAGTATAAAAGTACTAAATAGAATTAATAATTTTAAGGTAGCTGCTAGCTTTTGTAGAATAAGCAAATCTCGTGGAGGCTCCTGCATTCTTGTCAATTCTTCCATAAGTTATACAGTAAGAGATATTTTTAACTATTTAAATGAAGAGAGCGTGTTTGAAAGTTGCTCTGTAGAGCTGAGTGATCTGAATACATTGGTTATAGCAATCTACAGAATTCCTGGATGTGCGGTAACAAAAGTGTTTTTAACCAAATTCGAATGCCTCCTGGAAAAACTCCACAAAGAAAGTAAGAAAAAAGTTGTTATAGCAGCAGACTTCAACTTAAATGTCTTAGTTGAAAGCAATGATTCCACAAAATTTCGTGACTTAATTCAGAAATCTGGTTTCAAGCTAAATTTTTCTGAAGGCACTAGGGAAAACAGCAGATCAGTGACCTGCATTGATAATATTATTACTAACTACATATTTGACAGTGGAAATAAGCACAAATACTGCTTAGACTTGGGTATTTCAGATCACTCAGCTCTGTTTATTGAGCTCCCAAAAGCAAATAACCTAAAGTCTCCAGAAGTGTGTATAAAAAGGGATCTCAGTAAAAGTAAAATGGATTTATTCCGCAGTAAATTAAGTATAATAAGCTGGCCTGTAGACTACAATAGTTCAAGCTCGATTAACTATGACAAATTCTTAAATTGTTTCTTAGAGGTATTTAATGAATCATTTCCTCGTAGATATAAGCAAAAGAAGGTTAATGGTAAACTCAAATGGATTACAACAGGAATAAAGATCTCTAGTGCCAGAAAGAGAGAGCTCCACAATGAGTTAAAATCAAACAGAAATCCAGATTTTGTCATTTATGTCAAACAGTATAAAGCTGTATTTAGGAAAGTTGTAGCAGCAGCTAAAAAAATGGCAAATAATAAATTCATACGAGAACACAGAAATAAGACAAAAGCAGTGTGGTCAGTTGTTCAGTCTGAACTAGGGGCCAAAGTAAAAATTCATGAGATTTTGAAAATTAGACATGAAAATGAAATTATAGTAAACCCTGTTGAGATGTCAAGTTGTTTCAATGAATTCTTCCTAAACGTAGTAAGATCGGATGTGGATATGACATTCTATCAGGGCATCACAAATTTGGAAAACAGCCAGAACACATCTTTTAAACAATTTGAAAAAATAACCCAAAGGGATGTGGAAAAGGAAATATTGTCTCTAAAAAACAAAACCTCACATGGGTGGGATGAAATAACAACATCTGTAATCAAGTATGTGTATGATATTATTTCCCAACCACTGTCAACTATTATAAATCAATCTTATGAACAGGGATGCTTTCCAGAGGTATTGAAATATGGTGAGATCAAACCTCTATTCAAGAAAGGATCGACAGAAGATATGGGGAACTACCGCCCTATCTCTCTCTTGCCGGTCTTCTCTAAAGTGTTTGAAAAGATTGTAGCAAAACAAATTAATAACTTTCTTACTGTAAATGATATAATTTTTAAAAACCAGTTCGGATTCCAACAGGGTAAAAGCACTGCGAATGCTATAAATGAGTTTATCCAAAAAATATGCTCCACGTTAGATAAAGGTAGAAAGGTCACAGGTATATTCTGTGATCTGACTAAAGCTTTTGATTCAGTGAACCATGCATTACTCCTCCACAAATTACAGATGTATGGAATCAGAGACACTGCTTTAAAATGGTTTAGCTCTTACCTGTCAGGTAGGAAACAAAGAGTAATTTTAACTTCAAATGGAACCAATTATTCATCAGACTGGAAAACAGTTCCCCAAGGAGTCCCACAAGGTTCGATATTGGGTCCCTATCTGTTTCTTTTTTACGTAAATGACCTACCACTTGCTATTGATGTTCATTCAGTCTTATTTGCTGATGATACATCAGTTCTAATTGAAAATGAGGTATCTGAAAATATTCCAGAAAAAGCCAAAAACACTTTAGAAAAACTCGAATCTTGGTTCTATCAAAATGGACTAAAACTAAATGTAACTAAAACCAAAATGATGCAATTTGAAGCTAAATCAGTAGAAAGGAGTGAAATAAAGATAACTTGCAATGATCAGGATATCACAGAAGCAAACCACGTGAAGTTCTTAGGCCTAAATCTTGACAAAAATTTAAATTGGAAGGTACACATAGATTACTTAGCAAATCAACTGAACAACTTAGCATTTGCAATGTGTATTTTGTCAGGTGCCACAAACATAGATACCAGAAAGATAGTTTATCACTGCTACTTTGAGTCAGTTATTCGTTATGGCATAATCTTCTGGGGAAATTCAGCAAATGTCACTAGGCTCCTAGTATTACAAAAGAAAGTAATTAGAAACATGTGTGTTGCAAAAAAACGGGAATCCTGTCGACCACTGTTAAAAAATTTAAAAGTACTATCTATCCCCTCACTTTACATATATGAGATGGTGGTGTTCCTATATAGAAATCAACATACACTAGACAATTTCCGTTTTGACCACAACTACAGCACTCGCCACAGAGATAACTTCAAACTTCCAACACATCGTTTAAAACTTTATGCCCAAACGCCAGAGTATATGGGGTTAAAAATTTTCAATAAAATAAAAGGCAGTAATATATTTAAAATGGAGATTGGTTCACTGAAAAGATTGCTCTTTACTCTCCTGGTGGAAAAGTGTTATTATTCTGTCGATGAATTCATTGAGGACAGCTTCACAATCTGAACACAGGGATTGTAATACATTTATTATTTTATGTACATGTGTAGCTGTAACTTAGAAATGTAAAATATAATGTAAACATTTGTAGTTCTCTTAAAAAAGTGAAAAAAGTTTCTTTTGTAAACCTTGACATGTCTCCTGTACATCAAATCAAATGATTTGAAAATTGTATGTAATGAGATGAATAAACCACATAACATAACATAACATAACCTGTAAAAGGGCTCGGTGGAAGACATCTTTTGAAATTGGTTCCAGCCAAAGAAATGTCAAAATTTCATCATAAGAGAGGTAAGGTCTTGCCAGAGTGACAAGACAAAATCTGGGAAAGTGGCAACGAAAGATATCAGGCAATATTGTGATGAATGTGATGTAAGACTCTGTTTTCCAAATTGCTTCGAAATATTCATACTAAGGCAAATGTAAAACATTAATTTTTGGTAAAAACCACATGGCAAAACATTTTAATTGTAGTACCGGTATCTTCAAAGCCAATCTCCACTTATGAAATGAAAGACAAAAAAAGTGTTGTTGTGAAAACAAGACAGTCATTTCCATGTAAAAAAAGTTTTCACTGATGTAAGGCCATGTTTCTCTGTGATATTTCATAGAAATAAAACCCTCTTTTAAGTGTAATAAACTGACTTTTCAATGGCCACTCTAGCTTCCCAGGCCTTTAAGTGCTGCTCTTTCCCAAGCATGAGTCTGCTATGTCAATGATCACATGGTCAGTCTCATCTCATGGTCTGCTTCGTCTTAGAATACACATAAACCTTAGGTTTTAAGTTGGATTCCTCTGCAGGTTAAGGATCTCAATTTCACCCTGCTCTACAAACCAGGACAACAGCTGTTGACTGGTATGTATGCGTGAGCAATCTAGAAGAATTTTGATCAGATCTTGTGGATATCATCATATTCATTCTGGAAACATCACATGCTCCATGGTATGAAGAGACTGATCGGCACTACGGGTACTACCAATACAATGACACACACATCAGGCACCTCTCTACTTTCCTAGATGATATCCCAGCTGGTTCTTGGATCTTTGAAGGACTGTTCTAGTAAGACCTCGCTTGAGATACAATATGAGTGTTCTATAGAAACATTCTGTGTACTGATGATCAGTATACTGTCGATACTGGACTCTAAGAGGTAAAATAAGGAAATTTCAAAATGTTTGTGATATTTCCCTTACTGTCAGAGCTCCAAGATCAATGGAGACTTGAAGCCATACTAGATGAATATCACACTGTAAATTCCGGAAAAAAGTACAAGTTTTTCATTCAGAAAGTGGTTTGCTTCTTAGCACCACCAAATTTGCATATGGTCATCATCAGTAGTAAATCTACAAAAATATACCGCATCAGAGAAGAAGATTAGTGTTTTATATATCATCAGTATTCTATTCTGTCACGTCTTTGCACTATTCCACATACCATGAATTACACTTAGGTGTCAACAGTCCTAGCATGAAATTATAACAGCATTACAGATCACTGCATTCCTAATACCTTAAACATTTTCTGTATGGTGTGAAAGTGTCAACTGACTCAAAATAATAAAAAGTGTGAGCCCATCAGATAAGTACTAAAAGAATTCCATTACATTTTGGTTACACAATAAATAACACATATTTAAAGGTTGTATAATAAAACTGGCTACTGGCCCAACAGGTGAGGCATCCCATGCTGGCTTGGATGTTTTATCAACACTGGGTAGACCTTACACCTGTGGTTAAGAGGTATGGGGCAGCCATGTGACCAGTTCCCATTTCCACCCTCTGCCCGGAGATACGTGAACCCATCATTATCCCTCATTCACCCTGAACTGTAGACAGACCGATCACCTGTTACACACTGAATGATACAATGGCAATGGTGTTTCCGGGGGATTTCAAGGGAATCACAAAGATGATGCAGCTTTTGCCAGTTGTGCCCCAAAGTCGTTCCATCTTAGAGCAGTACCCTGAAGTGTGATGACAGTTGCCAAGTAGCTGTTTCCAGACAGTGGTCATTTCACCTTGCAGCCACAAACAACAGGCATAGTTTAATCCATTCCTTACTGTGAAATAACTATATAACTGCATAACACAACCACATACCGGAAATACATCACAACTGGTATGCATTAGCTCAAGAAGAATAAAAATACTAATGGTGACAGTGCCCCATGGGACTTTATGGTATTAGCCATAACAGCTTTGTTAACATCTTTGGTGTGACGTCATAAGCGAGTGACTGCGTGAGAGATCGCTCTCTAAGTTTTCATATATTTTTAGGTTTCAGATACATATTTTAACGGTTTTTGTGATAATATTTACTACATAAGTGACGTATTAGTGGTTTCTTCATTCACCTCTGCCTTTCTTGTGTTGTGACCTGATATTTGTGTGTGTTTCGTATCGAGCAACTTAACCTCTTGCCTGTGTTTACATTCCGCGCTGACCAGTTGCAGCTGTAGCGGCACATGGAAAGCTAAGTACTAATTAATTGTTTGTGTATAGTGGTTTATTTAGGAACTTTAGTAGTCTTCAACCGGTGTTCTTGGTGTTTTCTGGTGAAATAATTTCAGACCTTTTGGGAACTGTTTTCAGCTTCGTTACTGTGTCATTAGACATTTGATTCTCTTTCTGTATTAGTCTTTTGTTATATTCACATTTGTTGTTTATTAATACTGTTAATAATAGTAGTTACTTCCCTTGTAGAGTAAGTCTGTGATTATTGTAGTCAGGTTTTTAACATCTTCTTATTGTAGTAGCGGAACTTAGAAAAAGTAAAATTTTACCATGAGTGAGAAGTGTGGGCTTTGCCGTAGGAAAAGATAGCCACTCAAGACTGGCAACACGAATGTGCATTTCGTGGAACTGTTTCAGCGTCACGATCTGCCTCATCTTAATACAGCCGTCAGGCTTAATAACATGAGACTTGGGGGTGCGCTGATGACAGAAAGCATGGGTCACATTTCAGTGGTGTCGGTGGAGTCCATCAGCAGGACGGGTTTCACTAGACATGGCCTGCACCTCAACAGGTATGGGAAGGGGAGGTTGGCAAAGCTTATAGGTGACAGCATAGGTGGGGTTGGTGGGATCACTCATGGGAAAATTCCTGCAGTAGTGGGTATTAGAGCTGCACCTTTTTTAGATTGAAGTCAGCTAATAGGTATTCCTGCTTAAGGAAAGTCTCTCTAACAAGGGAATCACTTTTGACAGAGCTTAGGTATCCGAGTAATGAGGGAATTAGTATATTTCATCAAAATATACAAGGTATTAGAGATAAAGTTAGTGAACTGCTTATAGATGTTGACTCTGAAATTATTGGTATATCTGAACACTTCTTAAATAAGGAGATAATTCAGAGGCTTCCTTTACCAGGATACAGGTTGGCTGGCAGCTTTTCGAGGAGCTCTTTGCGGTGTGGGGGAGTAGCCATGTATGTGAAAAACGGCATCCCATTTGAGTCAATTGATGTTTCAAAGTACTGCACTGAAAAGGTGTTTGAATGTTGTGCAGCTGTGGTTAAATTTAACGGAGCTAAACTTCTAACTGTTGTTATTTATAGATCCCCAGACTCCGATTTCACAACATTTTTGTTAAAGCTAGAGGAGGTTCTTGGTTCACTTTATAGCAAATACAAAAAGTTAGTTATATGTGGTGACTTCAATATTAATTGTATAAGTGATTGTGCAAGGAAGAGGATGCTGGTAGACCTCTTTAATTCATATAATGTTATGCAAACCGTATTCTTTCCAACGAGAGTGCAAGGGAACAGTAGAACAACCATAGACAACATTTTTGATCATTCCTCATTACTAGAAGGGCATTCTGTTAGCAAAAATGTGAATGGCCTTTCAGATCATGATGCACAAATTTTAACTTTAAAAGATTTTTGTGCTGCAACACATGTTAAATATAGTCATCAGCTGTTCAGGAAAGCTGATCCAGTTGCTGTAGAGACCTTTGTAAACCTTATCAAGGAACAAGAGTGGCAAGATGTTTATAGCGCTGATACAGTAGACGATAAATATAATGCTTTTCTCAAGACTTTTCTCATGCTCTTTGAAAGTTGCTTTCCGTTAGAACGTTCAAAACAGGGTACTAGCACAAACAGGCAGCCTGGGTGGCTGACTAGAGGGATAAGAATATCTTGTAGAACAAAGTGGCAATTATATCAAAACGTTAGAAACAGTCAAAATCTAAATGCAGCAGCCCATTACAAACAGTATTGTAAGGTGCTTAAAAATGTTATTAGGAAGGCAAAAAGTATGTGGTATGCAGATAGAATAGCTAAGTCTCAGGTTAAAATTAAAACCATATGGTCAGTCATAAAGGAAGTTGCTGGTCTGCAGAGACAGGTCGAGAATATAGAATCAGTGCGTAGTGGGAATGTCCGTGTTACTGATAAGTCGTATATATGTACAGTATTTAATAATCACTTTCTGAAAATAGCAGGTGAACTAAATAGAAACCTAGTCCCAACAGGGAATCATATAGCGCTCTTAGAAAAAAGTGTTCCGAGACTGTTACCTGAAATGCTCCTCCATGATACTGACAAGAGGGAGATTGAGTTAATAATTAAATCACTAAAGATCAAGAACTCTCATGGATATGACGGGGTATCTAGCAGAATACTGAAGTATTGTTCTATATATGTTAGCCCAGTTCTCAGCCATATCTGTAACTTTTCCTTTAGGAGTGGTCGGTTTCCTGACCGATTAAAGTACTCGGTAGTGAAGCCACTTTATAAAAAGGGAGACATTGATAATGTTGACAATTTTAGACCTATTTCTATGCCATCAGTGTTTGCTAAAGTTATCGAGAAGGTTGTATATACAACGTTACTGGAGCATTTAAATTCACATAATTTGCTGTCAAATTTTCAGTTTGGTTTTAGAAATGGTTTAACAACTGAAAATGCTATATTCTCTTTTCTCTGTGAGGTTTTGGACGGATTAAATAAAAGGTTGCGAACGCTAGGTGTTTTCTTTGATTTAACGAAGGCTTTTGACTGTGTTGACCACAAAATATTACTGCAGAAGTTGGACCATTGTGGAGTAAGGGGAGTAGCTTACAATTGGTTCGCCTCTTACTTTAAGAACAGAAAGCAGAGGCTAATTCTCTGCAATATTGAGAGTGGTAGTGATGTTCAGTCCCAATGGGGCACTGTTAAGTGGGGCGTTCCCCAAGGGTCGGTGCTGGGGCCACTGCTGTTTCTTATTTATATAAATGATATGCCTTCTAGTATTACAGGTGATTCAAAAATATTTCTGTTTGCTGATGACACCAGCTTGATAGTGAAGGATCTTGTGTGTAATATTTAAACAGTAACAAATAATGTAGTTCATGAAATAAGTTCGTGGCTTGTGGAAAATAATTTGATGCTAAATCACAGTAAGACTCAGTTTTTACAGTTTCTAACTCACAATTCAACAAGAACCGATATTTTGATCAGACAGAATAGTCATATTATAAGCGAGACGTAACAGTTCAAGTTCCTAGGCGTTCGGATAGATAGCAAGCTGTTGTGGAAAGCCCATGTCCAGGATCTTGTTCAGAAGCTAAATGCTGCTTTATTTACCATTAGAACAGTATCTGAAATAAGCGACACTTCAACACGAAAAGTAGTCTACTTCGCATATTTTCATATGCTTATGTCGTATGGTATTATTTTTTGGGGTAATTCTTCTGATTCAAAAAGGGTATTTTTGGCTCAAAAACGGGCTGTTCGAGCTATATGTGGTGTAAGTTCGAGAACCTCTTGTCGACCCCTATTCAAAAATCTGGGAATTCTGACATTGCCCACACAGTATATATTTTCTTTAATGTCGTTTGTTGTTAGCAATATTAGCCTATTCCCAAGAGTTAGCAGCTTTCACTCAGTTAATACTAGGCAGAAATCAAATCTGCATGTAGAATGCACTTCCTTGACTCTTGTGCAGAAAGGAGTGCAGTATTCTGCTGCATCCATATTCAATAAGCTACCACAAGAGCTCAAAAATCTTAGCAGTAGCCCAAACCCTTTTAAGTCTAAACTGAAGAGTTTCCTCATGGCTCACTCCTCCTATTCTGTCGAGGAGCTCCTGGAAGAGCTAAAGAATTAAGCAAATTCCAGTGTTACATTGTTGATTTTCTTCATTTAAACTTACGACTTGTCACCCGAATATCTTTTTTTATATTTCATTTTATCTGTTTCTAATATCATGTTATAATTTCATGTATTGACTCGTTCCATGACCATGGAGACTTCTCCTTAATTTGGTCCCACGGAACAATAAATAAATAAATAAAACATCCCAGACTTGTTAACCTGAGCAATCACTCATAATCTATCAGTGTCACATTGCCCACAGTGTGATGTGTTTGGCAGTCACTACGGTTGTATCCTTGTGAGAGTGCATGCTTAAACTGGAAAAATAGCAGTAGCCCAGTGCGAGCTAAAAGTTAATTCTGAGTTGTCAGGCGTACGTATGCGTCAAATCATCAGTATGCTAGTGAAAAGTAGTTGACTTTCCTCAGTCTAATTCATTAAATTTTTATAAAACTTTTTTAACAACAGTCTGTCCTCAATATCTTCATCCTTGGATGGAAAAAAGGAATATTAAGGTGTAACCTCCAATTACGAATGAGGTCATTAGAGCAGGAGTACAAGCTCGAATTTGGGGAAGATACTGAAGAAAATAGATTATGTCCTTTTAAATATAAACGTATCTATAACTGTCTTATGATATTTCAGGAAACCATGGAAATACAAAATCTGGATGGCCAAATAGGGATTTGAGTTTTCACTGTATATTGCGTATTGCACCACCTCAACTGAGCCTCTCTGGCATTCTTTATCCAGAGAGACTACAATTAGCACCCCTCAAAACCCACAGTTATCAGTGGATTATTATTCTAATAAACATCTCTGATTTACAACAAAAAAAAAAGGAAAGAAAGAATTTTAATTGGTGTAGTTGACCGATACTGATGCCTCCTTTGAAACAACCTACACTCTTTTCCACCAATAATCACCTAACACTTCTCCAACGATAACACTTCACAACTTCTAACAAATAATCTTATTGGCCTTTCTTTAAATGCATAGACTCCTTTTGCTTATTTGCTTAATGTTCACAGAAATATAAAATGAAAGAACAAAACTTAAGATTAACTTTGTAATTGTAATAGAAATTGTCTTTTGCTATATCTTACTGGAAAATACTCATTTACTCACAGATTTTAGCTCAACGCCTTGTCTTATTTGGTCAAGCAGATCACCACGTGAATCTCCTCTACCTCCTGACGATTTCTTCTGCTCAACTTCCACATGCTGCAATAAGAGATTTTTTGTTTTATTGTTTACAGTCTGCTGTGTAAACGCAATTGTACAAATATTTGTATGCTTCTAAACTGTTTGCATTATTTTAAAAAATATGAAAAAATTAACAAAAATAATTATTATCAACATGATGGAGAGAGAATGAATCCAATTTACAACAAAATGAAATACATCCAGTTTGAAGCCACAAAATGGTTTGTGTAGTCAATTTCTTTACCAGTTATATCATGGTATCCAATGAACACAGCAGACAAATAAATGTCAATGACTGTTGAAGCATGAGAAACTGTTATATACACTATATTAGGATGGCTTGCATCAGAAGAGTATAACTGGGGTTTAATGTTCAAACAGCAAAAAATTCATTATAGATGGAGCACCAATCCAGTTCTACAAGGGTGGAGAAGTATTAGGCCATTCCTTAATAAAGACTCCATCCTGACAGTCACCAGATGTGCAGATGTGGGAGACCTATTTTCCATTGGCCAAATAGGGATTGTAATCCTGTTCCACACAGATCAGTTTTTTATGCTCTGTAGTTCCTCACTCATTTCAAATGCTGTAAAAATGGAAGTTCAGAGTGAAATACAGTGGTGGTGTTTTCTCAAAACATTTCATGCCACAGTATAACAATATTATTGCAGAAAAATATTACACTTACAAAAACCAGTGGAGACTCTTTTTTTACTCAATCATCATAAAAAATACAAACATATCATCTCAAAATTACACCCACTACAGGCACATATTCATATTCATATAAAGCATGAGGGGTGAACTTCAAATCCATTAATATGTCACTCACAAGAGGATGGTACAATGATCAATCACTATGTTGCTATGTAAGCAATATCCACAATCACCAAGATGAATACTATGGTGATTCAGTGTTCAATACAAATACATGCAAGTCTTTTCCACTGGATTCAGAATGTTTTCCAACGACGAATGCCTTTAAAAGTGGGAACAGGTGGAGGTCACATTCTGCTAAATGTTGTGAATAGGATGGGTGTTAATTATGTACACAGATAGTTCATCTTAAGTTTTGATGATCAAGTTTCCAAGTATCAAACTAGGTGATATAAATGACTATCTTTTGATTGCACTGACTAATAGCTTAAATTTTTTTCCCCAGTGGATGTTAGAACTTAATAGTTGACAAATTTCAGCTTGATGCCTCTATCTGGTTTTGAGAAAACAGGATCTTAACAGATGGACAACAAAGTGACCCTATATGGGTTCCGTTTTTATCAACTAAGGTACGGAACCCTAAAAGATAACTTCACACATGAAACTGACCTTTTTTTAAAGAAATTTAATGCAGCTGTGGATGCACGAATACAAAAAGACAACTCAAATCCACAAACTGAAGGATCTTCTAAATCAACATAAAAACATCTCATAATTTCTTTAAAATTAAGAACAGTATCCCTTATCGTTAGTTCAGGAAAGTTAAAAACAAAACATTAATGGTTAAAAGGGGTACAAACTGAATTCAGTTGAAAAATGAAAATCTTTGCTCTCCAGCTATTCCTCCAGTATTCTGTCAGCTGCAACTGATGGACTTTTCATACACAGCAAGAGGAAGAACAAAAGAAAGAGATGTAATCCACAAACAATGAACACTGGACAGGATTTCTTACTGTCACTGTTTTACTGTTAATAGTTACAGCAAGGGCAGTCACACTGAAAACACTTCCTTGGCAGACACCATTCTCTTGTTCAAGGAGGTCAGAGAGACATCACCACATTGGCATTTAAAATACCAGGGGGAGAGAAGGACAACATAAAGATGGGAGGACATCAGAAGGCCGATTTGTAGAGCTGCCCGAGAATCTATTGCCTCCAAAATGCATCACGAGCCTTCTCAATGTCAAAAAATATACTATTTCACAACAGCAGTGCATGATATCATATTATGTGGCTGCTTCCAAGTTATCAAAGATGGGTTAATATTACCTAAAACCACATTAAAAATCACTTAGGAACTGTCTGGAAAAGCTATATGCTTCATCACTGGCGAAACTGAATTCCCAACGACCCCTCTTGGCAACAATTCTGTGGTGTTCAAAAGCTGGCATCTGACCGTAACATTGAATAATTGGTTGTCATCAGACCAATCACACAGTAACACTGTCAGTTTTGTAACAGATCATTTTGGCCTGTTTTTCTTATTCCCTTGCTTGGATTTTGGGGAAGCCGTTTCATTGAATTTTTTTTTCCCCTCTGCCTGCCACAATTGTTCATTGTTCTTCTCAATGACAGGTTCAGCTACATTATGTTTCTGTTGTACACATACATGCTCGTCTAATCAGAGGTGCAAGTTTGCAGCTATACTTTGATTAAAATAACTTTGTGATTAATAAATGTCAGTGGTGGGGAGCAGAGTAGCCAGCTCATACACACAATAGCATATGCTCATGCAACCGACAGTTGCGAGTCTAAAAAAGAAAAGTATTTCGTGTGGCCCGCCCACCTGGCGCACCTACCTCCCTTTGGAGCTTGCACTGCAAGGCACTGCTGTTGGTGTCTGTAGAACAGTATGTGGACCCAAAACAGTAGCAGCAATAGGCTGGTGCCCAGTTCCTACTACTCAGCCCACAGAAACATCAATCACAAAGATATTTTAAGGAAGTGGAGCCCAAGCAATACTAGCTATGGGCTGGTGCCTGGTCCACACCATTTGACCCCACAGAAATGTCAATCACACAGTATACATCTACACATGCAAGTTGTTGTGCTTGACTCAGATGTCACTGACTAGGTGCCAAAAGTGGTCTTTATTATGAAGGGGATGACTTTATGGAAGTGGTGGCTGGATGGCCATAAGTGCCTTTTTCACCTCATAGTACGGGATCCCCTGGATGAGCTCGATTTTCCACATCCTCCTCTCTTCTGTGAAGACTCAGCACTGTCTTCTTCATACTGGGTGATGTTGGGAGTAATTCACAGTTGGGGAGTACTTTTTGTTGGCAGCCAACTGCCACATCTGCCACTCGTTGCCTGTCCTTTGCATCTTACAATTGTGTTCTCAAAATGTAGCACATGGGATTAGGTATATAAGGCCTAACCTATTCACGGATGAAAGCTCCAGCAGTGCACTCAGGTAATTTAAGCATATTACTAAGTTGGTGCATAGGTTCATAGCATTTTTGTTTCGCATGTTGGTGTTCCAATCACTACAGGTTTATTTATCGACATTCATTTTTTACTTGTAGTTCATTGTTGCTATCTGAGTTTACATATTGTCATTTTATCATTTGGAGATAGTAAGTGGAGCTGTGGATGTTAGAAAACGGTGTGTCTAGTGGAGAAATCAGAACATTTCCAACATATTCCTGCATTTGAGTTCAACAGAGGAGTGACAGCAGTAGAGGCAGATAGAAACATTTCTGCTGTGTAAGGGGATACGGTCAGTCGACAGAGCACAGCAAAAAAACATTTTTCTTGTTTTGACATTAATGACTCTTCAAGTTTAGGATGACCTTCGCAATTTGGTGAAGATCATTTAAACACATTAATCCACAATGATCTAGGTCAGTGTACTTGAGAACTGGCAAATGTGATGAAATGTGATCATTCCACCATCGTGCAACATCTGCATGCAATGGCGAAAGTTCAAAAATCGGGTGTATATATACTGCATGCCCCACACCAAAATCACAAAACTCAGTGTATGACCATATGTGCATCTCTGCTTGCCCACCATCAATTGGCTTGTGAACAACACTGGCCATTCCTACCCTGTATTATTGGTGACAAAAAATGTGTCTTTATGCTAACATAAAGAAAAGAAAGGAATGGTTGAGCCAAGAAAAAGCAACAACTCCCCATACAAAGATCTGCAGCATTCACAAAAGATAACATTATGCACCTGGTGTAACAGCAACAGTATATTGTACCACAAATTGCTTCCCTGAGGCGTAACCATAACTGCTGACATTTATTGTCAACAAATGAGATGTCTTGCAGATGCAGTCCAAGAACAATGACCAGGAAGACAACATGAAGTGATGCTACTCCAGATAATGCCTGCCCGCATTTTGTTAGACTGACAAAAAACACTACACAGGAACTGGATTGGAAAGTCTCCCTGCAACCACCTTATTCACCTGATCTTTTGCCCTCACATTTTCACCTTTCTGCTCTCTATCAAAAACCTTCAAGGAACTTCCTTGCTGGGTGAAAACATGCTCAGAAGATGATTTGACGATTTTTTGCTTCAAAGTCACACGATTTCTACAATCACAGAATATAAAAGTTACCCCAGCATTGGCAGACTGATGCAAATAGTGAAGGACAATATATTATTGATGACCAAAGTCTATGTTATGTGTATCTGTTGTGTTTATTAAACTTGTGGAAAAACACTATGAAATTATGCACCAATCCAATATATGTGAGAATACAGGTATCTTCTTTTCAAACTCATCATTTACTCTAACACCTTAATTCCCATTTGCATTGTAGTTCCTAAGTGAAGAGACGTGTTATTCCCTGCAGCTGACTATCCCTTTACTAAACTTCAGAGTGGTGTTCGGTTATGTATTTATAACGCATTCTCCTAACAACTTAGTGTTTAGCTAATTGCTAAGTTGGGCAGCACTTTTTGTCTTGAGCAGTAATGAACCACTTCACAGTTTATTAATGGATTTTAGTGTCTCTGCGAGTCCCTCCAATGCTTTATTAATGCATAAAGGTGATTGTTCATCAAATGTATTTCCTACACATTTAATTACAATGAATGTGTTATTCATGACAGGACATGGTAGTGGTAGCAGTTTCTCTAGTATTGACAGAGGTCTCGTGTGGACCAGCCACATAGGGCCTCTTTGTTGTATGCGCATTACTACCACCCAACGAACCACTTGAACTGCTGGGAGTGTTCGTAATTTATGTAGGACCCTTTAGTGTACCACAGCAGCTACAGAATGAAGTGTCCAGCCACAAAAAGCTCTGCTTATCTAGGTAAGCCTTATATAACTGGAGTGTGGCATATGCCCCATACATTATAGTTAATGTTTTACCTCAACACCCATCTCTCTCATTGGCACAGAGCACTTCTTGGGGTTGAACTTTTTTTTAAGGTTTGTACTGTCCATATAATCCAGGATTTAACCCAAGATTCCTGTGACAATGTACCACCACCACAAGAACAGCCCCAGTTCAGAGCCCCCACATTCATCAAACCTCTATCCAGCCAACAAAGACTCAGCTCCCTAATGCACTCACTATTTAAGCATGACTTAGGAGACATATGTGGCTTATCAAATGCCATGGATGTGCCTTTCATACCATAATAGATCCCAGGAACAGTGAGGTATGGTCCTCTTCACAGATTTAGTCTCATTTCACCTACAGGAGGCTGTTCCAAAGGTGCCCCAAGAACCAGGAGTGCTCCAGAGCACTCAGTGCAGTGACTCTGAAGCCTGAGAGGTGGGGGAAATTGAACTCACTGCCCCTGGGTTGCATAAAGTCTTAAGAAATGCAACAATCTGTGTTCAACAACAGCTATTGTCCATCGCAGAAAGCCTATACCTCAACTTGAAGATACGTTTCTATTTATTGATGGGGGAAGGGAAGGGGGCAGAGTGCCTTGTATGTCACAATGTAGTTAATTCTAGTTAATTCTGCTAAGAAGTACAACATACAGTATCATTATGCAAGTCTTCACACAATGCATTCTGGGCCAAGGTATTAGGCAAAGTACTAAGAGAGCTAGTAGCCAAGCTTAAGAACAACACACTAGGAGACATAAGTTTAGAACAGAATTCTCAGTATATAAGTTACATAAACATGCATCACGAGCTCATTTACTGTAACACGTTTATAAATTTTCAGGTGAATGACACTGAAGAAAAACAAAGGAGGCGGCAGTTCAAGCAAGCTACAAAGCTGCTCACATTATAGCAACGAGTTGCAATCTGTTTCAGTGGGACCTCCCATAAAACCATATTCATCAACTGCAGAATCACATCCTATCAATGTCGTGCCTCACCAATCCATGACTAGAACTTGGCAACAGCTATGCGACTACGCCGCCAATCTGCAGCTGGCTATGATACACGTACTTCTCAGTCCATGCAGTCAGCATTGCCACGGAGCCGTCTTAAAGGACATTTGCACCAATCAGTCACTCATTCTATTTTAGCCTAATCTAGTGTGCCTGTCCAGTCTAAGCATTGTCATTCAGCCTCTGTAACTGTCGTGGATATCCGACTTGTATTGTCTCAAGAACTCACATTGGACATTGTTCTGGACTTGCCGTTATTCAAGTTAAGGTTTTTTTTTTTTTTTTTTTAACAATACATGTGGGTTTCATTCTTTTGATTTTCTGTCACAGAATCCACCGACTCCTTAGCATCCACCAGCTGGATGACCACACATCTGGCGACATGGGAAACAGTATCTTCAGTTGCTACCTGGTTCTACTTCTCACCAAACAAGCAACTGGTGACGATATTTATTGTATATTTCTTGCAGGACTGTGTTCACCTGCTATGCTTGCCTGCTACATTTCTTAAGTATTGTAGTATGTGTGTGTTCAAAACATTAGCTCTGCAACTGACCCAATGTCTCGTGCTTCACAGAGGCTGTTCCTTCTAGTGACTAATTCACACTTTCTTACAGCACTGTTTAGCGGTTGTGCTATACTTCTTTTTCAGGTGTTATTTTTGTGTGTTTCATCACAGCCAGTCCACCACAAGAACTGTCAATAACTCAAGATTGTTCTGTTTCAGGCGTAGCAGCTCATGGAAACTATGACCAGAATGCTTGCAGCGCAAGCAAACACAGCAGCACTGTCACAGCAAGCAGCAACTGCTTCCATACTGCCATTCCGTGCATCTGATTCTACATGAAGAATGGTTGGAGTACCATTCACAACTCAGCTCAATCCAACTCATGCTTCACGGCGCGCTACATTGAAGATGGTAAAAGACAACCTTATTTTCTTGCAAAATTTGGAGTCTCCGTTTACCGATTCGCTAGCAAACTGGTCCCCAGTACCCGCCCTGAAAGTGTTCCTTATGATGGTCTCATTGCTCCACTCGATAAGTATTACGATGAGCAGATTAACGTGACAGCTGCTTTATGCAACCCAATCAGACACATAAGCAGTGGGTAGCAGATTTCAAGGACTTACACATCATCGTCAAATCAAGTGCGAGTGTGTACACTACTGTAGAGATGCCATTATTAGGGACACCATTACTCAAAATGTGTCAGATTCTCACATACACAGATTCTGAAGTATCCTGAGCCCAGCTCAAAAGAAGTTTTGGAACTAGTGGAGCATCAGGGCTCTTATGATAATGCAGCGGTAGACTTTGACTCTGCTCCTACTTGTGCAGTACAGAGAAATGGTACGCCAGTTGTGCCTGTAGTTCGTGCACTGTGGCAATCAAAGTCTCAGCCACAGCAGGATATAAACAAAACCATTGTACTGTGCAGCAGCATAGTGGAGTTAAATTCTGTCCTCAATGTTTCACAGCACGTTATCATCAGGAATGCCCTTGTCGTATGCTAAGTTTTACCACTGTTGCGAGCACACTGAGGTTTAATCTGCTTGCCTGCAGAAATGCAAGTCCAACAAGCACTCTGTACATTCTCCCATATCTCAGTCAATGGATATCAATGCAATATTTTTAAGGCCAAATAGTGATTCTAGTGTTGATCAGTGCACGTCAAGTGCATCAGTGAAGAAGCCACACACTTCTTCCATCCAGTGTCAGACTAAGGAATCGTTTGTCACTTTGCACATTGCCAAACACAAAATAAGCATTCAATTAGGCACTGGTGTGTCTGTGACTTTGTTGTTGGATAGAAGCATATATGAGGCACTGAGAGCACAAGCGGACCAAGCCACACTTTTTGTGCGTTTGAGGTACTGACATGATGTGATAACAGTATACGATTATTACGCATTGCCTGTTGATCTGTTCATTTATCTGAAGGTTTGTCTCATTTAGCAACATACACATTGCTGTTGCACTCAACTGTCGATAAATACCGTTGAGAGCAGGAGTGGGCTATGCATCATAGTCAATTTGCACTCTGTGCTCTCCATCCACTGTCGCTGCGTGTGATGCGAGCAAACGAAGAATTTGTGTATTCAGCGTGGAGCAACGTATTGGGCCAGTGAGCAAGTGGAAGTGTATGTCAGTTGTTCAGCATGGAGGCCCCTGCGAAAAGTGTGGAGGAGCAATTGCAAGTTTAGTTGTCGTGTTCCTTTCTTTAGTTTGTGGATAACACTGTCGAATGTACACTAACTTGCTCATATTCAAAGACTCCAGAGGTATCACGAACAGTGACTTTGTTCACAAAATGCAAGTTGTTTTCCATACGAAAACACAATGAAATACAAACAATACTTTATTTATTGCTATATTGTGTAAGAGAGTAATGATCACTTTTAATGTTATGTGTACGATGTTTTAGCGTCCGTTGAGTTGTGTTGTGCAATTGCTTCGCCTGTGGATACCAATGCCCATGTTGACCATTGCTGTCATGTAGTTAATATTACGTTGAGGGACGGATATTTTTATTACAGAGATGTTTGCGTCAGATGGGGAAGCGCCGGGAGAAGCGAGAGTGAGCACGGCTGCAGCAACAACTTCCTCAGAGGATGTACCAAAGACAAACGATGAAGCCATGATACAGAGCCGAGGAAAGAAGTGCCTTAGAAACAAAGATTAATGGCTTTGTAATGCTAGGAAAGAACTGAGAGCCCCAGGTCAAGAGTATGCCAACCGTAAGGGTAACGTTGTACCTCGAAAGCAATTGCGGACAATCAGCGAGTGTTCGTGTGGTATGAGAGCCACAAAAACATCAATGAAGAACGGCAGGAACGAGTGTTCAATGAGTTTATCTCATTTTATTTTCCACAAAAATTTTTACGAAAACTGAAATTTGTCATTTCATCCACCCGTGCCTGACTTGTCAAACTTGCGATGTTTTGCAGGTAAAAATAACAGCTGCCAATAATGATAAGGAGAGATGGGAGTTAATTGCAGAACGTGAATTCCATCAGCAAAAAGCTGAGTATGCACAGGCAGGTTTACAGAGTGATACTTTGCTTAGCAAATCAGATGGTAATGTTACAGTGATAACATTTGATTTGATGAAAACTTTGCCTACACCAGTCATCTCAACTGGAGTTTGCTATTACAAACATCAGTTGTGGGCATATTGCTTTGGCATCCACAGTATGCACAATGATAATGCATACATGTTTCTGTGTAATGAATACACTGAGTCGAGGGGGCCACAAGAAATTGATTCTTGTTCGCTGTATTTCATATGCAATTTTGTCAGGGCTGAAAAACTAATTATGTACTCTGATCAGTGTGGAGGCCAGAATAGAAACATACAAGTTGCTGTACTGTGCCAATACATTTAAGCAGCTCAGAGTTCTCTGTGAAGGAAACAGACCATAAATTTTTAACAATTTTAACAAACATTTTTGGAACAGTGATTAAACTGATGTCAGTTGACATCACAGCAACTGAGAAGAGTGCTCCACCTACCATGTTCGAAGGATGCCATAGGTCTGATGATGGTCATGTGATATGACCGAAACCGGTCACCTATGTTCTTGTAACATACGTGGTGTGATTAAGACTGAATTTTAAAAACAAAAAATTTCATAAATTTTTAGTTAGTGGACACTCATACCAGCCCTGTGATCAGGATTTTGGCTTGGTTCAGAAACATAAAAAGTATTTTCCTAACATTTACCTTCCTGAACACTGGAATGATGTGGTAGTGAGTGCCAAAAAAGGAATTGGTTCAAGGTAATCAATATGATTGAGGAATATTTACTCTAAAGAAACATCATAAGAAACATCCTAAATCGAAAAATGTCTTCTGACAATTGTAAAGTACAATGGTCGAACATACAGTGGCTGCAGTTTGAAGCAACCAGCGGATTCAAAATATGGTATAAATACTCGAACCAAAGCCAAGAGCTATTTCAGGAAATTGATGTGGCCAAACAAACATCCACATGCATCAGCAATCTCGAATTGCTTTATCCTAATGGACATGTAATAACAGAAGCAAAAAAGAAGGATCTGCTCAGTTTGCTTCCATATGTACCACCACTTCATCATGATTTCTACAAAAATTTAAAAGTGTCTTCAAATGCTGTAGAAACATTGCATGTGGATGATTTTGAAATGCAACATAGTTGCTAAAATTATAGAACCCAATGTATAATGTTACATGTAATCTGTACAATGTATAATAATAATGTATAATATTGTCACATGCAATCTATGATGGACTTTGTGCAATGAACAGCATGAATAATCAGCATACTAACGGACCTGTCATTGAGAATGTTCAACTACTCAGAGTGAAAACGGACTAAGCCACAACAAAACTACTAATATTCTACTATATAATTAATGTTTGTAATGTATCTATGTCAGAATATTGTTCAATAAAACCACAGTTACATAGTATACATGTTAAAAGGCTGCAATGCATCATGGAAAAACATTCTTTGTGAGCCCTTATTATTAGGCCTGTTTCCATATTGACTTCCCCAGGGTTAGTCCACTTGTTCTCTCACTGCCTCATATGAACTATTAGGCAAGCCCAAACTACATAAGTTGTTTGAGCTTTCTAGTTATGGTGGACATGACATTCCTGTACTAGGTATTTGTACAGTCTACCTGCCACGTTTTGTTACAATACTAAGACAGTTTAATTCACAGTTTTGTGATCACGAGAAAGTGAAAATATTTTTGGTAGGGCCTCTTTAGATCTGTTTGGTCTGCACATTCAAGAATATGTTCTGTGAACTCCTCTGTGCTTTTATACAGGGTAGCTGAACTTCGAGCTGAATTTAGTGACTTTTCCAAGGTAGCCTAGGGAAAGCTAATAATTTTGAGGCTGATGTTACTATGAAAGACAATGCACAACCATAGATTTGCCAACCATAGCCCATCCCTCACACTATCAGAAAGCAAGTGTCACAGAAACTATTATCTTGGCAGGACAATGATATGATTTCTCCTGTAGCAGCCCATCAGTGGACATCCCCATTGTTGATAAAGAAACCTTCACAATAATTACACCTATGTGCAGATTTCACTGCAACGGTAAATCCACAGACTGTGACACTTTTTCTTTGCCACAGTCTGAGGAACTCATGGACAAACTTGGTGCAGGCTAATTCTCTTCCAAGACTGATCTTTGCAGTGCTTATTTGCAGCTTCCCTTAGATGAACAGTCACAACAAGGAGTTGTTCATTTCTCTGGTTGCCCTTCCGCAGTGTATCTGCACCTGCAATTTTTTAATGTTACTTGTCACAGTCGACTGCTACAGTTCCTTCTCGTTTGAGCTATTTGTATGACACTGTAGTTTTGGATCGTACTCCAAATGAACATCTTTACAGTCTCAGGAAATCACACAATGGAAAATCCAGAATGGATCTAACAATATTATGAAAAGGAAAGTTGCTACTCACCACAGAGTGAAGAGACCGAGTCACAGATAGGCACAACAAAAAAAACTGTCACCAATAAAGCTTTCGGTCAGTAAGACCTTCATCAAAAATAGACCCCCCCCCCCCCCCACACACACACACACACACACACACACACACACACACACACACACGACTGCAATTTCAGGCAACTGAAATCAAACCGCCTATGGTCTTAGTTGCCTGAGACTGCAGTCGTGTGTGTGTGTGTGTGTGTGTGTGTGTGTGTGTGTGTGTGTGTGTGCGCGTGTGTGTGTGTGCATGTCTGTCATCTATTTTTGATGAAGGATTTACTGGCTGCAAGCTTTATTTGTGACGTCTTTTTTTGTGCCTATCTGTGGCTCAATCTCAAGAAATTGTTTCAAGCGCTCTCAAGTGCTGGATTAAAGTGTCCAAGACAACTGCACCTCCTTTCAGACTGAGATTGAATATTTAGGATATGTCATCAACAGTCAGGATATCCGCCCTTTGCAGTCCCACTTAACTGCCATCAGGGATCTATCAGCTGCTTGGAACTTGGGTGAACTAACTTATTACATTTCATTCATTCCAAACACTATGCAGATTGCAGCTCCACTGCATCAACTTCGACAAAAAAATGTCCTGTTTGAGTGGATTAGGGAATGTCAAATCTCATTTCAGAAACTGAAAAATGCTTTATTGAGCGATCACTATTTCGTTCATTTTGATCCCACCAAGCAGGTCATGCTGGCATCTAACACAGTCTCTCTTATGGGATTGGCGTTTTTCTCTCACACAGAGTTGGATCACTGGACAGGCCAACTGCCTTTGCATCTAAACTCTCAAACAAAGCGCAGTGTAAGGAAACTCTTGCTATAGTATATGGGGTGACCAAATTCCACTAATACTTATATGGCAGGAAATTCTTCTTGGTGACGGACCCCAAGCCTCTCACCTCATTGTTCAGCACTTCAAAGCTAGTCCCACAGCACAGGATTGGTTTCTGTGACTCTCCATTTCCCACTGTGAAACTGTGTACAGGCCAACGATTAGGCATTTGAACGCGGACACCCTTTCTCACCTACCAGTCAGCACTGATTCAGCATTTACACCACAGCTGATTCTTGCTTTCACATTGATGTCCAGAACAATGGAACACTTGATGGTTTGCCTATCAAATACCAATGGATAACTCAGGCAATGGCTGTGGGCCCCAGTCTCAAGATTCTGTTGCAGTACCTCCAAATCGGTTGGCTACATACCATTAAGCAGGTTAGTGATCCAGTCATACAATGTTATTCCGCACTTCAGCACAGCTCATCGGTCCAACAGGGTGTCATCCTCTTACACGCAGCCAATGTCCAGTTCCATCTCACTGTGCCACATTTTCTTCAGAAGGAAGTTCTTCACCTCCTTCATCAAGCCCATTAGGTGGGTGACAGGCCAGACCCACAGGCAAGCTTCAGGTATCTCTGACGGATCTGGTATGCTGATCTGAGGCCTGTTGTTTCCCACTAACGTGCAGGCACCACCTGTGCTTGTTGTGGGGGCAAATTGGTGGATTTTCATGATTCATGTGTGGACCTAGGACTGTGGTGCATGCTCAACAGGTCACAGGCTAATTGTGATTAATTTCAGGAGTTGCAACTGCACAACTATGTTGTACAGAGCAGTGTTTTATAGGCATTTTATTTACTGCAGTACATTTTTGCACTTTTTATCTTAAAGAGAAAATATGGAATATGCTATGAAGCAAACTGTGGCAGCAGTGGTTATTTGTATGCTGTGTATTCATGTATAACTTGAAAGAAAAATTAAAGAAAATGGGTAAAAAAAAAAAAAAAAAAAAAACGAATTGCCAAAAGGCAACATTCCAGATCTGATTCAGAATCATGGGCATTTCTCTGAGAATCATGGAGATTCACTATGCTAGGAAGAGGGCATTCTTGAGCATTTGTAAAGTACTGTAATGCATAATAACTGTAAAATAATGGACACAACACAATTATACAGATAGCACTAGCATCACACTCAAGGTATAAAAGGGCAGTGCATTGGCAGAATGTCATCTGTACTCAGGCAATTCATGTGAAAAGGTTTCTGACATTATTATGGCCACACAATGCGAATTAATTGGCCTTGAATGTGGAATGTTAGTTGGAGCTAGATGCATGGGATGTTCCACTTCGAAAATTGTTAGGGAATTCAATATTCCAAGACTCACAGTTACAAGAGTGTGCTGAGAATACCAACGTTCAGGTATTACCTCTCACCACAGACAACACAGTGGCTGACAGCCTTCACTTAATGACCAAGAGCAGCAGTATTTCACAGAGTTGTCAGTTCTAACACTGCCTGAAATGACCACAGAAACTGATGTGGGACATACAATGAACATATTTGTTATGACAATGCAGTAAAATCCAGCATTAATGGGCTAGGGCAGCAGACAACAGATGCAAGTGCCTTTGCTAACAGCACATCACCTGCAGCTCCTCTCATGAGCTGATGACCATATCGGTTGGACCCTAGATGACTAGAAAACCATAGCCTGGTCAGATAAATCCCAATTTTAGTTGGTAGAGTTCGAGTGTGGTGCAGACCCCACAAAACCATTAATCCAAGTTGTCTCCAAGGCACTGTGCAAGCTGGTGGTGGCTCCATAATAGTGTGGGCTGCGTTTGCATGGAATGGACTGGGTCCTCTGGTCCAAGTAAACCAATGGAAATGGTTATGTTTGGCTACTTGGAGACCATTTGCAGTCATTCATGGCCTTCATGTTCTCAAACAATGATGGAATTTCTACGGATGACAATGTGCTATGTCACCGGGTCACAATAATTCGTGATTGGTTTGAAGAACATACTGAGAAATTCAAGTGAATGATTTCGTCGCCCATATCGCCAGGCACGAATTCCATAGAACATTTATGGGACATAATTGAGACATCACTTCATGCACAAAATCTTGCAACTGCAACACTTTCACAGTTATATACAGCTATAGAGGCAATATGGCTCTATATTTCTGCAGAGTACTTCCAACGATATGTTGAGTTCGTTCCACATTGAGTTGCTGCACTACATCAGGCAAAAGAAGGTCCAACACAGTATTAGGAGGTATCCCATGACTTTTGCCACCTGAGTGTAGTACAAGAAACATTTTATTGGTGCTCACTACAGTGTTGGTTTATACAACTCATCCCCACTTTAATGTTTCTTCCAAGAGACCTACACCTTTCCGAGATTATTTCTGAAATTATTGAAGGTATTTTAAATCTGTCTTTGAAACTACAACAAAATGCGAATTTTTGTCACCAAATGTGTTTTGTTTCACAGACAAGGTACATCATGGTAAAACTGTATAAGTTTCTTGATGTGGTCATTGGTCCATCGCCTCCACTATACTTACAGCAATTAAAACTTGCTGTCACCTAACAATCACTCATTCCTCAGTGACGAATTTTGAGTATCACCTGTATTTCTCTTGTTGCTATGTTAAAAGTTGCTTCTTTTGTCAAAACGAAGCAGAGTTTACATGTCACCTTGCTAACATACTAATGCAGTTGCAAATGCAAAAGAATCCTGAAACAATGGTTTGTTAAATGAGGAACTGAGGACAAATCAGGTCAAAAACTTGTGAAAAATCACATTCTCGGTATAAAAATAAGCACGTAACTCCTTCATTTGTCTTGCTGCAAATCCACAGTAATTCTCATTTCACCAGCTATAGACGACTATTAAAAAGTTACACCATTCCATTGCCAAAGTCTACAGTTACTCACATATCTATCACGGTAAATAAAGAGGTCCACGCGTTTATGATATGGAAAAACTACCTGCTCTTAGAGTGCTATCATTTGCCGTAATCTTATTTCGATATCCTGAATCATTTATGATATTTGAGAAACATAGTGAATATTCCATTCTCGTGCATGCGTGAGCGGGAAAGTGAATGTGCTATATACAACCCATTTTCTTGAGATTGGAATTAGGTATGTCAGCTAAATTTCACACACAACAATATATGGTCTAATATGCACCAAACACAAATTCATAGCAACCCCTATTTTTATTACAATGCATTCAAATTTCAGACAATGTGTTACTTACATGGGAAATCTCAATGGAACTATGACCATTATCAAAATGATATGCACTTCATCATGAAGTTGACATATAAAGCTATAACTAAAGTAAAAACAATTTTTTTTAGCTGAATAGTTTCTTTGAAATGGTGGGAGAGTGATTGTAGGATACCTGACATTAGTGCACTGTTCTGCCACAGTAGCACATCAGCCACCGGCTTGCCGGAAGCTCTTGGACTTCCTGAATCAGGCGTGTGCAGAAATCTGCACGTGTGTATCCACTGTCAGGCTGGATAACCAGTTCCTAGAACTGTAGGTAATGGTCTGAAGATGGGGGGGGGGGGGGGGGGGTTGCAGGTTTTCAAGAATCCTCCAGAAATATCCATGGCCTGTCACTAAAATCCACTCGTGTGTGGCCAGTTACTGGGGCATTGTACGCACTAAGCAGCTCTTCGGGCGCCACTGCATTTGAGCCAGTATGGACACGCAAAGAGAACAATTAACTTCACAATGCCTAGCATGTGTGAA
The DNA here is from genome assembly GCF_021461385.2 of Schistocerca piceifrons. Lineage (NCBI taxonomy): Eukaryota > Metazoa > Arthropoda > Insecta > Orthoptera > Acrididae > Schistocerca > Schistocerca piceifrons. Next base: position 580,257,858 of record NC_060149.1, read on the forward strand.
GCACTACACTGCTCCTACACAAAAATTTTTCAATTCGCCCAAGCCCAGTGCCCCTTGGAAACATTTGCATATTGACTTTGAATATCCCTACTGGCAATCCTGTTGGCTCATCGTGGTAGACACCTTCAGCACATTTCCATTCATGGTGCCTGTGCACTTCACCACAACAGTTAGGACTATCAAGACTGATGTCAATCTGCTCAAGCACATTACGACAGCACTGTTCTAGCTCCATCCAATGGTGAAGCAGAACGCTTCATCAGAACTTTCAAGCAACAGATGAACAAGTTACAGTCTTTCCACAGACAAGATCAAGCTTTAGTGTTCTTTCTCTTGTCCTACCTTTCTCAATCATGCATCAGAAAACCTCTGGTGGAGCTGTTACAGGAAGGCCGAATAGGACAATGCTTTAGCTGCTGCATTCTCTGCAGCCAGTGGCCCATCCCCACAGCGCTCTTAGTTTAATGTGCATAATTTGCTCTTTTTTTTTTTAGTGTTTTTGGCGACCAAAGGTGCTGGGAATGGGGCACTATCACCAAAGTCTTAGTCTGCTCATAAAATGTGTACAGGGTCCTGTTGGGCTGCAGAAATGACATCAGAATCAGCTTTGTTTGTGTGGGGTGCATGATCTTGCTGCAGGTTTTCCATTTGCACAGTTGGTGCCCAGGGCAACTCTGTGGCCTCAGCCACTTTGCCTCTCTTGACACACACATCTTAGGAGGTTTGGGGAAAACCATAAAAAACCTCAATGTGGATGACTGGATGGGGATTTGCACTGAAATCCTCTCAAATGCTGGTCAAATGTCCTACAATTTCTACACATCTTGCTTATAAAATAAGGGCTGTTATTCACCATTTTAAACTGATTGAACTATTTTGAAATTATATATGAAAAATTTTGGTACTTTGAAAACAGGTAATTACTGTACAGAAAAAAATTAAGATAAATTTCACACAAATATCCCACTAAACAAAGTGAGTACAATTATGTGTCTATATTCCTAATGTAACACTGAAATAACTTGTTCCCACTAATAAGCAGATAAAAAAGCAATTAAACTTGCCTTTAGTGTCTTTCCTGAGCGGATTGCATCCATAAGAGCTGCTCGTTGATCTGATCCAGTTGAAACAGGGGGTGCTGGCACAGTTGGTACTGGCGGTGGCAATGGTGCTGACTCAAACATTGGGGGTGGTGGAGGTGGAGGCGGGGCTGGAGGTGCCTGTGGGGGACATGGTGACGCTGCCTCTGAAACACGAAGTAAGAAGCATTTATTTCACTTTTTTCCTAATGTATCAGAAGTTAAAGAACATCTCTAGTTGTCCATGAATTGATAGACTTAACCAGTATTCACCACTATTATTTTCTGCAGAATTCAATATGTATCTGACAATCACATACCTGAAATGTTTTGTAATCTTATTCTCCATGTAATAACCCAACTTTTCGTATGGGCCAATCGGGGTTTTTAACAATACAGCCCATTATAAGACTTGGTGGATGTCCAACAATGTATGGAACTGCATGGGGTTGCACTTATTGTGCTTAGCATTTTATCTACATCCACCTGACTATTCTCCATTCACGCATAAGTGCCTGGCAGAGGGTTCATCAAACCACTTTCACACTATTTCTCTATGGTTCCCCTATCAAACAGTGTGAAGGAAAAACAAACACCTAAGGTAAGAACACACTGAGCAGGAACTGCGCTGTAGCAGAATGGCATGGCATGACATGGCACTATTTGGTATACTGCATTTGAATTGCAGTGGCGTGACAATACGTAGCAAATTTTGTTTGTAAGTCATTTGGCAACCTCCAAGCAAAATGGACAAAAGTGATATTGATGTGATGATAATTTCTTTGTTATGTGAGGAAGAAGGCTATAAATTTATACGTGTGAAAACTGGCGACCTTGGAAAGAATAGCGATATGGGGATCTTTTCATGGTCAGATTTAGGAACAAAACTGAAGACAAATACCTTGAATACACCAAGCCCAAATGAATTACCAGGCACGAGAGTTCAGCTGCCTCATATGATTGTTGGAATCAAAGCTCTTCCATTAATAACTTACTTGATGAGACCTTATCCTCGTACACCATTACATGACCAACAGAAAGAAGTACACAGTTGCAGTCATAACTTTACGATTTACTATCACAAGATCTGTTTCAGTCTGGAACACACAGAGAAAATGATCCTTGCCACTTGTGTCTCACACAGACATGATACTGTGTTGCTTGACGATGAAGAAACTAAAGAGATATAATTACGAACCTTCCTCATATAGGAAGCAATTTCATAAATAGTGCTGTCCAGATACAGAATGGATTCAAAGATTATTTCAATTCCCCCCAAGGCAGTTTGGTCTAGCAAAAGACAAAGTAAACAGGGGATATCATTGAAGAGAAAATAAGTAGAAAAAAAAATTAATAACAAGCATGTAGCTACAAGAAAATAAAGAACTAATCATCTATTTCACAACATTAAAAAATTGTAAATTGCAGGTATTCATAAATTATGTTTACTGTCATTGGCTTGGTAATTTCTTTTGAAATGTTGCTTTTTCTGCTACAACTAATATAATGTTCATTTTAAAGGTCATACAAATCTGGATATTCACTTATACATACAATGAACTTTTAACTGCCTACCACCATTTTGGAAAACAAACTTTCATTTTGCATCTCAAAAGAGTTATGATTTGAATGATGTGCAGTGTTGTGACACTTACTGTTCTGCCCCAGTGACAATAAAATTAGACAATGCCACACAATGCATCGCAGTTGTCCTGTTCATCAACTCTGCCTCGCAGTGCTACACTGTGCAGTTCCACTGTCGCATATTGCTCAGAGCAGTCTTTCTTTTATACCTTTTTGTGCGAGCTTCGATTTCTCTTATTACAATGATCATTTCTCCCTATACATGTAAGCATCAACAGAATATTTATGCATTCAGAGGAGAAATTGGCAATTGAAATTTCATGAAAAGATCTATCTGCAACAAAAAAAGCCTTTGTTCTAATGACTGCCACCCCAACTCAAGTATCATATGTGAGACACTCACTCAGCTATTTGCGACAGTTCAAAACAAGCTGTCCACCTTTGAACTTTTTCAATACTCTCCATCAATCCTATCTGGTAAGGATCCCGTACCACACAGCAATACTCTAGCAGAGTACAGGCAAGTATAGTGTAGGCAGTATCTTTAGTGGACTTGTAGGATCTTCTAAGTGTTCTGCCAATGAAGTACAGTCTTTGGTTCCCTTACCCACAATGTTATATATGTAATTGTTCCAATTTAAGTTGTTCATAAGCCATAGGTATTTAGTTGAATTGACAGCCTTTAGATTAATACAATTTATTGTGTAAGCAAAATGTAATGGATTTCTTTTAGTACTCATGTGGATGACCTCACACTTCATTATTTATGGTCAACTGTCAATTTTTGCATGATACAGATTGTGTCTAATTTTGCAATTGGTTCTTCTCATGATCTAAGAGGGCTGCTCAGATTAAATATTTATGAACATCAGAAACAGCAGAGGACCTATACAACACTTTCTTGGGAACACCAGATATCATTCTTTTTTACTCAATGACTTTCCATCAATTACTATGAACTGTGACTTTTCTGACAGGAAATCACAGTGAGCATGTAAGTTTGATGCCACCCTGATGGGTAAAGCACACTGTTGTCATGTACCATCTATTATTTGCTTACACTTTAGCAAAAGCCCTGAGTGCTTCACATACTGCTGAACAGACTTCAGGAACTACATGTGAAACTTTTTTTTAACCATAAAAATTTGAACTACGTGCTTAAGACAAATTATACTGCTAGACTTTTCAGTAATTGGCTTTGTATTTTTCTCCCTGTTACTTTGAGTAATCATCAAAACTTATCTAATAAAATAAAAGGCAAGTTGTATAACATGGGCATACAACTTGCCTTTGTGAAAAAACCTAAAAATGCCAAAACCTGCAATTCTGTCAGAAATGTTATTGCATCAGGTCCCTGGAGTTTCTGAAAAAGTTCAGACAAACCAATTTTTTTCTTCTCTTGTACAGAAGTATTTGCTTCACAAGTGAAAATGGATTAAAATTAGAAGTAGGAACAGGGAAACAAACATGAATCAAGGAACAGACTAGAGTGGAAGGCATAATTATGACTGAAATTAAAATGAAAAGAACTGCAAGGAAATTTATCCAGGTAAATGGATGAGTAGCTTGATTAAGGATGTTCTCCGCTGAACTTCATGCTACAAGGAACAGCATCAATGCACACAACTGAAGACGTGAATGGAAAAGTCTATAGAGTTGGCCTTAGTAGTGGCTGTTAAATGGCTGAGCTGGTAATCTCAATGTGAGATCCATGTGTGAAGCAGTCACTTGCAGCTCTCTGGAAACTTCAGAGCTGAAGATTACTAGCATTAACTGCAATTATTCTTTAATTGTGGTTCAACTTTAGTGCCAACAGACTTACTCTTTGTTTTATCAGCAATGGAGATGTCATCATACCCAGAAAAAGACTACATTATACAGCACAAATGTCAAATATCTGTAAAAATGTCTCAAGCTTCTAGAAACAATAGAGGGTTTTTTTTTTTTTTTTTTTTTTTTTTTTTTTTTACATAATCAGAAACAGAAGATGGTAAAATAGGGTAGCTCAAAAAGTCTCCTAACAGACAGGTGACTACAATTTATGAGAAAATGAGAGACTACAGAACAAGAGCCTTGTGTTTTTGTTTAAAGTTGTCAGTATTTTCACCCCTTATAACACAATCTTTGGCTCATTTGAGACATGCTGTCCTCTCATGTATTGACAATATTTTATTTTTTTTCCCCCACATACATACGACACAGAATCATGTCTGAAATTCCTTTATAATGGAAGTGGATTACTTTGCTCCAACCCGTCAGGTATGCCACGTATCTAGTACTGTCTTGTAAATGAGTATTTTGAGTGCTTGTGGAGTTACAGATGAAAGGAACAGCTAACAGGAAACCAAATGCTGGCACTACAGAGAGATTTGAAATTAAACTGAAGACAGAGTTACAGTATGGCAGTTAATTAGGTATGACTGGTTGCACGAAAACTTTAGAGTTTGCTCAATCAAGGAATTGTTTAGAAAAATGAGAAGTCTTTTCACACTTGCTGATTTTGACCTTAAGAATAATAAGTTGTTCACATCAATAACTTAAGTATATCAAAATCAGTTATTTTTTCTTAGCCATTTCAAGTAGACAACATGGGGTGTCCTCCAAAGTGTTATTGCCATATTTATCTTGTACAGACACAGTTTCAAACATATATATCTGTCTTACTAACATCCCCTTTCACTAACCACAACCTTTTCAGAACGTATATACATTAATTTGCCTTGTGAATGTAAAATGATACACTGCACACCATTGTGATCTATTGTACAAACATGTAACATGGAACTAACTAACTAACCAACCAACCAACCAACCAACCAACATTTTGTGAAATAAAGTATTATGATCTCTAAATGTCACTGATAAAAGCTGCTTCACAATGAAAATATATATGTTATAGCAAGAACAACATGATTTATGGGACATAGTACTTTATAGAGCATACATCAGCACATATCGATGGTGGCAATGAAATTCTCTTACCTCCATCTGTCTGTGAAAACCCTCATTTCCTGTAGTTATCAAAGAGAGATTTGAAAGTACATGGATTCCTCTAATCTGTCAATAACTAGGCATCTATTATATTGCTACACGTGTAACAACTTTACCTGTATCACTTTATATATTTTTAAGAATCTGTTTTTGCTTCACCTGTAAAATTTAGCAAAATGGAGTTATGCAGTTTTCACTGCCTACCATCGACATAAAAGTTCCTCAAACGTAACCTAAAAAAATAGGAGTTTGGCTAACTGATGTATCAAGAACATACTAATTAAAGCTATGATTTGTATCTATCTAACAGCACTAACATTGTCATAAAGCAGCTCAGAAACTGTACCCAGGGTCTGCAACATAACACAATGATTTAAACCTCAAGATCTTTTGTCTTGACCTACAGTATGCATCAAAGTCAAATATGCACTGTTGTTTAAACACACTGATCCAACAGGGCAAAAAAAGTTAATTCTTATATATTTGCCCCAAATGCCATGTCCTGTCCTGGAAGTGAGGCTTGGTGGCTCAGTAAGCAAGAACCAGACTACAAAGGCAAAGGTCCACAGTTTGATCCCCAGTCAGTCCTAGGGTTTTTTCCTTTCACAACTTCTTTCACATCCAGCAATAGTTTAACAATGTGGAAAATGCAATGATGCACTGTGGTTTGGAGGCCATGTTAAGCTGGATGTTCCCCTATAATTGGCTGGGCCAGCCACTTCAGAATTCAAAAGAATGCAGGGGCATGTGACTTCCAAAAGGACTGTGCATAATAAAACACTGTGGCATTCAAAGAATCCTCCTCCAGGTTAGTGGCAACTTTATCTTTACATGCTATAAATAGAATTTTCACAACAAATTACAAGGCTAAGCCAGTATAAATATAGTACCTGTTGTCCGTACAGGTGCTGGTGTAACTCCTCTCGACTGTTGTGGTGGAGGTGGAGGTGGCAATGGTGTCGATCGTGATGGGGGTGGTGGTGGCGCAGATCGTACTTGAGGTTGTACTGCAGCTACTGGTGTTCGTGCAGGAACAGGTGGTGGCACAGCTGCTGGTGGTGGTGTTGGAATTGCTGCAGGTGGTGTCACTAACTCCTCTTTAACTGCATCCATGCCACCATGGCGACTGATGAAGTCATAGATGAACTCTCTTGTTTCACGGTCCTGCAGCTGCCTATTTGACACACCAGCCTGAAAATTAATGTTGTGTGGTATTAGCCGTACCGTAAGAAACCATAACTACAAAATGTAATTGTTCATGACTTCATTCTGCAATACATAAACATAGTGTGGCCTAAATAAGTTAAATTAGAATCCATACATATCAGTTTGCAAATACCTAATTGAAGCTTTCCCCATTTAATTAGCACTTTAATGGCGGAGGCCATTCATTGCATCATAAGTGCACCACACATCAGGTGTCACAGACAGCTATAGCAGTATGTCCAACATGCAAATGTTGCATTCAACTGTAGTACAAGCTCTTGAGATTCCTGCTCGTTTACCGCTTTGCTGTGGCTGATGTTCAAGTCAATTTGATAACAGTACTTGATGTTCAAGTTAATTTGATAACAGTACTACTGATCTAAATCTTGCCAAACTTTCTCATTTGTTCTGAACCAAATACATGACATATCAACGTAAAATACCAAACTTTATTCTTAAGTCCAATGACAGCACTACTGTCACTGTCTAGTGTTATTTTATAGCTTTCTGGAATCTGGATAACTGGTGCTGGGCATAAACAATAATATGGCTTTACTGAAGTCTGGCACAAATCACAGACAATTAACATCAGTGAATGTTCTGGGATACCTCTTTTACACCACAGTCAACATTTCATACTTCATACACAACTGGAGTTAAAAATCTGTCATTTTTTTCTGGTAAGAATGGTTAGCACACTAGCTCTAGTCATCCACAGCAGTAAATTCGATCTCAGGTCACATTCTGAACCTTTTATGAGAAAATCAATAATGTGCCTCAATGCAGTGTGTCAAACTGTGATACAATTCTATTCAACTCACTGCTCTTCAGAAATCAGCCATCGACTACGAGCAACTGCTCTATTCTGAATTGACCGATCCAAATAAAAACTGCCTTTTAAATTATAATCTGCCATTCTACTAAATAAAAGTCAGGTTTGATGTAATGTAACAGACAGTTTCGGGCACTACACAAAATTGCTTGAAATTATCTGTCCCTTCTACATCAATATTTTTACTTGTATCTGCTTTCCCAGCTTTCTTGGTGTGCTTAAAGGTTTTGAATTTGATTTATCTTCTAGAAATTATCACCAGCTTTACAAATATGTACTGAAAAACAGAACAACCTCTTATTCACAAGGACACAATAGGTTTTGTGTAAATAGCTAGCATCATGGATTCAATTAAAAAATGAGGAACAATCAAAACAACAAAGCCTGGCTGATGCGAGAACACAGTTCACATTAATTTTGATTTTTTTTTTTTTTTTTTTTTTTTTTTTTTTTTTAGAAAAGCCTTTTGAAGCAATTGATGTATTTCAGTCAAAGCAAGAGGTCAAAATACCTCAATTCTAGTAATTAGTTTTAGTTAAAAGGTGTTTTTAGTTGCTATTATTTAATTAAAATGTTGATAACTTTTGTAATACTTTTCCCAGACACAATCCAGTTTCAGTTTCACAATCCTCTGATCAAAAGGAATTACTGATATACATCACAATAATATGGTGTTTTATTTTTTAATTTTTTAATTTTTCCAATGATTTTTTTATGTTTTCAGCCCTTTCACCACCTTTCAACCTGGTTCCATTAAAATATTATTAACACAATTTGCATGCGATCAGCTTTAGCAATTTGTGTAAGACTCCCAAAATCATTTTAATGCCATCAGAATTCCTTAAATTTAATTTGAGTAATAGGACATGATTTAATTCAGATGTGGAGCCTGTCTAATGGCAAGGCAATGATGTCATCAGTCACTAGAATGAGGTAATAAGCCCCAACCAAAGTGTAATGGCGCTTGGGGAGTTGTGGCAACAGTCTTGACACAATACAGACAGTGTAGGAAGAGGACATTTTTAGAGCTACAAATGTCAAATGTGCACACACTTCCAAGATGTCACTGTGAGATGGCAACAATGATTCACCGATGCAGCGAGATACTTCAGCAGACTGATTTCGCATAATTGTTTATGTACAAAAAATTAAACTTATGTTTGAAGGGTTTGTGGATTCCTTAGAAAGCTAAAAAACACCTCAGTCAACATAAGAAGCAGTGGACCTGCAACCCTGGACAACAAGTGGCTACAAGATAAGTACATCTACAGGAGTCACCTATTTGGGAATCTACATTATTAGTGGGGGCTCGAATTAATGCCATTTAAAATAAACCATAGTAAGATCTCTACAGGCTTCAGCACTAAAAGTCTAATAGGAAAAATAACTCAAATTGGCACATTGTTATCAAAACAGGCACATCAATAATTATTTAAAAAAAAAAAAAAAAAAAAAAAAAAAAAAAAAAAAAAAAAAAACTGGTGGTCAACTTCACATATTATTTATATAATTACCATTAAGGAATCGTTAGAAAACTTATGATAGACTAATGAGGACAGCTGCATCAGAACAGTCTTTGGACAAAATATGATGACCACAAGGACGACGACGACGACGACGACGACGACAACAACAACAACAGAAAAACCATAGGATTTACATCACATTATTTATGTCATGCAATGTTAGTTATAATACAAATCAATGAAATTTAAGATTTGTTTATATAACGAGAAGGAAACATATTTTGTAGCACCACAGTGAGCTGGTATAAAGCCTTCATCACTAAAATATCTAATCATAAGCATTTGATGCATTTCTTAGGCATCCTCTGCTAACCTGTTTCAAAACACATCCAATAACTATTCATACTATGTTTTGAAGAAAGCCTACGTCCCATCTGCTGTCTCGCCTTATTGTGTACACTTTCAACAAGTGACAAAGCCAACAACCAGATCAAGAAAGTGGTGGTATATGCTATGCTCTGAAGGAGGCTTCATCCTTCCAAGAAATGCAAACTGGAACACAGCCTATGAGTCTTCGGAAAGCTCATGTATTTCATCTCTACAATTTTCATATGTAGCACTGACTTCACAGAAGGGTTTTGTTCTTATTAATTGACTTCATAGAAAGGATTTGTTCTTATTACAAAATGTACAACTTTGCTTCCACCGTTTGCTGATAGGTGGTGACAACGGTAAGTAGTGGTCGAAAGAAACAGATTGCAGATGTCAGGCAGTAAGCTTTGACCTTGGTCAACATAACCTCGTTCAAACATTAGTCTATTTGTGTTTGCATCATAAAGTTGTTCTTGATTGAAAATGTCAGTTTACGAGCCTAATTCTCATCATTTGCGAGAGGTGTTACTGTTTTGTTTCAGTATGAAGTAAACAGCAGCTGAGTCTCATTGACTGCTCTCAAGCACGTATGGTAAGGACGCTATTAGTGAAATAACATGTCATGAGTGGTTTCAACAATTCAAGAACGATGATTTTAACGTTGCAGACTGGCATAGTGGTGGAAGAGAGAATGTTTTCGAAGAAGCAGAAATGGAGACATTGCTGAGTGAAGACATGTGTCAAACTAAAGAAGAATTGGCATGATCAGTGGGAGTGGCACAGTAAGCCATTTCAAAATGTCTCAAGGCTATGGGCATGATTCAGAAAGAAGGAACTTGGGTCCCGTGTGAGCTGAAACCAAGAGACGTTGAATGGAGTTTGTGTGTTTGTAAACAGTTGCTTCAGAGGCAGAAACGGAAGGGATTTCTGCATCGCATTGTGACCGGGGACGAAAAATAGGTTCATTACGATAACCCTAAACGCAAAAAATCTTGTCAATATCCCACCCGTGCTTCCACGTCGACAGCCAAACCAAATATTCACCGCTCAAAGATCATGCTCTGGATTTGGTGGGACCAGCTCGGCGTCGTGTACTATGAGGCATTAAAACCAAGTGAAACAATTACAGGTGCTCATTATCGAACGCAATTGATGCATTTGAGCAGAGCATTACAGTGAGAGGCATGATAAAGTGATTTTGCAGCACAACGCTTGACCCCACATTGCAAAAGAGGTTAAAACGTACATGTAAACATTAAAATGGGAAGACCTAGCCCACCCGCCATGTTCTCCAGTCACTGCTGCGTCTGACTATCACCTGTTTAGATCAATGGCGCATGGCCTGGCTGATCAACACTTCCAATCTCATGAAGAAGTCACAAATTGGATCGATTCATGGATCGCTTCAGAAGATGAACGATTTTTTCGACACAGGATTCGTACACTGCCCGATAGATGGGAGAAAGTAGTGGCCAGTGATAGAAAATACAATGAATGATACATGTGTAATCAATTTGTTTAATTAAAGCCTCAAATGTTGGAGAAAAAAGGGCGGAAGCAAAGTTGTACACCTTGTAATTATCAGTTTCATCATCAGTTGCCTTACATAGCATCCATTTCTTACCCTCCCAATGATTCATGGTGCTTTTTCTTTATCAAAAACTACGTTACCTATCACAAATGATTTACATAGTATCAGTGAACACTAACAGTTCATCAACTTTGTGTTAACTGCATACCAGGACAAGCAATGAGTGAATAATACAATTACTATTTAATGCTCTGCAAAAACTATAGTCCAAACACTGTTAAAAAATTACATATTTGTATGAAAAACAGCACACAAAGCAGAGCTGTCAGCAAAATAAAAAAGTTGATGTTGAAGCCTTTTAATGCTGGCATGGTACATTTAATAATCCTACGAAAGAGGAACGATTCAATGTACCCATATGTTGCTGATCTTCATTGAACTGTGGCTTTTGTTGACTAGGAGGTATAATAGGTCACTCAAGTCTTGATTGTGAGAAAGAACACTGTTTTGTTGTATAGCCAATATTTGACTTGTCTGTCTCCAATCTTTGAGTGCACTATTGCACATTTGCTTGAGCAATTAAAGAATTTTCACAATAAATTATTACATTAAGAAAGAATTCACATTTTTGCATCCAACAGAATAAAAATTTAACACCATAAAACTCTTACGAGACCGTCATGTGCACTTATAACAAAGAAGCTTAATTCCCGCGCATTTTTTGTGAACAAAAGACCTGCAAATTACTCGCAGAGGCGTGGCAACTACGATGTGTCTCAGTACAATACAAAATTATAACTGCACTAAATGGTTCGGAATGTATTAGGTGATACTGCTAACTTACGTTTGTATCCAGCTATTTCTTCATGAAATTAATATTGGTAATAACATCCACTTTTAACTACAGTGAAAATATAAGTTGCCTATTTTTACGAATAGAAAAATCTGAGAATCAAAATAGTCTTAAAAGATATTTTAAAAAGTTCAGAATTAAATATTGGAAGTTCCAAAATACTTCATGTGAAAAAGTTTATGTACATTTAAAAATATTGTATTTTTGTATCAAGTCAAGTTAACTACATTTTCGGAATAGAATGACGACCATTTATTTAACGAATAATAAATTACAGTTTGGTAAAGCTTATATAAAATTTGGAGATTTGGTAGGTACAAGGCACATTCATTATTAATTGTGTGGTTGAAATGAATGCAAATTATATCCTTTACAGGCACAAATTCTCCAATAAATTACATTTATGGTTCCTGATAAGTGAAATTTATAGAATGACCAACTTTTTGTGATTATATGTATATACAGTGTAACTCAAAACAATGTTTTTCATAATTTATACATAAATACGAAACAAGTGTAACTCGAAAAGAATCAATGTCTCACAAACTTGTATAAAATCATGATCACATATATTACAACAGAGAATGGATCAAGTTCATAACAAGTGAAAGTAGTATCAGAAGATTCATTTGGACTAATTACCCTTAAGCTTGACCTGTTACAACATGTTTGACTTTTCCAAATGTTCCTCCTGTTTGAATCACAAGCAAGTGATGGAAAGTCATTTATTATTGGAAAGATGTAGTGAATCTAACTTCACAAGAACTTCACCGAAAGTAAAATGAAACACAGTTATGACCTACCACAAACAACCCAAACTACCACCACTACACATAAAAATCATAAATTATTCTCCACAACCACAGATGGCGAGTCCTTTAATGATTTCTCTGAACTCTCTTCCTAGCATCCTCAGTTACTTCTGTAATTTTGTTTTACACACCTATTGTGCTTTTTCTGATCTGTTTGTTCACCTTTTCACCACAGTAATTATTAGATGTTTTAGAATTGATTTGGATGAGATGTAAAAAGTCCAGCAAAATTTCTATGAAAAAGTCAGAGATCAAATTAAGTGCTCTTTTGCAAAGGAGTACGTACTGAAAAGCTTGGTGTCAACAAACCTTAACAAAAAATTGTTTCAGCTGAGGATCATCAACATTATCCAAGTCAAATCCTTTATTTGGATCCCATCCCACATGAGTCACATGACGGAAATCCTTTGGACCACTTATATCAGCCTTTGTTATACGTCTTTTTGGATCCTTTTCCTTCCTTTTGCCAGAGCCTGCAAAATTTGGTACCACATCAGAATTACTACACACATGAAAAAATACGTGCTTCCAGAGCAATGGAGCTGAGAAAGTGACAGTTTCTACAAGAAATTAAATATTAGTTTCGAAACTAAGTTTATTTGAATAAATAGAAAAAATATACGATACCCCAGGCACAAAGCTTCTGTTATACAAGCAAATTAGAATTCCTCGACAGTTACTAAGTTTAGCAAGACAAACACACAGTACAAGGAATGTAAGTCCAGTTCATCTATGCACAGACAAATGAACAGTAAGTAGGCAAACCAATTTTCAAACTTGACTAGGTTTTACAAGGGGACTCCTAAGATGAGTGAGAACTATACTGCAAGAAACAACATTTCAAGGTGCTATAGTGCACAATAGTTATGTTGATCAGTTATAAAACTACTTCTAAAACTGTACGGGTTTCTGCTTATCGTTCTTTTCCAAAGAAAAAAAAATGAAACCCTAGCACATAAAATTATTTCATTCTTGTTAATTACATTTAAAATTTAAGAATAAACATAAAATGAAGATATGTGAAGAGGAAAGGTAAGCAATCAGCCTTACTGACTGTCAAGATTTCCACACAAAACGAATCATGCTATCTTAAAGAGTCAGACCTCGGCTCAAAACAGGTACATTATTGTAGTGAGCAGAGTGAAGTATCTTCGCAAAATTGAGGGACCTGAGAAATTGCAAGAAATAGAGGAGAAATGGATAAGCCTAGACTGAAAATTTCTACACAGCACAAAATGCAATAGAAAGGACAGGGAATGATTGCATGGGGGAAATATATACTGACGTATGAAGGAGGGGATACAGGCCATCATGGTATGGGTCTTCTTATATGTATCTCAATGAAGGCAAATGTAATTAGGTGTATAGAAGCATAATAGCAAAAGAAAGCCTGCATGACGTCTGTAATGATAATGGGCTAAAGCTGTTAGACTTCACTAACATGAAGGGGATGATGATGATGATGATGATGATGATGATGATGATGATAAAAAGCACATGGTGTCCAAGGAAAGACATTAAAAAGTGTACTTTGGCATTGCCAGACAGAGTTACAAGAAATCAAATAGACAATGTGATTAAAAATGTGTGCCACACATCAGACACTATCAAAATCAGTAGCAGTAAAGGCGACAAATGGAGACACAGATCATTACTTAGATTGTGTCAGATATAAACAGAAGATAGATATGGCAAGAAACAAAAAAGTAGGGGAAAAGAGAAACACAATAACAAAACTCTCCAAATTAAATAAAAGCAGGAAGAACACAGAAAGACACTGGATGAGATTCTCAAGACAAGAAAGAACACAGGAAAGGAATGGGATGTGAAAACTAAATGGAAGGTACTGAAAATGGCCATCAGCATAGTCACGGAAGGAACACAGGGGAGGGCAGAATACAAAAGAACAGGGAAATGCTTCAACAAGGAGTGCTCATCAATACTCAAAGGGAGAAATGAAGCAAGGCAAAGAATGCCGCCAAAGAAAATAAGACTAGCAGTGGAAAACAATAGAGAGAAGAGGCAAAGAGCAGATAAGTTATGTAGGATGAAGAAAAGGCAGAATAAATGGAGGAACATATAACAGTTGGATGAAATGAGGGACAATAATGAGACACGGAAGTTCTATGAAAAACCTACAGAAATGACAAAAGGATTTCAACATAGAGTAGTTTTCTGTAAGGATAACTGGAGACAAAAGTAAACTTTTGGGAAGATGGCAACAGTATTTTACTGAGCTACTTGATGGAAAATGGGGGAAGTAAATGGGAGGAAAGCTTGAATGAGGAAAAGGAGGAACCAGAACTGGAATTAGAATTTTAAGCGGGGAAACAGGAACTCAAACCACCAGACTTACAGGAAGTGAAGAATGCAATCAAAAACTTAAAGAATAATAAAGCAGCAGGAGAAGATGGCACAGATGCTGAATTACCAAAATTTGGGGGAAATACAATGGAGTAGGGTGTTAATGAATTGAGATATGAAAAAGTGATAAAGAAAGAAATGTCAAAGTATTGGTATATGAGATAATCTGCTGAATACATAAGAAAGGTTATAAGGCAGAATGTAGCAATTACCACAGGCTTACTCTCTTAGATACAATGTATAAGATGTTTAGTAAGATTTTAGCCTCACAGAATGCTGGCTGGAAAGGATACTACGGGATTAACAGGTTAGATTAGGAAGAAATAAATCCACAATTAACCACATATTTTTACTGAGAGAAATGTTAGAGAAATTTTATGAATATGACACACAACTTCATCATTTGAAACTTTCTGGCAAATTAAAACTGTGTGCCAGACCAAAAATCAAACACAGGACTTTTGCCTTTCATGGGCAAGTGCTCTACTGGTATACCCAAGCATGACTCACAACCCACTTTCACAGCTTTACTTCTGCCAGTACCTCATCTCCTACCTGCCAGAGTCTTGAGTCATGCTTGGGTAGCTCAATCGGTAGAGCACTTGTCCACGAAAGGCAAATGCCCCAAGTATGACTCTCCGTCCAGCACACAGTTCAATCTGCCAGGAAGTTTCATATCAGCGCACATTTACTGCAGAGTGAAAAATTAATTCTGGAACTTCACCAGGTGTACACCGATTTTAAACAAGCACAGCTTAGACATGAATACAATTTTCCAAGACGTGAAAGATTTTAAAATCCTGCTAAAATTTGAGATATCATTCAAAATGATAATGAAAAGCAACAGTTTGCAAGGTCAGAATAGAACAAGAACTGTCAAGAGAGGTTCCTGTAGGGAGGCGCCTGCAGCAGACAGTTGTGGTCTCTGCACTTTTCTTTAACTTAGCACTAGAGAAGGTAATTCGGCAGATGCCAACAAACCAAGGGAGAACAATGTTTAATCGGCAGATGCAGCTGATATATATGCTGATGATGTAGCATTAATTGCAAGGAATATCAGAGCTTTGAAAAGTAATTATATTGCTTTAGAAGGAGCAGTGCGAAAGTTAGGACGGGCAGTGAATATAGGCAAAAACAAAGTATATGATGATGGGAGATCCTGGTAGGGATAGAGGAGAGACTGCAATAAAAATAAATGGGAGTGATTATCAAACAATAGAAGAGTTTAAAAGTTTAGATTCGACAATAACAGAAGATAACACAACAGCAGTAGAAATTCGAGAAAGAGTAGCAAGTGGAAACCAATGTCATTATTCCTTGCAGAATATATTCAAGTCCAAAAATGTTAGTAGGAATGCAAAAATCAAAATATATTTTCCTATATTATAACCTATAGTGATGTATGGATTGAAAGGCTGGGAGATGAGTACAAATGAAGAAGGCTGGTTACTGAGATGGGAAGGAAGATTTTGAGAAAGAGGAAGAAGTCTGGAAAATAAGTCCAAATGCAGAACTACAGACACTTTTTGGACAGGTGAATATTGTAGTGGAAATCAAGCAAGGAAGAATAAGATGGGCTGGTCATGCACTGGGAATGCCAGATACTCTGAGTATTATGAAAGCATATATAGGAAAGCTCCCAAGGAGAAGGAGAAGAGGAAGACCCAGGAAAAGGTGGCCTGAAGATATGGAGGAGGATCTCAAAGCAATGGGAGGCAGAAATTAGAGAAGAAAAGCAATGGACAGAGAAGAATGGAGGGAGATGACAAAGGAAACCAAGGTTCTACAAGGACTGTAGCACTGACCAGTAAGTATATGGTTAGGTGTGATAAGGACAGCTAGAACACAGATTTTATGACATGTTAAAAGCTGCTCCTAATTTCCCACTCTTACATTACTAGAAATAAATATTGCCTAAGTAGTAAATCTATTTAGCACCCACTAATTTTAACATCATGCCAAACAGCTTTTATCACTAAGAAATAAAGATCAAAGCACTCTGCACAAGGCTGCCAGAAGCACCATGTGACTTATTCAATCCCCAATAGTTGTCCTCCCCTCATTATGACCCTCAAAAGTGTTTTACTTTATTCTGCCTTAAAAAATGTTCTTTCCTGCTCCACATAGTATGGACAAATGTTTAAATTCTTTGGACTCACATTAACACAAGTAGGAAACCATAATAAATATATAGGGTTATACATGAATTATGACACTTTTACAACATGCTTTTTTTATTAATTTTGTAACAATGATGTTACTTATTACCAGTGGGAATGTGGATCTGACGAGATGGGATGACTCCATTGGCCATATGAAGATTATCTCCAGGCAATAGTGGCCCTGTCTGGTGCACATTAACCTGTCGAGACTGCGGAGAGGTATGAGAACGCCTTGCTACAGAAAAACAATGACAGGTGAACATAAATTAAGTTTCTTTCTGAAATAAAATACATTTCCAAATGCATTATATCAAATACTTTTAAGTGCAGAATATTACCAGGTTTACAAGTTTGAAATGCACATTTCAGACAACATATGTTGAACCACTGCAGTTTGTGTTATAAAGATTTGACACCGCACCATTTTGTTGTGTCATCAACAAGTGTCACATGTGCACAAATGATAAATTGGAAAAGTGTGTGCACAGTGATGTGCTGTTGTGTTCAATATGTCGAAATTTATACTGAACAAAGAGCATTCAAGGACAGCATTAATTTTTTGTTTTCATTTGAAAAAACTGCTGCTGAATCATACCAATTACTTTGAGAAGCTTATGGTGAACATGCTTATGTTTTTTATGTTATACTTTCTGACACATTCCACACCCAAGAGAATCATCTCATTTTTGGGTCTATGTAACAAAAACTGAATCTAATGTAATCTAGCTAAAACATTGATCTTACAACTGGTTCTCCCATGGCATGATCACTGTAGCATTACCTTTATCCACTTTAAGTACTATGCTATCCATGTCTGCTCCTACATTACAGAGGGCTACCCTCTACACAGATGAAACGTTACTCTTTGTGGAGTGCCTCTCGTCAACACTCTGCAAGACTCCTCACTAATTTACTCTGTTGCAACTTGTGTGAGAAAGCGAACAGCCTCCTTAATGAAGCTAACGAAGTCCACCAGTCATGGTGAAAGACGTGTACGAGACAAATTAACACATCATACCAACACAGATACAGTTTTGTCATCATAGATTTCCCCTTTAAAAATTGATAATAGATCATCAAGCACAAACTCTCTGTGGCACTTACATTCCAAGTCACTAAAAAATTTACTACCTGTTCGGTGTTGGTCCAGTTTGCCTTGGCCCAGCCCCAATACAATTAAGAGATGTTCAGTAACAGCACACCTGATGGCTCGAAAGAAATAAGTATGCATCTGCGTTCCTGTTCCACGGTGCACTCCTAAATTGTAAGTGTCATTTGCCCTATATAAGATCTTCCACAATCACAGAATCCTGTAAATGTCTACCTTATGCAGCAGTATCAAGTCATCTTTGATGGTACCACAAGGACTGAGGCTGCATGTAAGCTGTCATCTTGAAGGCATCATCCTCATTGTTGTTTTGTCTGTAGCACCCTCTGAATCTCATGAGAGAAATAGCCACACATCAAACTTTTGGGACACCATCATTTAGTAATCAGTGGAAATACAACTGTTTTTGGATCTTATTAATCAGGGTGGCATCCGGCTGGACAGTGCATGCTGTATGTAGCTGACGTCCTGCTCAAAGCTAAAAGAGAAAGGGTGACTGATCTGATATTAATAAAGAAACTTCACCACGTAGCAACGTACATACTTGCAACAGAGGCACATGCACTCAAGTAACATGTGCATACCCACTTACAAATGCACCATGCATGTGCCACCTGGGTCTTAAACAGATGGGCTTGGTATACCTTCACTAGCGTACAACTGAAGATGGCCAGAAGAATGTGACAAAATATTACAGCAGAAAGTTTCTAACATCCAGCAGTTCACTCAAAACTTCACAGAAGTATTTAGCATTTTTCATGAATGGAGTTATAAATTCATTTTAGTTTCCTTGTAATATTCCGTAACTTGTATCTGTGCTCCTTCAATGTAAATTTGATTTCCTTTTGGCTTTGCAAAAGTAGTTTCTCTGGCAACCATTGCAAGGAAAATAGCAATATGATTGAATCAACTGACAAAAAAATTGAGCATACAAACACAATTACCAAATTTACTAGCTATAATACACAAAAAGATAGTAAAAATTCACCTTTATGTTGCTTCCTTGCTTCAAGTTTTTCAAATAATACAGTCTTTACCAAAGAAGCCTCTTCCTCATTAGCAAAGTTGAACCCAACCATACAATCCTGAAATTAAAATAACCAACATTACTTGACGAGTCTCAAAAAACAAATTTCTTGACAACATCGTTAGATTCCTTAACATTTTTCTTTCTGCTGATGGTCCTGCAAAAGAAAATTAAAGACTTTCACATCAGTTACCTAAAAGACACCACCGTTATACACTCATGAACATCTGAACTAGAGACATTTATCAAACAACTTGTTGCACCTTACTTTCACCCTGATGATGGCACATGCCATGACTGGGCACTCTGAGACACTCAAAGAATTGGGAAGTCATTCTAATGCATAACCACTAAACAACATCGACAATTCAGATAGATTGTTGAAGTTGGGCTCAAAGCACTCACAATCTTGCTTGATGGCTTCCCAGATGGAGTTCAGAAAACTGAACAGATCACACAACCACCTTCCCTCAGATCACTGAACACTTAATCAAAACAGTCTGAAACAATCAAGGAAGTGATGGAGTTGTGGACTGTTATGCTGAAAGTAGAGGTCACTTGCAGAGTGCAGTAAGTGAACAAACAGACACACATGCTTGAAAAGTTGGTTCCTCTATCATACCAGAGTGAGGGATGATAGAAGATTTATCAGGGGCTCCATCTCATTATGTGTTAATATCACCCAATCAAAAATGTCTACCTGGATAATGCCACAAGCTGTGATTCTTGCAACATGGTACAGCGCTTAGCATGGCTGGCTGGCATGCTGTGGGTCACCAGTTCAAACTCAACCACCAGCAATTACTTGTTATTTCGTACAGATCAGTTCTGGAAGGTTCTTGAAATACCTTATGTTTTTAATGGTCATATACTCTTAGAATATTCAATGTTTGTATAAATACCAACATTCTGGAGTACTTGATATTTGTATAAACTGCTGCACTCTCCATCCACTAGTTCAGTCCTGTTCTGACCACACAATGGTGTCAGTAATAAATGTGCTTTCAGTTCTACTTCTTGTACCTAACTGACAACGCCCCCTTCAGATTTGGACTTGATTGTGTTTTTGACATGACAATATTGCCTTGTTGGAAACTGAGATGTATGGAGTCACACTAATGTGTCCTGTGACTCATCAATCCTAGCAACTTTTCACCATGTTCACACACACAGTGCCCATGCTCATCTTTTTGTCCTGTGATGTAATAAGGTAAGCAGAGGTACATGTATGCCTTGTAAACAGATTATTATTATTATTATTATTATTATTATTATTATTATTATTGTTGTTGCTGTTGTTGTTGGTGGTGGTGGTCAACATAGTTAGTGAGTGGTGTGCTGCACTGTGAATCAACTAGTTGCTGCTATCATGATTATCTAGAGCAATCCCAGTTGTCCACATTTTGTAGCCCTTTATAACTAACTATGGCAACTATCTCTGGCAGCAAGGGTTTCCTCCAAACTGAGATATTCACCTCATCTTGGCCCACTGGAATGTCATCATACCAATGTTTACGTAAGACCTGAGGTTAGATGTCCAACAAATCAGACATAACTATCTGGTCACAATAAAATGAGAAAATATTACACATCTACAACTACTTCTAAACTCTGGAAGTCACTTTACTGTGTGGGGTGGAGGGTACTTTGTGTACCATGGCCACTTCCCCCTTTTCCTGTTCCAGCTGTGAATGGTTCTTAGGTAGCACACTCACTGATAAGTCTCTGTGTGAGCTCAAATCTCTCCAAGCTTGCCTTCACAGATTTGCAATGTTTTGCTGTTTTTCAATCTCGCGTTAGGGAAGGTAATGCGAGAGATGTAATCTAATGAACTCTCAGAGGAGTCCAGGCCAGGGATATGTCAACAATACAGTGCTACTATCTGGATCACAAGAAGAATTAGGGGAAATGGCCGACATTCTGGAAACAAAAGCAAGGAAAATTGGACTTCAAATCAATTGCGACAAGATGGAATACATGGTTCTATACTGTAGACATAATGAAACTCAGGAACCACTTCCACCCTTACAGACAACTGAAAGTTCTTATCGTCAAGTCAGGGAATTCAAATATCTGGGCACAGTATTCAGAGATGAAACATCCAGTAAAATGGAAATACAGGCATGACTACAGGCAGGTAATCGCTGTTACTACAGCCTTAATGCTCACCTCAAAACCAGAAGTTTGTCAAGACATTTCAAAATAAACATCTACAAAATGCTCCTATAGCCAGTAGTACTATACGGATGTGCCACCTGGAGTACAACCAAGCAAGATCTGAACAGACTGATGATATTTTAAAAGAAAGTCCTTCAGAATATTTTTGGCCCAGTTTACAACAATGAGAATGAAAAATGGAGGAGTCATCACAATACAGAGTTGTATGATATTTACGACGAGCCAAGCACCGTGGCTATAATGAAGACACGACTACTCCAGTGGGCAGGGCATGTTGCTCGAATGCAGGACAACTGATGACCGAAAACTGTACTCAACATCAAGCCAACCGGCAGAAGGCCCATAGGAAGACCTAGAACTCCACTCAACATCAAGCCAACCGGCAGAAGGCCCATAGGAAGACCTAGAACTCAATGGAGTGACTGCATATCTAAAGACCTTGAAGAGAGTGGGACTACTGGAAGGATGGCAGAAAGGAGCTGAAGACAGGCTGAAATGCAGTCAAACTCTCAAAGCAGCGCGCGGTGCGTTGGGCCTGATCACATAAAGTAAAAGAAAGAAAGTAACTGTTTTGCTGTACCGCCAGAAATAGGTTTGTGTAATGTCACCAGTCCTGAACTGGGATTGTCTTATAGAATCAAACCAAGCACACACCATGTTGATTTACATGTTTGTGAAGGTATAGGGACACATTTTATGGCTTTTGTATTTATACACAGTTGTAACTGATGCACCACATTAAAGATCTCTCCAAAAAGCATCCTTTTTTTGGTAAGATTTGTTGTGCAAAAATACCAGGAAACGTGATATTGCTGGGTAACAAGTAACAAGAGTACAAAGACTGCTTCATTATTGTAGCGAAAAAACTGTTTTAGAGATGAAACCGGCAAGCTTTTGAGAAATACGAAGGGACAAATACTTCAGGCAGAGGTAAAGGAAATACTGAAACTCAATGTGTTGCACCTTCAAACTAATCTAACAAGTCTTATGACCACAAAATCATTGCAAGTCAGCTGTCACATCCCTATATTCTCCTTTCAACCTTCACAGGCTAATGATGAACTCTGTTAATACTGACATGGCAAACAGTCTGTGTACACCTGGAATGGCCACATCTCAGCTGTGTAGATATTTTGAAGGGATACAAATCCCTTCCTAATTTGGTGGAGAACCAACTTTCCATATCAGCAGGAAATGTGGATATTGTTAAATATGTGATGTTCTGCTCAAGGCAGATTTTCTTGTGTGTTCGAATGTAGACTCCACACAGCCGTTTTCACACTATGGTGAAGAGGTGAAATGGTAGCAGAATGTCTCAGAAGAGAACATTAAAGTTATGACAATATATTCTTCTGAAGGCTGTAGAGCTATTTTTTATTTAATCAATTCAAATTTTTATGTCTGACATACATGTTTCTTTTTTTAAATAATGTAATTAAGCGTGATGTTGAAGTAGATAAATGTAATCTAATTAGTAGGTTTATCTTCATTTTCAACATAGCACTGTAAAAACAAACAATAAGCTGTCAGAAGCTAATACAAAAACTGGCAAAAAATAATCCAAAATTGGAAATTTTACTCGCCAATTAACTGGGTCTCCAGACTAATTCTAAAATATAGACACGGAGAACTGTGAAGAATCTGTAAACAATTTTGAACACACTGATCATTTTGTTCAAATACCAGATTTCGGCTCTACACTTTTAAGAATAACTACTGCAAATCTGATTTCTTTGCCACAAAAGGTAAATCTGTTTCATACCAAAATCAGTGCCGTAAGTTAGGGTTACCACACGTCCGCATTTGTGTGGACACGTTCTCATTTTCGACATTTAATGTAGCATCCACATATATTTTTACGATTTCTACTACTGTCTGCATTTCTTAGTTTTGGGAATTAAAATGATTTGATTTTTGTTTCCATCTCGTATCATACACAATTTATATACGGGGTGATCAAAAAGTCAGTATAAATTTGAAAACTTAATAAACCACGGAATAATGTAGATAGAGAGGTAAAAATTGACACACATGCTTGGAATGACATGGGGTTTTATTAGAACCAAAAAAAAAGAACAAAGTATTGCTAGACGCGTGAAAGATATCTTGCACGCGTTTGGTGATGATCGTGTGCTCAGCCGCCACTTTCGTCATGCTTGGCCTCCCAGGTCCCCAGACCTCAGTCCATGCGATTATTGGCTTTGGGGCTACCTGAAGTCTGAAGTGTATCGCGATCGACCACACATCTCTAGGGATGCTGAAAGACAACATCCGATGCCAATGCCTCACCATAACTCTGGACATGCTTTACAGTGCTGTTCAGAACATTATTCCTCGACTACAGCTATTGTTGAGGAATGATGGTGGACATATTGAGCATTTCCTGTAAAGATCATCATCTTTGGTTTGTCTTAGTTTGTTATGCTAATTATTGCTATTCTGATCAGATGAAGTGCCATCTGTCCGACAGTTTTAGAACGTTTGTATTTTTTTGGTTCTAATAAAACCCCATGTCATTCCAAGCACGTGTGTCAATTTGTACCTCTCTATCTACATTATTTCGTGATTTATTCAGTTTTCAAATTTATACTGACTTTTTGATCACCCGGTACTTTTTATGTAGTAACTGAATTACACCATTTGTTATTTGCTTACAATCAATTTCTTACGTTAAAAAAATTCAGAGCCCATATGATGGAAAATCTGAACCAAGCCAGAAGAAATGATGAAAGTACATTGAGTCATGTAGTAGTGAGGAACAGTTTAGTGAATTAATTAAAACTTCTTTCTTTCTTCTCTGCAGTGCCAGCCCATAACACTTGTGTTGAGATGTTGTTCTCCTTGATACAGGCGAAGTGTACAAAGGAAAGAAATAGATCGACAACTGAATCTGTAAAACTGATTGCAATGCTGAAATTTAATTGCAAAGACTTTTTAAATATCTGTGTGAACAAAATGAACTTCTGGAAAAGATTCGTTCCAACAAAACATGTGTATGGAAATGGGCTCTAAAGTAAGTTAGGGTATGTGTAATATTTTTATTTTTCTGTTTCTTATGCACTAAATTTAAAATATGAAAAGAGTGCTCTTTTTTCATCCTAAAATTTGAAAGTGTCCTTTTTGCATTCCAAAATATCGTACCCCTGCCACAGGTTAAAACTGTTAAATAACGGAAAAAATCTTAAAACTAAATGGGGACTGAACTACAGACTTAGTCTGACACTTATATACTCAGCCACCAAGCCACACTGTTCACACACAATTTACTTCCCAATTATAAATGCAATAGTATTTTCACAGAAAATACTTCCCTATGTGGCATGTAAAGTACATCACGACATACAGTGTGAAAGTCTGCACATTCTTTTTCGTCATGGCCTTTTTTGATATTACCAAAATTACTTATTCACAGTTCACTAAGGGGTAACTCTGCATTCACTGGCCAGTTCTACATCAGTAAAATGACCACCTTCTCTATTTTCTCTGGCTGTCCTCCAAGTTACAAGATGCCTACTATGATAGTATCATAGACAACTAGAGGGAATGTATTAGTCAGAAACTCTAACTCTCCAGTTAACCTGATTTTATGGCCAACTCTAATATACAAACAAGGAGCACTGTGACATTTTTGTGAAAGACCTTGGATTCTCTTACTATTTTGCTCAATCAGAGCAAAAGCTGGTTTGAAA
The DNA here is from genome assembly GCF_021461385.2 of Schistocerca piceifrons. Taxonomy (NCBI): domain Eukaryota; kingdom Metazoa; phylum Arthropoda; class Insecta; order Orthoptera; family Acrididae; genus Schistocerca; species Schistocerca piceifrons. Next base: position 580,283,112 of record NC_060149.1, read on the forward strand.
AATAAAGATAACACAAAGATCAAGGCAAACATGTGAACAGGAATGGCAAAAAACACGACAACTTACAACTAAAGGTCACAAACAGGTCAGTAAATTATCCACATGAATTAGCAAATTTTGATAATGAAAATTTTTGGAGTGTTGCAAAAAAGTTATAACAAAAATAGCAACAAATGGAGCTTCTGTAAAAGATTATTCGGCAAGTCACTGACCACCACAATTGAAGTCAATAAGACACACCTTGGTTTTACCACATGTTAAAGACACTCGCCAAAGCACTCCTCGAACACCCAACAAGTCACATGCAGTTTCTCAGATGCTCATGCCAAGCCTCTGGACAATTACAATCTGCCCTTGGTCAAACTAAAATAGATTGCATGCTTTCCCCATCCTACACACGGACAGTATGCTCACTGATATAAATGCATCGTGCGTTTGTGTAACTAGCGGTCATTCCTTGCCAGGTGATGCCACTATCGCCTGGACGGGTTTATATCGATAGTAGGTCACTGGTCATAATGTTCCGATTTCTCCACTTGGCATTCCATTTTCTAGTGTATACAACTCCACTCACTACCTCAAAATGACAATATGTAAACTCAAACAGCAATAGTGAACAACAAATAAAAAATGACAGTCGATAAATAAACCCATAGCAACCAGACTACCAACACGCAATAGAAAAATGCTACGAACTTATGCACCAACCTAACACTTTTCCATGAAATCGAACATGAAACCAATGGCAAAATAACAATGTTAGATGAAAAATAGAGCAAAGAATTACAGTTGTCTGCTCATTGGATAAAAAAATGAGAGCAAGCCACTCTATAACGCAATAAAACCACAAACCTAAGGGTTTGGGCTGGAGTCTAGACAAATCACGAAATTTTAAGGTGAGTACCACATTCTTCTCTGTCTGCTAAAATAGATGGCAGCTCCCCACGAAAATTTACTGGTACCCTGCTGTCAGAATAGCTACACATTGTTAAAATATGAAGTACTGAAATGTGTATGCTACTTGCAATACAAATTGGGTGATCTGAGTGCTCTGCCACAGGCCATTCAGTGCCTGTCATGTTGATGACAAGACTCGTACTCTTCATTACAACATTAATAGGGTGCCACTCATCTCTTTCTGAAATCCCCCAAATGGCTTATATTGGTTGGTTGTTCGGTTTAGCAGAACTGTTGATGGAGTTCATTGACTGTTGCCAGAATCTCTTTTTGCTCTCCATAATTATACAACAGCCTTTTGTTTCCACCATCTGAGAGGTTGTAATCAAATGGCATTTGAATTTCCACAGAGTTGCACATCTGTTCCTTACTGCAGAGTGGTAATCTTCATTTTATTGAATGATGAGTGGTCATCATGGCTGACCCAAAAACTTTAGCATGCATGCATTGACGGTGTGGTGGATTGTTTTGGGGATATTATCCACATAACCGTGGACTATGTATCTACATTCACACACTAACAGTTGGCTGTGTAATGTCCATTTTGCCTTGCTTAGCACCTATCTAGGCAACATCCTTTCATGTTCACCACAAAGGAGAAATGGTTCTGGGCAGAACAGAATTATCAGTATGAAATGTCTGTACTCTTCAACTGCTGACTAAGCCCTTCCCACACATTTTTCAGTTGTCTCCAAAAGTTGTGCACACACTCCTCAGAAGATTCACATCCATCTACAAACCACTGGTTCACTCACTGCCTCGAGCCAGAAATATTTCAGTCATTTGACAGTGAATGTCTGCTAAACATGGGTTTTGTGTATTTAGGAATTTAATCACTGGCAAATCTCACATGTAATCACTGTTTTTATCTTGCTCACCTGCATTAACACGTCACCTCTTGTATACAACTCTCAACACAATTTAGTACATTACTTGTAAAAACAACAAATCTTTGCATTGAAGAGATGAGAGCCACAAAGCAAAGTAGCATTTATCTCTCGCATACCTTACTGATGATAAAAAATTGCACAAGTAAATGAAACAATGTCACAACAATTGTAAACAAGAGACTCACACATTTAAACTGATGAATGACTTGAGTTATCATAGTGACATTAAAAATTAATTATACTGTAATTAATGTCATGCAGGAATGAAATTATTTGTGTAGTCATCAAAGCATTGGAAATTAGCTTACCTCGCCTTCAAAAGAATGCAAAAATGGTCTCAGTGTCTTGTAGTCAAACCCCTTATAAACTTCATGCTCCCACACCATCTGCTTTCTTGTTAAGCAATATAATCTAAAGAAGTAAGACTTCCGTGAATTGTCTTTCACAAGGCACAAGACACCAGCATCATATTTTCTCCAAGATGAGTGATCTGGTGGATCTGACACAAACAACTGGATGACGGCAGATGCCAATGCCTGAAAGTGAAAATCCTGATGTAAATGTCTCACCATGTTCACTGAAGGCAGTTCACACCAAATATGAACTGTTATCTGTGAACTAATTAAAACTTCAAACCATAAGGAAGTAGTATTATATCACTGACAAGAAGTTTAATAATTCAGTAATGTTTAATAATAAATGATGATTTAATATTACACAGTAATTATTTTACAATATCATGCTAAAACCAATTTCTTGGGACAGGTAATCGAGTTTCAAGAGTATGTTTAATGCACACAGACTTCTATCTACAGGCAGCCAATTGCCATAATTTGCTGCAAACTGTGGGTATTTCAGAATTCTGACATGCACAGCATATATTTCAAATTGTGGTAGTTTGGGCGGGGGGAGGGCAAATTGGGACATCTTTGATTTGGGTCCTAGAAAAATGAGTATTATTTTTGTCAAATTTCCTGACATCAGTATCACGATGAATCGATGGTTCAAACACTAAAGATTACATACAAAATTTGTAACTTAAAAAATGGCCATAATCCATAAAATGCATCAGTAGTATAGTAACCCACACATTACTACACCACCACTACAGCCGCACAGCATGGCACATTCAAGTAGTGCACCGTTCAACTGCTTCAGGCACTTCCACCTGAGACCGCCAAGTGGAGACAGTGCACCAGTTGACTGCAGCATGAAGCCAGCTGCCCCTGGTGGGTGAGTACCCTTCATATTGTCTTGCACTAGTTCCAGCGAGTCTCCTTGTAAATGCTAGCAAACTGTAATGTTTTGATTATGTTATGCATGTCACGCCGTGACTCAAAAGTTTTTGGTTTTTCATAACCAAATATCTTACTGTTATGACAAAGAAGGAGAACACATTTCGTACTTTTGGGTCATCCCTGTGTGTGTGTGTGTGTGTGTGTGTGTGTGAGAGAGAGAGAGAGAGAGAGAGAGAGAGAGAGAGAGAGAGAGAGAGCGCGAGCTCAACTTCCACTTTGAACACAAAGGTACTTTAGATGTGCCTCCATCAATCACTTACATTCATACTTTCAATGGAGACTACACTAATGTCACAAATTCTTCTCATAGTTCCAAGACTAGTCTGACATTCATTTACCATTTATAATCTAAGAGTGCAAATCCACCACAAATTGTGCCAACCCTCAAACTGGACTAACACATGCACTTGCACTCCACCCCCCCCCCCCCCCACACACACACACACACACACACACACACACACACACACACACCATCAGCCCACTGGACAACAAATTTTTAGCAACGATCGTCAAAAAGTAAATAATAAAATGGTGAGTCGTATGTGTAACAAAGCAGTTTACCACATGTCCCATATCTTACATTCATCAACTGTATTGGTACCACCATATTAAGGTCACAGTGGGGACAAAGTGCGACAAATCAGTGGTGCTCATACCTTGTACTCTAACATTATCTGAGCTTTACTGTAGAGATGTGTATGCCAGTTTCACTGCTCTATCTGCTTGCTGCACGAGTGTGTGAGATTAATGAAAGTGGACTTTCAAGCTATATTTGATCAATGCTGTCCACATGGATTTGCAATTAGTTTCTCTCTGCCTTTTTAATCATTTCCCTAAGTATTTTTGCTTCTCCTAATTCAATGTTTAACTCATTATCGAGGATATGTTAGCTCTGCTACATTTAAAGTTATTGCCTCTTTTATTTTAGTGGTCCAGTCAGAGTTGCTCAAGTTATATCCATTTCTGAACACTGCATTTATACACATACAATTGTGCCCAAATGTTGAAGCACCATTTTCCAAAATATGATACACAAGTTCTTTCCCTTCTCCTGACTTGACACCTTTCCAGTTTACTTTGAACTGTTAGGATCAGACCCTTATAATAGCTATCATTTTTACACCACTTCACCTACAGTGCAGTCTCATACTGCTCTACACATTCATTTTCTGTCTTCTGACAGTTATTCAGTGACAACACCCCAATTTCATTACATTGTATTCATAATGGTCTGTTGATAGAAACTTCCCACTTTCATTACATTGTACTCATAATGGCCTGTTGAAAGAATTTAACTTCTGCACCCACTTCATATACAGGGTGTTTCAAAAATGACCGATATATTTGAAACGGCAATAAAAACGAAACGAGCAGCGATGGAAATACACCGTTTGTTGCAATATGCTTGGGACAACAGTACATTTTCAGGCAGACAAACTTTCGAAATTACAGTAGTTACAATTTTCAACAACAGATGGCGCTGCGGTCTGGGAAACTATATAGTACGATATTTTCCACATATCCACCATGCGTAGCAATAATATGGCGTAGTCTCTGAATGAAATTACCCGAAACCTTTGACAACGTGTCTGGCGGAATGGCTTCACATGCAGATGAGATGTACTGCTTCAGCTGTTCAATTGTTTCTGGATTCTGGCGGTACACCTGGTCTTTCAAGTGTCCCCACAGAAAGAAGTCACAGGGGTTCATGTCTGGCGAATAGGGAGGCCAATCCACGCCGCCTCCTGTATGTTTCGGATAGCCCAAAGCAATCACACGATCATCGAAATATTCATTCAGGAAATTAAAGACGTCGGCCGTGCGATGTGGCCGGGCACCATCTTGCATAAACCACGAGGTGTTTGCAGTGTCATCTAAGGCAGTTTGTACCGCCACAAATTCACGAAGAATGTCCAGATAGCGTGATGCAGTAATCGTTTCGGATCTGAAAAATGGGCCAATGATTCCTTTGGAAGAAATGGCGGCCCAGACCAGTACTTTTTGAGGATGCAGGGACGATGGGACTGCAACATGGGGCTTTTCGGTTCCCCATATGCGCCAGTTCTGTTTATTGACGAAGCCGTCCAGGTAAAAATAAGCTTCGTCAGTAAACCAAATGCTGCCCACATGCATATCGCCGTCATCAATCCTGTGCACTATATCGTTAGCGAATGTCTCTCGTGCAGCAATGGTAGCGGCGCTGAGGGATTGCCGCGTTTGAATTTCGTATGGATAGAGGTGTAAACTCTGGCGCATGAGACGATACGTGGACGTTGGCGTCATTTGGACCGCAGCTGCAACACGGCGAACGGAAACCCGAGGCTGCTGTTGGATCACCTGCTGCACTAGCTGCGTGTTGCCCTCTGTGGTTGCCATACGCGGTCGTCCTACCTTTCCAGCACGTTCATCCGTCACGTTCCCAGTCCGTTGAAATTTTTCAAACAGATCCTTTATTGTATCGCTTTTCGGTCCTTTGGTTACATTAAACCTCCGTTGAAAACTTCGTCTTGTCGCAACAACACTGTGTTCTAGGCGGTGGAATTCCAACACCAGAAAAATCCTCTGTTCTAAGAAATAAACCATGTTGTCTACAGCACACTTGCACGTTGTGAACAGCACACGCTTACAGCAGAAAGACGACGTACAGAATGGTGCACCCACAGACTGCGTTGTCTTCTATATCTTTCACATCACTTGCAGCGCCATCTGTTGTTGAAAATTGTAACTACTGTAATTTCAAAAGTTTGTCCGCCTGAAAATGTACTGTTGTCCCAAGCATATTGCAACAAACGGTGTATTTCTATCGCTGCTCGTTTAGTTTTTATTGCTGTTTCAAATATACCGGTCATTTTTGAAACACCCTGTACCTACAAACACCAAGAGACAATAATTTAAGAGATGTTGCACACAGCAGTACACACACACAAAATTTCATATTACACAACATCACTTTTTTCCATTTTTTCACTCCCACAACTGAGAGAGTAGTCCAAGTGCTTCATTAATCCTTTGAGTATGAGTGGTTTCTGCTCAAACCATTTATTTTTATTTGAAGTCCCAGTGCCTTTCACATGAAACCACTGATGTTATTGCAACTCAAATACCTCTAGTTGTACATTGAGGTATTTCTGAGAATGCAGTGAATTGTAGCAGACATTTATAGCATTCAAAGCAACAGTCAGCACGGAGATTGGGCTACATGATTGTAGGAGATAGTACCCCCCCCCCCCTTTCTTTTTGTGATCGTGCTGAGTAGGCCATTGACAGTAAAAGTAAGTATACCTTACATTAATGTAACGTAAATTTGAGACTGAACTACTGCTTTTATGAGTAGTTTTGAAATGTAACCATCAAGGCAGTATGCACTTTTGATATTAATTTATAAAATTTTAGGTCCATTTTTGCTTGATATTTTGGACTACAGTTTCTTTTCAGCACTCTGAGTTCATGGGATTGTGTCTACGGAAAATATGAAATTGCTTTCAAATATAGCAAATGAAATTATGGATGGTTGAAAACTGTACCCCATTGGTCCTAAAGTGAAACCACCTCATCAAAACTGACTCTTTACTTTTCACCAATTTCTCCTCGTATTCTTTGCTCACTATGATAATAGCCTAAAGGTCAATATTGTGAAAATTTTAAAATTATTTTCCAATGTGAAACCACCACTTTATAACAATTAATTACTTACTTACTTCTTGTCAATTTCTTTTCTTGAAATATCACTCTACTAAATATTACTGATTACTTTCCACAGGTAATTTATCTTATTTCCATTATAGTTGTGAAAGTTGAGTTTCTCCCAGCATATAAAATGTTCAAACAACAGCCAGATGATGTCCTCAGCAACTGCCAACATTTCGACAGGTGAACATCCTTTCATTTTAAAGGCACAAATGCAGTGAGTGAGAACCATGCAAGGAAATTTAAACCCTGGGTAGACAAAGCTACGCTAAAATAAAACCACCCACCCAAACTAGTGCCACCACAAAACTAATGACAATCAACATCAGACATTACTGACATGAATATTAATTGACCCACGGGTGAGCTCTGCTGTGGGACCAAGGCGACTAGGCGACTGCAGGATTTCAAGCATAATTTAAGCAAAACTTCCATCTCTACCAGTACCAAGCCAATATTCTGCACAGTATATTTGCTCTGCTACTGTCAGTATGTGAGATGCTTACATTCTATATACCGGGTGATCAAAAAGCCAGTATAAATTTAAAAACTGAATAAACCACGGAATAATGTAGATAGAGAGGTAAAAAGAGAGGTAAAAATTGACACACATGCTTGGAATGACATGGGGTTTTATTAGAAAAAAAAAGTTCACAAAATGTCCGACAGATGGCGCTGGACAGCAAAATGTCAGTGACTGCGCATGACAATTTTGTATAAAAGGAGCTGTAATGAGAGAGAGAATCATATGCGCCAGCAGTCGCAGCATGTTGACATTACCTGAAAAGGTGCTTTTAGTGAAGCTGTATTATCAGAATGGGGAATGTGTGAGTTCAGCGTTACAATACTATCGCCATAGGAGGGTATTTGAATGGGCAAAGGTCCGTTGACAAACGCAGCTGTGGCGAGAATGATTTCGAAGTTTGAAGCCACGATAGACCCTGTAGTGGCCGACAGAGCACAAGGCGTAATGCTGCCGAGACAGTTCAGGAAGAAATGGAGACTGTAGCAGGTTCATCTATGCACAGGGAAGTCAGCGTTTGTGCAGGCGCACCGGCATTCCATACACTACTGTTTGGTTGGCACTAAGGCGTACCCTCCGATGCTATCCATACAAAATCCATCGGCATCATGAACTGTTACCTGGTGATTTAGTAAAGCGGAGGGCATTTGCGGTGTGGGCATTTCAAAAGATGGTGGAAGATGACGATTGGTAGAGTAACGTGTTGTGGACCGACAAAGCTCATTTCATGCTCCGAGGGTCTGTCAACGTCCACAACTGCACAATTTTGGCTACCGAAAATCCTAGAACTGTCGTGGAAACTCCATAAAGCTCATTTCACGCTCCGAGGGTCTGTCAACGCCCACAACTGCACAATTTTGGCTACCGAAAATCCTAGAACTGTCGTGGAAACAACTCCATTGCATGACGAGAAAGTCACGGTATGGGTTGGATTTACCACATCTACTGTTATCGGGCCTTTTTTCTTCGAGGAAATGCGTGATTCTGGTTTTGTAACTGCTACCGTAACGGGTGAGAGGTACGCCGATATGTTACAGAACCGCATCATCCCCAGCCTGGCTGATCAACACCTGCTGGAACGTACAATGTTTATGCAGGATGGCGCCCCACCCCAAATTGCTAGAAGCGTGAAAGATTTCTTACACGCGTCGTTTGGTGATGATCGTGTGCTCAGCCGCCACTTTCATCATGCTTGGCTTCCCAGGTCCCCAGACCTCAGTCCGTGCGATTATTGGCTTTGGGGTTACCTAAAGCCGCAAGTGTATTGTGAACAACCAACATCTCTAGGGATGCTGAATGACAACAACCGATGCCAATACCTCACCGTAACTCCCGACATGCTTTACATTGCTGTTCACAACATTATTCCTCGACTACAGCTATTGTTGAGGAATGATGGTGGACATATTGTGCATTTCCTGTAAAGATCATCATCTTTGTTTTGTCTTACTTTGTTATGCTAATTATTGCTATTCTGATCAGATGAAGCGCCATCTGTCGGACATTTTTTGAACTTTTGTATTTTTTGGTTCTAATAAAACCCCATGTCATTCCAAGCATGTGTGTCAATTTGTACCTCTCTATCTACATTATTCCGTGATTTATTCAGTTTTCAAATTTATACTGACTTTTTGATCACCCGGTATTTGTCCTCCAAAGTCCTGATTGTCCGATCAATGTATGTCACACACAACTGAAAGGGGTACGGTAGACACCTGCCTTACACAAACTAAATCATCCTTCACAGATCCTAAAAAAGCCCTAACCTTACACAATCGTCGAAACACACACTTCACACCGTGTTTCTGTAGTTGTATTGGAAATGCCATACACTTAGGTGCTACCTGGCTGTTTTCATCAATCACCAAATTCACTATTTGTTTATACAATGGCTACAGCACCCAACATTACAAAGAGAGGTAATGGTAACATCTATTTCCTCCTGTATTTTAGTTTTTCCATCAATGTGACTAACCATTCGTTTACTCTTTCATTAATTCATTCCTTCTCAAGCAGTGTTCCATACATTCCATGAAGAGGAACCACCACGAGTGCACATGAGTCAAAAGACATGGCTACACAAAGCTACAGTAACAAACTATAGATTATACTCCCACAATGGACAGCTCAAGTCTACCAAATGTCACATTTTACAAGTGCGGTTAGTGCTCAACGCATGATAAAAGTGCTACATACCATACACCTGTTTCCCAGCATCCTGTGTACCTGAGCATTTTCTTCCCGTGTAAGCAGGAGTGAACATCGTTGTTCAAGCGACATTGATCCAGATTTCATTACCTTTCTTCAGTTTGCAGACCCTATAAAAGAAAAGAAAAAACGAACAAACATTAATTGAATTCTCTCTCACTGTTGGGTAGAACATTATTAATTGTTACGAAAGGAGCAACAACACTTAATGTTCTACAGCTATTTTTATTTGCAAATACTATTTATAAACTCTCTCACCCTGCCCATTTCCCACTCAAATAGCCACAATTATTCATATCGAATTTCTTCTTTTTTACATTTTTATTCATTTAATGTATTCAGCATCCACTCTTGTGAATATCTTCCTTAACAGAAAAGCAAAAAGTTTTTTTTTTTCCATTTGGTTTCAGTAAAATAAATATTCCTAAGAAAGAAGTACTGACTACAAACTATGAATGCTACTTTCCCAGAAAATGTGATTCATAGCAAATTAACTTTCTTCTCAAGTTGAATGGGCAGCATCTATGTCAAGGTCTATAAATTTGTCACACACACACACACACACACACACACACACACACACACACACACACACACACACACACACAAGGTAGTGTTTTTCTGTTTCGTGCGAAGTTCAAATTATGTAAAACAGGATGAGAACTTCAAAAACTACATTGGACTCCAACATGTTATTAGTGTTAGCAACTACTCCAATACAAATGCCTGCCAGAGCTAAACAAAAGGAAACAAGTTGCACTTAAAGTATTCACTACACAACATTATGTAAGCCAACATATGCACACCTTGTACGGAATCTGAAAGCTGTATGAGACATTAATTTGCCATTAACACTTTATCTTATGATTAAAGAAATGTTAAAGTAATAGATAGAATGAAGTCAGAAGAGATACTGTTTCCACAGCCTTCAGTAACCCAATTTTTTTTTTTTTTTTTTTTTTTTAAAAAATGAAGGTGCAATCTATGCCATAAAAACTAATTGATCATGTCTCCTTTGTAACACAATTCTGTGAACAATAGAAAACACTCCCAAAGTGAATGGAAATTATTTTCTCCTGTAAACCTACCATGAGTGGGGGGAGGAGAACAAGAATTATAATGATCACTATAATGGAACATAATTATTCATGATAGCCAGTTTGAAATTTGGACGTACTTTTGACGACATTTATTTTGCCTGTAATGCCCTTCTTACAAAATTTTTTTCTGTGAGCTGAAAAATGATTACAAGAAGTGATAAATGGTCTCGTATCAGACTGACTGAAAGTTTTTCCAATTTTAAAAAAAGAAAGAAAAAACAGGATCTACAGAATATGCGAATCAACTAAGTGAAAAGAAGCCACTAAACTGTAGTTGAGATCTGGCCAATAAGCAACTACTAATAAATGTATGGGTAGTTTTCAAATAGTTGCATGAAAATGAAACTGCAGGACAAAATACAACACAGATACAGGTGAATTGTGTTACAAGTACGTGTGAAATATACTTGACAGGCATTTGTGGGCAATGTCATGGGTAAAAAGCTCATCCTAAACCCTGTAACCATTTCCACCACATTTGGTACACACATTACTTACAATAAGGACAGAAATACTGTGGAGGTAAGAACCACCAGCCTCCTACTGGTATGTGAGTGATAATATGGAGAGAGAAAGGGGGGGGGGAGGAAGACTGACAGAAAGAGAGGGGGACGGAGGAGATGAACAGAAAGAGGGGGGAGGGGAATGGGCAGAGAAAGAAAAGAGGAGACAGACAGACACACTGAGGGGAGAAAGAGATAGGCAGAGAGAGGGAGGAGGAGGAGGAAATGGAAAGAGAGAGGGGGAGGAGGAGACAAACAGAGAAAGGGGAGGAGGAGACAGTCAGAGAGGAGGGCAGAGGAGGAGACAGACAGAGAGGAGGGCAGAGGAGGAGATGGAGTAATAGAAGACTGGAACGAATACATACCCAGGCAAAGCTGGATACTCAGCTTGTATTTTGTAAATGATGGTTATGTGTAGGATTTTATTTGAGAACAAAGTTTTCTAAAACCCTACATGATTTTTTTAATGCTTCAGGGATCAAACACTGGAGTCAATGGCTCCAAATGACACAGTTCAAGCTGACTGTAATGGAAAGTAAATTTCAAAGTTAGCTATGAAGACTGAAGGAAAAATATCTAAGCATGGCTGATGTGTGTCAGTGACAGACATCTGGGCACGAGTCAGATTATGTAATTTATATAGAACTTTCAGTAACAATGCAGAAATTGTGACACACACACACACACACACAAAGAGAGAGAGAGAGAGAGAGAGAGAGAGAGAGAGACTTAGTCAAGATTACATGAGAATACCACTGATTGTGAAGCAAAAGAATGATTTTACATCACTTCCGCATTCTTATTATTAGCACTGATATTGAGATGTCCAACTCACTTCTCACAAAAATCTGAAGATAGACTTCCCTAATCAACTGCAACAACATCAAACCACACTTTTCTTCAAGGCATTATGGAAGAAAAATTTCAATGGAATTATGTTCTGAGAGATTGACCAATTTGTTTCCTTCTCAGAATTCCAGTTTATTCCCACCCAAGTTAGGATACAGTTTGTCCAAGCAGTCAGTCAGACAGACAGCCAACCAGTCTTGGTGGGTCCAGGGGATGGTATATTAGCAGGGTGCCTTTGAACATATCATATGTGATCATGCTGCATGTAGGAACAAGGAAGAAAACACATCCTACCTACCTGAGTGCCTGTACAAGAGAGTGTTAGCAACTTGGGCCAAGAATCCTAGGTGGCTTCCCAGTTAACAGTACTGATTGGCTACACACACCTAGTGTGTACAGAGCACATTCTTTGTCAGAATTTCAGATAAACTTATAACCTCTTCTGAGGCAACATTCCTACCTCGGTACATAGGTCACAATTAACTATAAAATGTTTAACAATAACTTTTGAAAGTAGACTACAATTGGCTGGGCAACCATTACATCATCATCTTAAAACTTAGCAATGATTTCAATCTTTTTTAGTGCCTGTGGACTACTAGACACATCCTTCCATTCTCTGATTCCATTCATGAATTTCTGTCCAGTTCACATAAATTATATACGTACTAGGATGATTACAGCAAAATGTATCCACTGCTGTGCAGCCTATAAGAGACAGAAAGGTGGCAGAACAGGAGGATGACATTTGGTTCCCTTTGGCACAGTCGCATTATGTAACATTGGAGTGACCTCCTCCTGACGCCACGCGACTGACTGACCGACCACTTGGGTTTATTTTTATTGAGATAAATAAATCAGAATTATACTGTTGTTGGAATTGTGGCTGACATCACTCTAATCGACATTTACATCTATAGTGATTATTCCCTAGTCTCAAAATGTTTCATTGAGTAAAAACATAGTGTTTCTTAATCGGACACTCTGCATTCTATTAATTAGATATGCTGAAAACCAGTTCCAGAATTATTTCCACTACAATACTATTTGTTTTCCTAAGAGAATACTGTGAATTGTACAATTAAATGCTTTTGACAAATCATAGAAAACACCAGTTGCCAATATTTTGTGATTTACATTTTGCATAATCTGATTCCTGAATCGAAAAAGTCATATCCTGTGGAGAGATCCTTTTGAAATCCAAAGTGAAACTGAATAATATTTTATATTGGTATTGTTGTCTTATTGTTCTTGTGTACATATTTTTTTCTGTACCTTCAAACACATAAGCAGTCAGACTGGCTGATATTTGTGTAGAATTGTCATTGAAATACAACGTTCAGAGTGCCCTACAAAATCTATGGTCACTATGGTATTTATATAAAAATGGTTAATCAAGCAATAATTACAAATTTCAGTAATTCCAGGACACACTTGCACAGAATAATAGCAAAAAGATTCAGAATGAGATTTTCACTCTGCAGCGGAGTGTGCGCTGATATGAAACTTCCTGGCATATTAAAACTGTGTGCCCGACCGAGACTCAAACTCGGGACCTTTGCCTTTCGCGGGCAAGTGCTCTACCAACTGAGCTACCGAAGCACGACTCACGCCCAGTACTCACAGCTTTACTTCTGCCAGTACCTCGTCTTCTACCTTCCAAACTTTACAGAAGCTCTCCTGCGAACCTTGCAGAACTAGCACTCCTTTCTTTCAGGAGTGCTAGTTCTGCAAGGTTCGCAGGAGAGCTTCTGTAAAGTTTGGAAGGTAGAAGACGAGGTACTGGCAGAAGTAAAGCTGTGAGTACCGGGCGTGAGTCGTGCTTCGGTAGCTCAGTTGGTAGAGCACTTGCCCGCGAAAGGCAAAGGTCCCGAGTTCGAGTCTTGGTTGGGCACACAGTTTTAATCTGCCAGGAAGTTAGCAAAAAGATTAATTATGTGCAGTTTCATTTCAAAATACCTATGATGCTTTTAACATGTTTCTGTGACAATCTCCTAACTGAAAAAAGAAAATAGTGCAAACATGCCTGAATATTCTTGGAAAATAGCAGCTGCCATTTCCAAGCAATAATTGTCAGTACCTTAAGAAACCTGCACATCTTTCTGATTTGAGAAGTGTACTACCATCTAAATGAAAAACGTTTGCATCAGTGTATGCAAGAAACAAAAATGTTTACACTGAAATAAGTCAAGAACAAAGTTTCATTATGAAACAAAGAAAAATTGCATCTTTTAGAATGACTTAACTAAATCAACACTGGTCCATTCATCTCAGTAGTGCATACATGTTCTGTAAGAATTTTCTACTTTGTTCTGAATCCCCATATAAAATTTCAATTGCTACATTATTGGTCACCATCTCAAACTGAATACACGGTCATGTACGACCTACACAAGCAACAACACTTTTTAACTCTATGAATTTTTGCAAGAGCGAGATACCCAGTTGGTACTGTGCTGTTACAAAGCACAAATGTATTATGGGAAAATGTAAAATATTCTTCAAGACCTCTCCAGGCAGCACCAAGCCAAGCCAGGCCAACACCCCACATTGCAAACAAAGCAACAAACAGGCAGAAAAATGACACTGCAGAAAGCAGAACAAACCTGGAAGATATTGCCTCACCTCACACGAGTGAGAGGTCAGAATCACAAACTCAGCAACATGACCTGAGTGAGGAGAAGACATCATATCATTCCAGCAGCACAGCCTGATTTCGTAACAGTGTGTCCTAGTTAGATATCATGAGAAAAACTCACAATAACCTGACCGAAGCACCTTCACTCCCAGGTGCAATAATATTGTGGTCGACTAACATATTGCGGAAGACTGATTTTAGCCTAGTCTGTGAATCACAGAATAACCAGTTGAGTCTGCAAATTTCATTACACAGTGTAGTAGAATCTACTTTTGAGACTTTATTATCCAATATCAGAATTAGATTATTACCTGACCACAATATTATTGCACTTGGTCACCTGTGGTCCTTATCGGAAACATGCAGTTATGTTACAGTAAACAAGTACAGTGGTCACTAAGGAAAATGTAGCAGATTGTGAATGATTTCAAGACAGTTGTGCATGTACTGTTTACTGTAGCATAACTGCATGTTTCCGATAAGGACCACGGGTGGCCAAAGGCAACAATATCGTGGTCAGGTAATAATCTAATTCCGATATTGGATAATAAAGTCTCAAAAGTAGATTCTACAACACTGTGTAATGAAATTTGCAGACTCAATCTGTGAGGCTCAAAGGATTATTTCAAATGCTTGCAGCACAGTATTGCCAAGGATGGAATAATTTGGCTATTTCAAGTCTCTTGCAGCATATCAATTTCACAATTTAGGGTACACTCACTTAGCATTTTGAAACAATCTTATTTTTCATTATTACAGAAGAAGTCTGTCTGAAAAACAATGCACAGTCCTCTGCAGACACACTATAAGCCCTTACTCTGAAAACTAAAAATACTAACTGTACTCTCACTACACAAAGACGTGTTTTAATTATTATAGCTAACCTTGAGGATTATCTGAAAAATGCTATCATGTCTACAACATCAAATACAGCACAACCATCCATATACAGCTAGCAAAATAACTTGTACACAAAGGTATGTAAGCCATACTTTATTACAACACAATGCCAGTTAAGATCAGACAATTAGAAGAAAAAATAAATTTAAGAAATCTACCTGAGCAGCGTTTTGACTCTAGATGACTAAACTAGTGTATAATATTTATTATGTTTGTTTATATTTTACCAAACAGAAAAAATGTCACAGAATTGCTGGCATACACAAAAATCATATGTTGCTTAGGAAATATGAAGCACATGCTGAAGACCAGCAAACTATGAAGAACAAAGACAGAAACATGTGCTTGTGTGTGTTCCATTTCCTTATAATGAATTTAAGTAAAATTTTCATGTACATTGGGACAACATACAATATGTATTGTCTATGAATGGACAAATAAATAAAAAATAAAAATGTGACTGACAAAAAAAAAAAATTCCTTGGACCAACCGAGGCTTGAAGAACTGACATTTAGATTTGCAGCCTGACACACACCCAATTAGCCACTGAGCCACACACTAATATGGATACAAACCTACTAAGAAGTCCAAGGGAAAGCTGAAAAGTAATGCCTCCAATTTTTTTATTCTGCACGCTTCACTCACACAAGGTGCAACCCTTTGCCACGAGGGGCCTCCAAGTTGTAGTGTGTCATGTGGCAGCGTGTAACATGCATGAGAGGTCCCCAGAACACTGAAAGCACGAATTCAACAAGTTCAGCCACACATTCAGCATGACAATGCCAGACTACACATGAGTGCTGTGACATTTGCGACAATCTGATGTCTTGATTTCAATGTCATTGATCATCCTCCATACAGTCGCGACTTGGCCCCCTCCAATTTTTATCTGTTTACAAAACTTAAAGAACACCTTTGAGAACTTCACTTTGCCAGTGATGCAAGCAGAGGTGAGGTTGTGCCTCACTCAACAGAGTCAAACATTCTACAGTGACTGTAAAAATGAACTAGTCTCCATATGGCACAAACACGTTTGCCATCAGGGCAACTATGTTGATATATAAATGAGGGACGTGAAGAATAAAGCTTTACCATATTAATAAAGTTCGTTTTGTCTTAAAAGAGTTTTCACATAAAAATTTTTGAGGAATGACTAACTGTGTATTTAACACAGGGCCGGCATATGTAGGAAAGAAACATATGAGGATGCTATAATTACAGAGTTCTCAAAAAGTGAAGCAACCTTATGCAACAAATCTCTTTTTAGCTCCAGACAGATGCAGCGAAAAGCAGTTGACAGTAAGTTTTAAAGCAAGGAACTCTGACAGCCAAGTTTCATAATATTCGAGTCCCATAAAGTCTCCAATGTCATCAGGCTTGTGTGATCTCTCCATTGGTACTGTCATGACCTCTTACCTGAAGAGAGTGGTAAAGTGTAGCTTTCTGACAGTGGTTCACGTGACTGGGAATAATTTGATACAAACAGTCTGAGCAGGTATAGTTTCAACTTGATGGAAATGTAAATGCATAGAAATCAAACATTTGGGATACGGAAAATCAAGTCAGCTGCACCAAGTTCTCTCTGTGTTGCTGTGCAATTTCATAGGTAAATCTACTCCACATTCTTTCATGGTATGGTGAACAGTGAGGACTACATATAGATGGTGCAACAATTTGTCAATCCTACAGCAGAAGACCAGCTAGACTACACATGATTTCAGCAAGAAAATATTCCGCTTGGTACAGCATATCTCCATGATGTCTTTGGATCAAAGTTTTCATAGACAAGAGTTTTTGAGGTGGTTGTGACTCCTAAGGTCTAATATATTCCCATCTAAATTTTCTTGTGCAGATACCTTAATGACACTACTTACAAAGCTCACTCTTAAACTATTCCCGATTTGTAGGAAAGCTGAACAATGAGCCAAGGCCACTTTCAACAATTTCTATGACAGCCATTTTGCCACAAGATTGTGATACTTCCTGAACACACAGTACCTTTCCTTCTCAAATAGGGAAACTTTCTAATGCACTAAATCATGGTTAAATAAGGTAAGAACAAGATCATTAGGCTACACTACAGGTCAATGTGTTTCCAGAACCTTTATCTGGCATTCACATTAGCTGGCTTCACCAACTCAAAGGCAAATTAGCACCTTTCAACCTAACCTACACCTCAGGATACGCCACCACTACCAACACAGGGGTCCAATATCACACTCTAGTCATGAAATTTACGAAATGTTAAAATACAAGTAGCTAATACTATTTCTCAATGTTTGATCATCTCCCTTTAATATATTTAGGCTAAATTAAAACCTCAAAAAATCGACAACCCTTTGTTTCTGTCTGGTAGCATAATAAGGCATTGACACATTTCATGAAAATTTTCCAAATACAAAAATGCTGACTTATCTGAGACGATATCTTTCAGAGACAGTTTTTATACATTGACCATGACCTCCCTGGCAGGAAATTTTATCTGATGTACTTCATTGTAAGTACTGTGCATGCAGCACAATAAGTTATTAATGTACTTCGATAACATTAAATGACACCACAGCACATACTTTTTGCCAAATGCCTCAATGACATATCACTGAAGCTGACTAATGAAAGACAGTACAATGACTATTTTTTTAAGTCTTCAAAATCTAACATGCTGACACAGGTTGTCCTTTTTTGTATTCCGTGGAGGATTAGGCTATGGAGAACCAGTAAATGTTTACTACTCAATGCATGTAATAAAAGGAAAGGAAAAGGATT
Source organism: Schistocerca piceifrons (assembly GCF_021461385.2). Classification (NCBI taxonomy): domain Eukaryota; kingdom Metazoa; phylum Arthropoda; class Insecta; order Orthoptera; family Acrididae; genus Schistocerca; species Schistocerca piceifrons. Next base: position 580,301,435 of record NC_060149.1, read on the forward strand.
TGACTACTAACTTATATGAGATAGCCGTGGAAAAGGTATAAAGTTACCTTGTGTCTTGAAAAATGAATACACAGAAATTAGTTAACCACACAGGCAATTAAATGATAATTTTGACATGCATAGGCTCTGTTTTCGAAAAGATTTATCTTACATAGTTGTTGAATGGTAAGGGCCAATGCTGTCTTCAACATAAAGTTTGGTTTCAACACCACACTGCAATACTAGGCATGGTACTACTAGAGGTGGCAGGCAACTACACTTCTCAAACCTATGAAATGCCTTACTCAATGAGTTATCGGAGACCTATAGTTTAATACTGACTCCTAACCAGGGTGCAACTTTGCATTTTTCACATTTGCGATCACTATCACATGTTCAAAACATTCAGAACTTACTACATCAATTAAAAAAATGTGAGCCCAAAAAATTAAGCTACAACAAAGAAAATGTACTGGAGTCTTGACCCAAGTGCATGTGAGTGGTTGAGAGAGCTACAATGTAGGTAATCAGCATAATAAATAGAAAAGCCTTCCCTCTACGAGTAATGCAGTCTCCCCTTGCATTTTTTGTAGTTTATCTATGATATGTGTATATTATTTTATATGCACAAAACACTTTTAGATTTATTACCAAATAGTTTTTTTCTGATTTCTCTTGCAATTGAAATGTTTAGAACACTACAGACCACACAAGTTTTGTCACCACAATCAAGATCTCAGACAGGCCCCAACCACACACTAGCTGTACCATTGTAAACAGTTGTCCCAGAAATGGCCACTATCATGAAGTGTGAAGAAAAATTACACATTGGGTTCTACAAGACTTTAACATAAATTGTCTCCCATTCTTGCAACATATCTAAGAACTTCATCAGTTGGATTCAAGGAACAAATTTCTTTACATTGAAAGGAGATTTATCATTAAACCGTACACAGAAATTTTAAATTTTAATGTGTAATTTCGGTAAAACATTTAACATTTTTTCCAAAAATGAGCTTGCTATGAAGAACAAATAGACTATCATAACAAATAGAACACTGCACAGTCTTTTTCAATTTTCTTCACCACTCGGATCCCTATTTCTCAATCAATAAAAGTCCACAGAAGACTTCAGGATGGGTATGTTAAGTGTTGCTACTGTCAATCTTTGTTGTCAAGAGTAGTAGTTGTTTACTCTGCTGCATTCTGGCCATTTTTAATAAAACCAATAGGAGACACTGAAACGACCAATTCCCAGAGAAGAAAACTCATTCAGATGGAGGGTAAATGTTCGGTGGGAAGTATTACATCATTAACATAACTTTCCCGTATGTTGTACAACACAACATCGACTTTGCATATTTGGAATCATTTGATACAATCTATAAGGAAATAATGTCACGTATAAACAAGCATGGTTACATTCAAAGCATTACCTGTGAGGTGACATTTCACCCAAAGTAACTTAAAATGGAAATCAGAACAGCAAGATCTTTTTTTTTCTTTCGTTTCAGGGAATGTGAAAACATTTCCACACGGATAACTTAATCCATAACGGCGTAAAGAAAACGCAATACATTGTCCACACACAGAAAAATAGGGCAACAATCGCACTTAAAAATATAACCACATTTTTATTAATGTAGCACAGGAGTTAAATCCCCATCATAGCTGCCACACGTAGCACTGACAGTAACGCCCTAATCTTATCTCAAGGCGAGCTTCCGTATACAATAACAGGAACAAAATTCTATAATAACTTGGAGTGGCAATGAATTTATAAACAGTTGATTAGAGACAATAGTACAACACAAGCGCAACATGTCTTTACGAAGTTACTTACTGCGATTCACTCTGTGCGCACTTTCAAGCCACGGGAGAAAAACAATGCTATAGAAGCAAGTGTTATGTTGGTGGGGTTAACGATAAGTTACGATGTTCGGCTTTAATTGTTGCAGAGATGAAAACGATATCAATGTCCATGATTATGTAAAATCGTGGGAGTTCAAGTTACATTAAACTTGTATTTTTAAACAGACATCATAAATATTCTAAGAACTGACACTTCCCCATCACAACGGCATTACACTACTATTGTCTGTGCTCAAAGATAAACCAGTTACCGGACGGCTGATGAATGCAAGGAAGTTAGAAAGCTAACCATTCGTTGCTGACACAAGTGGAATACTCAAGGGCGCATTGAGCTTAGTGCGCGGCAGTACACTTTTTCTGGTGTAGCAGTAGTGTGTTTAGGTTCACGCGTTCGTCCTGGCAGCTAACAAATAGTTTTTTTTATTGAATTTCGATTCCCCCCCCCCCTCCAAGGCGGCGGACTGGCAGCAGCTTAGTATGCCGCTCTTCAACCTACAAACTTTGTTTTAAAAAGATGAAGAGAATAAATAATAAAAACAGGCGATAAAATCGGAGACTTAAATAGTAACATGGCGAAAAAAAATCGTAGAACATAAAACATACAACAAAGGGATGACGATGCAAATAAAATACATACGAAGCAGACAGGTAAAATAATAGACAGACAATTAAAAAACACGGCGACAGCATGGTTTCTGTTCGCAACACTAGAAAGACGAACAACACTGAACATTCACTGGAACACTGCACTAAAAGGGTGGCAAATGTGACAACCACAGCCGAGAGCAGGTGGGGGCAAACTGGACAGTTGATGGGAAAATAAAAAATGAAAATGGGGGTGGGGCGGGGAAGGAGAGGAAAACGAAGGGGGGGGGGGGGGGGAGGGGCGACAAATAGTTTAGAAGAAGTGTTTACTTAAGTCACTGAAAGATTGCTGTCAACGACTACAGTTAAAACAGAAACAAATGACGCGTTACAGGCCAGGGTCGTCTCTGGCACTGCATGCAGGTCATACCATCGAGCCAGTCATGACACAGTCTCCGTCAACAGTGCAATTTACAGACCAGCGTCACTCGGTTACTGCTGAACTCTGCCTTCAACATCGCTGTCCTCAGAATCATCGGATGGAAGTGGAACGTCATTCCTCGTATACAGCTGTCTCGTCGCAGTCTCCGACAGTCGACACACAGCACCCAGCGACAAAAACCAACACACCAATCACCATCATCACAACAAGTATCAGCTCCTGATGCAAACCCAAGTGACCTGCATAGTAGTAATGTTGTAGTGGAATTGATGTAGTTGACACCGCAGATGTTGCCTACACTGTGAAAGCCATAGCCATAGACAGTAACTTGTGTGCTAGTTCAGTAAACTGCCATTGCAGAGGGCAGTATACTTCCCACCAATCGTGTAGTACGGACGTGGCTATTTCAGTGCCCACAGCGGTCTCTCCTGCATCCCCCCTACCATCTGGTTTCCTCCTTCCTCTCCACCCCCCTCCCGTTGCCGCGCCTCTATCGCTGTATCCCTCCCTCTCTACACCTCCACACCTTCCATCTCCTTCATCAGGGCAATTTCCAGCGCCTCCCCCTCCCAGATGACGAACTTTGCCGTGACATCTCCCCCTTCCTTCCAACTATAACCTGGCCTTGTTCCTACACCCTCCCCAGGGCCCCCTTTTTCCTCTCCCCTCCTTCTCCCAGAGCGGATTTTCCTCCTTACCCCCCCCCTCCCCCCTGAGACCCTGCACCCCATACTTGCCTCTTTTCTTCGCACATCCCTCCCTACCTGGCCCGCTTCAGCGCGCCCCCCCCTCCCACCTCCCCCCTCTCTTTCCCTCCCTCCCTCCCTCCCACCCTCCCTTCTTCCAGTCTCCCTCATCTCCTTGCACCCGGCAGATCCTCCGTTTTGATCATCGTCAGTGTGCCAAGTCAGTGTTATGTTTAGTGCTGTTTCTACTGTGCGTCAAGAGGTGTGATTTTAATTGCTTACTGCCTTGAGGTTCGCTGTCAGTGTTTGTTATGTGCTACGCCATCCGTCAATACTTTTTATGCTCCAGTCATACTGTGCCTTGTGTTCTTTTAATTGTCGTAGTGTGTGGCTTTTTGTGTGTGCTACTTTTAAACACTTTTTTATCTCCATTTTGCAGTCACCCCTTTTTTAGTCTATTGCCTTCCATGATGTTCCCCCTTTTTTATATCTATGTTCACCATATTCTCCTCTTTGTTATTTTTAAATGTCTTCTATTTGTTTGTTCTATGTCTTTCGGCTGAAGAGCAGCGCATATGCTGCTGCCAGCCCACCCCGATGGGGAACTGAAGTACAATAAAGAAAAAAAAACTCTCCTGCAGGAGACAACACATACCGTAGCAACCATAGCAACAGGGGGAGTACATATCAGCTAACAGGCATGGATTCATATGTTGTGTTTGTAGAATGTGAAATGGTAATATGGGAAAATTACACTCCTGGAAATGGAAAAAAGAACACATTGACACCGGTGTGTCAGACCCACCATACTTGCTCCGGACACTGCGAGAGGGCTGTACAAGCAATGATCACACGCACGGCACAGCGGACACACCAGGAACCGCGGTGTTGGCCGTCGAATGGCGCTAGCTGCGCAGCATTTGTGCACCGCCGTCGTCAGTGTCAGCCAGTTTGCCGTGGCATACGGAGCTCCATCGCAGTCTTTTACACTGGTAGCATGCCGCGACAGCGTGGACGTGAACCGTATGTGCAGTTGACGGACTTTGAGCGAGGGCGTATAGTGGGCATGCGGGAGGCCGGGTGGACGTACCGCCGAATTGCTCAACACGTGGGGCGTGAGGTCTCCACAGTACATCGATGTTGTCGCCAGTGGTCGGTGGAAGGTGCACGTGCCCGTCGACCTGGGACAGGACCGCAGCGACGCACGCATGCACGCCAAGACCGTAGGATCCTACACAGTGCCGTAGGGGACCGCACCACCACTTCCCAGCAAATTAGGGACACTGTTGCTCCTGGGGTATCGGCGAGGACCATTCGCAACCGTCTCCATGAAGCTGGGCTACGGTCCCGCACACCGTTAGGCCGTCTTCCGCTCACGCCCCAACATCGTGCAGCCCGCCTCCAGTGGTGTCGCGACAGGCGTGAATGGAGGGACGAATGGAGACGTGTCGTCTTCAGCGATGAGAGTCGCTTCTGCCTTGGTGCCAATGATGGTCGTATACGTGTTTGGCGCCGTGCAGGTGAGCGCCACAATCAGGACTGCATACGACCGAGGCACACAGGGCCAACACCCGGCATCATGGTGTGGGGAGCGATCTCCTACACTGGCCGTACACCATTGGTGATCGTCGAGGGGACACTGAATAGTGCACGGTACATCCAAACCGTCATCGAACCCATCGTTCTACCATTCCTAGACCGGCAAGGGAACTTGCTGTTCCAACAGGACAATGCACGTCCGCATGTATCCCGTGCCACCCAACGTGCTCTAGAAGGTGTAAGTCAACTACCCTGGCCAGCAAGATCTCCGGATCTGTCCCCCATTGAGCATGTTTGGGACTGGATGAAGCGTCGTCTCACGCGGTCTGCACGTCCAGCACGAACGCTGGTCCAACTGAGGCGCCAGGTGGAAATGGCATGGCAAGCCGTTCCACAGGACTACATCCAGCATCTCTACGATCGTCTCCATGGGAGAATAGCAGCCTGCATTGCTGCGAAAGGTGGATATACACTGTACTAGTGCCGACATTGTTCATGCTCTGTTGCCTGTGTCTATGTGCCTGTGGTTCTGTCAATGTGATCATGTGATGTATCTGACCCCAGGAATGTGTCAATAAAGTTTCCCCTTCCTGGGACAATGAATTCACGGTGTTCTTATTTCAATTTCCAGGAGTGTATATTCGATGACCATGGGAAGAGCTTTGTTTAAAGAAAGTACTAACAATTTAAGACATGAAATTCTTAATATCTCTGCTATTGGCAGACACAGATACAAAACTTAAACCAGATCTGGGTAGTCAGCAAATAAGTTACCGTTGTCTGATGTCTTTCAGCAGAAAAATATGGATGCTTACATCTGTAATTTTCTCACAAGGAGATGGGGCATTATTCAAGATGCTGATAATGCTTTACCTAAAGATAACATCCTTGCCAAAATAAAGTCTGAATTTTTAGTCAGAGAAGTGAGAAAAATCCCAAATAAAGTAATTGAAAATGGAGATGTGAAAATCCTCCCACATCTAAGTAGGTTGTAGCGTTTAAATATCACAATTTCCTTAATATGTATATTTGTGCAGTATGTGCTGCCCAGTTGCACTGTATGTTCAATCAGTTTTGCAATGCCATGATTTCCTTAGATATTTCCATTCAAATACGGAGTGACTTTGAAGTGCTCACATAGTGGAGTGCTCGGGTGATTGCACTGTAATGGGAACCACGCCGCCACAAACTGCTGTTGCCCATTTTATCAGCAGCACACAGAAACCAAGCACAGTGCAGCTTACAGCACTTCTTACTCTTTTGATGCTCCACCCCAGCGTCCATCATTTGCACAGATTACTGCCGGTGTTCCTACAACTTGAGTGCTCTTCAATAGTGACTAGGCTAAAGCATGCAGGAAACCAGAGGGTTTGTAAATGGTAGAAAACAGGCTACATAAGGGGGCTAAGCATGCAGTTATATCGGTTTTATCTGCCTGGACTTACAAAACTAAAACATTCACTCACAGTCATACCAGCATGGCTATCCTGACATGTTACATGAATTTCAGGGTCCACAGAGTTCCATATGAGACAATCCATATCCTCCCACTCCTCTGGGCATATCTCAGCCAGATCGAGTAGCTGCTATTAACCGCTTTTGTGCTTTACTACTGCAGATCTTCTACTCCCTGCTCGTATATGGAATACTGTTGAAGACTTCTACAAGTCTGACAATGGCTTTTAAAGTCCTGCACTGTAATGCAAAATTGGCTATCTTGAATGGAGAAAATCTTTGTAGGGAACTTGGCAGCAACGACGTATCAGTAGCTTGTATCTGCGAAACTTGGTTCAAGCCATCAAAAATCGTTCAAATGGCTCTGAGCACTATGGGACTTAACATCTGAGATAATCAGTCCTCTAGAACTTAGAACTACTTAAAGCTAACTAACCTAATGACATCACACACATCCATGCCTGAGGCAGGATTCGAATCTGCGACTGTAGCGGTCGCGCTTTTCCAGACTGAAGCGCCTAGAACCGCTCGGCCATAGTACACATTCGCTTCAAGATCACTTCCCATATTGTCCCATCTGATGGACCACGATGTCAGATGCTGCAGTGTCATGCTGAATGCCAGACCTGGCCCACGAATATGGTACGCCATCAGACTCATGTGACACTGGAGTGTTACAATGGTTCTGCCCTGAATTGGAGCCATATTGGTAGACCTCTGGATTACCCATCAGTGCTGGCTGCTGTGCCGACTTCAGTACTTGATGCTGGACTTCAGTATCCATGGCTACAGGTTACAAATTTCTCGTAAGGTAGCAGTTGTAAGACCAACATGAGAACAATCTCAAACACAAGATGTTGCTATACCATAACAGGAGAATCGAGTGTAAATGGTATGGACACCATCGGTCCTACTGATCGAGTGTTCTAGGCTAGTAGGGATGGGGTGTTTATGTCATCAAGGACAGGATTCACTCTACGATATCACTGTAATGACTGAATCAGTTCTGCTCTTCTTGAGTTGTCAGCGGTCTTCAGTTCCAGTACACATGCCTAACGAATTTGTTCCCTTGTAGTTGCTACTTAGTCAAACCGTTGCTAGACGATGTTGCGTCCTACCCACTGTCTCTTACACAACATTACAAAGGCAGTTCAGACCATTCTTCTAACGATTTTCTGCTGAGCTCGCTCGCAGTCTTGCTCAAGAGTGCCAAGGTTGTTGTCTTCCTGACTGTTTAACGATGATGAAATGTTTATGTTTCCTGGCTAATGACTTTTGATACTTCCTCATGATGGAGTAACGACAGCCATTCGACCTTAGAAAATTTACTCCCCTATTTCCTTACTAATTTGTTACATAACATAACCCTCCACTTTAACATAATGTGTCCTTAATTTTACCCTTTTCTGTCTGTTTGGTTAACTGTCTTGCATACTTACATCTACTTTGAGCCTTTTCTTCATTTAAGTACAAAGAAAATCTTATCCTGGCTCGAATTATTTTTCTAGCTTCCTTTTGTTTTACACTTTCCTCTAAAACATCTTACATATTAGTGCCAATCCATTCCAAAGGAATATCACGGATGATTGTTCCCTTTGCACAATTTATTCTCTTTCTGAGGCAAAAGTAGACTGTACAAATAAAAGCTAATATCATCATACCACTAGTGGTTGATTGTTTGATTATTACGATATTTTTTAACGCTTCTTTTGATATTTTCACACATGCTGTAACATTTGATCTCCTGAAATTAGTCCTTTTTTGCAATGATTAACCCATCTATTGCCTGTAATAAAGTGGGATCTAAAGTATTATTCAGGAAGGTGCTGCTTTGCGTGGGTAATATACTTAAAGGTTTTTCCAGCAAATATAACATTGATCCAAGCAAATATAACATTGATCCGAGCTCCTATACTTAAAGCAAGAAGGTGAAACTTTGTTTCCATTATATCATACGTGGTTCTATTTACTAATAATCTACTTTGTTTTAACTCTAACTTTGTCATACCTATAAAAGTACTATTATTGTAGCAGTTCACTATTACTATCTCTGACGAAAACATAAAATATAACCAGTGGCTGATAATCCACTGAAAATGTGGTTGTGGCACTGATACTACTATTTTACTTTCTTTTGCTTCCATATTTCCTAGTAACAACAATTTCTCATAACTGCTCGTTAGTTCGAACGTTCTGCGCTCAAAAAATGGTGACCAACTCCTTGACACAATTGCTGTGGTCTCCTATTGACATAACAACGTGCGTCTCTCTTTGTTTTGACCCAAATAACACTTTATTAATTGACACTTTTGCTCACTCATCGGTAATACATTTCTACATTGTCTTCGACATCACCTAAGAGAGAGGATTACCATAAATCCTCTCCCTCCTCTGTAAAAGTGTATCTCACAGAAAACTACTATAGCAAACTAAAAAAATATTAATCTAGTTAATCCAACACAAAGTTAAACACAATACACTGCTGTTTTATCACTTATTCCTAGATCTAAGGTCGTAAAGTATGCTCTGTGCTACTCTCATTCGATGCTGTAATTTCTTTTTCTGTGGTAACATGCAGATATTTGCAGTACCCTTAAAAGATTTAACTCTACTAATATGTACAACCAATATTTTCGTTGGTAATTGCAACTTGACTCTGACCAGTGAAATCATCTTCACTACCTGCTATGGTCCTTGAAACTTTGTTAAAAGTTTCTTGGTTTTACCCTTCATGGTACACAGATTTGCTTCACATGATGGCCCTGTATTCCCATCTTCGGTGGTTTAAATCAAAAGGTAATGCCATCTTTCGCCAATACACTACTTCATACAGTGAAAGACCTAACCCTGCGTGGATTTTTGAGTTGTGTACACCCACCACATAGCCTAAACAGGTATCCCAGTCTAAATGTTAACTGTTCATATAGTGACTTAACTTCTTCATTGCGATACAGTGGACTCATGTCATATGGCCATTACCTTGTACATGGAATGGACTAGTATGCAATTTATTTACTTTCAATAGACAACACAACTGTTTCATCAGACCAGACATAAAATTAGTTCCTTGATCTGTGAATATAGTTTCTGGTGCATCAAACGTAAGTAACCAATTCTTAGCCATAGCTTGACGTACAGCGTTTGCTTTTGGATCTTGTATTGCTGTCATTACAAGTTATCTTGAAAAATGGTCGCTCATCATCAGCATGTATTTATCACTCCTTAAACTTCTATTAAAAGGTAAATCAACTAAATTCGAACGATGCATTATCATTCCTTCAGCACTACAAACTGGAGCGTTACTACAGGACCATGATCATGCACTACCAGTTTTTTTGTTTTGTTTTTGTTAGTTTGATTTTAAAAGGTACATCACTTCCTGTCATTTGAAAAGGTTTTTTCGATTCTGGTAATTTATGAAGTTGTATACTCTGGTTACTCAAATCTGTTTGTTGAGCAATGGAAAGCAATCTTTCTGAATCTCGTCTGCCAGTATCTCTCCTACCTCCACGTCCTGGTAGTGCATGATCATGGTCCTGTAAATAACACTTCAGTTTGTGGTGCTGAAGGAATGACAATGCATTGTTCGAATTTAGTTGATTTACACCATCTTGCTTAAGAAACTGGTTGTTTACTGTACACTTAGCATTCTGTATCCACTGCTTGTGCTTTTTTCAAATCTAATAGATTAAGTCTCAATACTTGCAACACTGCAATTTTCCTACACAGTACATCTGCATTCAGTTTCTTGTCACCAGGCTCGTGAACTACTTCATACTGAAACTTACTCAATTTCAATGCCCACCTTGTTAATCGACTTCAGGGGTCTTTTAGTCCTAATAACCCCTTCAGTAGACTTTAAATTTGTGGTCATATAGCTAGCAACATAAATACGAAATACTGTGTATCAAAGCTAACATCCCCTTTTCTGTGTTAGAATAACTGCGCTCAGCCTTACTCAGCTTGCGAGATGCATAAGCTACCGAATGTTATTGTCCATCTACAGTTTGACTTAAAATGATAAGCAAAGCTGTACTGCTTGCATCACAAGGTAATATATTTTTTTTCGTGAAATCAGGAAAACTTAACACAGGAACTGACGTCAGCGTCTCTTTCAAATTTTGAAACGCTACTTGTCATTCAGGTGCCCACTGAAACATAACCCCCTTTTTCAATAATCTAGTCAATGACATCTTGAGGTGTTGGGTATTCTGCCAGACATCAGCGCCATTCTTGCATGATATTTCGACAACGTGATTTGTTATCTTCGTCAGGTGCTATCTGAGACTGCTCGTTGAGTGGAACAGGTCCAGTGTTTATACCTACGCTGTTCCCCCTCCATCACTGGTTCCAGGTGTTCCATCTGTGGTCCACTTCTGCTAGCAGCGTCTGTAGGCAATCCCTCTTCGGTCCAGAGCACATGTCTGTTGCCTGCCATTCCGTTTACGGTCTGCAGCGGTTTCAAATGCTCTATCTGTAGTCTTAGGCGTTCCCTCTTCAATCTGGTGCCCCAGGACGAATGTTGATATTTCGTCTTCAGTCCCATGCACCTGCCTGTGCGCTGGCTTTCAGTTTCAGTTCAGTGCAGTGCCAAGTGTTCCCTTTGTGATCTACTCCCATTAGACGCCCCTGTGACTTCCTATCTTCGGTCTCGTGCACCTGATGTTCTATCTGGGGGTCGTTTCACATGTCCACACCTTCAGTTCTTCTTTTGTGGCGTTCTGCTCCTGCCCACATTGCAGTTTCAGCAACTCCAGTGCAGGATCCCAGATTCTACTGAGTTGGTATCAAGTGTCACGATTTATCAGTTATTCTTTACCTGTATCTCGATAGACACTCTTATAACACTGTCCCAATATCTGGGGGTCTGTGCCTAAACCCTCATTTCATTATAGTTCATGGAATGATTGAGTTCCAGACAGTGCTTCACAGTGGCTGATTTAGTTGCCTGTATTAGTCAGTTGGGCCTCTGATGTTCTCTGCATCTAATGTCCACTGTCCTAGTTGTTCAGCCAATGTACAACGTACAATATTGGCAATGTATATAATAAATTTCTGGTTTCCATAGTACCAGGCCGTATTTCACATTTCCCAGCAGTCCTCTTATTTTCGTAGGTGGACATAACACACACTTGATGTTGTGCTTCCTGAGAATCCTGCTGATTTCGGCAGAAACAGAGCCTACATTGGGCAGATATGCAACAGTCTTGCTTCATTTTGGCTTTTTGCTAGATTGTGTGAAGGCCAAAACTATGGACAGACAGAAGATGTAGCCATGGGTAGCCCTCTCTCTCCAGTGGTTGCCAAAATGTTCATAGAGAGATCTGAAGAGGAGGCATTAGAAACAGCTACATACAAACCTACATGGTTCTTCATCTATTAGGAGGATACCTTTGTGATCTGGCCTCATGGTAGGGGTAGGCTTAGTGAGTTTCTCGAACACCTGAACTAGTGCCGCCCAAATATTAAGTTCATTGTGGAACTGGATGGCCAGCTGCCATTTCTAAATGTACTTGTTAAAACGAAAGCAGATGGGTTCTTTGCTACAGTTTGTATCTCAAACCTACACAAAGTGATTTATATCTGCAAGCCATTAGCTGTCACCATCTATTGCAGAAGAACAGAGTTATGAAGACATGAGTCCATAGAACACACTCGATGTCAGACTCAGATAGTCTGGCAGTAGAAACTGGGCATCTAAAGACAGTATTCTTTGAGAATGGATATATGGCCAAACACATACAGAAGGCCCTTCATCCAGCCACTCTGCTACACAATCTAGAAGAAGTGTATGATGAAGCAAAGACTATGATGTACCTGTCCTATGCAGGATCTGTTTCTGCCAAAATCAGTAGGATTCTCAGGAAACACAACATCAAGTGTGGATTCTGTCCACCTACCAAAATAAGGGCGCTATTGGTAAACATGAAAGACGACTTGGGACTATGAAAACCAGGAATTTATAATTTGGTGCACTGGCCAAACAACTAGGACAGTGGACATTAGATGCAAAGAAAATCAGAAGCAAACTTGAGTAACACAGGCAAGTAAATCAGCCATTGCTGAGCACTGTCTGGAACTCAGTCATGCCATGTATTCTGCTGAAATGAGGGTTTTGGCACAGGCTCCCAGATACTAGGACAATGTTATAAGAAAATCTATAGATATGTAAGTGACAAATAACCTAATGAATCGCGAGACTGGGTACCAACTCATTAGAGCCTGGAATCCTGCACAGTAGTTGCTGAAAACCCAGTAAGGGCAGCTGCATAACTCCTCAAAAGGAACTTAAGGCGTGGACACAGGAAAATACCCCCAGATAAAGCACAAGGTGTACAAGACCAAGGAAGGAATGCCAAAGGACACTTCTAATGGGGGCAGACCACAAAAGAAAGGAACACCTGCAACTGCACCAAACCGAAACAGAATACCAGCACGCAGACTGTTGCATGGGACCAAATGCAAGACACCAGCATTCAGCCTAGCGCACCAGACTAAAGCGATAAGGCCTTAGAATGTTCCTAGTGGGAGTGGACCGCAGAGAGAACACCTGGAACCGTAGTAGACCAATAAAGGAACGCCAGCTCACAGAGAGGGGCTTCAGACCAAAGAGGGAACGCCCAAGGGCGCTTCCAGCGGGAATGGACAACAGATGGAACGCCTGGAACTGACGATGGAGGGGGAAGAACGTGGGTATAAATACTAGATCTATTCTATTCAACGAAATATCAAGTAGCACTTGATGAAGAATGAGTTACATTGTTTTAATATCATGCAAGAAGGATACTGATAACAAGCAGAATACTTAGCACCTAAAGAAATCAATAGATGACGGGGAAAATCTCAGGAATTTAATCTAGTTAATGGTTGGGCAATTTCTGCAAAGTCTTTGACGAATTTTCTGTAACAGTTTTGCAATCTAAGAAATACTGTTTGAGGGACCTTAAAATCACTTACAACTGAAGTGACTGTCCTCACTCCATCTTGACTAATAGTATGCTTCAGTCAAGTAACTTGTGACTGAGCGAAGTGAAATGAGGCAAGCTGCTTTTCAGTCTATCAAATACTTCTCTTAGGAATGTTCATCTAGATCATTTGAAAAAAAAAAAACAATAACGTCATTCCAATAGACCATGCATTTTTTGGTTGTAACCCTTGAAGGACAATCTAATAAGCACCAAAATGTAGCAGGTTCGATTTTTACCCTGGAAGACCCTCTGTGCTACTGTTAGTGACCAGATGATGTTGTAAAAGATGTTTTCAGCCTGTCTTCTGGACATACTTCAATCTGGTGATGCCCACTCCTTAAATCTGTACTAAACTAGCAATGACTCCAAGACTGATCAATCACTACCCTGTAAGTGACAAATCTTGTTACGTAATGCAGATGTGCTAATGGTTTGCTTGTCATTGTAGTGTTTCTCTGACCCATCGATGTCTTCTTTGTTGAGCACCTATAGTACTTTGAAGTCTTACTTTGTTCATTCCGAATTTTTCCAGGCATACTGCCATCAGAAACTGGCCATTTATTTCCCTAACATGTTCTATACTTCTTCGTATAAAACAGTATTGTTCATCCAACATATCATTACTCAAAAGAGGTTCTATTAAACATAAAGGTTGTTGTGGAACTTCAACATCTGCTGGTACTTTGTCATGTGAATCAAACTTTTAATGCACTTGTACACATTTTAGTGGTGTATGTTGTGATGCAGAAACCTTTGCAACCGTTGCACCCATCGAAAACGAATACCTGTTGAGTTAACTGTTTGTTGCTGGAGGTTGTAATCTTACCCTCCCACACATCACCATTAAAGTTCGCATTCTTTTCACAAATTTTCAAAGTTTCGAGAGGAGTAAGATTACAAAATAAGAACTTTTTTTTACTTATCTTGATTATCTCGTTGTTGTTGTTGTAGCTGACTCAAAATCTTGTTGTGTCTAGGAGTACACTCTTGCTGCTGAAAATTTTGATTTAACATTGCGGTCTCTTGTTGCACTAAATAACTGATGAAGATTTGCCTGTTGCTATAAAAATCTTTTTATTTTATCCCATTCTTCTATACCACATTGAATTCACAGTCTCCATTTTTGTCACACCACAAATTACATTATTAGAGACAAGATTATCAAAATACGTGCGTTTCCATTTGAGGCATGCCCACCGCTATCTACATTCTGCGGTACTCACAATTTCCAAAGAGTTTACAAAGCAAAAGAGTTTACATATTTTCTTGACAACAAAAGAATCATCACCAAGATATAACATAATGTTTTACTGAGTCCAGAAATAAATTTAATAATTAGCATTAGATTGTACAATTAATAATATTAATATTAAATATGCCAGATATTTTCGTAATTTCAAATGTACACAGTGTAAAAAATTAATTTTTTTTATGTAATTTAGCCTGAAATATAATACATTGCATACAAAATCATATGAATTCTTTTAAGTGAAACAGCTGAAATAATTTTAACCTATTCAAAAATCGATAGTATACATGGTATCGGTCATTTATGTAAAAAACGAAAACGTTAGAGGTGGGGGGGGGACTCATTATAAGGTCTACTTTATAGTGGTACCTAACCAGAAAGTCTAAACTGAGTATCGCAGGAAATCCCTGATCCATAGCTGGAAACATATCTATTTCCTCCTGAAACTGTGTGTTTCCTACCCTAAACTTGAGCTGTGTTTTCCTCACTGAATCAATTTTGTTATTCTCTACTTTGCCCTGTATGTATCTTTGCGTCTTCAGTCTCCTCTAGCCCATGAGGTCCAGACTCACAATCAATATGTGTGCCCCAGTATCCATTAAAAACTTATACTTCCATTTGTTTATCCATACTATCAAGCAAAAATCCATCTCTGCATACGTTTTTACAGTACTGCGATTTACTGAGAACGTTTCCTGACGGAAGGAACATTACCATTGGCGTTTACCTGTTTCTTTTTCGCTTTGTACTTGTCATATTTTCTAAATTCACAAACCAAAACCTTATGTCAGAACTGTTGGCAATTACAGCATTGTGGTTGGCGAAACTGTGCCTTTAAATGACCCTGCTGAACACAAAACACATTTTCACCAGATCTAAATATCTCCAGTTCAGCATGCATCCTAGTTGTACAATGAAGTGCTTAGTAACACTTCTTGTAAATGTGTAGCAACGCGAAGTGCTGAAGCTAAATCGTCAGGGCTTTCTGTTCAAAACCGTTGCGAAAACTCTGGGTGGATCCTTCGGAGAAATACGTCAAACGCTGTATTTTCTGCTTCTTTCAATAGGCTTATGTCCACATCTCGCCTATGTGTTAGCTCAAAAGTCTGCATTGATTTTGCGTATTCTATCAGAAAATAATTCCACTGTTTCATTCTCCTTCTGTATTAAACAATTGAGTTTCTCACTAAGGATAGTGTATTTCTTTATTTTCTATACCTCTAACACAAACCCTCCGTGAATTCACTGTGCCTTACTAAGCGCCGGCCGCTGTGGCCGAGCGATTCTAGGTGCTTATAGTCTGGAAGCGCGCGACCGCTACGGTCGCAGGTTCGAATCCTGCCTCGGGTATGGATGTGTGTGATGTCCCTAGGCTAGTTAAGTTTAACTAGTTCTAAGTTCTAGGGGACTGATGACCTCAGCAGTTAAGTCCCATAGTGCTCAGAGCCATTTGAACCATTTTTGAACCTTACTAAGCACCTCATTGTACGAGATATAGGTCTTTGCTTTGCCCGTGATTTGTAACTTGACCATCCGCAAGCATATGTCATCTGACCAACCACGAAACGGGGCCATGGTTAAGGCATCATCAATAAACACATTAACATACTCTGTTGTTTTCCCAGAGAAAGTAGTTATGAGATTTGCAGCTGGAGGGTCAGTGGATGAAGGGAGGACGCTTACTACAGTTGTAACTTCATTCAAACCTGATTGTGGATTCTATTCTGCCAATAAAGCTTGTAACTATTGACTTAGCTATTCATTCTTTCTGTTATCCATTATCTTATACCAATTAGAAAACCTGGTCTGTAGCAGTGTGTATCACTTCGTTAGTACTAGCTGACCATGTCTGTGCCATTTTTGTGCAACTTACCTTTCTTTCCTTCACGTGAGATCAACAGGGTTTACTTCTGACAATAACTCAATAGCCACAGCTGCCAAAATAAACACTTACATCTTATTCCTACGCCTCATCATTAACGAATGACATTCTGAACAATCTTCTGCCGTGTGACCATATTTTCCACACATAGTACATGTTGCTGGTGCAAATCTATCATTGGATACACTATGTCCCACTAAATTACATGTTTTACAAAGTGCCCGAATAAGAGATCGTTGCTAACTATTACCCTTACTGCGTTAAATCTGCCGGTGCTCTCAGTCTGTACGAGATAACTTCAGAGTCTTTAAGTCTTAACCTGAACATCGCAAGTAAAACATTCTTTATTTTGAGGACAAATACCAGCGTCTTCTCTTTGACTCACTGTCTGTGGAGGTTGCTGATCTTGGTGTGCCATATCGTTGGCCTCCAACTCTTACTGACATAGGGCTGGGGCACATCTGACCACCAATTTGTTGTAGTCGTTCACTGTCTGGCTGGAAACCACAAATGTTTTGCCAGGAAGCAGACCAAGGACCTGCGTGGCTCCACTAAATGCAATCAAACAGTATTCAAGATTATTTCATTTAGTACTCAGAATACAAAGAAGTCGTTTTCGTGTCTTCTGCAATGACTCATGGCAATGTGATCTGGAGAGGAATGGACCAAATCCAACAGCAGACTTAGGCTGAGGATGTGCTGCATCAACTCATAGTGGAAGTCGATCAGAGTTTGGTGCAGCAGTTCGAAGTAGCCCTACCTGGAGATCGCTACAGATTGCTCATCTTCTCTTAAGGCAGAAAATATAAAACTAAGAGAAGAATAACATCACACACAAGATGTTACCATACCATTACCAAGGAATCGAGTGCAAAGATCATAAAGACATTGATTCTACTGATCGAATGCTCTAGGCTAGGGAGGGTGGAGTATTTATGTCTTCAAGGAGAGGCTCTGTTCAATGATGTCATTGACAATGTTCGGATCAGTTCTGCGCTTCTCGTGTTGTCAATGGACTTCAGTTCCGATACAGTTACTGAAAGAATTTGTTACATTATCTTTACTGATTAGTCAGACTTGTCTTACATGACGTTATGAAGGCAGTTCAGCTTGAACTCTTAACGATTTTCTGCCGAGCTCGCTTGCAATCTCGCTCAAGGGTTTTGAGGCTGCTGTCAGTAGTCGAACAAAGTATGTTTCAGTGCATTTTGTTAGTGCAGGTTGCCCACATGAGGGCCAGGTATGCACTCAGAGGCAAACCTATTGTTCTCCTTTGATTGACAGGTCATTAACCAATTGTTCTCCTTTGATTGACAGGTGCTTAACCTATCGTTCTGCTAAAAGGATCGTTCATTTTGATTGACAGGTCCTTAACCTATTGTTCACCCCACCCATCCCACCCCTCAGGAAACCTCCCACCTCGCTGCTGTAGGTACACTTTCAGATCTGAGTTACTGGAACAGCCGCTCTCACTCTTATCAGTTTGATTGACTACTTAATTAAGTTGATCAATTAATTAACCTCACCCCCGCTGGTAAACCCCCCTCCCACCCTCCCTCCCAGAAATTGGCGGGAAAAAGACACAGTTGATTGGTCATTCGGACTAAATTCGATTGTAGTGTATGGAATATTCTTTAAACAATTTAGACAATGTATATAATATTGTTTAGTTATTTGTGGCAGTTTATGAAATACAATTTATTTATTTATTTCAAGAATTTTTCAGGAAATCGATCACCACCCCCACCACCCCAACCCCACCCCCTCACCCCCTCCCCTCACCACCTCCCCTCCTCTACCTGGAAATTGGCGGTTCTGTGGTGGAGAGGAAGGATCTCACGAAGGGAAATTGAAGGGTATATTGTTTTTTTATAAAAAAAGTCAGTTTGCAGGACTTGAATTTCTCTTGCTCATCATTCTCTGCTGTTTGGAAACATGCAGGTCTTATGAGTAGTAATTACATCGATCGCACTTCTTTTCTTATTCCGATTGCGCAAGGAATACCGTCATGACACACACACATCACACGTAAGTACACACAGTTACAAATCTTTCGATCATGAAGCACGCACTGCCCGCCGTCCCCTGTCCACTGGACCACACAGGACACTACAGCACACACTCCCAGGAGTTGGGATGCACCGGTGCCCCCCCGCAAAGTGACAACACAGCTGTCAGCTGCCGAACCATGCATAGGTGTCAGATCAGGTCCCGCAAGGATGGCGCGGTGGCATCCCTTTCATACTTGACACTCGGGAAATTCCTGTCGAAATATGTGTTCACCTAGGCACCATTGCTGGCATGATGACACACAGCTGCGGGTACAGCATTATAGAAATCTGTTCCAATGCTTCCCAGGATAGCTCAGGTTGCATTGTTCCTAAAGATCCTAACGGGACATGCGAGACACCACGACCCACCGCTGGACAGACGAATACAGGGGCGTGATCCATCGCTCTCACGTCACTGCAGATGGCAGCCAGCAGGTGAAAGTCTCGTCTATTTTCGGGTATACAGTTAGAGTTCTTTGAGTGTTATACTGACGTCACATGTCAATGTAAATAAGCGCCAAGTCACTCTGTGAGCTGTGCGCAGGTGTTTACCCTTGCTGGCACGAAACCTCTCTACCTGTGATAGTAATCTGTTCCACTGCGTCCCAGAATAACATCAACTGCAGCCTCCGTCGTGATCCTAATGCGACAGTCCGTCCATTACTTATCAACTTCTTCTCAGAATTGTAAAGTTTCACAGAAATAGTTAACTGTCGCTTATGTAAGAGCTTTCGTGATGTCTCAGCTTGTCTGAATGGAAATTCTTGTCCTGACAGGATCTGTTCACGAAAAAAGCTCAGAATGACACCGATTGTATTGTTCCTGATGGTCCTAACGAGGCTCCCCATCCATCACGTGTTACCCTTCTTGGAAATCGTTAATTCCTGCTTTCAACAGACATCTCCGAAACAAAAACTTTTTCACCGCTATGTAGAGACTCCTGTGCCCCAGCACAAAGGATGTCCTGTGAATGAATAGAGCATTCTGATTGGCTCTTACTGAATTTACTGGCCAAATTACTGATGCTGCCAGTGTGGAAGCAATGTCCGCCTCATTTTTTTTTTTTTTTTTGTTTGCAGATGAGACTTTCAGCGGCAAAAGACTATTTTGTTGTACAGATCCCTGTCAGATAAAGTTAGTGGAGCTTTTATAGTTCGTAATTTCCCTCTGTTGGATGGTACAGAATAACGAAGATAGCAAGTTGGGGTGATAGACGTCAATGGGCCCTGAGGGACGCGGATCAGCTTCGGACAACAGTACTTGTATGTAGTTTGGGGACCCATCACAACGCAGTAGCAAAATCCTCGTCCTTCTCCCAGTTCTGATACTGTCTTTTATACTACTTTTTGTTGCAGGAGCAGGCTTCGTCTAGCGCTGACCTTACACATCGTACATAGTTGACAGAGCTACGACAATATGTTCCCGCTTCCAGCGAATGGTCAAAACACAGTCATTTCACACTAACTCAGCTTGGCCTGTTTCTACACAGGTTGCAGAAGGTGGTAGATATAGCTTTTTCCGACTTCTACTCAGTTCCGACTTAAAATTGGAACGATCACAGGCGTAAAGCTGCAGAAATGGCAGCAGTTGCAAAATGCGTAGGGACTACCTAAACCGACATTGGACTTTTACTGTAGCAGATACTGAGGTGGTGGGGGTGGTGATCGATTTCCTGAAAAATTCTTTAAATAAATAAATAAGCTATATTCCAGACACTGCCACAAATAACTAAACAATATTCTATAAATTGTCTAAATTGTTTAAACAATACTCCATACACCACAATCGAATTCCCTCCAAATAACCGATCAACTGAGTCTTTTTCGCCAATTTCCGGGA
This sequence comes from Schistocerca piceifrons, assembly GCF_021461385.2. Lineage (NCBI taxonomy): Eukaryota > Metazoa > Arthropoda > Insecta > Orthoptera > Acrididae > Schistocerca > Schistocerca piceifrons. Next base: position 580,321,982 of record NC_060149.1, read on the forward strand.
GGGAGCATGGGAGGGGAGGGGGTTTACCAGAGGGGGAAAGGTTAATAAATTGATCAATTTAATTAAGTAGTCAATCAAACTGATAAGCTTGCATCGTGCTTTATGACATGTCCAAAACGACAACACCATAAAGTTGCAAGTTTTTGTTGTGATTGTGAACTTAGTTGCTGGATGGGAGGTATTATGAACCCCCAACGTAAGTGCCCCCTTGATAAAACCTGTTCTTCAGGTAACTCCACAGCCAGCAATCACACGAGTTCAAATCTGGTGATCTTGGTGGTCAAGCAGTTTGGAATGATTGACTACTGATTCGGTTTCCTCCATATGTGTTGTGGAGTAACCGAGCTACCTCATGAGCAATGTGAGGTAGAGCTGCATTGTGCATCAAAACAGTCAGCCCACAGCACCTCTCTCCCATGGAGCAGGGATCACATATTGCTGAAGAAGATCACAATACCGTGTTCTGTTCATGCTGCATATCGTTGGTCCTTGAGGTCTGAATTCCTCCTATGTCACTGGTGCCTTAGGGCAAGTCATGACACTAATGGTACCAACAACGCAAATCCTGCAGTGCACAGTGTGAACATTATTCTTATAAAGCTGGGTACCTATGTGGTAAATCGTTTTCCATCTACATTTGGTTATGTAGCGAAAGTTTAATTATAACCACCCTCTACAAAAATAAATTATATTTTAAGACTTGTCACTTTCTTTTAAGTGCTTTCAGAAAAAATCTGCATTTTTGTTAAAATACAGGTGTGGTAGTTTCCGAAAGTTAGATAAGAATAATCTTATTACTATACTTATTCACTACAAAAATTTGATCATTTTATGCTGTATGGTAAGTGTACAATTATCAAGATAACAAAATGATGTAGTGTGTGTTAGGGGATCATGTAAAAATTTGAAGTAAATCTGCCAAGAACTATTCAAGATGTTTTGTAAAAACTTTAAACATTGACTTATTTTTATGTAGTAGTATAAATACAGGTTTTTAAAAACCACATATACTTAAAATGTGTAGTCTATTTCTCTCTGAACGTTAATTAGCATTGCATGTAAAAATCTGAAGAAAATTAATAAGGAACATATGGAGATTTTGCTAACTACATTTCCTGTTTATGTAGTATATATTTATATACCATGTATATTAAGAAATATGTAGTTTACGTCTGTCTGAATTTTTATTAGAGCACCATGTAAAAACTGAAGTAAATCGATCAAGAATTTTAAAGATTTTTGGTAACAACATTAAACTACAACTTGTCTTTATATACTAGTATAGACTACATACACCCAGAACTATGAACACCATCGTAGTTATCTTAATATGAACATAATATTAATTTTCTGCAGTCAAGGTTGCTGATAGTTAAAGGTTTTGTCTGTTGCTGGATTGAGAGCATTATTGGTTAATCTGTGGGGTGAAGCTATTTGATAATTCAGTGCACTTAAGCACCTGTCCATGGACTTGAGAAAGGAAGCAACAAGGTTTCTCATGGTGGTATAATTTCAGCTTGACAATTGTTTTTCATAAAGGAACATGAATAGCCAATCGCCAACTATAATGCAGTGTCTTTCAGTGCACTTGCATAAGGCATAACTATAGAATTTGGTATAGAATAACTTCTATAGTTCATTTTATTTAACTGATGTCAGGTGCAAGAATGAAAATATTAGCTCTTAAATGAGTCTTCTGGGCATTGTACTAGTAAACAACATCCAACACATCACACAAGAACTTTAAAATTGCAGTTTCATACTGGAGAGCTGACAGGTAATCTATATATGCCAAATATCGAAGTGTCACTTGTAGTTTCAATGGAGCCAGTACTGAATATGAATCCAATTATTTGAATAGAATTCAGTATGCAGCTTGAAAAGTGGCAAGCTATTTGGTTCGTCTGTTTTCATCTATTTATGATTAATAAAGTGACTCGAGGGGAGTCGAGTTAATTTAGATGGGTTAATGAGATTAAAGTGATTGTGTGCTTTCATTTCATTTCCTCTTTTTAATATTCTTTAATCCAACAGTCAGTTACTTTTCTGGGTGAGCTTTGGAAGTGAGAAGCGCTGTTGATACGAGACAGGTGACATGTAGGGAGACTATCAGCTAACCAAGGGAATGTGGCAATTTATAGAATTCCAGCCATGTGACCAACAAGTATAGCTGCTGCTGTGTTGTATTGGGGAAAGGCGGCTTGGCTAGTATCATGCAAGCGCCAGCCTAGTGAGCAGTTTGTTGCACATATCCACTTCAGACAGCCGAGCTGAAAGCATTCATTCCTGCCGACGAAACTCTGCCAGCAGGAGGTAGATGTTTGGATCATGTCATGAAAGATACTTTCAGTAGATAACCATTTTCCAGTTTTCCAAAAAACATGGTAAAACAGCTCTGACATACCATATGTTTTGTGGCTAGCCTAGAGTGCAGTTTCTTTATCTTTCCCCAGGACCTGTAATCCAAGGCTAGCTGGTGGCTGAGAGGGAACTGACTGGTAAAATCAAAGTGACGTCAGGAGGAAATACCATATAGCGGGAATTTTTTAGAAAAGAGAGGAGGAAATTGATTATTTGTTGTTTGGTGTTTCGCCTCTTCTTGGCGGGATATTTTGTTAAAGAAGCTATCACACCATTGGTTGACCAATTTAGAGCGGACTGGCAGTCGAGTTTTTCTTTGTGGGAAGAAGGGAGCTCTCAGTTCTTTACCGACTTAGAAAAAAAGGACTTGGCATTGAACACAGGCTGCACTCTCAGCTGGAGGCGCCGATGGGTTTGCAATGTTCTACTTCTTGGCAGAGCGACCCTAGCGTCGAACTCCACGGTGGCGAGAGATAGTTTCACCAAGCTGCTCATATTACACGAAAGATTATGGCCAGCATAGCTACCAACTCTGGCATATTAGGACAATCGAGAATTTGAATTTCAGATTCATGATAAATTTCACTGTCCCACTTCCATCCATACGTCCTCATATCTATTGGTTCTTTGGTTCTCTATTCAGTTGCTCACTGTAATTGTTATATTGTCAGGTTGAGATAAATTTCACAAGGTTAGATGCGACATCATGAAGCAATTTTGATGCCATTCAGTAACTATGGCAGCCAATAGTCCAGGTTTTGCAATTCTCATGGTTGGTTCTGTGAGTGCAGTTCTAGTAATTTTATGATTGTTTTTGATACTTTAAGTTTTTAATGCTTTTTGTAATAATCCACCCAGTTCATTTAAATCTTATATTTGTTATTAGATTTAATACTTTTCAGTGATAAAAAGCAAATTCTCTTTTTTGAGGTTCAGTGATAGGTTCACAATATTTCATAGTATTAAACAGTCCTTTGAGTACATTAATTCCAGAATCTATTTGTGTAGCAATCGTGTCAATTTTCTTCGGATTGTATTTGACTCTTGGTTCAGTTATAATAGCACAATCTGCACTACTACATAATAATTGCTGATGTTTGTGATGTTAATTGATGCTATGTTGAAAACTGTACAAACAGTAGAACGTGTGGCACCCTGTGGGAAGGATAGGTTATGGTGCCAGTAGAGTATGTCAACGAGCTGTGGTGCACTTTAGTTGTGCGTGTGAACCCAGTTTCAGTGAAACATAATATGGAATTATCGATTATAACGACATTGAGGTTGTCTTATTTTTCAGTGTGGTGCGAAGTAGTGAGGTGGCATTTGTGATAGGTCGAGGAAAAGTCATGTGTTACTTGATATAAATCGAGTTAAGTGCAACAACAAAGTATGTAACGGGATTCTGTGCAACACCTGTGACAAATGGAGTCAGTTCCGCTGTGCTGAACTTCAGAAAAATAATCTACCAGACGAAAGTACCAAGTGAAGGTGTCATGGTTGTATAGATACAAACGGAAAACACGTTCTTCCAATCGGAAACATTATATCACTGTTAAGAGAAGATAGTAAAGTTCTCTTGTTAGAGAATGTGAAACTAAAGGAGAAGGGTAGTGTAATGGATTAGAATATTGAGCCCAACAACCACACTTGTAGCAACACTGCTGAAGCAAGTGCTCAAATATATAACGTTGTTAGGCGATGGGCATCTCTTTCATGAGAAACAACATTCACAAAGAAGCTAGAAGGCTTTAAAACGAATTTCCCCTTTAAAAATAGCTTTGAAGTGTTAACTAGACTCGAAAATAAGTAATCAAAACTGTTAACTGATAAAGGAGAAAACTTGTTAAAAGGTAAGAGGTAATAATTTAAAAACTCGTGTGGCAAAGCCGGTAAAGAGAGACAAAGTAATTATCGAATAACCCCATCGATTCCGCTATGATTGGATAATTTTAATTATAGCATTCCAGTTTTATCGTGATGAAAGCTGTTGTCACGATTTATAAGATTATCGGCAAGACGTATTTCCATCAGTACTTTGATTACTGAATCCCAAAAACTGGAAACTGCAGCTAGAATTTTTGTTTTATTGTATCCCATTTAGTGTCTGATGGAACTGCTGACTTTAACGGTTGACGAAGACGGGTGTATCTTTCGTGTTCTGTACAATACTCCTGGATAATTTGTGTCATCTGGCGTATAAATGCAGCACCAGACTAACAGGAAATTTTATAACGTCCGTTTTTTTCAGTTGTAAGTCATCTTTAACGAATGCAACCAGGGCCAAGCTCTCTCTGGTGAACAGAAAATAACCTTAATTTAAATTCTCCTATGCAATCTGCCTGTTTTAGAGGATACATTCCTGGCATATGGAAGCAACGCAGTTGATCTGTAGTTATCATCAGTGTCCTCAGTGCGATGCTTCTTGTTATTATGGCTGTGTGAGGACTTACTCATTTGGCGTGAAGTGTAGCCATTCTATGTAAAAACCTTGTCCAACGCTTCTAATTCCGCATGGAGGTTTTCATTCTATGATATTACATGCGCCCAAGGTATTAAGGTACTAAGGACACTGGCGGTTTGTGTGGTTTGATGACAGTTAGACGCTTGGAGATATAGATGTATGTGCATGGGTTTTCTGTACGCAGAATGTCCCAATGACCCATCATTCTTACGGCGTACTAGAACGTCTAGAAAGGGTAAAGTCCCATCATTCTGATTCTCCATCGTAAACTCCATGTTCGCATGTACTGAGTTTAAGTGCTAATCGAATTTCTTAAGTTCTTGCCTGCCATAAGTCCATACAACAAAAAAGCAAGTGATTGAAAAATTTCCTGCTAGTGTAGTGCTGCATGTACAGAGTTATAATAAAATACTTTGAGAGGTGGTAGTACTCACTGAAACAAGAAAAATAAGTCCAACATACATGGATCTGAAAATGCATACTTTTCAAGTCCAGTAAACATGGGTCCGAAAGTATACAATTTCTGCGATAAACAGGTGTTTACAGGAGGTGTTCAACGTGGCGTGCAGTCATGGTAATGCACACCTTTTCCCTCTAGTGTAAGGAGTGATGCACCCTTTGAAGTATACCCTGTTGTTGTTGTACAGCTGGCACGCAATGAAGACGCGACCCTGTAGTGTCCAAACGTTGTTGATTGGCGTGGCACAGACCAGTTTCTTCAAATGTCCTCATAACCCCAAGTCTAGGGGATTGAGGTCTGAGTAACGAGCAGGCCAAGGATCCCCTCCCTCTCCACCGAACAATCCAGTGGTCCTGAAATGTCTACATCAGATCTTCACGAACATTGTGACTAAAATGTGCTGGTGCGCCATCATGCATGAACCACATTTGATTCATTGCTGTAATGGCACAGCCTCCAGCAAAGTAGGCAACAAATTAATGAGAAAGTGGTAGCACATATGGCCTTATGCCTGCCCACACATTGATTGAGAATCGGTGTTGATACCCTCTTTCCTGAATTGCTTGGGGATGCACATCTGCCCGTACGTGCTGGTTATGGAAATTAACAACACCATCTGTTGTGAATCCTACCTCATCAGTAAATAAAATCTTGGATGTGAACAGTGGATCTGTGGCACACTGCTGCAACAGACATTGACAGAACTGCCGATCACCATGATGATCCTCTGGCCTTAGGGCCTGAACGCCCTGTAGATGATATGGCTACATCAGTTGTTCATGAAGTACCACCCAGATAAGGGTGTGAGGCACGCCCTACTAATTGCCGCACACTGGTTCCAGGGATTGCTTTCACCAAACGTAGCACATGCTCCTCCATGTCAGGCATACGGACTGTGCAGGACCTTCCAGTGTCAGTCTGCTGAGGTGCAAGGGACCTGTGTCCCTCAGACACCGGAAACGTCTACTGAGCAGCTCATCAGAGGGCATTCTGCGCTGTGGATATTTTTCAACATAGATCATGTGTGAACAGCAGTTAGGCCTCCGATCTGTAAATCCCATGATTGCTGGACTCCTTACTTCTGAAAATTTTGATGGTGATTATAGTAATAATAATAATAATAATAATAAGAAGAAGAAGAAGAAGAAGAAGAATGATAATAATCATACAGTAGTGTACTACCTATTACAAAGTTACTGTTGTGTTGGGCTGTTAATGTTGAGAAATAAATAATGAAGTAATATCAGATCAGTTGTGGGTACTACGTACAACTTGGAGGAGGCATTTTTGTGAGATATTCAAGCACATATGATGTTTATGTCTCAGTTTTACTGTTGTGTAAAGGACGATCAAAAAGTTTCTCTTTGAAGACTCTTCAGCCGGTAATCGGTATGCCGATCAGGCACAATCGTCATGAGTTTTGAGACAATCATCCCACCAACGCACCAGGAGTAGTGGCCCAAGGTGGTTACAGCCCCACTCTCCATTGTTGCCAAATGTATCCAAAATGGCGGGAAAAGCGTCATCCAAGATGGCAGTGTGTAGACTTGGCAACAGCATATGATTTCATCCAAAATAGCGGTGACAACATCGTCCAATATGGCGGATTTTGGCGGGAAAATATGTCAATTGTGTTACCTCCACCAACCTAACTCCCCTCCCCTCCCCCATAAAATGGTGGGAAGTTCAAATTACATCAGGACAATGCTACACACCTCTACTAACCTAAGAAAATGGCGGGAAAAAAGGTCACTTGGGCTACCTCCACTAACCTAAGTCATCCGACCACCACCTCTTCCTAGGGATTGGTGGGAAAAGGACCCAGCCTGTGATGGACATAAGTCTTTATTTTGCATACAGTCTTTACTTAAACAATTTGATGCAGTACAGCCATCCAGTGTATTCACCCCAAGGTCCAGAGTCCAACTAACCTAGAACACACTCCCACCACCAGAGAGCACTGTCATCCATTCTGTGACGAAATCCAAGATGGCGGCCATGACGTCAGCTGATGACATAAGTACCGTTATCCAAGATGGCGGACTTTGGCGGGAAACAGTGTGGTCACCACGAGGTCTGTACCTAGTACACAGTACTGTCACTAGAGCACACTGTCATCCCCCCCCCCCCAATTATGTAATCCAAGATGATGGTCCAGGGTGTGGGAAATGGTGGGAGCCAATAAGAACCCTTAATCAAGTCATGTGTTAAATTTCATCCAGTTGGACGGCATTATCTGGTAAGATCATTGGAGGGGATATAGGGGAGACTCAGCAGTTCTGGGGCCTCAGTCTTGCTCAGTTATTCAGCAGCAGCAGAAGAAGAAGAACCATTAAATTTCAACAGCAGTCGCAACCCAATGCGGCCCTGCAGAACAGGAGGAAATGGAATAGTAAGTACCCCATATCACATCTTTCTCTGTGGTTAGCATTGTTATTACTACTATTCATTGTTTCCGCGTATTGGTTCATGTCTAATGCTTCCTTGTCTTTGTTCAGGAGTAGCCCCGACACATCGAAGCCAGCAGGGTCAAGTGCCAACATGCCAATTGTGCCACATCCGGACCTGTAGCAACCTTGGCAGCCATCTTGTTGAGACCTGCAGCGACCTCTAGGCCTACGACAGCAACAACCTCCATCACGTCTGAACCAGTAGCAGCCATGTGGGATCCTGTAGCACACATAGCCCACTTGTTGGAGCAGGACACGAAGCTGCTGTTGTCCATCCCACTCATCGATTTGTGTGATGAGGACACGTGATCTGCACCCAACACATCGATCGCTGTTGCTAGTGGTCCTAAACAACATCAAGATGGAGGACAGTACTGCTCACCAACATACGACCCATCCCAGCAGAAGGCCCCTGTTATAGTGCAACCACAGAGTGCAGATGCTGTGGATAAGAAGGCATCGACTGTACCCATGCTTTTCACTTCAACGTACAATTTAACTCCCAGTAGAATGAAACATGTGAACGTTGGTGTAGAAGCACATCATATCTGGGGCTTGCATGCAAGAATGTAAATTTAAAATGTATCAAAGTGTGTTAAAGTGCCAATTCCCGAGTTCGACTGGGAGAAATATGCCATGTAGAGCGCTACATCAATCAACAGATGACTACAGAGTATTATCCAACTTGTTCTCCCCCAGGCATTTGCCTTACTGGTGTGACACTTTCTATTACAACAGTGTATGATGACTGTGCATTATGAGTGAAATCGGGTGACAACTGTGTTCATCTAAGGCATACCTCAGTTATGAAGTTATACAATCTGGACTCTGTGCTACGTCTTGCATTGGACAGACTGAACCTTTGGTTGCCAAGCATAGAGTGCATACAATGATGATGTAAACTCCCTACGTTTGCATAGTGGAGATGTTGATGATTTGAGGCAGCATCTTTGTTTGCACATGAACGCTGAACCTAAAGAGAAACAGATTAAATACGTGTGTGAAAAACCTGAGTACTGTGAGGGAGATACACACGGAATTTATTGCATGTCAGAAAGCTTTGTTTGGGAATAATGTACAGCTGAGAAGAAGAAGATACATAAAGAGTTTAACGATTTTCCTGAAATACTACATGCCATGTATGATATTTAAATAAATAACTAATTTATGTCTATATATAATGTCAAACCATGTTTGTGTTTTATTTCATTCCTCTCTCATTATAATCAAAGTATTACAATTATTAATATTTTTTTCAATGTTATACCAGTTATTGAGAAAATGAATGATCAAGTTACTCTTCATGGGTTAAATATATAGCTGTTTTCTCTATGTAGCCAATATAGCTCAGTCGGTTAAGTGATGGAGCTATAGTTGCTACACATACTATTACTGTCCCTTCAAGTCCATCTTTCTATATATGTCAACTACTTGTCAGTACCTGGTGTAGTTAGTATCATTGCAGGGTGGGCCAAACATCCTCATCGCAAGGACTTTGTTGTCGGTGACTGGTCCTGTGAAGATGCAAAAGAAGATCTGAAGAAGAACAAGAACGGAATTCTCCTTTCTGATAATATACGAGCAATTATTGTAGGTCCAACCAATTGTGGGAGGACTAATGTCCTCATGACGCTGCTAACACATGTAGACGGAGTCTGCTTTGAGCATGTTTGTGTATTCTCAAAAACACTGTTTCAACCCAAGTATCAACTATTGCAGCAGATACTGCGTGGTGTAGATGATGTTGCATACACGACATTCAGTGAAAGCGGTGATATCCCTCCACTTGAAAAAGCAAAGCCAAACACTTTCTCCATATTTGACGATGTTGCTGCGGAAAACCAAGACCAAATTCTAAAATATTTCTGTTTCAGTCGTCATATGGGTGCTAATGTATTTTATCTATGCCAAACATATTCCAGAATCCCGAAACAGTTTGTTAGGGATAATGCAAACCCCATTATAGCCTTCAAACAAGACAAAGGAATTTAAAACACATGTCGGAACTAACATGTCGTTCAATGATTTTGTAAAGATATGCGCTGACTGCTGGAATCATTCACGGTATAGGTTTCTCGTTATTGATAAACAAGAAAACTGAGTGATGGTAGGTACAGGCGAAAGTTTCAAGAGTTTTTGCATATATAGCACGGTAAGAGAGGTTAGTACGTCAGTATACGCTGCACGATGGACAAATTCGCGCGTATGTCTAGCTCTCAACCCGAGAGAATGCGCGTACACAGACAGAACATTCGCCTGTACCTGGATGCGAAAATTCAGGCTATTGCGCATAAAGTTGGAGGTATGCGCAGGGAACTAGAGACGTATTACCAGACTCTTCTGAGAATGGTGAATGCGATAAATGAGTTAGTTAATGAAGTCCATAAGAAAGTAGCCGACTAAACAGAAGAAGTCGACGCTATTCAGGGGAAAATAGATGTAGAGTTCCTTGTTGTTGAGAAGGGGGAGCAGGTACACAGTAAGAGGAAGAAGAAATGAGCTGATATGGTTCAAATGGCTCTGAGCACTATGGGACTTAACATCTTAGGTCATCAGTCCCCTAGAACTTAGAACTACTTAAACCTAACTAACCTAAGGACACCACACACATCCATGCCCGAGGCAGGATTCGAACCTGCAACCGTAGCGGTCGCGCGGCTCCAAACTGAAGCGCCTAGAACCGCACGGCCACTTCGGCCAGCGAGCTGATATATAAAGCCTCAAGCTTCGGAGATGTCTGATTAGTACACACGGAGATGCCGGCGAAGCAGAAAGTGCTTCAAGCGCGGAAAGCAGTTCGACAGAAATTACGGTTGCTGAGGATAGGGCATATGGATCGACAGCAAAAACTAAGAAAGGCCTTTAAGCCCCAATTACAGAAACCTAAATAAACAACCTTTTGTTGTAAAAGAAGTATGAAAATCAGTCATCATGACATTAATGTCAACTACTGACGACAAAATTTACACTTGTGATAATTTGATCAACAGGAATGTCATGTGAATAATAATACAGGGTTATTACAAATGATTGAAGCGATTTCACAGCTCTACAATAACTTTATTATTTGAGATATTTTCACAATGCTTTGCACACACATACAAAAACTCAAAAAGTTTTTTTAGGCATTCACAAATGTTCGATATGTGCCCCTTTAGTGATTCGGCAGACATCAAGCTGATAATCAATTTCCTCCCACACTCGGCGCAGCATGTCCCCATCAATGAGTTCGAAAGCATCGTTGATACGAGCTCGCAGTTCTGGCACATCGTGTCTGTTCACTTCACCATTAAGAAAAAATGTTTCTTCATCACTGAAAACAAGTTTCGCACTGAACGCATCCTCTTCCATGAGCTGTTGCAACCGCGCCGAAAATTCAAAGCGTTTGACTTTGTCATCGGGTGTCAGGGCTTGTAGCAATTGTAAACGGTAAGGCTTCTGCTTTAGCCTTTTCCGTAAGATTTTCCAAACCGTCGGCTGTGGTACGTTTAGCTCCCTGCTTGCTTTATTCGTCGACTTCCGCGGGCTACGCGTGAAACTTGCCCGCACGCGTTCAACCGTTTCTTCGCTTACTGCAGGCCGACCCGTTGATTTCCCCTTACAGAGGCATCCAGAAGCTTTAAACCGCGCATACCATCGCCAAATGGAGTTAGCAGTTGGTGGATCTTTGCCGAACTTCGTCCTGAAGTGTCGTTGCACTGTTATGACTGACTGATGTGAGTGCATTACAAGCACGACATACGCTTTCTCGGCTCCTGTCGCCATTTTGTCTCACTGCGCTCTCGAGCGTTCTGGCGACAGAAACCTGAAGTGCGGCTTCAGCCGATCAAAACTTTATGAGTTTTTCTACGTATCTGCAGTTTGTCGTGATCATATGTCAATGACTGGAGCTACAGTGAATTTATGAAATCGCTTCAATCATTTGTAATAGCCCTGTATTTGTCATGAAATAGAGATTGAATGAAAGAATCTGATAAGATACGCAACAAAAACATCAAAGAAAGAATTGCAAATTAATTAATAACGAAGATTAAAGCCTAGATGGTGAACTGGCCATAGATAACATTTACCATAGAAGAGAGTTGTAGCCTCATCGAAAAGGAAGTTCGATGTGACTACAATGTAACTAGAAAATGGAAATGTTTGCTTCAGTTGATATCTAGTCGCTCTCTAGTACTATTGCGATAGTAGCATGCACGTAAGCGCTACTAAATTGTTTTAAGCTAATCGGAAGTTTGAAAGTTTTGTGATATAGACTGAAGTATTATTCAGAAGTTGTACTAAAGCAAAGTCATCTTTACCGTTAGCAAAATAACGGGATACGGAGATTCGCGACGAAGTTGAATCGTGTGAGATGTTCGATGGGACTTAGCCTTCGTGATACTGAACAAGCACGAACATTCAAGGACACTGAAAAAGAAAGATCGCCGACAGAAAAACAATTATTAGTCTCGAGTGGGTAACATACAAACGCCAACACGAAGAATGTACAACTGCGCCGAGTTGTCAGAAGTTGTCGTCAACGACAGGATTACTGATACAAACGGAAGCAATTCTCTGAGTGAGAAATCGGTGTGCATGCTCAGCTTAGGGACAATTAATTACAAGGAACAATAAAATTGGATTCAAACTTTAATTCTTCGTGTCGCCTACATAATTGAATGGACCTTATCATGTGTATTAGTGAAAATTAATTGAGTATTAGAATATTACGAAGTGAAAAGTGAATGCATGATTATTTAACAGTGAACAATCATCGATTTGTCCCAAGATTACTACGCATTCTGAACACTGCTTAAGTATATGTTATCTCTGGAATTACGTCGTGTAGTTACTGAACACGCGACGTAGCGACGTCTTGACGACGGAATAACAATTTATCAACTTAACATCCTCGCAATTCCATAATGTGGCCACGACTTGGGTGATGAATTGAAGATTCAAGGCTTCATATTACTAATACTCAACATCTGTTATCTGACCAAGCATAATACAAAGAAGAAGTAAGAGCGGCTTACACATTCTGACGTGCTGCTCTATCGAATATTGCCATTAATCACAAAAGACGGTATCTGAAATATGACCAAACCACGCGAGGAGTTTGTGTTTTCTTACTACACTCCTGGAAATTGAAATAAGAACACCGTGAATTCATTGTCCCAGGAAGGGGAAACTCTATTGACACATTCCTGGGGTCAGATACATCACATGATCACATTGACAGAACCACAGGCACATAGACACAGGCAACAGAGCATGAACAATGTCGGCACTAGTACAGTGTATATCCACCTTTCGCAGCAATGCAGGCTGCTATTCTCCCATGGAGACGATCGTAGAGATGCTGGATGTAGTCCTGTGGAACGGCTTGCCATGCCATTTCCACCTGGCGCCTCAGTTGGACCAGCGTTCGTGCTGGACGTGCAGACCGCGTGAGACGACGCTTCATCCAGTCCCAAACATGCTCAATGGGGGACAGATCCGGAGATCTTGCTGGCCAGGGTAGTTGACTTACACCTTCTAGAGCACGTTGGGTGGCACGGGATACATGCGGACGTGCATTGTCCTGTTGGAACAGCAAGTTCCCTTGCCGGTCTAGGAATGGTAGAACGATGGGTTCGATGACGGTTTGGATGTACCGTGCACTATTCAGTGTCCCCTCGACGATCACCAATGGTGTACGGCCAGTGTAGGAGATCGCTCCCCACACCATGATGCCGGGTGTTGGCCCTGTGTGCCTCGGTCGTATGCAGTCCTGATTGTGGCGCTCACCTGCACGGCGCCAAACACGTATACGACCATCATTGGCACCAAGGCAGAAGCGACTCTCATCGCTGAAGACGACACGTCTCCATTCGTCCCTCCATTCACGCCTGTCGCGACACCACTGGAGGCGGGCTGCACGATGTTGGGGCGTGAGCGGAAGACGGCCTAACGGTGTGCGGGACCGTAGCCCAGCTTCATGGAGACGGTTGCGAATGGTCCTCGCCGATACCCCAGGAGCAACAGTGTCCCTAATTTGCTGGGAAGTGGTGGTGCGGTCCCCTACGGCACTGTGTAGGATCCTACGGTCTTGGCGTGCATCCGTGCGTCGCTGCGGTCCTGTCCCAGGTCGACGGGCACGTGCACCTTCCACCGACCACTGGCGACAACATCGATGTACTGTGGAGACCTCACGCCCCACGTGTTGAGCAATTCGGCGGTACGTCCACCCGGCCTCCCGCATGCCCACTATACGCCCTCGCTCAAAGTCCGTCAACTGCACATACGGTTCACGTCCACGCTGTCGCGGCATGCTACCAGTGTAAAAGACTGCGATGGAGCTCCGTATGCCACGGCAAACTGGCTGACACTGACGACGGCGGTGCACAAATGCTGCGCAGCTAGCGCCATTCGACGGCCAACACCGCGGTTCCTGGTGTGTCCGCTGTGCCGTGCGTGTGATCATTGCTTGTACAGCCCTCTCGCAGTGTCCGGAGCAAGTATGGTGGGTCTGACACACCGGTGTCAATGTGTTCTTTTTTCCATTTCCAGGAGTGTATTTACAGGCTGGCGTTGTCGTGAGCGACGGACGCCGTTTCACGTCATACCGACTGGGACAACCATCACCGGTGAGTCGTGTCAACTCTAAGGAGACGCAGACGTCACATTACTGAATCTCTCCGACAGCTCTCAGCAAAAACAAAAACACACGATAACGATGGTGTTTGCCATTGATGAATTCATTACCCGTCACGCCCCTGGTCAGATAGATAGAACATTCGGCGTTTAGCAGGGGGATAACGTACATGTTAGGTATGCATCATATAAATATAACTGATGACACAATACAGATTGGTGATGGGCGGTTTGAGAGAACACCTGGCTTAATGAATCTTATTTTCCTAAGACCTACCAAAAAACCTATAAATTATTCTGTTAATGATAGGGAAACGTACCGCGCAATACTGCACATGACTGGTGTACATAAGATCACGAACACCCTGACTAACAAGCAATATAATACCATTATAAAACCAATACTTGAAGGTGAAAACAACAAGAACAGCAGTAGCAGCAGCGGTGATGGTATTGACATTGAGCATAAAGCAGTGAACAATCGAATCCCACAGCATATATATTATGACGACCCCACCGAGCTAATAGATCGACTACGGCTGCTCATGGCATCAGCTGCTGCAGGTAATACAGCTCATTCGAATGAGGTTGTTGCAATAATCTCTGAGCTTAGAGAGAGAAGTATCATCGAATAAGTATGGAGACAGTAGTTCGAGAACTGCACAAACCAGCACGAAAAACATTCCCTCGTAGACATGTTATGATTAAAAGTTTGTATGAATTATGCCAAGCTGAACATGACATTGCCGCAAATAAAGATCTATCAAGTCGTCACCTTGCAGATAGGATTTTAGCTGATAAGGCTAAGGCGATACGGAGAAGAAAGGATATTGGTATAGATCAACGCATCGCAGCATTTGCAGTTGATAACCATGCGAGGAAAAATTAAGTTGGGTTTAGGAGTGTTGAATTTCGAGTGAGTTATGAATGCTGCACGTTGCGCACTAAAAAAGAAGAAGGACAAGGGCGGGAAGCAGAGCTGTTTGAAGAACTATATCCTGACAGCGATGTATGCAGCTAAAAACGCACTGAAGCAGAATGATGCGGGAAGAATAAGCACAAGAAGAGGATCGATTAATGCACCTCGAGTTCTACCGATACCAAAAACATCTGGCGGTTTTATTCCATTTCTCAACCCGGCCCTCTCCGCGCTCTCGACGGTAGGTTCCCTCGCAGGTGGTGCTGCAGCTATCGCTCGAACGGTCAAGAACGCTCAAAACTCCCAAGCGCAGTTAGAAGAGACAAGAAGACATAACCACGCGATGGAAATCGCAGCCATCGGAAAAGGACTATACTTGAAACCGTACAGGAAAGGACTTGGTCTATTCATAAATTAAAAAAAAGCCCATTAGCGGTCTTACCAGATCGACCACTCACAAATACTGATCTTCTTAAGTTTGTTAGAAAGAAATTCAACATACCAAGATACCGTGGTGTGTTTATGCGGGATGCATTACCAAAGACTGTGTGGAAAACTGGTGACTGCGGCACTGTGAATTTAGATGTTGCTGGAGGCCCCGGCACCCACTGAGTATCATATGTTATGAAAAGCCGGCCGGTGTGGCCGAGCGGTTCTAGGCGCTTCAGTTTGGAGCCGCGCGACCGCTACGGTTGCAGGTTCGAATCCTGCCTCGGGCATGGATGTGTGTAATGTCCTTATGTTAGTTAGGTTTAAGTAGTTCTAAGTTCTAGGGGACTGATGACCTCGGATGTTAAGTCCCATAGTTCTCAGAGCCATTTTTTTTGTTATGAAAAATGCAGGTACCGTCTACTATTTCGACTCATTTGGTGACCTGGAACCACCAGAAGAATTACAATGATACTTCACAGAATACGTGTGTTCTACAGTTATCGGCGCTAGCAGGACTTTAATACATACCTCTGTTAGCATCTATGCATCATGTTTCTCTTGACGTTTGCACAGAAGAAGAAGATGCATGGTATATAAGGAGGTGCTTTAAACATTCCTTCGTCACTTGAGGTTCAGATGCAGTGTCATAAACTTTGACGTTCAAAGAACGATCATCTGTATTGCGTGCAAATTACTTCCCGCCAACTGCTTTTAGCTTTGGTAAATTGAGTATTGCATTGATTGGACTGGAGACGTACGACAGCATCCCAAATATAACTGAGAGTAACAACAATCTGCATCTGGATATTAATGGTGAAAAAGGTAGTGTGGAAATGGAACTGAGTGCATATGATATCGACGATTTAAACGAAGTCTTAAAACAGTCTGAAAAAGGTATTGAACTACGTGCAAACATCAACAAACTTAAATCTGAAATAAGGACTGTAAATGCAACGATTGACTTTAACCAAAAAGGTTCAATAGGGCACCTACTGGGTTTCACAAAAGGGCAGGTTTTGAAGAAGGATCCAAGTAAATTTTACAAGTCAGATCAGACTGTGGACATAGTTCCCGTCAGCACAATCCGAGTCGAGTCTAACATTGCACGCTTCAGTCCGGAACCGCGCGACTGCTACGGTCGCAGGTTCGAATCCTGCCTCGGGCATGGATGTGTGTGATGTCCTTAGGTTAGTTAGGTTTAAATAGTTCTAAGTTCTAGGGGACTGATGACCTCAGATGTTAAGTCCCATAGTGCTCAGAGCCATTTGAACCATTTTCCTCTAACATTGCAATAAACTCCGATCTCAACGATAGTCTAATTCAGGCTATTTACAGATTCTTCCCCTCTGTTACAACGGGTTATAAGATTGTTGGGACCCCTGCCAATGCAATATAACTTCCAGTGACAGCTCAGACAATGGACTATATTGAGCTGCGTATTGTAGACCAGAATAAACAACTTGTTGACTTTCATGGTGAGGAAATCATTGTACGATTACATCTAAGGCAGGATGGGCATACAGTATAAAACAAGTGCACGCAATCCACAGCATGCCACTTCACTACCGAACAGCAAAGTGATAACACGTGCGAACTACGAGTTTTTTAAATCAGTTAACCTGAAACCACGCAATGACGTCCTCACTCAATATAACCAGTCAAGTAGAGTATGATGAGAAAATTATACGTCAGAAATACTCCTCCCATAAACTTCAACCACATTTAACAAGAACGATGAAATTAGGATCGTCATCCAGCACCAAGATGCACTCACGCTTCCATGCAACAGTTTCATATATCTAGAGGGCTCGTTCAAGAAAACGACAGCAGCGATACAGTGGGATCCAAGCTTACACGTAACACTTTAGCATTTCTGTTCCAAGAGACACGCTATGAACTCAATGGGTCTGAGATCGACCATACGCGCAATGTCGGCATAACATCAACCCTTAAAACATACATCTCTGCATCACCTGTAGATCTGCATAGTTTAGAAAATGCGGGATGGTTCATAGACGAACCTGAGCATAGAACAGTTGCAGAGTACAAGTTCAAATGGCTCTGAGCACTGTGGGACTTAACTTCTGAGGTCATCAGTCCCCTAGAACTTAGAAATACTTAAACCTGACTAACCTAAGGACATCACACACATCCATGCCCAGTCGCGCGGTTCCAGGCTGTAGCGCCTTGAACCGCTTGGCCTTTTTGGCCGGCCAGAGTAAAAGTGATTTACTGCATGCATACCTCTAAAAATGCTTACGGGATACTTTGAGGACCTGAGACAGATTATTATGAACGCTAAACAGGAACTCATTCTGGTATGGAGTGCAATGGACAATAACTCACTCATTCAAAGAGCACAAGAGGATAATGTGATCACAATCAGTAAGATAATATGGAAAATGCCTCACATCAGTGTATCAGAGGAGGAGCGTTTGAAGCTTTTAAACGTCCTGAATTCCGGTACATTTTTGTCATGGACATTTCACTTGTGGGAGGTTTTTGAGTACCCAGTGTTACCGATTGCGAGCAGACAAATATGGCTTATGGTCTTTCAGGTATGTGAAGACATGGAAGAGTGCAAGGTGGTTAACACATTTCTACCATGGAATTCACTGGGATGATCCTGGCATTCCCCATGAAGATATGGTGTCTGCACTTAAATTATTCCATCTCACGGGTACTATCATCTATGTGAAGGGGAAGGAGAAGATCTCATGGATGTGTCAAATCTTTAAGTTTGCTGCTATTCAAGACCTGGAATTCTACGGGTGCCCTTCTCTCCATCGAGTCAAGAGCATGTATGAAAAAAGTGTTGCTGTATCTGCTTATGAAAATGTAAAATTACTTTTAAGTTGTATGAGATATAAATGAATTTTTTCCTCACAACCTCTATGTTCTTCTTTCTCAACTCTGTTCCCATTGTGACAATGTACAGTTTTTCAACCACATGCTATGTCTATAATTTTCTTCAAGCACAGGGGATAAAATTTTAGACATGTCTGCTGTACTTTTTTGGAAGCGGACACAGCCATGTGCCTCCTACTCCCATAACCCAATTCGTGCTGTATGATAGGCATAATTCCATGTAACTATTCTATATATTTTGTTATCTCCCATGTTAAACTTCACCTCCTTAATAGCACTCTTCTTCTGCAAAACTAATGTCATTTTAGGCATGCACAGCATTTTATATATACACATATACAGGGTGTTTCAAAAATGACCGGTATATTTGAAACAGCAATAAAAACTAAACGAGCAGCGATAGAAATACACCGTTTGTTGCAATATGCTTGGGACAACAGTACATTTTCAGGCGGACAAACTTTCGACATTACAGTAGTTACAATTTTCAACAACAGATGGCGCTGCAAGTGATGTGAAAGATATAGAAGACAACGCAGTCTGTGGGTGCGCCATTCTGTACGTCGTCTTTCTGCTGTAAGCGTGTGCTGTTCACAACGTGCAAGTGTGCTGTAGACGACATGGTTTATTCCTTAGAACAGAGGATTTTTCTGGTGTTGGAATTCCACCGCCTAGAACACAGTGTTGTTGCGACAAGACGAAGTTTTCAACGGAGGTTTAATGTAACCAAAGGACCGAAAAGCGATACAATAAAGGATCTGTTTGAAAAATTTCAACGGACTGGGAACGTGACGGATGAACATGCTGGAAAGGTAGGGCGACCGCATACGGCAACCACAGAGGGCAACGCGCAGCTAGTGCAGCAGGTGATCCAACAGCAGCCTCGGGTTTCCGTTCGCCGTGTTGCAGCTGCGGTCCAAATGACGCCAACGTCCACGTATCGTCTCATGCGCCAGAGTTTACACCTCTATCCATACGAAATTCAAACGCGGCAATCCCTCAGCGCCGCTACCATTGCTGCACGAGAGACATTCGCTAACGATATAGTGCACAGGATTGATGACGGCGATATGCATGTGGGCAGCATTTGGTTTACTGACGAAGCTTATTTTTACCTGGACGGCTTCGTCAATAAACAGAACTGACGCATATGGGGAACCGAAAAGCCCCATGTTGCAGTCCCATCGTCCCTGCATCCTCAAAAAGTACTGGTCTGGGCCGCCATTTCTTCCAAAGGAATCATTGGCCCATTTTTCAGATCCGAAACGATTACTGCATCACGCTATCTGGACATTCTTCGTGAATTTGTGGCGGTACAAACTGCCTTAGATGACACTGCAAACACCTCGTGGTTTATGCAAGATGGTGCCCGGCCACATCGCACGGCCGACGTCTTTAATTTCCTGAATGAATATTTCGATGATCGTGTGATTGCTTTGGGCTATCCGAAACATACAGGAGGCGGCGTGGATTGGCCTCCCTATTCGCCAGACATGAACCCCTGTGACTTCTTTCTGTGGGGACACTTGAAAGACCAGGTGTACCGCCAGAATCCAGAAACAATTGAACAGCTGAAGCAGTACATCTCATCTGCATGTGAAGCCATTCCGCCAGACACGTTGTCAAAGGTTTCGGGTAATTTCATTCAGAGACTACGCCATATTATTGCTACGCAAGGCGGATATGTGGAAAATATCGTACTATACAGTTTCCCCAGACCGCAGCGTCATCTGTTGTTGAAAATTGTAACTACTGTAATTTCGAAAGTTTGTCTGCCTGAAAATGTACTGTTGTCCCAAGCATATTGCAACAAACGGTGTATTTCCATCGCTGCTCGTTTCGTTTTTATTGCCGTTTCAAATACATCGGTCATTTTTGAAACACCCTGTACATACATAATGTAATAGGGATAGGGTTTATTTTTGTAAATAAAAACAAAGATGTATGGTAACTAATTTTTTCCTTGCTTTATTCAGTTAACCCAAATACAATATAGTACTGTTGAGGGACAATATAGTATTCTTGAGGTCTAATATAGTATTCTTGAGGTACAAACTGACTCTGCTATCCCAATGCACAAATACTTTTAACTTACACACTGCAACAGTAACACTGGTAGGAAATTTTTTTAATAAATCTATACTAAAAAGTAAAGTGGAGATACTTTGTTTACTACTATAACTAAATTCGACAGCCCCAGTAGCAAAGCTTTTAGAATAATTCTGATGGACTCCACACACTTAGAATCTAATTTCAAGAGTCCACAATAGGAAAGGTTTTTACAATAACAATTCTGATGGACTGTGAGCTGTATATTCACTTAGAAACGATTCTGGCTTGGATGTCTAGTGGCAGGTGAAAACCTTAAAACCTATTCTGTTTATAAAAAAAACGCACATGGTGTGTAGATATATTTACAGCATAGAAATACATTGTGTATCAAAAAAATACTTGAATATATACATATATTTTTTTATTTTTAGTTCTTTTAATATTTTTTGTGCTTTTTTCTTTCTTACACACACATGGGGTGTATTTCCCTTTTCTTTTCCCCACATTCTCTCTCTCTATGTATATACACGTGTACATAGTACACAAAAATATTCCTTTCTTTTCTCATATTCTCTTTCTCTCTCTCTCTCTCTCTCTCTCTCTCTCTATGTGTATATATATATATATACACGTGTACATTGTACACACAAAATACATTTACACTACTGGCTATTAAAATTGCTACACCAAGAAGAAATGCAGATGATGAACGGGTATTCATTGGACAAATATATTATACTAGAACTGAGATGTGATTACATTTTCACGCAATTTGGGTGCATACATCCTGAGAAATCAGTACCCAGAACAACCACCTCTGGCTGTAATAATGGCCTTGATACGCCTGGGCATTGAGTCAAACAGAGCTTGGATGGACCGCGAGATGGATACGGTCGCAGGTTCGAATCCTGCCTCGGGCATGGATGTGTGTGATGTCCTCAGGTTAGTTAGGTTTAACTAGTTCTAAGTTCTAGGAGACTAATGACCTCAGAAGATGAGTCCCATAGTGCTCAGAGCCATTTAGAGCTTGGATGGTGTGTACAGGTACAGCTGCCCATGCAGCTTCAACACGATACCACAGTTCATCAAGAGTAGTGATTGGCGTATTGTGATGAGCCAGTTGCTCGGCCACCATTGACCAGACGTTTTCAGTTGGTGAGAGGTCTGGAGAATGTGCGGGCCAGGGCAACAGTCGAACATTTTCTGTATCCAGAAAGGCCTGTACAGGACCTGCAACATGAGGTTGTGTGTTATCCTGCTGAACTGCAGGGTTTCGCAGGGATCGAATGAAGGGTAGAGCCACGGGTCGTAACACATCTGAAATGTAATGTCCACTGTTGAAAGGGCCATCAATGCGAACAAGAGATGACCGAGACATGTAACCAATGGCACCCCATACCATCACGCCGGGTGATACACCAGTACGGCGATGTCAAATACACGCTTCCATTGTGCATTCACCGTGATGTCGCCAAACACACATACGACCATCATGATGCTGTAAACAGAACATGGATTCATCCGAAAAAATGACGTTTTGCCATTCGTGCACCCAGGTTCGTCACTGAGTACACCATCGCAGGCACTCCTGTCTGTGATGCAGCTTCAACGGTAACCGCAGCCATGGTCTCCGAGCTGATAGTCCATGCTGCTGCAAACGTCGTCGAACTGGTTGTTGTCTTGCAAACGTCCCCATCTGTTGACTCAGGGATCGAGATGTGGCTGCACGATCCGTTACAGCCATGCAGATAAGATGCCTGTCATCTCGACTGCTAGTGATACGAGGCCATTGGGATCCAGCACGGCGTTCCGTATTTCCCTCCCGAACCCACTGATTCCATATTCAGCAAACAGTCATTGGATCTTGAGCAATGCGAGCAGCAATGTCGCGATACGATAAACCGCAATCGCTATAGGCTACAATGCAACCTTTATCAAAGTCGGAAACGTGATGGTACGCATTTTTCCTCCTTACACGAGGAATCACAACAACATTTCACCAGGCAACGCCAGTCAACTGCTGTTTGTGTATGAGAAATCGGTTGGAAACTTTCCTCATGTCAGGACGGTTTAGGTGTCGCCACCGTCGCCAACCTTGTGTGACTGCTCTGAAAAGCTAATCATTTGCATATCACAGCATCTTCTTCCTGTCGGTTAAATCATCTTCGTGGTGTAGCAATTTTAATCGCCAGTAATGTACATGACACACAACCACACACACACACACACACACACACACACACACACACAAAATTACTTACACTGTGCCCTTAAACATCCCAACAACCACCACCACCACCACCACCACTTACACTGTGATAAATGAGTCATACTACTACTCTGCAGACTCTCTTTCTCTTTCTCTCTCTCTCTCTGTCTGTCTGTCTCTCTCTCTCTCTCTCTCTCTCTCCCTCTCTCACACACACACACACACACACACACTTACACACACACATTCACTGTCACTCAATCAGAGTCCCCAACCCCTTCGCTCGATGCAAGTGAGTAGTGTAAGTATAGGCGAGTTTCAGTCCCGTCATCACAGATGACCCTCTTATTGTCATGAGGCGACAGACTGATTTTAGACTGTAGTACAGCGTACACCTTGTGTCCTCTCGATCGAATACTGCTCTGCCATACCATATGCGGTGGTTGAGGTGCAGCACCGCAAACACCACTGTACAGGCACTGCAAATAGTCTTCGATAGAGAGGGCTGTCGATGCCATGTGACGCACACTCTTAGTCCGCCTCTGGGTGGCACCTTCCAGTGTGTGATACGCATACATTTTTGAGCGTAGACCTACAGACTCCACAATCGGCACATACACCAGGTTCCTTAAATGGATGAAGCTGGCCTCCCAATCTACCCGCATCTTGTATCGAGTCGCGACCAACACGGAACTTTGTGAACCTTTCCGCAAGGGTGGTTTCCGCCAGACATGCTGCCCTATACACATCTTCATTCTCTCATGGATGTCTATCGGTGTTTGTCCTCCAGTAGCCAAGAAAAGAATAATAGCACGTCGGCCCTATTTGGACGCATTTGGTATTAAGGTCGCCATTGTTAACGTTTCCACCTCCACCACACTCACGCACAGGGCCAGCGCAAGGCATGTGCGAAACGTGCGGCCCCATGGGGCGGCACTTTCCGAGGGGCGGCAAATCTGCCGCCCCCCCTTTTTTTTAAGGACAAACTCGACATTCATGCCCAAGAGGGGATTCCAAACCAAACCTCAGAGGAAGTGGCTGTGGGAACTGTGCCATGGCACCTCGGCTACCTGCCAGCCCCCCTGTTGAACAATGGGAGGGAGGAGGACAAATTTCTTCCCTGCCACTGTGGCAGCACCGTCGTATTTATGCCGGAGGAACACAGAGGGAGAAGCAGTCTGGCATACACGCCAGTAATCTTATGAGTGGAGCGCTGCCAGCCTGTTATGCGCAATGCGTTTACTCACAACTAATTTTGCAGAAGACGAAATCTAATTTGGAAATTCGAGTGCAAAGTTCGATACTCTGGTTACATGTTAAGCCTGAAGCAATTATGCTAAGCCCTTCAATGGCAGTTTCCGAGTGTTTTATTCTTCCCGCATGATCGAAAAAAAATGGTTGAACATTGCTACAGTCAAACATGTTCAACACCTTCAATGGCTAGAAGTATTCCGAATGGGTAAATACGCTGCGGGTAATTACAAGGGATAAAGACATTGCTGATAAGCCTGGCATAAGTTGGATTTCGACGTATTTTTGAAAATTTTTGCTATCCGTTTCTGAGTGATAGTCGGTCGTTTTGGTTTTTGAGCCATGAAACATCTGTCTCCGCCTGCATGAACAATAATTAAACTCTGACCGGCACTTTTGTTTGACAATACGACTCGCACACTATCACTTTGCAACATTTATTTACTGTATAATGCGTGTGAATCCATGTTTCATCTTAGTAAACTACTGGTCACTTTGATTCTGATGAAAACCTGAGAAAGTATGGTCTTTTATAGCCTGGGAGACGAGTCTTTGGTATTGACAGCTCGGTAGCGTCTTTCCGTTGCCTAGCGACCGCAGGCAGGCAGCCAATGACGGCCTGACTTTGAGCGGGTAGCAAGGGCCACGTTGCCGCTCTGAAACCCGATCGCGCGCGCTTATGAAACTTACCAGTGTCTCGCGTGCAGGCGGTGCGGTCGTTCGTCGTTTGTCTGAAGTTGAATTCGCAGTTTATTTCGTTTTTGTTATTTTTAGTGTTTCTTTGTTTATGTTTCGTTGTAAACAATGTCTAGTGCGGCGGGTAGTACCAGCCCAACACAAGAAGTGAAACGGAGGATGAAAAGTGTGCTACACACCCAGGCCCGTGAATTCGTATGCTCTGTGAGGGATTACTTTGAGAAAGTAAAGGACGAAGGTGGGCCCTTGATTCCTGTTGTTCAGGTTGTGAAGAGAACTGCAGCAGCATTGAAAATAAGAACACTGTTGTAAAGATAGGGAAAGAACAGTATAGTGTAGATTGTGACGAGAGTGGCACAACAAAGCTGCACACACCAGGAAAGAAGCGACCGAGAAATAAGCAGGTGACAGCTTTGGACGATTTCCAGAAAGACGCTATTCGTCGTCATATACACAGCTATTATAAGAGAAGGGAACATCAAAAGGTTCAAATGGCTCTGAGCACTATGGGACTTAACATCTATGGTCATCAGTCCCCCAGAACTTAGAACTACTTAAACCAAACTAACCTAAGGACATCACACAACACCCAGCCATCACGAGGCAGAGAAAATCCCTGACCCCGCCGGGAATCGAACCCGGGAACCCGGGTGTGGGAAGCGAGAACGCTACCGCACGACCACGAGATGCGGGCAAGGGAACATCCCACTCTATCTAAATTACAGGTGTCGCTTCAGAAAGACGATCTTTTTAAAGGGAGCAAATTTTCATTGCGTACAGTGTTGAAAGACATAGGCTTCAGCTATTCACTGTTTAACGGACGCAAAATATTAATGGAAAGGACAGATGTAGTTGCATGGCGGCGCAGATTTCTGCGCGGGATCATGGGTGTGGAATTCGAAAGTATAGTGTGGTTAGATGAAACTTGGGTCAATGCCAGCCATTCTTTACGTAGAGGCTGGAATGATGGAACGCCCGAGGGGACAATGGCAGGGCCTGTTGGCAAAGGAGGGCATATTATTGTCTTACATGCAGAAACATCGAAAGGTTTTGTGCCAAACTGCTTGAAAATGTTTCGGTCAAAAAAGATGGGAGATTACCATGAAGAAATGAACAGTGTAGTATTTCAAGAATGGTTCGAGACATCGCTTATGACGAATCTGACAAGTCCATCAGTGATTGTTATGGACAATGCGCCTTATCATTCCGTTGTTCACGATAAGGCACCAACCTTGGCAACAAAAAAAGACGATATCATTCAGTGGTTGAAACGGCGAAAAGTAGATTTCAGAGAAGATTTAAGGAAGGCGGAACTGCTCGAAATTGTGGCACAAAAGAAACCCCAATTTCCAACATGTAATTGACGAGATTGCTAAAAGGCACGGGCATGAAATCGTTCGGCTTCCTCCATACCACTGTCACTTCAATGCAATTGAAGGAGTGTGGGCGCAGATAAAAAATTACATTGCTGCAAACAATAAAAAATTCACGATCTCTGAAGTGGAAACTCTCCTTCCAGCAGCTATCAATAAAGTGACAAGCGAGACGTGGGCTAAAATTGTAAACAGCACTGCAAGTGCCATCAGAGAGGCGGCCAAAACCGAAGGGGTTGTGGAAGAATGCATCGAAAATTTAATTATACATCTGGGAGAGAGCAGTGATAGTTCGAGTAGTGCTGAGGAAGACAATGTCAAATCAGACTCTGACAGTGATGTGAGTGGTGTTTTTCCATTACAGTAACTACAACGTATTCAGGAATGTAAGGAGGGAGTTTGCTATCGATCTACAACCAGATCATCATATTGTGAGTACTTTCTTCAGATTATAACTCTTAATACACTGACCAATTATTCTGTAGCTTGTAGTAGAACAAATTAATAATGCTAATACTTAACAATGGAAACCAAAACTGCTAATGTTCAACAACTTGCGAAAATAGTTTTCATTTCAGTTGTGAAGTTTAACAAATAACTTTATTATGTTTCAGCATCTTAGATACTTGTACTAAATAGCTCTTATCAGTTTTCGAGTTAATATATTTCAAGCATCAACTTTAAATAAATTCACGCGTACCAATACGACTTGTATTTTGTCTCGCTTTTATTTCTGCTGCGTGTAGCAGACAGGGCGCCGCGTGCTGTGAGCCACGTTCGGCAACAGCGCCGTCTGCCCGCCGGAACTGTCAGTACCAATCACTCGTCTCACGGACTATAGTAACAATGCCCTCTCGTCCGCACAATACAAAATGGTTCAAATGGCTCTGAGCACTATGGGACTTAACATCTGAGGTCATCAGTCCCCTAGAACTCAGAACTACTTAAACCTAACTAACCTAAGGACATCACACACATCTATACCCGAGGCAGGATTCCAACCTGCGACAGTACCAGTCGCGCAGTTCCAGACTGAAGCGCCCAGAACCGCTCGGCCACAACGGCTGGCCCACTAAACAAAACGTTAATTTTGACACCTTCTAAACCGAAAATCCATAGACAGAACATTGCTTCTAAGGGTTTCCTTGCTAGCTTTGAAGCTCACTTCTGTTTGACAAAAGTTGTGCAGTTTTCGCAAAGTTCGTATTTCTTTCTGTTGTTCGTAATGCCATAGAAATTGCTGCCTAATAATAGGTCACATACTTATTGTGAGCTTCTTGCTTCTTCTTCTTGGGCACTAGTTTAACCGTAGCCTCGCTGTACCTCGTCACGTGACCTAGTTCCTGGCACTGCCGCGTCACCACTTCGCCTTTCCAGGAAATAGGTATTGTTGCGTTCTCCACAACGAAAACTACAGAATTCGTTTCGATAGTTGGCCGAGGAAGTCAAGATTGGTCAGAAGCACTTTCATTGCGTTCCGTAAGAACAGAAGAATTGGTGCGTCCGAATTTCTTGCAACTTGGGATGTAACAAGTAAGTGCTTTCCATACAACGTACAATTAGTATTGTGCATGCACGTTACTCATAAGCTAGAATTTTTCTATTTCAAGATTGCGGGATAGGAAAACTTATTTTTCTTTTGATCTGATACTTCAAAAATTGGCAAGTCGGCAAATTAGCACGCGTTGTCTCAACAGCTAGAATGAAAATAAAGCGAAGAAATGTGAAGTGATACGGCGATGACTAATTTGTTTCCCCTTATTCCATAATGAGGCACGAAAGAAGTGACACATGGAAATTACGACAGA
Organism: Schistocerca piceifrons; assembly: GCF_021461385.2. Classification (NCBI taxonomy): domain Eukaryota; kingdom Metazoa; phylum Arthropoda; class Insecta; order Orthoptera; family Acrididae; genus Schistocerca; species Schistocerca piceifrons. Next base: position 580,349,940 of record NC_060149.1, read on the forward strand.
TGAAGAGCGTCAGTTCTTTGAAATGAACAATCGCAGTGCAGTGAGTTTATATATTTCGACTAGCAATAGTACCCGTCGATGTCCGGGTGTGTATTTATTGCATTATTATGTTACTCCATCTCCTTATTCTTTCTCTCTCCATTGTCTTCCGCCCCACTCTTTGACCGTTTCACCTTCGTCTGTAGTGAAATTCGGCCTGAAATTCAATTTCACGCAGCTCAGTTCTTATGACTTCATCTCCTGAACAGTGTATCCTACAGTAATATAATTTTCCGTTTACGTGCAGTGGAATGTCAGGAAATTGTCTACGAAGTGTGTTGCAAATAAAGTTAATACACTGACGTCAACAGTTAGTTTCACGTAATCATTCTTTACAGGCTGGATAGAAACATGTCCGACGGTAGAAAAAGACTGTCTGGCAGTGAATATAGGAAAAGACGGGCGCTGAAGGAAGATGACGATAAGAAGCAAAAGGATGCACAACAACGATATTTCAAGCCAAAGAGAGAACGACCTAGCAGCGGCGAGGGTGGAAAAATAGATCCTGAAAGTACAGAAACTGGTGGAGTTACTGCAGTTACATCTTTATCTTCAGGACATGACCAGAAAGTGGACGAACACAGTACCGCGACCACCGCATACAGTAGCAATGCTGACGGTGGGCCATCCACAACATGGTCAACAGACCTCGTCTGGACTCAAGACCTGCTTTGTAACGAAAGCTCCGAGACTGAAACATCAGGCAGAACTGAAATTAGGCGACCCGATTCGGGAAATACCGGAGGAACATCAGCCGAGATACTCACCACCGGAGAAGGGATCGAAGGCGATCCTAAACTGGAAGACTTTGGTCATGCGAGGTCCTCCCGAGTGCATTAAGGAAGCTGAAGAATGTCCTAAAAACGCGGACAACCGGCGTTTCAGCCCTGTGCACTACAACTATTCTTTGAAGAATTTACAAGAAGCAGATCGACATTGGTTGGTGTACTCAAAGAGCAAGGAAGCTGTGTTCTGCTTTTGTTGCAAACTTTTTTCGTCATCTGCAGTAAAAATTGAAAAGAACGGTGTAAGCGACTGGCGGCAGGTTGCTTCGCATCTCGAAAGTCACGGGAAGTCTACCGAGCATTTGAATTCACATAAATATTGTGTCGTGTTTTCCGAGGGACTGCAAAAGTCACAAACTGTCGACGCCCATCACCAAAGGCTTCTGAATACTGAAAGCGAACATTGGAAAAATTTTCTTGAGCGCTTAATAGCAATAATTCATTTCCTGGGTCGGCAACGTCTGCCTTTGAGAGGAAGTACAGATACACTCTTTCAGCCTGACAACGGAAACTTCTTGAAACTCGTTGAATTATTCGGAAAGTTCGACACTGTGATGATGAAGCACCTGCACAGAACAAAGCAAGGTGAGAAAAAGGGTCATCATTATCTTGGAAAAGAAACACAGAATGAAATAATTCATCTTATTGGATCATCTACAACCAACAACATTCTATTAATGATGAAATCTGCAAAGTACTGCAGTATAATTCTGGACTGCACACCAGATATTTCAAAAGTTGAGCAAGTAACAGTTGTGGTACGTTTCGTCCAGGAGACAAGACTCGACGATGTATACGATGTCCGAATTCGGGAGCATTTCCTGGGATTTCTTCCAGTGCCCGATTCTTCAAGATCCACTTTGACACAGGTCGTACTCAAATTCTTGGAAGATACAAAATTCCTATTGTGTAATATAAGGGGGCAAGGATACGGCAATGGGGCAAACATGAAAGGAAAGAAGTCTGATCTCGAGAAAAGAATTTCAGATTTGAACAAGAGAGCATTTTACGTACCATGTAGCAGTCACTCATTGAATCTTGTTATAAACGATGTCGCTATGTCTTCTAAATATGCTGTTTACATGTTTTCGACAGTGAAAAGCTTGTATGACTTCTTCTCGTCCTCCGTTCGACGTTGGGATGTCTTGAAGAAGTATCTGCCTAACCTGTCGCTGAAGTCACTGAGCGATACTAGGTGGAAAGTCGCATCGATGCACTTACTCCCCTGAGATTTCAAACTGGAGGCGTTTATGATGCACTGGTTCAGATATCAGAAGAATTCGATGGCATGACCACTCACGAAGCAACGTCACTTGCGAGTCAAATAAAAAATTACACCTTTCTCATTTCTCTGGTAATCTGGTACGACGTTCTGCTTCACCTCAGTGTAGTCAGTAAGACCCTCCAGACCATTGACATAAATGTTTCTGAGGCGTGGAAATGCTCGAAAAAATGAAAGCATATTTTGAGTCCTGCAGAACAGAAGAAAAGTTTGTGTCTTTCTTGACGGATTCCAAAGAATTGGCTACAGAATTAGAGCTAGAAGATCTAACGTTACCACGGATAAGCGTTTTCCGGCGACGAAGTAAGAAGCCAATACACTTTACCTATGGAGGAAGGGATGAGACAATAGATGACCCAACAAAACGTTACAAGATTGAATTCTACTATTATCTTTCAGATATAGTAACCACGTCTTTGGATGAGAGCTTCAATCAACTGAAATCTCACTGCGATTATTTTGATTTTCTCTACGACATTAGCGAGCTGAAGAACGCACCTTCTGACAGCCTGGACACAAAGTGTAGAAACCTCGCAGCGATTTTGCAAGATCATGAGTCAAGGGACATTGATGCACTGGAGGGAAGAACTAAAAGTGCTTTCAACATTGTTGAAACTTGGAATAGGTCCAAAAGAGACTCTGAAGTTTATAGGAAGATATAATTTTTGCCCTAATGTTAACATTGCTCTGAGAATTCTCCTAACATTCCCAGTGACAGTTGCGAGTGGGGAGAGGGGTTTCTCAAAACTGAAATTGATAAAGACATACCTCTGATCAAATGTGAGCCGAACTCGTTTGAATGATCTTGCAACAATATCGATTGAGCACGAGCTTGCCGAGGACTAAAATTACACACATCGTGTGAAAGAGTTTGCACAAGCATAAGGCAGGAAGGTTCGATTTGTGTAGTATTTTTTAAAATTTTTGTATTATGATCAGTATGTTGGTTATTTACTGTGTTGTTTCTTATTTTGTTCAACATTAAATAGTTATTGTAAATATTATTGTTCAATCCAAATTACCGTTAAATTGTAAATATAGTTTGTTTTCCGTTGAATACATTATCTGTTCACAACCATTTAAAAATGTTTATTTACGTTAACTGGAAGTTCATGCCGCGAGGGGTTAGCCGAGCGGTTTGGGGCGCTGCAGTCATGGACTGTGAGGCTGATCCCGGCGAAGGTTCGAGTCCTCCCTTGGGCATGGGTGTGTGTGTTTGTCCTTAGGATGATTTAGGTTAAGCAGTGTGTAAGCTTAAGGGCTGATGACCTAGGCAATTAAGTCCCATAAGATTTCACACAGACTTGAACATTTTGATAAATTCACAAGGCTTATTAAAATTAGCTAGATTTCTTTAATCAGGTTTGACTCCATTTTTGAGCTGGTGACCAGCGACTGTTTTGTACAAATCTGTAGACAAAGTCACCAACCAGTCGCAATTTGTGTTTTTATTTTCCAGATCCACTTAGGTTTCGGGACAGTGTGGCTATTCTCAATGCTTTAAGTTATGTTTAAATCTATACCATCATGCTGAACGTAACTGTCAACATGACGGTTTACATGTAAGCACATATTAAAAGCTTTGAGACTGACCACTCAGTGGCCGAAACCTAGGTAGATCTGAAAAGTAAAAACAAAAATTGTGATCGATTGCTGACATTTCCTGCAGATTCGTTTAAATAAAATTCCACAAATATTTCGTAAAAAAAAAAAAAACACGGGGCGGCAATTTAGCAGCTCGCACCGGGCGGCACTCGGGCTTGAGCCGGCCCGACTCACACAAGAAAGACACGAATGCCCCACTAATCCCTTGCCTACTTATATCGGTGCATATATATCCGCATTGGAGTGACACTACGTTGCATATGTGCTACAGCAACGCCCTCAAACGGAAACTTTTAGATCACACTTTATAGATTCATGGTACAAAGATTCATGGTATGGTATAGATTCATGGTACAAAGTACTATGTGAGGAAGATGTTCTTCATACAGTTGTTACACCAGCTGTAGACTCATCACATATTGTTACACATTAATATCAGTATTTGAAAGAAAACGTTGGAATGAAACAATGGAAATAACAATAGTGATCTATTACAAAAATTTAGGTTCATGAATGAAATACAGTTGAACCCTTTTGACGTTATCCGTCAGAAAATTACATTGTAGCTCTTGGTGGGTGGCCGGCCGGTGTGGCCGAGCAGTTCTAGGCGCTACAGTCTGGAACCGCGCGACCGCTACGGTCGCAGGTTCGAATCCTGCATCGGGCATGGATGTGTGTGATGTCCTTAGGTTAGTTAGGTTTAAGTAGTTCTAAGTTCTAGGGGGCTGATGACCTCAGAAGTTAAGTCCCATAGTGCTCAGAGCCATTTGAATCATTTTTTGAGCCTCTTGGTGGGTAGTTAGTTCCAAGTGGGGACAATTGGCCTAGGGGAATCACCTGTCCAACCTATTACCGTGTAAATCTGTGATGTATCCCAGTGACACAAATTTTACTAGATCACATAATTATGTGAGTGTTGTCGAAGAAATGAACAACTACATGATATGAAAGGCAGCTCAGAGGTTCCAGGGAAATAGGTTGAAATTAAATAACAATAATATTGAACATGTCATCTTTACCCTTAGAAATATTAATAATGGAGAAAATGAACTTAAGTACTGTGTAAAATTGTCTGGCACCTACCTCGATGTAAATTATGCTGGAATGCCCAAACAGTAAAACTCTGCAGTAAACTGCCAACAGTTTTATGTCTCCTAAGGAAACTGAAGGATTGTGTAAGTAAAGAATCATACTTATGGGATTCTATGTCTTCTTCTATACACACTTAAATTGTGGTATACTGTTTTGAGGAAAATCTCCTGTGGCAAAAGGAATTTTCTCCTGGCAGAAGACAGCGCCAAAGGAGTAGCTAAGCTTAACATTCCCATCCAACGACAGTCACCATCAACAGTGTCACATGCTCTCACTTCGTGAAACGGTGCAGCGAGGTTTGTAATTTAATTCAAGGCATTGGCGCGAAGACTGGTGATCAGGAGATTGACGCAACCAACACTTCTGGGCCCTCTGCCATAAAGGGAAAGGGGAAATTGTCAACAGCATGGAACATACTGTCAGTCCTCCAAGTACTGGCTACACCCAATGGTGCTGAACTTCAGCGATCTAATGGGAACTACAGTATCAACCTCAGCACAGCCGTTTACTATGTATGTACTGACGATGCTTTATACAATACTGCAGTTGTTTACAGACAAATAAATCAGTTTAAATTTTTGACATCTATCGTACAGGTATCATCGAAAATTGAGTTTCCATTGTGGATTCGAAACTACAGGCTTCATAAAACCTGGTGCAAACGCGCAAGATACCTTACAGATTTGTCGGCCTGCAAACAGTGAAAGTGTGTTGCAGATTCAGTGCACCACTATTCTGGGAGAACCTGTCAACTGCTGATGCAATGGACTCTGTACTCAGATGCCTCTTTCAAGTGTTTGAGGACAAAGGTTTTCCTCAAATCACTGTTTGAAATCTAAGAAAAGCTGTGTGGAGCATACATCATTTCCAGAAAGAAATACTTCTATTCCATTAGAGATAACACCCTCTACTACTAAAATTCTGTCTACTGAACCGAAATTCCTTTGTCAGTGTTGGAAAAAGAAATGTCTAGTACAGAACGCATTAAGGTAGTGTGGGGCGGTGGGTTAATAATTTACGTAGTATATTTGCCGTCTTTTACGGGTGCCTGAAAACTATTTTTGCGGTCAGCCAGAAAGCGATGGAGAACATATTGACTTAGTTTCCAGTCTGCAAGTCCACATTCTTCTTGTGCTCACTGAAAGAAATGTTTCTAGTTCCTATTTACACAGCGGGATCAGGAACTATGATTATACATAAAAGTTTTGAATTCTAACTACTAATATATTCAGTAAAAGTTCACACGCACAGACATAGTAATGGTCCTGATAATAATAATAATAATAATGTCTCTATCATAAACAGCATTATGAGCAGTTCAGAGGCGACGGTGAGTTCCAATTAAATGGTCTTTCACCCTGACTCCTAATCATCGAGGTTAATTGCTCGCCACAAAAGTGGAAAACAATCTCGCCACGCGGTTTTGTTAACATTACGCGCGGCACACAAACAGTTACTTCCGTAAGTCTAAAACGATCCAGGACGGTGTACAGTCCTCGCAAGTTCACTTCCTATTTGTACCGAAAACGCGTTTAGCAGCAGCCTGCCTGGCTGTGACGTCATCCGATACAGCGAGTAAGTTTGACGGTCGCGGTCAGAGTGGTAGCTAGGTGCTAAGTGCTTCTCTGGCCGTATTTATACAGGGTGTTTATAAATGAATATCGGGGTTTTAACGCTTTATAATATTTATTATATTAGACTTACAGTTTTAAATGATATGACAAATGAAAGAGGAACTCAAACAGTTTTACCAAGAACCTTATAAATGTTCAATGTGAGCACCATTTGTCACACGGCACACATCAAGTCTATAGCAGAGTTCTTCCCAAACGTTGATAAGTGTGTCTTCAGTGATTGTAGCAACATCTACATCTACATGGTTACTCTGCAATTCAGACTTAAGTGCCTGGAAGAGGGTTCATCGAACCATTTTCATACTACTTCTCTACCATTCCACTCTGGAATGGCGCGTGGGACAAAGGAACACTTAAATCTTACCATTCGAGCTCTTATTTCTCTTTTTTAATTATGATGATCATTTCTCCCTACGTAGGTGAATGTCAACAAAATATTTTCGCATTCGGAAGAGAAAGTTGGTGTTTGAAATTTCGTAAATAGATTTCGCCGCAAAGAAAACCGCCTTTGTTTAAGTGACTGCCGCCCCAACTCGCGTAACATATCAGTGACACTCTCATCACTATTGCGTGATAACTCGAAACGGGCTGCCCTTCTTTGCACTTTATCGATGTCCTCCGTCTGTCCTACCTGGTAAGGATCCCACACCGCGCAGTAATATTCCAGCAGAGGAAGGACAAGTGTAACGTAGGCCGTCTCTTTAGTGGGTTTGTCGCATCTTCTAAGTGATCTGTCAACAAAGCGCAGTCTTTGTTTCGCCTTCCCCACAATATTGTCTACGTGGTCTTTCCAATTTAAGTTGCTCGTAATTGTAATTCCTAGGTATTTAGTCGAATTGACAGCCCTTAGATTTGTACGATTAATCGTATACCCAAAATTTATCGGATTACTTTTAGTACCCATGCGGATGACCTAGCACTTTTCTTTGTTTTGTACCAATTGACTCTTTTCGCACTATACAGAAATTCTCTCTAGATTATTTTGTAATTGGAATTGATCGTCTGATGATTTTACTAGACGGTAAATTACAGTGTCATCTGCAAACAATCTAAGGGGGCTGCTCAAATTATCACTTAGATTTTTATGTAAATCAGGAGCAGCAGAGGGCCTATGACACTACCTTGCGGAATGCCAGATATCACTTCTGTTCTTCTCGATGATTTACCGTCTATCGCTACGAACTGTGACCTCTCTGAGAGGAAATCACGAATCCAGTCACACAACTGAGACGATACTCCATATGCACGCAATTTGATTAATAGTCGCTTCTGAGGAACGGTATCAAAAGTCTTCCGGAAATCTAGGAATATGGAATCGACCTGAGATCCCTTGTCGACAGCACTCATTACTTCATGGGAATAAAGAGCACAAGAATGATATTTTCTGAATCCGTGTTGGTTATGTTTCATAAAATCATTTTCTTCAAGGTTATTCATAATGTTCGAGTACAGTATATGCTCCAAAATCCTACTACAAATTGAGGTCAGTGATATGGGCCTGTAATTCAATGGGTTACTCCTATTTCCTTTCTTGAATATTGGTGTGACCTGCTCTACTTTCCAGTCTTTAGGAACAGACCTTTCGTCAAGTGAGCGGTTGTATATGATTGCTAAGAAAGGCGCTGTTGTGTCTGCATAATCTGATAGAAACCTGATAGGTATACCATCTGGACAGAAAGGCTTGCCTTTCTTAAGTGGTTTGAGTTGTTTCGCAACACCTAAGATATCTACTTTTATGTCACTCATGCTAACAGCTGTTCTGGTTTCGAATTCTGGAATATTTGCTTCATCTTCTTTTGTGAATGAATTACGGAAAACTGTATTTAGTAACTCCGCTTTAGTGACACCGTCATCGGTAACATTTCCATCGCTATCGCGCAGTGACGGTATTGACTGTTTTTTTGCTACTGGTGTACTGTACATACGACCAGAATATCTTTGGGTTTTCTACCCTATTTTGAGACAATGGATCATTGTGAAAACTATTAAAAGCATCTCGCATTGACGTCCAAACTATATTTCGAGCTTCCTTGAAACTTAGCCAGTCTTGGGGATTTTGCGTTCTTCTGAATTTGGCATGCTTTTTTCGTTGCTTCTGCAACAGTGTTCTGACGTGCTTTGTGTACCATGGTGGATCAGTCCCGTCTCTTATTAACTTATGCGGTATGAATCTATCTATTGTTGTCGATACTGAATCTTCGAATTTGAGCCATATCTGGTCTACACTTACATAATTAGCTTGAAAGGAATGGATACTCTCTCTTAGGAAGGCATCAAGTGAATTTTTATCTGCTGTTTTAAAAAGATATATTTTGCTTTTATTTTTAGTGGTTTTGTTTGATATGGTTTTGAGCTACAATGACCTTGTGTTCACTAATCCCTGTATCCGTCATGACGCTCTCTATTAGATCAGGCTTATTTGTGGCTAAGTGGTCAGGTGTGTTTTCGCAACCATTTACAATTCGTGTGGGCTCATGAACTAATTGTTCAAAGTAATTCCCAGAGAAAGCATTTAGTACAATTTCGAAAGATGTTTTGTGTCTACTATGTATTTTCGCCAACAAATCGAGGGTAGATTGAAGTCTCCAGCAATTATAACTGTATGACTGGGGTACTTATTAGTAATTAGATTCAAGTTTTCTTTGAACCGTTCAGCTATTATATCATCTGAGTTGGGGGTTGATAGAAGGAGCCAATTATTATTTTGATACGGCTGTTGAGTATGACCTCTACCTATAGTAATTCGCAGGAACTATCTATTTCAACTTCACTACAAGATAAACTACTACCAACAGACCTACTTTATTTAATCTATCCTTTCTCAACACGGTTTGCGCCTCTGTAAAAATGTCAGCAGAATTTATCTCCGGCTTTAACCAGCTTTCTGTTCCTATAACGATTTCAGCTTTAGTGCTTTCTATCATCGTTTGAAGCTCTGGTACTTTTCCAACACAGCTACGACAATTTGCAACTACAATGCCGACTGTTGCTTGGTCGATTCTTGTCGTTTCTTTGCCCTGTACCCTTTGAGACTGGAGCACTTTTTGATCTTTCCTGAGACTGTCTAACCTAAAAAACCGCAACAGCTGCTTCAGTCCGGTTTCTTAATTCAGGGAGGTCTGCTGGTAGCAGAAGCACGTACACACGATCCTTGATGAAGCCCAAAAAGGAAAAAATCTCTTGGCGTTAGGTCGGGTGAATGTGGAAGTCATGCAAAGCAAGCGCTGTCATTGGGCCCCTTGCGGCCTATCCAGCGCTTGGGTACAGTGAAGTTCAACCAATGTCTAGCGGATTGCGGCGGAAACATTGCACGCTGCGCATGCGCACTGGTGCCAAACACAACTGTTTCAGTTGCTCTTTCATTTGACATATCATTTATAACTGTAAGTTTAATGTAATAAATATTATAAAGCGTTAAAACCCCGATATTTCTTTTATAAACACCTTGTACATGGACACAGCAGACGGCCGAATAGAACACCTGCCGTCATCAGCTCTACGCCCATGTAGTAGCACATAACTGGCCGCTTTCTCGGACACGTATTATTAATTAACTCGGTCATTAATCAATTTACAATCTTGGTAGTTATGTATGAATGGAGTTAAGTTGGCTTTAATTGCAGAGAAAGTTGTAACTCGACTGCATTTCAACTTTGCTGGCTAGAATATTTAGAACGGAACCGACAGTAGAACATGAACTCTGAACTACTTATTTAAGAGACCTTGTATTGATTGTTATTTACATCAGGGTCTTGAAACTTATTATAGCTTTACCATTTAATGGATGTAATCAAGTGCTGTTTCTATCATTAATATAAATGATAATTAATCTATTACAAATAAGGACGTTTTTGTTCCAGATTCAGTTTTTAGTAAATGACTTGAAAACTATTAGAGGCAGCTTAATGGGGTCACTTAGTTTATGTTTTTATATCAAACTGAAGCCTCATACCGATTTTCATCTTTCTGAGTCTAATATTTAGCGCCTTCAATTTTTCGTAAAAACGCCTTTTTTGACCAAAATATTGCTCCAAGGAAGTTGGAACTTGTAACAGTTAATTGCGACACACATATGTACATTTTGAACTATATCTGGCTTTCTAGCTATAATATATAGCACCACTTGTTTTTACATAAAACACTGTATTTAGTGAAACATTTTAATCTGTGCATTCTGAGCTCTAACAGTTTTAACATTAATGTACTGAAGCATATGTTGACAAAGTTTGGAAAAGCTACTTTAATTCTTAATTTCATTCTTATATCATGGCGCAATACTCTGTATGCTACGCACAGACGCGCTGTGATGACGTGGCGCTACTAGCAGTGAATTGGGGTAAGTCCTGCCACACTCGCTCGCCTCTGTACCTCTCAAATGATACAGCGCTTGTTTCGCCACATCACCCCCTATTTATTCTTGAGAAAAAAATTATTTTTGAAGAAAATTAAATTTTAGAAACAAGTGATGTTATTGTAGCTGATATCTTTTAAATGAAACTCATTTTAGCAATATTCCTAAATACTGCACTCAGAAAATTAACCACATTCATATAAAACAAGACATAATCGACTTCTTTTAGAAATCATGTACATAGAAAGATGAAATAAAATTTTCAATTATTACAGAATTACATTTGTGATTTAAATTTATCAGTCTTTACCTGAAAGAGAAACAAAAGATTTCACTTTTCTTTACAGTACTCACTTATTTAATCACAATCGTAGGCACAACTGTAAGCGTCCATAGGAACCACTTTCACTAAAACATTAGAGGTGGAGGATGGGAAGTTACTTTGGTGTTCTTCACAGTAACAAAGAGCAAGGGGTGAGTTTACTGTAGATCGTGTCCTCGCTTCCTTCTCCACTGCAGCTTGTGTAGGCTGACTTTCATCAAGCCTCCATGTCCCAGGGAAACAGGTAACATAGCCTAAGCTTTGTTCTTAACTTACATCTAAGGGAGGACTAAACACGTTCTGTGTTCTACTTTCCTTCTATAGTTCAAATAAACAATTGAGAAGTTACGAGAAAGAATTTCTTTTCCAATTTTATTCCAATTTAGTATCTGAAAAATTGTTATTAACCTTTTCAAAAAGGTTATTCGCAATACGTTACATCAGACAATTGTGACATTTTACTTCACTATTAAGCATGAATCACAAAATTTGCCATTCTCTTTTTATATATAAACCATAGCTATTATGCTTTTAAAACCGACATATATTTTTAAATAGTCACATATTGGGCTAGTTTGTAATTTACATTAATATTTTCGATGTTGCATTATTTAGAAAATCTAATTACTTTTGTAAGTTCTATCTTCATAAGGCTCGGTTATCGTACGGATTAGTATGCTAAAGAAGTCATTTGTTCATTTTGCTTTGTCACACATATAATTAGAAAACTGTGTTGTTATAACATATCAATACTTTACAATCTGCATTTCTTAACACATTCGTTTATTTATATTTTGATGACTGTATTTATCTGTTAACTGATCATCTGCCTTAACCAAGCCGGCCGGAGTGGCCGTGCGGTTCTAGGCGCTACAGTCTGGAAGCGAGCGACCGCTCCGGTCGCAGGTTCGAATCCTGCCTCGGGCATGGATGTATGTGATGTCTTTAGGTTGGTTAGGTTTAATTAGTTCTAAGTTCTAGGCGACTGATGACCTCAGAACTTAAGTCGCATAGTGCTCAGAGTCATTTGAACCATTTGAACCTTAACCAAGATTACGTACTTCTCAAACCATTTTACGAGGCGTGGGGGAATTATTCATCAATATTCCACCTTTTCACCATATACGTCACCCAATTCGATTCGTTACTCCTATTTCTCTCTATTTTCCCTTGTCCATTGATTTTGACGCTTCTTCCTTCGTTTTATTTCGGTGAGCCTACTGACCTCATCCCCCCATGAACCATGGACCCTGCCGTTGGTGGGGAGGCTTGCGTGCCTCAACGATACAGATAGCCGTACCGTAGGTGCAACCACAACGGAGGGGTATCTGTTGAGAGGCCAGGCAAACGTGTGATTCCTGAAGAGCGACAACAGCCTTTTCAGTAGTTGCAGGGGCAACAGTCTGGATGATGGACTGATCTGGCCTTGTAACACTATCAAAACGGCCTTGCTGTGCTGGTACTGCGAACGGCTGAAAGCAAGGGGAAACTACATCGTAATTTTTCCCGAGGGCATACAGCTTTACTGTATGGTTAAATGATGATGGCGTCCTCTTGGGTAAAATATTCCGGAGGTAAAATAGTCCCCCATTCGGATCTCCGGGAGGGGACTACTCAAGAGGACGCCGTTATCAGGAGAAAGAAAACTGGCGTTCTACGGATCGGAGCGTGGAGTGTCAGATCCCTTAATCGGGCAGGCAGGTTAGAAAATTTAAATAGGGAAATGGATAGGTTAAAGTTAGATGTAGTGGTAATTAGTGAAGTTCGGTGGCAGGAGGAACAAGACATCTGGTCAGGTGAATACAGGGTTATAAATACAAAATCAAATAGGGGTAATGTAGGAGTAATAAAGAATAAAATAATAGGAGTGCGGGTAAGCTACTACAAACAGCATCGTGAACGTATTATCGTGGCCAAGATAGATACGAAGCCCACGCCTACTACAGTAGTACAAGTTTATATGCCAACTATGACGAAGAAATTGAAGAAATGTATGATGAGATAAAGAAATTATTCAGGTAGTGAAGGGAGACCAAAATTTAATAGTCATGGGTGACTGGAATTCGAGAGTAGGAAAAGGGAGAGAAGGAAACATAGTAGGCGAATATGGATTGGGGGTAAGAAATGAAAGAGGAAGCAGTCTGGTAGAATTTTGCACAGAGCATAACTTAATCATAGCTAACACTTGGTTCAAGAATCATAAAAGAAGGTTGTATACATGGAAGAACCCTGGAGATACTAAAAGGTATCAGATAGATTATATAATGGTAAGACAGAGATTTAGGAACAAGGTTTTAAATTGTAAGACATTTCCAGGGGCAGATGTGGACTCTGTCCACACTCTATCGGTTATGAACTATACATTGAAACTGAAGAAATTGCAAAAAGGTGGGAATTTAAGGAGATGGGACCTGGATAAACTGAAAGAACCAGAGGTTGTACAGAGTTTCAGGGAGAGCATAAGGAAACAATTGACAGGGATGGGGGAAAGAAATACAGTAGAAGAAGAATGGGTAGATCTGAGGGATGAAGTAGTGAAGGCAGCAGAGGATCAAGTAGGTAAAAAGACGAGGGCTGGAAATCCTTGGGTAACAGAAGAAATATTGAATTTAATTGATGAAAGGAGAAAATATAAAAATGCAGTAAATGAAGCAGGCAAAAAGGAATACAAACGTCTCAAAAATGAGATCAACAGGAAGTGCAAAATGGCTAAGCAGGCATGGCTAGAGGACAAATGTAAGGATGTAGAGGCTTATCTCACTAGGGGTAAGATAGATATTGCCTATAGGAAAATTAAAGAGACCTTTGGAGAAAAGAGAGCTACTTGTATGAATATCAAGAACTCAGATGGAAACCCAGTTGTAAGCAAAGAAGGGAAAGCAGGAAGGTGGAAGTAGTATATAGAGGGTCTATACAAGGGCGATGTACTTGAGGACAATATTATGGAAATAGAAGAGGATGTAGATGAAGATGAAATGGGAGATACGATACTGCGTGAAGAGTTTGACAGTGCACTCAAAGACCTAAGTCGAATCAAGGCCGCGGGAGTAGACAACATTCCATTATAACTACTGACGGCCTTGGGAGAGCCAGTCGTGACAAAACTCTACCATCTGGTGAGCACGATGTACGAGACAGGCGAAATACCCTCAGACTTCAAGAAGAATATAATAATTCCAATCCCAAAGAAAACAGGTGTTGACAGATGTGAAAATTACCAAACTATCAGTTTAATAAGTCACAGCTGCAAAATACTAACGCGAATTCTTTACAGACGAATGGAAAAACTGCTTCCATTTCTTGCTGAATGAAAATAAAACTCAGCAGATGGTTTTTGATCTACGAGACAAGCTTCCATCAGAGTATTATCGAAGTAATGTTATGTTTTTGGGGTGTATTTAGACGAGAAAGCACCTCGAGGTCAACATGTAAAATATGTCACATCATAACCACAATGAAGTCCAAATCCGAAAGCAGGCTCGTCAGTGAAGTACAACCCTCAGCACCGAAAACACGTTTGTTATGGGTACGATTGTACACTCCTCTCTACTCTGTCCAAACAGGCTTTGGAGGGCCACAGCGGTACCGACCAATTACAGTGCCATCCTCAGCCGATAGGCGTCACTGGTTGCAGACATGGAGAGGCATGTGGTCAGAATACCACTCTCCCTGCTGTTGTCAGTTTCCATTACTGGAGCCACTACTTCCCAATCAAGTAGCTCCTCAGCTGGCCTCACAAGGGTCGAATGCAACCTCCTTGTCAACAGTGCTCTGCAGACCCATATGGTCACCCATCCAAGTGTTAGCCAAGCTTAACTTTAGTGATCTGATGGGAACCAGGGTTGCAACTGTGACAAGGCCGTTGCTCACACCGATGTATAGACAGAACAGAACTGCCTCGTTGGCAAAGAGTTTTTCTATTTCTACAAACCTCGAATGTTCCAGAATATACAAACATTACAAACTTTAGAAATTTCGAGATCCTACCAGAAATGATAAATACTAAAGAACAAATACTTGATGGTGACTGGGTTTGAACTAGCGACCCGCAGCACTGCAGCCAGTGGTGCTACCTGCTGTTCCACATTGTATACAGCACGATGTTAACTGGATGCAGTTTGGTTGTGTTTTGACTGGCGGGAAGGAATGAAGGAGAAATGTAAAGTTTTCTGGAGTTGCTACAAATGGAATGTATTTCGCTGAGTGAACACTGTAATTGATGGCAGTAAGGTGTCTAGGACTATTAAAAATGAAAATTACATACAAATCAGTTTGTCGTCTATGTTATTTCAAGAAACACGTCAACCTATAGGGTCATTCCACATCAAGTGTCCTGGCGATCCCCACTCGACCATCTCAGATTCTATTAAAAATGTATATGTGTATACTTATGTATGTGTTAGGTCACTGTGCAGAATTTTGGCTCAATTCTTTCAGTGGTTCCAGAGCTGGGGCCGCCTTACTGAACCCATACCAAATCATAAAGTGCACGGGGTGATTAATTTGGCCAACTTTGGTATAGCTTTGTGCATCTGTTGTGACATCTATCATGTTGAATTTTTGGAAACTAGTGCAACTTTTAGTGCTAAATGCAGCTATAGTACTCAAATTGCTCAGAAATTGGTATCCCTCATGCTACTTGGTCTGAAAGTGTCATGTCAAATTTATAGCGAAAGTTTTAAGTCATACTTCAAGCATCTTTTACTATAGCGGAAAAGCAGCTATGAGCTTGATTTTTGAGCTGCTAGCCAACAACTAGGTGCTCACTATGCTACAGCAATATTAGCATTTATGAGTATATAGTGCTGATTTTATTGACCCTGGTCCGCGTGTCAAATTGAAAATTGCATATTTGCAGCATTTTTCAGGATCAGTTTTTAATATGGGTACCATCTCTGATCTTCTTTTAACTGACACCGTTGGAAAGAGCTCATTTTTTTCTACAAGGAACATTAAAAAGTAGAATGGCAATTTTCCATATAAGGTTTTTAAACTAGCTTCAAAGATACCTTAGCTTTTGCGCATACTGCGTGCTTGATAGAATAGCTTTAATGAATGGCACACGAAAATGAGCAAATAAATAACATTTTTGTGAACATAACAAAGCAATAAGTTCACAAAATCAACCAAATATCATAAATTTGTTGCCGGAGTTCATGAAACCCTTTTCGTGGCTCTAAAATTCTCTTCAATGCTCTGCAGCACCTCTGATGGGTAAGTATATCGCCGACCCATGGAATTGTCACTTGGAGCTGTCAAAATACCGATTATCTGCTGCTCTGGGATCAAGCAGGTGTCCTTCCTTAGGGGCCAATGGAATGAGTTGGTTGGACCATGTGGATGCATGAAACTGACTAAGGCATCTCGTTCTTCCAATGATGTGTCACAGATGTTTCCAATCCACCATTTGTTGCCATAAATGCAGGGTATGCATTGCCCAGATTGGATGCTATCAATTGGAACACTCGAGAAGTATGCTGATTGATCAACACTTGCAATAAATAACACTGTGTCTTTGGAAACTCTGCTAATTTTTAACCATTTTCCATCGATTGATTCATAAGCATTGGTTTTCTCTGGTCCTTGCAACCGTGCAACCATTTTCAAATCTCCTTTCTTGCAAAGGTCTTGCAGCATCAACTTCTTCCTTTGTGATAAAAAGGAATTTGATTCCGTGAACTTGTTCATCACAAAATCTGAATAGATCACTTGGTGTTAGAATTTCATCTGAAGTTGGCCATTGGAGACTTGCTCTTGCTGCTAATCGCTTTGTTGTGCAACCAATACCATCACATGGAGACATTCCATGGCTTGTGGCGAAGAAGTTCCATTGTGCACTGATACTAAAATCAGTGTAGTGTTGACATAGATTCATGAAGTTCTTGAAATTTTCGTATTGGACAGCTGAGCCATCGCTCAAATGCACTTGAAAGTGGGTTCGCAGGTGATCAATCAGCTTGTACCAGAAAACATGAACTGCAACTGTACCATGTCGCAAGTAATCTCTGGTGATGCAGAAGCTAAGAGACTCGATCATTCCAGTCAAAGCCTTGCAATGAATAACTACTAGATGTAATGTGGCCTGACCATTTTCTCAATGGAAGCCTTGTACAGCGTCCTGCACAATAAATTAATAATTTTCTGCAAAATCCATCAGAACAACCAGCTTTCCACATTCTAGATTTTCTTTGGTTTCTTTTAGGTAGTTGCTTTGATGCTTTGCTATGTAATGAGATGAGAGACTCACAATTTTGCTCACAATGTTTTGGATAGATTCTTCAGTCGTTGACTGCTTTGTCCCCAGGGTATCTCCGTCAGTGTGTATCCATTCCCTGTATTCAATTGCTTCATCAGTGTCGTTCCCTTCAAATGCAGCTTCTACAAATCTTGCCAAGACTTCTAATCCAGGGAATTGGTCACATCGTCGGAGCATGCAATCTTTTGAATCCATATTGCAAACCGTTTTGGCCAACAAATTCTTGTAGTCATCCTTAACTGGAGTCGCTGCTAGCATCAACTTGAAATTTTGATGAGTTGTACAAACACAAAGTTTGTGTGTTACTGCTGAACCAACTGTGATGCACCACTTTGGCTGGAGCTCACAAAATTTGGAAGAGCCAACTTCTGGTAAATTTTGCTTGCAGTATTCTTGATAGGCAAAGCAAGTTACAAAGCAGCAGATGTTTCTGCATATAAACTTTTGGGCCACCTGGTGTCTTTGGTGTTTTGTTATTTATGTAACCAACTATGAGTATGGGGGTGATTCTCGAAAGTTATTAACAGGTAAAAAGACTACTTTGCCATTGATTACTATACCCATACACCATAAATACTGCATAACATTTTATCATTTTTGTAAATACCTTGAAGATACAGTCTGATAACTAGTAATATATGTATAATATTCTTTATATTTGGTCTACTTGTAAACACTGCAGAACGCACTATGCAATTTTACATAGATGTCCATGACAAAGAACTCAGAAACAAACAAATCAGTGTGTAAAAGATATCAGGAGAGTTACTGAAATCTGTGGGCACTTGTTTCCCAAAATTTGATACATAATATCATCTGTGTACAATATATAACGCTATGTATTACCTAAGTGGACATTTTCCAATTTTAACTAGTTTCAAATGAATTTTCAACCAGAAATGGTATGTAAATTTCAGACAACCCCATGATCTGGGGAGGACGTTTTCATTTTTGTGCTTTAAGTGTTAGTTACACAACATGTTCTATGGACATTCACCATACTGCTTATAAATATAGATTATATCATTGATATTGCATAGTATCCTCAACCAAGAGTTAAACCAAATTGATAGTGAACTTAGCTGTGTGTTTATACGCACTATATGGTATCCTCAACTGGACTTGTACTTAACTTGTCATAAAGAACTTCTAGGTGAGTGATAGGTTCTACCATATGGTATTCCAAATTGAAGTTGTCCCATGTTAGCACACTCGACTTATATTTGAACTACTATACACATAGTATAGTACCCTGGAACTGAGTAGTGCTTATGCAGCTCACAGAACTTTATGAAATGCTTTGACATTTTAGTATTGTCCATGCTGCACACAGTACTTCGTGAACTGCTGACAATGTAAAATGGTATTGTAAGCCATGGCAGTGCCAAAAAGGCACAGAGGACTTGCTTCTGAAATGTGGCATCGCATTTTTCGGCAGTGAAATTGGGTATCATAATCTTCAGTATTGCAAATGGTATTGTATTTTACAGTTATGATGAAAGTAACAGAAAAGACTGCTTTCAAAATAGTATTAACTTTTCCAAAATTGAGTAACTTTAGGAAGTCAAATGTATAAGAGAACAAATCATTTAGCTTATTATTTTCTGCATACAGGTTAAAATTTACTGGTTGTTGAGTGTTGATTTTAGTCTTGTTACCCATAATACAGTAATATTTGCTTTACAGTTTTTGTCTTAGTGTAGGTAATTTTTTCTTTAATATTGCTGATTAGTATTTGTACAGATTTCAACAGCATAATTACATCTGACAAAACCTAAAATATTTTTTTGCGAGAAGTAAGCTTTCTCAATTTTTTTTCACGATGAGTTAGTATTTGCTGTTACCTAAGGGTTTGCCGAGTATTCTTCTCACTTAACTTGATATAAGTTAAGAAGTCATTTTGACATTACTGTTTTCTTTATTTTTTAATTCAGGTTCTGAGAGCCCTGTTAATCTTGCAATTTTCCCATGAAATATTTTATATATGTGGTTAGGGAACTTTGGATTCTGAAGCTGATACATTGCGAAATGTTGCAGGAAATACCATGGAAACAGTGTCCAACCCTAAAAAAAATAATCATCAAGACCATCAGCAGTATGAAGAACCATCGGACACCACCCTCCAATTCAGCACACACCATACGCCTCTTTTTACCAGCCTTCAACTATTCAGACCACAGAAACCTACAATGATATTTCGAAAACGCCTATTTTACTACATGTTCTACTTTTCATATCTATAAACATTGTGTACACCTGCAAGACTTTCTCTCACAGTGGGATGCTAGCTGCAGAGTCATGGATTGTGCAGCTGGTCCCGGCGGAGGTTCGAGCCCTCCCTCGGGCATGGATGTGTGTGTTTGTCCTTAGGATAATTTAGTTTAAATAGTGTGTAAGCTTAGGGACTGATGACCCTAGCAGTTAAGTCCCATACGATTTCACACACATTTACCATTTTTTTGGGATGCTAGCGAAACTCTTTGGAGCTGTGTAATGTGCAATAGGCCGTCTGGACCATGTATATTCTCAAATTTACAATCGATCTTTTTTAAAATGCTTTAAACTTCGACTGTATAATATGTCGTTTTAACACAGTTAACCCCTGTGATAAAAAAACAAATTTAATAAAATTACTGTACTACAAACAGAGATATTTCTGTTTATGTGAATATATGTTATCGTAATTGTTCTATTGTGCTGTTGAGTAAATTTCTTTTTCTGTAAATTATTTTCGATTTAATGTTCTGTTCCGATCTTAATATGACTATATCTTTACTGATGTACTTTGAAACAATGTTAACTGGGTGCAGTTTGGTTCTATTTTGACTAGCGGGAAGGAACGAAGGAGAAATGTAAAGTTTTCTGGAGTTGCGTACAAATGGAATGTATTTCGCTGAGTGAACATTGTAACTGATAGCAGCAAGGCATCTAGCAGGAACGTACCTACAGCTTTTGCATGGGGGGGGGGGGGGGGGGGGGAGGGGTCCAACACTATCAGTTAGGAAGGTAAACCTGTCTTCGCCCGCCACATAAAATGGTTTTGCTGATAACGCCAATAGAGTCAATCAAGCAGAAATTAAAAAACCCACAAATACGTTAGCATCCATATTACATACGGGTAAAACTGTAGAGAAACACTAATTGATCCAAGCGTCTTTAAATAAAACATGTATTGTAGCTGTTGAGGTATTTATTTATGAAAAAGCAACAAATTGTAAGCTAACATTGGAGGTAATTATATATTTTTGAATATCATTATTAATCATTTATATTAAGCAATAATATTATTATATTAGTCTTTGTATTTAAATTGTGATACTTTGGCATTTTGCTGTAACTTCAGGTCGTAAGTTAATTTAAAAATAAACATTAATTACTTTAATTTAAAGTATTATATTTAGCCTTTTACGTCTTGCTGCTAAATTACTAATAATTTCTTCACAATCTAGTTGCACCGCCAGATCACGCTGAACACTCATTAGAGCAAGACCAGTAAGTCTTTCACCTCCCATTTTATTCCTTATGTAAGTTTTTAGCCTCTTCATAGGCGAGAAACATCTTTCAGGGGTCGCCATTCACACTGGGAATGTGGCTAATATGATAAGAAGCTTTTTTATCGAAGGGAAAAACAGTTCATCACACTGATCTATAACTTCTATTGCAGTGACAGATTTTTCCTCTACATACTTCCAGTGATTGTGCCATATCTCGTATTCACTCAGAATTGTTGTGCCTACATTCTCACCAAGAAATATTTGCGATATCTTCTTAAGACTTTCTTTTGTCCTGGAGTCATTATTGGTTTTCACAGGCAGAAGCATCTGAATTCCTTCGATTGTTTCTTCATGTGGTTTAAAACGAGCATCAACTTCTGTGATCACATGTTCAATAAATGCGTAAAATACATTTCGACGATAGTATATTTCAGCAGTTTCTCCTGGTACATTGTTACCGAGCGAGGTGGCGCAGTGGTTAGCACACTGGACTCGCATTCGGGAGGACGACGGTTCAATCCCGTCTCCAACCATCCTGATTTAGGTTTTCCGTGATTTCCCTAAATCGTTTCAGGCAAATGCCGGGATGGTTCCATTGAAAGGGCACGGCCGATTTCCTTCCCGATCCTTCCCTAACCCGAGCTTGCGCTCCGTCTCTAATGACCTCGTTGTCGACGGGACGTTGAACACTAACCACCTACCTACCTGGTACATTGCTGCGCTGGGTTTGCCTTCCAGTCGTTAAAGGAACAGTTATGTCACTTGAGCTCATCTGCTTTACCTGTTCGAAAACGACTGAGAACTCACTTTCATTCCGAATATTTTTTAGAGTAGTTTTAAATATTTTCGCATAACTGCACGTGTTCATCAGGTCAACATTGACCTTCTGCATTGCTTTATTCAGGTTCGCTGTATATAAAAAAACTTTTCGTAATATAAGAAGCGACATGATAAATTGGCTATTTTCCATGGCAGTCTGCAGTTGGTATGCTTCAGTGGCGACATCCCTACTAGCAGCCGGCCGATTTGGCCGAGCGCTTCTAGGCGCTTCAGTCTGGAACCGCGCGACCCTGCCTCGGGCATGGATGTGTGTGACGTCCTTAGGTTAGTTAGGTTTAAGTAGTTCTAAGTTCTAGGGGACTGATGACCTCAGATGTTAAGTCCCATAGTGATCAGAGCCATTTGAACCTACTAGCAGCGTCTTGAAGGGTATCAAGTGTTGCGCGTACTACAGGAAGCATTTCTGCAAATCTCTCAACAGCCACATGCATTTCGGTTCACCGCGTCTCACAAAGGGAAATCAGCGTTAAATGAGATGAGTCAGTTTCATCTAAAATTTTCTTCAAAAGGTTGTCTCGAAGTGGAGATTGTCGCAAAAAGTTTACTATACTTTTTATTGTTCCAATACAGTTCCGTATCATAGGTATTTCACACAAATGCGCAAGAACTAAATTAAGAACATGTGCCACACAGTGTACAAATTGCGCTCTCGGATATTGTTGTGCAATTATTGTTCTCACGCCTCGTAACCGGCCGCTCATTACTGCAGCGCCATCAAAGCCTTGCCCTACCAATTTGTCCATATCCAAGTTATAAGATAAGAGATGTGTTATGATCGTGTTTGCCAATGCTTGCGCTGAAACATCTTCCACGTAGATAAAGTCAAGAAAATCCTCCCTGATAATCGATTTTCCAGATGAGCAGTCTAATGTCGTAAACATAACGCTAGTTGTTCTTGGCGTGATATGTCTTTCGTTTCGTCAGCCAGTACAGTAAAAAAAACCTGCCTTGTTGACCCTTTTCATTCACTTTCGTTGCACACATAGTGAGGGTGGGGGTAGACACCCCGCCGCAGGGCACAACTATTTTTTGCAGCCTCATTCCTCCATGGCTTGTCACTACGTCAACCAAGCGCAATGCGCGACTATTTTGAGACATGGGGTTTCAAAAGCGGATATTCTTCTAATATTGGCGTTTTTTGTGTAAACTACGAAAGGGGGGGAGGTCCGGACCCCCTGGACACCCCCCCCCCCCCTTATATACGTCCGTGGCGTCTAGGACTATTCAAATTGAAAATTACATACAAATCAGTTTGTCATCTATATTATTTCAAGAAACACGTCAACCTATAGGGTTTCCAGACCTACAAGAGAACCTGGCTTCCAGACAGAATAAATTCAAGCAACAGATTGAAGATGATCCTTCAAAACAAGATGAGTATTTTTTCTTTAAAACTACATCTAGACTCGGCCAATATTTAATTTCTTCATGAACAATTACTACAATTAACGGTCATCCAATCTGCGTAACAAAGGGGGTCGTTAAACGTTCAGAAATAAGGAGTTCAGCGATCACCAAATTTACAGACAGTAGGCCTAATTATTGTGCACACATCTTAATTTGATTGTTTTAAACAGGGTGCAGGGTGTGGATGAAACAAATGTCGATAGGGACAGAAGTGGTGTTTTGTTGCAAGCGTGTACCCTCAGTGGGGATAGCTTGTGTTTAGAGAACGATTTGTAACTAGCACCCCTGATGCACTGAGAACTGCGTCATCATTCCGCAAAAAAAAGAGATTGTTGGAAATAAACAGTGCCAATTGTCTCAATGACTCATTGGTTCGTGGTTTAGTAAGACATGTACAAAAAGTAAATATCATTCACCTTTCATCATATTAAAAATGAAAAGGTTCAAAGAATGACTACTGCAATATTGGAACGTGAGGACACTCTCATTCAGAGTGATCGACAGATCACCATTAAATACCTCGCTGCTCAACTGGACGTCTCTGTCGGTAGTGCTGACACACTCATGCCCCAGCTTGAGTACACAAAGCTGTGTGTCTGCTGGGCTCCCCGCTACCTAGCGTATGTCCATAAAGAACAACGAAGGACCATCTTTGAGGAGTTGCTTGTACGTTGCAATGCTAACCTTGACAATTTTTGTCGAAGATCGTCACAGAAAATGAAACACTGGTTCATTGTTTCGAACCGGAAACAAGATGGCAATCCACTGAGTGACGCAACACAACCCCCCCCCCCCCCCCCCTCTGAAGAAAAAGTTTACAGCCGCACCCTCAGCCGGTAAATTCATGACAACGGTCTTATGGGACTCTGAATGAGTTATTCTGTTTGACGTCCTCCCTCATTGTGCAACCTTCAGGAAATTAAAGGAACGACTTCAGCATGTTCATTGTCACAATAATGTAAATGAACTTTTTCTTCTCCTTGGCAACGGGAGGCCTCACACATGTCTGTGCACCTGAGAGGAGCTCATAGAACTTCATTTGGACTGTTCTTCCTCATCCGCCCTAAACCCGGATCTCACACCTTCCGGTTTCCGTCTGTTTGGCTCAATGAAGGATGCACTCAGTGGGAATCAGCCTCCCCCCCCCCACCCCCACCCCACCCCAAACCCCTCTCCCGCCAGTAAGTCGGTATAAGACAATTGCATTGAATGGAGATTATGTTGAAATATAAGGTTTTGTAGCCAAAAGAGTGGGGAATACTATGGTGTTTGTAGAATTCTAATTAAAAACATCCTGCTCACAGAAAAAAGTGTTTCATTACTTATTGATTGCCCCTTGTGTTTCTTGGGCGATGAAGAACCACAGCACATTTGAGATTCATATGCAGGCCTGCTGTCTGAACACACTATAGCGCAGTTTTCAGGCGGCTTACACAGTCTTCAAAGGCCTCCCATAAAATGACATTGTCATTCAGCTTACAAAGATATGTAGTCGTGCTTTACAGGCCTCGACCAATCTGATGTCCTGCTCTGCACTTCCCTGGTTCCTCTGGCAAACAACATTCAGATCCCTCTCCTTTTCCAACTCTGTTGGTGGGGATGTAGTAGCTTTTACATTAACAAACACCAAGTTTGACAGAAACCAAGTTCAGCTGAAAGCTAATCACTGTCCTTCCTATTATAACCAGCAACGATTATGTTTTACGTCACTTGGCCCCGGCCTGGGGGCTCTCGTGAGTGGAGACCACTGTTCCAACGGCTTTACTCATTTTCCATATCACTCTAACCTGAGTAAACCCACTGCCATTGTTGTTCTTAGGAGCAACTGTCAAGCTTACTGTATATACTAAGATGTGCCTATTTGCGATCTTTGTCTACTGTGACATCTTGCAAAAGCGTCTAGGTGGTATATGAAGTTACCAGTTAATTTTCTGAAGTGAAACTTCTACCCTGAGACAGCTGCCCAGAGTGTCTGCAATTCACAGGGCTTTACCATTACCAGTTACCACTGGCGGCTCATGACTATACATTTTGGATGTTCAGAAATTGTTTGATTCAGATAAACTTGAAATTGTGAAGTAGCATCTGCTGTGTAACAGTTAAGATTATGAACAAATTTATACAACTGCAGGCACTGTCGATAATAATAATAATAATAATAATAATTAGTAATAATAGCGTAATAATGACGTCTCATCTAATTTTATTATATAGTGAGTGAACTGCATATTTCAGAAGTATGCTTCCATCTAATGGGATGCATGAAAACCAACAAGCGAACAGAGATAAACGTCTGTCGTAGTGTGCTATCACCTAGGACCAACTAAACGTGTAGTTGAATGGTAAGGACTAGCCGTGCGCTCCACGAACCGAGCAGGTTGTTTATCGAATCCGTACGTATTTGACCCATAAGGCAATTGTGTCATACCAGGTGCATATGCGCAAAAGCTCTGTAAAACGTGGACAACTGAAGATGTGCTCGCAACCCTGATGCCAAGCTTCAAGAAGCCTAGAGAAACAGCAGTGAAGCATTGTACGGTAGATTTAAGTGCCGTATATTTCAGATTATCGCATCTATGTTACGTTTAACAGCATTCAAAGAAAATAACCAATAAATCCGCAAGGTGTCAAAAGTTTGGTGTTCACTTGCTCTTGTGCTCTTACACAGCAGCCACCACTGCTGTTTACCCCCTGCAACCTGAATGCTAACACTTCTGCCAGAGAGACTGGCACATTTATTAGTGGGATATTGTAAACAGTGGCACATTTATTAGTGGGATATTGTAAACAGAAGTTTCGGAACAAGAGATCAAGAATGTAGAACTGTTCAGCAAGCCTCAGAATGGCACGTGAAAAAAACGAGAATTTGTTAGGGCTAATTGGACAATTAACAAATCACGAGGCCCATAGGAAACGAAGTGTCTTAAATTTCGTGAGGTAATTTAGTAAAGTATTATTTGGCATATTAAATGAACAGAATGCTTCATATTTCAAATCGAAGACTGATTTAAATGCACAGAAAGGAATTCAGGAACCTCACATATTTAATCCAGTGTAAATAGTTTAATACTTGCATTTAATTTGGGATTACATTAAGCACAAGAACTTGGCAGTTGTTCTCACAGAACAGAGCTGACACCAGTTATTACGCATAACTGATATTGATACCTTTGTGTCTAGCTATATCTTAACTTATTTGTTGACTGTCCCATTACTGGGCAATGAAATGTTTAATTTGTACAGAGTATAACACTTACATTCTGAAAGTGACAAAAGTCAGAATTTATTCATGTATGTACTACCAGAGAAAGATTATTCGTTAACTGACGCATGTAGGCAGCACCATGCAAAACTGAGTAATGAACAACTATTGAATTAAGAAATAGACCGCTTTCACAAAATCTATAAGCAAAAGTTTATTTTGATATCCACATATGATCACAAAGTATGTGAAGCTAGGATGTTGCAGCCAGCAAGGCAAATTCCCAAGGATTGTATTAATAAGTTTGCAAAACTTAATGATAGTATTTGGACTACACTGAGTTAGGCCAAATGATTGCATGCTGCTCTGAAAGGTGTGTAATGAAAACAAATTGACAGATGTAATGATCCAAAGTACAGGAAAACTAACATTTTAAGACAAAAGTAAAGAGTATGGACACACAGGTGCTCATATAGCCTGTAAAAATGATAAAGATTAATGTGACCAGTGAAAACATAGTACCAGCTTTAAACATGATGATCCATTGCTATATAATAAATTAAGAAAACAGGAACATCTCTGAGTTAAAGTTGGACACACCATTGGAGTATGTAATACAATTTTTATATAAGCTTCAAGTAGCAAGCCATAAAATAGCAGAAATAGAAGAGGAAATAGCTTTCCAAGAGCAGCATAGTTTCTCAGAAATGCTTTGGTATTTAATTCTTTCCTGTCTTACTTATGAGTTGTAAAACAGACTATTATGTTCATATGTTGTTTGTGAAGATACTGTAAATGTTTTAGAGATTGTTTTAGGAATATGTGGAAAGAGACAGACGATAATTATTGTGGCAGTGCTTGTGCAAGGACAACGACAGTAAAAACATCTGAATGGTGGGAGATGACATCCATTCGTAGTAGAAAACCACATTGTCCAAGAAGAGAAAATAGTGAAGAGCGTGATAAATGCTCCATTACATTTGGACACAATGAGGAAGGAGCTTCGTTACCTATATCTACTCCATGCAGAGATCAAACATATTGCAAGGTACTGCAAAACTTCCTTAGTACATAACAATTAGTATTGTGAATCAAATAGGGAAAAAGTATACAAGAATACTGTAAAGGTGTGTGTTCTTTCTCAGGTTTATTACTGTAGTCATGATAGATGATGTTTTGTATTAATGTGTATTAGTGCATAAATGTGTATTAAGGTGAATAAAAGTTTTAAAAAATGAATGTAACGTGAAATCAAAAGAGACAAAAATTTCCTCCTGTGTATATTTGCATACAATTTGGGGGAAAATGTTAACCAATGATTTATGTTGATGTTTCTATGTGTCTGTAAAGTACAGTGAAAAATTAAACAATGTTTTATGTTGATGTACACATGTGTGCAAAGGTGAAGTTAAAAATAACTTTACTGTGTGCAAAATGTAAAGAGTACTAAAGTGATTAACCAGGAATGTATATAATGTAATTTTTAGAATTAACATGGTTTAACAACAACAGAAGCCAGGTTGTAAATTTATGTGACTGTCAACAAATTTTTCCCATGGGACGAGATGTCAATTATTGACAACTTGACAACGTTAGGCTTAAGGCTGATGGAAGCCAGCGAGGGCATTCCAAGATAGGAAATTAGAGACACAATGTACAGAGCAGGCAAAGGTGTTAGCATTTAGCTTACAGGAGATAAACGGTAATGGTAGAACTCTGTGAACTGCAGATGCTCTGGACAGTTGTCCCATGGTAAAAGTATCACTTCAGAGAATTAACTGATAACTTCATACACTCCCTAGATGCCGTTGTAAGATGTCACAGTAGACAGTGGTCGCAAACAGGCACGTCTCACATGACGAGCTTGATACTTGCTCCTGAGAACAGCATGCATGGTCAATAGAATTACACAGATTAGAGTGAGATCGGAAAAACTGTTGGAACAGTGGCTCCCGTCGTGGGAGCCCTGAGGGTGGGGATAAGTGACGTAAAACACTGTTGTTGCTAGCCATAATATGAAGGGCAGCGAGGTTTAGCTATCAGCTGAACGCGTTTTCCACCAAACTTAGAGTTTGTTAATGTAAAATGTATCTCAATATGATTGGCAGAGGAACCAGGGAGGTGCAAGCCGTCGTCAGATTGGGTGATGCCTCTAAAGTACTGTGGGCAGTGAACAAAAGCACTATGAGTCCTTGGGCGCCTCGCAATGTTGTGCCGTGAGTACACTCTCATTCGAGGTGATCGACATATAACAGTTAAACACCTTTCTGTTAACTGGACATCTCTGTTGGTAGTGCTGAGACACTCGTACATCAGTTTCGGTGCTCAAAGATGTGTCTCTGCTGGGTTCCTCGCCGTCTAACAGAAGACCATAAAGAGCAACGAAGGGCCATCTGTGCGGAGTTTCTTGCGTGTTACAAGGTTTTTCATGACACTTTTTTGACAAACATCTACATAGGCGATGAAACATGGGTACATCGTTTCGAAGCGGAAATAAAACGAGAGTCCACTGGGTGACTTCACACCACCTCTTCTTCACAGAATAAGTTCAAAGCCTCACCCTCAGCCGGTAAAGTCATGACGACGGCCTTCTGAAGCTCTAAAGGGGCTATTTTGTTTGATGTCCTCTCTCATGGTGCAACAATCAGCTCTGAAGTGTATTGTGTTACCCTCAGGAAAAACATGAAAGAACTTCAGCATATTGGTTGGCACAAAAATGCAAACGAACTTCTCCTCCTCCATGACAACAAAGGCCTCACACAAGTCGGTGTACCTGAGAGGAGCTTACAAAACATCATTGGACTGTTCTTCCTCATCAGTCCTACAGCCTGATCTAACACCTTTCGATTTCCATCTGTTCAGTACAACGAAGGATGCACTCCATGAGAACCAGTGTGTGGATGGTGGGGAGGTAATTGATGCAGCAAGACGGTAGCTCCGACATCGAGCAGTAGAGTGGTATCATATTGGCATACAGGCCCTTCCAGTAACGTGGCGTGAGGCCATCGCATTGAATGGTGACTATGCGGAAAAATAGGATTTTGAAGTCAAAAGAGTGGGGAATATTATGGTGTATTGGAATCCTGAATAAAGCCAAACTGCTTTCAGAAAAAAAATGTGTTGAATTATTTATTGAATGGCTCTCATATTTCTTGGGTGCCGAAGAGGTACATTTTAGATTCAGACAGAGACCTGTACTCTGAACACACTACAGCGCAGTTTTCAGGTGGCTTACATGTTCTTTAAATGCCTCCCACAAAATGACAATGCTGTCCAGATAGCTAAAGCATGTGATCCATTTAAGGTATTGAAGCAGGTTGTTCACTATGCTTCCAAAGGTGGCTGGAGCGTTACATAGTTGAAACAGCATAACTTGTGAAGGTAGTCTTTTGTCTGTCAGCATTGTCAACTTCGATTTGCCAGTACCCTCCTATATGTCGATAGTTGAGAAATACTTTGCTCCTTTCGAGCAGTCTATGGTGTCACCAATACACAGCAGTGGGTAGACATCTTTCTTTATGACTTCGTTCAGTCGTTAGTAGTTGACACAGAAACCCCATATGGCGTCCTTCTTCACAACAACCACAGGAGAGGTCGAAGGACTGTCTGAAGATAGAATGTCATCTTGTAGCATTTTCTCCACTCCCTTCTGAGTTATGTCTAATTCAAGTGGCATTTTGTCATGTACTGACGTCTTATTTATGACTTGTACTGTATTATTCTTACATATAATTCTTGCATCCGTGCTTGAACTGCCTCAAAATCCCAGTTTAGAGTGGTAGCTGAGGCTCTGGCATAATCCACAACTTCTTAAGTAAACTGTCAAGGCCTGCATATGTTGCTCAACACACTGCTCTCCAAGATCACAATCTGTGTGGGATACCTCTCCATAGTTGATTTATTTGACTCCATTAGCCCACTTGCTGCTTGCACTGTTTTGTTCAATTCATTCACCCCGTGTGTCTGTTGTCCCAAATATGGTTTCTAGTGTTCTGCCTACAACATCTATCCACCTCCTTTTTACCCTCCTCCAGCCTTTTTATCTCATTTTGCAATTCCTGTACATGACATACTAAGCCTAATAACCATCTGTGGATGGATAATGATATGTCTTGCTGCCTGGAAAATAGAACTCATCCATGCAGGTGATGATCTTGGAGCACTCCCACTCCACCCGAGTGAAGAGGAACAGCACAGTCATACCTAGCATCCTTCTTCTCCAAACAGCAACTTGAGAATAGTGCCATTATCACATTGTCTACCTTCAGAAGCATGTTGTCTCAGACCATGTACTACCACACTAAAGATAATTCCTACCTTAATAAGACATGTAACATTATATGAAACATCTTCAATACCCTATACAAAATACCAAAAGAAAAATACCGAAAATCCAAAAGTCACAATACATATCACCTACCTCAACATATACCGACCTTGAGGTATATGGACCTCCTTCCCCAATGCTAATCTTTCCACTTCTGCTTCCTTGCCACCTTCCTTGACTTCATTAATACTTCTCGTGAAATTGCTTCTGGTACACACTTAGGTGGTTGTACGCGCCTGTGATGCACAATCATTGACCTCATTAGCCACTGTAGCCTCGCATTTACTGGTAATGCATTATAATTAGTTGGCACAGGCCATGATATCATGATAGAAGCTTTCCTGTCTTCATCTTTGGACTATATAGATTCGACAACGTCAACCGCTGGCCTACTTTGTACTGAGGTAACGTTTTCAATTGCTTTGCTGCTTCTCCTTGCCTTTCCGTTGCCTTAGTATTTTCTTGTTGGACCTCCTTCCACATTTACCTCACCATCCTTGCAAATTGTCAGACTGACTCTCCATTCCTGCCTCCTTTCTGTCTAATTATGTTAAATTGCGATGGTATCTTCTTGCCACTCACTACATTGAAAGCATCAGTCCTGCCCTAGTGTACAATTTGGAGTCATACGCAGTCACTACGAAGGATAAATACATGTCCTCGTCTGAATGGTGTGCATTCACATAATAACTAAGGATTTTCCCATTTTTTCGACGAACTCGTTTCATCCTTCCATTAGCTTGAGGATCAAGTGGACTAGTTCTTAAGTCTTTTACTTTTAATAACTGACACAACTCCTTCATCGGATCTGACATGAAGTTCGTCCCTTAGTAATTATTGTCTCTGGCATCCCAAACTTCAGTACTGGCCTATTAATTAACACTTGCACAACAGTGGCTGCCTTTGGTCTGGCATTGGCACCATCTCGATGTAACAAGAAAAATGGTCTATTACGGTCAGCACAAACCGATTACCTGCTAGCATTCAGTAGAATGGTCCTAACACGTCCATAACAATCAGACTAAACACTTCTGTTGCTTCTCACAACCTCTGCAATAGTACCTGATTCTGATTCAAATCTGCATGCTGCACACATTCTGCACAAGTTCTGACGTACTGATCAACATATTCTCAGTACTTTGCCACCATTTTTTTTTTTTATTTTTCATGGGCCGATAAAACATGATCATGCATTACAAGTTCTAATTTTTGCTTCAACACAACTATCCATGGCCCTAATTCTGTTTCTTTACATAATTATCCATCATACGTGCTAAACTGCTGTTGCTTGCTGGAGGGCCATGCCCATAATGCTCCCAACCTTCTCAACTGGGGATAGATTCTACGCACTTGCTGCCAGTGGTGGGTTTGGCAAGCGCAAAGACAAGCAATAGAAATTCTCGTTGTGTGCATGTGGGCATCACCTTCCTGGAAGGTAAGCCCAGCATAGCTTGGCATGGAGGGCAATAAAACATGGCGTAGAATATTGTCAACATACTGCTGTGCTGTAAGGGTGCCGCAGATGACAACCAAAGGTGCCTTGCTCTGATATGAAATGTCACACCAGAACATCACTCCCAGTTGTTGGACCATATGATGGGTGACTGTCAGATTGGTATCTCATCGCTGTCTGAGGCATCACCAAACACATCATTGGCCTGGAATCTCATTGAGTGGAGGAGAACTGCCTTCATTAATTAGTCTCACATAGAACTGAGCACCGATGACCAGTGAAGATGTGTCTGGGGACGCTGCAGACAGTGATGGGATACCAAACTGACTATCACCTGCTGTATGGCCCAACAACAAGGAGTGATGGTCAGGGGTGCCATTTCATTTCTGTGGGACCCTTACAGCATGGCAGTATCTATATCTACATCTACATCTACATGATTACTCTGTAGTTCACATTTAAGTGCTTGGCAGAGGGTTCATCGAACCACAATCATACTATCTCTCTACCATTCCACTCCTGAACAGCGCGCGGGAAAAACGAACACCTAAACCTTTCTGTTCGAGCTCTGATTTCTCTTACTTTATTTTGATGATCATTCCTACCTATGTAGGATGGGCTCAACAAAATATTTTCGCATTCGGAAGAGAAAGTTGGTGACTGAAATTTCGTAAATAGATCTCGCCGCGACGAAAAACGTCTTTGCTTTAATGACTTCGATCCCAACTCGCGTATCATATCTGCCACACTCTCTCCCCTATTACGTGATAATACAAACCAAGCTGCCATTTTTTGCACCCTTTCGATGGCCTCCGTCAGTCCCACCTGGTGAGGATCCCACACCGCGCAGCAATATTCTAACAGAGGACGAACGAGTGTAGTGTAAGCTGTCTCTTTAGTGGACTTGTTGCATCTTCTAAGTGTCCTGCCAATGAAACGCAACATTTGGCTCGCCTTCCCCACAATATTATCTATGTGGTCTTTCCAACTGAAGTTGTTCGTAATTTTAACACCCAGGTACTTAGTTGAATTGACAGCCTTGAGAATTGTACTATTTATGGAATAATCGAATTGCAACGGATTTCTTTTGGAACTCATGTGGATCACCTCACACTTTTCGTTATTTAGCGCCAACTGCCACCTGCCATACCATACAGCAATCTTTTCTAAATCGCTTTGCAGCTGATACTGGTCTTCGGATGACCTTACTAGACGGTAAATTACAGCATCATCTGCGAACAACCTAAGTGAACTGCTCAGATTGTCACCCAGGTCATTTATATAGATCAGGAACAGCAGAGGTCCCAGGACGCTTCCCTGGGGAACACCTGATATCACTTCAGTTTTACTCGATGATTTGCCGTCTATTACTACGAACTGCGACCTTCCTGACAGGAAATCACGAATCCAGTCGCACAACTGAGACGATACCCCATAGGCCCACAGCTTGATTAGAAGTCGCTTGTGAGGAACGGTGTCAAAAGCTTTCCAGAAATCTAGAAATACGGAATCAACTTGAGATCCCCTGTCGATAGCGGCTTGCGAATAAAGAGCTAGCTGCGTTGCACAAGAATGATGTTTCCTGAAACCATGCTGATAGCGTATCAATAGATCGTTCCCTTCGAGGTGATGATATAGGTCTGTAGTTCGATGGATTACTCCTACTACCCATCTTAAACACTGGTGCGACCTGTAGGTACAGATCTATCGGTGAGCGAGCGGTTGTATATGATTGCTAAGTAGGGAGCTATTTTATCAGCGTAATCTGAAAGGAACCTAATTGGTATACAATCTGGACCTGAAGACTTGCCCGTATCAAGCGATTTGAGTTGCTTCGCAACCCCTAAGGTATCTACTTCTAAGAAACTCATGTCAGCAGCTGTTCGTGTTTCAAATTCTGGAATATTCCATTCGTCTTCCCTGGTGAAAGAATTTCGAAAAACTGCGTTCAATAACTCCGCTTTAGCAGCACAGTCGTCGGTAACAGTACCATCGGCACTGCGCAGTGAAGGTATTGACTGCGTCTTGCCACTTGTGTATTTTACATACGACCAGAATTTCTTCGGATTTTCTACCAAATTTCGAGATAATGTTTCGTTGTGGAACCTATTAAAGGCATCTCGCATTGAAGTCCGTGCCATATTTCGCGCGTCTGTAAATTCTTCGGGATTTCGCGTTCTTCTGAACTTCGCATGCTTTTTCCGTTTGGACCTGTTTTGTGTACCATGGGGGATCAGTTCCATCTCTTACCAATTTATGAGGTATGAATCTCTCAATTTCTGTTGCTACTATATCTTTGAATTTGAGCCACATCTCGTCTACATTTGCATAGTCAGTTCGGAAGGAATGGAGATTGTCTCTTAGGAAGGCTTCTAGTGACACTTTATCCGCTTTTTTAAACAAAATTATTTTGCGTTTGTTTCTGATGGATTGGGAAGAAACGATATTGAGCCTAGCTACAACGACCTTGTGATCACTAATCCCTGTATCAGTCATGATGCTCTCTATTAGCTCTGGATTGTTTGTGGCTAAGATGTCAAGTGTGTTTTCGCAACCACTTACAATTCGCTTGGGTTCGTGGACTCACTGCTCGAAATAATTTTCGGAGAAAGCATTTAGGACAATCTCGGAAGATGTTTTCTGCCTACCACCGGTTTTGAACAAGCATTTTTGCCAACATATCGAGGGAAGGCTGAAGTCCCCACCAACTATAACTGTGTGAGTGGGGTATTTATTTGTTACGAGACTCAAATTTTCTCTGAACTGTTCAGCAACTATATTATCGGAGTCTGGGGGTCGGTAGAAGGAGCCAATTATTAACTTAGTTCCATACCATACCAATTCTCAGGCCGGCCTGTGTGGCCGAGCGGTTCTAGGCGCTTCAGTCTGGAACCGCGCGATCGCTACGGTCGCAAGTTCGAATCCTGCCTCGGGCATGGATGTGTGTGATGTCCTTAGGTTAGTTTGGTTTAAGTAGTTCTAAGTTCTAGGGGACTGATGACCTCAGCTGTTAAGTCCCATAATGCTCAGAGCCATTTGAACCATTTGAACCAATTCGCACGGAGTATCTACTTCGACTTCACTACAAGATAAACCACTACTGACAGACACAAACACTCCACCACCAATTCTGCCTAATCTATCTTTCCTGAACACCGTCTGAGACTTCGTAAGAATTTCTGCACAACTTATTTCAGGCTTTAGCCAGCTTTCTGTACCTATAACGATTTCAGCTTCTGTGCTTTCTATTAGCGCTTGAAACTCAGGGACTTTCCCAGCACAACTACAACAGTTTACAACTACAATTCCGACTGTTCCTTGATCCAAGCATGTCCTGTATTTGCCATGCACTCTTTGAGATTGCAGCCCACCCCGTACTTTCCCGAGGACTTCTGACCTAAAAAAACCGCCCAGTCCACGCCACACAGCCCCCGCTACCCGTGTATCCGCCAGCTGAGTGTAGTGAACTCCTGACCTATTCAGTGGAACCCGAAACCCCACCACCCTATGGCGCAAGTCAAGGAATCTGCAGCCAACACGGTCGCAAAACCGTCTGAGCCTCAGATTCAGACCCTCCACCCGGCTCTGCACCAAAGGTCCGCAGTCGGTTCTGTCAACGATGCTGCAGATGGTGAGCTCTGCCTTCATCTCGTAAGCAAGACCGGCAGCCTTCACCAAATCAGATAGCCTATGGAATCCAGAGAGAATTTCCTCAGATCCAAAGCGACACACGTCATTACTGCCGACATGTGCCACCACCTGCAGCTGGTTGCACCCTGTGCTCTTCATGGCATCCGGAAGGACCCTTTCCACGTCAGGAATGACTCCACCCGGAATGCACACGGAGTGCACACTGGATTTCTTCCCCTCTTTAGCCGCCATATCCCTAAGGGGCCCCATTACGCACCTAACATTGGAGCTTTCAACTACCAATAAGCCCACCCTCTGTGATTGCCCGGACCTTGAAGGCTGAGAGTCATCCTCTGAAACAGGGCAGGCAACTGCATCTGGCTCACCCAGATACAGTACCTGAAACCTGTTTGTCAGACACACCAGGGAGGCTTTCTGATCAGCCTCCGGGGACGTCTTTCTCTGCCTGCCACGCCTTGGAACGACCTCCCAGCCGGCCAGTGTGGCCACGCGGTTAAAGGCGCTTCAGTCTGGAACCGCGCGACCGCTACGGTCGCGGGTTCGAATCCTGCCTCGGGCATGGATGTGTGTGATGTCCTTAGGTTAGTTAGGTTTAAGTAGTTTTAAGTTCTATGGGACTGATGACCTCAGATGTTACGTCCCATAGTGCTCAGAGCCATTTGAACCATTTGAACGACCTCCCAATCAACCACAGGCGAGGGCTCAGCCCCACTGTGGGCAGCAACCGGGGCAACCACAGAACCTGAGATTAGACATGACGACGTTTACTACAGCGCGAGGTTTGGTGTTCTCGTAAAGATAAGTTATTTTAGATTATAAAACACATAGATTAGTACTGATTACGTGGTAAATAAGTGTATTAGTGTGCCGTTTAAGTGTACCATTAAAGGTTTCATTTCTCATTACGTAATATAGCAGAAAACGCGAAAAGACCGTACAGTCGTATTTTCTGTTTACGTTCTGCTGCAGCAAATCTATAGAATTTCGTTTAGTTGTTCCTTGCTCTCTCCAGCAATTTAACTTAGCGTACCTCTTCATTATTTAACTAGCATTTCCGGAAAGTAGCGTAAAGTTTAACTTGTTGTTTCAGAAACTTTGCACTTTTGTTTTTGTTTACACACAGTTGCGTATAGGCCAAATTTGTGTAACCATATTTTCGTGTTTATCTGTAATTTAACTGACTTATTCTTAATAAATTATTACGTTTATCATGAGTGAAAAGTGCTTGACTTGCCGTAGAATTGTTAGGTCGGGGCTTTGGTGTGATGGGTGCTGTAGTTTTTTTCCATGTGGGTGACTGTAGTGGCGTGGGAATAGGGGAAGTAAATGAGACTCATCAGTGGTTTTGTAGGATTTGTAGTAGAGATAGGAAGATACTGGAACAGGAGGGGAAAATTGCTGCCCTTCAGGCTGAGTTAGACAAGGCCAGGGGAGATCTTGACAGGTTAAGGAGGGAGAAGGGTAAAGAGAGGTGGGAAGTGGCAACAGGCAACAGGAGGAACAGGCCTAGAACTTTGTCTGACAGCTTTATGGTGAATGTGGAAAATAGATTTGACCTGTTGCTTCAGTTAGAAGCTGGTGAGCCTCAAGCAGTTACAGGTGTAGACAGGGCACAACAAACTTTCAGCAGCAAATTGAAAAGTAAGAATGTAGGGAAATCAGTAAAGAGAAAGAAAGTGTTGTTGTTAGGTAGTTCCCATGGAAGAGGTGTTGGCCAACTCTTGCAGGATGAACTAGGATCAGAATACCAGGTCACCAATTTTTTTAAACCTAGTGCTGGTCTGGAGCAGGTGACAGAGGATTTAGGATCACTTTGCAAAGATTTCACTAAGGAAGACACCGTGGTTATAGTGGGTGGGGCAGGTAACAGTATTGACAGAGATCCTGGGTACAGCATAGAGTGTGACCTGGCGAAGATTGCATCAGCATCGAGGCATACCAGTGTTGAGTTTGTATCTGTTCTTGGGCGCCATGACCGACCTCATTTGAACTCTTCTGTCAAGAGAGTTAATTTGGAGCTGGAACGGCTGCTCATGTCGGGTGCGGGGTCACACATTGGTGTGGTTCATGTTGATTCTGTCAGTAGGTGGGATTATACTAGGCATGGCCTTCACCTCAACAGGAAGGGGAAGGGTAAATTGGCTGGGCAAATAGCAGGAAAGTTAAAGGGGGGAGGCACTGTCATGAGTGGTAAAATACCAGTGGTTATAGGATTCAGAAAAGACCCTTTTTTAGGGTAGGGAGGACAGAAAGAAAACAAATTTTAAGAGAGGTTAGAACTGAGACAAACCTTCAGTTTGAGAAAGAAATCAAAAAACATAATTCCAGCTTATTACATCAACATAAACAGCCATTGGTTAAGAATTTTCAACTGTCAGCAGATATTTTAACTCCATCCAATTTTAAGTCAGTCAATGTGAAATGTCAGCTATCTTTATTGCATCAAAATATTCGAGGACTGAGAAATAAAATTAATGAATTAACTATCTGCATAGATGAATTAGAGTCTTCAAACCCAGCTGACATAATCTGCCTCTCTGAACATCATGTGACCACTGGTATAGAACTTTTAAGTGTTACAGGGTTTAGGTTAGCATCTCACTATTGTAGATCAGAAATGGAGAAAGGAGGAGTTGCCACATTCATCAGGAACTGTCATAAATTTAAGAACATAGACATTCATAAATTTTGCCTAGAACAGCATATGGAAGCATGTGCAACAGAATTAGATTTTCACAAAAAATCTTTCATAATATTAAGTGTATATCGAGCACCTGCAGGTAACTTTAATCTGTTTGTAAACCACCTTGAAGCTGTACTGGCCCATTTAACAACCAAAAACAAAGAAATAGTGGTTGCTGGTGATTTCAATGTAGATTTCCTTAAAGACTCTCCCAATAAGAACCTATTTGAGTTAGTAACACTATCATTCAACTTAATTCCCACAGTAAAGTTCCCCACTAGGATAACCACTTGCTCACAAACAGCCATTGATAATATCTTTATAGAAAAGTCAAATGAACAAAATTATATTACAAAACCAATAGTCAATGGCCTCTCAGACCATGACATGCAGTTCCTTCTGTTAAATGTTAATACTGAACAGGATATAAAATCTGTTAAATCTGAGCTCAAGAGGGTAATCAGGAAGCCAAAAATTGATTATTTTAGGACACTCCTCAGAGACATTCACTGGACTGATGTTTACAGTGCTCATGGCATGAATGAAAAATATAACATTTTTGCTAATAAAGTGCTTACCTTATTTGAACACTGCTTTCCCCCAAAACTTACCAAGGTTAGAGCAAAGTCTACAAAGAAGCCATGGATTACTCGAGGAATAGGGGTATCTTGTAAAACAAAAAGAAAACTGTATCTGTCAATCCGAAACATTTCCAATGTTGATGCTATAGCACATTATAAGAAATACTGCAAAATATTAAAGACTGTAATACGGATGTCAAAGCAAATATATTACAAGGAAAAGATAGTCATATCAGATAACAAAATAAAGACAATATGGGATATAGTGAAGGAGGAGACCGGTAGAACCAGACATGAAGAGGAACAAATAGCATTAAGAGTAAATGATGCATTGGTGACAGATGTGTATAGTGTTGCAGAACTTTTTAACAAACATTTTATAACTGTTACTGAAAAGATGGGGTTGTCAGGTTCGGTAGATGCTGCTATGGATTACCTTAGACCAGACATTTCAAGTAACTTCCATAATATGAATTTGACCCTCACTACCCCAACAGAAATAATGTCCATCATAAAATCTTTAAAATCAAAAACAGCTAGTGGGTATGATGAAATATCAACAAAGTTAATTAAAGAATGTGATTCTGAGCTAAGTAACATATTAAGCTATCTGTGTAACCAGTCGTTTATCAGTGGAATATTTCCCGAATGGCTGAAATATGCTGAAGTTAAGCCACTGTTTAAGAAGGGAGATAAAGAAATAGCATCAAATTTCCGTCCAATTTCACTGTTGCCAGCATTCTCAAAAATTTTCGAAAAAGTAATGTACAGTCGTCTTTATAACCATCTTATCTCAAATAACATACTGTCAAAGTCACAGTTTGGATTTCTAAAAGGTTCTGATATTGAGAAGGCTATCTACACTTACAGTGAAAATGTACTTAATTCATTAGACAAAAAATTGCAGGCAACTGGTATATTTTGTGATCTGTCAAAGGCATTTGACTGTGTAAATCACAATATCCTTTTAAGTAAACTAGAATATTATAGTGTAACAGGAAATGCTGCAAAATGGTTCAAATCTTATATCTCTGGCAGGAAACAAAGGGTGTTATTAGGAAAGAGACATGTATCAAGCTATCAGGCATCATCCAACTGGGAACTAATTACATGTGGGGTCCCACAAGGTTCCATTTTGGGGCCCTTACTTATTCTTGTGTATATCAATGACCTTTCATCAGTAACATTACCAGATGCCAAGTTTGTTTTGTTTGCTGATGATACAAACATTGCAATAAATAGCAAATCAAGTGTAGTCTTAGAAAGATCAGCCAATAAAATATTTGTAGACATTAATCACTGGTTCCTAGCCAATTCTTTGTCACTAAACTTTGAAAAAACACACTACATGCAGTTCAGAACTTGTAAGGGGTGTCCCAAGAGTATATGTCTAACATATGATGACAAGAAGATAGAAGAAGTGGACGGTGTTAAAATCTTGGGATTACAGCTTGATAATAAATTCAACTGGGAGGAGCACACCACAGAACTGCTGAAGCGTCTTAACAAATCTCTGTTTGCAATGCGAATTTTGTCAGACATAGGGGATATAAAAATGAAAAAGCTGGCATACTATGCTTACTTTCATTCCATAATGTCATATGGGATTATTTTCTGGGGTAATTCATCAAGCCAAGCTAAAGTTTTCCGGGCACAAAAACGTGCAGTAAGAATTATATGTGGTGTGAACTCAAGAACATCCTGCAGAAGCCTGTTTAGGGAACTAGGGATACTAACTACAGCTTCCCAATATATTTATTCCTTAATGAAATTTGTCATTAAAAATATATCACTTTTTCAAACCAACAGCTCAATTCATGGAATCAATACTAGAAATAAGAATAATCTTCACAAGGATTTAAAGTCACTTAGTCTTGTACAAAAAGGTGTGCATTATTCAGGAACACACATTTTCAATAACTTGCCAGCAGCCATAAAAAGCTTAACAACCAATGAAATTCAGTTTAAGAGAAGCCTAAAGGATTTATTGGTGGCCAACTCCTTCTACTCCATTGATGAATTTCTGAGGAAAACCAACTGATTTGTATATAAGTACAACATAACTTCTGCACAATTTCAGTGCAGTAATGTGTTCACTGAAAATTTGTGTGTGTGTGTGTGTGT
Source organism: Schistocerca piceifrons (assembly GCF_021461385.2). NCBI lineage: Eukaryota > Metazoa > Arthropoda > Insecta > Orthoptera > Acrididae > Schistocerca > Schistocerca piceifrons. Next base: position 580,391,068 of record NC_060149.1, read on the forward strand.
GTGTGTGTGTGTGTGTGTAAGTATAATCTAACTTCTGCACCATTTCAGTGCAGTAATGTGTTCATTGTAAATAAGTATTACAGTAGTTGTATTACATGTTTCTTACCTTATAAATAAATATACAACTTTTTTATTTTAAATTCAGTGCAATAGTATTTGTAAAATGACCCTTAGTGTTCATTAAAAAATGACGATCATTCCACTTGGGACCTGTGGAATGGTACATTAGCTTATTTGTTTTAGTTTAAATATTTGTCATGTATTGTTGTTTTTCTGACATGTTCCACATCCTGGAGGACCTCCTCACTACGGATCAATTGGAATGAAAGTAAATCTAATCTAATCTAATCTAAAAGTCCAGAATTTGGCTAAAAGTTTGGCAATGGCACTGTGAGAAATGGGTTGTCTTGTTGTCAGCTATGACCCATCTGCTTTGTTCTCCTGCATTCTTCTTGTATTAAGGACATTTTCGTAACCTGTAAATGAGGAAACAACGTTCAAACGTGACCATGAGATAATTTTAGCTAATATTTAAACGTATGTACTATGTCAGGCATGGCATTTGCACTTTGCACCGTTTCAAACTTTATTTGATGCCACTCTTGCTGCTGAGCGTATCACTGCTGGCACAATCATGTTATAGCTCGAGAATGAATAAAGCTACGTTTAAAATAACATCATTGTTTTTCTGGTGAATTTGTCTATTTGTCTGACATGCCACATGACCTCCTTCCTACTGGAAACTTTCGAGTTGGATCCAAGATGGCAGCTTTCAAGATGGCCGCCATGTTGGTGACATAGGCTTTATGTTTTTACCCTCCCTTCCTCATGTGCAGGGACTTTGTTTTACCGTTCGCTTCTCTGTTTGGATTTTATGAGGGTGTTTCCGGACATTTGGACCAGTTGTACCTGCATTAATCTAGGATTGGTTCTTATTCCACTCTTGTTATATGGCGCAAATAACTGCCTTCCTCTATCGCAAATTGACATTTCTAAGTACTTAGTGTCAATTGAATTGAATTGAGTTGTTCTTAACGAAAGTGAGACGCCTTGCTGATTAACAAACAAAAGTAAATAAACAAATAAAAGGCTTAGAACCTGCCAGCAGTAAATCCAATAACACATGTATTCAAGAGGTTTCATTAAGGTTCCTCACCAAAATAAGTTTATTTTTAGGAACCGTGGAAATTAATTTCAAGGATTGATCTTTAGTTTGAAAGGATGGGTAAGTATTGTAGCAGTTGAACTAAAGCAGCAGCTCATTATATTTACAGTTGGTAATATTCATTGGAATTTTGGAAACTATTGCTGCCTACTCTTTCTCTGAAAGTAAGAACCTGCCAACTTCGTACTCATTATTTACTTTTGTATTAAGAAAATAACTTCATGATATGCTATCCCAACAGTAAATAAGTGTGCTGGTTGTGTGGAAAATTTTCTAATTTGTGCGAAAAAGTAAAATCATTGCGAGAGAAATAAATTTCTTCCTTTGCACTTAAAAGTAGTAACTGAAACAAGGAGAAAAAGCAGCAGCGTGAACATTTCTGTGCTGGTACTGGAATACACCTCATCTGTATAAGTAATTTAAGATGCTCCTGTGAGAAAAAGAAGTCTCCTAAAATGACAAGCTTTAAATTTTCCTCTATACTTTTTCGACAGCTTCACTGAGTTACCTCTTAATTCTTTTTTCAAATATGCTACTCCCTTGTACGCTTTTTATTATGAGTGGTAGTTTGTTTTTCCAGATGATATACTGGATTTGAACGTTTATTCACATGTGTATGTAGCATGCTTAATTTGTAAATTATTGGCTATGGCAGCTCACTCCTAAGAGACAGTGCTCTTCTGTGTATGTAACATTGAATATTACAGAACATACTTCTATAAATTATCAAGAATGTCGAGAATTTTTAGAAATGTGAAGGCGAATTAAATATTTTTTTTAAAGTAGCAGGTCTCGAACTAACTGCTTCAGTCTGTAATTCCACGCCTGTATCCAATACAACTCGATGATCTTCTAAAACATATAACTCTGTCCTTTCAGTGGCACCTGCTAGAAGCTTTCGTCCGTGATATGACGAGACCTGAATTTAATTATAAGAAATTGTACCAAGAACGACATGTGCTGTTGTCTTGAAACGGCATACTTTCGTAATATGCAACATATGCAATCAACCAAATACGAACATTCCTTTACCACAAATATGACATTTCTCGTCATCTTATACCAACATGTTGCACGAAACCCGACGCTTTTTCGACAGATCCTAAGTGTGCTGGTATTTTGAAACAGTACATATTCATAGGACATCAGTTATAATATAAACCCACCAAATTTGAGCTTCAATCAAGAACGACGAAATCCAGTACAATGCCTCCTAAGTTATCACTAAATTTGATAGCTCGCTCTTGTCGTCTTCAATGCAGCGTGTGATGTCATGTTCGTTTCAGGTGTTGAACTGAGTGTTACCCATAGTCGCCAAGCACTAGTGTCGCCCTTTGCAGCACCCGTGGATGCCACTCCGGACAACCATCATTCGCAGTGGCCATATGATACGGAAGGCAGTCGTGTATTTACATTGTTATCGTCCCATCGTAACACACCACTGGTTCACGATCTCTGTTTCGCTACAATTCTAGTTCTCTCCCTATGGATTACTCTTTGAACTTAGCATATTAGTCATACCATCTCCACTTATCCATTTCCTCATTGTTCCGTCTTGTCTGTTCACTTTCTGTGGTCCATTGTTTGGCAGCCCAGTTTGGTCAGCACGTTCTGATCAGATTCTCATATTACCCCCGATATTCTGTCTTACCTCTGTCACAATGGCTGGAGACGAGGCTTGTACAAGACGAGGTTCGTACAGTTCTGGAACAACAACATAACAGCTGCAACAGCACCAACAGTTCCAGCAGCAACAGTATAGGCATCGAAATAGGTTGCTTCACCAATAAATTCAGCTTCTGAGGGATCAACTGCAGATACAGGGTACCCACCCAATACAAGCTGTGGGAATGTCTCGGCGAGAGACCCACCCACACACGTTCCTGCCCTCTAATCATGCCAGAGAGGATTTCGACAGGTATTTACAGTCCCTAAAGCTACACTTTATAGCTTTCAGGTCATTGATGATGGTCTCCAGCGGTCGCTCTTTCGAAGTACAGTACTAGTCACAAAGATGCGCATGTGGTCGCATCACAGTTCGAATTTTGTCAACACCAAAAATTGGCTGGTCAGTCGTAACGCTCCTCAGTGACCTGCAACAGTTAAGTCGCTTATGCGATTTCACTTGCGCGAACTCTGAATGAACGACATCACATGACGACTCCTTATTCTGACATAGAAATGCAGTTGGCTCTCGACACCGAAGTACACACATCAACGATGGGACTAGACAACCCATCGGTTTTTTTTTTTTTTTTTTTTTTTTTTTTTTTTTTTTTTTTTTTTTTTGGCAATAGCTCACTATAACGAGCTCACACATGCAGCAAATGAGCATTCATGATCTGACCACAAGAAGTAGTAGTGGTCAAGGTAGCACAGCGCTCCCTATTAACGCGAAATATCCGCATACCTGTTCCAAGATGATAGTGCCGGGATTCAGCAATATCAAATATGTCAATGGTTTGTTAATAGACAGTCGTATTCCATTGGTGTATGGGGTAGGGGTTATCATGAGGCCTAGATTGCTTCTCAGCACAATCATGTGCAGTATGTCCAGACAGCTGTGTACATTGCATCCATTAAAGGAAAAGATAGTCATCTGCAAAACAATGTGTCACAAATCATCACTACATCGAATCCATTTCAGTGCATTCTTCAATGGACAGTGCATTAATTTCAGGCAATAGCTCTTCCACGCCATCTTTCAGTGAACAAGCTATTTGTAAACCTCATCACTGGGAACAAATCCGTCTGTTTCTAACTGGACTCAGGTGTGTCAGTTTTCTTGCTAAAACTCCAAATGTGTGCATGTTGAGGTCCTCCAGAACTAGCACCTTCCTTCCATAATATGACTAAATATAAGGACCGTTCAGTCCCTCTGTGGGGTCAGTTCATACAAGAAGATGTAGCTGAATATATAGAAGGACACACAGCCGATTACGTTATTTGTTCTCAACAGTCACTCAACTGGGAACATTTTCTGTCTGGATGACTCTTTTTGTTTGAACTGTTGTGCAGTATTCGCTCCTGTATACGAATCTGGCCTGGTGTGCAACACACATTTCCATTCTCATATCTCCCTGCGCCTCGATTATCTTGTTTTTTGCCGAGTGTAGATCATTCTGGTCTCCTTATGGGCAGCCATCTACTAGCAGAATGATTGTCTCCTAGGGGCTAACGTGATTGAAACGGTTGTAACAAACGCTTGGGCCACGACCCTGATAGTATTAAAGAAACCAAACGGCTCTCCTTTGTTACATAGGGATTTTAAGTCAACAATTAATGGTGAGACATGAGTAGAAACCTGTCCTATAACACACCCAGAAGAGTTTCTCATAAACTTTGTCAGATGAGAATACTTTCTAAGATAGATAACGCAGATGCATACTTGTAAGAGCCATTAGATGAAGAGGCACAAACAAGCTTGGTTGTAAATACTCTATTCAGCTAGCAGAAATATAAATGCTTACCATCTGGGGTATTTTCCACACGTGCGATCTTCGAGAGGCACCCAGGACATCAAACCATGATCATTCCTACATGCATGAACTATTATGAAGATTGAGTTATCATAGGAGCTATGTGACAGGACCACCAGCAAAATCTTTGTATACTGTTTGCTACATCATGTGATGCAGGAGCAGATGATATTTGGAGCTACTCCTCCACTTTTTATCAAACATTTTAGCTGTTTATGATAAGTGGGGCTGTTCCAAATATCATCTACTATTAGAAAGAAAATTCCACCGAATCACATCAACAAATGTGACTGAAAAAAACAGTTAAATTATAAATTTAGCCAAATATGAAATATGAAAATCAGAAAATTATAAATTTTAATCAAAAGTGAAGATGACTATTATAAATTTTTAATGGAGTTGAAAATCCCACACATTAAAAAAATTTGAAAAATGTCAACTCTAAAAACAAACACCCAAAGAAAATAAACCGTTTTTTCCATTTTGTAAAATATTTAGTAGATAACTTTTTTAGCTTAGAAAATAGCCCCTCAAATCTAGTATTGAAATATTCCAACAGATATGGAAATAAACTCGTTTGTTATTTTTAAAGTCTAATAAACTTTTATATTATGAATTAGAACATAAAATATGACTAATGTGTGGGATGAATTTAAATGTGGCAAGAAATATTTTCTTGAAAGAAATAATAAATCAAGAGAGAAGGAAACAAGCTGAATGTAATATTTACTGTTGTTATTTTAACTCATCTTTCATTATAGGACATACTGGTGGTATTGAGTTTTTAAAATATAGTTATGGAGAAGAAGAACACAAATTTCATAATGATGTTGATGCATATACATATATTTGGTAAGAATGCCTATAAATAAATTGCAAATGATTATTATAAGCTAATAAATGTAAATATTTTTAGACAAATTAAAATTTAACTCTCTCTTATCTAAGACTGCGAGAAGTATAGTGGAGAACTAGGAATTTTACAATTTAACAAAAAGTTAAAAGATTACGTGATGTTTGAAACTTTCCCGGCGTACTGATTGTTCCATAAAAACACGGAAGAACTGCCATAAGTCAGTAATATCTTGCCACGATATTTCGGCACAAAGTCTTTTGGCCATCTTCAGGTGAGTACATCTGTAACAGTACTGGCGAATACGCGCTGAGCTCTGCTATTTAAAGCCAAAGAGGGCTGCATTGCGCACGCGCTGCACATGTACTGTTTAGCGTGTGCATTCACAACTCCGTGCGCTGCGCCTGGCGCCCTCCACGCGTATTCGCCAGTACTTTTACAGCTTTACTCACCCGAAGATGGCCAAAAGACTTTGTGCCGAAATATCATGGCAAGATGTTTCTGACTTACGGCAGTTCTCCCATGTTTTTATGGAACACTTAAAAGATTATATTTACATGTATATGTTATTTTACAAAGTTTATTACTCAATAACCCAAACACTATGGTCAGCATTATAAGTTAATTTTTTTCCAGAAAAAGTTTAATGAACTATAGTATACTCAGGAATTGTCATTCAAAGTAACACATAAAACAAAGTACTTTTTTGAGTTGCTACAATATTTTTTCTTCTTGTCATATTTATGACGTAAGTAGGACGATTTACACTAAAGTCATATGGGTTCATATCAATATCTCCTTTTGATTTTGTTACTCGTTTAAAATCATGAAATGAATCAAAAGCATTTACACAGATACATGATGGGCCTCAGTGCTACATCTCCTAACGGTAAAATTTTATTTTTCCATTTTTAAATAAACATTCTGTAATTTAACATTATCAAATAATTAAGAATCCGGCAGCAGACTGCTTTTGATTTACTTGAGAATAAAAAAATAAAGCAAGGCTTATAAAACAATGCTGATTATAATGTCTTGTTATGTCTAACTCAAAATTATTTGTAATACTCAACCTGCAAATTCTATAGTTTATACTTCATAGAAAGATATTTGTATTTTACGATTTTATAAACTTTCTTCCTTTAATTTAAGTTCATATTCAGGTTCATATTTAACAATAGGAAGTCAAATTTCCATATTTTCAACAATAATTTTAACTTCTTTTCCTGAAGTATCTTTTATTTCAATACAAGCTTCATTATAATCAGCCCATTTCAATACAAAATCTTCAGGTCTTGAAGACCATGTAAAAATATAGTTAAATCTCCTTCCCACACTAATTGTTTATAATTCTTAAAAGAATCCTAACATTTGTAAAACATAAAGTACTTTATTTTTTAGTTTACCATTATTGAATATATGTCCTTCCATATAAATTTTATCAGAAAGAGAGAAGATACACTTAATAAAACTTATGAAGAAATAAAAGGATATTCTATTTTTGCCTTTTTTATAGTTACAAAATAAAATGATTTCACAACATAGTTAGCAATAGATCTCCATCATATGTAGGGTAATCTGAACCATCAGCTCGAATAATATTATAGCTCATATACAGGAGAGACTGATATGCATGAACCCAGCCATCACCAATATTGATATTAACTTCAATTTTTTCTTAGAAATGTTTACATTATTTTTACTTTTCTCTTTTGCTGGAAAAGAATAACTGAAAGCTCTCACTCTTAGTCATTTGTAGTAACGAAAATTAATAGAGATGAAACATTTTTAAATTTATTTCTAAATTAACATTTACAACAGCACCATCAAAAGATATAAAATTATAATTTTCATCAGTATATTAATTTTAAACACTGAATTCTTATATCATGAACTGGAACACTTAAAGAATATTTTGGTTCATAAATTATAGGGGCACCTAATTCTAAATTAGGTTTGAAAGAAGCAATAATATTAGTTTCTTGATGAGAATATTTATCCTTTATGGCAAATATCCCAGCAGTTAAATTAAAATGTATATTTATTAATTCTAATGGAATAAATTTTGACAAATTATTGGCATTAGTTTATTTTCTTACCTTCAATAATTTGTTTATAGAAGTGTAAAACTTCTCCAGTACTATATTTTATATCCATATATAATTTAACATTGCTCGCAATGGTAACTTATTTTGAAATTTTAACTTCTTTAATAAATATATATCAGTTTTGAAAAATATATTTCTCTAAATTTTTTAATCTATTTTGACCAGTAGGAATTATTGTTGTTTCTCTATCAGAATACAATTTATTAGTTTTGAAGCAATATTTTGGTCAAAAAGTTTTATATAAACCAACTACTGTAGCATTTCTATAACCATATCTTTTTGACAATTGATGAATTACTTTGTAATCGAAATAGCTATCAGCCCATGTAATATTAATGAAAGCTTATTTAATATTAATGAAAATATTGGGAAACAAAAGCACAAAAGCCAGAAGAGAAATTAAAAAATAAGCATGCAAGCTCTTGCCTAATTCTATTCGATGTTCTATAATAGGACCCAGTCAATTTGGTGATACAACATTAATGGTTGAAAATTGTATTTTAGCTCCGTGTTGGTTAAACTAGGATAAAATTAATCATTTACATACTTATTGTAAATGTTTAAATTAAACAAAATATCAGGACTTTATGAAAACATGTAAAAAAAGTTAGTCTTCGGATTTATTACGTTTATTGACAAAAATGATGAAATTACACAATTAGATGAATTTAGTTGCTATATTTGATGATTTTCAGTTTGAAAAATCAAGACATAGTTAAAGAACATTTTACTAGAGGTAGACATAAAGAAATGGATTGTTTTTATTCAGCTTTTTGCATTTTCCAAAGATGCCAAAACAGTTACTTACAAATCATCGAAATTGTTTGGTGTTTTTAGTCAAGAATTACAAATATAAACCATATATACCACAAGTTTGTTGATATTGATTTTCCACTTGATTAATTTAAAGAAGTGTGTAGTAAATCTTGCATAAATTCTGATTTATTACTAAGAAACATTATTGAAGGTAAACATAGAAATAAAATTACAGACTTTTTAAAAGTATGCAACATACAGTAATAAATATAAGAACATAAAATATAGAACCAAAAATATAAAATACAAAATGCTAAAAATAAATAATCAATGTTTTTGTCTTTATTGAATGTTTGCAAAATATGACCCTGAAGTTGTTAAAAAAGCTAAACAAAACAGAAAGACAAAGGAGAGACTAAAGGAATAACATAAAAACCGTTGGAAACAACCTAAATAGTGTATGAAAAATATAAAAAAATAAACCTGTTCCTGATGCATTAGAAAAAGTTAAGGAAGGAAGTCAAGCAGGTGAAGATGTTTTAAGAGCTATAGAAGAAAATAGAGATGTAGAAAAACAAATGATTCCTTATAAAAATCTTAAATATTTAGAATAACTTGATGATATACCACCAGTTAGACTATATGATTGTACATTAATTGTATTAAACATACAAGATTACGTTAAATGAATGGGAAGAAGATGCCAAAAATAGAAAAAAGTTAAAAGATGTAGAACAAGTAAATGTTAAAGAAATAAACATTAGTAAAAGAATACTGGAATTTATCAATCGTAGTGAAGATGAAGTGTTTGGGTTAATACCTGTCGATACATTTAAAATTGTTAGTAAATTACCAGTAAAATTTGATGGAAATAAATAAACAGTTGGAGAAGGAATAGGTGAGGGTACAGATGGTTTAACAGATCTCTTAAATAAAAATGATCAATGGATGATTAGGGTACAAAACTTAATGGTACTGATTTATCAGTTATGCATATATGAATCGGTGATTCGTGAAAAGGCTCTTGTCACAAAATGGAAAACTGTTGGGAAATTAAAAAAACTGTTTATTTTCCTAATATTACTAAATACAACAGATTTTTATTCTAGTTATTTTGATTCTACTAACTGCTAAAAATAACTATGATTAAAAATAATTATGTTGCTTATGTTGCATGATAGTGCCTATCAACATTGTCTAGCAAGAGTCCCTTCATAATTAAAGGGCTGATAAAAGCTCATTCATAGAGACAAAAGTAAAAAAAAAATGCAATGATTGACTGAGACATTATGAAGGCGATTTATCTTACATTAAACATTGGATACACAACTGAGATTGGCTATAACAGATACATGAGAACGGATTTTTAACAAACTCAAATTAACATTAAAGTCTCATATCATTAAATTTCACAGTTCTTTTTCAACTATAGGCCACTGAATCACCTCATCATAAAAGAAGCCATGTCCCTTAGGAACTGAACAAGCTTCTTCTTATCATCTATTTTCTTTTGAGGAATAGATACATGACTCAGGAAGCATTAACTTTCAATTTCTTTATTATAATAAGCTAACCTCTCTGCGTAATGTCAGCACCAACACAAACAAGGAAGGAGAGAATTTGCAATGGCCAGTGGCAGGAATCCAAAATGATCTATACACAACACTTGCAGATTAATCGATCACTTTATTTCTAAAATGGAAAGAAACATCACTTAAATTCTCATTATGGGGTTGCTTGATGTGCTTCTTGTGCCTTCTACAGGCAATGACTTTTACACACTATTACTACTCGCAGAATGCAGGCTAGGTATCATCCTCCTGTTACTCAGTACTGGTGCTCTCAAAGTCTCAGACTGAACTGGCTTGACCAGCGATGGGCGGCTGGTTAAGTCAGCATTGACAGGGGGCACTGAACTGTGTCTTCCTAGGGGTGTGGCACTGCCCACTCTTTCTATTGTGTGGAGGTCAGTGCCTTCTTGATACGGTTTCTTGGCGCTGTGCTGGTTGGTGTGCAGTCAATGCCTTAAGACTGCACCCCCCCCCCCCACCCACCCAAAATGCCGCACAGTTGTGTAGGGAGGCGTCTTTCGACAATTAGGGTGGGGAGCCGGGTGGGAGGCAGGAGGCTGGGTGGTGTGAGGAGCTAGGAGCCGCAACTGAGACCGACAACGAGCCCCCAGCCGCGCCCTGACATCTGTCCTGTACTCCAAGGAGAATGTCGGTCAGATAACCCATGAAAAGGCGAACACCCACTTCCTGATACAGTCTCACAAAAAACAGAGAGGTTGGCAATGACGACGATGACCATGGTGCTGTGTCCACGGCAGGCGCTGGGACAAGCGCTGGCAAGTTGAGTTGCTGTGGCTGTGAAGGCGACGGGTCCAGCTCCATTGGCTGTGCAGATGGTGCCAAGAGGCACCCGGGGGCGGCCTTGCTGGCCACAAGATCGCGGTAGAAAGCGAATTGGAATACATAAAATCTGCAGAAGAATCTCACAATCGACATGCACGAATCTGGTTCTGATAGTGGCGCAGCATCCCAGCCCAAATTTCGAAGAATTGTTCCTCTGGTATTACCAAAAACTATGAAAAAATAGAACTATTAGGCAAAAAGCGATATTTGCGGAGCTTGGGAGGCGCCATGTGCTGGGGAGTGTGCAGCAACTGGAGCAATGTGCAGTAGCGCTGGCCATGTAGAAGCTCCGCCGGTGATGGACCATTGCAGGAGTGGGAGCGATATATTGCAAAGAAGATCAGCAGTGCTTGCTCCCATTTCTGGTAGATATGTACTTTGTTCACACACACAAATTATTCAGCTGCTCCATTCGACTCGCGGGGTGTAATCGGAACTAACTATTTGTAGTATTGTTCCCAGAATCGATCGCGGTTCTCTGGTGTGGACCCGAATAGAAGGCTTAAACCAGAGGCTCAGACGATTCTGCGGAGGTCTGGGGTGCAAATTTCTCGACCTCCGCTATCGGGTGGAGAAATGTAGGGTCCCCCTGAATAGGTTAGGCGTGCACTACCCGCCGGAAGCGGCTACAAGGGTAGCGGAGTACGTGTGGAGTGCACATGTGGGTTTTTTAGGTTAGAGAATTCCCTCCCTAGGCCCGACAAGACGCCTCCTGAGACGCAGCAAGGTAGGAGTAGGCAAAATGCAACAGGGAATGAGAATATTAATGTGATAATAGTAAACTGCAGGAGCGTCTATAGAAAGGTCCCAGAACTGCTCTCATTAATAAACGGTCACAATGCCCATATAGTACTAGGGACAGAAAGTTGGCTGAAACCAGACGTAAACAGTGATGAAATCCTAAACTCAGATTGGAATGTATACAGCAGAGACAGGCTGGACAGTGAAGGGGGAAGCGTGTTTGTAGCGATACGAAGTGTTATAGTATCGAAGGAAATTGACGGAGATCCGAAATGTGAAATAATTTGGGTGAATGTCACGGTTAAAGCAGGCTCAGACATGGTAATTGGATGTCTCTATAGGCCCCCTGGCTCAGCAGCTGTTGTGGCTGAGCACCTGAAGGATAATTTGGAAAATATTCCGAGTGGATTTCCCCACCATGCTATAGTTCTGGGTGGAGATTTTAATTTGCTGGATATAGACTAGGAGACTCAAACGTTCATAACGGGTGGCAGGGACAAAGAATCCAGTGAAATTTTTTTAAGTGCGTTATCTGAAAACTACCTTGAGCAGTTAAACAGAGAACCGACTCGTGGCGATAACATATTAGACCTTCTGGTGACAAACAGACCCGAACTATTTGAAACAGTTAACGCAGAACAGGGAATCAGCGATCATAAAGCGGTTACAGCATCGATGATTTCAGCCGTAAATAGAAATATTAAAAAAGGTAGGAAGATTTTTCTGTTTAGCAAAAGTGACAAAAAGCAGATTACAGAGTACCTGACGGCTCAACACAAAAGTTTTGTCTCAAGTACAGATAGTGTTGAAGATCAGTGGACAAAGTTCAAAACCATCGTACAATATGCGTTAGATGAGTATGTGCCAAACAAGACCGTAAGAGATGGAAAAGAGCCACCGTGGTACAACAACCGAGTTAGAAAACTGCTGCGGAAGCAAAGGGAACTTCACAGCAAGCATAAACATGGCCAAAGCCTTGCAGACAAACAAAAATTACGCGAAGTGAAATGTAGTGTGAGGAGGGCTATGCGAGAGGCGTTCAATGAATTCGAAAGTAAAGTTCTATGTACTGACTTGGCAGAAAATCCTAAGAAATTTAGGTCTTATGTCAAAGCGGTAGGTGCATCAAAACAAAATGTCCAGACACTCTGTGACCAAAATGGTACTGAAACAGAGGATGACAGACTAAAGGCCGAAATACTAAATGTCTTTTTCCAAAGCTGTTTCACAGAGGAAGACTCCACTGTAGTTCCTTCTCTAGATTGTCGCGCAGATGACAAAATGGTAGATATCGAAATAGACGACAGAGGGATAGAGAAACAATTAAAATCGCCCAAAAGAGGAAAGGCCGCTGGACCTGATGGGATACCAGTTCGATTTTACACAGAGTACGCGAAGGAACTTGCCCCCCTTCTTGCAGCGGTGTACCGTAGGTCTCTAGAAGAGCGTTGCGTTCCAAAGGATTGGAAAAGAGCACAGATTTTCCCCGTTTTCAAGAAGGGACGTCGAACAGATGTGCAGAACTATAGACCTATATCCCTAACGTCGATCAGTTGTAGAATTTTGGAACACGTATTATGTTCGAGTATAATGACTTTTCTGGAGACTAGAAATCTACTCTGTAGGAATCAGCATGGGTTTCGAAAAAGACGGTCGTGTGAAACCTAGCTCGCGCTATTCGTCCATGAGACTCAGAGGGCCATAGACACGGGTTCCCAGGTAGATGCCGTGTTTCTTGACTTCAGCAAGGCGTTCGATACAGTTCCCCACAGTCGTTTAATGAACAAAGTAAGAACATATGGACTATTAGACCAATTGTGTGATTGGATTGAAGAGTTCCTAGACAACAGAACACAACATGTCATTCTCAATGGAGAGAAGTCCTCCGAAGTAAGAGTGATTTCAGGTGTGCCGCAGGGGAGTGGCATAGGACCGTTGCTATTCACAATATACATAAATGACCTTGTGGATGACATCGGAAGTTCACTGAGGCTTTTTGCAGATGATGCTGTGGTGTATAGAGAGGTTGTAACAATGGAAAATTAAACTGAAATGCAGGAGTATCTGCAGCAAATTGACGCATGGTGCAGGGAATGGCAATTCAATCTCAATGTAGACAAGGGTAATATGCTGCGAATACATAGTAAGATAGATCCCTTATCATTTAGTTACAAAATAGCAGGTCAGCAACTGGAAGCAGTTAATTCCATAAATTATCTGGGAGTACACATTAGGAGTGATTTAAAATGGAATGATCATATAAAGTTGATCGTTGGTAAAGCAGATGCCAGACTGAGTTCATTGGAAGAATCCTAAGGAAATGCAATCCGAAAACAAAGTAAGTAGGTTACAGTACGCTTGTTCGCCCACTGCTTGAATACTGCTCAGCAGTGTGGGATCCCTACCAGATAGGGTCGATAGAAGAGAGAGAGAGAAGATCCAACGGAGAGCAGCGCGCTTCGTTACAGGATCATTTAGTAATCGCGAAAGCGTTACGGAGATGATAAATAAACTCCAGTGGAAAACTCTGCAGGAGAGACGCTCAGTAGCTTGGTACGGGCTCTCGTTAAAGTTTCGAGAACATACCTTCACCGGAGAGTCAAGCAGTATATTCCTCCCTCCTACGTATATCTCGCGAAGAGACCATGAGGATAAAATCAGAGAGATTAGAGCCCACACAGAAGCATACCGACAACCCTTCTTTCCACAAACAATGCGAGACTGGAATAGAAGGAAGAACCGATAGAGGTACTCAAGAATATCCTCCGCCACACACCGTCAGGTGGCTTGCGGAGTATGGATGTAGATGTAGATGTAGATGAAACAGAACACTGGTAACGTGAGTGATACCAAACTGTTCAAAGTCCTGAGCTGTAAACTGTGGTCCATTGTCTGTTATCAACACTTCAGGTTTGCACCTTCCAAACAAACAATAGATGACAAAGCCTGAATGTTACTAAGGGACGTAGTCGAGTTCATGGGAACTGCAAACGGATTTTAGCTAAAAGAGTCCACAACAATTATCCAACCAGTGTTCCAAAAGGGACCAGCACAGTCAAAGAGCACTCATAGCCATGGCGATTGAGACTTTGGCCAAGCTGAAAAGGTTTGCAGCGCGCGATATATTTTCAGCACGAGCATGACACTGTGACATCATCTGTTAAATGTGGGTGCTACAGTGCCAACGCGCTAACTGTTTTGAACGTACAGTTCCACAATATCCTTGGTGAAGCAATTGCAATACATCTTTTTGCAACACTCTAGGAATAAGCACATGCGACTGTCCAGAATCATTTTGCAATAAATTCACACCATGCTGGACGGAGAGGCTGTGCCAACGACTAAAATATCAGGGCATAAAAGAATTCTGAATGTTTTTCACTGAACGAGGCCACACAGTACAGAAGCAGTGCAACAAAAGATTCAAGTAAGGGTCTGCTTCTATGGCCTGTGAAACTGTCCTATAATGCACAGGAAAAGCCTGTGAACGTTGAGTGTCCTGCATGCTGATCTGACAACAAGATGCAGCAGTAGCATTGAATTCAGAATCAGGGCCAACAGAAAAGCGGGAAAGGGCGTCAGCATTTGCCTGCTTCGAAGTAGGCCAGTACAATATTTCGTGCTGATAATGTGACAGTAACAAAGCCCGAAGTTGCATCTTCTAAGCCATGCATAGCGGAATAGGTTTGGACGGATGAAACAAAAACTGAAGTGGCTTGTACTCCATCACTAAGTAAAAGTCCCGACCAAACAGATAATGGTGAAACTTCGTCACGCCATAGGTAATAGCGAGGGCTTCCTTCTCGATTTGGGAATAGTTACACTGAATCTTGGTCAACAACTTGAAATATCTTGGGAGCAAAAGCAATTGGCCTGTCCAATGAACCAAATCTGTGCAATAGCACAGCTCCGATACTATACGAAGATGCATCCACTGCCAAAAACACGGACTTAGCGGGATCGAAATGAACAAGGTATCTGTCACTCAGCAAGGCATTTTTAAGTCTCTGGAATGCATTCTGAGACTCTTTGGTCCAAACAAGAGGCACATTCTACTGGAGCAAACAATGCAACGGAGCCATGATCTGAACTGTGTTGGGTATAAATCGGCTATAATATGTAATCTTTCCGATAACTGACCGCAATTCCATCACATTCCATGAGGCAGGGATATCCCAGATGGCCTGAAAATGTGATTGAAGGGGATGAACACCTTGACTATTAATAACATGGCCTAAGCACTGAATTTCAGTCTGTTCTCAAGCCAACACTTAAAACCTGCAGCTGAAAGTAATTCAAATGGTTCAAATGGCTCTGAGCACTATGGGACTTAACATCTATGGTCATCAGTCCCCTAGAACTTAGAACTACTTAAACCTAACTAACCTAAGGACAGCACACAACACCCAGCCATCACGAGGCAGAGAAAATCCCTGACCCCGCCGGGAATCGAACCCGGGAACCCGGGCGTGGGAAGCGAGAACGCTACCGCACGACCACGAGATGCGGGCTGAAAGTAATTGAAAAAGCTTACAATAGTTACTGATATATTCCTCTGGTGTACGTCCTGATGCCACAATATCGTCCAAGTAATTTGAACAGACTGGAACTTTTACAGTAAGCTGTTCTAAATAGTGTTGAAATATGGCAGGCACGGAAGCACTGCCAAAGGGTAAGCGCAAAAATTTGAATAGCCCTACATTTGTGTTGACCAAAAACACTTTCTGAGACTACTCATCTAGATGAAGTTGCAAATACGAATCGCGTACGCCAATTATTGAAAAATAGTGTAATAGCATGACTGGAGCGGTTGACGTGGTTGGGGTTGTAGGGCGTGGCTGGGTAGAAGAAGGTGGCTGTTTTTAGCAATCTTCCTCTTTATTGTTGGTTCTTCCAACACATTTTCCGGTAGCTCAGCCCCACCGCTCATGTCGTGGTGGAGACGTGCTGTGTGAGCAGCCCGGGGAATGCGACGCCATGCTCGGTCAGCGGCTGTGCAGGCCGTAGGAGGTTAGCAGCACGAGGCCCAGCCTAGCTCGCCTCCTGCAGACGCAGCGGCTCGTGATGACGCCAGGAGTCGCCGGTGCAGCAGCGGGCAACGCCCTCAGCCGGCCGGTCATTGCGGACAGCGCCACTGATGACGACGACGTAACAGCGACCGAACGCCCAACCAGTCGAACCGATGCCAATGCCCACCTCTGATGCCCTTAAATAGTGCAGACCGATGCTGAATCTACCAGTTACATGGCGCTGTGATTATTTGAATGTTCTTGAAGAGTTGGCTAACGCAACCGCGCCACACGCGGCCCGCGCCTGTGTAATTCTGCTAATCATGTGTTCTGGCTGTTGATGGCTGCTGCTCACGTACACACATACCAATGCTCGTTGCAAAAACTGTGTCCTGCACAGCGCGCAGGCCAGCCTTCTTCTGCCGTATGCTGTGAGGCTGGCGCATCGTGCACTGAAACACACTACATCACAATTTCGCACCATATTTCCTAAAAATAGCCCCTTGTCCTCTACAATTCCTCCCCCGTACGAAAATAATTCGTCCCTGAATTCAACCAAAAAGTCTAAACAACTGCAGTTCACTTCACAAACACCACAAAATGCGATTGATTCACTATTCACACTGTGTTCATTCACTTCTATCCTCAGTCCAATCTTTGTTCATAAACATTACTCAGTGTTCTGCTGCAGTGCCTCACAACTGTTCAGTGATTTTGCCTGGACCCCTAGGTTAAAGGTTGCAAGGGGCAGGATTTGGGCTACCTTCCTCTTGAGCTGATAGTACACTAATCCTACGACAAAGATAAAAGTACAGGTGGCGGTGGTTGATGATCCAATAACTAGTAAGCGTTGCTTATGCTCATTACGGTACTCATGCACTCATTGAAAAAGATGTTCCATAGTTATACGTCCATCCTGTGCAGCTAGCATCCGGTCCAAAGTGGCGAGCTAAGTCGGGTGTAGTGTGCTGTACAAAAGAGTGAGATTTTCTTTCGTGACGAATTGCACCAGTTGGTCGAGTACATAGATCAATGTGCGTGTTATGTTCATGATTGTAGCTCCAATAATCATGGCTGGTAAACGGAAAGTTCGCCCTGAAACGTCACACTGTGTGCCGTTAATTAACAGTCCCTGCCCCTGCAATTCTATTGTTTGCGTACTCCCTTACTTACCCTGCTCATAACAAACGCAAATAACGACTGTGTTTTCCATTACTGAAAATACCCAATGTGGACCCACTTGCTGAAAGAACTGCACTGTGCCTGCTATAATTTCCTTAGGGCACTCCGCAACTGGATCTTGAGAGCGGAATAGAGAATACTCACAAGATTTGGGAACAGTATGTAACAATTTCGCGGGGCAAATGGTAACTGGACCTGTTCAACAATGCAGCAAGTCTTCTGCAGTGAGGAACGCATGAGCTTCTCTGTTACGTGCCACTAACAGTATTTCTCGTACGGTTAATTGTACGAATTTCTGCAAAATTTCCCACTTCACTGGATACGTATGCAAGGCATAACATTCAAATTTACAATCCTTACATGTTAATGGTATTATGATATTAATTCTCAGCAGGGTACCCATCCGTGTACTGCTAACAGTGGCCATTTTGCAGTACAGAGATAAGTGTTCGTCTGTTAATGTCGTCAGTAGCTCTAGGGATGCGGGCAATTCTGATTGAACTTTCCGTAATCCTTCCCGAAGTTGTCCCGAAGATAACAGTACCAGGGTTAGGAGCCTGCGCATTGCATGTAACAAAGCCTCCTGTGGTTCCATGGCTTCTATGCGTGCTTTCGTAATACTATCAGCAAGAAAACGGAGCAGCTTAGCGATTATCAGCTGTGAATCGATGTTATCCAACCGGTACTTGATTATACACAAGTCGTAATTGGTTGTGTCGGCTGTGGCCTTAATGTGGGACATCAAGGTCACAGCCAAAGCTCGCAATTGGCGCGTATTATTAACTACATCTTTCTCCAAACTCTGTAATTGGGTTGTGTGAAGATCTAGCATTCCCTGGTTGCTATTCACATTATCCTGTACCTGCCGTAGCGTTTCATTAATACTTTTAATATCTTCTGCATCAGCGGTCCAAAAAACAGTTTTTAGGATATGGCCACCTGTGTCTAACCATCCTCTTTTCCTACGGACGTGCGGGATTAACCCTGCAGTTTGCCGCAACTGAGCTTGTAAGTGTGCAAAAGCTGATCGTAGTAGCTGATATTCCCCCTGTGTGTCATTATACCTTGACTGATTAGCCACCATAGAATGAAGTTCATTAAATGTACCCTCTAATTTACAGATTTCGTCTTCAACTGCCCAAATATTACAGTGCACCCTTAAGGTCCATTGATGTCCGGACATAATTACATCCGCTTGTCGCAAGAACAAAACACCACTTGATATAGGACGTACCTTCAAGGCTTCAGCTAAGTTGCAACAGCAAAACAGAATAACTATGCTGAGAGACAGTGCACACCGTCCCTCTTCCCTCTTCAGCGCAACCCATGACGCTGGAGCTGCTGGTCTTACCAGAACATCACGCCTCCTGAGAAACAAAAGAAAAGCAACTCACCTTAGCTCTTCCTTTTTACGCGTGGCATAAGAGCATAATAGCATGTCTGATCGCTTCCACAATTAACATGGTTCTCTTGTTTATCTACTCCTTTTTTATTCTTTTTCTTAGATTCATCTTTCTCTCCACTAGAAGTTACTGCAGACAATGGAGGAAGTTCCTCAAAATTCCACTTGAAAGGCCTAATTCGGCTCACATGCACAATAGTAGGGCGAGTTGGAAGCTGTAATTTTACATTCACCGGCGATGTCATCTCGATCACCTGGAAACGACCTTGATAATGGGATACAATTTTTTTCGTTTTGCCTTTTGGCACATACGGATTAGTCATCATCACCCATTATCCTACATGATATTTGGGTAAAACCGCCTTTCTATTGTGAACTTTGCCCTGTGTTTCTAACGCTTCAGTGTTCATTTTTTTCACCTGCCGCCAGAACGTTTTCAACTTTGTGGATAAATCCTTAACAGCCGAAATATCAGTTCCTGGTAGGGTCTTGAGCAATTCAAACGAAGATGGCATCTTCTGACCGAACAGTACTTCATACGGAGACAATCCTGTACTTTCATGCACTTTTGAGTTATACGCCGCGGTTACAAACGCCAATAGGGTACCCCAATTGTTGTGTTGCGAATTTACATAATAAGTTAACATCTCAGCTATTGTATGATGAACTCTCTCGGTCCGACCATAAGCCTGCGGGTGTAACGCGCTCGTTCTCAAGTTCTTTACATGCAACAACTTGCATAACTATATCATCAAATCAGACATAAAGTTTGTCCCTTGATCTGTAATTATAGTTTCAGGTGTTCCGAATTTCACTATCTATTGATGTACCGTGGCGTGAGCCACCGTTTCGGCTCGCTGGTCCAGAATAGCTGTCATAGACACATAGCGCGAAAAATGATTTATTATTGTTAAGACATAGCGATTACCCGCTGATGTTTGTACAAATGGTCCCAAGACGTCTAAGGCAAGTAAATGAAAAGGTCTATCCGCTTCTGGTAGTCGTTGCAACACAATTTTCTGATGACTCAATTCCACCCGTTGAGCGTTGCACTGATCAACATCTTGCCTACGCGTTGACCACCAATAACTCTGTGCTACCCACCTTTCCGTTGCTCTTCGACCCGAATGACCGGAAAACATTGAATCATGTGCTTGCCTTAAAATTTCCCTTCACAATTTTTCTGGTACAACTATGTGTGGACTGTTGCTAGTTTTACAGTACAATATCCCATCTTCCACGAGGAACTGTCGCTGTGAGGTAAATCATTGACAATCTGTGTCGGCGGTTTGTACCTCCTCCCATTCGTTCTCATTTATTCCTGTGCATTTCATGGCTTATACTTTACGACTCAGACCATCCGCGTTTCCGTGCGATTTACCCGGTCGATGAATCACATCAAAATCGTACTCACTAAGACGCAAAGCCCACTTAGTTAATCTACTCGTTGGGTCTTTAAGCCCTAACAACCACTTAAGTGCTGTATGGTCAGTAATCACCTTGAAACATCGTCCATACAAATAACACCGGAAACAGGTTATTCCGAAAATTAATGCCAATAACTCCTTATCGGTTGTTGAGTAAGTTTTTTCTGCATTGTTTAGTTGTCTGGAAGCATATGCTATCGGGTGTTCCTGCCCATCTATTTACTGAAATAATGCAATACCCAAAGCAAAATTGCTAGAGTCACAAGATAATATAAACTGTTTACTAAAACCTGGGAAAGCCAAAACTGGACTAGATGTTAACAAATTTTTTAACTTTTGAAAAGCCTCTTCGCATTCTGCTGACCAGTGAAATTTTGCTCCCTTCTTCAACAACTGCGTGTGGAGCCTTGCAATTTCCGCAAATTTTGGAACATACCTCCTGTAAAAATTGGCGAGACCTAAATAAAGCTGGCCGGGGTGGCTGAGCGGTTCTAGGCACTGCAGTCTGGAACCGCGCGACCGCTACGGTCGCAGGTTCGAATCCTGCCTCGGGCATGGATGTGTGTGATGTCCTTAGGTTAGTTAGGTTTAAGTAGTTCTAAGTTCTAGGGGACTGATGACCTCAGAAATTAAGTCCCATAGTGTTCAGAGCCATTTGAACCAACCTAAATAAGACTGCAACTCTTTTACTTTTGTAGGTGTCGGAAAATTCATTACTGCCCCTGCAAGTTTTGGATTCGCGCGGACACCCTCCTATCTGATAATATGACCTAAATAACGGACTTCTTGCAACACAAAATGACATTTTTCCATATGAAGAGTTAACTGCGCTGCTTTCAGACGATCAAAAACTTCGCGCAAACGGCACACATGTTCTTGCACGTCCTTTGAGAAAACAATTATGTCGTCCAAATATACCATACACTGATTAGGTTTCGGCCCTCGTAACACGCTATCTAGTAACCATTAGAAGGTTGCCGGAGCATTTCTGAGTCCGAAAGGCATTCACTGATACTGAAAATGACCTGTAGGTGTTGAAAAAGCTGTCTTCGGTCGGTCTTCCGGGGTGACCTCCAACTGGTGGTACCCGCTTCGAAGATCCAAGGTCGTGAAGTACAGACACTGACTCAAATTATCCAGAGTTTCAGTGATATTAGGCATTGGGTATGCATCCAATACAGTTTTTAGATTCAGGAAACAATAATCACAACAAAAACGATATGCCTTGCCCCATCAGGTGATTTTTTTACCCACTATTACGAGAGGAGCGGACCAGGGACTACTACTGGTTTCTATTATCCCATCCCTAAGCTGTTGATTAATAAATTCTTCCAAGACAGGCTGTAAACTTTTTGGAACACGTTATGGACCGTTATACACCGGTGCTTCATTCCCAGTGGGGATGTAATTCTGAACTAACGGTGTGGCGGGCAGTGGACCATGAGAATTAAATAACTCTTTATATTCCGTCAAAAGGTTCTCCATGACTTCTCTGTCTTGCACTTCTAAATGTGCTACTTTACCCTTCAATGCGGACCAGCTGACAGACTCTCCTGGCATTGTGTAATCTGCTGCGAAATCCTTATCCAGTTCATCTTCACCTATTATCTCCAGATTCGCTATTACGGTACCCCGTGCTAACTGCACCTCTTCAAGGCGAAAATTATCAATACTGACAGGCACAACCTATTTTCCTTCTATCTCCCGCACGTAGGACACGCTACGGCGCGTAAAACACTTCATTTTATCCAGCGGCTCATTCTCAGACAAAGGTGCAACGACACACAACGAATTTACCGGAACGCTAGCTCCAACATCTGCCCAGATTATTTTCCCCGTACCCTTTGGTATAGCATCCCACGAGTTATCCCTAAGGGATCTTGTACGCAGTTTAGGTGGCCCACCCAACGTCTGGGCGGTTCCTTGCGACAGTAATGGTTTTTCGGCTGCAGAACCTAGGCGAAATTGTATTCCATCCAGTTCTACTGTATGCCGTTCCAGGTTAACTGCCGGCCCGAGTGGCCGTGCGGTTCTAGGCGCTACAGTCTGGAACCGAGCGACCGCTACGGTCGCAGGTTCGAATCCTGCTTCGGGCATGGATGTGTGTGATGTCCTTAGGTTAGTCAGGTTTAATTAGTTCTAAGTTCTATAGTCCGTGAGACGAGTGATTGGTACTGACAGTTCCGGCGGGCAGACGGCGCTGTTGCCGAACGTGGCTCACAGCACGCGGCGCCCTGTCTGCACCACGCATTCTCTAGCAGCAGAAATAAAAGCGAGACAAAATACAAGTCGTATTGGTACGCGTGAATTTATTTAAAGTTGATGCTTGAAATATATTAACTCGAAAACTGATAAGAGCTATTTAGTACAAGTATCTAAGATGCTGAAACATAATAAAGTTATTTGTTAAACTTCACAACTGAAATGAAAACTATTTTCGCAAGTTGTTGAACATTAGCAGTTTTGGTTTCCATTGTTAAGTATTAGCATTATTAATTTGTTCTACTACAAGCTACAGAATAATTGGTCAGTGTATTAAGAGTTATAATCTGAAGAAAGTACTCACAATATGATGATCTGGTTGTAGATCGATAGCAAACTCCCTCCTTACATTCCTGAATACGTTGTAGTTACTGTAATGGAAAAACACCACTCACTTCACTGTCAGAGTCTGATTTGACATTGTCTTCCTCAGCACTACTCGAACTATCACTGCTCTCTCCCAGATGTATAATTAAATTTTCGATGCATTCTTCCACAACCCCTTCGGTTTTGGCCGCCTCTCTGATGGCACTTGCAGTGCTGTTTACAATTTTAGCCCACGTCTCGCTTGTCACTTTATTGATAGCTGCTGGAAGGAGAGTTTCCACTTCAGAGATCGTGAATTTTTTATTGTTTGTAGCAATGTAATTTTTTATCTGCGCCCACACTCCTTCAGTTGCATTGAAGTGACAGTGGTATGGAGGAAGCCGAACGATTTCATGCACGTGCCTTTTAGCAATCTCGTCAATTACATATGTTGGAAATTGGGGTTTCTTTTGTGCCACAATTTCGAGCAGTTCCGCCTTTCTTAAATCTTCTCTGAAATCTACTTTTCGCCGTTTCAACCACTGAATGATATCGTCTTTTTTTGTTGCCAAGTTTGGTGCCTTATCGTGAACAACGGAATGATAAGGCGCATTGTCCATAACAATCACTGATGGACTTGTCAGATTCGTCATAAGCGATGTTTCGAACCATTCTTGAAATACTACACTGTTCATTTCTTCATGGTAATCTCCCGTCTTTTTTGACCGAAACATTTTCAAGCAGTTTGGCACAAAACCTTTCGATGTTTCTGCATGTAAGACAATAATACGACCTCCTTTGAAAACAGGCCCTGCCATTGTCCCCTCGGGAGTTCCATCATTCCAGCCTCTACGTAAAGAATGGCTGGCATTGACCCAAGTTTCATCTAACCACAATATACTTTCGAATTCCACACCCATGATCCTGCGCTGAAATCTGCACCGCCATGCAACTACATCTGTCCTTTCCATTAATATTTTGCGTCCGTTAAACAGTGAATAGCTGAAGCCTATGTCTTTCAACACTGTACGCAATGAAAATTTGCTCCCTTTAAAAAGATCGTCTTTCTGAAGCGACACCTGTAATTTAGATAGAGTGGGATGTTCCCTTCTCTTATAATAGCTGTATATATGACGACGAATAGCGTCTTTCTGAAAATCGTCCAAAGCTGTCACCTGCTTATTTCTCGGTCGCTTCTTTCCTGGTGTGTGCAGCTTTGTTGTGCCACTCTCGTCACAATCTACACTATACTGTTCTTTCCCTATCTTTACAACGGTGTTCTTATTTTCAATGCTGCTGCAGTTCTCTTCACAACCTGAACAACAGGAATCAAGGGCCCACCTTTGTCCTTTACTTTCTCAAAGTAATCCCTCACAGAGCACACGAATTCATGGGCCTGGGTGTGTAGCACACTTTTCTTCCTCCGTTTCACTTCTTGTGTTGGGCTGGTACTACCCGCCGCACTAGACATCGTTTACAACGAAACATAAACAAAGAAACACTAAAAACAACAAAAACGAAATAAACTGCGAATTCAACTTCAGACAAACGACGAACGACCGCACCGCCTGCACGCGAGACACTGGTAAGTTTCATAAGCGCGCGCGACCGGGTTTCAGAGT
Source organism: Schistocerca piceifrons (assembly GCF_021461385.2). Lineage (NCBI taxonomy): Eukaryota > Metazoa > Arthropoda > Insecta > Orthoptera > Acrididae > Schistocerca > Schistocerca piceifrons. The sequence goes on from NC_060149.1 coordinate 580,415,794, forward strand.
GGCAACGTGGCCCTTGCTACCCGCTCAAAGTCAGGCCGTTATTGGCTGCCTGCCTGCGGTCGCTAGGCAACGGAAAGAGGCTACCGAGCTGTCAATACCAAAGACTTGTCTCCCAGACTATAGGCGACTGATGACCTCAGAAGTTAAGTCGCATAGTGCTCAGAGCCATTTGAACCAGGTTAACTTTTGCATGATGCGCAACCAGGAAATCCAATTCGAGTATGACATCATAGCTGCTGCTAACAACTGGAAGAACTTTTACCTTCACCTGGAAGTTCCTCATTTCCACTCGGAAGTTTAACACCACTGATCCGAGTGACTTCACCTGTCCCCCACCCACGCCACTTAACGCTCAGTGTGGTGGTTTTAATTCTACTTTACCAAGTACATTTCTACTCGCCACGGATACCTGAGACCTGGTATCCAATAAAAATTTGCACGGTCTGCCCCTCACCAAGCCGGTCAGAAAAAAGTCTGCCACTGATTCTGCACTAGCATTAATCCTCACCGGGGTGTTGCACAGTGGACACACCACCCCCTGCCCCATTTAACTGAGGGGCTGTGAGGCCCACCTTGCGGTTTCCTATCATGTTTCTGCCAGGACCCATTGCAATCACGCTCCCGATGACCCCAACGTCTGCATTTCCTGCACTGCACTTCCTTGCAATTGCGTCTAATGTTTCCCATCTGACCACATCTGAAACATTTTACTTCTGCATTAAATACTGCTTTGCTGTCCCGCGTCTTTGTTACTGCTTCAACTTCCTCTAACGCCACAGCAATTCCAACTGCCAAATTGAGAGTCTTAGGGAATTCCATCCTAATGTTGCGGGAGGTTTCGGGTTGTATTCTCCACAAAAATGCGTCTAGTGCCCTCTGCTCAGCTTCCTGCAGAATGGCTTCATTAACGTTAGCTCATAGTTATTAACATTAACTTTTCGAATTCGATCTACAAATGCCTCTATTGATTCCCCATTCCTTTGATACATTCTATTCAATTGTTCCCAATAATATCTAGACGTATTTTTCCTCCGATACCTTTCCAGCGACACTTTTTTGAATACTTCAAATGTCTGAGCATCCCTTAATTCTTCATGGCATGTAACATACGCTCTGGCATCCCCAGTTACTTTCAACTTAGCTACATGCAAAAGTGTTTCTGTACCTCAATTTCCCAATTTAGCGGCTGTGCTAAGGTTCTCATAAAAAATCGTAACATCCTCCCCAGCTTTTCTCGAGAAAGGGGTGACCAAAAACGCAGCGTTAGTGTCAAGAATTACTGCATTAACAGGAAACCGTTCGTTGCTCGCTTCTTTAGACTGAGCAAGCTCTATCTCTAATTCCAACACTCGCTCAAGTAGCTGCTGAATAGCCACCTCGGCTGACACAGACTGCTCCATCACTACCAGCTATCGAATCAAGACTACAGTAAGCCCAGAAAGAAGAACAGGAAGGGAAGACGGACTATGCTACAGGTTCAGAAAAACCACCAAACGAAAAATTGGCACTTACTTGTCACATTGCAGGAGTTGCTGATCCATTGTTGCCCTTCTCAGGTGCCACATATCCTCGTCGATTACCAGCCACAATTTCCTACAAATCCAGGGAGAAGACCACTACTGTCACCAATTGTAACAGGAGTGTGTGATGCGCAGGTTGCCTGACTGATACCACTTGTAATAGGATGACCGGAGCGGTTTATGTGGTCAGGATTGTAGGGCGTGGTTGGGTAGAAGAAGGTGGCTGTTTTTAGCAATCTCCCTCTTTATTGTTGGCTCTTCCAATACATTTTCTGGTGGCTCAGCCCCATCGCTCCTGTCGTGGTGGAGCCGTGCTGATGCGCGCAGCCTGGGGAACGTGACACCGTGCTCGGTCAGTGGCTGCACAGGCGGTAAGAGGTAAGCAGCACAAGGCCCAGCCTAGCTCGCCTCCTGCAGACGCTGCAGCTCATGACGACGCCGGGAGTCGCCGGTGCAGCAGCGGGCAACGCCCTCTGCCGGCCAGTCCTCGGGGACAGTGTCACTGATGACGACGACGTAACAGCAAGCCGGCCGCTGGTGGCTGAGCGGTTCTAGGCGCTTCAGTCTGGAACCGCGCGACCGCTACAGTCGCAGGTTCGAATCCTGCCTCGGGCATGGATGTGTGTGATGTCCTTATGTTAGTTAGGTTTAAGTAGTTCTTAGTTCTAGGGGACTGATGACCTCAGATGTTAAGTCCCATAGTGCTCAGAGCCATTTGAACCATTTTTGAACGTAACAGCGACCGAACGCCCAATCGGTCGAACCGATGCCGACACCCACCTCTGATGCCCTTAAATAGAGCAGACCGCTGCTGAATCCGCCGGTTACACAGCGATATGTTTATTGGAATGTTCTTGATGAGTTGGCTAACGCAACCACGCCACACATGGCCCGTGCCTGCGTAATTCTGCGTTCTGGCTGTTGATGGCAGCTGCGCACGTACACACATACCCACGCTCGTTGCAAAACTGTGTTACCTGCATAACATGCCGGCCAGCCTTCATCCGCCGTCTGCTGTGAGGCTGACGTATCGCGCACTGAAACACACTAAATCACAATTTCGCACCATATTTCCTAAAAATAACTCCCTGTCCTCTACAATAGCAGCCTGCATCAATCCTGTCCACTAATTCTTCACAGTGGGGCAACGGATAAGTATCAATTACTGTTTGTGGATTCACTGTGGACTTAAAGTCAAAATAAAGACAAAGGTTTCCAAAAGGCTTTGGTAAGATTACTAGGGGAGAAGCTCGTTGTCTAGCCTGGACAGGAGCAATGGCACCATTGTCTTTCCATTCTTTATGCTCACTTGCAACTTTGTCTCAAACTGCATGAGAGATGGGATGCGCCTGAAAAAACTTAGTTGCCCATTGTCCTTCATTGTAACATGCACCACAAAATTATTTGCTCTGCCAAGTCCTTCAGAAAATAAATTTGGAAGCTCCTCAATCAATTTAGTAACATTGTCTTTTGGGTTGAAAACAGAAACAAAAAGTACATTGTCTCAAGGACGCAGATTTACCGGAGGGTGACGCTAATAAATTGTTACCCCAAGGTCCGGTACCGCCTAGACTATATGGACTCCCGAAGGTTCACAAAGAGGGGGTACCATTACGCCCCATTGTCAGCAACATCAGGGCACCTACATATTTGTTGGCCAAATACCTGACGGGAATATTAAGTCCTTATGTGGGTAAATGCCCTCATCACATCCGTAATTCCGTGGATTTTGTTAAACGCCTTGATAGCTTCAGGTTGGATGAGTCTGATATCATGGTGAGTTTTGACGTCGTTTCCTTGTTTACGAGGGTACCCCTGCGAGAGTCACTAGAATTGATTAGTCAGAAGTTTGACGAGAAGACCACTGAACTTTTTAGGCATGTCTTGACTTCCACGTATTTTCTTTTTAATGGAGAATACTACCAACAAACGGAGGGAGTCGCCATGGGTAGCCCACTCTCGCCGGTGGTAGCGAATTTGTACATCGAGAACTTCCGAGGAGGAAGCCCTGTCGTCATCCGTATGGAAACCTACTTGCTTTTTCCGTTACGTGGACGACACGTTCGTCATCTGGCCACATGGTATGGATAAACTCCTTGACTTCCTTACACATCTAAACTCCATACACCCCAACATCAAATTCCCTATGGAGACTGAAACGGAGGGTAAATTACCTTTCCTTGACGTCTTGGTCAAGAGAAGGGCTGACGGCACCCTAGGTCATGGGGTGTATCGGAAGACTACGCACACTGATCTGTATTTGCACGCAGACAGCTGCCACCACCCTTCACAGAAGAATGGGGTACTTAAAACTCTAGTACATAGGGCGCGCACTATCTCTGACGCAGAGAGTCTACCCCAGAAATTGGAACATCTGAGAACTGTATTTCGAAAAAATGGGTACTCAGAGTGGCAGATTCAACGTGCTCTCCGCCCAACCACTGCAGCACAACCTGTTGAGATGGATGAAGTCACGAGGGAGGAGGTAGGCACTGCATTTATTCCATACACAGGCGCACTCTCGGGGAAAATCGCCTGAATTCTGAAGAAACACCGGGTCGGAACTGTGTTTTGTCCTCCAAATAAAACTCGTGCACTGGTGGGGAGCGCCAAAGATGACCTCGGTTTGAGGAATGACGGCGTGTACGAGATTCCGTGTCAATGTGGCAAGTCGTATATTGGTCAGACGATGTGTACCGTCGAGGATCGATGCCGTGAACACCAGAGGCACACTCGACTGATGTATCCGAGCAAGTCGGCGGTCGCTGAACATTGTTTGTCGGAAAATCACGCCATGGAGTATGACCGCACGAGGATTCTGGTACAGATGTCGAGATACTGGGACAGCGTTGTTAGAGAGGCCATCGAAATTCGCACCAATGACGACCTCATAAACCGTGACTGTGGCTATAATCTTAGCAAGGCTTGGGAACCAGCGATCGGGTTAATCAAGAGTAAATCGAGCAAACATATAGTTGTGACGACCACGGCGGACAGAGCCATCACACCGACATCTCAGACGCCGTCGCAATCTGTTTCACCGCGCGACCGTGGCGCGGGGCGCGGACGGCGGAGGGAGCGCGCCGCGGGCGGAGGGTATTTAAATCGGCCGCCGCCGCGACCGAACCCAGTTCCCTCTGAGCAGCCATAGCGTACGGATCTCCGTGCGGGCACGTTCACAGGAGCTCAGTCCGTCAGTTCACCTGATGATGGCGACATGTATGATCGCCGAAATATTGTGCCCATTGGACACTATAGACCGGCAGCATACCCGTGGATATTTTGATTACATTGTCCTGAATCATGGATCATGTTGTAATAGTGGGTGGAGCAAGGAACAGTATCGATAGTAACCAGGGCTACGGTATTGAGAGCGACCTGGTAAAAATAGCATCAGCAATGAACCATACTAATGTTGTGTTTGGGCCTGTTTTGAATCGGCACGATCAATCCCAGTTGAACAGTTCTGTGAAGAGGGTCAATATGGAGGTGGATCGACTGCTTCGGCCTGCTGCTGGGTCAGGGATTGGTTTGGTTCCTTTTGACACTATTGGTAGGTGGAGCTTTACTTCTCATGGCCTGCATCTCAATAGAATAGGGAAGCATATACTGGCTAGGTAGATAGCACATTCTTTAAGGAGGTACACTGCAACTCATGGAAGTAGTTCTTTTTTAGGTTACGCTCATTATCTACACATAGAATATTGAAACAAGATGTATCTGAAAATCTTAAGCATATTACTTGTGAAGACAAAAAAATAATACTAAATTTACTAAATCAAAATATCAGAGAATTAAAAAACAAAATTAATGAATTTCAAATCTGTTTAAATGAGCTCTACAAATCCTGTTGATATTATTTGTATTTCTGAACATCATTTGGGTAGTGAAATTAGAATACTTAATATAGAAGGGTATACTTTAGCTTCAAAGTATTGTAGAAAAGAGATGGAGAAGGGAGGGTTTGCCACCTACATTAGAAAGGGTCACAATTGTAAAAACATTGACATTCTTAGATATTGTAGTGATCATCATTTTGAAGCATGTGCCACACAAATAGAAACACACACAAGAAAAATAATTATAGTCATGGTATACAGGGCTCCAACTGGTAATTTCCAGGTATTCACTAAACAGCTTAAAGCAGTATTAAATTTCTTAACTTCTAAAAATAATAAACTCTTACTAAGTGGATATTTTAATTTAAATTTTTTGGAGGATGGTTACTCAAATCCATACTAGAGTCTCTTACCACTTCTTATAATCTCATTCCCTTAGTACAGTTCCCAACCAGAGTTATGGGTACCAGCAGCACTGCTAGTGATAAAATTTTCATACGTACTACCACACTAGCAAATCATAGTATAAATCCAATATTTAATGGCCTTTCAGATCATGACGCCCAGCTGCTTACGTTTAATATAGTTGGGTCTGATTCAACTAATAACAGGAAGTGGGAAACTATATTAATAATAAATGAAACAGGAATTGAAGGTATAAAAAACTGTTTGAGGAATACAGACTGGAAAGATGTATACAATTCACCCAGTATAAATGAAAAACATATCAAAGGTCTTGTAAGTGATAAAGATTGGTTTCAGAGTGAATTAAAGAACTTCCTGTTGGCCAACTCCTTCTACTCCATCGATGAATATCTTCACAAGGATTATAGCTCATAACTCTGTCTGCATTAGAATTGTACAATATCCATGTATCTGAGAAAAAAAAACTTTGACTCTTGCCACATCCTAGAGACTCCTCGCCAAGGGATCCATAGAAAACGATAAATGCAATATAATGTACGAAGACCAAACAAAACAATCTAACCCAAAAATATTTTCATAATCTCACAAACGCAAAATTATAAATGTCACTGTACTGGTGTGAGACGAATGTGGCAGGGAAACTACATGTACCAAGCACTGGGAAGTTCTGACCATTATACGCAGTAAGACCAATATTTTGAACAAGTGGACTGTATCGCCATGGGAAGCCCTCTGTCTCCTGTGGTGGCCAATTATTTTCTGGAGGACTTTGAAAAAAAAGCACTACAGTCAGCCACTCTCAAACCCTCTTGTTTTCTGCGGTATGTGGATGATACATTTGTGGTGTGGCCACATGGACTTGATACTCTACCTTCGCTTCTTCAGCATCTGCATTCGCTCCATCCGAAAATAAACTTCACAATGGAAGTGGAAAAGGATGGTACTTTACCTTTTCTTGATGTCTTGGTACGAAGGAAAGCAGATGGAACATTGGAACACAGCGTGTACCGCAAGCCAACGCATACAGATCTATATCTGCAGGCCACAAGCTGCCATCATCCTGCACAAAGCAGTAGTGCATTACGTACGTTGGTTCATAGAGCACATGTGGTATCTGATACTGAGAGCCTGTCGAGTGAATTACAACATTTGAAGACAGTGTTCCGAGAAAACGGTTATTCTGAGAGACAGGTACGTAATGCATTCAGGCCCAGGCGAGTTCAATCAATGGAGCAGAATGAAGATACGAAGACACCCACCACTTTGGCCTTTTTGCCGTGTTTTGGTGCCATGTCGTCAAGAATCGGAAGAGTCCTCGAGAGATACGGAATTAAGTGTGTTTTTCATCCATCTGCAAAACTGATAAACCTGTTGGGTTCGGTTAAGAATGACCTTGGACTGAGGAAATGTGGTGTGTACAAGATTCCTTGTCAGTGTGGGGCAGCGTATATATGCCAGACATGCCGCACAGTACAAGAACGCTGCGATGAACATCTGCGTCATACACGCCTTCGTCAGCCGGAAAAGTCAACAATTGCGGAACACTGCCTGAATACAGGACATCGTATGATTTATAAAAAGACGGAAGTTTTATCCCCGGCATCATCTTCCTGGGACTGCGTCATTAAGGAAGCAATACATATCCTTACAGCCGATAATCTCATCAACAAGGATACGGGATTTCAACTGAGTACAGGCTGGAACCCTGCATTGGCTGCTATTAAATCACGACGCGTAAATAAAGATTCTTCGGTAACAGGCCCGTCATAACACTGGCCTAGTACGGCCGTTGGTGAGTAACGTCTTGCCTCACTTGACAAACGCAGCGCACAGCGCTCGCGCGGGAGAGCCGCTCTGCGATTTTCGGCAGAGGGAGTTTGAATATGGCAAATCACTGCGCATGCGCGATTTCCGCGGCTGCGCATTCTTCGCGCGCGTGTTCTAAAAACGGGGCGTCGGTGTGCGGGTACCGTCAGTCGTACCTAGCCACGAGCAAGGTTGAACCACCTGAAGAAGTCGGGCAGTTGCTCCGAGGAAATATTGTGGAATTTACACAACGTGGTCCGGCGGCAAACCCGTGAAGAGTATTTCCAACAATTTATTTCTAAAAAGGAAAGAAACATACTTAACTTATCATTATGAGGTGGCTTGATGCACTTTCTGTGCCTCCTACAGGCAATTACTTTTACACACTATTACCACTCGCAAAATACAGGCTAAGTATCTTCTTCCTATTACTCAGTAATGATGCTCTCGAAGTTAGCATCGACAGGGGGCGCTGTCCTCTGTCTTCCTGGAGGTGTGGCACTGCACAGTCTTTCCATTGGTGTGTGAGTCAATGTCTTCTTGATGCTGTTTTGTGGCACTGAGCTGTCGGTGCACAGGCAATGCTTTAGTATTGCACATTTTTGGTTTGTGGTCGCTTTTTTCTTGGTAACTGCGGTATGGCAAATTGATAACTATGGAAATCGACAAATCAATGGAGGAGAGTTGAGGGATGAGTGATGGAACACAAATCATATTTGTGTGTGATATGCAGAATCAGAGTACACAGGAAACTGCAGGCTAATTGAGGAGAATTTTGGGCAGGCTGCAGAAACACCAGGCACGTCTGTGGGGTGTACACAAATTCAGAGTACACAAGGAACCAACAGGCCAACTGAGGAAAGTCTGGCGGTGAGTCAGGAAACACAGGCCACATCTTTAGCGGATCCACAAAGTCAGAGTCGACTGGATCGAATTCTCCCGATATTAGAAAACAACACATCTCTGTTAACTGCCATAAGGGAGGAAAATAAAACACAATTTTAAAGACTGGAAGCCAAGCTAAAATTTTGCAGTCAAAAGATTAATGGGTAGATCACTGAAGTTAGGCGTGAATTGGAGACTGAAACCAAAAATATGTGGCCGGAGGTCACCAACAGCCTGGACGAGATGAAAAAAGCGTGTGAAACGAAACTTGACAATATAGAAATGTGGGTAAACGCGAAGATGACTGACATCTCCACACGAATAGATGAGGAAAGTAAATCATCCAAAGAAAGACAAACTAGAACGACAGTCCTGGAATAAGAAGTATCTGCACTACAACAAGGTAATGTCTTTGTAATGCAGGTCACGCCAACGAATCTGCATGCCGCATTCCCGATGCACAGGGTGAACGCATCATTGCCTTAGTTTAGTCAAACATCCAGTACCCACCCAAGGGCATACCTAAAGAAATTAGACATGTATCTGCTTGCAAAAGGGGTGGCGGAATGCAATGCTTTACTTGCTGTGTGGCTGACGTTCGACCAGAAAGAGGCTGCCTGGTTTTATGTAACAATTCATGTGAACCATAGTTACAAGGATTTCTGCAACAAGTTACGCACAATGTACTGGAACCTGGTCGCACAGGCCACTGCGAATACAACCATACATCAGAGACAGTATGTGTCACAGTCATGTCAATCCATGGTAACACGCGCTGCTCACTTTGTCATTCTGGCAGGATAGTTGTATGACAAAATGATAGATGAGGAATGGTGTACCATGATGAGCTCACATTTTGCCATTAACATACAATGTGTATTCGTTGGGGCACTGTCAAGAGAAGAGTTCATCGATATTTTTAAGGTCTGTGGATGGCACTGAAGAGCAGGAGAAACGAAGGATGGCACATGTTAACGCATTAAGGGCAGAAAATACTGTGCCACAAGAGGATATGGGGCTCTTCCATCCATTGCCTACATCTACCTACTGATGCCATGATATCGCTGCTTTGGCTATGGCAGCACCTCTCCACACCCATCATTTTAGTGGGACTACATGCTAGAGTAAACTGCCAGCCCTGCTCACTACACAGTACTCTGCACTGGAGGAAAAGGTCTCTGTGATGACATCAAGCATCAGGACCGACTTCACTCAACACATCGATTGTAGCAACTACTAATCCATAGACCATATATAACATGTTACCTATGGGCCATGTGGTAACCTATTTTTATCTGTAGCCTAAAATCACGATCTTTGTTCCAGAAATTCCTGTTGGGCTGGCTTCTTGAGTTCTGTGTTTTGTGGTAACATGCTTTGTATCTGATTGATGTACAACAGTGACAATGAAATTCTTAGACAAATTGTCAATACGTTACTCTACCCAACTCTTGCTACCAAGGATTTCCACACGATTTTCCACTAAACTACGAAAAGTCATCTAGTTAGGAAAAGGATATTTACACCGCAAAACAAATGTATTAATCTATTTCACTTGCTGTACAACTCACGTCATTATTTTCGACTACTGTATTTTACTTGAAAATGAATGTGATTGTCTCAGTCCGCTAGTGGCAAAACAATACAGTTGTTGTGTTGGAATTATTCATTCAATTATCATTCAACAGCTGCAAAATGCCAACAATGGAAGAGCTTATAACAATATACATTCATTACGTAATTTTTCACTAGTGGCGAATTCTTTGACATACATAGATATAGCTATAGATATACCTCCAATTTGTGAAAAATAAAAATTGGTGCCTGGCTGTGACTCGAATCCAGATTTTCTGCTTGTTGTGAGTGATCATCTTAAGGATACAGGATACTTTTCCAGCTCAATGTTATGTAAATACCAACTCCTATTTCTTTCAGGCACTGTTTATGTGTATGTTCTACAGATTTTTTGTTGATATCAGGTAATTCAGCACACTTTCTAAACAAATTAGAAGTATTTTGAATATTTTTGAACCTGCTTAGAGTTATTAAAAAATTACAAGGAAATTGAAGAAATTTTTGTCCAAAATGCTTCCTGGAATTGAGGTACCAATTAATCCATTTGAAGGACACCAAATTTTTACCAGATATGCATGACATGATGGCTGAGGTACCAGACCTATTTCATTCCACGTATTATGTATATTTAACGACCTAGAGTGGTGTGCTGACCATACACCCCTCCTATCCAGATCCTCAGATGAGGATGACATGACGGTCAGATGGTCCCGATTGGCCACTTGCAGCATGAAGACATAGTGCTTTTTTTATTATGTATATTAGAAGGATAAAAATTATCATGTCTTACATTTTCATTTTTTTCCTAATAAAAATGTTATTTTTTCTCTAATTTAGTTGATTCTGCAATAAAGCTTAGGTCTACTACATAAGTATGGACTATTGCAAGTTACAGAAAAAAATTAGAGCAACGCTTTATAAACTTTAGGAAATATTTGTACCTGGATTCTCAAGAATACAACTTGTGGGAAATTGTGAATGAAGATATAAGTCCAATTAAAGCGTGCCTCAGAACATTTCTGAAGCATAGTCTTCATCTTGCAGCATTTCGTCATCATCAAGCTTCCTCTTGGCATACCTTTTAGCACTTCTTGCTTCTTTGGTAACTTGAAGAGTGAATCTTTCAGCTTCATGCATCCTTTGTCTGTCACACGCAAGCAATTGATCTTCCATATTAGTCATATTTTGTGCCTAAATTTCTCAGGACTTCCAACCTTCCTATCACTCCATCACTGATGCATATCACTGCATCTAGTACACCAACTTTTAATGCATTTAATCATAGAACAACATTCTTTGGGAATCTTTCCCATATGCAATGGTTGAAAGTTTCATTTGTATTCTGAGTGCCTCCATGAAGACATTTACTAAGCAAAACAGGGTCACTCAGGTCCCTAGAATTGGTTTTGCTTCATTCATAACAGGCTCAGGAAGAGAATGCTTATGATGGTATATTTGACTACTGTCTTTTGCTTTTTAGTAACCACACAAAGAATCTGCTCCTTTAGGGCAAAGTCCACGAGCAGGGTGGTCATCTGTGGTCAACTTGTGAAAGTAGGTGGCCCATACAGCTTTTCTCATTGCTGTAACATCATTCAGAGGTGCAGTTCGTCTAATGACCAGTCCACAATAACTCTGAAGAAGGTCTGTTTCAGTTTATGCCTCTGCCAAACAGAGATTTTCCATCAGATAGCAACTTTACTTTCATTTCTCCTCGTAGCTTCCTCAATCTAGCACCAATCACCTTTTGCACATGTCCACAAAACTCCAATTTTGTTACCCAGGTAGCACCATAAACATTGAACTCATTAATTTGAAAGTTTTAGAGTCCCCATTGCCTAGGTACTTCGTATATCTAACATTATAAATGAGCACCGACCTCTGAAATATTTTTAGAGCTCCATCACACTCCATACCTTCACTGTAACCATCATAATTCTTAGGTCACTGATGTTCAAGATATCATTCAATGTTACCATGGCAGGTGTGGCAGTACTTAGATAAGCACTCAACATCAACAACTTTTCCATTCTCCAGGGAAGTCTCACTTACAACACTATTCAAGGAACGATGTCCTCGACGTTGCAAAGTCCCATCAATTGCAATAGCAATGTCCCTGTTTCCACTAATATTTACAGTTTATTCTACTGCACGTTTTATAGATGCTTTAGATACTAACGTCAAGGCACCTAAAAGTATTTTTATGTACTTGCTGAACCTAATAGGAGGAGGAGGAAAGTCCATCAAACCACAAAACGTTTGAGCAGCCTTTTTTCCTTTTCCTGTTGTACACATTGCATACACTAACTTCAGATTCACATCATATGAATTATGCACAATGTTCGAAGTCATTTTCGAGGTATATTTATTGTAGGATCTACACAGAACAGCTAATTTTGATGCTAAACCCTCCCTGCTACATTGTTGTTCAGTTATTTCCAGACAGCCTACACCATCACATTGTTTACATTTCGCCACTTCCTTTATAGAAGAAGATAAGATGCCTACATCAACAACAAATCCACTACAAACAGCATCACTGTCAACACAAAAGTTTGAATCACCAGGAGGTGTGTCATGTGGGAGTTTCTTCTCTATAGAACTGATACAAAGGTTACTTTCAACAGTGTGGCTTGCTTTGTTTGTGAGCTGGTTACCATGGAATTTCCTTTTTTTTTCAATTTCTTGATGTGTGACATAGTTCGTATTTATTGCACACTAAAGGATATACACTTCCACAAATATATGTAGCACTTGGGCAGCATTCAGTAGCACATGAACGAACTGCTTCAACAAAACAAAAGTAAATACTAGCAAAGGTAATCATTTACAGACACCAGAAACCTGCACTGTTACCAACATATACAATGTATCATATGTATAATCACTGGAAACAGAAAGTTCACAGTTCTTTTCGAAATAACAGTGGTTTCTGTAACAAAAGTAAAGGGAGCATGGCGGCATATATGACCATAACTTTAAAATTGGGTATATATATATCATTTTTCATTTGAAACCCTATAACGTATATATCAATGTAATCAGGAAAGACTATAGAATTTAATAAAGTCATAAAAATTTTCGATTTTTCCACCATTTATAAGTACCCTGTATCCTTAATCACTTTAGCTGTTCGAGCATGCACCAACAGGCCGATCCAAAACTCCATATGCCACGTCCCCTAATGCTCAAACATCCAGATTCCTGCAACAGGGAGATGAGATTGCAATGAATCAAGATCAATATTAGTATAGTCGTTTTTCCCATTGATGCATGTAATACTTCTTTAATTTACAGTGTCTTTTCTTTCAGCCATGCATGTCTGAGGGAACAGATATTGTAAATTAAATAAATTACATTCAGTTGTGCAGCAGCGCTGTTGACAGTGAGCCTATGTTCTCAGTACGTCGAAATATGCAATTTTCTTCTGGTGATGATACTGAACACAGCAAATCTAGTGAAAACTCCATAGATATGGGAGACGACAAAGGCAGTTCTGAGGAAAGGTTCAGCGATAGTAGTGAAGAATCACATGAAGATAATACACTCCTGGAAATTGAAATAAGAACAACGTGAATTCATTGTCCCAGGAAGGGGAAACTTTATTGACACATTCCTGGGGTCAGATACATCACATGATCACACTGACAGAACCACAGGCACATAGACACAGGCAACAGAGCATGCACAATGTCGGCACTAGTACAGTGTATATCCACCTTTCGCAGCAATGCAGGCTGCTATTCTCCCATGGAGACGATCGTAGAGATGCTGGATGTAGTCCTGTGGAACGGCTTGCCATGCCATTTCCACCTGGCGCCTCAGTTGGACCAGCGTTCGTGCTGGACGTGCAGACCGCGTGAGACGACGCTTCATCCAGTCCCAAACATGCTCAATGGGGGACAGATCCGGAGATCTTGCTGGCCAGGGTAGTTGACTTACACCTTCTAGAGCACGTTGGGTGGCACGAGATACATGCGGACGAGCATTGTCCTGTTGGAACAGCAAGTTCCCTTGCCGGTCTAGGAATGGTAGAACGATGGGCTCGATGACGGTTTGGATGTACCGTGCACTATACAGTGTCCCCTCGATGATCACCAGTGGTGTACGGCCAGTGTAGGAGATCGCTCCCCACACCATGATGCCGGGTGTTGGCCCTGTGTGCCTCGGTCGTATGCAGTCCTGATTGTGGCGCTCACCTGCACGGCGCCAAACACGCATACGACCATCATTGGCACCAAGGCAGAAGCGACTCTCATCGCTGAAGACGACACGTCTCCATTCGTCCCTCCATTCACGCCTGTCGCGACACCACTGGAGGCGGGCTGCACGATGTTGGGGCGTGAGCGGAAGACGGCCTAACGGTGTGCGGGACCGTAGCCCAGCTTCATGGAGACGGTTGCGAATGGTCCTCGCCGATACCCCAGGAGCAACAGTGTCCCTAATTTGCTGGGAAGTGGCGGTGCGGTCCCCTACGGCACTGCGTAGGATCCTACGGTCTTGGCGTGCATCCGTGCGTCGCTGCAGTCCGGTCCCAGGTTGACGGGCACGTGCACCTTCCGCCGACCACTGGCGACAACATCGATGTACTGTGGAGACCTCACGCCCCACGTGTTGAGCAATTGGGCGGTACGTCCACCCGGCCTCCCGCATGCCCACTATACGCCCTCGCTCAAAGTCCGTCAACTGCACATACGGTTCACGTCCACGCTGTTGCGGCATGCTACCAGTGTTAAAGACTGCGATGGAGCCCCGTATGCCACGGCAAACTGGCTGACACTGACGGCGGCGGTGCACAAATGCTGCGCAGCTAGCGCCATTTGACGGCCAACACCACGGTTCCTGGTGTGTCCGCTGTGCCGTGCGTGTGATCATTGCTTGTACAGCCCTCTCGCAGTGTCCGGAGCAAGTATGGTGAGTCTGACACACCGGTGTCAATGTGTTCTTTTTTCCATTTCCAGGAGTGTAGATTTGCAAGTTGCCGTGTGCTGAATGAAATTGATGTATTTTTGCTCTTGCTCCACAGTTTTCCCTTTTATTTCAATCCTCGTAGTAAAAACAAATTTAGATACAAACGCTACACCATTTAAGGATGTACTTTGAAATGTTTTTGACAATATGTTGATTTGTGCTATGGTAACTGAAATAAATATGTATGCATACCAGGATATCTCCAAGTTGTACAAAAATAGGAATTGTCACTGAAAGAAATGGACACATGCTGGTAAAGATAAAATGAAAGCTTTCATAGTTATTTTATTACTATAAATTATAGTCAGTTCACATGAATAAGAAAGATACTGGTCCAAATGTGAAATAATTCATTCCATTTTTTCGAAAATCGAGCAATGAGACAGATTCAGATTGATTATGAAATACTGTCACTTTTCGGATAATTTTACTTTCAACCAAGATAAGCATCAATGTCAAAAGTTACGAAAAGTATACTAAGTCACTGAATATTAACAAAAAAGTTCAGCTCAGCTTTAGTTCCACAAAGAAATGTCAGTATTGATTAAAGTTTATTGTTATTCAAAGAAAGGTTTAGCGGGAAACAGTATATACCAATGAAAAGATCTCATTTTGGTATAAAATCATTTGTTTTGTGTATATCACAATAAGGTTATGTATGGAACTTCTTACTTTATGTTGGCAAAAGATCACCATATTTGGATAGGTATGAGAAATACCCCATATCTACAAAACTATTTTAGGTTAATGGATTCCCTATTAGTCAAAGGCTATTGTGGAACAACTGACAATTTTTACGCATCACCCGAACTTGCCGATTATATGGTACAATGCAGACCGACATCTTATCGATCATTCTCTATTCAATGCATTTGTTTTGTTATAGAGGCCTGTCCCCAGAATATACAAACATGAAGAAAATATATTTTTTTTTTTAATTTAGAATGGAAGTAACTGAAGTGATTTTTGAGAAATACATACATGCATTACCTCCACATGTACACAGACATTCAAGAACAACAAGACTGATAGAAAGGCATTTCATATCCCACATACCTCTGAATCCAATAAAAAAGGAACCTTGTAGAAGGTGTGAAGAAGAAACGCTGAAGTGAAAAATACTGAAAGAAATGAGAGCCTGATGCGAAGACTGCATCGTGGGCTTGTGTGTGGAACCTTGCTTCAAGCTTTACCACACTCAGAAACTTTTATAATGAGATTCTGCTGTGTTTAAAACATTAAATGTGATTTTCCATTTTCCGGCATTATGTAGGTTACGTGTCGATAAAAACTCACTTCAAAATTCCGTTTTTGATTTTCTTGTTTCTTTTAATACTATCCTCACAAATATTCTAATCATTTAACAAAAATGTCCCGCAATTTTGTAATAGCAAAATCGGAAAATTGCTTGCAGTTGGAGAGTTAAGACGACAGTTATCAGATTTGGCTAAAAGCATTTGGACACCTGTGTAAACATGAATGCAAGTGCACTACTCGGTGGCTATCTTGGGTTATAAATTAGAGTAATTAAAATTACAGTTATGGGTCATAATTAAATCCTACATAAACACAATTAAGAGCCCAAGTGAGTGGTTTATTTACATAAGAGGGGGAGGAGGAGTAGTAGTTGATGTTTAATGTCCCGTCAACAACAAGATCATCACAGACGGAGGACAAGCTCGGATTAGGGAAGGTTGGTTGGTTGGGTGGTTGGTTTAAAAGAGGGTGGGGAGGGACCAAACTGCTAGGTTATTGGTCCCTCGTTCCAATTATATTAATTCCACAAGGGTGGGAGTAAAATAATCGAGACATACAAAACACAGCTGCAAGAAAGGAGAAAACCACAAGAATGACAGAAGTGCAACAAACACTAAAATGGACAAAATCGGACAAGAAAGCCACAGAGAGACGCAAGAAACATGTAGAAGAGATCAAAACAAGAGAGCAGATTACCATAACTGGCTCATCATGAGAATAAGAAGGAGAAGCCAGCCACTCTGCGACACATTAAAACCTCCACCCTAAATGCACTAGGCTGGAGGACACAGACGGACGAAGGACATGCACTAAAACTTACATCAAATGATAAAACCCACCCTCACGAATAAAACGTAAAACTAAAGCTGCTGTTGAGACAGTGTATTGTCGTCCAATACCGAAGGTAGGGTGCTGGGAAAGTTAAAAGTCCGCCGCAGAGCGGCTAAAAGTGGGCAGTCTAGCAAGAGGTGGGCGACTGTCATTTGTGAGCCACAGCGACCCTGAGGTGGATCCTTGTGACGGAGGAGGTAACCATGCGTTAGCAACGTATGGCCAATGCAGAACTGGCAGAGGACAACGGATTCCCTGTGAGAGGACTGCATGGAAGACTTCCACACATTCGTAGTCTCAATAATGACATGCAGTTTGTTGCGCGTACTGTTATGCCATTCCGTCTCCCAAAGCCAAAAAACCCTATGGTTTAAGTCAGAACGCAGGTCAGTTCCAGAGATGTCCATCTCCAGAAGCGGTTTCCACATACCATGTTTGGCCAGCCTGTCGCCAAGTTCGTTGCCTGGGATTCCGACATGTCCTAGGGTCCACACAAGCACCACTGAATGACGGGACCAATCCAGGGCATAGATGGACTCCTGGATGGACGCTACCAAAAGATGGCGAGGGTAGCACTGGTCGATAGCTTGTAGGCTGCTCACGGAGTCAGTACACAGGAGAAATGACTCGCCAGCGTATGAGCAGATGTGCTCAAGAGCACAAGATATGGCCGCCAGCTCTGCAGTGAAACACTGCAGCCATGTAGCAAGGAGCGCCGTTCAATATGTCTTCCACGAACATATGCAAAGCCTATGTGACCATCAGCCATCGAGCCGTTGGTGTAAACCACTTCATGGCCCCAGTTCATCAGGTGAGGGATATATGGCTTTACGTCACAGTGTCAAACCATCACCTTGACCTTCTCGGGTTATGTGTCAACCTCAAACGCCAAGATGAAAGCACTGATGGCAACCTGATTATGCCTCAGACTCCGGTGGACGTGCCAGATGAAATGGAGTCCTCACCACTCTAAATTGGGGAGCAGTTCATCGTCAGACTGCAAAAGAAGGTCCCTGTGAAATATGGTGCACTGGACCATATTTAAGCTCTTATGGGGCGTGATGGAAACAGAAACATCCCCTAGCTTGTCACAGGCAAGTATCGCCCATGACTGGGCAAAGGATGCTGTTTTGATGAAGACCGAACCTGACCACATTTTGGACAAGCCCTCTACCTCCCCAAACTTCTCCTCTAAATTCTCCACAAAAAACTGAGGCTTCAATAACAAGAAAGATTCCCCATCAACTCTCGTACACACGAGGTACTGGGGTGCATAAGCTTCACTGCCATCCTTAGCCTGGTGTTCCTTCCATGGTGTGGCTAGGTGGGGAGACGATTTTGGTTGTATTTCTTAGCATTGAAGTTACACCTTGATCACTTAGAGACTGCTGATATATGACCACCAGCAAGAGATGACGTACTACACTTCATGGCGTGTCATCCACTCTGATGCCGCCCACTCTGACCAGTGGCCTTCCCCACGCAGGCACAGCAAAGGCCACCTGCCAGGATGGCCATTGCTGGGAGTCCCAATGCCCGAGGGTGATGGGCATCTACTCCTTGGTATTCATGGGGAGTTAACGGTGCAGGCATCAGCAGAGCGATCCCTGTGTGGTGAGGGGGCTACAACCAACAGGGTGCACGGCAGCCCCACCACAATGGACTGGCTACCGTGCTGGATGTCAGATGCAAAGTCCATTATCACGACAGCACAGAAAGTGATACTGCACAGAGGATGGAGGAAAACGCACCTAGGAGAGTGACGTTGCCCAACAGCTGGAGAATGAGCAGAAGTGCAGGTCCACGTTGACAAAGGATGCGAGAGGTCTCAGTGCATGATGGACACTATGCACCACGTAAGGTGTCCTTCCCCAATTGGCTCGCTCTTAGGGAAAATTTTGAAAAATGGAGGTCAAACCATACAGGGGACCATCACATAAAGGCCAAAACATGTGAGACACCTTTTAGTTGTCTCTTACGACAGGCAGGAATACCTTGGGCTTATTCTAACCCCCAGACCCACAGGGGGTGATTAGGTAAGGATGGAGAAGGAAATCGGCATGTCCTTTCCAAGTAACCATTCCGGCATTTGCCTGAAGTGATTTAAGGAAATCACGGAAAACCTAAATCAGGATGGCTGGATGTGGGTTTGAACTGTCATCCTCCCGAATGCGAGTCCAGTGTGCTAACCTTTGCATCACCTTGCTTGGTTTGTTAACATAATGACATTAGGGCAGGCAGCTGGTTTGTTTACATAAGGAGAAAAATGGACCCCTTGGTCCAAAACTAGTCAAGCTCCATTACTCAACAGAGTAGTTTTTTTCCAACTGTGTGGTTGGAGCCCAAGTAGCAAGTACACACAACTCACAGCACCTGAAGGTTACAGCAAGGTCAATCATCAAAATATTGTGCTAAAATAGAAACAAAAATTTGACTGAACAACTGGAACTGCACCATTAATCAGTCATGCTCAGAAAACCTGATATATCATAAATATATCTAATACTAATGACACTATCAATTAGTGAAGTATTGAGGACAGCAAAGAGACTATGTTCCTGGATGTGTGGATTCAAAGTAACATCATATGGAATAAACACATTGAATCCATGAGCTCAAAATGGTTTGAAGACTCCTTAAGTAGCAGAACCCAATACATTGTCATGGATGGTGAGTGTTCATCAGAGACAAGAGTATCATCAGGAGAGCCCCACTGAAGTGTGAGGGGGCTGTTCTTGTTCTCTCTATATATGAAAGATCTGACAGGCATGGTGAGCAGCAATCTGTGACTGTTTGCTGATGATGTTCTACTGTTAAGGAAACTGTCATCATTGAGTGACTGTAGGAAGATACAGGATGACTTAGACAAAATTTCTAGTTGGTGTGATGAATGGCAGCTGGTTTTAAATGTAGAAAAATGTAAGCTGATGCAGATGAGTAGGAAAAACTGTCCTGTAATGTTCGAATATAATATCCATGGTGATCTGCTTAAGACAATATTTTTGATGAAATATATAGGTGCAACATCGCAAAGGGCTACAAAATGGAACAAGCATGTAAGGTTAGCAGTAGGGAAATCAACATGGTTTCTAGGAAAGTGCATCTCATCTATAAATGAGACCACATAAAAAATGCGAGTGTGACCGATTCCTGAGCACTACCTGAGTGCCTGGCCTGGGATAGCCATCAGGCTGGATTAAAGAAGAGAACAAAAAAGTTCAGAGGCATACTGCTGGATCCATTACTGATAGGTTGGATCAGTGCATGAGTACTACAGAGATGCTTTGAGAACTCCAATGGGAATTCCTGAAGGGAAAACGATTTCCTTTTCACAAAATACAATTGGAAAAATTTAGAAAACAGGCTTACTTCAGAAGAATTCTACTGTCACCAACATACATTTTGCCTAAGGGCTGCAAAGACAAGATAAGAGAAATTAAGGCTCTTACAGAGGCATGTAGACACCATGCACTGGATGGTGGCTTACAGAGTATGTATGTAGATGTAGATTAAATACTTTCAAAATCCAAAAAATAGAGCTATTGGAATAGCAACTGACATAAAAGTAGGTAAAATTTTAGGTCTCTAGTTAGTAAACTAGAAATACTACCACATCTTGCTCTTATATTGCTGAAATTTCTTAAAAGTGGTATTGTAGGTAGTGACATCAGCATGCAAAAAAAAAAAAAAAAAAAAATAACAGTATCCGTAACCATAGTACAAAAATGCAAGACAACCTGTGTGTATTACGTGCAAACTCAAAGAGAGGAACTATCCTTATAGAAATTAAGCTGTTTCATATCTTACTGCATGTATTAAGAACAATGATACTACAAAATTATGTCAGAATTCGATTAGGGCATACAGGGCCAGTTTGAGAACAATTTTCCTCACAAATGATAAATCATTTGATGGTATGACCCCCTTTCCTTCAGACACTGGCAGCCTTCCATAGGCTTTTATTCATTCTATTAATAATTACAATCATCTCATCCATTCCTGAAAGACAGTGTCCATGCTTTTCATGTGATTGAGCCAGGTTCAATCTGTGGTGAATGCCCCAGTTTAGACTGACAAACCCATGATTGAAATGATGTCAGATGAAAATATCTGCACAAATTTGTGAGGGAAATGAGATGTATTATTATACATGACAGATCAAAATTAATAGGTATAACACACATAGAAGGATACAATAACAAAAGCTAAAACATTCCCTTAAACTTGGGCCCACAAATGAACCAACTTGGGCCCACAAATGAACCATTTGTGAGACAATTTTTAATCTGTGGTTATGAGCTGCCATTCATTTTATTATGGAATATTGTCCTGGTTAGTATAAACGTCAGCAACTGGAAGCATTTAATTCCATAAATTATCTGGGAGTAGGCATTAGGAGTGATTTAAAATGTAATGATCATGTAAAGTTGATCATCGGTAAAGCAGATGCCAGACAGAGATTCATTGGAAGAATCCTAAGGAAATGCAATCCGAAAACAAAGGAAGTAGGTTACAGTACACTTGTTCACCCACTGCTTGAATGTTGCTCAGCAGTGTGGGATCCGTACCAGATAGGGTTGATAGAAGAGATAGAGAAGATCCAATGGAGAGCAGTGTGCTTCGTTACAGGATCATTTAGTAATCGTGAAAGCGTTACGGAGATGATGGATAAATTCCAGTGGAAGACTCTGCAAGAGAGACGCTCAGTAGCTCGGTACGGGCTTTTGTTGAAGTTTCGAGATCATACCTTCACCAAGGAGTCAAGCAGTATATTGCTCCCTCCTACGTATATCTCGCGAACAGACCATGAGGATAAAATCAGAGAGATTAGAGCCCACACAGAGGCATACTGACAATCTTTCTTTCCACGAACAATATGAGACTAGAATAGAAGGGAGAACCAATAGACGTACTCAAAGTACCCTCCGCCACACACCATCAGGTGGCTTGTGGAGTATGGATGTAGATGTAGATGTAGAACGTATATGAATGTGCAGTTTCAGACTAAGTTACCATTGGGCTTCAATTTCACCCACAGTATACCACATTGTGCACCACGATGGGGACTGGGGCACAATGAGGTGCATCACATTTTGGTGCTAATAGAAAATGAAATTTAATGCCCAAGTATCATACAAGATGAATGGATCAAGTATGGTCTGTACAGGTATCTTGAACTCGTAGGTCACCTGACCTGAATCCTCTGGCTTTTACTATCTGGGGTCATCTGAAAAGTGAAGTATATGGCACTACCATTGATACAGTTAAAGAATTGGAGCAGTGAATTGTACAATCTTCTCAAGATTTAGTAGATGATGCAGGGGTGTTTGAAAGAATCCATATCTGCTCCATTTGATGTGATTACTACCCTATGTTTCCTCTCCAAGAGATATAATTCACACCATTTCAAAGCAATATCCCTCATTCCATACCTGTTGAGTTTGAAAAGCATCAGGGCATGGTTTACAGAGTCGAATGCTTTTGTAAGATCACAGAATATTCCTGTGACCTTAGCTTTCCTATCTAGTGATGAAGTAATTTTTTCGATAAACTCATTTATTGCATTTACTGTGTTTTTGCCTTATTGGAAGCCAAATTGGTTATGTGAAGCTTTGTATCTGTAAAGCAGCAATTTTTTCAAGTATCTTTGATATGACAGGGAGTATAGAGATAGGGCAATAATTTCCCATATCATCTTTTGAACCTTTTTAAAACAACAGTTTTACTTCTGCATATTTCAAGAGATCACGGAAGTAACGTTCTTCAAAGGATTTGTTTATTATGAGAGAGGGAGGATGAGCTATTATGCTGTAAACTTTTTTAATTGTTTTGATGGGTATCCTATACCAGCCAGCAGAGTTTTTGTCTTTTAAGGAGAGTATGATACTTTCAACAAATTTTGCTGAGATTGTGTTGAATTTTTTGAGACATTCACTGGTATTGCCTTTTAATCCACAACTATTTACCTTCTGCTCATAATTTGCTATGTCAAATCAGATTTTGCTACATTTATGAAGTACTCATTGAAGCACTCAGATATCTTAATTGGATTTACAACTGATTTTTCCTTAAGTTTGATTTCTAAAATGTCTTGTTTATGATTTTGGGCAACTAATTCAGACCATACGGACCTTGTTTTATTTTTCTGCCCTAGAATGAATTTGTTATTTGCCATTTGTTATGAAGCTTTCACAACTTTTTTTAAAAATAGTTTTGTAGTTTCTAACACATTTTACAAAATCAGGATTTTTGTTGTACTTCAGTTGATTGTGTAGCTTCCTTTTCCTCTCACTCGATATTTTTATTCCTGGTGTGATCCATCTTATCTTACTTGATGTTTTGTTGCAATATGATCTTGGTAGGAAAGCTTCATTAAATACTTCAAGAAAACTGTTTAAGAATGTACTAAAGTTTTCATTTGTTGAATCACCAACCCCAAAACACCACTTAACTTTACTTAGTTTCTCATAGAATATTTCAATATTTGATTTATTGAAACTTCTTTTGATATATGTTTTTCTTGTATTATGTTTATCAGTTTTTGGCAGTGAGACAAATAAGGCTGAGTTATCAGAAAGTTCTAAGTCTAGACAGAATTTATGTACATTATGAAAGTAGTAATTTGTTACAATGTTGTCGATGCATGTTGCTGAGTGAATTTTTTCTCTGGTGAACTCTGAAAAATTTAGTTTAAAACCAGACTTTTTAATTAAATCATAAATGTTGTTGATTCTTTATTGTCATTTGCAGTGTTTATATTAAAATCTTCTGCTATTACAATTTTTTCTTCTTTTCTTTCTTTACTTTATCTAGTAAGCAATGGAATTTAAAGAGCAATGGCGTGACTAAAGCCCTTTCTGGAATTCTGTAAATTGAAATGATCAACGTACTAAGGTCTTTAAGCTCTATGCAACAACTTTCAAATATGCAATCTTAATTTAAACAATTAAAATCTGTTTTCACTTTGTAGCTTATAGAAGAGTCCAGGAGTATTATTAATAGGTAAACAATCTTTCCATTGTGTTGTTATATTGCACATCAAGTTGTGGCAACAATGATTACCAATGTACAAAGGGCAAATAAAACAAGCAGGAAGATATATATGTTCAGCAAACTGGATAAAAAATCAGCATGGTGCAGGAGCATGTAAAGGAACTATGGCTCAAGTTTAAAAGAATGGTTGACCATGCACTGGATAGATATGTACTCAGAAGAACAGTTCATAATGGGAGGGATGCTCCATGGTACACAGTCACTGTGAAGAAAATTCTAAAGAAACAGACTACTGTATAACAGGTGTAAGGAAAGCATAGGGTTGTAGGTAGAGAGTTGTTAATGAAACAGGTTTGGTGTCAAGAGGGCAATGTGTGAAGCCTTCAGTGGCTACTGTAGTAGAATAACGTTAATTTATAGAAAAAAAAAAAAAAAACAATGAAATTCTGATCATATGTAAAGGCTGTTAGTGGCACCAAAGTTGGTGTCATTTCCTAGCAGACAAGAACTGAAATGGAGGGTAGCAAAGAAAAAGCTGAAATGCTAGACTCTGTTTTCTAATGCTCCTTTACAAATGAGAACCCAGGCAAATTGCCCCGATTTAATCCTTGTACCACTGAAAAGATGAGTGAAATCAGTATTAGTGTCAGTTGTATTGAGAAACAGCTGAAATTGTTAAAACTGAACAAAGCTCCAAGGTCCAATGGAATCCCTTTCAGATTCTATACTGAATTTGCAGCTGTGTTAGCCCCTCTTCTAACTGTAATCTATTGTAGATCCCTCAAACAAAAAACCGTGCCCAGTAGTTGGAAGAAAGTGCAAGTAACTACCGACTACAGGACGGGTAGTAGACGTGATCCACAAAACTACCATCCAATATTTTTGACATTGATTTGTTGTAGTATTTTAGAACATACTCTGAGTTCAAACATTATGAGATATCGTGAACAGAATGACCCCCTCCATGCCAACCAGATGGGTTCTGAAAACATCGATCATGTGAAACCGAAATTGCACTTTCTCACATGATATCCTGAAAGTTTTGGATCACGGTAGCCAGGTAGGTGCAGTATTTCTTGATTTCCAAGAAGCACTTGACCCAGTAACACCCATACACTTATTTTCAAAATTTTGATCGTATTGGATATCAAGTGAAATTTTTGAAAAGGTTAAGGACCTTACGGTAGGGACGACACAGCTTGTTATCTGGGAAGGAGATTCATCATCAGATGTAAAAGTAACTTTGGATGTGCCCCAGGGAACTGTGTTGGGACCCTTGCTGTTCATACAGCATATTAATGATCTGGTGGACAACTAACCTGAGACTTTTCACAAGTGATGCAGTTAACTGTAAAGAAGTACTGTCTGAAAGAACCTGCATAAATATTCAGTCAGATCTTTTTAAGTGTCGATCTTCAGCAACTGTAATCATATATACCAGTTTCAAGCACTTAGTTCCCTTCTTCAGAAGGTTATGCCTATCACATTATTTGCAAATGTCAATAATAAAGTGCATACAGCAAAATGCCACGGTCATGTTGTTCACAGAGTCTGCATAAAACTAGATTGCAAAGTGGTGCAAAGATTGGCAGCTTGCTTTAAATCTTCATACAAGTAAATGCACTTCACAGAAAAAAATGCGGCCTATTCTAGAATATTGCTCAAGAGTGTGAGACCCATACCATATAGGACTAACAGGGGATATTGAATGTATACAGTGATGGGCAGCACAAATGGGCATAGGTTTGTCTGACCCATGGGAGAGTGTCACAGTGACGCTGTGACTAAACTGGCAGACTCTTGAAGATGGACATAAACTATCTGAAGAAGGTTCACTAACAAAGTTTCAAGAACACCCACATAGGGATTATGAGGACAATATTAAAATAATTACAGCATGCACAGAGGCATTCAAACAATCATTCTTCCTGTGCCCCTTACGTGAATGGAATGGGAAGAAACCCTAATAACTGCCAAGGACCTCATGATGGTTTGCAGAGTATGGATGTAGATGTAGATGTAAATATAGAAGTTTCAAATCAGATTGTATTCCATTGTGGACTATTCTTATATGTAAAATGAAATATTCTATTGTGATTATGACCAGAAGTTTCAAACCCGGATATATAATGTTGAGCATGTAAATGCATTTTTAATCTTGTGTTGTAGTGTACTATATTGCCCAGTATCACATGGTAAAATTGTACTGTTGATGTCATGAATTGGTGAAACAAACAAACAAATACTTTATCATTCTGATCACCTTGATGCCTGGCTTTCAGGATGTCATGTGTGGAAAGTGTGAATTGTGTTTTGCATGAGTAATGCCTGTGGAAACCATGCTGACTGGTATGGAGGAGGCCATTCTGTTCAAGATATTTTACTACATTTGAGCTGAGAATATGTTCTAAGATTCCACAGTGGATGGATATCAAGGATACTGGATGGTAGTTTTGTGTATAACTTCTGCGACTGGTACCCTTTTGTACATTGGTGTGGCCTGTGCCTTTTTCCAACTAGTGGGCACAGTTTTTTGTTTGAGAGATTTGTGGCATATTATGATTAAAAGTGGGGCTAACTCAGCTGCAAATTCGGTGTAGAAGCTCATAGGGATACTATCAGGCCTTGACACGTTGTTCAGTTTTAGCGACTCCAATTGTTTACCTATAACTCTTCTACCAATAATGATATCATTCATCTCTGTAGTAGTGCAGGAATTAAATTTGGGTAACACTCCTGGATTTTCCTCTGCAAAAAGATGTTTGAAAATGTAGTTCAGCATTTCTGCTTTTGCTTTGATGTCTCCAATTTCAGTTCCTGTGTCATCCACAAATGTTTAGACAGTGACTTTTGTATGACTAACAGCCTTTACATATGACCAGAATATTTTGATAATATTCTGTTACAGAAGTCAATAAATGCCTGACACATTATTCTCTAGACTGACAAACATGCATCATTCAGCATCTCTCAAGCTATAGCCCAGTTTCTTGTTTTACAGCTATTATGCAGTAGTCTCTGATTCTTTAGAATGTTGTACCTCAACTATTTTTAGTGCTACTGAGTAAAGTAGCTACACTTGCATGGCTGTTGCAGAAGGCCATGGTAGCACATGAGCACTGAGCAGACCAAAGCACTGTAACATCAGATGCAGTCATGTCACATGTCAATTTCCACATAGCAGGCAGCAACTTAATAGTGCCAATACAGCAGAAAGGCAGGGCAACCACAGCATTGGAAGGCTGGTTACTATGCCTCCAAGCCTTGGACTTATTTCGTGTACTTGTTTGGAAGCAGTGCTTTGGTGAAGCAAGCAGGCACCAAACTAGCATAAAAACCCATCACTTTTAGACAAAGTGGTCACAGTTTAGCAGCACCATCTACTAGAGAAGATCTATGATGGTTGATGGGGCTATATAGTCCTTCAAGCAGCCACTATGAGATTTGGTATCCACTAGCTGCATATCTACTGCTGGCAGTGAGTCCACTGCTGTGAATTTAGTGCGACCAGCTGATGGACCACCTCTGAGCTAAGATCAGCTGCAGACAGCCTTCTGCACTGGAGGGCAGCTACTCAAGACCAAAGTGGTGCAGCCACTTAACCACCTATGCCTGGGTGGGCATACTCACATTGTAAGCCTCGAATCACGAGGGCGGACTCTACTACTGAGGGCTGCCTTCCTCCACAAGGATCACCGGGTGGGGGGGATCTGCATCTATCGGGGGGGGGGGGGGGGAATCTGCATCTATCAGCTTTGAACTGTAGAGCCATGCTCAACAGTACTCATGCTTCCATAAACTCCACTCCACATATCAGGATTCCTGCCCATCTGCTAGCATCAGACATGTCACTGGCCACCTGTTGCATCAGCACCACAGCACTTGCCATTGAATGTGCACACCAGAGCGACATGGCCATCACAGAGTATCACTACATGTGCTGTAGTGTACTCTCCAATAAAATTTATGACTAGTAATGATGTTCTCTTGAGAAACCATTAGTCATCATCAAAAAAACCACCATCTCAATCCTACCACTGTAGAGGTCATGGACCCCAGGTCTCTTCATTTTGGTGTCAGAAGTGGGATCAACATCTGCAGCTGGACTGGGAACCTCATCTCCAGCTGCGGCTTGTAGTGCCAACAGTCTCTGGGGTAAGTGCAGTGTTTTTTCTCTTTTTTTCCCAGTGGTTAAATTGTATTTGTAGGTGCAGTATGTGGCACGTAAACTCAAGCAGTGTTATGTGGATGGGTAAATATGAGTGTTAGTTTTCACCTAGTTAATATGGGCAATATGTCTTATCTTGAGCAAGGTGCCTGTGGCTCATTGTCTAGATGTGTACAGGGCATTAACCATGTGTAGCAATCCAGGAAGTGATGCTGGGTTTTGTCAAGAAGTATTTGGATAGTATTATGTGTAAGTGTCCTTGTCACCATTCTGTTTTGTTCTTGTTGTTTTCTGCTAAAGGGGTAATCATGTTGTCAATAACAGAGCTGGCTACCCTGAATGAAATTTTATGAATCTTAGCAACTGAGTAGCTTGATTGCATGCTGACTTTCAAAAAGATCAGAGCTCTGTGCAGAATACCGTAGGCAAGTTTGGAAAAAATAAAAACAGCAAATGGGGGAAACAATTTACAAAGCTTTGAAACTTTGGGAAAATACTCATATGGGGGTGTAGTAGTATGGAGGGTTCATACCCCATTTCCGCCCACTAAATGTCAATTTCTTCAAATGTTGTAATCTTTTTGCACAAATAGTTCATTTTCAGAGGATAACTGCAATAACAAAAGTATTCCTCATAAAATTCTACACAAAAAAGGTATTGTGCATATTTTAGGTTAGATGAATAGTTTTAGAGATATATATTACTACTCATTAATTTCAATAAACCCAACAAATGACATCTAGTTCTCTGTAGATAAGGTCTAATACCATGGATACAGTTGAGGAAGCAAAGGAATAGTACAACAGTTCTACACATGTCATGATGTTTGTTTGTGGTCATTGAGATACAATAGTATCCAACAAACAATGTTGTGTATGTAAACATTATGTACCTATCTGATATGTTTGTTTACCTATTTGCTGATGGACACCGCATTTGGTGCACCTGTGTTGTTCACTGTAGTGATGTGATGTCCGCAGCGAACGGCAAGCATTGCTACGATACATAACATGTGGTTCCTGCATGTCAGTTCCTTCGTGACATTGATGTGTGCACATCACTTGTATGGCTCCTAGGGTGCAGATATCCATAGAAAAATGTGCTGCAATCATAGCACTTAGCCAAGCTGGTTTATATATTCACCAAATTGCGAAACAGTGTAGTGTGTCTATAGGGAGAGTTCAATACACCCTTCATTGACAGAAGACAACAGGTAGCAATAAGGACATACCATGACCAGGATGACCTTGTAAAACAACTAAAATTGATGATTAATACATCATAATTACCAATAAAACAAATAGATTCAAAACAGCACCCCAAATTCATGCAGAATTGGTAGAAATGAGCACGACAACAATATCTGTTGCAACAGTAAAAAGGAGACCAACTGAAGCCGGCTTGAAAGGATGTGTCACAGCAAGAAAACCCCTTCTAAGGACCATAAATAAAAAGAAGAGACTTGAATGGGCTAGAAAACATTGTAATTGGGCATTGGAAGACTGGACGAAGGTGTTATTCACCGATGAATCAAAGTTTGAGATTTTTGGAACCAGAAGGAGAATATTTGTTCGCCAATTTGTAGGGGAAAGGGTAGCCCAGCAGTGTGTTCTACCTACAGTTAAACACATTGGACGTTCTATTATGGTTTGGGTTTTTTTTTTTTCCGGAGATAGAGTTGGCGACATTGTGAAAATAGAAGGATGTATGGATCAGAAGCAGTACCACCGAATACTTCAGTATCACGCAGTACGAAGTGGATTGCGCTTAATAGGGAAAGGGTTCACCTTACAACAGGATAATGACACAAAACATTCATCAGCATACTGTATGAACTACAATGCATCAAAGGAAAAACAGAAAGTACTCAATTATATGGTATGCCCGTCCCAAAGGCCTGATTGTAATCCCACTGAAATGGTCTGGGATGAAGTGGACAGACATATCAGGGAAGTTAATATATCCAGCAAGGAACATCTCTGGAATATTGTTAAGGATATGTGGAATCATATAGATTCTCGATATCTACAAAAACTGATTGACCGCATGCCTCGAGTTTGTGAGACAGTCATTAAATCCAAAGGAGGATACTTTGATGAAAGTAAAATATAATGATTGTGATTGTATTATATATGTGGAAGTTAATATAATTATATTTTGTGAGAAAAAACATTTGAATTTTTGTTGTAAATCTGAAATACCAGGGTGTATTGAAATTAATGAGTGGTAGTGTAAGAGTTGGAGTAGCATTCTGTTAATGGATAATTTTTGCAGCTTAGACAGTTATGTAAATAAAAAGAGTAATTAAGTATATGGAAATATTTCATATATTTCAAGTTGATAAAACTTTTTGTGAGTTCAGTAATGCTGAAATCAGGATTAGATCTCCAACAATGAAAACAGCAAATTCCCCTTCCAATTCACTCACCATTCCCCTGCCACTGACACTGCCATTTTTCCCTACACATGTCCAGTTTAATTGAGTATATGTCACAAACTTATTAAACTCATGCAAAACAGTTCAGTTTGTTGTATAATGTAGTGTTTCTTCTCACTCTCTTTTCTTTTCTGTGGACTGAGAGAAGAATAATGATGGCTCCTAACCCATGTTTTATTTGCAATAAATCTGTTTTGGAAGGAGAGATGTCAGAAGTGATGAAGGGGTTGGGAATTTTGATATGTGCCAGCACAGAACAGAAGGATGTGGTCATAATTTCCTACAAAACATTGGAATGATTGACATGCATAAAGTATGTCGATGTGAATATATTAAGCAATGTAATGTAAAGGATCTAATTAACCAGAAAGCTGCACAGACAGATGATAGAAGTTTAAGATTGTCTTTGTCTTATCCATTCAGTTTCAAAGACAACAGTTTCATGTGTGCTGAAAAATTTGACTTAGAGGCTGAAAGAAAAAAAAATAGATAGTTTTGGTATTGAAACCAGTATTGCACATGATGATGCAGATTTTGACATTGTTGGAAAAACAATAATTGACTCAAAATTGTATCAACATGTTGTTATTCTCGGTCAAGATGCTGATCTTCTCGTGCTATATATAGATCTTGCTGCAGGTGACAAAGATATTATTATGTTGAAGGAAGGTAAAGGCAGCATCAGAATGAGGTGGAACAGTTCTAAAGATATATGTAACACCTCACTCAGCCATAACTGCAAGGAATCAATCCTATTTCTCCAAGCAGTAAATGGTTGCAACAACACTTCAGCCTCATTTAGTAAAGGGGAGTTGCAGGCTTTCTAACTATTTAGCAACAGCCACATCTTCATAATATTCCACTAATATTCAAAAATCCAACTTCATCTCCTGTGGCCACTGAAAAAGCAGGAGATTAATTCATCCTCTCTCTCTCTCTCTACACAAAAACAGGAAAGAGTCCTGGTGATGACACCTTAAATGATACCAGATTTCAATGTTTGAATGTACTTGTGGGTCAGGTAAGCAATGCTGTCATAATCTCTTGTTTGCCACCTGCTATTAACACAGCATGCCTCCACTTCTACTGAGTACATCTACAAGTCCAGCTATGGCTGAGGAACAGCTTGAACCCCACAAACTGGGGTTAGAGGGAATCAAACTTATCCCTTTCTCCAATTCACATGAAATGACCACCGGCTGTAGACAAGATATTACTACTGATTTCATGCAGCTATACTCAAGGTTGCATACGACAATGTAAGAGTGTGAAGGATGACTTACACTGCACAACAATGTGCAAAAGCTGTCAAGCACAAAGCTGCACTAACATGACTTGCAGCAATTTGACAGAAGATTTGGAGGATGGTTTTCTGTACATAATTATATGCAACAGCCTATTCTTTCAAAAGATATTGTGGTATTTTAGTTGTGTAGGTGTTGTACATGTGATGATTGTAAATTTTTTATAAAGGCAGTAGTTGTTGATTATTTCTTCAGTAATTCTGAATTCTCATGACAAACGATTCTGATTCCAGTACAAACTATAAGGTACATAATACTGAACAAAAAAACTGTATAGCAGAATAGTTCTGAATCAACACATGTCAGTTTTAAACAGATTTTCACTTTTTTTATCTTCAGATTTTAGTACTGACATTTACGTCTTGCAAATATGTTTCTATATGTGTAACAGACAAATACTTGTGGAGGAACAGGAGAAATATTTAACTGCATTAAAATTTAAGCAGCAAATTATTCCAAACTCAAAGGCTAATGAATTTTTAATATTCTAGATAGAATGTCTCAGTAACTGGTCATCTAGCTTTAAACATGCATATGGCCTTCCCTGAGCAGAATTTCAGAAAAAATATTTTTTGCCATAGTAAATGTCTTAAAAAATGAAACATTTTTTGCAAACATTGAAAAAGGTAAAAAAATTGGATTCAGGGGTGGGGGTGGGGGATGACAATCTGTTAGGGAAGCAAATTTGTCTGTTAAGTAGTACTACATCCCATAAGAGTGTCTTCCCATAGTTTCAAAACTTTATACATTATTTCCCCCATTTTTCAAAATGATTAATGGAAAATCTCATATAAGATGTGAAACAAATACTAACAAAGAGATAGAGGGGCTGGCCAGTACTTACCTCAGCTCAGTACAGCCGATAGATACACATAAAACAGAACTGAAAATTTACATTCCTAGCTTTCGGAACTTTGTTCCTTCATCAGGGAGGAGAGAGGGGAAAAAAGGGAAGAAGGGAAAGTGGATTCAGTTACTCACAACCCAGGTTATGAAGCAACAGGGAAAGGTAAACAGGGAGGGTAGCAAGGATGGAGGCATGGTTGTCAGAGGGAAGCCAAAGATATTCTACTGTAAGTACTGTGCCAGCTTCAAACCAAAGAGGATGCATACAGAAGTAAAGTATAAAGATAAACACAACTATGTGGATGAAAAGATGCGTGAATGGCTAAAGAGGAAAGGGAAAGAGGAGAAGACTGAAGAGTGAATGGGAGTGAGGTTGTTTAACGTAGGTTCAGTCCAGGGGGATGGCGGGATGAAAGGATGTGTTGGAGTGCAAGTTCCCATCTCCGCAGTTCAGAGGGACTGGTGTTGGGTGGGAGAAGCCAAATGGCACATACGGTGTAGCAGGTTCCTAGGTCCCTAGAATTATGCTGGAGGGCATGCTCCGCTACTGGGTATTGGGCATCTCCTAGGCGGACAGTTCGTCTGTGACCGTTCATTCGCTCAGCCAGTTTGGTTGTTGTCATGCCGATGTAAAAGGCTGTGCAGTGCAGGCACGTCAGTTGATAAATGACATGTGTAGTTTCACACGTAGCCCTGCCTTGAATTGTGTATGTTTTACCAGTCGCGGGGCTGGAGTAGGTGGTTGTGGGCGGATGCATGGGGCAGGTTTTGCAGCGGGGTCGGTTACAGGGGTAGGAACCGCTGGGTAGAGAAGGTAGTCTGGGAATATTGTAGGGTTTAACAAGGATGTTACGGAGGTTAGGGGGGCGACGAAAGGCAACTCTGGGTGGTGTGGGGAGAATTTTGTCAAGGGATGATCTCATTTCAGGGGTTGACTTGAGAAAGTCATATCCCTGGCGGAGTAATTTGTTGATGTTTTCGAGGCCAGGATAATATTGGGTGACAAGGGGGATACTTCTGTGTGGTCTGGGGGTAGGAACATTGTTGTTGGACGGGGAGGAATGTATTGCTCGGGAAATCTGTTTGTGGACAAGGTCTGCAGGATAGTTGCGGGAGAGGAAAGCACTGGTCAGGTTATTGGTGTAGTTGTTGAGGGATTCGTCACTGGAGCAGATACGTTTGCCACGAATACCTAGGCTGTAGGGAAGGGAGCGTTTGATGTGGAAAGGATGGCAGCTATCAAAGTGAAGGTACTGTTGTTTGTTTGTGGGTTTGATATGGACAGAGGTGTGGATGTGAGCTTCAACAAGATGAAGGTCAACATCCAGGAAGGTGGCTTGGGTTTTGGAGAAGGACCAGGTGAAATCCAGATTCGAAAAGGAGTTGAGGTTATGGAGGAAATTAAGGAGTGTTTCTTCACCATGAGTCCAGACCACAAAGATGTCATCTATAAACCTATACCAGGCCAGGGGAAGCAGCTGTTGGGTCTTCAGGAAAGCCTCCTCCATGCGGCCCATGAAGAGGTTGGCATAGGAGGGAGCCATCCTGGTTCCCATGGCCGTTCCCCTGATTTGTTTGTAGGTCTGGCCTTCAAAAGTGAAGTAATTATGGGTGAGGATGAAGTTGGTAAGTGTGATAAGGAACGAGGTTTTTGGAAGATCTTCGGGTGGGCGTTGGGAGAGGTAGTGCTCAAGGGCAGAGAGACCATGGGTATGTGGGATGTTTGTGTAAAGGGATGTAGCATCTATGGTGACAAGAAAGGTTTCAGGTGGGAGAGGAGTGGGAATGGATTTGAGGCGTTCTAGGAAGTGGTTTGTGTCTTTGATGTAGGATGGGAGTCTGCGGGTGATAGGTTGTAGGTGCTGGTCTATCAGAGCTGAGATACGTTCGGTTGGGGATTTGAAGCCTGCTACAATGGGACGGCCAGGATGGTTCTCTTTGTGGATTTTGGGTAATAGGTAGAAGGTAGGGGTACGTGGCTCAGGTGGAGTGAGTAAGTCTATGGAAGCCGTTGTGAGGCCTTGTGAGGGACCTTGGATTTTTAGGATTTTTTGCAGCTCAGTCTGGATGGAGGGAATGGGATCCTGGGTAACAGCTTTGTAGGTTGAGGTGTCAGAGAGTTGACGCAGTCCTTCTGCCACATACTCCACACGGTCAAGTACGACAGTTGTGGAGCCTTTATCCGCCGGGAGGATGACAATAGAGTGGTCTATTTTCAGCTCTTTAATGGCACGGGATTCAGCTGGGGTGATGTTGGGGGTTGTCGGGATGTTCTTCAAGAAGGACTGGGAGGCAACACTGGATGTGAGGAATTCCTGAAATGTCTGCAAGGGATGGTTTTGGGGGAGGGGAGGAGGATCCCTTTGAGAAGGCAGTCGAAACTGTTCTAGACAGGGTTCAACACTGGGTCTAGTACTTGGGGGCTGTGTTTGGGTAGTGAAGTGATATTTCCAGTTGAGGTTCCGGGTGAATGAGAGGAGATCTTTAACCAGGGCAGTGTGGTTGAATTTAGGTGTGGGGCTAAAGGTTAAGCCTTTTGATAGAACAGATGTCTCTGGAGGAGAGAGGGATCTGGATGAGAGGTTTAGGACTGAATTGGGACTGGTGATATGTGGCATTTGACTGTGGTTATAGTTGAGATTTGGTCTGTGTGGGGTATGTGCTGGGATGGGGAGATTGAGTAGGGTGGCTAGGCTAGGTTTGTTGGCTATGAGGGGGGTTTGTTGAAGGTTCTGTTGTGGTTGGTGTTTGTGAGGGATAGGGAGAGGGACCCCACTTCTTAGGTGTTGCACTAGCACTGTGGATAGTTTTTTCAGGTGTTGTGTGGCATGGAACTCAAGTTTGCAGCTGGCTTCTAGGATGATGTTCCTCAGTGTGTTCTCCAAGCAAGGGTTTGAGAGGTGGAGGACTTTGAAGAGAGATAGGAGCTGCTGGGAGTGGTGGTTACATGAAGTAGTGTAGAGGTTCAGGACAAGTTGGGTAAGGGCTAAGGATTGAAGGTTCTGGAAGTCCAGGAGAGACTGGTGGAAGGAGGGATTGCACCCAGAGATGGGAACTTTTAAGGTAAGCCCTTTAGGGGTAATTCCAAAGGTTAAGCAGGACTGGAGGAAAAGTATGTGGGATTGCAGTTTGGCTACAGTGAATGCATGTTTCCGGAATGAATGTAAATAATGTGGTATAGGATTAGGGTACATAGTGGGTAACTGGTGGATAGGGAAATTAAATAACTAAAGTTGAGATAGTAATCATAAGAAGGAGTAAAACACGGAGGGAAGGACGAGAAGGAAAGAAATTGTGTTGGTAATGTTCAATACCAAAGGAAGACCAGTAAATAAGAAAAATACGGGAAAAGTTGACCAGACCAAGCAAGTATGTCCAGATCAGGGGAAAAAGAACACACGTAGCTCAAAAACAGAGATAGCGAGTGGCGAAAAGCGATCGCGCGTGCCGCAAAAGCGATCGCGCGTGCCGCAAAAGCGATCGCGCGTGCCGCAAAAGCGATCGCGCGTGCCGCAAAAGCGATCGCGCGTGCCGCAAAAAAGATCGCGCGTGCCGCAAAAAAGATCGCGGGTGGGGCAGAAATGTCCCAAAAAAATTTTTCTTGTGGCAGAGA
Source organism: Schistocerca piceifrons (assembly GCF_021461385.2). NCBI lineage: Eukaryota > Metazoa > Arthropoda > Insecta > Orthoptera > Acrididae > Schistocerca > Schistocerca piceifrons. The sequence goes on from NC_060149.1 coordinate 580,452,265, forward strand.
AAGATAGCCAATGGCACAAAAATATCGCCAGCAACAAGAAATCGACGGAAATGGATGATACTGGTAGGTGTGGAAGAGATTGTTGGCAGTGATTGTTGGCTGGGAAACAGCGAATAACGAACGTTAAAACTATGGAATGTTGAATAAATAAATCAATAAATAAAAAAGAGAAGAGGACTATAAACGGAACAAGATAACAGGAGGAAGATGAAACTAGCACAGTTGGTGACGAAAATATTTATTTATGTATATATAAAACACTGAAGAAGAGAAAGTGTTAAGATGACAGACGTAAGTGATAGCTAACAAAAGGGACAAAACAATGAAGGATGTGGACCATATAGGTGATCTAAATGATTAATGGAAAATCTCATATAAGATGTGAAACAAATACTAACAAAGAGATAGAGGGGCTGGCCAGTACTTACCTCAGCTCAGTACAGCCGATAGATACACATAAAACAGAACTGAAAATTTACATTCCTAGCTTTCGGAACTTTGTTCCTTCATCAGGGAGGAGAGAGGGGAAAAAAGGGAAGAAGGGAAAGTGGATTCAGTTACTCACAACCCAGGTTATGAAGCAACAGGGAAAGGTAAACAGGGAGGGTAGCAAGGATGGAGGCATGGTTGTCAGAGGGAAGCCAAAGATATTCTACTGTAAGTACTGTGCCAGCTTCAAACCAAAGAGGATGCATACAGAAGTAAAGTATAAAGATAAACACAACTATGTGGATGAAAAGATGCGTGAATGGCTAAAGAGGAAAGGGAAAGAGGAGAAGACTGAAGAGTGAATGGGAGTGAGGTTGTTTAACGTAGGTTCAGTCCAGGGGGATGGCGGGATGAAAGGATGTGTTGGAGTGCAAGTTCCCATCTCCGCAGTTCAGAGGGACTGGTGTTGGGTGGGAGAAGCCAAATGGCACATACGGTGTAGCAGGTTCCTAGGTCCCTAGAATTATGCTGGAGGGCATGCTCCGCTACTGGGTATTGGGCATCTCCTAGGCGGACAGTTCGTCTGTGACCGTTCATTCGCTCAGCCAGTTTGGTTGTTGTCATGCCGATGTAAAAGGCTTTCCTCTTTAGCCATTCACGCATCTTTTCATCCACATAGTTGTGTTTATCTTTATACTTTACTTCTGTATGCATCCTCTTTGGTTTGAAGCTGGCACAGTACTTACAGTAGAATATCTTTGGCTTCCCTCTGACAACCATGCCTCCATCCTTGCTACCCTCCCTGTTTACCTTTCCCTGTTGCTTCATAACCTGGGTTGTGAGTAACTGAATCCACTTTCCCTTCTTCCCTTTTTTCCCCTCTCTCCTCCCTGATGAAGGAACAAAGTTCCGAAAGCTAGGAATGTAAATTTTCAGTTCTGTTTTATGTGTATCTATCGGCTGTACTGAGCTGAGGTAAGTACTGGCCAGCCCCTCTATCTCTTTGTTAGTATTTGTTTCACATCTTATATGAGATTTTCCATTAATCATTTAGATCACCTATATGGTCCACATCCTTCATTGTTTTGTCCCTTTTGTTAGCTATCACTTACGTCTGTCATCTTAACACTTTCTCTTCTTCAGTGTTTTATATATACATAAATAAATATTTTCGTCACCAACTGTGCTAGTTTCATCTTCCTCCTGTTATCTTGTTCCGTTTATAGTCCTCTTCTCTTTTTTATTTATTGATTTATTTATTCAACATTCCATAGTTTTAACGTTCGTTATTCGCTGTTTCCCAGCCAACAATCACTGCCAACAATCTCTTCCACACCTACCAGTATCATCCATTTCCGTCGATTTCTTGTTGCTGGCGATATTTTTGTGCCATTGGCTATCTTTCTCTGCCACAAGAAAAATTTTTTTGGGACATTTCTGCCCCACCCGCGATCTTTTTTGCGGCACGCGCGATCTTTTTTGCGGCACGCGCGATCGCTTTTGCGGCACGCGCGATCGCTTTTGCGGCACGCGCGATCGCTTTTGCGGCACGCGCGATCGCTTTTGCGGCACGCGCGATCGCTTTTCGCCACTCGCTATCTCTGTTTTTGAGCTACGTGTGTTCTTTTTCCCCTGATCTGGACATACTTGCTTGGTCTGGTCAACTTTTCCCGTATTTTTCTTATTTACTGGTCTTCCTTTGGTATTGAACATTACCAACACAATTTCTTTCCTTCTCGTCCTTCCCTCCGTGTTTTACTCCTTCTTATGATTACTATCTCAACTTTAGTTATTTAATTTCCCTATCCACCAGTTACCCACTATGTACCCTAATCCTATACCACATTATTTACATTCATTCCGGAAACATGCATTCACTGTAGCCAAACTGCAATCCCACATACTTTTCCTCCAGTCCTGCTTAACCTTTGGAATTACCCCTAAAGGGCTTACCTTAAAAGTTCCCATCTCTGGGTGCAATCCCTCCTTCCACCAGTCTCTCCTGGACTTCCAGAACCTTCAATCCTTAGCCCTTACCCAACTTGTCCTGAACCTCTACACTACTTCATGTAACCACCACTCCCAGCAGCTCCTATCTCTCTTCAAAGTCCTCCACCTCTCAAACCCTTGCTTGGAGAACACACTGAGGAACATCATCCTAGAAGCCAGCTGCAAACTTGAGTTCCATGCCACACAACACCTGAAAAAACTATCCACAGTGCTAGTGCAACACCTAAGAAGTGGGGTCCCTCTCCCTATCCCTCACAAACACCAACCACAACAGAACCTTCAACAAACCCCCCTCATAGCCAACAAACCTAGCCTAGCCACCCTACTCAATCTCCCCATCCCAGCACATACCCCACACAGACCAAATCTCAACTATAACCACAGTCAAATGCCACATATCACCAGTCCCAATTCAGTCCTAAACCTCTCATCCAGATCCCTCTCTCCTCCAGAGACATCTGTTCTATCAAAAGGCTTAACCTTTAGCCCCACACCTAAATTCAACCACACTGCCCTGGTTAAAGATCTCCTCTCATTCACCCGGAACCTCAACTGGAAATATCACTTCACTACCCAAACACAGCCCCCAAGTACTAGACCCAGTGTTGAACCCTGTCTAGAACAGTTTCGACTGCCTTCTCAAAGGGATCCTCCTCCCCTCCCCCAAAACCATCCCTTGCAGACATTTCAGGAATTCCTCACATCCAGTGTTGCCTCCCAGTCCTTCTTGAAGAACATCCCGACAACCCCCAACATCACCCCAGCTGAATCCCGTGCCATTAAAGAGCTGAAAATAGACCACTCTATTGTCATCCTCCCGGCGGATAAAGGCTCCACAACTGTCGTACTTGACCGTGTGGAGTATGTGGCAGAAGGACTGCGTCAACTCTCTGGCACCTCAACCTACAAAGCTGTTACCCAGGATCCCATTCCCTCCATCCAGACTGAGCTGCAAAAAATCCTAAAAATCCAAGGTCCCTCACAAGGCCTCACAACGGCTTCCATAGACTTACTCACTCCACCTGAGCCACGTACCCCTACCTTCTACCTATTACCCAAAATCCACAAAGAGAACCATCCTGGCCGTCCCATTGTAGCAGGCTTCAAATCCCCAACCGAACGTATCTCAGCTCTGATAGACCAGCACCTACAACCTATCACCCGCAGACTCCCATCCTACATCAAAGACACAAACCACTTCCTAGAACGCCTCAAATCCATTCCCACTCCTCTCCCACCTGAAACCTTTCTTGTCACCATAGATGCTACATCCCTTTACACAAACATCCCACATACCCATGGTCTCTCTGCCCTTGAGCACTACCTCTCCCAACGCCCACCCGAAGATCTTCCAAAAACCTCGTTCCTTATCACACTTACCAACTTCATCCTCACCCATAATTACTTCACTTTTGAAGGCCAGACCTACAAACAAATCAGGGGAACGGCCATGGGAACCAGGATGGCTCCCTCCTATGCCAACCTCTTCATGGGCCGCATGGAGGAGGCTTTCCTGAAGACCCAACAGCTGCTTCCCCTGGCCTGGTATAGGTTTATAGATGACATCTTTGTGGTCTGGACTCATGGTGAAGAAACACTCCTTAATTTCCTCCATAACCTCAACTCCTTTTCGAATCTGGATTTCACCTGGTCCTTCTCCAAAACCCAAGCCACCTTCCTGGATGTTGACCTTCATCTTGTTGAAGCTCACATCCACACCTCTGTCCATATCAAACCCACAAACAAACAACAGTACCTTCACTTTGATAGCTGCCATCCTTTCCACATCAAACGCTCCCTTCCCTACAGCCTAGGTATTCGTGGCAAACGTATCTGCTCCAGTGACGAATCCCTCAACAACTACACCAATAACCTGACCAGTGCTTTCCTCTCCCGCAACTATCCTGCAGACCTTGTCCACAAACAGATTTCCCGAGCAATACATTCCTCCCCGTCCAACAACAATGTTCCTACCCCCAGACCACACAGAAGTATCCCCCTTGTCACCCAATATTATCCTGGCCTCGAAAACATCAACAAATTACTCCGCCAGGGATATGACTTTCTCAAGTCAACCCCTGAAATGAGATCATCCCTTGACAAAATTCTCCCCACACCACCCAGAGTTGCCTTTCGTCGCCCCCCTAACCTCCGTAACATCCTTGTTAAACCCTACAATATTCCCAGACTACCTTCTCTACCCAGCGGTTCCTACCCCTGTAACCGACCCCGCTGCAAAACCTGCCCCATGCATCCGCCCACAACCACCTACTCCAGCCCCGCGACTGGTAAAACATACACAATTCAAGGCAGGGCTACGTGTGAAACTACACATGTCATTTATCAACTGACGTGCCTGCACTGCACAGCCTTTTACATCGGCATGACAACAACCAAACTGGCTGAGCGAATGAACGGTCACAGACGAACTGTCCGCCTAGGAGATGCCCAATACCCAGTAGCGGAGCATGCCCTCCAGCATAATTCTAGGGACCTAGGAACCTGCTACACCGTATGTGCCATTTGGCTTCTCCCACCCAACACCAGTCCCTCTGAACTGCGGAGATGGGAACTTGCACTCCAACACATCCTTTCATCCCGCCATCCCCCTGGACTGAACCTACGTTAAACAACCTCACTCCCATTCACTCTTCAGTCTTCTCCTCTTTCCCTTTCCTCTTTAGCCATTCACGCATCTTTTCATCCACATAGTTGTGTTTATCTTTATACTTTACTTCTGTATGCATCCTCTTTGGTTTGAAGCTGGCACAGTACTTACAGTAGAATATCTTTGGCTTCCCTCTGACAACCATGCCTCCATCCTTGCTACCCTCCCTGTTTACCTTTCCCTGTTGCTTCATAACCTGGGTTGTGAGTAACTGAATCCACTTTCCCTTCTTCCCTTTTTTCCCCTCTCTCCTCCCTGATGAAGGAACAAAGTTCCGAAAGCTAGGAATGTAAATTTTCAGTTCTGTTTTATGTGTATCTATCGGCTGTACTGAGCTGAGGTAAGTACTGGCCAGCCCCTCTATCTCTTTGTTAGTATTTGTTTCCCCCATTTTTCTTAATTTGCCTGGGGTAGAAGAGTTACTCCAGGCTATGCAGAGAAAGGCAGATAGAATTTGATGAGTGGTTGGTTAAAAACAAGCTTCTAGAGCTAAGGAAGATGAGGATTTTGGAGTATCTGGAAGAAAGTAAAAAGGGTAGTACTTGCATGGATGCAGAAAGTAGTAACATCGTAAAAGTGGCGTAATGTAGAATTAACAATTTCAATACCTTGTAAAAATGGGGACTCTGTAGTGCCAGTCAAACTAAGTGTGGACTGTATTCAAGTACATAAGTGTGTGGATAGCAACATGGGTGATTTAAGAGCAGTGGTATCTACCCTACTGGGTGATAATTGGTGTAGTGCAGAGGTCGTGGAGCCTGGGCCAGAAATACAGGGAAGTGCATGTGCCAATGACCTTTGTGTCACGCAGAGTAGGACTCCAGACAGTAATTTTGTTGTAAATACTGCAAAGAAGGCACAGGAAGCTACCAATGAGGTTATTATGTTGCAGATTTTGTGACTAACGAAATGGCACAGATGCATTTATTCCCGAAGGAATCTGCCTTGTTACCACCTGCGGTAGCACTGCCTCCTCAGAAGTAATGTAGGGGTAGAAGAAGGACAAGGAAATAAATGTGTCAATAAGATTAATGACGTGCCAACAAGGCTGAATCTTTTGAGAAATGTATGGCTAAGGATCAGATGGTTATGATGGTGTGGGCACTAGGTCACAGTCTTGCGGAGTGGCAGAAAGTGCAGGTTGCTGATGCATACTGTTCGCAACACAGCCGCAGTTCACTGAGCATGACAGATGTTATGTATAGGTGAAGAGATACTGCACAAGACTACAGTTAGATTTTTAATGTAATCGTCATGAAGAAATTGATCTTCAGTGAGATGCAGTGGAACTCTGGGGCAATGTTCCAGCTAGAGGAAGCTGTCCCCAATAAAATACTGTCACAAGGTTTGTCTATCATGAGAGACAAACCAGACAAACCATACAAAGTACCTGGGCTTAATTTGCATGATATTTAATTTACGTGATATACTGCTGTGTGGCATTGAGAAGTTGCCCTGGGTGATCAAGGGTACACGAAAGCATAGTATTATGAGAAGCATTCAGTCTGTGATTAAACTGCAATGAGGGAAATAAGGGGAATTATCCATCAATGTACTTGCATTATGGTGTGGTAGTACCATATGTGGGTTTTGTGTGAGCATAGTTTCAGAAGTGTGTTTTCTAGGAATATGGAATGGGAACTATTGTCACAGAGATGAAGTTCCATATGATGTACCAAAACAGCAGGTTAATAACCCAGTGTATAGACAAAAGGAGATGCAGAACATGAGTGATCAGCAGAGTCAGACTGTTTACTGTTAGATGATTTGGTAAGGCTATTGTGTTAAGAGAGAAAGAATTTTCCAGTATTATTTTTAATTTGTTCTCTATTTATTGGTGATGGTACTAGGGGGTTAGTTATTTAGTGTGAATGTTTATTGTGATTAATGGTAGGAGTTTATTTTTCAATGATTAAGATGTCTAGCTCCTTCCTATTGGAATAAATTTCTGCTTGAGAGAAAAGATCAAAAATTATTTTGTAACTAGTAATGAAGTGTTGCAGAGTACATAAGATCAAATGCAACATGTGTTATACATGCCAAGTATAACTGGGTGCAGCACATATTTACAAAAACTGGCATTTGAGAAACTGAATACTTACAACATTTCATTTATTAAAAGATTTTTATTTAATATTTTGATGATACATTTATAGGATTTACATGATTAAAAATGAACAATACATGATGACAGACATTTTAAATAATTATATATAATACAGTGTAGCCTCATTCATGAAATTCTTAGAAACACTTTATTCTCTTGTTCACACACAGATACTTGAGTACTTTCTGTCCTTAACAATTTGGTTTTCTACATCATTGCCTCGTGTCTCTAACACAAGGTTGTAGGGATGCCACAAAAGGGGAACCTCTCTGACCATTGACTGCATCTTCACCAAGCATATTTTTGTAAGGTGGACTCAGTTCATTCTATGGCTGCCAAGCAGTGACACATGCTTTCGTATTTACAACATATGATAAATAAAGTGTGTTCTGATCAGCACCGTGTCATTATAATCTCACCTTTATCTTATCCTGGGGTAAGATTCTACAAGGCCCATGACCTACTACATCAGTTCAGGTAGACTTATCTGGTTTTGTTGGACCCTGATGCATATTGCTTTGTAGGTATTCCTCTATACTGTCTGAAAACTAATCTCTCTTTTTATTCATTATATCTCTTTCCTTGCTTGCATGAATAACAAGGCCTCAGAGATCGATCACTAATAAAATAAAGGCCTCAGAGTGTCAGAAGTTCATTAGAATTTCCACACTGCAATAAAAGTGATATACGAGGTGGAATCCAAAATTTTCGGGACTGGTGCTGCTATTTGGAAAGTAGGTGGTGAGAGCTGCATATCTGATGTGTCAGTGTGCAGAGTGGCATTCAGCTCGAAAGATGTGTTGCGTGTCCACAGTGATTTCTGTAATATTCTGTGTTTGGTGTGTGGTGATTTTACGATGGATCCACGAACAGAACAGCACATGTGTATCAAATTCTATGCAAATCTTGGGAAAAGTGCTATGGAGACCCTTGCAATGATTCAACAAGTGTTTGGGGGACAGAGCATGACCCATACGTGCGTGTTTGAGTGGCATGCTCGGTTCAGGGCCGGTTGTACAGACGTTGAAGATGACTCTCACACTGGAAGGCCCGTTAGCCGCACAATGCCAGACATTATTGCCAAACTTCAACAACTGGTTCATGCGGATCGACGTTGAACCATTCAAGGCCTTGCGGATGAAGTGGGTATTGGTTATATGGGACATGTCAATGAATGTTTACTGATGAATTGGGCATGCATCGTGTCACTGCAAAATTTGTGCCAAGGTTCTTGACTGCCGATCAGAAGTCACAGCGTGTTTAAGTGTGCATGAATCTTCATCAGACTGCATCTGATGATCCAACCTTCTTGTCATGGGTTATCACTGGCGACGAGAGCTGGATTTACGGTTATGACACAGAGACAAAGCAACAATCATCCCACTGGAAGAGCCTGGGCTCTCCAAGACCCAAAAAAGTGAGACAGGTGAAGAGAAAAGTGAAGAGCATGATCATTGTTTTCTTTGATACCAAGGGAATTGTGCACAAAGAATTTGCCCCACCCAACCAAACAGTGAATTCCATGTACTACTGTGATGCTTTGCAATGGCTCCATGAAAACGTGCGGCGACGACAGCCCGAACTTTGGCGTCAAGGGAACTGGCAAGAAACAACGTGGCTGCTGTACCTCACCCACTGTACTCGCCAGATTTGGCACCTTGCGACTCTGTGTTATTCCCAAAACTTAAACTCAAGTTGAAAGGCCATCGATTCAACACTCTAGAGAAGATTCAAGAAGAATCTGGCGGTGATAAACACCCTCAAAGAACAGGACTTCCAGAAAACATTTGACCAGTGGCAGAAGTGCTGGGACCAATGTGTATGTGCAGATGGGAACTACTTTGAGGGTGATGGTGACCATTAGTCCAAAGGTAAGGTTTTCAACAGATGGCAGCACCAGTCCCAAAAATTTTGGATAGCACCTCGTACACTTATGAGCCAAAACATTATGCTCACTGCCCACCATCAGGATGACTGCATCCTGGTAGTGTTGCAGGCACATGACACAGTAAGGAAGGAATGTAAGCAGAAGAGAGATGAGTGGGCAGTCATTATAGCGAATATACGGGCCGAAAATGCGGAAATCCACTGATATAAGCGATTTTGACAAAGGGCACATTGTTAATGACAATCTTGAAACGGCAAAGCTGGCTGTCTGTTAGCATACTACTGTCATGAGCACCTATGGAAAGTGTAGCCTATATGGTATCACACAACCATGTCTCATCATAAGCCGTAGAAGCTGGAGGATCCCTCCCTGTTTAATCAAGGATAGGCACCAATCTGTGGCAGATCTGACAACAGAGCACAATGCTGGTGCAGGAACAAATGCTTTGGAGCACACTGTTCAAAGGCCATTGTTACACATGCAGCTCCACATCACATGACCCCTACATTTTCCTGTGGTGACCCAACAACATGATCAGTTATGATTGCAGTTGGCACAGTGTCACTGAGTTCTCACAGTGGATCAAAGGAAATGTGTTGTTTGTCAAATGAATCACATTTCTTGTTACACCAGATCAATGGTTGGGTCCTTACATGCCATCATCCAAGTGAATGGCTGCACGAAACATGCACTGTGCCACAGGTGCAGGCCAGTAAGGGCAGAATTATGCTATTGGGTACAATAAGTTGGGCTTCCATTGGATCTGTGATGGTAATCAAAGGCATCATGACAGCAGTAAACTATGTGAACATTATTGCAGACCACCTGCATTGCATCACGCTTTAAGTCTCCCTCGACGGTGATGACTTCTTCCAGCAGGATAACTGTCTGTGTTGCAAGGTCAGACTTGTGCTGCAGTGGTTTGAGGGGCATTTTAGTGAATTCACATTGATGAATTGGCCAGCAGATGTGCCTGATCTGTACCCACTGGAACACATATCAGGCGCCAGCTGTGTGCCCGTAAACCAGAATCCCATAATTTGTCAAAATTGACTGAGCTGTGCGTAGCATTTGGTGCCACACACTTCTGGAATCCTGTCGAGGACTTATATAATACATGCCAAGCATAATCTCTGTTGTATTGTGTTTGAAAAGTGGAAAAACACGCTATTAAACAGTTGGTCATAATGTTTTAGTTCATCGGTGTATAATCAGTCAAAAGATGTTGCTCTGGGATGTTCATATGAATCATTGGGAACTTCTAATAAATTAGATTATATATACATTAATAATGAACACTACTGGTCTCTGAAGTATTCTTTTGCAGCAGATCAATGGAAATATTCGCTTTCACTTCACTTGATTTCATCTCCTGCATGCAGCCACAAAGGTACACAAATGCATAGTGACGCGTATTTTACACAAACAGTATTTTTTAATTAATTTGTACATGCAACTGGCATTACTTTGTTACACCAAAATATTATTCACATCACATCACCGATACTACAGAAAAAACTAATAAATTGGAGAACTGAACTTACCTCTGTATCTAGCTGTAATGGTACAAAAAATGACAATAACTTCTTGTGTGTGTGTGTGTGTGTGTGTGTGTGTGTGTGTGTGTGTGTGTTGTGAACAAAGGCATGATCAGCAGGTCACTCTAGAAGTACCAGAAGCACTCAGGACATGTCAGAAGCATTGGCAGCTTTGTGTAGAACCTACACCTACCATCACTGGCACTAAAAAACAATTAACTTTCCATTCATTAATATCACTTTGGTTTGCTGTGAATTTGTGATGTTCAGCATTAAGGGGTTAACGAATGACATAGAAGATTCTTTTCATATGCTATAATGCTCTGATGAGATTAATGACATAGTGCCCTTAAGGAATTTTTTGTGTGATGATAAATGAGGAATGTAAACAATTTACAACACATGCATACTTGGGAGTGACTAAGAGGACCAGCAGGAGTCAGTGTTATCAGTTGTATTCCATTTTGTCTAATTTTGGGGGAAATTTATTAAGCCAATTTACTGTTAAAAAGTTGTTAATGAATGGTAACTAGGATTGAACAATCTAGTAACATTACTCTGTTAGTTTATAAGTGGACATTCAAGGTAGTTATTGGTCTCAGGAAAATGTACAAAGGTACTGGGCTAATACCATAGGTTATGTATGCAACCAAAGAACCATGTGGTTTAAACTGACTAGTCTACAGAAAAATGTACTGTACATAATTGTCAGTTTGAGAATGTGTTGTTTGAGTCTTTGCAAAATTCCTCAGAGCTATGATCTGGAGAATGGATCTCCCAGAGAGGGCAAGTGTGTATATTTTGGCCTTACTTAGTAAAGTAGTGACACTGCCATGGCCGTTGCAAAATGCCACAGAAGCAGGCAAGCACAGAACAGACCAAAATATCATTATGTCAGATGTAGAAATGTCACAGGTAAAGTTCCACATAGTGGGCTAAGCTGGGGGCCAGCAACTCAGTAATGTTGGTACAGTGAAATGGCAGGGCAACAGCTGCATCAGCAGGCTGGTTACTACATCTCCAAGGCTCGGGTTTGTTTTGGTGTGCATGATTGGAAATGGTGCTTTGGCAAAACAAGGAGGCACCAAACCAATGCAAATACACATGATTGTTAGCCAAAGGGGTCACAGTCCACTGCTGTAGACTTAGTGCCTTCCAGCCAGTGGGCTACCTTCAGGCTCACCTCAGCCACAGACAGCCTTCTGCACTGGAGGGCAGCTGCTAGAAGCCTGGGCAGTACAGCCATTTAACCTCCTATATCTGGGTGGGCATACTTACACTCTACACTTCCATTTTCAAGGGCAGATACCACTGCTTAAGGCTGCCTTCATCAGCAAGAATCATGGTGTGTTTCCAAGTCTACCAGTGCACCCTTCCTTGAACTGCACAGCCATGCTCAGATGGTACACGTGCTGCTGCCTAGCCACTGGTGTCAAACAGGCCACCAGCCACCTATGCATCAGTTCTGCCACACCCACTTTTGTCAGTACTTGCCCAGAAACGGGGGGGGGGGGGGGGGGGCGGCGGGGGGGGGGGGGGGGGAGGGAACGGGAGTTGGCGATGTCCAGGGGTGTTGCCACTGCAGAGTATCACTACGATTGCTGTAGTTTGCTTTCCAATCAAGTGCCTGACAAAAATCATCCACCACCTCAAATCAAACCTGCCACTACAGGTGTCATCCAACTGGACCTCTTCGTTTTGGGCCTCCAGGGAAGAAGGCTGGCTGCAGCTGAGGTGAGTCTGGAGATGGCCCACAGGCTGCAAGGTGCTAAATTTGCAGCAGTGGACTTCAGTGTTAACAGTAAACCTGTGGCTGGTAGATGCCAAATCTCATGGTGGCTGCTTGCAGAACCATGTCACCACACTGACTGGCGTATACTTGCCCTCATAGATGATGCTGCAAGACTGTGAGCCCTTTGGTTAAAAATGATGCGTTTTTATTGGATCATTGCCTATTTGTTTTATCAAAGTGCCACTTCCAATGACGTACACCAAAACAAGCCCAAGGAGCTGTAGTAACAAGCCTGCCAATGCCACAGTCACTGCCTTTTCATTGTATCAGTGTTACTGAGTTTCTAGCCCCTGTGTCAGCCTGCTATGCGGGAATCAATCAGGGATGTTTCTGCCTCTGAAGTAAGGGTGTTTTGGTGCGCTTTGTGCTTGCCTGATCCAAAGGTAGTTTGCAACAGCTGTGACAGCATCTCTATTTTACTAAGTAGGAAAAAATAATAGTGGCAGCACTACAAGAACTTTCTTTACAATGACTGTATACCATGGAGGGTCTCTCCCGTCAGGAACTGTTCTGCTACGTATTTATCTACCAGTGCATGGTCAACTATTCTTATAAACTTCAGTCGCAATTATTCTACTTGTTCCTGTCCAGAGGTAAATGTTTTAGTTCCTCTTTGTGATATGACACTACTACCTCTTTAGTTTACTGAACACATACACTTTTTTTTTAGTTTAAGTTGCCATTTGTACTTCTGTAGTGATTGTTGCTATGACTGTCTAATGCAGGGCTTCACAACATACGTGCTCGTGGAGCAAGCTGTGAGCAGCAAGGCGCGAGCACGGAGCAGCGCGAGCACGCTACCCCCACTACCGGACCAGAGCGGAGAGTGGGGAGAGTCACGTGGGACACACAACAGCTGCTGCCAGTCAATGTAAATCCGCAGCCACCTGCAGGGATATCACTCACGAATTATTACTGCGACAAATGAAACAAATAAAGGAGAATGTACACGTGCCACATAATTTTATTGCTGGCCATGGTTGTTGTTGTTGTTGTGGTCTTCAGTCCTGAGACTGGTTTGATGCAGCTCTCCATGCTACTCTATCCTGTGCAAGCTGCTTCATCTCCCAGTACCTACTGCAACCTACATCCTTCTGAATCTGCTTAGTGTATTCATCTCTTGGTCTCCCTCTACGATTTTTACCCTCCACGCTGCCCTCCAATACTAAATTGGTGATCCCTTGATGCCTCAGAACATGTCCTACCAACCGATCCCTTCTTCTGGTCAAGTTGTGCCACAAACTTCTCTTGTCCCCAATCCTATTCAATACTTCCTCATTAGTTATGTGATCTACCAATCTAATCTTCAGCATTCTTCTGTAGCACCACATTTCGAAAGCTTCTATTCTCTTCTTGTCCAAACTATTTATCGTCCATGTTTCACTTCCATACATGGCTACACTCCATACAAATACTTTCAGAAATGACTTCCTGACACTTAAATCTATACTCAATGTTAACAAATTTCTCTTCTTCAGAAACGCTTTCCTTGCCATTGCCAGTCTACATTTTATATCCTCTCTACTTCGACCATCATCAGTTATTTTGCTCCCCAAATAGCAAAACTCCTTTACTACTTTAAGTGTCTCATTTCCTAATCTAATTCCCTCAGCATCACCCGACTTAATTCGACTACATTCCATTATCCTTGTTTTGCTTTTGTTGATGTTCATCTTATATCCTCCTTTCAAGACACTGTCCATTTCATTCAACTGCTCTTCCAAGTCCTTTGCTGTCTCTGACAGAATTACAATGTCATCGGCGAACGTCAAAGTTTTTATTTCTTCTCCATGAATTTTAATACCTACTCCGAACTTTTCTTTTGTTTCCTTTACTGCTTGCTCAATATATAGATTGAACAACATCGGGGAGAGGCTACAACCCTGTCTCACTCCCTTCCCAACCACTGCTTCCCTTTCATGTCCCTCGACTCTTATAACTGCCATCTGGTTTCTGTACAAATTGTAAATAGCCTTTCGCTCCCTGTATTTTACCCCTGCCACCTTTAGAATTTGAAAGAGAGTATTCCAGTCAACATTGTCAAAAGCTTTCTCTAAGTCTACAAATGCTAGAAACGTAGGTTTGCCTTTCCTTAATCTTTCTTCTAAGATAAGTCGTAAGGTCAGTATTGCCTCACGTGTTCCAGTGTTTCTACGGAATCCAAACTGATCTTCCCCAAGGTTGGCTTCTACTAGTTTTTCCATTCGTTTGTAATGAGTTCGTGTTAGTATTTTGCAGCTGTGACTTATTAAACTGATAGTGCGGTAATTTTCACATCTGTCAACACCTGCATTCTTTGGGATTGGAATTATTATATTATTCTTGAAGTCTGAGGGTACTTCGCCTGTTTCATACATCTTGCTCACCAGATGGTAGAGTTTTGTCAGGACTGGCTCTCCCAAGGCTGTCAGTAGTTCCAATGGAATGTTGTCTACTCCGGGGGCCTTGTTTCGACTCAGGTCTCTCAGTGCTCTATCAAACTCTTCACGCAGTATCATATCTCCCATTTCATCTTCATCTACATCCTCTTCCATTTCCATAATATTGTCCTCAAGTACATCGCCCTTGTATAGACCCTCTATATACTCCTTCCACCTTTCTGCTTTCCCTTCTTTGCTTAGAACTGGGTTTCCATCTGAGCTCTTGATATTCATACAAGTCGTTCTCTTATCTCCAAAGGTGTCTTTAATTTTCCTGTAGGCATTATCTATCTTACCCCTAGTGAGATAGGCCTCTACATTCTTACATTTGTACTCTAGCCATCCCTGCTTAGCCATTTTGCACTTCCTGTCGATCTCATTTTTGAGACGTTTGTATTCCTTTTTGCCAGCTTCATTTACTGCATTTTTATGTTTTCTCCTTTCATCAATTAAATTCAATATTTCTTCTGTTACCCAAGGATTTCTACTAGCCCTCGTCTTTTGACCTACTTGATCCTCTTCTGCCTTCGCTACTTCATCCCTCAAAGCCATCCATTCTTCTTCTACTGTATTTCTTTCCCCCATTCCTGTCAATTGTTCCCTTATACTCTCCCTGAAACTCTGTACAACCTCTGGTTCTTTCAATTTACCCAGGTCCCATCTCCTTAAATTCCCAGCTTTTTGCAGTTTCTTCAGTTTTAATCTACAGGTCATAACCAATAGATTGTGGTCAGACTCCACATCTGCCCCTGGAAATGTCTTACAATTTAAAACCTGGTTCCTGAATCTCTGTCTTACCATTATATAATCTATCTGATACCTTTTAGTATCTCCAGGGTTCTTCCATGTATACAACTTTCTTTCATGATTCTTAAACCAAGTGTTAGCTATGATTATGTTGTGCTCTGTGCAAAATTCTACCAGGCGGCTTCCTCTTTCATTTCTTAGCCCCAATCCATATTCACCTACTATGTTTCCTTCTCTCCCTTTTCCTACACTCGAATTCCAGTCACCCATGACTATTAAATTTTCGTCTCCCTTCACAATCTGAATAATTTCTTTTATTTCATCATACATTTCTTCAATTTCTTCGTCATCTGCAGAGCTGGTTGGCATATAAACTTGTACCACTGTAGTAGGTGTGGGCTTCGTATCTATCTTGGCCACAATAATGCGTTCACTATGCTGTTTGTAGTAGCTTACCCGCATTCCTATTTTCCTATTCATTATTAAACCTACTCCTGCATTACCCCTATTTGCTTTTCTGTTTATAACCCTGTAGTTACCTGACCAGAAGTCTTGTTCCTCCTGCCACTGAACTTCACTAATTCCCACTATATCTAACTTCAACCTATCCATTTCCCTTTTTAAATTTTCTAACCTACCTGCCCGATTAAGGGATCTGACATTCCACGCTCCGATCCGTAGAACGCCAGTTTTCTTTCTCCTGATAACGACATCCTCTTGAGTAGTGCACGCCCAGAGATCCGAATGGGGGACAATTTTACCTCCGGAATATTTTACCCAAGAGGACGCCATCATCATTTAATCATACAGTAAAGCTGCATGCCCTCGGGAAAAATTACGGCTGTAGTTTCCCCTTGCTTTCAGCCGTTCGCAGTACCAGCACAGCAAGGCCGTTTTGGTTATTGTTACAAGGCCAGATCAGTCAATCATCCAGACTGTTGCCCTTGCAACTACTGAAAAGGCTGCTGCCCCTCTTCAGGAACCACACGTTTGTCTGGCCTCTCAACAGATACCCCTCCGTTGTGGTTGCACCTACAGTACGGCTATCTGTATCGCTGAGGCACGCAAGCCTCCCCACCAACGGCAAGGTCCATGGTTCATGGGAGGCTGGCCATGGTGGCCGAGCGGTTATAGGCGCTTCAGCCCGGAACCGCGCTGCTGCTACAGTCGCAGGTTCGAATCCTGCCTCGGGCATGGATGTGTGTGATGTCCTTAGGTTAGTTAGGTTTAAATAGTTCTAAGTTCTAGGGGACTGATGACCTAAGATGTTAAGTCCCATAGTGCTCAGAGCCATTTGAGCCATAATTTTATTAGCTTAGTGTATGCCTCTACATACGTATTAATTTGTGAACTGTTACACAATAAAAGGTGTCACTGAAGTGTGGGGTTCTCGGTTATCTTGTACTTTTTGCCCTTTACAATTGCGTCTAAATGTTCGGAGTAATTGTTCTTGTGCATTGTAGGTGCAGCATGCAGTTTAAATTTCGATCAGACAATGCGTTTCTCAGGCGCGTCTTGTTACACTTCATTGCAGAGAACAGTTGTTCACAAACATACGTGGAACCGATCATTGATATTATTGTAGCCGCCAGTTTGTGCAAACGAGGAATCTATCCTGAGGGAAGCCTCTGTAGAATTCCAAAATGTTTTTCTTGTTCCGAAATTTGTCTCCGTATTCTCTGTCACACTGCAGGTCAATAATTTCTAGTTGCAGCTCAGGACGAATCTCTTCAATATTCGCTGAATATGGAGAGGAGAACAGATCAAAATCACTGTCTAATGCTGTCAGATCTTGAAAGTGTTGATCAAATTCTTCCTTAAGGGCATGTGAATAACATTCACAGTCTTTGTGAACATCTTGCATGGATGATAATGTAGGAAAATGAGCTAGATTTCCTGTTTCCAGCTGACTCACCCAAAGTGTCAATTTCATTTTAAAAGCTCGTATTCGATCTATGAAATGAGTAATTAGCAGATCTTTACCTTGTAGTGAAATGTTCAAAGCATTCAGATGGCTAGTTAAATCTGCTAAGAACGCGAGATCACATTTCCATGAAGGCTCTTTCAATTCAGGAACACACGTTATTTATTTCCATGAATATATTTATCTCATCTAATAAGCAAAAAAATCGATTTAATAAGTCGCCACGACTAAGCCAGCGGACCTCGCTGTAATAAGGCAGGCTACCATACTGGCTTTCTACATACTCAAGAAAGCTTTTAAATTGCCTGTGTTGTAACCCATGCTTCCTTATATAATTGGTTGTACGAAAAACAACACTCATCACATTTTTTAGAGTGATACTCTTTGCACTTAAGTTTTCCTGGTGGATCAGCCAGTGAATGCCCCTTGTTTCATTCAGCACGGTCAGTTTTTGCATTTTCTCCTTCAACAGTGTGACGAAACCTGATTTTTTCCCTGTCATCGCTGGTGCACCGTCTGCAGACACTGAAACTAAAGAATTCCACGACAATTCTATATTTTCAACACTTTCTTCAACACTACTTAAAATATCACCTCCGGTTGTAGTGTTCTTCATGGCTACTACATCGAGGAGCTCCTCCCTCACCTGAAGATCTCTATTAACACCTCTAATAAATATGGTACGCTGCGCTGTTCCTGTGATATCAACACTTTCGTCCAGAGATAGAGAATACGCCATAAAATCTTTAAGGATATTTGCAAGCTGGCTCTGGACGTCGTCTGCCATGTCCTGTATGTGACGCATAATGGTCATATTAGATAATGGCACAATCCGAAATTGTTCAACTTGAGATGGACACAAATGTTCCGCAGCAACTACCAAACATTCTTTTATTAAATCGCCATCAGTGATGGGGAACAGGGATTTTGCTAAAAGCAAAGCAATTTTGTAACTCACTCTGAGAGCTGCCTCAGTTGATTTTTCTTCGTTGTCCAGATCTTCTTCAGATAGCTTCCTTTTAAGTTTAATAACTTCCTGTGATCTGGTCCATCACATTTTCCACTTCCACAGTCTTTCGCGTGGTATGACATACAATGTCACTGCAAATTAAATTTCCTAAAAGAGTTCAGTGTTTTGTGACATACTAAACATTTTGCAACACCATCTTTTTCTGTAAACAGATACAATTCCTCCCAATGGGGGTTGAACTGCGAAAGCATGGTTGGGGTTACACAACGGTGACTTGACATAATTCTTAACCAGCGAAGTGACTGTTAGAGCTGATCGTAGTACTTTAAACGTTACACAGCCGGCGCGAATTCAATAGGCACGCTGCGGCCCTATCCAAACGTGCGCGCGCATTTCCCCTCCCTCCCTAATCTGAGACCTTGCACCTGCTCGCGAGCACGTGCCTGAGCAGACGTGAATACTCGTGCTCAAAACCGGCTAGTTGTTAAGCCCTGGTCTAATGGCCTCTGACATCAACTTTAACCTGGACATCTATACAGAGATCAGGTCTATTTGCTGCCATTAAAGTTTGTCCACAATCCCTCTTTCCTCATGCACAGCTGCTGACACAAGGGAACAAAGGTGCATGCACAAAAATCAGTAGAAAGAGTGCATGTACACATGAGTGTTCTCAAGTGCACACATTGCCTCACTGTTCAAGCAGTCAACTGTGCATCTATCTCTTTGCTTTGCAATTTGTGCTGTGTTTCCTGTGATAAAAGCCAACATAACAAGAAAAAAGCAAGGTGGCTATGGGTAAAACAGCATCAAAATAACAGAGGTATGAGAAACACAAAGGATTTTAAAATTTCAACAGGAGGTCACAGTGAGGTTTATGATTTTCTTCTTGGGAAACTGCGGCAATAAGGATGGCAATAAAATTTCATCAGCTGGCAGCCAGCAACCCATATATCAGTTTGAGCTCCAGTTTGAGCTATTTATTTCACATTTCAGTAATTGTTCCTGAAACTGAGAAATGCTGAACGGACATTCTTAATCATACTGTGGCTTCCAACTTGTCATTTGCTTTTATTTTATAAAAACTTGTTTAAACTACTTCAATCAAAAGATATTATATACAGGGAACATCCTTGTACTCGATAGACTTGTTAATGCTACAGACCCTAAAACCCACAAGAACAGGGGCTGTATTTTCCAATTTTGTATTTTTTGCATTGTCAATGTCCTACATTTCCATTTTGAATAGTTTGTTGAGGAGTTTCATCTACCCCATCTTTTCTTTTGTTCTGATATCAGGCTCCTCAGTCAGTTTTCTATTAAGTCACATAAAATGAATATTCATCTACAGTTTTCATTTGTGCTTTCCACAAATTTGTAGGCTGCCTCTTCTCCATTTTTCTATTTTGATACTTATCTTGTTCTTTACAATGGTGTGATCAGCAACTTCTTATTTAATACTCAATACTCAGGGAATCACATCTCACATTTTTATTCAAATGATCTTTACATGCAGCATTCCATATGACTCCTCTTTGTCTGTAATCATCTATAAACCTCTGTATGCTCTCTTTGGAGTCAACAGTAGAGCCATGCACTGCAGATTGCTACCCCACTCATCCTGTCTGCCTGCTGGCCACCACGACACACAGCTGGGCTGTCAGATCATCCAGGCTGGCCAGCCCATACCTCACAAGTTGCAACCAGGCCCAAGCTGCAATGTTCACACCATGTGTTATGTTTGAATCTTCACTGCTATATGTTCATCTCATCTACATCTTGAAGAGTCATAAAGTTAAATGTAATCTACCAACTGCGTATGGTAAACTAAAGCTGCAAGAGCTATTTTACTAAAGAACAAGCATAAAAGAGATTCATTAAAAATGAATCCATTACACACATAGCTACCACGAAATATCTCATCTAGGTAACAGTCTTGAGAAGCAAGGAGCAGGAGGCTTTTTATTCTTGTAAAGCATCTACGTCAGATTCAGACTGAAAATAAAAGAAAAAGAATGAAAAATTGTTTGGTCATCTGTACCTATATGAAAAAAAAACTATGCAATTTTACAGTAAATAATTTTGGTGAGAACGTTAACAAGTAATTGTGTATAAGTAGAATACCATTCACATTTTGGGCACCTATTGTAAACATTTTCTGTGAAATGACAAGTCCTGCACTACTGAAATTACATTCCGCCAAGACACAACATTTGCTTGATTACTGCACAATTCAAGTGTATGACAAAGGGGTCATAAAACCACTTTTAGACTATTTATCGACCATTCCACCATTGAATAGTGTGTAGAAAAAATGAACACCTAAATCTTTCCATGTGAGTTCTCATTTCCCATATTTTCTTACTATGCTCACTTCTCCCTATGGACATGGAAGTCAACTAAATATTTTAACATTTGGAGGAGAATGCTGGTGATTGAAATTTTTAGAGATCTAATACATTTACACTTTTTATAGGCTCTTTAACTAATTCTCAAAATAAAATAATAGGAGGAATGGCTAAAACATGTGTGCAAACATATAACAATTTGGAAGCAATGATCCTGTAATTACAAGCAGCAA
Source organism: Schistocerca piceifrons (assembly GCF_021461385.2). Taxonomy (NCBI): domain Eukaryota; kingdom Metazoa; phylum Arthropoda; class Insecta; order Orthoptera; family Acrididae; genus Schistocerca; species Schistocerca piceifrons. Next base: position 580,473,336 of record NC_060149.1, read on the forward strand.
ATCAACATATTTGGGTGTTTGCTGTCAAGCCTGTCTGCCGTTAGCTACAGTCTCATCTTATCTTCAAAACACATACTGACATTCTAAAGTACATCATTCTCAGAAGCCCAGCCTTCATATCTGCTCTTCTTGGATGATGTACTTTTAGTATCTGGTGTAGTTTCATTTTGAAAATCTGGAAAAAGAACCAAATAACTATATTCGTAAGAAGTCACTGTCATACGATGTTAAGAGAATTAAAACATCACAGTTTAAGAATTTATTACAATTTGACACAGAATGGAGAACATCTTATCCAAAAACATCTCCTCCTCCTGATCTGTTTCCTCTCCAAGTACTTTTTCTCTCTCACTGTCAGAAAGCTCACATGATGACACATTAACAGACCCAGTAGCTATCCATTATTTTATTTGAGCTGTAAGTGTGTTCACAGTGTTCATACATTACCACTTGTCAACTGCAGTAGCTCGCACTAGATTCCTATCAAACCAGACCAGTTTAAACAATACCAATTAAAAGAATGCAATGAACATCAATTCCCTTCAATCAATCATACTACATACATAACTGTAATGATAGTTGCCTTTATGTTTATGGAGCAAATTCTTCATCTGACACAAAATATACAAAATGTGTGAAAGCACAGTCAATCAGCTACCTGGGCTGATGGTTGGAAGACTTTGTTACCACACTGAACAACGTAGCAGCATCATCTCACAGGTCTGAGATGTTCTCCTTATAATTCCTGCATCCAAAATAGCACAGTCTCCCACAATGTTTATGTCAATTATTAGTTCATTTTTCAAACAGTTAAGTTAAACTTAACAGCTATATTTACTAAACAAGAGCATATTGCGTGAAGTGCCAGTGCTTAAGCTAGAGAAGACAAATTAAATGTAATACCAATTGGGTCACCACAGTCTGTTTCTCATAAGGAACTGAAAAAAAAATTAATGATAACAATTCACTATAAGATAACTATAGAACAAATTATTCTTAATTTTGTCCAAAAAAGTGAAATTACAAGCAAATGTTTACATTAAGGATCACCCGTTCTCAATATGATGGATGGTGGTGGTTCGGAGACTAGCTAGTAGATCAGCAAGTTCAGCCTGTGTCACAACACATGAGCTGTTGACAGGCCAACCTCTGTACAGTGAGTGTGCCCCAACGACCAGGGCTGGACTGAGCCCACCCTTGTTAGACCGGCTGAGGTGGGCTAGTATGGGCTCACATTGCGTGATGCACACATGGGCTCACATTGCGTGATGCACACATCTGATCAACAGACATTATTACACATAAATCACTTTCAAGCATTACCCAGTGGTTCCCAACCTTGGGATAATTATCCCCTGAGGAGTAAAATGTAATTTTCTGAGGGGTAAAAACAAGAGGATGCTATTCTGTTTTGGTCACGAAACTAAGTTTTTGAAAGATCATTACTATTATCATTATTTCATATGCCTGACCTACTGATTACATATTATATCAATAATTACATTTTTTTTTAAATGTGTGACATAATGTGTTCGAGGTTACAGCTCATTAAATGACTGTATAAACATCGTCTTCACATAGTCCACCCACTACACACATACTTTGCACCTTGGACCTATTAATGTAAAAATGAGACGTATCTATCACATATATCTCATGAAACTGCCCTCTTCGAGTTGCAGGTAGTTTCTGCAATATACTACAAATTGCTTCAGTATTCACTTTGCAACAATAAGTGAACTAATTGACAGCACAACATAACAGTAACCATGTGATGGCTATTACACTGCTGTAGGGCCTACATATTATTATTACTATAATTATTAATGTCAGTGGTAATTTTTTTGGTTCAGAAGTAAGGAACCTAGCAGTCAAGTGATTTAGACACAGTAGGCCTAAGCACAATGCAAACATTTTAATTTGGTGGATTTTAAATCGGGGTGCAGGATGTGGGTCAAGCAGGTGGTACTACTGAGATGAGTGATGCAGAAGTAGTATATTTTGTAACAAGTGTCTAACCTCTATGTGGACATTTAACTTTCGTTTCTGAGGAGTTGCAGGTAGCAATCACAATGCACCAAAAATTGGTTCATCATGCTACAAAACAGTTAGAAACAAGCACTACCAATTATCCAATTGTCTCATTAATCTGTAGGTTAATAAAACACCTACAAAACTAAATATCATTTATCTTTAGTTATCTCAAAAATGAAAGTGTTCAAAGAAATTATTTTTCATTCTAAAGTTTGGTTAGGTGTTAATGTTGATGAAGGTGGGGGGTGGGGGTGAGGGTGGGAGGGGTAAGGAGGGAGCGAGATTTGTGTGTGTGTGTGTGTGGGGGGGGGGGGGGAGGGAGGCAGAGTTATAGCTAATATCTGATGGCACTCAAGAGTAATGGTTTCAAAAAGGTTGGGAATTACTTGCATAACCTAGCACACTACAAAACGAAACATACATGAGCCCCATCTACCTGTCACCTGCTGAACCGAGCATGAGACGCACACTGAACTGAGGAAGCAATGTACTTTTATGTGTGGCCTCCATTTCAGGGAAATTATGCATATATACACACGCATAGCTAAGTTGTAGGAAACATAAGTGCATGCATGAAGATGAACAGAAAAAAGGCATTGTGTGGATGCGCTTTCGACCCAGTACATTTTCACCACGCGTGAGCTTGTCAACTATCTGTTCTATGTAGTTTTCAGAGAATGCATTTAATATTGTTTTACAGCATGTCATCATGCATACCACTTACAAAACAGTAGTTAACCCAGTTGAATGTTAGATGATTTAGATCTGCTCCTATGACAACAATATTATAGGGAACAAATGTACTACCGAACTGAGGTTTTCTCTAATGTTTTTGGTTACTTCGGGGATGAGTCTGGTGGCTGACAGGAGGATCCAATTATATATTCTTGCCCATACCTTTGATACTGAATCCTGCCCAAACTATCTAGCATGCAGCTTCAGTTTCTATCTCAGTGGATACCAGTATGAGTTTCTTTTCTCTGGTGACAAATACACCACTGCAATTTGCCACTACCCTGTCCTTTCTTTAGTAATTTAAATTTCCTCCAAAAATCTCAGTGTTATCAACTGACTTCCTGAACCTATGAACTCTTCTGCTTTTTAGAAGCACTTCAAACTTTTGGCACACTGTTGCAAATGCTTCAGCAGTTGCTGGCTAGGATTTTAATACTCTTTCTTGTGGGACGCATTCCTTTGGATCTTGCACTGATACTTTGGTGTTTCTTACAGCTATCATCATCAGGACTAGATGGAGGGTTGTCATTTTATATACTCTACTCTACAGTCCTATGATGGTAGCAGCCTCTGATAAATAGCACAGACCTGACTCATTTAGGGGAACCAAACAGTTCTCAACCCTATGGCATGAGTCTAATAAATAGCAGTCCAGCCCACCATAGAACTATTGATGTGCCTGGTTTAACCATCCATTTCACTCAGAATGAGGAAACCATGGCCAGTTCTGGAGACAATGCTGCAGACTGTGAGTTGCATTGAAACTCTATGACCTAGGCTGGTCTTCTCAACCTACTGTACCGGTCGCTGGAATAAGTACGACCTTGGACCACAGATGAGAGACACTATTTGTTCCAACATTCACCACAATCTGCAGTTTGCTGCAACCTGTACCATCAATGGCTGCTGGAACAGCCTCTTCGATGCATTGAATGAAGTCTGCAGGCATTAACACTAAGTACACCTGTGGTTCTTCACATGTCTTGCTGCCATTTCCCTAAGGGGTACCTGTATTTGTTGAAGGGTTGAACTACCGAAAACTAATAAACTCCTACCATTTTTATTCGCTTCCTCTTGACACGGGACACAGCAGGCTTCTCAACAGGTGAAGTAAGTCTCTCTGCTCAATTTCATTGTCAGGGGAAGGCAGCACCTCAAACTTTGTGATTAGAGGATGGGTGCCATTCCTTGTGTTCTCCCTAGTACCTGTCTCCCTTCTACAGGGCCTTAGGATTATTGCCACTTACAATCAAGTGGGTGAGTGGGGGTCAGATGCCATACTTCCTGCAGAGGAGACAGACAAGAACAATACTTGACAAACCTTTAGTATTTCTGGTACTTCTCTCTCAGTAGCCCTGCCAACACACCCAATTGCAGCAACTTCCATAACAATATGATGGTAGCCAGCACATTTCCAGCTACTTTCAAATAGTGACTAATTCATTCTGTGCCAGTAAACAGGATTCACAGGGAGGTTGATTTGTGGCTAATGCAGTAAACAAACAACTTCAAACTAACTGCTGATTCCCTTTCAATTCCTGGACATATTATGCTACATTATTACAGGTTCATTTTAACAACTGAAGCAATTAACACCGAGCAATAGATTTTAATTTGACAAAATGAATACCTGAGATAAAACTTATTGATTGCCTGGGACTATTTAGGTTTTCTCGGAGATTATGGTGACTACAAACTTGTGTAACAAACTCAAAAATAGTAAAAATTTACAATAATTGCTGTCAGTATGCACTCCTATTTAATGTTATAATATACACTAAAGTAACAATAAGTTGCAAACTCCTGTTTACTATGAAATATGTTGTGCACAATGCTTGCAGCTGCCATAACTCATAACTTACGAAATTTCTATAAATTACACTGTATGTTTATTAATATAGATATACACTGGAATTTGGGGTGAGCAATGTTTTGAACAAACTGTATAAACTCAAATTTTGATTAAAACTGATACTATAAAATGAAATATGTTTTCGTAGCACTCAATATTTGAAAATACATAATACATCATGACCCACAACCAAGTTTTGTTACAGATAACAAAAATCTTGCTTAAATTTTATGTGAAGTATTAGAACCCAGATATTCAAAGTGAATTTATGTGACACTCATGATTTAATTTGTACATGAAGAAAATATATCTGAAGTCAGTTTATGTACTTATATTCAAAATACATGGATTTTCCACTTAGCTGGTTTCGTGATACCTGTTACAGTACAGTATTTAAGATGAGCACTTACTTCCGTAAAACACTGAAAATTGTGCAGCACAACAAAGCTAGACTTCTGCATGTTGTAGCTATGTTTATGTTTGTTTTATCACAGTTAGAGTCTAACGCTAGAAATTTATTTTATAGTGGCGTCACTGATGCTATACATTCACATTATACTTGCATACATTTTTTTTATTCATCACACACCATGTGCTTTGTGAAGAATGACCATTCATTGTTATGCTGCCAAGCATTAGGTGATATTTATGATCAAATGCTATGTATTTCTTTCCATCGCTGGATATACATCATAACTTTGCAATATTTTTATTTTTCCTTTGATTTGTTGTACTTACAATGCACGGTCAGCTTGTCACTAATATTCATTACTTATATATTTCAGATTTACTATGACACAGTTATTGTGATATCAACATTTACAGCTGATATGAAGAATCTCTCTTTTCGCATTTTTTGAGCCAATTTTACACATATTACTCACTGAAAGTGAAAAAGAGCCATTGATATCCTAGAGTTCCAAAAATTGGTTTGATTCAAATGCATTAAATGAAACACGACAATGCATAAGTAACACATTTCAAAACTATATAATCTAAATCAAATAACCTCCAAATTACCCATATCAGGAAGTTAGGGTAGCAGGCTTTGTCAAATTCCTGGTTGTATTTATAGAAAACATTTTTGTTGTTGTCTTTCCACATAAGCTATTTGACAGTCAAGTTAAACAGTCTCACATTTGTAAAGACGATACTGTCCTATGCAACTGACATGGACACTAGTAAAAACTGTTTATCAGAGCCACGTTGAATCTCTTGGTGGGATGTGGAATAATGTTTTGGGGAAACACAAGTACTGTGAATAGGATATTATAGCTACAAAAAACTATTACCAGAAATATATGTAACATTAAGCCTATGGATTCTTGCCACCTTCTACTTGGAGATCTAAATATTTTAATTCATCTGGATATTTACATTTGCCAGCTATCTATCTTTTATACACCACAACTCAGAATAATTTATAGCAATCCATTTTTAACTTTCACTGTAAGGAACTGAAAAGAAAATTACATGCCATCCTTGTGCGAAAATTTTTCAGTCACAGAATTTTTAAATTTTGATAGAGCTATATTTGCAGAGTAATGTAATAAACTTGTAATGATGGTTGCAAATGAAGATAAATTTGAATTTTTTGACATTTTGTATATGTCTAAGTTACATTATTTATATTAATGTCTCCTGTACATTAAATCAATGATTCAGTTATATATGTATTTAATGAGATTATAAAATTCTGATTTTGTTTCACTTGTCAAAGAAAGTGGAACATCACTTTCATTCAGCTGCATCTTGGCTCTGTATATTACTGAACAAATTACCAAAGGTAATTCTGCTTCTACGTATTGTAAACCTTTCTTACTGGCAGCTTTAGTGGGAAGTAATGGAAGTACTTTTTCTTATAGTGCTGTAGATGTGAACATTACTATGCTTTTCAAATTGTGATGGATTATTCATGAAAAATTTAACTGAACCAAACACTGTCCGAACAGCCCTCAGAAGATTCACCAGTACCAACCGACCGCCATGTCATCTTCAGCCAGTACAAGTCACTGGATGCACATATCAAGGAGCATGTGGTCAGTAGATCGCTCTCCCAGCTGTTGTCAGTTTTTGTGACCAGAGATAAATTTCACTAGTATATAAATTCAAGCTGGTTAGTTAATCATTACTTTCTCCCTCCTCTATTCACTAACTCGTGTTTATATACTCCATGTCTCATTGGTGTTATTTTATTTGTAGTAAATCATTTGTAATTCTTTGAGATGATTATTGACAGTTTCATCTGTTGCTGTCAGTCTAAATGGATCAAAAAGTAGCGACTCCTCTTGACATGTTCTACATGGAAGGTAATTTACATACACAGAGTGCGAGAAACTTTTAGATCAAAATTATACTGTGAGACAGAATTCCGAAATGAAGTGAGAGTAGGAAATAGTGAGATTTTATTGATATAACTAACTTCCAGCATACAGCGGCAACTTAATATCATAAAAACTGTTCAAAGAGACAACTACAACCTTTACATGGTGATGAAATTTCTCCACCCCTGTCCAATACCATCTCATCAAATTCTACAGAGGGAGAGGGAGAGGGGAGAGGGAGGGGGCGGGAGGGGGAGGGGCAGAGGGAGGGGGTGGGAGGGGGAGGGCCAGATGGAGAGGGTGGGAGAGGGAGGGGTGGAGGAGGGGGAGGGGGAGGGAGAGAGCTGGTCAGCTCTGCAGTTTTAACATCCCAGTCTTTTGTAACTTTTTTAATGGCAATGAATTTCCTCCCATTAGGACGATGCCTCTTGCAAAACTATTCTCTGGACATTCATGTAGCTCTCATGGCACTACATCCTGTTGCACCATGTATTAAATGAATAATACCTGCAATTGCTGATAATAAGTAACACACTGTTTTTGACAACCAGTCATGAACTGGAAACGGTGGTAAACACTGTGGGCACATCACAGATGATTGAATATACAGGGAGAACCAGAACTCCACTGACAAAACTTTCAGAGGTGGAAGTAATGATAAAAAAAAGAAAAATATCCAGTAAACATGGGCTCTAAAAAGCAAACCTTAAGAGTTATGAGCACTTGTTCAGTAGAAGAGACGTGTTTCAGAGTAATGTATATGAACAAATGCACATACCTCTCAAGGTATGTCTTTTACAACCCGCATTTAATACACTTTTTTGTTCTTGTTTTGGCCCACACTACTACCTCTGAAGGTTTGTCAGTGTAGTTCTGGTTCATCTATATAGTTTTTGAAGGTAGTGCCATCAGTGTCAACGAAGCAGCGAGTTCTTTCTTGTGAAACCTCAGTACGCTGGTGTGCAAAACTTAAGAAGAAAAGTAATTTTTGCATGTGTCACTACCAAGTAACATAGCTTGATAACACTTCGACCATACATACAAAGAATTGCTATAGTATAGTACAGTACAGTACAAAAGGTAAGGGAACTAAATAAGTGATGAGAAGAACAGAAATTACACTTTTATTCAAAGACAATAATTACACTGAAGTCACCGCAACTTATGATGGTCCCTTGGACAGAGTTCTTAATAGGACGTCTGATCACCCTGAGTGGCTATGCGTGATCTGCAATGGGCTCCCATGCTAACCACAAGGCATTCCAGTCCCACCAGCAGAGTCAACAACTGCTGACTGGTCATTGGTGCATGTGGTGTGCTGCAATACATCTCCCCAAAGTATACCACCCATGTTCAGTGTGATTTAAGTCATGGAAACGGGCAGGCCAGTCCATTCACCTGCAATGTCCTACCATGGTGTCCACAAGGTTGGTAAGGAGTCTTTGTGGTAGGGTGTTCCATCCTCCATGAGCACGGTTGACAACTGCTGATGCTCATTGGTACCTGTGGATGTCCTACAATACATCTCCCCAATGCATTCTACATGTGCTCTAAGAGCATTAGTGGCAGAACAACTGAGAGAAAATTTTGAATACATTTCACATAAATTTTCTCAGCATGTTATAGTCTTAGGTGGAGATTTCAATTTACCAGATATAGACTGGGACACTCAGATGTTTAGGACGGGTGGTAGGGACAGAGCATCGAGTGACATTATACTGAGTGCACTATCCGAAAATTACCTCGAGCAATTAAACAGAGAACCGACTCGTGGAGATAACATCTTGGACCTACTGATAACAAACAGACCCGAACTTTTCGACTCTGTATGTACAGAACAGGGAATCAGTGATCATAAGGCCGTTGCAGCATCCCTGAATATGGAAGTTAATAGGAATATAAAAAAAGGGAGGAAGGTTTATCTGTTTAGCAAGAGTAATAGAAGGCAGATTTTAGACTACCTAACAGATCAAAACGAAAATTTCTGTTCCGACACTGACAATGTTGAGTGTTTATGGAAAAAGTTCAAGGCAATCGTAAAATGCGTTTTAGACAGGTACGTGCCGACTAAAACTGTGAGGGACGGGAAAAACCCACCGTGGTACAACAACAAAGTTAGGAAACTACTGCGAAAGCAAAGAGAGCTCCACTCCAAGTTTAAACGCAGCCAAAACCTCTCAGACAAACAGAAGCTAAACGATGTCAAAGTTAGCGTAAGGAGGGCTATGCGTGAAGCGTTCATTCAATTCAAAAGTAAAATTCTATGTACCGACTTGACAGAAAATCCTAGGAAGTTCTGGTCTTACGTTAAATCAGTAAGTGGCTCGAAACAGCATATGCAGACACTACGGGATGATGATGGCATTGAAACAGAGGATGACACGCGTAAAGCTGAAATACTAAACACCTTTTTCCAAAACTGTTTCACAGAGGAAGACCGCACTGCAGTTCCTTCTCTAAATCCTCGCACAAACGAAAAAATGGCTGACATCGAAATAAGTGTCCAAGGAATAGAAAAGCAACTGGAATCACTCAATAGAGGAAAGTCCACTGGACCTGACGGGATACCAATTTGATTCTATACAGAGTACGCGAAAGAACTTGCCCCCCTTCTAACAGCCGTGTACCGCAAGTCTCTAGAGGAACGGAGGGTTCCAAATGATTGGAAAAGAGCACAGGTAGTCCCAGTCTTCAAGAAGGGTCGTCGAGCAGATGCGCAAAACTATAGACCTATATCTCTTACGTCAATCTCTTGTAGAATTTTAGAACATGTTTTTTGCTCGCGTATCATGTCATTTCTGGAAACCCAGAATCTACTATGTAGGAATCAACATGGATTCTGGAAACAGCGATCGTGTGAGACCCAACTCGCTTTATTTGTTCATGAGACCCAGAAAATATTAGATACAGGCTCCCAGGTAGATGCTATTTTTCTTGACTTCCGGAAGGCGTTCGATACAGTTCCGCACTGTCGCCTGATAAACAAAGTAAGAGCCTACGGAATATCAGACCAGCTGTGTGGCTGGATTGAAGAGTTTTTAGCAAACAGAACACAGCATGTTGTTATCAATGGAGAGACGTCTACAGACGTTAAAGTAACCTCTGGCGTGCCACAGGGGAGTGTTATGGGACCATTGCTTTTCACAATATATATAAATGACCTAGTAGATAGTGTTGGAAGTTCCATGCGGCTTTTCGCGGATGATGCTGTAGTATACAGAGAAGTTGCAGCATTAGAAAATTGTAGCGAAATGCAGGAAGATCTGCAGCGGATAGGCACTTGGTGCAGGGAGTGGCAACTGACCCTTAACATAGACAAATGTAATGTATTGCGAATACATAGAAAGAAGGATCCTTTATTGTATGATTATATGATAGCGGAACAAACACTGGTAGCAGTTACGTCTGTAAAATATCTGGGAGTATGCGTGCGGAACGATTTGAAGTGGAATGATCATATAAAATTAATTGTTGGTAAGGCGGGTACCAGGTTGAGATTCATTGGGAGAGTGCTTAGAAAATGTAGTCCATCAACAAAGGAGGTGGCTTACAAAACACTCGTTCGACCTATACTTGAGTATTGCTCATCAGTGTGGGATCCGTACCAGGTCGGGTTGACGGAAGAGATAGAGAAGATCCAAAGAAGAGCGGCGCGTTTCGTTACCGGGTTATTTGGTAACCGTGATAGCGTTACGGAGATGTTTAATAAACTCAAGTGGCAGACTCTGCAAGAGAGGCGCTCTGCATCGCGGTGTAACTTGGTCGCCAGGTTTCGAGAGGGTGCGTTTCTGGATGAGGTATCGAATATATTGCTTCCCCCTACTTATACCTCCCGAGGAGATCACGAATGTAAAATTAGAGAGATTAGACCGCGCACGGAGGCTTTCAGACTGTCGTTCTTCCCGCGAACCATACGCGACTGGAACAGGAAAGGGAGGTAATGACAGTGGCACGTAAAGTGCCCTCCGCCACACACCGTTGGGTGGCTTGCGGAGTATCAATGTAGATGTAGATTTAACTTGGGAGCAAGGGCAAGCCAGTTCAATCACTTTATATCTTCTCGTCCCAAAAGCTCTTCCATTTGTGCTGTTCAATGAGGTCACACATTGTCATCCATAAAAATGAAGTTGGGGTAGATGCTCCCTCGAAAAGAGGCACATGGGGAAGAATCACAGTGACATAGTAATGTTGATCAGTGAGTGCACTGTGTTAAAAAAGTTGGAGATCATGTTCTAAAATTGTTCTGGGTGCTTTACTTGTTCCACCTCTCACCATATGAGTGTAAGTTCAGTATTGTTGAACTTGACCTTTTCGTTGGTCCAGGCATTATGGTGTGGAGAGACATAACATTGCATTGGCATATTGACCTTCAAATCTTTGGACACAGTAGACTCACCAGTCAGAAAAATTTGACATACTGCTTCCCCCATGCGCCCCTTTACAAGGGTGAATTTGGCCCGGACATCATTTTTATGGATGACAATGCATGACTGCATTGAACAGTGCAGGTGAAGCGGCATGTGGAATGAGCAGTGACTTCAATGTAATTAGTGTATTCAAATAAAAGCGCCATTATGCTCATCTCATGTGTATATCTTTCAGTTACCTTCTGTACTACTCAGTAGCAGTTCTATAAGTGGTCCAAGTTCCACCACGCTATGTTACTCGGCAGTGACATATCATGGGAAAGTTACATTTGTCCTTAAATTTTACACACCAGCGTAGTTTACAGACATGTGGCATATGCCTGAAATATTCATTTTTTTGATCTTGGTTTATCATCTCTTAATACTACATGGAGAATCCTCTGCTGTCTGTGCAATTTTGACCCAAAAATTTTGGACACCTTGTTTGAAGAATAGTAGCAGCATCAAAATTGAACTCCGAGGGGATTATTCATGATTTCAACTCACTTACTAAAATTTTCTCTCTCCTGCACTGTCTGAATTATTCAGCATAAGAGTGTGCAGTTTTTGTCAAATATGATTAAAACCAGATGAAACAGAAACTGTGTGGTAGAGAAATGTGATACAATTCTAGAATACATTACTTCCCAAAATACTTTGAAAAAATGTATTCAAAAAAAGCTGGATGATAACGGGCTTGTTACATCTAACTTAAGAGGTTCAACAGTGTCATATTTTATTTTGACAGCAGAAATTTCACATTAATATTGCATTAAATATCTTGTTAAAGATATGACTTGTTCAGTCAGAACAATTATTCAGAGGTTTGCTCAAACTTCCGCCGTCATCATGCAGACTTTTGTTTTTAAGTGAGTCTGTAATTACATTACTTTCAGAATAGGAAGTTTGTGCTTCATCTAATTGTTTACATTCACGTGGAATAGCATTTTTGATAAATATCCTAGCTTAGCTTTACCTTTTCTGCTACATTTTGAAAATAATACTAAATAAAATAAATACTAAAAATTCTTGCACTTTGTGAATAATGAAGTAGTCATTCTCTTTATTTGTGATGCTACTTTCTGTCCTGTCTCTCATTTCTGTCTATTCCATACAGTTCTAACTCTACAGGGTGAGCCCCAACTCCACCAACAAAGTCCTTGTTAATAACCATCTGTATGGCTGAAGTTTCCTGGCCCACTATCTCAGTTACATCAGGGTTTCCTGGCCCACTATCTCCGTTACATCAGGGTTTCCTGGCCCACTATCTCAGTTACATCAGGGTATCCTATTTTTTCTATGCTGTTTGCACTAATCACATTATTCATTAACCCGTTCTTTACGAATACTGCTACTACATATATTCACAATTCAGTAGCCATTTTATCAATAATTTGTCCTGGATCTGATATTCAACCCTATATTCCACCTCTCCATTATCCATACATTCACAACTACTAATACTCCAAGAGTCTTCATCTTCCGCACTGCAGTCTTCTATTTCATATTCATCAGCCACTCCAGGCTGCTGCTTTAGGCATATATCCAAATGGGAAGTGGAAGTGGGTTGGGATACCAGGGATCAGGGATGCCATGACACCCCCCCCCCCAACCCCATGCTCCCAACAACAGTTCATTCATTCAAAGCATGTCTGTTTTTACATTAATTCCCAAATTTTTCAGTCAGCTTTTGGAAAATGAAGTAACATTAAAGCGATGGACCTTGAAGGCAAGATGATCTAGAGGACTGCAAGTTATGTTTAACACTGGACACTTTTCTGGCCATTGCCTGAGGGCTAACTGACATGAATGGGATTCCAGCCCGATCAGCATTTACATTTTAAAGGTCTAGCAACTAGAACTGTCAAATTACCTTAAAAATTTGCAACCAACTACTAAGATATTAAGTTGTAGCATCTCTGAAGTGATGCGCGTTTGCAGTCATTGTCCTTGGCACAAAGTGGTTTGGACAAGCTGAGTCCAAATGTACGTACTAGTCTAATTTAGATACTGTCTCTGTGGCAATGCATCTGTTTGGTTTACCATGGATACTGGTTGACAGTTTTATTAGAGCTGATTGGTGGGTGAAGTCTTTATGGCCACTTAGGTGGGATAATTTTTCCTAACTAATCTACAAGGTGCTGTGTGGAGCTTGTGATGGGTACCTCTGCTTCTATCAACAGACAGACTGCTGACAGACAAAATACTTTATTTTAAGCTGTTTACTTTCTACATATACCTAGGGACTAATCAGGATTGAATGGTAATGAAGATTAATTTTAGAAGTAGTTCTCATTAAATTTACATGAATTTTCCAGAGGAAGGTGCGAACAGAAGCAGTCGTGCTCATAAAATGACCAATACTATTAAAGGCCATTGGCACAGCTACCAGCCATATAAAAGTTTGGCACATAAACACGATATACTGGAGTCTGAAAAAAAGGAAACCAACATTAACAAGTGACCAGATTTGTCCCTTAACTGTTACCCACCAATTGTAGCATCCTGTACAGGAGTGCAGAATTTTTAATTTGGTATAAGTGACAATTTGACAGAGCACATCAGTGCAACAAAAAAAAAAATCGGCTCAGAAAGAAGACTCCAGTATAGGAGGGATAAAAAGGTTGGTTGGTAAACAATCATAAAAGACTTAATAATGCAGTGGAAGAAAAGAAAGGAAAGAAAATCCAGCAGTTTTCTTACGGTTCCACACATTTCCAAAAATTTATTTAATTTTGAACAAGAGTATATTTACGCTTTTGTTCAGTTGTATCACTAGTGCATGTGTGTGTTTATCAAATAGCCACACATGCATAAAAGCCAACACTTTGACCATCAGACTAGCACTACTGTTTAATAGACCTGGTCAGACAGCTTTGTCATTAATAAAAACCACTAAAGTAATTTTTGGTCCCTTTAGAAGCGTCACAACTATCTCCAAATCAACTGCAGTTACTGTTTCGTTGCTCAACTGATCTCTGATGGGGAACTTAGCAGTTTTCATTTCAGTACATACTTCAGATAAAACTACTACTTCCTAATACCACTAATTACGAAGACTGCAACCCCTGAATACTCCTTAGGAAAAGGAAGGGGGAGGGGAGTAAAATCCTATCACATTTAAATCCGCACTGACATTGGATTGACATCTTTACTCAATACCTGTGGCAGTGAACTATTTCAATTTACTCGACTGATTATCAGTAAGTTCAAAATTAATTTATACAGTAGAGCATCTATTATCAAAACGACAATCAACAGGACAACCACTTAGCCCAACTGTTACTCACTCAGATCGGCCATCCCCCCCCCCCCCCCCTCCTACCATCATCTGCTGAATTCTTGACATAAAATGCCTAAACATAAACATGTTGCCCTTTATACGGTTACAGGAATGTGAGTCTGCAACAATGTTATCTAATGATTAGAAAGTTGATAAGTCAATAATTACAGATATAATACAATAAAATAGTAACATCACAAAATTCTTGATGTTAATACGGATTGACAAGTCTTAAACCTATGAAGGTTGATATGAACATGAATCTAGAGGATGCTGTTTACAGTTGGTTTACAGAAAGAAAATCACAAAGAGAATCTCTCTCTACTTCTGTTCTGCATGAAAAAGCAATTAAATTTAATGAAAATCTTGGAGGACTGTCTAACTTTAAAGCAAGAACAGGCTGGTTAAAGTGCTTTAAGTCAAGACACAGCATTTGTGAGCTTCAAATAAAAGGAGACAAACTGTGTGTTGATTCTTCAGCAGCTGATGCTTTCGAAATTAAACTAAGGGTTGTACTGAAGGGAGAAGATTATGCTCTTGAAAACATTTACAATGCTGATGAAACTGGGCTCAACTGGGCAGCTCTGCCAAGAACAACTCTTGCTTTGTGTTGTGAATTAGCTGCATCTGGTCCTAAAATAAGCAAGGATCACATTACGGCATTAGCTTGTGCCAATGCTACTGGTACTCATTGACTGCCTATGCTAGTCATTGATAAAACTAAGTTTCAAATGCATTAATATGTCTGCAACACATATTGCTTACACCACACAAAAGAAAGCCTGGATGGATAACACAATTTTCACAGATTGCTTTCTGAGAGTTTTTGTACCCTCTCTAAAATCTCGTCAGTTAAGGAATTGCAAAAGGGAGAAAACATTACTGCTTCCTGACAATGCACTGCCTCATCCATCAAGTGATATCTTAAATGGAATGGACAACTTCATTAAAGTGACATTTCGTCCACCTAATGTAACCTCCTTATTACAGCCCATGAATCGAGATGTTATTGAGACTTTCAGATGGTATTACAGGGAAGAACTGTTACACAAAGTATTGTTAGAAAGAGGAGGCAGAGGGAGAACAGAGTCTGTTTGAAAAAAAATTATATTTGAAAAGTGTGTCACACAAGATCAGAGCAGTATAATATACCCATATCCTCCAATTAGTTCAGATAATCGATGCTCTGCTGTATGTCAGTAATTCGGGATAACCAAAAACAGACATCTCACTGTAACAAGTGTTATGGCAATAAAATTATTCAGCCATCTACTTGATATCACTTGTGTAAACAACAGGAAATCACTCGTTATGGATGGCAGGAAAGATGGATGTTTCAAGGCAGTCTCAAGCGACATACATTCTGACAAAAACATGAGTCTTCCAGCAGTTTATTTTCAACTGAATTATCAATGACTGATTAATAAAAAGAACTAAGTGTCTATCTGCTTAGAATTACATATAAGTTTTTAGGCATGCACATGTATATACAGACACTCTTCTTGTAAGACAGTGAAATAATATCTACATAGCAGAAATAGCTAAAAGCAATTATGCTACTTTATACTTATAGACATGGAACATCAAATACTTTCATAAGTATCTCAGAAAAATTAACTGCATAAAGTTATTCAACCAACAGTGCCACAAAGTGACATTGCTTCCATAACTACTAGTACAGACCACTGAACACTGCTGACCATTATGGGTTATATAGTATTTGATAACATTAATTCAGGTAACAGATCTGGATTTATTGCACAACACAGGACATTTATTCAAAACACCTTCTATGTAGGAACAGAGGGAAAACAAAGGTTTCCAAACATTTGATTTGTGCTTGTAACCTAGTCAAACAATACAAGAATCATTTACTTTCTCTGAAGTAAGACATAATTGAAAAATCTTTATTTTTCTTAATTCTTGTTACTATGTCATTTTTGGAGTAACATTTTCTTAAGGTGAAATGTTGAAATGTAATGTAACCTTTGAACCGCAACACACAACTCATGTATATGGTATGTAAAACACTACCTATTTACTGATTCTTATCTCCTCCAAATTCTCAATAAAAATGTTGGACAAATAACACACTTTCTAGAGGTGATGTATAAAATGTCACCTTCTGTTGGTATGTTCAGTGTTACTTAAATTACAATTACAAATAGTAGCTTAAGTACTTCAAAGTGAAACTCCTCATTTACCTTGGCTCAGAATTTGTTTCTTCTCCGACACTAACGAAGAGTACAACACTACAGCAGCAAATACACTTCAATTTACAGTAAGAGGTTTTCATCAACCATCATACTTTGCAGATATGCTAGTACATACATAATACACTGCCCATCATCAAAAGTTATCCTTAAAAAATAATGCTGTGATTTACTCATATTTTTAAATGCTTAAAATTTTTAATGTGCAATAAACTTCATTGTGAAGATCTCTACAAATACGGCAAACTGCACCCATGCTGCAGGTCTCAATTACTTTAAAATATACCTTAATTTTAGTAATGTGTATATAAGCTCTTTCAATGCAATACCCGCACCTTGATAATCTCTCATTTTTCTTTCAATATAACCAAATTACCATTACATGAATAATGTACTTTCCTGTGAAAGCTATTTTTTTTCCTGACAATCTCCCCCCTCCCCAGCCCCTAAAACAAATATTTCTACACGAAAGTGCAAGCCACAGATGTACTTGAAATATTCAATGCAAAATTTTGCAATTCTACATCAAACTTACTTTGTTTGCAACAAAACACTACACAGTATGAAAAGTCCTACAGTAATAACATTAAACAGATCTTTATACACCAAAACACATCAGCGGTAAAAAATATAAGTAAGCCATTAAATGTCATGCTATTGAAGAATGCATTGTTGAGAATGAGAATCAGAGACTGTCTTCACTCAGCTAAGAATGGAGGAAAAGAGAGAGGGGGAGAGGGAGAGGGGGAGGGGGAGAGGGAGAGGGGGAGGGAGAGGGAGAGAGGGAGGGAGAGGGAGAGGGAGAGGGAGAGGGAGAGGGAGGGAGGGAGAGGGGGAGAGGGAGGGAGGGAGAGAAGAGAGCACAGAACTACTTTCAAAACAGTAAGTAAGGGTCAGGCAGCACAATATAGCATGCTTTACAAGTACATATAAAATAATTTTGACAATTTCTGAAGATCATTTTAACCAAAAATCAATATGAATATATTTCTATATTCATTTTCTGACATCAAGCACTAACTTCCTTGTAACATTTCTATGGAGTCCTATAATATGTTTGAAGAAACTATATTTTCAGTCAACATAAGAAATTATGTTCACTGATTCCCACTGCTTCCACCAATAACATGGACAGATGTCCCAACAAGAAATTTTAAAAGTATAAAGCCTTCAATTTACATTTCTAACAAAATGGTGTAATATCTGTGGTGTTACACTAGCTCAGCAATGCTTGACATGATAAATTGACTATCATAAGACAAATACTAATTCGCTGTAGTGTTGATACCAGTAAAAACTGCAGTTCATTTATGATACCTGACTACAAACAATGCTTTACAATGAACACCAACCTGACTGACATACAGCTAATTATTTATTCCTGTGTTATGATCACTGAAACAGCATACTATAAAAGTCACCATAGTGATTGTGATTGCTGTGACATTTAATCCTATTAAATGATAATCCACACTGGTGTATTTAAAAAACTGAAATTAAAAATCAGCATTCAGAAACGTGAATGGCTTCTCTTCTCTCTTCCCACAAATACTAAATAGAATTAAAATTTGAAAATGTGTTGAAAGCCATAAATCTGTAAAGAAAATTTCTTTTCTTCATACCAATTAGCAAGTCACAAAAATAAAGGTCTTGACATTAGATAAAATAAATGTACACTTCACAAATGAAATACATGGTTGCTTCACTCATCACAACATATGTAGCCCAGATTTAAGAACAGAAGAGAGAAAGATAGCATTATCAACAGGATGATGACCTTATGTTTTTGAATGCTCAGAATCACTGGGCTCTTAACAAGAGCATATCAACACATCATGTATTAATCTTCTCCTTGTGTGTAAGAATTTATGATGCTGCAAATAAATATGGTCCACAATGACACAAACTTCTAATGTGTATAAATCAAGCGGTTATTTTTAAACTGTTGAACATCTCCAACAGGCCACTGACATTGATACATTATATGAAATAAATCTGGTCCTGGATGACAGTCATATTACACCAAGAAACCGAACAATAACAAATGTGAAGTAAGTTCTGAAGCACAGTGCCCACACACACACACACACACACACACAGTTGGAATATCTAAATCAAGAAATTGAATGAATGCATCCCCAATCAAATCAGTCAAGACATAAAACGCAATAAGATAATGTGGTGTATCTTACAGTATAAAATAACCTATACACAAGTAATGGTTGGGAAAAGGTCCTATGAAAATGAGCACCACATTTCAAACAAAATCTTCTTTGTGGTGGCTGAGGTCATATGCAATGTCACATTTATAACTATCACCACAAACATTGTCACCTTCGTTGTTGAAGAATTACATAATTCCAACACGCATTCTCTGGCATTTCATGTGATATAAGAAAGCCGTAGACATTGTTTACAACTTACATACATATATATGTAAGGCAGAAATGGTACCCTACCATCTTGTTTTTGTCTGCATGGAACCATTCACAAATATGTTATTGAGGTGACTTACTTATGCAGCAACAAGTAAACACTTAGCAAATAACATGCACCATGCTTCTATTCACAAATGACCCCCATACAAATTTTACTTATTCCCTTCTTTCCAAGATCACTGACTTATCAGCTGAGATTATCATTTGTAAATTTAAGTACATTTACTTCTCTTCAAACAGAGGTTTTAATATCTAAGATGTCAATCTTAAGACGGTTTGCAAAACTTTGTTCTTGTATACTAAAGAGAGCAAATAAGAGTTCTTTGTGCAAAACTCCCCAACATCTGATGTATTAGCCACCTGGCCAACACATATTTAAAAAAATAACAGGTAATTTCATTTGTCATTACTATATACATGTATTTTTTTAAATTTATAACAACATTTCCTTTGCAATATATAATGACTGTACAGCCTAGTTCCTTTCTTCAATAGTAGAAATTAAAATTACAGGTCAGCCCAACAGCAATGGAGTCATCTATCACTGAACAATCAAACACACACACACACACACACACACACACACACACACACACACAATAATTCAAAACACTTTATCTAAATAGTAACAACAATTAAGAAATAAACTGAAACACATGGTGTCCACATTCCATCACTCTTTGTTGTGTAGAATTCTACCTCACAAAGTATGTTAAATTGATAGCTCATCAAAATCAGCTATACTGGAGATCAAATCTAAGTACCTGCAGGCAATGAAAAATCATAAATTAAGAAGGAAACACAGTTCCCACAATGCATGACAAGAATTTCCAATCAAAGGTCAAGAGATATGCATCTATCAGTATATAATGTTCTGGTGAAGAATGTAACTCTCCGAAAACAGAACACAAAAAAATAGACTATGTTAAAATAACTGTATCTGCAATAACTACAACAGCTATTGGTGAATAATATTTACAATTGTGCACCACTTCTACAGACCCCACAGAAACACCTCAATGAATTAAATGTTCTGATTTTATTAACATTTTTATTGTCATGTCAGAGAACTCTAATTATCAACCAACAAAAATATATGCAACTATAAACTTAAAAACTGTTTCTTTTATTTCCTGTTTTCCAGAAATCTGCAAGAACCAGGTGACAGTTTTATAGTTATATATCCTGGAATCACAGTTCGAACCCAAAGCTCTGTGATGAACATGACAAAAAATAATTGTCCTCTGTTTACGGCAGCACACCACAGGCTTAATTTCACAGACTCCTATGCAAACCAACACATTGTACATATGTTTAAAAATTGAAGATATGCATTTGAAATACCCATGGGACACAAGGACACATTTTTCCTCCACGAAAAATGAAGTGTATGGAAACTGGTGAGTAAATTTTCAAGCTTATTGTTTTCCATTGATTGTGGGCAAACATGTCAGCACTTCAAAATTTCTGGTACTTTAACTTTCAGTTTTCAGTCTTACTAAGTCCAATCATTTTATCCACTCAATAATTTTAAAATGAAGCACAATTAATGTTAATTTCCACAACATTATCACACAGTCACAGCAGGTCTCCTGCACAGGAACTGACAGTCACCTCATTTCTTGCTCTAGCTGCCTTTCATTCCAGTATTTCCAAATAATTATTATAGAGACTCTTAAACAACACTGAAGAATTACAAGAGACTTTCCTTAATAATAAAATAATATTAAAACCTATAACAATCAAAAGTGGGCGACCTTATCATTACTAAACACAAGTCCCTGCACGAAGAGCATTTGAGATTTTCAACATAAATATTTTGGATGAACATGTATGTCCTTTACACATCTGTAATCTCACAGACAATTCCAAACAAATGACAACTGTGTCAATGAAATGATCTGTGGAGTATTCACACGCTAGTTATGATAGAACTTTTGTTGTCTCACAGGAACGATCTTCAGGTTCTTAGTCAGGCCTGTATATTGGAATTTTTGGAATGAATTCAATCAAAAGAACCTGCAAAAGAAAATTACTTTTTTTAGTGGGTAAAGCATAGACATTTTATTCAAATGTAATAAAAAATCCTGTGTACAAAAAAATCATTGTAAACATTACCTCCTTTTAAAATATTTATGAATATAGGTGTAAGAATAAGAAAAAGAAAAGTTACAGCAACAGCACATCCATTTATCATACAAGTAGTATATGTTATCTCCGTTACACAGGTACAACATGTTAGTGATTTGGATATCCTGTTAAATCATGTAATACATCATCAATATCAAACGCGAGTTGAACCCACCAATACTGGATGTCAGCTTTGCCCCGTGACATAATGATGTCATGTGTGTGAGTGTGTAGAGAGAGAGAGAGAGAGAGAGAGAGAGAGAGAGAGAGAGAGAGAGAGAGAGAGAGAGAGACATCATACAAGAGCAAGTAGGGACAGAACAGAACACTGCAAAAATTGTAATGAACCAAATAAATATTCTCAAATGAAGGTTGTTGCGACTAACTAATTTGTAGAAAAGCCTAAGATCTAAGTCTGGTTAGAAGGTGACTGTCTAGCTGAGATCTGGAGACGCCAAGAAATGAAGAGCACAGGAAAAGAACGTGCTTTGTCTGCTTATCAAATCATTCAGGACAGCAATTTTAAAGTTTGAAATCGAATTTCATGGATACTAATGGACAAAAAGAATACAAAAGTCATTTGGAAGGACATGTTATATACATTAAATTTAACATTAATTGATTATTTAAATATTTAAATTATGGATTTACTGGCATAACATTTAAAGCGATGTAATGCATCACAAGGAGAAAATTTGCTACATTTATATAGCAGAATAGAAGATACTGCAAGTAAACCTGTATTTTTTGTTAAATTTTATGTCAGATTACTTTGTAATGAAAAACAATGTTTGAAACAATAAAGATACTTCTTGATAAGCAGTTCCTTTTTGCTATTTTAACTTCATGTAATAAAATGCTAAAAGAATACAGTATACTGTCACTTGTCCAAACATGCAGTTCTCAGGGTAGTGTAAAAGGTTTGTGTGAAACACTCTAGCTTATTGTCTGCAATACTCCTTCAAAAACTCAAGGTACTGATACTTTTCTTTTGATGTTGCCACAGGCCTTGTAAAGACAAATTACTACTACTACTACTACTACTACTACTACTATTATTATTATTATTATTGTCAGTAGTATACAAAATTATTCAAAAAGAAAATTTTCTTATATTTTTATATTTTATGTCTGTAAGCTGGGGATTGACATTATCCACACTGCTGCTCTTGAAGTTGCTGTGAAACTCTCCCACTAATAAAATCTGAGCTATATATTGAATGAGGTGGGGATGTTTTTGTGATTATTACCTCTCTTACGGGTCTTGTTAGGAAACGACATTTCATCAAATATTTCTTCTTCAGAAATGACCCCCAATTGTGTATCATATTATGATTGACCATGACAACATTCAAAACGCTTAGGTTTACATCAAGCTCCAACTATGATCTGCACCCAATCCACTGGAACTTCTGCCTCTGCTTACGAGTTAATCAGTCCTATATTATTATCATGTTTCATAAAAGTGTTTCCCATACTATGTGAAGTTACTTTCACTGCCTCCAAAAGCTTCAGTTCACTTGCAAGATAATTACAATACCCTGATATAGCGTAACTCTTGTTCTACCCTGAACATGAATCACAAATGAATTCTTAGAAGTTTCTTTCTTGTTTAATAATTCTGTCACAAAGCGATTTAAAAAGGAAACAACTTAACTGGCCCCTTTTGTTCCAGTATCTGCAGTGTAAGTGTAGAATACTGAAGTTGCATTTGAAAGCTGATGAATACTGAAAGAGTAAACAGACAACTGCCTTTTGTAATAGACATCATTAGTACTTAGGTTTGGTAAGCATGCATTTTTTTTGTAGTGTATACAGATTGCTTTTGTTCATTAGACTTTTGACTTCTAAAACTAGCATTCCTCTTTCTAGCACAAAATGTTTCAGCTTTCACTTTGCGTACTTTCTGGTCAATGGTGATCTCATTAATTTCCTTCAAGACTTGTTTCTTCATGTCATCATCTAAATTTGCAATTAACATTGCATTGAGCACTTTCATATCAGCAGTATACTTATCACATGTTGACCATGTATCATTCCTTGGATACCCCAAAGCTATATTAAATTTGATGTTGAATACTGTTCTATGCATTTCATATGAAATATTAAAATTCGTGTATTTTCCTGGAACATTTCATGCAATTTTTTTCATAAAATCTTCTTCTGGGAGATACAACTTCTTGGTCTTGTCATTGCTGTAATGACTTGATCTACCCATAAATGAATGAATGTAATCATATACCTCTGCCATTCCTGCTGCTTCCGTAATTTTTCCATGGCCTACTTCCAGTCTTATCCCTTCCAGCACGAAGAGACAAGTGCAGCTTCAAAGACTTCTGAACAGTCATTAATCATCACCTTGTTACTCCATGCACTCCCATGAAAGCTTTTCTGCACATAGGAACTTCATGTGCAATTTCATCACCTTATACTCTTACTCTGTTGCGGAAATTACACCCTCGAAGCTGTGCATCATCTTAATTATTCCTTGATCAACTTCTGTGAAATGGAAGTATTGTAATGAGGCCAGTCAGATACAGTGATTGTTCATTCCAGCCAACCATATCACTAAATTTTCATATAATAATTGATCTTTTTTCAGCACTTAATATCTCAAAACACTAACTTACAGTTGCAGTCTTCTCGTAGTTCATTCGACTGAACTATTAATTTCTTCATGATTGTACTCATTCACCCTCTTACTTGCCTTTTCCTAACACTGTTAGAATCTGAAGATCTCTGTCTTTCAGCTTAAGATGCAGTACTCATTATTCAGTGTAAATAATAGACTATTAAAGCTGAAAAGAATCACTTACAACACCTGCAATACTAAACACAATGTCTCAAACTAAAGAAATGGTTCTCACTAGTACTAACAATGCACAATAAAGAAAAATTCTCTGGTTTTTGCTTCAACATTGTTTGACAAACCACAACGAATCTAGAACTTAATACACAACACTGGATAAAGAAAATTTATTCCCTGTAGCAAGAGACAGCACATTCTTCCCCTGCATGTGTAATCTAAAATGGTTTATAGAACGTGGATTATTCATATTATCAGATTCACCGGTTAACAATACTAAACAACACAGAATCCAACATCTCATGGCATACATAATTCATTTTTGAAGAAAAGTGGACAACTCACATTCTTTTCCTGTACTCTTCAAATCTTAACATAAAAGTTTTCTGGGTATGGTACCGTGTCATAATGTATGAAACTACTACTGGAGAAAAACCATTTCGGCCACAGTTGCAATGGCCTTCTTCTGGGTTTACTGGTGTGTTCTAGCTATGCAGTATCTCTTATATTTTGTTATTACCTCCCCCCCATGAACCATGGACCTTGCCATTGGTGGGGAGGCTTGCGTGCCTCAACAATACAGATAGCCGTACTGTAGGTGCAACCACAATGGAGGGGTATCTGTTGAGAGGCCAGACAAACGTGTGGTTCCTGAAGAGGGGCAGCAGCCTTTTCAGTAGTTGCATGGGCAACAGTCTGGATGATCGACTGATCTGGCCTTGTAACACTACCCAAAATGGCCTTGCTGTTCTGGTACTGTGAACAGCTGAAAGCAAGGGGAAACTACAGCCATAATTTTTCCCAAGGGCATGCAGCTTTACTGTATGACTAAATGACGATGGTGTCCTCTTGGGTAAAATATTCTGGAGGTAAAATAGTCCCCCATTCGGATCTCCGGGCAGGGACTACTCAAGAGGACGTTGTTATCAGGAGAAAGAAAACTGGCGTTCTATGGATACGAGCGTGGAATGTCAGATCCCTTAATCGGGCAGGTAGGTTAGAAAATTCAAAAACGGAAATGGATAGGTTAAAGTTAGATATAGTGGGAATTAGTGAAGTTCGGTGGCAGGAGGAACAAGACTTTTGGTCAGGCGAATACAGGGTTATAAATACAAAATCAAATAGGGGTAATGCAGGAGTAGGTTTAATAATGAATAAAAAAAATTAGCTCTGCAGATGACGAAGAAATCGATGAAATGTATGATGAGATAAAATAAATTATTCACGCAGTGAAGGGAGACGAAAATTTAATAGTCATGGGTGACTAGAACTCAAGAGTAGTAAAAGGGAGAGAATGAAACATAGTAGGTGAATATGGATTGCGGCTAAGAAATGAAAGAGGAAGCCGCCTGGTAGAATTTTGCGCAGAGCATAACTTAATCATAGCTAACACGTGGTTTAAGAATCATGAAAGAAGGTTGTATACATGGAAGAACCCTGGAGATACTAAAAGGTATACATGATTGAGAATCACTGTCGAATGAGAAGTTGGCTCCTGTTTACCAAATGCTTGACACGCCGTGTGGCAGCAGTTACTCGCCGGTAGTGCTCATGCCTCATGTTGACAGTGTGGTCTGTTGGGCTCTGATTGCTGGCAGTCAAGACAGGGCAACCAGCAAGACTGCGGAAAAGAAATAAAATTCAACAAAGCCTGTGTGTTGGCCAAGCACCTGGTTATGACGAAATACAAAGTCAGAGAGGCCATCAAAATACTTAAACAACCCAAGAACATGAATAGAGAGGATGGACTCAGGCTCGCCCCATCTTGGCTACCAGCAATCAGAACACAACAGACCACATTGTCAACTCGAGGCACGAGCACTACCGTCAAGTAACTGCCACGGTGCGGCCGATGTCCAGCATTTGGTAAACAGGAGACGACTTCTCATTCGACGGTGACCAGCAATGATGGCACATAACACAAGAGCCAATAGACAACATAGATTAAGCTCTCCCTCCACCGCAATGACCTATTAGAATAAAATTCCCTATCCTTCTTCCTTAAGTGACCAATGAAACAAATTATCCCTTGGAGGTATTTCCAAGGTAACATAATGAGTAAAGGTTCTACATGAAAGCAGCCTTTAGCTGCTTGATGCATGCCACCAAGGTCAGCTTACCACTGCCTAGTAAAGCCACAAAATAGGTACAGTCAACTACTGAAAAAGGTTGGAGATAAAAGTACAATTAATGCTTTGGGTGAACACAAATCGAATATGCCACTGAGATTTCACAGTTGAATACTACAGCACGCATGACTTTTAGTCTATGTCCGCATCCTACGTAAAGCCATTTGGAGATTAAGGTCAGCAGACTGGCATACTGTATTGTCTCAATAGAAGTAAATATCATCACTGTACAGCACCAATGATGCATTGTGTCCATCAGTAGCTTCAGTTCCATTTATTGGAATAACAAATTGGGTGGTACTCAAAACAGGCCCCTTTAACACACTGTTTTCTTGTTCCTATAATTGGTAAGAGTTGCTCTCACAAATGCAAACGAATGCACGAGATAAGGAGTCTTGTATAAAGTGGACAAGTAGCCCTGGAAACACAGCTTGTTCACTGGGGCACCATAAGTATTCTGCAGGTCCAGGAATACCGTGATAAGATGTTGACGTTGCACAGTGTAATCTTTGACAGCAGATTAGAGTCTGCACAGAAGGTTTCAAATAAAAGACCTGGACTATATGAATTCACACTTAAGCAGTAATAGCAAATGTTTTGATTCCAGCCACCAGAAGTAATCAATCACTTGCTCTGATAACTTTTGTGTAGTTACTGTTAAACTACTTGTTCAGTAACTGGCATCACTTTGAGAGTTTTTGTAGGATTTAAACATTGGTGTAACTATACTTTTCTTCCAAAAGGTAGGAAAAATTACTCCTTTTCATATTTTGTTATAAAACTGCTAAAATACCAGATTTTCCATTGTTGTTGATGTGATGTGGAACCTGATAATGTATTGTGTATGGTCCTCTGGATTGTGCTAACACAGTGTTAAATTTCCAGTCAGTAAAACAATATGGTGTATGTTACAAATGTTCTTGGTGTGGAAAAAGAGGATATTATAACCCACTTAAGTTAGAGGAGATATGAATGGTGGCAAACTGTTGGCCGATGCTGACATTTCTGCATTATGCTTTTATTTCTTCATTTCCAGTCGACGATGAAGAAGATGATGATGATTATGTGTATCTGAAGTTCAGTGACTTCATCGGTATAAGTACAGAGAACCTCACTGGTGGTAGTTTCAGCGATCTTGGCAGATGAGGAGTTTATATTAATGTGCCCTAACTTACCCCACGCTTTAGCAATCTGGTTACGTGAAGTCAGTGAAGTGATGTAGTGCTCTCAACAGTGTTTATTCTGTTGTTTGAGAAGAGATTCTTACCCTTGTTGATCTAGTGAGGATTAAGTTAGTAATCAAAGACTGTCATTTGTGCTGTTGTAGAGATTGTCTGATCTCTTTAATTGGTACAGCTATTCCTTTGGGCCACCAGGATATTGTCTTGAGTTTAGAGGATCAAGATGGGAGACGTACAGCAGCTTCTGTTGTTTATAAAATGATATTCATAGCATCTTGCACAATACTGATCAATTTCTTTTGTACGATTTGGGATTAACAGGCCCGCAGAAATGTATGCTTGCCAGTCAGCTTGCTTTGAGGAGAAGTGTGGCAACTCTCCAGAGCACTGGAAATGTGAGATCGACAAGATAACGGGCTGGCTGAACACACAATTCTGGGACTGCAGCAGTTCAGGGGGTAGATTGGGTTGAGGGATTGGGGAATGGCTGCTGACGGTTTGGAGGGAGGCAACAGGTGTGCAGAATGGGAAGGGTGGCTGATGATTTGGAAGAAGGCAGAAGGTGTATTGGATGGGAAGAGTGGCCAACAGTTCAGAGGGAGCAGCACATGTGTGGGATGAGAAAAGGACTGATGGTTCGTAGGGATGCAGGAAGTGTGTGGAATACGAAGGGTGGCCAACAGTTCAGAGGCAGGCAGCATGTGTGGCTGATGGCTGGCTGGCAGGCATGCAGCAGGTGTGCGGGATCTACATCTACATATTCCACAAGCCACCATATGGTGCATGGCAGAGGGTACCCTGTACCACTACTAGTTATTTCCTTTCCTCCTTGTGAGTGCAGGCATTTGCCTGCAGGGGAACAGTGACTATTAGTAATTAAAATTGTAAGGCCACCACAAGTTGCATGTAACTTTTTCTTTATTTTATGTGTTTCACTCGAGCAACACAACCATCTTTAGAACTGTGAAATTACAATGTGTTACACCACCGTACAATAAGATAAATTAACAGATTCAAATTACAACAATGTAACTTACATTACAAATACCAGGCTGTGTATAGCACCACCATGATACATAAAATGAAGTATGTTGGTTGAGTACAGTTAACATAAATGATCTGGTCAGGTACATTCTAAGATTAAACAGGTAGATATATTACATCTTGTTGAGTGAGTCACAGGCCTATCTATATGTGCTTTAGTTAAAACTACCTCATCAAGCCTTATGTAAAGCTACATAATACAAAAACACTAATATCACTAAACTAGGGAAATAACAGTCAGTCAGTTTTAATGCCATTAATAACCTGTTACACACATGACATGGTGTACTAACGTCTCTAAACATGGCAATTATACTTTTAATTTGTAATTTTACCATATCCATTTACAATTATTTTAATAACCAGGTATGTTTTCTAGACTTGTATGTGTGAACACCCAAAAAAGCGGCAGACAATTACTCTAGTTTAGTGATATTAGAGTTTTTTGTATTACATAGCTTTACATAACACTTCATGAGGTAGTTTCAATGAAAGCCATACTGATAGGGCTTGATTCGCTCAACAAGAAACAGTATATCTTGCTGTTTAATCTTATAATTCACCCGACCAGGGAAATTACATTAACTGTACACAACAAACTTACTCTATTTTACTTACGACGCCAGCGCTACACACAGCCCGATACCTGTAACTAGTGCGACCTTAGCCTCGTAATGTTAAAGTTATCATGTTGTAAGTTGAATCTGTTAGTTTATCTTAGTGGGTGGTGGTATAACACATGGCAATATCATAGTTCTGAAGATGCTTGCGTTGGTCAAGTGGAACATGTAAAACAAGGAAAAAGTTACATGTGATTAGGGGTGGCGCTACAATTTTAATTTCCTTTCCTGTTCCACTTGCAAATAGAGAGAGGAAAAGATGACTAACTATATGATTCCTTACGAGCCCTAATTTCTTGTACCTTACCTCGTAGTCCCTATGCTAAACATACAGGGTGTTTCAAAAATGACCAGTATATTTGAAACGGCAATAAAAACTAAACGAGCAGCGATAGAAATACACCGTTTGTTGCAATATGCTTGGGACAACAGTACATTTTCAGGCGGACAAACTTTCGAAATTACAGTAGTTACAATTTTCAACAACAGATGGCGCTGCAAGTGATGTGAAAGATATAGAAGACAACGCAGTCTGTGGGTGCGCCATTCTGTACGTCGTCTTTCTGCTGTAAGCGTGTGCTGTTCACAACGTGCAAGTGTGCTGTAGACAACATGGTTTATTCCTTAGAACAGAGGATTTTTCTGGTGTTGGAATTCCACCGCCTAGAACACAGTGTTGTTGCAACAAGACGAAGTTTTCAACGGAGGTTTAATGTAACCAAAGGACCGAAAAGCGATACAATAAAGGATCTGTTTGAAAAATTTCAACGCACTGGGAACGTGACGGATGAACGTGCTGGAAAGGTAGGGCGACCGCGTACGGCAACCACAGAGGGCAACGCGCAGCTAGTGCAGCAGGTGATCCAACAGCGGCCTCGGGTTTCAGTTCGCCGTGTTGCAGCTGCGGTCCAAATGACGGCAACATCCACGTATCGTCTCATGCGCCAGAGTTTACACCTCTATCCATACAAAATTCAAACACGGCAACCCCTCAGCGCTGCTATCATTGCTGCACGAGAGACATTCGCTAACGATATAGTGCACAGGATTGATGACGGCGATATGCATGTGGGCAGCATTTGGTTTACTGACGAAGCTTATTTTTACCTGGACGGCTTCGTCAATAAACACAACTGGCGCATATGGGGAACCGAAAAGCCCCTTGTTGCAGTCCCATCGTCCCTGCATCCTCAAAAAGTACTGGTCTGGGCCGCCATTTCTTCCAAAGGAATCATTGGCCCATTTTTCAGATCCGAAACGAGTACTGCATCACGCTATCTGGACATTCTTCGTGAATTTGTGGCGGTACAAACTGCCTTAGACGACACTGCGAACACCTCGTGGTTTATGCAAGATGGTGCCCGGCCACATCGCACAGCCGACGTCTTTAATTTCCTGAATGAATATTTCGATGATCGTGTGATTGCTTTGGGCTATCCGAAACATACAGGAGGCGGCGTGGATTGGCCTCCCTATTCGCCAGACATGAACCCCTGTGACTTCTTTCTGTGGGGACACTTGAAAGACCAGGTGGACCGCCAGAATCCAGAAACAATTGAACAGCTGAAGCAGTACATCTCATCTGCATGTGAAGCCATTCCGCCAGACACGTTGTCAAAGGTTTCGGGTAATTTCATTCAGAGACTACGCCATATTATTGCTACGCATGGTGGATATGTGGAAAATATCGTACTATAGAGTTTCCCAGACCGCAGCGCCATCTGTTGTTGAAAATTGTAACTACTGTAATTTCGAAAGTTTGTCTGCCTGAAAATGTACTGTTGTCCCAAGCATATTGCAACAAACGGTGTATTTCTATCGCTGCTCGTTCGTTTTTATTGCCGTTTCAAATATACCGGTCATTTTTGAAACACCCTGTATATTGGCAACTGAAGAATTACTCTGCAGACAGCTTCAAATGCCAGTTCTCTAAGTTTTCTCAATAGTGTTCCTTGAAAATAACGTCACCTTCCCACCAGAGATTCTCGTTTGAGCTCCCAAAGCATCTCCGTAATACTTGCATGTTAGTCAAACCTACCAACAACAAATCTAGCAGCCTGCCTCTGAACTTGTGTGGCTCCCAAACACTCTAGGGGTACTCAAGAATACGTCACACTAGCGTCCTATATGCAGTCTCCTATACAGATGTAACATTCTTCCCCAAAATTCTTCCAATAAACCGAAACTGAACATTTGCCTTCTCTGCCACAATCCACCCAGATATTTAAATGATGTGACTGTGTCAAGCAGGACATTATTAATGCTGTATCAAAACATTATGGGGGTTTCTTCCTCCTCATACTCATTAACTTGTATTTTTCTACGTTTAGAGCTAGCTGCCACTCATCTCTCAAACTAGAAATTTCCTCCAAGTCATCCTGTATCCTCCTACAGTCACTCAGCTTTGACACTTTCTCATGCAACACAGTGTCAGTAGCAAACAACTGCAGATTGCTGTCAACCTCATCCACCAGATAATTTATGTATATAGAAAATAATAGTGGTCCTATCACACTTCCCCGGTGCACTCCTGACAAAACCCATGTCCCTGGTAAACATTCAGTGCCAAGGACAAGGTACTGGGTTCTGTTGCTTACAAAAGTCTTCAAGCCACTGACGTCGTACTTTCATTAACAGTACGCTGTGGGGCATCAGGTCATATGCTTTTCGGACATCTAGAAATATGGAACCTGCCTGTTGCCCTTCATCCGCCATTTGCAGTATATCGTGAGAGAAAAGGCAAGCTGAGTTTTGTAAGAAAGGTGATTCCTAAAACTGCGCTGATTCGTGGACATAAACTTTTTGGTGTCGAGGAAATTTATTACACTGAGGTGAAAAAATTCGTGGGATACATCCTTATATGGTTTCAGACCTCCTTTTGCCCACTATATTGTAGCAACTCGACTAGTCATTGGAAGTTCCCTGCAGAAATGAGTCATGCTGCCTCTTTAGCCGTCCATAATTACGAAAATGTTGCCAATGTAGTATTTTGTGGACAACCTGACCTCTCGATTATGTCCCATAAATAACCAATGGGATTTGTGTTGGACAATTTGGATGGCCAAATCGTTCGCCCACACTGTCCAGAATGTTCATCAACCTAATTGCGAACATTTGTGGCCTGGTGACATCGTTGTTTGGGAATATGAAGTCAATGAATGCAAATGGTCTCCAAGTAGCTGAACACAACCATTTCCAGTCAATGGTCAGTTCAGCTGGACCAAAGAACTCATTACAGTCCATGAAGACACAGCCCACACCATTATGGAGCAACCACCAGCTGGCACAATGCCTTGTTGACAACACGGGTCCTTGGCTTCGCATGGTTCCACAACACTCACTCAGATCCTATCATCAGCTCTTACCAACTGAAAGCAGGACTCATCTGACCAGGCCACAGTTTTCCAGTCATCTAGGATCCTTCCGATATTGTCATGAGCCCATGAGATGTGCTGCAGTCAACATCGTACTGTTAGCAAAGGCACTCACATCGGTCGTCTGCTATGATAGCCCATTAGTGCCAAATTTTGTCACACTGACCAAACAGATATGTTCATTCTTACATCCCACACTCATTTCAGCAGTTATTTCATGCAGTGTTTCTTGTCTGTAAGCACTGACAACTAAACACAAATGTTGCTCCACTCGGTTGTTAAGTGAAGGCCATTGGCCACTGCATTGCCTGTGGTGAGGGTTAATGCCTAAAATTTGGTATTCTTAGCACTCCTGACACTGTGGATCTTGGAATACTGAATTATCTAACAATTCCAAAAATGGAATGTCCTATGCGTCTAGCTCCAACTACCATTCTGTGTTTAAAGTCTGTTAATTCCCATCATGTGGCCATAATCATGTCAGAAACCTTTTCATACGAATCATACGAGAACAAATGACAGCTCGGCAAATGCACTGCCCTCTTATACCTTGGGTACATGATGATACTGCCATCTGTATATCTGCATGTCACTATCCCATCAACTTTGTCACCTCAGTACGTATTCGAACTCACAGTATATATTTGAACTCGGAATACGCTCAAGAAGTCTGCAGTAAACTGATGTTAAGGACACTGGTCTGTAATTTTGTAGATCTGTTCTTTTACCCATCTTATACACAGGTGTCAACTGCTTTTTTCCAGGTGCTTGGAACTTTGCATTGGGTGAGAGATTTGCAATAAATACAAGCTAAGTAAGTGGCCAATGCCACAGAGTACTCTTCATAAAACCAAATTGGGATTCCATCTGGACCTGAAGATTTATTTGTTTTCAACTCTTTCAGCTGTTTCTTTACACCAGTGGTGCTTACTAATGTACATCGCCCATACAGGACTCTGTGCAACAGTCAAACGATGGTATGTACATACAATTCTCCATAGGTAAAAATTTCTTTAACCTGGAATTTAAAACTTAGGCTTTCATTTTACTGTCTTCTACTACCACACCAGACACATCAGCAAGTGACTGGATGGAAGCCTTACAGCCACCTAGCAATTTTACATAGTACCATTTTTTTTTTTTTGGGATCTCAGCCAGATCTTTTGCTAAGGTATGACAGTGGTAGTTGTATTTGTAGTGTATACCTCTTTTCATAGATATAAGAATATCTGCTAACACTTGCCTGTCTTCATTTGTGTGTTCTATTTTGAACCAAGTGTGCAACAGCACACAGCCTTTGCTTTCTCAGCATTTTCCAATGGGAAGGGCAGTTGACAGTTTGCACGGAGACAGCAGATGTGTGGGATGGGAAGGGTGGCTGGTGGGTCGGAGGGAGGCAGCAGGTGTGCAGAACGGAAAGATGCTAATGGTTTGGAGGGAGGCAGCAGGTGTGCGGGATGGACAGTGTTTGCAGGGAGGTGGCAGGTGTGCAGGATAGGAAGCGTAGCTGACGGTCTGCAGAAGGCAGCAGGTGTGTACGTTGGGAAGAGTGGATGAAAGTTTGGAGGGAGACGGCAGATGAATGGGATGGGAAGGGTGGTTGACGGTTCAGAGGGAGGCGGCAGGTGTGTGGGATGAGAAGGTTGGTTGATGGTTCACAGAGAACCAGCTGGTGAATGGGATGGGAATGGTGGTTGATGGTTTGCAGGGAGGCAGCCAGTGCACGGGGTTGGGAAGGTGGCTGAGGGTTCAGAAGGAGGCAACAGGTGTGCAGGATGGGAATGCGAGAGGGAGTATAGGAGTGTAGGAACTCTGTTCACAATGATAATGGCATAGAGATTGTGTCCGGAGAGGGTGGCAGGAAAGAAGTAGTGGAGACTGGTAGAGGATGTGGTTACTGTGGGTTAGCAGAGATTGAGACCAGGAACATTTCAAGAACGAAGCATGTTTTGCAAGCACAACTCCCTTCTACATATTTCAAGAAAGCTAGTGCTGGGGGGAAGGATCCAGATGGTATGGACTTTGATGTAGACATTGAGCTCTAGAATACTGCGCTCAGCAGTGCAGTCCACCACTGGATTTTCTTCTCTGTTCTTGGCCAGAGTTGGTAGTGGCCATTCATTCTGGTGGACAGCTTTTTAGTGATCATGCCCAAATAAAATTCTGTGCAGAAATTGCAGCAGAGCTGGATATGACATGGCTGCTTTCACTTGTGGACCTGCCTCTGGTGGGAGAGGGTAATCCTGTGACAGGACTAGAATAGCAAGTGCTGAGTGAGTGAATTGGTCAGATCTTGCACCACAGCCTTCCACAGGGATAGGACCCCTGTGGCAAGGGGCTGGGTGTGGGATTTGCACAGGTATGAGCAAGGGCATTATGGAGGTTGGGCCACAGCAGAATACCAAATTAGTAGTAGTGAGAAGGATTGTTGTTAGGATGTCCTTCACTACAAGGCTTGATGACAAATGGTCGAATTCCTGGTGAAGGACATCACTCACATTTGCTCAAGTCCGGGGTGATATTGGGTGTTGTGAGGGTGCTCCTTTGAAGCTGGTTCTTGGATGTGGTGGGAGGATTAAGGATCATGAGCACCAACTAGCTCTTCACCAGTACGAATGGCCACTACCACACTGTGTTGGAAACCCGGTGGCAGAACACATGGCTGAGTACAAATGCTCTAGTGCTATGGTTGCTTCAAAACCTGTGCCATCTGGATCCCTCTCCCCAAGCACCACCTTCCCTTAACTATTTAGGTGTGAGTTATCCCTGCAACACATCCTTCATTCTTGCAATTCTCCTAGCCTCAATCTCTGCTAATCCACTGCACCCACACCGTCTATTCAACATCATCCCCTTCCCCTGGCCTGTCACCCCCTCCCAATCAATTCCAGCACATCAGCACCATCATGCGCCACACTCCCATCTAGAGCACCTGCCGCCTCTTTCTCTTGCATTCCCATCCTGCACATATACTGTCTCCCTCTGAGCTGTCAGCCACCCTTCCCAAATCCTCCTCCCATGTTCTTCCTCTTTTCTTTCCTTCTAGTTACCCTACCTGACAACCACTCAACCTTTCTACCTGCCAAACTGCAGTCCAGTATTGTGTTTTTAGCCAGCACACAGAAGTTCGGCGAGTTGTCTGCTTTTCATTCTGTTAAACTTTCCTTGCCAGATACAAACCAATTCTTGTGAGGGTTTCCCAGACCACATTTCTGGATTGAGAGATGACCACGCTATTCAACAGCACAATATGTGTATTTCTTCTTTCAGCTGAGTGCAGCTGATTTGTTTGTTTGTGGGTTCATGGGAGGAAGGTGTCCTATGAGATAATTTCTGTGATGTCAGATCAGGATGAAGAGTCTTCAGCTCCATCAGCAGATGTCTCCACTAGTGTCAAATGATTAGCATTTAAGAGAGGTAACTGATTTTTTCCCTAACAATGGGTAGGTCTGGCAGAGATTCTTCATTCAAGGCAGGGTCTAACACAATTATAGTGGTTGTAAATCATGCTGCCACTGCAAATGGATAAAGGTATTCATAATTCCAATGTGCTTCGAAATACAAACAGTGTGGAAATGTTTTGAAGTCCTGTATTTCCTTTTATTTAAAAATAATATATGGTTCATTGGCATATGGTTATCCATCATAGCTACCCATCATAGGTTCTGAGGTGTATAATCAAAATACTTACAAGGAAAGCCTCACATCAACAGCTGAATGTACAGTAAAAAGTCAAAACTATATATCAAACTTCCACCTTCTCAGGAATGACATTCCTTTCAAACATTATTATGAAAGCTTGTGTGTTGATTTTGTTGTCCTTGTGCCCTGTTGCCCTTAAGCCCTTTTTGTACGCTGAACACACAACGCAATCCCCAATTCTCCAAATTTGGTCAGAATTCTTCATCCGTCAGGTGTACTGAATCTCTATGAAAAAAGGTTCTGTTAAGATGGTTACAGGTAGTGATTGTAACACAAGATATTATTTCCTAGCGTACTATAAGCACAAAGGGCTTGTGATTGTGCTTCAGTAGTTGTCTTAACATGGATGAGTATCTCCTTGAGATCATCTATAAACTCAGCAATGACATGTCCTCCTCATAGTTATCTTCAGTCTGAAAATATTTAATGCTGGAATGTTCTCACAGTCTTAATTCGACTCATTACTTATTAGCTTCATTTTCTTTAATTCATTTATCATTTTTCTACACTTTCTTCATTGCATTTACTTTCGGCTGCTACAAACACTCATTGTACCACTTTTATTTATTTATTCAGATTGTTCTCACATTCTTTCCTTATCACTTTTGTTTAACAGTTTCCATTCCAGTATCTTTCTAATTGGAGAGGAGTTTCACATACATGTAAAAAACATGTTACATCAACTTACTTTAACCAACCTTTATCCACACACTACAAGGGATCATTTAAAAAAAAAGAGTAAAACCAAAGGAGTGAACACATTGTTTTTTGAAAAAAACCTTGATTTTTCAAACAACCCTCTTTACACTTTCACTGTGGTTCTAAAGAATGGCCCGAGTTGCACATAAAAAAAAGTCCTTATAATTCACTATCACTAAATAGTCTTCATTCACCATCGACTTCCACTTCCCAGGAATGTTCTAAATTCTGAGAATAAACAAAGATACACTAAGGCTACAATGATGAAAAAGACAGATATGTAGGAACTCAAATCTAATTACAACAATTCATAGTATAAATATTTATTTTACACTTACCATATTTAGAAAAAATGGTATTTTATTGTTTCTACTAATGTTTATGACCTGAAAAATCAGTTTTCTTATACTTCTTAATGGTTTACACGGAGTCAATGAGCATCACTTCTCCGAATATTGGTACAATGACCACGGCAATTCCCTGCATGTAATGGGGATGGGGGGATGGGAGGAGAGGGGCAGTTTTTACCAATTTTTTACAAGTTTAATAACACTGTGCTAGAGGTGATACTTGAGGCCTTTATAACTTCCCAGAGATTCCTCCTGAGAGTTGTTACCCATATCAAAACTGTGCCAGAGGTGATACTTGAGGCCTTTATAACTTCCCAGAGATTCCTCCTGAGAGTTGTCACCCATATCAAAAATACAATGTACTTTGCCCATTGGAATTATACACAATTTATGTATTATGCTATTTGCTGTAGAAGCATGACAATCTCTGGAATCAAATATGATCAAGTTATAGAATATTTTCATCATTCATTTGATGAAGAAGAAAGATGAGTATGAGGTGTTGTTTCTATTGTAAAGACTCCAGTAGATACAACTGCTTCAGATGATCCATGAGTTGAACGATACATCCTGAACACAGTCTGGTAACAGCTGATAAAGACTAATTTCTAGAATCTATACCAGAGAACGATTCACAGCTACACGATCGTACCTACACAGCTTATCAAAGCAACACTGCAACAACTACCCAGGTTTAGAAATCACTCTCTGCCATAGGACAGAGATTATAGCTTTCCATTGTGACTCTTGATAGTTCACCAAATTTCACCGAAAATGTAAAGGATTTCTTTTGATATTGTTGTAGCAACATACTTTACTGAATTGTGTCTGGCTCTAGCACTGTATTATTAGCTAGTGATGAAGAGAATTCTAATCCTTAAATTAAAAATATATATATTTCTCTTTACTGTTGATTCTTGTTACAATATCAGCTTATTCCCAAGAATAAGCAGCTTTCATTCAGTTAATACTTGGTAGAAATCAAACTTACATTTGGATCGGACTTCCTTAACTCTTGTGCAGAAAGGGGTGCAGTATACTGCTGCATTCATTTTCAATAAGCTACCACAAGAATTCAAAAATCTTATAGGGTGTAGAAAAATTTCCGTTACCAGTCACAATTATTATGACTGGTAGCAGAAATTTTTCTACACCCTATAAAGGAACAGTCACGGAGTTCAACAGCATCCACTATGGATAAAATTCATAAAAAATCTTAGCAGTAATCTACATGCTAT
Organism: Schistocerca piceifrons; assembly: GCF_021461385.2. Classification (NCBI taxonomy): domain Eukaryota; kingdom Metazoa; phylum Arthropoda; class Insecta; order Orthoptera; family Acrididae; genus Schistocerca; species Schistocerca piceifrons. The sequence goes on from NC_060149.1 coordinate 580,511,894, forward strand.
TAAATCGAAACTGAATAGTTTCCTCATGGATGTCTCCTTCTATTCTGTTGAGGAGTTCCTTGAAAAATTAAGCTGATTCTTCTGTTATATTGTTGACTGTGTTTACTGAAACTTATGGCTTGACTTTTTTGGGTTCATAAACATTTTATTTTTATCTGTTATTAATTTTATGCTGTAATTTCATGTACTGACATGTTCCATGACCTTGGAGATTTGCTCCTCAATTTGGTCCTAGGGAACTTGACGTGTAAATAAAAAAAAATAAAAAAGGGGGAGTTGTACAGTTCCCTTAACAGGAACTGAAGCCTAAGTGCTCCATCTCCATATTCACTTTGTGACATCATCAGAAAGTGGAGTTACTGTGGGTTATTACACCCTTGGAAAATATAAAACTTCTATTAAGCCTCTTCACTGGTATACGTCAAAAGTGTTTCATCTTTCAGTGTAGTAGTTCCTGTCACCGATCTGCCACAGCCAGATCTCTTTCTGATTTACTCTGATACTGTGGTAATTGAAGTGGTAAATAATTTACTGAATTTAGGAACTTCTTTCACATTATCCTGCTTTTTTAAAATCACGCCAAGGGTTTTGCTCTTGCTACGAGAAATGTTGCAAGGTTCTCTCTGATGGTTGAAATCTGCACTCTCAGAGGGTCACTGGCATGGCCCTAATTGCAAAGCAACATTTCATTCCAGCATAAAACAAGCTGCCTTCAATGTTAACTAGACGATTTTTGCGATGGATATTTGATAATGTGATTTGTCATATCTCAGGTGCAGTCACAGTGTTAAAACACAGCTGGCTGGCTGTACATGGCAAACTCACACTGCTGAGCCTCCTTTCAGTTGCTATTCTGTTTGATATGTGAAACTTATGGTGAAATGGTCACTAGAGCAGGTGAGGGCACAAGAAGAAACTAATAACAGGATACAAAAGCTTTGTCACAGAGCTGACGAACATTCCTTGCCTTCTGCTCAAAAGATAGGTTTCCTCTTTGCGAATGATATGCTGTACAACATGAGCCAAGTGGCAAGTGTTGACAAGATCACACAGCATGTTGTGTGTGTCAAAATTTAGATGAAGGAATGAAATGGGAGCAGCCAAAAAGGTCTCTGAGGCTATAGAGTTATACTGCAGCCAGTGTGTAAAGAGTACACCGTTATCTTCAATGAATCTGAGAAAAAGGTTTTATCTGGTACACAGAGAGAAGCTGTAAATATCACTACAATACACAACTACCCTCTCTTTGTCATTACACCACCAAAAACATCTGTTTCTGATTAGAATGTAGCTATTTAATACAGGTGTGATGCATCTCCTGTAGACTTAAACATAAACGACTTCACTATATCACCATCTACATGAATGCCAACATACCACTGTACAACGCAAAGCAAAGAGTACATTGTACCAACATTATCAATTTTCTGTCCTATTTCACTTGCGTACAGAGTGAAGAAAAATGACTGTCTAAATCCCACCGTGTGTGCCCTAATCGCTCTGATCTTTTTCTCATGAGCCCTATGCAAGAAATATGTTGGTCACAGTCTTCTTCAAAGACAGGTTCTCTAAATTTACCCAACAGTCTCGTGATAACTACACTGTCTTATTTCCAAGGATTCTCATTTAAGTTCTCAGAGTATTTCTGATATACTTTTGTACGTACTGTACTAACCTTTATGATTATAGCAGTGTTTCCCAGAATTCATTCACTGTTTTGTTGCCATGCTTAGTTGATAAGGACTCCTAACACTGAAACGATAGTCTAGAATTACTCGCATATAGTCTTGTGTAAAGTTTCCTTTATGGATGAACTGGACTCTACCTGAACCTTTCCGATGAATCCAATTCTTCCATTTCACCTCCCCAATAATGATTTTACTTGATTGTGCCACTTCAGTTCTCTTCATAGTCTTACCCCTAAATACAATGGGACATAATTGAGATGTTTACTACTAATCTTGCAGTCAGCTACTATACAGTTCTTTCTCATTGTTACTAGCATTATCTTAGATTTATCCAAATTTAAAGAGAGGTGCAAATCTTTCTGCATTTTCTCATGATCACGGAATGACAATACTTTGCTGGACAACAGCAAACAATCTCTCAGGGCTGCCAATCCTATCCAGGAAGTCATTTACACATATTGAAAACATTAGAGGTCCTATTACACTTCCTGTTGCACATCTGATGTTACTTTAGTTTCAATGGAACCACTGCTATCTAGTATAACATACTGGATTCTATTAACCAAATGTTCCTCAAACCAATCACATGTTTGCAACTTTACTCTGTATCTTTGCATCTGATTAGTAGTAACCACTGTGGTACAATGTGTAGTGCCTTACAGAAGTCTAGGGAGATGAAATCTACCTGTTCACTTGCATCTACTGTTTGCAAGAGGTAGTGTATGAATAAAACAGGCTGTGTTTCACACGAGGCTTTTTCTGAAACAGTGCAGACTTTGAGAGATGCTCTTTTCCCTCTAAAAACATGATTTTTTTCCTTCTTCCAATATGTCCTAGGATTCTGCAACAGACACGACATTAGCAATATTAGTTTATAATTCTGCATGCCCAAACTATTAACCCTTCCGTAAACAGGAAAGATCTGTGCTCTTTTAAAGTCACGTGGTACTACTCACTGTGTGAGTAATTTATGATAAATTTGAGGTAGGAAAGGAGTTAATTATGAGTTGCATTTAACCTAACCCATAACTGGAATTCTGACAAAGCATTGTGCCTCGTATACTTGAGGTAGTGTTGGTGTTGTACAATATTTTTAAATTTGAAATCCAAAATTTCTCAATTCTGTCTGCTGTTTCTGATTTTGACACCAGACACATTAATGAGGGATTGAATGGACTTTTTGAATCCCTTCACTGACCTGCATGACCAGAACTTTCCATAATTTTCTGATAAATCTTTTGCTAGGATCTGAATGTGAAAATTATTCTGCATTTCACACATAGGCCTTCTTACAGATACAAAAATTGCTATTAACTTTTCTCTGCCACTATCCCTGTAATCTCTCTTGTAGTGAAAGTGTACTACTATTTGTTTTCACGAAATTCTATGAATGGTACCATTAAACCAGGTCATTGCAGTCCCATTACCTACTTGTAAAGTACTTATCCAGACTAACTTCATGTCTTTCATGGTAAACCTCAATTTTTCCACATTTGCCAGATCTGAACTAAATGTTCTCAGTTCACATTTTAAGTAAATGGATACCGATTCACTATCAGTTCGGCCAAACATAATTCTTTTCTTACTCTCCTAGCTTTCTTGGCTACCTTTTTGCCTTTAGTGACCATTGTTCCTGTAACATTGTCGTGGTTGCTAATCCGTCTCTCACTGTTGGCACTCTCGATCAGGTCTGTGCAAGAAGCTCCAATTCTTTCACTTTAATCCTGAATCCTTCATGTTGCACTGAATTATGGGAACCATTTTAGCAGTAAAGTTTCTATTCTTTCAGTGATATCTATCAGATGATTTTGTACATGTTTTTCTGTTTAAGAGGTTTAAGCTCACATTTTGTAAGTATAAATTCAGGCAGTCTGTAGCGCAGTTTTCATTTCTTCTGAACAGTTAGTTACATAGCTCACTGGGGCATCGGCACCCACTGGTGACACACCAGGAGAGGAGCAAGCTGCATATCTGGGATTCTGTCTGCTTTTATGGTTTACTTCTTCTTCAGTTAGTCTTGCTAGGATGGGTAGTACGTGTGCATGCTGTGTGCAGACACAGGAGGAGCTGGCCACAGTTCACATTGCCCACAGGCTCTGCTGCCGAATGTACATGACGTGGTGGATCCACTCTCACATTAGAGTGAGTAGAAGGTGGCAAAGCATTTGTGTCACTCAAGGTGGAGTGCCAATGTGGAGACTGGCCATCTAACCTTCCCTATTCACTCTGTGAGTGGACAGGTGGCAGATCCTTCAGCGTGGTATGAGCAGACACACAGGAGGAGGGATTTACTAGTTATCAGGAGTTCCAACGTTGGGTGCATTATGAAGCCTATTAGGAAAATGGCATTCAGGACTGGAAAGAAAGCCAATGTGCACTTTGAACGTCTGCGAAGGGGCCTCAATCAAGACGTGGGGACGGCCGTAACTGCAGCTATTGAGTGTGAGTTGGCTGCAAGTTGTGGCTCATGTTGGCACCAACAACACCTGTTGCATGGTTTCTGAGGCCACCCTCAGTTCATACAGCTGGCTGGCAGAAGTGGTGAAGCCTGCTGGCCCCATGCATGGTGTGCAAGCAGAGCTCACAATTTGTAACATTACTCGCATAGTAATCACTGGACTACTTACCATAAATGGCAACTTTATTGCATGTGGCATTCAAACACTCCTTTACGGCAATCTATTCTCTAGAAAATTACTAAAAAGCATGTCTCCCTCCCATAGCAGTAGTGTTCGGAAAAATTGGAAGGGTTAATCCACCTATCAGATGGAGAAGGCACAGCAATACACATCACTACTATTTCCTTTCATGTGGTTTTGAAGTATACTATTTTTCCATGCAGCAATGACTACAAAAGCTTTTGCCTTTACTGAGCACCTATGACTTGATTCACATACTCTAACACATGGAGCGGAACAATTAAATGAACCCACGAAGTCTTTATTCCTGCTCTCAAACTGACAGCACAATTTTTGTCCTCACAGAATGGAAAGCACCCAGCTTTTCAGCCAAGCATATGTCCTTAAACTTTTGTGGTTCTTCCTGTATATATTTTACCTTCACGGGAAACGCATACCATTTTCATTGAAATGCATTTCTTGTAAGCACATGCACAGATACATGTCTTCTGCATAAGAATACTCTCCGTCTTGTCAGCATTTTGGATTGATTTTGATGTGTTCATACTATGTACTAGTATTCAAAAGTGTATGGCTGTTAGTGGGCATAAGGTTAGTGGCTAACTTTAACTTTGTTGAGATTCTGATAGCTTCATCTGTATTACTATGTATGTATTTAGAACAGTTCTCCTGGTGAAGGTTTAACACTTTCTATACTTTTCTAGCATTTTTGCTTGGTTTTTGAATTAAATTTTCTATCTGTGTACACAGGGTAGTCACTTTTCAAAACCATATGATTGTCTGAGCAAGAAAACATACTAATGTCCATAAACATTTGGTTTCAGACATGTGGACGTATGAGTCCAATTTGCCGTATGTTACCTACCCCTTTGATCTTAGATTAGAATAGGCAAATTTCTGACACTAGAAGCATTACATTGGAACAAGGATGCACAGTCTTAACTATAAACTTGTTGAATGGCTGCATGTTCTTGGACAAATGACATCAACTGAAAGTGAAGGAAATATGTGAAGTTATTGGTAATTCATCACTGGATCTCTTAATTCCATTACTTACACACTTTTTTTGCAACTTAAATGTTTCTAAGAGCACTCTGGTACAGCAAGATGCAATACTCATGAAAAAAAAAAGGCTAAATTATTTAGTTCAATTACTATGAAGTAATTGTGGCACACAGTTTTAATCTGCCAGGAAGTTTCATAATCGTCGAGAGTTCAGAACAGGAGACGCTTGAAGGGACTGTGTGTATTCACTTACAAACGTCCAATTTTGTAGATATTTAACAGATTCTGCAGATTCAGCAACCTGTTATAATGTTTTATAAATAGATAAAGAATGGGTGGACTGGATAATTTTTAATAATTATCTTTTATCCATATATCTAGAAGTAAAACAAGCACATACCAGAATGACATTCAATGGAAAAAAAGGAAATTTAATTCATACGCTAAAGAAGTGGCTTACAAATCTTTCATTTGACCAATTCTTGAGTACTGCTAAATAGTATGAGGCCTTTACTAGGTATCATTAACAGAGAACAAGAAGATCGAGACAAGCTGCCATTAGTAGCTATCAACCTTGTCAGACTAACAAAGGACTTATGTTTTATATGATTACTACAAAGCACAGTGATGTGTGGGAGGATAGTGAATACATGTGTCGGGTGGGCATGGACAGTGAGACGGGTGGGAGCCGGAGTGTGGGCAGGTGTTGGAGAGATGGGAGTGGGAGAGGGAGAAGGGGATGGGGTAGGAGTGCGGGGGTGGGGTGGGGGAGAGGGGGAGGAGTGCAGGGAGAGGGGGAGAGGGGGAGGAGAGGGGGAGGAGTGCAGGGAGAGGGGGAGGAGAGGGGGAGGAGTGCAGGGAGAGGGAGAGGGGGAGGAGAGGGGGAGAGGGGGAGGAGAGGGGGAGGAGTGCCGGGAGAGGGGGAGAGGGGGAGGAGTGCCGGGAGAGGGGGAGAGGGGGAGGAGAGGGGGAGGAGTGCCGGGAGAGGGGGAGGAGAGGGGGAGGAGTGCTGGGAGAGGGGGAGGAGAGGGGGAGGAGTGCCGGGAGAGGGGGAGGAGAGGGGGAGGAGTGCCGGGAGAGGGGGAGGAGAGGGGGAGGAGTGCCGGGAGAGGGGGAGGAGAGGGGGAGGAGTGCCGGGAGAGGGGGAGGAGGGGGAGGAGTGCCGGGAGAGGGGGAGGAGTGCCGGGAGAGGGGGAGGAGTGCCGGGAGAGGGGGAGGAGTGCCGGGAGAGGGGGAGGAGTGCCGGGAGAGGGGGAGGAGTGCCGGGAGAGGGGGAGGAGTGCCGGGAGAGGGGGAGGAGTAAGGGGAGAGAGGGGGAGGACTAAGGGGGAGTGGGGGAGGACTAAGGGGGAGTGGGGGAGGACTAAGGGGGAGTGGGGGAGGACTAAGGGGGAGTGGGGGAGGACTAAGGGGGAGTGGGGGAGGACTAAGGGGGAGTGGGGGAGGACTAAGGGGGAGTGGGGGAGGACTAAGGGGGAGTGGGGGAGGACTAAGGGGGAGTGGGGGAGGACTAAGGGGGAGTGGGGGAGGACTAAGGGGGAGTGGGGGAGGACTAAGGGGGAGTGGGGGAGGACTAAGGGGGAGTGGGGGAGGACTAAGGGGGAGAGGGGGAGGACTAAGGGGGAGGACTAAGGGGGAGAGGGGGAGGACTAAGGGGGAGAGGGGGAGGACTAAGGGGGAGGACTAAGGGGGAGGACTAAGGGGGAGAGGGGGAGGACTAAGGGGTGGACTAAGGGGGAGAGGGGGAGGACTAAGGGGGAGAGGGGGAGGACTAAGGGGGAGAGGGGGAGGACTAAGGGGGAGAGGGGGAGGACTAAGGGGGAGAGGGGGAGGACTAAGGGGGAGAGGGGGAGGACTAAGGGGGAGAGGGGGAGGACTAAGGGGGAGAGGGGGAGGACTAAGGGGGAGAGGGGGAGGACTAAGGGGGAGAGGGGGAGGACTAAGGGGGAGAGGGGGAGGACTAAGGGGGAGAGGGGGAGGACTAAGGGGGAGAGGGGGAGAGGGGGAGGAGTAAGGGGGAGAGGGGGATGAGTAAGGGGGAGAGGGGGATGAGTAAGGGGGAGAGGGGGATGAGTAAGGGGGAGAGGGGAGGAGTAAGGGGGAGAGGGGAGGAGTAAGGGGGAGAGGGGAGGAGTAAGGGGGAGAGGGGAGGAGTAAGGGGGAGAGGGGAGGAGTAAGGGGGAGAGGGGAGGAGTAAGGGGGAGAGGGGAGGAGTAAGGGGGAGAGGGGAGGAGTAAGGGGGAGAGGGGAGGAGTAAGGGGGAGAGGGGAGGAGTAAGGGGGAGAGGGGAGGAGTAAGGGGGAGAGGGGAGGAGTAAGGGGGAGAGGGGAGGAGTAAGGGGGAGAGGGGAGGAGTAAGGGGGAGAGGGGAGGAGTAAGGGGGAGAGGGGAGGAGTAAGGGGGAGAGGGGAGGAGTAAGGGGGAGAGGGGAGGAGTAAGGGGGAGAGGGGAGGAGTAAGGGGGAGAGGGGAGGAGTAAGGGGGAGAGGGGAGGAGTAAGGGGGAGAGGGGAGGAGTAAGGGGGAGAGGGGAGGAGTAAGGGGGAGAGGGGAGGAGTAAGGGGGAGAGGGGAGGAGTAAGGGGGAGAGGGGAGGAGTAAGGGGGAGAGGGGAGGAGTAAGGGGGAGAGGGGAGGAGTAAGGGGGAGAGGGGAGGAGTAAGGGGGAGAGGGGAGGAGTAAGGGGGAGAGGGGAGGAGTAAGGGGGAGAGGGGAGGAGTAAGGGGGAGAGGGGAGGAGTAAGGGGAGAGGGGAGGAGTAAGGGGAGAGGGGAGGAGTAAGGGGAGAGGGGAGGAGTAAGGGGAGAGGGGAGGAGTAAGGGGAGAGGGGAGGAGTAAGGGGGGAGGGGAGGAGTAAGGGGGGAGGGGAGGAGTAAGGGGGGAGGGGAGGAGTAAGGGGGGAGGGGAGGAGTAAGGGGAGAGGGGGAGAGGGAAGGACTAAGGGGAGAGGGGGTTGGAGCAGGAAGAGGGGGAGCGAGGTTGAGGGAGGTTGGGGAGAGGGAGGGATGGGAGATGGGGCGACTGGGTGGTTGCATGAGCTTGGGGGTAGTGAGGTGTGGGGGGAATGGGAGAAGGGACGGGGGAGAGGAAGATCGCGGGGGAGAGGGAGGCTCGGGGGAGAGGGAGATCGCGTGGGAGAGGGAGAGTGGGAGACAGTGGGTTGCGAATTATTATTTTCTGGTACTTGGGCTGTCTGGTTTCTCTGGCAGTAAAAAATATAGCACAGGGTTAAATAATGCACTTACATATTCCATCATTGATGAAGAATCACATCTTTGCTTGGCAAGTCTCCAGTGCAGGCCAAGTTTATGGTACAAATGACTGTTTTCCCACTCCAGTAACTTGTCTATAGAGTGCTGAGTCTACAATAGTAAAAGCAAAATGAGTAAATACATGAAATAAGTCCAATGATTACACTTATCTATTAAACAAAGGAGCAATGTTTTGAAGTTACTGAAAATGAACAGACATGTTTTAATATCAAAATTCGAGAAAATTTTACTTAATATTCAGCAAAAATTTATACTTGAGAAGTATGAACAATGTTCAGAAAGTAAGTGTACTAAGTTTATAATTTTTTTTCCCAAAAAAATGTACTTGACAAATTACAGTATACTGTTGATACACTTGATGACTACTTTTCCACATAATCGCCATCCTGTTCACTGCATGTGATGGGCCCAACCAATTGAGACCAAGAGCACTTTGGTGGTCAATGCTGGACAAGGACAGGTGTTGTTGTGCAACAAGCAGACATCTCTCATCTGCATTCCCCTCCTAGTGTTTTTAATGCTTCCTTTGAGTTTTTTTGAGGGTCTCGGAATATCGTTGTGCATTGGTGGTCTCCCTCCTAGGCAGGAATTCGATCAAAGTGATGCCTTTTCTGTCCCGAAACACGGAGGTCACGATTCTTTTGCCTGAAATTGTGGTTTTGAATTTTTTGGCAGATGTGGAACTGGTGTGATGCCACTGTGATGACTGTCTTTTGTCTCGGGCATATAATGTTTTAACTCAAGGCACCACAGATCTCAGAAAATCTTCATCTTGCAATTCAAGTCGCTCTTTAAACCTGCAAGGGCTACCGACCCAATTTTTCTTGCACTGCTGACGTCAGTTGTTTTGGGACCCATCTTGTGCACCTGTTCTGGTGCCCAGCATTTCTGCGATTGTCTCATATAAGATAGTTCCGGAGAGTTGTTGAAGCACCGCAGACATTTCACCCACTGTAAACTGCCTTCACAAACAGTTTCCTAAATTGAAACTTCCTGGCAGATTAAAACTGTGTGCCCGACCGAGACTCGAACTCGGGACCTTTGCCTTTCGCGGGCAAGTGCTCTACCAACTGAGCTACCGAAGCACGACTCACGCCCGGTACCCACAGCCTTACTTCTGCCAGTACCTCGTCTCCTACCTTCCAAACTTTACAGAAGCTCTCCTGCGAACCATGCAGAACTAGCACTCCTGAAAGAAAGGATATTGCGGAGACATGGCTTAGCCACAGCCTGGGGGATGTTTCCAGAATGAGATTTTCACTCTGCAGCGGAGTGTGCGCTGATATGAAACTTCCTGGCAGATTAAAACTGTGTGCCCGACCGAGACTCGAACTCGGGACCTTTGCCTTTCGCGGGCAAGTGCTCTACCCGAGTTCGAGTCTCGGTCGGGCACACAGTTTTAATCTGCCAGGAAGTTTCATATCAGCGCACACTCCGCTGCAGAGTGAAAATCTCATTCTGGAAACATCCCCCAGGCTGTGGCTAAGCCATGTCTCCGCAATATCCTTTCTTTTAGGAGTGCTAGTTCTGCATGGTTCGCAGGAGAGCTTCTGTAAAGTTTGGAAGGTAGGAGACGAGGTACTGGCAGAAGTAAGGCTGTGGGTACCGGGCGTGAGTCGTGCTTCGGTAGCTCAGTTGGTAGAGCACTTGCCCGCGAAAGGCAAAGGTCCCGAGTTCGAGTCTCGGTCGGGCACACAGTTTTAATCTGCCAGGAAGTTTCATATCAGCGCACACTCCGCTGCAGAGTGAAAATCTCATTCTAGTTTCCTAAATTTTTTGCACCAACTCAGTAGTCATCAAGTAAGATGTACCATTCCTCTGTTATGAACATTTGTTGTGCTTCCACTGAACTCCCTTTATCACTTAACCACACTCATTCTGCTACTAATACCTTCATCTTAAACAGTTTTCATTTCCCAAAAAAATTTCTGTAGGTTTTATTCCTTCTATGAGCAGTAACTTGATCACTTCACATGGTTTCCACTCAAAATGATTACTTACCGACATCTTTCACACAATTGGATCCTACAACTTGAGTTTATGAACTACCAGGTTACTCTTACAGTTGCTCTTGTTAGGGGACTCCCCCTCTAACACTCAGTGTTGTCCAGCCTCAAAAAACGAAAGACTGCAGCCCATTACTGTCACAACACACTTACTTTCTGAACATGCCTTTTGTATTACAGGCCACCAAAGCATCTCATTACGCTGCCTTTAAAGATTAAGAATACAACAGAGGGCAATATTTTCACTACACAAACCATCTAGAGAGAGGGGAAAAGAGTGCGATCATCACTTTCACAACACGAAATACCTCACCGATAAATCAGATTTTCTTGCATGTCATGTCAGTTGTCAGAGTTGTTTTAAGGACATCACTGACGAACATCCTCCCCTTCCAAGAATGGTTAAAAAATACACATGAATACCTAATAACTAACAAAAGAAATGCTTGCTGATAGCAATAACTGGTCTATATTTTAATAATCAGTGTTTTAAAGTTTAAACAATCACCAACACAGCAGTAACAAATTTCAACCAAATTTAGAACTTCCTTTTACCTCTCTTTCAGGTGCCTCTGGCTATAATTAAGTACATTAAATTTTACTGTATCTTAGGTGCAACAGAAGCATTTTTCCCAATGGAAACTTGAGGTACACATTAGCAAATGTTCAACCTTTTCATCATGTGCAAAAGCTGCTAACTGTTGGAGATCACTATGAGACTATTAGCAAGTCAATGTAGCAGTGTGCAGCAGCTCATTATTACCAGAATAGACAGATGTGGCTGGTTCGTTACATTCCACTGTAAAACTGAAATTGTTATTTTGCACGGTAATTATTGAATGATCATTTTTCTATTTATTACAATAGAGGATATTTCACCATTAGTTATTTTAGTCCATAAAATGAAGCCAAGTGTACAATGTATCTTTTGAAAATGGGTACTTATTTTTGTATAAATCTTGCGTCTAAAAATCATTAGAAATTCACCTATGTGCATTACCACATAAGGAAAAATTTTCCTTCCTCCAGGAAAAATTCGAATCTAAGACGGTTAAATCAAAAGCTTACATTCAGTGTGCTACTTGAATTGCAAACGCTTGAGGCTGGCTACATTCTGGAGAATATAAAATCTTTTTCCATGGAAAAAACATGTTTTCGCATCACTGCAAGGATTCTTTTAACAAAAAAAAAAAAAAATACAATCAATGCAAAGTTAAAATAATCACTTTGACACACAAACATTGATGGTCACTGGGGAGGGTGCAATAGCTAGATTGGTAATGATGGTGAAGGAAACTTGAAACAGCCTTGTTCATGAAACCAGACCAACTTTCACAATGTAACACCTAAATCTGTATGACCAAACAGGGACTAACTCTGTTCCTTCTATTCTGGGTTCCCAAGTCAAATATAATGGCAACAATGCAGTACAATAACATGAAATTAAAGGTATCCTAAGATGAACATTAAAAACAAAAAGTGTCACATTTGTAAACTAACTGAAATGTACCATAACCTACCTAGAGAGCACAATTATGGTCCATGGAACACATAAATTAACTAAACCTAAATCCCAGTGTGACTCATTTTGGACTGATTAGTCTTAGAAGAAATCAAGTGCATGAAAAAATAATAATAAATGAGAGAGGCTATTATCCCTCAACTACCACATGCAAACTTTATAATTACCAACACATCAACCATCTGCTTATCAGTTTGAAAGTATACAAGAGGAAGCTTGTAGAAAGGCCACAAAAGTTACATGTGAATCACAGAAAATTTAATTTTTGCTGGAAGTTCGTAACAGGTGCTGAGCATTATTTTATACTTAACCTACATGATATAAGGCAGTCACAATTTCTAACTGCTAGAAAATTCCAATGATTTAAGCCTTCTTAGAAACCACATATTTTGGTGTTGGTGGATAACAGATTAACATATCTATCACTGGTGGAAACTTCAGTGGGTGGAAATTTTATTGGCAAATACTTCTCAAACTCTGAAACCATAAATAACAAAAGTCATTAGTGACTAACATTAACAGTAAGGCCCGACAATGTTTCTCTGGTACACAGCAGACGTTACTATTCTAACTGTAAATGACATCCCAAACAAGATAATGTACTGTGTTGTGGTTGTAAGGATATTTTCAATCTGGCAGCAAATCTTATTTCATTTTCCATATCAACACAGTTTGTGTAACAGGTACTGGTGTGGCATTCAGTACATAACAAAAAAATGAACTATGTTCTGACAACAAGCAATTACAATTGTTCTCTACTGCTGTACAGGTTTCGACACTTCTTTTTAACATTCTGCTTCCAAATATACTGAACGGGATTCTCTATTACGGTCTATAAATGGTTTAAATCAGAGCTTACAAGTTGTCAACACCAGCATTAGGATCACTAGTCTTTTCTTACAACTATCTTCCTTAAATACTCAATCTTCAACGTGACCATTAAATTTATTTACAAATCTCTCCAAGCTGATTACAGGAACCTAAGTTCAAACCTACCAAATTATAATCACTTTGCTAAGCTGAAAGACATATCAGATCACATATCCATTCACACTCACTTCTACATAATGCAAAAATCTCTCTTAAGTTACTCCTTTAAAGATCTAGATAACAGTTATCTAGAATGAAAATTCAGTTGGCCTGGGGCCATGTGCTTACTTAACAAAAAGAAATAACTTTTTCTCTTTGACTACCATGATATTTTAGTAGATAAGGTCTCAAATAGTAAAAGCTCCCATGTTTGAGGTCAACAAATTTCTAGTGTGTGTGTGTGTGTGTGTGGGGGGGGGGGGGGGGGGAGGGGGGGGGGGCAGGTGGATGCGCACACACACGATATTACAATTTCTTAAATGCAGTAAAAGTGTCATTAACAAACACAAAGAATGTTTCAGAGTTCTCTCAGTTATCACAACTCCAGGTGACATCCACATTCTCTATTATCTTCAATCCCCTTCAAACTAAAAGTGCTTAAGCATCTCTACATCTACATGATTACTCTGCTATTCACAATAAAGTGCCTAGTAGAAGGTTCAATGAACCTCCTTCAAGCTGTCTCTCTACCATTCCACTCTCTAACGGCGCGTAGGCAAAACGAGCACTTAAATTTTTCTGTGCGAGCCCCGATTTCTCTTATTTTATCGTGATGATCATTTCTCCCTACGTAGGTGGGTGCCAACAGAATGTTTTCATAATCGGAGAGAAAACTGGTGATTGAAATTTCATGAGAAGATCCCGTCGTAATAAAAAACGCTTTTGTCTTAATGATTGCCACTCCAATTCACGTATCATGTCTGTGACACTGTCTCCCCTATTTCGCGATAATACAAAACGAGCTGCCCTTTGTACTTTTTCGATGTCATCCGTCAGTCCCACCTGATGCGGATCCCACACTGCACAGCAATACTCCAGGATAGGGTGGACAAGTGTAATGTAAGCAGTCTCTTTAGTAGACCTGTTACACCTTCTAAGTGTTCTGCCAATGAATCACAGCCTTTCGTTGGCTCTAACCACAACATTATGTGATCATTCCAATTTAGGGTATTTGTAATTGTAATCCATAATTATTTAGTTGAATTTACAGCCTTCAAGATTTGTGTGACATATCGCATAGTCTAAATTTAGTGGATTTCTTTTAGTACTCATGTGAATAACTTCACACTTTTCTTTATTCGGGGTCAATTGCCCCTTTTCGCATCTTACAGATATCTTATCTAAATCATTTTGCAATTCATTTTGGTCATCTGATGACTTAACAAGATGGTAAATGACAGCATCATCTGCAAACAATCTAAGACGGCTACTGAGATTGCCTCCTATGTCGTTAACATAGATCAGGAACAATAGAGGGCATATAACACTACCTTGGGGAACACTGGATATTATTTCTGTTTTACTCTATGACTTTCCATCTATTACTACAATCCGTGACCTTCCTGACACAAAATCACGAATCGAGTTGCACAACTGAAGCAATATTCCATCAACACGTGGTTTGGTAAGAAGACTGCTTGTGAGGAACGGTGTCTAAAGCCTTCTGGAAATCTAAAAATATGGAATCAATTTGACATCCCCTGTCAATAGCACTCATTACTTCGTGCATATAAAGAGCTAGTTGACTGTTGCAAGAACAATACTTTCTGAATCCATGCTGACTTCGTGTCAATAAATCAAAGACAACCACCTCTGTGTTGTAAACACTAAATTATGAAGTAACTTGCTTCTTAACATCACAGAAGGTACATATAGCTTTAGTTTCAAAGCTAAAAATGTTCTCTGGGAATTATTGGAACTAACTGCATACCTTTACATTCTGATCTGTAATGTTTGGCAAGTTTGAAGAGTATCTTTTTTTCCTACATTCTTATGCAGTTTCTATTATGTATTATAGTAATAAACCTGTGACACACTGATACATTGTGTTTAACCATTATGTGTATGTTGTAAAATTTAAAGTACAGTCAAATTTAAGGAGACCTCAAGGAAGGTTTTCGACCAGAACAAAGAATTGAACACGTAAATAAGCAATCAAATAGCAGGAAATCTATTAGCTGATGTGGTGAATATTTAGCATGTGCCTGAAATGGTTTAGGGGTTTGTCCACATTAAATCCAACAACTTTGGTTAGTTTTTTTATTTTTTGTACATCATGTCACAGTTATCTCTGATATTTTAAAAATATTTTACAATGCCCCAATACAATAATGTTAACAAATACTACCATGCTAGTCCTTTTTTAGTGAAGGGCTTTTGAAAAAAATGAAGTTACTAAAATGCAAACAATTTCTTTTCTAAAATCTCAAAAATCCCTCTTTTATTTTCTCTGAAATATGTGCATTTACTACAAATTTCTGATTGCCTTTGATAATTTTAAGATGGGGAAAGGATGTGTTGAAAGGGAAATCAATTATTGACTATACCACTGGCCCACACTGATTTCACTTAATAGTTCCTATTACATGGAATAGCTAACCACACTGCATCCTTTTCTTGTGGACTACAGTGAGGATAACACAGAATTGAAAACATCTGAACTGAGCCTTAATTTCTGACTGCTTAGAACACAACACACTGGCATACGTTTTCCTATCAAAGGTGGTCTCACTTTTAAAGGAAAAATTGCCAAACATAAAAGAAATGTGTTCTACTGGCATGTGACGTATCAAAATAACTTCTTTTGCAAATACACCCAATGGCAACAGCACATGAGATTGCACATTTTTCTTGTACTGATCAATTGTATGAGCTTTCCTAAGACTATTTGACAAGATGGTGATTACTTAAAGTGTGTCATGAATAAAGTGTTTTGTAATCGCAATGTTTCCATGGAATTACTACATGCAAAATATGTTCTACTTTTATGATGGTAATGCCCCACATTATAAAAACGAAGAACATTTTCTTATTCCATGTCTTCAGAATATTTATTAAAACAAGGCTTGCAATGGGCTTGGGGCTGGCCGGTGTGGCTGAGAGGTTCTAGGCGCGTCAGTCTGGAACCACGCTGCTGCTACACTCGCAGGTTTGAATCCTGCCTCAGGCATGGATGTGTGTGATGTCCTTAGGTTTTTTAGTTCAAAGTCTAGAGTCTAGGGGACTGATGACCTCAGGTGTTGTGTCCCACAGTGCTTAGAGCCATTTGATTTTTGCGATGGGTTTGGAGGCACTGTCGAAAGACTTGGTTCTAAAGCAAGTTTACAGAGATCATATGAAAATCACATCCTAATGCCTAAGGAGTTGTACCGTTTTCCATAAAAACCCATTCTTGGCATCCACTTTGAATTTTGAACAACAGAGGAACAGACAATGCGACAAGCTACTGCCCTGATTCATCACTTCTAAAATCATTGAAGGTACTCAAACTATTTTCTTATTCCTGTGCCTGAATTTCATACTGAAATTAAATAATACTCCTTAATGGTAAATCATTTATGCAAAATCATTTCTAAACAGCATACTTGCTCAGAAGATTTGACTGTCAGTGAATTCAGAGGTGGGCTGCAAGATTTGTTACCAGTAGGTTTGAACAACACGCAAGTATTATGGAGATGCTTCGGGAACTCAAATGGGAATCACTGGAAGGAAGGCGACACACTTTTCGAGGAGCACTATTGAGAAAATATAGAGAACCACCATTTGAGGCTGACTGCAGAACAATTCTACTGTCACCAATGTGCATTTCATGTAGGATCACAAAGATGAGATTAGAAAGACTAGGGCTCGTATAGGGGCATACAGACAGTCGTTTTTCCCTCACTCTATCTGTGAGTGGAACAGAAAAAGAAACGACTAGTAGTGGTATAGGGCACCCTCCACCACACACCATAAGATAGCTTATGGAGTAGTACATTGTGATGTAGATGTTACAAATGCCTAATCCAATAATTTAGTTCTTGAAGTTGATAACACATTGCATACTTTCTCAAAAACGACCACACAGGAAATTCGGCATTAGTGTTCTTTATCCAAAGGGACCTATTGTTACATTTTTTATTCTTTTCCAAACCTACTGGAAAAGTGTAAACAGTGACTTAGGATAAGATACCATGATGAAAGCCTAGAATACGTCAGTGGCATACTTAACTGTATTGTGCAGGAAAGTTGTAAGTGCTTGCCGAGACACACCAAAGCAATGAAAGAGTGTTTCAGCTGTCAGGGTGGAAGAAAGAGTGAAACATTTCTGTGAATTAGGATTTTAAATTTAATTGCTTCTTGTTACAGTCACAGCTATTTAAATTGAGCTGGTATCTGGTAACCTAAGGAAAGCCTTGTGACCCACGATATATTCAAAAACAGCAATGAGACTTTCTGACAATAAAGATTACAATTCTTTTAACTGCTGTTTGTATTACTCGCAGCAATTTAACATGTGTTTTTAGCTCCAAACCTATCTCTAACTTTGTTATTCGCAATGGATTGGGAAAAAGCAATAAATACTTCTGACAATGAAGATTATTAACGTAATTCCTGCTCGCCTCACGTGCAGCAAATGATGCTGTGCAATTAGAATGCTATCTAACAACAGTTTCTTAATTTGTGACATGTTTGGAAAATAGTGAAATATTCGGTACAAGTAAGTTTATTATAATAGTTTATGGGGGAGGAAACCAAACAGCGAGGTCATTGGTCCCACTGGATTTGGGAAGAATGGGGAAGGAAGTCGGCCATGCCCTTTCAAGGGAACCATCCTGGAATTTGGCAGGAACAATTAGGGAAATCAAGGAAAACCTAAATCAGGATGGCCAGACATGGGATTGAACCGTCATCCTCCCGAATGCCAGTCCAGTGTGCTAACCACTGCACCACCTTGCTCGGTGCAGTATTTTTGTGAGTGAAACTGTCATATTCCAACCTAACCCAGACCTTGGACTGACTTTCAGAATCATTGGCTTTGCCAACACCCACGCACACTTTCACATCTGCCAAGTAGTTGTGGCATCAAAATGTGTTAACAGAATTGCTGCTCTATTTAGGAATAATAATTAATAGTGAAAACAAAGCAAAAATGAAACTGCAACAAATTTTATTCATTTGGACTAGACACCAATGCAGCCGCCTGCAAAATACATAAAAACAAGCCCGACAAATTTCCATTTTGTTTCCTCCACACACATTCGAAGAGACAGCTATCGAAGAATGTCTTGCACTGTCTTGTGCCATACTGGGACCTTTAATGGCACCCTATGTGCTCTCTATTGTATTTGAATGGGAACCAGTCTTTGGATACTTGAAAGTCAACTTGTGATTTACATTAAGGTCTGGAAACCCTTGTTTTTTAGACATTTATATGCGGAGAAACTGTCAGATATCACTGTTATCCTTGGCAAAATATTCTCTTGAATAATTTTTAAAGGAACAGCTTTTGAACGCCTACACACAACAACAGCAAAAATTTGTTTGTACCTCTCTGGATACTGCCAAACACGTATCTTCCAGTTTTTTTGTATTCCATCTCCCAAACTACTTCATAACGAGCTGAGATTCATCAATCTCAACAATCTGCCATGTTTCTCATTCTGTCTCAAGCAGATTTCCACTTAAACTTCTACACAAAATTGTCTCCCATCGAACAGTTTGCTTGACCAAATCCAGTTCTCGGTACGTAAATTTTGATGTACGCTCATAAATCCATAAATAACTTCTAATCACTTTCTACTTTATACAGGGTGGTCCACTGATAGTGACCGGGCCAAATATCTCACGAAATAAGCATCAAATGAAAAAACTACACAGTATGAAACTCATCTAGCTTGAAGGGGGAAACCAGATGGCACTATGGCTGGCCTGCTAGATGGCACTGCCATAGGTCAAATGGATATCAACTGCGTTTTTTGAAATAGGAACCCCCATTTTTATTACATATTCGTGTAGTACATAAAGAAATATGAATGTTTTAGTTGGACCACTTTTTTCGCTTTGTGGTAGATTGCACTGTAATGGTCACAAACGTATAAGTACGTGGTATCACGTGACATTCCGCCAGTGCGGACGGTATTTGCTTCGTGATACATTACCCGTGTTAAAATGGACCGTTTACCAATTATGGAAAAGGTCGATATCGTGTTGATGTATGGCTATTGTGATCAAAATGCCCAACAGACGTGTGCTATGTAAGCCGCTTGGTATCCTGGACATCATCCAAGTGTCCGGACTGTTCGCCGGATAGTAACATTATTTAAGGAAAAAGGAAGGGTTCAGCCACATGTAAAACGTCAACCACGACCTGCAACAAATGATGATGCCCAAGTAGCTGTTTTAGCTGCTGTCACGGCTAATCCGCACATCAGTAGCAGACAAATTGCGCGAGAATCGGGAATCTCACAAACGTCAGTGTTGAGAATACTACATCAACATCGATTGCACTCTACCATATTTCTATGCACCAGGAATTGCATGGCGACGACTTTGAATGTCGTGTACAGTTCTGCCACTGGGCACAAGATAAATTATGTGACGACGACAGATTTTTTGCATGTGTTCTATTTAGCGACGAAGCGTCATTCACCAACAGCGGTAATGTAATCTGACATAA
Organism: Schistocerca piceifrons; assembly: GCF_021461385.2. Taxonomy (NCBI): domain Eukaryota; kingdom Metazoa; phylum Arthropoda; class Insecta; order Orthoptera; family Acrididae; genus Schistocerca; species Schistocerca piceifrons. The sequence continues at coordinate 580,531,548 of NC_060149.1, forward strand.
TATGCACTATTGGGCAACGGAAAATCCACGATGGCTGCAACAAGTGGAACATAAACGACCTTGGTGGGTTAATGTATGGTGTGGCATTATGGGAGGAAGGATAATAGCCCCCATTTTATCGATGGCAATCTAAATGGTGCACTGTATGCTGATCTCCTATGTAACGTTCTACCGATGTTACTACAAGATGTTTCAGTGTATGACAGAATGGCGATGTACTTCGAGCATGATGGATGTCCGGCACATAGCTCGCGTGCGGTTGAAGCGGTATTGAATAGCATATTTCATGACAGGTGGATTGGTTGTCGAAGCACGTTGACTGGATCTGACGTCGCATTAATGTGGTATTCACAGGTAATCACGCAGTAACAGCAAGCGTTGTCAGAAAGGATAAATTCACGAAGGTACATGTATCACATTGGAACAACCAAAATAACATGTTCAAACGTACCTACGTTCTGTATTTTAATTTAAAAAACCTACCTGTTACCAACTGTTCGTCTAAAATTGTGAGCCATATGTTTGTGACTATTACAGGGCCATCTATCACAAAGTGAAAAAAATGGTCCAACTAAAACATTCATATTTCTTTATGTACTACACGAATATGTAATAAAAAATGGGGGTTCCTATTTTAAAAAATGCAGTTGATATCCATTTGAACTATGGCAACGCCATCTAGCAGGCCAACCATAACGCCATCCGATTTGCCCCTTCAAGCTAGACAAGTTTCGTTCTTTGTAGTTTTTTCGTTTGACGCTTATTTCATGAGATATTTGGCCCAGTCACGATCAATGGACCACCCTGTATAATTGGCTGCAACAATAACAAAAATTCTCTGAAACTCACAACCACGTGAAAAAAAAGTGAACAAGACAATGGTTTAGGCAACTTATCATTTAAATATCTTGTTGGGTACATAATACATAAGTAATAAACATGTTTTTCAATTCATGGGAAGCCCAATACCTCAGCTTGTGTTTGATGAAAAGGATGGTTTCAGTTTGTTACTGATAGATTTTAGTTCTTTTGCTTCATATGTTTTTATGTTTCATGAGACCATACTTTCTCCATATTTAAATGTGAACCACTATTTGTATACATAGGCTGCATAAGGAGACTTCTTTTCTTTTTAGAGAAAGTAGCACCTCAGATTTCCCAATTTTTTAAAAATATTTTATTATAATCAAACAAATCTTACAGTATTATTTTGATGTGAATCAAATTAAAGCTTAAACAAAGCCCTTTTAATGACATAAATTTCAGCTGCTTAGAATCATTGGTATGGAAGCCGTATGCATCTTTGTTTCTTGACTTTTCCAAATAATAATTTTTTTTCCATGTCTTGACATTTGAAGAGCACAGGATCAACACATTAAAATAACATAATCTTTAATTTACTCCATGGGTGAACACAACTGACAAAAAATAATAAATATTGGACAATATAACCCTCAGCTGACTTAATATGGACCAAGCCTCTGGTAATCAATAAAAACCCTGAAGCTGGATAAATGATTCGTTATCTGGAACTGTTCTATCCAGAAAAACAACCAAATCTTTTGCTACATCATTCTGCTCAATTTGACAGGTAAACTTAAGCCAGTCATGAACGCAACAGGTTGATTTGAAAATCAAAGTGTTCTCATCTGCAAAGGGGTAGTATGACCTCGACTATCTTTGACTTCTGAAGAAACTTATCAAACCGTTTTACTTAAAATGTAGTATGAAACACTGTTCAATATGCCAAAGCAATGTCAGAGGTGAAGATCACAGAAACTGTCATGAAAATTCCACAGGCATGTCAAAGGACTGAACTTTAAACTTTTGGACTTATAACATTTACCAACTCTGGCACGAATTATAAGAAGCCAGTAATGTGTATTTTATGATGTTGTGTCCATACATGTACCTTGGCCCCTATAGTACAAATCTTCAAGGAACGTGATGGACCAACACCGTATCAAAAAATATGCCCCCCCCCCCCCAACACACACACAGAGAGAAAGAGAGAGAGAGAGAGAGAGAGAGAGAGAGAGAGAGAGAGAGAAAGAGAGAGGGGGAGGGGGGTAGTAGTCTTAAGCCAACAGAATGACAGAGGTCTCAGCAAAATTTCCTCAGGTCATTCTCCGGCATGTAGACCTAGAGAAATACTGTCCGTGAATAATGTTTCTGCTACCTACGACTTTGACAGTTCTCTCATACTCTAACATTCAACAGCACAACGGGAACATACAACTGAATCAAAAATTTCCTATTTAGCACTGTAGCTCATTGACAACTTCCAGGTGATAAATTGCAAGCATTTATAAAACTGTATTCAAATATTTTGAATATTATGCAAAAGCACAGGAACATCAAGACTAATACTTAACCCGCAATTGGTAATAATAAAGTATCTTAGATTATCATCATAAACTTCTTCACCTTTAAACCACACTACATCCATGGAAAGAAAAAAATCCCCCAACACTACACAAACAACATGCATTTAATGTCTAACATGAAAGAAAAGTAACAGACCGTAATTATGCGTTACTGATGTAAACTGTTTACTGGGAAAGAAAACAATGAATATGTGATGCTTCAAACTCTGGATAAAAACAAGAAATTTCCAAACTTCTCTTGCACCAAAATCTCTCCCATTCATCCATGCATGCAGTGAGAGTCCAACTAAATAACATTAAAAACATTCCGAGCCTGCATACATCTTAGTACTGAAAAACTTTATTACATTTCAAATGTGAATGTGCACATCATTTGGCGCATATTTCCAAATATACGACCATTCAATACACCTTCTTAAAACACAGTCAACACCTCTATGGGTGTGTCAGCCAACAGGACACGTTCTACAACTTTTAGGCATATTGCAGTTGTCTAGTTTTTGTCTTATTTTATAGATCAACAGTAAGTTCTATTGGACACAAGCCAAACTGTATTGAGAAACCTTTGTGAAGTCACATCTTCTTTTAGTCCAAGTTACATAAAATCGTATTTTGCTGCAGAAATAGTAAACGGTCAATCAGTTGCAAACTGGAAGGTTTAGTAAAACCCCTTTACCATGGTTTCACTGTTTTTATAAAAAATGTCTTCTTCAGAAGGAAATTTAGACAACCTAAGTAAGTTACCAGTAAAAATGTGTTAAGATTATATATAGACACACACAGAACCACATCTCGTCAACAAAAACAAAAAATCATTCTGACTTATTGAATTACATGTTGTGGCAAAGGTATGTTAAAATACAGCTGACAGGCATCAGTCAAACATACAATTTCACCTCCATAATATATTAAAACACACAATACATGGTTATTGTCGCATGATACTTCCAAATCAATGTGCAGCTAGTACACTAGTGTTACATATGCAACACTTGCGCTAAAGAAAGCTTCTGGCAAGAGAGGGTACTAGCAGTATGCACAAGGAGGGTGCATGGTAGTGAATGAAACTTTATCAAGCGAAAGTTGCTTCAAAAGTTAAAATTAAAAACCCGCTCATAATCAGCTGTGTACACATTTAAAATTAATGAAATAGTAACAAATAATAAACTATCAAAAGTAATTGTAGCAAAAACAAATTATGTAAAACTATGAATAGTGGAAATAGAAACAATAGCAATAGGAACCAGGGTGGGGATGGCAGGTGGGAGGAAGAGAGTGAAAGGGGAGAGGAATGTGGGCAGAGGGAGGGAAGGAAAGAGATGGTGAGGGATGGCACGGGGAGGGGAAGAAGATGGTAAAAACGTATAATACTCTCAAATACAACACAATTGAAAAAACTATGAACATAAAACCTCTAGAAGTATAACTTACATCATAACAAAGAAGAAACGCAAGTACCACTAAGCATTAGCAGGTGAGGAACATGACATAACCTACAGTCACACGGAAAACCGCCATTTCCCTGCTATGTTAACAAAAGTAGAGGTCTGAAACTGTAGACAATTTATATTTTTGAGTTGAACCTGTTTATTTAAATCTGATCCATCTTTGTGAGTAAAACATATAAAATACAGAAAGCCTGAACAAGTTATTTTGTATTCGTTAACGAGATTTGTGTGTGTGTGTGTGTGTGTGTGTGTGTGTGTGTGTGTGTGTGTGTGTGTGTGTGTGGGCTCGCGCACATGTCACTGTTAACTTGCTTAGATTGTCTATATTTCCTTCTGAAGGAGACTTTTGTAAACATTGAAACCATGGTAATATAAAGCTTCTAATTTGCAACTGGTTGGCTGTTTACTATTCCTACAAGAAGATTTCATTCTACAGTTGCTGCTACAGCTGTGTACAAAATTATAAAATATTTTGTTCATTGTTAAAAGTAGAACTGCTTGACAATTTTAGAAGTTTTGCTTTAAACATAGCAACCTCCACATTTACATAAAATTTACATTAGTAGAAATATAGAATTGCCTGTTAGGCCTATCTATAGACAATTCACTGCAAATAACCTATAGAATACCAAAAACACCACTTACACTTTAAACAAACAAGTTTCAAAAATAGATACACCTGCTTTAATCTGAGTTAATGTAGACATCCAAAACAAGTGTTCTGCCCCTTTTCTTTTTCGAATATTGTCCAACAAACGAGAAATTTGTAAACAGAGCAACTTAAAGAATGACCTGGGGAAACAGTACACACAGTTTACAGTAATCTGTCTCTCCTGTGAAAATTGGGTTTATATTATGAAATTACATGCCTCACTCAACTTTACACTACAGCAGTCTTAGCATTTGACAGATCCATTTATGATATCAGATCAGTACAGAACACTCTTCAACAATACAAGGAATAAATGTAACCACTCACAGGATAGGACCTAGTTGACTTATTGAAGGTGTTTGATTGTGACATTCAATATGTTCTATTACTGAAATAAAATATTTTTGGGCTACATGTTTAAGCACATGACTTGGTAGGTTGCTATATAAGAAAGAGGGCACAGAAAATTACACTAGGACATTGAGATTACTTCACAAACACAGACAACCTATCACCTGCAAGGGGCAAATCACAATGAGAGTGCCACAGGTTTCTTGTTCTTGCACTGTAGTAATAACTTGAATCAGGAGGCAAAACTAGTCCCTTTTGCAGATGATACATTATGCATTGTTGTCAAACAATACACAGATGTATCAACCTGGGAAATTTCCCATAACTGATAAAATTGTTAACTGATTTTCCACAAATGAACTAATTCTGCACTTGGGAGAGTGGGTAGGGAGGAGAGAAGAAAGAGCTTGTTCAACTGTTTTATTAATTTTGTATACTATCACCAAATAACAAACAATTTAGGTTTACCAACTTTTGCCGTAAGAATAACTGTAAACTTCAAAAACAAAGAAATGACTAAGATGACTTTTTATTCGCTGAAGTCATACAGTACGGAGCGTATACTGCAGTAATTCCTCACATAAGCAAAAAAGTATTCATTGTATGAAAGTAAGTAATTAACATAATGTATGGGGTTGCCATCTATATCTCTTGAGGACATCGGTCTAAGCAATTGGGGAGTATTAACCACAGCTTTAAAATGACTCACCGGTGAGATCTGTTATTTAAACACAGCATTTCTAGATTAACAGAGGAAAAATGATCTGCACTTTACTCCAGTGAATCTAACAGAGAGAGGAGTGAAAAATATAGCTATGAAACTCTTTAACAATCTGCTCATGGAAATAAAATGTCTAATAGACAGCACAAGTATTTGCAAGTACATAGGCTTGTAATTTCTTCTAAACAACTATTTCTTTAAGGGATTCTTGAGTATACATAAGTAATCAATTCAGCACTTGAACATTTCCAGAAGAATACAGGTTTTTTATGGCCACCTTAGCAAACTATAGCTCAATTGAGATGTTCTGAATCATAACACTTAGGCCTATGGTGAAATGATGAGCATGAGCTACAGAACATGCAACTAAATAACTGAAAAACTTGTTTCACTCATACCCGTTTGCTGAGGCAGATTACAGGCCACAAGGAACAGCCTAACGTGCAGCAACAGCAAACACAGCCACAAAACAGCCACTTGACGTTGACAGGCAAGGTTTTCTTCAAAACACTGTTCACACGCATAATTGTTGCCTTGTATTCTTCCGGAGCGACACGAGAAACAAGGCCATTTGGGAATTCTGCTTCAAACCTGTTGCTTAACCCAAACCTGCCAGAGAACAAAAGGAATGGTTAATATGCATATTCCACATTGTTTTGAAGACCAACAGAGCTTTAACGGCCTCACACAGGACTTGTCGTAAATATGTTTATCAAGATTATAACAACATATTTCTCACTGCACTTCAGTTTCACGTTAAGTATACATAAATATACTATTATTATGCAAACTGTAATCACTGGTGCGAACATGAGCTTCCAAATATTCCTGAAACGCGCAACACTTACACCGTCATATTGCCTGCTCCACGAACAACAACTGGGTCTGGGACAAGGGTAACATAACTTTCTTCATATGGAACTTCAGCCTCCTCTTCTTCTTCTTCGTAAATTGCATCGAAGTCAGCCATGACACTACATTTATGACTATGTTGAGAAACGAAATCAGCATCAAAACAAATAATGCGTGATATGCCCCCTGCCAACTCTACGAAAATGAAAGGCTGCTCACTGCTGAATGGAACCAAAGATGCTAAACGGTTTGTAACAGCCCGTTCTTGGCAATTAATACTTTATAGATAAATCTCAGCTCTATAAGAAAAAGTCCACGTAGCCATAAGGTTCTACCCAAAATGGTAAACAGAGTGCATAAGAAAAGTAAATAAAATCAAGCAATCTTCTTATAGCAGTTAAGAAAATTTTAACTACCTGAGCATCGTTACACTCTAATCCGTGTTCTAAACTAGTGCTCAACGTTACTTCGGAAGTTTGTTTTAAAATAGTTGTGTGACCTAGTGGCACATATTGTTCAGGAAATTCTTCATTAGTGTAGCAATAATGCCTTTAGTTGCTTTACAGCTATTGGAAGTATTTAAATCAGTCTGTTTGACAACTAGAAAATATTAATTTAAATCACCATACGAATTTCGTTTTATTATGGTTATCAGACGTCCTCTTTTTACCTGGACGTGTCCTCTTTCTTGGACCCTAAAAATTGTCCAGGTAGGTTTTCAAGAAAGTGGAGAAATGTTCTTATTTTAGAGTTACACAATTGCTTCAACTTGAAAGTGCACAAATACAACTTTCTGAACTCTCAAAATCGCAAAGTCTAAAGGACTGAACCTTTCTTACAACAATGTGGTACTTTTTCCACGCTTTGATCTTTTCTATGTCGCCGCCGCGCCGAGCTGAAGTTGCGATTTCAGAGCAATTGAAATAACTAGCTCGGCAATTATCGTGAAATAGGAGCTGCGAGGTGGTCTGGTAAAAGCATTACGTATGCAACAATGCAAAGCTACCTCGGCTTCTAATAATTTCTAACTAGAATGATTATTTTCAATTGCTCTACGCTCAGTTGCTTGTTGGTTTTTGTGAAGGGAAGCACTGTTAATGTTTAATCGAAATCATGAAAAAAAAACCGCAAATGTGTCTCTAGTGACGAATTACAAAAACGATTTCCCGACTACAGGACAGGAAGAATCAACTCTGAGGCAGAATGCCGTATCTGTCCACCTGGTACATTCGTTTCAGCTGCTAATAATGGTAGGATTTATAATCTTGCGGCCGTTTCTATGTAAATAGCGTATTATGACACTGGAAGATCGCGTATAATAGTTTAGCTATTGTTATACTGAATAACCTACAATACGGTGTATAATTATTATTTGCATGGGGGTAAGACCTTGAAGACCACCAAAACACTGGTACACTATCTGATCAAAAGTATCTGGACCCTCATATGTAATGCGAAACTGGCCATTAGATGCCAGGAGGGGCGAACCCGCCGGTATTAAAGAAGGCGGGGAGTTTCGTTTTCTCAAGTATTTGCAGTCGAGCAGCCGATCCGAACAGACCGCTCGCTGATCTCTGCACCTGGCGTAGCTGCCCGATCATAGATCTACGGAGTGGCCGGTAATAAGCTGTAACAGGAATGACTGCGAGTGATCGTCTTCGCTAGCTGAGTGGTCAGCGCGACAGACTATCAAGGGTCCGGGTTCGATTCCCGACTGGGTCGGAGATTTTCTCCGCTCAGGGACTGGGTGTTGTGTTGTAATCATCATCATTTCATCCCCATCGACGCGCAAGCCGCCGAAGTGGTGTCAAATCGAAAGACTTGCACCAGGCAACGGAAGGCCCTATTCCGGAGCGCCGCGAACAAACGTAAGCCGCTTAACGCGTCCGAGCGCTAAGCGGCAAGAGCTTCGGCTCAACTCACCGCAACCTCGGTTGCAAAACCCCCCAGCGGGACTGTCCTGTTCTTTGGGAGGGTTTTTCAGTGTCAGGGATCCGTTCACGTCGGATAACCTCGCGTACAGTAGGCCGCTCTCTTCTTCCCGCCCACTCTTGCGCCGCGAGTCTCGGCCCGGCACACAGTTTTAATCGCCGGCAAGGTAGCTCAGCGTGCTCGGTCAGAGGGTTAGCTACCCTCCGTAAAAAAAAAAAAAAAAAAAAGTGAACGGATCAACAAAGAACCTGAACAGCTGTCATCGGACGTCCGCCACGAACAAATTAGCCGGCACGCATAGTTCCGTTTCAGCCGCGCTCGCGAGTGGTCGCTGTTAACTGTTGCGCTGCACTTCAGCGTTTACATCGCTGTACTTGTGCTTCGCCGAGTGCCGTCCGTCCGTTAATCTCCGTGTTTGTTCCTGTTACTTGTGATCTGATCGCTCTTTCTGGTCTTGCTGCTGCTACTTGGAATTTCGGTTGTTTAACCGAAATTGCTTCGCTGGATTAACCATGGCTATAAATCTCAGGAAGAATACTCTGGTATTTGCTTTTGACAAGGAATCCTGTCCTGTTCAACCGACGTCCCTGGAAATAGATGACTGGATTACACAGGTAATTGGTCTAAATTCTGAAACCGTCAATACCTGGCAACTGGATCAGGAAAAATACTGTGTTTTTGTCAAATTAATCAGTGCTTCGACCGTTGATAAAGTGTTACGAAAGTGGAGCTATGAAGTAGATTTTGTACGTAGAAATGGTTATAAAAGTAAGGTTTCCATCTATAGAGCGGACATTCATTACAAAACCGTTCGTGTCTTGAATCTTCCCATTGAAATTGAAAATGATAAGATTAAGGAAGCTCTTTCAAACTACAGAGACGTAAAATCAATTGCAAATGAAAGATGGTCGCCTCGCTTTAAACTGCAGTGTTTTGACGGGGTCCGCTGTGTAGAGACGGACGTTAAGACGAATATTCCGTCTCACATAACTTTGTGGGTATAAGGCACAAATTGTTTATACAGGTCAGGAAGCTCCGTGTCATATATGCAACGAAACCGGCCACTTCAGACAGGGATGTCCGCGGCGAACTGTTGTTCTTAAAAGTAATTTGATACAGCGTCAGAAGCTTACCTTAAATGATCTGTTACCAACTGGTTGAGGATGTTAACGCAGCGAGCCAAGCTGATGTCTCCCTTCACGATAACAGTCAATTTCCCCTGTTAACAACAAAAGGAAACCCTGTTGCCACTACTCGTGAAACTGAAACGCAACTGTAAAAACGGCCTCTGGAGATAACTGATAGTTGTTCAGAGGACGAGCTGTCTTGTCCCACTCCCTCACTTCACAAGCAAAAACAGTGCGATGAGGAGGCAGAGGAACCTGAAGGCAAAATGCGAATGGAAATTAATGAACAGAAAGATAATACACATACGGTACCAGAAAATGAAGGGGGTGTAAGCAGCATTAATTTGCAAGAAACGACAGGTGCAGTAGCCGATTGCAAAGATCAGAATCTATCTGTCAATAAACCAATTCAGGGAGAGGTTGCAAAACTGCAGTCTCCATTTGTTTCCCTCGATCAGAAAGTGAGTGAAATTAATAAAGAACGAGGAAGTGGTGGCCAAACTGAAATCACGGTCAACACCTCAGGGCAGGCGCCGGCAACCGAAATTGCGAAAGCGTCTGCTGCTGCTCCAGATAAGCCGCGAAGTAAAATACCGACGCAACCAAATGAGAATGTAGCTCGTAACCAAGGGAAGGGAAAATCCGGTAGGGGCGACCCAAGCCCACAGAATGTTCAGTCCGAAACGGGCGTACACGAATCACTGGAGGAAAAATCAGAAAGTTTACCAGGAAATCAGTCTGCTTGCGTTACAAGAGAAAACATCAGAAGTAGAAAAAAAAACGGGACAATAACTAATAAACTGATTGAAGTGTTATTCCATGTTCAGCCTTCCGAGTAAACTGTTAGAGCTTAACTGAACCCTGAACCACAGGAAACTAAATTAGTTCATCAAAACAACTACATAGTGACAGCACAATGACGCAATCTTATTCTGTCACCACTATAAACATAAATAAAATCACGACCGGTTTGAAATTATCGGCCCTTAAGGATTTTTTGTACGAATCCGCGACTGATATTACCCTGTTACAAGATGTTCTAATTTCGGATTTGGTAATTCCCGGTTTTGTCAGTTACATAAATGTGTCTCCCGAAACAAGTGTTGGAACAACTATTTTGGTGAGGGAAGGGATTACAGTAAGCGAGGTGGAACGACTGGAATCCGGAAGGGGAATAGGACTAAATATCTATGATGTGACTATCATCAACTTGTACGCCCCTTCAGGAAGTTCTCGTCGAGCTGACAGGGCACGTTTCTTCAAAGATGACCTGATATACTTGTTAAGGAAGTCGCCAAGACAGTTATTACTTGGAGGTGATTTTAATTGTGTTTTAAATCGAAAAGATCAGTTACCTAATTTTAATTTCTCAAGTGAATTAAAACAACTAGTTACTGGTTTAGAATTAAAGGATATATGGGAAATCAAATACCCCTCCACTGTTGAGTTCATTTATGTCACGGCAACATCACATAGCAGGATTGATAGACTATATATTTCTAAAAATCTTTAAACTTCCGTGACAAAAGTAGAAACCATTCCTACGTACTTTTCAGACCATTCAGGTGTCTTAGCTTGCATAAATCTAACAAGACAGCCGGTTCGCCGATTCAGGAATCAGTGGAATTTGAACACTTCCTCGTTAGTAAATCATGATTTAGAAGATCTGATTAAAGAAACATGGGCAATATGCCTGCGAGCCCATAGTAGATATGCCACTGCTATTGACTGGTGGGTTAAAATGGCAAAGCCAAAGTTGAGGAAAGTTCTTATTCAATACAGTGCCCAGAGCGCAAGGGAAATGAAACGCACTATAGAGTACTACTATTCCGTTTTGAGAGATCTATATGATCAAGTCTCAGCAGGTTCCTCACTTTGGATAGCAGACATCAAAAAAGTCAAAGCCAAGTTACTTAATATCAAGAGAAGTCAAATGGAAGGGTTGAAAATAAAATCGAAGGCAAATTCGGTGTCACAAGATGAAACTACTTCCCTGTATCATTTATTGAAGCATACGAAAAAACGGGAGAAGGACTTTTATTGATGAAATTCGAACAAAACACGGTACGATTCTCAGAACCCAGCAGGATATGATGGACGAGATTTATCGCTATTATTGCGAGATATATTCTGTACATCAAAGTAGAGATGCTTCCTTGGAAGAATTCGTTGGCATCCTAGCCCCACAGCTGACAGAAGATGACAACGAAAATTTTCTCGAGGTTGTCAGTGAAGAAGACGTGTATGAGACACTGTGCGCCTCACCACCAAAAAAATCCCCAGGACCGAATGGTCTGCCAGCATAGTTTTACATCCGTTACTGGCCAATAGTAGGTGCGAAAATCAGGGACATTGTAAATGAGGTTATTCAGGGTAAAATGATTCTGGCTGAGTTTAAGGAGAGTAAAATTGTTCTAGTGCCAAAAAATAATGGAAACAAAGATTTAAATAATTTTCGTCCCATTTCACTGCTGAATTCTGATTATAAATTAATAGCTAGAATAATAAACAAGAGAATTTCATGCCTTACAGATAAAATTATTAGTCAACGTCAAAACTGTGCGCAAGGCAGAACCATTTTTCAAAATCTAGCGGAATTCAGGGATATCATTGCAATAACTTCTGTAACAAACATAAAGTGTGCTTTATTGTTTTTAGATTTTTATAAAGCGTTCGATGTAGTAAATCATGAATATCTTCTACAGACGTTGAAGAAAATAGGTTTCAACGATAGGGTCATACAGTTGATTAAGAACATAGCAACTGGAATAAATGCTAAAATAGTGGTGAATTGTCAACAATCCAGGCCGATGCAAATACAACGAGGTGTTCCTCAAGGAAGTCTTCTGTCCATGTCGCTCTTCGCCATTTCGCTGGAACCTTTGCTCCGACATGTCCATGCTAGATTAAAAGGCTTAACATTATCAGGAAATTAACAGTTATAAGATCCTATGCTGACGATATAGGGGTCATTATAAGGAATAATGACGAAGTAACCACGCTAGCAACAGTGATTGATTCGTACTGTAGAGCGTCTGGAGCCAATGCAAACGAAAAAAAAGTAAGATGTTAAATCTCAGAGGTTCTGATAATATCAACGTCGAGTGGGCAAAATTAGTCCGACAACATAAAACACTTGGGATCACCCTGACAGCATGCCCTATGAAAATGACGGCTTTAAATTGGAAAGTTGCAGCAGATAAAGTGCAAGGAGCCATTGTAGAGAATTTAACTCGATATATTTACCAAGTTCAAAGAACATAGTATATCAACTCATGCATCCTTGCTAAGGCTTATTATACTGCCCAGTTGTTTCCAATACCGAGAATGATAGCGAGGCGAATAATGTCCAAAATCACCAACTTTTTGTGGAGAGGTGAAGTGTTCAGAGTACCTCCTAAAGTAGCCACTTTAGATCCTAAAAATGGTGGACTGGGATTAACTGATATAACGGATAAAGCCTCTGCTCTTTTTATCAAAAGGCAAGTTAATTTAATAAGAGACTCGTGAGAAAGCATAACCAGCTAACTTTTCGACATTAAACCTCCAAGCCTGTTTCCCCCAATTGACGTGCAGAATATCAACAGTCGCTTACAGCACGTAAGGATTTTCTGTGTTGAGTTATGTCAGTGTCGAACTCAGGCAGTCCCGACACTTACCATAGAGAGCCATAATGTGGGAACGAAAGAAAAGCGAAGGAAGAAACAAATTAGAATGACAGTTTCCAAACATTGAGTGGACTGAGATTTGGAAAAACATTAGTTCTAATGTGCTCACGTCTAATATAAAAACGTCATGGTACAAGACAGTTAACAACATAGTTAGCCACAATGAAAGACTGCACGCAATCAGACTCTGTGAAACAAATTTATGTCAACAATGCCATCTAGTTGACACAGTAATTCATAGATATACTTGCAGTGGTCACATGAATAGTTGGAAGTGGATCCGGGAGCAAATAGCTCTGATTACAAGAACATATATATCGCTGTCATTGATACACAGGCCTGAAGCACGCTATTTCCCAGAAGCAAAAAATAACGCTGTGTACTGGTTGCTGGGAAATTTTGTTAACTACGTCCTTAACAAATTAGGATCCGATAGCATCACAGAGTTCAAGGTACACATGCTGTGTGAGTTCCACAAAATTAGAAGCTATTCGAATCACAAGAAAAAGTTCGGTAAAATGTTAAAAATTGTATTTGAAAGAATGGGCATTGGTTAATATAAAAAAGAAGACTGTGTTGACAGTGAGGTATTGTAGTTACCTTAAGGATACTATTTAAGATTTTACAGTATATTTATGATGTGTGCTTTTTCTACTTCAGAGAGTGGTTTTTGAAATTTATAAGCTAATGTACAGAACTTATGTGACATGGAGATTGTGTGTCTAATAGTGTCAAAACACAAAACATTAAAGGTGCATTATTGGCTTATACTAGAAACTTGGAAATAGACAGTTTTTATAGAAATGTCCTTATCGATTGGTTAAAACCATAAGATTCTATCTGATAAATGTAATATTCATTGGCTGGCACATTGCCCTGTTCATTTTTGCAAAGGGATGTGTAAGTCACTTTCGCAGTGAAAGACTAATTATATAGATCTGATCACTTCAGATACCTAAGATTCAATTAACGTCCAGAAAGTGTAGTTGGAAGGCTAGTCAGCTTTATTATATATCTCCTTTCCGCCATTCTCAAGTATTTCAGAAAGTGTCTAATATGATTATTAAATTGTTTTATATTTAAAATTGTCCCACCAACTTTCTGATATCCATCATAAAGAAATTATGCTTCTGTAAAGATTGCAGCTCATGTAATTCAAAGTGCAGATTTTACTTCTTCAGGTTGAAGTTTGAATGTCTTTAAAAAATTTTTTCTTGATGTTTAATTCTTTCTAGTAATTAGTCAGTAACACACTCTTCCGTTGTCTTTCCTTAACGTCAACGTAATTGAAATGATCAAACCGTTTTGTTAAAATAACTTCATGTATGTATAACTTAGTATGTATTTGGAATGTGTAATATTTTTTTTTTAATACATGTTTTTTTTTTTTTTTAAAAGTTGTCAGCGCGACAGACTGTCAATCCTAAGGGTTCGATTCCCGGCTGGGTCGGAAATTTTCTCCGCTCAGGGACTGGGTGTTGTGTTGTAATCATCATCATTTCATCCCCATCGACGCGCAAGTCGCCGAAGTGGCGTCAAATCGAAATACTTGCACCAGGCGAGCGGTCTGCCTGACGGGAGGCCCTCGTCACACGCCATTTCATTTCATTACATTTCGGAGCGCCGCGAACAAACGTAAGCCACTTAACGTTTCCGAGCGCTAAGTGGCAAGAGCTTCAGCTCAACTCACCGCAACCTCGGTTGCAAAACCCCCCAGCGGGACTGTCCTGTTCTGTGGGAGGGTTTTTCAGTGTCAGGGATCCGTTCACGTCGGATAACCTCGCGTACAGTAGGCCGCTCTCTTCTCCCTGCACACTCTTGCACCGCGAGTCTCAGCCCGGCACACAGTTTTAATCGCTGGCACTGTAGCTCAGCGTGCTCGGTCAGAGGGTTAGTTACCCTCTGTAATAAAAAAAAACTGAGTGAACAGATCAACAAAGAACCTGAACAGCTGTCATCGGACGTCCGCCACGTACAAATTAGCCAGAACAGTAGCTCAGCATGTTCGGACAGAGGGTAATGTGCCCTCTGTAATAAAAAAACTGAGTTAACAAAAAAAAAGTGGTCAGCACGACAGACTTTCAATCCTAAGGGCCCGGGTTCCATTCCCGGCTGGCTCGTAGATTTTCTCCGCTCAGGGAGTGGGTGTTGTGTTGTCGTAATCATCATCATTTCATCCCCATTGACGCGCAAGTCGCCGAAGTGGCATCAAATCGAAAGGCTTGCACCAGCCGAGCGGTCGGGAGGCCCTCGTCACATGCCATTTCATTTCATTACATTTCGGAGCGCCGCGAACAAACGTAAGCCGCTTAACGCTTCCGAGCGCTAAGCGGTTTCAAAACCCCCCAGCGAGACTCTCCTGTTCTTTGGGAGGGTTTTTCAGTGTCAGGGATCCGTTCACATCGGATAACCTCGCATACAGTAGGCCGCTCTCTTCTTCCCTCACACTCTTGTGCCGCACATTGCACTTCGCGCAGATAGGCCGTTGCGACTCATTTCTTCTGTAAGAGCAATCCGTCTTCAGGCTACAAGTGGCCCATCAGCTGAGGATCCGGATAAGAGGGGCGCGTGGTCAACACAGCGCTCTCCCTTTCGTTATGATGGTTTTCTTTGACCGGAGCCGCTACTAGTCGGTCGAGTAGCTCCTCAATAGGCATCACGAAGCTGAGTGCACCCCGAAATTTGGCAACAGTGAATGGCGGCCCAGATGGTCACCCATCCAAGTGCCGGCCACGCCTGACAGCGCTTAACTTCGATGATCTGACAGGAACCGGTGTATCAATTGCAGCAAAGCCGTTGCCCCTTCTTCTATAGCTACACAAAAAATATTGCATTCTCGCCGAAAAAGCAAAAGTTATCGTTTTCGAAAGAAGCAAAATTGTCGTACTCCCCCTCTTGAACATATCCAAATAAAACATCCTTATGCAGGAAAGATGTCCAATCCTTCCCGCATGTACCCTCCAGTAACCCGCAGCAAAGCTGCAGCACAAGAAGCGGGAATGCCGGCTGTTCCCACTAGCATCTTTGTCCCACTCTCCGCATTCCAAGAGGCAGTTGCCTCAAAGGATCAGCAGATCGCTGAGCAGCAAAAGCTGATTGAGCTGCTCATGCAGAGTGAACACACACAAACACCGACACTAGCACCACACACATAAGTGCCTACCACAAATACATTAGCCAAGCCCTCGCTATCACCTCTGGTGGCTCAGGTACCGACAAAGCCGGAGCCAGAGCCGACAGAAGACACAATCAGCAATGAAGACAGACGGTGGGAGCAGGTTGGTCCATGGCACACACCCTGTAAAAACACACAAACAAGTGAGCCCACAAAATCACGCAGCAACTGCTGAGTGCTGCTGTCTACTCCCACAACGCAAAATAGCAACAACAGCAGCATAGGAAACAACCCTGCGGCTGCAGCATACTCAAGTACACAAGCAGCTACGCACAATCCAAACAAGTCCTCGGCTGGCTTCCTACAACAGCAGCATAGGAAACAACCCTGCGGCTGCAGCATACTCAAGTACACAAGCAGCTACGCACAATCCAAACAAGTCCTCGGCTGGCTTCCTACAACTATGGAGACCTTAGTCTCTTAAACAAAGAGTTTAATAACAGGCACAACATACTGGTTCAAACTCACAGGGACCACGCCACACTGTACGTGGCGAACAAGTCAGGTTATACAAACCTGCTGAACTTTCTAAAAAAAAGAAAGAAAACTTGATGTACAGGACAGTCTTGGAAAACACACAGCAGTACGTAATCAAGGGTGTAGACTCTTGAACCCCGATCGAGACAGTACACAAGGAACTCACTGCCCTTGGGTGGGATCGTATTCGTGTAAATCATATAACTACATGGTGGAGCTGGCTGACACGGCCAAATCCCCCGACCTGCTGAAGTTAAAATTAGTTCTTCACATGGTCGCCAATGTAGAGGCTTACAACACGCCACACATCCCCCAACAATGCCACAACTGCCAGAGATTTGCACATGTAGATATCAGATAGGGGCTCGCTCCCTACTGCCACAAACGCTATGGTAGTCACACGACTCAACAGTGTAAACTCCACAACACAGCATCTCGCAAATACGCCAACTGTGGTGCAACCTATCCGGCCCACTACAGGGGGTGTATTGCATAGAAGGAGGCTCTGAGGCGCAAAATAGCTAACATGCAAAAACTACCACCATCCGAACAGCCCCCGAGCTCAGTAAGGAGTGGAATATCCTTTGCTGGAATTGTAGCTGACAGCCCCAGCAACGCAGTGCGGTCAGAGGAGCCTTAGAGCTGCGCACACACACAACAAACATCCCCAGCAACAGACATGCAGCCAAGACATACAACACCCAACACCACACCTGCACCGGGTACATCCACATCTACGTGATTACTCTGCTATTCACAATAAAGCACTTGGCAGAGGGTTCAGTGAACCATCTTCAAGGTGCCTCTCTACCGTTCCACTCTTGAACGGCACGCGGGAAAAACGAGCACTTAAATTTTTCTGTGCGAGCCATGATTTCTCTTATTTCATCGTGACGATCATTTCTCCCTATGCAGGTGGGTGCCAACAGAATGTTTTCGCAATCGGAGGAGAAAACTGGTGATTGAAATTTCATGAGAAGATCCCGTCGCAACGAAAAACGCTTTTGTATTAATGATTGCCACTCCAATTCACGTACCATGTCTGTGACACTATCTCCCCTGTTTCGCGATAATACAAAACGAGCTGCCCTTCTTTGTACTTTTTCGATGTCATCCGTCAGTCCCACCTGATACGGATCCCACACCGCACAGCAATACTCCAGAATAGGGCGGACAAGTGTAATGTAAGCAGTCTCTTTAGTAGACCTGTTACACCTTCTAAGTGTTCTGCCAATGAATCACAGCCTTTCGTTGGCTCTAACCACAACATTATCTATGTGATCATTCCAATTTAGGGTATTTGTAATTGTAATCCATAATTATTTAGTTGAATTTACAGCCTTCAAGATTTGTGTGACATATCGCATAGTCTAAATTTAGTGGATTTCTTTTAGTACTCATGTGAATAACTTCACACTTTTCTTTATTCGGGGTCACTTTCCCCTTTTCGCATCTTACAGATATCTTATCTAAATCATTTTGCAATTCATTTTGGTCATCTGATGACTTAACAAGATGGTAAATGACAGCATCATCTGCAAACAATCTAAGACGGCTGCTCAGATTGTCTCCTATGTCGTTAATATAGATCAGGAGCAATAGAGGGCCTATAACACTTCCTTGGGGAACGCTGGATATTACTTCTGCTTTAGTCTATGACTTTGCGTCTATTACTACGAACTGTGACCTTTCTGACAGGAAATCACTAATCCAGTCGCACAACTGAGGCGATACTCCATAGGCAAGCAGTTTAGTTAGAAGACGCTTGTGAGGAACGGTGTCGAAAGCCTTCTGGAAACCTAAAAATATGGAATCAATTTGACATCCCCTGTCTATAGCACTTATTACTTCATGAGTATAAAGAGCTAGTTGTGTTTCACAAGAACGATATTTTCTGAAACCGTGATGACTCTATGTCAATAAATCCTTTTCTTCGAGGTACTTCATAATGTTCATCGGAGGTGAGGGTATCATCTGGAGTGCCCCAGGGAAGTGTGGTAGGTCCACTGTTGTTTTCTATCTACATAAATGATCTTTTGGATAGGGTGGATAGCAATGTGCGGCTGTTTGCTGATGATGCTGTGGTGTACGGGAAGGTGTCGTCGTTGAGTGACTGTAGGAGGATACAAGATGACTTGGACAGGATTTGTGATTGGTGTAAAGAATGGCAGCTAACTCTAAATATAGATAAATGTAAATTAATGCAGATGAATAGGAAAAAGAATCCCGTAATGTTTGAATACTCCATTAGTAGCGTAGCGCTTGTAACATTGAAGAGCGATATGAAGTGGCACCAGCATGTTATGGCAGTTGTGGGGAAGGTGGACAGTCGTCTTCGGTTCATTGGTAGAATTTTGGGAAGACGTGGTTCATCTGTAAAGGAAACCGCTCATAAAACACTAATACGACCTATTCTTGAGTACTGCTCGAGCGTTTGGAATCATTATCAGGTCGGATTGAGGGAGGACATAGAAGCAATTCAGAGGCGGGCTGCTAGATTTGTTACTGGTAGGTTTGATTATCACGACAGTGTTACGGAAATGCTTCAGGAACTCGGGTGGGAGTCTCTGAGGGAAAGGAGGCGTTCTTTTCGTGAATCGCTACTGAGGAAATTTAGAGAACCAGCATTTGAGGCTGGCTGCAGTACAATTTTACTGCCGCCAACTTATATTTCGCGCAAAGACCACAAAGATAAGATAGATTAGGGCTCGTACAGAGGCATATAGGCAGTCATTTTTCCCTCGTTCTGTTTGGGAGTGGAACAGGGAGAGAAGATGCTAGTTGTGGCATGAGGTACCCTCCGCCACGCACCGTATGGTGGATTGCGGGGTATGTATGTAGATGTATATGTAGATGTTCCAAAACCCTCCTGCAAATCGACGTTAGTGATATAGGCCTGTAATTCAGCGGATTACTCCTACTTCCCTTTTTGGGTATTGGTGTGACTTGAGCAATTTTCCAGTCTTTAGGTACAGATCTTTCTGTGAGCGAGTGGTTGTATATAATTGCTAAATTATGCACCAAAAAACATAAATTACAACACCACTCTACCCCCTGAGTTCACGGACTGCAGCCCACCACAGACCACAGAAGTCGCACCCTCACAGGGACAACCACAACGCCAGAGAAGGAGAAGCAACTGGAACAGAGGAAGCATGACCAAACCACAAGAAATACACAGACAACAGGACACCAATACGAACATACAAAATTTGGACACCAACACAACGACCCACGCCGGCCGGAGTGGCCGTGCGGTTCTAGGCGCTACAGTCTGAAACCGAGCGTCCGCTACGGTCGCAGGTTCGAATCCTGCCTGGGGCATGGATGTGTGTGATGTCCTCTTAGGTTAGTTAGGGTTAATTAATTCTAAGTTCTAGGCGACTGATGACCTCAGAAGTTAAGTCGCATAATGCTCAGAGCCATTTGAACCATTTGAACAACGACCCACACAACACACCCACTCACCACAGAGACCACACAGGCGCCCACAACTACGACTCAAACAGTTGACACACAAGCTAGCCCACACCAGAAGCCAGCACATGTACTAGCTGCAGGCAACACAACCAATAACCCACAGGCTGACATTGCCAACATTAACTCAACACCCCGAAGAATATTGGAGACATTATTCCCTGGATTCACAAGCACCGAAGTAGTCATGAAGATTACGGGGTGTGTCTTACAACTCTTCACACAGTTCATGTCGGGCTCGCTCAACTTGACTAGGACACAAACTATTATCACACCACTGTTCACACAAATACATGGATAACACGCCACACCAGCCCCGAAACGCAAACGCCAACACAAATTCACAGATCCTATTTTGGAATGCCAACTGGATCGCAAACAAAAGAGCCGAAATGGTTGCGTTCATGGAGCGAAAGGGTATCCGAATCACCCTAGTGAACGAAACACTCCTTACGACTCACAAATAGCTAAACATCCCATGTTACTGCGTTTATCGTACCGACCGAGCGGACGGCAGGAAGGGGGGCGGCACAGCCATCATCATACACAAAGACATAAAGCACACGAACATCGATCTCCGTGCGCTTAAAAGACTAGAGACCACGGCCATCAGGATCAAGTTCAACGGAGCCAACAACACACTGGTATCGCTGTACAACCCTGCTTAAAACATAGTAACGCGCGATATCATCACAGTTCTCAACAAAGCACCGCAGGAGTTCTAAACGCAGAACACCCCGCCTGGAATTCACTAATACATACCTCCAATGACAAGAAACTATACGATCATGCACTAGGCGGAAACTACATTATACTTGGGCCGGACGTTGCCACGTACGTGCCTGCACAGGCGCGACACAGGCCAGACGTGTTACATAGCTCTCATCAAGGGCATCACATGCACACTCAACCTTATGGTTCAAGACGATCGGGACTTAGCCCACATGCCTGTAATACTGCACATGGAAGAAACACTGCAAGTCACAGAACCACGCATAATACTGAACTAAATGCACGCGAACTGGACACTCTTCAAGGAAAAGCTTGATAGTTGTATTTCGGACACCCACGAAATTAACAACACGCAACAAATAGATGAGGCGGTGGAGGCTCTTACTAATGCTGCCCAAGACGCGATGACTGACGCCATTCCACATAAAACACCAAAACAACACTCGACGGCCCATTCCCAGAAAATCTTGGGCCTTATCTGAATGAGGAACCGCCTCAGGAGATACTGGCAGCGTACCAGGTGCCTGTTCTATAAACTGCACGTCAACAGACTCCAGGGTATAGTGCGGGACAAAATACAAACATTTCGAAACGAACAATCGGGGCAGAAAGTCGCAGGGCTAGATTCCACACGTCCTGGCGAGTGGAAGCTAGCCAGACACTTCACCAGGGAGGAACATTACAGGGTTATTACAAATGATTGAAGCGATTTCATAAATTCGCTGTAGCTCCATTCATTGACGTATGGTCACGACAAACTACAGATACGTAGAAAAACTCATAAAGTTTTGTTCGGCTGAAGTCGCACTTCAGGTTTCTGCCGCCAGAGCACTCGAGAGCGCAGTGAGACAAAATGGCGACAGGAGCCGAGAAAGCGTATGTAGTGCTTGAAATGCATTCACATCAGTCAGTCATAACAGTGCAACGACACTTCAGGACAAAGTTCAACAAAGATCCACCAACTGCTAACTCCATTCTGCTATGGTATGCGCAGTTTAAAGGTTCTGGATGCCTCTGTAAGGGGAAATCAACGGGTCGGCCTGCAGTGAGCGAAGAAACGGTTGAACGCGCGCGGGCAATTTTCATGCGTAGCCCGCGGAAGTCGACGAATAAAGCAAGCAGGGAGCTAAACGTACCACAGCCGACAGTTTGGAAAATCTTACGGAAAAGGCTAAAGCAGAAGCACTTCTTAAACAGGAGATTGGAAAACCGATGGATCGGTCGTGGTGGAGATCATGATCAACAATTCATGTCATGGCCTCCACACTCTCCCGACTTAACCCCATGCGATTTCTTTCTGTGGGGTTATGTGAAAGATTCAGTGTTTAAACCTCCTCTACCAAGAAATGTGCCAGAACTGCGAGCTCGCATCAACGATGCTTTCGAACTCATTGATGGGGACATGCTGCGCCGAGTGTGGGAGGAACTTGAAGGAGAAAGCAAAGCTTATGGCCACAACACTTGCAGCGTCTTTAATGCCCAATCCGGCTCCTTCAGATCCAGTATTCACACTTGAAACGGACCAAGAGGTTACACGACTTGTAGCCCAGCACTCGCACGCCGAAAACAGACCTACTAGTACAAACGAAGTTACTTGGACTATCAAGCATACCAATGCTAGGAAAGACCTTGGACACGACTTGTAGCTCAACACTCGCACGCCGAAATCAGACGTACTAGTAGAAACGAAGTTACTTGGACTATCAAGCTTACCAATGCTAGGAAAGCCCGTGGACCCGATGGAATTCAAAACTGTGTCCTCCAGGAGTTTACAGAAAGAGCCGTAGAATACCCTGCACACATAACGAATGCCATCTGAAGACACCAACACTTCCCTGACTATTGGAAGGCGACCAAGGTCCTGATGTTCTGGAAGCCAGGGAAAGACCACTCTCTCCCACAAAATTACCGACCCATCAGT
The DNA here is from genome assembly GCF_021461385.2 of Schistocerca piceifrons. Lineage (NCBI taxonomy): Eukaryota > Metazoa > Arthropoda > Insecta > Orthoptera > Acrididae > Schistocerca > Schistocerca piceifrons. Next base: position 580,554,468 of record NC_060149.1, read on the forward strand.
CTGCTGTGCTCCCTAAGCAAGACTGTTGAGAAGGTAATACTTAAACGCATCACCAGACGCTGCATCGCCAATGACACCCTAAGGGCAGAGCAATTTGGTTTTAGGAATCGCCACTCAATAACACAACTCCTCGGCGTAGTCAAACATGTAACATACGGCTACAACACGAACAAAGCCACAGGGTCCTTGTTCGTGGACATCGTAAAAGCTTTCGATCGTCTCTGACACAACGGCCCAATACGAAAACCAAGCGATGCTGGTGTCCCCGACGGACTCGTACATCTCATATCTGACGAACAGATGTTTTAACACTGACGTGCAGGGCAAACAATCGACACAACATGTTATCCAAGACGGAGTAGCCCAGGGAAGCATCCCCAGGCCCCCCTTGTTCAACCTGTACATTAATGACTTTCTAGCAACGCTAAACACGACGTTAGCCATCTACGCGCATCCTTGCGCAAGACTGGAAACAGTCGAACATAAATTCACGAATACAGATGGCACTCAGAACTGCTGAGCCTTGATTGGAATGATGGCTTATTAAAGGATACGTCGACAAGTGCGAAGCAGTTCTGTTCACACACAGACCGAAGCTACTGCGCAAACACCAACACTGTCGACAGGTAACACTTCATGCACGCCCGATACGTTTCCGGGAGAAAGTCAGATACCTCGGTGTCTGGCTGGGCCGGAAGCTTACATGGAAGGATCACATTGAATACGTTGGCAACAGAGCGCACGCGAGACTCAAACAACTCTACCCAATGCTCAACAGGGAAAGTACCCTGAATAGGAGGGTGTCGAGGTCCATGTACATGACTCTGATTAGACCTCTGATAACGTACGCAGCTCCCGTCTGGGGATACACAGCTCCAACACGCCTGCGCCGCCTGCAGATCATACAGGACAAATTGCTACGCATGATTAGCAACGTGCCACGCTACACACGCCCCGTGGATCTTCACAATGAATACCGCCTCGAAACCCTCAAAGAAGTATTAGAAAAACACGCCACACGACTATACAGGAAATCGAGACACTATAACAATCCTTTCATCCTTACTCTGGGAAACTATGATCACAACCATAGGTGGAAGCATGGAAGCATAAGCGGCCAAAGACTCTACTAGCTAGGGCATAGCCACCAATGGCAAGCTAACATACATCCACAAGCGGCAACATCGGCAAGCCCCTGTGTGTCGATAACGTTGACCGGATATGCCAGCTGCTATTAAAGCCGACCGACAGGCTACAGCAGGGAAACCGACAAGCTCGCACACTGACGCACAAACAAACCGCCAACATTAATTACCCTACACTGTGAATCTGATATATGACCCATCGGACACAAAACGATGATGAACCTAACCGTTACAGGTATGCCGACGCTGACCGAGAAGTCAACAGCGGCACCCAGCGGCAGCCGCCGAGTAACACCATCGCACAATGACAAAGGTATCAACCTGCATAATATCCATTACTAACAAAGTCTACCCTGGCATGACCTGTCACAGGCAGCAAGAAAACCGCTACTGCTCTTACAACCCGACCCAACTATCGCAGAAGTTTTTTTCCCCCTTGGCTCGTGCCTGGGCACTTCGTCTGCCCTTCAAACTGCTACCCTTCGTTCAACTTTCGACCCAATCTACCTCCAGGTGAGCACGTATTAATGGTTAAGGTTAAACAGATGTACGCCAACCTCACTGTTGTGAAAACTAACCCTTATGCAGAGAGTATGGAGTGGCTCGACCTCTTATTAAAGTCGTTTTCCCAGTAGAGAAGCAGTAAAGCCCCCTGTAAACGATCAAACATTTTATCAAACTTAACTATGGTAACAAATATTTGACCGTGTACGGCGCTGTTTTGTGTGTTTGTCAAGCATCGATCCTGTTTGAGGTGTTTGCCAGAAATTTTGATTGACGGAAAGTTTAAAAAGATGGCGTAAGTTATCTTTGAGATGTTTCGCGCAAATCTTTAGTGAGAAATTGTCTTGTTACAATTTATCTCATTATATCGTGAGTTTCCAGAACCATTGAAACTGCGGTCAAGTATAAAAACAAAATAGCACTGAAAATTACCAAAATGGTAGAGAAATAGAATCTTTCACTGCCATATATTACTCAAAAAAAAAAAAGGTTTTGAACAAATTCAATATTTTTCGAGTACAGTCGCGTACAAGAGGAAGTGGAATGAAGTAAAACAAATCTAAGTCCTCCGGTTCTTCCATGGACGATGCGGGCTATATGTTCCTACCTTATGGTATTTTAACGAACTGCCTTAGAGGAAAAAGTAGAAGAGAATACATGTTCGTATACTTGCGTCTTCTTTTCAATGTGAGAGCGGAGTAACGCTAAACAAGCTATTGCATGTTTCACTGTCCATCTGCAGACAGTTGATGTAATCATCAGGCTCTGAATGTAACATTTTCATTAACAGGTTTCCAGTTGTATATTTCTTTTTCATTTTAAACCACTCCCTGGACCAGTGTCTTATGTTCTTCTTCTTTAAACACAGTGCCAAAGTTAGTGCCAGGACTGGTTTGTCTGCATTTGTGGCCGTTGTCATTAGTGTCACAACACCTACGAAGACGGACAGCGTCTGCCTCAAAGTGAGGTTAAATTGACAAACGTTGTTTGAACGTGCACTACCTTGCTTGATAAATCTGTGGTTACATTAGAGAAATTTTGTCAAACATGTTTCATCGTTTACGGGGGTTCAAATGGCTCTGAGTACTATGGGACTTAACTTCTGAGGTCATCAGTCCCCTAGAACTTAAAACTACTTGAACGTAACTAACCTACGGACATCACACACATCCATGCCCGAGGCAGGATTCGAACTTGCGACCGTAGCGGTCGCGCGGTTCCAGTCACAAGGAGTTAACTCACCTGCGACCAGCTTTGCGAAATAACAGGACACATTTTCTGGCCAACCCACCCATCATTCTGCACGACAATGCGCGTGCGCATGCAGCGCAAGCTGTGGCTGCTTCAAATGGTTCAAATGGCTCTGAGCACTATGCGGCTTAACTTCTGAGATCATCAGTCGCCTAGAACTTAGAACTAATTAAACCTAACTAACCTAAGGACATCACACACATCCATGCCCGAGGCAGGATTCGAACCTGCGACCGTAGTGGTCGCTCGGCTCCAGACTGGCGCGCCCGCTGTGGCTGCTCTGTTCGGTCGATGGGACAGGGAAGTACTGTACCAGCCACCATACCCTCCGGACTGAAGTCCTCGTGACTTTGATTTGATTCCGAAGATGAAGGAACCACTTCGTGGCATTCGCTTCAGAACTGTTCCAGAGATTCGACAGGCAGTAGACCGCTCCATTCGCACCATCAAGAGAACAGGCTCTGCTAACGGTATACTACGCCTTCCACATCGCTGGCAACGGTTTCTACACAACGCTGGTGACTACTTCGAAGGACAGTAACATGTGCAAACATGTAACTCTTTTGTATTGGTTGTGAATAAGTAGTTGCCACTATTTAAGTTCCAACCCTCGTGTTAATATTGCCAGCAAGATCATTAATGTACAACACACTTCCCTGGGACATATCTGAAATTACTTCTACATCTGACGATGACTCTCCATCCAAGATAACATGTTGCGTCCTCCCTACCAAAAAGTCCTTAGTCCAGTAACAAATTTCAAGTGATGATCGTACTTTTGGCAATAAGATTAGTTGTGGTACTGAGTCAAATGCTTTTCAGAAATCAAGGACTACTGCATCAGCCTGACTGCCTTGGTCCAAAGTTTTCAGTATGCCATGCAAGAAAAGTGTGAGTTGGGATTCACATGATCGAAATTTTCAGAATCCATGCTGGTTCGCATGGAGGTCTTCTGTTCAAGATACCTCATTATGTTTGAGCCCAGAAAATGTTCTAAGATTCTACAGCAAATCGATGTCAACGATGTTGGACGGTAGGTTTATGGATCACTTCTACTACATTTCTTGTATACAGGTGCGACCTGTGCTTTTTTCCAAGAAATGGCGACGGTTTTTTGTTCCAGGGATCTACAATAGATCACTCATGGAAGAGCCAAAGAAACTGGTACACCTACCTAATATTGTGTAAGGCCCACGCGATCATGCAGAAGTGCCGCAACACGACGTGGCATGGGCTCGACTAATGTCTGAAATAGTGCAGGAGCGAACTGGCACCATGAATACTGCAGGGCAGTCCATAAATCCGTAAGAGTATGAGAGGGTGGAGATCTCTTCTGAACAGCTCGTTGCAAGGCATCCCAGATATACTCAATAATGTTCATGTCTGGGAAGTTTCGTGGCCAGCGAAAGCGTTTAATCTAAGAAGAGTGTTCCTGGAGCCACTCTGTGGCAATTCTGGACATGTAGGGTGTCACGTTGTCCTGCTAGGATTGCTGAAGCCCAGCGGAATGCACAATGGACATGAATAGATGCAGGTGATCAGACATGATGCTTACGTACAAGTCACCTGTCAGAGTCCTGTCTAGATGTATCGGGGTCCCATATCACTCCAACTGCACACGCCCCACACCATTACAGAGCCTCCACCAGCTTGAACAGACTCCTGCTGAGATGCAGGGTCCGTGGACTCATGAGATTGTCTCCATACCAATTAACGTCTATCCACCGGATACAATTTGAAACGAGAATCCTCCGACCAGGCTACATGTTTCCAGTCATCAACAGTCCAATGTTGGTGTTGACTAGCCCAGACATAAAGTTTTGTGTCATGGAGTCGTCAATAGTACACGAGTGCGCCTTCGGCTCTGAAAGCCCATATCGGTGATGATGTTTCGTTGAGTGGTTCGCAAGCTGACACTTGTAGATAGCCCAGCTTTGTAATGTGCAGCAATTTGCGGAAGGGTTGCACTCCTGTCCCGTTCTTGCAGGGTCTTTTTCCGGCCGCAGCGATCTCGGACATTTGACGCTTTACCAGATTCCTGATATTCATGGTACACTCGTGAAATGGTCGTACGGGAAAGTCCCCACTTCTTCGCTTCCTCGGAGATGCTGTATCCCATCGCTCGTGCGCCGACTATAACAGCATGTTCACACAGACTTAAATCTTGATAACCTGCGATTGCAACCGATCTAACAAGTGCGCCAGACACTTGTTGTCTTATACAAGCGTTGCCGACCGCAGCGCCGAATTCTGTCTGTTTACATATCTCTGTATTTGGATACGCATCCCTATACCAGCTTCTTTGGCGCTTCAGTGTATGTGGAAGAGGGGCTAACTCAGCCGCGAATTCAGTATCGAACGTGACAGGGATTTCACTGGGGCCTGCAGCGTTGTTCAGTTTTAAGGATTTCAGCTGTTTCTCAACACCATGGACAATAATACTTATTTCATTTATCTTTTCAGTGTTAAAAGGATTAAATTAGGGCGAATCATCTGGGGTTTCCTTTGTAAAGGAACATTTGAAAATGCAGTTAAGTGTTACAGCTTTCGCTTTGCTACCCTCAATTTCAGTTCCTGTCCCATTCGGTAGGGACTGGACATTAACTTTGGCGCCACTGACAACCTTTACCAATTTCTTTGGGTTTTGTGAAATATTATTGGATAATATTCTGCTACGGTAGTTATTGAAGGCATCACCCATTGGTCTGTTGACAGCCAAACGCGTTTCATTCAGCATCTCTCTATCTATAGCCCTGCCCTTTGTTTTATACCTATTATGCAGTAATCTCTGTTTCTTTAGAAGTTCCTTTACAGTGTCTGGTTCCATGGAGGCCCCCCTCCATTACGAACTGTTCTACTGGCTACATGTCTAACCAGAGCACCAGCATCTATTCTTTTAAATTTGAGCCATAGTTTCTCTACATGCTCCTGCCCTGTGCTAAAAGTTTCAAGTTCATCCTTGAGATATGACACCACTGATTTTTTATCTCGTTTACTGAACTATATGTCTTTCTGTTTGTTTTGGCACTCCTTTGTACTTTGGTAATCACTGATGCCACAACCTCGTCATAGTCACTGGTAGTAGTCTCGACATGGACATCTTCAAAGAGGTCAGGTCTATTTGTTGCCAGTAGATCCAATATACAATGGGTGTTCAAAAAGTTTTACACAGTCGTCTCTAATTTTTTTTATTTTTTGCAAGAGGAGAATGAAATTTTTTGTGAACATACTTGGAACGTTTAGCTATACATTAAGCCTACTCACTGTAGCCTCCATCAGCTGTGACGCATCTGGCCCAACGTTCTTTCCATGATCAATTTTCCAACCCATTTTTCTGATTTTCTCGTGCATAATAAGGGCTATATGGGGTTTGCATTGTCATGGTGTAGTCTGATGAGCTGACCCCTGAAGCTGTGGTCTGTGGGTCTTGATGGCACATCGCAGCTTGTCCAATGACAAACAGTTATGGTCCCTGTTAATTGTGGAGTCAGGTTCCAAAAAGTCAATGAAAATGACACGACACTGACCCCAGAAGAAGAAGACCATCACCTTTCGGCCTGCTGTTCGTGAAGGTCTTGGTTTCTTCTTCCGAGGGGAACCTGAATGACGCCACTCCATGGATTGGGTTTTGCTCTCAGCCATGTTTCATCCTGAGTAATGACGCCATCAAAACAGTTTCCAGTCTACAGCAAAGATCTGCATGAGACCCTCGCACACATTCTTCCTCGTCGTTTTCATTTCTCTTGTCAATAATCTAGGCACCCAACGTGTGCAGATTTTTTCTGTACCCTAGTGACTGTACCAGTGATACCACACTATCCAATGACAAACGACTCATTTCAGCACGCTGTCGTGTCGTTACACATCTGCCATTTTGGTTGATTTGATCAATGGTCTCCTTATTCACATCACTCACGGCCATCGATGGTCTACCGCATCGTGGATTGTCCAGTAGAGAGAAATCACCTTCTTTAAACCTCTGCAACCACCGCTGGATACTGCTGCCATCCACTGTGTCCTCCCCATAAACAGGGAGCAACTTCCTGTGAATCGATGTGGCAGAGTCATCGCTGTTCTTGAAGAGGAACTCCATCACCGACCGTTGTCACAACCTGACGTCTAGTTCACGGTCTATTGTGGCTCACCTGTAAATAAAAGAAAATACTATTATATACGAACTTATAGCTAAATGTTCCAAGTATGTTCACAAAAAATTTCATTCTCCTGCAGCAAAAAATTAAAAAATTAGAGATGACTGTGCAAAACGTTTTGAACGGCCTTTGTATTTTCATCATGAGTGGAGTTCGTAACTATGTGTTCTAGGTGGTCTTCGGAGAAGGCATTTAGTAATGTTTCACAGGATATCTTATCACACCCAACCCTAACAAAACTGTAATTTTCCCAATTGATCGTTGGATGATTAAAGTCTCTCCTGATGATTACAGTATAATTGGAGAGCTAATGTATAAGTGAACTGAGGTTTTCTCGAAAGTTTTCGGTTACATCAGGAGATGAGTCTGGTGGGCGCTAGAAGCATCCAATTATAATTTTATGTCCACCCCGGACACTGAGCTTGCCCAAGCAATCTCACATGCAGCTTCAGTTTCTATCTTGGTGGATTTGAGTTTATTGTCTACTGTGACAAATACACCACCTCCATTTCTCATTTGCCTAGCCTATCGAAATACTTAAATTTTCCCCGAAAGTCTCACTGCTATCAATTTCAGGTTTCAACCAGCTTTCTGTACTTTCCTTCCAAACTTCCTCATTTGAATTGTCAGACCATGTAGTTTACACTTTCATATGGGAGTACTGACTTTCATGATCCTTGTAACACATCTTTAAATTCGCTCTTTAAATGCTATCATGCGTGCTTGATAACAACCTCAAACCAATAGATGAGTACTATCATTCTGTTGTGAATTCGATGTCTGTGGTTATACCTTCTTGATATGGGTTTCAAACACTAGAACAATACTCCAGAATTTATGGCACAAGCACCTTGTGTGTAATGTCCTTTACATATGTGTTATGAGAGTTGACTGAAAAGTAATGCCTCAACCTTCGTAACTCTTCAACAGTTGGCAGCATTTGTATGCAGCAGGTACTGGTTTGATCCGTAGCCTCTTCTCTACAGCTCCAGTTGGCGGGAAGCCTTAGCATTGAACGGTTGTCTTATTGTAGTATAACGCATGAAACCCTGCGCAGATGGTCGGTCAATGCGATTTAAGCAACTTACAGTCATTGAATTGTTGACAGCAGAATGTGTCACCCCAATGGAGATTCATCAGAGAATGAAAGCAGTTTATGGTGATTGTGTTGATGTGAGTACTGTGCGTCGTTGGGCGAGTAAGTTTAAAGATGGTGAGGCGGGAACATCTGACCTGCGTGACAAGCAAAGAGTTGGACGTCCTGTGACAGCAACCATCGAGTTTCACAAACAAAATGTTGACAGAGTGATTCAGGACGATCGTCGTATCCCTCAGAGAGAAATTGCAAGCACAATCGACGGCTCCTAAGGGTCCAAAGGGAAAAGAAAAATGTTTTCCTGCAGCATTACAATGCCAAAGCACACATTTCACGTGCCACCACAGCAGAACTTCAGAGTCTGAATCTCACCACCGTACGGCATCCTCCATACAGTCCATATTTGGCACCGTCTGACTTCCATCTCTTCCCGCTAATGAAGACGATCTGCGGGGACATCACTATGCTTCGTATGAAGACGTTGAGAGAACTGTGAGACTGTGGTTGCAGAAACAGTGTGTCGACTTCTTCCTTGACAGCTTCAGAAAATTTGTTCATCATTGGCAGAAATGTATCCAATTGGCTGGTGATTATGTGGAAAAGTGAATATTGATAATTAAAGATCACATTCTAAGGATTATTACTGCGTTTGATTTATTAAAATATTCCCATCCGGATCCAATTAACGAAGGTGGAGGCATTAATTTTCATTCAACCCTGGTATATTTTCCCAGAACACTTCCATCCACATCTCCTAATACTGATTTTACCTGATTGTTTCATTTAATTGTGCTACCCCCAAATACTTGTACAGTGTTCACTGCTAGTCTTGTAATTAGTTACTATCAGATTCTCTCTCTATATTATAGGTATACATTTTGTCCTTGGTTTTCCACAATTCCTTACAGTTGACCGATGATGACGTTTTCCTCTGTCCAACAGCATCATCACTGAACAATCTTATAGTGCTGCTGATGCTATCTTCTAAATCGTTTACTTATGTGAAGATGTGGGACATTCACTGTCTAGTGTAATGCACTGTGATCTATTAGTTAAATATAAAGACTAAACAAATAAGATGGCTTTAGAATGCCTGTAATTCAACATGTGTATTGCACACAAAAAGAAATATCATTTGAGTGTTGCAAACTACACCATAAGATTTGTTTCAGCCTTAGGTAGGGTTTCTTACTCAAGATTCCATTCTAATTATATGTATGACAACTGCTTTAACATCTATAATGGTATCATATGATGACAATTATCTGCTAACAAGTGGGCTTGTCCTTCCAGAGACGGATGACATCTTATAATGAACCTGTACAGTAAGGACTTCTGTTAAGCAGCAGATGATGATACATTTGCTGTCTAACCAACTCTCAATTCTATTCATTTTAACTGTGTTTCTTCATAAACTGCATATCCTATGTCCCTGAAGAGAGCTTTCAGGGTCAGTATGTTATCTGGAGATATTTATTTGAAATTTATTTCCTCTTTTATATTTTCTATAATATTTTAGTAATTCATTTCTTTCATTTTTTGGATTGAAAGACTATTAGTTATCCTACGATATTCCACTTGATTCTTTTGTCAGAAACTGGCAGATATTCATGCATTTAGCGTTACTCGATCACCAAAAATTTATTATAAACTTATGTTTCAGAATACACAGTTTTTTCAGTTCTATAAAAATTTTTATTTCGTAAATATAATTTTTTGGTAAATGTTAATTCAGAGTTACTGTAAAAACACATCACTGACACTTTGTATCAGCGAGTTGTGATATCTTTGTTCCGTTTAAAAGAGAAAGCCTTGGTGTGTTGGGGGCTATGAAAGGATCTGAGAAGGATGGATTGGGACATATCTTTATGTAAGATGAAATTTTATCCTCTGTATTGAATGTGGACAAAGCCATGTGTAATGTAAATGTCAACCTTTTTGATTTATCAGTTTTGAGGAGAAATTCAAAGTCATCGGATATGAAGGCAGTGTCTAGTGTAGTGTATGTTAATAATGAGAAGTGGATGCATGGTTATATTGAAACTGCAAATATACTGCAATAATTTATTTTGAACAAATTAATATCTTCTTGGAAATGTGAAAAGCCTTGGCCTCTTCAAGAATAATATCCCAAAATGAAACATGTTTGACAAAATTTCTCGAATGTAACCACAGATTTGTCAAGCAAGGCCGTGCACGTTCAAACAACGTTTGTCAATTTAACCTCACTTTGAGGCAGACGCTGTCCGTCTTCGTAAGTGTTGTGACACCAATGACAACGGCCACTAATGCAGACAAACCAGTCCTGGCACTAACTTTGGCACTGTGTTTAAAGAAGAAGAAAACAAGAATCTGGTCCAGGGAACGGCTTAAAATGAGAGACTTGTCCATGAATATCTCCTAAAGGAAATACACTCCTGGAAATGGAAAAAAGAACACATGGACACCGGTGTGTCAGACCCACCATACTTGCTCTGGACACTGCGAGAGGGCTGTACAAGCAATGATCACACGCACGGCACAGCGGACACACCAGGAACCGCGGTGTTGGCCGTCGAATGGCGCTAGCTGCGCAGCATTTGTGCACCGCCGCCGTCAGTGTCAGCCAGTTTGCCGTGGCATACGGAGCTCCATCGCAGTCTTTAACACTGGTAGCATGCCGCGACAGCGTGGACGTGAACCGTATGTGCAGTTGACGGACTTTGAGCGAGGGCATATAGTGGGCATGCGGGAGGCCGGGTGGACGTACCGCCGAATTGCTCAACACGTGGGGCGTGAAGTCTCCACAGTACATCGATGTTGTCGCCAGTGGTCGGCGGAAGGTGCACGTACCCGTCGACCTAGGACCGGACCGCAGCAACGCACGGATGCACGCCAAGACCGTAGGATCCTACGCAGTGCCGTAGGGGACCGCACCGCCACTTCCCAGCAAATTAGGGACACTGTTGCTCCTGGGGTATCGGCGAGGACCATTCGCAACCGTCTCCATGAAGCTGGGCTACGGTCCCGCACACCGTTAGGCCGTCTTCCGCTCACGCCCCAACATCGTGCAGCCCGCCTCCAGTGGTGTCGCGAAAGGCGTGAATGGAGGGACGAATGGAGACGTGTCGTCTTCAGCGATGAGAGTCGCTTCTGCCTTGGTGCCAATGATGGTCGTATGCGTGTTTGGCGCCTTGCAGGTGAGCGCCACAATCAGGACTGCATACGACCGAGGCACACAGGGCCAACACCCGGCATCATGGTGTGGGGAGCGATCTCCTACACTGGCCGTACACCACTAGTGATCGTCGAGGGGACACTGAATAGTGCACGGTACATCCAAACCATCATCGAACCCATCGTTCTACCATTCCTAGACCGGCAAGCGAACTTGCTGTTCCAACAGGACAATGCACGTCCGCATGTATCCCGTGCCACCCAACGTGCTCTAGAAGGTGTAAGTCAACTACCCTGGCCAGCAAGATCTCCGGATCTGTCCCCCATTGAGCATGTTTGGGACTGGATGAAGCGTCGTCTCACGCGGTCTGCACGTCCAGCACGAACGCTGGTCCAACTGAGGCTCCAGGTGGAAATGGCATGGCAAGCCGTTCCACAGGACTACATCCAGCATCTCTACGATCGTCTCCATGGGAGAATAGCAGCCTGCATTGCTGCGAAAGGTGGATATACACTGTACTAGTGCCGACATTGTGCATGCTCTGTTGCCTGTGTCTATGGGCCTGTGGTTCTGTCAGTGTGATCATGTGATGTATCTGACCCCAGGAATGTGTCAATAAAGTTTCCCCTTCCTGGGACAATGAATTCACGGTGTTCTTATTTCAATTTCCAGGAGTGTATTACCCTCAGAACCCGATGCTTACATCAACTTTCTTCGAATAGATAACGAATTTTTTTAAAACTTGTTAAGGCCGTCCTAAAGGAGCAAACATGTCTCTCGAGTTCCCTCTTATCTAGCCACGCATGTCTCAAACATGCCCGTACACGTGCCAAGAAAGCTTGTCAATTTAACCTTGCTTTTGAAACAGAAGCTTTTCGTGTCTGATGTATTTGGCACTAGCGGCAATGGCTACAAACGCAGATAAAACATTTTTAGTAGCATGCAGAGCTGCATCAAACCACTCTTGGGACTGAAAACCACAAAAACAACAACACTGACTCTGGCACTGTGTTTAAAGAAGAAGAACACAAGACACTGGTCCAGGGAGTGGTTTAAAATGAAAAAGAAATATACAACTGGAAACCTGTTAATGAAAATGTTACATTCAGAGCCTGATGATTACATCAACTGTCTGCAGATGGACAGTGAAACATGCAATAGCTTGTTTAGCGTTACTCCGCTCTCACATTGAAAAGAAGACGCAAGTATACGAACATGTATTCTCTTCTACTTTTTCCTCTAAGGCAGTTCGTTAAAATACCATAAGGTAGGAACATATAGCCCGCATCGTCCATGGAAGAACCGGAGGACTTAGATTTGTTTTACTTCATTCCACTTCCTCTTGTACGCGACTGTACTCGAAAAATATTGAATTTGTTCATAACCTTTTTTTTTTTTTTTGAGTAATATATGGCAGTGTAGATTCTATTTCTCTACCATTTTGGTAACTTTCAGTGCTATTTTGTTTTTATACTTGACCGCAGTTTCAATGGTTGTGGAAACTCACGATATAATGAGATAAATTGTAACAAGACAATTTCTCACTAAAGATTTGCGTGAAACATCTCAAAGATAACTTACGCCATCTTTTTAAACTTTCCGTCAATCAAAATTTCTGGCAAACACCTCAAACAGGATCGATGCTTGACAAACACACAAAACAGCGCCGTACACGGTCAAATATTTGTTACCATAGTTAAGTTTGATAAAATGTTTGATCGTTTACAGGGGGCTTTACTGCTTCTCTACTGGGAAAACGACTTTAATAAGAGGTCGAGCCACTCCATACTCTCTGCATAAGGGTTAGTTTTCACAACAGTGAGGTTGGCGTACATCTGTTTAACCTTAACCATTAATACGTGCTCACCTGGAGGTAGATTGGGTCGAAAGTTGAACGAAGGGTAGCAGTTTGAAGGGCAGACGAAGTGCCCAGGCACGAGCCAAGGGGGAAAAAAACTTCTGCGATAGTTGGGTCGGGTTGTAAGAGCAGTAGCGGTTTTCTTGCTGCCTGTGACAGGTCATGCCAGGGTAGACTTTGTTAGTAATGGATATTATGCAGGTTGATACCTTTGTCATTGTGCGATGGTGTTACTCGGCGGCTGCCGCTGGGTGCCGCTGTTGACTTCTCGGTCAGCGTCGGCATACCTGTAACGGTTAGGTTCATCATCGTTTTGTGTCCGATGGGTCATATATCAGATTCACAGTGTAGGGTAATTAATGTTGGCGGTTTGTTTGTGCGTCAGTGTGCGAGCTTGTCGGTTTCCCTGCTGTAGCCTGTCGGTCGGCTTTAATAGCAGCTGGCATATCCGGTCAACGTTATCGACACACAGGGGCTTGCCGATGTTGCCGCTTGTGGATGTATGTTAGCTTGCCATTGGTGGCTATGCCCTAGCTAGTAGAGTCTTTGGCCGCTTATGCTTCCATGCTTCCACCTATGGTTGTGATCATAGTTTCCCAGAGTAAGGATGAAAGGATTGTTATAGTGTCTCGATTTCCTGTATAGTCGTGTGGCGTGTTTTTCTAATACTTCTTTGAGGGTTTCGAGGCGGTATTCATTGTGAAGATCCACGGGGCGTGTGTAGCGTGGCACGTTGCTAATCATGCGTAGCAATTTGTCCTGTATGATCTGCAGGCGGCGCAGGCGTGTTGGAGCTGTGTATCCCCAGACGGGAGCTGCGTACGTTATCAGAGGTCTAATCAGAGTCATGTACATGGACCTCGACACCCTCCTATTCAGGGTACTTTCCCTGTTGAGCATTGGGTAGAGTTGTTTGAGTCTCGCGTGCGCTCTGTTGCCAACGTATTCAATGTGATCCTTCCATGTAAGCTTCCGGCCCAGCCAGACACCGAGGTATCTGACTTTCTCCCGGAAACGTATCGGGCGTGCATGAAGTGTTACCTGTCGACAGTGTTGGTGTTTGCGCAGTAGCTTCGGTCTGTGTGTGAACAGAACTGCTTCGCACTTGTCGACGTATCCTTTAATAAGCCATCATTCCAATCAAGGCTCAGCAGTTCTGAGTGCCATCTGTATTCGTGAATTTATGTTCGACTGTTTCCAGTCTTGCGCAAGGATGCGCGTAGATGGCTAACGTCGTGTTTAGCGTTGCTAGAAAGTCATTAATGTACAGGTTGAACAAGGGGGGCCTGGGGATGCTTCCCTGGGCTACTCCGTCTTGGATAACATGTTGTGTCGATTGTTTGCCCTGCACGTCAGTGTTAAAACATCTGTTCGTCAGATATGAGATGTACGAGTCCGTCGGGGACACAAGCATCGCTTGGTTTTCGTATTGGGCCGTTGTGTCAGAGACGATCGAAAGCTTTTACGATGTCCACGAACAAGGACCCTGTGGCTTTGTTCGTGTTGTAGCCGTATGTTACATGTTTGACTACGCCGAGGAGTTGTGTTATTGAGTGGCGATTCCTAAAACCAAATTGCTCTGCCCTTAGGGTGTCATTGGCAATGCAGCGTCTGGTGATGCGTTTAAGTATTACCTTCTCAACAGTCTTGCTTAGGGAGCACAGCAGACTGATGGGTCGGTAATTTTGTGGGAGAGAGTGGTCTTTCCCTGGCTTCCAGAACATCAGGACCTTGGTCGCCTTCCAATAGTCAGGGAAGTGTTGGTGTCTTCAGATGGCATTCGTTATGTGTGCAGGGTATTCTACGGCTCTTTCTGTAAACTCCTGGAGGACACAGTTTTGAATTCCATCGGGTCCACGGGCTTTCCTAGCATTGGTAAGCTTGATAGTCCAAGTAACTTCGTTTCTACTAGTACGTCTGATTTCGGCGTGCGAGTGCTGAGCTACAAGTCGTGTCCAGGGGCTTTCCTAGCATTGGTATGCTTGATAGTCCAAGTAACTTCGTTTGTACTAGTAGGTCTGATTTCGGCGTGCGAGTGCTGGGCTACAAGTCGTGTAACCTCTTGGTCCGTTTCAAGTGTGAATACTGGATCTGAAGGAGCCGGATTGGGCATTAAAGACGCTGCAAGTGCTGTGGCCATAAGCTTTGCTTTCTCCTTCAAGTTCCTCCCACACTCGGCGCAGCATGTCCCCATCAATGAGTTCGAAAGCATCGTTGATGCGAGCTCGCAGTTCTGGCACATTTCTTGGTAGAGGAGGTTTAAACACTGAATCTTTCACATAACCCCACAGAAAGAAATCGCATGGGGTTAAGTCGGGAGAGTGTGGAGGCCATGACATGAATTGTTGATCATGATCTCCACCACGACCGATCCATCGGTTTTCCAATCTCCTGTTTAAGAAGTGCTTCTGCTTTAGCCTTTTCCGTAAGATTTTCCAAACTGTCGGCTGTGGTACGTTTAGCTCCCTGCTTGCTTTATTCGTCGACTTCCGCGGGCTACGCATGAAAATTGCCCGCGCGCGTTCAACCGTTTCTTCGCTCACTGCAGGCCGACCCGTTGATTTCCCCTTACAGAGGCATCCAGAACCTTTAAACTGCGCATACCATAGCAGAATGGAGTTAGCAGTTGGTGGATCTTTGTTGAACTTTGTCCTGAAGTGTCGTTGCACTGTTATGACTGACTGATGTGAATGCATTTCAAGCACTACATACGCTTTCTCGGCTCCTGTCGCCATTTTGTCTCACTGCGCTCTCGAGTGCTCTGGCGGCAGAAACCTGAAGTGCGACTTCAGCCGAACAAAACTTTATGAGTTTTTCTACGTATCTGTAGTTTGTCGTGACCATACGTCAATGAATGGAGCTACAGCGAATTTATGAAATCGCTTCAATCATTTGTAATAACCCTGTAATGTTCCTCCCTGGTGAAGTGTCTGGCTAGCTTCCACTCGCCAGGACGTGTGGAATCTAGCCCTGCGACTTTCTGCCCCGATTGTTCGTTTCGAAATGTTTGTATTTTGTCCCGCACTATACCCTGGAGTCTGTTGACGTGCAGTTTATAGAACAGGCACCTGGTACGCTGCCAGTATCTCCTGAGGCGGTTCCTCATTCAGATAAGGCCCAAGATTTTCTGGGAATGGGCCGTCGAGTGTTGTTTTGGTGTTTTATGTGGAATGGCGTCAGTCATCGCGTCTTGGGCAGCATTAGTAAGAGCCTCCACCGCCTCATCTATTTGTTGCGTGTTGTTAATTTCGTGGGTGTCCGAAATACAACTATCAAGCTTTTCCTTGAAGAGTGTCCAGTTCGCGTGCATTTAGTTCAGTATTATGCGTGGTTCTGTGACTTGCAGTGTTTCTTCCATGTGCAGTATTACAGGCATGTGGGCTAAGTCCCGATCGTCTTGAACCATAAGGTTGAGTGTGCATGTGATGCCCTTGATGAGAGCTATGTAACACGTCTGGCCTGTGTCGCGCCTGTGCAGGCACGTACGTGGCAACGTCCGGCCCAAGTATAATGTAGTTTCCGCCTAGTGCATGATCGTATAGTTTCTTGTCATTAGAGGTATGTATTAGTGAATTCCAGGCGGGGTGTTCTGCGTTTAGAACTCCTGCGGTGCTTTGTTGAGAACTGTGATGATATCGCGCGTTACTATGTTTTAAGCAGGGTTGTACAGCGATACCAGTGTGTTGTTGGCTCCGTTGAACTTGATCCTGATGGCCGTGGTCTCTAGTCTCTTAAGCGCACGGAGATCGATGTTCGTGTGTTTTATGTCTTTGTGTATGATGATGGCTGTGCCGCCCCCCTTCCTGCCGTCCGCTCGGTCGGTACGATAAACGCAGTAACATGGGATGTTTAGCTATTTGTGAGTCGTAAGGAGTGTTTCGTTCACTAGGGTGATTCGGATACCCTTTCGCTCCATGAACGCAACCATTTCGGCTCTTTTGTTTGCGATCCAGTCGGCATTCCAAAATAGGATCTGTGAATTTGTGTTGGCGTTTGCGTTTCGGGACTGGTGTGGCGTGTTATCCATGTATTTGTGTGAACAGTGGTGTGATAATAGTTTGTGTCCTAGTCAAGTTGAGCGAGCCCGACATGAACTGTGTGAAGAGTTGTAAGACACACCCCGTAATCTTCATGACTACTTCGGTGCTTGTGAATCCAGGGAATAATGTCTCCAATATTCTTCGGGGTGTTGAGTTAATGTTGGCAATGTCAGCCTGTGGGTTATTGGTTGTGTTGCCTGCAGCTAGTACATGTGCTGGCTTCTGGTGTGGGCTAGCTTGTGTGTCAACTGTTTGAGTCGTAGTTGTGGGCGCCTGTGTGGTCTCTGTGGTGAGTGGGTGTGTTGTGTGGGTCGTTGTTCAAATGGTTCAAATGGCTCTGAGCATTATGCGACTTAACTTCTGAGGTCATCAGTCGCCTAGAACTTAGAACTAACTAACCCTAACTAACCTAAGGACATCACACACATCCATGCCCCAGGCAGGATTCGAACCTGCGACCGTAGCGGACGCTCGGTTTCAGACTGTAGCGCCTAGAACCGCACGGCCACTCCGGCCGGCGTGGGTCGTTGTGTTGGTGTCCAAATTTTGTATGTTCGTATTGGTGTCCTGTTGTCTGTGTATTTCTTGTGGTTTGGTCATGCTTCCTCTGTTCCAGTTGCTTCTCCTTCTCTGACGTTGTGGTTGTCCCTGTGAGGGTGCGACTTCTGTGGTCTGTGGTGGGCTGCAGTCCATGAACTCAGGGGTAGAGTGGTGTTGTAATTTATGTTTTTTGGTGCATAATTTAGCAATTATATACAACCACTCGCTCACAGAAAGATCTGTACCTAAAGACTGGAAAATTGCTCAAGTCACACCAATACCCAAAAAGGGAAGTAGGAGTAATCCGCTGAATTACAGGCCTATATCACTAACGTCGATTTGCAGGAGGGTTTTGGAACATCTACATATACATCTACATACATACTCCGCAATCCACCATACGGTGCGTGGCGGAGGGTACCTCATACCACAACTAGCATCTTCTCTCCCTGTTCCACTCCCAAACAGAACGAGGGAAAAATGACTGCCTATATGCCTCTGTACGAGCCCTAATCTATCTTATCTTTGTGGTCTTTGCGCGAAATATAAGTTGGCGGCAGTAAAATTGTACTGCAGCCAGCCTCAAATGCTGGTTCTCTAAAATTCCTCAGTAGCGATTCACGAAAAGAACGCCTCCTTTCCCCCAGAGACTCCCATCCGAGTTCCTGAAGCATTTCCGTAACACTGTCGTGATAATCAAACCTACCAGTAACAAATCTAGCAGCCCGCCTCTGAATTGCTTCTATGTCCTCCCTCAATCCGACCTGATAATGATTCCAAACGCTCGAGCAGTACTCAAGAATAGGTCGTATTAGTGTTTTATGAGCGGTTTCCTTTGCAGATGAACCACATCTTCCCAAAATTCTACCAATGAACCGAAGACGACTGTCCACCTTCCCCACAACTGCCATAACATGCTGGTGCCACTTCATATCGCTCTTCAGTGTTACAAGCGCTACGCTACTAATGGAGTATTCAAACATTACGGGATTCTTTTTCCTATTCATCTGCATTAATTTACATTTATCTATATTTAGAGTTAGCTGCCATTCTTTACATCAATCATAAATCCTGTCCAAGTCATCTTGTATCCTCCTACAGTCACTCAACGACGACACCTTCCCGTACACCACAGCATCATCAGCAAACAGCCGCACATTGCTATCCACCCTATCCAAAAGATCATTTATGTAGATAGAAAACAACAGTGGACCTACCACACTTCCCTGGGGCACTCCAGATGATACCCTCACCTCCGATGAACATTATGAAGTACCTCGAAGAAAAGGATTTATTGACATAGAGTCATCACGGTTTCAGAAAATATCGTTCTTGTGAAACACAACTAGCTCTTTATGCTCATGAAGTAATAAGTGCTATCGACAGGAGATGTCAAATTGATTCCATATTTTTAGGTTTCCAGAAGGCTTTCGACACCGTTCCTCACAAGCGTCTTCTAACTAAACTGCTTGCCTACGGAGTATCGCCTCAGTTGTGCGAATGGATTAGTGATTTCCTGTCAGAAAGGTCACAGTTCGTAGTAATAGACGCAAAGTCATAGACTCAAGCAGAAGTAATATCCAGCGTTCCCCAAGGAAGTGTTATAGGCCCTCTATTGCTCCTGATCTATATTAACGACATAGGAGACAATCTGAGCAGCCGTCTTAGATTGTTTGCAGATGATGCTGTCATTTACCGTCTTGTATAGTCATCAGATGATCACAACGACTTACATAATGATTTAGATAAGATATCTGTATGGTGTGAAAAGTGGCAATTGACCCTGAATAAAGAAAAGTGTGAAGTTATTCACATGAGTACTAAAAGAATGCCTCTTGGCAGCAGCCTCAAGCTGTGTGACGGTAGCCAACACCACCTGGAGCTGTGAACGAAGGGTCACCAACTCAGCTCCCATCTGTACACACCAATCACAGTTCCTATCCATTAATGAAGTCGTTCCTGTTTGAAGTTCGTAAATATATGTAACAAACGAACATTGTATTCGGCTTATTAGGAGCAGTAACTCGAAGTGCTCTCTCACTGACTGTCTAACCGACACAGCTATACTACTCAAAACAAGCAAAAACCTGGGCGATACGAGTGTCGATACAAGGGTTGATAACAACGGCGGTACTGTACGCTACACTGTTATTAAAATAAAAGCTTGTGACGAGTAAGCACTCGAACACACAAGAAAGTACAAAAATAAACTAGTAACTACACAGATAACTGAAAATAAGTCGATCCTGCTTGAAGCTCGTAAAAATATATAGTAAATGAACGGTGTACTCACCGTATTAGAAACAGGAACTTGACATGTTCTGTCACTAACGGTCTGACACTTCAGTGATTTAATTATTGACTCATCTCCCCCTCAATTTTTCATTTAATTCGCCAACTACGTTAAGAAAGAGATTGTTAGATGCTGTACATATATCTGATTTATCAGTAACAGAAACATTTTTACTACATACTGTCTTTGTACCATAGACCTTGTGCTGCTGACCAGACATTTCTTACACGACTGACAATATGGTTTTAATTTTATCTTGTGAAGTAGCTGTTCCTTTTGCGTACCATTTCTTCTTTGTCTTCCTAATAATATTTTACGCACCTTACAGTTGTTGTTGTTGTTGTTGTTGTTGTGGTCTTCAGTCCTGAGACTGGTTTGATGCAGCCGTCCATGCTACTCTATCCTGTGCAAGCTTCTTCATCTCCCAGTACCTACTGCAGCCTACATCCTTCTGAATCTGTTTAGTGTATTCATCTCTTGGTCTCCCTCTACGATTTTTACCCTCCACGCTGCCCTCCAATAATAATTGGTGATTCCTTGATGCCTCAGAACATGTCCTACCAACCGATCCCTTCTTCTAGTCAAGTTGTGCCACAAACTCCTCTTCTCCCCAATCCTATTCAGTACCTCCTCATTAGTTATGTGGTATACCCATCTAATCTTCAGCATTCTTCTGTAGCACCACATTTCGAAAGCTTCTATTCTCTTCTTGTCCAAACTATTTATCGTCCATGTTTCACTTCCATAGAAGGCCACACTCCATACAAAAACTTTCAGAAACGACTTCCTGACACTTAAATCTATGCTCGATGTTAACAAATTTCTCTTCTTCAGAAACACTTTCCTTGCCATTGCCAGTCTACATTTTATATCATCTCTACTTCGACTATCATCAGTTATTTTGCTCCCCAAATAGCAAAACTCCTTTACTACTTTAAGTGTCTCATTTCCTAATCTAATTCCCTCAGCATCACCTGACATGATTCTACTACATTCCATTATCCTCGTTTTGCTTTTGTTGATGTTCATCTTATATCCTCCTTTCAAGACACTGTCCATTCCGTTCAGCTGCTCTTCCAAGTCCTTTGCTGTCTCCGACATAATTACAATGTCATCGGCGAACCTTAAAGTTTTTATTTTTTCTCCATGGATTTTAATACCTACTCCGAACTTTTCTTTTGTTTCCTTTACTGCTTGCTCAATATACAGATTGAACAACATCGAGGATAGGCTACAACCCTGTCTCACTCCCTTCCCAACCACTGCTTCCCTTTCATGTCCCTCGACCCTTATAACTGCCATCTGCTTTCTGTACAAATTGTAAATAGCCTTTCGCTCTCTGTATTTTATCCCTGACACCTTCAGAATTTGAAAGAGAGTATTCCAGTCAACATTTTCAAAAGCTTTCTCTAAGTCTACAAATGCTAGAAACGTAGGTTTGCCTTTTCTTAATCAAGCTTCTAAAATAAGTCGTAGGGTCAGTATTGCCTCACGTGTTCCCATATTTCTACGGAATCCAAACTGATCTTCCCCGAGGTCAGCTTCTACCAGTTTTTCCATTCGTCTGTAAAGAATTCGCGTTAGTATTTTGCAGCCGTGACTTATTAAAATGATAGTTCGGTAATTTTCACATCTGTCAACGCCTGCTTTCTTTGGGATTGGAATTATTACATTCTTCTTGAAGTCTGAGGGTATTTCGCCTGTCTCATACATCTTGCTCACCAGATGGTAGAGTTTTGTCAGAACTGGCTCTTCCAATGCTGTTAGTAGTTCTAATGGAATGTTGTCTACTCCCGGGGCCTTGTTTCGACTTAGGTCTTTCAGTGCTCTATCAAACTCTTCACGCAGTATCATATCTCCCATTTCATCTTCATCTACATCCTCTTCCATTTCTATAACATTACCCTCAAGTAAATCGCCCTTGTATAGGCCCTCTATATATTCCTTCCACCTTTCTGCTTTCCCTCCTTTGCTTAGAACTGGGTTTCCCTCTGAGCTCTTGATATTCATACAAGTGGTTCTCTTTTCTCCAGAGGTCTCTTTAATTTTCCTATAGGCAGTATCTACAGTATATTACCCTTAGTGAGATAAGCCTCTACATCCTTACATTTGTCCTCTAGCCATCTCTGCTTAGCCATTTTGCACTTCCTGTCGATCTCATTTTTGAGACGTTTGTATTCCTTTTTGCCTGCTTCATTTACTGCATTTTTATATTTTCTCCTTTCATCAATTAAATTCAATATTTCTTCTGTCACCCAAGGATTTCTACTAGCCCTCGTCTTTTTACCTACTTGATCCTCTGCTGCCTTCACTACTTCATCCCTCAAAGCTACCCATTCTTCACTACTGTGTTTCTTTCCCCCATTCTTGTCAATTGTTCCCTTATGCTCTCCCTGAAACTCTGTACAACCTCTGATTTAGTCAGTTTATCCAGGTCCCATCTCCTTAAATTCCCACTTTTTTGCAGTTTCTTCAGTTTTAATCTACAGTTCATAACTGTATCTCCAGGGTTCTTCCATGTATACAACCTTCTTTCATGATTCTTAAACCAAGTGTTAGCTATGATTAAGTTATGCTCTGCGCAAAATTCTACCAGGCGGCTTCCTCTTTCATTTGTTAGCCCCAATCCATATTCAGCTACTATGTTTCCTTCTCTCCCGTTTCCTACTCTTGAATTCCAGTCACCCATGACTGTCTGTAATAGGCTACTGTAGCTCGATTCCGAGTGCTTCTTACATTTTGATATAATTCCCACCTTCTTCTACATGATATCCTTACGCCTCTAGTCAGCCAACCAGGCTGCCTTTTACTGACAGTACCCTTTTTTGAACGTTCTAACGGAAAGTAGTTTCCAAAGAGCATGAGAAATGGTTGAGGGAAGCATTATATTTGCCATGTATGTTATCGGCATTCTGAAGATCCTTCCACTCTTGTTCCTTAACGAGGTTTAAAAAACGCTCTATTGCCGTTGGATTATCTTTCCGACATAGTTTGTAATTATATATACAATTTGTTTGAGTACAAAAACCTTTTAATGTTAAAATTTGGGCACCATGGTCTGAAAGGCTTGTCACCATTTTACTGACAGAATACTCATCTAATAATGAAGAATGAATAAAAATATTGCGTATGGTTGTGCTGCAGTTCTCTTGCACCCTGGTTGAAAAAAATAGAGTCTGCATTAGATCACATGAATTTAGGAGATCTTCCAACATCCTTTTACCTGCACAATCACATACGAAGGGCAATGCATCGGCGGAGCTGTCATTTGCACTCGGGTGATTCATGTGGAAAGGTTTCCGTCATGATTATAGCCGCACGTCGGGAACTGACAGACTTTGAAGTAGAAGGAGCTAGACGTATGGGACATTCCATTTCGGAAATCGTTAGGGAATTCAATATTCCGAGGTGCACAGTGTCAACAGTGTACGGAGAATATCAAATTTAAGGCCAACACAATGACCAACGCCGTTTACTTAACAGCTGAGACCGGCAGCGTTTCTGTAGAGTTGTCTGTGCTAACAGACAAGCAACAATGCTTGAAACAATCGCTGAAATCGACGTGGGACGTACGACAGTCGTATCCGTTAGGACAGTGCGGCAAATGTGGCGTTAATGGACTATGGCAGTAGACGACCTACGCGAGTGCCTTTGCTAACAGCACGACATCGTCTGCAGAGCCTCTCCTGGGCTCGTGGCCATATCTGTAGGAGCCTGGGCGACTGGAAAACCGTGGCATCATCAGATGACTCCCGATTTTCAGTTGGTAGGTTTCGAGTGTGGCGCAGACCGCATGAAGCCATGGACCCAAATTCCCAAGAAGGCAGAGTGCAAGCTGTTGGTGGCTCCATAATGGTGTGAGTTATTTTTACTTAGAAAGCAGTGGGTCCTCTGGTCCAACTGAACCGATCATTGAGTGGAAATGCTTATGTTCAGCTACTTGGATACCATTAGCAGCCATTCATGGACTGTATTTTCCAAAACAATCATGAAATTTTTATCGATGGCAATGCGCCATGTCACTGGGCAACGAGTGTTCGCTATTGGCTTGAGGAACAATCGAGCGAATGATTTGGCCACCCAAATCACCCGACATGAATCCCATCGAACCTCTATGGGACATAATCGAGAGCTCAGTTCGTGCACAAAATCCTGCGCCGGCAATACTCTCACGATTACGGACGGCTATAGGGGCAACATGGCTCAATATTTCTGCAGAGAACTTCCAACGACTCGTTGAGCCCATGCCACGTCGAGTTGCTGCACTACGTCGTGCAAAAGGATGTCCGACACGATATTAGAAGGTATCCCATGACTTTTGTCACCTCATTATATTGTATACTGCATTACACAACAAAGCGACACAGATACATGACAGTGTTTTTCAGTGTAGTCGCCAAGTCACTGAAAAGAACCGTTGGAACGTTTTACCAATCGTTCAATTCTTCGACAATAGGAATCCGGTCCTTGGCCACTGAGACATTCGAGAATCTCTGTGTGAACATCCTCGTCGTTAGAAAATCTCTTGCTCCCCATATTTTCTTTCAGCTGCCAAAAAGAATGAAATTGCATGGTGCAAGATCTAGAGCAACATCACCCATGTCTCTGCGACCTTGGTCAAATTGTTGGCACCAATTCACTGTGACTGGATGACACATTGCGTTTGGTCCATATGTTTCCAGAATTTCGCGGGGAATCTGTGTACAGCTGAGACGTTTTGAGGTAAGAATCGTACACGTCCTTCAAGTTTGGAATACGTTTACAGCGGCCGTGCCATTTCACTGTCAGACTGTGATGCACCTGTTATCCGTACAATGGCAGAAGTGTGTCTGAAGAAACCCGAAACACGTACTCCGTTCTGACAATACATCACTCCTGTTTCACAATGGTCTTAGCAGAGTACGACATGTGTAACTTGATATCTGAAATCTCTATGTAGTAGTGTATTACCGTTGAGTTACTGCACAGCATTCAGAATGGCTCTCTAGGAACCATTGATTTCATATTGGCATTAAAGTCTGGGGGACTTGACATCGCGAGCAGGAATACCGAAAACGATAAACCGCAGCCTGAATGGGTCGCAATCCTTCTACTGTTGAATTTCTCCTTCCTATGCGGCACATAACAATGAAATGAAATGATCTTATGGCATTATTGGCCGCGAGACTACATATGGGGTTGTTTGGCTGACTAGAACAAGTCGTTTTATTTGACACCACTTCAGTGACAGGCGTGTCGAAAACGATGAAATGATGATGAGGAAAACACAACACTCAGTCTCCGAGCAGATAAAATCTCCGACCGGACTGGGCATCAAAGCTGGGCCCCCTGCATTGCAGTCAGCCTCGTTGAACACTCACGAGGAGAACACGACGATCGAGTTTATGAAATCGGGTGCAAATGTGGACTGGTGTATGTAGGTGAGTCTAGTTGTCCAATAAGCACAAGGTTATTTGAACACGAGCGATATATCCGTCTCTAACAATACAACAAGTCAGCAGTGGTAGAACACTAGGAACAGTGCAGGATGAAGATCGAATTTCGAGAGGCCCGCGTACTGGCGAAACAACAGTTTAGTTTGAGGAGGAAGATTAGAGAGGCTATAGAAATAGCCAAGCGACCTGAAAACATGAATAGAGAAGACGGATACCGACTTCCAGTTGTCTCGGCTGCCAGCAGTGACAGCTTTACGGAAGGACAGCTATCGCAAAGTAACAGGCGCGCGGTATGCCACAGCGGGGCAGCGTGCACAGAGTGCTGACGCGCCCTAGTCGATACTAGCACTCCGTCTTCAGGTCACGAGTGGCCTACCGGGACCATCCGACCGCCGTGTCATTCTCAGTGGAGGATGCGGATAGGAGGGGCGTGGGGTCAGCACACCGCTCTCCCGGTCGTTATGATGGTATTCTTGACCGAAGCCGCTACTATTCGGTCGAGTAGCTCCTCAACTGGCATCACGAGGCTGAGTGCACCCCGAAAATTGCGCATGGCAGCATGGATGGTCACCCATCCAAGTGCCGACCACGCCCGACAGCGCTTAACTTCGGTGATCTCACGGGAACCGGTGTATCCACTGCAGCAAGGCTGTTGCCCTAGTCAATACTAGGCAGTTGGTAAACAACACTACGCTGCAGTCGCCGCTCAATTTCCTATTTGCCGATTTCCACCAATGGCAAGCAATAAACGAAACTCCAATGGAAAACGACTGTTTCCGTCAATGACAACACGCAATGCAAAGAGCAATAAAAGAACACCTAATACCCTTCCTCCTCACCCTCATATCCAATGACAGCACTCTTCCATAGTATATAAGTACCCAAACTAGTGTTCATTCAGCATCACGAGGGTTGGATCCCCTCCTTCGAAGACGTCAGATTACAGACCCTGGGCTACCCTCAGAGTGAAATCTACGCTTTCGAAGCGCCTGTTGCTGTTGCTGTCAGTCCGTCTGTTTGTCTGCCTGCCTGTCTGCAATTTTCACCCGCCATCACTGCTGCCGGTGTTGTCGTCCGTCCATCCGCCTGCTTGCCTGCCTGCCTGCCTGCCTGCCTGTCCGCCGCCGCCGACGCCGCCCGGTGCTCGCCGCCGCATGCTGTCCGTCCGTCGCCGTCCATCCATCATGAGCCTTCCCACCGCCTCTGTCATCTACACCTCCCCTCACCCTCTTCCACCGTCACTTCTTGGAAGTGCCGCCCCTGGCCTCCCTCCTTACACCTCGCCTCCCCTCCCTCCACTCATCTATTCCCCCATTTCCTCCCCTGCTGTGTATCCCCACATCTACACCCCTCCCCCAGCCTCCACACCAACAGCAGCTCCCACTCCTGTCCCCAAACTCACGTACGCCGATGCTGCCGCCTCTGCTGCCACTGCCGTCACTTAATCATCTGTCCCCCTTGCACGCATCACATCACGCAAGGCCACCATCGCCACCACTGAACCAGCTACTTCTAACAGCACCTCCAGGATCTGCCACCCGTCACCTCCCTCTCCTCCCCATCCCTCTCCTCTCCTCTGCTCTCCTCCCAGCCTACAGTCTCCAAAAAAACCAAAAAGCGCGTCATTGCCGATCCTGCCCCTGCCCCTTCCCACAAAAAAGACACTGCCTCCTCCCTCCCCCCCCCCCCCGTTCTCGTCTCCATGGACACCACCCCTCCTCTTGCCACCCATACCCCAGTCCCCACCCTCCATACCTTTGTCCTGTCAACCCCACCCAGACCCTTGATGCCTATACCCTCACCATGGAGATACGAAAGTATCTACCTCGTGCTCCCATCTTCCAACTGATTCCCCACAGGGACTCAGTCCTTATCAAGTCCCCATCACCCTCCTTTCACACGGACTTCCTCCGTAAACTCCCACGTGTTTTGTTTGGCCCCCATGCATCACTGACACCCTTCCTCTGACTCCCGTCGCCCCCCCCCCCCCCCCATCTACATCGCCGTGATCACCAAGCTCAGCCCAGTGATCGTGTAGGATGAGGTGTTGGTGGAACTGAACTCCCACCCGGACCTGGAAATTCGCTCTGCCTGCCATATCCACAATGTCTCCGGTCCCACCTAACTCGTGCAGGTCTTTCAGAGTCTGCCCCCTCCACTGACCATCTCCTCACCCAGGGTGCCCTGATTTACCACTGTCGCCACCCTGTTGAATCCTCCAAATCCCCTCCCCTATCCTACCGCTGCCAGCGATGCCTCATGTACAATTCTCACATGACCCCTAACTGCAATCCCCCTCCCCCCACCTGTCCCCATTTCAAGGCCTCCCACTTTCTTAGAAACTGCCCCAACCTTGCTGCTCCTCCTTCCTGTAACACCTGCAATGGCCCCCATGCCACCTACTTCCACAAGTGTAAAGCTAAACCCTCTCCTGCCACCCCCGAGCTTACAATCCCTGTCCATCTCGTTGATCCCCCCCATCCATCCCAACAATTCCCTCTGTCCACCCCCTATGGCTGAGGACATCATCCAGTTCCTTACCATTGTCCTTCAAAACATTAGCCCTTTTCAGTGCCCCCACACTTTCCTACAGATCTCCCTTGCTGCCCGCTCTGTCTTGTACCTGACCACCTTAGCCACTTACTCACACAACCAAGCCCATTTCACCTTCACCTGCCTCAACACCCTAGTTCAAGCCTCTTCCCTTCCCTCTCTTCCCCTCCTCGCTTCCCGTCATGGCACAGCACGAGTGTCACATCCTCTTCCAGAACATCCGTCACTGCCTCCGCCAACCTCCTTGAGAGTATTGCCATCGACATCCTTGACCCCACAGGTAGCGACCACGTCCCCATCCTTCTCACCATAACGTCTTCTCACCACCCCCCTCTGGCTCTCCACCATGCACCCCCTCCCAAGGTCGTCTATGACTACTGTCATGCTGATTTTGATGCCTACTGGGAATCCATCGCCACCCAGGTCGAAAGCCACCCTCTTACCTATCACCATCCTGATGACATCATCCATGCCTCGTCCTTCCTTCAGAAGGTAATTACTGACGCCTTGGAGGCCCATGATCCTACTAAAACCATCCACTCCCACCTTCCCACTCTCCCTCTGTGGGCTGTCCTCCTCCTCCTCCACGAATCCCGCCGCCTCTATCGCTCCTTCCTGCGCACTCATGACAAGGATACACTCCAATGCCACCGGCAAATACAGTGACATGTACGGAACCTTATTACAGCAAAGAAACGCCGGGACTGGCGTCAGACTCAACGCCACCCTCCCTATCAACTCCTCCAAATACTGGTCCGCCTTCCATCGCCTTACTGGTTCCCATTCTGCACCCCATTACCCTCGTCTCCATAACGACTGCCCCCTTCCCGACAGCCTCAGCAAGGCCAACCACTTCACTTCCCACCTTTGAGGTCTTCTCCATCCCTGATGATCCCCACTTTGACTATTCTCTTTTCCCCACCATCATGGATCGCACCGATACCTCGGTCGCTCCACTTGCTCCTAGTCAACAGTACTTGGGGCAGCTGCCCTCCCCCCCCCCCCCTCCTGCGGCATCAACACTCATCACAGCATAAGACATTAAAGTTATCCTCCGGTCCAAATGCAACACAGCCCCTGGTCACGACTGTGCCACCTACTGCCACCTTAGAGAAAGACCCTTCTCTTTCCTGACTGTCCTTGCCCATCTCTATAACATCATCTTCTCTACCGGCTTCTACCCCGACCTGTGGAAGACTTCCCACATCCTCTTATTCCTCAAATCCAACAAACCCCCTTCCATCGCTTCTTCCTATCATCCCATCTGCCTCACCTCTATCTTCAGTGAGGTCTTCGAATCCATCCTCTCCCATCGTATCCATCAGCACCTTAATCAACACCACCTCCTCCCCCTTACCCAGTGTGGCTTCTAACCCTCCTTCTCCGCCGAAGACCAACTCCTTAACCTTGTTCACCCTCTCTCACTCCAGCTTAACTCCCGTCGCTCCACCATTTTTGTTTCCCTCGACGTCCAAAATGCCTATGACCATGTATGGCATCCCGGTCTCCTATTTAGACTCCAAACCTACGCCCTGCCTCTCAGTTTTGTCTGTCTGGTCGCTTCCTTCCTCTCATGCTGTCCTTCCTGTGTCACCCTCCACAACACTACCTCCTGTATCTTTTATCCCACTGCTGGCATCCCCCAGGGCTCCGTCCTCTCCCCTCTCCTCTATCTCCTGTACACCACTTATATGCCCAAGCCACACCCACCTGTCCACCTTCTCCAATATGATTGGAGATTCCCAAACACTGCAATAATTTTAATAGAAAAGATGAAGGCATTAAACTGGATACGATATGGATGTCAACATTGCAGCAACAGCGTGACAATCGATTCATTTCAGTTGAGAAAGTTGGCAATATCAGAGATTATAGCACAGCTGACATCACGTGAGTGACAGTGGCGCCCTCAGGATGGCTTATATATATGGTGCTCACTCACGCTCTCTTTGCAGTTGACCTCAGAGGATGCCTTCTGCAGTCGAAGGCGATACGTCTGGGGAGAGTTTTATGTATGGACCATGGAATCTCAGCCCAAAAGTGTTAAGTGATGACAACACCTGCCGTGAAAGCCTTCATTCTATGTTCATCTTGACCAGTTCACCACTTGGTGTAACCAGTGGTTCCTTTGTCTCAACCCCTTCCAAAATCCAGGCAATCATCATAGGCCGCACCACCCGCTCCTTCCATCTCCATGACTCCTACCTCACCCTTTATGGTCATCCCATCCAGCTCATCATCACCCTGAGATACCTTGACCTCACCCTCGACCGTCACCTCACCTGGACCCCTCACCTCCTGACCATCCAACAGAAAGCCCATTCCCACCTCTGCCTCCTGAAACTCCTGTCTGGCCGGACATGGGGATTACATCCTTCCACCATCCTCCACATCCACAAATCCCCCATCCGTCCTATCCTCTGTTATGCCAGCACTACCTGGACCTCTGCACCCACCCGCTTTTAAAAGGCCCTCCAAATCCTCGAATGCCATGTGCTCTGCCTTGCCTTCCGTATCTGCCTTCCTTTCCCAACATGGCTCCTGTACAACCTCATCCCCTTCCCTCACCTCCTCCTTTTCCTCCAACATCTCTGCATCCTTTACACTGCCCACGCGCCTGATCCCCCCACCCCCTGGTTTCCTTCTTCCTTCCACCCCCCCCCCCACCCATTGCCGCGACTTTATCGCTGCATCCCTCCCTCTCTCCATCTCCACACCCTTGATCACCTTCATCAGGGCAATTTCCAGCACCTCACCCTCCCAGATGTTGAACTTAGCTGTGACATCTACCCTTCCTTCCAACTGTAACCTGGCCTTGTTCCCTCCCCTCCCAGGCCCCCCTTTTCCTCTCCCCTCCTTCTCCCAGAGCGGATTTTCCTCCTTCCCCCCTGTGAGTCCCTGCACCCCCTCGTTAACTGTGTCCCTCCCAATGTCCATCCCTCCCCAGCCCTCTTCGAAGCGCCCCCGCCCATCTCCCCCCCCTCTATCCCCCACCCTCCCTTCTTCCCTTCTCCCTTATCTCCATGCCCCTGGCAGATCCTGTGTTTTGCTTATCGTCATCAGTGTGCTACGTCAGAGTTGTGTTTGGTGCTGTTCTCCTGTGTGTCAAGATCTGTGTGCTGGCCTTGTACATAGTGTTGCTGTCAGTGATCGTTATGTGCTACGCCGTCCATCGATACTTTTATGCTGCAGCTTGTGTTCTTTTAATTGTCCCAGTGTGAGGTTTTTTGTGCACAATAGTTTTTTAAGATTCTTATCTCCATTTTACAGTGCCCCCCCCCCCTTTTGTCTGTTCTCTTCCATTATGTTCCCCCTTTTTTATATATTTTGTCACCCATATCTTCTCCTTTGTAATTTTAAATGTCTTCTGTTGTATCATTATTGTCTTTTGGCTGAAGAGCAACGCTTGTACTGCTGCCATCCCGCCCCATTTGGGAAATTGAAACACAATAAAGGGGAAAAAAATGCTCATTCGGCAGTTGGCAATACACCCTGAGGAAGGCGTCTTGCAATAGTCGCCGAAACGTCGGAATTTTATAGTTGACAATGCGGCCTCAAACCCAGAGGAATTTTATTGATTGTGACAACGTCCGCGGAAGCCTACGTTTACATGTCATAGCTGTGTTGGGAAAGAACGAGAGCTCCAAGCCCTAATAGAGAGCAGTGAAGCTCAAATAGTTATAGGTACGGAAAGCTAGCTGGAGCCGGAAATAAGTTTAGCAGAATTTTTTTCAAACAACCAAACTGTGTTCAGAAAGGATAAATTAAACACAGTTGGTGGTGTATTTATTGCTGTCAGAAGTAGTTCACCTTGTAGTGAAACTGAAGTAGATACTTCAATATACTAGTATACTATATACTAGTATAGGTAGAGGTTATACTTGACAATCGGACTAAACTATTAATTGGATCGTTCTACCGACCCTCGACTCAGAAGTTCAAAGAAAACATGAGTCTCATTTCAAATAGGTACTCCACTCATACAATTATACGCGGTGGTGACTTCAATCTACCATTGATATGCTGGAAAAATTATACGTTTAAAGCCGGCGACAGGCATAAAACTTCATCCGAAATTGTACTGAATGCTTTATCAGAAAATTATTTTGAACAATTAGTTCATGAGCCCACTCGAAGCGTAATTGGTTGCGAAAACATACTTGACTTCTTAGCAACCTGGACAAATAGGGAGTATCACGACGAATACAGGGATTAGCGACCACAAGGCAGTTGCTGCTAGGCTGAAAACCGCAACACCCACAACCATCAAAAAGAAACGCAAAGTACATCTGTTTAAAAAAGCTGATAAAAATGCTCCTATTGCCTTTTTAAGACAGTCTTCACTCCTTCCGATCTGATCATGTAAGAGTAGAAAAGATTCGGAATAATTTCAAACAGATAGTATCGACGGCAATTGAGAGATATACAGGGTGATTCAAAAAGAATACCACAACTTTAGGAATTTAAGACTCTGCAACGACAAAAGGCAGAGCTAAGCACTATCTGTCGGCGAATTAAGGGAGCTATAAAGTTTCATTTAGTTGTACATTTGTTCCCTTGAGGCGCTGTTGACTAGGCGTCAGCGTCAGTTGATGCTAAGATGGCGACCGCTCAAGAGAAAGCTTTTTGTGTTATTGAGTACGGCAGAAGTGAATCGACGACAGTTGTTCAGCGTGCATTTCGAACGAAGTATGGTGTTAAACCTTCTGATAGGTGGTGTATTAAACGTTCGTATTAACAGTTTACAGAGAATGGGTGTTTGTGCAAAGGGAAAAGTTCTGGATGGCCGAGAATGAGTGATGAAAATGTAGCACGCATCCAGCAAGCATTTGTTCGCAGCCCAGGAAAATCGACTCGCAGAGCTAGCAGAGAGCTGCAAATTCCACAATAAACTGTATGGAGAGTCCTACGAAAAAGGTTAGTTATGAAACCTTATCGGCCGCCAGGCAGCCCGTGACAGAGCACTTCATCACTGGCCTCCAAGAAGCCCTGATCTTACCCCCTGCGATTTTTTCTTATCGGGGTATGTTAAGGATAATGGTGTTTCGGCCACCTCTCCCAGCCACCATTGATGATTTGAAACGAGAAATAACAGCAGCTATCCAAACTGTTACGCCTGATATGCTACAGAGAGTGTGGAACGAGTTGGAGTATCGGTTTGATATTGCTCAAGTGTCTGGAGGGGGCCATATTGAACATCTCTGAACTTGTTTTTGAGTGAAAAAAAACCTTTTTAAATACTCTTTGTAATGATGTTCATCGTGTGGGTTCCTGTAGTCATGTCCTAGTTCATGAACCACGGGCAACGTATGAGTGGCCAAGTAAGTGGTCCCGACAGTCGGGATACCAGTTACTTTGGAATAAGGCTGGGCATCTCGGACATATTCTGAGTCGTGGTCACCTTTGTGCTCATACGACAAAGACTACCAAATCCACCGGTTAGTCCCTCAGCCGTTAGGGGTAAAACCCAATGGGACTCGGGGCAAGTAAGGCTAGCAACCTGCTTCCCTGGTACTTTAAATATGATGCTGGCAACAATCAGAGCAAAATGCCTCGGACCTTTGGAGGTGACGGAGTCCCACCTCTAACTGACAAACCAGGGACTCCTAAGATACGACTTGGCAAACAAATGGTAATGAGATGGGGAGCTATTAATATCAATGGGGGCTACTCTTGTAAGAAGGTAGAGCTGGCAGAGGCTGCAAGTAAGATGGGGCTGGACGTTTTAGCTGTTAGTGACATTCGAGTAAGGGGTGAGAAAGAAGAAGAAGTGGGAGAATACAACGTCTACTTGTCAGGAGTCAAAGCAGGAATAGCACAATGGGGTGTAGGGCTTTACACCAGGAAAGAAATGGAACCCAGCGTAGTTGCAATAAGGTATGTAAACGAACGACTGATGTGGATAGATTTGACAGTGTCTAGCAAGAAAATTAGGATTGTGTCAGTTTATTCGCATTGTGAAGGGACTGATCAAGATAAGATGGATAGTTTTTATGAGGCACTCAGTGATGTAGTTGTTAGAGTAAAGGACAAGGACAGTGTTCTGCTCATGGGTGATTTTAACGCCAGGATTGGAAATCGAACAGAAGGGTATGAAAAGGTTATGGGTAAATTTGGAGAGGATATGGAGGCCAACAGGAACGGGCAGCAACTCTTGGATTTCTGTGCCAGTATGGGCTTAGTAATCACAAACTCCTTTTTTAAACATAAGAACATTCACCGGTATACTTGGGAAAGCAGGGGAACCAGATCTGTCATTGACTATATAATAACAGATCAGGAATTCAGGAAGGCTGTGAGAGACACACGTGTATTCAGGGGATTCTTTGATGACACTGATCATTATTTAATCTGCAGTGAAATTGGGATTGCGAGGCCGAAAGTGCAGGAGGTCAGGTCCATATGTAGGAGGATAAGAGTGGAGAAACTTCAGGATAAGGAAATCAGGCACAAGTACATAACAGTGATCTCAGAAAGGTACCAGTTAGTTGAATGTAGTCAATTACAGTCATTGGAAAAGGAATGGACAAGGTACAGGGACACAGTACTAGAAGTGGCTAAAGAATGTCTTGGAACAGTAGTGTGTAAAAGTAGGAGGAAGCAAACAGCTTGGTGGAATGACACAGTCAAGGCAGCCTGTAAAAGGAAAAAGAAGGCGTATAAAAAATGGCTACATACTAGAACTCAGGTAGACAGAGAAAGTTATGTTGAAGAAAGAAACAAAGCCAAACAGATAATTGCAGCATCCAAGAAGAAATCTTGGGAAGACTTTGGAAACAGGTTGGAGACATTGGGTTAAGCTGCTGGAAAACC
This sequence comes from Schistocerca piceifrons, assembly GCF_021461385.2. Classification (NCBI taxonomy): domain Eukaryota; kingdom Metazoa; phylum Arthropoda; class Insecta; order Orthoptera; family Acrididae; genus Schistocerca; species Schistocerca piceifrons. The sequence goes on from NC_060149.1 coordinate 580,589,304, forward strand.
ATTCTCGAGTGTAATTAGCAGTCTTCGAAAGGGAGGTAAGAAGGAAATGACAAGTATTTTGGACAGGTCAGGAAAACAGCTGGTGAATCCTGTGGCTGCCTTGGGCAGATGGAGGGAATATTTTGAAGAGTTGCTCAATGTAGGTGAAAATACGATCAGTAATGTTTCAGATTTCGAGGTAGAATGGGATAGGAATGATGATGGAAATAGGATCACGTTTGAGGAAATGGAGAAAATGGTCAATAGATTGCAGTGCAATAAAGCAGCTGGGGTGGATGAAATTAAGTCGGAACTCATCAAGTACAGTGGAATGTCAGGTCTTAAATGGCTACACAGGATAATTGAAATGGCCTGGGATTCGGGACAGGTTCCATCGGACTGGACAAAAGCAGTAATCACACCAATCTTTAAACATGGAAACATAAAAGATTGTAACAACTACAGAGGTATCTCATTAATCAGCGTTGTGGGTAAATTCTTCTCAGGTATTGTTGAAAGGAAAGTGCGAGTATTAGTTGAGGAGCAATTGGATGAAAATCAGTGTGAGTTTAGGCCTCTTAGAGGTTGTCAGGACCAGATCTTTAGCTTACGACAAATAATGGAGAAGTGTTATGAGTGGAACAGGGAATTGTATCTATGCTTTATAGATCTAGAAAAGGCATATGACCGGGTTCCTAGGAGGAAGTTATTGTCTGTTCTACGAGATTATGGAATAGGAGGCAAACTTTTGCAAGCAATTAAATGTCTTTACATGGACAGTCAGGCAGCAGTTAGAGTTGACGGTAAACTGAGTTCATGGTTCAGAGTAGTTTCAGGGGTAAGACAAGGCTGCAACCTGTATCCACTGTTGTTCATATTATTTATGGATCATATGTTGAAAACAATAGACTGGCTGGGTGAGATTAAGATATGTGAACACAAAATAAGCAGTCTTGCACATTCGGATGACTTAGTTGTGATGGCAGATTCGACTGAAAGTTTGCAGAGTAATATTTCAGAGCTAGATCAGAAATGTAAGGACTATGGTATGAAGATTAGCATCTCCAAAACGAAAGTAATGTCAGTGGGAAAGAAATATAAACGGATTGACTGCCAAATAGGAGGAACAAAGTTAGAACAGGTGGACGGTTTCAAGTACTTAGGATGCATATTCTCACAGGATGGCAACATAGTGAAAGAACTGGAAGCGAGGTGTAGCAAGGCTAATGCAGTGAGCGCTCAGCTACGATCTACTCTCTTCTGCAAGAAGGAAGTCAGTACCAAGACTAAGTTATCTGTGCACCGTTCAATCTTTCGACCAACTTTGTTGTATGGGAGCGAAAGCTGGGTGGATTCAGGTTACCTTATCAATAAGGTTGAGGTTACGGATATGAAAGTAGCTAGGATGATTGCAGGTACTAGTAGATGGGAACAATGGCAGGAGGGTGTCCACAATGAGGAAATCAAAGAAAAACTGGGAATGAACTCTATAGATGTAGCAGTCAGGGCGAACAGGCTTAGATGGTGGGGTCATGTTACACGCATGGGAGAAGCAAGGTTACCCAAGAGACTCATGGGTTCAGCAGTAGAAGGTAGGAGGAGTCGGGGCAGACCAAGGAGGAGGTACCTGGATTCGGTTAAGAATGATTTTGAAGTAATAGGTTTAACATCAGAAGAGGCACCAATGTTAGCACTGAATAGGGGATCATGGAGGAATTTTATAAGGGGGCTATGCTCCAGACTGAACGCTGAAAGGCATAATCAGTCTTAAATGATGATGATGATGATGAATGATGTATAACAGAAGGTTATATTATGTTTCTTTCATTAAATACACATTTTTAAAGTTGTGGTATTCTTTTTGAATCACCCTGTATACCACACACATTAATAACTGATGGTACTGATCCCCTATGGCACACAAAACGGTTCAGATCGCTGTTTCAGAAGCAACGAAACAAGCATGCCAAATTTAAAAGAACACAAAATCCCAAAGATTGGCAAAGTTTTGCAGAAGTTCGAAAAATAGCGCGTACTTCAATGCGACATACTTCTAATAATTTCCACAACCTAACTCTGTCTCGTAATCTGGCAGAAAATCCAAAGAGATTCTGGTCGTAAATAAAGCATTCTGGTCGTACATAAAGCACACCAGTGGCAAGACGCAATTAATACCTTCACTGAGCATAACAAATGTTCAAATGTGTGTGAAATCTTATGGGACTTAACTGTTAAGGTCATCAATCGCTAAGCTTACACACTACTTAACCTAAATTTTCCGAGGGAGGGTTCGAACCTTCGCCGGGACCAGCCGCACAGTCCGTGACTGCAGCGCCATAGACCGCTCGGCTAATTGCGCATAACAACGGTGAAGTCATTGATAACAGTGCCACTAAAGTCGAGTTATTAAATACGGTTTTCCGCAACTGCTTCACCAAAGAAGATGAAGTAAATATTCCTCAATTCCAATCAAGAACAACTGCCAAGATGAAAAACATAGAAGTAGATATCCTCGCGGTAACAAAGCATCTTAAAGACTTAATAAAGGCAAGGTTCCGGTCCAGATTGTATACCAGTCAAATTCCTTTCAGAGTATGCTGATACAATAGCTCCGTATTTAGCAATTCTATACAACAGCTCGCTCACAGACAGATCCGTACCTAAAGACTAGAAAATAGCTCAAGTCACACCAAACTCAAAAAGAGAAATAGGAGTAATCCGCTGAATTAGAGGCCCATGTCATTCATGTCGATTTGCAGTAGGGTTTTGGAACACATACCGTGTTCGAACATTATGAATTACCTCGAAGAAAACGATTTATTGACACATAGCACGGATTTTAAAAAAAATCGTTCTTGCGAAACACAACTAGCTCATTATACTCATGAAATAATGAGTGCTATCGACAGGGGATGTCAAATTGATTCCATATTTTTAGATTTCTAGAAGGCTTTCGACACCGTTCCTCACAAGCGTCTTCTAACCAAACTGCGTGCCTATGGAATATCGCCTCAGTTGTGCGACTGGATTCGCGATTTCCTGTCAGAAAGGTCACAGTTTGTAGTAATAGACGGAAAGTCATAGTGTAAAACAGAATTAATACCCGGCGTTCCCCAAGGAAGTGTTATAGGCCCTCTATTGTTCCTGATGTGTATTAACGACATAAGAGAATCTGAGAAGCCGTCTTAGATTATTTCCAGATGATGCTGTCATTTACCATCTTGTAAAGTTATCAGATGACCAAAACGAATTGCAAAATGGTTTATGATATCTGTATGGTGCGAAAAGTGGCAATTGACCGTAAATGAAGAAAAGTGTAAAGTTATTCACATAGGTACTAAAAGAAATCCGCTAAATTTCGATTACGCGATAAGTCACACAAATCTGAAGTCTGTAACTTCAACTAAATACTTATGGATTACAATTACAAATAACCTAAATTGGAACGATCACATAGATAATGTTGTGGGTAGAGCAAACTAAAGACTGCGATTCATTGCCACAACACTCAGAAGGTGCAACAGGTCTGCTAAAGAGACTGCTTACACCACGCTTGTCCGCCCTATCCTCGAGTATTGCTGTGCAGTGTGGGATCCGCATCAGATGGGACTGACAGATGACATCGAAAAAGTTCAAAAAATGGTTCAAATGGCTCTGAGCGCTATGGGACTTAACACTGAGGTCATCAGTCCCCTAGAACTTAGAACTACTTAGACCTAACTAACCGAAGTACATCACACACATCCATGCCCGAAGCAGGATTCGAACCTGCGACCGTAGCGGTCGCGCGGTTCCAGGCTGAAGCGTCTAGAACCGCTCGGCCGCATCGGCCGGCAAAAGTTCAAAGAAGGGCAGCTCGTTTTGTATTATCGCGAATTGGGGAGATAGTGCAACAGGCATGATACGTGAATTGTGGTGGCAATCATTAAAACAAAGGCGTTTTTCGTTGCGACGGGATATTCTCATGAAATTGCTGTCACTAGTTTTCTCCTCCGATTGCGAAAAAATTCTGTTGACACCCACCTGCAGAGGGAGAAATGATCATCATGATAAAAGAAGAGACATCAGGGCTCGCACAGAAAAATTTAAGTGCTCGTTTTCCCCGCGCGCCGTTCGAGAGTGGAACGGTAGAGAAACAGCCTGAAGGTGGTTCATTGAACCCTCTGCCAGGCACTTTATTGTTTATAGCAGAATAATCACTTAGATGTAGATGTAGATGAAGACTAAGGGCTCTCATGCATATGATGGAGGCTCTAGCAGAATAGTAAAGTAGTGTGCTTCGTATATTAGCCCTGTACTTTGCCGTATTTGCAATTTTCCTTCAAGAAATTTGCTGTCAAATGTACAGTTTGATTTTGGAAGTGGTTTAACAACTGAAAATGCTATATTGTCTTTTCTTTGTGAGATACTGGATGGATTAAAGAATAGGTTGCGAACGGTAGGCTTCTTTTTTATTTAACTAAGGTGTTTGATTGTGTTAATCACAAAACAATGCTCCAGAAGTTTGATCATTATCAAATACGGGGAGCAGCTCACAGTTGGTTCATTTCTTACTTTAAGAACAGAGAGCAAAAGGTCATTCCTCACTGTACTGAGAACAGTTATGATGTAGGATCCGAGTGCGGCACGGGTAATTTGGTGGATGCACCAGGGATCAGTGCTGAGGCCACTCCTGATCCTTAGCTTTATAAATGATATGCTTTCAAGTATTACAGGTGATTCTAAAATATTTCTGTTTGCTGATGACACTAGGTTGGTAGTAAAGGACGTTGTGTGTAACACTGGTACTGTTTCAAATAGTGCAGTTCGAGGCAGTTGATGGCTTGTAGAAAATAAACTAACCCTAAATCATAGTAAGACTCAGTTTTACAGTTTATAACATACAGTTCAACAAAACCTGACGTTCTAATTACACAGTATGGGCATAGATTAGTGATACTGAATAGTTCAAATTTCTAGGTGTTCAGATAAATAGTAAACTGTCGTGGAAAGGCCATGTTCAGGATCTTGTTCAGAGATTTAAAGCTGCCATTTTTACTATTGGTAATCGACCGTTCGACACGAAAAGTATCCTACATTGAAACTTCCTGGCAGATTAAAACTGTGTGCCCGACCGAGACTCGAACTCGGGACCTTTGCCTTTCGCGGGCAAGTGCTCTACCAACTGAGCTACCGAAGCACGACTCACGACCGGTACTCACAGCTTTACTTCCGCCAGTACCTCGTCTCCTACCTTCCAAACATTACAGAAGCTCTTCTGCGAACCATGCAGAACTAGCACTCCTGAAAGAAAGGATATAGCGGAGACATGGCTTAGCCACAGCCTAGGGAATGTTTCCACACAGTTTTAATCTGCCAGGAAGTTTCATATCAGCGCACACTCCGCTGCAGAGTGAAAATCTCATTCTGGAAAGTATCCTACATTGCTTATTTTCATTCACTTATGACGTATGGTATTATATTTTGGGGTAACTCTTCCCATTCTCAAAGGGTATTTTTGACTTAGAAACGGGCGGTTCGCGTAATAAGTGGTGTAAGTTTCCGAAACCCTCGTCGGCCCTTTTCGTTAGTCTAGGTATTTTGACATTGTCCTCTCAATATACATATTCTTTAATGTCCTTTCTTGTTCACAATATCAGCTTATTCCCAAGAATTAGCAGCTTTCGCTCAGTTAATACTAGGCAGAAATCGAGTCTGCATTTGGATCGCACCTCCTTGACTCTTGTGCAGAAAGGCATGCAGTATTCTGCCGCATCCATGTTCAATAAGTTACCACAAGAATTCGAAAATTGTAGCAGTAATCCACGTACTGTCAAATTTAAGTGAAGATTTCCTCATGGGTCACTCCTATTCTGTCGAGGAGTTTCTTGAGAAATTAAGCTAATTCTTGTGCTACATTGCTGAAAAACGTATATCTTGTCGTCTTTATAGGTTTCATAAACATTTTATTTTATCTATTATTACTTTCGAGTTGTAATTTCATGTACTAACGCGTTCCATGACCTTGAAGATTTGCTCTTTAATTTGGTCCTACGAAACTAGACGTGTAAAATATATACATATCGCGGATACAAGGTACATACATACCTTGTGACCGCGATTCTACCGTCGTCTGTACAGGTGCATATCGGTATCCCGTGACTTTTCTCCCCTCAAGGTATGACTCCTTTTGTTTGGCTCTACACTTCTTGTAACTGAGTCATTTTAGACCGCAACAAGAAGAACAATAATACGTGAGAAAATCTCAGCTCTCTCCACAAACGTACAACACTTCTATACAGCGAACACATAAGCGAAGGTTTAGTAGCAACACAGCTGCAAAGCTGTACCCGTGGCAGCATGAATGAATAGCAATGTTACCACATGTTAATCTAGTAAGTGATAGAGTTCTGTTAATCGTTACTTCTTACGATGCTACCTGAACGCCATCTGTGGCAAAAATGAAACAGTGACAACAATGTGCGTTTAGAGATATGCACCAACAAGAACTAGGCCAGAGGTTTCTCATTGACAGTTAGAAACGAAGGGGAGACGAAGGATGGGAGACCTCACATTTCCTTTCCAGTATTGGTGGTTCCTGGCGAATAGCATCCGAGAGGGCAAACATAGTTCAGTCATGCATGATCGTGCAGCGACGTCACACACCTTGAGCTGGAAATAGGCTTGTTTGCGGGAAGACGTATCCACACAGATATCTGAAGCACCACGGACTGTCAGCGTAGCGTCAGTTTCTGTGGCTTCTCTTGACGCAGCAGCAGTAAAGGCGTACCGACAGTGGTTTGCCTGAACGACGACACTAGATGGTCGAGTGGTATCACATTGTCTTTTCAGACAAATTATAGTTCTGCATACAGCATCAGGATGGACGTATCCTTGAGTGGAGGTTCCGAGGGGAACGAACGTTGCCGGACTGCATTCGTCCTTGTCATACGAGATCAGTGCTGAGCATGAGGTTTGGGCTGCCTTTGGGTGCACAATCACATCTGGTTCGCATAGCCGGTAACTTGTCCAGCAGCCGTTACGTTTCTGGTTTGTTAAGGACGATGGCTGTGTCCTATCTTCGAGGTAGCCCTAATTTTATCTTTCAACAAGATAACACAAGACTGTGCATTGACCGTGCTGTCCTGGCTTACCTCGATACAGAGTGTGTTCAAGTGTTGTCCTGGCCAACACGTTCTCCAGGTCTCCCTTCCATGAAAGCATCTGGTCATACACTGAGATGTCAAAAGTCATGGGACAGCCATATGGACATATACAGATGGCAGTAATATCAAGTACTAAAGGCATAAAAGGGCAATGCATTAGCCGAGCTGTCATTTGTCATCAGCACTCAGATGATTTATGCGAAAAGGTTTCCAACGTGATTATGGCCACACGATGGGAACTGACAGACTTTGAACGCGGAATGCTAGTTGGAGCTAGATGCAGGGACATTCCATTTTGGGAATCGTTAGGTAGTTCAATATTCCGAGATCCACAGCGTCAGGAGTGCTGAGAATACCAAATTTTAGGCATTATCCCTCACCATGGACAACACAGTGGCCGACGCCATCACTTAACGACCGAGAGCAGCGGCGTTTGCATCGAATTGTCAATGCTAACAGACGAGCAACACTACTTGAAATAACCGCAGAAATCACTGTGAGACGTATGACAAACGTATCCGTTAGGACAGTGTGACGAAATGTGGTGTTAATGGGCTATTGCAGCAGACGACTGACTTGAGCGCCTTTGATTACAGCACAACATTGCTTGCAACGCCTGTCCTGGGCTCGTGACCATGTCCGTAGGACCCTGCATGACTGGAAAACCGTGGCCTGGCCAGATTAGTCCTGCTTTCAATTGGTAAGAGCTGATATTAGGGTTCGAGTGTGAGGCAGACCCCACGAAGCCATGGACCCAAGTTGTCAACAAGGCTCTGTACAAGCTGATAGTGGCTTCATAATGGTGGAGGCTGTGTTTACATGGAACTGACTGGGTCCTCAGGTCCAACTGAGCCGATTATTGACTGGAATTGGTTTTGATCAGCGACTTGGAGACCACTTGCAGCCATTCATGGACTTCATGTTCCCAAACAAAGATGAAATTTTTATGGATGACAGTGTGCCTACTCACCCGGTCACGATTCTTCGCGACTGGTTTGAAGGACATTCTGGACAATTCGAGCGAATGATTTGGCCACCCAGATCGCCAGACATGAATCCTATCGAAGATTTATAAGTATTTCAATAATTTATAAGTATTTCAATATATTTTTATAAGTATTTCAATATTTATAAGTATTTCAATAAAATGAATAACAGTTAACATAATTTATGGTGGAATGGAAGTGAAGGGTAGCGGTTATCGCTAGATGGCACAAGTTACTCGTAGTTCCATATTACTTGCTCTTGGCTACACTTCGTTTAGTGCTATTCAAGGTAGCGGAAGTTCCTGCGGGGAGCGGAGCACTGCCCCCCCGTCTGCCGTGCGTCCACTAAGTTCTGTATATGACGGCGGCACTGTTGATCTCTGTAGTCCTTCGACAATGCACGATAACACTACTCACTAAGAGCTCAAATATCAAGAAATAAGTTCTTCGAAGACTTCGAAATAAAAGTGTTGTTGAAGACACTTTACTCGTTAACAAAACGATGAGGGTACTGCCTCTTACTACCGAATATTTCAAGTTCCTCAAAAATTTTGATGCATCTACTTTTGGGAGCGTTGTGCAAAATCTTCAAATTATGTGTTATGTCTGTTATTCTGTGTTGCGGATTTTTTTAAATGATCACAAAAAGTTGTTTTATTACAGGTATGCGCGTGTTCTTTAAATGTTCTCTCAAAGGTACGTCCCGTCTCTCCAACGTTGGCCAGAATCAAAGTAAATTTGCCAAGTCAGGCGTTTACAAAATTACTTGCGACGATTACAGTTGCTTTTATATTGGACAGACGGGTTGTACCTCTGAAACAAGATTTTTGAAGAACACACACATACCTGTAGTAAAAAAAGCTTTTGGTGATCATTTAAAAAATCGGAAACATAGATTAACGAAAGTAGCACATAACCTGAAAAGTTTACACACTGCTCCCAACATTATATATTTGCACGTTTTGGAGGAATTTGAAATGTTTGGAAGTAAGGGACGGTATGCTGATCGTAATCTTAAGAAGCAAAGTGTCTTCAACCAAAACTTTTATTTTTAACCTTGGAAGAACTGACTCAAATGTCAGGAAATGTTGAACTAACCCTTGACCCGCACCTAACGTGGAATCCTCATCTACAAACCATCCAGCAAAAAGTCCAGAATAAACTAAAACTACTAATAGGTTGAACTTGGAGATTACACCTCTCTATTATTCCCCACATCTACAAAACCCCATTCTGACCCATCCTCTGCTATGCAAATGTTACATGGATCTCTGGCCCACCGTAGTTCTGTAAGACCCTCCAAATACTCGAACACCATGCACAACGTCTCGCTTTCCGCATCCGTTTGTCTTCCCCCATATGGATCCTCAACCATCTCATCAAATTCCCACTCCTCCTTACCCACTTCAAACACCTCTGCATCTCCTATACTATCTGCAGACTAGATTCTAATAACCTCGCTGTCTCCCTCTGACCACCTACCCTGGGTATGCTGCTGGGCCTTCACAAACACATCCGTCAGTCCCTACACCTACACACTCTCCATATCCTAACCCAACGCAACTTCAACCAACTCCCTCTTGCAGACAATGAGATCCACCCAACATTTACCCTTCCTACCAACTTTAACTCTTCCCCCACCTATTCCACTTCACATCAGGGCTCCTCTATCCTTTTCCCTCTCCTTCCATCCCATCCCTTTCCGCTTGTAACTACTACCCTACCCACACACCACACTACTACTCATCCTCAGTCTTTCCCACCGACTGTATTTCCCACTATCCGCCTCAACTCCTACCTATCATCTTCATGATTTTCCTACCTAAGGGACCCTCGTCTTTTTAACCACACCTCTCAACCCTATGAAACATACTCTCTCCTCTGACAATAGTTCTCATACAATGCAGATCCTTTATATTTTAAGTGAAAGTGCAGTGCTTCAGTATTTTTATCAGAAGAATTTCACCTTCCTGCAATATGTTTTTAAAATATTATATATATTTTTTCTTTTTTTTAACTGTCCATCTGATTTTTAATTTAAAGCAGAAAAACAGCCCCATATTTTGCTTTTAATTGTCATTGTAATTTTTTAAAAATCATTTGGCAGAAGAGTGGAGTATTATTGTACTGCTGACAGCCACCCCCGCCCCTCCCTCACCCCCCCCCCACCCCCCAAACCTATATGGGGTGAGGGAGATGAAACAAATCACATTATATTCAGTTTTACAATAATATCTGTAATCTATTATTATTATTATCCTAAACATTCTGTTAAATTCTGAATGATACTAAGCTGTCAGAAGATGAATAATTTTTGCATATAGTTAAACCTTTTGAAAGTCTCGCTTTCTTATATATAACTGTGAATTTTTAAAGAATTGTACTTTCAAATGAACTTCCTGTTAGTTATTTGCACGTAATGCATGCATCAACGACGTCTAGGATAGCTTTGCACCCTATATGTAACTGGTGAAACATGCTTGGCTGTTTTGACTCAGGTTATTTTCACATTCTATGACTTGTTGCAGTAAAGTAGAATGAGAGGTATATCGTGTTTGTATAACTTCTGTCATTCGTTTTTAATCTCTTAACATAGCAGTTAATAATGTTCTTTCTTTGACTCCTTTGTGGATCCTGTAGATGGCCATTGTATAGCCGAAACTAGTAATTCTATTCAAAGAACTTTGCAATCAAGACAATTAAATAAAAATTAAATACATAGTGATCGCTCTCAAGATTGTCATTTTGTGCCAGATTCTATTAAATTCGGTTATTTTTCTGTGCTTCATGATGCTGCAGTCTTAATGACCAGCGGTGTAAACGCTTATAAGAGTCACTCCAAAGCGTATTTTGATGCATCGGCCAATAAATATGTATCATTGTTTTCGTCTTCAGTGATTGCAGTGAGGAAGTATTTCTCCTTCGGTTGGATGAGATACTTGAATAATGAGTTGACAAGTCGTGGGACTGAGGTAAGCCACTCGTCTTTCACCACTGAACCGGAGATAGGGCATTGTGCGGTAATAATGCATGAAAAGATGTTAGTGAGCAACTTCTGTATCATAACGCTTACAGTACTGCTTAGGCGCTGCAGAGCAGCAGGGTAAGTTTCGTGCTGAACTGATCTCAGTTTACGGCAAAGAAAACAGCGCGCTGTTCGTAGATCATCTGGCACACACACACACACACACACACACACACACACACACACACACACACACATGAATGCTGGGGACGAGGGAGCAGTCCCCATCCGCCCCTCCTCCTTCTCCCTGCATTCCTGAGCCGCTATCTCTCAGATTCTGCAGTTTGCCTCACTGTATGAGCGTGGTGGACCTTCGCAGCGGACGTTGTGTGCCTGTTTTTTATTCATTTTTTTTAACTAACTGCACTTCGCAGCGTGCCGCAGCATCGCAGTCCGTTTCTTCACGATGACAAGCTTCACGTTGACACAAAACCACTAATCTGAATTTTTCACTTCTGCTACAGCTCTTATGAAAGGTAGTTCACGTGTGATAGTATAGTAATCACCGAGACTGTAGCACATTCTGAGCAGAAGACGTGGGTGCCACATGTGGATTACTGCTTGCAATCCAAATAAAAAAAAGAGCACATTTTAAATGCGGGTCTGAAGCAAATCTCGACGACACTCGTGTCCTTAATACGGGAAAAAGAGAGGATGATTAGGATTTAGCGTCCTATCGACGACAACATTATTTAACACGGGGCACAAGCTCAGACTGAATAAATATGAGTACGAAAATCGGCTTTATCTTTTTCACAGGAACCGTCCTGGTATTAACCTAAAGCGCTTTAGGGAAACGATGGAAAACCTGAATCGGGGACTTGATTCGAATAGAAGTCCAATGCATTAACCATGCTCTCTCTCTCCTCACCGGGGAAATAGAACAAAAAATGCAGACACTGGTAAAACAATTTTTTTCTACTGTTGGGTAATTTGATGTTAGAAATTCGCGCGTTAAATCCAGTGCAGACCATTCTTGTCTGTTTATAAAATATTATCAGTTGACAACAAATTTGCAAAATGAGATTTCTAGTATCAAAACACAAGTATCTCGCTCAGTTACAGACTGAAGAGAGGGCGTATATAAGAAGGTTTGTGAACATAAAGAACAACTGGAAAAACTGATGTCTGGCAGGATCATTGATTTGGATATTAAACCAGCTACTGAGAACAGTAAAGCAAGTGGAGAATGTACAGTGGGCACACACCTTGGAAGCTAATGTGACAAAAGATTTGCAAACGCTCAATAACGATTACCAAATATTTGCTACTGAATTTTTAACTCGCCGGACTAACCATCCGTTATCCTTTGGTAGTACCACTGCAAATTAGGATTAACTGTACTTGCATGAGGAAATGTAGCTAAAAGTAAAAATGTGACAGAAATTTGTCACACGACAAACACGCTAAACGTTTGAAAATATGAAGATTTAGTTTAACAAAGATACGAATAACAATACTGGTACTACGCAAAAATTCATAAAAAACTGCAGGGTTGCGCAGCAGTGTATCTGGTGAACGGATATGGTTATCTGGCGAGTAAGGCGGAGTTTCCGAGCAATGTAATGCCTCCGGTTATCTCCGCTACTACCACCGGATGCGGCTATCGAGAAATAAAAGTGAAAATGGTCGCGCACATTAGACGAAAAAGATAGAACAGGCGTTTAATCGATGTGTTAGGGTACACTTTACGTACCACATAGAACAGCATCTCTCCGAAAATATTTTTGCGTTGGTAAACAGGGAATATAATGTTGTTGCTGTGGTCTTCAGTTCGAAGACTGGTTTGATGCACCTCTCCACCTTAATCTCTCTGTGCAAACCTCTTCATATTTTCGTATCAACTGCATCCTACATACATTTGAACCTCTTACTGCTATTATGCTTTGATCTCCCTCTAAATTTTTATCCTTCCTCATCTCCACTCTTGCTTCGGTTACCAAACTGACGATTCCCTTATGCCTCAGGGTATGTCCTATCAATCGATTCATGCTTTTGTTCAAGCTGTGCTATAAATTTGGTTTGTTCCCAGTTTTATTCAGTGCTTCCTCATTGGATACTCGAACTACCAATCAAATCTTCAGCGTTCTTCTGTAGCACCATATTTCAAAAGTTTCTGTTTTCCTCTTGTCTGATTTGTTTATCGTCCACATTGTACTTCTGTAACAGGCTACACTCCAAGCAAAAACCTGCAGAAAACAATTCCTAACCCTGAAATCGATATCAGACTTCAGAAAATTCCTCGTTCTCAAAAATGTGTTTCTTGTTGCAGCCAGTCGGCATTTTATATCCTCTCTAATCCGGCCATTATCAGTTATTTTGCTGTCCAGATAGCAAAACTCATCTACTACTTTTAGGATCTCATTTTATGATCTAATTCCCGCAGTACCGTCTCATTTAATACGAACACATCCATTATTCTTGTTTTACTTTTGTTGATATTCATCTTATGGCCTCTTTTCAAAGCCCTATCCATTTCGTACATCTGCTCTTCCAAGATCTTTGGTGTCTCTGACAGAATCGTAATGAGCTCGGCAAACCTCAAAGTTGTAATTCCTTCACCCTGCACTTCAATTCACTTTCCAAGTTTCACTTTGGTTTACTTTACTGCTTGCGTAAAGTACAAATTGAACAACATCGGGGATAGGCTACAACCTTGTCTCACTCCCTTCTCGATCATTGCTTCCCTTATATGTCGTCCACGTTTACAACTGCCGCCTAGTTTCTGTAAAAATCGTAAGTAATCTTCGGCTCCCTGTATCTTATCCCTGCTTCCTTTCTAATTTCAAAAAGAGTCTATTCCAGTCAACATTGTCAAAAGCTTTCTCAAATTCCACAAATGGTTTAAACTTAGATTTGCCTTTCTTTAACCTATCCTGAAATGCAGGATGATCTGCGACGAATTAACGCATGGTACAGGGAATGGCAATTGAATCTCAGTGTATACAAGTGTAATCTGCTGCGAATACATAGAAAGAAAGATCCTTTATCACTTAGCTACTATACAGCAGGTCAGCAACTGGAAGCAGTTAATTTCATAAATTATCTGGGAGTAGGCATTAGGAGTGACCAAATAAAATTAATCGTCGGTAAAGCAGATGCCAGACTGAGATTCATGGGAAGAATCCTAAGGAAATGCAGTCCGAAAACAAAGGAAGTAGGTTACAGTACACTTTTGAAAGTCTTTTCGGGTTTGCTGCCGGATCCTAAAATCAACTTGACTCGATATTTCGGCGATCCAACTGTTCGCCATCTTCAGGGAATGCTGCTTCTGCTGATGAGTCCCGCTGAGAACTGACGCAAGATTGCAATTCGACGTCCTATATAGGCCACCGTTCAGTACACGGCGCATGCGCCGCCCATCACGGTTTCTGACTTCCAAAACAGGAAGGTGGCGCCGCCCTTAGTGAAACACTGCTGGCAACGATATATCGCAATCAAGGCCGCACCGAAGAACGTTCTGTTTTGATGCGAGATAATACAGGATTCCACGTTTTGCTAAGAGGAAACCCATTGTCCCTGTTGACTAAATTATCAGCCAACCTAATTTCGATCGCCTCTTTATACACACTATTCCAAAAACCGGAAATGTTGGCAATTACAACAGTTTCCTCAAATTTCATTTCGTGTCTCTCATTCAGACAGTGTTCTGCTACGGCCGATTTTTCCGGCTGTTGTAGCCTCGTGTGACGGCGATGTTCCACACACCTGTCATTCACTGTGCGAATAGAACGACCAACGTAAGCTTTCCCACATTGACACGGGATTTTGTACACCCCGGGTTTTCTAAGTCCCAAATCATCCTTCACAGAGCCGAGCAGAGCCCTAATCTTAGAGGGTGGACGGAACACACTCTTAATGTTAAAACTCCTTAAAATTCGTCCAATCTTAAACGATAAGCCTCCAGCATAAGGAAGAAAGGCCACAGATCTATGTTCCTCTTCGGACACGTAGTAGTACGGAGAGCATATGCCATTTCCGACGCAGACAGCTTAACCCAAGAACTTGAGCATTTGATGACTGTTTTTAAGGAAAATGGATACACCGAGAATCAGATTCGTCGGGCTATGGAATTTGGACCGTCTCCGGACAATAAGAGACTGGAATAGAAGGGAGAACCGATAGAGGTACTCAAGGTTCCCTCCGCCACACACCGTGAGGTGGCTTGCGGAGTATGGATGTAGATGTAGATGTAGATCTCCTGAGGTAAGTCGTAGGATCAGTACTGCCCCGTGTCATACTACATTTCTTCGGAATCCAAACTGATCTTTCCCAATGACTGGGAGACTCAAACGTTTATAACGGGTGGCAGGGACAAAGAATCCAGTGAAATTTTTTTAAGTGCGTTATCTGAAAACTGCCTTGAGCAGTTAAACAGAAAACCGACTCGTGGCGTTAACATATTAGACCTTCTGGTGACAAACAGACCCGATCTATTTGAAACAGTTAACGCAGGATAGGAAACCAGCGATCATAAAGCGGTTACAGCATCGACGATTTCAGTCGTAAATAGAAATATTAAAAAAGGTAGGAAGATTTTTCTGTTTAGCAAAAGTGACAAAAAGCAGATTTCAGAGTACTTGGCAGCTCAACACAAAAGCTTTGTCTCAAGTACAGATAGTGGTAAGGATCAGTGGAAAAGTTCAAAACCATCGTACAATATGCATTTGATGAGTATGTGCCAAGCAAGGTCGTAAGAGATGGTAAAGAGCCACCGTGATACAACAACCAAGTTATAAAACTGCTCCGGAAGCAAAGGGAACTTCACAGCAAACATAAGCATAGCCAAAGCCTTGCAGACAAAAAAAATTACTCGAAGCGAAATGTAGTGTGAGGAAGTAAAGTTCTATGTACCGACTTGGCAGAAAATCCTAAGAAATTTTGGTCTTATGTGAAAGCGGTAGGTGGCTCAAAATAAAATGTCCAGACACTCTGTGACCAAAATGGTACTGAAACAGAGGATGACAGACTAAAGGCCGAAATACTAAATGTCTTTTTCCAAACCTGTTTCACAGAGGAAGACTGCACTGTAGTTCCTTCTCTAGATTGTCGCACAGATGACAAAATGGTAGATATCGAAATAGACGACAGAGGGATAGAAAAACAATTAAAATCGCTCAAAAGAGGAAAGGCCGCTGGACCTGATGGGATACCAGTTCGATTTTACCCAGAGTACACGAAGGAACTTGCCCCCCTTCTTGCAGCGGTGTACGGTAGGTCTCTAGAAGAGCGTAGCGTTCTAAAAGATTGGAAAAGGGCACAGGTCATCCCCGTTTTCAAGTAGGGACGTCGAACAGATGTGCAGAACTACAGACCTATGTCTCTAACGTAGATCAGTTGTAGAATTTTGGAACACGTATTATGTTCGAGTGTAATGACTTTTCTGGAGACTAGAAATCTACTCTATAGGAATCAGTATGGATTTCGAAAAAGACGATCGTGTGAAACCCAGCTATTTGTCCACGAGACTCAGAGGGCCATAGGCACGGGTTCTCAGGTAGATGCTGTGTTCCTTGACTTCCGCAAGGCATTTGATACAGTTCCCCACAGTCGTTTAATGAACAAAGTAAGAGCATATGGACTATTGGAGCAATTGTGTGATTAGATTGAAGAGTTCCTAGATAACAGAGCGCAGCATGTCATTCTCAATGGAAAGAAGTCTTCCGAAGTAAGAGTGATTTCAGGTGTGACGCAGGTGAGTGTCGTAGGACCGTTGCTATTCACAACATATATAAATGACTTTGTGGATAACATCGGAAGTTCACTGAGGCTATTTGCGGATGATGCTGTAGTATATCGAGAGGTTGAAACAATGGATAATTGTTCTGAAATACAGGAGGATCTGCGACGAATTGACGCATGGTGCAGGGAATGGCAATTGAATCTCAATGTAGACAAGTGTAATGTGCTCCGAATACGTAGAAAGAAAGATCCTTTATCACTTAGCTACCATATAGCAGGTCAGCAACTAGAAGCAGTTAATTCCATAAATTATCAGGGAGTAGGCATTAGGAGTGATTTAAAATGGAATGACCATATAAAATTAATCGTCGGTAAAGCAGATGCCAGACTGAGATTCATTGGAAGAATCCTAAGGAAATGCAGTCCGAAAACAAAGGAAGTAGGTTACAGTACACTTGTTCGCCCACTGCTGAATACTGCTCACCGGTGTGGGATCCGTACCAGATAGGGTTGACAGAATAGATAGAGAAGATCCAACGGAGAGCAGCGCGCTTCGTTACAGGATCATTTAGTAATCGCGAAAGCGTTACGGAGATGATAGATGAACTTCAGTGGAAGACTCTGCAAAAGAGACGCTCAGTAGCTCGGTACGGGCTTTTGTTGAAGTTTCGAGAACATATCTTCACCGAGGAGTCAAGCAGTATATTTCTCCCTCCTACGTATATCTCTCGAAGAGACCATAAGGATGAAATCAGAGAGATTAGAGCCCACATAGAGGCATACCGACAATCTTTCTTTCCACGAACAATACGAGACTGGAATAGAAGGGGGAACCGATAGAGGTACTCAAGGTACCCTCCGCCACACACCGTGAGGTGGCTTGCGGAGTATGAATGTAGATGTAGAATGTCGGCTTCTACCAGTTTTTCCATTCTTCTGTGAGCAACTTGTGACAGTATTTTGTAAATTTATTTTATTAAATTTATAGTTTAATAGTATTTAAACCCGTCAGCACCTGTTTTCTTTGAAACTGAAATTATTACATTCTTGTTGAAGCCTGAGGGTATTTCACCTGTCTCCTATATCTTTCGTACCAATTGAAATATTTTTATCTTGGCTGGCCCTCCATAGGATCTCAATAATTATGACGTAATGTCGTTTGCTCCAGGGGCCTGTTTTCGACTTAGGTATTTCAGTGCTCTGTCAAATTCTTGTCGCAGTATCGTATTTCCCACCTCATCTTCATCTACTTCCTCCCTCCCCTTCCTGTAATATTGCCTTCAAGTTCGTCCCCCTTGTTTAGCCCTTCTACACGCTTCTTTCACCTTTCAGGCACCCTTCCTTGCTTAATACTGGCGTGCCATCTGAGCTCTTGATAACTCTGCAGTTGCTTCCCTTTTCTCGAAAGATCTCATTAATTTTCCTGTAGGGAACATATAGTTTTCCCTAGTTTACACGCTTCTGCAACCTTTGTCCTGTAACAATTCCAGATTAGCCATTTTGCACATTGAATCAATCTCATTTTTAAAATGTCTGAATTCCCTTTCGCTTGCTTCATTTTCTGCTTTTCTGTATTTTCACCTTTCGTTAGTTAAATTCGTATCTCTTATAGGGTGACAATTATTCAACTATATGAAATAAAATCGTCAGAAGTTCTGAACGGTTTGCGTTAGGGTCGTCGAACTACACGGTTGGCCGCGGGGCATGATTAGTATGCGCTGTATGGTTTGGTTTAGCAACGAAGCCCACTTTCATTTGGATGGGTTCGTCAATAAGCAAAAATTGGCGCATTTGGGTGACTGAGAGTGTTCACGATCGAGACGTTTCTTCACCCTCAACGGTTGACTGTGTGATGAGCGATGTCCAGTCACGGAATAATCGGTGCGATATTCCTTGATGACACGGTGACTACCGAACGTTGTTGGAAGATGATTTCATCCCCATTGTCCAAAGTAACGCTGATTTCGACACGATGTTGTTCATGTAAGACGGAGCTCGACCTCATCGAAGCAGGAGAATGTTTGGTGTCCTGGAGGAGCACTTTGTGGACCGCACTCTGGCTCTTGGGTACCCACAGGCCACTGGCATGGGCCTCAATTGGCGCCATATTCTCTGGATCTGAACACACGCGACTCCTTTTTGTGGGGCTATATTAAAGACAAGGTGTACAGCAATAACCACAAAACCATTGCTGAGCTGAAAACAGCCATTCACGTGCTCATCGACGGCATCGATGTTCCGACACTTCAGCGGCTCATGTAGAATTTCACTATTCGTCTGCGCCACATCATCGCCAATAACGACAGGCATGTCGAACATGTCATAACCTAAATCCGAATATCTGTTGTGGCGTTTATATATTGAATAAAGTGTATGCACGCCGTAGTTTGTAACTAATTTACGATTCTTTTCATATATTTCAATAATTGTCATCCTGTATGTTATACGACGGTTTTTACATTCCGCCCCCGCAGGCGAGTGGTCAGCAAGGTGAGCTAGCATGCGAAGGACGTGAGTTCTGCTCTCGACAATGCCAGTAACATTTCCTCGGTGGGAGGAATGGAACGGAGTCCATTGAGCCTCGTGATATTAGATGAGGATCTAGCTGTATGAGAACTAGCAGCTCCAAGGTCTTCAAAGCCGATAACTGTCAGGAGAGAGCGGTGTCCCGATCCCATGCCCCTCCATATCGCAACCAAATGACGCCATTGGCTTAGGACGACACGGCAGTCGACCGGTCCCGAGTGGCCCGACCTCGGCACGAACGGCAGAGCTTTGTTTTTCTTTCTTTCTTTCTTTTTTACCTACCTGATCTTCTCCTGCCGTCGTTACTTCATCTCTCAAAGCTACGCATTCGCCTTCTATTGTATTCCTTTCCCCCGTTTAGTCAATCATTTCCTAATGCTACATCTAAAGCTCTCAATAACCTCTGGTTCTTTCAAGTCATCCAGATCCCACCGGCTTATGTTTTTACGTTTCTGCAATATCTTAAGTTTTAATCTACAGTTCATCATGGGCAGAGTCACATCTGCCTCTGGAAATATCTTACAGTTCAAAAATCTGGCTTCAGAATCTCTGTCTTACCATTATACACCGAAGAACCAAAGAAACTGGTACACCTGCCTAAAATTGTTTAGGGTCCTCCGCGAGGACGCAGAGTACCGCAATACGACGTGGCATGGACGCGACTAATGTCTGAAGTAGTGCTGGAGGAAACTGACCCGATAAATCCTGCAGGGTTGTCCATAAATCCGTAAGAGTACGAGTGGGTGGAGATCTTTTCTAAATAGGACAGTGCAGCATCCCAGATATGTTCAATAATGTTCTTGTCTGGGGAGTTTAGTGGCCACAGGAAGTGTTTAAACTCAGAAGAGTGTTCCTGGAGCCACTCTGTAGCAATTGTGGACGGTGGGATGTCGCATTGTCCTGCTGGAATTTCCGAAGTTCGTCGGAATGCACAATGGACATGAATGGATGCAGGTGATCAGACATATGCTTATGTACGTGTCACCTGTGAGACTCGTATCTAGACGTATCAGGGGTTCCATATCGCTCCAACTGCACACGCCCCACAGCATTACAGAACCTCCGCCAGCTTGAACAGCACTGGTACTGTGAATGGCTGAAAGCAAGGGGAAACTACAGCCGTAATTTTTCCTGAGCACATGCAGCTTCACTGTATGGTTAAATGATGATGGCATCCTCTTGCATAAAATATTCTGGGGGTAAAGTAGACCCCCATTCCGGTCTCTGGACGGGGAGTACTCAGGAGGACATCGTTATCAGGAGAAAAAAACTGGCGTTCTACAGATTGCGGCGTGGAATGTCAGATCTCTTACTCGGGCAGGTAGGTTAGAAAATTTAAAAAGGGAAATGGATAGGTTATAGTTAGATATAGTGCGAATAAGTGAAGCTCGGTGGCAGGAGGAACAAGACTTCTGGTCAGGTGAATACAGGGTTGTAAATACAAAAATACAAACAGGGGTAATGCAGGTGTAGTTTCAATAAAGAATAAAAAATAGGAATGCGGGGAAGCTACTACGAACAGCATAGTGAAATCATTATTGTACCCAAGATAGACACGAAGCCCACGCCTACCGCAGTTTATATACCAACTAGCTCCACTGATGATGAAAAGACGAAAGAAATGTTTGATGAGATAATCGGGGACTGGAATTCGATAGTAGGAAAAGGAAGAGAAGGAGAATTAATAGGTGAATATGGACTGGGGATAAGGAATGAAAGAGGAAACCGCCTGGTAGAATTTTGCACAGAGTGAAACTTAATCATAACTAACACTTGGTTTAGAATAATGAACGAATGTTGTATACGTGGAAGTGACCTGGACACCCTGGAAGTTTTCAGATAGATTAAATAATGGTAAGACAGAGATTTAGGAACCAGGTTTTAAACTGTAAGACATTTCCAGGGGCAGATGTGGACTCTGATCACAATTTATTGGTTATGAACTGTAGATTAAAACTGAAGGAATGGCAAAAGAGTAGGAATTTAAGGAGATCGGACCGGGATAAACTGAAAGAACCAAAGGTTGTAGAGAGTTTCAGAGGGAGCGACTCTCAAGAACAGGGGAAAGGAATATAGTAGAAGAAGAATGTGTAGCTTTGAGACATGAAACAGTGAAGGCAGCAGAGGATCAAGTAGCTAAAAAGACGAGGGCTACTAGAAATCCGTGGGTAACACAAGAAATATTGTATTGAATTCATGAAAGGAGAAAATATAAAAATGCAATAAATGAAGCAGGCGAAAAGAAATACAAATGTCCAAAAAATGAGATCGAGAGAAAGTGCAAAATGTGTAAGCAGGATTCGCTAGAGGACAAATCTGAGGATGTAGAAGCATGTATCACTATGGGTAAGATAGATGTCGCTTACAGGAAAATGAAAGAAACCTTTGGAGAAAAGAGAACACCTGTATGAATGTCAAGAGCTCAGATGGAGAACCAATCCTAAGCCTAAAAGATAAAGCAGAAAGGTGGAAGGAGTTTATAGAAGGTCTATACAAATGCGATGAACTTGAGGGCAATATTATGGAAAAGTATGAGGACGTAGATGAAGATGAGATGGGAGATATGATACTGCGTGAAGAATTTGATAGACCACTGAAAGACCTAAGTCGAAATAAGGCACCGGGAGTAGGCAACATTCCATTAGAACTACTGATAGTCACAGGGGAGGGCCAGCCATGACAAAACTCTTCCGTCTGGTGAGCAAGATATATGCGACACGCGAAATACCCTCAGATTTCACGAAGAATATAATAATTCTAGTTCCAAAGAAAGCAGGTGCTGACAGGTGTGAACATTACCGAACTATCAGTTTAATAAGTCACGGTTGCAAAATACTAAAACGAATTCTTTACAGACGAATGGAAAAACTGGTAGAAGCCGACCTCGGGGATGATCAGCTTTGATTCCGTAGAAATGTAGGAACACGCAAGGCAATACTGAACACTAATACATATCTTATAAGATTGTTTCAGAAAAGGCAAACCTACGTTTATGTAATTTGTAGATTTAGAGAAATCTTTTCACAGTGTTGACTGGAATACTCTCTTTCGAATTCCGAAGGCGGCAAGTGTAAAATACAGGGAGCAAAAGGCTATTTTCAGTTTGTACAGAAACCAGATGGCAGTTATAACATCTCCGATGTTATTCTACCCGTACATTGAATAAGCAGTAAAGCAAACTAAGGAAAATTTGGAGTAGGAATTAAAATCAAGGGAGAAGAAATAACAACCTTGCGGGTTGCCGATGACATTGTAATTCTGTCAGAGACAGCGAAGGACTTGGAAGAGCAGCTGAACGGAATGGACAGTGTCTTGAAAGGAGGATGTAAGACTAGCATGAACAAAGGCAAAACGAAGATAATGGAATGCAGTCGAATTGAATCAGGTAATGCGGAGGGAATTAGATTAAGAAATGAGACATTTACAGTAGTAGATGAGTTTTGCTGTTTGGGCAGTAAAACAACTGATGATGGCCGAAGTAGAGAGGATGTAAAACGTAGGCTGGCGATGGCAAGGGAAGCGTTTTTGAAGAAGAGAAATTTATTAACATCCTGTGTAGATTTAAGTGTCAGGAAGTATTTTGTGAAAGTATTTGTGTGGACTGTAGCCACGTATGGAAGTGAAACATGGAAGATAAACAGTTTAGACAAGAAGAGAATAGAAGCTTTTGAAATGTGGTGCTACAGAAGAATGCTGAAGATTAGATGGGTAGATTACGTAACTAATGAGGAGGTACTGAATAGAATTGGGGAGACGTAGAATTTGTGGCACAACTTGACTAGAAGAAGGGATCGTTTGGTAGGACACGTTCTGAGGCATCAAGGCATCACCAATTTAGTAGCGGAAGGAAGCATGGGGGGTAAAAATCGTATAAGGAGAACAAGAGATGAATACACTAAGCACATTCAGGAGGCTGTAGATTGTAGTAGTTACTCGGAGGTGAAGATGCTTGCACAGTGTAGAGTAGCATGGAGAGCTGCATCAAACCAGTCTTTGGACTGAAGACCACAACAACCTACCCGATTAAGGGTTTAGCATTTCACGCTCGGATCCGTAGAATGACAGTTTTGTTTTCCTAATAACGACCTCCTCCTGAGTAATCGCTGCTAGGAGACTCTAATCGAGGGTTATTTTACCCATTTACCTAACAGGATGCCATAATTTAACTATACACCAGATCTGCATACCCAAGGGAAAAATACCGACTGTAGTTTTTTCTTGCTTTCAGCCGGTCACAGTGCGAGCACAAGAAGACCATGTTGGCTAATTGTTACAAGACTACGTCAATCCTTCATGCACATTGTTGCCCCTGAAAAGACTGCTGCCCCTCTTCTTATCTGGTCTCTCGACGGAGACACTCCCGTTGCGGCTGCAACTGCGATACGGCTGTTTGTATCGTTGATGCATGTAAGCCGCCACAGGTGGCGGGGGGAGGTGGGGGGGGGGCGGCAAATACGTCGTGTGTATATAATGTCAAGCAGCGTGGCAGAAGACTTCCACTGCAAAGGCATGGGCTTCGATCCTCATTCGAAACTGTTTACGTCACTTACCGTTTTTTTTTAACTCTGGCGATTATTGCGTAACTGAAGAAAATGCGATGTTTTACTGTTGTACAGGGTCCTCGTTAAAAAGGGTAAGTGAGCTCTAAGTTCAGAAGAAAGCAAGGGCATCCCACATCGAACATGATTTTGCCTTCTGGTGTCGAAACCAACCGCCATGAAGAAGAAATCTTTACGTTTCTAATGTAAAAAGAAGATCAGATGTGTAACAGACGTTTTAGCCGGCTGGTAAAACTTAACTCCCTCCGAACAGGCCTTGAAGGCCCAACGGCACCGACCGACCGCCGTGTCATCCTCAGCCCATTTGCATCACTGGATGTTGATATGGAGGAGCATGTGGTCAGCATACCAGTCTCCTGGCCGTTATCAGTTTTCGTGATCGGAGCTGCTACTTGTCAGTCAAGTAGCCTCTATTGGCCTCACAAGCTCTGAGTGCACCCCATTTGCCAACAGCAGTCGACAGACCCAGACGGTCACCCATCCAAATGCCAGCCAAGCCCGACAACGCTTAATTTTGTTAATCAGGCAGGAACTGGTCTACCACTGCAGAAACACCGTTGGCGGAAGGCAGAGAAGCAAAAGACATTTTCCTTGCGCGTAAATGAGGACTATGAGTCACTGTAAATGTAATCGCAGTAAAATGTTTCTTTTAATATAATTACTCAGAGCCAGTAATTTTTTCCCATGTTGTATAGAAAAACATGTATTTCATTGTTCTTAACATGTCTTTCTGCCGACTACGTCAAAACTAACAATATTCCTGTTATTTTAAAAGTGCATCGCGATCGTCAAATATTTTCATTCCCTTCTCATAGAAAATCTTAAACATGGCTGCGACACAGAAACTGTGTAAATCTGAAGAGGTTGAAAAATTAGCTAACCAGTTGCCAAATAAAAGTTTAGTAGCCCTTGATGCAGGTTTCGATATTTCTAAAAATATCTTCTTCAGAAGGAGCGGGCCTTGTTACATCACATGACGACGCCGAGCGGTTATTCTCACATCAGAGGCCATGGGTTTAGATAGTAGCCAGATTACATATATCGTACTTCAGAATGAATGATCAGTAGTAAATGCCCACGATATAAAATAAAATTGTAACAGAAGTCACAGCATAAAATATTTACATAAGTTACTTGTACATCATGCCAGAGACTGAGGCGAGCTGTCCACCAGTTGGCCATATTCTCTGGCATGTGTAGACATAACTGGTCAGGACTTGAAGAAATGGCTGAAGGAATTCGACCGAGTCACCAAATGCAATAGGCGGGCCCACAAAATAAGTCTACATGTCAGGGACGATCATAAGCATTACAAGTGGTTAATGGGAGCTTTGGGAGCACTAAATGTCACGAGCAGCCACAACTCATACCAAAACGTATGTGCGTTGGAACAGTTGAAACAGTCTAGGAGGGGCAGCTTAGTCTCATCACTAAAGACTCGTGGACCGCTACGATTACAGACAATGCAGTGGTAGAAACTACTAGCAAACTGCCGTCCGATCTGGCCTGACCGAGGAACACCATCGGTGAGTACCGGCCGTTCTGCGCCAGTTTTCAAAAAAATGGTTCAAATGGCTCTGAGCAGTATGGGACTTAACTTCTAAGGCCATCAGTCCCCTAGAACTTAGAACTACTTAAACCTAACTAACCTAAGGACATCACACACATCTATGCCCGAGGCAGGATTCGAACCTGCGACCGTAGCAGTCTCTCGGTTCCGGACTGAGCGCCTAGAACCGCTCGGCCAACCCGGCCGGCTGCGCCAGTTTTCAGATGCTTTCAAATCTGGGGTGGAGAAAATAAAGATCAAGAAGGCCATGGTTAAATCACTGAGAATGATCCACCAATTTACTGTGCTCCCATAGCGTACTTAACGGTGGATAATCCAGGAGGAAGAGGAGAAGATGCTCAAAATGACGTCATTGAACATTCAGAGAGTCCATGCTCCTGTCCTGTGGTCCTTGTGCAGAATGGTACACGGAGTTTCTGCGGTGGCTATCGATGACTAAATAAAATCAATGTCTATACCCTGCCATGCACTGATGACATCTTAGTTCGCTTGAGAGGAAGGAACTATTTCTCAACTATATATATGCCGAGAGGCTGCTGGTAAATCGAGGATGACCGGGACAAGACTGCCTTCTGACTTTTAACGACCTCTGTGAGTTCCAAGTTATGCTGTTAGAAGTACACTGACGTGAGAGGCGTTATGAGACAGTGATATGCACATATACAGATGGCGGTAGATCGTATCGTGTACACAAGGTACAAAAGGGCTGTGCACTTGTGGAGCTGTCATTGCTCCTCAGGTGATTCGTGTGAAAAGGTTTTCGACGTGATTATGGCCGCACGACTGTATTTAACAGACTTTGAACACGGAAAGGTAGTTGGAGCTAGACGCATGGGACCACATCGGATGGACCCTAGACGACTATAAAACCATGGTCTGGTCAGATAAGTCCCGATTTGAGTTGGTAAGAGCTGATGTTAGAGTTCGAGTATAGCGCAGACCCCATGACGCCATGGACTCAAGTTCTCAACAAGGCAGTCTGCAAGCTGGTAGCGGCTCCATAATGGTGTGCGCTGTGTTTACATGGAATGGGCTGGGTCCTCGCGACCAACTGAATCGATCAGTGACTGGAAATGTTTAGTTTTGTCTCCTTGAAGACAATTTGTATCCATTCATGTTCCCAAACAACGATGGATTTTTTTTGGATGACAATGCGCTATGTCACTGGGCAACGACTGATCGCGATTGGTTTGAAGAACATTCTGGACAATTCGAGCGAATGATTTGGCCGCCCGTCGAACATTTATGGGAGATAACCGAGAGTTCAGTTCGTGCACAAAATCATGCACCGGCAACGCTTTCGCGATTACGCAGTTAAGGACGGCTGTAGAGGCAGTATGGTGTAATATTTCTGCAGGGGACTTCCAGCGACTTGTTAAGTCCATGTCACGTCGAATTTCTGTACTATGCCTGGCAAAGGAGGTCTGACACGATATTAGGAGGTGTCCCACGACTTCTGACACCTCAGTTCGTATAACCCGCTGGCCACCTCCGAACGCGTGAAGGGCAATTTGCTTCGACCCCTTAAATGGACGACGTATATTTTTCTATCTGGATGACATCTTCGTCTTGGGTGGTCCATTGATAGTGACCGGGCCACATATCTCACGAAATAAGCATCAAACGAAAAAACTACAAAGAAAGAAACTCGTCTAACTTGAAGGGGGAAACCAGATGGCGCTATGGTTGGCCCGCTAGATGGAGTTGCCATAGGTCAAACGGATATCAACTGCGTTTTTTTTTAAATAGGAACCCCCATTTTTATTACATATTCGTGTAGTACGTAAAGAAATATGAATGTTTTAGTTGGACCACTTTTTTCGCTTTGTGACAGATGGCGCTGTAATAATCACAAACGTATAAGTACGTGGTATCACGTAACATTCCGCCAGTGCGGACGGTATTTGCTTCGTGATACATTACCCGTGTTAAAATGGACCGTTTACCAAAACGTATAAGTACGTGGTACCACGTAACATTCCGCCAGTGCGGACGGTGTTTGCTTCGTGATACATTACCCGTGTTAACATTGACCGTTTACCAATTGCGGAAAAGGTCGATATCGTGTTGATGTATGGCTATTGTGATCAAAATGCCCAACGGGAGTGTGCTATCTATGCTGCTCGCTATCCTGGACGACATCAACCAAGTGTCTGGACCATTCGCCAGATAGTTATGTTATTTAAGGAAACAGGAAGTGTTCAGCCACATGTGAAACGTCAACCACCACCTCCAACAAATGATGATGCCCAAGTAGGTGTTTTAGCTGCTGTCGCAGCTAATCCGCACATCAGTAGCAGACAAATTTCGCGAGAATCGGGAATCTCAAAAACGTCGGTGTTGAGAATGCTACATCAACATCGATTGCACCCGTACCGTATTTCTATGCACTAGGAACTGCATG
Organism: Schistocerca piceifrons; assembly: GCF_021461385.2. NCBI lineage: Eukaryota > Metazoa > Arthropoda > Insecta > Orthoptera > Acrididae > Schistocerca > Schistocerca piceifrons. The sequence continues at coordinate 580,617,180 of NC_060149.1, forward strand.
GCGACGACTTTGAACGTCGTGTACATTTCTGCCACTGGGCACAAGAGAAATTACGCGACGAGGACAGATTTTTTGCACGCGTTCTATTTAGCGACGAAGCGTCATTCACCAACAGCGGAAACGCAAACCGGCATAATATGCACTATTGGGCAGCGGTGACGTAAACCGGCATAATATGCACTATTGGGCAACTGAAAATCCACGATGGCTGCGACAAGTGGAACATCAGCGACCTTGGCAGGTTAATGTATGGTGCGGCATTATGGGAGGAAGGATAATTGGCCCCCATTTTATCGATGGCAATCTAAATGGTACAATGTATGCTTATTTTCTACGTAATGTTACTACAAGATGTTTCACTGCATGACAGAATGGCGATGAACTTCCAACACGATGGATGTCCGGCACATAGCTCGCGTGCGGTTGAAGCGGTATTGAATAGTATATTTCATGACAGGAGGATTGGTCGTCGAAGCACCATCCCATGGCCTGCACGTTCACCAGATCTGACGTCGCCGGATTTCTTTCTGTGGGGAAAGTTGAAGGATATTTGCCATCGTCATCCACCGACAACGCCTGACAGCATGCGTCAGCGCATTGTCAATGCATGTGCGAACATTACGGAAGGCAAACTACTTGCTGTTGAGAGGAGTGTCGTTACATGTATTGCCAAATGCATTGAGGTTGACGGACATCACGGTTCAAATGGTGCAAATGGCTCTGAGCACTATGCGACTTAACATCTGAGGTCATCAGTCGCCTAGAACTTAGAACTAATTAAACCTAACTAACCAAAGGACATCACACACATCCATGCCCGAGGCAGGATTCGAACCTGCGACCGTAGCGGTCGCCCGGTTCCAGACTGTAGCGCCTAGAACCGCACGGCCACTCCTGCCGGCGACGGACGTCATTTTGAGCATTTATTGCATTAATGTGGTATTTACAGGTAATCACTCTGTAGCAGCATGCGTTCTCAGAAATGATAAGTTCACAAAGGTACATATATCACAAACCGAAATTAAATGCTCAAACGTACCTACGTTCTGTATTTTAATCGAAAAAACCTACCTGTTACCAACTGACCGTCTAAAATTGAGAGCCATATGTTTATGACTATTACAGCGCCATCTATCACAAAGCGAAAAAAGTGGTCCAACTAAAACATTCATATTTCTTTACGTACTACACGAATATGTAATAAAAATGGGGGTTCCTATTTTAAAAAAACGTAGTTGATATCCGTTTGACCTATGGCAGCGCCATCTAGCGGGCCAACCATAGCGCCATCTGGTTTCCCCCTTCAAGCTAGACAAGTTTCGTTCTTTGTAGTTTTTTCGTTTGAAGCTTATTTCGTGAGATATTTGGCCACGTCCTGTAGGAATCAAGGTGAGCTGCCAGCAGGAGAATGGACATGGAGGCTACTTGCTTACGACGGGATCGGAATTTGGGTCGGAGGCAAGCGTGCAAGGATACTGGTGGCAGTCATGGTGACTGCTCGCGTTATACGGAAAATCCAGGTGCGAGTCCCGGTCCGGCACAAATTTTCACCTGACATCTTCGTATTTATTTGAAAGCGCGAATTCAACTAATGGCATTGGTCGTATCTCTCAGTTCATATACTGAGGACGATTCACAAGATCTACATCCAGGGTGTTGTAGTTGGCTTCCGTACGAACCTCTGAAACAGAAGGTCGCTGTCACATCAGGAGAGGGAGCAACGATCCAAGATGTCAAAACGAGTTTTTGATTAACAGTAGCACGAAAAGAGGAAAGTATTTTGCCATATGGTTAACACGCGAAATTTACTTACCTGCCACGATATACAAGTAGTAGGAGATTGTTCCAGTCGGATACTGTAGTTTATTAAGAGCAGTCAGTAGCTAGTGAAATGGGAATTTGTGTGGGTTAGTAATAAATTAAGTGAAGAAACAACACGTTTATTTTTACCACCAACTATGAGCTTTCTTTTTATAAGATATTGACCTGTGTTGTCCTCAGTCGCTTGTTTAATAGTACACTCTGTTTCAAGATTTCTTCACAGTTGCAATAGCACTTGCATGTTAGTGATGCCAAGTTGTGTAATATCCGCTGTGTTTTGGCAAAAGACGCAACACTTAAAATGCCAACTAGACAAATGTAGGCAGCCAAATTACCTGAACGAATAAATTGTGTATCTCAAGAAAAAAAAAAGTTATGCAGGTAAAGGAAGAAGGAAGGAAAGCTAAAGTTTAATATGTTTGTTACGTGACATCATATATGAGAGACAAAGCTCAAGTCGATATTACAGATTATTAATAGTCTTGCTTATGGAATACACTCATATAAAGCTGACGACGAAAAGGTTTTAAATCTCTCTTATTGGATGTTACTGTTACCGCTATAACTTGACGTAGATAAAAGAACAGCAACAAGAAATGTAATCTCTCCTGTTCCAGTTGAAAAAAAAAAAACGATGAAGCTGTTTCATTGGCGAGAATGCAGTTAACTTGACACCATCAGGGAGGTCACATAATTTTTAGGTGCACTATAGATAGATATAGCTTGGAGTAGCAACCTGGGTGTTGGCAGTCAAAGATGAGATGCCACGGATTTGGCAGTACGGCATCTGTGTTCCTACAGGTGGCGCAGGGGTCGCTACGAATCAATAACGAGGAAGTCTGCAACGATCTGCGGCTGGCGTATGGCAATACGTAGGCACTGGGACAGTACTAAATGATATGGCATTGCTGTCCCACGTTCCAGCAATCCTTTACCCCATTCTCTCAACGTTGATAGAAGAGCGCACAACACCGGGATGGAATTTCGCGAAAGATATTGAAAATCATGCGTCACAATAACACTATATAAAATATATAGATCTATATTCGGATAGCCGGCCGAAGTGGCCGTGCGGTTAAAGGTGCTGCAGTCTGGAACCGCAAGACCGCTACGGTCGCAGGTTTGAATCCTGCCTCGGGCATGGATGTTTGTGATGTCCTTAGGTTAGTTACGTTTAACTAGTTCTAAGTTCTAGGGGACTAATGACCTCAGCAGTTGAGTCCCATAGTGCTCAGTGCCATTTGAACCATTTTGTATTCGGATAGGGGTAGTATCAGATGATCTCATTCACACTACACTCGTTTCCCTCTGCAGATTCACCTCAGGCAATGCAGACGCATAATTTAGTTACAGAAATTTTTACAATGATAGACATTTCCAATATGCCACCACTTTAACAGGACTCGTTGTAGTATCTGACAGAACTAATACCCGTAATTCTCCTCCATAAATCTTCATCACTCTTAAGAACACCTAAAATTATATCTGAATAGGAGATTTTGCTACAGTAATAATACTACCATAAAATTATTAGCAAAGCCTGCACATATTGTTGCAGGAAGTAAATGTAAATTTACATAAATCTTGTGGTGCTGAAAGGCTATCGCACTGCATTGTTTACATACAGACTGACGCGGCCTACCGGCTTCCTTTTCTTTAGAGGGACGTAAATGTGAATCTAGATCAATCGTGTGATGCGGACAGGCCATCGTACTGCTTTGTTTACACGCAGACAGAGGCGACCCACCGGCTTCCTTTTCGTTAGCTGCTCAAAAAATGGTTCAAATAGCTCTGAGCACTTTGAGACTTAACATCTGAGGTCATCAGTCCCCTAGAACTTAGAACTACTTAAACTTAACTAACCTAAAGACATCACACACATCCATGCCCGAGACAGGATTCGAAACTGCGACCGTAGCAGTCGCGCGGTTCCGGACTGAAGCGCCTAGAACCACGGCCGGCCGTTAGCTGCCGACTCAACTCTCATGTTGAAGAAAGAAATAACATGCGCGTGCAGTATATCTGCTTCTGATCAGGGATTAGAAATTAGCCAGTGAACGGTTTCTTGCTTGCCACTTTGCCTATTAATCGTCGTCGTAAGCCATTGCTAATTAATCCGTCATAAAAACTGTGATTAATCGTACAATTGGTGTAAGAAAACCCCAGAATCAGCTTCTCATTAATCAATTCTTTCGAGTAGTTTTTCGAAGCCGTGTTTCGTCTCGTCTTTGCTTGATCGGGCATATGTTGCTTGCTGCCCTGTCGATAAAGTGGTGCAAGGGTACCGATACCAATTTCGCTGGGTTCATGACGGTACGTGGATCTATGTGAAGTTCGAAAGTCAACTATCGCCCTTGTTATTACAGCTCAAAGCGACATTAAATATCTCTAACGTATTAAACAGGAGCTAGTTGTAGACAAGTTTGAACTTTAAATGACATGGCGAAATGTTTAGTTCTGGATCTATGGTCAAACACAGACCTACATTCAAATTCGAATGCAGCACCTATCGTTATTGCTTACCAAGCGTAAATAGAAGTGAAACACAGAAGCTTTTTGCCTGTGTCAAAATGTTGGCAGGTCTGAACTTGAAAATAAGAGACCAAAATTTTTGTGCTTGACTGGGACCCCTATCCGACATCTAATGTCCCTGCGATCTAAGCACGCAAAGCTGTTAATTACGGTTTTGTTCGCAAGTAACAACATGTGTGCATGTTTAAACTGGAAATGACAAAACTTAATGTTTTGCGTAGGATGGGGATTCGAACCCTGCACTTAACCGCAGTGATAATTGAGCACAAATAGAAGTCTGATATATTTTCACCAGAAGCGAAATGTTTTAACCTGGAAGGAAGAGACGAAAGGCTTTCTGTTTGGCCGGGATACATGCCTCGTACATATCGTCATTGTTGACTGCACACGAAGATACTTTACCTAACGAAAACTATCTTCACAGCAGCTTAAAACGATGTGACGAAAATTCCTGTGTCTAGTTAGCAGCAGAGACTAGCACCTATCGTCACTGTTATCTACACTCATGTTAGAATCTAAAATGTAACGGCAAAATTTTTCTGCCTAACCGGAATTCGAAACCAAGATACCAGCCTTTGAGGAGAACTTTAAGAGTTCGGAATATTGATGAAAACAACAAAATGAGAAAACTGTATCGTCCTGGGAGGGACAAAACCCTTGAAATAGAGATCGAATTCAAATCTCAGTCTGGCACCAAAATTACTATCAATACCTCTTGTTCAGATAAAATAAGAAATATGCGCTCCCTGTAATTATATGTCGATTGGTTCATACAATTAAAAAAAAAAATGTCATCAGAAGTGAAGGAAGTCTACTTGTGTCCGCTATTAATGACCGCCTGAGGTGGGAATCGATGCCGGAACTTCAACATGCCAAGCAAACACGAACCCACCAGATGTCATGTTTTGTTTTAAGTGGTTCCAAACTTTTAATTGCTAATAAACGTAATTTGTTGAAAAGTAAATACGTCATCTGCACGCAGTGTCGATCGGAGCCCTTGTCGATGTTTGGGAATGTCTAAATGAAGGGAATCTTCTGCTGCATTGAAACAAAACAACTCTTACATAGCTTAATGAGTTGAATTCTTGAATATGCGTTGCTCTCCGATTGAGTTATAACTTTAACTATACCACCACCAGTACGAAGGTTACGTTGCAAGAGAACATTTATACATGAAGCCTATCAGTTACATTTAATTGCCAATGAATGTATAAGAACTTTTCAAATGAGAAAGGTAATACCTTTTTTATAGAAAATGGAAAACACTGCACGCCCAAAGGGCTATCGTAAGTTCACTTACAGTTTTAAAACCTTGCCCAAATATATTCGTTTAAAAGAAAGAGTAACTCTACATACGGACTCCCAACTAGACAGGCAATAATATACATCAGACGCTTCTATTACAAATAGTTCCCAGCTCACGGCATCGGCCGAGTGCGGACATGAACTTCCTGCGGAGCAGCCAACACGGGCTGCACCTGGTTGTGCCGCTCGGGCCCGATTTATCGGCCCGACCGAGGGCGCGAAGTACAGTAAGTGCGTCCGACTTCACTTCCCGGGTACCCCTCCCACCAAACGGATAACTCACGAGGGCACCTGGGCCTTAACATAACGTACAATTCCGTCAGATGCAAGAACAAGCGAGAACCCAAAGGTGTAGCCCAGACCCACCACCTAGGCACAGATGTAGAACAAATTGTCAACAATTGTAGCCCAACAAATCGCGTGCGCTGACGCAGCAACAACACGCTACCACCAAATGTCTCAAACATTGCTATATTAATAAAACCAAAATCAATCACTTAAAAAATTTTAAATAAAAAGGCATAGTAGCAGTATCGCAAGAGTTAAAACAAATTGCCACTGCTAAATTTAGCTTACAAGTAACACTTAAAGACTCAGGGTTCAAATGGTTCAAATGGCTCTGAGCACTATGGGACTTAACTTCTGAGGTCATCAGTCGCCTAGAACTTAGAAGTACTTAAACCTAACTAACCTAAGGACATCACACACATCCATATCCGAGGCAGGATTCGAACCTGCGACCGTAGCGGCCACCCCGGCCGGCAAGACTCAGGGTTGAGATACACTCCTGGAAATGGAAAAAAGAACACATTGACACCGGTGTGTCAGACCCACCATACTTGCTCCGGACACTGCGAGAGGGCTGTACAAGCAATGATCACACGCACGGCACAGCGGACACACCAGGAACCGCGGTGTTGGCCGTCGAATGGCGCTAGCTGCGCAGCATTTGTGCACCGCCGCCGTCAGTGTCAGCCAGTTTGCCGTGGCATACGGAGCTCCATCGCAGTCTTTAACACTGGTAGCATGCCGCGACAGCGTGGACGTGAACCGTATGTGCAGTTGACGGACTTTGAGCGAGGGCGTATAGTGGGCATGCGGGAGGCCGGGTGGACGTACCGCCGAATTGCTCAACACGTGGGGCGTGAGGCCTCCACAGTACATCGATGTTGTCGCCAGTGGTCGGCGGAAGGTGCACGTGCCCGTCGACCTGGGACCGGACCGCAGCGACGCACGGATGCACGCCAAGACCGTAGGATCCTACGCAGTGCCGTAGGGGACCGCACCGCCACTTCCCAGCAAATTAGGGACACTGTTGCTCCTGGGGTATCGGCGAGGACCATTCGCAACCGTCTCCATGAAGCTGGGCTACGGTCCCGCACACCGTTAGGCCGTCTTCCGCTCACGCCCCAACATCGTGCAGCCCGCCTCCAGTGGTGTCGCGACAGGCGTGAATGGAGGGACGAATGGAGACGTGTCGTCTTCAGCGATGAGAGTCGCTTCTGCCTTGGTGCCAATGATGGTTGTATGCGTGTTTGGCGCCGTGCAGGTGAGCGCCACAATCAGGACTGCATACGACCGAGGCACACAGGGCCAACACCCGGCATCATGGTGTGGGGAGCGATCTCCTACACTGGCCGTACACCACTGGTGATCGTCGAGGGGACACTGAATAGTGCACGGTACATCCAAACCGTCATCGAACCCATCGTTCTACCATTCCTAGACCGGCAAGGCAACTTGCTGTTCCAACAGGACAATGCACGTCCGCATGTATCCCGTGCCACCCAACGTGCTCTAGAAGGTGTAAGTCAACTACCCTGGCCAGCAAGATCTCCGGATCTGTCCCCCATTGAGCATGTTTGGGACTGGATGAAGCGTCGTCTCACGCGGTCTGCACGTCCAGCACGAACGCTGGTCCAACTGAGGCGCCAGGTGGAAATGGCATGGCAAGCCGTTCCACAGGACTACATCCAGCATCTCTACGATCGTCTCCATGGGAGAATAGCAGCCTGCATTGCTGCGAAAGGTGGATATACACTGTACTAGTGCCGACATTGTGCATGCTCTGTTGCCTCTGTCTATGTGCCTGTGGTTCTGTCAGTGTGATCATGTGATGTATCTGACCCCAGGAATGTGTCAATAAAGTTTCCCCTTCCTGGGACAATGAATTCACGGTGTTCTTATTTCAATTTCCAGGAGTGTATTTTAAGTAACCGATTGAGCTCACTTCCACACGTTATGCCCCCCAAAAAACACTAAATGATATTTTATCCTTACGATAATCGAGCCCTTGTTGGATGTCTACTTTCAAACCCCCGCACAAGTGTTTCACGGAGTTACCGTACTTGGGTACATCATAGAGTTCAAAATCCACAATATTGTCTGGAACAAACTAAACACCCAGTTATAAAACATTATACACAATAAGCCCCACGGCCTGGATGGTAAGGCAGAATGCCGACGTTACTAGGCACCAATCAACAACAGTTCGATCTGAATGGTGCAACAAATTGCGTAGCGTCCGATCACAACATGGATTACTAACATATTTTCATAATGAGCACTCGCTAACAGTTTGTCTCAGGTGAGGTACACTTGCAATACGTAAGGCAGAAAATGCATGGCCAGTGAAAGACATAAATAGAATGATGTTACCTTATCAGGTCAGCGAAATAATCGCCCAACAGTATCAGTTAAGTGGGTCACCAGTACAATCTCCGCCGGCCGGGGTGGCCGAGCGGTTCCAGGCGCTACAGTCTGGAACCGAGCGACCGCTACGGTCGCAGGTTCGAATCCTGCCTCGGGCATGGATGTGTGTGATGTCCTTAGGTTAGTTAGGTTTAATTAGTTCTAAGTTCTAGGGGACTGATGACCTCAGAAGTTAAGTCCCATAGTGCTCAGAGCCAGCCAGTACAATCTCCCAGCAAAATGTAATCGGTTAACGGCCAGCAACTGCTTGGCTGCGCAGACCATCTCAAAACAGACGTTACAACTGTCGCCTGTACAATGCCTTTTCCAAAACACCTCTTCACCGGCCGGGTTACCTCTCCCCCTCGGCAATCACACCGTCTTCTTCCACCTACAAAAACCTCTCGCGCTCGCCCGTCGATCCGCTCACCGGCGCGCCACCTCTCGACCGACTCCCAAGCGCTGAAAAATTAGCATCTCCGAACGAATACCGATTGCTGCAAAGCCGGCATGACTCACGATAATCCCCTCAAACAGTGCTTGTCCACCACCCACCTGAGCGGACAGGACGACATGCCGGCCAACCACTGCCACACAGTAGCCCAGGTCCCAGCCTGTTTCGGACCCCAGTCCCAGCTGCCCCTCTTACCATCGTAACGGACCCACCTTGACCACAGCTCAGCTGCTCTGGCCAGTAACTACATCGACTTGCTACAGAAAGAAACATTAAAAGACAGGAGAAGAATGACCTCCCCAACCATCATTCCCAACCGATACATGAATCAAGTCCACATTACACATGCATTACTTTATCAACATAAAATATGTGTATCACATTACAAAATTAATTCAAGTGCTTAATATAAATTGATCATCACGCTGGCTATAGCTGGACACGTTTCATCAATTTACAACTCGGTTAAAAGTTTAAGTCGAGGTTGTCGTACTCAGAAGGGTCATAGAGCGGCAAACCTTAAATAAAGTTTTGAACACTCACTATCCTACCGTTAGTTACCAGAGGGGTAAGGAGGTAATGGGAAAGTGGTAATGTGCCTATTTGGCTATTTTTATTTATTAATTTCATGCCCTAGGTATGTGGGCTAAGCCGTGCGGGATTAGCCGAGAGGTCTCAGGCGCTGCAGTCATGGACTGTGCGGCTGGTCCCGGCGGAGGTTCGAGTCCTCCCTCGGGCATGGGTGTGTGTGTTTGTCCTTAGGATCATTTAGGTTAAGTAGTGTGTAAGCTTAGGGACTGATGACCTTAGCAGTTAAGTCCCATAAGATTTCACACACATTTTTAAACATGTGGGCTAAGCCATCACTCTCACACATCCATTGGTGCATAATTTAAGTCAATTGCAATAAAAAAATACACAACCTCATTTGTTCACAGCCCCAGGATCTGGTCAACAGCTGTCCGATACTGTCAGGCACTCTCATTCCTGTGAGATAACAATTATTCACTCCATTGTAAACACACCGACTCACTCATTTAGCCACGTGATGGTTGTCTATACGAACACTCAACTCTCCCATATATCATGACACAAATGTACAATGCCTTTTTCTCACAAAGGACAAGGATTAAACAAGCTCTCATCAAAATATTTACATAACACATTGCAAAATCACAGTAATTACATCATAACATTGAAGTGTGTTTTAAGAATTCTCGTAAACCAAACTACTCACAACCATCAATATTAAAACATAGGTGAAAACTAGACAAGACATGAACTGTTTGACAAGATACGAAAAATTGTGACCAAATTGATCAATTAATATGGTAAGGGAACACCTCCACTTAACTGCGAACATACACTCCTGGAAATTGAAATAAGAACACCGTGAATTCATTGTCCCAGGAAGGGGAAACTTTATTGACACATTCCTGGGGTCAGATACATCACATGATCACACTGACAGAACCACAGGCACATAGACAGAGGCAACAGAGCATGCACAATGTCGGCACTAGTACAGTGTATATCCACGTTTCGCAGCAATGCAGGCTGCTATTCTCCCATGGAGACGATCGTAGAGATGCTGGATGTAGTCCTGTGGAACGGCTTGCCATGCCATTTCCACCTGGCGCCTCAGTTGGACCAGCGTTCGTGCTGGACGTGCAGACCGCGTGAGACGACGCTTCATCCAGTCCCAAACATGCTCAATGGGGGACAGATCCGGAGATCTTGCTGGCCAGGGTAGTTGACTTACACCTTCTAGAGCACGTTGGGTGGCACGGGATACATGCGGACGTGCATTGTCCTGTTGGAACAGCAAGTTGCCTTGCCGGTCTAGGAATGGTAGAACGATGGGTTCGATGACGGTTTGGATGTACCGTGCACTATTCAGTGTCCCCTCGACGATCACCAATGGTGTACGGCCAGTGTAGGAGATCGCTCCTCACACCATGATGCCGGGTGTTGGCCCTGTGTGCCTCGGTCGTATGCAGTCCTGATTGTGGCGCTCACCTGCACGGCGCCAAACACGCATACAACCATCATTGGCACCAAGGCAGAAGCGACTCTCATCGCTGAAGACGACACGTCTCCATTCGTCCCTCCATTCACGCCTGTCGCGACACCACTGGAGGCGGGCTGCACGATGTTGGGGCGTGAGCGGAAGACGGCCTAACGGTGTGCGGGACCGTAGCCCAGCTTCATGGAGACGGTTGCGAATGGTCCTCGCCGATACCCCAGGAGCAACAGTGTCCCTAATTTGCTGGGAAGTGGCGGTGCGGTCCCCTACGGCACTGCGTAGGATCCTACGGTCATGGCGTGCACCCGTGCGTCGCTGCGGTCCGGTCCCAGGTCGACGGGCACGTGCACCTTCCGCCGACCACTGGCGACAACATCGATGTACTGTGGAGACCTCACGCCCCACGTGTTGAGCAATCCGGCGGTACGTCCACCCGGCCTTCCGCATGCCCACTATACGCCCTCGCTCAAAGTCCGTCAACTGCACATACGGTTCACGTCCACGCTGTCGCGGCATGCTACCAGTGTTAAAGACTGCGATGGAGCTCCGTATGCCACGGCAAACTGGCTGACACTGAAGGCGGCGGTGCACAAATGCTGCGCAGCTAGCGCCATTCGACGGCCAACACCGCGGTTCCTGGTGTGTCCGCTGTGCCGTGCGTGTGATCATTGCTTGTACAGCCCTCTCGCAGTGTCCGGAGCAAGTATGGTGGGTCTGACACACCGGTGTCAATGTGTTCTTTTTTCCATTTCTAGGAGTGTATTATACACCATGGAAGTACCATTTAAAACAATTAATCAGTCTACAAGAAATATACCGCCCAGGCGAAGTAAATAATGAAAAAGATCATCCCAAAAATATGCAAATGAATAACGCTAACATGAATATCATAAAATAAACACAAATTGTGCTGGCATAAGCTGGCACCAGCACACCATGTGGCATAGAGGTTAAAAGAAGATCGGCAGAGGCCAAAAACAGACTCACAGGAAACGTGCCGCCAATGCCCTCTCAGACGACAGTATTTAGATAGCCACCATGGAGTGAATGGCAGTTAGTTCGAATCTGTCGCACAGAGTGAGTTCCAGCATGTCACCAAGTCGGAGCCGCAGTCACAGCCTCTAGCTCAGAATCAGTCAGTACATAGCAAACAGGACAGTGTACATAGCGGATTTTGTACTTCACCAGTAGTGAGGCTACTGTGGGCTATAACAGAGAACTTGTACCACAGCACATGGGAGCTTAAGTGAAGTAGCTCTTTGATTCTGTTGATAAAGAACCTAGTTAATAATTGCTTGCAGTTTGTGTTATAGAAGGAGAATACTGGCCACCAAACAACATCCTCTTCTTGTTCCCATGGTACAGCTCTACAGAGACAATGAGGAGACATAAAACAAATCTACAAGAATTCAGATCATTAAATACGAAAATAGTGAGAGAGATAAAGGATTCACAGTGCATAAGGCGGAATAAATGGGGAAAAATACTGTCCAGAAAATCTGCAAATGACTATTTATAACACGAATCTGTAACGCAAATAACTTCATAAAATGACATAACTTGTCAAGATTACACATCATAAAATATGATCACACAGTTCACATCAAATAAAAGAAATCCGCCTAAAAAAAGGACGGTGATTGATGCTGATGCCTAAGTTTGTGCGCTGTGGTGTCATATATCGTCATACGGCATTAACATACTGTACTGACACACAGCACACAGCAGAGATTGACATTGGTGCGGCGAAGGGAGTGGTGCCGTTCTGGTCGTAGGCGACTGGCCCCCTACCCTCCTATTGCCCACGCTGAGGCGTCCATCATCGTGCAATGATGCTCCATTTGGCTGGCGTTGTGACAACCCCTCGCCGGTCGCTGCGCTCCAGGGCTGTGGCAATACCATGGGCATACTTGAAAAAAGAGACAGCATTGGTCGTATATTTTTTACTATTGCAAAATCTATTTTCTGTCACTGAGTGACTATCTTCAGTGCTATATTGTATAACTTAAATTGGGATGCACTGTTGTCACTAATCTTACGGCAATCACATGTGACATAACTATGTCTATGTGATATAACTGAGTCTATGTGATTGCCGTAAGATTAGTGACAACAGTGCATCCCAATTTAAGTTATACAATATAGCACTGAAGATGGTCACTCAGTGACAGAAAATAGATTTTGCAATAGTAAAAAATATACGACCAATGCTGTCTCTTTTTTCAAGTATACCTGTTATCTGGTCGTAGTGCACAAGACAACATGGAGTCGCCAATCAATACCATGGGCGTCACAGAGGGCGCAAGATGAGTGGATTCTATCTTGCGGTGATCAGGTTCATGTACAAGGCGTGTACGGTTTGCTCAGTGGCACAACGAGGTGGTAGTAGACCACGTGATATTACTCCTAATGCCAAGTCACGACTCAACTACTGAGCGAGGTGGCGCAGTGGTTAGCACACTGGACTCGCGTTCGGGAGAACGACGGTTCAATCCCGCGTCCGGCCATCCTGATTTAGGTTTTCCGTGATTTCCTGAATCGCTCCATTCAAATGCCGGGATGGGTCCTTTGAAAGGGCACGGTCGACTTCCTTCCCCATCCTTCCCTGATCCGATGAGACCAATGACCTCGCTGTCTGGTCTCCTCCCCCAAACAACCCAACACCGCTACACATCTGTTCATAAACAGGGAGTTGCATGTTAGTGCTCTCAGAGCGAATTGTTATAGTATTACTGGAATGGGAATCGCCTAATTCAGCGTTTCAACTGTAGGAAATCAGAAAGTTATTGCTCGAACCGAGACGACTCGGCAAAAATAAATAAATAAATAAAATAAAAGTAAAAAAAATAAAAAAATTAAAATAAAATAAAATATGGGGTCCTTTCCAAACAGAGAAGAATTGCAGATTAGATTACTTGGCGGAGTTGTAGTGTGTAACCCCCACGGACTACCCACAACGTTTTTGTAGAAGAAATGCTTATCGCTTGGTGGCCAAAACGTCATGTGGCTCAGCGATGCTTGCAGACAGAACTTATAACGTTCACTTTGTGTGCTCGCATGAAACTTCACAGTTCCTATCAGGCCAGTCAGCCGTTCGGCAGCAAGCCACCTCAGTACCTGGGACCGGCTCAGCTGGAGTCGCTTGTCAAGCGGCTTGGCGTGCGTGGTGGCTTGGTTCACTGGACTCCCTGTAAGCTGCAGAACTCGCTGCGTCATCCTTTGTGAGCTGTCGGGCGCCAGGCCCACGGAGACTGCACCTGGCACCAACTGGCCGCCTTAAACCTTCGTTCATGCAGCTGGCTGGGCACGCCCTTGTTATCAAGTTGTGTCGCACCGAGTCTGCTGCTCCCACCGGGCGAGCCCTTTAGTGTGTACTGTTTTGTCAGCATCTGGCGATCAAAGGGTTTGTACACACTAGTATACAAAGTCAAGCCATTTTTATATCTAGACAATGTCTATAGACAGTTGAGGGATTTTGTATACAAACTCCTGATATACATTTCTTGTCTATAGACACGCTTTTGCAACAAAATCTCAGAACTTTTGACACCCATTTGAAATGGGAGACAGGTGTCAATTCTTAGACAATGTTGCTCAACATTTCGTAGTGTGGACGTTTTTGTAGTAGAATTGTTGATAAAATATCGATATATTTCGGAGATATTTTGTCACCGATATACCGACATCGAAATGGCAATATCGAGTGCCATTATTTTTATCTTATATTATATTCCTTTCGCAATGTTCGGTAAATATTTGAAGCTGTTCTTTTGAAATTGTAGTAGAACATAATTTTACTTTCACTGTGTGAAGGAGTCTTACTACTTTATGAGCTTTCTCTTTGACTGTGTGATTGTGTGAAGCAAGTATAAATGGCACAAAGAAGAAGTCCGATTACACAGGAAGGTGGCGATGTGAATGGAATAACAGGATATCCGATGTGAAGAAATAGCACATCAGTTGCATTAAAAAACATTTTTAACGCAACTGGTGTGCTATTTCTTCATGTCGACATTCTTAAAAAACAGTTGCTGACACTGACGAATGAAAATCTGAATGAGTGAATCACAAGATTGGTCTTTACGTTGGGCGGAGCCGTGTGAGGAGAAATGCTGACGCAATCGGCGCTAGGTGCTACCAACAGGGACTGCGACGTTTAACTTCACCACGCAATTTTCAGACTGCAGCTACTAGATTGCTGGCATTTTATGAAAAAAACAGGGAAGTCGATATGAAGTGTTCCAGACAAATCCGATATGTGACGGAATCGGACGACGGACCCATCGGACACCTTCTATTGTGCCACTTTCCTGCAGTTACCATTGTTAGCAAAGCGGTTCCCGCCAAGCGTGCACGTGCATCATTTTCCTTTTAATTCTTGCTCTAAGGGGTATAAGCAGGCTGCTAGCTTGTTGATGTACAGAATATCTAATAATAATTAAATACATAAATTTACAGCTCTAAAACTGGCAGTATACTTACAATGTGCAGCCGATTTTTTTCCGACGATATATCGATATACTAACAACCTTTCACGTATGTCGAGGGCGGATAATGGTATCGATACATCTGATTCCCGATATTTTTAAATATATCAACAGCCTTAGATTGTAGACATGGTCTCCAGTTATTCTCACTTGCCCTTGAAAACGCATCGTCGTTTTCTAACGATAATTTTTGTTTTTCTTATTATTAAACATCGCTTATCAAGATGTGGCCAGCGTACAAAGTGTTGCAGCCGACTGAAGGTTTTCACGTGGCATAATACTTGTGGGAAGTTAGCATTAACGAATACAAAAAAACGCAACGGCAGGAAGTTGGTTGTCGAACAATTGGCCAAATAATATTAAGTATCAGCCAGTGATGTTAAAAAAAGAAAGACACGCTGCTTCTAATTTTAAAGTCGAAAGTTCGGTGGCAGGAGGAACAAGACTTTTTGTCAGGTGACTACAGGGTTATAAATACAAAATGAAATAGGGGTAATGCAGGAGTTGTTTTAATAATGAATACAAAAACAAGAGCGATGGTAAGCTACTACAAACAGCATAGTGAACGCATTATTGTAGCCAAGATAGACACGAAGCCCACGCCTACAACAGTAGTACAAGTTTATATGCGAACTGGCTCCACAGATGATGAAGAGAGTGAAGAAATGTGACAGTGAAGGGAGATGAAAATTTAATAGTCTTGGGGGACTAGAATTCGATAGTAGGAAAAGGAAGAGAGGGAAAAGCAGTAACTGAATATGGAATGGGGGTAAGGAATGAAACAGGAAGCCGCCTGGTAGAATTTTGCACAGAACATAAATTAATCACAGCTAACACTTGGTTTAAGAATCATGAAAGAAGGCTGTATGCGTAGAAGAGGCCTGGAGACACTGGAAGGTTTCAGATAGATTAAACAATGGTTAGACAGAGATTCAGGAACCGGGTTTTAAACTGTAAGACATTTCCAGGGGCAGATGTGGACTCTGACCACAATCTATTGGTTATGAGCTGTAGATTAAAACTGAAGAAACTGGGAAAAGGTGGGAATTTAAGGATATGGGATCTGGATAAACTGAAGGAACCAGAGGGTGTAGAGAGTTTCAGAGAGAGCATTAGGGAACAATTGACAAGAACAAGGGAAAGAAATACAGTGAAGAAGAATGGTTAGCTTTGAGAGATGAAATAATGAAATCAGCAGAGGATCAAGTAGGTAAAAGGACGAGGGCTAGTAGAAATCCTTGGGAAACAGGAGGGATATTGCACTTAATTGATGAAAGGAGAAAATATAAAAATGCAGTAAATGAAGTAAGCAAAAAGGAATACAAACGTCTCAACAATGAGATCGACAGGAAGTGCAAAATGGCTAAGTAGGGATGGCTAGAGAACAAGTGTAAGGATGCAGAAGCACGTATCACTAGGGGTAAGATAGATATTGCCTACAGGCAAATCAGAGGGACCTTTGGAGAAAAGAGAACCACCTGCATTAAAATCAAGAGCTGAGATAGAGAACCAGTTCTAAGCAAAGAAGGGAAAGCAGAAAGGTGGGCCGGCCGGTGTGGCCGTGCGGTTAAAGGCGCTTCAGTCTGGAACCGCGTGACCGCTACGGTCGCAGGTTCGAATCCTGCCTCGGGCATGAATGTGTGTGATGTCCTTAGGTTAGTTAGGTTTAAGTAGTTCTAAGTTCTAGGGGACTGATGACCACAGCAGTTAAGTCCCATAGTGCTCAGAGCCAATTGAACCATTTTTGCAGAAAGGTGGAAAGAGTATACAGAGAGTCTATACAAGGGCAATGTGCTTGAGGGCAATATTATGGAAATGAAAGAGGACATAGGTGAAGAAAAATTGGGAGATATGATACTCCGTGAAGAATTTGACAGAGCACTGAAAGACCTAAGTCGAAACAAGGCCCCAGGAATAGAAAACATTCCATTGGAGCTATTGATAGCCTTGGGAGCGCCACCCTAGACAAAACTCTACCATCTGATGAGCAACATGTATGAAACAGGCGAAATACTCTCAGACTTCAAGAAAAATATAATAATTCCAATCCCAAAAAAAGCAGGCGTTGAAAAGTGCGAAAATTACCGAAGTATCAGTTTAATAAATCACGGCTATAAAATACTAAAACGAATTATTTACAGACGAATGGAAGAAACTGGTAGAAGCCGACCTCGGGGAGTATCACTTTGAATTCCGTAGAAATGTTGGAACACGTGAGGCAATACTGGCCCTACGACTTATCTTAGAAGATAGATTAAGGAAAGGCAAACCTACGTTTCTTGCATTTGTAGACTTAGAGAAGGCTTCTGACAATGTTGATTGGAATACTCTCTTTCAAATTCTGAAGGTGGCAGGGGTCAGATACAGGTAGCGAAAGTCTATTTACAACTTGTGCAGAAACCAGATGGCTGTTATAAGAGGTGAGGGGCATGAAAGGAAAGCAGTGGTTGGGAAGGGAGTGAGACGGGGTTGTAGCCTAACCCCAATGTTATTCAATCTGTATATTGAGCAAGTAGTAAAGGAAACAAAAGAAATTTTTGGAGTAGCAATTAAAATCCATGGAGAAAAAATAAAAACTTTGAGGTTTGCCGATGACATTGGAATTCTGTCAGAGACAGCAATGGACCTGGAAGAGCAGGTGAACGGAATGGACAGTGTCTTCAAAGGAGGATATAAAACGAACATCAACAAAAGCAAAACTAGATTAGGAAATGAGACACTTAAAGTAGTAGACGTGTTCTGCTATTTAGGGAGCAAAATAACTGATGATGGTCGAAGTAGAGAGGATATAAAATGTAGACTGGCAATGGCGAGAAAAGCATTTCTGAAGAAGAGAAATTTGTTAGCATCGATTACAGATTTAAGTGTCAGGAAGTCTTTTCTAAAAGTGTTTATATGGAGTTTAGCCATGTATGGATGTTAAACTTGGACGATAAACTTTTTAAACAAGAAGAGTATACAGGGTGAGTCACCTAACGTTACCGCTGGATGTATTTCGTAAACCACATCAAATACTGACGAACCGATTCCACAGACCGAACGTGAGGAGAGGGGCTAGTGTAATTGTTTAATACAAACCATACAAAACTGCACGGAAGTATGTTTTTTAACACAAACCTACGTTTTTTTAAATGGAACCCCGTTAGTTTTGTTAGCACATCTGAACATATAAGGAAATACGTAATCAGTGCCGTTTGTTGCATTGTAAAATGTTAATTACATCCGGAGATATTGTAACCTAAAGTTGACGCTTCAGTGCCACTCCTCCGCTGTTCGATCGTGTGTATCGGAGAGCACCGAATTACGTAGGGATCCAAAGGGAACGGTGATGGACCTTAGGTACAGAAGAGACTGGAACAGCACATTACGTCCACACGCTAACACCTTTTTATTGGTCTTTTTCACTGACGCACATGTACATTACCATGAGGGGTGAGGTACACGTACACACGTGGTTTCCGTTTTCAATTACGGAGTGGAATAGAGTGTGTCCCGACATGTCTGGCCAATAGATGTTCAATGTGGTGGCCATCATTTGCTGCACACAACTGCAATCTCTGGCGCAATGAATGTCGTACACGGCGTAGTATATCTGGTGTAATGTCGCTGCAGGTTGCCACAATACGTTGTTTCATATCCTCTAGGGTTGTAGGCACATCACGGTACACATTCTCCTTTAACGTACCCCACAGAAAGAAGACCAGAGGTGTAAGAACAGGAGAACGGGCTGGCCGATTTATGCGTCCCCCAAGTCCTATGAAACACCCGTCGAACATCCTGTCAAGGGTCAGCCTAGTGTTGATTGCGGAATGTGCAGTTGCACCATCATGCTGATACCACATACGTAGACGCGTTTCCAGTGGGACATTTTCGAGCAACGTTGGCAGATCATTCTGTAGAAACGCGATGTATGTTGCAGTGCTCTCCGATACACACGATCGAACAACGGAGGAGTGGTACTCAAGCGTCAACTTTAGGTTACAATATCTCCGGATGTAATTAACTTTTACAATGCAACAAACGGCACTGATTACGTATTTGTTTATATGTTCAGATGTGCTAACAAAACTAACGGGGTTCCATTTAAAAAAACGTAGGTTTGTGTTAAAAAACATACTTCCGTGCATTTTTGTATGGTTTGTATTAAACAATTACACTAGCCCCTCTCCTCACGTTCGGTCTGTGGAATCGGTTCGTCAGTATTTGATGTGGTTTACGAAATATATCCAGCGGTAACGTTAGGTGACTCACCCTGTATAAGCTTTCGAAATGTGGTGCTACAGAAGAATACTGAAGATAAGATGGGTAGATCACGTGGCTAATGGAAGGTTACTGAATAGAATTGGGGAGAAGAGGAATTTGTGGCACAACGTGACTAGAAGAAGGGATCGGTTGGTAGGAAATGTTAGAGCCATCAAGTATCACCAAGTTAGTATTGGAGGGTAGCGTGAAGGGTGAAAATCGTTGAGGGAGACTAAGAGATGAATACACTAAGCAGATTCAGAAGGATGTAGGGTGCAAACCAGTCTCTGGACTGAAGACCACAACAACAACAGTGATGCTCATTTTTATGGATAACACACCCCTATGAATGGCACCGATCATAGCAGGTGCTCCACTAGAGCAAACTCCAGGGAGTTCAGTCTAATGCAGATTAAATGCTTCGATGTTTTTTTCACTTCTCCAAAAATATCTTAATCAGTAGTTGTTCCTTTTGATGGTTCTGATGTTAATAATTCTTCCGTTATGCTGAAATCCACATGTGTACTACGAACGAAAATTGCTAATTGAGCTGTGTCTGACAAATCAGTGCTCTCGGCCTAAGCGACCACGAATGCTTCGAATGTGTGTCAAGGTCACACATCATGCCAATTCGCGGAACAACTGTTCGTCGAAGAGAACTTATTTGTTCGAACTCTTTTTTTTTTTTTTTTATCGGGACATAGTACATGTGCAGCGTCCAAAAGACAGCCCTTCACGAATTGATCCTCAGCAAAAGGCTTTAAGTATTGGGCAATTTTTTTACTCACCACTAAACTAGCTTTAACGGACTGTCGCAGTGCGTCCTCAGTTTGGCAAACATTTGCTTTTGCTTATCCAAATAGTAAATTAGTATTTTAATTTTTCCTTTCCACTTTTTCCCTTTAAGCTGTTGTTGAGCAATGTGTTTCGTAGAAAAGTGTGTTTCCATATTATAATCCTTCACAACGGGTGGGATTCACTGCATAACAATAGAAAATGTTTATCTTTGTACATGCTAAATAAGTAATCCTCTGCCTATTTCTCCTGGAAATGACGACATTAAGCATCTACTTTTCTCGTCTTAATGCCGGACATCTTGTGAATAGACTCAGTAAAGGCGCACGGAAATACTTGCTCGAAATTAACCAACCAATAGCACAGAACATTACGCACGAACCGACAGATGGTAACTAGTTTTTTCACCAAGTTATGACATCTGCTGCTGTTGCTCAAATCTGCACATTTCGCGGGTAGTTGGTGATTTAAGTGCTATTGTCGCCTATTACCAACGTTTGCGATTTATCAGTGTGTAGTACAGTTGCAGGTAGTAAAGAATAAATAATGTATGTCGATGGTAGACAATGAAAACCTTGTAACTCAACTTTTTTAAATTTTAAAAGGAAGCAGAAACGGTTTCTTGAAAAATAATATAGAGTGATACAGACGAAGTTGTTACATGTGTAACTATATAGTAGAAGCCTATTTATTGACAGATTAGAGAAACCCGTGCAATAGCTAATGGATAATATGAACGCATAGTGTTCGGTTTTTCGGACTGTCCAAAAGAACAGATATTACCCGGAATCCCGGAATCCGCAGCTGTGATAAAGAATACGTAAATTGAAGGTAGAGGCGGGGGTGGGGGGAGGGGGGTAGAGAAAGAAAAGGAAAGGAATTAATGTCAGCTGCACCGGGACTTCGTGCGGAAGCGGCGGCGACGAGTGAAAGTGTGTCCCTGACTGTGATTTTCTGCTTAGTAGTCAGTTGCGTTAACCACTGCAGCATCCGGACACAGTGCTTACTGCAAATGCGCGTACTATCTCGACACGGTGCCCAGCCAACCCACACTCCCACCTAGCGCCACTATCCGCAGACCCCGTCCGTCTTCTCCATGTTCGCTTATTTTACACTACTGGCCATTAAAATTGCTGCACCACGAAGATGACGTGTTACAGACGCGAAATTTAACCTACAGTAATAAGATGCTGTGATATGCAAATGATTAGCTTTCCAGAACATTCACACAAGGTTGGCGCCGGTGGCGACACCTACAACGTGCTGACATGATCATTACTCACACACAAACAGCAGATGCGCAAAACTATAGACCTACATCTCTGACGTCGATCTGTTGTAGAATTTTAGAACATGTTTTTTGCTCGAGTATCATTTCCTTTTTGGAAACCCAGAATCTACTCTGTAGGAATCAACATGGATTCCGGAAACAGCGATCGTGTGAGACCCAACTCGCTTTATTTGTTCATGAGACCCAGAAAATATTAGATACAGGCTCCCAGGCAGATGAAGTTTTCATTGACTTCCGGAAGGCGTTCGATACAGTTCCGCACTGTCGCCTGATAAACAAAGTAAGAGCCTACGGAATATCAGACCAGCTGTGTGGCTGGATAGATAAGATCCAAAGAAGAGCGGCGCGTTTCGTCACAGGGTTATTTGGTAACCGTGAAGCGTTACGCAGATGTTTAGCAAACTCAAGTGGCAGACTCTTCAGGAGAGGCGCTCTGCATCGCGGTGTAGCTTACTGTCCAGGTTTCGAGAGGGTGCGTTTCTGGATGAGGTATCGAATATATTGCTTCCCCCTACTTATACCTCCCGAGGAGATCACGAATGTAAAATTAGAGAGATTCGAGTGCCCACGGAGGATTTCAGACATTAGTTCTTCCCGCGAACCATACGCGACTGGAACAGAAAAGGGAGGTAATGACAGTGGCACGTAAAGTGCCCTCCGCCACACACCATTGGGTGGCTTGCGGAGTATAAATGTAGATGTAGATGTAGATGCAGTTGATCGGCGTTGCCTGGTGAAACGTTGTTGTGATGCCTCGTGTAAGGAGGAGAAATGCGTACCATCACGTTTCCGACTTTGATAAAGGTCGGATTGTAGCCTATCGCGATTGCGGTTTATCTTATCGCGACATTGCTGCTCGCGTTGGTCGAGATCCAATGACTGTTAGCAGAATATGGAATCGGTGGGTTCAGAAGGGCAATACGGATCGCCATGCTGGATCCCAACGGCCTCGTATCATTAGCAGTCGCGATGACAGGCATCTTTTTCGCATGGCTGTAACGAATCGTGCAGCCACGTCTCGGTCCCTGAGTCAACAGATGGGGACGTTTGCAAGACAACAACCATCTGCACGAACAGTTCGACGACGTTTGCAGCAGCATGGACTATCAGCTCGGAGACCATGTCTGCGGTTACCCTTGACGCTGCATCACAGACAGGAGCGCCTGCGATGATGTACTCAACGACGAACCTGGGTGCACGAATGGAAAAACATCATTTTTTCGGATGAATCCAGGTTCTGTTTACAGCATCATGATGGTCGCATCCGTGTTTGGCGACATCGCGGTGAAGGCACATTGGAAGCGTGTATTCGTCATCGCCATACTGGCGTATCAGCCGGCGTGATAGTAAGGGGTGTCATTGGTTACACGTCTCGGTCACCTCTTGTTCGCATTGACGGCACTTTGAACAGTGGACGTCACATTTCAGATGTGTTACGACCCGTGGCTCTACCCTTCATTCGATCCCTGCGAAACCCTACATTTCAGCAGGATAATGCACGATCGCATGTTGCAGATCCTGTACGGGCCTTTCGGGATACAGAACATGTTTGACTGCTGCCCTGGCCAGCACATTGTCCAGATTTCTCACCAATTGAAAACGTCTGGTCAATGGTGGCCGAGCAACTGGCTCGTCACAATACGCCAGTCTCTACTCTTGATGAACTGTGGTATCAAGTTGAAGCTGCATGGGCAGCTGTACCTGTACACGCCATCCAAGCTCTGTTTGACTCAATGCCAGGCATATCAAGGCCGTTATTACAGCCAGAGGTGGTTGTTCTGGGTACTGATTTCTCAGGATCTATGCACCCAAACTGCTTGAAAATGTAATTAGATGTCAGTTCTAGTATAATATATTCGTCCAATGAACACCCGTTTATTATCTGCATTTCTTCTTGGTGTAGCAGTTTTAATGGCCAGTAGTGTAGTTTCCCACCGGAGGTCGAAAGAAACTGTGCATCCGCATCGAAGGTTGTGGATTCATTGCCCATCGAGGTGAATCAATAATATGAAATCGTGATGTCTGTTCTTTCGGATATATCTGGGTGACTCAGTGGTTAGCGCAACTGCCAAGTAAGCAGATTGCGAATTCGAGTCCCAATCTAGCACACATTTTCACTCCCAGCCGCCGATTTCCCATCAAGTCTCGATGCAGCTGATACTATCAGTTCCTTCCTTTTCCTTTCCTTTCTGCAATCAGGACCATGGATCGACTAGGATACGGAGATTCATGTAGGGAAACCTTTGTACAACATAAATATCTAACAGTATATTCCTTGTATCTGTACAAATTAATAACATTCTTAGTGGAGCATAAAAATAATGAAACTAAGTGCTCTGATGAGCATACCCATAACACAACACAAAAAGATTGCTTCTTCAGAAAGAGAACTAAACTTAAGACAACAGATCATAGTCCTTGGATTAATGGCCAGATATGGTTTAACAAACTGCCAAGTGCTATAAGATGCCACAGAGGTAAAGTATTCTAAAGGGAATTAAAATCATTCTTAACTCTCAAATGTCTGTACTCACTGAATGAATACTGATATTGAAATGTAGCTATTCTTAAATGTAGGCCTAACTCTTCTATCTATAAGCTGTACTATTCTGAAGTTATTACACTCCTGGAAATTGAAATAAGAACACCGTGAATTCATTGTCCCAGGAAGGGGAAACTTTATTGACACATTCCTGGGGTCAGATACATCACATGATCACACTGACAGAACCACAGGCACATAGACACAGGCAACAGAGCATGCACAATGTCGGCACTAGTACAGTGTATATCCACCTTTCGCAGCAATGCAGGCTGCTATTCTCCCATGGAGACGATCGTAGAGATGCTGGATGTAGTCCTGTGGAACGGCTTGCCATGCCATTTCCACTTGGCGCCTCAGTTGGACCAGCGTTCGTGCTGGACGTGCAGACCGCGTGAGACGACGCTTCATCCAGTCCCAAACATGCTCAATGGGGGTCAGATCCGGAGATCTTGCTGGCCAGGGTAGTTGACTTACACCTTCTAGAGCACGTTGGGTGGCACGGGATACATGCGGACGTGCATTGTCCTGTTGGAACAGCAAGTTCCCTTGCCGGTCTAGGAATGGTAGAACGATGGGTTCGATGACGGTTTGGATGTACCGTGCACTATTCAGTGTCCCCTCGACGATCACCAGTGGTGTACGGCCAGTGTAGGAGATCGCTCCCCACACCATGCTGCCGGGTGTTGGCCCTGTGTGCCTCGGTCGTATGCAGTCCTGATTGTGGCGCTCACCTGCATGGCGCCAAACACGCATACGACCATCATTGGCACCAAGGCAGAAGCGACTCTCATCGCTGAAGACGACACGTCTCCATTCGTCCCTCCATTCACGCCTGTCGCGACACCACTGGAGGCGGGCTGCACGATGTTGGGGCGTGAGCGGAAGACGGCCTAACGGTGTGCGGGACCGTAGCCCAGCTTCATGGAGACGGTTGCGAATGGTCCTCGCCGATACCCCAGGAGCAACAGTGTCCCTAATTTGCTGGGAAGTGGCGGTGCGGTCCCCTACGGCACTGCGTAGGATCCTATGGTCTTGGCGTGCATCCGTGCGTCGCTGCGGTCCGGTCCCAGGTCGACGGGCACGTGCACCTTCCGCCGACCACTGGCGACAACATCGATGTACTGTGGAGACCTCACGCCCCACGTGTTGAGCAATTCGGCGGTACGTCCACCCGGCCTCCCGCATGCTCACTATACGCCCTCGCTCAAAGTCCGTCAACTGCACATACGGTTCACGTCCACGCTGTCGCGGCATGCTACCAGTGTTAAAGACTGCGATGGAGCTCCGTATGCCACGGCAAATTGGCTGACACTGACGGCGGCGGTGCACAAATGCTGCGCAGCTAGCGCCATTCGACGGCCAACACCGCGGTTCCTGGTGTGTCCGCTGTGCCGTGCGTGTGATCATTGCTTGTACAGCCCTCTCGCAGTGTTCGGAGCAAGTATGGTGGGTCTGACACACCGGTGTCAATGTGTTCTTTTTTCCATTTCCAGGAGTGTATAATATATATTATTTTTGTAACAAATGCAAATACCTATACTATGTAACAACTGTATGTTGCATTATGAAGTTCTGTACCATATATTGCCAAGTGCATCACCCTTAAGTGGCTTCTTGTACATGTGAATTGCAAATTCCTACTGTTTGTACAAAAATTAGGGTAATGGAGTTACTGGTTACTGGAATTACGAGGTTTTCATTGCCTACCATCAATGTGTGTTGTCAAGATTGATCCAGAAGTGAAAATATTTCTCCCCGCATCCCTTCAGACTGGTAAGCTATTTCCCACACTCTTCGCGGGCGCATGGGCCATAGCTTCGTACTCAAAGCGAAAACGTGTTTCTCTTTGTTGTTGAAATCCAGCGACGGCAAAATGGTATTGCGCAAGCGCGGAGTAAGCGGAACTTTCACTGGTCTGCGTAATGAGCTGCAAAATCTGTGGCGCGCCGAGCGTCGACGGAAATATCGGAAAATGTGTCCCTAGCGGAGTACGATGCGAGCGCCTCGCTCTCTCGCGCACGAATTTCTTCCTCGGGCCAGAATGAAACCATTCGCGGGCCGGATCCGACTTGTGCTGTAGACAATATGAGCAGATAATAGTTTTGTTCATTTGATTATTATATACGCAAAAATAATTTTGCTTAAGAATGCTGTCATTGGCGCTACCTGTAAAACACGTGAAAACAGTTGAGAGGACAAAATAGCTCTGAAAGGGAAACAGGAACATCGACAACGAAATTTTGTAAGTTACGAATAATAAAAAGTTTCAAATAAAAAAAGCGAATAGTGCAAGAGGAGCATTCACAGTGACTGTAAAATCAGACACAAAAAGCCGTACAGAAATAAACCAGTGAAGTACAAGTAATTTCTGGAATATGTCGTTCTTAAGCAAGGCTGTCTTCCAGTCTATATAACTACCTTAATTGCCCACCTCCTCCGAGCCTAATAGCAGATCTGCTTTCTAGGGTGGGTAAGCGATATTAAACAAATTATCAATATCAGGTTTGGATAAACGCACTGGATCTTCTCAGATTATATACATAAATTTCCCCATAGCATCACTACTTTCATACTTCTCATCCTGATACACATACAACACCTTCCTCTATCATTCACGTCTCAGACACGTACAAAATCTATCGCTGTTATCTATTATTTTCACACAGAGAAAGAGTTACAATGTTAGTTGTTAAAACTGCAACAGCATACGATGGACAGCGAATTTCTTTTATTGTTGCGCATATAATGGCCGCAAAAATTCCTCTAACGACGCTGGGCATCGTGTCAAACTAAGTTTAGATGACAGATACTACACTACATGCTATGCGTATCAGAGGTGATTGCTGAAAACAAACAAGTCGCCAGGTCCGGATGGAATTCCAGTTCAGTTTTGCAAAGAGTACTCTACGGCGCTGATCCCTTGCTCAGCCTACATTTATCGTGACTCTCTCGCCCAGTATCAAGTCCCAAGCAACTGGAAAAAAAGCGCTGGTGACTCCTCTATATAAGAAGGGTAAAAGAACCGACGTTCAGAATTACGGGTCAGTATCCTTAACATCGGTTTGCTCCAAAACTCTTAAACATCTTCTCAGATTTAATATAAAAAATTTCCTTGAGACGAAAAAGCCTCTGTACACGAATCAGCACGGTTTTAGGAAGCATCGTTCGCGCGAAACTCAGCTTACCCTTTTCTTATATGACATTCTGCGAACTACGGATGAAGTGTAACAGGCAGAGTCCATATTCCTAGATTTCCGAAAAGCATTTAATACCGTGCCCCACTGCAGACCGTTAACGAAGGTATGAGCATACAGAATAGGTTCCCAGATATGTGAGTGGCTCGAAGATTTCGTAAGTAACAGAACCCGATACGTTGTCCTCGACGGCGAGTGTTCATCAGAGACATGGGTATCGCCAGAAGTGCACCAGGGAAGTGTTACAGGACCTGTGTTATTTTGTATATACATCTGTTATTTTTTATATATAAATGATCTGGCAGACGGGGTGAGCAGTAATCTACATACATCTACATCTACATACATACTCCGCAATCCACCATACGGTGCGTGGCGGAGGGTACCTCATACCACAACTAGCATCTTCTCTCCCTGTTCCACTCCCAAACAGAAAGAGGGAAAAATGACTGCCTCTGTACGAGCCCTAATCCCTCTTATCTTACCTTTGTGGTCTTTCCGCGAAATGTAAGTTGGCGGCAGTAAAATTGTACTGCAGTCAGCCACAAATGCTGGTTCTCTAAATTTCCTCAGTAGCGATTCACGAAAAGAACGCCTCCTTTCCTCTAGAGACTCCCACCCGAGTTCCTGATGCATTTCCGTAACACTCACGTGATGATCAAACCCACCAGTAACAAATCTAGCAGCCCGCCTCTGAATTGCTTCTATGTCCTCCCTCAATCCGACCTGATAGGGATCCAAAACGCTCGAGCAGTACTCAAGAATAGGTCGTATTAGTGTTTTATAAGCGGTTTCCTTTACACATGAACCACATCTTCCCAAAATTCTACCAATGAACCGAAGACGACTGTCCACCTTCCCCACAACTGCCATAACATGCTGGTCCCACTTCATATCGCTCTTCAATGTTACGCCCAAATATTTAATCGACGTGACTGTGTCAAGCGCTACACTACTAATGGAGTATTCAAACATTACGGGATTGTTTTTCCTATTCATCTGCATTAATTTACATTTATCTATATTTAGAGTTAGCTGCCATTCTTTACACCAATCACAAATCCTGTCCAGGTCATCTTGTATCCTCCTACAGTCACTCAACGACGACACCTTCCTATACACCACAGCATCATCAGCAAACAGCCGCACATTGCTATCCACCCTATCCAAAAGATCATTTATGTAGACAGAAATCAGCAGCGGACCTACCACACTTCCCTGGGGGACTCCAGATGATAGCCTCACCTCCGATGAACACTCACCATCGAGGACAACGTACTGGGTTCTATCACTTAAGAAGTCTTCGAGCCACTCACATATTTGGGAACCAATCCCATATGCTCGTAGCTTAGTTAGGAGTCTGCAGTGGGGCACCAAGTCAAAGGCTTTCCGGAAGTCAAGGAATATGGCATCCGTCTGATACCCTTCATCCATGGTTCGCAAGATATCATGTGAAAAAAGGGTGAGCTGCTATTCGCAGGGGCGATGCTTTCTAAAGCCGTGCTGATGCATGGACAGCAACTTCTCTGTCTCAAGGAAATTCATTATATTCGAACTGAGGATATGTTCGAGAATCCTGCAACAAACCGATGTTAAGGATATTGATCTGTAATTTTGAGGATCCGTCCTTCTACCCTTCTTATATACAGGCGTCACCTGCGCTTTTTTCCAGCCGCTCGGGACTTTACTTTGGCCAAGAGATTCGCGATAAATGGAAGTTAAGTAAGGAGCCAATGCAGTAGAGTACGCTCTGTAAAAAATAACAATTTGTCCATTTTATTTGGACTGTTGAGCTCCGTGGCCGTGGATAATGATATTTTACTATAAAAATACAGCAACCAGCCACTTTTCTAATGCGTTTTATTTATGCCAATATCAATTTCGGGTTTGCACCCATCTTCAGGTGGCAAATTACATGTATCTTCAGCTTCTACAGTGGTACAATCTCGACAACAGTTTGTATACCGTACAATCAATCAGGAATATACAAACTTAACTGCAACTCATGTCCAAAAACATACATAGGCAAACAGGGAGAAACTTCAACATACGGTTTCGAGAACACATAGATGCTCTTCGGTTAAAAAACTTAAATAAATCTACATTTGCCCAACATGTAGCAGAAGAAGAACATCAAGTAACAGACATATCCCATAACCTACAAGTTCTCCACCTAGCCAACAAAGAAAAAAGAATGAACCTCCTAGAAGAAATCGAAATTTATTCACATAAACATGCATCCCCTTCTGACATACTTAACGACCAAACAGAGTTACCAAACCGAATATTTCTGAAAAACTTCCACACTCTACTTATCAAACCACTTACTAAGTACAATCAAGAAATAACATAATCTAATATAAACCCAACAAATGCATGTAATAATATACTACATAAAAGTCTTAATTCTACCTTTGTTATATTGTAAATGTATGAATTACTGCTTTGTATAAATGTGTTATGTTAGTTTATTATCTTCAATACTGCCTAAGTAACAAAACAAAAAACAAAAAAATTGTATACATCGTACTTAGAATACTTCTATTACCCCAGTCAATGATTAGTAAGCAGTAGCTTATCTAGAACCTCAAAACTTTCGTAAAATATAACTCTGTCCATAGATAAACTGCTTGTATGTGAACAAAAACTGTCAGTCGACAACATGGCGGATAACGCAGTGCGCCTGTGTAAAATACGTGACAAAAACTGTTTGTGTTGTTACAAAAATGAAGAAAAGCAAAGAAAAAACAAGGAGAGGAGAATGTAAGTAAAATGAACAACTGATAGTGCGTAACTTTAAACTCGCGAAATTGAAGTAAATGATTGGAATCGTTGCTTTTGCACAGGCCAGCTGCAGCATCCAAACTGCTGTCGAGATTGTACCACTGTAGAAACTGAAGATACATGTAATCTGCCAGCTGAAGATGGGTGCAAACCCGAAATGCATATTGGCATAAATAAAACGCATTAGAAAAGTGGCTGGTTGCTGTATTTTTGTAGTAAACTCTCTGTAAAACCCAATTGGAATCCCATCAGGACCTGGCGATTTATTTATTTTCAACCCATTCAGTTGCTTCACAACGCCAGGGATGCCTATCACTATGTCCTCTATACGGGAATCTGTATTAGACTCAAACGGCGGTATGTTTGTACGATCCTCCTGCGTGAAAGATTTCTCAAATGCTAAATTTAAAATTTCAGCTTTCGTTTTGCTTGTGGCCGAGCGGTTCTAGGCGCTTCAGTCTGGAACCGCGCGACCGCTATGGTCGCAGGTTCGAATCCTGCCTCGGGCATGGATGTTTATGTTGTCCTTAGGTTAGTTATGTTTAAGTAGTTCAAAGATCTAGGGGACTGATGACCTCAGATGTTAAGTCCCATAGTGCTCAGAGCCATTTTTTCGTCTTGCTGTCTTCCTTTGCCAGGCCATACTGATCAGTGAGTGACTGGATGGAAGCCTTCGAACCGCTTACCGAATTTACGTAAGACCAGAATTTCCTTGGGTTTTCAGCAAGATCTTTTGCTAAGGTATGACGGTGGTAGTGGTTGTATGCTTCGCGCATCGCTCTTTTTACAGCAGCACGAATGTCTACTAACTCTTGCCTGTCGTCATTCTCCCGATCTTTCTTGTACCGCGAGTGCAACTGTCTTTGCTTCCTGAGCATTCTCCGAATTGCGCTGTTAAACCACGGTGGGTCTTTTCCGTCCGTAACCCACTTTTTCGGCACATACTAGTCCAATGCGTGATTTACAATGTGTTTAAAATTTGCCCATAATTCTTCCACGTCCATCGTACCGGAAGTAAATGAAGTCGATTCATTTACTAAGTGGGATGCTAACAACTGCTTATCTGCTCTTTCTAGTAAGAATACTCTCCTAGCCTTCTTGACAGACTTTTTAACTTTTGTAACCATAGTTGTAATGACATCATCATGATCACTAATCCCTGTCTCAACACTGACACCGTCGATGAGGTCTGGTCTGTTCGTGACTACCAGATCTAAAATATTTCCATTACGCGTTGGCTGTCGATTTAGCTGCTCAATACAGATTTCGGATAATGTGTTCAAAAGAAATTCACACGACGGCTTGTCTGGACTACCTGTAATGAATCCATAGACATCCCAGTCTAAACTAGGTAGGTTGAAGTCGCCTCAGACTAATATAGCATGATCCCAGTACTTCTGTGATACAGAGTGTAGACTCCCTTTGAATGATTCTAGAACTGTCACGGTGGAACCAGGTGGCTGGTAATAACACCCAACAATTAACTTTATTTCTCCTAGCCCTGTTAAACGTGTCCAGATAACTTCACACTCACACTACTTCGACCTCAGTAGACACAATATTTTTGTCAACTGCAATGAAGACACCACCTCCTACGGTGTCTAACCTGTCTTTCCGATACACGTTCCAACCCTCACTAAATATTCCAGAACTTCCTATTTCAGGGTTCAGCCAGGTCTCAGTCCCAAGAATAACTTGCGCGCCACACGCTTCCTGGAGGGCAGTAAATTCAGGAACTTTATTCCGAACACTGAAAATTTACTGCAAATATCTTGATAGCTGAAGTGTCTTTACACTGAGCGCGTCCTGATTTCCCTGCCTGCACGTCGACTGGTGGGCGTTCATCAGGACACCTCACACTACTGCCTAGCCTAAAAAAACCACATGTGCACGCCACAAGTACTCTGCTACCCGAGTAGCCGCTTCCTTTGTGTAGTACACCCCTGACCTATCTAGGGGCGTCCTACAATTCCCCACCCAATAGCGCAAGTCTAGAAATACGCAGCCAAGACGGTCACAGAGTCGACGAAGCCTCTGGTTGAGACCTTCCACTCGGCTCCAAACCAAAGGACCCCGATCCACTCTGGGAGCGATGCTGCAAATAGAAAGCTCTGCTTGCACCCCGCGTGTGAGGCCAAATCCGCCAGCCGCCTGTACGAACTGAGGATCGCCTCGGAACCCAAACGACAGGCGTCATTGGTGCCGACGTGAGCAACTATTTGCAGACGACTGCACCCCGTACGCTCGATAACCGCAGGCAAGGCCGCCTCCACATCTTGGATGAGGCCCCCCGGCAGACAAACCGAGTGCACGTTGGAATTCTTTCCAGCCCTGTACGCTATTTCCCTAAGGAGCTCCATCACCCGCCTAACGTTGGAGCTCCCAATAACCAGCAAGCCTTTGCCCCCGTGTGCCTGCTCGGGCCCTGTTGGAGGTGCGGCCACCTGCGCACTGACAGGATGAAAGGGCGAGGCCAGCCGGCCAGCCTCCACATTGACCATCCGCCTCGAGCGACGCGAACGTGTTGCAGTCCGCCACTCTGAGGTGAGGGCGGTCCCAACCAACACCGACTCAAAGGAAGGCCTCGGCGCTTTTTCGTGACGTCACGTCAGCTAGGCACGGAGAACGCCGGGTCTGTTGCAGGCATACTCATAATGGTTGTATCTCCCTCCCTGACACAGGAAAATGTGAAACTATTGGCGGTAGTTGACCAACACACATCGTTCTGAGAGATTCCTGCAATCAATTTATTGTGCAATTCATTACACTTCTTAACAATTAGTGTACTCCTGAACTTAAGTTTCCACCTGTTTTAATGATTGACACACAAAAACAACGTCATGGTTTAGCAGCAACGGAATTCGTGCTTCTTTTCCTTTTTTGTAAATCTGAGGAAGTTACGTTTGTACTGGGTTGCTTTTACAAGAAACTGTGAACATATTGGTGCTCTTCTTTAGGTATCTTCGTTGACTATGGGGTGAGGAGCACTGAATGTTAATGAAATATCTTGCGATTGTACACGTTGGGAGGGGGGGGGGGGGGACAGAAGAAGAGGCAAAAGAGAGATACTTGTTTTATCAAATAAAATTTCTTTATCTTATAAAGTTTCTCCTTTCAGTTGCAAGAGGGGAATATTTATCTTTTCTAATGTGCATGTTTAAAAAAGTTTAAGCTCAGCAGTATTTTCGATGTATGAAGCTATTTTGTTTCCTGTTTAGAATTCCTTGATTGTAATCACTGTAATCTAATGACTTGCAACAGTTTGACATTTAAACATGTAAATTAGTTCACATTTCCAGTGACGATGTCAAACGAAAATAAATACACTCCTGGAAATTGAAATAAGAACACCGTGAATTCATTGTCCCAGGAAGGGGAAACTTTATTGACACATTCCTGGGGTCAGATACATCACATGATCACACTGACAGAACCACAGGCACATAGACACAGGCAACAGAGCATGCACAATGTCGGCACTAGTACAGTGTATATCCACCTTTCGCAGCAATGCAGGCTGCTATTCTCCCATGGAGACGATCGTAGAGATGCTGGATGTAGTCCTGTGGAACGGCTTGCCATGCCATTTCCACCTGGCGCCTCAGTTGGACCAGCGTTCGTGCTGGATGTGCAGACCGCGTGAGACGACGCTTCATCCAGTCCCAAACATGCTCAATGGGGGACAGATCCGGAGATCTTGCTGGCCAGGGTAGTTGACTTACACCTTCTAGAGCACGTTGGGTGGCACGGGATACATGCGGACGTGCATTGTCCTGTTGGAACAGCAAGTTCCCTTGCCGGTCTAGGAATGGTAGAACGATGGGTTCGATGACGGTTTGGATGTACCGTGCACTATTCAGTGTCCCCTCGACGATCACCAGTGGTGTACGGCCAGTGTAGGAGATCGCTCCCCACACCATGATGCCGGGTGTTGGCCCTGTGTGCCTCGGTCGTATGCAGTCCTGATTGTGGCGCTCACCTGCACGGCGCCAAACACGCATACGACCATCATTGGCACCAAGGCAGAAGCGACTCTCATCGCTGAAGACGACACGTCTCCATTCGTCCCTCCATTCACGCCTGTCGCGACACCACTGGAGGCGGGCTGCACGATGTTGGTGCGTGAGCGGAAGACGGCCTAACGGTGTGCGGGACCGTAGCCCAGCTTCATGGAGACGGTTGCGAATGGTCCTCGCCGATACCCCAGGAGCAACAGTGTCCCTAATTTGCTGGGAAGTGGCGGTGTGGTCCCCTACGGCACTGCGTAGGATCCTACGGTCTTGGCGTGCATCCGTGCGTCGCTGCGGTCCGGTCCCACGTCGACGGGCACGTGCACCTTCCGCCGACCACTGGCGACAACATCGATGTACTGTGGAGACCTCACGCCCCACGTGTTGAGCAATTCGGCGGTACGTCCACCCGGCCTCCCGCATGCCCACTATACGCCCTCGCTCAAAGTCCGTCAACTGCACATACGGTTCACGTCCACGCTGTCGCGGCATGCTACCAGTGTTAAAGACTGCGATGGAGCTCCGTATGCCACGGCAAACTGGCTGACACTGACGGCGGCGGTGCACAAATGCTGCGCAGCTAGCGCCATTCGACGGCCAACACCGCGGTTCCTGGTGTGTCCGCTGTGCCGTGCGTGTGATCATTGCTTGTACAGCCCTCTCGCAGTGTCCGGAGCAAGTATGGTGGGTCTGACACACCGGTGTCAATGTGTTCTTTTTTCCATTTCCAGGAGTGTAAATAAATAAAAGAAACGAGTTCATTGTATGGGAGTTGGGGTAAGTTTCGATAACAAAATGGATCAAGTAAATATAGTTACTTGAACGTAAAATGTCCGAAGCTTGCAATGGGGCAAAGCGTCTTCTCATATTGATCTACGTTTGTTTCGACAGGATTCAGTAATACAGAACTATGATCTTCATTTGTAGCTTTACGATAGTAAGAAAATCTTTCATCTAAATAAAACTGCAGAATCCAAATTAATACCAAACATTTTGTCCAAACATAAGAGATTTATAGTGATAAGCGCGCCCAGGCGTTCCTGCCTGCAACAGACCTGGCGTTCGCCGTGCCTAGCTGACGTGACGTCACCAACAAGCGCCGAGGCCTTCCTTTGAGTCGGTGTTGTCCCAACGCGCCGGGTACACTAGAAGGTGCCTCAGCGGCTGAGTCAGCGGACGCTGCAAGCGACACCTGGGGTGTCTCAAGCGACGCGCCAGACCCTCCGCCGTCGCTGCACCTCGAGGCAGCAGCTTGAAGGCGGCTGACCGTGGCCAACAGCACGTTCAGCTGCTCGCGAACCGCGGCCAGTTCCTCTTGCGCCCGCACACAGCACGCACACACCCTATCCATCCTACTGCTAATATCAGGACGTATAGAGTTGCGACAAATAAAACAGCAATATGCGACTGCACAGTTGCGTCACCAGCGCCAGATTGAGCTGCGATATATCAACAATTACTTACGAACTAAGCAATCAAATGACCACGACTACACCACTATACAGATATTACAATGTGATCCTACCCCTGTCTTAATACAAATGACAACCGCCTACGCGATGTTACTCTACCGTTATTAAAATTTGATACTACCCCTTTCTAATTCGAAAATACGCAAAGATCCGAAAAATTTCACCACACAAACACACAAAGTAATTTGAATTAAACCTGCGGAACTAATACGAAAAACTGAATATACGACTAGTTTCTGCTACTGCTCCTCCCACGCATCACTCTGCAAGCACAGATGAAACTGCACTGGCCTCTGTCTGCTGCTAACTGACTACGAAATAAACAGAAAGCACTGGCTGTCCAAAACAAACAACTGACTAACGACTCCGCGAATTTATACGAGGTGCATTCAAGTTCTAAGGCCTCCGATTCTTTTTCTCCGGACTGGAAAAAGATAGAAACATGCGCATTGTTTTAAAATGAGGCCGCGTTCATTGTCAATACGTCCCAGAGATGGCAGCACCGTACGGCAGATGGAATTTTACCGCCAGCGGCGAGAATGAGAACTGTTTTAAATACTTAAAATGGCGACGTTTTCCTTACTTGAACAGCGTGCAGTCATTCGTTTTCTGAATTTTCGTGGTGTGAAATCAATTGAAATTCATTGACAGTTGAAGGAGACATGTGGTGATGGAGTTATGGATGTGTCGAAAGTGCGTTCGTAGGTGCGACAGTTTAATGAAGGCAGAACATCGTGTGACAACAAACCGAAACAACCTCGACCACGCCAGTCTGACGACATGATCGAGAAAGTGGAGAGAATTGTTTTGGGGGATCGCCGAGTGACTGTTGAACCGATCGCCTCCAGAGTTGGCATTTCTGTGGGTTCTGTGCACACAATCCTGCATGACGACCTGAAAATGCGAAAAGTGTCATCCAGGTGGGTGCCACGAATGCTGATGGACGACCACACGGCTGCCCGTGTGGCATGTTGCCAAGCAATGTTGACGCGCAACGACAGCATGAATGGGAATTTCTTTTCGTCGGTTGTGACGATGGATGAGACGTGGATGCCATTTTTCGATCCAGAAACAAAGCGCCAGTCAGCTCAATGAAAGCACACAGATTCACCGCCACCAAAAAAATTTCGGGTAACCGCCAGTGCTGAAAAAATGATGGTGTCCATGTTCTAGGACAGCGAGGGTGTAATCCTTGCCCATTGCGTTCCAAAGGGCACTACAGTAGCAGGTGCATCCTACATAACAGGTGCATCCTACGAACATGTTTTGAAGAACAAATTCCTTCCTGCACTGCAACAAAAACGTCCGGGAAGGGCTGTGCGTGTGCTGTTTCCCCAAGACAATGCACCCGCACATCGAGCTAACGTTACGCAACGGTTTCTTCGTGATAACAACTTTAAAGTGATTCCTCATGCTCCCTACTCACCTGACCTGGCTCCTAGTGACTTTTGGCTTTTTCCAACAATGAAAGACACTCTCCGTGGCCGCACATTCACCAGCCGTGCTGCTACTGCCTCAGCGATTTTCCAGTGGTTAAAACAGACTCCTAAAGAAGCCTTCGCCGCTGCCATGGAATCAAGGCGTCAGCGTTGTGAAAAATGTGTACGTCTGCAGGGCGATTACGTCGAGAAGTAACGCCAGTTTCATCGATTTCGGGTGAGTAGTTAATTAGAAAAAAAATCGGAGGCCTTAGAACTTGAATGCACCTCGTACTTTACAGCTATCAATAAGCAATATAACTCCTCTCAAATACGAGAATACGCAAGGATTATATGTAATTAAATATGCAAGAGCACAAACACTCGGAAAGAAATTAAGAAGCAAACTATAAAACAAATATGAAAGCTAAATATGCGACTCTCTACTGTACTGCTGCTGCACTACTGCTCCACTGATACTTCACCAGCGGCTGCTCAAGGCTCACTCTGCGGCTGTTCGCTGATGATCTTCGCTGTACGGAAAGGTGTCGTTGTTGAGTGACTGGGAGGACACAAGATGACTTAGACAAAATTTCTAATTATTGTGATCAATGGCAACTAACTCTAAATGTAGAAAAATGTAAGATAATGCAGATGAACTGCGAAATAAACCGTTATGATCGAAAACAGCATTAGTAGCGTGCTACCTGACAGAGACACGTTATTAAATATCTAGGAGTAAAGTTGCAAAGCGCTATGAAAGGGAACGAGCATGTAAGGACTGCAGTAAGGAAATCGAATACAACAGCACAACCTGCAGGCTTGGCTAGGATCTGCATTTATGTTCAGACACCGATTTCTCGCGGTGTTTCCATATTGTGTGAAACTCCTTCGCACTGAGTTATGAAATGGGATTGTCTGCAGCAACTAGATAATTATTCACAACGACAACGCGATGGCGTCTGAAACACCATGGACAATCAGCACGCCAAACGTTGTTGCGTGTGCCCCACAGTGGTGCATCCAACGACGACGTCATCTTTTCAGACGAGTCTTGTTGCTGCGTATACCATCACGGCGTGCATACCCATGTGTGGAGGTTCCATTTGTCGCAGTCATTCACGGCCAGCACCTGGGATGCCACTGGGTACATCGACATGTACATCTACTCACATACTTCGCAAGCCATCGTACAGTGCGTGGCGGAGGGTACCCTGTTCCATTTCTAGTCACTTCCTTTCCTGTTCCACTAGCTAACAGAACGAGGGAAAACCGGCTATGTATATGCCTCTGTACGAGCCCTAATTTTGTTATCTTATCTTCGTGGTCCTTACGCGAAATGTACATTGGTGACAGTAGAGTCTTTCTGCAGTCTGCTTCAATAGTGTTTCTCGAAAAGAACGTCGCCTTCCCAATAACAAAACCAGCAGCCCGCCTCTGAATTGCTTCGATGTTTTCCTTTAATCCGACGTGGTGTGGGATCCCAAACACTCGAGTAGTACTCAAGACTGGGTCGTGTTAGTGTCCTATATGCTATCTCCGTTACAGATGAAGCACGCTTTCCCAAAATTCTCCCAAAAAAACAGCACCTGTGCAATGTCCTGAATACGTTGTAAGTGCCAGCCGTGGCCAGTGATCTGTGTAGTTGTGAGTGCAGCATGGAGCGAAATGAATTCGAACGTAGGAAAATTGTTGGGGCTCGTATGTTGGCTGCCTCCGTAACCAAGGTAGCCGAAGTGCTTGGTCTTTCAACAGGCATCGTGACGAAGATTTATACAGCATACAGGGAAAGCGGAAAAGCATCATCCGCTAAGTCACAACGTGAACGAAAGTGTGTGTTGAGTAATCGTGACAGACTGTCTTAAAACGGATTGCTACAAAAAGTGAGAGGACGACAGACGCAAAAGTCACTGCAGAACAGATTATCTCACCCGCAAACCATGTCAGCTGCAAAGCAACACGAAGGGAGCTCCATAAGCAGGGAATTACAGAGCGACCTGGGTTCCAAAAGCACTACCAGGGATGCAAACACCTGTAACATGAAAACTTGCTGTCAAAGTCATGAAACATGGACTGTGCACCAATGGAAGAAAGTCGTTTGGTTTCACACTGCTCCCAACTTCTGGGCGAGTTTACGTCCCAAAAGTGAAACATGGCGGGAGTTCGGTGATGATTTAGGCAGCCACACCGTGATATTTCATGTACTCCAAGGTTACTCTGCAAGATCGCGTTGCCACCAAGAATTATGTGACCGGATCAGGTCCATCCCATGGTACAGTGTTTGTCCCCCAAAGTGTTCCAATACGACAGGACCCCTGTTCACACTGCTCATCGTCCAGGTCTGGTTTTGTGAGCACGGGAATCAATTGTCACATCTTCCCTGGAAGCCACAGTCGCCAGCCCTCCAATATTATCTAGCCTTTGTGGTCTACTTTGTAGAAAAGGATGCGCTATTGCTATCCATTTCCATCGTGGTTACCTGAACTTGCCACTATTTTGCGGGAAGAATGATATAAAATTCCCTTGAAAACCATACAGCTCTGTATTCATCCATTCGGAGACGACTGGGAGCTGTTTTGAATGCCAACGGGTTTCCTACACCTTATTAGACATGAAAAAGTGTTGTGTTTTTGGTGATTGCATATTTTTGTCCAACCCTTGTGTGTGACGTGGTCGAACCGAACTGCACTGCCGAGTAAATAATGTCCCCTAGTGTGTCATTCGAGTGCGACCGTTGAGATCCTGCGTGGCATTGAGTACGGCCCTCCTGATGCCACAGATTTCATACTCACGTGACAGTCCTGAGAGCCCGATCCCGCGAGCAGCAATACCGCCGAACGCTAAACCGCAATATCGACAGGGCACGACTCTGTCGCTGTCAAATCCCGACGCGTGCTGGCAAACGATTCTCCTTTTTAAGTGAAGCGTCGTATAATCTTCACAGAAACAACCATCGTTCAAAGGCGA
The DNA here is from genome assembly GCF_021461385.2 of Schistocerca piceifrons. NCBI lineage: Eukaryota > Metazoa > Arthropoda > Insecta > Orthoptera > Acrididae > Schistocerca > Schistocerca piceifrons. The sequence continues at coordinate 580,657,214 of NC_060149.1, forward strand.
TTTGTGAGTGAGAAACTCGCTGCGTAATTTTTCCTTACATCCAGAAGGTAGAGGACGTTACTTCACGCGGTTGCCCTGTAATGCCAATGATTTACACATTCTACCACGTAGTACACTTTATGCCAAGCTGAGACTTGTTGCATGTTGCATTTATGCAGTTGAAATGTTAATGGTCAGTAATGTGCATACACTCTAAGATAAAAAAAGAGAAGACGCAGCACGAAGGAAATTATCCGAATGGAACGGAAATCAGTAGAGGTGGTGTACCTATACCGACAAACAATTAGTTACAGTTTCAGAAAAATTGGATGATTTAGTCAAGAGAAAGTGCTACACAAATTGAGCAAGTTAATAACGCGTTGGTCCACCTCTACCCCTTATACAAGCAGTTCGGCCTGGAATCTCACTGACTGGAGCCGAATTGTCTTCAGTGATGAGTCCCGCTTCGAAATGAGCCCCGATGACCATCGAAGACGTGTCTGGAGACACCCTGGACAGCAGTGGAATACCAATCTGAATGTCGCCCTCCTAACGGGCCGACAACCAATAGTGATGATCTCGGGTGTCATTTTTTCCATGGCAGGACCTCTTTGGTTGTCAGCTGCGACACCCTTACAGTACAGCGGTACGTCGACGATATTCTACGCCCCATTTTGTTGCCCTTCATGGAAACCATCCTGGGCTTACATTTTAAAAGGAAAATGCCCACTTGCACACTTCGAGAGTTTCTGCTGCTTGTCTTCGTGTTTGCCAAACCTTACCATGAGCAGCGAGGTCGGCGAATCCCTTCCCAACTGCCGGCCGGTGTGGCCGAGCGGTTCTATGCGCTACAGTCTGGAACCGCGAGACCGCTACAGTCGCAGGTTCAAATCCTGCCTCGGGTATGGATGTGTGTAATGTTCTTGGCTTAGTTAGGTTTAAGTAGTTCTAAGTTCTAGGGGACTGATGACCTCAGACGTTAAGTCCCATAGCGCTCAGAGCCATTTTGAACCTTCCCAACTGAGAACGTTTGGAGCATTATGGGCAGGGCCTTCAACCAGCTAGGGATTTTGACGATCTATGGCGCTAATTCGACAGAATTTGGCGCGATATCCATCATGAGGACATCCAACAGTTCTGTTAATCAGTGCGAAGTCGAATAACTGCTTGCATATGGGCAAGAGGTGGACCAACGTGTTACTGACTTGCTCAATTTGTGAAGCTTTTTCTCTTGAATAAATCATCCAATTTTGTAACTATTTGTTTGCATGTGCATAACCTTCACAGACAACGATTTCCGTTCCATTCGGATAATTTCTTCGTGGGGCGTCGTTTTCTTTTCTTTTTTTTCCCTTGGAGTGTATATTCAGTAAAGCAAAATACTCTCTTTCAACCAAGACCAACAGTAGGAAGAAAAAAAAACTTTTGCATTACTTAAGTCATTGGTCACACTCCCAGATGGGACGCGTTTTACACATGTAACAGCATGTAAATGATTTTTTTCAGGTGTTGATGACTTGTTTCAGTCGCACAACCTTCAGACGAGGGAAAGTCAAACCTTGTTTAGCTTTAGACGATACTGTTTGCAAAAGACTGACACAATAAGGAACTATTTCTGCTTTGTTTGACATAAAAACATTGGCATATTTGATATACACTCAAGTGCCTAAACATCAGATTCATTACGACACAGAAAAAATGGAACAGTTAAAGCATATTTTGGTTAAATAAAAAAAAAACATCTCCTTCTGTTTTATCACCATCAGTATGGTTATTCTGAGAATGTAATGATGTTGTGAAGAGATGGGTTTGCGTAAATAAATGAAAAGAAATAATATATTCTCATATATTTATTTGTTCTACATCGGTACGCACGTGACACCGCGTTCCAAAACGCTGCGCATAAAAACGGGATTTTCCGGGGCTCATACCTCGGATTCTGTTGGTGATTGGAAGATAGGATCAAGTGTTTGGGATATCCCTTAGGCTAGGGATCATTTGAATACCCAGCAGATGGATCATCTTACTGTAACTATCCTACAGTACAGGACCAAAGTTTGAGTATTACACCGGTCGCAGGTTCGAATGCTACCTCGGGCATGGATGTGTGTGATGTCCTTAGGTTAGTTAGGTTTAAGTAGTTCTAAGTACTAGGGGACTGATGACCTCAGATGTTAAGTCCCATAGTGCTCAGAGCCATTTGAACCATTTTTGAATACTACACACTTCCTCCAGCTTAGGCAAATGGAGCAAATCCGTTGATACTCTTTGCATTATATGCGGTCAATGGTGCGCCTTAAGGGGCTTATGGAGAAACTATTTAATCGATGGGTGGTTCCTGTGAAAACCCGAAAAACATGATTTTTTGGCATCTGAACCGAGCCGTGGATTCCAAGACGGCTACGCATTGCACATGGTTGTAATTTTTACAATACATTCCTTAAATCCCGATCTCGAACTGTCTTGAAAATTTTCTTGATATCTTTATCAATTTTTCCGAGATACAGAGGTTCAAATTTACCCTACTTGTACACGTACGAGGGCCGTTCAGAAAGTAACCTCCGGTTGATTTAAAAAAATACACCAAGTTAAATAAAAATATTTTAATATATACATCTTACAACTACATCTTTGCACTATTTTTCTACATAGTCTCCATAGCGATTGAGGCACTTATCGTATCTCTTCACAAGCTTTGAAATTCCTTCTGCATAAAAATCACCCGCTTGTGCCTGGAGCCAGCCTGTGACCGCATCTTTGAGCTCTTCGTCGTCATCAAATCGCTGTGACCCGAGCCATTTCTTCAAATGCATGAAGAGGTGATAATCACTTGGCGCCAGGTCTGGGCTGTAAGGTGGATGGTTGATAACGTCCCACTTGAAGGACTCAAGAAGGGCCGTTGTTCTGCGAGAAGAGTGAGGACGGGCGTTATCGTGCAAAAAAACGATACCGGAAGTCAGCATACCACGGCGTTTGTTCTGTATAGCCCGTCGTAACTTTTTTATTGTTTCACAGTACATGTCTTGATTAATGGTCGTACCACGTTCCATGAATTCAACCAACAACACCCCTTTGGCATCCCAAAACACCGTTGCCATCAGTTTTCTGGCAGAAAAATCTTGCGAGGCTTTTCTTGGTTTGGTAGGCGAATTTGAATGTGCCCACATCTTTGATTGTTCTTTTGTCTCAGGGTTCACGTACTTTATCCAGGTTTCGTCACCGGTCACGATTCTGTTTAACAATGGTTCTCCTTCGTCCTCATAACGTGACAGAAAGTCTAATGCAGAGGCCATTCTTTGAGTTTTGTGGTGGTCGGTAAGAATTTTGGGCACCCATCGTGCACAGAACTTACGGTAACCCAATCTTGCTGTCACTATCTCGTACAAGAGAGTCTTAGAAATCTGTGGAAAACCAGTAGACAACTCCGACATGGAGAAACGTCGATTTTCACGAACTTTTGCATCAACTGTCTGAACGAGTTCGTCAGTCACCAATGATGGTCTACCACTCCTCTCTTCATCATGAACGTTTTCTCGTCCACTTTTAAATAAACATACCCATTCACGGACAACTCCTTCACTCATAACTCTTGGTCCGTACACGGCACAAAGCTCACGATGAATAGCTGCTGCAGAATATCCTTTGGCTGTAAAAAACCTTATGACAGCACGCACTTCACATTTGGCGGGGTTTTCTATTGCAGTACACATTTCAAACTGCCACAAAAACTAAACTAGCGCAGGTACGACGTTCACTCGACCACGGCTTGATGCCGACTGACCTGTTGAGTGCGTGAACCCACAGATGGCGTCGCTACTCCCCCCACAACCCGCACTGTGACCAATCGGAGGTTACTTTCTGAACCGCCCTCGTACAAAGGGCGTTCAAAAGTTCAAAGGGCGTTCATCTCTAATTGTTTTATTTTTTTGCAGGAGGAGAACGAATTTTTTTGTGAACATACTTGGAACATTTGGCTATATGTTGGTGTATAATAGTATTTTCTTTTATTTACAGGTGAGCCATAATGGACCGTGAAGTAGATGTCAGGTTGCGACAATGGTCGGTGATAGAGTTCCTCTTCAAGACCGGTGACAACTTTGCCACATCGATTCACAGGAAGTTGCTACCTTTTTATGGGGAGGACACAGTGGATCGTAACAGTGTCCAGCGGTGGTTTGTAGAGGCTTAAAGAAGGTGATTTCTCTCTACTGGACAATCCACGGTGCGATAGACCATAGACAGCAGTGAGTGATGTGGATAAGGAGACCTTTGATCAAATCATCCAAAATGACAGATGTGTGACGACACGACAGCTTGCTGAAATGACTCGTTTGTCATTGGGTAGTGTGGTATCACTGGCACAGTCACTAGGGCCCAGAAAAATCTGTGCACGTTGGGTGCCTAGATTACTAACAAGAGAAATGAAGACGATGAGGAAGAATGTGTGCGAGGGTCTCATAAAGACCTTTACTGAAGAGTGGAAACAGTGTTTTGACGGCGTCATTTCCCAGATTGAAACATGGTTGTTTTTGTCCGAACCTGAGAGCAAAACCCATTCCATGGAGTGGCGTCATCCGGGTTCCCCTCGGAAGAAGAAACCAAGACCTTCACGAACAGCAGGCCTCAATGTGATGGCCTCCTTCTTTTGGGATCAGTGTGGTGTCATTTTCATTGGATTTGTTGGAATCTGACTCCACAATTAACCGGGACCGTTACTGTTTGTCGTTGGACAAGCTGCGATGTGCCATCAAGACCCACAGACCACAGCTTCAGGGTCAACTCATCAGAGTACATGACAATGCAAACCCCATACAGCCCTTATGACGCAGGAGATAATCAGGAAAATGGGTTGGAAAATTGTTCCTCATCCTCCCTACAGTCCGGACTTGGCCCCGTCTGATTTTTACCTCTTTGGTCGTCTGAAGGCCCACCTACGGGGTAAAACATTTGATAATGAGAAAGATCTTATTTCCTGTGTCAAGCGATGGTGTAAAAGTCAATCCCCAGAATTTTACCAAAGTGCATTTACATCACGGAAATAACGTTGGGCCACATGCGTCACAGCTGATGGAGGCTACATTGAGTAGGCTCAATGTACAGCTAAATGTTCCAAGTATGTTCACAAAAAATTTCATTCTCCTCCTACAAAAAATAAAAAAAATTAGAGACAACTATGTAAAACTTTTTGAACGTCCTTTGTAAAATACGTACGTAATATCCGGTGTGTGGCGGAAACGTAGTTTATAAAATGACGTGGCGCAGAGAAATATGTTACAAAATGTCTCCGTTTTCCTCAGAAGGGCTTGGGAAACCCGTGTTGTCGTACTGAAGCACGTGTAAAATCCGATCTGAGATGTAAAATTAGTCTTGCATTATTTCAATTTCATAAAAGTACACTATCAAAATGTTACTGATCCATAAAGTTATTTTCATGTGAGTGACATGCCCTTTTGTAGCGGAGAGGAGAAGGGAACCAGCGGAAAAGTGCTCCTTTCGGAGTTCAAAAAAGGCTAATGTGCGCCTGTTTTAAAAGACTATAACTGAGAAGTAGGGTCCCATCTGCCTCATTCTACTTTCCTCAGCACCTTTAAAAATTTTTCAGAAACCTTGGCATGAGAAAATATTCGAGCTTTTTTATGCTGAGAGAGAATGGGTCATTGCCAGTGGAAAAGAGATGGAAAAATAATAAATACCGGAAGATAGTAGCCGGTGGTTATGGCATAGATAGAGCGAAGGAGACAGTGGCAGTGTGAGAGGAAGAGAGGGACACAATGACGGTGGAACGTAGTTGACACTAACAAAACAATGGTAGGAATCAAGAGAAGGGGAAAGCGGAAGTGGGTGACAGCTGGTGATAATGTGAGACAGAGCCTATGACATTGAAAAATGAGGAAGAGAAGGGTAGTGACAGTGAGTTGAGACAGCAGCAGTGGGAATGAATGAATGAGATAGCAGCAGTAAGAGAGAGCAAGAGAGAGGCAGTGACAGTGAGAGAAAACAGTAGTAGTAGGGCAGAACGAATGAGCCTGTGGCTGTGAGACAGGAAACAGTGACAGAGAGACACAAAGAGATAATGCCAGTGATGTGGGCAGAATGAGGGAGAAAGAATCAGCAACTGGGAGTTGCTGGGTATGAGCGTCTTACAGCGGTGGACTGTCCGCCCCGGTAGCTGAGTGGATAGCCGACACGGTAGCTCAGCGTGTTCGGTCAGAGGTTTAGCTGCGCTCTGTAATAAAAAGAAACAGAGTTAATAGATCAACAACGAACTTAAAAGAATGTCTTATGACGTCCGCCCCGGTCAGATGCAACGAACGAAACGAAAAAAATGAAATTAAAAAAAAAAAAGAAGGTCAGCGCGACAGACTGTCGATCCTAAGGGCCCGGGTTTGATTCCCGGCTGGGTCGGAGATTTTCTCCGCTCAGGGATTGGGTGTTGTGTTGTCCTAATCATCATCATTTCATCCCCACCGACGCGCAAATGGCCGAAGTGGCGTCAAATAGAAAGACTTGCACCAGGGGAGCGGTCTACCCGACGGGAGGCCCTCGTCACACTCCATTACATTACTATAGCGATGGACTAGGGGGTGTAAGCAAGCTACAGTTAGTAGATCTTGTGCGAGTGAAATGCGTGTTTCATGTTAAAAAGAACACAAATATGTTCGCATCCCAAAATTTTTGGGAAAATTTTTAAAGATGCTCAAGAAGGTAGAACGACGCAGCTGGTAGCCTACTTTTTAGACAGTCTTTTAAGACAGGAACTTTTTTTAGACAGTCTTTTAAGACGGGAGCGTATTAGCCTTTTTTGTGTTCTGATAGGAGCATTTTACCGCTGGTAAACCAATAACTAGGGTCGTCAGTACTGACGGAAACGTTGAAGACGACAAAAACAAGAAATGTGCAAGGTAGGAGTGCTCGTTATTATCACTGATATGTTGCCGACTACAAATCCACAGCTCTGAAGTAGGTTATAGGATTTCTATGTTACTCACAAACATATTTAGTCAACATTTCTAGGACTCAAGTTATGATGTGTAATTAGTGTGTCACACCTGCATACTTCTTGAGTTGACTCATTTGAGAAAGATCTGTCTTCTAAACTTCGTCTTGTATGTAATAATACCCATGACTGGCTGTCGAAGATGGAGCCCTGCTCGTTACTGCAGTTTGCAGAGATGCATTTAATGTGTGGCATAGATACTGCTGGAGATTTAGTCATACTCCAGCTTGCAAAGTCTCCTGGACGCACCGATAATTTATTGAATTATTTATTTCGTGCCTTTTAGTGTGTGTCTGCGCAGTTACGTCGTATAAGATTCGCGGAGAGCAGCGCGGTCGCATTTTTCTCAGTCGTACGGAGTGTAAGAATATCGATGACGCCTGGGCATACGAGATAGTTTGCTGTGGTGACTCATCTGATGTGAACACGGAGAGAGCGCCAAGTCGGTGGAGCGGGGGGCGGGCAAACGTTAATGAGAATTATCTGTTGCAGCACAATTGAAAACTGACTAAGCACAAGGGAAGCCTGAGATTATGTAATGTATTTTGTAAAATAAGCAATGTACAGTTTTTGCAACAACTGAAAAACGAAGTGTTTAGTCAAAGAGTGCGATAGTGACCGAACACGTAGGAACATTCACATCTGCAGCTGCCATTGAAGATGCAGTCAGTCAGCTCGTGGATATGGGTTCAATAACAACTCCGGTATTTCGTGTGTTAGTAAAGTGTAAAAATGATCCATAGCTGTGAACTTAAATATAGAAACACGCGCAAACGTTGTTTTAATGATAATATAGAGAATCATGTAATGACATTCTTGAAAGCCCGTAACTAAATATACAATAAATACACTATCTGTCCATTTTTTCGGCAATTTGTTGAGTGGATTGGGCAGTTTTGCGACATGGGGAATGAAACGGGCGTAATAGCTAACTTTTCCCGTAAATGACTGCAGTTATTTGAGATTCTGGGAGCTGGGCATGTTTTCTATCGCTCAGACGTGCTGCCTGGTACGACAGATGCCCTGCTTGCTGATTATGAAGCCAAGATACTCAGCAGACTAGTGGAAAAATTTACATTTACGGAGGTTACATTAGAGGCCAGCCTTGGTTAATCGAGAAAACTATGGTTGCATGTTCTGATGGTGTTCATCGGTTGATGCGCCCGTTACCATGATGTCACCTAAACAGTTGCTGCACGGATTATTCTGTATCAGCTGCTCCAAGTAACGCTGGAAGAATGCTGTGGCCTGCAAATACCAAAGAGCAGTCTGTTACACGTTTAAAGGCCAAAGGGTGTTTTGAGCACCAACAGATCCCGAGAGTCTGGATGCAGAGGCAACTGACAAGTCAACCTTAGTATCAGGCTGGTGCATAAGCTCATACCGTTTTTGGCTTGCATGTTGGTATTCCAGTTGCAATGGGTTTGTTTATCGATTGTCATTTCTTATTTGTCGTTCACTGTTGCCATTTCAGTTTACATACTGTTATTTTGTCATTTGGAGATAATGAGTGAGGCTGTGGACGCTAGGAAATCGAGTGCCAAGTGGAGAAATCAGAAAATTTCCGACATATTCTTCTGTTTGAGTGCAATAGAGGGGTGAAAGAAACGGAGGCATCCAGAAACATTTGCGCTGTGGATAATGCCACTCGACAGAGCACGCCAAGAAAATGGTTTTCTCGTTTTAAGGAGCATTGTTTTGACTTTAGTGACTCTCCACGTTCAGGGGTTCGATGGAGATCCTTTAAACACAATAATCCACGACGATCCACGTCATTGTACTTGAGAATTGGCATATATAATGAACTGTGACCATTCCACCATCGTGTGACATTTGCATGCAATGGAGAAGGTTCCAAAATTGAGTGTGTAGGTGCCGCTTGCTCTAAGCCAAAATCACAAACATCAGCGGCTGGCCATAAGCATCTCTGCTTGCTCGTCATCAATTGGCTCGTGAACAACACCGACTCATTCTATTCTGCATCGTTCCTGGTGACGAGAAATGGTGTCTTTATGTTAACATAAAGAAAAGAAAGTAATGGTTGATCCAAACAAAGCAGCAACTACCCGTATAGAGACCTGCGTGCACCCACAAAAAGTAACGTTATGCATCTGGCGTTCTAGTAATTGCTTCCCCGAGGTATTATCATGACTCCGAACACTTATTGTCAACAACAGAGACATCTTACAGACATGGTCCAAGAACAACGACCAGGAAGACTGTGTAAAGTGATGCTACTCCACGATAGTGCCCTCACGCATTCTGCTAGACTGACAAAGAGCACTATACCTTCCCCGCTCTCTATCCAACAACCTTCAAGGAACTTCCTTTCCAGATTAAAGTGCGCTTGAACATGGTTAGACGAGTTCTTCGCCTCGAAACCACCTGATTTCTACAGTCGCGGAATCGAAAAGTTACCCCAGTGCTGGCACACCGTTGTAAATAGTGAAGGAGAATATATTATTGATGACTAAAGTTTTTGTTGTTTGTATCTGTTGTGTTTATTAAACTTGTGGAAAAATGCTTCTAACTTATGCACCAACTTAATATAACAGACACCGTTTTGTAACTTAAGAAGCAGGTCTTCCTGGTGTGGAATTGGAGAAGTATCGACGATGACCTAGGAGTTAAGGGCCTTATAATCACCACATAATCGGAGAGAGCAGTCCGGTTTTATCGCTATTACAAGGGGTGAAGCATATTGGCTCGATGAGACAAGGGTAATCTCGTCCAGGGCGTCCAATCTGTCCTATTCTGCCTTAACCGTTCCCCTTAGGATGTGCTGGACCGGGCGCGCTCGCGACTAACAAGGAACGGATTCTGGTTTTAAATGAATTTTTACTGCTAAATCCGGAGCCCGTTCTAACCCAGGGATAAACAGATCTGAATATGAGGCAGATAAGTCTTCAATGCCTTGAAATGGAATAGCCGTGGATACCAAACACACATTCTCATAAACGGAAAACCCAAACTCTTTGAAAGCATCTAGCCAAATATATTTTCCACATTACCAGAAGTAAGAACCAACACTGAAAGTTTCCTTGAAACCTTCTTATAAGAGACTTCTGTAACAAAAACACCTTTTATGTGTATTTAATGGCCATTATAAGCCATTGCTATCCTACGAAAAGGTTGTAGAGGAGGAGAGCCCAACGCAAAGTACCTAATACTACACTAAAGCGCCAAAGAGACTGGTATTATTGTTAATATTATTACGTAGTATTCTGCCTAGTGTCAGGTCTGTGCCTTCGTACGCAGAATTTCTGACGCCAATGTTCCCTGTCTTCAGCTTCTTCCTTCAGTGTGCTGTATCCCTTTCCATCTTTCATGTCATCCAAAAGTTGAATTCTTTTTCTTCCTCGTCCTAGCGTTCCTTTAATTTTCCCTTCAATGACTTCGTGTATGAGCACTCCGTGTCTTAAGTATGTGTCCGATCCAGTTGGCCTTCCTCTGAAGAGCTGTATTCAGAATGTCTCTCTTCTCTCCTACTCGTCTCAGTACATCGTTATTTGTCACCCGATCGCCGGCCGCGGTGGTCTAGCAGTTCTAGGCGCTCAGTCCGGAACCGCGGGACAGCTACGGTCGCAGGTTCGAATCGTGCCTCGGGCATGGATGTGTGTGATGTCCTTAGGTTAGTTAGGTTTAATTAGTTCTAAGTTCTAGGCGACTGATGACCTCAGAAGTTAAGTCGCATAGTGCTCAGAGCCATTTGAACCATTTTTGTCACCCGATCGGCCCACCTGATCTTCTCCATTCTCCTCCAGCACCACATATCAAAACTTTCAAGATTTTTTTTTTTTTTGCTTTTTTTCTCATGGTGCACGTCTCTGCTCAGTACAGTGAAATGCTCCAGAGGTAGCACTTCACTAGTTTCTTCCTTTTAGCAAGCTCTATCAGGTCATCTGCATACTTTATGGTATTGATGAGGCGTTCTCCTATACTGAAGTTTCCGCACCCTTTCAAATCTTCTCTCGCCAGCCATTTCCCATACAGGTTGAAGAGACTCGGCGACAGACAATAGCATTGTCTGACGTCTCTTCCTATTTCCACGCTGCTTGTTTCTCCATAGTTCAGCTGGACCTTTACTCTTTGTCCCAGGTATAAGTTGAGAATTAGTCTCTGGTCACTCTAGTTTATTCCTATCTCCTTAAGGATGTTCATCAATTTTATCCAGTTGACTCTGTCAAAGGCCCTCTGCTAATGTATAAAACAAACTCAAACATCTTCGTTAACAGCCAAAACTCTTTCCGACAATATCCTCACCATGCCGATGGCGTCTCTGCTTCCTTTTCCCTTCCTAAACCCAAACTAGTCCCCTTCTATTACTTCTCAAATTTTGTGTTACAGCAGTCTGTTGAGTATTCTTGCAATAATCTTCGCTACGTGTGAGACTAAACTGATTGTTCTGAAATCACTACATTTCTTGGCTTGCTGGTATAGTCATGCGTATTCAAATACAGATATATGTAAACAGGCAGAAGACGGCGCAGCGGTCGCCGACGCCTATATAAGACAACAAACGTCTGACGCAGTTCTTAGCTCAGTTACTGCTACTACAATGGCACGTTAACAAGATTTAAGTGAGTTTGAACATGGTGTTATAGTCGGCGCACGAGCGATGGGGCACAGCATCTCCGAGGTAGCGATGAAATGGGGATTTTCCCATACGACCATTGTATCATGCGGATGGACGTATATGGGTATGGAGACCACCTCATGAATCCATGGACCCTGCATGTTAGCAGGGGAATGTTCAAGCTGATGAAGACTCTGTAATGGTGTGGGGTGTGTGCAGTTGGAGTGGTATGGGACCCCTGATACGTCTAGATACGACCTCACAGGTGACACGTACGTAAGCACCCTGTCTGATCACCTGCATCTATTTATGTCCATTTGGCATTCCGATGGACTTGGGCAATTCCAGCAGGACATTGCGATACCCCACACGCCCAGATTTGCTACGGAGTAGCACTAGGAACACTCCTCTGAGTTTAAAAACTTCCGCTGGCCACCAAACTCCCCAGACATGAACAATGTTGATCATATCTGAGATACTTGCAACGTGCTATTCAGAAGAGATCTCCACCCGCTCTTACTCTTACGGATTTATGGACAGCCCTGCAGAATTCAAAATGTCACTTCCCTCCAGCACTACTTCAGACATTAATCGACTCCATGCCACGCCGTGATGCGGCACTTCTGCGTGCTCGCGGGGGCCCTACAAGATGTTAGGCAGATGTACCAGTTTCGTTGGCTCTTCAGTGCAGTTACAAGAAAAAAGGATGCTCCACCTGAAAAGGGACTTCCAAGTAGTTCACTTGTAGCACTATTAATGGTTTGACTCGCTTACCTATAGAAGGATGAGTCAACATTTCAGTAGAGTGAGAAGAGCTGTCACGAGATCCAGCTAGGGAGAAAAAGATAGAAATAGACTCTGCATCATACCTATGTTTCCGGGAATCAGATGGCCGTCACACACTATCAATGTTGCTCCTAACGCCGCTCGAAAAACAAGTAGCCGACGGGTGTGGGCAGAGGGACTGAGGTTGTCAGTGGAAACACTGAGAACAAGAGGGTAAATGATGCGGATTTGAGTTCCATCGAGATGGAGAACTCGGAAAAGGTTATAAAAATGAGATACGATACGAGAGAGAGATCATTCAGAGATACTTGAAACGTCGTTGCCATGTGCGTGTGCAGAGGCCGCCTTGATGACGCGAAGGGCGGCAGCGCGGCGTGTCATGTTCACCGGAGCGGCTGACATGAGCATTTTATTTCCTGTTGTGCTTACGGGAAGTGTTCGCCGTCGCACCAATGGTGACGGTGGACACTGTGGACTGAGCCTCCCACTGGCTTTCGGTTTCCTCTGAGAATTCGAAAGCCTGCGCAATTTTCAGGAATTCGTCTAAGGACATACCCGAATGCTAAAGCCTGTGAGAGTAAGACAATGGCGACTAAGACCCTGAAGGTCAGTGACTAAGTCTTCATAGGTTCCCGGCAGTCGATTTCAACGCCAGTAAAATTTCAACCTAGCAAATACCACACAAGATTGATACCCACAAATATCACACAAGATTGACACCCACAAATATCTGAAAACAAGTTACAAAGGTCAGCTACAGACAAACGCTCATGATTTTTCGTAGGGGGCAACTTAAGTAGCAAATCCAACACACTATGTGAATACCACGAAAGAAAAAACGACTGTTCCCGATCTGAATTGGTTACCTTGTAGGCAGTTAAGTGATGGTTGAAGTGTGGTAAATACGTTTCCCAATCGTTAATGCCATCCAGAAACAAAGGAAATAACGGAACTACCGAAGTCGTTGCCTCATTCCTGATAACTGCTGCAGCATAGACATTTGCTGTTGCTGTTGTTTTAGTAGGTGCCTATCGAGCTGCTGTTGATTCCCTTGCTGCAAAAAGGCACTACTTCATTAAGTGTGGGTCCATTTTGCCTGATATACTGGTGCACTGCGAGTTCAGAATTACTCATCGTCACTGTTGAAATCTGCAGTTATGAGCACAATTTACTGGGCTAAATACACTGACGCAGTAGAGGCATACAGTTAACACAATAACTTGTAAGTTCAGAGAGACACGGATATGAGATAACCGTCCAATATTAAAGTGCAAGCATAGTCCAGAATCAGAGAAAATGTCGTCAACAGATAGCGACCAGTGAAGAGAAAATTCCATCAAGTGAGCTCACGAAGGAATGCATTCCCTACGTGGCAGGGGCATTGTTAAAGTCAGCAGTCACGGGGTCCTGCCAGGTGACACGACATGTTATCCAGCGGCATGGTCTCTTTCCTCTCCTTCCATAGCAATGCTTGTGGAGATAGCTTCTAGATCACGGCGCAAGTGGTGGTGAGGACTGCTGGTAGGGATCGATCTCCAATAGCTGTGATAGTTCCATATCACTGATGGAGTCTGTTACTACAACAACTTGAGGCTTTGTTCAGTCCTGGTGGACCATTACCACTGACACTCACGACACTGCATAAAATTCTGATAGGGATAATCCTCCTGTCTATAAGAAACCATACGCAATACCTCAGCACTTGCAACTGATAATGGAGCAATCCATCAGTCAGCAGACAGCTGATGGCAGTATCAAGGAGCGTCATAGTCTATGGGAAGTATCCATTGTCATCACACCAAAAAAAAAAGGTCATCAGACAGAACAAGGAAATACAAGTTTTTTGTGCTGGGCCATTGCAAGTAGTTCTCTATAACAGATTTAAGGAGTGAGTACCACCAGTTAAAAGTGGTTCCTGAAGACCATCCAGAGACCGCATTCACCAGTCCTTGGGGATACTACCAGTATCGATGATGCCATATGGGCTTAAGGATGCACTAGCCACATTTCAGAGGGTATTAGATTGAGTTCTAAGAGGGCAAAAACTATATCAGTCTATGAAATTACAATGAAATCCAGACCTTTAGCTGCTGACAGGCGTTGATAAATGCCAGCGGGGACAGTTGAAAGATGTGTGCCCCGACCGGAACTCGAACCCAGGATCTCCTGCTTACATGTCCGAAAGAACATATACCATCTTCATATATCAGTCTGTGGTGATTTTAGATGATATTATTGTATTTTCTAAAGATTTGGAGAAACACATATAACAAATGGAAGAGTTACTTAAGAGGTTGCATTCAACTCACTTAACGTTAAGGATTGAATAATGTCACTTTGCATCAGCAGAAGTGAACTAATTAGACCATGTAATTAGCGGAGATGACATGAAAACTAACCCAAGATTGATATGTCCTGTCTGTAATTTCTTACGACCAGAAACAGTGAAAAAATTCAGTCATTTTTAGACCTATGTAATTTTTATAGAAAATTTGTCAAAGGGTTTGCTGAAATTGCTAGACCATTACACATTATTTTGTTAAAAAAGGGGTGAAAATTCCAGTTGACAACTGACTGAATTGAAAGATGGACTAAAAAATAAAGACTGGGATCATATGAGTGCTTGGCAGAAGTCTTGAAGAATAGCTGATGGTGTAGATTTCTGACTCGGACTAACGTGTAGGATAGCGATGTTCAATCAATGCGCTGTGGTATCAGAAACTCTGAGAGATGAAGTGTTGAAAGAAGTGCATGATGCTATGTCAGTGGGTGACAGAGGATGAAGAACGATCGATCACAGAATAACTGAACAATACTGGCAGAGAACAAGTAGATAAGACGTTGACCAGTATTCAGGGTGAGTCACCTAGTGTTACCACTGGAAACACCTCCCAAACCACAACAAACACTGAATAATCAATTCCACAGACCGAAGTGGGTATCATCTGGAGTGCCCCAGGGAAGTGTGGTAGGTTCGCTGTAGTTTTCTATCTACATAAATGATCTTTTGGATAGGGTGGATAGCAATGTGCGGCTGTTTGCTGATGATGCTGTGGTGTATAGGAAAGTGTCGTCGTTGAGTGACTGTAGGAGGATACAAGATGACCTGGACAGGATTTGTGATTGGTGTAAAGAATGGCAGCTAACTCTAAATATAGATAAATGTAAATTAATGCAGATGAATAGGAAAAACAATCCCGTAATGTTTGAATACTCCATTAGTAGTGTAGCGCTTGACACAGTCACGTCGATTAAATATTTGGGCGTAACATTGAAGAGCGATATGAAGTGGGACCAGCATGTTATGGCAGTTGTGGGGAAGGTGGACAGTCGTCTTCGGTTCATTGGTAGAATTTTGGGAAGATGTGGTTCATGTGTAAAGGAAACCGCTTATAAAACACTAATACGACCTATTCTTGAGTACTGCTCGAGCGTTTTGGATCCCTATCAGGTCGGATTGAGGGAGGACATAGAAGCAATTCAGAGGCGGGCTGCTAGATTTGTTACTGGTGGGTTTGATCATCACGTGAGTGTTACGGAAATGCATCAGGAACTCGGGTGGGAGTCTCTAGAGGAAAGGAGGCGTTCTTTTCGTGAATCGCTACTGAGGAAATTTAGAGAACCAGCATTTGTGGCTGACTGCAGTACAATTTTACTGCCGCCAACTTACATTTCGCGGAAAGACCACAAAGGTAAGATACGAGAGATTAGGGCTCGTACAGAGGCAGTCATTTTTCCCTCGTTCTGTTTGGGAGTGGAACAGGGAGAGAAGATGCTAGTTGTGGTACGATGTACCCTCCGCCACGCACCGTATGGTGGATTGCGGAGTATGTATGTAGATGTAGATGTAGATACTTCCACCAACAGTGCATTGAGTGGCATACACGGTCAAAAGAGGGCAGCACAGTTAAACAGGTGTCCAAATCCTTTCGACACTCTTGAGAATGTTTTCTTCCAGTACGCTTCCTTAATTGAAACCATTTTCTTGATATTATTGGTGCTTTGTATGTTGCTATAATCTGGTATGTTTATTATAGACTGCACGTGGCTTCAAGTTGTTGCTACGAACCTTGTATTTTGTGTACTACTTCTCGTTCCAGTAACTATTGCAATGTGAAGGGCTCCTTTTTAGTGAAGACTTTCGTCAATTTACTGTATTTAAAAAAAATATTTTATCATGCTAACTGAATCTTCTGTCGGTTCTTGGCAGAACAACATTGTAGTAAATGAAAAGCGGTAGTCTGATTTTGTTCTACAGTAATACTTTTATTGTATTAACCGGTTTTCGGCTTACAAGGACATCTTCAGACATTTACTCAATATTTTACTTATATAAGGGGTTGGTTTGTTTGTGTTTTTGCCCCGGATGATGATTACACGAATATTTTGTCAGGATTTGTAAGCTGTGGGTCCTTGAGGTACGGCAATACTCGAACACGAGAGTTTAACAAAGGCGGATTATAAAACACGCTCACTACGCGCACCCATCATCACTGTGTCTGACATCCTAACACCGGCTAATTACGGTCGTATTGAAAGGCTCCGCGGTGATCTAAGAAAAGAGAGATATTCGCGCCCGAGGCCGCGCTAGTTAACACTGCGCGCTGCGGACGTCGGCCAATGGCATACTCCGTGTCGCAGTGCGGCCCAACGCGCATGTACTGACCAAGCAAATTGTCAGCATTCCAGACAGGTCGGCTGGCTAGCACGAGTTACGTACCGTACGGCTGCGCGCAATCTGTAGACCCTTACATCACTCTCCCAGAAAAAAAGAGCAACCATGGGCGTTATGAATCAATTTCGCCATTTGTGGCGTTAGAAGGCATTGCAACATGCATTTCATTTGCAGACACAGTAACGTTCAGTATAGAGAAGCGTGCCTTCAAGATGACAATTTCATACATGACAAATGCTGTTGACAAAGGACAAATTAATAAAAGCAATAAAAACACAATACTGACAATCAAGTATGCATCAACATTACTGGATGAATCAAAGGACTTAATTCTATTCGCTACTTCAATCAAGTTTAACTCATTATTGAAGGAGATTACATTTTCATGGATGTCCTTAATTAAATTATTCTCTTCAGAAAAACTTGATAAGGAATGCTTTCCATATGTTAATATGTATGAATCATTGTAATAAACAGATAACATCCTCGTTAATGGCAAATGTCCAGTTGCATGGAATGTAGTTGGCAATACACTAGGCATATCAAATAGTTCACATGATAAATCACAATGTGTGGCATTCAAGATTAATCCACTATTATTCAATTTGAGTGTAAAGGGTAGCTCAGGTGTATCATAATTTTTACATGTAAATGTGACATCAAGGGTGGAGTTAAATGAGAAAATTATACCTTCAGAGCATCGTTTAAGAAATGGATGATAAAGGTGTGTTAAAATTCTAGGGCAATCATCTCTTGGGGGTTGATTCATAAATAATTCTTTCTCACAGCTGTACACTCTACTGTCTAACAATACTGCTGATTCAGGGCAAATTAACTTATGACTACATTTACACATATGCAAATCATTTTCATTTAGGGACACAAAATATCTTCGAACCTTGCTGATCAGTAGATAATCATTCAGTAAGTACTTTACATCATTGGCGTAGCCAGGATATGATTTCGGGGGTGGGTTCAACAAATGAACATCATATATATATATATATATATATATATATATATATATATATATATATATATATATATATAGTTGTATTACAACTCTACTTTATTATATATGTGGATCATTTAACTAAAAAAATCATCATTAATCAGAAATAGTAAAATTCTTTTGTCGATGGTATCTTCATGAAGATGTTTTTGTATGGCAGTAAACCTTGCTTAGAGATGGCATTGAACATTTGAGCAATCCACGTCCATCCAACAAGTGGTTTAAATTCATACAACTTCGAGTTAGTGAGCTGGACAAGTAACGTAGTGACCATCACAAAGAGAGGAGAAGTGAAGAAAAGAATTTCCGTTTTGCTCAGTGCTGTCAACAAATGTTCGGTTTCCACTTCATAGGCCTATCGACACCTTCTATGGTAGGAGTAAGGAAATAAGTTTAGTGTTTATGTCTGGTCGACAGCTAAGGTCATTAGAGACGGATATTTGGCCGTATTTTTTTTAATTAACGGAGGGGAAGGAAGCGGGCGTGGGCTTTTCAAGGAACCAGTCCGGCGTTTGCCTAGAGTGAACTGGGAAGCCATGGAAAACCAACACCTGTATGGTCAGCTCTGGGGTTGCATCCGGGTCTCTTGAATGTGAGTCTAGTGCTTCTGGTACTACGCCACCCTGCTCATTACTATGGTAGAAATGACAGAAAAAAAGTGCGGAATAGGAACATGAATATTCAAATGTAATCCTTATCAATGAATCTGAAATTAAATTATGTTTGTTGTAATAGTGTTAGATTGGTAAGATGGGCAATGGCCGGCTACTGACAAGAAAACTTCTACAAGATTATACGTCTATTTAGTTTATGGACGATTTTCAGTTAGAGTACTAAACTGTATAAATTTGCATGAATCTTAATTAGTGTGAATAAACTTTAATGCTTCCTATCTTGTGTGAACTTAATAGATCTCATTGGAGGTTCTGCATTTACGAAATGTAGTCCATGTTAATTCGTTCAATCAAAAAGAGAGAGAACTAGAACTGTGATAGCAGTACAACTTTTGTTAAGACGTATTGAATGGATACTTTTATAATAGAACTTACGTTAACACATACCGACATCAGCAGTAGCAACAAACTGCACAATAACTGTTGTTTCTAGCAGCAGATTTGTCAGGGGCACCATATTAGGATGAAGCACAGCAAAGACGTAAGTAGAATTTAAGTTTTTTTAGACATAAATACATAACCAGTCTCTTCATGTATTGCTATAGCTACTTCAAATGCACTGTATACTGTGTATGTACTGGTCAGAATGGAAATAGCAGAATTACAAACAAAGTAACAGTTTTATAATTTTTATTTTAGCAAATACACATTTATATAACAAGTCTTTTTTTTCGGAAAGGAATCTACAACTTCTGGCACATCACAGTTCTATGCTGTAGTGAATGTTCATTAGAGCCAAACCGTTGAGCCTATTTTCGGAAACTGTGTTCCTAAGATAATTTTTTAATCTCCTTAAGCTGTAAAATGTTCTTTCTAGAGCAGCTGTTGAAACTGGTACCGTTACCAAAATCTGAAGCAATACGTAATTGTTTGGATACAACTTTGAATCACACAGATCTAAGTACTCCAAAGCAGATTTTTGACTAACTCTCTTTGAAGTCATCTGTGCCTTCCAAATGACAAATTCTGCTTTTATTACTGATGTGCTTTTCTCCAGAAGAAGCGACGAATACATGGATATCGCCTCATCAATGTCAGTGATTTTATCGAAATTTTCTGGCAATACATCATAAAGAGCACATATTAATTTGCGATGATTTGTGAATCTTTCAGTTAACTGTTGAATTGTGTGCTCAAGTAATGGAATAAATAAATTCACTCTGTAATGTGTAGCTACATCCACCGCAGGCGTATTAGAGCGGTTCAACTGCTTCCCAGTAAGACGTGGCGCCTGCACCGAAGCACCATTTTCCTCTGACATTAGCTTTGCTTCTGCAAAAACCTTTGAAAATTCATCTTCAGCATTGACTTTCAACACCTGCAAGGCGTTAAGAACATTGTCAACATGATGAAATGTTGCAGAAGGTCTATATTGGTTCCTTGCAGCTGTTTTGATATCGATAGTGTGTAGCTCATCACTTTTTGAAGGACCACTGAACTCATCACAAAATTTGAGCAACGAAGTGTGTTTATCAGTTGGACAGCTTGTCTTGACGCGTCCTTGTTATGGCTAGACTGCAGTTGTTCTAGGGCGTCGACAATAGCTGGATAAATTTCCTTGGAACAGATGACTGCTTCGTGCTTGTGGACCCATTGTGTTTCACATAGTGCAAGCAAGTTTTTTTGGTGTCCAGTTGGCAACAGTTCGCGAATTTCGTCTTTTAATGACTTCAGAATGACTGAAGTAAGACCCAACAGACAGCACAATCCCCACGCAATTTCTGATTTCTGCTCGTGAACATGCGTCAGCAATTGCAAGGTTAAGCGAGTGTGCACTGCAATGTACATAAAGAGCATGGACGCATTCCTTACGAACATACGCTTGGGCACCGTGCAAGTGCCCACTTAAAGCTGCAGCACCGTCATAGCCTCGACCAACTTCATGGGAACAGTCAAGTCCGTGTTTTTTCAATGCGTTAATGATTAGCTTTGCAAGGCCGAATCCAGTAACATCGATAGTTGGAATATATTCGAGGAACATTTCCTTGATTTTATGATGATTAACATTCACCGAATCAACATACTGTAAGCAAAGTGAAACTTGTTCTACGTGTGCAATGTCAGTAGTTTCGTCAGCAAGAATACTAAATATTCTGGCTTTCTTTATATCATCAATTATTTTACGTTGTATAATTTCCCCACACATAGCAATAATTTCACTTTGAATTTCTGGGCTGGAATATAGAGCGTTCTTTGGAGCTGTTGACAAATACTCCAAAATATGTTTATCTCCAGACTCAGCAGCATAACGCAGCAACGCTCGAAAGTTGCCATCGTTCATTAGTTATCGCTGAGGTTCCAATAATGTGTATACTAGTCCAGAGTCAATATGTCCTCTTAAAGGAATGTCTTGATTACCACAAAAAATTATAGCTTTTGCTATAGACGTCAGTTTTCTTTGTCTTCTTGCTGTCGTTTTCTGTCTGAAGACAATTTCTCGATTACTGTAGACATCTTTGAGGAAACAGTTTTAAGAAAACTGTATGCCATTTCCTAATTTTTGCTTGTGATAGGAAGTTTGTGCATGCGTTTGAAATACCTCCAACGCTTTTTTCCAATTTGAAAAAGGCTCACACACTAGTTTTCCTAATCGTTGATTGTTTCCCTTGCCTGACATGAACGGCCCATAATGACACCATTTTTGCAGAAGGCTCCATTATTTAAATCAGAATACGACAGCCAAGGGAATAAGTCCAACCATTTCAGTTGAAAGCTTAAGTTTCGTTTTGACGAAACAGGAAATTTGTAATCATTAGACGGTACCCAAGCGTCTTTTAAAATTTGTTCCTTTAGACAATCATCCAGTTGTGAACTTTGATTTGAGTACTAACCTGTAGCAAAACCATTCGAAGCAGATGAGACATCACATAAACTTCTAAGTGCCACGCTCGATGTTGTAGGTTGATTGATGCTGGGAGGCAGTGTGCAAGACGACTGCTGAGTGGCCAAAAGTACCTCCGCGTTTGTAGCTCTTTCTGATAATTAGGCGCCGGCCGAAGTGGCCGCGCGGTTCTGGCGCTGCAGTCTGGAACCGCGAGACCGCTACGGTCGCAGGTTCGAATCCTGCCGCGGGCATGGATGTGTGTGATGTCCTTAGGTTAGTTAGGTTTAATTAGTTCTAGGTTATGGGGGACTAATGACCTCAGCAGTTGAGTCCCATAGTGCTCAGAGCCATTTGAACCATTTTGATAATTAGGCCTCAGCAATCATTACGTCTTCACTGTCTCCACTCGTCACATTATGACTGGCGGGTTCAACAGTTGAAGATGCGTCTTAAAATGTACCAGCTTGTGAACACCATGTTTTCCAATATTCCAAGCCCTTACATTTATTTGTATTCTCATATTTTCTTTTCCTTGCCTCCATTTTTGCGATGCAGATGACCCTATAAAAAACACTAAAATAAAAAAATTAGCAAACATGCGACTGGTTATTATTAATTTTATTGGGCTGGTTTTAGTCAGATTGCAAGTGTTCTGATTTAACTTTAGTTAACCACACTCAATAAATGACGGGCAACAGCTACTAGGACAACAAAATTAGCGTTCTTCCATCCAAAAATCTGTAAAGTTCTGGAAACTGAATCACTCAAATAGGCCTCAGATATGCATAATCCGAGCTTTGCCCGATTTCTGAATGGAGCTTCAGTCTTGATGAAAAGAAAACCACCGAAATTTCAGATATTTCTCTGGCTCTTCTCAAATTCTTTCGATTTAAGCATTTAATCGAAAACGCCAAGGTTACCAAATCTGTCGTGTATTAAATTCTGTATCGATTGGGAACGAATACTTTACAATTTGATTACATTTTGCGGTGCAGAAAAGCTACATTAGAAAACACTAGTTTTTCACCTTTAGATACACACTCGTTTCGTCTCCATAATACGTACAATATCTGAGATTGGCCAATTTCACGAAAAAATTTCGAGGAGAAAAGTTGTGGAGCATCTAAATATATTGCCAAAATGTTAAAGAAGTGTCGAAAAACCTAGTTCGTTAGTGAATATCGGCAGTTACCAATTTTATGGAAAACGCTTGGTTAGTGACAGTAAATTTTTGACTTTCCATTCATTGGATTTTTGTAGTATTCATTCTTGTTGTTTCATTTATTTAGCAGGATTTTGTTGCTTCGCTGCTGAAAACGTATTCCTTCTACCGTGTCTTTTTTTTTAACTGCCTTGGGTGCTCAATCCACACGGTAAGCCACTGCTTCTATTCAACCGATGCCCCAGTGACAGAAGAATGGAAACAGACGCAATATGAACTCCGGCATGTAGTAACACGATACGCAACACATGGTTTTCACACAAGCCCTGCCAAAACCAGAGATTTTACCAGGCAAATGAATGCAGCGTTTGTGAACTGTGCAATGAACATTGTAAAGATATCATGAAGAAAACTGCAGGAAAAGATGAATGTTAATAATAAAACTAGGACTATAACAATGTGACCCAGTTTTGTATTTGCACACACTGGCAGTGAAGGAGACATTGTTTATTTACGTTCGTCAGAGGGAGTCAGCACGACGTCTGAAAGGTTTATTTGTAGTGAAAGTGCTATGAACGAAGTAAGTTTGACTCGTCGAAGGAAAAAGACATACAAATTGACAGGAGTAACACGAGAACGTATGGTAAACATGTTGGTTTGGGTGAAATGAACCGCTGTTGTTGTTTATAAATGCAGGACATCTTATTAAAAGGATCATTATGCAAAAACGAGCATAGATAATGGGAAATAAATCCTACATTTATCGATTGTCAGTTTGTTTTGTGCGAAAAACCTATCACAGTGTTGCATGAAAAACGAAATGTAGATTCCGATTGAAAAGAAATCGGGTTCGTGACGTTACAAAGACATTTCAAATTCGATAATGGAATTGATGACAAAACGGAATAATGACTGGAGAACTCAAGTAAAATTTGAGGTTGGTCACATTGAAGATGATCTTGTTCTTGTGTAAAAAAAATTTAACGTCAGAAACGAACAGTTGAACAAACAGTAAGATCGCCGAATATAAACAAAGAAGTTCTGAGTACAAATAACGGAAGGATATCTGAGAGTGCAACGTATATATCTTCAGAGTATATTATAATAACGATTAGGGAAGTCGGGCGAACTACCGAGACATAAAAGCTGTCATTTTTTTCGCGTAATGTCCGTGACTGGAACAGACGGGGAGGAGGTGATGGGGTACTTTAGTATCGGTGTCTCACTTACCATGTCGTACCTTGCGGAGCAAAATTATACAAATGTAAATGTAGAAAGAAAACATAAAAAAACAGATGATGATATTGCACACACTAGTCGTTTCTCTTCTACTTAACATTACTTAAAATAAACATTTTAAAAAATTCTCACCACGCCAGTAACAATTTCTGCAGCGGGATGCCGATGGTAGTAGTAAGCTGCTGCCGTGTGAATGAATGATTTCTCACTGTGCCCAGCTTCGGAACTGTGACAACTAGGGTGGCCCTGATGGAGAGACTGTGCTACCTGGAATTTCCAGGGCTCCAGACAAACCGCATTCCTTTGAGGCTCAGTCCAGCCATTGGTGGCAATATTGTCGCCAACGCTGGCTCTTCGCTGCCGTATTCCCCTCACGCACTACGCCACGCTGGCATAGCCGCAGTTTGAAAACGCGGTAGCTTTGAAATAAAGATTGCATTACAATCGATTTTAAGGTCAGTTCTCCCGTTTCTTTTTAGGTTCGTCAATTTTTCGGGGGTTGGGGGGGGGGGGGCGGGGTTTGAACCCCAAACCATTTTCCCCACCCCCCCATTGGCTACGCCCATGCTTTACATGAATACCTGCCTGTCTCCATTTCACAGGGTAAGTATAAATCTTATACATTTCAAAATTGTGCTTTGATCTAGCAATGGGAAGAGAAACAATAACAGATAATTTATCTTCAGTCATTAAAGAGTGTGTGGTGGTTAACTTGTAGTAAGCATATAAATTGTAAGAGTTAACAGGGTAAATCATAGTATATGTTGCATCTAGCTTTCGTTCAATTGATAGTGGGATCTATAAAAATTGTTCTGGATGTAGTAGTACACTGCACAAACAATCATTTGAACTACTTTCTAAGGCGGTTCTTAAGTTAAGGGCATCAATTCTAGCATTTGATAAACTGTCAGTAATCCTTAAGAAAAGATTGTTTAGATCTAAGTATGCACTCACAGAATGTAACCCTAGGAATAGTTCTTGGAAATTTGCGTTTGTTTCATTACGAATTATGTGGAAATGTGAGATAAATTGCTTTACAATCTGTTTAATGAAAACTGTGTGGTTAGTAATGGTTCTTTGTATATTCTTTGATACGATAATTTCATTAGAGAGGTTAGTTGAGTCTGTACTGAACTGTTGTTCAACAGCTAATATTTTGTCTTTAACTTACAGTAGATGTGGACTACTTAAAGTACAAAATACAGTATGAAGGATACTCCCTCCAAAATCAAACCAGGCATGTTTACGCCAAATTAAAGTTTTGTGTGGCAAAAGCTTTAAAAAACAGTAAATCTCTTGCTCATAATTAGCAAATGTAGACTCTACCTGCATTTTGGCTGTGATCCAGTTATTGTACCAAGATGTAACCATTTCCAAAATTGTATCATTACCCTTAACAGAACGAATTAGATCAATTTGCTTCTTTATAGAACTGAATCTTTGCTGAATTTCACTCAGATTGTACTTGAGGTAAAGTTTTACATTACTTGCTGAAACTACCGTGTCTGATAGTGGTTCAAACAAAACACCTATCCTCTGTGGTACTATTACTACAACATTAGTAGAATACGCTATCATAGCAAACATTAGAATAAAAATTAGCATGGTTAATTAGTTCTAAATACTATAGTTAACAATGAACATAAAATAAATGAGTTTCTTGTGGTAACCTGCAAATAAAAAATTTAGTTTCACTGGTGCACTCGTGCAATAGCCTCAATACTAAATTTTCGCAACACATTCACATAAGCACATGGCTGAAATAAACACACGCATTGCACTCTCACACACTACACACGTTTACGCAGATTGTAGGGGTGTCTGAAACAGGATCGCTCGGAACGTTGCGATGCCTCGGCCTCGAAGTCTGGACTGCGACCTCGCAATTCTCGCTTCCTCGGTTTGAGAACAGCAGGTCTGCCTCTCGGTAGGTCCTCGTCGTCTTGCGATACTACAGGAAATGTACCCAGAAATGTCTTTACACGATTGACATGAACGGCAATCGAACGAAAGAGCAGTTGGAGCTTAAGAGTGACTGGCGACAACACCTCCAAGATTGGATATGGTCCTTTCCAAAACTTCTTAAACTTTTTGACTTGACTCTTCTTTAACACCACGTTGCTCAGATACACAAGATCTCCAACTCGATACTGTGGCACTGCTGCTTGGCGCTCGTGTTGTCTTGCTTGCTGAGGGAAGGATTGATGATTTCGCTGTTTCACTCCCCTCCTTGCTTCGTTTAGCTTGCGTGCTAGATCCCTTACGTGTTAGATCCCTTACGTGTTCATTGCTGATTCCAGCAGTCGATCGTGCAAAGTCCAAGGGTGAATGCATTCTTCTTCCGTAGACGATCTCATATGGACTTAGGCCAGTTGAGCTGTGCATTTTGGCATTGTAACAACTAATTAAGTACGGTAAACAGACATCCCAATTGTCGTGTTTGCTGCTCACATAATTCCTAACCATTTTAATAATTGTTCTGTGGACTCGCTCGACTCTTCCTTTTCCTTCAGGGTGTGATGGTGTAGTCCTCAACCGAGTTACCTGCATGAGGTTACAAGTCTGTTTAGTGATCCAAACTTAAGAATCCATTCTTTTACAAAAACTTTATAGTCTCAGCGCTCTAATCAGGTATTGGTATCATGAGAAGATATCTAGAGAAATGATCTAACATTATCAGTATGTATTTGTCTCCATCTTTAATCTTAGGCGACGGTACTACGACATCTAGAACTACTCGTTGAAATGGTTCACTTCTATCGGGCAGTTCTTGCAATGGTACTCTACTTTTTCCTACATTATTCCGTCTGTTACAGGAATCACATTGTGAAAAAAACTCGAAAACGTTAACTTTGCGGCTCGGCCACCAAAACATTTGAGCTATTTTAATTTTTGTTGCTTTTTTAACGCAGTGTCCTGATAATAAAGAATCGTGTTGCTATCTCATGATTTCCTCATTCATGCTTTCTGGAATAACTAGGCGGTTTCCTTTACTAGTGATTTTGCACAATAATCCATCTATTTCGACAAAACGTTGATCATTTTTCTATAGTTTGCATTGTGGGTCTTCTTCTTGAGCTGTCTTTAACTCTTCTTCTCGACTTATTGTAACACAAACATTGACTTTTCGACTCACTGCATCAGCATTCACATGTTGTTTACCAGGTCGGGGAATAACCTTGAATTGATACTCACTCAGTCTTAATGCCCATCTTGTTAATCTGGAACTTGGATCCTTTAAGCTCAATAACCATTTAAGTGCCACACGATCTGTAATAACTGTAAATTCTCTTCCTGTTAAGAAACATCTGTTATGTGTTATACCAAAAACCAAAGCACAAAGCTCATTCTCAGTAGCAGTATAATTACATTCTGCTTTGTTTAATTGTCTGGAAGCACATGAGATTGGATGTTCATGACCATTAACTTCTTGAGACAAGATTGCACCTATGGCAAAATTGGATGTATCTGTTGAAAGAATAACAGGTTTACTGAAATCCGGATAGGCTAACACTGGGACTGTGTTTAGAGCAGTTTTAAGTTCTTCCATTGCCTTTTTGGATTCTGTTGACCAATTAAATGTGGCTCCTTTCTTCAGTAGCTGTGTCATTGGACGTGTTATATTCGCATAACCGGCTATAAATCGTCTGCAGAAATTTGACACTCCCATGAATGATTGTAGTTCTTTCAAATTCTGTGGTTCAGGAAAATTCTTTACATCTTCAATTAATTTTGGATCAGGTCGAACACCTTCACTGGTTATAACATGACCAAGATAGTTAACTTAACTTTGTGCAAAATGACATTTATCTATTGATAAAGACAGGTTTTGGCTTCTTATACGCTCCAAAACAGCTTGTAGTCTCTCAGTATTCTGCTTCATGTTTTCACCAAAAATTATTACATCATCAAGGTAAACAAGTGCTTGTGTTGGGGTGAGCCCTCGTAAAACTGAATCCATCAGGCGTTGAAATGTAGCTGGAGCACTACGAAGTCCAAACGGCATACGGAGATACTTGTATACTCCTGTTTACGTTACAAATGAAGTTTTTGTTTGATCATCTGGATGCACTGTTAACTGGTGATAACCACTTGTTAAATCACATACTGAAAAAAAATTCGACATCTGCCTAAGTAATCCAAGGTATCCACTAAATATGGTAAGGGGTAAATGTCGGGTGTGGTCACAGCATTCAAAGATCGGTAATAAACACAAAAACGGAACTGGGATTCTCCAGAAATTGATTTCTTCTTTACAATTACAACAGATGAACACCACGGTGGGTCTGAAGGATCTCTTGGTTTTATAATTCCGACTTCTTATTGCTCTTTAACCATGTCTTCTACCAACTCTCTTTGACTGAATGCTATTCGGTAAAGTTTCTGTATGATTGGGGCTGCATTCCCTGTATGAATACGATGCTGAGCTAAATGAGTGACAGGTAAATTTGCACGTTCTCGGAATAAATCTGCATACTCCAACAAAACAGGTGCTAAAATCTTCTGTTCATCAGCTGTCAAATGTTCTATCTTCACCCAAATGTTGCGCTTCAGTTCATTATTAACTTCGTTTCCTTGTTGCAATGTTGCGGCACTGTTACAAAAATCTGTGTTTATAACTGCAGCATTTGTTACCTCATGTGAAATCTGTATTACGTCACTTCTTCTTACGCTCGACACTTGAGCAACTTTCGTTCCTCGTGGCAAAACAACATCCTCATTGCTCATATTCTTTATTGTAACCGGGACTTCTGTCTCACCATTGCAGCGACACCTACACTTCTAGCAACGTAACAATGCATTGTATCCAGTAACTCGCTTTTCTCGGATCGCTCAATTAATAACAGAGTTCCGTCCTTGCGTCAATGTGACTTAACTTCAACGTAGATTGTCTTTCCTGCTCCCTTGAGAATTTGCTGAGGCTGATCAATTTGAACATCGACTCGGGTGGTTTGAACTGATGCATCGTTTGGGCAGTCCATTCCCACGACGTCAGTATTGCTGCTCCTTTGAGTACGATCTGAGGTACGATTCCCTAGGTTGTAGTTGTTACAGCCTAGTCTGATCTTTCTTTCTGCGACAAATATCTCTGCCTCGATAACGGACAAGAGATGAAATCCAAGTACACCGTCATAACGCGTCTCGTTATTTGAAACTACTTGCACCCTTGCTGTGTATTTATCTTTATCTTTATTTTCACCTTCATCTTGGACTTGGCCAAGAATTAATTCTACGTTAACTTCTCCATAGTTACGTAGTTTTCCTCCGTTTAACCATCGCACTTTGAATAGCGGTGGTTTCAAATTATCCCGTTTATCTATGCAACACCACATTAATGAGATCTGTGCTCCTGTGTCAATAAGCAGTTTGTTGTTTCTCCCACGACATACACCACCTATCACGAAGTCATTTTCGGTCTGATTTTCGCTGGAACCAACAGGAATCACTGTGTCTGGCAAGGGGCGGACGGAGTGGTGGCCCGTACGTCCCCGTACTCGTTTAAAGATCTGGCAGATTGTCTGTTGTTCGCATTACCTTTCTTCTTGTTACGACAATCTCTCGAAACATGACCCTGTATCCATCAATGATACCAGATTCGATTCTCTTTAAAATCCTTACGCTTGTGACCCAGCTTATTGCATCTGTAGCATTGTACTATTGTGTTGAAAACTCTACGTTCTTGTTTCAGCATCTCACTCGGTCGTCTTAATGCTTCAACGAAACCAATAGCTGATTCTACTACTTCCTGAAGCGTTTTACATCGCGCCAATCGAACAGCTTTGCTTACTTCCTCTTCGTGCAACCCATGAATGAATGTGTCCAAGGCTCTCTGGTCGGCTTCGAACAACTGAATGCGATTTTCGAATTCTGTCGGCAAACTGCTCGATAGATTCGTCTCGTCGCATTCGCAAACTGTGAAGCTGCTCTCTGTAAAATCTGAACAACAATCATTCTAAACTCATTGTAATCTTCTGTTTTCACGCAAGTAGGCTCCACGCTAATGAAATCTTCTGCTGTCCCCTGAATTCTTAATTTGGAAACCACTAGCTTATCGGAATCTGTCCATGATCCTAACAGGGCGGCACCTTCAAGTTTACTAAAAAACACATTCACATCATCTTCGGGTTTCCCGCTAAACACTGATATCGATAACAATAATGAAAATTTTTTATTGTAGTTGTACCTGGACAGCATGAACTATCATTTTCCATGTCTTTCGGAATGTTATGTTCGCTTCTTTTTGCTTTTAACTGCCGAATCTCTTCTTGCAGTTCATTAATAACAGTTTGTAGATCGACAACGCTACTCTGTCTGGATTGTGACATTTTGTCTAATTTAACGCCAATGAGTCACTAAAATGTAAAATAAAAATCCATCACTGCCTTTTGTATTCTAGCCAAACTGGAGTAGACGGACCTGAAATCCAGCGTTGGATGTCCCCACATAGTCGGAAGATGTTCATGCTGCTGCTGCTCGAAGTTCACGTTGTGCTGCACCTCTTCAGGACTGTAGATTTTCCATAATTATCCCACTTCTGACACCACTTCTGCAAGGGGGTGGTTTGTTTGTGTTGTTGCCCCAGATGATGATTACACGAATATTTTGTCAGGATTTGTAAGCTGTGGGCCCTTGAGGTGCGGCAATATGCGAACACGAGAAGTAAGTTTAAACAGTTTTATTAAAAAAGGGGGATTATGAAACACGCACGCTACGCGCATCCATCATCACTGTGTCTGCCATCCTAACACCGGCTTATTACGGTCCTATCGAAAGGCTCCATGGTGAACTAAGAAAAGAGACATATTCGCGCCCGAGGCCGCGCTAGTTAATACTGCCCGCTGAGGATGGCGGCCAGTGCCGTACTCCGCGTCGCAGTGCGGCCGGACGCGCGTCTACTGACCAAGCAAATTGTCAGCATTCCAGACAGGTCGGCTGGCGAGCGCGTGTTACGTACCGTACAGCTGCGCGCAATCCGTAGACCCTTACTCTTAAAATCTTCGATGTACAACCACCAGTTTTAATAATGTTGAAGGCATGTACACAATTTATAATGTTAAAATTTATAGAAACTCGTACGTGCATATTTTATTGATGCTCTCAGCTGAAGAGCAGCCATGTACCATGCTGTCAGCCCATCTTCGTCCTGGCGGGCGAGAGAACGAAATAACGACGAAAAAGTTTCCTATCTACTATAATGGTACTTACTTGAGATAATACTAAAAGCTTACTATTTTTGCTCCACACCATTCGAAACTTTCGATGCTAAGCTTGTCTGATACCTGTTAATTGGCTCTTGCGTTTCCTCACAAAATGTACTGCCTATTCTGTGCCTTGCAATATTTCTTTTATGAATATCTTTGAGATCCTGCAATACCCAGTTCCAATATATATCGATATAGATATTTTCACAAATTCTTTCCTAAGTCACTGCATCAGTCTCAGGTCTTTGCTGAGTTACTTAGTTTAGTGTTCGTTGGCAGTCTACGAGCCATGTAGGTCCCTTGTTCTAAGGACGTCAGCCACTGCATAGCAGTATAGTACTTTGGAGTGTTAAGACGAGACTGGCTGGAGAGTTTTTTAGAAGTCAGATTCTGTTCTGATGAATTTACCTTTTCTTTGATGGACAGCCATGTTGCTGAACAGTATTTACTATGTACAAGATGTCTGGTAACATCAGTCGAATTTATATTGACTGCTAAAATATGTTTCTCGTGTGAGGTTAGCTGAGTTTGTTTACTAGTACTGCTCCATGCTCTATTATATGGTCGCATGCTAATGCACAGTGCAATAGGTCATAAGAGGTTGTGAAGTCATAATTACTTGTAGAATGGTTATTGAATCATTTATAACTACATTTGATTCCGTTCTATCTTAAGTTTTCAATGTTAACTATTCAAGGCGTATAAGGTTAGTTTTATAATGGTGGTTTTGGATTACATGTCCATAAAAGTTATCTTGGTTCTGTAACGAGAAGTATAGGTTGTATTACCAGAACGAGATTTAAATTGAGTCAGTTGCTCTTCTCTATCAGTAGTGTTCAACCCTGAGGTTAGTTTGCAGCAGTGCGCCATTTCCCTGTTCTGTCTGCCATCATCTTCATTTCCGCGTATGTAGTGAATCACACATAATTCATGCACTAGGTGACAAGAGTCATGGAATACCTCCTAATATCGTGTCGGACCTCCTTTTGCCATGAAAAGTGCAACGACTCGACGTGGCATGGACTCAACAAGTCGTTGGAAGTGCCCTGCAGAAATATTGAGCCATGCTGCCTCTGTAGCCGCCCATGATTGCGAAAGTGTTGCCGGTGTAAGATTTTGTGCGCAAACTGAGCTTTCGTTTATGTTCGATGGGATTCAAGTCGCGCGATCTGGGTCACCAAACTATTCGCCCGAACTGTCCAGAATGTCCTTCAAACCCATCGCGAACAATTGTGGCCCAGTGGCATGGTGCACTGTCATGGGAACATGAAGTCCATGAATGGCTGCAAATGGTATCCAAGTAGCCGAACATAACCATTTGCAGTGAATGATCAGTTCAGTTGAACCAGAAGACCCAGTCCATTCCATGTAAACGCAGACCACACCAGCTTTCATTGTCTTGTTGACAACTTGGGCCTATGGTTAAGGGAGTCAGCGCCACCCTCGTACCCTCTCATCCACTCTTACCAACAGAAATCGGGACTTATCTGACCAGGCCACGGTTTTCCAGTCGTTTATGGTCCAACAGACGAGGTCACGAGCCCTGGAGAGGCGCTGCACGCCATGTCGTGCTGTTAGCAAAGGCACTCGCGTCAGTCGTCTGCTGTCTTAGCAAATTAACGCCATATTTCGCCGCTCTGTCCTAACGGATATGTTTGTTGTACATTCTACATTGATTTCTGTGGTTATTTCACATAGTGTTGCTTGAGAGTTAGTACTGACGGCTCTACACAAACGCCGCTGCTCTCGGTCGTTAAACGAACGTCGTCGGCCACTGCGTTGAGCGTGGTCAGAGGTAACGCCTGAAATTTGGTATTCTCGGCACACTTTTTACTCTGTGGATCTCGGAATATTGAATTCCCTAACGGTTTCTGAAATGGAATGCCTTATGCTTGGATGTCCAACTACCATTCCGTGTTCAAAGTCTATTAATTCTCATCGTGCGGCCATAATCACTTCGGAAGCCTTCTCTCATGAATCACCAGAGTATAAATGACAACTCCGCTAATGCACTGCCATCTGTGATGTGGATATCTCCCATGACTTTCGTCATCTCAGTGTAATCTGCTGCATCTGTGACATCCTTGGTCGTTCCCGACGATTTCTTCTCTCAATAGCTCCTTCTACTGTTGTTTCAAAGACGTTATTGCGTCTTAAAATGTGTCCTACGAGCTTGTCTCTTCTTCTTTGGATGTGCCTCCATAGAGATTCGGTTTCCTATACTCTACTAAGCACCTTTTCATTGGTAACTCTATCTTTTCAGCTGATCTTCGTCATACTTCTGTAGCACCAAATCTCCACTGCTTCCAGCCGTCTTCTCTGTTGTTTCCCTATTGTCCAAGTTTCGCACCAATATAGAGCCTCACTCCAAATAAATGCTTTCATAATCCATTTCCTACGTTCTTGATGGTAAGTGAGTTCTTACTTAAATTAAATGGAATTTCATCCTGTTGTATTCTGCTCACAATTTCATTCTGTCTTCTACCATCCCTTGTAATCCTGCTTCCCAAATGGGTAAGTTCCTCTACCATTTGTAGCTCCTCTCTTCCAACTGTTATTCTTAAAGGCTCTTATTCTTCTTCAGCGTTACATCCCATTTCTTTAGCCTTTCGCTTGTTTATTCTCACACTATACTGATTGCAGAAAATCCTTTCCATTTTTGCTGAGGACATTCTCTAGATCTTCTTTTGTCTGCGTAACGCAACATATCTACCTTCCGCCCGTTAACCTTGATCCACAATTCTGCGGTTTCATTGCTCTATAGCTTCCTCAATGTAAACACTGAATATAAGAGGAGAGAGAGCACATCCTTGTCTCACGCGTTTTCTAATTTTTGCTTCTTGTTCCTGATGAAAATTCCTAATCTCAGCCATTTCGTTCGTATGGTAGCTGTATATCACCCGCATATCTTTGTATTTTAGACCAGATTTCTTCAGAACCCTGAACATCTCTTGCCGGGTAACATTATCAAGTGCCTTTTGCAAATCTACAAAGGCAATATAAGTTGGTTTATTTTTCTGTATTGGCTTTTCGATAAAAAGCTTCAGTACCAGAATCGCCTCTTGTTCCTAATTCCCATCTGAACCCAAATCTGATCCGCCTTTTCTTGAATTCTCCTCGGAATTATCTTTATGAGAATTTTTGACGCCAGCGATATAATGCTTAAGGTTCGACATTTTGTGGCTGCCGCCTTCTTCGGAACAGGAAACATGATGCATTTCTGGAAGTCGACTGGTATCTCTCTTGTGTTATAGATTGATTCAATCAGTTTCAGCAGCATCATTTTCATGTTGTCGCCAACATTCTTGATTAGTTATGTAGAAATGTCATCAGTACCCATTGCTTTGTTTTCTCGTGGATCTTTAAGAGCTCTCTGAAATTCCTCTTGCAGAATGCCGTCTCCTTTGCCATCTCCGACTGCTTCCTCTTCTTTTCCCGTTACATCCTCCGATAAAGGCGTTCCGTCTACAGTTCCTCAATGTATTCTTTCCATCTCTTCACCATATCTTTACCAAACAGCATTTTTCCGTTTTTGTCTTCTGCTGTACACGAGTTTGTTTTTCGTTTGTTAAAAAATTTATTTGCTCTTCTTCAGGCTATAACAGTTGTTTCATTTCACTCTTAAAAGTAAATATATCAGTCACTGAAATCAAGAATTGCGAACTCGTTCACCAGAAACGTCTTCTCCTGCTTACAAACTTTATTGAAATGTGCCACATTGCTAAGGCATCCTCTTGTCTTACTGTGAAATTCAAGGATGCTCCGTCTAGTCACTGTCATGAATCGGGATTCAACTAAAGAAGGGACACTGATCGTTAGTATTGACAACTACTCCAACCTCTTTGCATACTAGTTAGTTTTAAGGAACTGATTAAGGTAAGACTACATCTGATCTTGCGTCAATGGACGCTGATATGAATCGTGTTAGCACTGTATCACTGAACTGATATAATTTGTCCGATAGACTTTAAGCTTCCACTGAATGATCTTTCAGCTAGCTAACTATTTGTCCAATACTGTATTTAGGTACACACAAACGGGGATACAGCCCTATTGCACAGCTGGGTCCTACAAGCAGAAGGCTTACACACATTCACAATAACTTGTTGCTTTTGCTAAACTATTCATTTATGTACTACGTACTACTCTGGGGTATGCTGCTCTTTTTCTCTTTCAGTTGCGTTGGATTTACAGAGTGACAGTTATTGAACTATATGAAAAGAAACGTAAATCAGTCACAAACTACGGCTTGCACACACTTTATTCAACATGTAAACGTCACTACAGATATTCGGATTTAAGTTATGACATGTTCGATAAGCCTGCCATCATTGGCGATGATGTGGCGCAGACGAATAGCGAAATTCTGCATGACCCGCTGAAGTGTCAGAGCATCAATCCTGTGGATGACGTCCTGAATGGCTGTTTTCGGCTCAGCAATGGTTTTGGGGTTACTGCTGTACACCTTGCCTTTAAAACAGCCCCACAAAAAGAAGTCGCATGTGTTTAGATTCGCAGAATATGGCGGCCAATCGAGGCCAACGCCAGTGGCCTCTAGTTACCCCTGAGCCAGAATGCGATCCCAAAGTGCTCCTCCAGGACATCAAACACTCCTGCTTCGATGGGGTCGAACTCTCATCTTGCATGAACCACATCTTGTCAAATTCAGGGTCACTTGGGATAATGGGAATGTAATCATCTTCCAAAACCTTGACGTACCGTTTGGCAGTCACTGTGACATCAAGGAATATCGCACCGATTATTCCGTGACCAGACATAGCACACCACGCAGTCAATCGCGAAATGTGGATTCTCAATCCCCCAAATGCCTCAAGTTTGCTAATTGACGAACCCATCCAAATGAAAGGGCTTCGTCGCTAAATCAAACCATACATGTGCGTACTAATTCCCATTATGCCCCGCGGCCAACAGTGCAGTTTGAACGTCCTAACGCAAACCGTTCAGAAGTTATGACGATTTTAATTCTTGTAGTTCAATAATGGTCACCATGCATGAAAGTGTGTTCCATGTGATAATTCCATAGATTTTTTCACGTCAAATAGCACTGCAAATTTTCTGTTGAGGCGTTGTATTTTGCGCTCTATCACTAAAAATACCATGGCTTATTTATCACTGCCTATGAGAATATCCGATGCTTCTTTACAAACACACATGCACACCTTTCAAGCTTTTATATCTTACAATACTATGAAACCATCGACCACTTAGTGTATTTGATGTGAATCTTCAGGTTTTGGCGGCGCAAAGACTTTTCCATTAAGTTTCAGGTGTGCAGCCGCAAGAAATCTCCTTCTTCTTCTAATATTTCGGCTGTGTAACGTTCAGCCATCTTCAGAGTGAGCCGCAAGACTGCCGCTCCAGTGCTCGCTTCGTCCCTTTATACTGTTTTACCGCGCGACTGCGCATGCGGCCACAGATGCAAATGCGCCAGAGACGTTGGGCGGCAGAGACGTGTATAATGCGCGAGTTGTATCTATGGCTCCGCAGTTGATCTGTGTTGGCATATCGATAGATCATTATGAGCTGCACTGTGACGACGTCTTTGCGAGTTTATTACAGCAAGTGCCGGATTCCAGGATGCCAGTTTTCAAATTAATTTTCTAATCCCTGATTTTTAAGTTAATTTGATTGCTTGTGATGAACAAAAATGGGAGAAAAAATCAATTTACACTACTGGCCATTAAAATTGCTACACAACGAAGATGACGTGCTACAGATGAGAAATTTAACCGACAGGAAGAAGATGCTGTAATATGCAAATGATAAGCTTTTCAGAGCATTC
This sequence comes from Schistocerca piceifrons, assembly GCF_021461385.2. Taxonomy (NCBI): domain Eukaryota; kingdom Metazoa; phylum Arthropoda; class Insecta; order Orthoptera; family Acrididae; genus Schistocerca; species Schistocerca piceifrons. Next base: position 580,694,143 of record NC_060149.1, read on the forward strand.
ACACAAGGTTGGCGCCGGTGGCGACACCTACAAGGTGCTGACATGAGGAAAGTTTCCAACCGATTTCTCATACACAAACAGCAGTTGACGGGCGTTGCCTGGTGAAACGTTGTTGTGATGCCTCGTGTAAGGAGGAGAAATGCGTACCATCACGTTTCCGACTTTGATAAAGGTCGGATTGTAGCTTATCGCGATTGCGGTTTGTCGTATCGCGACATTGCTGCTCGCGTTGGTCGTGATCCACTGACTGTTAGCAGAATATGGAATCGGTGGGTTCAGGAGGGTAATACGGAACGCCGTGCTCGATCCCAACGGCCTCGTATCACTAGCAGTCGAGATGACAGGCATCTTATCCGCATGGCTGTAACGGATCGTGCAGCCACGTCTCGACCCCTGAGTCAACAGATGGGGACGTTTGCAAGACAACAACCATCTGCACGAACAGTTCGACGACGTTTGCAGCAGCATGGACTATCAGCTCGGAGACCACGGCTGTGGTTACCTTTGACGCTGCATCACAGAGAGGAGCGCCTGCGATGGTGTACTCAACGACGAACCTGGGTGCACGAATGGCAAAACGTAATTTTTTCGGATGAATCCAGGTTCTGTTTACAGCATCATGATGGTTGCATCCGTGTTTGGCGACATCGCGGTGAACGCACATTGGAAGCGTATATTCGTCATCGCCATACTGGCGTATCACCAGGCGTGATGGTATGGGGTGCCATTGGTTACACGTCTTGGTCACCTCTTGTTCGAATTGACGGCACTTTGAAGAGTGGACGTTACATTTCAGATGTTTTGCGACCCGTGGCTCTACCCTTCATTCGTTCCCTGCGAAACCCTACATTTCAGCAGGGTAATGCACGACCACATGTTGCAGGTCCTGTTCGGGCCTTTCTGGATATAGCATGCATGGGCAGCTATACCTGTACACGCCATCCAAGCTCTGTTTGACTCAATGCCCAGGCGTATCAAGGCCGTTATTACGGCCAGAGGTGGTTGTTGTGGGTACTGATTTCTCAGGATCTATGCACCCAAATTGCGTGAAAATGTAATCACATGTCGGTTCTAGTATAATATATTTGTCCAATGAATACCCGTTTATCATCTGTATTTCTTCTTAGTGTAGCAATTTTATTGGCCAGTAGTGTGAATAGCTGCGCGGAGTGGCAGCGCGATTAGAGGCGCCATGTGGCTAATCGTGCGCCCCCTCCGTCCGGAGCTTCGAGTCCTGCCTCGGGCATGGGTGTGAGTGTTGTCCTTAGCGTTAAGTCAGTTAAAGTAGTGCGTAAGTCTAGTGACCGATGACCTCAGCAGTTTGCTCCCTAAGGAATTCACAGACATTTGAACATTTTTGTATTTAAATGATTATAGTTGCAGTTCTCTGTGACAGATCGAATGGCCACAAGAGTGCATTAGTGTTTTTCATGTTTGGTGTTGTTACGAAGCCTGGTAGGGTATATATGGGACGTGACAGCTACAGATGTTGAGCGATCACTGTGAAGGACACAGGGATGCCGCATATTGGGATGAGCGAGCGTTGTCAGCACCTGACACAAAATTGACGCTTTCCATGCTTCGTGCAATATCCTGATCTGTGAGGCATTCAGATGTTACAGTGGTCTGGCGTTGGATTGCATGGCAGCTTGATGGCAGGCGTACTTGTCATCAAGGTTCCGGTCGGCCATGTCTGACTATCACAAAAGAGGATCGCTACCAAGCACATTTTAACCTCTTCACATTTACATCTGCCATCCCGGAACAAGTAATCGACTCACAGCAACATACTGTGTCATCCCTCATCATTGATAGGAGGCTAGCGGCATGGAGTTACGTTCAATGCGTGGGCTGCCGTTAACACCACAACACAAACGGCTGCGTTTGGAGTGGTGCCGTGAATGGGAAGCATGGTCTGTTGATGAACGGCGTCGCGTTGTGTTCAGTGATGAATCGCGGTTCTTCATTCTCCCATTTGACCATCGTATGTATGATGTCGACCTATGGAGAGATCCCATTCTTACATTGGTTTGAAGATGCACAGTGGTGTTATTCCTGGCATCACAGTGCTGTTATTCCTTTGGGAAGCCATCGGGTATGACTTAAGTTCACAGATGGCAGCAATTTGAGGTACTTCTAACAGCACAGTGGTACATGATGGACATCCTACGTTCTCATACGTTATCTATCACACGGCAGTATCGTGTAGACATTCCTCGATAGGACAGTGCTCCTAACCATCACGTGGTACACGTTTCCACGAATAGTCTGTTAGATGCTGAGGTACTCTATGGCCAGCAAAAACCGAAGATGTGTCCCCAACAGAACATGCGTGCGGCCACCTCGGACGCGAACCTCGTCCCAGTGCCAGTATCCTAGATATCACGGACCAGTCACAATAGTTGTGCGCTTGCGTGCTAGGATACGACGGCTTTATGAGGCGTTTCCCAACCGAATCAGTTGTAAAGTACGTATACAGAACTGTAAACGGATACTAGCCAAGGTTCGACGTACGTTACGCACCAAGAATAATAGAGATGTAACCCTTGTGCGCAATTTCTAGTTAAGCCACCTCGCCGGCCAGAGTGGCCAAGCGGTTCTAGGCGCTACAGTCTGGAACCGCGCGACCGCTACGGTCGCAGGTTCGAATCCTGCCTCGGGTATGGATGTGTGTGATGTCCTTAGGTTAATTAGGTTTAACTAGTTCTAAGTTCTAGGGGACTAATGACCTCAGAAGTTAAGTCCCATAGTGCTCAGAGCCATTTGAACCATTTTTATGGCACCTCACAAGGACAATTATAAACTTAAAAAATTACAGGGTCGCCACCAGCCCAAGCCCTTCCTAACAATTAAGAAAAGACCAAACTGGAAATTATCATTTCAGTTTAATTATAAGAATGCAATTTTTTAAAGACTCTAAGACGATGATCAGCATTGTATGTCGTATATCAATGAGCTTGTTTAATTAAATTGATTTTTCCTCACATTTTTGTTCATCATAACAAGCAGATTAATTTTAAAAAATCAGGGGATAGAAAATTAATTTGAAGACTGGCATCAATGAGAAAGAAAGGACGCAGAGTTTATCTTTTATGTAGCACATTTATTTCATTACTGAATTTGATTCACATCCTATAAATATACATGACTGGTGCCTGAATGAAAAATTTAACTAAATCATTCGCCAAAAAATAGTACAATAGCGCAATTAAAAAAGGAAAAACACACAAAAGGGAAGTGGAACACAATAATTCAATCATTCCATCTACATACCCACGACAGAAATAGTTCAGAGAGATACCTTTCACCATTATGCTCATGCACTAGCTTGGAAAGAGGTTTATCCGATTCGCAAGGTTTGTACAGTAGATATACGACAAGGAATCCGCGCCTGCCGCTTACGAACGGCCGAACTTCAGCACGTGGTAAACCCGATTACGAGTTAACTGTTCAGAAATTAGACATTAAACCAGGCACAAATTTAAAAAATTTTAATGGTGCAATAGCAGAATGACTTTGCCGTCACGAAATAAAATTAACTCCGCAAGGCAGAAACCCTCTGTAGGAGCTACGAACTGTTCTCACCCACGGCTAGCTGCAGAGTGTCCTTCTCCACCGAGCTTCGCCTAACTACCGGAGGCAACTTGTCGACATAATTGGCACTGGTGTATCCAACTGTCCATTTTGCCGACGATTTTATTGTTCTCCGTACTCAGAAACATCAGTCAGAACTCGCCCAACTACTGTCGTCTCTGAGAAACGTCATGAGGCAATTTGTCGACGCAGCTTGTCAAACATATCTCTTGTGGCTACTGCCGTCTCAGCGACGTGGAACAGCCCATTCTAGAAAGAGTAGCCTAAATCTTTTCTTCCATCCTCGTGACTCGATGCTGTTTCGGTCATGTGGATGGCTCTGAGCACTATGGGACTTAACATCTACGGTCATCAGTCCCCTAGAACTTAGAACTACTTAAACCTAACTAACCTAAGGACATCACACAACACCCAGTCATCACGAGGCAGAGAAAATCCCTGACCCCGCCGGGAATCGAACCCGGGAACCCGGGCGCGGGAAGCGAGAACGCTACCGCACGACCACGCGAGAGCGACACTGACTGGCTCTTCTTTGTGCCCCCTCTGCAGCACAGAGCATCGACCAATATGTAGTGCCACCAAAATTGTCTAGCAGCAACTGCTCACATCTATATCAGGTGACGCGAAACTGCGGCTCCAACTCTTCTTGGCACGCTCGTTTTTGTGGTTGAGCGACTATTCGTGGTTGTTAGGATTTCCTCGCCCAAGGATGGCGCTAATTGGCTCTTCTGCGCACCATCCTACGCAGCAGAGGACATCGACCATTCCACATTTGCTGCGTCCTTCAATAACGCAGCGTGCCCGTGGAACTGTCAGTTTCTCAGGCACGCCCTCTTCCACTCCGGTTTACAAATGTAGTCGGCCCAGATGTCCACGTGGCTATGGTTTGACAACTGTCCAGAACTTCCCTATCTCCAGTTACATGGCCGCCTGTCATCTGTTGTTTGTGTGCGGCCCCCTTCTCGGCTGGTTGGTCCCGTTAGTGGCTGCCGCGTGCACAGAGTTCGCGGCTCTGTGCTTGGCGGGGGAGGGGAAGGCAGTGGTAGCTGCCCCCCCCCCCCCCCCTGCTTCTGCTGCGGCGGTGTCTCGTAAGCTCGCCCGAACGAAAGTGTTTTCGGAGCACCGCTATCTCCCGCTCCTAGACTTCCCCTGTTAACTGGCCGCGCCGTTCATCAGTGTTCTCCACCCAAACAATTCTGCATTGACAAATTGAACATTCGGTAAACGATTTCCATTTCCACCTCCACCATCTGGCATTGTTTCTTAAAAAGCATGGTTAAAAGCGTAAAACTTAAATGTTTCAGTAAGATTTCATAAAAAAAGGCATTTATTTAATTAATATTGGACTAAAAATTTCAACCATAATTGCCAATTTATCGAAAATAAAATAGAATACCTTAGAACCGAGACTAAATCCTTAATGCTTACTTGCAACAAAGGCAAGAAATTAAAAAAAATTAGAACAAGAATAAAAATTTTATGTTCAAACAGTTTTCTTAAATAGATATTCAGTAATCACTGTGCAAAATTGTGTCTAGTGTTTGATGCCCTGATCTTTTTTAAGCACTACAATGTCACAAGAACAAAGTGAATCACTCAGTGTTAATTATATAGGAACGTTGTGCTCACACATCAAAGAAATTCAATAAATATAAATAATAAATAACATAAATTCAATAAATATGAAATATTCAAAAGAAATCAATAATCTGTGAATAATAAAGAAAATTACAACTGTTATCTCAGAATCTTGTAGATTTACTCCTTCAATTACACTTTTAAAGGTAACGATTACCTAAATCAGTTTAAATTATGGTACCAGAAAGGTTATTCGAGCTCCTTGAAAAGGGACTGTGATTACATTTTTGGAGTAGGAATAAAGACAGCACAAGTAAAATCGGTTAGTGACATTACAACACCTGTTAGCTACTTTTAACTGCATCCCACATAGAATCAAATGTAAAATCTACTTGATATCACAACGGAACTCGTCCGTTAATTTAAGGCGTGTGCACTACATGCGCGATACAGAATACCACCACTATCCAGGTTTGTGGTGTGGTGTCTCTCTCTCTCTGGGGTCGCTAACACTAGTTCACGATATCGACTGAAATCATTGACTGGCAACCCCTTGAACATACATAAATGTCATACATTATTTCACTGATAATATTACGTACACAAAACCTCATATCTGAAAAAAAAATCATTTTTATTACAACATACAATTATATTAAACTCATTAATATATTTTTTAAGTTACTTATTCATTTACTAATTTACGATTAACTGCTGACTAGCATACTAGCAAAAAATAAGTTTAAAATCGATACTTCATGTCATAATGATCAGCAGCCTCCTGTCCTCTTTTCTTAGTACATGCAGAATTACTTGCTGCCATACAACCTGCTAGCGGGAGAGCTACCTTGAACATATACTTCGGATCAAAACAACAAAATATACATACAGTTACGTTTTGAACACAGTACCTCTGTATAGGTAATTTCTTGACACAACGTAACTGAAATAATACACAAATATCCTACTGCTAAAGATTTCTTAACATAAGAAATTTGAAGTCCTTTATCGTGCCTGGTTCTTCTACAAACACGCTTGCGTGGTTTTTTGATTATCCGGCGCAATGCTTCCCGATCTCCACTCGCATTCCCGGAACAGGAAATCCTCTCATTGAGAATACTGGCAAAAACACCATTCTGATACCGCTCAGTAGACATCGAAACTGACCCATCCACTAGGTTAACGTCAAACTGAAGTTCAGGTTGCGATTCGGTGCAAGCGGGAAATCTCAGGCAACTCACTTCACTTTCATTGCGGAGCACACGCTCATCAAAAATTAACCTGACGGGGTTACCTTGAACCTCCACTGTCACAAAACCTCCACAAACGTTGATTATTGCATTATGTGCGTACATAAAATCGGTCCCCAGAATGACCGCCACCCGTATCAGGCGTACAATATAAAAATTAAACTGAAATTCATAACCTTGACATTTGAAGTTAATCGTAGCTCGCCAACTGATCTCCACGCTTTTCCCATAAATCGCTCCCCTTACTCTCTTCCCTCGCGCCGAAAGAACAGGCCAATCTCCACTCTCCTCGCACTGCTCGAATGTGTCCTCACCAATAATTGAATACGGACTCCCCGTGTCCAAAATGCACTTTAATTGCAACTCTCTAATTCAGATCGTGACAACGGCCGTAATAACTGGCACTTCACTGCCTGGAATCTCTCGTAGTAAATCTTCCCGTATATTGTCGTTTTCCATGTACATAATACTCATGATGGTGACAGGGGTAAAATACAGGGAGCGAAAGGCTATTTACAATTTCTACTGAAACCAGATGGCAGTTATAAGAGTCGATGGGCATGAAAGGGAAGCAGTGGTTGGGAAGGGAGTGAGACAGGTTTGTAGCCTATCCCCGATGTTATTCAATCTGTATATTGAACAAGCAGTAAAGGAAATAAAAGAAAAATTCGGAGTAGGAATTAAAATCCATGGAGAAGAAATTAAAACTTTGAGGTTCGCCGACGACATTGTAATTCTGTCAGAGACAGCAAAGGACCTGGAAGAGCAGCTGAACGGAATGGACAATGTCTTGAAAGGAGGCTATAAGATGAACATCAACAAAAGCAAAACGAGGATAATGGAATGTAGTAGAATTAAATCGAGTAATGCTGAGGGTATTAGATTAGGAAATGAGACGCTTTAAGTAATAAAGGAGTTTTGCTATTTGGTGAGCAAAATAACTGAGGTTGGTCGAAGCAGAGAGGATATAAAATGTAGACTGGCAATGGCAAGGAAAGCTTTTCTGAAGAAGAGAAATTTGTTAACATCGAGTATAGATTTAAGTGTCAGGAAGTCTTTTCTGAAAGTATTTATATGGAGTGTAGCCATGTATGGAAGTGAAACGTGGACGATAAATAGTTTAGACAAAAAGAGAATAGAAGCTTTCGAAATGTGGTGCTACAGAAGAATGCTGAAGATTAGATGGGTAGATCACATAACTAATTAGGAGGTACTGAGTAGAATTGGGGAGATGAGAAATATGTGACACAACTTAACTAGAAGAAGGGATCGGTTGGTAGGACATATTCTGAGGCATCAAGGAATCACCAATTTAGTATTGGAGGGCAGCGTGGAGGGTAAAAGTCGAAGAGGGAGACCAAGAGATGAATACACTAAACAGATTCAGAAGGATGTAGGTTGCAGTAAGTACTGGGAGATGAAGAAGCTTGCACAGGATAGAGTAGCATGGAGAGCTGCATCAAGCCAGTCTCTGGACTGAAGACCACAACAACAACAACAGTCCTACTTGTAATTTTGTTCCGTTCCGCGCCGTCCAGCAGTCAAAGTTTTTGCCGCTCATTTTCAATACGAAGATTTTGTCGAAGGTTCGCAGGCCTAATTTCCACCCCAGGTGGTGGTCGCGCATCCGCATTTTTATCCTCGTTACATTCTCTACGTAACTGGTTTCTGACTTCCTGATCTCGATTTACACCGTTTCCAGGATTTGGGTCATAATTTGCATGCGCCCTCTCACTTCCAAAATGACGGTTCCTATGGAATCCATTGCTCCAGTTATTCCCACGGTTAGGCCACCCGTTATTACTACTCCCATTTTGTCGATCATGGCCCCGTGATCGATTTCGGTCGCGTCCTCTCGATCTTTCTTGCTCGCGTCTTCTGCTGCTCCCCCTATTGGAGTCTTGCGCTTCCGCATCACGGGGTTCGCCCGCATAACTAGATGCATACACCTCGGAGTCATCTTCTAGTTCCTGTAGTATTCCTTTGAAAGCTTTCACATCATCTTTGCACTTTGCAGCAAGGATGATGTGGCGCATATGTACTGGCAATTTCGTTAGACAAATCCGGATCAGCTCTGCTGGTCCGAACGGGTCGGTCAAGTATTGATTTGCCTACACCATGTGATCGAACAGACGAGCCGCGCTCGTGAAACCTGAGTTTCTCAGGGAGGGTATCAAAAATATCTTATGTTTTACCCTGTCCTGTGTAGCTTCCGACCAGTAGGCCGAAAGAAAAACTTGTTTAAAGTCACGCACCGTGCCACAACTGCACGCTACGGTTCTCATCCGCGCGGCGGGTTCCCCCGCTAGGAAACTACACATGAACTCCCTTTTATAAGTGCTGGGCCACGTTGGAGGCAGCGCAAACTCAAACTGCTCTATCCAAGCGACGGTGTGGATTCCATCACTTGCGTTCTTAAATACGTCGAACTTTCTCCGCAAAAGAAAGTGCTTGAACTCGACTTCCTGCCTTTCTCTTCGCGGAAATCGTTCGCATGAATTCCTTGTTCGCCCCCATGTATTTCCGGAGGCATCGTTATCGCTAGAGTCCCATCCGTCCTCATGCACAGAGTCTGTGAATACTTCCGTGTGCTTTATTCCGTACGGCCACCCCTCGACCATGTTCTATAGGTGTTTCGAGGTTCCCCACACGTTCATTCAAATCACGGGTTACCCCCGCTTGCTGTCGATTGATTAGGTATTGTCTGTGCTGAAACTTCAGCAAAGACCGCACCTCTTCGGTATTCTCACTAATACCCGCCCCCGAACTGTTGCCCACCATTTCGACGAGCTTCACAAGGTCGTTTCTCAGGTCTTGGATTTCATAAGCATTTTCTTGTTTGCTTCGATCCAGCTCTTGTTGGAGAGCACAAATCGCGCTGCTGTTCAGGTCCATTTGGATCTTAATAGCCTCCGGACACTGTGCGCTCGCTACCTGCACCTTGGACAATAGCTCTGCGCGGTCCCGTTCGAACTGCGTTTCCAAAGCCTGGAATTTCTCAGTCATTATGTGTGCCTGTTGTTCGACCACCTTGTTAAGTCTTGGCTGTTCGTTTTCAACGTGGCCGAGACGTTGCTCCACAACACTAACAGCTTTCCCTATTTCGATAGCTACACTCCTGGAAATGGAAAAAAGAACACATTGACACCGGTGTGTCAGACCCACCATAGTTGCTCCGGACACTGCGAGAGAGCTATACAAGCAATGATCACACGCACGGCACAGCGGACACACCAGGAACCGCGGTGTTGGCCGTCGAATGGCGATAGCTGCGCAGCATTTGTGCACCGCCGCCGTCAGTGTCAGCCAGTTTGCCGTGGCATACGGAGCTCCATCGCAGTCTTTAACACTGGTAGCATGCCGCGACAGCGTGGACGTGAACCGTATGTGCAGTTGACGGACTTTGGGCGAGGGCGTATAGTGGGCATGCGGGAGGCCGGGTGGATGTACCGCCGAATTGCTCAACACGTGGGGCGTGAGGTCTCCACAGTACATCGATGTTGTCGCCAGTGGTCGGCGGAAGGTGCACGTGCCCGTCGACCTGGGACCGGACCGCAGCGACGCACGGATGCACGCCAAGACCGTAGGATCCTACGCAGTGCCGTAGGGGACCGCACCGCCACTTCCCAGCAAATTAGGGACACTGTTGCTCCTGGGGTATCGGCGAGGACCATTCGCAACCGTCTCCATGAAGCTGGGCTACGGTCCCGCACACCGTTAGGCCGTCTTCCGCTCACGCCCCAACATCGTGCAGCCCGCCTCCAGTGGTGTCGCGACAGGCGTGAATGGAGGGACGAATGGAGACGTGTCGTCTTCAGCGATGAGAGTCGCTTCTGCCTTGGTGCCAATGATGGTCGTATGCGTGTTTGGCGCCGTGCAGGTGAGCGCCACAATCAGGACTGCATACGACCGAGGCACACAGGGCCAACACCCGGCATCATGGTGTGGGGAGCGATCTCCTACACTGGCCGTACACCACTGGTGATCGTCGAGGGGACACTGAATAGTGCACAGTACATCCAAACCGTCATCGAACCCATCGTTCTACCATTCCTAGACCGGCAAGGGAACTTGCTGTTCCAACAGGACAATGCACGTCCGCATGTATCCCGTGCCACCCAACGTGCTCTAGAAGGTGTAAGTCAACTACCCTGGCCAGCAAGATCTCCGGATCTGTCCCCCATTGAGCATGTTTGGGACTGGATGAAGCGTCGTCTCACGCGGTCTGCACGTCCAGCACGAACGCTGGTCTAACTGAGGCGCCAGGTGGAAATGGCATGACAAGCCGTTCCACAGGACTACATCCAGCATCTCTACGATCGTCTCCATGGGAGAATAGCAGCCTGCATTGCTGCGAAAGGTAGATATACACTGTACTAGTGCCGACATTGTGCATGCTCTGTTGCCTGTGTCTATGTGCCTGTGGTTCTGTCAGTGTGATCATGTGATGTATCTGACCCCAGGAATGTGTCAATAAAGTTTCCCCTTCCTGGGACAATGAATTCACGGTGTTCTTATTTCAATTTCCAGGAGTGTATTTCTTCTCGTAACGTGGTCTGAAATTCTTTCAGATTATTTACTACGTTATTCTCTAGTTTATCGAATCGCTTTTCTGTCGCTTCCAATCGCTATTCGGTTTCCTTCGTAGATTGATGTACCTCGTCGATTTTACTTAATTGCCCCATCATACTTTGCAAAAGCGTGCCCATGTCTACCAGCGCACTGTAAAGCTGGCTGTTGGTGGGTTCGTTACTCTCATTGCACGTACTTGATTTATTACGTTCCCTATCAAGATCCTCCGTGTCCTGTAATCTCTGACAATCTGGATTCGCACGATTTTCTACTTCTTCAGTTTGCTCAACTGAGTTCAACATCCAGTCTTCTGTGTGTTCTAAAGGTTCATTATTTACATTTAGCCCGATGCTATTGTCGTGATGATTCTCACGACTGTTGTTTTTCGCACGGCTGCGCGTATCCATAATTTTAAAATTAAAAAATCAACACAAAAAAATAATTTACGCGTCCACTGACCACAACAACACACGATTATTTTACTGTGCAAAAACGCAACTTCAAATGATTCCTGTTCTCAATTTTATTATGCAAAAAACTAACAACATATCGAAACGTCACACAAATTTTTAAAAAAGTACATAAATACAATAGACAACAAACAAAACGCTGCTCACAACGTCGAGACAAACTCTTTCTCTCAAGCAACACAGAAGTTGTTTGAGCGCTGTGGAAAAATTTGCATATAGTTAACACACTGCTAAATCTAACTTGTATATCAGAATTTCGCAGGTCTAGCGCATCCTAGGCCAAGGTCAGCCATATGAAAATTATGTATGTTGAACTCTAAACGGATCCTAGCCAAGGCTCGACATACGTTATGTACCAAGAATAATGGAGATGTAACCCCTGTGCGCAATTTCTGGTTAACCACCTCACAAGGACAATTATAAATTTAAAAATTACAGGGTCGCCACCAGCCCAAGCCCTTCCTAACAATTAAGTAAAGATCGAGCTGGAAATTATCAGTTCAATTACATTAAGAATTTAATTATAAGAATGCAATTTTTTAAAAGACACTAACAAGATGAACAGCATTGTATGTCGTATATCAATCAGCTTGTTTAATTACACTACTGGCCATTAAAATTGCTACACCAAGAGGAAATGCAGATGATAAACGGGTATTCATTGGACAAATATATTGTACTAGAACTGACATGTCAATAATTTTCACGCAATTTGGGAACATAGATCCTGAGAAATCTGTACCCATAACAACCACCTCTGGCCGTAATAACGGCCTTGATACTCCTGGGCATTGAGTCAAACAGAGCTTGGATGGCGTGTACAGGTACAGTTGCCCATTCAGCTTCAACACGATACCACAGTTCATCAAGAGTAGTGACTGGCGTATTGTGACGAGCCAGTTGCTGGGCCACCATTGACCAGACGTTTTCAATTGGTGAGAGATCTGGAGAATGTGCTGGCCAGGGCAGCAGTCGAACATTTTCTGTATCCAGAAAGGCCCGTACGGGACCTGCAACATGCGGTCGTGGATTATCCTGCTGAAATGTAGGGTTTCGCAGGGATCAAATGAAGGGTAGAACCACGGGTCGTAACACACCTGAAACGTAATGTCCACTGCTCAAAGTGCCGTCAATACGAACAAGAGGTGACCAAGACGTGTAACCAATGGCACCCCGTACCATCACGCCTGGTGATATGCCAGTATGGCGATGACGAATATACGCTTCCAATGTGCGTTCACCGCGATGTCGCCAAACACGGATGCGACCATCATGATGCTGTAAACATAACCTGGATTCATCCGAAAAAATTACGTTTTGCCATTCGTGCACCCAGGTTCGTCGTTGAGTACACCATCACAGGCGCTCCTCTCTGTGATGCAGCGTCAAGGGTAACCGCAGCCGTGGTCTCCGAGCTGATAGTCCATGCTGCTGCAAACGTCGTCGGACTGTTCGTGCAGATGGTTGTTGTCTCGCAAACGTCCCCATCTGTTGACTCAGGGATCGAGACGTAGCTGCACGATCCGTTACAGCCATGCGGATAATATGCCCGTCATCTCGACTGCTAGTGATTCAAGGCCGTTAGGATCCAGCACGGCGTTCCGTATTACCCCCCTGAACCCACCGATTCCATATTCTGCTAACAGTCATTGGGTCTCGACCAACGCGAGCAGCAATGTCGCGATACGATTAACGGCAATCGCGATAGGCTATAATCCGACCTTTATCAAAGTCGGAAACGTGATGGTACGCATTTCTCCTCCTTACACGACGCATCACAACAACGTTTCACCAGGCAACGCCCATCAACTGCTGTTTGTGTATGAGAAATCGGTTGGAAACTTTCCTCATGTCAGCACGTTGTAGGTGTCGCCACCGGCGCCAACCTTGTGTGAATGCTCTGAAAAGCTAATCATTTGCATATCACAGCATCTTCTTCCTGTCGGTTAAATTTCTGATCTGTAGCACGTCATCTTCGTTGTGTAGCAATTTTAATGGCCAGTAGTGTAAATTGATTTTTCCTCCCATTTTTGTTCATCACAAGCAATCAAATTAACTTAAAAATCAGGGATTAGAAAATTAATTTGAAAACTGGCATCAATGAGAAATATAATGGACGCAGAGTTTATCTTTTACTTAGCACATTTATTTCATTACAGAATTTGATGCATATCCTATGAATACACATAACTGGTGCCTGAATGAAAAATTTAACTAAATAATTCGCCAAAAAATGGTAGAATAGCGCAATTAAAAAAGGAAAAACACACAAAAGGGAAGTGGAACACAATAATTCAAACATTCCATCTTCATACCCACGACAGAAATAATTCAGAGAGATACCTATCACCATTTGCTCGTGCACTAGCTTGGAAAGAGGTTTATCCGATTCGCAAGGTTTGTATAGTAGATATATGACATGGAATCCGCGCCTGCCGCTTACGAACGGCCGAACTTCAGCACGTGGTAAACCCGATTACGAGTTAACTGTTCAGAAATTAGACATTAAACCAGGCACAAATGTAAGAAATTTTAATGGTGCAATAGCAGAATGATTTTGCCGTCACGAAATAAAATTAACTCCGCAAGGCAGAAACCCTCTCTAGGAGCTACGAACTATACTCACCCACGGCTAGCTGGAGAGTGTCCTTTCTTCACCGAGCTTTGCCTAACTACCGGTGCAACGGAAGCTACCAGAGGGGTAGGCTTCCGCCACCAGCCTGACGGACAAATCAGCCTCAGACTAAAAGGGGTAAACTTCTCTGTTCAGGTACTGGGATCCTAAGTTGGTCACTCTGTGCTATTCTTCAGACGAGAAGCAATCATAACCTGCTCCTACCAGCGTCCCCAATAAAAGAAACCCGAAACCACTCCTAAAATCACTCATTGAGTCACATTCACGCACACATAGGGTAGGGTGAAGGAAAAAACGTAATAAATACAGGTCATGATTTCCTGTGGAACACAAAAAAATCAAACATAATATCATTTAATAAGCCTTAGTTTGATTGCTTAGTGTTTCTGGGAGAGTTCATTAATTAAACCGCAATCAGGCGGTGGACAGAATAGGATGCACAGAATCCAGTGAGACAAGCGTCTATGAAACGACACCACTGAGACGTTTCAGCGTGCGTTAATTCAGGCCACAGGTAGTGCAATTTATACTGATAAGTGGTCTCATATCGCCAAGTTATTTGTGAATTTTACTGGATTTTATAATAACAGAAGTAACATCACGTACCCTCTCAAAGTGAGAAGTTTCATATTTTTCCTTCCCTTCAGGTTGTGAGGAAACTGAATAATTTTTTATTTCGTCCGTCTCAGTTGCATCTATATAAAATTCAGCTGTAGTGGTTAACGGTATCGCACTGACACGCCCATTTTCAAACCACACACCTTGCTATTAACCGTAATTATTCACACAATATAGTGCAAAACGGCACAGCAAAGTATACAGTGGGCAACGTGTACCCCCATTGCGACAGTCAGTAGCAACGGACGCATGGACTAGGATCAGAGGGTGTACTTGTCCTCTGTATACTTTGCTGTGCCTTTTAGCACCATATTGTGTGAATAATTACGGTTAATAGCTAGGTGTGTAGTTTGAAAATGGGCGTGTCAACCCGAGACCGGTAACCACTAAAAGCTGAATTTTATATCAATGCAACTGAGACGGACGAAGCAAAAAAAATCCAATTCTTTCAGTACCGAGCAGTTGTGGACCTACCATCCTGTGTCAACATTCCTCGAACAACATTCACTTTTTGTCAGGAAGTTTATATTCCCCCAACGAACACCCAGAGCAACAGAGGTTCCAGCGAAAACTTCACGTTTTGCAAGTCATGGTCATCAACAACAAAAAAATACCGTAAATACGGCGAACTACATTCCATGGCTCGCTGGTAAAGGAACCACATTGACCTTTACTTCATTTCTTTCTTCTTTCACCCACAAACACCTAGATCAATAATTACAATATATTTTGTCCTTGTGCAGCTGCTAACTGTCAAAGTATGCTGTGTTCACTGAGTTTTCATTGATGGACATTCATGTGCTCCCTGCCTCCGTTGGATAAGCAGCTGCCAGCAGAAAGTCGTATACCCCTAGCTCACTTATTTGTTACATAGTTTAATTCTTAATTTCTTTGCGTGTTTTTGGTACTTGCATTGTTTAATTCATAAATTTCGGGCGTATTATAGTATTTGGGAGTTGTAGCATCGCGTATTAGTACCTGAATAGTGTAAAATCGCGTAGTCTCCTTCCGACGCCGAGCAGTGTGTCAGCAGTGCGCAAGTAGCAGCATTACTGCATTTACTAGGCAATGTTGTATTTTAATAACCGTTTAACTTTTGTGTCGAATTGTTTGTGCTCTCTGTAGATTAGTTCAGACGTTCTTTGCACAACAGTTTTTAGCACGGATAGGGACTGCAACTGCTGTGTTCGGATGCAGGCTGAGTTGGCATCCCTTCGCTCCCAGCTTCAGGCAGTGTTGGCTTCGGTCACACAGCTTGAGGCTGTTGCCAATGGGCATCACTGTGGGGGTCCGGATGGGGGTTTGTCGGGGACGGCCAGCTCGTCCCACACATCCCCCGATCGGACTACGACTGTGGCTGCCCGGGATACTGCCCACACTGAGGCTGACCCCTCACCTGTGGAAGAGTGGGAGGTCGTCTTAAGGTGTGGCAGGGGGCGAAAGACATTCCGGAGGGCTGAACGGAAGGCCTCTCCAGTTTGTCTGATGAACCGGTTTCAGGCTCTGTCTCAGGCTGATACTGATCTTCGGCCGGACATGGCTGCTTGTCCTGTTCCAGAGGTTGCCCCTCAGTCTGCAAGATATAGGCGGTCGCAGAGGGTGGGCTTACTGGTAGTTGGGAGCTCCAACGTCAGGTGCGTAATGGGGCCCCTTAGGGATATGGCAGCAAGAGAGGGGAAGAAAACCAATGTGCACTCCGTGTGCATACCGGGGGGGAGTCATTCCAGATGTGGAAAGGGTCCTTCCGGATGCCATGAAGGGTACAGGGTGCACCCATCTGCAGGTGGTCGCTCATGTTGGCACCAATGATGTGTGTCGCTATGGATCGGAGGAAATCCTCTCTGGCTTCCGGCGGCTATCTGATTTGATGAAGACTGCCAGTCTCGCTAGCGGGATGAAAGCAGAGCTCACCATCTGCAGCATCGTCGACAGGACTGACTGCGGACCTTTGGTACAGAGCCGAGTGGAGGGTCTGAAGCAGAGGCTGAGACGGTTCTGCGACCGTGTGGGCTGCAGATTCCTCGACTTGCGCCATAGGGTGGTGGGGTTTCGGGTTCCGCTGGATAGGTCAGGAGTCCACTACACGCAGCAAGCGGCTACACGGGTAGCAGGGGTTGTGTGGCGTGGACTGGGCGGGTTTTTAGGTTAGATGGCCTCGGGCAAGTACAGAAAGGGCAACAGCCTCAAAGGGTGCGCGGCAAAGTCAGGACATGCGGGGACCAAGCAGCAATCGGTATTGTAATTGTAAACTGTCGAAGCTGCGTTGGTAAAGTACCGGAACTTCAAGCGCTGATAGAAAGCACCGAAGCTGAAATCGTTATAGGTACAGAAAGCTGGCTGAAGCCAAAGATAAATTCTGCCGAGATTTTTACAAAGGCACAGATGGTGTTTAGAAAGGATAGATTGCATGCAACCGGTGGTGGCGTGTTTGTCGCTGTTAGTAGTAGTTTATCCTGTAGTGAAGTAGAAGTGGATAGTTCCTGTGAATTATTATGGGTGGAGGTTACACTCAACAACCGAGCTAGGTTAATAATTGGCTCCTTTTACCGACCTCCCGACTCAGCAGCATTAGTGGAAGAACAACTGAGAGAAAATTTGGAATACATTACACACAAATTTTCTAAGCATGTTATAGTCTTAGGTGACTTCAATTTACCAGATATAGACTGAGACACTCAGATGTTTAGGACGGGTGGTAGGGACAGAGCATCGAGTGACATTATACTGAGTGCACTATTCGAAAATTACCTCGAGCAATTAAAACAGAGAACCGACTCGTGGAGAGAACATTTTGGACCTACTGATAACAAACAGACCCGAACTTTTCGACTGTGTAAGCGCAGAACAGGGAATCAGTGATCATAAGGCGGTTGCAGCATCCCTGATTATGGGAGTTAATAGGAATATAAAAAAAGGGAGGAAGGTGTATCTGTTTAGCAAGAGTAATAAAAGGCAGATTTTAGACTACCTAACAGATCAAAACGAAAATTTCTGTTCCGACACTGACAATGTTGAGTGTTTATGGAAAAAGTTCAAGGCAATCGTAAAATGCGTTTTAGACAGGTACGTGCCGAGTAAAACTGTGAGGGACGGGAAAAACCCACCGTGGTTCAACAACAAAGTTAGGAAACTACTGCGAAAGCAAAGAGAGCTTCACTGCAAGTTTAAACGCAGCCAAAACCTCTCAGACAAACAGAAGCTAAACGATGTCAAAGTTAGCGTAAGGAGGGCTATGCGTGAAGCGTTCAGTGAATTCGAAAGTAAAATTCTATGTACCGACTTGACAGAAAATCCTAGGAGGTTCTGGTCTTACGTTAAATCAGTAAGTGGCTCGAAACAGCATATCCAGACACTCCGGGTTGATGATGGCATTGAAACAGAGGATGACACGCGTAAAGCTGAAATACTAAACATCTTTTTCCAAAGCAGTTTCACAGAGGAAGACCGCACTGCAGTTCCTTCTCTAAATCCTCGCACACACGGAAAAATGGCTGACATCGAAATAAGTGTCCAAGGAATAGAAGAGCAACTGGAATCACTCAACAGAGGAAAGTCCACTGGACCTGACGGGATACCAATTCGATTCTACACAGAGTACGCGAAAGAACTTGCCCCCTTCTAACAGCCGTGTACCGCAAGTCTCTAGAGGAACGGAAGGTTCCAAATGATTGGAAAAGAGCACAGGTAGTCCCAGTCTTCAAGAAGGGTCGTCGAGCAGATCTCTGACGTCGATCTGTTATAGAATTTTAGAACATGTTTTTTGCTCGCGTATCATGTCGTTTTTGGAAACCCAGAATCTACTCTGTAGGAATCAACATGGATTCCGAAAACAGCGATCGTGTGAGACCCAACTCGCTTTATTTGTTCATGAGACCCAGAAAATATTAGATACAGGCTCCCAGGTAGATGCTATTTTCCTTGACTTCCGGAAGGCGTTCGATACAGTTCCGCACTGTCGCCTGATAAACAAAGTAAGAGACTACGGAATATCAGACCAGGAGTGTGGCTGGACTGAAGAGTTTTTAGCAAACAGAACATAGCATGTTGTTATCAATGGAGAGACGTCTACAGACATTAAAGTAACCTCTGGCGTGCCACAGGGGAGTGTTATGGGACCATTGCTTTTCACAATATATATATAAATGACCTAGTAGATAGTGTCGGAAGTTCCATGCGGCTTTTCGCGGATGATACTGTAGTACACAGAGAAGTCGCAGCATTAGAAAATTGTAGCGAAATGCAGGAAGATTTGCAGCGGATAGGCATTTGGTGCAGGGAGTGGCAACTGACCCCTAACATAGACAAATGTAATGTATTGGGAATACATAGAAAGAAGGATCCTTTATTGTATGATTATATGATAGCGGAACAAACACTGGTAGCAGTTACTTCTGTAAAATACACTCCTGGAAATTGAAATAAGAACACCGTGAATTCATTGTCCCAGGAAGGGGAAACTTTATTGACACATTCCTGGGGTCAGATACATCACATGATCACACTGACAGAACCACAGGCACATAGACACAGGCAACAAGCATGCACAATGTCGGCACTAGTACAGTGTATATCCACCTTTCGCAGCAATGCAGGCTGCTATTCTCCCATGGAGACGATCGTAGAGATGCTGGATGTAGTCCTGTGGAACGGCTTGCCATGCCATTTCCACCTGGCGCCTCAGTTGGACCAGCGTTCGTGCTGGACGTGCAGACCGCGTGAGACAACGCTTCATCCAGTCCCAAACATGCTCAATGGGGGACAGATCCGGAGATCTTGCTGGCCAGGGTAGTTGACTTACACCTTCTAGAGCACGTTGGGTGGCACGGGATACACGCGGACGTGCATTGTCCTGTTGGAACAGCAAGTTGCCTTGCCGGTCTAGGAATGGTAGAACGATGGGTTCGATGACGGTTTGGATGTACCGTGCACTATTCAGTGTCCCCTCGACGATCACCAGTGGTGTACGGTCAGTGTAGGAGATCGCTCCCCACACCATGATGCCGGGTGTTGGCCCTGTGTGCCTCGGTCGTATGCAGTCCTGATTGTGGCGCTCACCTTCACGGTGCCAAACACGCATACGACCATCATTGGCACCAAGGCAGAAGCGACTCTCATCGCTGAAGACGACACGTTTCCATTCGTCCCTCCATTCACGCCTGTCGCGACACCACTGGAGGCGGGCTGCACGATGTTGGGGCGTGAGCGGAAGACGGCCTAACGGTGTGCGGGACCGTAGCCCAGCTTCATGGAGACGGCTGCGAATGGTCCTCGCCGATACCCCAGGAGCAACAGTGTCCCTAATTTGCTGGGAAGTGGCGGTGCGGTCCCCTACGGCACTGCGTAGGATCCTACGGTCTTGGCGTGCATCCGTGCGTCGCTGCGGTCCGGTCCCAGGTCGACGGGCACGTGCACCTTCCGCCGACCACTGGCGACAACATCGATGTACTGTGGAGACCTCACGCCCCACGTGTTGAGCAATTCGGCGGTACGTCCACCCGGCCTCCCGCATGCCCACTATACGCCCTCGCTCAAAGTCCGTCAACTGCACATACGGTTCACGTCCACGCTGTCGCCGCGTGCTACCAGTGTTAAAGACTGCGATGGAGCTCCGTATGCCACGGCAAACTGGCTGACACTGACGGCGGCGGTGCACAAATGCTGCGCAGCTAGCGCCATTCGACGGCCAACACCGCGGTTCCTGGTGTGTCCGCTGTGCCGTGCGTGTGATCATTGCTTGTACAGCCCTCTCGCAGTGTCCGGAGCAAGTATGGTGGGTCTGACACACCGGTGTCAATGTGTTCTTTTTTCCATTTCCAGGAGTGTATCTGGGAGTATGCGTGCGGAACGATTTGAAGTGGAATGCTCATATAAAATTAATTGTTAGTAAGGCGGGTACCAGGTTGAGATTCATTGGGAGAGTCCTTAGAAAATGTAGTCCATCAACAAAGGAGTTGGCTTACAAAACACTCGTTCGACCTATACTTGAGTATTGCTCATCAGTGTGGGATCCGTACCAGATCGGGTTGACGGAGGAGATAGAGAAGATCCAAAGAAGAGCGGCGCGTTTCGTCACAGGGTTATTTGGTGACCGTGTTAGCGTTACGGAGATGTTTAACAAACTCAAGTGGCAGACTCTGCAAGAGAGGCGCTCTGCATCGCGGTGTAGCTTACTGTCCAGGTTTCGAGAGGGTGCGTTTCTGGATGAGGTATCGAATATATTGCTTCCCCCTACTTATACCTCCCGAGGAGATCACGAATGTAAAATTAGAGAGATTCGAGCGCGCACGGAGGCTTTCAGACAGACGATCTTCCCGCGAACCATACGCGACTGGAACAGAAAAGGGAGGTAATGACAGTGGCACGTAAAGTGCCCTCCGCCACAAACCGTTGGGTGGCTTGCGGAGTATAAATGTAGATGTAGCTTATCTACTAGCAGGAAGTTTTACTCATTGTGACAGAGTTAACATATAGAGGATAGGCTTGTACCCTGTGCCAATCTTATGTCCCTGGTCTTTGCTCACGAACTTTAGTCTGTTTCTCACCAAAGGTTGCCAACTATGAGCAGAGCCAGATGGTGTTACATGAGCAAGGTGCAATTATTTCAGTTTCCTAGATACGTCGTTTATTTCACCTAAATGTAAGTTTTCCTGTTCTTAGTTCAATGTTAGACTGCTCGGCCCGAACATTATGACTACCGACCTGCTATCGATATAAACCCGTCCAGGCGAACGTAGCAACACCTGGTGAGTAACGAGAGCTTGTCGCACGGTGCCTGTAGCTTCGGTAAGCGTGCTGTCCGTGTGTAGAAATAGGGAAGACGCGTGATCTATCTGAGTTTAACCTAGGGCAGATTATAATGGCCCGAAGGCTCGGGATGAGCATTTTGGAAACTGCACGACTTGTCGAGTGTTGAAGGACTGCTGTGGTGAATGTCTTCAACACATGGTGAAACCAAGGTGAAACTACGTCCAGACGCCATGGGGTTGGACCTCTCATTACAGATGTCAGATTTCGTACGCTGGGCAGACTGCTAAAACAGGACTGTGGCGGAACTAACACTGGACTTTAATGCTGGGCAGAGTACAAGCGTGTCTGAGCACACAGTGCATCGAACCGCAGCCGCAGCCGACGACATATGCGTGTGCCAATGTTAACACCACGACATCAGCAACTATGAGTGAAATGGGCATGTGACCATCCGCATCCGACGTTGGCGCTGTGGCAGAGCATTGCGTGGTCTGATGAATCCCGATACCTTCTTCATCATGCCAATGGGAGGGCACGAATCCGTCGTCTTCCACGGGAACAGCTCCTTGACACCTTTACGGCGCGACGAAACAAGCTGTCGGCGTCTCCATTATGCTCTGGGGAACGTTCGCGTGTGCATCCATGAGTCCAGTGGAGCTTGTGCAAGGCACCATGATGTCCAAGGAGTATCGTATACTGATTGCAGACCACGTACACCCCTTCATGACGAACATGTTTCCCGAACGCAGTGGCAGTTTTCAGCAAGATAACGCGCTATGTCACAAGGCCGGTAGTGTGATGCAGTGGTTCGAGGAACACAGTGGCGAGTTTCAATTGATGTGCTGGCCACCCAGCTAGCCAGAGCTGAACCCGACCGAGGACATATGGAATGTGATTGAATGTGGCCTCAGAGTTAATGCCCCCTCCCTGGAATTTACGGTAATTCGGTGAGTTGTGCGTGCAGATGTGGGGCCTACTCCCTCCAGCGCCCTACCAAGGCGTCATTGCTTCCATGCCTCGACGCATTGTTATCCGTGCCAAAGGCGGACAACTGGCTGTTAGGTAGATGATCATAATGTTCTGGTTAATCATTGTATTTCAGCTATATATGCACAAATAAAATTAAAATAAACTGGTTAATAATTATGGCAGACATTTATCTTACTAACCGTACTATGAATTTTCCCGCCATTTTTCTATTTTAGATACTTTTAATCATTTACTGAAGTTGGAGGAAAATTGTACATTGAGCCAGTTGCTGATATTGCACCATGATTATGGCCCAAGGTACTTGTTATTAGACGTTTATAATATGGCGATAGAAACTAACGATATCGAAATGCTATATAGTCTTAAATAATAAAAGTCTTTTTTTTTCTTTTAAATATTATTCAGTATGAATTTTTAGACCTAATTTGTTAACTAGAAAATTACTTCTATGTACGTTTATTTGGATGTTTTTATTAGCCCTTTGCTTATGCTCAATAAAGTCTATTTATAATATACGACGTGTCCACTAATTTTAAGCTGTGGCTCATTTCACAAGACCACATTGTGCCTTGAGCCAAATACAAAATTTTGAAAAATTATCTGTATGATGTAGTGTTTTAATACATTGATTACGCATTGTGATTCATTTGATCCGAAATAAGACAAATAATGAAATGGTTAAATAAGCACATCAAAAACCCAATTCTTGCGTCTGCTGATGGCAAAAAATCATGCCCAAGGTACGAGCCCTTCCCTGATACTTAGTTATCGTCGCTACCTCTCTTGCTCATATAGTCCTGACAGAGATCAGGTTGGATTCGAATGCCAGCAGTGTGTCCAGTTCAGTTTTAATTGTCGATAAACGATTCCAAATGGACAAAAGGAATTAGACAGGATATTTCACCTATCTCTAATATCTGCAAGAAGTGTGTTAAATTTGTTGTGACACAAAAATGGTTGAGACAAAGATGTTTAGTTCCAAAACTCCTATCTGCTTATATTTACTGAAATCACTTTACTTACTAATAAATTTTTAAAACGTGCAGCGGACACCAGCCTTTTTTTAAACGGAACAACAGAAATTTCTGCACTAGAATAGTTGATATAGACACACTCTTTAACATAACTTCTTTACTTCCCCTACATGAGCAAAAGTAGATTGAATATGGGGATTTTTGTGCTGTTTTTGTCACCGTTTGAGCAGGAATTACATCACTCTCAGCGGAAGCCAGCAGCGCAGAAGCAAGCGATACGTGATGATAAAACATTGTCGACGAAGAGAGTATATTTAAACGCGCCCGCAGAGTAATTCCGCCCTTCGTAAACTGTGTGTTTGCTGTTCAATGCTCGACCACTTCCTAGGGCTATACATTCAGGCCATGTCGTTGGAATGTACCGTCCCTCACGAGTAATTTCCCTACGGATGAACCCGCCTGCAAGGGGTGGTGGACCACATACCTGCTTCTCCCCACCAGCGTCGAGCGAACGTAACACTAACTTGCTCCCCACCGCTTGGAATTCAGCCGACTGCCTGTAGGTAAGTCACAGCCTGAGCGCTACGCAGTTACGAATGTGATTTCCAGTATGAAATTTTGCTGCAAACGTTTAAACCGTCATATATTGTTCATTTCACGCAGATTACATTACACCGCAGAGGAACTGAGAACGGGAAATAAAAGTTATAAACACTCTTAACAATATTAATTTAAGCACAACTTAAATTCAAGACGATTGCTGGCTTCATTTTTGAAATTTTGTTATCGGTGCAGCCTTGTAGCTTGATGTTGTGTCCAAAATACAACTTTTCTATTACGTTCAGTAGTAAAATAAACATTCAGGAGTGAAAACTAATAAGGAAAAGACACACCACTACACAGAAATCTTCATTTATTTTTAAAATGAAATTATCTTCTGCCTACTGTTGTTTACAAGTATAACTGTTTGTAAAAACATTTCCATAAATGTGACATATTTTCTAAAGTGTATCTTTCACGTCTTGCCACTACTACATCTTTCCGAAAAACGCGTATAGTAAACTTTCATTTCCAGAAGCTGTTTAAACATGTATCTATGGTTTGCTATGCTTAGGAAAGGACTTTCAAAATGATGAGATATACGTGTTTAAAACATTTGATAACCTTGAAAGACAATTTGAAATATTAAATCAGATGGGTCCATTAAGGCGCCTCTGCACACGCTAAGTAATTACGAATTAATACCATTGTTTATCCCACTTGCAGTAAATATATCACTACTAGCAACAATTGCTTCTATCTTCCAGGAAATTGCAAGTGTTTGAATTTGGACACCTATTTTGAATTTGAACAAACAGTGAGACACGTAACCACCTATGCAAAACAGCTCAGTTGAGTCATTCTGAGAGGTTTTTATTTTAACTGGATACTCATTCACATGCATGCCTGATAGAAACTTATTCGTGAGACGGCTCTACAGAACTCCGTGTCAGGTCTTTTGCACAGTGGCATTATCGACATTCTGAATAAGAAAATTAACAACCAATCTCTCCAACATGTCTAGTACGATGACCCCAACGAGATAGTTGAAGGAATACTACTGCTCACAGCATCAGAAAAGGCAGAAATACAGCTCATTCGAATGAAATCATTTCAGTAACTTCAGAGCTCCGAGAAAGATGTATCATCATATAATTACGGAGATAGTTGGCCAAGAGCTCCATAAACCAGCATGCAAGGCATTCCTGCATCGACATGCTGTAATTTGAGGTTTGGATAACTTACGGAAGGCGGATTTTGCAGATATGAGGTCTAAAATATATTTTAATGCTTATCGATACATACTCAAGGTTTTCCTGGGCTTTAGCTATGAAAGCAAAGACCGGAAAAACAGTGGCACAGATGTGAAATCAATTGATGCAGACAGGAACCAACTACATCCCAAACCATCTTCAAACAGACCACAGTGGTGAGTTTTATAATAGTTACGAGGGTAATCCCAAAAGAAAGGTCTCCTACTTTTTATGAGTACATAGACCTGTTAATTTCTACAATGATTTACATCAGTTTACAGCTTGAACATTTAGCTATTTTTCGACATAATCACCATTTCTGTCGATGCATATTTGTAGACGCTGTGGCAGTTTTTGTATGCCCATGTCATACCAGCTCGCCGCCATGCCGTTCAAAAAGTTATGAACCTCTTCTTTCACCTCGTCGTCGAAAGTGAATCGCTTTCCGGCCAAATGTTCGCGTCACCCGTGACAATTGAGTCCAGAAAGTTGTCCTGTTCAGCTGCAAGGCGGTGAAGAAATGCGCAGGAATCATCAACTCGTTGCCGCATGTGGTCTTCAGTCAGGATGCGTGGAACCCATCTTGCGCACACCTTCCGATAGTTCAATGTCTCCGTTAAAATTCTGTTAGCGGTGCTTCGGGAAACCTCAGGAACCAACGTGCAGAGATCATCCAGGATGATCCGCCGATCTTCACGCATGCTTTGCTCAATCTTCAACACTGTCTTCTCAGAAATTGACGGACTCCCGCTCCTTTGTTCGTCGTGAATTTCGGTCCAAACAGCTGCAAACTCTCTACACATCTTACGAACATTTTTGACATCCATGCACGCCTCACCATACACCTCCGTCAATTGGCTGTGGCTTTCAATCGGCGCAGTGCCCTTTGCGTCAAAAACCGAATAACTGCGCGCAATTCGCACTTGGTGGTAACATCCAACGGGAGCTCCATTCTCAACGGCTGCCAAGCCAAGACTGAGCGCCTCAGCGCGGCGTGCGCATGTTTCCACACAGCGCGTGAATCACTCTTCATAACAGTGTGACCAACTGCCACACAAATAGAGTTCCGTATTTATAAAAAAATAGGCGACCTTACTTTTGGAATTATCCTCGTATTTCAAGACAGTAATTGAACGGTATGGAATACACCACCACTCAGCGTTCTCTCACATGAAGGTAACTATCACGGAACGTGTGAATCAAGCGATAAAATCATGATTGTGTATGCATTTTCACCTTAGTTGTTCTTATAAATGGACTAATATTATCCTGAAAATCAGTGACCTGTATAACCAGACCATACAACGAACAATAAAAATGAAACCAATTGACGTTTGTGATAATGAGTTTCTAAATACCCTGTACTGCCGTATTAAAATGGTACTTCCGCAGAAACAGAAATTTAATGTAGATGATTTAGTACATATTTTCAAACACAAGACTGTATTAGAAAAATCGTACCTACCAAAGTAGTCAGAGGAGATACGTAAAAGTTCCCTAGGTGTAACGAAGAAACACTAGAACTTCTACATAGAAGAATTACAAGGAAGCAGTGTACTGGATTTCTTTCTCATAAAATGTGTCATAAGGCAACTGAGAAATAAGGCTTTTGTTAAATGACTCGGCTTCCCTTCATCTCATAACAGTTGAGTGGATGTTGATGATTTGCTATATAACAAGACGGACAAACGTCAAACAATAGAGTAACATAAGATGCATGAAAGGAGGTGCATGAGCAGAAGTAGTGGTAATCTCGACAAGTTACCTTTACAGTTTCACATCGGCATGTGTAAGTACCGTGGATCTGGAAGCAACTCTGAGAAATGACTCACTTGTTGTGACAAAGGACTTAATGTTTTTGGAGAGGTCTGCAGACAACACGATATCACATACGCAGTAAATAAGGATCATCCAGTACGTCACACTGAAAATCGAATTTTAACCGTCAGAGCTAAGGAAACACGTGCAAGAAGCGATATTGGTATTAGTCAGCATATTGCCGCGCTTGAAGCAGTTAAAGCAATGCGTGCAAAATTTTTATTAGATATGGGGTTAAATTTCAGTCAAATTATGAATGCAACTCATTGCCCAATGAAATATATGAAGAAAGTCACGTCAGAATGTTTTAAAAAACGCAATAGGTTATCATTGATGGCAGCTAAATGAGCTTCAGAAGAACTGACTAAAATGCCCAGAGTCCTATCACTGCCTAGAGCATCAGGTGGAATCCTTCCGTTCATATCTCCATCTTTCGTGGCATTTTCAGCAGTTCTCTCTTTAACCATTAGTCATGTATCTATCGTCAGAACACTGAAAAATGCAGAAAACACACATCAGCAGCTCGATGAATCGCAGGAACATAATAGGCTCATACAGTCAGTGGCTATTGGGAAGGGACTTTACCTAAATATGCATAAGAAATCGCTTGGAGTATTCAAGTGTTTATTTAAAAAAAAAGCTACTATCTATATTCCCCGAAAGACCGCTTACAAATATCGATATGCTTAAAATCGCCAAAAAGTTTACGGCAAGTGGAAGAGATATATAGAACAATTTACTTGTGTATGATAAATCCCTTCTTTCGAAAATTTCCCTCCTTCATAACTGCTCTGTGTTATTACAGATGACGTGTCACTGATCTCATTTGTACAGAGACTGCAGTATACACGTGGTGCCTAGTTGCTTCCACTGCCCTGAGTGGAATGCATTAAGTTCTGAATAACGTTCACCAACCTGCAGTCTTCTAAATTGTTATCCCCTGTGCAGGAAACAGTACGTAGATCGCGAATCCGTTACCTTGAGGCTGTAATAAACTCTTAGCGAGGAACTGGTATTGTATCAATAATTCAGTTTTCAATAAGTTCGTTTATACTTGTTATTATCAGAAGACGAGAAACTGCACAATTATATTCCACTTTATTAATAACAAATAATTTCCATTCTTCACATTTTCATAGAAATTAAACAGATTAATGAACTGCGTATTAACGAAATTACTATCAAACTGTTCTCAATTACACGTCCAAATAATCGGAAATGGCTAACTGAGTTCTTAACGGACACCGACCAAGGCAGACAATATGTCCGTCCTCCGAGACAGCCGAACCAGCTCGGATCTTACAGCCGAACCATTTCGTCCGCCATCCGAGCTAGGCGCAATCCGAAGTTCTCCGAAGAGCTTCGTCTGCTTTTTCGTTTAGCAATTGTTTATTAATCTGCTGGTAATTAACACTTTTTGAAATAATAGAATGATAGCCTGCTACTGAGAGATGCTTTTATGTGGAATGTAGTAAATTCACAATTTAGTTTTTCTAATATTAATAGCCGAAGTGTATCATTTTGACGCGCTACTTCCGAACCCAGCAGCCAATCGCGGAGAAAGACCACAATTTAGGAGACATTTCTCACGATAACCCTACCGAATAAACCACCTGTGACCCGTACCTCACACCAACACTACGTCATCTTCCCACCGCTTTCTTCTCAGTTACTCTAAGAGGAGGTTCTTGTAGCTGAATATGATGGCTGTGAAGCCAAAAGTATTACAATTTATCTATCCCAAAATTTCGTCGAGTTTTTAGACAGTATACACTACCTAAGCTTATGCGGAAATCTAATGAATGCAAGATAGTAAATTTAGAAGTTGAGGAAGGACCTGGAACTCACTCAGTGGCATATTTTAAGACATGAAAAACACGAAATAGCGTCTACTACTTTGATTGATTTGGCGACTTACAGCCATCAGAAGAATTACGCTACTGCCGGTAAACACGTACCCTACAATTTTCAACATTATCAGAACTTCAGTACATAGCTATGTGGATACCTATATCTCGTGTACATCATGACAACTACAAAGAGGATATAAAAACAATAATGATGAACACCAATTGATCAGCTGAGCTTCATGAGCGATATCATACAGTTTGACTTTAAAAGATCGATTGTTAGCACCATGCACAAATTACTTTCCAGCAATCCAAATAAGTGGAGTATTGCACTGACTAAGTTCGAAACATGTAACACTATTCCTAATGCCATAGCCTCAAACTGCTATCTACGTCTGGGAAGTGGCAAAATTGCGCAAATACTCCACAGCACACGACACTGATTTAAATGTATGTTTTAAAACAGGCTGTACCAGCTTTCAAGTTACACGTGAACATCAGTACTTTTAAAATGGAAATGAGAATTATCAAAGAAGTAATACACTTTACAAAGGAAAATTCATTAGGATCGCTACCAGGTTTCCCAAAGAATCAAATTCTGCAGAACGATCGGAACAAATTTTGGTAGTCAGCTCATTTAGTGGCTATACCAGCAGTTAGCATTACTCGGGTTTAGTGCAATATTGTGACGAATTCATTTCTCAATGAGAAATTCGTTAATGCAATCTCCGGCCGGCCGCTGTAGCCGAGCGTTTCTAGGTGCTTCAGTCCGGAACCGCGCTGCTGCTACGGTCGCAGGTTCGAATCCTGCCTCGGGCATGGATGTGTGTGATGTCCTTAGGTTAGTTAGGTTTACGTAGTTCTAGGTCTAGGCGACTGATGACCTCAGATGTTAAGTCCCATAGTGCTTAGAGTCATTTGAACCACGCAATCTAAAGAAAGTTCTCAACAGTCAACCCAGGATATCAAACTGTGGAGACGCCAAGCAACGCCATTTACCTCCTTGTGGCTGTTCAGACATTACCGGTAGATCATCTTGAGTTGAAGATTATGGATCAAAACCATCATCTTTTCTACTTTTGCAGTGAAGAAATCGTGATTCGGCTACATTTGAAGCAGGATTGACATAACGGTATAAAACCAGCACATTCAGGCAACAGTTTGTGACTTTACAACGAAACACAACATGTTAACACCCAAGAATCGTCAATCCCTTAGGCCGTTAGGCTTCAAACTACACAACAGCGATGTCATCATCCAACGTAACTACTCCATTCGAACATAATGAATGAATCATTTGTCAAGAAAACATGATATGTAAATGATTTCACTGTGGCACTTCAAACAGAAAGCATTATAACTGATGGCCAAGACTTCCTCGATAAATATGAACACTTCTTATTTAAAGACGTTGCCTTCATCATCGTCTGAAACTAGGGACAAATTACGACATTCTCTACAAGAGACGCTTTGAGAAAACCTTTCAGAGATATGACATGTCTCACAACTCGTGGAAGTGTGTTGTGGTATGTGGAAATTTTCGCGGAGTGCGTGAGAACGAAGACAGAATGATTTTGTAAGATATAGTGACAACGCTACCAAATTTTTAGCAAATTGACTCGATTTTTTACGTGTAATGTAGTGAGAAATCATTCTGGATACGTGATATTTACGAGGATGTCGCTGTTAGAAATCTTTATAAACGTATGGATGTCCTCTACTGCACACCCTTAGGCTGAAGAAGAATAAGAAGAAGTATTGTTTTGTGTGTGCATTAGATAATGTAAAAAGACTATTAAATTGCGCTATAAATAAATTATTTGAAACAATACTGTGTCACACGTCCGCTCCCAATGGAAAGTGTTCTGCTGCAGGGCAAAATCTACGCCACCATCGCTGCCCCGGGCTCAGTTACATAAGACAGGCCAGCAGGCTTAATTTCACTTCAGTCTACTTATAGGATTTGTGGGTGTCGCCAACATCCTCAACATCATGATGAAGATAGTCAGCAGCAAGACCAGCCGTGGCAGTTGCAACAAGCGTCCTGGGTTCGAAGAGGGCGAGGATGGTGATAGCATGTGATCACTCCTGTTTGGGAAAGATATGTTTGTGGTTTTCATGGAATGTGTTACAAACAAGGACTTGCATTTAAGTAGCAATTATTTACTGTATGTGTGTCTATGAGTAAATTTTAGATAGTTATAGACTGTTGTTGTTTTAGGAATATCAAACAATGATTTGAAGGCAACCCCTGTAGATATAGCACCATCTTAGGGTCAGTATCGTACATACGTGCCTGTGTTATTTTTTACACTTTCCGCATTTGGCTTACCCAGTGTTATTGTTTTTTTTTTTAATATGGATTAATGTTGATGTTATACCACACACTCCATTCTCGGTTTCACTAGCAAATACACTTTCTCCCAGGTGAAAATACACTTCTTCTGTGTTAAGTGACAGTATACTCTTTCTCGGCACTGTAAAACTCATCAGTGCTTTGAATGTTTATGGTTTTATATACCAATGTAGAATTTCCTGGCATTTTAGAAAACGAAACTCGGGGGGGGAAAAACATGTTTTGAAAGACCTTTGATGTGCAGCAACATGTACGCTGCATATTTTCGTATTACGAAGGTATAAATTTGAATTCCAACAAACACCACATGTCACTTTCAGAAGCATTGAAATCGAGATTGCGATGCGCTTTTGTAAGCCAGTCATAGCTCATGTCACGTGATCTCGCCACCTGATGACAGCATAAGACACGTGATGCAGTCAGTCAATAGCAAGATCACTCTTAAGTAGCGCAAACGCACAAATAAGGAAAGTTAATGGTGTACATTTATATACATAGCATTCAGATAAGAAGATTAATAAGCTGGAAGAAAACCTAAGCTTCCACATATAATGTTGATCTTTTTTGCACATGTTACACTTTAAGATACATCACACAAATGTGCCAGTAAATTTTTAATAACGATGTAAATGTCTGATCTTCTGGGCTCGAAATTCTTCTAAATGGTCGTCCTCAAAGAGTTGACTTTTAAATGAGAGTGAGACGCTTTGTGATTTAAGAAATTCATCGTACATTCTCGCACATAGTTCATCTTGCGTAAACGGAAATTTACTTGTAACGCTTTCCAAACCACCAATCGCAACATTTTTCCGCGACCTGTTAGAAATAGGTTCGTTTCAGCAGTTACCAGAGAGCGCCAGATAACAGGCGTCACCGCGCTTCCGCAGCTACGATGACGCAGGAAACCCGATGTTCCTACGTGTAAAACATTAAAAGACATTACATTATGACATAAACGAAACAAGACATCAGAGGATACTTCAAGAGCATTGGAATTTCGTGAACCATACTAAAATGCATAATTCGGCTTAAAGTGCACATTCGTATGTACAGATTCGGTTGTAAATTTTCTTGGCGTACCAGTACCATATTATCTCATGTTTGGTTCTATATTATGGCATAATGCCACACGTGCACTTGAAATCCAGCGTACAGTTGAAACTATCCAACAGTGTGAAATTAAACACTTTGTTTCAAATAAATTTACTGCCTCAGCGGAAAAAATTTAATAAAAGCCAAATCTCTTTACCAAACCGGCAAAAATAACTTCATTGTTCTGCAAGGCGATTAATGCTTGACTGTCAAAAAGGTGGAAATAAAATCTGAAACTAATAACATATTTTAGCCTTCCGTAACTATGCGAACGTATTTTAATTCATTTGCTAGCTCCTGGCCACAAAAATCCGTTTTGTTTTCATTTAACGTGAGAGCAATAAACAAAGAGGAAACAACAAAATCACTGAACATAAACACAAGTCATGTGGAGACGACCCACCTCCCCACCACAACTCAGACTGCTCTGTGCATCAGCCCCGGATCTACGATATTCCCGAACCGGGACAATACTAGATAGTGGTACCCAGCCACACTTCTGTAGCCAGAAGCACCTGCCCAAGCCCAAGAGCCCGCCCGCAACTGCTCAAACGAATCTAATTTAAACAGTTGTCAAGGCACGCTCATCGGAGGCAATTTGTTGTTATGAAGCATTGCATAGTCTTTCTACAGCCTTTGACACACTTTGCTATTGGCAGACGCTCGTCTGAGCACTGTGTTTTGTTGTTGTATATGGAACATTTCCTTTGTAACTTAAGTTTCATTACTGTTTTCTTTTTTTCTCTCGTTCATGTTTTGTTGCTGCAGAATTATTCTGCAGTAGTGGGATACAGTGATATCCTTTGTTAGAGTATCGGTTCTTACCAGCCAAAATCACAAAAATTTAACTGAAAACTAACACAGTGAAAAATGCCCGTAATTCTAAACAATTCGCGGGTTTATCCCGGTTTTCTCCCGGATGAAAAAATTCCCGGGTTTTTCCCGGATCTCCCGGTTGTCCCGGGTCGTATACACCCTGATATATATATATATATATATATATATATATATATATATATATATATATATATATATATATATATATATATATATATATATATATATAAGACAAAAAATGTCTGACGCAGTTGTTAGATCGGTTACTGTCACTACAATGGCGGGTTTTTTAAGTCAGCAGGGGACTGTTGAAGGTGGTGGAGGCTTTGTAATGATATGGGGCATGTGCAGTTGGAGTGATACGGGACACCTGATATGTCTAGATACGTCTCTGACAGGTGACATGTACGTAAGCATTTCCACTGTGCATTCCGACGAACGGGCAATTCCAGGAGGACAATACGACATCACACACGTCCAGAATTGCTAAAGAGTGGCTCCAGCAACTCTTCTGAGTTTAAACACTTCCGCTGGCCACCAATCTCCCCAGACATGAACATTATTGAGCATATGTGAGATGCCTTGTTTTTCAGAAAAGATCTCCATCCCATCTTACTCTTACGGATTTAGGATCAGCCCTGCAAGAAGCAAGGTGTCAGTTCCCTCCAGCGCTACTTCAGACGTTAGTGGAGTCCATGTCACGTCGTGTTGCGGCACTTCTACGTGCTCAAGGGGGCCCTACATAATATTAGGCAGGTGTACCAGTCTGTTTGGCTCTTCGGGATATATATCACTTAAGAAGTAATTCCCTTTTATTAAGTGAACGGTTCCAGATACTGAAACAAGAATGTACCTTACATATTCAAAGGTTCTCGCCAAACAAAACTAACAAGACAGCATTTGTGAACCAAAACGAACAAAATTGCATAGTTCTCTACTGCAGAACCACAAAATCATTTGATAATGGCCTAGAAGGCTGAAACTAATTAGGAACAAACAAAATTAATACAGCAAAAGTAGAAAACGCCACCTCCTTTCAGCACGAAAGTGTTTTCTGTAGATGATCTGCTAAAAAGGCCCTTTTACAATAGATCTTAGGAGGAAAAAGTGAGATTTAAAGAGTTGGGTGGACCTTCTCCAAATGTAAATGTACACTATGTGATCAAAAGTATACGAACACCCCCAAAAACATACGTTTTTCATATTAGGTGCATTGTGCTGCCACCTACTGCCAGGTACTCCATCTCAGCGACCTCAGTAGTCATTAGACATCGTGAGAGAGCAGAATGGGGCGCTCCGCGGAACTCACGCACTTCGATTCCACAGTCCTAAACATCCCTTGGTCTACTGTTTCCGATGTGACAATGAAGTGGAAATGTGACGGGACATACACAGCACAAAAGCGTACAGGCCGATCTCGTCTGTTGACTGTCAGAGACCGCCGACAGTTGAAGGGTCGTAATGTGTAACAGGCAGATATCTGTCGAGACCATCACTCAGGAATTCCAAACTGCATCAGGATCCACTGCAAGTACTGTGACAGTTGGA
The DNA here is from genome assembly GCF_021461385.2 of Schistocerca piceifrons. Lineage (NCBI taxonomy): Eukaryota > Metazoa > Arthropoda > Insecta > Orthoptera > Acrididae > Schistocerca > Schistocerca piceifrons. The sequence continues at coordinate 580,728,865 of NC_060149.1, forward strand.
GGGGAAGTGAGAAAACTTGGATTTCATGGTCGAGCGGCTGTTCATGAGCCACAAATCACGCTGGTAAATGCCAAACGACGCCTCGCTTGGTGCAAGGAGCTTAAAAATTGGACGATTCAACAGTGGTAAAACGTCGTGTGGAGTGACGCATCACGGTACACAATGTGGCGATCCGATGGCAGGGTGTGGGTATGAGAATGCCCGGTGAACGTCATCTGCCAGCGTGTGTAGTGCCAACAATAAAATTCGGAGGCGGTGGTGCTATGGTATGGTCATGTTTTTCATGGAGGGGGCTTGCGTTCAAAAATGGTTCAAATGGCTCTGAGCACTATGGGACTTAACTACTGAGGTCATCAGTCCCCTAGAACTTAGAACTACTTAAACCTAACTAACCTAAGGACATCACACACATCCATGCCCGAGGCAGGATTCGAACCTGCGACCGTAGCGGTCGCACGGTTCCAGACTGTAGCGCCTAGAACCGCTCGGCCACTCCGGCCGGCCGGGGGCTTGCGTCCCTTGTTGTTTTGCGTGGCACTATCACAACACAGGCCTACATTGATGTTTTAAGCACCTTTTAGCTTCCCTCTGTTGAAGGGCAATCCGGGGATGGCGACTGCATCTTTTAACACGATCGAGCACCTGCTCATAACGCACGGCCTGTGGTGGATTGGTTACACGACAGTAACATCCCTGTAATGGACTGGCCTGCACAGAGTCCTGACCTGAATCTTATAGAACACCTTTAGGATGCTTTGGAACGCCGACATCGAGCTAGGCCTCACCGACCAACAGCGATCTCCTCAGTGCAGCACTCCGTGAAGAATGGGCTGTCATTCCCCAAGAAACCTTCCAGCACCTGATTGAACGTATGCCTGCGAGAGTGGAAGCTGTCATCAGGGCTAAGGGTGGGCCTACACCATACTGAATTCCAGCATTACCGATGGAGAGCGCCACGAACTTGCAAGTCATTTTCACCCAGGTGTCCGGATACTTTTGATCACATAGTGTAACAACAGGAGAGCATGGAATGAGGTTCACCAATTTGGCTCAAACTGTGTGAATAGAAGCAGACAGATGTCCCTTTCAAGTTTCTAGAATATTTCGCCTGAGTGAGCCGTAGTAAAAGGTAAAACGCTCTCGAAAGATTTACTCGTTGAGTATGAAGAAATATGAAGCAGTGTTTCTTAGAACAGTGCGGAAGCCAAGTGGTTAAGAGCGTGGACTCGCAATTTGACAGCATGAATTCAATCCTCGCAGGTTGAATTTTCTGCTCATCTCATTTTATTCCTCGCAGTTTAGGCCATTATTTATAAATTTAAGTGTATTCCAACAGTTCAATTATATACGTAAAATCAATATATTCAGTTCAGTTTCGATTACCACTTTTGTAAGTCAAAAAGCTATAGACCACCACATTGCAACAAACTAGTAAAATTTTGCGCACAAGCTGCCACTGTAACTGACCTGTCTTTGCCTGGACATGATTGAATGCTTCTTAAAGGTAACACACCTGCTGGCAGATAACGGTGCCTGTGTGTCTAACGTCGAAGCTGCCTATTTGCACCACTGGCCCGCAAGTGCCGGGCGCGACGGAGACTGTCAATCGCGATAAACATCCCTCTACCGCCATACCGTTTCGACAGCATTTCTTTGACATTCACCTTATAAAAGTAGCATGCCTTATCTTCTCTTCACTGATGAACATGTCTGCATACAAGAAATGTTGAAGCAGAAATGACCTGCTGATAGGACACAGTTCCTGCTAGTTCTGCAGTGCTGACGAGCAAACAGTCGAAGGACTTGATACAAGGACATTGCCTGGTATCAGCATGTTTACAACGCAATAGCCGATTCCGGCCAACTTGCCTTTCAATTTTAGAATATTTCTCGGATTCATTTCCGAAGATTTTTAGCCTCAAAATTAAGAAACATTATATCACTCTATTCATCTTTTCAGGCGCTTTCAGTCACCGTTAAAAATATCATTCTATTTTAAAAAGTGAAATTTATTCAATATCTCGATCGATAGTAGAGTTTAGAATTTTTATCACATAACAAGAGTACATGCACCTTAGCGTACTATCATTTGCTGAAAACCTCGTTTCTATATCTGGAATTGTTCATGAAATAAAAGGGTATTACATCTTATGTGACTCACATGTATGTGAATGCATGCCGAGTGCTGTTGTAACAAGTGTCATCGTCTTCTTTGTTCTAGTGAGCCACGCACAGGGCATGCTATTAATAATGGGTCGCTACATTCTGGTGAGCCAGCTCACACGTCATATGACCATGATGATAATGCCGAAGGCCTGCAGTCTGGTACCTCCCATAATAAGTGTATGCGAATACTGGAGGAGAAGGTCAATGGGGGATGCAGCTTTTGACTGATTTGGGCGAGGCAGAGTTTTTACGCCAGTGTGTGTACGAGTATGCCTCTGCACCTGAGTCTTTGCGACCCACAGTTCCGGCGTCCACACCATCAGTGGCATTGGCCACACCCACACCACCAGCGGCAGAACCAGTAGCTGGACTGCCACGACTAGCACTGATGGCATCGCCTGCGTCTGTACCATCACGAGCATAAATGACGTCAATGTCTTCGTCACCACCATCGCTGATACCCGGAACATCACGAGCAGCAGCGGCAATGCCGACACCAGGAGCATAAGGAAGGGGGTCTTCACAGTTCTAGTGACAATCATCTGTCAGCCACTCGTACCCCCTTTGCCCATTATGACTGCAATAGCAAAAATGAAGAAGATTAGGAATGGCACACACAATTATTTCACTCATTGTTTTGATGTGTACATGGGGATAGGATATTGCTTGTTCGCGTCTGTAATACTGTCAAATATCAAAATCCAATCTGTTTCCAAATTCCAAGCCTACCCATTTTGAAAAATCTTAAATGAGCTCTACAAAATGTTATGTGTTCACTCTCCCACCTAAGGAGGGTGTCTCTGGGAGTATTGTTACATATAAGCAGGGTGATAATGCCGAAATATCACGGGGCACTTCAGTAGATGAAGGGATATTTGAATAAGTAGCAATAAATACTAGGGAACTATATTCAACTTTAAACTATATTCAAATAAGGCACCCTCCACTTTACTTTTATATGTGTGTGACAAATGCCCATAGTGATCTATCTTCCATCCAGAACAACCAATCAACAAAAAGCAGTCAGTTTAGTGTTGTCAGACTGAAGTTTCCAGCCTTTGGTTATAGAAGGCTGTGACCCAATACTTGTAAAATGCCAATTGAGGCAAATAAATTCTTAAAGTTTAAGAATTTTCTCTACAAGGAATGGGTACCCTTTGCTGTATATGCTGACTTTAAATGTCTTCTCATGGTAGTATATCAAGTTGTATGTGGATACGATTCTTGTCTTAATAATTTTGATTCATACATTGAGGACGATACTGTAAGATGGTTGCTCTCCAAGCTTGAAGACCTTGATAGGAAAGTTAATGTATTTTGTGGCATCAACGTTCCTATGACCAAAATGCAGGAAAATAAATTGGTGTACAGGATGCAGCTGGTTACCATATTTATGGACAGCCATTAACTAACAAAGCTGAAAAACCACATAGGAGTCGTTGCCATCTAACTGGCAAATTCCACAGTACTGTACGCAATTCATGGAACTGGAATTACCAAGCACCATGACAAATATCCGTTTCTATCCATAACTTAAGCATGTATGATGCTCACTGCTTAGCTGAGCACTTGTTTGATTTTGGTTGGATCGGGTTAGCGTCCTGTCTGACAACACGAAGAAAACATTCCATTTTAAAAGAGAATCACCGATAAAATTGTGGCGTTTGTAGGTCTCTGATAAAACGTGTACACATACTGTACAGACGCAGACGCTACCCTTTAATGGGCTAAGGGTGTGTGTCATGCAGCCTAATGGCTCTCATGGTTGAATACTGCTAGAAGTGCCTGGGTGGTGGTGCTCCATCTCTCCCTCCACATACCATGCACCAAGTCTGTATTCAATCGTAAAGTCATGAGACGTATAATGCATCGTAACTGAGAATCGGTCTGTCCTGGCATGACAACCAGTGGGTGATTTGTGACGATGGAATCAGAACTCTACCTTATGCACGCGATTCACTTGAGTAATAGAGTTTCTGCCTGTATGTATGTGTTGTAGGTATGGTGAAAATGTGAGTACGTGAAATAGTATGACCAACGAGAGTCGGTGGCTGTGATCCTTGCACATGCTGGATGGCGAAGTGTGGAGCACAGTGGTGACAGCCCATCAAATGCTAACGAAACAGCATTAGCGAATTAGATGTTTATTAACTTTAGTTTAAAACAGAATTGTCTTCTCCACAGAAGCAGCGAGGGGGGGTGGGGGGATGGGGGCTGTGGACACAGTACACAGAGTGAAATGTGCTGATGCAAATGCGTAGCGGTTTTTCGAAGCTGTCAATGAGGTCATGGTAACTCACACAGCAGAGCGACGCCATTCAGTGTAGCCTACCCAGTTGGCTGCAGGCATTGCTCGCACAGTGTCGACGCCCAGAAACTGGAAGACGCTTTTGACTAGCACACACTCCAGTGCCCCAGTCAGCTTCCAGCTGCTCTGCATGGCACGGTGATGATGGTGCAGAGTTACGACATGGTCTCTACATCAGAGAAAGGCCGTGGACGCCAGTGTCAGTTCACGGATACGAGTCAGGGGCAGCAGCAGCTAGTGCACCTCCCGAGTACAGCAACAGGGTGGCAGTGCATCAAACACCACCAGTTCGGCCCCAGTGAGCTGGTGGCAGTAGACCCCAGGTCTTGAAATCAGCGGATGACAGGTTGGCACCTCACAGCAGCTAAGTCCAGCAGACCAGCCTGGCTGCAGTCTCGAATATAGCAGTCATCTGCTGAAGAGTAGACAGTGTATTAAAGGTCGAGTCCCCACGCTGGCGCCCATTGCAGCTGGAAGATAGAGGGGCTCAGGAGCCTGAATATTTATAGTTCTTTGTCAGCGGCACTGACATCTTGTCTTGACAAGGATGACCGAATGTGGGCTCGTTTCCTAGGTTCATCAGCGGTCTTCAGCACATCTCGGTGTCCCAACAATGGCTTTCAGCTCTTTAGATTGGTGCTTTTCTGCAATATCAGCAGTCTGAAAGACGTTCTTGATAAGATATATGCATAAATATAATGCTTTTCTCAAGACTTTTCTCATGCTCTTTGAAAGTTGCTTGCCGTTAGAACGTTTAAAACAGGGTACTAGCACAAACAGGCAGCCTGGGTGGCTGACTAGAGGGATAAGAATATCTTGTAGAACAAAGTGGCAATTATATCAAAACGTTAGAAACAGTCAAAATCTAAATGCAGCATCCCATTACAAGCAGTATTGTAAGGTGCTTAAAAATGTTATTAGGAAGGCAAAAAGTATGTGGTATGCAGATAGAATAGCTAAGTCTCAGGATAAAATTAAAACCATATGGTCAGTCGTAAAGGAAGTTGCTGGTCTGCAGAGACAGGTCGAGGATATAGAATCAGTGCGTAGTGGGAATGTCCGTGTTACTGATAAGTCGCAAATATGTACAGTATTTAATAATCACTTTCTGAATATAGCAGGTGAACTAAATAGAAACCTAGTCCCAACAGGGAATCATATAGCGCTCTTAGAAAAAAGTGTTCCGAGACTGTTACCTGAAATGCTCCTCCATGATACTGACAAGAGGGAGATTGAGTTAATAATTAAATCACTAAAGACCAAGAACTCTCATGGATATGATGGGGTATCTAGCAGAATACTGAAGTATTGTTCTATGTATGTTAGCCCAGTACTTAGCCACATCTGTAACTTTTCCTTTAGGAGTGGTCGGTTTCCTGACCGATTAAAGTACTCGGTAGTGAAGCCACTTTATAAAAAGGGAGACATTGATAATGTTGACAATTTTAGACCTATTTCTATGCCATCGGTGTTTGCTAAAGTTATCGAGAAGGTTGTATATACAATTTGCTGTCAAATGTTCAGTTTGGTTTTAGAAATGGTTTAAAAACTGAAAATGCTATATTCTCTTTTCTCTGTGAGGTTTTGGACGGATTAAATAAAAGGTTGCGAACGCTAGGTGTTTTCTTTGATTTAACGAAGGCTTTTGACTGTGTTGACCACAAAATATTACTGCAGAAGTTGGACCATTGTGGAGTAAGGGGAGTAGCTTACAATTGGTTCGCGTCTTACTTTAAGAACGGAAAGCAGAGGGTAATTCTCCGCAATATTGAGAGTGGTAGTGATGTTCAGTCCCAATGGGGCACTGTTAAGTGGGGCGTTCCCCAAGGGTCGGTGGTGGGGCCACTGCTGTTTCTTATTTATATAAATGATATGCCTTCTAGTATTACAGGTGATTCAAAAATATTTCTGTTTGCTGATGACACCAGCTTGATAGTGAAGGATCTTGTGTGTAATATTTAAACAGTAACAAATAATGTAGTTCATGAAATAAGTTCGTGGCTTGTGGAAAATAATTTGATGCTAAATCACAGTAAGACTCAGTTTTTACAGTTTCTAACTCACAATTCAACAAGAACCGATATTTTGATCAGACAGAATAGGCATATTATAAGCGAGACGGAACAGTTCAAGTTCCTAGGCGTTCGGATAGATAGTAAGCTGTTGTGGAAAGCCCATGTCCAGGATCTTGTTCAGAAGTTAAATGCTGCTTTATTTACCATTAGAACAGTATCTGAAATAAGTGACACTTCAACACGAAAAGTAGTCTACTTCGCATATTTTCATACGCTTATGTCGTATGGTATTATTTTTTGGGGTAATTCTTCTGATTCAAAAAGGGTATTTTTGGCTCAAAAACGGGCTGTTCGAGCTATATGTGGTGTAAGTTCGAGAACCTCTTGTCGACCCCTATTCAAAAATCTGGGAATTCTGACATTGCCCACACAGTATATATTTTCTTTAATGTCGTTTGTTGTTAGCAATATTAGCCTATTCCCAAGAGTTAGCAGCTTTCACTCAGTTAATACTAGGCAGAAATCAAATCTGCATGTAGAATGCACTTCCTTGACTCTTGTGCAGAAAGGAGTGCAGTATTCTGCTGCATCCATTTTCAATAAGCTACCACAAGAGCTCAAAAATCTTAGCAGTAGCCTAAACTCTTTTAAGTCTAAACTGAAGAGTTTCCTCATGGCTCACTCCTTCTATTCTGTCGAGGAGCTCCTGGGAGAGCTAAAAAATTAAGCAAATTCCAGTGTTACATTGTTGATTTTCTTCATTTAAACTTACGACTTGTCACCTGAATATGTTTTTTTATATTTCATTTTATCTGTTTCTAATATCGTGTTATAATTTCATGTATTGACTCATTCCATGACCATGGAGACTTCTTAATTTGGTCCCACGGAACAATAAATAAATAAAATAAAATTGTTACGGCACCTTGCAGTGCTGTCATAATGACGTTATGTTCCTTCTACAGTGAGGTCGTCTTGCTGAATTGGCAATTCATAACCCTTGCTCAAGTGATGTGAGGCAATAGCCTCGGTTGTGTGCCATGTTACTGTGCTGTCGGATTCTCTGCCTCTTTGACGTTCCAGCTTTTACTCTGCACTCGAACCCGCTTTGCTGTGACTTTGTGTTGGCTGGAGAAACTTTAAAAATTCTTATATTCGCCCGGTATATCTTTCTGTGTCGGAACGATCCTCTTCCGCTTAGGATATTTGCCTCGGCTTTCTATCAGTTTGCTTCTGAAACAGTCTTATTACATACATGTTACATGGGCAATTATGAACTGTTAAATTTACCATTTAAATATTCGTGGAAGCTGATACTCAAAGTCCTTGTTTCGCTTCTTAACTCTATGTTGTCTCTGTTAACTCCTTATACATTAACACAGGTTTACAGTTTTATTAAGTTACGCTTTATGTTTGTTTATTTGCACTAGTCAGCCAGTCGACAGGTATCTGGGATACTGGGACTCAGAGGGATGGGTATTTCTACGCTAAAGCAGAATTGGACTACACTAACTGCTAACAGAAACATGACAACACCAGTAGCTGCAATACTTACGGTAAAAGCAAGACAGATGACGCGGGGAGGAGTGACGCCGCACGTCCAAAAAATTCCTTAGTAGACACTGTTGTGCGAGCGATGCTCATTGTTGTTGTAACCGCTGGTGAGATCAGTTTACTTGCAAGTTTTTGTACTTCAGGAGTGTAAAATGGAAAAGAAATTTGAGAAATTATAATTTCTAGACCAAAGTAAGTCAAGGAAATTTTTCGTGATTTTTTTTAAAGTTATGTATTAGTAGATACGGGCCTGGTAGCTTATAACTCGTATTCAGATTGTGCAATAAAAACATTGTAGGCTATGCGGGTCGAGTAATGGCTTCTTTCTTCCATCTTTGATGAAAATGGGGGTGCGGCATTGCTCTCTACGAAAACGGACAGATGACACACCCTTACTGCGGGGCAGATGCCGCAATGCTTGCACTGCTATCAGGAGTCAACACAATTTTGTGTTACAGAAAAGTGCCTAGAAAACGCATTAGGACAACAACAGGCGAAAATGGACTGCAGAAGATTTAACAGAGGCGCTGAAACTAGTCGAAGAGGAAGGTAATACTTTAAAGAAAGCAGCTCGAATGAAAAATACACCAGAACGAACATTAAGGAGAAGACCTGCTACGCGCAATTTCAAGAAAACAGGGTGTGGACCATCATCACGCACGGGTGCAGATGCAGAAAGGAAATTATTTGCCTAGGTAAAGAAATCGCAGGAATGTGGCTTTGCTCCCAAATATCAGACCTCAGGCAAATAGCTTTCAATCCAGCTGATCAGATGGGATTGAAAAATAAAGTGAATCAAGAAAAGAAACCTGCAGGGAAAGACTGGCTTCTCTCATTTTCAGCATACAATCCAGACTTAAGCATCAGAAAAGCGCAAGGGCTTTCTGTTGCCAGAGCGATTGAAATGAACAGAAACAAAGTCAATTCCTACTTTCATCTTTTGACAGAAAAGGGGATTTTGGATAGACCAGGTAGTATCTACAACGTAGACGAAACTGGTCTACAGTAAAACAATGAACATGGAAGGTTGTGGCGGAAAAAAGAAGGACACAAACACTTACTGCCTGCTGTAATTATGAGGGAAATTACTTTCCACCTTACTGCATTTACAAACGCGTAAATGAAAAACAAGACGCTGAAGACAACATGCTTGCGGGATCAGATGTTTTTATGAAAAGAGAATCTGCTTCTGTCAACATTGATATTTTCATGGATTGGTTCAAAACTCATCTCCTTCCTAGAAAGGCACCTGGTCCTGCTCTGCTTCTGCTAGATAGTTGTGTCTCTCATATGAATTCTGTCACCCTGCTGGATGTAGCTGTTTTAAACTAATTGTCGACAGTTTGTTTTCCTAGTCACACGACACTCTTTTTACAGCCACTAGAATGATGATTTTTCAAGCTACTAAAATCTTACTTTAAAGAGGTTTGTCGTTCATGAATTGCAGCTAATGCAAGCAAAGAAAGAAGAATTACAAGTCAGCAGTTTGGAGAGTTGCTCTTCAAAGCATGCTGCAACTGTCGAGATTGGTGTATGCAGATTTAGAGCTACTGGAATTATCCCGCTTTATAGACCAGTACTTCCTAACCACACCTTTGTTTCAGACATCAATGATATTGAGACTGAACCCACAACTATTAAAGATGTCTCTAATCATTTGACTCCAGATCAGCCATCAACATCAACGTCTGAAACAAATTTGTTAACAGGACACCCTTGTATTTGCAAACTTTGCACAAATTTGGCTACTGTTCGACCAAGTGCACACAGTAATTTCAGAGTAAATGACAACTCAGGACTCCTCATGGAGAAACTCCACGAAAATTCCTGGAATAAATTTCACCTGTTCCTGCACTATCTCAGAGAAGTAAATCCAAATGAAAACAGTCAGCAGTGAATCTAACATGCGACGAGTTTATAACAACCAGAAGAAAGAAAATCGCTGAAAGAAAGAAGAAAGTAAAAGTCTGTACATAAAAAAATGTAGCAGCTAAAAGAAATCCCTAGAACCAGAGGAAAAAACCGCCACAGAAGTTTCTGTTTGAAGACACAATTTCGGAAGAAGATGATGATAATATTTCCCTGCTCAATAGTTCCTCCGATGAAGTAAATTTTCAAGAAAAACGAATGTGTAAAGTGTTTTGAACTGCATTGAGAAAAGCGTCTACCTCTAATTGCATTCAATGTGTAGGATGTTCTAGATGGCTTCATGACGCATGCGCTCTCTATGAGAACAAGTTTTGTCTCTGTGGACGAATTAAAACTAAACTTGAAAAATAAAAATCAAAGTGAATGTCCTTTTCAGTGTCTTTTGCAACTGACCATCTGTGCCTCCCTTCTGCGGCATGTTGCCCGCCATTAATATTTTCTTGAAATTTACAAGCCATTGTATATCATAAGAATGTTCCTTTGTTATAAGGTTTTTTCTAATACGATAATTTCTGTAACAATATACAATGTTCAACAACCAATCTTGCCTAAATTTATTGGTATTTAAGTGTTTATAAACTGATAAAAATTAATTTGAAAAGAGTGCGGCGTCTGTCCCGCCTTTACCTTAAAGTCGTGATGTTGCACAGTTGTTTATCTATATATCGCCGCATATGCTAGAGCATTTGTTCTGCTGTAATTCTTCCTTTTTGTGATGTTTTAAGTCACCCAATGAGTGTAATAGATCGGGGTTCAAGGTGTTGTTTAGAAACTTTAAGTTTTGTGTTCGTATTACTTGTAACGGTTTTTCTGTCAAACACAATATACGTTGCAATAACTTGATTGTGGTCGTACCGGTGACGGTAATTGGAAGGCGAAATTGTGTTCTTGCTATAACACAAGTTGTTCCATTATCCCGTATACCACTATTCCTTAATTCTTCTTTTGTCATGAACTTGGGTTTACCTTTCTCATAACAGTTCATACTTATGACTTAAGATGAGAAAAATGAATAAATCCAGTGCGCTTCTCTCGTCCTACCGATGGAGCTGGACCCGCCCACACTGCAGCAGTCGCCGCCTTCTTCATCTGGTTCGTGGCAGCGTACCCTTCTGGTCGTTTTCCGGGGGACGTTTCCGCCAGAGCGAAGGCCGAATGACGGGGTACGACCGGAAGCTTGACGTCCCCTGCAGCCACAGCTGCCCACACTCCTGCCTCCCCCGTCGTGGTCGCTCTTGCAACATGACGACGGTCCGTCGCTTTGGGGGGAAGGAATGTTCCGGCATATCGACAAGCACCGGCACGAAGATAACAACGCAAGAGCAGAGAAGGCTGTGAGACCACGTCAGGAAGAGAATATAAGCGCCGCTCCTACCAGCCTCGTCTGGACAGCAGTAGACGCATTCTAGTAGACCCGGACCAGAAGGGCCGGCATCCTAACTATTGTACTGAGACAAGTGCCTTATATTTATTGCTTGTATGGACATTGTCTGAAGAGAAGGACATTGGTTATTTGTATGTCGACCATCGCTTGCGACAACTCGTTGTAAACCAAAGTTGAGTATTGCCGATCTACTTTATTGTAATAAAAACAATTAATGTGATTTGCTTGAACTATTGTATAACTATCTGAGAAAGTAGCGTCCTTTAGGCACCCTATAAAAGACGAGTGGCCAGGACCGCACACAACTTATATAGATTTTGCCCTCGTAGAACAACGGAAAAGGAACCTGAATGCAGCAGAATCTCCTAATGACTGGATGGAAGTAATATCAAGATCATGGCAAAATCCATCACCATTTAATGTTTCATTTCAGAGCAACTTTGGCCCCATACTTTTCCAATCCTCACAGACCTCCAATGCAAATTAAAACAGTGAGAATGTCCAAGATAGAGCAGAGACGTCCAGCTGTAAAACTCAAGGATACATATTCAGGCCCGTCGAGGACTAGCGTCATTTGCAGTAGCGTTCCATTTTCACAGAAGATTGAACTTAAACCAGAATACGGTGCAAGGCTACCAATACCACCAGCCAAGATTGCGGACCTCCAAAACTTGATGCAATATTTGAGCAAGCACGACAACAGAGCAACTTGTAACAAAATTTGCATGCCACCTGAAGGAAACAGTGAAGAAGCTGACATTGACTGTTATGACAATGGCAGTGGGTGTAATGAATGGGCAGCTGACAGCATCTGTTCTATGAGTGTAAAGTATGTGTATTGCAGGTTTAGTTCACCGAAATGGTATTGAAATGATTCAAATGGCTCTGAGCACTATGGGACTTAACATCTGAGGTCATCAGTCCTCTAGAACTTAGAACTACTTAAACCTAACTAACCTAAGGACATAACACACATACATGCCCGAGGCAGGATTCGAACCTGCGACCGTAGCGGTCGCGCGGGTCCAGACTGGAGCACCTAGAACCGCTCGGCCACACCAGCCGGCGAAATGGTATTAAAGATTCTTTGATTAAGAGAATGTGGTCTAATTTTGTGCGACTTCCCCCGTCGGAGATTCGAGTCCTCCCTCGGGTATGGGTGTGTTCGTCCTTAGTGTAAGTTAGTTTAAGTTACATTAAGTAGTGCGTTAGCCTAGGGACCAACGACCTCAAACCAAATGGCTCTGAGCACTATGGGACTTAACTTCTGAGGTCATCAGTCCCCTAGAACTTAGAACTACTTAAACCTAACTAACCTAAGGACATCACACACATCCATGCCCGAGGTAGAATTCGAACCTGCGACCGTAGCGGTCGCGCGGTTCCAGACTGTAGCGCCTAGAACCGCTCGGCCACCACGGCCGTCCCAATGACCTCAGCAGTTTGGTCCCATAGGAACTTACCACAAATTTCCAAAGTTTTTTTCTAATTGTATTACATGTAATCAGCACTCTAAACAACAATGTGTTTATGATACCTGTATTTCACAATCTTAAATGTCATATTTCCAACGTAGTTTTTGTTCTCAATTGTGAAATATAACACTTTATGTATTTGCAAATGCATATTACGGTTTTTACTGTATAAAAGTATCCCTACACAACACCAAATTCCGTATATATCGCTGCATTACGGTGGTGGACAGTTTCGTCTCATTTCCCAAAAACCTGATTTTTGGGCAAATGCTGTTTTCCCCGAGATGCCCTTCGACTGTGGACTCAACAAATGTTGATTTTGACGCTCCTTGTACTTCAGTTGCTCGTACTGATCCGGACACTCAGTCTCATGCAACGAGTAGTATTCAAGTGGTACAGAAAAGAGCTAAGACAAACAGTAACACCAGTAGAAGCAAAAACTTTCAGTCTCCTACCACACGGCGTTTATTACAAAGCTCTGGTATTAAGTCGTGTCCACACTGCTTTTCGAGGCATGAACGGAAAAATTGTCGGTGCCATAATGCTAGTTGCTTTCAATGGGGACATGAAGGTCACACTGGAAATATATGTTTACGAGGCAGGCACGACAAGGGCGACAGCCATAATCGTGCTAGCGCGCGGCCGCCACAACTTCATTATCAAGTGTTCGAGGTGCAGGCGACGCCACTGACTCAGGTGCGAGCCGAACCCAGCACTTCTGCAAGGCGGAAAGCTTCCTTTGCAATACGCCAGCAGGGGAACAAACTTTTTGTTCACTGAAGACCAGGTTCTCATTCAAATGAACAAAAAATTGGAAAAGTTTGGAATTTTTTGGGACAATGAAAAGACATGCACTGAAGTGCCAAAAAAACTGGTATAGGCATGCGTATTCAAATACAGAGATATGTAAACAGGCAGAATACGGCGCTGCGATCGGTAACGCCTGTAGAAGAAACTAAGTGTCTGGCGCAGTTGTTAGATCGATTACTGCTGCTACATTGGCACGTTCTCAAGATTGGAGTGAGTTTGATCGTGGTGTTATAGTCGGCGCACGAGCAATGGTACACAGCATATACGAGGTAGCGATGAAGTGGGGAATTTCCCGGACGACCATTTCACGAGTGTACCGTGAATATCAAGAATTCGATAAAACATCACATCTCTGATATCGCTGCGGCCGGAAAAAAATCCTACAAAAACGGGGCCAACGACGACTGAAGAGAGTCGATCAGCGTGACGGAAGTGCAACCCTTCCACAAATTGCTGCAAATTTCAATGCTGGACCACCAACAAGTGTTAGCGCGCAAACCATTCAACGGAACACCATCGATATGGGCTTTATGAGTCGAAAGCCTCCTCTTGTAGCCTTGATGACTGCACGACGCAAAGTTTTACGCCTCGCCTGAGCCCGTCAGCGCCGACATTGGACTGTAGATAACTGGAAACATGTTCCCTGGTCGGACGAGTCTCGTTTCAAAATGTCTCGAGCGGATGGAAGTGTACGGGTATGAAGATAAACTCATGAATCCAAGGACTCTGCACGTCAGGAAGTGACTGTTCAAGGTGGTGGAGGCGCTGTAATGGTGTGGGGCATGTGCATTGGAGTGATATGGGACCACTAATATGTCTAGATACGACTCTGACAGGTGATACGTAACTAAGCATCCTGTCTGATCACCTGCATCTATTTATGTCCATTGTGCATTCCGACGGACTTGGTCAATTCCATTAGGGCAATGCGACATCCCATACGTCCAGAATTGCTACATAGTGGCTCCAGGAGCACTCTTCTGAGTTTGAACACTTCCGCTGCCCACCAAACTCCCCAGACGTGAACATTATTGAGTAAATCTAGGATGCCTTGCAACGAGCTGTTCAGAAGAGATCTCCGCCCACTCGTACTCTTACGGATTTATGGACAGCCTTGCTGGTCTCATGGTATCAGTTCCCTCCAGCACTACTTCATACATTAGTCTAGTCCACTCCACGTCGTGTTGCGGCACTTCCTGCGCGCTCGGAGGGTCCCTACACGATATTAGGCAGGTGTACCCGTTTCTTCGGCTCTCCAGTGTATAAAGGGTGTGTTTGAAGATTATGATTGATATTTTGAACTTCATTTTAGATTTTCAATGCAAAAAAAAAACCAATATGGCGCCCGTAATTACAGTCTGAAGAAGGGCTTGCGAGTTTGAAGTACGCAGAATGCGTGCAGTGTAGCCCCTCAGGAGTTGTCTAAAATGAGAATTGGATAATGTCAGTCGATACTACATCAAATTTATGGGAGCTTGTATCTAATCACAGTGAAATAACCTTAAATTTAACGATATGGTGCTAACTTGAACTCAGATTTCGATTTTTGGGTGTTTCTTTCACTCTTTATGGCTCTAAAAGGCTTAGTGACTATTAACAAATTTCATATATTATAGGTATACGCTCCCAAGAAAAGCGTTTACTTTTTGGGGGTCAAAGATAGACGTTAATAGGTTGAACCGCTTTTATTTTATGCTCCACGCATTTTTGAAACATCGTTTCTCGAGAAAAACCTGTTTAAAGTTTAACGATAACTTTTATATGTATTGTTAGTTTAATATGCATAAAAACTATACGTTATTATATATATTTGGTGTTCTGAACAAACATCTGAAGTTAGACTCAAAATTTGGAGCAGCCAATCCAATATGGACGACCAAAAATTATTTTTGGCCAATTTTGACCAAAATTTGACCGAAAAAAGTTTTCGTTTCCTATATTTAGTCCGCAATTCGAGGAACGTATATCAACCCTTCCTCTAACTCGAGTTGTTCCTGGAGAAATTCCCTTATTCTTCTTGGCGAGGAAATCCGATCTGGATGAGCTGGTTATGCTGTGTTTGGAAGCCTGCACACGTTGTTCGTCAGCTTTTTCGGTGAATCTGTTTGCATGCATACTGAAATACAAATCATTTTGCGAACGAGCGTCAAGGTACGATAAGTTCTCTACCTCAGCCGGGAATCTCTTACTGAAAGCGTCACACGGCTGCCGTGACACTGCTTCGAACAATGGACTGTAGAAATTTTTGTAAGGCAGGGATTTGAAAACGTTTTCGTTCCAACATTCTAGACACATACACCTTTCAAAAATGCAATAAAAAAGTCGAATTTCGTCCATTTTGAATGAGAACCTGGCCTTCAAATGGGAACATAAGACAATTAAGTTGCAGCTGGACACTAGTGTTTCTGTTTCCCTGATAAATAAACACACTTACACCAAAATCGTTTGCCTAACGCTACAGCAGCTTACTTCTATTTTGTCTGTCTACAATGGACAAGAAATTGCAGTCCCAGGCGAGTGTATTTTGCAGTAACGTTCCAGAGAGAGACGAAATGTGTTTCTTTTTATGTACTAAGTTCTAAAATCAGTACAAACAGTTTTAGGTTAGATTTATTTGATTTATTCAGTGTTTGCATTCAAAATAATGTGTCACATATCAGTGTTTCCGTGTCTCACCCGAACATTTCTGACTTGTGGAGTAAGTACAAGGAACTATGTGAACCAGGTATAGGAATGGCAAAAGACTTCGAAGCGCACAACACTGTGAAGGACAACACATAGACGCGATTTTTTGGCGCACGACATATACCCCATGCAGTATGTGAACAACTTGCTCAGGAATTGCAAATATGGCTAGACAATGGGCTTATCAAACCCATTTCTGCAAGCCAATGGGCATCACCCTTGGTCACTCTGAAAAAGCCTTCAGGTGGTTTACGTCTGTGTGCTTACTTTAAGACAACAGTAAACCCACAAACTGTAGTGAATTATTTTCCTCTTCCACGTCCAGAGGAACTGATGAACAGACTGGGACAGGGCAGTTAATTTTCAAAGAAAGATTTTCGAGACGCACATGCACAGCTACCGCTGGACGAACAGTCCAAGCAATACTTTTTGATGAATACTCACTTAGGTTTGTTCCATCGTTTGGAGGTGTTTCAACTCCTGCAGTTTTTCAACGGTTCCAGGAACAGTTAACAGTGAAAGTCCCATCTTGCGTTAACTATCTGGACGGTATAGTCCTCGCTGGTCGTATGCCTTCGGACCATTTAGCAAATTTAGACTGTTTGTTTCAAGTACTTTCTGCAGCTGGCTTAAAGTGCAACAAGGAATAATGCTCCTTCTTCCAGGAAGAACTGAACTTTTTAGGTCATGTAATAAATGCACATAATATACATCCAACTACATGGCACTTGGCTGCGGTTAGACATCCGCCGGCGCTCCGTAACAATCAGTCATGGCAAAGCTCACCTATTAGATAAAATTTATTCCAAATTTTGGGCGAATTGCAGCTTCCCTTAACCGGCTGCGCCAGAAAAATGTTTCTTTTGTGTGGTCCAGATAATGCCAGAACACATTTCAGCAACTGAGAGAGTCGTAGATGTTGAATTTATTTTGATCCAGTTAAGTCTGTCGCGTTAGCTGGGGATGCAGTTTCTTATGGGATTGGAGCGGTGCTCTCCCATAAGATTGGTTCTTCTGACAGATATAGTGTTTTTGCCTCGAAAATTCTTAACAAAGAGCAGAGTAACTACAGCCATCTTGAAAAAGAGGCACTCGCCATTATTTATGGTGTCACGAAGTTCCACCAGTAATTGTACGGTCAGAGGTTCCATTTGGTGGCAGATCATCGGTCTCCGTTGGCCTTGTTCAATCCTGCCAAGCCTGTCCCCCTCGGACAGCGCATAAATTGCAAAGCTGGGCTCTTATATTGTCTAATTGTCGGTATGGGTTGTTGTACAGGCCCACTGCCCAAATTTCTAACCTGTCGGGGAAAAAAGTAAAACTGCATTAACTGTAAAAAGCATATTAACCTGTGAAACATAGTTTCTGTTTATGTAATGCTACATTTTTTGCAAATATCGTATAGACAGTATTTCGTACCTTGTTTTTGCTGTATATGAACTAGTCCAACTTGTTTTCAAACAGATATTATCGGAATTAGCCAAAACGCAGGGCATATGTTCTTGTAAAAATCATATTATATGAAATATTACATTTATTTTGAAGAAAAGGAGAAAGATAGAACAAATAAATCTAGTTTGTTAAACTCCACTCATTTGTTAGCTTTCATTCTACCCTGTCATATATATATATATATATATATATATATATTTGTTTACAATGCGCAGTTACGTCTGCATTGGCCGGCCGGCGTGGCCGTGCGGTTCTAGGCGCTACAGTCTGGAACCGCGGTACCGCTACGATCACAGGTTCGAATCCTGCCTCGGGGCATGGATGTGTGTGATGTCCTTAGGTTAGTTAGGTTTAAGTAGTTCTAAGTTCTAGGGGACTGATGACCTCAGAAGTTGAGTCCCATAGTGCTCAGAGCAATTTGAACCATTTGAACGTCTACATTGCGTGTGTCCGTAAGTAGGATCCCATTCACACTTCATTAAAAGTTTTCAGTACTGCAGTAGGGAGATACATATCTGCCTTGTTCTTGACCTTTCTATATGAAGGGAAGCATTTGCAGTTCATTACAAGTGTCGCTGGGTTCAAATTCACGCCGACATTTAACCTCAGGTAGTCTGCTGCTGTGTTAAGGTGTGGCTCCATTTGGCCGGGCGAGACATTCGGCTGAGGCGCAGCGGTGGAACCGCTGGTGACTCACTACGCATTACCTGGCACAGCACACTGGACTTCGCTCGGCCTGCGCGCACTTGGCGGACGAGCGTAAACTTTGCGAACAAGGAAAGGGGGAGGGCTCTACCTGGTTTGTTATTTGTTTAAGTAAAGACGTAAACGCTCATATCCTATTTCTGCTACACAGAACACACACTGGCGGAAAAAAGTAGCAACAACAAAAAGATAATTAATATGGAGTAATGAAATTGTGGGAATATATTTGTCTAGGCACCATATTTAAGGAATTAAAATTGCAGGATCACAGGTTAATATAAGCGCGAGATAAGCCATTGCCAATGTGAAATGCCGGTACATTAATAACCGGCCCAACCGCCAGTATGTTTACAGCAAACCGCAACACAGACCATAACTTCAGGAGTAAGTCCAGTGTGTCTAGCACGCAGACGGGTTGGTTGCAAGTCCTTAGTTGGCCTCCTTCTAACCATCACACGGTCATCGCTGACGCAGAGGCAGGATCAGCTTTCATCAGAAAACGCAACAAAAAATGGTTCAAATGGCTCTGAGCACTATGGGACTTAACATCTATGGTCATCAGTCCCCTAGAACTTAGAACTACTTAAACCTAACTAACCTAAGGACAGCACACAACACCCAGCCATCACGAGGCAGAGAAAATCCCTGACCCCGCCGGGAATCGTACCCGGGAACCCGGGTGTGGGAAGCGAGAACGCTACCGCACGACCACGAGATGCGGGCAAAACGCAACAGACCTCCACCCTGGCCTCCAGTGAGCTCTCCCTTGACAACACTGAAGTTGCACATGATGGTAACATATTTAAGTGATTAACGTTGCAAGATCACAGGTTAATGAAAGTGCCGGATGAGCCATTGCAAATGTTAAATGCTGGTACACTAATAACCGATGTAACCGCCAGATGAATGCAAGCATGCAAATACGCAGCCAAGGTAACATGTCGACACCCTTTAGAGAATGTTAGGTTACAACGGCGGTAGGGGGGGGGGGGGAGCGTTATACTGTAGGAAAACACGCCCTGGAATGCTGTTTATAATGGCAGTAGAACAGGTTTAATTACAAGTTTGACGTACAAATTTGCATTCAGGGTACGTGGGACAACCACGAGAGTGCTCGTGGTGTCATACGAAATAGCACCCCACACCATAGATCCAGGTGTAGTCCAGTGTATCTAGCCCACAGACAAGTTGGTTGCTGGCCCTCAACTGGCCTCCTCCTAACCATCATCACATGGGCATTAGTGGCACCGAGGCAGATTCGAATTTCGTCAGAAAACACCACACATCTCCACCTTACCCTCCAATGAGCTCTCTCTTTGACACCACTGAAGTCACATGTGGCGATTGTTTGGGGTGAGTGGAATGCACGCTACAGGGTGTCTGGCTCGGAGCTGTCCTTTATGTAACCGATTTGTAACAGCTCGTTGTGTCACTGTGGTGCTAAGTGCCGCTCAGATTGCTGCTGCAAATGCAGTACGATGCGCCAGAGCCATAAGCCGAACACGATGGTCTTCCCTCTCGGTAGTGCCAAGTGTCCGTCTGGAGTCCCATCTTCTTGTGACCTTACATTCTCGTGAATATCGCTGCCAGCAATCATGTACAGTGGCTACATCCCTGCCAAGTCTTTCAGCAATATCGCAGAAAGAACATGCAGATTATCGTAGCCGTACTGAAAGACCTTATTCAAACTCAGTGAGTGTTGGTAATAGCGTCTTTGTCGCCTTAAAGGCATTCTTGATTAACATCAACTCACCATGCCCAGTCTCAAAGGAAACTAACGCTCACAATACTTACAACATGTACTTAAAGCAAACACGATTTGTATCCTCATAGTGGTGCTACTAGCGCCATTTTCTGCGACTGGCGAGAAATTTGAATAGACGTCATCTTTCAGATGTAGAAACACGCCTAACAACTTCCGTTTACGTCGCTGTGATTTTTTCCGTCAGTCTAGTTTTAAACTTAGGGCTGGTCAGCTCGAAAGTTAAGATGGCAGCTATTTAAACATGCGACCTGTGTAAGTTTTAAACTTAATGGCAAGTGTACCCCTAGCACAACTGTAACGTCATAAGAAATCAATGATTTTTTTTTAATTTCTCGCCATTTTACACTTAGTGAAAGTGACCTGGACGCACGTTGCACTTGTCTTCCCAGATCCACCATATTGGATACTGATGGCATAGGGTTGAGTAAATCTAATGAACATGCAGACTGCACCCTAATGCTCAGGTCCGTCGTCTTGGATGTTTTGAATTTCACACCAATAGGGCGATTCCTATCTCGAATTTTTTGAAGTTCCTGACATTTTACACTTAGGATAACTTCCTTTCTTCCACAATGAATGGTAAAGGTGTTACATCGGGGGGAGGGGGGGAGAGGGAGGCGAAAAATCTGGCGACAGTGCATGATCTCATATGGGGAGAGGAAGGGGTGAAATCTGGTACAACGCAGACTGTACCCCAACTGTCTCAGCTACCTAAGTTTAGTATAGAGCAGACATTTTAAGTTGGTTGATTTTAAATTAGAATTCAGTGTGTGGGTGAAGAAACTGTCACTACGGAAAGGAGTGGTGGAGGGGAATCATGTTTTGTATCAAGTGACTTCCCTCAATGTGGATAGTTACCTCATTCCGAGAAAAAGTTATAGGTAGCATTTGCGATACACTGGGAACTACTTCATCATTCTATATTTAAAAAAAAATGTTTCGAAATAAGCAGTATCAGTTCTCACTGACTCATTAGTTCGTAGTTTAATAAAACACTTACAACGACTACACTTGCTGACAAATAATGAAGCACCAAAAAGGAGAGGATTAATTGAAGTGAAACATCACCGTTGTGCCAGCAGAGTTCCTTCGATCACTACCATCCGTGACCTGAACAACGGCAGCCCACACTACGATACCAGGAGTAACACCGCCGCGCCTTTCCAAAATATTGGAAAAAATGGACTTCTCCATAGGTCGCTGCCATACTTGCCGACGATGATCGTTCTACCTGTCACTGAGAACTCTAACCATCTGCATACACGCTGCCGATGTGTGTCTGTGTACGAAGCTACATTGACATCGGATCGTGTCTTCTGGCTACTTGACTTTTTTTTGTCAGGCAGTATAAACATCAAATACCTTTCGTCATTTTAAAAATATGAGTGTTCAAAGCAAATTCTTTTTCATTTTAAAATTTAGTTACGCGCTAACGTTGCTGATGGTGTGGGCAGGGAGGAGGGGGAAGGAGGTTACTAGCTAATATCTGGTCGAACTTAGGGGTAATTGTCTCAGTAAGGTTGGGAAACACTGCTACAGAACAATGTCAACTAAGTTAGTCAGTGTCATCCAGTATCATAACAACTGCCATTGCACTAACAAAACACTCTCAGATATTCTGGCAAACGCTATATAATGCACTAGTAAGTGTCTTCGCAATTCAGGATGAAACAATAATTTGTCTTGTTGCCTGTCCACACACCATCGTGTAGACTGAAGCGCCAAAGAAACTGGTATAGGCATGCGTATTCAAATACAGAGATATATAAAAAGGCAGAATACGGCGCTGCGGTCGGAAACGCCTATAGAAGACAAGTGTCTGCCACAGTTGTGGAATCGGTCACTTGCTGCTACAATAGCAGGTTATCAAGATTTAAGTGAGTTTGAGCGTGGTGTTATAGTCGGCGTACGAGCGATGGGAGACAGCATATCCGAGGCAGTGATGAAGTGGGGATCTTTCCGTGGGCCATTTCACGATTGTAGCGTAAATATCAGGAATCCGGTAAAACATCAAATCTCCGACATCGCTGCGGCCTGAAAAAGATCCTGCAAGAACAGGACCAACAACGACTGAAGAGAATCGTTCAACGTGGCAGAAATACAATCATTCCGCAAATTGCTGCAGATTTCAATGCTGGGCCATCAACAAGAATCAGTGTGCGAACCAACCAACGAAACATCATCGATGTGGGCTTTCGGAGCCGAAGGCCCGCTCCTGTACCCTTAATGACTGCACGATACAAAGCTTTAAGGCTCGCCCGGGTCCTTCAACACCGCCATTGGACTGTTGATGACTGGAAACATGTTGCCTGATCGGACGAGTCTCGTTTCAAATTGTATAGAGCGGATGGAGGTGTACGGGTATGGAAACAACCCCATGAATCCATGGACCCTGCATGTCAGTAGGGGACTGTTCAAGCTGGTGGGGGCTCTGTAATGATGTAGGACGTTTGGGGCTGGAGTGATATGGGGGCTCCTGATACGTCTTGATAAGACTCTGACAGGTGACACGTACTTACGTCTGACCACCTTCATCCATTCATGTCCATTGTGAATTCCGACGGACGTGGGCAATTACAACAGGACAATGTGATACCCCACAAATCGAGGATTGCTACAGGGTGGCTTAAGGAACACTCTTCTGAATTTAAACACTTCCACTGGCCACCAACCTCCCCTGACATGAACAGTATTGAGCATATCTGGGATGCCTTGCAACGAGCTGTTCAGAAGAGATCACCACCACTTCGTACTCTTACGGATTTATGGACAGCCCTGCAGGATTCATGGTGTCAGTTCACACCAGCACTACTTCAGACATTACTAGACTCCACGCCACGTCGTGTTGAGGCACTTCTGCATGCTCGCGGGGGCCCTACATGATACTAAGCAGGTGTATTAGTTTCTTTGGCTCTTCAGTGTTTATTCATTGGCTCGTTGTAACCTCAGATGTAAATCGCTTTATGTCGGGTATCAGCATTCGAGCAGGAAGAATGGTGGTGTATGGCTAGGTGTAATATTTCTGGCTTTACAACCATCATATTCAGGCCTACATTGTGGCCCCACTCCGGGGTTGGCGTCTGCGTTCGGAAGCAGCGCCAAAATGGTAATCTTCTGTAATTAATATCAGAAAAACTAAATAGTGTATTTACTTGCATTTCATGTAAAAGCATCTCTACGTAGCAGGCTAAGATTCTATTATTTCAAAAGTGTTAATTACCAGCAGAATAGTAAACAATTGATAAACGAAAAGACAAACAAAGCGCTTCCGTGGTCTTCGGATTGCCCCTTACTTGGATGGCGGACAAAGTGGTTCGGCAGTCTCGGAGGACGGACATATTGTCTGCCACGACACCAGTTAAGACTTAATTTGCAATGTCTAGTTTTTAAATGTGAGAGCTGGACTGACAGTCGCGGAGGACAGTTATGTTGTTTGCCACGGTCGGCATCAGGTTGAGACTTTATTATCAATGTATGGTTATATGGACGTGTACTTGGAAACAGCGTGATAGTAATTGCGGAAATACGCAGTTCATTATTTTGTCGAAGAATGGAAATTATTTGTGGCTCTAAAATGGTATCTAATTTTGCAGTTTCTCGTGTCCTGCTAATAAAAAGCGATTGCGTCACGTGCAAACAAAATAATTGAAAATTTAATTATTCACATAATATCAGTTCCTCGCCAAGAGTTTCTTACAGCCTCAAGATAACGAATTCAAGACCTACATGCTGCGTTCTGCACAGGGGACTACTACTGCAGAAGACTGCAGGTTGGTGAACACTAATTAGAAATTAAGCATTCCACTCAGGGCGGTGGAAGCAAATAGGCACCTCTCGTGCACTGCAGTGTTAGTACAAATGAGATCAGTGACACGTCGTCTGTAGTAATACAGCGAGATATGAAGGACAGAAATTTTCGTGGAAAGGGATTTATCACACGCACATATACAGGGTGTATCATAATTAATGGCGTAAACGCATACAGTTGAGAGTACACGATGTTGTTGTTGTGGTTTTCAGTACTGAGACTGGTTTGATGCAGCTCTCCATGCTACTCTATCCTGTGCAAGCTTCTTCATTTCCCAGTACCTACTGCAGCCTACATCCTTCTGAATCTGCTTAGTGTATTCATCTCTTGGTCTCCCTCTACGATTTTTACCCTCCACGCTGCCCACCAATGCTAAATTTGTGATCCCTTGATGCCTCAGAACATGTCCTACCAACCGGTCCCTTCTTCTTGTCAAGTTGTGCCACAAACTCCTCTTCTCCCCAATTCTGTTCAGTACCTCCTCATTAGTTATGTGATCTACCCATCTAATCTTCAGCATTCTTCTGTAGCACCACATTTCGAAAGCTTCTATTCTCTTCTTGTCTAAACTATTTATCGTCCATGTTTCACTTCCATACATGGCTACACTCCACACAAATAATTTCAGAAACGACTTCCTGATACTTAAATCAATACTCGATGTTAATAAATTTCTCTTCTTGAGAAACACTTTGTTTGCCATTATCAGTCTACATTTTATATCCTCTCTACTTCGACCATCATCAGCTATTTTGGTCCCCAAATAGCAAAACTCCTTTACTACTTTAAGTGTCTCATTTCCTAATCTATTTCCGTCAGCATCACCCGATTTAATTCGACTACATTCCATTAAAATCGTTTTGCTTTTGTTGATGTTCATCTTATACCCTTCTTTCAAGACACTGTCCATTCTGTTGAACTGCTCTTCCAGGTCCTTTGCTGTCTCTGACAGAATTACAATGTCGTCGGCGAACCTCAAAGTTTTAATTTCTTCTCCATGGATTTTAATACCTACTCCGAACTTTTCTTTTGTTTCCTTTACTGCTTGCTCAAAATACAGATTGAATAGCATCGGGGAGAGGCTACAACCCTGTCTCACTCCCTTCCCAACCACTGCTTCCCTTTCATGTCCCTCGACTCTTATAACTGCCATCTGGTTTCTGTACAAATTGTAAATAGCCTTTCACTCCCTGTATTTTACCCCTGCCACCTTTAGAATTTGAAAGAGAGTATTCCAGTCAACATTGTCAAAAGCTTTCTCTAAGCCTAAAAATGCTAGAAACGTAGGTTTGCCTTTCCTTAATCTTTCTTCTAAGATAAGTCGTAGGGTCAGTATTGCCTCACGTGTTCCAACATTTCTACGGAATCCAAACTGATCTTCCCCGAGGTCGGATTCTACCAGTTTTTCCATTCGCCTGTAAAGAATTCGTGTTAGTATTTTGCAGCTGTGACTTATTAAACTGATAGTTCGGTAATTTTCACATCTGTCAACACCTGCTTTCTTCGGGATTGGGATTACTATATTCTTCTTGAAGTCTGAGAGAATTTCGCCTGTCTCATACATCTTGCTCACCAGATGGTAGAGTTTTGTTAGGCCTGGCTCTCCCAAGGCTGTCAGTAGTTCTAATGGAATTTTGTCTACTTCCGGGGCCTTGTTTCGACTCAGGTCATTCAGTGCTCTGTCAAACTCTTCACGCAGTATCATATCTCCCATTTCATCTTCATCTACCTCCTCTTCCATTTCCATAATATTGTCCCCAAGAACATCGCCCCTGTATAGACCCTCTGTATACTCCTTCCACCTTTCTGCTTTCCCTACTTTGCTTAGAACTGGGTTTCCATCTGAGCTCTTGATATTCATGCAAGTGGTTCTCTTTTCTCCAAAGGTCTCTTTAATTTTCCTGTAGGCAGTATCTATCTTACTGCTAGTGATATTCGCCTCTACATCCTTACATTTGTCCTCTACCCATCCCTGCTTAGCTAGTTTGCACTTCCTGTCGATCTCATTTTTGAGACGTTTGTATTCATTTTTGCCTGCTTCACTTACTGCATTTTTGTATTTTCTCCTTTCATCAATTAAATTCAGTATCTCTTCTGTTATCCAAGGAATTCTACTAGCCCTCGTCTTTTTACCTATTTGATCCTCTGCTGCCTTCACTATTTCATTCCTCAAAGCTACCCATTCTTCTTATACTGTATTTCTTTCCCCCATTCCTGTCAATTGTTCCCTTATGCTCTCCCTGAAACTCTGTACAACCTCTGGTTTAGTCAGTTTATCCAGGTCCCATCTCCTTAAATTCCCACCTTAATCTACAGTTCATAACCAATAGATTGTGGTCAGAGTCCACATCTGTCCCTGGAAATGTGTTACAATTTAAAACCTGGTTCCTAATTCTCTGTCTTACCATTATATAATCTATCTGAAACCTTTTAATATCTCTAGGGCTCTTCCACGTATACAACCATCTTTCATGATTCTTGAACCAAGTGTTAGCTATGATTAAGTTATGCTCTGTGCGAAAGTTCTACCAGGCGGCTTCCTCTTTCATTTCTCTCCCCCAATCCATATTCACCTACTACGTTTCCTTCTCTTCCTTTTCCTACTGTCAAATTCCAGTCGCCCATGACTATTAAATTTTCGTCTCCCTTCACTATCTGAATAGTTTCTTTCATCTCATCATACATTTCGTCAATTTCTTCATCATCTGCAGAGCTAGTTGGCATATAAACTTGTACTACTGTAATAGGCGTTGGCTTCGTGTCTATCTTGGCCACAATAATGCGTTCACTATGCTGTTTGTAGTAGCTTACCCGCACTCATATTTTTTTATTCATTATTAAGCCTACTCCTGCATTACCCCTATTTGATTTTGTATTTATAACCCTGTATTCACCTGACCAGAAGTCTTGTTCCTCCTGCCACCGAACTTCACTAACCTATCCATTTCCCTTTTTAAATGTTCTAACCTACCTGCCCGATTAAGGGATCTGACATTCCACGCTCCGATCTGTAGAATGCCAGTTCTCTTTCTCTTGATAACGACGTCCTCCTGTGTAGTCCCCGCCCGGAGACCCGAATGGGGGACTATTTTACCTCCGGAATATTTTACCCAAGAGGACGCCATCATCATTTAATCATACAGTAAAGCTGCATGCCCTCGTGAAAAATTACGGCTTTAGTTTCCCCTTGCTTTCAGCCTTTCGCAGCACCACAACAGCAAGGCCGTTTTGATTAGTGTTACAAGGCCAGATCAGTCAATCATCCAGACTGTTGCCCATGCAACTTCTGAAAAGGCTGCTGCAGCTCTTCAGGAACCACACGTTTGTCTGGCCTCTCAACAGATACCCCTCCGTTGTGTTTGCACCTACGGTACGGCTATCTGTATCGTTGAGGCACGCAAGCCTCCCCACCAACGGCAAGGTCCATGGTTCATGGGGAGAGGTGAGTACACGATACTAGAAGCAAAAAAGTCTCAGTAAACATAGGGTCGAAAATGCATATCTTAAGAGCTACGAGCAATTCTTCGTCATCGATACTGTGAAACAAATCTCTTCTACTGCAAGTTCTTTGCTTTCCATATTTCGGGATGTGGTATATATATATATATATATATATATATATATATATATATATATATATATATATATATATATATATGTACGCGGTGGAACGTTCTCTTGTTCGCATCCAGGCCTGAACCCGTCGTGGCATGCCATCGATGAGATCGATAGTCGATATTGCCCCACTCTTCAACGGCGGTTCTACATAAGTCGCAAACAGTACATGATCCATGACGATACCCAGAAACAGGTTTTTAAAATCGATTCCGCACATATTCATCAGGTTCATGTCCGGGGATCCGGCAGATCACTCTATTCTGGTGATCCTCTAAAGGAACGAGTTCACGAGAGCATCACAATGAACACGCGAGTTGTCATCCACCAAGATGACATTCTCACCAAAATTTTGAGGATACGGTAACAGTATGGTTGCAAAATCTCGCCCCTGTACTGAAACAGCGTTGGAGACGTTCGACATTACAGGGTCGTCTCCCAACATGTTGTCTGCTTTTGTCAGGGTGCAAAAACATCCGAATTTCGTCCGTAAACAACACTCGACGCCAATCCTGGGGCGTCCATTGTCCGTGAGTCCTTGCCCATCTGTAACAGAGTCCGTGGTGTTGTGCTGTACGACAGGGTGCTTGCTTTCGTCCTTGGTAATGCAGATTCGCATCATACAATCGTCTCCTAATGGTTTCGTATGATACATAATGTCCTGTAGCTTCTTAGAATGCAAAATTCAGTTCTGGAGCATTTAGCTTTTGACTCAAAAGTCATAGATATTGATCATCCTGTGCACCTGTCGAGCATGGACGGTCTGTACAGTGTACTTTGGTGCACACGTCGACCAACATTTTTAGTTGACAAGCCTTCATCGCATAACGTGATGATGCGGACCCGATCACTGGCCGCGACCTGTGGCGTCTCGTGAACAGTCTGGTGGGCGTGCTGTCGTTTTGATCACCACATTGAGGAGCGGGGGGTGGGGAGGCGTCTGAGCTCGCTTCCGGGGGGTTCGTGGTTCAAGGGGATGAAACACACAGGTTTCCGTTGGAAGGCGGCGTTGAGGAGGAACGCAGTTGTGGCGGCACTGAAACCATAATGTTTTGTGGCTATCATCTACTATGGTAAAAAATGTCAGTCAAATTTAACTGAATGACCACCTCCCATAATGAGTAGAACAAACCGTAAAAAACTGACTCGTTAACTCACGATGTTTTGGATAACGTGTCTGTTTTATATTTTTTCAGTTTTTAATAGCTATTCCAAAAATCTCTTTGTCACCTACATCTGTCTCTTTGACTACGATGAATGGACAATAAGTCACATGCTCTCCAAGGACCTACTGCTTTTTTCATTTTAAGAATATAGCAGTACTGAACAATCGCGAAGGTCCTTACATCATGAAATGACGTAAATTACAAGAGCTACTGAAACTATTAACACGAATCGCAATAAATCAGTGTTCTTACACAGTGTTTACTTGCGAATAAGGCATTTCACGCGAGAATACGTTTTAAAAGAAAGTCTAATGTGGGTCATCACCATATTTTTTCAGAAATTTAATATTCAAATTGTGTAATTACATTTTTATACAAAATTTCCTGTGAAATTTGCACTGCGAGGGCATTTTCAGTTCATTCAGTCAAAAAGAACATTGAAATGAATATTCTTTTTTTAAAAAAATTGTAAAATACACAATTTGGGAATTGGCATCTACTTTTAAAACGAGTAATTTGTATATCGACAGTTGTAATCATTTGTAATAACACTTCCAGAATTAGTGTTTAAGTACTTGACAGTATTTTCCATGTCTGTAAAAACATAATGGGAAACAAAATTAGGGACAAACTTATTTGTGGTTTATGTTGAAGGAGACACACATTTTTTAAGAGTAGTTATGAGTTTTTTAATCCTGTTGTAGTAATTTATGGAGTTTTTGGGGTTTTAACAACAATTTTTTGAATGTTTGACGAGTGAAGAATATGACTTCTCTCAAAAGTATGGAAAAACAGTGAAAAAACTACAGTCTTAGGGCTTTTTAATCTCGGCACCGCTTGGGCAACCATGCTTGTGGCTTTCAAAATTGTTGGAGGTACTAGGAACCGAACGTGTTCTCCTGGGAAGCTGACAACTACATCACGTGGATGGACACAAGCAATAGCTGAAATAGAAAATGGTAATTCCACAAGTAAGGAGCCAGACATAATGTAAAATGGTACACAAGTTGTGACTCATAATATTTGTTTTTAAAATACACTCCACAGAAATGACTCAGTTTTTTCTGTCCCGTTTTGGCAACAGTTTACAACTGCAGAATTAAGTATGAGAAAAAATAATAAATGGGCAGATTTACTTACGAAAAAGTCGTTTGTACATCAGTTCATCTCTTTTTTCTTGGGACAAGCACAATGATTTCTCTATGACGTTCTCGTAAAACAGGGGCTTCCTTTTCAGGGTCATTAGAGTTTGCTTCGCAGTAGAAAATAAGCTTAAGTTACCCATTCTTTCCTGTGACTGAGTGCTTCATATATACTTGTTGATTCCTTTAGACCCGAGAAAGATCGTTCCACTGAAGATTTAGTACACAGAATTGTCAATATGAAAGTGGTTGATTTATACACTTCACTGAACCCTGAAATCAGGTTATACTCGTTCATTAATGAAACTACCTCATACACATTTTTTTGAAGAAAACTCGGATAAACTGTACAGTACCATGAGTTCATTTTTCAAAACATCATACTCCCACATTAAGAGTGGACCATAATTTGACAAGAGTTTTGTAAAAGATACTTTAATTCGTAATTTTCGTAGTTTTCAGAGTAAAGCGGGTGAAGAAAGTCCAGCTTATCGAAATAAGAGAAACTTTGTTCTATCTCAAACAGAATGCGATCAACCATTTCAAAATACAGACGACGATAGATGTCCGTTTCTGTTTCATGTGAACGCAGTCTCTTCGGTCTGCGTTTAAAATTGTATCATAGTTTTGAGTCACAGACGATTTCCAAAAAAATATAGAAAGTGTGTTTCCTGTAAAACTGCAGCTGTTCTAAAATCTTCCTAAACCTCTTGCTGCAACACATAACATCATTATTTTTCGTTTGCAGTATGTTATACAAAGCACCTATGTAAACCCTGAGACTTCATCACTGCATGTTGTTACAGTTATCATTGTTATACACAACACTGTCAAACAATTCTAAAAGTTCTGCTTTAACTGTGGGGACTAAGAAGTTCCAACTAGGCGGGGCAAGTGATGGCAACTTTCTTTGAACAAATTCATGTAGTGCGTAAATTCTTTTAGAAGATTTCGCGGAAAATGAAGGAAGACCACTAAGAGTTAGGAAAAATGTTTTACGTTCTTTTCTTTAGAGATGCTTTGTTGCAAAACCAAATTAATACATGGGCGTAGCAGTGAGTGAAGAGGGCCTTCGAGTGTCTTGACAACATCTAATTTTGCAGGTCATCAGTACAACCACTTATTACTGATGCTTCATCATACGCCTGGTCCACCAACTTTTCTACAATGGAAAATTCATCAACTATGCGTTCAACATGAGCAAACAAACCATTCGCGACTCTGTCTGCCCTGATATCCGTAAAAACCAACGGGTCTCTCGTTCACATTACCTTCATGAACATAGCGCAGAACTATTGACAGTGCGATTTAGAACATATGTCAGAAGTTTCGTTAAGTATAATATCTACAAAGTCTGCCGATTTTGTTTTCTTTTCAGTAATTCCTTGACTACTTCAGAAATAGCTTTAATAATGGCATGTTGTATAGTTGCAGAAGATCCTAGAAATATTGTACATGTACTCAAGTATACCTCTAACAAGGGCTCATAGCGTTTCAAAACATTTATTAATTCCAGGTAATTTCCTTTGTTAAGAGAAGCATTTGACTCATTTTTTCCTCTAAAATGGGAGTTCTTGTTTAGCTACATAACACACAGCATCAATGAGTCCTTTAATAGTTTCCCTGTTCCTTTTCACTTGTTCGTTGTACTGGCTAATATTATATCGGTATTACTCGTTTAATAAGATGGCAGCTCTGTCCTTCTCAACATATTTAACTCCAAAATGAATGAATGTGGTTTTGTGATTTCTAATGTCTTCGTTGTCCAACTGACAAGTGATTTAAATCTGAAAAGCCATGTCTATTCCAAGCCGATATTCCTCTGGAAAATAGCAAAGATGACCAACAAAAAAGGTTACTTGAACAGTGACAACCGGTTAACATTTCGATATGCGAAACGCAAACATTCCTAGTATAATGTTCTTTTTGTCCCTATGTCCGAAACTAGGTTAGATAATGGTGGCTTTGGCCTAGCTTCCTGAACTATTTCCAATTTTTCTTGAAGTGTCCCCCTGGAAAACGGTTTTTCAAGTGAGTGTTTCACAGCTATATTTCCTTCCATTGCAGTTTTGTACTGGAACAAAAGCACTAAAAATTATCGTAGTTTTGAAATAAACCCTTCACTGTAATACAGATGATTACAAACATTCACAGTTAAAAGCCAAAAGCCAAGAAGTCTTTGGTAACGAGTCTTAAAACCGTAACACCCACGTGCGAAGCGTTCGGGCAGTGCGCTGCTTTCACCGCAAACCTTCAGTGACGTCAAGTCGTACCCCCTCCCGAAAACTGAATGCGCGCGCAACCTGTCCCCTCCTGCACGCAATTTCTCAGCGGTGTGTGCGGCCTTGCCACAGATTAAGAGAACGAGACTCGCTTGCGAGCTGGTGGGCGACTTTCCTCTGTTCCGTTTTAGCCCGAGTCCGATCACAAGAGAGCTGTCTCCCGGCAGAAGCAGAGTGCATACTTGCGTGTCTGAGCCCCTTTTCTGTCACAGGCCGCTGGTAGTCGTACTTGTCTCCAGTAATCAGAACACACTGCCGTTCCCTCTCCCCGCTAATTATTTTTCAAACATTTCAAAAATAGAAATATTAATAAAATGTACGAAGTTTGCTAGGGCGCACGCCTAGCACACATTGAACATACGCCACTGGTCGCGACAGTCGTTCGTAATATGAAGGGTGTTCACTCTAACTGTTCCATGGACGTCTCTAATGCGTCCCTACTGATGGCTGACTTTCAACAGAAATGTTGCAGCCCATTCGAGTGCGGCGATCTACCAGTAGGCAACTGTAGGTAACCAGTAGGTAACTGGGTGTATGTTACGCAACGCCAGTGGTGACCTTCCAATGGGCACAGTAAAAGTCACGATAGCAACACGCTTGCACGACGTATCGGGGCGATGCAAAACTTTTGTTGATGTTTGTATTTCTGGACCTGAAAACCCTATGTGTGTCACTACTGGCTACCACTGACACTTTTATTGTTACCTGAAGTGGATGTCTTCGAATGTGGCCGCCACCTAAATAGCTATACACTCCAACAGAACAACGCCCAGCAATCTGCCCGTGCTTCTAGCGCATACAGCCAATACCGTCCGATTCATTCGTTCCACAAGCCTACTATCTATGGAATAGTGTGGTATATTATCAGTGACTGCAGTATGGCGTTTAGTTTCAAGTATTATCACTAGATCTAACAGAACCTCTTTCCTCATGGCGACACGACATGTAGACTAAGTTACTACTGCCTTGGCAGTTCCTAAAATGCTGTCTTTTCACTATTAATATTTTGTGAAATTCAGTCATTCGTATTTGTCGCAAGTATTCCTAACGAATCCTTAATGGCGTGGCGTTTTCTCTGTTGGGCAGTGTGTTTTATTTACTTCCAACTCACAAGGGAACCTCCCCATCGCACCCCCCTCAGATTTAGTTATAAGTTGGCACAGTGGATAGGCCTTGAAAAACTGAACACAGATCAATCAAGAAAACAGGAAGAAGTTGTGTGGAACTATGAAAAAAAATTAGTAAAATATACAAACTGAGTAGTCCATTCGAAGATAGGCAACATCAAGGACAATGAGGGTCAAGGAGCGCCGTGGTCCCGTGGTTAGCGAGAGCTGCTACAGAACGAGAGGTTCTAGGTTCAAGTCTTCCCTCTAGTGAAAAGTTTAATTTTTTATTTTCAGTTTATGTGTCAAACTCTTATGTTTTCATCACTTTTTTGGGAGTGATTTTCACATCCACAAGAAAACCTAAATCGGGCAAGGTAGAAGAATCTTTTTACCCATTCGCTAAGTGTATAAGTTGGCTGGGCCGACAACATATTCCTGTCATGTGACGCACATGCCGTGACCAGTGTCGTATAGAATATATCAGACGTGTTTTCCTGTGGAGGAATCGGTTGACCTATGACCTTGCGATCAAATGTTTTCGGTTCCCATTAGAGAGGCATGTCCTTTCGTCTACTAATTGAACAGAGACGTCAATGAACGAACTGACAGATCATTACTTTGCCAAAAAAAAGATAGTAAACTTTTCAGTCGAGGGAAGACTTGAACCGAGGACCTCTCGTTCCGCAGCTGCTCACGCTAACCACGGGACCACGGCGCTCCTGAGCTCACACTCTCCTTGATGTTGCCCATCTTGCGCATGGACTACTCAGTTTGTATATTTTATTAATTTTTTTCATAGTTCCACACAACTTCTTCCTGTTTTCTCGAATTGATCTGTGTTCAGTTTTTCAAGGCCTATCCACTGTGCCAACTTATAACTAAATCTGAGGGGGGGGTGCGATGGGGAGGTTCCCTTGTCAGAGTAACTTCACCAACGACGACAGCTGCCGTGCCAGCAACATCCTATACAGCACAACGGTACCACAGAAGACAAGGAAATAGCCGTTCAGTTCTATTAGAGCATATAAAACAGGTATTGAATACTACTACTGATACCATTTATCTTTGCGATCTCCTGGGCTACATGTTAGCTGCATACACAACCAAAGGTGGATTCGGGGTGGGGGGGGGGGGTGGAGGAGATAGGGAAACAGAGTGCTGATAGAGGGAGGGAGGGTGGGAGAAGGAGAGAGAAGAGAGAGAATCTCAGCATAATCACAATGTTTACTTACGGGCAGCATGCAGTTGTGAGTGTAAAAATGTAAAAAGCCTGGAATTAACGGAATGTAAGTGTGGCTTGTTGTGTTATGCGCTCATTTATTTGCTTCTTGTTTATTTTTTTGTCAGAATTTACGATAAAATTGCAATAAAACATGAGAATTCATGATTGTCTTTCAATTAAATGGGCTATTGTGTCAGTTTTACTCGCTATAGGAGTAAAGATAAAGCTTTTGCTTTGTAAAAAGATTGTAAATTTTCGGTAAATATTTGCTCTCTCTGGATTCTTTTAGAGTAAAAACAGTACTGCCACCAGTTACTGTAAACAGCTTTATCTGAAGCTACACGTTTCTATTTTCCACCATCGTCAGGCTTCTTATAGTTAGTACATTTGTTGTTCTATGCACCTTGACATTTCACCAAAGTTCTATTGTTGGCAAATAGTACCTTGTGTTCTGTATGGCTTTTTTAAATCAGGAACCAACGTATTTCGGTCATGGTATAGAACTCTGGTCCTTGTCGAAAGGCATAGTGAGTAATCCACAACTTACCAATATTATAAATGTGAAAGTAGCTCTGTCACTTTTTCAAGGCTGAACCACTGAACCGAATTTGATGAAGTTTGGTATGGAGATAGCTTGAATCCCGAGAAAGAACAT
The DNA here is from genome assembly GCF_021461385.2 of Schistocerca piceifrons. Taxonomy (NCBI): domain Eukaryota; kingdom Metazoa; phylum Arthropoda; class Insecta; order Orthoptera; family Acrididae; genus Schistocerca; species Schistocerca piceifrons. The sequence continues at coordinate 580,764,112 of NC_060149.1, forward strand.
AACCTACTTAAAAGAAAATCAGTAAGCAGAGTTGAGAATAGCCGGTAATAGGGAATCGAGGTAGCTAAAAGTTTGTTGGCAATGCACTCTTTCGCAATGCGTTGCCCAGGGGATAAGAGCTACGTCAATTTGAAAAGTACTGAACTGTAGATCCCAAAAAGATATGCGCTAAAATCTACTATAGCATATGCTTATCTTTTATGGTTCACCCATATTCACCATTTTTGTCTTTTGATTTCGCGTGGCGCAGCGAATCCGAAAGACAAAAATGATGATTGTGGGTGAATCATAAAAGACAAACATTTGTTCTCGCTGACTTTTTTGCAGATGTTTTTGCGATCTATTTTTTAGTATGACATAAAATTATGTACTACACAGTGCTTAGGCAGCGTGTTGCTGCAGGCAAACTCTTCACTTTGTGTAGATTACCTTTGAACGGCCGAACAAACTTTCATCAAACACATTTGGCGACAGTTTTGATTAAACTCGCCTATAAATAAACAAAAAAACAACACTGAAATCGATGCGTTCGTGTTGGAGCTGTGGCGCCATAGACAGAAAGACGCTAAACTTACACCTGACTTCGTGCGGTGTTGCAGCGGAGGCGACGGCGCACATCGCGGGCTGTGATTCCCCACTATTTATTCATCATAACAACACAGTACTACTGATACGCGAGCGAAGTCCCAGGTAAAAGCTAGTTACATATACAAATAAACAGATACTATCACTAATCGATGAAGAACTTCCGGAAGTGCATACAGGTGGCATTCTCTTTACGTAGCAGCATACAGCTATGCATTGAAGTTATTTGACTTCCTGACTCAGGATCATTCGAGTTCTCTGAATAGTTTTCTCGGAAGATGTGATCTCCCGTAACCATTACTGGAATTCAACATCATTTTTTTGCAGCTATAAAAATTTTATTTTTTGCAAATTAGCAACTTCGACGGCATTTTTCCTCAGATCAGATATAAAGATTTTTCACGATAATCTGTGTGTGTGTATTTTAAAATTAGTCTCACAAAGTCTGTAAGGACATGTTCACCCTTCTGATTCTTATAGCCCTCCAGAAAAAAATCTTTATCAGTCCCTGTTCGCAACAGAAGAGTGAGGCGGGTGCCGCCTCGGTATTTGTGCGGTCAGCTCGATGGAGTGCTAACCAAAGGGACCCGAGTACGATTCCTGGCCGAATCGGAGATTTCCTCCCCTCAGGGAGTGGATGTTGTGTTGTCCTTGCGTTCATATGGTCATGATTGAGATTCCACTACTAAGGTAGCAGGGGAAAACATTCCCCAGACCATGCATAACCCTGACCTCCTCCAGCCTGCACCCTTCTGATGACTGTTACAAGGTGTTTGCTTTCAGACGTTTCATGTCAGTGAAGCATAAAACGTAACTCACCTGAAAAGGCTACCTGGTGCCACTTAGTGGACGTCGGGCTGCGATACTGGCGTGCAAATTCCAGCCTTCTCGAAGACGAACAGCAGTCAGCGTGGTGCATGAACCAGGCTCCAGCTGCGGAGGTCCATATACAGATACGTTCGCTGAAAGATAGTTGAGGAGACGCTGTTGGTACCCCTTTGTTCATCTGGGCTCAACAGTCTTACATCTATTCACCTGTACACATCCCTGCAGCCGTCGTTTACCCCTGGCATCTATGACGCGCAGCGCATCACAGTTTCCTCGGTGCAAGTTTTGAATAGCGCCATTTTGCTATGTGCGGTATACTTCAATCACGGCGGCAAGCGAACAGTTTACAAATTTAGCCTTTTAGGAAATGCTTACACACTTGGCCCGAAACCCAATGATCATGTCCTTTTGTACGTCAGATAAATCGCTCCGTTTCCGCAAAGTGACAACGACTGCACTGTTTGCCGCGTTCCTCCGATACGATCTGTATACCCTCCTCTGCCAGCTGCCGTCTGTGAGTGATTACTGCATATTGACGTCAGATATAGGCGGTGGTCACGTTAATGTGACAGAACCGTGTATAAACATGGTTGTGGCGTAACAACTGCAGCGCCCAGTAAACAGGAAATTTTCGCAATCAAGAAACCGTTCCGTGTATCCTATGGTGTCACGATATTTGAGAAACATTAACAAAGTAGATGTAACTGTAAGAAACATATTGCCAGATTTCAAGAGTTTTAAGTCGTAGTATGGGAAGTTCACGAATTATGGAGAAATGACATACTACCAACTCACCAGAAGAAGGAAAAGGTATGCTATATGCCAGGGCTTCCCAGCCTGTGGTCCGCGGATCCCTTAGGGGTCCGCCGGCTCTTTCTAGGGGGTCCGCGGCCGCCGTTCACCAAATCGTGTAAAATAATGAGTAAAATTATTGAATAAAAATGTGAAAATCAAATTCATCACTATCTTTTTTTCGTGTAAAAAACATGTGTACTTTTACTTTAGGTCGTATCCCCAAGCAGCCTCTGAGATTCCTAAGTAGAACGTATACACAGTTTAGTGGCGGAAAATGCGGCTTCTGTGATCGACTGTTTAGCAACAATACGGGGGTCGTTTGTGCGCCGGCTCACGGCGCTGAAACCTTTTACGCATGCGCGGAGCGAGCTTAGTCAGCCAATCACAGCGCTCGCTGGCACGTATGCGGCCCCAGGCATCATTAAATGTTAAACTTGCCTTGTCAGTGCACTACCTGTTTCATAAGTCGATTTTTGACCAGTTTATTCCTTCTAACATGGATCGGTGAAGTCAGGATCATTGAAGAAGGCTGCAGTTTCTCCATCGCCTTCACAACAAGGGAAGTTTCCAGTTGAAATGAATGAGTAGGGAGGACGACCAAAGGAAGACTTTACATACATCTGAACATTTTTCTTCGGATTTCACGAAAAACCACACACACACACACACACACACGACTGTTAACGAAATATGCATTATGCATACTCCTTACACAAGAGTAGCCAAATAGTGGAAGTGAACAGACCACAAGCGACAGCTTGTCAACAGCGAACAGTTTGGACGTGACGTTGATTGCTCTTGGAGGAAGAAAGCTCCGTCGTGTGAAATTTCAATTACCATGTAATTTTAATCAGGTTATAGTGTGTTGAACAAAGGGAGTATATCCACTAGTAAGTGTCTGGATACAGTGGGAATTCAAAGCTTTCAGTTACCATGTGTTTCGCTGTGAAATTTGATGTTACTGTGCTCTTGACTGACCAGGGGTCCGCCATGGATTTTCGACTGAAGAAGGGGTCCGCCAGCTGAAAAGGTTGGGAAGCCCTGCTATATGCCATAACAGACGCTTACAAGATCGCTAAATGATTTGCTTCTCTGTCGTCTATTGAACTTGCTTAGATATAAAACAGTAGAATAGGTTCCAGCTCTCTGCCAAGTTTTCGATTAAAATAAATGATGTCTACAGTCAAGGGAAAACGTTTCGCATGCCGTATTAGCCACTGCGCGATGCTCAGACAACACTATGCTGTGGTGTGCTGTGGAAGAAGCCAGATGGATCTGCTCGGGTATCAGCAACCTACACAAATGAGCCAAAACATTGTGACGATCAGCTTAAAAGGGTGTTGATCCACCTTTGGAGCGCAAGACTGCCGCGATTCTGCGTGATATGAAATCGACATATCCTTGGTAGGCTTCCAGAAGTATCTGGTGCCAGATATCGATGCTCAGGTCACGCAGATCCCGTAAATTGCGAGCCTGTGGTTTGTGCGCGCGGATCTAGCGTCTAATAGCGTCGCAGATTAGTTCCATTAGATTTCTATTAGGCAGTTAGATGCCCAAGACATCAACGTCAGCCCACTATGATGCTCCTCAAAACCGCTGTAGCAACATTCGGCCGTGGTGGCACAGGCAGTAATCCTGTTGGAAGATGCCATCGCTGTCCGAGGAAACATCAAGCATGGAGCTGGCTCGTAATAATGTTCTTGTAGTCCACAGTTGCCATGGTGCCTCCTATTACTACCTCAAGTCCCAAGGAAGCCCAGGCGAATGTCTCTCATAGCGTAATACTACCCGCAGCGGCCTGCGTTCGTGACGCGGTGCACGTTTCGAGCATCCGTTCGCCTAGATGTTAGTGTCTCCAGACACGACCATCGAGCTGGTGTAACAAGAACAACAGGAAACGTTATTGATCCGACCAGACGACATGCTTCAATTGATATTCGGTCCAATCTCGATGATCCGGTGCCCACTGCAATCTTGACGATGTAGTTAGGTCAACATGGGAACACCGGGGTTCCGTCTGCTGTGGTGAATCATGTTCAAGACTTCCTGAGTCTGCGGCTGTAGTGGTAGACCGCTTCAGAGAGAACTTGCACAGTATCGTTAGTAACTTTCCTGATCATGCCGTTCTAATAAGGGGTGACTTCAATCTATATCTGAATAGATTGGGATAGTCATGCTATCAAACCTGGTGCCAGAGACAGACTTCGGGTGTCATTGTTCTGAATGTCTTGTACGAAAATTACTTCGACCAAATAAATAGAAAATAAACTCGTGAAGGTAACGTCTCAGACCTCCTAGCAAAAAACAGACCTGATCTTATCGAATCAGTTATCGTAAGGAAGGTATCAGTGAACACAAGGCTGTGACAGTAACTACGAATATGAGTAATTCAAGAAATGTTAAGAAAGTTAAGAAAATATTTTTCGTTAGCACGACTAACAGGATACAAATTGCGGAGTTTCTAAGTAGTCAACATCGAATATTCGGTGCTGAGGACGAAGATGTGGAGCACAAAACGGAAAAAATTCAAAAGCAATGTTCAATATGCCTTAGACAACTGTTTAGAGAAAGGTCTTAAGGGATGGAAAATATCCACCGTGGTTTAACTGGCGTGTCAGAAAATTGCAAGAAAGAAAGTTCAGCAGAGCTTCACAGATTCGAGAGAAGTCAAAACCTTCCTACCTAACAAAACCTGAACAAAACGAAAATGAGCGTAAAGAGAGCCATGACAGAAGCGTTTAGTGGCTCTGAAAGTAAAATTTTGTCAACCGATTTGATTAAAAATCCTAAGAGGTTTTGGTCTTACGTAAAACCAGTAAGCGGTTCGAAAGCATCTGTTCACTCTCTCAGTAACCATACTGGCACCGGAAGATAACAGAGAGAAGACCGAAATACTGAAGGCGGTCTCCCGAAATTGTGTCACCGCAGAAGATCGTAACACGGACCCCCCTTTCAATCATTGTACTAACCTCTAAATGGGAGATACTGAGATAAACGATCGCGGAGCAACTACAAATATGTGAAAGAACTTGCTTCCCTTCCAGGAGAAGTTCATCGTAGTTCGCTGGAGCCGTGAAGGGTACGTAACGACTGGAAAAATCGAAAATCATTCCCGTTTTCAAGAAAGGTCGTAGGACAGATGCATATAATTATAGGCTTATATCGTTGATGTCAGTCTGTTGTAGAATTATGGAACATATTTTATGCTCAAGAATAATGCATTTTTGTAGAACGAAAATCTCTTCAATAAAACTCAACTTGGATTCCGCAAACAGAGATCCTGCGAAACTCAGCTCGCTCTGTCCCTCTTCCTTGAGATCCACAGTGCCAAAGACAACGGCGCTCAGGTTGATGCTGTGTTCCTTGACTTCAGGAAGGCATCTGACACCGTCCCGCACTGTTATTTAATGAAAAAATACGACTTTACCGAGTATTTGACCAGATTTGCGACTGGGTTCAATAATTCCTTGCACACAGAACTCAACACGTCGATCTTAACGAAACAAAATCGTCAGATATAAAAAGCACGCGTAGGAAGTGTGATAGGGCGTCACTGTTTAAACTGTATACAAACGATCTAGTAGAAAGCGTCTGAAGCTCTTTAAGACTACCCGCAGATGATGCAATTGTCTATCAGAAAGTAGCGACACCAGAAGACAACATCGATTTGCGAAATGACCTTCAAAGGGTTGATGGATGGTGCAGGCTGTGGCAGTTGACCCTGAACGTAAATAAATGCAACATATTGCGCATACATAGGAAAAGAAATCCACTACTGTACAACTACACTCTAGATGATAAATTGCTGGAAACAGTCCGCCTGCTTAGCTGGGTGGTAACATGCTTGCCTCCCATGCAAGCGGACCTGGGTTCGATTCCGGGCCGGCTTGGAGATTTTCTCCGCTGGTGGGCTGGGTGTTGTGTTGTCCTCATCATCATTTCATCCTCATCACCGGCAGGCAAGTCGCCCAATGTGGCGTCGACTGAAATAAGACTTGCACTCGGCGGCCGAACTTCCCCAGATGGGGCCTCCCGGCCAACAATGCCATACGCTCATTTCATATTTTTTGCTGGAAACAGTAACCATCATAAAATATCGAGGAGTAACTATCCAAAGCGGCATTAAATGGAATGACCACAATAAAACAAATACTAGATGCCAGATTGAGATTCATAGGAAGGATCTTAAGGAAGTCCACGAAAGAAAAGGCTTACAAAGAGCTTGTTCGACCGATTCTTGACTACTGTTCGTCAATCTGGGACCCTTATCAGGTAGGACTGGTAAAGTTGATAGATAAGAACTAAAGAAGAGCGGCTCGTTTCGTCACGGGATCGATTTTTCGGCGCGAGTGTGTTACAGAGATGCTCAACAAGCTCCAATGGCAGACGTCACAAGAGAGGCGTTGTGCATCACGAAGAGGATTACTATAGAAACTTCGAGGCGGTACTTTCTGGTAATAGTCGGAAAACATATTACTTTCTGCCACATACATCTCACAAAATGACCACGACGAGAACATTCGAGAAATATTACAAAGGCTTACCAACAATAATTCTTCCCAGGCGCCAGGGAAGGTTCGTGGTGACAGCAGTACCCTCCGCTACACACCGTCAGGTGGCCTGCGGAATACTGACGCAGAGCTAGAGTGTGCGTTGAGCGGTGTGCTCCGGAACTCTTGTTCCTGCACCAGTACTGTATTCTGTCAGATCTGCCATACATCGCTGCCTATCCTGCTTTACATAGTGGGAGAGCCTCCGGCCTTGTCGTGGACATCCAAAACACCTTGTCACCTACTGGTATTTAAAGCGTTCTTCAACGACTTTCCATAGACGCTCACGACAATAGCATGCGTTCAGTCGACCAGCTTCGCCGTTTTCGAAATGCTCGTTCACAGGTGCTGAGCCATAACAATGCGTCCTTTGTCAGGGTAGCTTATGTCAGTGCATTTCCTCATTTGCGAACCGTATCTTCACTAGAATAATCCCTTTCTGATCCACTCCTATACTTTCCTTACCGCCTCACGTGTCCGCTACTCACCAGGCAGCATTCCGCGGCCGTGGCGCGTACGTCTCAGTACGTGGATCTACAGGTCCCACGAACGCCAGCAGCTGTATCCGGTGGGGAGCAAGAAACTATTTCACATGAGTTTAGTAATTCTTAATTGCGCGTTTAAATACATGTAAGCTCTCGACAGCACACGACGCAGTTAAGACTTTTAGTAGATACCTTTCCAATAACATATTGATTTCCCCTTGGCCCTGCACGGAGCCGAGCGTTGACGAAGTATGGCGGAAAAGCTGACTAGTGACGTCACAAGTTCGTTTCGGAGGGGGGGGGGGGGGAGGCACATTCAGTTCGTGGTGGGAAATTTTCATAATACTATGGCTCATCAGTGCGTGGATTATTGAAAACTAAGTATGATCTTCTACAGTCCGTATTATTCTCCTCTAAGGAGAAAGATTATTAAAGAACGAGGAAACCTGAAGACCTGACCATATTGCACTTCCAGTAATTTCAGATGTATCGCGGTGACAGACACATAGTTCATCTGATTGGGTTCTATACGGCGGTTGAGATTCTATACATCGGTTCAGAGTATCAGTGAAAGATGGATACACAGAACATTCTACAACGAAGCGCCGAAGAACCTGATATAGGCATGCGTATCCCAGTAAAGAGCTACGTAAACAGGCAGAATACGGCGCTGCGGTCGAAAACACCATATAAGACAACAAGTGTCTGGTTCAGTTGTTAGATCGGTTATTGCTGCTACAATGAGAAGTTATCAACATTTAAGTGAATCTGAACTTGGTATTACAGTCGGCGCACGAGTGATGGGACACAGCGTCTCCGAGGTGACGATGAAGTGGGGTTTTCCCCGTACGACTATTTCACGAGTGTCCGGTAAAACATCACATCTCTGACATTGCTGCGGCCGGAAAAAGATCCTACAAGAACGGGACCAACGACGACTGAAGAGAGCCGTTCAGCGTGACGGAAGTGCTACCTTTCCGCAAATTGCTGCAAATTCCAGTGATGGGCCACCAACAAGTGTCAGCGTGCAAACCATTCAACGGAACATCATCGATAAGTACTTTCGGAGCCGAAAGCCCACTCGTGTGCCCTTGATGACTGCACGACACAAAGCTTTACGCCTCGCCTGTGCTCTTCAACGCCGGCATTGGACTGTTGATGACTCGAAACATGTTGCCTGGTCAGACGAGTCTCGTTTCAAATTGTTTCGAGCGGATGGACGTGTACGGGTATGGAGATAAACTCATGAATCCAAGGACCCTGCATATCAGGAGGGGACTGTTCAGGCTGGTGGAGGCTCTGTAATGGTGTGGGGCGTGTGCATTGGAGTGATATGGGACCACATATGTCTAGATACGACTCTGACAGGTGATACGTAACTAAGCATCCTGTCTGATCACCTGCATCTATTTATGTCCATTGTGCATTCCGACGGACTTGGTCAATTCCAGTAGGGCAATGCGACACCCCACACGTCCATAATTGCTACAGAGTGGCTCCAGGAGCACTCTTCCGAGTTTAATCTCGTACGCTGGCCACCAAACTCCCCAGGCATGTACATTATTAAGCATATCTGGGATGCCTTGCATCGTGCTGCTCAGAAGAGATCTCCACCCACTCGTACTCTTACTGATTTATGGACAGCCCTGCAGGATTCATGGTGTCATTTCCCTCCAGCACTACTTCAGATGTTAGTCGAGTCCATGCCACGTCGTGTTGCGGCACTTCTGCGCGCTCGCGGGGGCCCTACACAATATTAGGCAAGTGTACCAGTTTCTTTTGCTGTTTAGTGTATGATCTCTAAAGTTACCTCGTAACTGCACAAATATAGATCAGACAGTGACTCCGAGAGAAAGAAAGTAAGGAGGATTACGATTTAGGTTCCGTCCAAGTCGGGGATTTGAACCGTTCTTTTCCCGATTACTTTCGCACACTACATAGTAGTAAATGTTGTCATTGAGGTCTTCAACCCGAAGACTGGTGCGATGCTGCTGTCCAAGCTAGTCTTCCTGGGCAAGCCTCTTCATCTCTGAATAACTGCCACAACCTACATTCGTTCGCACCTGCGTACCGTATTCATGCCTACGTCTCCCTTTGCAGTTTTTATCACCCACACTTCCCTCCATTCCCATTTTGACTATTCCTTGATGCAACAGGACGCGCACTAACAACCAATCCCTTCGTTTACTCAAGTTTTGCCTCAATTTTCTTTTTTCGCAGTTTCATTCAGTATCTTCACATTAGTTATTCGACCTGCCCGTCTAATTACAGTGTTCCTCTGTGGCACCAGACAGAACATGGACATCACGACTGAGGGCAATCACCACATCACGCAGAATTGCTTCCTAGTAAAAGTTGCTTCAGCACTAAGACGGTGTCTTTTGGTTTAAATTCACTGAAATTAGTGGGTCGATGGGTACGAACGCATGAAGATGCAGTAACATGACATTATATCAGTGAGACCGATGAGAAACTGACAGCCTAATGGAACAAAAATGGTTATGGTGACTGACTGCTCATAAAATGCAACAATTGCGGGTTTGTAGGCTGGTAATTTTTTTTTTATTAATCGCAACATGCTTCTATTGCTGTCGCCTACCGTTACAGTTACAGTGACCAGATATACATTTGTACAAGAGCAGGGGAATGAAGGAGGGGGAGGAGGAGAGGGGACGAGTTACAAGCATTATCTCAACACATACTACTTGGTTTTATTTGACGTTGTAGAAAGACGCATACCGTGACGACAGAAATTGAAAAACGCAACGCTGAAGAGAACCAAGCATCACTAAACAACCATATTAATGAACACCGACGTACATGTGAGGCGGGTCATACACTACTGGCCATTAAAATTGCTGCACAACGAAGATGACGTGCTACAGACACGATATTTAACCGACAGGAAGAAGATGCTGTGATATGCAAATGATTAGCTTTTCAGAGCTGGCGCCGGTGTCGATACCTACAACGTGCTGACATGAGGAAAGTTTCCAACCGATTTCTCATACACAAACAGCAGTTGACCGGCGTTGCCTGGTGAAACGTTGTTCAAATGGTTCAAATGGCTCTGAGCACTATCGGACTTAACAGCTGTGGTCATCAGTCCCCTAGAACTTAGAACCACTTAAACCTAACTAACCTAAGGACATTACACACATCCATGCCCGAGGCAGGATTCGAACCTGCGACCGTAGCATGACACGTTGTTGTGATGCCTCGTGTAAGGAGGAGAAATGAGTACCATCACGTTTCCGACTTTGATAAAGGTCGTATTGTAGCCTATTGCGATTGCGTTTTATCGCATTGTTCGATATCCAATGACTGTTAGCAGAATATGGAATCGGTGGGTTGAGGAGGGTAATAAGGAACGCCGTGCTGGATCCGAACGTCCTCGTATCATTAGCAGTCGAGATGACAGGCATCTCATCCGCATGTCTTTAACGGATCGTGCAGCCACGTCTCGATCCCTGAGTCAACAGATGGGGACGTTTGCAAGACAACAACCATCTGCACGAACAGTTCGACGACGTTTGTAACAGCATGTACTATCAGCTCGGAAACCATGGCTGCGGTTACCCTTGACGCTGCATCACAGAGAGGAGCGCCTACGATGGTGTACTCAACGACGAACCTGGGTGCACGAATGGCAAAACGTAATTTTTTCGGACGAATCCAGGTTCTGTTTACAGCATCATGATGGTCGCGTCTGTGTTTGGCGACATCGCGGTGAACGCACATTGGAAGCGTGTATTCGTCATCGCCATACGGGCGTATAATCCGGTGTGATGGTATGGGGTGCATTGGTTACACGTCTCGGTCACCTCTTGTTCGCATTAACGGCACTTTGAACAGTGGACGTTACATTTCAGATGTGTTACGACCCGTGGCTCTACCCTTCATTCGATCCCTGCGAAACCCTACATTTCAGCAGGATAATGCACGACCGCATGTTTTAGGTCCTGTACGGGCCTTTCGGGATACAGAAAATGTTCGACTGCTGCCCTGGCCAGCACATTCTCCAGATCTCTCACCAATTGAAAACGTCTGGTCAATGGTGGCCGAGCAACTGGCTCGTCACAATACGCCAGTCACTACTCTTGATGAATTGTGGTACCGTGTTGAAGCTGCATGGGCAGCTGTACATGTACACGCCATCCAAGCTCTTTTCGACTCAATGCCCTCGCGTATCCAGGCCGTTATTACGGCCAGAGGTGGTTGTTCTGGGTACTGATTTCTCAGGATCTATGCACCCAAATTGCGTGAAAATGTAATCACATGTCAGTTCTAGTATAATATATTTGTCCAATGAATGCTCGTTTATGATCTGCATTTGTTCTTGGTGTAGCAATTTTTATGGCCAGTAGTGTATATCCTCTTCAAACGTTGTGCAATGTGTGTTCGTAAAAAAAAATATATATAGTCTCAGAATTACACTGAATTTGTCAAATTTCGACTGTCATTTTCACAATTTTTATTTGTCTCTTACGGGCCTACTGCTCTCTCCTTAAACCAATATGCACAAATATTTTGTTCATATACCTGTTACAGCCTGAAAAAAAATGTTATCTATGAGATTTCGCTGAAGTATATGACTTTGGTCACCCTAATTTCAATATATTTTGATATGTATGTTTAAATAAAAGTGCTTATTTCTTGTGACGATTACTAAGTTCTCTAAGTTCAGGCGAAAGACTTTCTTTTTTACATAAAGTACCGTAATGTTTGCTGCCTCTGTACTTCATATTTTTCGTCTCGATTTTGCAAGAGTTAATTTAAACCATAATTTCAACTTCACAAATAAAATTTAGTCTGACATGAGTATCACAGAAAGGGTGCTTCGATTACCACGATCCCACCGGCTACGAAACTCTCAGGTTTTGGTTTTGAGAAATGAATTATTATTATTAAAACTGCATCTGATTTCTTAGGCATGTTACCACTTTCATTCCTTTGCTACTTCGACACCTAAAACATTGTGTTATTACAGGTACGTACTTCAGAAACGTTGTACCTCTGCTAGAAACTCTCTTTTAATGTGGTATGCTCGTACCTAATACATTCGTGTATCAGTTCTGACATCTCCAACTTCATCTCCAACTTTTTGACGTTCTTAAATTTATGTTCATATTCTCTAGTGCCCTAGCCATTAACTGGATACCAAACTGTTGAACTATGTAGCGAATAAGCTATTTTACTCACGTGGCAATTAGAAATGTGCCGCAGGAATTCGCTGTGAATTGTAAGACACGTTTCTAAGCTGATGGACGCAATAGAGATTATTTCTTCAGTGCAGAACGGAAGTAGACCCGCTCTGAAGTCCTCGTGTTTCCGATTAGTACTAAAATTAAAAGGAAACAGTTTTTCCCCTTCCCCATCACGCGATACACAACAATTCATAAAAAATTAGCCTCTTCGCTCAGAGAAATCTGTGTATTCCACAGGGAGAGAAAAAAAGAATTTCATGCGGAAGAAAGATAAGCTATATACGATGTAGTGGGACTCCAGTAATATAATGGTGACATCATAACTACCACGTACTGATACGGTATATATCTGAGGAATAGAAATATTTATCAGCGAACGAGAACTGGTATAAACCTGGTACCCGAAGTCTTAGAAAAGGTCCACAGATGTGAAAGCTGCCTCGTAATATTTTGCACTAACTATCCTACAGACCAGAACAGTGTTTTTACTGCGTTTTCAATAATAGTGCATCCATCCTCAATTAAATTTTGAACTGTAACTAACGTAACAAATACGGTACTGTAGCATTCGCATTATTTCAGTTGACTTTACGAAATCTTCCTGAAACTTTTGTCTTTTGTGAGAAATAGACATACAAACTATCGTGGATTTGCTAGGCTTGATTTTATTAATCTGTATCGCCATCTGAGATTATGATTGTAGTTCTCCTTACTGAAGACATTATTATAGTTGGAATAGAATAGTTCACCGAGCTTTAGTAAAGGACCAGACTACAGAAAAATCATCTTTAAAATGTCTGTTACTCTTCTCGGTCAGAAGGCTGAGACTGTCGAAAGCCTTCGTGAATCATATTTAGGAAGTCTTCTACGGCACGGAGATCCTGTCACCGCTGCAGCTGCCGAAAGCCGAGGAACAGCTTAAGCAATAGTGCCATGAGGAACATAGGAGCAATGTATATGTCCCTACCTCACTTGGTGCAATGAAATAGTTACAATTACAAAACAAATACACCTTATTTGGATAGAGGAACAATACTGGAAATCATGGATTTCCAAGGAAACACTAGGTGCGCCGAATTACGGTTTGCATCAGCAGACTCAGACTACCATTAGGGAGTTTGTGTATGCCGTGTTATGTTGGCAGCGCGGAGCAGCACTGTGCGTGCGCCGAGGAAGTGTATTGAGTCGATAACTGCGGTGGAGAGGTGGGCTGTGCGTTGTGTGGTCTGTGCTGTGTTTACGTTTCGTTGTGTTTCATTTACGCGTTGTTTAATAATGTTCAGATTGAATCGTATGAATTCAGTGGAAATCGTATCAGTTATATCTATAGTTCGATAGAAAGGAGTGTTCGTCGATGATGGCCCTTATGATCCATGTGAGTATAGTTAACGAATTTTTGTATGGATTGCTGATGAATAAACGAAATATGGAGAGTATTACACTGCCAAAAGTTGCGGTAATGTACACGGCGTCTTTCAAATGCTAACTCTGGCTGATGGGTGTTCCCAGTCACAGTGGATACTTTACGCTTTTTAATTAATTTAGGCTGTCAGTACCGCCGGAAAATTCCATCAGTAGAAAATACATGCCGTATCAAATGTAATTTTGCATGTTTACTACATGCTTTTCTGCTTGAAATGTGCATATGATTCAAAGTTGTCTTAGGAACGTTGCATGTAGTTATAGCAGATTTAGGGTCTATAGCAAGATTTAAACTTGATAAGAAATGCCCATTGTACCTAATACTGTGTGTTTTATCTGCTGGAAATTACTAAAAAGACAGGGAATGTGAGCATTCACAACATCAGGATCTCAGCTGTTATAGTGGATAACCAATGTCAGTCATGAACCAATGCTGTAAAGCAATGTGTGGTGAGCATGATGGAGACTTTAGTACAGTTAGCTGAGACATATTGTAACTAGAATAATGGGCGTACAATATTTTTCATAAGCAGGATGTAAGGCGACCACACTTTAAAAACATATTGCTGTTATATATTCTGTATGCTTCTTTAACATCTGCTAAAACTTCTCATGGTCCTATAATTGGGGAATAGATTTCATTAATTTTCACCCAGTTGAAATCATACGAGACTTTCTGACGTTGACGATGTTTAAGTTTACATTTGGTTTGATGCTCCATTCATATTAGTGTCAGCCTCTCATCACCTGAAACGTGTGGCCTATTCATTGTGTTATAGAGTAAACTTACATGGGAGATTCTTGAATTGCATTTGAAAAACACAACAAGAGTGTCACACTTCCACCTCCCCTAAGGTATCTCGCACATCCAAGCTACAGTGGTGTACGGCAGTATCATTTGATTTCTGTCTCAGTATTTTAGATATTACTGATTGTTGGAAAAAATCGGTAGTGTGTGTGTGTGTGAGAGAGAGAGAGAGAGAGAGAGAGAGAGAGAGAGAATACAATGAAATATGTGACATCTGGACGTCTTGTAGTGGTATTCATTTTCTATTGGGACTAGTTTTTGTTCACAGAAGAATGTATTGTCATAATGTAATTTGTTAATTTCCAAGACTTGTGGATAGCACACTAATATTTTCATGTATTTTCCAACCCATCTGGCACTGAGTTTATGTTTTTCTGTCCGTTTTTGGTAATATTTGCAATGGCATGGAGGAATAGCAAGTAGACATAATGTAGTATGCCGTATACAATCTCACCTGGTCACTGAAATGTCTTAAACGACCGGTTTCGGATGTCTAGTATCAGTTTTTCAAGTGAAGCAACCACTTTTCAATATGCAAGTGAGACTCTGTATTATAACCATTGTCGTCTGGATTATGCTTAAAGTATCAGTCATTGTCATGACAATTACACAATATGCTTTTTGTGTTAGTGCACCTGAGCAAACAAGAAAATATTGTTCACTATTAGCGGTCATAGCAGTAACCGGTCGCTTAAACACCATAACATTATAATTTATCATAATACAATAACTTCAGTATGTACTCAGTTAATTGTTGATTGGCTTATATATGTTGTTCAAACCTTGAAAACCCTTGTAAGAAGGAAGTACAGGGATACAACGTTGGAAAAAATAGTCTACAGAGCTTGTCCTGGCATTTCATTTATTTTACTTATAACGTTTAATTACCAAAGACACTATTGTGTAGTCACTTGATGCGTTTTAAATTACTATGGGAATTTTGTATATGGCTTTCAAGCGAAGGATATCAGTGATACGGTAATGTAGCATCAATAGTTTCACCCTTTTGTTTTATCTCTCTGCTAATAGTTTTTGCCATGTTTCGGACAGGATTGTGACATATCGGGTGGGTGTAGTACTCACGGTTCGGTCCCAAATTTGTCACTTCAGATACAAAAAATTCTTGATCTGAAATTGTTACCCAGTGTGTGCTTTGAAAGCAGCGGGGTGTTCCGCTATACGATGCACGTGCGAAACGGCTGGTGCTTGGGGGCCAAGAGGCGGTTTTGAGCAGCACCCGCCATCCATCGGCAAGGCCGCGAAGCTTACCAGTATCCCTTTCTTCTGGTGGTGCCTGCTCTCCTGAGCGGTCGCTGCTACACATCACGCGTGGAAAGCGGCCGTGAAGAGTACCTACAATTGAACATCGTAGCTTGGTTGCCGAATATTGGTTTCCGGAAAACCTTACCGAGATTAAAATGTTGACTCATGAAAACAAAATCAATAAGCAACTTTTGTAAATTTATTGTCCCGTATTGAACTTATCTTGCAATACTTTTCCTCACAATATCTCTTCACCTGTTTCCTGTGTTTCTTCTTCTGTTCTTCTGAACATTATGTAGTTTGCCTAGAGGCTTTTCGGGATATTTGAAGAGCGCCGGAGCAAACCCCTATATATCCATGTTTGCTGTATTCGCGAGTTTGAGCTGTATGGGGGCGATACGGAATACATGCTGCCACAAAATAATTTTCAGCACAACGCGACATCAAGTGTTTTCTGGTGTGTTTCTTCGTTTTATAGCTTGTGGAGCCATTTAGAGATCACTATTTGTTACTTTCTGTATTAACAGCAAATACGGATTTATCGGTTTTTGTTCCGGCGCTCCTCGTTTGTGATTACTGATTTTAGTTCGAAATTTTGTCCTGTCTAGAAACATTTCTTCAAGAATGTCCGTTTCCTTTAGATCATTATGAAATTCTTTTAACCAGTTGGTGTGCTTCTTCGCGGATATAGCTAAATTCGTAATTTTCTGTGATACCGTGATGTTATTTTTTCTACTTAAGTGACCATAAAGTTGTAATCGCCGTTTCCTATTGTAACTGTGATCACTTATCTGTAACTTGAAATTTTTTCCTTTGATTCATTATTAATTCCGATACTATTTTCACGTTTTGATCCTGAATTTTTTATTGTCTGTTATTGTCGACGGCGGCATATCATTAGCCGATGCTAGGCATTTTCTCTTGGAGACATCGACTAATAGTCATGTTTGCCCTGGGATTTTGACTTGAGCTAATAACTTATTCTCGGACTAGTATGAAACTTTATATGGATAATCCCTTCCTTCCCCCGTCGTGATCGCGAATGCCGCGGAAAGTTCGGGATTGATGTTGTCAGTCAGGCTTTGATCACAACCAAAAAATGTGAAATTCCGTTAATGCGTTAAACAGTGCCTGTCTAGATACCAAATATGAAGCCAACACATGTGATTAGTTTTTCAAATTTGAGAGATGGTTTTACGGTTGCGGGTTTGTTCTACACGCAATCTGCTTTTTCGTAATTTTGGCTGGTGTTCTGTAATAGAGTGATATGTTGCTTCTGTTCTAACCTGTTAAGATCGCTAGAGAGGATGTTGTAGCCAACAGAGTTTAGGGAGATTGCTATGTAGTTCATATCTGATTTTTCTTTCTTGTGGAGTGAACGTATCTATGCTCATTTCTGTTCTTTTTGTAGGCTATTTTCTCATTTCGCCAGCTGTAATATTACCTCAAGGTTTTTAAACCACTTTGCCATCATCTCTTTTCAACATTTTCACAATTACTATTGTCTTCTACTGGTGCTTTGTTGCTCCATTTTTTACTTCCACTGATTAGCAAAATTTGAAAGTAGCTTGTTGCGAGGAGTCGCAGTTTTCTTTGCTGTTTGTTCTCACTGTTTCATCCGGAAACCGAGGCATAGGCTGGGCCCTTCAAAATTATGAGCTTCGCCATAAAATTCCTTTTAGTCTTTGATGTTCTTTGTTGTGAAGCTCTGATCAATTTATGTTAGTCTCTTGTGATCGTATGTACATATTTCTCCTCTGAAGCTTAAGACGATTTTTTTTAAAGGGAATTACTGCCAATTGATTTCAGATTTGAGTGTGTTCCAGGATAACCTCGTTTTCAGTCTTTTATCTTTCACTCTGTCACATGTCACCCAAATACTGACGTTTTCTTTTGAGAAGTCATCCCGGTCACGCAATGTCAGGGAGGCTAATTTTTAGTTGAAGGACTTTAGGCCTCAGTTCTTGCTGTTCTGATTGATGTCATTTTGTATTCATTAGACTCAATCTTTTCTATTACGGAAGTAGTATGGGTAACCATGAAGTTTTAATTATCACTACGAAAAAAATCAAATTTGTGGTGGCGTTACATAGACGCTAGAGCTGCGCTCTACCAAAACTGCGGTTCGGTAGTTTTGGTGCAGTACATAAATAACGTAGTAAATGCTAGGACTACCGGTTGTATTCTTTGTCTTTTTGTTTTGCACGCAATTATAACAGCATATCGTTCGGTTCCGTACAAAATATAAATTGCATTTTATAAGCAATAAAAATTAGCTGACAGCATATAATTATTGTTGTTATTTTGTACTCAATAGAACGTTCATCATGATGAAAGGCAAGAGTATCCAGCTATTACTGATTAGTGCGAATTTTTTTTATCAATAACGGAAACATGTTACATATAAGCTCGACGTATTATTGAAGCGATGTTTGATATGTTTCTATATTGGGTTATTTAATTTTGACGTTTTTTGAGGAAACTGCGTGTTGTGCCACTTTATAATAAATCTGTATTTTTTTGTTTTGTTTCTACAAACAACATCCCTTTGTCTCACGGCACAAATCAAGCATTTTCTAAAAAAACATGGCTAGTTCCAGTTTTGCTATAGGTACTGTTTATTTTTAAGTAACGGACAGGAGGGTAATTATGTAGAACAAAAATGTTGGGTAGGTTACGCGGCCCTTTATATGTTCTTAATCAATTTCTAGACGGTTCACCGCTTTCGGTTTCTAAGGTAATCAGTAAGACTAGTAGGAATACTACCGTAGTGGACGCTTACTTACGATTCTCTACGGCACTGGTCCCCAAAGTGCAGCCCGAATCATGTATTTGTAAAGCCCAAGGTAATCAGTCGCATTTTACAGTAATATACACGTAGCATCTAATAGCCGAATAAAAAAAAATAAAAAATAAAAAAAAAAGTCAGCCGGCCGCGGTCTAGCGGTTCTAGGCGCTCAGTCCGGAACCGCGGGACTGCTACGGCCGCAGGTTCGAATCCTGCCTCGGGCATGGATGTGTGTGATGTCCTTAGGTTAATTAGGTTTAAGTAGTTCTAAGTTCTAGGGGACTGATGACCACAGATGTTAAGTCCCATAGTGCTCAGAGCCATTTGAACCATTTGAAAAAAACGTCAACTTCAGTTAAGAGCTTCTTAAGAGAGTGTTTCTCCGGCTCAGTAACAAACAAGACTACTTAAAAACATTAATATTTTAGGATGACCTTAATTTTATTTGCCGTTGGTGAATTCGCCCGCTTGCCTCAGCGACATCGGGGTAACGCGGCCACTGCGGGGTTGTAGGATGAGAGCGGAAATGTTGTAGTCTTTGTGTTCCAGTACTGATTAGTCACACTGAAGCGCCAAAGAAACTGGTATAGGTGTGCGTATTCAAATACAGAGATACGTAAACAGGCAGAATACGGTGCTGCGGTTGCCAACGCCAATATAAGACAATTGTCTGGCGCAGTCGTTAAATCAGTTTCTGCTGCTACAATGACAAGTTATCAAGGTTTAAGTAAGTTTGGACGTGATGTCATAGTCGGCGCACGAGCGATTGGGCACAGCGTCTGCGAGGTGTCGATGAGATGGGGATTTTCCCGTAGACCATTACACGAGTGTAACGTGAATATCAGGAATCCGATAAAACATCAAATCTCCGACATCGCTGCGGCCGGAAAAAGTACCTGCAAGAACGGGACCAACGACGATTGATGAGGTCATTGTTGGCAACCGGAATAAAATAATAATTGGATCGTTTTACCGACCTCCCAATTCAGATGATACAGTTGCTGAAAGGTTCAAAGAAAACTTGATTTCAAACACGTACCCGGCTCATACGATAATAGTTGGTGGTGACTTTAATTTACCCTCGATATGTTGGCGAAAATACATGTTCAATTCCAGAGGTACGCAGAAAATGTCATCCGAAATTTTTCTAAACGCATTCTCTGAAAATTATTTCGAGCAGTTAGTTCATGAGCCCAAATCCTCGAAAAATAAGCGAAAAACATACCTATTCAAAAAAGCAGATAAAAATTCATTTGACCCCTTCCTGAGAGACAATCTCCACTCATTCCAAATTAATAATATAAGTGCAGACCAGATGTGCCTTAAATTCAAAGAAATAGTATAGTCAGCAATTGAGAGATTTATACAAAATAAATTAACAAACGACGGAGTTGATCCTCCTTGGTACGCAAAACGGGTTAGAACACTGCTGCAGAAACAACGAAACAATCATGCCAAATTCAAGCAGACGCAAAATCCCCGACATTGGCGATCTTTTACAGGAGCTCGAAGTTTAGCGTAGGCTTTAATGCGAGATGCTTATAACAGTTTCCACAACGAAACTTTGTCTCGAAACCTGGCAGAAAATCCAAATAGATTCTGGTCGTATGTGAAGTACGTTAGCGGCAAGAAACAATCAATGCCTCCTCTGCGCGATAGCAATGGAGATACTATCAAAGACAGTGCTGCCAAAGCAGAGTTACTAAACACAGCCTTCCGAAATGCCTTCACAAAAGAAGACGAAGTAAATATTCCAGAATTCGACTCGAGAACAGCTGCCAACATGAGTAACGTAAAAGTTAATATCCTCGGAGTAGTGAAGAACTTAAATCACTTAATAAAAGCAAGTCTTCTGGTTCAGACGGTATACCAATTAGGTTCCTTTCGGAGTATGCTGATGCATTACCTCCATACTTAACAATCATATAAAACCGTTCGCTCGAAGAAAGATCAGCACCCAACGACTGGAAAGTTGCACAGAACACACCAATAATATTCAAGAAATTTAGTACGGGTAATCCACTAAATTACAGGCCCATATCGTCAACGTCGACATGCAGCAGGATTTTAGAACATATACTCTGTTGGAACATTATGTATTACCTCGAAGAAAACGGTCTATTGACACACAGTCAACATGGGTTTAGAAAACATCGTACCTGTGAAACACAGCTAGCTCTTTATTCACATGAAGTGTTGAGTGATATTGACAAGGGATTTCAGATCGATTCCGTATTTCTGGATTTCCGGAAGGCTTTTGACACTGTGCCACACAAGCGGCTCATAGTGAAATTGCGTGCTTATGGAATATCGTCTCAGTTATGTAATTGGATTTGTGATTTCCTGTCAGAGAGGCCACAGTTCGCAGTAATTGACAGAAAGTCATCGAGTAAAACAGAAGTGATTTCTGGCGTTCCCCAAGGTAGTGTTACAGACCCTTTGCTGTTCGTTATTTATATAAACGATTTGGGGGACAATATGAGCAGCCGTCTTCGGTTGTTTGCAGATGACGCTGTCGTTTATCGACTAGTAAAGTCATCAGAAGATCAAAACAAACTCAAAACGATTTAGAAAAGATATCTGAATGGTGCGAAAAGTGGCAGTTGACCCTAAATAACGAAAAGTGTGAGGTCATCCACATGAGTGCTAAAAGGAACTCGTTAAACTTCGGTTACACGATAAATCATTCTTATCTAAAAGCCGTAAATTCAACGAATTACCTAGGTATTACAATTACGAACAACATAAATTGGAAGGAACACACAGAAAATGTTGTGGGGAAGGCTAACCAAAGACTGCGTTTTATTGACAGGACACTTAGAAAATGTAACAGACCTACTATGGAGACTGCCTACACTACGCTTGTCCGTCCTCTTTTAGAATACTGCTGCGCGGTGTGGGATCCTTACCAGGTAGGACTGACGGAGGACATCGAAAAAGTTCAAAGAAAGGCAGCACTTTTTGTATTATCGCGAAATATGGGAGAGAGTTTCACAGAAATGATACAGGATTTGGGCTGGACATCATTAAAAGAAAGGAGTTTTTCGTTGCGACGGAATCTTCTCACGAAATTCCAATTATCGACTTTCTCCTCCGAATACGAAAATATTTTTTTGACACCGATCTACATATGGAGGAACGATCACCACGATAAAATAAGGGAAATCAGAGCTCGTACGGAAAGATATACGTGTTCATTCTTTCCGCTCGCTCTACGAGATTGGAATAATAGAGAATTGTGAAGGTGGTTCGATGAACCCTCTGCCAGGCGCTTAAATGTGATTTGCAAAGTATCCATGTAGATGTACCGTAGATGTAGAATCGTTCAGCGTGACAGAAGTGCAACCCTTCCGCAAAATGCTGCTGATTTCAATGCTGTGCCATCAACAGCCTTGCGACGTGCTGTTCAGAAGAGCTCTCCAGCCCCTCGTAATCTTTCGATTTATGGACAGCCCTGCGGGATTGATGGGGCCAATTCTGTCCAACACTACTTCAGACATTAGTCGAACCCATGGCACGTCATGTTACGGCACTTTTGCGTGCTCGCGGGGGTCCTGCACGATATTAAGCTGGTGTTCCAATTTCAATGGTTTTTCAGTGTAACAACGTATAAATTTGAAACGGAAATAACATGGATTCCTGAATGGACACTATAAAGACGGTCATCTCAAATGCGGTACACACAGGACGTTTCCGTGATGGTATTACGAACTTTCATTGATGATGGAGAAGGGTAATCGTATCAATCTGGCGTAAGGGACCCTTGTCCGGAAACGATCGAGTCGACAGCTATAAGCGAAAATCGCTCTGATACCTCTCACAGTGGAATACATTTACCACGACTGTTGTTACTTACAAGGGAACCTCCCCATCGCACCCCCCTCAGATTTAGTTATAAGTTGGTACAGTGGATAGGCCTTGAAAAACTGAACACAGATCAATCGAGAAAACAGGAAGAAGTTGTGTGGAACTATGAAAAAAAAAGCAAAATATACAAACTGAGTAGTCCATGCGCAAGATGGGCAACATCAAGGAGAGTGTGAGCTCAGGAGCGCCGTGGTCCCGTGGTTAGCGTGAGCAGCTGCGGAACGAGAGGTCCTCGGTTCAAGTCTTCTCTCGACTGAAAAGTTTACTATCTTTTTTTGGCAAAGTAATGATCTGTCCGTTCGTTCATTGACGTCTCTGTTCACTGTAATAAGTTTAGTGTCTGTGTTCTGCGACCGCACCGCAAAACCGTGCGATTAGTAGACGAAAGGACGTGCCTCTCCTATGGGGACCGAAAACATTTGATTGCAAGGTCATAGGTCAACCGAATCCTCCACAGGAAAACACGTCTGATATATTCTATACGACACTGGTGATGGCATGTGCGTCACATGACAGGAATATGTTGTCGACCCACCTAACTTGTACACTTGGCGAATGGGTAAAAAGATTCTTCTGCCTTGCCCGATTTAGGGTTTCTTGTGGATGTGATAAACACTCCGAAAAAAGTGATGAAAACAAAAGAGTTGGTCACATAAACTGCAACAAATGAATGCAACAGTTTCACAGTCGCACAGTTTTCCCTGTGCTCTGTTAAAACATGTTTTTAACGTTTTCAAATTTTTCCGTGTGCAGACCGTTAAATCCTGCATATGTCCAAGTAAATCTGAACACGTCCTGGAATTTTGGAGAGCGAAGTTGATTATGTGTGAGTGCCTGAACTTTGATAATTGTCTGAAAATAAAAAAATTAAAATTTTCATTCGACAGAAGACTTGAACCAAGGATCTTTAGTTCCGCAGATGCTCACGCTAACCACGGGACCGCGGCGCTCCTGAGCTCGCATTATCCTCAATGTTGCCTATCTTGCGCATGGACTACTGAGTTTGTATATTTTGCTTATTTTTTTCATAGTTCCACATAACTTCTTCCTGTTTTCTCGATTGACTTGTGTTCAGTTTTTCAAGGCCTATCCACTATGCCAACTTATAACTAAATCTGAGGGGGGTGCGATGGGGAGGTTCCCATGTAAGATTGTAGGGTGGACAACTTTCAGTAGTGTTAGTATGGGAGAACAATAAGAAAAGAAATGTCTAATAAACATGGGCTCTAAACGTATACCCTTAGATCTATGGTCAGTTGTTCAGTAGAAAAGATGTGTTGCGCAGAAGCTCTTAAGTCCTGCGGTTTAGAGCCCATGTTTGCTGAACATTTTGTTCTTGTTTTGGTCCATACTACCACCTCTAAACGTTGCATACCCAACAATCTTAACAACAATAATACCGGTACACCTATTACACTGTAATAGGCATCAGAACAACTATCACTTGTGACTTTCGACTTCGTTTCCGGACCAAGGTTTCTTACCTCAAATTGATGGATCTACCCCTCTGCTCATGCCTGAAAGTTTGTAGCATCATCGCGGAATCAAATTTTTATTTGCAACTACGAATATAAAATCAAATTACGGCTCTTGTAATACAACGTAATGGGTATAAGAAATGTTGTGTCTCAGAAGCCTGCATGCTCGGTTCGCTAGACAATCAATTAAACAACTCGTATTAATGAGTTTTATTCCAACAAAACAATACAATACTTAACTTTGAAGGATGTGTCGCAAGCAAGGGACGACATATGAAATAATCAGTCTTCTTCAGAATAGACAAATAAAAGTCTGTGCTACAGAGAGATTCCTAACGAAGTGGCTGAGAAATGGGTCCCACCAGTAGAGCGCAGCGCTTATTTCCTCTTCACCTAGAGGCCGCTGCTGCCGCGTTGTCGTCCTGGAAAGGAGGTCGGTCAGCGTGCGATTGACTTCTTCTCACAGCCTTCTCTCCCCTGTCGTTGCCGACTGGCTTGTTGGTGCTGACTTTACGCCGTAACAAGAAAAATTACATTCAAGACATTTAGTGAATATTTCTGATTATGTCTCATATTGCATAATGAATTTAAATATAAGCACTGTTATTAATCAATTAATCATCCGCTCACGCAGACAACACAGCACTTCGTCAGGCCTTTACTTAGTGTCACAACTTTTGGGATCGCTGAGGATGGTAGTAATCTGAAACAGACCAGTGAACACGAATTGTTCCGAATGGTGCCAACTTTTTACGTTCAGTACTTGGTGGCCTGCGGTCAACTTATCAAGGCCTTACTTGACTAGTGTGTTGGGTGCTCACAACGTACTAATTTTTGTACGTTACGACATATGCGGCCCGAGGTGCCGCCGCACAATGTCAGTATTGACTCTTCAACCAAAAATAGTTTGACGAAACTGATCTACACTCTACGGTAGTGCTAAACTCTAATAGACATCCTTCAGTACGACACTGTTTTCCCAATGATGGATGACTTGGCAGCTACCTTGGCTGTAGAAGTCACTGAGTGCCATTCCAAGAGAATAAAAGGGGGGGGGGGACGCATAAGGCAAAATTTGTAGCCTAAAGCAACGGGTGTGACTGTGTATTGTGCAGAGTGAGTTGGCGTGTTGTGCAGCAAGAACACCACATTCAATAGTTTCCTGCGATGCTCCGCCTGGACAGTATCCCGTAACCTCGTCAGGTTATTCTTGTAGTACGTCCCTTAGACGGTTTGCCCCGTACGAGCATGAATCAGCGCTACACCACGACAGCACCAAGAAAGCTCAACGTCACCTTTGCCGATGACTGTTGGATCTTCACCTTTTTCGGCGCTGGTGAATCCACATGTTTGCACTACTTGCTTTGCCTCTTTCTCTCGGGATCATTTTGCTACATTGAGCACTCGTCCACGGTGATTAGGTAGCTAACGATGGCCTCTGGTTTGGAGTGACGGAGCTGCAACATTTCCGCCGCTGCCTCTGTTCGGGCAGTCGTGGAATCCAGCTGGCGGCGACCTTTGTCATGTTCAAAATGTAGTGTAAGATACTGAAAACTGATTTGTGACTGATTTTTCACATTTTTACCCACCATCGCCTCAACTATGATAGCCGGTGTTTGAGCACCAGGGCCTCCATTCCTCTTGAGATTTCCGGTTCTCAACAAAGGGACAGTCTGCCACTTCATTCGTCGTCATTAAGGCTTGTTTAACTACACTAGAAGCGTCTGTGCCACCTGCCCATCGTCCCAATTCACGGCACGTTTTCACCGTGTCTTCCACCAACTTAGCACGGGTGGTTGCAGCGTTGTTCTCCATCAAATGCAGAAAACGGATTACCGCACGACACACCACTTTACCAAAGGGCTGCTCCATTTTCTTTTCGCTCCTCTAGCTTCGTGCTACGGTTTTGTGGCTCGAAGGTTTCAGTGTGTACCAAGGCTGCAGATTTGTACCTGTAAACAAACAATTAATTACGTAACTTTATTTTTGCGAGGTGGTAATTAAAACTTTGACTACCCTTCGCAGCCGATGATCTGAAATATATATATATATATATATATATATATATATATATATATATTTCTTTTTGGTTGCGTATGGTAACTTTCATATGATCTATTCCAAATTATTCTTAATGGTGGTTAGAGAGCACCAGTAAATGTGTTGACATGTGCTTTAGACAAAAGAATAGACATATCAATAATTTTTTCCACATTTTGCATGTTCTTTTACGTGCTTGGCATGGGCGTCCGCAGAAATTTATCTAAAAGGGTGCTACAAAATTGTCATTTTTTATACAAGTGACTTGGTCGGTTTCGAGACTTACAACGTCATGAGAACTAAATTTTATAGGTGACACAAATGAACTTATTATATCCCAGAGAGTTGGTGGACATCATTACAGCGAGGAAGTGCTGCAGCAAATACAGTGTTCGGTAATTACCGTCACAAACGTCTAGAACTTGCAGAGGGGGGTGAGTACATAATATTTTGAATAGGATGGCATGTCCAGAAACGTGCCGTTTCCGTTCTGTGATGGTTTCAATTAAGATGTTTAACTCATCCACTTCCGCTTGAGGAATTGAATTACTTGTGACGCAGTACAATTATGATGTACCAATTCGAAAGGAAACATAACGAAACAACCATGTAGCACTTAACCATGCAATGTTTGTGTTAATACAAAAGAATGTGCGTAAGTGATAAGTGGATGTTTCGTTATGGTGCCTTTCGAATGATTAGCTAGTAATCGTACTGCGCTGCGCCAAATTAAATTCCCGAAGCAGAAGTGGATGAGGTGAACATCTGAACTGAAACCGTCATAGAACGAAAACCTTACATTTACGGACTTTGAATCCTATTGAAATTATTGTGTACTCACTCCCCTCTAAATGTTGTAGAAGTTTGTGACGGAAATTTCCGAACACCCTGTATGTATGAAAAGGCCGCGCGCAGAATCACGGTTGGAATGTTGAGAAGGGGGGGGGGGGGGGGGGCGGCTTGGTGTTCGGTTCCGGTTCACAGGAACTCTGCAACTTATACCTGCTCAGGACAGGAACTCCGCATCTCGGCAAAAGCCGTCCTGTCCACCAGTACATGAACCTGCCGTCTAACCTGCAGAATCGTATTTTCCACTTGGTCATCAGTAAGCCACAGACAAGTGTAGCAATTTTATCACATTTTACAACAATGTACAAAACCGTAACACGTTCTCTTACATTTCGAGACTGAAAGAAAGGTGGCGGAATAAAGTGTATGACAACGAGCTTCAGTTGCTAATACTTACATTCAGAAAATATTCTGAAATTAAAGAAAACGTTTAAATTTTGTATGAAACATACTTCAAAAAGTGCAAACTGTCAGTTCACCATTTCGCAATTGCGCAATTTTTTTCTGGATGAATATTTGTCTCTCTCTGATTTTACTGTCCGTTTTTAGTAAGGAACCACACCCGGCACTGTTCAGCCAAATTATAAAAATGTAAATGTTAGAGTGACTGGATTCAAAGAAAGTTAAATCGAGAATGAAAGCTCGCGCATGCGTTTGTCGTTCTCCAAAGCGCAGAGGACTATTCTGCCCCAATAGGTGAGAAAGATGTGATTTCCTCACCAATATAATTTTCCAACAGTATATACTGACGAGCCGAAACATTTTGAGCACCTGCTTAATAACTTGTTGGTCCGTCTTTGGAACGCAATACGTCACCGATTTGCGTGTCATAGATTCGACATATTGTTTGTTGGTTTGTGGAGGCATGTCGCACCAAATGTCCACACACAAGTCATGTAATTTCCTTATACAGCTGATTTGTGTGCGGAGCGATGACGTCCGATAGTAACCCAAACGGGTTCGACTGGATTCGCATCAAGAGAATTTCCTGGCCAAGACGTCAACGTGAGTACACCATCATGCTCCTCAAACCACTGTAGCATAGTTCGGGCTTTGAGACACCGATAATTATCCTGCTGGAAGATATCTTCGCCGGCGGTGAAGACATCAAGCATGTGAAGGGGTGTAGGGGGTCCATAGCTGTCAGCGTGTCTTCGATTATTACCCCATGTCCCATGCTAGCGCAGCAGGATGTCCCCCAAAGCATAATACTGTTTCCACCAGCCTGCGTCCTTGGCGCGCTGCACTTTCGAGCCGCCGTTCACCCCGGTGTCATGGATGACGGCATTTGTGGAGACGACCAGCGACCTAGTGTAGCAAAAATGTGATTCACTCGAAGAGCGGACACTTTTCCATTGATCGACGATCGTATCCCGATGACCCTGTGCCCAATGCAATCGTAATCGACGATGTCAACATGTGAACACGTAGGGGTGCTCTGCTGCGGACCATATTCAACAATCTACGATGAACGGTGTGCTCCAAAACACGCGTGCACCAGCATTGTGCTCTTTGGGCAGAGATGCAACAGGTCGCATCCTGCTTTACAGGGCAGGCAAGCCTCAAAATCCCTCCTTCTGTGAAGAGTCGTGGACGTCCAACCACTTATCGCCCAGTGGTACTTTCACAGTCATTCTACCACTTTTCATATATGTTCATTGCAGTAGCACGTGAACATTCAACCAGCTACGCCGTTTTCGAGATATTCGTTTACAGGCTCTGACGATACTAATAATACATTTGTCAAAGTCGCTTATGTCAGTAGATTTCCCCATTTGCGGCACGTGTCGTAGCTAGAATGATTCCCCATCCGTCTTTGAACCACTTATATACTTTCCGTACCGTGTCACGTTCCCGCAACGCACCAGGAGCGGTGGGCTATGGTCATAATGGTTTGACTGTTCAGTGCACTTAAGATTTACACTGTTATCCGTTTTCGTTATTACTTGTACTAGATGTCTAAAAAAACTTTTTTTAAAAAGTACCTTGACACTAGATTCGCCACTGCCGCGCTTTTGACTGACAGCAGACTAAATCTCAAGTGCCCTTTTCTATCCCCCACTCCCACCCTCCCCTCCCATTGTCCTCACATCGACGCCTGGTTCAAATGGTTCAAATGGCTCTGAGCACTATGGGACTTAACTTCTAGGGTCATTAGTCCCCTAGAACTTAGAACTACTTAAACCTTACTAACCTAAGAACATTCGAACCTGCGACCGTAGCGGTCGCGTGGTTCCAGACTGTAGCGCCTAGAATCGCTCGGCCACCCCAGCCGGCTCGACGCCTGTGCTGCTAGATGTAATCCAAATGCTCTCCTACATTTCCTTTTTGCCAAAATTTGACGTGGTGTATTACAACTAGTTTCGTTACTTATGCTAGGAGTTTCCAAAAGTTATTAGATTTTTCTAGGTTTTTTTAGCTTATACTTGTTTGTGGAGGCCTGAACATTGATTGACCTGTCGCCTTGTTTCCTGATACGGTCTAGAGGACTGAAATTCTTTCGGTAGGAGATGTGAAACGTAGCAATGAATTGTTTACTGACTAGAAATCAAGTACCAAATGGTGGTAGTTTCTTTAGAAGTCTACGTTGTTGTCAGTCCGTTATAGAACCTGTAATTTCCTGATACAAAATTATTTTCATCTCTGTGCCAGGTTTCTTGTAGTGCTGGATTTCAATTTTCAGTTCATCCAGTAAATCGGTAAATTGTGTCTGGTTTTAGTAATGTTTTGATGTTTAAAGTTTATATGAAGTTTAGGCGTTCGGTTGAGGTAATTTGGGAAGCTCCGTATCATTCCCGCATAATACTCTCATTCTCTCAGAATCCGACGACCGAGATAACATATTTGCCACGTTATATATTTACAGATGTTTCCGTCATTCAATAAGATGAAGAGAATAGGAACATTGAACTCAATCGATCTCGTTTCAACTAACGTATGGAGCCTTAGGGGCTGCCTCAAGGGCTTTTCCTGCTGTTTTTTACAGTTTCTCTAGCCGCCGTTTCCAATGTGTGTAACTTTGCCCGCGTTAGTAAGCGGTAAGTGCACGAGGAGGGGGAAATCCAGAAACCGCACTGACAATGTATGGTTGTGTTCAGCTATGTTGTAGCCGGGGACCTAACGCGAAATGTAAGCCCGAGTGGCGGGAGACAGTGTCGGTGTGCTGAGCGACTCGCTGTTATTGATATCGTGGCTCTTGGCGAGCCGACTCACATTCCTCACATTTCACAATATAGAGCAGGTATTGTGAACATATAACATGTGAAAAAACTTGGCTTTTCGGGCTGCAGCTTTTGTACATCCTGAGCTAAGCTCCGACCATGCCACGGATCATGCCAGTTTAAAGGTTGGCAAAGCCATGAATTGGGAGTTTACAATAGTTTGTTGGAGCAATACGAAGAGGACTCTCTCACATTCGTACTGAAAAAGAGGACGACTCGGCAATCGAATATTTTATACAAGTCCTCCATACGTGTGATCGCGACAGTAGTGCAGGGTTAGTGACTGAAGTTCACGCTAGGGACCTGCCCCCAGAGATTGTCGTCAGTATGCCAAATGCAGGACTCGACGACAGTGACAGCGATTTCGGGACTCTTCTGATCGGAGAATGATGAGGCGACTTGAGTCCATTGTCAAGAATGAGTTGCACGAGCATTGAGTCCGCATCTGGGATGAAAAGCTTCGATCCGCGGAACCTGACGGAAATCATCGAAAATTTTGGGATGTGGTCCAGCAGCGGATGAAGGCCACCGCTATCACGGTGGAAACGGTCTAGCCTACCCCGAACAAGAAGAAGTGGAAATTGTTGCCAAATCTCTGGGGTTACTGTTACACACTCAAGTCATCTGGAACGGTATCGGGCGCCAGCTCCGCATCCACAAACCACCGGCCCGTAATTTACGGTAATTTCGTGACCTGTGTCCATGTTACGAGTAATCGCTGCTATATTGCGTTCCAAAGGTGGACCAATACGTTATTAAACTAGTGGTCATAATGTTTTCGCCCATCACTGTGTTTCATATATACAAAAATAGTGCATTTAATGATCAATATTCGAACTGCAGACTTTTTGGAAAGTCACCATTTTATAATCAGTGAGAGAAATCCAAAAAGAATGTCCCCAAGACCAAGGGAATTGCGGTGGCACCCACACCACCGCTACCTACAAGCTCTGCGTCTGCGGATGAGGTGAAGATTCTGGCGTCCGCTGAGGACGTAAATCTCGCCGGATCCTCAGACACAATGCATATAGACTGCTCAGGCAAAAAGTCGGTGGCAGCAGGTGACCCTGAGGTGTAGATTGACTGACTGTTCCAGGCCTTCCCAGTCTCACGATGATGTCATCCTCCGGTGGAATTGCGGCGGTTATTTTCCACCGCCTGGCTGAGCTACGGCAACTGTTAAGCTTTACACCTGATTTCTGCATTGCCCACCAGGCAATGCGGACCCATCCTCTCGGCGGCTACAAGGGATGCTACGGGAACTGTAATCGAGAGTCTGTATCGAAACTGTGTCCCTTCAAACCCTCTTGAAACTGTGGCTGTCAGAATAAGGACGACGCAGGAAATAACTGTCTGCAGTGTATATCTTCCTCCAGATGGTGCAGTATCCCTGAATGTATTAACTGCACTGATTGATCAACTCCCTAAACCTTTCCTACTTTTGGGATATTTTAACGCCAATCCCTTGTGGGACGGCACTGTGCTTACTGGCCGAGGCAGATATGTCGAAGCTTTACTGTCTCAGTTCGACCTCTGCCTCGTAAATACTGAGGCAGCCACACACATCAGTGTGGCTCATGGTAGCTACTCGGCCATTGATTTATCAATTTGCAGCCCAGGACCTCTTCCATCTATCCACTGGAGAGCATATGACTAGCTGTGTGGTAGTGACCACTTCCCCATCTTCCTGTCACTCCCCAGGCGTCAGGCCCATGGACGCCTGCCCAGATGGGCTTTAAACAAGGTGGACTGTGAAACTTTCACCTCTGCTGTCACCGTTGAATCTCCCCCATACGGGAACATCGATGTTATGGTTGAGGTGGTGACTACAACAATCGTTTCTGTGGCAGAAAACACGATCCCTCGGCCTTTAGGGTGCCTCCGGCGAAAGGCAGTCCCTTGGTGGTCGCCGGAAGACGCTGAAGTAATTAAGGAGCGCCGGCGAGCTCTAGAGCGGCATAAGCGGCACTCTTCCCTGGAGCTCCCATAGCCTTTAAACGGCTCCGTGCCCGCCAACTTATCAAACGACAGAATCAAGAGTGTGGGGAGTGATATGTCTCGACCATTGGGTGCCATACGTCAACTTCCTAAGTCTGGCAAAGATCAAACGTCTTTTCGGGTACCAGACCCCAACAGGTGCTCCTGGTGATACCATAAATGGCGTGTTATCTACCGACGCAAACGCAATTGCCGAGCACTTCGCTGAGCTCTTTGCTCGAGCCTCTGCGTCGGAGAATTACCCCCCAGCTTTTCGCACTATCAGATGGCACTATCATTCACTGCACGCCCTGACTATGGGAGTGTAGTTTACGGTTCGGCGGCACCCTCAGCGTTGCGTTTCCTCGACCCAGTGCACCACTGTGGCGTTAGCCTAGCGGCGGGAGCTTTTAGAACAAGTCCGGTGACCAGTGTCCTGGTAGAAGCGTGCACAACTGCTCGCCATTTATGTTGCACACATTCGTAATTCTCCTGAGTATCCGACTTACCGTCTCCTTTTCCCACTCGCGGCGGTTCATCTCCCGCATCAGCGGCCCAGGTCAGGGCTCACGTTTGCGGTTCGCGTGCGATCCCTTCTCTCCGAACTGGGGTCATTCCCTTTAGTACCTCTACTTGAGGTCCATTCACGTACACCTCCATGGTGTGCACCTCGGCCGAAGCTTCATCTGGACCTTTTGGATGGCCCTAAGGGTTCCATTAACCCTGCCGCTCTCCGCTGTCACTTCCTCTCGATTCTTGACGTGTTCCGGGGCTCTGAAGTTGTTTATACCGACGGCTTGATGACTGATGGTAATGTTGGCTTAGCCTGTGTCCACAGAGGCCGTATTGAACAGCATTTCTTGTCCGCTGGCTGCAGTGTATTCACTACAGAGCTTGTGGCCATATCTCGTGCACTTCAGTACATCAGTTCCTGTTCTGGTGAGTCGTTTCTTCTCTGTCCTGACTCCCTGAGCAGCTTAAGCTATCGACCAGTGCTACCGTCTCCATCCTTTGGTAGCGAACATCCAGGAGTCCATCTCTGCCCTGGAACGGCCCAGTCGTTCAGTGGTGTTTGTATGGACCCCAGAACGTCGGAAACCCAGGCAACGAACTTGCTGAGAGGCTGGCCAAACAGGCTACGCGGAAACCGCTCCTGGAGATGGGTATCTCTGAAACTGACCTGCGTTCTGTCTTACTCCGCAAGGTTTTTCGTGTTTGGGAGACGGAGTATCAAAACAGTATGCACAACATACAGCGTGTCATTAAAGAGACTACGAATGTGTGGAAGACCTCCATGCGGGCCTCTCGCAGGGACTCTGTGGTTCTCTGCCGGCTCCGCATTGGCCATACGTGGCTAACACATGGCCACTCCTCCATCGCGAAGACCTACCTCGGTGTCACTGTGGCTCACATATGACTGTTGTCCACGTCTTGCTGGACTGTCCACTTTTAGCCGCTCTGCGGCGGACTTTTAACTTTCCCAGCACCTTACCTTCGGTGTTGGGCGACAATGCCTCAACAGCAGATTTAATTTTACGTTCTATTCGTGAAGGGTGAGGGGGTTTATCGTACCATCTAAGGGTGAGCTTTTAGCATTCTCTCTGAGGTCGCCACCCTCCATTTTAACTATGTCACACTTTCTTTGCATTTGTTTGTCTTGGTGGTCAAGACAACCACCCTACATGTGTTCATTTCGCCTTACCTTTTTGGGGTGGACATTTTAATGTATTGCTGAGTGGCTGGCTCATCCTCTTTTATTATTGTGATCAGCCAGCCCAGGCCATATGCTCCATGGTTTTAATACCTTCTTCTGCTTTTCCTTCTGGTGTATGTTGTCCCCGTTTTTTGTTCGTTCCATTCGTTTTTTCTTTTTAGATATGATGTTGGATGTTTTTGTACCTTGATCTTTGCATGCGTCAGGAAAAAGGGATTGATGACCCTGTAGTTTGATTTGTTTATACCCCAAACCAACCAACCAATCAACCAACAGACATAGTTTTGTATGTACCTTGTTACCGCATGGGTTGGTTTTCCTGTTTTTTTTTTCCACTTGATTTCTTTCACATTTTGTCATCTTCAGCCATACAGAACTTAATATAGTAAAGTTATTTGTTTTTATGACGAATTGTGAAAGAAGACAAGTGCCAAAACAAACATAAACCATACCATGTGGTAACAAGGTACAAAACTGTGTTGTTCAAATTAGTAAATACTCTCTTAAGAATTCAAATTTATGTGTGTGCAAGAAGTAAAGGGCATTTTTCCTGTTTAATAGAAAGAAAATAAAAGCCCACTGTTGATGCTGAGACTTCAGCGAAACATGTGAGAAACAGAAGAAAAGATAAAATTTTGATTTGCTCAAGGCGGACTCCCTCCAAAAGCAAATCTGTTTGTAAGTAAATACGGGCAGAAGAATTTCAATCTTAGGATGATTAGTACTGTTACGTTAAAAGCAATAATCAACCACACTCTACATCATCGAATACAAAATGGAAAATAATTTACGAAATTGTGCATAACCATTCTTGATTTAAAAGAATTGAGACGATCAATGTAATCACACAACTGAACGATTTTAGTGCCTTCTGTTTCTGCGAGTCAACGACGCACATTCAGGGAAATTATTACTCATGTGTATTGCGCTGTTAATGGTGAGTGCAACTCAGCTCGCCGTTCACGGAAGATAAATCTTCATATATAGTTCTCCTTGACAGTAACTGTCGTCTGATTTCACTCTAGCACAATTTCCCTAAATGAAAACTGATTAAAGTTTCCCCCACAATGCTGGACATAGTTCGTCTACTGTTTCACTCATAAATCTCATGAGTTCACACTTCATCTGATTTCTGTTCACATTTTTCTTGTCAACGAACAGTGTTACATGAAAATACGTGGCATGTCTATCATATTTACCACTGAGCTCTTTTTCCGGGTTCTATTCGTAGACGGATGTTACAACACTAACAATATTATAAGGTTTATACTACAACCACAATTCCCAGCTTTTGACAAAATAACGTTAACGATGTTAATTTTATTTTCGTGTGAAAACTGCAAGTTCATTGAGTTCCTTAATAACAGTACATCTCAACAATGCGAACCAATTTTGTCACTATAAATTGATGGGCCACAAGTTATAATATTGTTACCTCGTTATTCCAAAAAGGCAAAAGGTAGTATAATCTTAGTCTCTAGCCTTTTTTCATATCAGCAACAAATACTGTGATTGTCGGTATTCCCCTGGATAATTACTCTTGCTATGGATAATCACTCTTGCTTCATGTCGTCAGTATTAAATTATGCGACGTGTATACAGTACCTTTGATGTACCATTGACGTTTCTCAGTGACTGCTGTAGGTCAGTAAGCATTTCTTGAGTATCAAATTTAAAACGATGCATCCGCCCGGATAGCTGCACGCCATTCCCGGGGTACGGGAAGGCGAGCCTACCCTGGATCGATTCAGCCTTGCGGGCTGACGACTAGGGCTGGTGAGCTGGTGAGCCTGGATGTAGTTTTCACGTGGTTTCCCATATCTGCCTAGGCAAATACCGGGCTGGCATCCACGTCCCGTCTCAGATACATACTACGCAGACAAAATCTCAAGCAAAGTTTTACGCGTCAGTGATGGACCAGTGCGTTGCGACCCTGAGCACGAGACGTGATAACGGCGGTCATGTGGTTAGCGTTCAAGCTCCGTAATTGGTGGGTAGCTGAATCGAGTGCCGCTTGTGTTTTTTTATTTACATATTTCAACACTAGTACATTATTTCATATATTACATTTAAAGGTAATACGATGGAGAGAGACGTGTATTTGATGAGCTTTTATTGAATTTCCGATGTTTAGCATACTGGACTCGCATTGGGGACGACGATGATTCAAACCCGCATCCGGCCATACTGATTTAGGTTTTCCGTGATTTCTCTAAATCGCTTCAGGCAAATGCCGATATTGGTTCCTTTGAAAGGACACGGCCGACTTCCTTCTCCATCTTTCCCTAATCCGATGGGATCGACGACCTCACTGTTTGGTCCCCTCCCCCGAATCAATCACCCAACCAAACAAGTACCGACAAGTATACATAAAGTTTTCCTGAAAATGTATGCCTGTCGTGATTCCCGAAACCCCGGATACCTCAATTGGAAAGCCTAAGTCAAATATCGATAAATAAAGGTGTAAATAACTTTTCAGTAATACAATGAGTTACAGTATATCGGGATGTAAGGGTAATGTGCGATTAATCATCGGATGTGCTTCCGTCGTTACAAGTTGCAGAATGGTATTTCTCACACAGGCGCGGGAAACATAAACTAAAACTGCATCTACTACATCGAACGAATGCAATTTTCAAGCTTTCTCAGGGAATCTTCAGAGTTTCTAAGGAAAAACATAGCTCATTCACATTTTGAAAAAAAATTCTTTTTTCCGACAGTTTGGACGCAAACCAAACAACATTTTCGTAAATATCGTTGCCGAAAATTGACGATGTACTATTGAATGTATATTAAAAGCACCTTCACGAGTAGCAATTTCTCGTTTGTTGTCAATCAAATATGAACAAATTTGAAGGCACGTGATAAAGTTTATTTTTCCTATACAAATAAAAGTCGCATAATACGTATTACAATAATTAAAATTAATGAACAGCCAAATAACACTCGAAATTCAGTGAAAGTTCATGCATATACGACTATTTTTCCGTCATATTAACTTTCAAGGGTAATATGTACAAAATAATATGGCTGCTGTTGAAAAAAGTGTACATAAAAAAACGACGAGCGGGACTCGACCCAGCGATCCACCGATTACGGAACTTCAATGCTAACCACATGACCGCCGCCAGCTCATGTTCTGAGTCTCAGAGTCGCAACACACCGGTACATTACAGACACGTAAAACTTCTCTTACGATTTTCTCGAAATCGCCTTAGCAGTGTGTGTTACTACTTCCATAGCACCCAATGACTACTAAAAGTGTGCAAAGTGAGGGGTAAATTCGTGATCCTAACGTCGTGACCTCCCCTTTGACTCAACTCATATAACAATGCCGACCCCGTAGAGAAAACGGTACAATGTGAAAGGAGAACAGAAGAAAGAAAAAAATAAATAAAATTATGCATAAAGGGTGAAATATGTTAAAATAGAAAAAAACTGCATCGAACAATATTACACGGAGCATAGCATGAGATTCTGCAGTGTATCGAAATAGTCACTGAAGCTACTTCCACCCTTTACGGGAATAGGTGTATGTACACACCTTATGCGAACATAATTTTGACTGAAACAGTATTATCACCACAGTAAATTGAGCCCAATTCCCCACAACCCCGACCACAATAATTGTGTTTAAAAATAACCTTGCGAAAATTATTCTTCTCAGTGTATTAAAAATGCTGGTACTGGAAATTTTCCCAGAAATGCACTCCCAGCGAGACGGCGCAGTTGTAAACCCACTGGCCAC
The DNA here is from genome assembly GCF_021461385.2 of Schistocerca piceifrons. Classification (NCBI taxonomy): domain Eukaryota; kingdom Metazoa; phylum Arthropoda; class Insecta; order Orthoptera; family Acrididae; genus Schistocerca; species Schistocerca piceifrons. The sequence goes on from NC_060149.1 coordinate 580,801,737, forward strand.
GCATTCGGCGTGATGGGAACTCATATCACCGTCCGTTGTATTCCTATAAATTGCCGAAGCTGAACGCTGGGATAGTGGCTGTTCTGCAATTGATGCGTACTGTGCTGCTTGCACACGCTATGGTATCCACTGCACGGCAAAGCACCGCTTTGACGATATTTCACAGCGTTCATTGCAAGCTTTCAGACGCCACGTCAAGCGGCCGTAACATAACGGCTTGCTGTTCGTCGCCGCGCAGTGCTATAAGGATCAGCGTTGGCAGCCTGTAGTAGGGGTTAATTGGTGGAGGTTGCCAAACAGTGCGGCACTTGATGGTAGGCTGAGGCAAAAATTGTCGAGTGGCGTACACATGCACCACTTGATTATTTCGTGGTATCAGTTGCCACGGATAACTTAGTTTTAACGGTTTTTAATAACTCAGTTTTTCTACTACTACTACTACTACTACTAGCGAATGTACAGTAGATAAGAGATAGATAATCTCGCTATGTCGTAGGCTTCAGAGTTCAGTCCACTAATATAATTATTGCTGTTAAAGATAACTGCTAAACCCTGCGATGAGCTAAGCAGAATTTACGTCCCAGTACGTTTCATTCATCGACGTTTCTAAGATTACGGTGTTCTTATAAGGTGAATAATAGGAACCGAACTTGAAATGTATTTCGCGACGTATCAGAAGGCTGATAGGGTACGAAAAACTACCATTGCCGTTCCTTTAAAAGCGATACGAGTATGCTAGAGAAATGGTTTTGCGTGTATTCACTATTACGATGTCCGTAGTTGTAAGCAAATTTGGAAGCTTCATTTCTTATGCTATGACTAGTTGCAATAAATGAAACAGAGTTGGACCACACAATACAAGTTTTTCAGATAAGGCAAGAATAGACTCGTGAGTGCACTAACTAACTATAATTCGTTTCAGAATAACTAAGTGTACAGTAATAAAGTTTTAAAGTACGCTATACAAGCTGTCCAGTTTCTCATCAAGTTCTTCAGACTTTCTTTAACTACGAACTGTCACATGGGCGCATCCACCAAGAGGCAAGGAAGATCTTCTCCCCCTCTCCACCCCTCCCCCCCCCCCCCCCTCTCCCCAAGAAATGAAATATTCTCAAACCGATCTCACATTCTCCTCCTACAGAAGACAGACATGTCAGTCTGGAGTAAGGTAAAACACTTAATGGGTATTGACTAGTACCTCGTGTACCCACTTGTGAAATCTGAAAAACTATTTCGTCATTCAGTACCAAACTAATACGAGTTGCTCAGTCTCCTACCCTCAGAAACAAAGCAGAAGTACTTTGTAACGTTACAATTTCGGCCTCGTTTCTCAGATGTTGATTTTCCTCGTTATATGTTCTTCATTGTGGAGAATGAATGTATTTTCTGAGCCGACGGCTCTGTAAGAAAGAACACACTCTTAATTCCATCGCGGCATTGTAAGCAAATGAAGCTCCTAACGTACCAGCGCATCACTGTTGGTGTTATATTGGTATTCCATTTAGCAGTAATCATGTTCTCTTCAATGTAGTACTATGAAATTATTACGAAAATGATGGAACAAGATTACACACTGTCAATGTAAAAACAAGCAGGTAGTCAATCTACAAGACTCAGAAAATAAATCTGTTAAATGCGTAACTTTGTCATTAATAACGAAAAACACTCTGATCATAACTAACAAACCGAACATACAGCTATTCTGTCAATCAGCATGTACTGAATAAAGCAGCGACTAGATGCAAAATGATATTCAGGCAGTATATTGGTCCTTAAGTAACTAGTCGGTGTTTTTATTCAGCCCCTGTATGTTTTCTAATAGTCAATGTGTATCAAAAGTCCTACTTAATATGGATAAAGTACATAGCATTAACTAGAATGCATGTTACTGATTGCAATGGTCGTTTGCAGCTGCAGCTGTATGCTAAATTGTGCGTTAGGATTTCCGTGTGACACTAATTTGTAACGACTGTTATACAGGACCAGTTCTTAGCATAGAATCTAGTTATTAATATTGACTCATCACGGCTTGGAGTATGACCTCTATTTTAGGGAACCAACCAGCTGCTACAGTCAAAACACCACACAGCAGCAGGGCCGCTGAGAGCCAAGACTGAGCCAGGGGCCAGATGTATGTCTGGGTCTCGTCTCCGAATATAGCACTCCAATTTCGTTTTTATTTTAATCAAGGTTTGACATGATTTAATAAACGGAACACAGTTGGGGAATATTGGAAATAAACGAAAAATACTCATTGGAATGAACTATACAATAAATGTAATGTCTAATTAAACACTAAACAAATGTTCACAAATGCAATGTATACAATGGCTCTATACGTTGCACGAGATATTCCCGGCGGAATTCGAGCGAACTAACAGTTGTTCATGGCACATTAGGCTGGCCGGCCGCGGTGACGAGCGGTTCTAGGCGCTTCAGTCCGGAACCACGCGGCTGCTACGGTAGCAGGTTCGAATCCTGCCTCGGGCAAGGATGTTTGGGATGTCCTTAGGTTAGTTAGGTTTACTTAGTTCTAAGTCTAGGGGACTGATGACCTCAGATATTAAGTCCTATAGTGCTTAGAGCCATTTGAACATTAGGCTGAATCAGAGTGCATGACAGTATAGACACGTGTATCATGGAGCACTATGTTCTGTTGCATGTTGGGTACATTGTTATTTTGTATCAAGGAGCCTGTAAACATTCGAGGAAATTATACAGAGTGCGACATGTCATTGCATTGTGTTTAAAAAGCAAGGGCCACGAAGAAATAGCATGAATTGTTCCGACGCAAAGTAAAAGATTTAAGTACAGGTGTAAAAGAGTAACTGTTCCTAATTTTCTCATGTCGTAGAAGACATAAACACTACTTAACAATAACACACTGTCTGCACATGCTTCATTTCTTGTACAAAAGCCAGTGCTCATCACTTAGATTTTTGATGCTTTTGTTTCAGCTGCTATTCTTACCATGTCAAACAATGAACTACTGAAGTTAGTTATTATAAGTCAGAGAATACCTTCTATGAAATTTGTTTACTTAGTTTCGGGTATTAAAATTCGTAACATTGTTTTTCTACGAAAGTGCGGAAAGACAAGCTACCTAACAATAGAACTGACACTGAAAGCTAAATTTCCTGCCTCCAACACACAATTATTTTCCGAGCACATTTTCTACTTTTACATTTCTGAATTCCACACACATTTTCAATCAGAATTTTACTTAAGTAAAATTTATAAATCTATTTGAAATTTTCTTCATATGTAAATATACTGACGGAAAAAGTTGCAACACCAAGAAATAATTAGTGTAATGAGATTTAGGGAATACATTTGTCTAGGTAACATATTTCAGTGATTAACATTGCAAGATCATATTGCCAAAGTGAAATACTGGTACATTAATAAGCGGTGTAACCGCCAGAATGTTGAATGCAAGCATGCAAATGGGCATGCATCGTGTTGTACAGGTGCCGGGTGTCAGTTTGTGGGATGGAGTCCAATGTGTGTTGCACCTGGTCGATCAGTACGGGGACGGTTAATGCTGCTTGTGGATGATGCTAGAGTTGTTCGATTATGTCCTGTATATGCTCGATTGGAGACAGATCCCATGATCGAGCAGGCCAAGGTAACATGTCTACACCTTTTAGAGAACGTTGGGTTACAACAGCAATATGTGAGCGAGCGTTATCTTGTTGGAAAACACCCTCTGGAATGCTGTTCATGAATTGCAGCACAACAGGTGGAATACGAGATTGACGTACAAATTTGCATTCAGGGTACGTGGGTAACCACGAGAGTGCTTTTGGTGTCATGCGAAATCGCACCCCCCACCGTAATTCCAGGTGTAGGTCCAGTTTATGTAGCATACAGACAGGTAGCTTGCTGGCCCTCAAATGACCTCCTCCTAACCATCACGCAGGCATTGCCGGCACCGAGGCAGAATCAGCTTTCGTCAGAAAACACAACAGATCTCCAACTTGTCCTCCAATGAGCTCTCGCTTGACACAACTGAAGTCACATATGGCGATTGTTTAGGGTCAGTGGAATGCAGGCTACAGGCCGTCTGGCGAAGCTGGCCTTGAAGTAGCCTATTTCTAACAGTTCATTGTGTCACTGTGGTGCCAACTGCAGCTTAGGCTGCTGCTGCAGATGCAGTACGATGCGCCGAGCACGATCTTTCCTCTCGGCGGTGCCATATGGCCATCAGGAGCCCGGTCTTTTTTCGACCGTACATATTCGTGACCACCGCTGCCAGCAAGCATGTACAGTGGCTACATTCCTGCCAAGTCTTTCAGCAATATCGCAGAAGGGACATCCAGCTCCTCGTAGCCCTATTACACGACCTCGTTCAAACTCAGTGACGTCAGTGAGGTGTTGATCACGGCGTCTTTGTCGTCTCAAAGGCATTCTTGACTAACATCAAGTCACCACGTCCAATTTCAAAGGTAACTAACACTCACGACCGTCGCAGCGTGTATTTGAAGCAAAACTGATACGCATTCTCATAGCGGCGCTTCTAGCACCACTCTTACGCGACTAGCGCGAAATTAGGAGAAACATTATGTTTCAGGTGTAGATACGCGCCTACTAACTATCGTTTATGGCGCACAGCTCCTTGTTGGTGTTGCGATGTTTTACAGTCTGTGTACAATAATTTCATACAAGAAAACGGTTTACAGCTCGCTTGCTCGACGTGCCATTGCCAAGATCGTGCTCTAAATTCTACACAAATTTTGCAGTGAAGTGCTTCCAGTAATTTTGTTACAATAAACAGTTTCCTTCATCCTAGTAAAAGTTCAAGACGACACATTGCTTTATTAACAAAAATGTTCAATTTCTTGCCCTCTATTAATTTAGAAAACTAAGTAGTAGTAGTTGTTGTTGTTGTGGTCTTCAGTCCTGAGACTGGTTTGGTGCGGCTCTCCATGCTACTCTATCTTGTGCAAGCTGCTTCATCTCCCAATACTTACTGCAATCTACAGCCCTCTGAATCTGCTTAGTGTATTGATCTCTTGGTCTCCCTCTACGATTTTTACCCTCCACGCTGCCCTCCAATGCTAAATTTGTGATCCCTTGATGCCTCAGAATATGCCCTACCAACCGGTCCCTTCTTCTAGGCAAGTTGTGCCACAAATTTCTCTTCTCGCCAATTCTATTCAATACCTCCTCATTAGTTATGTGCTCTACACATCTAATCTTCAGCATTCTTCTGTAGCACCACATTTTGAAAGGTTCTATTCTCTTTTTGTCTAAACTATTTATCGTCCACGTTTCGCTTCCATACATGGCTACACTCCATACAAATACTTCCAGAAAAGACTTCGTGACACTTAAATCTATACTCGATGTTAACAAATTTCTCTTCTTCAGAAACGCTTTCCTTGCCATTGCCAGTCTACATTTTATATTCTCTCTACTTCGACTATCATCAGTTATTTTGCTCCCGAAATAGCAAAACTCATTTACTACTTTAAGCGTGTCATTTCCTAACCTAATAACCTCAGCATCACCCGATTTAATTCGACTACATTCCATTAATCTCGTTTTGCTTTTGTTGATGTTCATCTTATATCCTCCTTTCAAGACACTGTCCATTCCGTTCAGCTGACCTTCCAGGTCCTTTGCTGTCTCTGACAGAATTACAATGTCATCGGCGAACCTCAAATTTTTTATTTCTTCTCCATAGATTTTAATTCCTGCTCCGAATTTTCTTTTGTTTCCTTTACTGCTTGCTCAAAATACAGATTGAATAGCATCGGGGAGAGGCTACAACCCTGTCTCACTCCCTTCCCAACCACTGCTTCCCTTTCATGTCCCTCGACTCTTATAACTGCCATCTGGTTTCTGTACAAATTGTAAATAGCCTTTCGCTCCCTGTATTTTACCCCTGCCACCTTTAGAATTTGAAAGAGAGTATTCCAGTCAACATTGTCAAAAGCTTTCTCTAAGTCTACAAATGCTAGAAACGTAGGTTTGCCTTTCCTTAATCTTTCTTCTAAGATAAGTCGTAGGGTCAGTATTGCCTCACTTGTTCCAACATTTCTACGGAATCTAAACTGATCTTCCCCGAGGTCGGCTTCTACCAGTTTTTCCATTCGCCTGTAAAGAATTCGTGTTAGTATTTTGCAGCTGTGACTTATTAAACTGATAGTTCGGTAATTTTCACATCTGTCAACACCTGCTTTCTTTGGGATTGGAATTAATATATTCTTCTTGAAGTCTGAGTGTATTTCGCCTGTCTCATACATCTTGCTCACCAGATTGTAGAGTTTTGTCAGGACTGGCTCTCCCAAGGCCGTCAGTAGTTCTAATGGAATGTTGTCTACTCCCGGGGCCTTGTTTAGACTCAAGTCTTTCAGTGCTCTATCAAACTCTTCACGCAGTATCGTATCTCCCATTTCATCTTAACCTACATCCTCTTCCATTTCCATAATATTGTCCTCAAGTACATCGCCCTTGTATAGACCCTCTATATACTCCTTCCACCTTTCTGCTTTTCCTTCTTTGCTTAGAACTGGGTTTCCATCTGAGCTCTTGATATTCATGCAAGTGGTTCTCTTTTCTACAAAGGTCTCTTTGATTTTCCTGTAGGCAGTATCTATCTTATCCCTAGTGGTATGCGCCTCTACATCCTTACATTTGTCCTCTAGCCATCCCTGCTTAGCCATTTTGCACTTCCTGTCGATCTAATTTTTGAGACGTTTGTATTCCTTTTTTCCTGTTTCATTTACTGCATTTTTATATTTTCTCCTTTCATCAGTTAAATTCAATATTTCTTCTGTTACCCAATGATTTCTACTAGCCCTCGTCTTTTTACCTACTTGATCCCCTGCTGCCTACCCTACTTCATCCCTCAGAGCTGGCCATTCTTCTTCTACTGTATTTCTTTCCCCCATTCCTGTCAATTGTTCCCTTATGCTCTCCCTGAAACTCTGTACAACCTCTGGTTTAGTCAGTTTATCCAGGTCCCATCTCCTTAAATTCCCACCATTTTGCAGTTTTTTCAGTTTTAATCTACAGTTCATAACCAATAGATTGTGGTCAGAGTCCACATCTTCCCCTGCAAATGTGTTACAATTTAAAACCTGGTTCCTAAATCTCTGTCTTCCCATTATATAATTTATCTGATACCTTCTAGTATCTCCAGGATTCTTCCACGTATACAACAAGTAGTTATTAAGATACACATTTTATATCGCTCTATTACAATCAAAATCATTTGGAATGTAGAGAAGCAAAAACTCATCCATGTCTGCAATTTCCCACTGCGGCTTTGGAGAACACAGCAATCAGATGAATCGTGAATGAGTGTGCTAATGTTAAACACACTAGTATATCGAGCAAGAATTCTAGGGCCATGACACTTTCAGGGAGCAGGAGACTGAAGGAATAGTAATAAATATTGGTTTCAAAAGTAGTGATGAAGACACTTATCAGGAACCCAAGGCCACCACGGCTAGGGACCTTGGATGATAGCTCGACCGAGACTTGCATGGCAAGAGAGAATACTGATACCACCCATGAACTTGTAAGTTTGACTTAAGATACAACTCAGTAATGAAGTAATGTAATATGTTTGTACGCGCCATTTAATTTTAGTTTTTAGATTGCTTTAATTTACTTCAACTTCACTTTAAAACAAGAGGCTAAGTATTGTACTGCTTTTTACATTGACGAACTGTCTGATGCCAGTAACGATATGATATGGAGTATTCTGCCCTCGCTCATTCCCTGACACGCCCACACATTTCAGTAAACTCATATCAGCGCATTCGCATGTAATCCACACTGAGTTGTGCAATGGGTAGCGCACTATAGCGTATTTGCCTATAACGCAGTCAATGGTGCTTTGCGAGTATTTCATTCAGCATATATTTCAATCACGGCATCAAAGTCTAATTGTCTTACCAAAATATAATTCAGTTGCCAAGGCCCCCAAATCTGAGACGTTGTATGCATAGATGATTTGACAGTTTTTAACAGGAGCGAGAATACTGAATGATCTTTCTGCTTCTGCTACAGTCATGGAAGAATGTAAAAGATGCGTATAGCTATATATACGTTCGTAAATGAGCTTCAAATATTAAGCTCTAGCATCTTATTCATGAGGTCTAATTGTTTCAAAGCAAGTTTATATAGCTGGAAGTATGAACAGTTTTCGGGTATGTAAATTCTTCTTCTAAACCTGTTGTGACATCATTTGGTATCCAATGGCAAATAACTTGCATGCCTCAGCGACCTGAATATCAGCCATCTTCGTCTATTCCCATAAAAGCCCAAATGTTTCATCTATTATCTTCACTGTTTCACATCGGGTTTTCAAGTTAGACCCTAGATTGTCAATTATGTAATAAAAACATTTTACGTTGAATAAATCTGTAGAATTTACAACTGCCAGTTCATACCTGATTTCATCATAAAATGATTTCCTCTTCTTAGTGCGCACCTCCGGAAATTCAGGACTGGTATTAATTGCACTGGCAACAAGTTTAGATTTAGGGAGAATGATGTCCCAATTTTCGCGAAGGTTTTATTTAATAAGCTGTCAAGTTGCATTACCTCAATATAGAAGGCAGTATTTCGAGCATGTAGTAATTTGATTCTGTAATCAATTGGTGTCCACAGTTCGTGGTCTTGCGGTAGCGTTCTCGCCTCCCAAACACGGGGTCCCGGGTTCGATTCCCGGCGGGGTCAGGGATTTTTCACCTGCCTCAAGATGCCTGGGTGTTGTTGTGTCGTCTTCATCATCATCATTCATCCCCATTACGCTCGGCAAACCACCTCCAATAGGACCTTGCCTAGTACAGCAGTGCGGATCTCCCGCATCGTCCACTACACTGTCGAATATGGGACCCCGCATCGTCCCCTACGCTCTGTCGAATATGGGACATCATCCTCATCAGTCAACTGGTACCAATCACTTGAGGCAAATTGATGTCTGTTGAACACTTAAAACATCTTCCATAATCCAAAGAAACCTGTACTGCTGAACTTGTTTCAGCTGACGAATTTAACCTTTTGGGCATTTCAACAGCAATGGCAAGCTTATCTAAGTCAGCTGCAATCGGTCTTACAGCGTCAACATGAGCATTCCAATGGGTATCAGATATGGAATATGAAGAACTTCCAACACACTGTTATAGACTATCCCAATGTTGTGGACTCAAATTGAACAGGCCGTAAAGAAAACATCTACTTCGTGACAATTCTCAGCTGTATGTACACTGCGTAAGGCGATGACAAGCACACTGAGAGAATGTTGCAAGGACTCGACTGAAGAAAATGTGTGAGAGCTCCGTTATAACATCCTCTCATATTCTTTTCCGCGGGATTCACTGATAGGAATTGAGTGTTTCACAAGTATTGATTGGATTAAACGTGCAACATTAACTCCTGTTTTCTGGTTACAATCTACGAATTCCAAAGCCGTTCATATATTTCTTGTTTATACTCGTGAATTCCCTTATTACAGTAAATATAACGCAGGATGAATGTTGCCTGTTCAACGTTATTTGAGTCAGAAGGTGCATCGACTTTTCATATTCCCTCTTTTCTAAAATCACACTCCTGACGTAATGGGCACAGCTAGAAACACATTCATTCTGAGTATCACTTGACAGAGAAATGGACTTGTAACGGTTTCCAACTTCTTGTCAGTCTCTGACCTCGTAATGTATTTTGCGATGAATATATCGTAGTAAATCAGGAGCTCTAATATTCCCAGGAAATTTCCATTACGTGGATCTCCAGTGTTCTGAGATGAACCTTCTTCTGTGACCAAGAAATAATGTTACACCAAGTAACATGAGGGTACCCATGTAAGATGCCTCTTCTATGAACAAACAAAAGAACATCATTAGCTAGTTACTTCCCACCATTAGCATGACCAATGTATATCTTTTATATTGTTTCATTTCTTCATCTTCACGATTCTTCCAGGGCAACTGTATACACATAGATACATTTGATTTTGTGTTTACTCTTGAATACAAAATATTTTCTGTATATTTCGTGGAAAATCACCTTGTGATGGAATCAGAAGTGCCTTATCCTTGAATTTTGGTGGCAATCGTACCAAGCTATAACGACATATTACAGGTGTTCACATGTACATTTGTTAGAGAAATGTTTTGCTAGGTATTTCCATCAACAGTTAAAGAAAGCGCGGGTTAGATTCCATCACAAGGAAGGTGGTTTTAGCGTACCTGTCTAAAGAAAAAGTGGTGCATTCAAGATTAAGCACGAAATAGAATTGTATACAGTTGACTGTAAGAATCATAAAAGTGAAAAGCAAAAGCTAAACTGGCTGTGCTGATGCTGGGACAATAGTCTTTTATTTATTGTATGATAAAAAGTTTATTTTACAGTAGCAGTCTGATATTTACTAACTGAGCACCCTGGAGAATCCGAACCCCTGAGCCCCCCCACAATAGTCTTTTATTTATTGTATGATAAAAAGTTTATTTTACAGTAGCAGTCTGATATTTACTAACTGAGCACCCTGGAGAATCCGAACCCCTGAGCCCCCCCATGAGGCTTGGGCCACGGGGTATTTGCCGCACCCCCCCCCCCTCCCCCTCCCCCTTCCCCGTCGCCACCAGCACCCCGCACATCCCACACGTCGGGCCTGCACAGCAGTACAATTAGCGGGAGCCAAAATTTTGCAGGGGCGCTCGTATCGTTTATTTTCCAGCAAGGCCTACTTTCAGCAGTCTGTCATGTCATCTAACAGTGGAGAACTTGTCTTGTCTGACGTCTGTTGAGAGATGCAACCTACACGGGTACAACTAGGTCTCCCCCTTCTGACGTCAGAGAGACCTTTGCGAAAGCGCCTCTGTTTCTGTTGTGGTCTACTGGAACTAAGTAAACAACACGTTTGACATCTGCTGTCGTCTAATGGAACTATGAAGAGAGCACGTGGCATTGGTTTATGGGGTGGGGGCTCTTCCTCTCTGTGTATGTTTCTCTCAAGGAGCGTGTTCACTAGCAATAAGCTTCTGCAAGTAGCTTACAGAAACTACTGTTGAAAATTGTTTGACGTGGAAACACCCTCAGCAAGTCGACTTCCGTAAGTTCAGTCTAGTTGTAGAAGTAGCTTCCGCAAGTTAGTGGAAACCGTTCCGTGCATCTTGCTGCAAGTACTTGCCAGGTGCTGGATGTTTTTTTAAACATTCAGAAGTTTTGTTTGTTCAGTACCGGTGCGATAACGTCGGTGTCGAAAAGGAGAATGACACAGAGACAGAGAAACGAAAGCAAATGTACCAGGGAACCCGTAAACATATATACTTGTCCACCCTCCCCCCCCCCCTCCCCCCGCCAAGGAAGTGTGAAAAAAATTAGCCGATCACTTTGTTTCACTATAAGGTTAAGCAGAATTGCAGTAGAGTCGTCTTTAAAATATAGCTGATTTTGTAATCTTGCGTCAACGTAAATGCATTTCGTTTTTAATAAACAATGTTTGCTAAAGGCTTTAAGTAATTAAAGGCGATTTCTTGGTGATACAACTAGCAGCATTTTGTATCCTGTTTTCGAACGCATTACATTCGTAGTAAAAGTAATAAACACTGTTTACAGAAGTCTAAGACCAATTAAATGTCGATGTTTTGGTGATACAGCCTGTAGTATTTTTGTATCCTGGTTTCGAATATTTTATTGTGCAGTAGACGAGAGATTTTCGAAAACTGTATACGACATTATCATAAAGTTTTTAATCTGACAGAAGTCCTCTGATTTTAAATCATTCAGTATTGTTTCGTTATAAATATGTACACGTCCGTATCCGTTTCTTCACCCAAACTTTTCTTCCTTAATTTTTTTTATTTTCGTCACGATTTTTCTTCTACATTAATAATGAAATAACGATGGTGGCTGCTCTCGTTTTTAGCACGACACTGTAAATAACAATTTGCCGATCTCACAATGCATCGCATCTCTGGTGGAAACACTTCTGTAAACACTTGAAGCAAGTTGCTAAAGTTACCTTGTTCTAGAGACTTGTAGAAGTAAACTTGAGCAAGTTTTTGTCATAATGTAAACATTTCAATAAGTGCTTGCAGAAGTTACTTGCCAATGGACACGCGTCTTTACGGGTATCCTACAATTCGCAAGACTTCCTGCAAACTTGACGTCATTTTGAAGTTGCACGCAGCTATCGAAGAGAGCAGGAACTGCTATCGACTTTCGTTAGCGTTCGATATCGGGTACTCGGGGCGCACGATACTACTCGTAGATTCCGTAATTTCGTATCGTAACTTGCGTATTAAGAAAGTATGCCGTTTCGAAGCAACGGCGTAGTGAAGATTTATAAAAACGCGTTGCTCTTGGTACGATTTATTACAATGAAACGTCACGTAATGACGTATCAACTGTTAAAGTTTTCAGGACGTTTAAGTTACCGCCGTTTTTTAGTTTAACGTAGTGTAGTAATTACAACTGATGTGTTACGAAATACAGGAGTAACAAAGATGCTGTTCCGCGTTCTGCCAGATCTTAAATTTTTGTTATCGCCTTAGCGTTTTTAAAAGGTTCTGGGACTTCCTTATTAATTTTATAGAAGCATGTTAGTAATATGCTGCTTTATATACATATAAATGTTCTCTCTCTCTCTCTCTCTCTCTCTCTCTCTCTCTCTCTCTCTCTCTGTTTCGCGCCAACTGTGAAGTATAAAAAACAATTTACAAACTAGTTCTTTTAGAACTCTTCTTTTCCAAACAAACGACTTATCTCTTCAACCACCGATATTACGCCTTTCGTCATTTTATTACAACAAATTTTACAAAACCGACGCGTTTTCGAGATATCGTCAATATGCTGTTCTTTTGAAACAGCATTTATTCAGTGGACATAATAGAAACGAACTGCTGCTTTAATTCATCTGCTAGAAAGGCTACCCATCCTTTCTAATTACAGACCAACTCATGTAACTAGTTTGAATAGTTTCATGAACACTTCATTGGATTCAATGCAGGCGGCTTACAGGTTGTTTTTATTTTTATTTATTTATTTATTTTTTTTAGTCATCTCACTTTCAGGGTTAACGAAGGCGTCCTAGGAATACCGGTAATAGTACAACTTTTTCAGTAAGTTTCGAAGTTAATTCTTGCCAACACTTTGTCTACCACATCTACAGCCCAGTCCACATGAATGCAGGAGTTTTCACATTTATAAACAACGGAACTTCGAGGTTAACGTACTCTACAGTAAAGAAAAAGCGTAACCCCCATTGCTCTCTACTTGAGTTAAATTTTATTGTTTTTAATGTCATGTTCGTCTCATGTGTTGCGAACCGAAGGATCACGAACGTCGATAGACAGCTATTTTCGTCTTAGATACAGACGTGACGTCAAAATTACATCAAGTAAGCACAAAGTCTTGTGAACTGTAGGTTACCCACGCCTTTACACTCTGGTACGGGACGGCGACTCTGCGTTTCCGGGGGAAAAGTCTGGTTGCACGCATGTAGTGAGGCGTGACGTCATTATGACGTCGAAGGCGACATAAGCCGTGCATTGACTTCTATGACCGTTCGAGACGCTAAACTGCTATAGCCATCTTTGGAATGGCGAACCTGACAACTTTACGAAAAAATGACTTCACAATATGATTTGTAGAGAGTAGATTTGGAGGAATGGAAGCAGTGTTACCGTGTCTCAGTCGGTTAAATGCTCTTGTACTGCTACAAACGTTCCATGTTCAAATCTACCGAGAAATATTAGGTTTAATTAATTTTTTAAATACGAAAATTGCCGCCAAGTTGCAGCGTGGTACGGAGTCCACGTTAAACTTTACGCTAGTAAGAAATTACCTTCAGAAATGATCCCGTTGTAAACATAAAAGTTTTAAATGTCTAATACCAAAGCGTTATCTGATAGCTATCCCCTATATTGTCAATCTATAATACACACAATTTAAGAACTGCATTTGTGAACCATAGAGCTGGGCACCGTCTAACGTTTTCCCTGACGTCTTCGATAAATCACCGCTGCCGAGGGAGAAGGACAAGGACAGCCATCGCTAACCCGTGGTTCCCACAGGGACTTCAGTGTTGCAATGGAACGTGAGTGGATACTGATCGCATTCGGAAGAACTATAGCTTCAGGCCCAGGAGGGACCATTCTGCATCTGCTTACACCACCTCATTTTAAAGTCACGGACACACCTACATTAAGGGGCTACCACCTGTACAGGGAGACTATGTTACTGGAGACAGGTGTAAAGGCGGGGTGGCTGTTTTCGTCTATGAAAGATGCCACTCCTCTCCTGTCCCTTTTACATGGCCATACAAGCAGTTGCAGTGGAAGGTCTCACACCAGTTAAAATCACGGGCTGTTCCTTATATCTTCCACCTCATGATCCGTTGGATGCAGATTACGGATGCACTGACAGAACTTTTACAGGCACTCCTCCTCCTGTTCCTCGTCGTGGGGAATTGCAGGGCACACAGTATGCTGTGGGGCTCGGCTGCTACTTGCTCCAGAAGTCGCATTATCGAGCGCTTCGTCCATTCAAAGGATATCTGCTATTTGAACTCTGGTCAGCTGACGCACTTTCTCACAGCTATAGAGTTGTCTTCAGCCATTGACCTTTGCTTTTTCTCCCCAGCTATTGCGGACTCAGTTTAGTGGAAAGCGGCCACAGATTCACCTTCCAGTGACCACTTTCTGGTGTGGATTCGTCAACTGACTCGGCCGGTGGTCGACAGGAGATTGCGAAAATGGGTTGTTCGAAGGGCAAATTGGTTGTGATGCAGTCAGCAGGCCATTTGTGAACAACAGGATTGTGCCCAGGAGATGATGGACCTTATCACATATGAGACCCAATGAGCGGCCACAGATTCTATTCTTCAATATAACAAATAACTCAGACGATGGCCTGTCCCGTGATGGAATGACGAATGTTGCTCAGCAATCAGCGCCAGGCTGCGTGGAAATTCAGACACCATCCAACTACAGAAAACCTTCGAGCCTTAAGATATGCATGAGCGCAAGCGAAGCGAGTGACAAAAGAACGGAAGAGGAACTCCGTAAGGAATTAGAGACTTCCGTTAATCGGTCCACTTCTACTGCCTAAGTTTGGGACTCCATAATGCGGATTTTAGGCAACGGCAGTGCACCTCCCCTTATGGTATTGCTGGGAAGTGGGTCCTAGGTGGACGCGCCTGAAGACACAGCTCAGGTTTTAGCTGAACACTTTTTTACCGCCACTGTGTCATCCAGACAAACTCCTGCGTTGCAGATGTGCGGTCTCGCCAAGGAGCGTCAATTTTAGCTGTGCTCGGGGAAGTTTTAACCAGCGCAAACTTCTATCTTGATTCCATCATATCTGGTTCGATGGATGGTACCCCACGTCTTGGAAGGAGACAATATTTATTCCAGTATAGAAACCAGGCAAGTATCGTACCGAACCTAACAGTTATCGGAGCGTAGCCCTTACCAGTCTTATGGGTAATACTCTTGAGCAAATGGTCACCTATACCGCTTCCAGAGCGGTCTCAAGTGCTGCCGTTATGCCCTTGGCAACTCCATTATACTGGAGACGGCGATACGGGATTCCTTCTTGCGTCGAAACCATGTGGTTGGAGTGTTTTTTGACCTCGAAAAAGCACACCACACCACTTGGTTGTTCAATATCCTACGCCAACGTAATGTATGGGGACTACTGGACGTCTGCCGCATTTTATCCAATCCTTTCCCGAGTACCGGGATCTGGATATATCAGACTTCAAAATACGAGGGCCGTTCAGAAAGTAGCCTCCAGTTGATTTAAAAAAATACACCAAGTTAAATAAAAATATTTTAATATATACATCATACAACTACATCTTTGCACTATTTTTCTACATAGTCTCCATAGCGATTGAGGCACTTATCGTACCTCTTCACAAGCTTTGAAATTCCTTCTGCATAAAAATCACCCGCTTGTGCCTGGAGCCAGCCTGTGACCGCATCTTTGAGCTCTTCGTCGTCATCAAACCGCTGTGACCCGAGCCATTTCTTCAAATGCATGAAGAGGTGATAATCACTTGGCGCCAGGTCTGGGCTGTAAGGTGGATGGTTGATAACGTCCCACTTGAAGGACTCAAGAAGGGCCGTTGTTCTGCGAGCAGAGGGAGGACGGGCGTTATCGTGCAAAAAAAACGATACCGGAAGTCAGCATACCACGGCGTTTGTTCTGTATAGCCCGTCGTAACTCTTTTATTGTTTCACAGTACACGTCTTGATTAATGGTCGTACCACGTTCCATGAATTCAACCAACAACACCCCTTTGGCATCCCAAAACACCGTTGCCATCAGTTTTCTGGCAGAAAAATCTTGCGAGGCTTTTCTTGGTTTGGTAGGCGAATTTGAATGTGCCCACATCTTTGATTGTTCCTTTGTCTCAGGGTTCACGTACTTAATTCAGGTTTCGTCACCGGTCACGATTCTGTTTAACAATGGTTCTCCTTCGTCATAACGTGACAGAAAGTCTAATGCAGAGGCCATTCTTTGAGTTTTGTGGTGGTCGGTAAGAATTTTGGGCACCCATCGTGCACAGAACTTACGGTAACCCAATCTTGCTGTCACTACCTCGTACAAGAGAGTCTTAGAAATCTGTGGAAAACCAGTAGACAACTCCGACATTGAGAAACGTCGATTTTCACGAACTTTTGCCTCAACTGTCTGAACGAGTTCGTCAGTCACCAATGATGGTCTACCACTCCTCTCTTCATCATGAACGTTTTCTCGTCCACTTTTAAATAAACGTACCCATTCACGGAAAACTCCTTCACTCATAACTCTTGGTCCTTACACGGCACAAAGCTCACGATGAATAGCTGCTGCAGAATATCCTTTGGCTGTAAAAAACCTTATGACAGCACGCACTTCACATTTGGCGGTGTTTTCTATTGCAGCACACATTTCAAACTGCCACAAAAACTAAACTAGCACAGTTACGACGTTCACTCGACCACGGCTTGATGCCGACTGACCTGTTGAGTGCGTGAACGCACAGATGGCGTCGCTACTCCCCCCCACAACCCGCACTGTGACCAATCGGAGGTTACTTTCTGAACCGCCCTCGTACAAAGCTAAGGATGGAACAAATTGCCGCCTTCGCATCTTCAGAGGCCCAAAGTGATCTTAAGCTTGAAACAGTACAAGAAAACTTTTACTCCAGATAACACTTTTACAACACTGTTTTCTTCAATTTTAAGTACGTACCACAGTTTATCGTTGTTTATACGAACGGATCCCAGCAAGAGAATACCCTCGATTGTTTGGATGTTTTCCCTGATAGGGTTTTCAAAGTGCCCGTTCTGGAAAAATTTACAAATTGTGATGCGGAGTTATGACATTATGACGGCATTGGAGTGGATTCACAGGCATCACAGTACAGTGTTGCTCGTCTCTTATGACTCGCTCGGTGCGCTTGAAGTTGTCCACCAAATGCATGTTGTAGATCAGTTAATGCAGATTATCTGTGACTCCTTACAACGACTTCAACACCCTAGCAAGGATTTAATCATTTGTTGGGTACCTGGACGCATCGGGATACGGGGAACAACATAGCCGACAAATCAGCAAAGGAGCATATCGGAATGGTGTTTTATGCCAGTGTGCCATCCCCTTGAACGTCGTCATCTCTTTATATGACAGACGAATCATGCGTCACTGGGAAACTAACTGGTTGGAATTGGTGGAAAACAAACTGTGGACACTCAAATCGACCACACAGGCGTGGCGACATTTGTCAACCTCGCCGCTGGAAGGAAGTGCTGCTCATCAGACTGCGCATAGCTCATAGCCCATTAACACACACTGTTTCCTCCCCCAGCATGAGGATCCACCACTCTGTGAAGTATGTGCTGTGCCACTTTCGGTTCAGCATATTTTGCCTACGTGTGTCTGGTATACTGACATCAGGTCAGCCCTTGGTTTGGCTGGAGATATGTCCACCATCCACGCCGATACCGACACCAGTGTCACATGGGTTATGAGCTTTTGTGAACTGAACTGTTGTGCCTCATCCCTGAAGTGCTGGTGAGGGGAGAGGGTCTGTAATGCATTATAAACGACTCAGCATGTGGGAACAGCCTTGGTGAGTCTTCCCCCTCCCCTGGTCCGCATGTGGGAACAGCCTTGATTAGTCTGCTCTGCTCCCCTCCCCCTCACCCCAAGCTATTGTAGCTTATTTTCGTGGAAGTATGGATAAAATTGTAGCAATTTACAAAGATCATACTACTGCTAGTTGTAATGCTTGGCGGAAAGCATTTGCAGCTTATCGCGAAGATTCTGAAGCCCTGTGAGTGAAAACCAGTAATATAGCTCTTAAGTTGTCGTATAGCTAGTATCATTATCTAGTCCTAAATACGTACTGTTTAAGAGGAAGCTTTAAACACTGCCAAGTTACTTCCACGGTTGAGGAAATCCTAAATCAGTTGTTAGGACTACCCAAATATGACAAGAAGTCAGCTTACCAGAATATTGCAAAATCTGGACAAAGCTAACGCGACGGAATAGGCGAGAGCTATTCAGAATCATCGTACGCCGGGAAAACCTTAAAACTACACACAAATCTGACTCGACATCCAAGAACGTCAAACATCTTTTCCTTAAAATATATTTTGGATTAGAAATGAGAACTTATACATTTCTTAATTATCATCGCCCAGATAATCTGACAACTTTACAGATTTAGCTCATAGTTCGAGCATTAGAGAGCTGTGAATATTTAGTTTGAAGATTTTGTTATCCTCTCATTGGAACCCATCAGTTCATTTAAATGAACTTCTCTGTTCGATCAGTACCATAAATTTGTTGACAGGAGGTGAATTTTAAGCACAAATTTTATGACGTCACAAAAGAAAACAGGGAAATGGAAAAAAAAGCACCGAGACTCTGAGAAAGTAATTAGATATTCCTTCAGTATGCCGCTAGGTGGTGGAAACTCTCCTCTAATATCTTCAGGTTATAAAAATACTTTCTAGCATTTGAGACTATACTAAGTATTTTTCAGTCTTCTGATGAACCTGCAGATAATCACTTTTCCGCTGCTGCTTTGTTGGCGAATGAAAGCCAATGGAATTAATTTTCTGCGAAATTTTTGTCTTCAATATGCGACTTAGTGAAATGGCGTCATCTTCGTTTCTGTAAGCAGGAAGTTACTATACTTCCAAAACCACTACAGGCAAATCTATAGGGAAAAATGTAATGATTGTAAACAAGCATGGGGCATTCACGATCATCGATTCCGAATTAAAGCTCCTCTAGGACTGAGATATTGTACTGTTAAAACTGCTACTCGTTTCCGTCTGCAATGATTTGACAGAAGGAAATGATAAAGCTATAAAATACCATTAACTACACGGTTCAGTCATATTAATGTGGCCACCGCCTATGTTCGAAGTCAACGTGCAATAATGGGCGTTCATTAATTATGTGAGGCAATATTGACATTTTTTTCGATCCCCTCCACCTTCCCCCCCCCACCCTTGGTGAGATGATGTGAGATTTGGCTCGAACCTCCCCCCCCTCCCCCCGTCTCATATGAGAATCTTTTCAAAACGAATTTTTTAGTGTAAATACGTCAGTGTGTGACTGTTGCGTTGAATTTGATTCAAAAACGTAATTTGCTTAATTATTATTATTTAAGGCTAGTTAAGAATAGTATTTAAGACACAAAGTCGGCTAGAACCATAGTGAGGAAATAATACTTAAATAAAAGGAACTACTAAAATTCGTTAAAGAATATTCATTCTAATTCAGTCTACGGGGACTCGTGTGGTCTTACGAGTGACTATTGGAACCAACGTGTCCATGGGATTTTCAGTAAAATCATCTACTCCTTCACCCTCGCTCTGATTTAGCCACTCTAAACCATTGTCGCTTGCACGCAGAAGCTCAGTAGAAAGAAAGGTGTATGCCATACCTTACGAAGAAGCCAGAGTATTCTGGGCCTTTCTGCTGGTTCTCTGAGGAGCCGTTCGATCTCATGCTGATCGTGCAGCACCGTCTTCCTTTTTCGGGAACCTCTGCTTCGCTGCATTTCATAAATTTGTCACTTCTTAGACGGCCGGTGTTACCGTGCGGTTCTAGGCGTTTCAGTCTGGAACCGCGTTACCGCTACGGTCGCAGGTTCGAATCCTACCTCAGGCATGAATGTGTGTGATGTCCTTAGGTTAGTTAGGTTTAAGTAGTTCTGAGTTCTAGGGGACTAATGACCTCAGTAGTTAAGTCCCATAGTGCTCAGAGCCCTTTGAACCATTTTTTTTGCAACAATCGTCGGAAGTGTCCAGGACGGAGGAGGGAGCGTTACAGTGTGGGGAATGTTTTCGTGGCATTCCCTGAATGATCTCGTCGTTCTGGAAGGCACAATGGAATAACACAAGTATGCATCTATCCTGGGGACTATGTCCGTCCCTACGTGCAGTTGGTTTTTCGTCGGTTCGATGGCATCTACCGGTAGGGCAATGCAACGAGTCACACAGCGTGCAGGGTACGTGTATGGTTCGAAGAGAACCCAAATGAGTTCACCCTACTCCCGTGGCCACAATGCTCCTCGGATTTAAATCCAATCCAGAATCTGTGTGACCGCCTCGATCGGGCTGTTGACGCTGTGGATCCTCAACTGACATACCTCGCGCAGCCGGTCGTGGCACTGGAGTTTGCATGGCTCCACATCCCTGTCGGTTCCTTCCAGAACTCACTGACTCTCTTCCTGCACGTTTCGCAGCAGTCCGCGTTGCAAAAGCTGATTATTCAGGCTTTTGACAGATGGTCACATTAATGTAACTGAACAGTCTCTAATGACCTCCCTGTCGACGGGACGTTAAACTCTTATCTTCCTTTTTTTATACTAGGTAACTAGATGTGTATAATGTAGATGCATATTTTTTATAAGGCGCTAGCTGAGATACCTGCCGTTCCCCGGTTATTTATTTATTCCAGTCTTTTATTAGTCCATCACTTTCTCCCTCCTCTCTCCGTCCACTTCGCTCTCCCCTGTCTCTGTCCATCTCCTCCTACTCCCATCTGTGCCTATCTTCCCCTTTCCCCCTGTGTCTGTCCATCTCCTCTTTCGACATCCTCTCTCCATATCATCACGCTCACCCTAATGGAAGGCTGGTGGTTCTTACCCCTACGGTATTTCTTTCGAGATTGTAACTAATATGTGTGCCAAAATTGATTGAAAGTATTCCAGGAGTTTAGGATGAGCTTTTTAGCCGTAGTTCTGCTCGTATACGCACATGTCAAATGTATTTCATACATATTTAACATATTTCACGCGTATTTGTACCCACATTTTACCTGTGTAGCGAACTACGCGCTGCAGTTTAATTTTCACACAGGTTATTGTTTATTATGTAACATCTCCTGAACTAAGTGTCGTACAGTCACGTAAGTTTTCTGTTACCTTCAGTGGTATATGAGGCGATCAGTGTACAAGTGTTAAGTCCACAAAAATGTGTTTTGAGACCAGAGGCGTAATGCACTCTCCATAACGGGATCTTTTCGCAGATTAGTAAATGAAGTCCCCAGTTCAGCTGTGTGGTGTCAGATGGCAGCACTTTACTTGGCTACTGAAATAGCTGTTCATTATTTGAGGCGACAAGTGAAGCAAGGCCATACTGCAGGCTGTCTTTCAAAACTTATTGCGATACATACATTACGTTTTTACCACTTATACCATTTGTATACATGGTTTGACAACAACATAACCCTTTTTGAAATATTGCAAGCATGTGATTGTATTTTCCGACAGCTTCACAGGACAAAATCCGAACATAAAAATTTAACTTGCTTTGAAGTAACTATTACAAAAACCTGGTACGGAAACAGAAATAATAGACCATAAATTTCGTGTGTCAGTTCATTTGTATCTACCAAATGACGCCGACTTTGGCTTGATAGAAGCACAGAGTAGAAAAGCAACCCATATTTATTCGCCTGATGGCTGGGGAACCATTATGAAAGAATCCAAGAAGGAAAATCTGTTTAAAATACTTCACGTGATGTATACATACTCTCTATCCACAAAGAAATTGGAAGCAGACACTGTAAACCGCAAGGGAACAGTAGATTGTCACAAAGTGAATTGGCTGGACATTCATTGGTTGAGATACGAAGTGGGATGTGCATATTCACGAAAATACAGAAACAACCTCTATCTGACATACAGTTCTATGAAATTAGTTTGGCAAAGAAATGTATAGGAAGACAAGCACATCAGCTACCAGAACAAGACAGTCTCTACAAGCAGCAACGTGCAGTTACGGACGCAAAGGAGGAGGATATGCTGGATTTGCTGCCTCTTATTCCTCCCATTCAGCACCGTTTCTTCACACATATTCCTTGCTTTGCAAACATGCATCAAAACGGTTTGCTGAAAATGACACAGTGTCTGAAGACAATGATGAATACGTAGGTAGATGTACTCAATACGAGAATGGATATGGAAATATTAAAAATGGATCTTTTATATTGTGTGCTATTTTGTTTGTAATTATTTTCAGGAGACTACTTACTGAAGGAAGTCCATATTTTCTGTTTCAAACTTAGATGTAGTCTCCAATGTTTCTTCTGTGTACTCTACTTTGCATGGAACAAATGAAGTACAATTGTCTGTTTCAAAATAAAGTAAATTTATGTTTGTAAAGTTTATGCTGACTTAGTTTATTCAATTACATCTTTATGTTCCGATATCTCAGAAACAATTTCTCTGGAAGTGTACTACTTGTATTCTGAATACCTCATTTGTGAATACTTTATGCAATATGCGTCACGAATACAGATAGTAGTAAAGAAGTAATAAATTAAAACGTGATTCTTCATGTGGCAGTTTTATTGCATGAACAGCGAAAATGTAGCAAGCAACAATCTTTTTCCCTTTCATCGTTTTTTGGGTGTCGTCAGCGAGAAAAAAGTTCCTTAAGTTTGTTGCAGTTTTCTAAGTGCTCTCATTCTACACTGCTTTTTCGCTACCATCCCTTTAATAGGTGGGTGGTACTTACCCCCACAGTCAGTAAATGATGGGTGTACCAAGTTGGGCTGAAATCGGTCCAGTGGTTTAGGATGTGGAACACTCTTACGTACATTCATTTTTATAATTTGTGTGGATTTCCGTACCAAATGGTCCATTCTCTGTAAATTGGAAGGCAAATTTCTTGCAAGAGAATTATTGAATAAGATTAAATGAAGGGAGAGTTAGGCACCGAATACATGTGTTACCGACAACCATAATCAGTTCAGTCAGATAGCACCTGTGCAGATATGTCAATAAAAGCAGTAGCAACAATAGGGACATTTTTTCTTCTCCATACAGTAACGTGTGCATCGTTATGACCTAGTCATAACGTAAGCGCTGGTTTGCATCAGTTTCGAACTGCATCGTACGACACTACGCCTTTTTTTCGTTAATGCTAGTATAATTATTAAAGGACGTAAAAATGTACAGATTCTTATCCATTATCAGCAATTGTAATAGATTGGCTTAACGCTAGGTTACTCCTTATTCTTCAGTTTTACCATAAGATGCACTTTTCCAGATGCGACTGTGTTTTACCAAAGAACAGGTTTCGGATAATAGATAAATTCCGTAACTAAATGAAATCAGTATTGTACCTCAGGGAATCAGTATTCTGCCACTTTTTCGGAACAGTTACTTTCGCTCAGAATTCAGTGAAAAAACATGAGTTTTGGTGTAGTTACTATTAGCGCTGCAAATTTTAAGAACAGAATAAAAATTAATCTCCTCTTTCCAACGATCGCAGTTCACGTAAAACATAATCCACAAATATCCTCCCACGCCCGGGTTCCCGGGTTCGATTCCCGGCGGGGTCAGGGATTTTCTCTGCCTCGTGATGGCTGGGTGTTGTGTGCTGTCCTTAGGTTAGTTAGGTTTAAGTAGTTCTAAGTTCTAGGGGACTTATGACCACAGCAGTTGAGTCCCATAGTGCTCAGAGCCATTTGAACCACAAATATCCCACAAGAGGAGTAAAACGGCTAATATATGTACCGGTAAACTGCTTTAAACCGAATTACTGAAATTTATCTCATGTAGATACACTAAAGTGCTGTTCCTTCCTAAATGTAAGCAACACAGAAAAGCTACCATAAACATTTTGCTTAAAGCGCCGCAGTTCGTTGAGGTGGACAGCTTTTGTGCGTTTCAGCTGTAGTGATTTTTTTCTGTGTTTAAATTATCGAAGTGGTGTTCGTTCAGTTTTAGGATTATACACTATTTCAAATGTCGAATTAGTTGTAATTACTAAAATCTGATCCCGTGGCTGATTTCTTTTTTAGAATCATTAAATTATTTCCCTAAGTTTGGAGCAGAAGACTGAGCGAGAGCTTTAAATTACCTCAAAATCTTTCGTCTTCGAACAAGTCATATTGGAGTATTTCTGAAGCCTTTCAATATAATTCCCGTCCCATGGAAGTAGCTTAAAATTGCCTGTCTTTCAAATAACGGATTTTCGTAGGTTACAAAATGACCATTTCACTTGCAGTATCGCTAGTTACTTTAAATGCACTTAGATATCTTGCTGAGGCAATGCTTGTCATAGGCCCAACACGTGCACTTCTCAAATGGCTCTGAGCACTATGCGACTTAACTTCTGAGGTTATCAGTCACCTAGAACTTAGAACTAATTAAACCTAACTAACCTAAGGACATCACACACATCCATGCCCGAGGCAGGATTCGAACCTGCGACCGTAGCGATCGCTCGGTTCCAGACTGTAGCGCATAGAACCGCACGGCCACTCCGGCCGGCTGCACTTCTCAAATTTTCGAATGAATGCATTTCAAATTATGTGTGCCTGTTAATTTCAAATTCGTGGAAGTTATTCTACAGTAATGTAGTCAGCACTGATATTAACCAGTTATTGTTTCTGTTATTATATTAAGACATTTTATGTATTTTATTGTTGTTATTAAAATCGTAGGCATCTGTGACACATCACCACTCAGGTTAACGGCAAGTTATATTTGGCGTTGGCGGAAGGGGCAGTAACAAACGGCGACCGCCCACTCCCGAACCCATTCCTGGGCCCTAGCCTCAACTGGGATGCTTACTTTGAAAAGTATTCGACAGACTCCCTTTCTTAATCCCGAGCTTGCGCTCCGTCCCCAGTAACCTCATCGTCGACGGGATGTTAAAGCTTAATCTCACTCCCTTCGTAAGTTCGTTGGCTTGGTTTAAGTTCGTTAGCGCTTCTCTACTGAAGTTATTTCCTCGTGACTTTGTTGTAGGGAATGTTTTTTGTTCCCTTTGCTAGCTTGATATGCTGCCTGGCCACCAAGGACGCCCATACCCAGGGTTAAGAGGCTCACTCCCTCCCCCCCCCCCCCCCCAAAAAAAAGTCTCATAAAAGGAAAAAAAATTGTGCAGTCTGGTGTTTTTTTCCGAGAAGATGGATGAAAAGTCCGTATTATGCAGGTATTTAACGGGCTCGGAAATGGACCTTTTTAATGGCTACTTTGAAGTCGCCATTCGTCCTCCAAAACATTAAAAATACTCCATGCCTCGAGGTGTTGTGAAACCCCACCCCGTGTACAAACGTACAACAGAAATTCATCACTTGCTTCTGCCTGTCCTGCTGTGGATGCTGTTGAGACATATAAGATACACTGGTCACACATTCCCATCATACAGTCCAAATAATATTTCCTCACACGCAAATAACTAACCTATCCAATGTTCTAATTTTTCACAGATCCCATCCAAAAACGGCTACTGCAGCGATGCAAACTAAGCTAGAAAAATGAACTTAGGTTGTATTTATAACGCTTACACGTTTATGTGCTATGGAAACGTAGCTCGTTGCTCGGCAGTTACTAAATCCTTGAGAAAAGTGCTTCTTCTCGTTGCTGGATCGAGACACCTCCTCTCACTATTGTTGATTGACGTAAAGATTCTGACAGAAAGTATTGCACTTTTTGCCGAAGATTTAGGTAACCGAACCGTAAGCCACACGTAAGCTCTCGACACGTTTATACTATTATAGATTGTTAATATTAAGACATCGCGCTGATTGACGAACAGCGGGCCTACTTCCATAGATCGAATTTGTTGCTAACAATGACCGTGTGTCGTAACAAATACGATCACGTTTGTTTTAAGACTATCAATGAGCGAAAACTTTCAAGACTGAATTTTAGTATATCTAAAATTTTTACGCCTATTCGCTTGAAGTCAAATACATCCACTCTCGATATCACAATTCTATATTTCTGTCTGACTAGTCCATTAGTCAAGATATTATATTAATGGCCCTTCGGTTAGCTGCACCTATCAATCGCTGACGCAAGAAATTTACAATAATGTTCTAACTATGTTAGACAGTCACGGTACGGCCATTATAGCGCGTACCAGTCGGCAAGAATTTAAATTAAATGCAGAAAAATTCGACCTATTTTTAATGATGCATGGTGTTCCGAATATACTGAAGTAATGTTAACATTTACCGGAAATTAGGTTATTATGGAAACATTGGCGACGCATTCTGCTACTCTCATGTACAACGACCGCACTCCACCAAATCACTCTTCGTATTTCCTGCTCCAACAACGCGCTTCGCACTATGGACCCACATTATTGTTCCGCGACAGCAATGATGCGCGGTAGCAGCGCGACGAAAAAAAAAAGTGCACCACTTCGCAAAGCGTGAGCGTACCGTTAAGCTTACACGCTGTTCTGCATCAAGATGACAGGAAATACTAAAATTTCTCAACGCGGAGTACCTGCATCGAATATACATTCCGTGACAAATAAATTTAAGCACCCACAAGACACGGTCGGATGTCAATGAAATTTCGTACATGCACACATCATCAGTGGGTATGTAAACCAGTAGAGCTGCAATTCTCAGACGGGTGAACAGCTACGAGATTGCATTACTTGTTCGTGTTTAGTGTTGTCACCAGGTCTGGTAGGGTATATAAGGGTCGCGAAAAGCGTCACATGTTGAAAGATCACTGTGAAGGACACGCAGATGCCACGTACTCGCCTGTGACAGGCAGTTTGAAAGGGGGCTTCTTGTGGACCTCCATTTGGTCGACTGGTCGAATCGTGTAGTATCCAGGTCTGTGGGACATTCGGATGAGACAGTAACCCGATGTTGGACTACTTCGGAATTTGCGTGCAGGCGTACTCGTTGTGAAGCTTCCGGTCAACCACGTCTCACCACAAGGGAGGATCGCTTTGACAGGCACATCATAGCCCCGTGACATCTGCACCTGCCACCCGAGAACGAGTAAGGGACTCCCTGCAATATTCTGCCTCATCTCGCACAATTGGTCGGAGACCAGCGGCAACCGGATTAGGGATTTACAGTCCCACGTGTAAGCTGCCGTTAATACAACCACCAAAACGGCTGAGAGTGTAGTGGTGCCGTGGCCGGGAAGCACGGGCTGCTGACCAATGGCGTCGCATTGTGTTCAGCAATGAATCGCGATTCTACGCTGTCGCCAAAGGATATCGTCGTCAGGTATGGCGGCTATCTGGAGAGAGAGGTCTCATCCCTCCAATGTTTTGGAGAGGCATAGCGATGTTACTGTCGACATCGTCATGGCGTGTGGAGTCATCGGGTATGACTTCCGGTCACGACTGATGGTGACTGACCGCACTACGACACGTCACGGACATCCTGCGTCCTAATGTGTCACCTCTTATGTGACAGACATCCATACAAGGCAAGCGTGTCTTATGATCTGCCTGCGTGATGCCGAGGCACTCTCGTGGCCAGCAAGATCCCCATATCCGTTCCCTATAGAAAATTTATGGGACTAGCTCGGACATCAACTCTGTCCCAGTGCTAGCACTGAGGATATTGAGGACCAGTTACAACAGTTAAGGGCCAATTTGCCTCAGGAGAGGATACAACGGTTTAATGACTCCCTTCCTAGCAGAATCAGTGCTTATATCCAGGCCAGAGAGGTAGCAACACAGTACCTACAAGTTAGGCTCGTACTGCCAAGTTCTTTGTAAACGTGACTTAGCTTTTGTAATCACTGGAGTAACATCACATACCCTCTCAACCCGTTGAGTTTCCTTTCGCATGCTACTCACCTTCTGGGTATTTCACTATTTTTGTTAGGCAGTGGGAATGTCTTGAAGTGAAAATTAATTTGTTACAGTTGATTTAAATATTTCATGTACAAAAAATTATAAGACTATTTGTGTAGAACTCAACTGACAACTGACACATTGCTTCGGCAATCCCCGAATGTACGCCCAGCTAATACTAGCGGGAACCGTATAGAATAAGATACGGCAGATGTGTGCAGTACTAAATCATGAAAGTTGTAAAACATACGACATGAATTACACTTGCGAGGGAAAATATTTTGAACTGATGCCAAGAAACTAAACTGAAATTGAAAGACTTACGCTCACGATAAAAAGGAGATGGCCAGTGAACACTTGAACCGCACACCGTAAATCTATGGTTTCGTTTTCAGGATCTCCTAATGTTAGCGACCTTGTTCAATTACTGTGGCCCGGAAATAACGCGACCTTCCTCATTTCGCAAATAGAGGACTCTCAAAATAGCGTGACACGCAGCGGTCCTTGTCTCATAATACCATCACCTCGCACAGAGATTTCCGTCAAAATTAATTGACCGTTTGGGCGGCAACACTAGATGAAGTCGGGCGTAGTATCTTTTTTTTGTTATGGTAGATGCTAAATGGTTTTGTCCCTTCGAAAGGTAATAAATTTTAATTAATGTTTTAAATGTCGCGGCGTCCGCCCCCGGTAGCTGAGTGGTCAGCGCGACAGAATGTCAGTCCTAAGGCCCGGGTTCGATTCCCGGCTGGGTCAGATATTTTCTCCGCTCAGGGACTGGGTGTTGTGTTGTCCTAATCATCATCATTTCATCCGCAACGACGCGCAAGTCACCGAAGTGGCGTCAAATCGAAGGACTTGCACCCGGCGAACGGTCTACCCGACGGCAGGCCCAAGTCGCACGACATTTCATTTTTCTTTTCCTTGTCGTGGCTTCTTTGAAACGTTAAAAAGAAAGATGAAGAAATAGAATTTGCTGTTCTGAAGTGAAAAAATAAGCACGCAGTCGATTTTCAAACAGTTCCTCCGTCATATTAATCCTAAGTGGGTGACAGTGGTGCAAGGAACGAAAAGGAGGAAAACTAAGATTAGAGTTGAACTTGTTGTCAGAGGGGGTCCCTTCTTAAGAAACCATTCCGGCATTCACCTGAAGTGATTTTGGGAAGTCATAGAAAACCTAACTGTCGTATTGTTGGACAGAGATTTGAATAAGAGTCGAATCTATTAATCACTAGCTCTGTAACGACGACACAGAACCGTTGGACATCATGGCTTCCATGTGTGTGCGCCATTAATTTCTTTTTTCTGAGTAATATATGTATATCCACCAAAGTGAAACTACGTCTTTACGTCCATACAACCTATTCCGAACCACAATTAAGCTGATTACTTGTGCACAGTCGCAGATTCATTCTCTCTCGCTCTCCCTCCCTGTGTGTGTGTGTGTGTGTGTGTGTGTGTGTGTGTGTGTGTCACACGAATCACATATAATAGTTTATACAGAACAATTAAATCATAGTGCGTTCAGCTGCCAAAAAGTGATACGTGCATCTATGAAATGACACCGTGCTACGGATAGTGACTTCACATTGGTAGGAAGCAAGTGTCTGAACTTGGCGAAATAGTTGGAACGATTTTTTCGTTGGTTGGTTTTGCGGAAGGGGACCAAACAGCGAGGTCATCGGTCCCGTCGCCTCAGGGAAGGATGGAGAAGGAAGTCGGCCGTGCCGTTTCAAAGGAACCATCCCGGTATTTGCCCGAAGCGGTTTAGGAAAATCACGGAAAACCTAAATCAGGATGGCCGGACGCTGCATTGAACCGTCGTCCTCCCAAATGAGAGTCCAGTGTGCTAACCGTAACTAATAACGAAATTGGCCTGAATAACGTTATCGCGGTCTGGAACGGAATTGAGGGTCAAGGTTATTAACATTATCTCAAATAAGTTTATTGCTAAAACGAAATTTAATTACGTTCCAGAATGTAACGAAATAGTAACCAAATAGAAATAACGTTGTTTGGCCTGAGTAAAGTTACTGGACTGTGATACGGAAGTAACATAATTATTGGTAACGTTACGCCCTATGCCGTTCTCCTTGTAAGTTAATGGAATGACGTTCCAGAACGTAACGCAATAGGGTAACCAAAAAAAAAAAAACGTTATTTGGCCTAAACAGCGATACTGGACTGTGAAACAGGAGTAATACCACCGTTGGTAAGGTTACGCCGTGTAGCGTTCTCGTTGTTACCAAATGAATTACTTTTCGTAATCACAAAAAGATAACAAAACAAGTGTGCAGGAACATTGAACATACTTTCTCGTGCTTATAGTAGCAAAATTCATAGTGGCGAAATGAACGGAATAGAGGACGGTCTGAACACAATCTCCTGTAAGCCGTAAAAATATTAACGGATGGAGTATCTGTTTGACAGGGCGTATGCAGTTGTCTAATTGGAAGAGAGAAAGGAAAAATAAACACAGCGGGACAGATAGAAAACGGAAGAGAGAGGGAGAGAAAGCGGGAGTGGACAGCGTACAAAAATGTCCTAGAGTAGAAGGTCGTGATCCGTTCATTTTGAAGCTACCAATTTTGCTACATATAATTAATATGGAACGAAGTGAAAGTATGTGAACTGTTCGTGCGCCACGTGTTTCAAAATTATTTACCATATACAGAATACATTGATCCTAAAATTTATATTCTCAGAAAAATGACTTTAAGTCAGTTTCTTAGAAAACTCCTACTGTCTTTCTAAATTTTCAAAATCTACTCTACAGATTATTATGAATATCATATGCAAGTGTCCGGTTGATACTAATAATGGCGTAGCGAAAATTTACACAATGTTGGAAGAATTTGGCCGGTCGATGTGGCCGAGCGGTTCTAGGCGCTTCAATCTGGAACCGCGCGACCGCTACGTTCACAGGTATGAATCCTGCCTCGGGCATGGACGTGTGTGATGCCCTTAGGTTAGTTCTAGGGGACTTAAGTCCCATAGAGCTCATTTGAAAGAATTTGCTACTTGTCACTCCCCGTGGTACCGTGCGAGAAAGTATGTGCACCATTTGTTCTTTTTGTTGGATTTTTGGAAGTCTGGACAATGAGAGGATATTTCATGGTCTTCAAAATATGGACCATAAAATGACATACACTCCTGGAAATGGAAAAAAGAACACATTGACACCGGTGTGTCAGACCCACCATACTTGCTCCGGACAGTGCGAGAGGGCTGTACAAGCAATGATCACACGCACAGCACAGCGGACACACCAGGAACCGCGGTGTTGGCCGTCGAATGGCGCTAGCTGCGCAGCATTTGTGCACCGCCGCCGTCAGTGTCAGCCAGTTTGCCGTGGCATACGGAACTCCATCACAGTCTTTAACACTGCTAGCATGCCGCGACAGCATGGACGTGAACCGTATGTGCAGTTGACGGACTTTGAGCGAGGGCGTATAGTGGGCATGCGGGAGGCCGGGTGGACGTACCGCCGAATTGCTCAACACGTGGGGCGTGAGGTCTCCACAGTACATCGATGTTGTCGCCAGTGGTCGGCGGAAGGTGCACGTGCCCGTCGACCTGGGACCGGACCGCAGCGACGCCCGGATGCACGCCAAGACCGTAGGATCCTACGCAGTGCCGTAGGGGACCGCCCCGCCACTTCCCAGCAAATTAGGTACACTGTTGCTCCTGGGGTATCGGCGAGGACCATTCGCAACCGTCTCCATGAAGCTGGGCTACGGTCCCGCACACCGTTAGGCCGTCTTCCGCTCACGCCCCAACATCGTGCAGTCCGCCTCCAGTGGTGTCGCGACAGGCGTGAATGGAGGGACGAATGGAGACGTGTCGTCTTCAGCGATGAGAGTCGCTTCTGCCTTGGTGCCAATGATGGTCGTATGCGTGTTTGGCGCCGTGCAGGTGAGCGCCACAATCAGGACTGCATACGACCGAGGCACACAGGGCCAACACCCGGCATCATGGTGTGGGGAGCGATCTCCTACACTGGCCGTACACCACTGGTGATCGTCGAGGGGACACTGAATAGTGCACGGTACATCCAAACCGTCATCGAACCCATCGTTCTACCATTCCTAGACCAGCAAGGGAACTTGCTGTTCCAACAGGACAATGCACGTCCGCATGTATCCCGTGCCACCCAACGTGCTCTAGAAGGTGTAAGTCAACTACCCTGGCCAGCAAGATCTCCGGATCTGTCCCCCATTGAGCATGTTTGGGACTGGATGAAGCGTCGTCTCACGCTGTCTGCACGTCCAGCACGAACACTGGTCCAACTGAGGCGCCAGGTGGAAATGGCATGGCAAGCCGTTCCACAGGACTACATCCAGCATCTCTACGATCGTCTCCATGGGAGAATAGCAGCCTGCATTGCTGCGAAAGGTGGATATACACTGTACTAGTGCCGACATTGTGCATGCTCTGTTGCCTGTGTCTATGTGCCTGTGGTTCTGTCAGTGTGATCATGTGATGTATCTGACCCCAGGAATGTGTCAATAAAGTTTCCCCTTTCTGGGACAATGAATTCACGGTGTTCTTATTTCAATTTCCAGGAGTGTATATTTGCCAAGACCCGCGCAATGACGTCGTTCGACGTAACGAGCCCGGTGTAATATGACGAGAGTATTGTATGCCAGGAATACTTCTCGCATAAGCCTTATGCATCAATCACATTTAACCAGAGCGATGAAATTAGGATTGTCATTCAGTACCAGGACGCTTTAACCCTCCCGTGCTAGAGTTTCATATGTCTTGGTGGATCATTTACGAAAATGGCTGGTTCTGCTACAACAGCATCGGACCTTTCACATAATGGTTAAGCGTTCCTGTTTCATGAGATACGATATGAACTTAATGGTGTCGAGATTGACCGTGCACGCAATGTAGGCATAACATCAACTCTTAAAATGTATGTCTCTGCTTCTCTCTCGGATTTGAACGATTTAGAAAATGATGGATGGTTGATGGACGACCCAGTGGATAGAACCGTGGAATAGTACAAGAGATTTACTGCCTGTATAACATTAAAATTGCTTATGGGATACTTTGAGGACATACAACGGAGTTTTGAATGCTAAACACGAACTTATTCTGGTACGGAGTGCAACGGGTAACAACTCACACATTCAAGGAGCTCAAGAGGAGAACGAGATCACTATCAGTAAAATAATACGGAAAATATCATCTGGTACCGCGCTCCGCGGAATTTGAATCCGCGCCAGACGTCATGGACGTCGAAGACCCATACAGGTCTCTGCACCATCGCGCCGTAAGCTGTGGCGGCGCGCGCCTCCTGGCCCGCTTTTAGTATGAGGGCGCCACCGCGGAACACGTGGTCCCAACAGCCAATAGCGGCGCCCCCGATAGCGTACTTTAGCGCTTGATTCTCGCTCAGCCAGCCTGTCCAATCTGGCGTACGTCTGTTGACACCTCGCTTTGCGTTTGACAGCTTACTTCCTTGTTCTGTGTACGAGTGGACGTGTTTGTTAAGTTTCCTTGTGACTCCGTTGTTAGATCTTGTTGTTCGTTCTGTCTTGGTCGTGTCCGTCCTCTCCCGTTGTGTTGTTCGCGGGCCTCTCCGCGGGTCCCGCCACGCTTTCCGTCATTGCTACCCCGCGACCGTCCCGGTCGCAGTTACAACATATCACACATCACAGTATCGGATGAGCAGCGTTTGAAGATTTTAAAAGTTCTGAATGCCGGTGTATTTCTACCGTTATCTTTCTGTTCATGGGAGGTTTTCAGGCACCCAGTGCTACGGACGGCAAACAGACAAAACCTCCTCCCAGCTGGAGATGCCCAGGTAAATCATTGTTGCGTTTCAGACCAATAGAAGAGGGAATATAGCAAATGATTCCACTGTATTCGACAATTGCGAGTTAACTAATGACAGAGTCTATCTGAACCCTGAATTCTACCCGTATGATAATTTATACCTGCAGTGGAATGAAAATGCATTAAATCTAGCATATTACATGTATGCGAGGTTTCATGCTTCATACTATGAAAAAGAGGGATGTCTACTCAGTCTATGAAAATTTAAGGAGCTGGCGCCAATCATAGTAATAGACTGCTCAAAACAGAACTAGATAATTAAGTCTGGACCTAGAGATGCACGAATTGAATTTGAATCTTCAACAAATTTCCTGGAACACACTGCAGCTTATGCTCTAGTTCTACATGACTTTGTGACCAACTAATGCCCGCTCACTAGTGTGTATAAATGAGCAGGTGCTGCGCCACATCCACAGCATTCTACAATGGTATCTCAAGGTGTCAACATCGTGGCAGACGCTCAGGGTTTGTATAATGATGAGTGTAGACAGTTTATGTTCAAAGATGTTACGTTTGTAGCGTACACAGAAAATACTAGAATAATACACAGATTCTTAGCAAAAATTACGTCATCGAACTCTTTGAACTATGTGAAGTGTGTTAAACACAGAAGAGTGTAAAGTGGTTAATACGTTTCTACCATGGGATTCACTGTGATGATCCTGGCTTACCCTATAAAGATAAGGCGATGTCGCTTCGATTAGTCCACCACACGCATACCATCATATACATGAAGGGAAAGGAGAAGATCTCATGGTTGCGTCGAATCTTCAAGTTTGCTGCTATTCAAGACCTGGAATTCTACAGGTGTCGTGTTTCAGGAGGAAGACGTGTGAAAAAAGTGTCACTGTGTCTGTCTATGAAAATGTCAAATTACTTTTAGGTTGATTGAGAAATAAATTAATTTTTACCTCCCAACCTCTGTGTACGTTTTGTCCACCTTGTTCCGCCTTTGATAGTATACAGTTTTACCCAGATATTATATCTGTAGTTTTCTTCAAACACAGCGGTTGTAACTTTACACATGTTTGCTATATGTCTTTGGAAGCGGACACAGTCACGTGCCTCCTGCTCCCATAACCCATTTGCGGTGCACGATAGGTGCAATCCCATGCAACCATTCTGTATATCTTGTTATCTTCCATCTTAAACTTCACCTCCTTAATAGCAGTCATCTTCACAAAAACCAATGTCATTTATATCATGCACAGCCCTTACAATCTGAAGAGCCAAAGAAACTGGTACACGTGCCCAATATCGTCTAGGGCCCCCGCAAGCACAAAAAAGTGCCGCAGCACGACGTGGCATGGACTCGACTACGGTCTGAAGTAGTGCTGGAAGGAATGGACACCATGAATCCTGCAGGGCTGTTCATAAATCCGTAAGAGTACGAGGGGGTGGTGATCTCTTCTGAACAGCACGTTGCAAGGCATTCTAGATATGCACAATAAGGTTCATGTCTGGGGAGTATGGTGGCCAGCGGAGGTGTTTAAACTCAAAGAGAGTTCCTGGAGCCACTCTGTAGCAATTATGGACGTGTGGCGTGTTACATTGTCCTGCTGGAATTGCCCAAGTCCATTGGAATGCACAATGGACATGAATGAATGCAGGTGATCAGATAGGATGTTTACGCACGTGTCACCTGTTAGTCTTATCCAGACGTATCAGGGATCCCATATCACTCCAACTGCACACGCCTCACGCCTTTACACAGCTTCCACCAGCTTGAATAGTCCCCTGCTGACACGCAAGGTCCATAGATTCATGAGGTTATCTCCACACCCGTACCCATTCATACAATCTGAAACGAGACCCGTCCGACCAGGCAACATGTTCCCAGTCATCTACAGTCCAATGTCGTGTTGAATGGCGCAGGCGAAGCGTAAAGCTTCGTGTCGTGCAGTCATCGAGGGTACACGAGTGGGCCTTTGGCTCCGAAAGTCCAATCGATGATGTTTCGTTGAATGGTTCGCACGCTGACACTTGTTGATTGCCCAGTATTGAAAACTGCAGCAGTTTGCGGAAGGGTTGCACTTCTGTCACCTTAAACGATTCTCTTCAGTCATCATTTGCCCCGTTCCTGCAGGATCTCTTTCCGACCGCAACGATATCGGAGATTTGTTGTTCTACCGGATTCCTGATATTCACGGTACACTCGTGAAATGGTCGTACTGGAAAAATCCCCACTTCATCGCATCCACGGAGATGCTGTGTCCAATCGCTCATATGCTTACTATAACAAGACGTTCAGACTCACTTAAATCTTGATAACCTGCGTTGTAGCTTCAGTAACCGATCTCACAACTGTACCAGACAGTTGTTGTGTTGTATAGGCATCGCCGACCGCACCGCCATAATCTGCGTGTTTACATCTCTCTGTATTTGAATACGCATGCCTATTCCAGTTTTTATGGCACTTGAGTGTATATATACGTACATGATGCGTCAGGGGATAGTTTTTTTTTGTAATAACAACAAAGAATTATTGTAACGATATTTTTTTCGTTTATTCAGTCCACACACAGCTCAGTTCTTGAGAATATAATTTCATTCTTGAGGTACAACACAGCTCTCGTGGTACAATTTCACTCTATTCCATTGTAGAGATACATGCTGCAACAATAACACTGGTTCAGAGTATAATTATAAATTTTTTTCCCAGCAGCGCTGAATGAGAATGTTCAGTTTTTCCAGATATATAAATCTACGGTAAAAAAAATCAGGATATACTATTACTACAACTAAATTCCACAGTCCGAGTAGCATAGCTTTTACAACAGTTATGATGGACTCTGTGCACACTGAGAATCTAATTTCCACAGCTCCAATAGCAAAGGTGTTTACAATAATAATAATGTTATTATTATTCCGATGGACTGTGAGCTATACACGGTGGTCCATTGATAGTGACCGGGACAAATATCTCAGGAAATAAGCATCAAACGAAAAAACTACAAACAACGAAACTCGTCTAGCTTGAAGGGGGAAACCAGATGGCGCTATGGTTGGCCCGCTAGATGGCGCTGCCATAGGTCAAACGGATATCAACTGCGTTTTTTAAAAATAGAAACCCCCATTTTTATTATATATTCGTGTAGTACGTAAAGAAATACGAATGTTTTAGTTGGACCACTTCTTCCGCTTTGTGATAGATGGCGCTGTAGTTGTCACAAACGTATAAATACGTGGTATCTCGTAACATTCCGCCAGTGCGGACGGTATTTGCATAGTGATACATTACCCATGTTAAAATGGACCGTTTACCAATTGCGAAAAAGGTGGATATCGTGTTGATGTATGGCTATAGTGATCAAAATGCCCAACGGGCGTGTGCTATGTATGCTGCTCGCTATCCTGGACGATATCATCCAAGTGTACGGACCGTTCGCCGGATAGTTACGTTATTTACGGAAACAGGAAGTGTTCAGCGATATGTGAAACGTCAACCACGACCTGCAACAAATGATGATGCCCAAGTATATGTTTTAGCTGCTGTCGCGGCTAATATGCACATCAGTAGCAGACAAATTGCGCGAGAATCGGGAATCTCAAAAATTTCGGTGTTGAGAATGCTACATCAACATCGATTGCACCCGTACCATATTTCTATGCACCAGGAATTGCATGGCGACGACTTTGAACGTCGTGTACAGTTCTGCCACTGGGCACAAGAGAAATTAAGAGACGATGACAGATTTTTTGCACGCGTTCTATTTAGCGACGAAGCGTCATTCACCAACAGCGGTAACGAAAACCGGCATAATGTGCACTATTGGGCAACGGAAAATCCACGCTGGCTGCGACAAGTGGAACATCAGCGACCTTGGCGGGTTAATATATGGTGCGGCACTACGGGAGGAAGGATAATTGGCTCACATTTTATCGATGGCAATCTAAATGGTGCAATGTATGCTGATTTCCTACGTAGTGTTCTACCGATGTTACTACAAGATGTTTCACTGCATGACAGAATGGCGATGTATTTCCAAAATGATGGATGTCCGGCACATAGCTCGCGTGCGGTTGAAGCGGTATTGAATAGCACATTTCATGATAGGTGGATTGGTTGTCAAAGCACCATACCATGCCCCGCACGTTCACCGGATCTGATGTCCCCGGATTTCTTTCTGTGGGGAAAGTTGAAGGGTATTTGTTATCGTGATCCACCGACAACGTCTGACAACATGCGTCAGCGCATTGTCAATGCGTGTGCGAACATTACGGAAGGCGAACTACTCACTGTTGAGAGGAATGTCGTTACACGTATTGCCAAATGCATTGAGGTTGACTGACATCATTTTGAGCATTTGTTGCATTAATGTGGTATTTACAGGTAATCATGCTGTAAGCATGCGTTCTCAGAAATAAGTTCACAAAGGTACATGTATCACATTGGAACAACCGAAATAAAATTTTCAAACGTACCTACCTTCTGTATTTTAATTTAAAAAAAAACCTACCTGTTACCTACTGTTCGTCTAAAATTGTGAGCCACATGTTTGTGACTATTACAGCGCCATCTATCACAAAGCGAAAAAAGTGTTCCAACTTAAACATTCATATTTCTTTACGTACTACACGAATATGTAATAAAAAATGGGGGTTCCTATTTTAAAAAACGCAGTTGATATACGTTTGATCTATGGCAGCGCCATCTAGCGGGCCAACCTTATCCCCATCTGGTTTCCCCCTTCAAGCTAGACAGGTTTCGTTCTTTGTAGTTTTTTCGTTTGAAGCTTATTTCGTGAGATATTTCGCCCGGTCACGATCAATGGACCACCCTGTATACACTCTGTGATCAAAAGTATCCGGACACCTAGCTGCAAATGACTTACAAGTTCGTGGCGCCCTCCATCTGTAATCCGGGATTTCAGTATGTTGTTGGCCCACCCTTAGCCTTGAAGACAGCTTCCGCTCTCGCAGGCATACGTTCAGTCAGTTGCTGAAAGGTTTCTTGGGGAATGGCAGACCATTCTTCAAGGAGTGCTGCACTGAAGAGAGGTATCGATGTCGGTCGGTGAGGTCTGACACGAAGTCGGCGTTCCAAAACATCCCAAAGGTGCTCTGTAGGAGTCAGGTCAGGACTCTGTACAGGCCAGTCCATCACAGGGACGTTATCGTCGTGTAACCACTCAGCCACAGGCCATGCGTTATGAACAGGTGCTCGATCGTGTTGAAAGATGCAATCGCCACCCTCGAATCGCTCTTCAACAGTGAGAAGCAAGAAGCTGCTTAAAACATCAATGTATTCCTGTGCCGTGATAGTCCCACGCAACACAACAAGGGGTGCAAGCCCCCTCCATTAAAAACACCATAACACCACCGCCTCGCCATACCCACACCCTGCCATCGGATCGCCACATTGTGTACCTCGATTCGTCAGTCCACACAACGTTTTTCCACTGTTCAATCGTCCAATGTTTACGCTCCGTACATCAAACGAGGCGTCGTTTGGCATTTACCGGCGTGATGTGTGGCTTATGAGCAACCGCTCGACCGCGTAATCCAAGTTTTCTCACTTCCCGCCTAACTGTCATAGTACTTGTAGTGGATCCTGCTGCAGTTGGAATTCCTGTGTGATGGCCTGGACAGTTGTCTGCCTATTACACATTACGACCCTCTTCAACTGTCGGCGGTTTCTGTCAGTCAACAGACGAGGTCGGCCTGTACGTGTTCGTTCACGTATCCACTTCACTATCACATTGGAAACAGTGGACTTAGGGATGTTTAGGAGTGTAGAAATCTCGCGTCCAGACGTATGACACCAGTGACACCCAATCACCCGACCGCGTTCGAAGTGCGTGAGCTCCGCGGAGCGCCCCATTCTGCTCTCTCACGATGTCTAATGACTACTGAGGTCGCTGATATGGAATACCTGGCGGTAGGTGGCAGCGCAATGCACCTAATACGAAAGACATATTTTTGGGGTGTCTGGATACTTTTGACCATATAGTGTAGATATATATCTATCTAAAAGCTAATCTGACTTGGACAACTAGCAGCAGATGAAAACTTAAAAACTATTCTATTTACAAGACGCACATGGTGTGTAGGTGTATATTTACAGGGTACACACACACACACACACACACACACATTGCATAGGAATAAACAAACATACAAGTATTTTTTCTGTTTATGCTTTTTAAATATTTTTGTTTATGCTTTTTTAACTTTTTCACACGCATGGTGCGCCTATATATTTGCTTGATTATCTTTTTTCCACTTGTTTTGTGTGTATATACACGTGTACATAGTACACACAACATTCTCTCTCTCTCTCTCTCTCTCTCTCTCTCTCTCACTCACTCACTCACTCACTCACTCAGAGTCCCCCACCCCTGTGCTCGCTACAAGTGAGTAGCGTGAGTATGAGAGAGTTTCAATCCCATCATCACAAATTA
The DNA here is from genome assembly GCF_021461385.2 of Schistocerca piceifrons. Classification (NCBI taxonomy): domain Eukaryota; kingdom Metazoa; phylum Arthropoda; class Insecta; order Orthoptera; family Acrididae; genus Schistocerca; species Schistocerca piceifrons. The sequence continues at coordinate 580,842,040 of NC_060149.1, forward strand.
CCTTTTTATTGTCATGAGGTGACATCCTGATTTTAGACTGCAGACCCGTGTACACCTCGTGTCCTCTCGATCGAATTCTTGTTTGCTGTACCATACGCGGTGGCTGCGGTGCAGCACCGTGTACACCACTGTATAGGCACTGCAAATAGTCTTCGATAGAGAGGGCTCTTGATGCCATATGACGTACTCCCTTACTGTCCCTCTGCATGGCATCTTCCAGTGTGAGATACGCATACATATTTGAGCGTAGGCCTACTTACTTCACAATCGGCAATCCATTCGCCTCGTCTTTCGTAAGCTCTATAACCTTCTGGTTCTGTGGAACAATACCATAAGGATTATCGGCCGTGTATGAGGACGTGTCGAATTCGTTACCGTGATACCTCATTAATTCATTTGGGTTACTGTTCTTCCACCAGTAGATGAAGCTATCTGTGAAATGTGTTTTCGCAACCTAAAACGAAAGCGGTGCATTTGGAGTTTGGATAGGTCTAGCATGCACATCCCCACATAAATAGTTTCGTAAGCTCTACTGCAGTCTTCGCCATCTCCACAGCAACAAAGTTCTTCTTGAATACGGTGATCCATTTAAAGTTTGGTTAGGCAGTGCATTTTCTTACGCCACAAAGCCCATCCAATTCGGTTCTAATCAAAATTTCACATCGTTCCCGCAAATTCTCCATTGCTTTACTGAAAATTGAATTATTCATTAATTTATACAAATCTTTCTCAAAGTCACATGTTGAGGAAGGTCTCTGTCTCGTATTCCAATCAATATAGTCCTTCAACCCGGGGGACTACTTGAAGGAGATAGCCCACGTGATTCTAACTAGCTCCATCCCCAAGCTGAGACACTGCTGGAGATAACGATAATGAATAATTTACTCCACTTATTCCCCAGCGTTGTCATCAATTTTGGGGCGGAGCCTCCTTGCGGAACTAGTTGCTCTGGACACAGTGGCAAATCAGCGTGTGCATCACGCAAACTAATGGGGTATGTGAGTTCTGCCTCCATCACATACCCTACGTCAGAATCAGCCGCCATACCACCTATGATTTTTCCACCTAATCACTTGCACGTTCTATACATCGTCTGCTGCTGCGAGGAAAGAGAGACTAAGCACAGTCAGTATGTTTTATCTACTTTGCGCTGGCTTCTTGGCATCTCCTTACGACGACGGTCTTCCTCCATCCCTCGCCACCCACTGTGGCATTTCGCCCTCTCCTGAATTTGGGGGGGGGGGGGGGCGGCCTCATCTATTCAGTTCACTGATGTGCCTACAACATTAATGATCCAATAATAAAAACATATACACACAAAAACTGTTTGAAACAAATATATATGTATTTTAAGAATACACACTCACTTGAGATCTGCTATGGTTACTTCATATCTCCAGCTCATATCTGTCTCTGTCCCCTTTCTTCGTCTGCCAGGAAATTATCTACAACAACAAAAAATATGCACCATGGTACATATAGAAAGAAATTTAGTTACGTATACACAGCGCTATGGAGATGAAAAATGGATTAATGGATATATATACTGAAACAATACTAAATTTTTTAGTGGAATGAAAAGAAATAACATATATCGGTTTTGATCCTTGAAATCATCTACAACAGCAACACCATATTACATAAATGATGAACTTTTTTTTGAAAGAAAGTATGTATACACAACATGTTCTGCAACTAACGAAATTCTTGGTGAAAAGGTAACATTTATTGGTTTTGGTCCCTCGAAATCATCATCAACAACAACAACAACATCATATCACGTATTCGATGACATTGGTGCTGCCGCTGTTGGAATTCTCTCTTTCACGATTTGATAGATGTGTGCTGAATCAACAAGGGAAAAAAATTAACACCAATATCTGAACACATGCTACAAAACTCTTTTTAAAATTCGAAATCTGAACACACAATAATTTCGTACTATGAAATTTTTTTTTACTAAAATATACCTCGAAATCTGAACTTGATCCTACAAAACTTTTTATGAAAATATACGCTGCGAAATCCAACCTCATGTTATGAAATTAGATTCGGATGTAAAAACTCCGCTTCCAGCCTCCACTTCGCTCTCTGGCGAGCTGCAACCGCTGACTGACGCGCTGCCGCTTTGCTGGTCCCAACTTAACGACCGTGCCTCGTGTGGCAAACGACTTCTTTTTTATGTGATGTAGGAACGTCTTCAGGGTTTGGACACAGTGCATTTGCGCTCATTTATTTTAGTTTCAATATATAAACGACATACCGGCGGGATGTATTACCGTAATGTATTTCCGTTCCACGTCCACGTGGGAAGGCAGTAGAGTGTTTTGTGAGCGAGTGTATTTGAAACAAATTGTTCAAAACAACATTTGAATATGTACTGAGGCGTTAAACACTTTAAAGCGTAATTACGTGTGATGGGTATTTCATGCCGGTATTCCTTGCACGATCGGGATAAAAAAAAAGCGATGGATTTAATTACGTCTTTTCGCTGTATTTTACAAGACCTGCATCTTCCCAAGCAGCAGAGAAAGATGAGCAAGAGAGATGAAACATCGGCAAAATGATTTTTTTATGAATAAACAATATACCTTCTGCTATGTAATTGAATTTCCTGTCGTCAGATCCTTCCTCTCCAGCACAAAGCCACCAATTTCCGGATGGGAAGGGAGGGGAGGGGATGGTTGAGGGATTAACTAGAGGGCGAGGGGTTAATTAATTTATCAATTTAATTAATTAGTCAATCATATTCATAGTGGGAGAGGGCTATTCGAATAACTGAGGCCTGAAGGTGTACCTGTATCAACAGAGGAGAGGAGGTGCTGGAGATTTCTTGAGATATTGGGTGGAGGAAACGGAGGGGCTGGGGGGGGGGGTGGAGGTTTCTCAGATCGACAGAGTATCCCCAGGGAGTCATAATCCACTTAGTGAAACAACAGATTAAGGTCTTGGCAATCAAAAGAGAACAATGGGTTTACCCCTGATTGTTTACTTGCTGCTGAATGTAGGCAACCCGCACTAAGAAATTGTGGACGTGTTCGTGCTCCTCTTGTCCTACTACTTTCGTCTATTTAAAAGTGTATGTTACATCTGGTTAAATCAATGTGATGAGGAACTGATGTTTGTATTTCCTAGTTTTCAGGATTCATCTAAAGTCTTAACTGCTACTTTGAAAGATTTAAACATCTGTCATCATCCAGAAGAAGGTAAATTAGTCAAGTTAGCAGCATTATTGTCAAAGACAGTATTACAACCCTAAAATATTCAACGTCAAAATTTTTCATTGGTAATGTGTCTTTCTGATGAAAAGAACGTTTCAGCTCTACATTCACTTTTCAAAGAGCCATGTTCTGAAGACAGTGCAGTATTTATTCAGATTATTCTGTCGTGGTGGAAGATTGCGAGTGTTCATTCACCTAAGTTTTGCTGTTGCCTCAGTTGCAAGAACCAATATGCAGTTTTGATGATGCCAGTATTGAGTACTTCAGAAATTTTGTTAAGTTTCTGATGTACTGGAAAATCTTACCACAATTTGCACCTCCGTTTGAATATACTGAAAAATTAACATTAGAAACATATTTCTTCCTTGCTATGTACGACAACAACAACAACAACAACAACGATTCATTTAACTGAATACGTTTTCAGCACTGTTGTGAGGTACAAATGATTATTAGGTAAGTTGCATGCAAATACTCTAGAGATTAGATTTGGCCACTAGAGACAAATTTGTGTTGCATGTTGTTACATGTCAGTTTCGCAGGCCTTTGACTCCAAAAAGAAACTAAGAAGTGTGTTCAAATGAGTTCTGCCTAGTTTCTGTTTAAAAGACTGGGCACTGAGTTTGATGGAAATACCTGATGACCAAGTGTCTCTTGGCAATTTAGAGCACGTTCATAAACATATGAATAAAATATGAACTTCTGAAAATGATTAAAGTGTGGTGTTCTGTATTGGACGTTACGTATCTCACTGCATATTAAAATTCTTAAGTGGGTACGATAAATCTAAAGCACTTATTGATCGTGCTGATGAGCTCATTGCAAGCGGAATTAACAGTATGACTGACTCATACTTACTCAACCTGTGCCTTAAAGTTGCCATCTGATTTCATATTTCGAATTGTTGTTGAACAACACTCACTGTTTTAAACACTTGTATCTGATGAGTTTGAATGTTTATTTCTAAGGAGCACAGACCATAGGGAAGTGTTCTGACAGCTTCTGGAAATGAGTGTTGACTGTTATCACTTTTCTGAGATGTGCACTTGGCTCAAATGGCTCTGAGCACTATGGGACTTAACTTCTGAGGTCATCAGTCCCCTAGAACTCAGAACTGCTTAAGCCTAGCTAACCTAAGGACATCACACACATCCATGCCCACCCCTGCGGGTCCGGGGTAAGAATAGGCCCGAGGTATTCCTGCCTGTCGTAAGAGGCGACTAAAAGGAGTCCATCCCCCTCACGGGGGTAGTTAGCGCCTGCGTCCGGAGACGGACGGTTTCACGACCTATAATCGTGGTTTTTTTGGTTTTTCACTTCTCGTTTCTTCCTTCCTTTTGTTGGTTCCTTTCTTTGCTCTTCTCTACTTCACTGTCTTCCTTACTCTTTCCCTTGACTTCTCCTTGCCTTCTCATTGCCTTTTTCTCCTTGCCTTCTCATTGCCTTCTTCTCCTTGCCTTCTCATTGCCTCCTTCTCCTTGCTTTCTCATTGCCTTCTTCTCCTTGCCTTCTCTGGTCTCCGCCTCGGCGTTTGAGACAGTCTGTCCTCTTTCTCCCTCTCTCTTCTTTTTCCTCTTCTTCCTTCCTCCCTGTGCGTGTCTGAAGGCCGACCCACGCGTTCGCACGCGTAGCCGGTGACGGGGTAACGCGTAAGTCCCCGCCCTGGGTAGACATGTAAGGCACGCGCGTACCCCCTGGTAAAGGCCAGGCCCGGGGAGGGGTGATTGCCTGAGCTGATACCTTCTGACCATGCCGATTGGTCCCTCCGTCTGTTTCTCGGGAGGTGTGACCTGAGGTGTAAACATTCACCTAAGGCGGGAGTGCCCTCTGAGAGGGTCCCCACAAGGAAGGAGCGCGCCATCGGAGACGCTGGCAATCATGGGGGATTCCTCCGCAATGGATTCTACTCCATCGCTTTCGACTTTGACCCACAAACGGAAACGTGACCAGCCAACAGTGACAAAAGTACTACCGCCTGCCCCACAGTTCCTCGTAGTTTCTCGATCTGAGGACGGAAAGGATTTTTCCTCTGTCAACCCTTTCGTTATCCAGAAGGGCGTAGATGCCATAGCCGGATCTGTCAAATCTTGTACCAGGTTGCGTAACGGTACCTTATTACTAGAAACTGAGAGTGCCTTTCAGGCACAAAAACTGCTTCGGGCCACACTCCTGTACACGTTCCCTGTCCGGGTGGAGGCCCACCGAACTTTGAAATCGTCTCGTGGTGTAGTCTATAGTAGCTCTCTCGACGGATTGACTGACGAGGAGCTTCAATCTTTCCTCGCTGAGCAGGGCGTGACGGCTGTCCATCGGGTCATGAAAAAGGTCAACAATGACCTTGTACCGACCCGGACACTTTTCTTAACCTTCGATAGTGTTAAGCTGCCATCGCGCATCAAGGCGGGCTACGAGGTTATTTCTGTTCGCCCCTATGTCCCGACACCTACGCGCTGCTACCAGTGTCAGCGTTTCAATCACACTCGACAGTCTTGCTCCAATGCGGCTAAATGTGTCACTTGTGGCAGGGATGCCCATGAGGGTGACTGTCCACCTCCGTCTCCTCGTTGTGTGAACTGTCAGGGTGACCATGCCGCATCCTCCCGCGACTGTCCTGTCTATAAGGAAGAACGCTGTATCCAGGAAATTCGAGTCAAAGAGAAAGTGTCCACCTCGGCTGCTCGCAAGCTATTGGCTAGTAGGAAGCCCACGCTGCTCCCAGCGGGGAAATACAGCACTGTCCTCGCCTCTCCTCGGACTACCCGGGAGGTAACAACCCAGACATGCGATCTGACCTTCAGCACCACGGTCGTCCGTTCGGCCAGTGCTAAGATCGCCCGGTCGACGTCTCCTCTTCCTCCCATCACCCCACAGACACCAGCCACTTCCTCAGCTTCTGCTCAGTCGAAGACCCTGAAGTCAGATGCACGGGCCTTCAAGAAGGAACCATCCCGTGCAGACTTCCTCCGTCCCTCGACCTCCCAGCCTTCGACCGGTACTTCCACCAAACGTCCTTCTAAAAAGGCGCATAGGAAGCACAGTTCTCCTTCTCCGCCGCGGCGCCTTTCTTCTCCTGCGCCACCCAGCGGTTGCCGCCCCAGGCCGTCATCCGTTTCGCCTGGCCGCACCGCTGGTAGCCGAACATCTGGCCGTTCACCGGCGGAGGAAGCTCCCCCTCCCGGCCATCCTCCCGAGATGGCCGATGACCCTATAGACCCCATGGACGATGACTGTCCGCCTCCTGCTAGCGGCGGCAGTGCTCGCTCGAAGCCAGGCCCTAAGCGGCCTTCGAGGTGACCCCTTCTCTCATCTTCCTTTTCTTACGATGGCACTTATTAACTGGAATATTCGCAGCATTCGCTCCAACCGAGAGGACTTGAAGTTGCTGCTCCGCTTGCATCGTCCGCTCGTCGTAGCCCTCCAGGAAACGAAGCTACGCCCATGCGATCAAATTGCCTTGGCACACTACACCTCTGTGCGTTTTGACCTACCCCCTGTGGTAGGTATCCCAGCTCATGGAGGGGTTATGTTGCTGGTCCGGGATGATATTTACTACGATCCCATCACGTTGCACACCGGCCTGCAGGCAGTTGCCATCCGCATTACTCTCCCCACTTTTACGTTTTCCTTTTGTACCGTTTACGCTCCATCGTCATCTGCCGTTACCAGGGCAGACATGACGCAACTTATTGCTCAGCTACCTGCACCATTTTTGTTAACTGGAGACTTCAATGCCCACCATCCTCTTTGGGGCTCTCCAGCATCCTGCCCGAGGGGCTCCTTGTTAGCAGACCTTTTCAACCAGCTCAATCTTGTCTGCCTCAATACTGGCGCCCCTACTTTTCTTTCGGACACATCTCATACCTATTCCCATTTAGACCTCTCTATATGTACTCCCCAACTTGCACGCCGGTTTGAGTGGTATGCACTTGCTGATACATATTCGAGCGACCACTTCCCGTGTGTTATCCATCTCCTGCAGCATACTCCCTCTCCGTGCTCCTCTCGTTGGACCATCTCCAAGGCAGACTGGGGGCTCTTCTCTTCCAGGGCGACCTTTCAGGATCAAACCTTCACAAGCTGCGATCGTCAGGTCGCACACCTCACGGAAGTCATTCTCGCTGCTGCTGAATATTCCATCCCTCACCCTACTTCTTCTCCACGTCGCGTACCGGTCCCCTGGTGGACCGCAGCATGTAGAGACGCTTTACGTGCTCGTCGACGTGCTTTACGCACCTTTAAACGCCACCCTACAGTGGCGAATTGTATTAATTATAAACGATTACGTGCTCAGTGTCGTCGTATTATTAAAGAAAGCAAGAAAGCCAGCTGGGCTGCTTTCACAAGCACATTTAACAGTTCTACTCCTTCTTCTGTTGTCTGGGGTAGCCTGCGCCGGCTATCTGGCACTAAGGTCCACTCCCCAGTTTCTGGCTTGAAGGTCGCGAATGAAGTCCTTGTGGCCCCTGAGGCTGTCTCCAATGCCTTCGGCCGCTTTTTCGCCGAGGTTTCGAGCTCCGCTCATGACCACCCTGCCTTCCTCCCCCGCAAACAGGCAGAGGAGGCTAGGCCACCTGACTTCCGCTCCTCGAATTGTGAAAGTTATAATGCCCCATTCACCATGCGGGAACTCGAAACCGCACTTGCCCGGTCACGGTCCTCCGCTCCAGGGCCAGATTCTATTCATATTCAGATGCTGAAGAACCTTTCTCCTGCGGGTAAAGTTCTTCTTCTTCGTACATACAATCGCATCTGGATTGAGGGACATGTTCCCGCATGCTGGCGCGAGTCTATTGTTGTCCCGATTCCTAAGCCGGGGAAGGACAAGCACTTGCCTTCCAGTTATCGACCTATCTCGCTTACCAGCTGTGTCTGTAAAGTGATGGAGCGAATGGTTAACTCTCGATTGGTTTGGCTGCTCGAGTCTCGACGCCTACTTACCAATGTACAATGTGGATTTCGAAGGCGCCGCTCTGCTGTTGACCATCTGGTTACCTTGTCGACCTTCATTATGAATAACTTCTTGCGGAAGCGCCCGACCGCGGCTGTGTTCTTTGATTTGGAGAAGGCTTACGACACCTGTTGGAGGGCGGGCATTCTCCGCACCCTGCATACATGGGGCTTTCGCGGTCGCCTCCCTCTTTTTATTCGTTCCTTTTTAATGGATCGACAGTTCAGGGTACGTGTGGGTTCTGTCCTGTCCGACACCTTTCGCCAGGAGAATGGGGTGCCACAGGGCTCAGTTTTGAGCGTAGCTCTCTTCGCCATCGCGATCAATCCAATAATGGATTGCCTCCCAGCTGATGTATCAGGCTCCCTTTTCGTGGACGATTTTACCATCTATTGCAGCGCGCAGTGTCCACGTGTCCTGGAGCGCTGTCTTCAGCGTTCTCTTGACCGTCTTTACTCCTGGAGTGTCGCCAATGGCTTCCGTTTTTCTGCCGAGAAGACGGTCTGTATTAACTTCTGGCGCTACAAAGAGTTTCTCCCACCGTCCTTACGACTCGGTCCCGTTGCTCTCCCACTCGTGGAGACAATCAAATTTTTAGGCCTTACCTTTGACAGGAAACTTAGCTGGTCTCCACATGTGTCATATTTGGCCGCCCGTTGTACCCGTTCTTTAAATGTCCTCCGTGTTCTCAGTGGTATGTCGTGGGGAGCGGATCGAACCGTCCTACTTCGTCTATATCGGTCGATCGTCCGCTCCAAGCTGGATTATGGGAGCTTCGTATACTCCTCTGCACGGCCATCCATCTTACGCCGCCTCAACTCCATACAACATCGGGGTTTACGACTTGCGATCGGAGCATTTTATACCAGTCCCATAGAGAGTCTTCATGCTGACGCTGGCGAATTGCCACTCACCTACCGGCGCGATATACTGCTTTGTCGGTATGCCTGTCGGCTACTGTCAATGCCCGACCATCCGTCTTATCGTTCCTTTTTTGACGACTCTCTTGACCTTCAATACGGGTTGTATGTCTCTGCCTTGCTACCCCCTGGAGTTCGCTTTCGTCGCCTCCTTCAACACCTTCATTTTTCACTCCCTGCAACCTTTCGAGTGGGCGAGAGCCGCACGCCACCTTGGCTCCAGGCTCCGGTCCGCGTTCACCTCGACCTCGGCTCGCTCCCAAAAGAGGTCACCCCCGGTTCGGTCTACCACTCCCGTTTTTTGGAACTTCGTTCGAAGTTCAACAACATGACTTTCATTTATACAGATGGCTCTAAGACCAATGACGGGGTCGGGTGTTCCTTTATTGTCGGGGCACAAAGTTTCCAATACCGGCTCCATGGCCATTGTTCGGTCTTCACAGCTGAGCTCTTTGCCCTCTACCAGGCTGTTCTTTACATTTGCCGCCACCGACATTCTGCTTATGTCATCTGCTCAGATTCCCTGAGCGCCATCCAGAGCCTCAGTGATCCGTACCCGGTTCACCCTTTCGTACACCGGATCCAACGCTCTCTTCAGCAGCTGGTGGACGTCGGTACGCCGGTTAGCTTTATGTGGGTTCCTGGCCATGTCGGTATCCCTGGGAACGAAGCTGCAGATGCCGCGGCCAAGGCTGCGGTCCTCCAGCCTCGGACAGCTTCTTGTTGTGTCCCTTCGTCCGATTTTAGCAGGGTCATTTGTCGGCGCGTTGTGTCGCTGTGGCATGCCGATTGGGCTGCACTTACCGACAACAAGCTTCGGGCCTTAAAACCTCTTCCCGTGGCTTGGACGTCCTCCTCACGCCCTTCTCGGCGGGAGGAGGTCGTTTTAGCAAGGTTAAGAATTGGACACTGCCGGTTCAGCCATCGCCATCTGCTGACGGCTGCTCCGGCGCCGTTCTGCCCATGTGGGCACTTGCTGACGGTTAGACATATTTTAATGTCCTGTCCAGATCTTACCACACTGCGCCTCGATCTTAACCTGCCTAATACTTTAGATGCCATTTTAGCGGATGACCCACGAGCAGCTGCTCGTGTTCTTTGTTTTATCAATTTGACAAACCTCGCTAAGGACATTTGATGATGTTTTTTAATCTTATGCCTGTCAGTCTGTCTTTTATTGTGTTTTCCCTTTTAGTTGTTGTTGTCAACTTGTGCCTCGCGGTGCATTCTTAGAGTAGTCAGGGCGCTAATGACCATTGACGTTGTGCGCCCGAAAACCACAAAAAAAAAAAAAAAAATCCATGCCCGAGGCAGGATTCGAACCTGCGACCGTAGCGGTCGCGCGGTTCCAGACTGTAGATCCTAGAACCGCTCGGCCACTCCGGACGGCTGCACTTTAGTAAACATGCGAAAGAAATCATTTCAAAAAGTCAAATATTGGGAGATATTTTCACCAATAATTATTCTAAAATAAGGAGCAACCGCCGTATAATCATCAGTCGACGTAAGTTACTTAAATTTTCCAAGTAAATGCAGATTTATGTGTAGTGGCGGGTGTTTTCTGTTTTCGAAGTTTTGTTTTCCTTTGCAACGGGATATAAAAATAGTTCTTGACGTTACATCATGTTGCAGGACTGCATGTTTTACAAAACCTCGAAACTGAATTAAACTTTTAAATAATCGCTTTTGAGGTAAGTTGCAGTGTTACTGCTAAAAATGGTTGTAATTTCAATTCCCGTTTCTCAGTGCTTTACGGCTGGTACGTAGACTGCATGAAATGTACAGTGCATGACTGTTTACACATTTGCATCGAAATTTCCAACAGGAAACGGCACTGTGAAATGCTAACGCCGTCGCACCTGCACCTATGCGTAGCACTCAAGGACGAGACGTCACTAGAGGGAAGTTGTAGCCGATAGAGGTGCAGTCGGAACCGTCCGTGGTTAAAGCGGAGGCGGAACATAGGGACCAGAAACCTTTTGTGGTACATACCAAGGGATGTGTTGTAGTATAGCTGCATAAGTCCGTCCCCTTTGTTGGTACGATAGGCGCCACTTATTGTTCCACAAGGTTTTGATCTGCTGCTGCAGATGTCACAGGTCTGTGTAAGGAACACGTTCGTACGTTTTTGTTCCACGGTAAATGGCAGTCTTGGCAAAAGCGTCGACAATGACATTACCCCTGATACCATGGTCCTGCTTTACCCTCAGCATGGTGATTTTTCTCGTTCCAACGCTGCTGGGTTACAATACAGTCTATGATTTGGTACACCAATACAGGCTCCCAGGTAGATGCTGTTTTTCTTGACTTCCGGAAGGCGTTCGATACAGTTCCGCACTGTCGCCTGATAAACAAAGTAAGAGCCTACGGAATATCAGACCAGCTGTGTGGCTGGATTGAAGAGTTTTTAGCAAACAGAACACAGCATGTTGTTATCAATGGAGAGACGTCTACAGACGTTAAAGTAACCTCTGGCGTGCCACAGGGGAGTGTTATGGGACCATTGCTTTTCACAATATATATAAATGACTTAGTAGATAGTGTCGGAAGTTCCATGCGGCTTTTCGCGTATGATGCTGTAGTATACAGAGAAGTTGCTGCATTAGAAAATTGTAGCGAAATACAGGAAGATCTGCAGCGGATAGGCACTTGGTGCAGGGAGTGGCAACTGACCCTTAACATAGACAAATGTAATGTATTGCGAATACATAGAAAGAAGGATCCTTTATTGTATGATTATATGATAGCGGAACAAACACTGGTAGCAGTTACTTCTGTAAAATATCTGGGAGTATGCGTACGGAACGATTTGAAGTGGAATGATCATATAAAACTAATTGTTGGTAAGGCGGGTACCAGGTTGAGATTCATTGGGAGAGTGCTTAGAAAATGTAGTCCATCAACAAAGGAGGTGGCTTACAAAACACTCGTTCGACCTATACTTGAGTATTGCTCATCAGTGTGGGATCCGTACCAGGTCGGGTTGACGGAGGAGATAGAGAAGATCCAAAGAAGAGCGGCGCGTTTCGTCACTGGGTTATTTGGTAACCGTGATAGCGTTACGGAGATGTTTAATAAACTCAAGTGGCAGACTCTGCAAGAGAGGCGCTCTGCATCGCGGTGTAGCTTGCTCGCCAGGTTTCGAGAGGGTGCGTTTCTGGATGAGGTATCGAATATATTGCTTCCCCCTACATATACCTCCCGAGGAGATCACGAATGTAAAATTAGAGAGATTAGAGCGCGCACGGAGGCTTTCAGACAGTCGTTCTTCCCGCGAACCATACGCGACTGGAACAGGAAAGGGAGGTAATGACAGTGGCACGTAAAGTGCCCTCCGCCACACATCGTTGGGTGGCTTGCGGAGTATCAATGTAGATGTAGATGTAGTAGTTATTATTGACATAATTCCTTATGAGCAAAAATGCCGAACGCAAGTCTCTCTGAATAATCTAAGCCGTCAGCATATTTATGGACCTCTAGTATTGCGGTGAGCTCCGCTGTAAGTATTCTGTATACTTCTCAGCAGCTCATTCCACTCGGTTCTCTGTTTCACACCCAGAGAGCCTTCTATAAAAACAGTCTGCTATGTTTCTCTTGATACTGACCATCGCTGCCATTTTAACCATATGATATGCTGGGATTCCTCGTGACCTACTCACAGACGGCAGATGGCAGCCCTAGCAGTGGCAAAAATATTAAGCGTGACGGGGGGGGGGGAATGGGAAACAGAGCAGGTGTTGTCGTAATGCGGAAACCGAGCGATTTATCTAATGTCCAAGAAGTCAAGATCATTGGCTTTCGGACCGAGGTTGGAAGCATATCCGAAATGCTATGTTTGTAAACTTTTGGCGTGCCACCGTGGTTAAAGTATACCGCACATGGCAAAATGGCGCTATCCAAATTGGGCGCAGAGGCAACTGTGGCGCACCGTGGGCCATAGATGACAGTGGTGAACGACGGCTGCTGAGATGTGTACAGGCGAATAGACGTGCAGTTGTTGAGCAGCTCACCGTCCAGATGAACTAAGGGTCTACCAACACTGTCTTCTCATCGATCGTTCAACGAGCCGGCCGCGGTGGCCGTGCGGTTCTAGGCGCTCCAGTCCGGAGCCGCGCTGTTGCTACGGTCGCAGGTTCGAATCCTGCCTCGGGCATGGGTGTATGTGATGTCCTTAGGTTAGTTGGGTTTAAGTAGTTCTAAGTTCTAGGGGACTGATGACCACAGCAGTTGAGTCCCATAGTGCTCAGAGCCATTTGAACCATTTGATCGTTCAACGAATAATGAAGCGTATGGGCCTTCGCAACAGGCGTCTGGTTCAGTGCAGACATGCTGACTGTTTTTCATCGGCAACAAAGGATGGCATTAGCACGCCAGTGCCGCAACTGGACGTCCGCTGAGTGGCGACAGGTGGCCTTTTCAGATGGATCACGTTTTATGGTCCATCCATTGGCGTGTAAGGTGTGAAACTTCTGAAAACAAACACCCTGCAACAATCATCGGTAGTGTTCAGGCTGGAGGGCACTCCCTCGGTGATCTCGCCATTCTGTAAGACACAGTGGATCAAGACAAGTGTGCATCTATCCTTGGGGATCATTTCCACCCCTACATGCAGCTTATTTTTCCTCGGCACGATGGCATCTAGCAGCAGGGCAGTGCAACGCGTCACAGCTTACAGCAGTGTATGGGCGTGGTACGGAGAGCACCAGGATGAGTTTACCGTAGTCCCCAGGCCACTACCCCCCGGGTTTAAACTTAATCGAGAATCTGTGGCAACACCTCGATCGGGACGTTTGCGCCATGTGTCCTCCACCGAGAAAGTTAGCAAACTGGAGTTGGCATAGTTCCGCGCCCCTGACGGTACCTTCCAGAACCTCACCGACTCTTTTTCTGCACATCTTGGAGCGACCCGCGTTGCAAAAGCTGGTTATTCTGGCTTTTGGCTGGTGGTCACATTAATATGACTGGACAGTATATATTCACACCACGCAAAAGTAAAGAATGTTAAGCATGTTGAAAAGTACTCTTCCCTTTTCAGCACCATCACTCGCTGAAAATCGTGCTTGGTATCTTCAAGTCCTCAAGTACTTACCAGATATCTGGGATGTTCACATTACGTGGTGCACGCTTTGTAGTCCACACATTAGAGCATCTCTCACTTGCTTTCCACACGTACTGCTGCGGGGAGAAATGTCTTGTAATTTATAGCTCCGAAGCTGAATTTTCACTTACTTCATTAGCTCTTTCATGAAAAACACGCAACACGATATTGGAGAGTAAGGCTCTTCATTAATTTCAGCTCCATTTACTTATTGTATAATTTTCTGTGTCGCTACCATGAGTCGTCGTCAATTAATATACCTACCCATGAGGCTGAAAGCAACTGCGACAAGTTCTGTATTTGTTTCACAAGGAGACCACCCGGCAACCAGATATGCGTAATTTTTTATACACTCCTGGAAATGGAAAAAAGAACACATTGACACCGGTGTGTCAGACCCACCATACTTGCTCCGGACACTGCGAGAGGGCTGTACAAGCAATGATCACACGCACGGCACAGCGGACACACCAGGAACCGCGGTGTTGACCGTCGAATGGCGCTAGCTGCGCAGCATTTGTGCACCGCCGCCGTCAGTGTCAGCCAGTTTGCCGTGGCATACGGAGCTCCATCGCAGTCTTTAACACTGGTAGCATGCCGCGACAGCGTGGACGTGAACCGTATGTGCAGTTGACGGACTTTGAGCGAGGGCGTATAGTGGGCATGCGGAAGGCCGGGTGGACGTACCGCCGAATTGCTCAACACGTGGGGCGTGAGGTCTCCACAGTACATCGATGTTGTCGCCAGTGGTCGGCGGAAGGTGCACGTGCCCGTCGACCTGGGACCGGACCGCAGCGACGCACGGATGCACGCCAAGACCGTAGGATCCTACGCAGTGCCGTAGGGGACCGCACCGCCACTTCCCAGCAAATTAGGGACACTGTTGCTCCTGGGGTATCGGCGAGGACCATTCGCAACCGTCTCCATGAAGCTGGGCTACGGTCCCGCACACCGTTAGGCCGTCTTCCGCTCACGCCCCAACATCGTGCAGCCCGCCTCCAGTGGTGTCGCGACAGGCGTGAATGGAGGGACGAATGGAGACGTGTCGTCTTCAGCGATGAGAGTCGCTTCTGCCTTGGTGCCAATGATGGTCGTATGCGTGTTTGGCGCCGTGCAGGTGAGCGCCACAATCAGGACTGCATACGACCGAGGCACACAGGGCCAACACCCGGCATCATGGTGTGGTGAGCGATCTCCTACACTGGCCGTACACCACTGGTGATCCTCGAGGGGACACTGAATAGTGCACGGTACATCCAAACCGTCATCGAACCCATCGTTCTACCATTCCTAGACCGGCAAGGGAACTTGCTGTTCCAACAGGACAATGCACGTCCGCATGTGTCCCGTGCCACCCAACGTGCTCTAGAAGGTGTAAGTCAACTACCCTGGGCAGCAAGATCTCCGGATCTGTCCCCCATTGAGCATGTTTGGGACTGGATGAAGCGTCGTCTCACGCGGTCTGCACGTCCAGCACGAACGCTGGTCCAACTGAGGCGCCAGGTGGAAATGGCATGGCAAGCCGTTCCACAGGACTACATCCAGCATCTCTACGATCGTCTCCATGGGAGAATAGCAGCCTGCATTGCTGCGAGAGGTGGATATACACTGTACTAGTGTCGACATTGTGCATGCTCTGTTGCCTGTGTCTATGTGCCTGTGGTTCTGTCAGTGTGATCATGTGATGTATCTGACCCCAGGAATGTGTCAATAAAGTTTCCCCTTCCTGGGACAATGAATTCACGGTGTTCTTATTTCAATTTCCAGGAGTGTATTTATGGTACGTGAAATTCAGAAATATGATCAAAAGTATCCGGACAACCCCCAAAACATACGTTTTTCATATTAGGTGCATTGTGCTGCCACCTACTGCCAGCTCCATATCAGCAACCTCAGTAGTCATTAGACATCGTGAGAGAGCAGAATGGGGCGCTCCGCAGAACTCACAGACTTCGAACGTGGTCAGATGATTGGGTGTCAGTTGTCATATTTTTTTCGTGAGATTTCCACACTCCTAAACATCCCTAGGTCCACTGTTTCCGATGTGATAGTGAAGTGGAAACGTGAAGGGACACGTACAGCACAAAAGCGTAGCAGGCATCTATCGAGACCATCACACAGGAATTCCAAACTGCAACAGGAACCACTGCAAGTACTATGGCAGTTAGGCGGGAGGTGAGAAAACTTGGATTTCATGGTCGAGCGGCTGCCCATAAGCCACACATCACGCTGGTAAATTCCAAACGACGCCTCGCTTGGTGTAAGGAGCGTAAACATTGGGAACATTGAACAATGGAAAAACGTTGTGTGGAGTGATTAATCACGGTACACAATGTTGCGATCCGATGGCAGGGTGTGGGTTTGGCGAGTGCTCGGTAAACGTCATCTGCCAGCGTGTGTAGTGCCAACAATTAACTTCGGACGCGGTGGTGCTAAGGTGTGGTCGTGTTTTTTATGGAGGGGGCTTGCACCGCTTGTTGTTTTGCGTGGCACTATCACAGCATAGGCGTACATTGATGTTTTAAGCACCTTCTTGCTTCCCATTGTTGAAGAGCAATTCGGGGATGGGGATTGCATTTTTCAACACGATCGAGCACCTATTCGTAATGCAAAGCCTGTTACACGACAATAACATCCCTGTAATGGACTGGCCTGAAACCTGTAGAATAGCTTTGGAATGTTTGGGAACGCCTACTTCGTGCCAGGCCTCACCGACCGACATTGATACCTCTCCTCAGTGTAGCACTCCGTGAAGAATGGGCTGCCATTCCCCAAGAAACCTTTCAGCACCTGACTGAACGTATGCCTGCGAGAGTGGAAGCTGTCATCAAGGCTAAGAGTGGGCCAACACCATATTGAATTCCACCATTACCGATGGAGGGCGCCACGAACTTGTAAGTCATTTTCGGCCAGTGTCCGGATACTTTTGATCACATAGTGTACTTTCAAGTTTTCCGAGGAACTGTAATTGACTAAAACTAAGGCGAATTTCACAACGAACCATGTGGCTCACTCGGTAACAATCGAAAAGAGTAATTGCGTAATCAATTATCACTGATTCGAATCTGGCTATGGCCTTTTATTTCGTTTTATGTTTTCTTTCATTTCGAATACCTACACCATATAAATATAAGATTGATCGAATGTATTCAAGTAAACAGGCATCTATTCGTTTTCAATGAAAAATGAATGTTTTCTCTTTTCTAATTACATATCGCACACATTACAAATATAAATTCTTAATAATCCATATTCTATAAAAATTGCTAATAAAGATTGTTTAAATTTAAAAAAAGACTTTGGAAGTTTGTTAACAATCTTCTATAAATTATTGATAATTAAGAAGGTTGTTAAAATGTTTAATAAAGAACTTTTAAATTTAAAAAATTACAAATTTTGTTTACATCTTCTGTAAAATATTGATAATCAAGAATTTATATTTGCAGTGCGGGTGATATGTAATTAGAAACAGGAAGTTTTACGTTTTTCATAAGAAATGATGATTAGATATGTGTTAATTAGCATATATTTTATGAAGTTTTTATTTATATGATGCAGGTATTCGAACTGAACGAGAAAATAAAATGAAAAAAAAAGGACCGTAGTTAAATTCGTACCTGCATTCCACTGATCACCAGATTAACATTTACCAACGCTACCTTGTGAGACATGCGCCTCGTTGTGAAATTCGATTTAATGCTGGTAAAGTGAAGTTTTCTCGGAAATCTTCAAAGTCGTTTTTCTCAGGAATTTGTGATAGTTGCATGGAGATGCTTCGGCAGATTGAAATTTGGTTCCTGAACTTCACGTACGATAAATATACGAAACTGGATTGCCGAGTAACTTCCTTTTCAGTATAATGGTACATTTTCCTTATTCGAGCTCTGGTTTCCATATTTTGGCTGATCTACAAGCCGAATTTTGTGTTGGTTCTGTTTCTAACCATATTATTTACGTCTGTCGAAGATTTTCTTTACCAATAATTCATCCTAAGACGCTTCTTCCACGGTTTCTCCTACCCGTTACAATCTTGGCTAGCAACTCATCTGCACCGTTTCGTTTTCTTTGGTTGACCCAACCGCCTCCGTGTCCCAAACTTTATTACTATTGCTTCCGTTTGTGTTTTGTTAAAATCCTGTCTACCCAACTGACGTGTATTTTGAAGACAACGTTATCGGAAATGAAGAATTCGTGAAAGGTGCTGGCGAGAGCCTCTGACAAACTTTGGAATACATGAAAATCTGAATGACTGGTCTGGAGAAACGTGACGAGGACATACGTACGTTGCGAAAACCGGAGACAAATATTAGCTGACGGACCACCTTTTACGGTCTGCAGAGTGACAGTTTGAGTTCTCTTCGTTTTATAAACTCTGTGTTGTACTGGTTTCATGTGAGTATTGTTTGCTGAGTGTTTTGTTGTGAAGAGCCCGTGCTCCCCAGTGAATCACTGCATAGGGATTGTGTCCGTTTTGTCTCCAGTTACCTTGGTCCTAGTATACATTAAAAATGCCTACACTCTAGTGCCTACGTCATGTGTGTTGTGTTTGGAAAGAAAACGTTTCCTTTGAGTGAACGTATTCGCTGTTAACAACACAGATAAAGACCTCTCCTGTTCAGGGAACGTTCCAACACACTGCCGCTACGATACGGACAGATTGTACACAGAGTACTCAGATTATTGGGGTCATTCCGCAAAACTTTATTAGATATGAAGAGAGAATCGGCTGGCGGTTTCCATATGAGTAAGATTATGAAATGAAATGTTTGGACCTGTTGCTGTGACCTCTCGGCGCTTTGCTGTGACTCATGGGCCCTTTTGTCTCTTCCTATACACTTAAAATTAGATTCGTTTTTTCCACAGATGCTAGAAGCTGATTTTATCCGACGCAAACTGTTTTGCGAAGGAATACTTGCAATTCTCGATCATTAGGATGATCCGATTCGGAAAATACTATGAATAAAAAAATTTGTTTTGGTCGACGGAAAATCTACTATAGTCACAATAGAGGGACAAGCACAGTTTAACGTCCGGCCGAAGACACTAATACGGGGTGAGTCACCTAAATCATACACCGCAAATAGCATAGAAATGGAAAGTGCTATTGATGTGCGGTTTTCAGAGTATAGATTGATAGTCAGAGGCTCAAATATTAACCAATCAATAGATTGTAATAATACTTAGAAAGTGTACTTTTTGTGCAAACATGCACTTTTTTAAATATAACAATGCCAATTGGCATTAACAAACTAAAAGTAAGATAATTTTGAAAAGTTCGAGCACCGACACTTGTACGGTACCTCTGGTAACACACACTAAAGAGTAACAGAAGTGCATACTCTAATTACGTGGATTCTGACCAGTAACGAGACAACTGACCATCACAGGTTTGTATTCAAAATGATTACCGGTAACGGCAATATACGCTTCCAGTCTGGTACGGAACGACTGCTGCACGCGTGCTAGCATTTCAACGGAGATGTCGGAGCAAGGTGCAGTAATACGGGTGTAGCTCATATCTCTTTGAAGACAGCGACTTTCAGCTTTCTCTACAGAAAAAAGTCTATAGGCGTCAAATACGAGGGACGGGCCGGACAAAGTACAGGTACTCTGCGTCCAGTCCAGCGATTTGGAAATACAGAAATAGGTGAAGACATGATGTAGTACTTCGTGTATCATGTTGGTACCACAGGTTCTTCCTAGTCTGCAGAGGAACGCCTTCTAGCATCCTTGGAAGAGGAGGCTACGGCACTTATGCGCGTTCAGTGTTCCATCTATGAAAAACGTGCCTATGAGCTGATTGTTCACTATGCCACACCACACTGTTACACTCCATGGTCGCTGATGCTCCACTTGACGAAGCCAACTGGTATTGTGAACAGGCCAATAGTGCATCCTTCGGCGGTTTACCTGGCCATGATTGGTAAATGTGACTTCATCTCTAAAGAAGGTACATGATACATCTGGAGTATCCCGTCTTAATGTCCATGTACTGAAGTTAACACGATCCTTATAACCGTTTCCGAGCAGCTCTTGATGGGGTGAGAGATGGAACCCATGTCGATGAAGAATGTGTAGGATACTTGCCTGACTCATGCCAGTTCCTCGTGAGATTACGCGGCAGCTAACGTGCGGATTAACTGCAACAGTATTAATTTCGCCCTCTTTTGTCATTTGTTTCCGTCTGTTACGTTGGCCAGATGTTATACTACACTTTCACGTAACTGATTGAAGAGGTTGATAAATAATTGCCGAGATGGTTGACGCCTATTGGGATATCTTGCTCATACACCTTACAAGAATGAACTGCATTCTTCCTATACTTTCCATACACCATGAACATGCCGGTTTTTTCTGCATTGATAAATCCCACCGTCCACTCACCTCCTACTGCTTGAATTTCCACACACTATCTAGCAAGTCGCAGTGCACTCAAGGAATACGCAAGCCCTCTGTAGGCAAACACAACAACATCGTGTATACTGACAATGAAGGTTGAATGGCACCAACAGGTGTCGGCGTGCAAACTTTTCAAAATACGACCTCATGTAAACGATTCGCACCAGACTCCTGCAACAAACACCACTGACATTCTATATTATCCTACTTTTAGTTCGTTAATATCAATAGGCATTTGCACAAAATATACACTTTGTAAGTATTATTACAATATGTTCATTGGGTAACAATACGAGCCCCTGACTACCAATCCATTCTGTGAAAACCGCACATCTCTAGCATTTTCCATTTCCCAATATTTTCGGTGCAAGTTTTAGGTAATTCACCATGTGTATACTTGTATGTGTAAATTGTGAGAATGGACGTGCATGTGATTGCATAGGCCTTACTGTGTACTCAAGTATGTTTGCTTTTTGCAGACTCTGTTTGCGGGTTATATTGTTTTTGCACACCATGAATGAATGTGAGTACACACTGTGTGTGCTAGTTAGAGTACACACTGTGTGTATTGTATATTGTGATGATTCGCCCTGTAGCGGACGGGTAGTTGTGCGCAGGGCTCGGGACTGGGGTTTCCTACGCCCAACACCTTCCTTTCTGCTTGAAGTGTCATGTAAGTCTCGCACGTTGGCTGCTGACCACTCGGTACCGTCGATCACATTTACTTGAAAACGCGCTGCAGTTGATTAAGCGAATATTTTTAATTTTGAATATAAATATGGGCAGTGAGTGAGATTTTAGCGTGTAAATAAAGCACGCACTGTCAATAAAAGAAAAAAAAAATATGTTAGGTGTCTAAGAACATTGCCTGAAGTGGAAATATTAAATTACTAACAAAAACAGTGACAGCAGTGATTTTTCTGATTCCGAAGATGGTTGTTCAAGTTTAGACTCCGAAGAAGATACGGTGGAGTGTGTTACGTGGTATATTGTGCCCCCTACACCTACATACATACAGCACAAGTCACCATACGGTGCAGGGCAGAAGGTACCTTGTACCACTAATGGTCTTTCTCTTTCCTGTTCCACTCGCAAATGGCGCGAGGGAAAAACGACTGTCTGTATACCTTCGTAAGAGCCCTACTTTCTCTTATCTTGACTTCACGGTCCAAACGTGAGATACATGCTGGTCGCAGCAGAAGCGTTCTGCCGTCAGTCGCAATTGCCGATTCTCTAAACTTTCTAAGTAATGCTTCGGGAAGAGAGAGTCGTCCTCCTGCCAGGGATTCCCATTTGAGTTCACGGAGCGTTTCAGTAATATTCCCATGTCGATCAAATCTACCGCTAACAAATCAGGCTACATCACTAAATTGCTTCGATGTCTTACTAAAATAAAACGACCAGTAGAAATCAGCCGTGCAACAAACATAATGTTTCGCCACATCAAGTGCTGCTTTGGGACGAAGAATGTAGTTTAGGATGTTCGTGGTTCAGATGAAGTACCTCTCCAGGTATGTTATATTATCCCAATGACGCCGACAAGCCAATTTAGTCATATTAAAAATGGAATATACACAGTGCGAGGTCTCTATCCATAACAGGTCTCCTAATGGCTGACTATGCCAGGCTCTAGGCGGTATGGGACTTAACATCGGAGGTCATCAGTCCCCTAGACTTAGAACTACGTAAACCTAACTAACCTAAGGACATCACACACATCCATGCCCGAGGCAGGATTCGAACCTGCGACTGTAACAGCAGCGCGGTTCCGGACTGAAGCGCCCAGAACCGCTCGGCCACCGCGGCCAGACTATGCCAGGTTCATCATGTGTATTGAAGAGGTAGCAAGAAAACAAAAGGACTAAAGTAACTGTTGACCTGTTTCGTACAGTAACAGGTACCGGCTAGAGTATCAACTAGGAAGCGAACATCAAAAATTTGCCAGCCATCAGAGTTCTCATCTGTTCTGCTAGTCTACGTTATGTGTCGGCCTCGGAAAACCTATGAGAGAAGCTCAATAAAAGTCAATTTAAAACCATGTACTGAGACTATAATCCCAATCCTAACAAATGCCCTTTTAATCAAAATTTACGAGTTGTCAATTCATTTGAGGCCGAAATTCGAAGGAAATTGGTTCCGAATGAAACAGGCCCAATTTTTGGCTTATACCCACGTGGTTGATATCTAGAAAATTTTTAATGCGTGTGTCGTCAACCGATATTCGTTTAGCAAGAATCTACCAGGTGAAGAGAGTATTGGGACACTGTGCATGATCCAAATTCATGCACGTGCGCCCAGTGGATGTTATTGTCTTAACAAAACTTCTGCAGCACCTTCGTTGAGCTAGACGTGATCTGCTACTGACTCAGATAGAGCTGAGTTCATTACACTACCAACAGAACAACCGCACAACGAACTGGAGTCATATTATGGGACCCAAAGGGATGGTATGCAACCAAGAAAACATTTAATTTTGACGCCACTGTCGTGATATGGGTCAATCCATTTGAAGTGAAGTGATAAAAAAAAGTTACAGGTACCTTACAACTTTTTATTTCTATGATTTTTTATATTTTAATGTATCGTAAATAACTAGTTCAAAACAGGTTTAAAATATTTTTTTCTTGAGCCGTTTCAGAGAAGCGACCATTTTTGTTTAGCTGCGGGGGCATATTTGAGGCTTTGCAGACATTTGCAATAAATTAAATTTCTTCAGACTGGGTAATGCTATAGAAATGAAACATGCACCATTTTGTCCAGAACATTCTCTTCTGTAGTTCAAGTCCAAAAACAATACCCTAAAACTAAGCCTAGTAAGTGGAAATTGCTATCAAATTTTTAAATCACAACTGGACAAAATGCAGTTTCCAAGGCTTAAAATTTCACTGAAGGAATAAAACACCACGGCTAATTTTCTTAACACTGTTAGATATGACACACAAAGTAACACTGACAGAGTACAAAGTCCAAAATAAATCTCCTTCATTAAAAAAAAAATTAAATATAGATTTTTAAAAAAACTTTTGGGCTTAATATCTTTGGTGGAGCTAAGTAAAAAAAAATCTGATTTTTTTTCACATATCTTGCATCTACGTGTCAGTAAACTACAGTACAAAATTTCATTGAACAAAGCTACAATTTTAGAAAGTTACATTAATAGTGGGAATTTTACCGTAAAACAACTTTCAACGCATTACATTTTGTCGCTGTAGTTATAGCATTATAGGCATATTTTCACAAGTCTGCCTAAAGTAGGCAGATTGTGCTTTTCAATTTAAAAATGTGTGTGCTGTACACTTTTTATTGTATAAATTTAAATTACCATTTAGGAGCACACTATTTCTTCTGAGCTGCTGCTGCCCATACGTGCTCGTAACTTCGTCCTGCTTGAAGCAACATTGCGATTGGGTGCTGACAAGAAAGTAATTATGATAGTAACAACATCACAAATATATTTGGCAACACCAGTATTTTGACAAATACTGATAAGTGCAAACACTTACTGGCTGCTTGCTGCTGATGCTGGCAATGCTGGTGGGCGACCGGTGCTGGCACTGCTCGCATGGTCGATAGTATGAACAGGGGAGCGACAAGCACCCCGTCCATTGGCTGAAAAAGCTCAGTGGCCACGAAGCACCTGGCGGGAGGAGGGGGCCCAGACACACAGCGCGATTACATAAGAGCCCATTTAAATGGTTCAGGGGTCGAGGGGGTCAAGATCATTACGATGACATTATTAGTGATTTACATTGCACCCGTTCAATCCTTGCATACCTACTGACAACTGGGCGAGTCTAAATTTTAAAATATTGTGAGGAAGGTGGACTTCTCCGTACGTTGTTAAGCCTGTGTGGCTGGCTCCTTCCTGTTTTTATACACTCCTGGAAATTGAAATAAGAACACCGTGAATTCATTGTCCCAGGAAGGGGAAACTTTATTGACACATTCCTGGGGTCAGATACATCACATGATCACACTGACAGAACCACAGGCACATAGACTCAGGCAACAGAGCATGCACAATGTCGGCACTAGTACAGTGTATATCCACCTCTCGCAGCAATGCAGGCTGCTATTCTCCCATGGAGACGATCGTAGAGATGCTGGATGTAGTCCTGTGGAACGGCTTGCCATGCCATTTCCACCTGGCGCCTCAGCTGGACCAGCGTTCGTGCTGGACGTGCAGACCGCGTGAGACGACGCTTCATCCAGTCCCAAACATGCTCAATGGGGGACAGATCCGGAGATCTTGCTGCCCAGGGTAGTTGACTTACACCTTCTAGAGCACGTTGGGTGGCACGGGATACATGCGGACGTGCATTGTCCTGTTGGAACAACAAGTTCCCTTGCCGGTCTAGGAATGGTAGAACGATGGGTTCGATGACGGTTTGGATGTACCGTGCACTATTCAGTGTCCCCTCGAGGATCACCAGTGGTGTACGGCCAGTGTAGGAGATCGCTCCCCACACCATGATGCCGGGTGTTGGCCCTGTGTGCCTCGGTCGTATGCAGTCCTGATTGTGGCGCTCACCTGCACGGCGCCAAACACGCATACGACCATCATTGGCACCAAGGCAGAAGCGACTCTCATCGCTGAAGACGACACGTCTCCATTCGTCCCTCCATTCACGCCTGTCGCGACACCACTGGAGGCGGGCTGCACGATGTTGGGGCGTGAGCGGAAGACGGCCTAACGGTGTGCGGGACCGTAGCCCAGCTTCATGGAGACGGTTGCGAATGGTCCTCGCCGATACCCCAGGAGCAACAGTGTCCCTAATTTGCTGGGAAGTGGCGGTGCGGTCCCCTACGGCACTGCGTAGGATCCTACGGTCTTGGCGTGCATCCGTGCGTCGCTGCGGTCCGGTCCCAGGTCGACGGGCACGTGCACCTTCCGCCGACCACTGGCGACAACATCGATGTACTGTGGAGACCTCACGCCCCACGTGTTGAGCAATTCGGCGGTACGTCCACCCGGCCTTCCGCATGCCCACTATACGCCCTCGCTCAAAGTCCGTCAACTGCACATACGGTTCACGTCCACGCTGTCGCGGCATGCTACCAGTGTTAAAGACTGCGATGGAGCTCCGTATGCCACGGCAAACTGGCTGACACTGACGGCGGCGGTGCACAAATGCTGCGCAGCTAGCGCCATTCGACGGCCAACACCGCGGTTCCTGGTGTGTCCGCTGTGCCGTGCGTGTGATCATTGCTTGTACAGCCCTCTCGCAGTGTCCGGAGCAAGTATGGTGGGTCTGACACACCGGTGTCAATGTGTTCTTTTTTCCATTTCCAGGAGTGTATTAGTTGCCAGCCAGCCTCAAGCAGTTAGGCAAAAGTTTCAGTATTTTCATCCAGTCAAACTTCATTTTACAAAACGTTATTTTATACTACCAAAATTTTCTTTTACTTTGACATCATCTGATTTAGGCGTTCATGATGACACATAGTCATGCATGTTTTTGTTTATTTTAATATACGTATTTTAAATTATAATTTTAATTATAAAAAGTAACCTTTTTGTGCGTTTTAGCTACACACGTCCCATATAATTTTTATCCTTGGACAATACTGAGGAGAACATCGTTGGAATTGGTGGTGGCTATACGCTATACGCTTTCCGCGTAGCTCAGGCATGGGGGAATGGTCCTTGGTCTCTTCTCAAGCAATGACATTGTCATACGTTTCCAACAAAGCTGGTAATGTATTTCTGTCTGACGCCACCACAGTACCATCATTTGTCATGAAAGTTGTATTTGCTAAGCAAACAAACAGTGCAAATTCGTATCCAGCAAGGGCACGATAACCGTTTGGTTGAGCTCTAAACCGTCATTGTCGTCATTAAGCAATGTACTGACTGTTCTTGAACACCAAGACTAAGTCCAAGAATGGGTGGATGCATCGCCAATATGAATCTCTGTGCTGCTGATACATCCATGCTTAAATCTTCCGAATAGCCTAAATACAGCATTTTCCCCTGCCAGGGAGAGAGCAGTACCACTCAGCAATCAGGGAGAGGCTCGAGGCTCTGTGGATGTTCAAGTGCAAACAATCTGTCGATGATCTTGTAGCCTTTCACGTTGCGAGAGTAAGATTCTGTCGTGTTATGAAGGGCGAATGAAGAGAGAAACCCTTGTATTATCACCAAATAGGTGACGTCCAACTATGTGGCAACCGACAGCCACCGGTTGGCGCAGCGACCATGAGGGTCCGAAACCTCACACCTGCGTCACTGCCATGGCTACCGGGTCGCATGGGCCAGGCTCATGTGTATGTTTATGTTCGTTACATTCTATTGACGCCGTATGATACTCGTATTGACAGACTTAGGTAATTTCTGTGGTAATGCTTGGACTGCGAAAAGATTCGACTGTTAAATTTCTACTGGTAACATAGCGTGGAGTTAAATATAGGTGCATGTCACATCGCGTCACACCCCATTGGTAGTTGTCTGTTGTGATGGATAAATACGAAGGCTATTCGGAATTAAGGAACGATAGGTCGCGAAATGGAAATCACAGTGAAAATCAGAACTGTTTTATTTGCAACAGTTAGCTGCAACTTCCAGCTACTGATCTCCATAGCCGCCGATCCAACTTAGACGTTTGTCGTAGCGTTGTACCAACTTTCCAATACCCTCGTTACAGAAGGCAGCCGCCATTGCTTTCCTCCAATTCTCTACGCTGGCCTACTGCTCGTTGTCTGTGCCAATTTGTTGTCTTCATAGCTAGCGCTTCATGTGGGCAGAGATGAAACTCAGAGGGAGACAATCACGGGCTGTATTGTGAGTAATGAAACATTTCCAATTGAAAACGATACAGGAGCATCTTCATTGACCCTACAGAATGCGGTTGAGAATTGTCTTGGAGAAGAAAACGCAAGACAGTTATGTAATGTTGGCTGCATAGCTTCAGGCGAAATTTATCACCAGGTCCTCGTACTTGGCGGGAGACACTACTGTTATGGGTATCTTTATGTGCTCCCTGTGTGCTCAGAACTAAAAAGAACGACGTAACGCGATTGACAGGCATACTATAGACACTGCCCAACACACCTGTGCAAAACTTCAGCGGATTTTCACTGTGGTTTCCATTTCGCGACCGATCATTCCTTACTTTCCGGATAACCCTCGTATTACAACAGCATTTCCTTAACATGACGAATCGTACCACCATTAAAAAGTACATCGTATCCAGTCAGGTGGATTTCAGGCAGGAAGATCCTTTATTATTTTTGTAATGAGCGATGGGATTATCTTTACCAACCAAGGAGAAGTAACCTAAACAATGATTGAGCGTTTCGCTTTAATCATCATTATTTAAAACCAGGATATGGCGTTCCACACTTATTGAGGAGATGCTAAGTGGAACTTTTGGGACTTACAACTTACCTGTGACCTCGTGTCGCCTGGGTATAGCACTGTCTGTAGCATGTGAAGAAAAAAAAAAAAAAACCGGATCACGACAAAAGATATTGCAAAACGTTCCAGCACCTCACTGGGAATGCTACAGTAGTGCTCCTCGACTTTCTGACTTGATAAGGAAAACAGGACAGTTTACCAAATGGTGAAAGGAAGCTGTCTTAATTTCTCTCTTTAAATCTGGAAAGGATTGCACATGCCCCAGTAGGTATTAACAGTGCTGCCCTCTAGGTGCGTAGGTAGGACACAAGAGTAGATGATTTACTGATAACCCGACCCTGCTGGAACTGGCTAAAAAGCAGACATTCCTGCACAGGAATAATCTAAATAGGTGTTTCCTTTAATGTACAGAAGGCCTACGATGCTACTTAGAAGTATAATAGCCTTGGATATCCGTGCGTGGAGTTTTCTAGACGTCGTCATATTATTTCTGTCTTCTTACAGTATTTTCTATCCCCATGTTCTCTTTCAGAAGTCGATCCAGTTATTTTCTTGGTGATACTTTTGAACAAGATGGCTGTGTCCACGGAGTGAGGTGGCGTAGTGGTTAAGGCACAGGTGTCGCATTTGTTGGACTAACGTCCAGCCATTTTGATTTATGTTTTCTGTTATTTGGCCTAAATATTTTGGCTTTTACATCCCTTGTAATGACCTCATTGTCTGTGCAACGTTCCTTTAAGAATGATGTCCTACAATATAGCGTTTTAAATGTAACGACTTTGATAACAATTATTATCACTGTTATGGCTATGAAGTGTTTTGGCTATGGCCTTGAAGTGTTTTTATCTGTAGAAAAATTTTGATTTTTGAATCAACTTACAACCTTGCAGCAAACGTACACCAACTGCAGATGAATTTTAAGAGGCTGCAAAAGTAGCCTGAAAAACCTGGTTTTAAATTACCTGCTGCAAATTTGTTTTTTTTCGCCATTCATGTAATTTTAATCTTTCCAGAACTAGAATGAGGGACACATTTTAAATCAGAAGCTTACGTGCTGATGCCTCTTGTAAAGGATCTGACAACTCTCTACCTTCAGCAAGTAATGTAATTAAGATAAACTGAGAGTCTTGTTTGCTTATTTTGTAAATAGATAAACATATATTTCTGTGAAATAACTGCAATAATAAAGAAGTAATCTTCTGTTTTTGTTGCAGGTGCGACCCACCCCATGAAGAAAATGGCCTGGATGTATTTTTCAAATAGGGATTGATAATGAACATGAATAGAGAACGTAGCTAAGGGAAGCAGTCATGGAGAGCAAATCTAAGAAAGGGGAAAAGATAGAACATAAGGACGATAAGCCGGAATTAGCATGGGTGGAAACAGTGCTTGGTGAAATGAAAAATGAATTCAATAAGCAGTTATCGTTTGCTAGCTACAAAACGGATTATGGTTCCAAGAAAAACAGTGCCAGTAGTGTGTCGACGAAGAAGCTCGATACACGGAAAGCAGAATCTGTGAAAGGTGGAAACAATGAACGTAAAAGATCTGCTCCATCTCACAAATCTGGTGGTTCGAAATCCTCAACAGGAAAGTCTGTTCACAGTAAACCTAGTACTTCAAAAACTAATAATACTAAACAGCATTCCAAACAAGTTGTAGTTGTGAAGCCGCTTCCTGTGAAGCAGGCAACTACAAAATCAACAAGCAGCAGCCCTGTAGCGGAAAGAGTGAGTAAAAATGCCAGCACCAGGAAGTCTGCTGTGCTTTCAGGTACAGATGCCTCTAGCAAGGGGTATACCAAGAAACAGGATAGAATCACTACTGCCCCCAGTGCTACAACAACAAAACGTGGAGCACCAACTACAGAATCAGCTGACAAGAAAAATGATAAGAAATGTGATGTAAACATGGGTGGCAATCATCTTTCTGGTATAAAACAGAATGTTTGTAAAGCAGTTAGAGACAAGCTGACTGTAGCACCTGTAGTAGCGGCTGTTCTTAATACTGGGGATAAGATGTCTGTTGAGAGCTCCACCACTGTCATTCCTGAGACCACCAGAACTAAAGCAGTCACAGTTAGTGATGTGATTCGTTCTAACAGCAGAACTGTTACCACTCCAGTCTCTAATACAGCTGCAGTCTCCAAATCCACCTTAAGAGCAACCTCAACTACCCGCCATGCTGCTGCTGCTGCCGCCGCCGCCGCCGCCACCACCGCCACCGCCACTACCACTACCACCACCACCACCACCACCACCACCACTGCTATTACAACTTCTGCCAATAAAGGTGCTGTCGCAACCAGCACTATTAATGTGCTCAACACTGGTACCTCTAGTGATGGCTGTGCCACCTTCATCAGTACAGGCATTGCCACTGCACCTTGTATACAAGCCCCTGTAGTCACCTGCACTGCTAGTCCCACAATCCCCAGTATCATCAGTGCCAATGCTCTTTGTACTTCGACTACCACTGGCCACAGGACTGGAACCACTGCCCTCTTACTGGTTGCCAGTGCGACCATCCCTACTGTTGTCTCCACTGCCACAACCACCATCACCACCACCACTCGTAATATTACCACCACTACTAGCAGCACTAGTACCGCAACTATCAATAGTACTTCGAACTCCACCACAAGTACCATTGTCAACAAAAGTGGTGCCTTTATTACGTCTCCTACCACAGAAACTGCTGCCACTACCACTGCTGGTTCAGCTGCCATTACAGATACCAATCTTGCTGCTGTTAATATCGTGTTCACTGCTGTTACTGCTCTTGCCAGTAGCAGTACCACTACTGATAAATCTGCCATGAAAGTTACCACTAACGCCCATACTGCCCCTGCTACCATCATAACTGCCATCGCCACCAGCACCAGATCCTCCACCAAACCCACAGTTAGTGCTGTGAACGTAAGAAGTACTTCTAATAGTTCTACATTTAGCACGTGCAGCAGCACCACCACCCCTTACAGAAACGGTAGCGCGTGTATTGACAGTCCTCCTCCAGCTGCTGTTAACCCTGGTGTCACCACCCTTTGTCACAATCACGTGAAAGGGGATAAAGGCAATAAATCTCTACAGTGTTCCGATAGCACATTTGTCCCAATCATTACCGTAGCAGCAAAGACAGCTGGTGGAATCAGGATGAAGACTGAAGATGTCACTCATAAAGATGATAGCCATGCGGGTGGAAAAAATAATCAGACAGAAAAGCTCGTCAAACGACAACAGCCCAAAACTACCAAAATATCTGATAATTCGAAGTTTGTGACTGACAAACCAATAACTTGTACATCAGTTGTAACATCGTATTCTGCAGCGAAGAGCTCTGATTCATCGTCCCCAGGAATGACATTACACAAGCATCAAGATAAAGGTGCCTCGTGTGCATCAAATTTGCCATGTGCTTCAGAAAGCCCTGCAGTGCTGACTCCTGTGTGTGCTGCGCCCTTAGATTCTAATATGGAAACCTCCAACTCTGGTCTTCCCAAACCCAAAGCGCCTGTCTTGGAAACTCCAATTAAAGAATCTGCAACTTCAGTTCAGAACCAAGGAGAATCTGTGGAACCCTCAACTGTAAATGTGTCATCTCAGGGATCTGCAGAACCTGTACTTAATGTGCAAAATGAAGAACCGTCTTTGACAGTTGAGGAAGAATTGTTTGATGATTGTTCTGAGAAGAGTGAAGAAATTACACTTTTGAACAAAATTGAGAAAGTAGCTTCTGATGCAGAAGACAATGCACCCCGCCTTTTGATTACTCTGAAACCAGGAGAAGCTGGAGGTGAATCCATATTAAGTTGGAAAGGCTGTAGAGAAGTTATTGGTAATGATGGCGTATGGTCTTTAGCAAATGTTGAGACTGTAGATGATAATGTGGAAAATACTACAGTTAAGGGTAAACGGTCTTTGAGGAGTAAGGTGCCACAGAAACCTGTTCCGGAGCCGGAAGTAGTAGGTGTAAAACGTTCAGCTAGGCGTAGGTCAAGGGACTACCATTGTGAAACTGTGTTGCAGAGTGCTATTGCAAGGAAGGAGAAGTCATTTAGCAGTTTAGTTCAGTATGATGAGAGAGCTGCTGCAAACCGCATCTCTCGACAGAACATGAAATCTGCTGCTGGTAAGCGTGCTGCGGCTGAGGCCAAAAAGTTAAGAGGTAAAGGTGCCAAAGCAGCTCAGAAGAATTTGACTACCCAAGAGCAACTAAAAAATTTAATAAATCTGAACAAAGCAAGGAAGTCGGATATCCAGACTAGAACAGTTACAAGATCACAGCTGTTTTCTAGTTTCGGAATCACATCTCCCGTTTATAATGAAATCTCAATGGATATTTGTTCTCAGAGAACGTCCAATTTGTCTATGAACTCCAGTGCACAGACTTACACTAAAACTGGAAAGAGGCGGTATAAACCTTACAAGGGATTAAGATACTCTCTCAGTAGCAACAATGCGAAGAAAAATAAGCTTACACGTCATCAACGAACACTGAGTGATGCAGACAGAGCCGGTAGTGAAATAGTTGGTAGACCAATGGTGGCAAGGAAATCAGACAGATCACAAACACTTAAGGCCTTTGAAACTGGTACTTACGCACTTGCAGCTGAGGACTTCTCTCTCATCAGGAGTGGACCTCCAAATCTACCTCGCTCCATGAAGAACAGCCGCGTGGCAGATGTGTATGGTATGTAGTTTGTAACTAAGTTTATTGTAGTCTGCACTCTACAAAAAGCTAAGTATTGCTCATTCAAGCATGCATGTGCTAAGCAGATTGATTTCAATGTCAGTTATTATGAGTCTTAAACTTTGCTGTATGAAATAGATAATTTAAGGCTGCTAAAGCAGTAATATTAATGGCAGACAAATGAAAATGGAACATAAACGTAGGTATGAATGAACGGAAAAAACTGGTGCCACTACCGTCTAATAGCTATACTGAGATGAATAGTCAATGAAGGCAGCACAACCTCATTTTCATTTTCCAATGTTTTTATTTCTTTACTTCACCGGAAGTGAGGTAAAAATTCTGGGAATTAAGTAATATGTGTGTAAATCAGAACGCGCGTTTCACTTTTTAGCTACCAAGAGTATTTGAGGACATGAAACATCTTTTCCTGTCTCCCTCATATGATGAATACAGTAGTCTATTCCTGCTCATGTACGCTCGAATGCTATAAAATTTCCTAAATCGGTATTTGGCATTACTGCGACTATGTTTGGTACTGTTGTGTGGACGGAAGGCCTTACCAGGTAAAACGAACAAGTCACTGTGTAACAACGTCCTGTTGTAATCGGTTCCATGTGCACTTGATTGTCCAAGATCACCACTGAAAATGAAAATTTTACGTGCAGAAGCATTACTGCAACTGACACAACAAAGTATGAGTAACATGGCGGTATGTATGGATCAGCCGCTAATGGTATATGGAAAGTACTGTGTTCCTCTTGTGTAATGTCGCAGGGGACAGAACTTTAGGTGAAAGAACAATTGGCAAAGTGTGTGAGATCACCCGTAACTCACACAAGTGGTTATGAAGTTTTTTCTTTCTTCAGCAAGTTGTCGATATGAATGGGCCCTATGAGATACACTGCATGTTCTAATCGAGTTGCGTACCTATGGAGTACGACTGGATTCGTGATTTACTGTCAGCGGCTACACTTCGTAGTGACTGATGGGAAGTCATCGAGTGAAACAGAAGTGATCTCTTGGGCTCCCTAGGAAAGTGCTTCAGGCCCTGTGCTGTTCTGAAACTAATAATCGATTTAGAAGACTATCTGAGCAGTTCTCCCTTCGTTTGCAGGCGATACTGTCGTTTACCGTGCTGTAAACTCGCCAGAAGGGCAACACTATTATAAAATTATTTACACAAGGAATCTGCATGATGCGAAAAGTGACCCTGAACTACAAAAATCTGTGAGATCTTCCACATGAGTACTAAGAAAACTCTGTTAAACTTCGGTTACACGATAAATCATACAAATTTAAAGGTTGTCAATTCAACGAAATACCTGGGGTTAACGATTAAGAACAACACACAATGGAACCATAAAGTAGAAAATGTTGGGAAGGCGAAACCAAAGACAACGTTTTATTGACAGAAAGCTTAGAAGATACCCCAGATCCATTAAAGAAGATGCCTACACTACGGTTGTCCGTCCTCTTCTAGAGTATTGCTGCGCGGTATAGGATCCACCCCAGAAGGGATTGACGGAGGCCACTGCAAAACTTAAAGCTCGTGTCGTATTAACGCAAAATAAGGGAGAGAGAGTGTCATGGATATGATACGCAGGTAGGGGTGGCAATCACAAAGAAGACGTTTTTCGTTGCGGTTAAATCTTCCACGAAATTTCGTCACCTACTTTCTCATCTGAATGCGAAAATACGATGCCTGAGAAAAAAGCGAAGCACCCAAAAAGGGAGGAGAAAACGAAATGAGACTTAACACGTTGAGAAAATACGTGATGTTATTGCAGTGATTACGAAATTGAGTGAAATTTACAAAGAACTGGGCAGTATGCATCCACTTATCAGTGTGACGTTGCACACCCTCTTTTACCAGCATACATGCACTGTCTCGCTTGGGAAGGATCTCATAAACTCATTGACTCTTATCTGAGGCAAAACGGTCCACAAATGTTGTAACTGGTCCTCGACATCGTGGATACTGGCACTGGGATGGAATTGATGTCAGAACTGATCCCGTACATGTTTTATTGGGGATAGGTGTCGAGATCGTGCTGTCCACGGGAGTCCCTAAAAATGACGCAGGCAGTTCATAGAGACATGTGCCACGTGTGGACGAGAATTGTCCTGTTGAAAAATGGCACCACGTTGCTGTCGCTTGAGGGGTAATACATCAGGCAGCACGATGTCCGTGATGTATAGTTTGCCGCCAGAATTCCCTGTATTACTACCAGCCGTGATTTGAAGTCATACCTGATGGCTCCCCAAGCCATGACATCAGGAACAGCACCACTGTGCCCTTTCAAAAACATTAGAAGAATGGGACTTGTTCCCAAGTCGCCACTACACTTGCCGTCGATGGTAATCTGGAGTAGAGCAGGACCGCGCTTCATCGCTGAACATAGTGCGACGCGTTTCATCAGCAGCCCTCGAGTACCGGTCACGGCACCGCCCCAAACGCAGGTGTTTGGGTTGTGGTGTTAACGGCAGCATACGCAAGGGGATGTGGTTCCATTGGCCGGCTGCTCTATGGTGCGGGATGACACAGAATGTTGCACTGAGTCCGCTGCTTGTTCTGGAATGGCAGGCGCAGATTTGAACGGGTTCGATGCGTACTATGGCGATCCTCCATTGTGGTGGTCAGAAGTGGCCGACCAGAACCTTCACGATGAGTATTATGCTTGCCCTCACTCTCCCATGGAGTCCTGTATCGGACCAATGTAACATCTGAATGCACCCCAAATCTGGATGTTGCACGATTTGACATAGTGGGCAAAAGGAAACCCACGATGAGGCCGCTTTCAGACTCTGTCAGTAACTGATGACGTTGTGTCACACGAGTAAATGGCATTCACTGTGACCACTCAACATCTGACGCCCCTTATGTACGAGGGTTAGACAGAAATTAAGTTCCGATCGGTCGCGAAATGGAAACCACAGTGAAAACCAGAAAAGTTTTATTTGCAACTGTTAGGTATACCTTCCACCTACTTCTCTACATAGTTGCCGCTCCAACTTCAAGTTTTGTCTTAGTGTTCTATGAACGTTCCAATATCCTCGTCATAGAAAGCAGCCGCCTGTGCTTTCGGCTAGTTATTTGCACTGGTTTGCAGCTCGTTGTCTGTGGGAAAAATTGTCTCCATAGCCAGCGGTTCTTGTGAGCAGAGATGACTCAGGGGGAGCCAATTACGGACTGTATTGTGGGTGATAAAACACTTCTGATCGGAAACGCTGCAGGAGCATCTTCATTGCCCCTGCAGTGTGCGGCCGAAAACGAGCATGAAGAAGGAACTACTCGACAGTTGTGTTATGTGGGCTGCATGACAGGCGAAATCTCTAACCAGGCCCTCATACTTGGCGGCAGACACTATTTCCTACGCATTTTTAAGTGCTCACTGTTCACTCAAAACTGAAAAGAGCGACGCGACACGATCGACGGGCATGCTAGAGACACTGCACAAAAGATCTGTGCAAAGCTTTGCCGGATTTTCCCAGTGGTTTCCATTTCGCGACCGATCGGAACTTACTTTCTGGACAACCTTCGTACCCTACCAGGTCTAGTAACAACACTAAACGTAACATTTATGCACTCTGGTGGTCGTTCTGCCTGTCTCAGAGAATTGCTGCTCTAATCGTTTCCATAAAAAATGGTTCAAATGGCTCTGAGCACTATGGGACTTAACATCTGTGGTCATCAGTCCCCTAGAACTTAGAACTACTTAAACCTAACTAACCTAAGGACATCACACACATCCATGCCCGAGGCAGGATTCGAACCTGCGACCGTAGCAGTCTCGCGGTTCCGGACTGAGCGCCTAGAATCGCTAGACCACCGCGGCCGGCAATCGTTTCTATACCCGCTGATGGTGTGTACGTGTACGAAAATACATTGACATCCGACCATGTTTCTTGGATGCTTCACTTCGTTTTTCAGGCACTGTATTTTGTTGACTCTGACCTACACAGGGAGAAACGACCATCGTAATAAAATCAGAGCTCGCACAGATTTAGATGTTCATTTTTCCCACGTGCCGGAGGTTAGAACGGTCGAGAAATTGAAAGTGGTTCTGTGAACCTTCTAGCAAGTACTTACGTGTGAATTCCAGAGTAACTGTGTATAAGTAGATGCTTAAGACGAGAAACAAAATTTAAAAAAGCCCTATCAGCAAGGGAAATACAATGAGATGTTAAAAGCAACGAGAAACGGTTTTATTTCTGATGGGAACACCTCAGTGTACATTCGAAAAACTGTTGCTGTTACTTCTACAGTTTTTGCAGCCTCAAGAAAGATGTTAGTAAACACAGTTTTTAGTTGGAATGCTGTCAACAACTTGAAGAAGAATAACCATTAACCTCGGAAGATAATAAATTTTGAAAATTGTGAGGTTACTTTGGGGACGATAAATCTAAAGTAACATTTTATGATGTCTGAACTGATTTCATTTGTCTGCCACTAAAAAAATTATAATGTAATTTCTGAAATGACGCCAAAATTTTGTGTATGATGTGATACGTTGCTACTGCTGCCTGCTCACGTCGTAATTTTGCTTGCTTTAAATGCTGTTATGCTTGTGACGGTCTCCGTGTGGAAAAAGTATTATAAAACAATCGCAGTGTTGTAAAAAATACGAAGCACAAAGCACACATCGAACTAAACAAATCTTCATTGAGTGACACTGCATCCAGTGCATGTTTACGTGTATTTCTCTTATTGTTATTCATGTTGCTTGTCGGTGTTACCTGCCAGTAGCGTCAGTTTCATATTTCAAAAAATTTTATTTATTTGCTTTTATTGTCCTAACTCGTCTCGTCCTCTTCATTCTTTTTATTGCTACGCACACCAGAGAATTTTATTTCATTAATTTAAACAATATTCACTACCAGAGAGAAGTAGCAAATGGGACATACGATACTGATTCTTGGAGTAACTTAACGTGATGCAACAGAAACCTGTATAAGAAGATTTGTTTTTAAAACTGGGAAAATAACAGCACACTTGAGCAAAAATATTTTTGACCTCTGTGAAAATTTCTTTACCATCACTCACAACTTTACACACATTGTATGACTATTTTGCTTTTATCACCCAAGATAGCTGAGAATATAGCTTATATATAGTTTTAGTAAATAAAACAGCCAAGAGTCAGATACGTCTATCATGTTTCACTGCGCCATATTGGTCGTGGTAAGGGCGTTATCTATAACCAAGTAGGTGAAATACCACAGTGATGGAAAATTATTGCAGATTTACGAGATTTTAAAATTAACTCTGTCAGTCTGTCACACAATTAGATTAAGTTTATAAATAGTTGAAGTTACACACACCTCAGCAGTCACAACTAACTGTAAAACTATGAAATATCAAGAATTCAGTGTGTGCTGTAAAAATTCTGAGATTTTGAGTATTTTCACCAAAGAGTGAGCAACAAGTGGACAAATGTAAATAAAACAAAGTAAGTTAAAAGCCTGTTCTGTGATAATTTGAAAGTGATGCCAAACAGGGTTAAGTTGTAATCTCGGCCGACATAGATTTACTGAGGTCTGCCCAAAGTGAATGTTGTGATGGATCCTTGAAAAAAAGTCGCCTCCAGTCCTTTCCTCGGGTTCATTCAGCTGAGTCATTGACCCACAAGTAAAGATATCGGTATCAACCAAATACTGTGTTTTAAAAAAAACGTACAGAATAGTCGAGAAGGAAACAGTAAATATAGGTTCCAAACCGAATAACACAGTTCAGTACTAAAAGAGAGA
The DNA here is from genome assembly GCF_021461385.2 of Schistocerca piceifrons. Classification (NCBI taxonomy): domain Eukaryota; kingdom Metazoa; phylum Arthropoda; class Insecta; order Orthoptera; family Acrididae; genus Schistocerca; species Schistocerca piceifrons. The sequence continues at coordinate 580,880,423 of NC_060149.1, forward strand.
AATGGAGACCCTTAAGAATCTGTGAGTCGTATATCAGCTTCCTTTATAAGCTCTGGTGCGTATGTAAGCTTCGTTATTATAAATTTAATTTCAGAGGAGTCAGCATAATAATAATAAGAAACTTTCATATCTTCTTCGAAGAGAACTGAGGACCTTAGAAGAACGTACTTAGTTGACAGATGCGAAACACACAACGAGAGGCACCAGCAATCATCTGATGTAAAAACAGACAAAACATTTTAAAATAGTGTAAAAACTTGTCCTCAAATTCTATTAAAATATGTTTTCTTGAGAATTTGTGAAAATTGTGGCGCCATTATGGCGACATGTGAACCGTAAAGAAAGAATATTTAGTGTGCAAACGAACGTTCTCCCTCAATTTCCCCCCCCCCCCCTTTCTTCCCCTAGTCTCTTCCATATGCTAGCTACCTCGATGGAAAACTGCCTCCATATATCGGGGTAGATTAAACTCACGGCATTGTAGATGAAATCTAGCGCATGCATGTCCTGCGTGTGGAAATAACGAGTTTATACTAAGCAGATGGTTGTGACTTCCGAGGCTAAATTCACCAACGTTTTTCAATTTAGAGGATAGCCGGAAAAAAATGATATGTGGCAAAATTGCTATTTCGTGAATGTGGATTTATGAAGGTTATTCCATTAATAGAGACAAGATGCGATATTCTTGAATTACTCGACGTCATAGCTTTCTGACTTCCAGTATTACAATAAATATCAGGTTGTATTCACTCGGCGGCATTAGTGATATTATTAAATACTTAAACATTGATAAATCTATCTGTACAGCGACCACTTTTCATACATTGACACAGAGATGTGGTCCGAACCATGTCTTCGTACAAGCTGACCAATTTCGGCGGCTGTAAATTAATAAGGCAAGTCTGTAACATAGCTCGTCTGTCATCGGGCGTTGATAGTTCATTAACTTACTAATTTGATTCAGTGTTTCGTTGGATGTCGTAGGTATTAAATGACGGTAAATTTACTATGGTTACGGTCATTATCCTCCTTTCATTACTATTTAATTACAATCAGATTTATGTTTTGTGCCGAAACATAATGAACCACTGCAGCATGTTTCAAATTTTTTTGACAGCTGATCCCACGGTATGTAATTTCCACTTTGTTCTGGCTGTAAGATATGGAGGCTGGTGTTACGCTATACGTAGGCAACTACGCCTGCAACGTGAGAACTTTTGCTGCCGTGACTGATATTTATTAATGAAACGCAACTGTCTACATAAAATTTAGCACCAGATGAAATACGTCCAAACTGCAAACCTTATGCGACCAAAAATTCGCAAGAGTAGCAGTGCGGAATGAACAAACTTCGCTTTCCTCGGTGTGTGTAGCCACTGTACGTGTACTACGTTCTTCCTATCAAGCGTCCGAGGAATAGAGAGGACACGTAAGCAGGAACACTTAAATGGCACTATAATAGAAACTGATATTGCATTAGTGAAATGTTTAGTAAAGATACTTACTGCTACAGATTAAGTATAAATTCTCACAAACTCAGCTTTGAATAATGGCTGTAACAGTGCTGCTGCACGCAGTTATTTTGGTTACCAAGGCTGGCAGTAGACACAGATAAAACGCTTGCGACTCCAAGGCACCCGGGTTGTGCCGCTTCAGAACTTGGAATCGGAGTGCTTGTGCAAATATATACTTACAGACCAGAAATCGCGGATTAGTACTGACCATTCAGTAATCGACGTTGTTATTTGTGAAATGAGCATCATGGTCAACTACGGTGCTTGGGATAATCCATAACGATTGTACGAGTACCAGGCATGTGGCACTGACTTACGTAATAATACAGTTTAATGCAGGACCTACTAGATATGCAGCGAACTACGTTTTGACTGGTATACTAATTTTGGTAGTGGTTCCTTCCCTGAATAATGGTCCTTTGACATTATGGGATTTCCTACACTGATCAGTGAAAGGGGATTGTGGTGTGAAAGAGTATGAAGATCCGCTCTGTTGGTTCACTTATACGGCTTGGAGCTGTCCCACTCAATAACAACAGCCAATGCACACTCTTGTTTTGACGAATGTTGCTTAGAATTTCGAGCAATGTTTCGATACGATCCTTGTCTAAAATAAAATCAGTTAAGCAGTTGCGGAGTTTGATAGTCCTATTTACCTTCTTGAAGGCAGATGCTACAATGTACGGTTTATTATTTTTCTGCTTACTTGGACTTACTTGCAGAGTTGATTTCGGCTTGAACTGATGCATTCTGTAGAGATAGAGCCATACTAGGCACCTGCCCCATATGGTAACTTAAAAAACTTGTGGAGGGTGCTAGGTTGCTCCGATATCCCGTAATCTCGTATCTTTTCACTAGGCGATAGTCCGGAACTGTATCAAATGGAGGTCAATGGGAGCCATCACGATGGATACCATTATTTATTGCCTTCTAGATCTCGTAGGCGAAAAGAGCGAGCCGTGTCATAAGATCATTGTTTGCGGAATCCATGTTGATTCTTGCAAAGGAGATTTTCGTTCTCCAAAAAGGCCATATTACTGGGCATAAAATGTATTCCACAATACTACAGCACACTGATTTCAGCAAAATAGCCCTTAGTTACTCGCATCTGTCTGACAACCCTGCGTGGAAACGGAATGGCTCCAACAACAAAGCCACAGATAATTTCCCTCCATTACCATAGATTAACTGATAGTGTTCCATCGCTAATGATCTCATTGTTAATGGAACTTTAATCTCGAAACTTCCTTCATTTTCCCTTGGCTTTCATTTTTCATATAGATCTTATTCTGGTGATTTCTTGGATTTATAATCAGTGACATGATTCTTTGTACGTACTTTCCCCTTTTGCGCTTTTACTAGCCCACATTACGAACATGTCAGCTTCAACTGACAGCCTGGATCGGCGTTCGCAATCGGGCCCTCTATCGTGGTGAATTTTGAACTGCAAGTCGGACAAGATTGTAAGGACTGCATTTTGTAAGAGCTGTGGAGTGCGTGACATAATATACGAACAGACTAACAACATTGCGAAAAGTCGATCGACGCATGGTTGAGAAGCTGCAAGACATGGCAAATAAGACACCATGGAAACTAGCCGTAAGGAATACGTTACATGATACGGAAAAATTAGTGAACCCTGATGTGCTTCTAAAGAGGACCACAGCTGAACTGCGACCGATGTACAACATGCAGTTTAAGAAGATATAGTGTATAATAAAATTATAATTAGATTTTTCGGATGGGATTGTTGGATGCGTATGAAACGTGAGACTGTAAAGCAAATGTAGAGCGTGTCTCACTTCTTTTTTTAGCAACAAACGAGATAAGCTTCTCGTCTGTTCTTCAGTTGTCTTATGGAACCAGAAGATGGCATGATGACACATATAAGCACGGTTCTAAGAGCTCGTTTTACGTGTGAAAAACGTGAATGTCAAACCGAACGACTTTCGCCCTTGGCGAAATCCTGCATACATTGCCATTTGCGTCGTACGTTGTGGACAAAATCGAACATAAATAGAACTTCTCGAACTTGTTTGGTGTACTGACATCCGACGCAAGGCGTTGCCATCAGCATGTCGTCATAAGGGAAGGAGAAACATTTATCATTGCTGGTAGTGAAGTGAAAGCTTAAAGAGACAGTGGGGAAAAATGCAGATTATGACCTGGCAAACGTTTTGCTGCTAAAAATTCCGACATTCAAAGTAATGTTTATGTGCTCGTGTTTGTCGTATAATAAACGTAACTATAGTGTTTTAACAAAAAGTGAAATGAAACAAATGCCGTCAATACTTACGACACTACGTTTGTTGAAGAAATAGTGAAGACAGAAAGCGACACTTCTCTTTGGTTTATATGCTGTGGGGAAACCGATGGATTGGTTTGAGTGTTACGAACAGTTTTCAGAGCGGTCCAGAATCAGTATTCGTGACATCTGAAAGATGTGAAAAAAGTGAAGAAAATACAGAGTGCTGGTGGGAGTCATGTGCAATCAAAAAAGCTCTTTAATGTTCCTGGCACGACAAGAAACTTACTAAATTTCCTGGCAGATTAAAACTGTGTGCCGGACCGCGACTCGAACTCGGGACCTTTGTCTTTCGCGGGCAAGTGCTCTACCATCTGAGCTACCCAAGTACGACTCACGCCCCGTCCTCACAGCTTTACTTCTGCCATTATCTCGTCTCCTACCTTCCAAACTTCGCAATAGCTCTCCTGCGAAACCTTGCAGAACTAGCACTCCTTGAAAGAATAATGGGGAGACATGGCTTAGCCACAGCCTGGGGGTTATTTCCAGAATGAGTGAAAATCTCATTCAAGAAACTTATTGATACTTTCTTTAGACGGAAAATTTAGATCAGGTCACAAAGTTTTACATGGAAATTTGTCAAGGCTCATTACATTCGTCATGAACAGTTGTTTAAAAGCTAATTGTGATCAATACGTCTGAGTTTGAAGTAAATTTGTGTTCGGAACAAAGTTCGTAGCGTTGACACGGAAAATTGGGCCATCAGGACAAACGTTGTGGTCAGAAAGTTTTATAACAGTATTGTATTAATGTTGACAGTGAATTCTGTGGAGCTTTTGCTGGGAGGAAGCAATAAGGGGACAGTTTTACTTAATGTAATCAACAAAGGAACTGTGTGCTATTACTGATGATGGTATTTGTTGTGCCATAGAATACCCTTTGTGTGTTTCGCATGTTACTTTTCGAGGTAAATAATCGTGTATATCCTTAAAAAAAAGTCAGAAACATCAGACAGGATATCTGGTACGTTAAAACTTGTGCGGAACCATTATGTTTGCCAATAAACAACGTCTCAGTGCGACGAAGGAGTAACATGTGGTAGTGGAAAGCTTGAAGACAACTTAAGGTCGTGTTGCGTAAAATCTGCTGATGGTGAATCTATACAGTCCACAACGAAATGTTTGTGCAGGTTGTACCAGCAATGTAGTTTTAGATTTTTCAGGAACTACAATTTCTTTTTCTTGATGGATTTGACCAAGTTCATTTTGGCAGAGGTAGTGAATGTTGCACATATCGTTTTTCTGGTATTTAGTACGAAGACCGATGTGATTCAGCTTTCGTGGGCAGGCCTCTACATCTCTGCATGACGACTGCAACCTCATTCATTTGGCCCTGCTTACTGCAATCAAGCTTTGGTTTCCCTCTGCAGTTGTTATCTCCCTTCACTTCTTTCCATTACCAAATTGACGATCCCTTGATGCAATAGGATGTGTCCTATCAACCGATCCCTTCATTTAGCAAAGTTCTGCCACAAATTCCTGCTTCTTCAAAACCTTCTATTCCATTCTTGTTTGAACTGTTTATTTTCCACGTATCACGCCCGTACAAGGTTAGAAGTCCCAACAAATATCTTCAGAAAACACTCCATAATATTTAAATTTACATTAGATGTTAACAAATTCCTCTTTAACAAAAATGAGTTTTGTGAAATTGCCACATCTGCATTTTATATCCCAAATGGCAAAACTCGTCTAGTCACTTTACTGTCTCATGCCTACTCTCATTCCTTCAGCACGGCTAGATTTAATTCGACTGCATTCCATAACAGTTGTTTTACTTTTGTTCATACTCATCTTAAAACCTCTTTTTCAGGCAACTATCCAGTCCATTCAACGGCTCTTCCAAGTCCTTTGCTGTCTCTGACAGAATTACAATGTCACTAGCAAACTTCAAAGCTTTTATTTCTTCTCCCTGAACTTCAATTCCATTTCCAAATTTCTCCTTCATTTCCTTTGCTGCTTGCTCATTGTATAGATTTACAGAGGGCTGAGTGGAGACAGCTCTGTGAAATGAGGATAGCTTTTGGGGACCTGTTTAGCAACAACAATCCTAGTGAAACATTATTAAAGTTCAACAATCTGTTCTCAATGTTTAAAAGTTGTCATTCTTCCGCACCAGCCTCGAGTGTTGCTCATTCAGCCGCGTGTTGGATTTTAGCTGATGTCTGTCCAGTCAGCTCTGTGGCTGTTTACCCAGGGGAGGTTTAGCGACCCCTGTGCCGTAGTGGGTTGCTGACGAGCAGGCTTGGCCGTTGCCTGGCATTAAGTGCTTCTGAGCTTTCTGCTGGAGTGTCCTTGGTCCCACTCCAAATTCTACGATAACACTTCATAACCCACCCGCGATGTACCAGGTGTTGGTAGTAATGTGGTCGGTTGATCTCCTCCCTGCCCCTAATAGGTTTCAGCACCTGTAGGAGTCTGAGTGTCAAATGGAATGTCGACCCCAAGAGGCCTGTTGCATGCTTCCGTGTTGAAATTCAACTGTGATGTGGTGGTGTCAGAAGACAGTCAGTTCCTCTATCAGTAGATGGTAGGTCACGAGCGGCATGAAGTTCATCAGGTAAAGGCCATTATCTCGAGTGCATCTTTGGCTAGTTCATAGCCTTTGCTAGTGCCTCCAGGACATAGGTTCACTACAATATCGTAATCATAGAATTGAGTGCTAGTATTGCGAATGCCATCAATCACAATGATGAACTCCTAATGAGAGCTGTAACGCTGGAGTATTTAAGGGAGATAGCATAAGGGTATGACATGAGGCTCAGTTCGTAATGACTGCATGTGTCTTCCTTCTGCTGTATTCACCTAACAGGCTGTGAACAGCTGTATCAGTTCCTTGCTATGTGCTCTTGTGACAGAGATAGAGTTTCTTGCAACATATCTTACAAGCCAACCAATATGCTTTTCTCACTTTGGTTTTCTGTTGCAATCACCTTTCCACTGAATGCGTATCCTCAGCTGACAGACAGTGTCGTAATGTCTCTATGACCTGACCTACTTGCAACATACTGGCTTGCTTCCTGCTTATACCTCTGTCTGTGGCACGATTTGAGTTTCCCCGAGGCAGTGTGAGTTTTAATAAAATTTTGTAATTTCTATCTGTTACTATTCTGTGCCACGACTCATCCCTCCTCTTTAAAAAAATTCGTCCTGAATTTTCCCTTTCTTTTACTTATTAGTAATTAGTCTATACCTGCCTTTTATTTTAAAGAAAGTACTCTATTGCTGTTCCCTGGGTTGCTTCTCAACCTAAGTCTTGAATATTTTTAACATAATTAATCTACGTTGTCATTATGTCCTGCTTGCATGCACTATTTACATTTCCCAATTACATTACTTATTACTAGTTTGTATCCATTCCACAGGTATGTGATGGATACTTGACTCAGTTGAGTGAGATACCTTACGCTTTATACAAATGTAAGTTGCACAGATGAACACTAGAACCAAAACTATATTTGTCGTTGATGCATTGAAAATAGCTGTATTGTGTCTACATTTCTTGCGATATTGTATCACATGTTGCACTAATTGGTTGACTGAATGTTGCCCTTTTTCTTAAGTTCATAATTCGTCTAGGGATTCTAGCAAAGCGGAATCTAAGGTATCGTTAATAAAAGTTAGGTTTTGTGTAGGTAATACATGCGATTGCGATGGTTCCTCTGACCAGTAAATACGTTAATCATTGTTATCCCCGTGATGGTAGCTGGAAGGTGAAATTGCCTTCCTGCTATGTTACAACTAGTTCCATTAATTAGTAGTCCATTGGCCTGCAATTCTAATTTCATTGTCGCAGGTGGTTTACCATTTTTTGTAGCAAGTGATAATTACTGTTTCAGATGTAAATATGGAGTAAATCCAGTGACCTCTAATTTTCTGAAATTTTGGCTGAGGAGCTAATACTTTCTCTCACATTCTACTGCTGCCATTTTTCGTAAGAACAACTGCATTTCACACGACTGGTTGTTCGTCTTTATCACTCTTGTTGAGCAAATAATGACATTTTCTCTAATACAATCTTTTAAATCTTCAGACATAATGACATGAGCATCTCTCCGTCTAGAAACTAATAATACTTCGTGAGTTGGTATCTGTATCCACTTCCCAATTGTATTCTATTTAATTGTATACGGTTCTACCGCGAAATACTGGTATTGCGCGTATATTCCTACAACTAGAAATTATATTTTAATGTGCAATCTGGCTTTATCAGTATCCACTCTTACATCAGATATGCGATAAAATAAACCTATGTCCTTACTGTTTATAGGCACGTCATGTTGTTGTCACCCTGAAAGTATCTTTGTTCTTTCTGCAATACCATCAAAATCTGCTGTGGATTTAATAACGGTGCACTCTGTTGTCCCTGAGTAGTGTGACTGCTTCATGCAAAGTTTCAGCCACAATCCTTTCATCGTCTAATCTGTCTGCTAAGGTCCATAACAATGTAGCTATTACCACTTTCTCATCTAGTTTGCTTAACCGGATTTGTATTTTCTCTAGATCACTGTTTAAGACATTCCTGGTTTCTGCTGATGTTATTCTACTTCTGTTATTACGTTTCATACTGCTTTAGAAACATTCAGTATTCAGCTCCAGGTTTCCTATACATGTTGCGTGTCAGTGTACTTCTGCTTTAGTATCTTTCTGTAACGCTCACTAAATTCCGAATTCTGATCTTCGCCGAGGATGTAGAGCATATATTATTACTACCAACTTTCAGATCGCGCAGTGATCACCTTTCAAAAATAAGGGAAATTAGAGCTCGTACTGAGGCGTTCAGATAGTTGTTTTTCCCCCGCGCGATCCGCGAGTGGAACGGGGGGGGGGGGGGGGGGAATATGACTTTGGCGCGAATTGTGCCCTCCGCCACACACCGCTTGGTGGCTAGCGGAGCATATATGTAGATACATTTCCAATTGAGCTGTTTCAGTTTTTGGTATCTTCATTATCCGCTGTTCCAAATCCAGTTTTTAACAGGTTCCCTCCTGCGTCTAACCAACCTCGTTTATTGCGTATTAGCATTCATAGTACTATTTCTATTAACTTTTGCAGCTAAGGCGTCAATTTCTCATACGAGAGTTTTAATTCATGAGAGAAAAGGAAGTAGGGCACAACGGTGCTATTCCGCTCATTTCAACTGGAAGCCCTGTATAATATGACATGAAACTTTTTAAAATCCGTCAATGTGATACAAATATGGTATTTTCATTGTGAATACATTCCAGTACATAAATGGTCGCAATTCCTTTACAGGAAAAAAAGTATTAAACATGCGAAGAAGGCAGAAATCACAGTATATAAAAATCGCGGGGCTACTCCACAGAGTCAAGAGGCTATCCCGGCCAGTGTATTTTAGTGTCAAAATTACAAGCATTTAGCGAAAGTAAACATTTTTCGTCCTTTTGCACCCACACACATTTCGTGGAAACATGTGGCACATTGCTGGCATTTTATACAGAGGAGCTGCCTATAAAACTTGTTACTGCTCGTTTCATATCTTCCTCGGACCATGAAGCATTTGGCCTTACCATCTTGTATGTACGGACCATCCCAAAAGAAACCAAGAAAACGTGTTCTCTAGAATCTCGCAGTAAAACACCTGTTAAACTACTAACTTGACTAAGCGGAAGTAGCAACATGTGTACGGGTTGTAACAGCTCCATGTACAGACATTTCGAAAGACGTTACACATCAGACCGTTGTCAGAAAAGTTAGCAATATTTGTTGATACACACACTGCATAACCTGTGTTCTTACACAAGTAACAATAAGAGTTTACGATTTCATAACTACATTTTTAAGGTTATATTCTTTTAACTATGGCAATAATCCATCAGAATCCGCTTACCTCTAGAGTTTGTTCTTCTGTTATGTCAGTAATGTAACTGAAAACACCCTTGCTACACCCACATGAGGCGACACAGGGGTACTGGCACACACTGATGGCAAAATGACCTTGACTCTGTGACGAATTTTCGTATTTCAGGTGGATTAGCCCCGCTGTACCCTACCGTCAGTCCCCTCCTTTATCCCAGTACATACACTATGTGATCAAAAGTATCCGGACACCTAGCCGAAAATGACTTACAAGTTCGTGGCGCCCTCCATCCGTAATGCTGGAATTCAATATGGTGTTGGCCCACCCTTAGCCTTGATGACAGCTTCCACTCTCGCTGGCATACGTTCAATCCGGTGCTGGAAGGTTTCTTGGGGAATGGCAGCCCATTCTTCACGAAGTGCTGCACTGAGAAGGGGTATCGATGTCGGTTGGTGAGGCCTGGCACGAAGTCGGCAGTCCAAAACATCCCAAAGGTGTCCTATAGGATTCAGGCCAGGACTCTGTGCAGGCTAGTCCATTACAGGGATGTTGTTGTCGTGTAACCACTCCGCCACAGGCTGTGCATTATGAACAGGTGCTCGATCGTGTTGAAAGATGCAGTCTGCATCCCCGAATTGCTCTTCAACAGTGGGAAGCAAAAAGGTGCTTAAAACATCAATGTAGGCCTGTGCTTTGATAGTGCCACGCAAAACAATAAGGGATGCAAGCCCCTCCATGTAAAACACGACCACACCATAGCACCACCGCCTCCGAATTTTACTGTTGGCACTACACGCGCTGGCAGATGACGTTCACATGGCATTCGCCATACCCACACCCTGCCATCGGATCGCCGCTTCTGTACCTGATACGTCACTCCAGACTAGGTTTTTCCACTGTCCAGCCGTCCAATATTTACGCCCCTTGCACAAAGCGAGGCGTCGTTTGGCGTTTACCGGCGTGATGTGTGGCTTATGAGCAGCCGCTCGACCATAAAATCCAAGTTTTCTCACCTTCCGCCTAATTGTCGTAGTACTTGCAGTGGACCCTGATGCAGTTTGGAATTCCTGAGTGATGGTCTCGATAGATGTCTGCCTATTACATATTACGTCCCTCTTCAACTGTCTGCGGTCGCTGTCAGTCAACAGACGAGGTTGGCCTGTACGCTTTTGTGCTGTGCGTGACCCGTCACGTTTCCACTTCATTGTCACATCGGAAACAGTAGACCTAGGGATGTTTGGGAGTGTGGAAATCTCGCGTATAGACGTATGACACAAGTGAGTCCCAGTCAGCTGACGTTCGAAGTCGGTGATTTCCGCGGGGCGCCGCATTCTGCTCTCTCACGATGTCTAATGACTACTAAGGTAGCTGAGATGGAGTACCTGGCAGTAGGTGGCAGCACAATGCATCTAATATGAAAGACGTATATTTTGGGGGGTGTTCGGATACTTTTGATCGCATAGTGTAAACAAAGAACATGACAAGTAAAGATAATTAAAAGTAGCCAAAGTAACTAACAAATATCATATTTGCACTGTACCTGAAATTTATGCTATTTCCTAGACCTAAATGCATAAGATACGTTTCTCTGATGTTCCTTTTTCCTTGGTAACATCGGGACTTGGCTGCAACCTTGCCCGACTTCCTACTGAACTACTGCTTCCCTAACTTGTACTTCGACGTTTACAGCGGCAGTCGCCGGCCGGTGTGGCCGTGCGGTTCTAAGCGCTTCAGTCTGGAACCGCGTGACAGCTACGGTCGCAGGTTCGAATCCTGCCTCGGGCATGGATGTGTGTGATGCCCTTAGGTTAGTTAGGTTTAAGTAGTTCTAAGTTCTAGGGGACTGATGACCACAGATGTTAAGTCCCATAGTGCTCAGAGCCATTTGAACCATTTGAACAGCGGCAGTCTGGTTTCTATACAGGTCGTAGATAATCGTTCGCTCCCTATATTATGTCCCTGCTGTCTTAAGAATTTCAAAGAAAAAATTGTCAAAAGCTTTATGTAAATTTACAAATGCTATAAAATAAGGTTTGCCTTTTCTTTAACCCATATTGTAAGTCGTAGGGTCAATATTGCCTCGTGCCTTCCTACATTTTTCTGGAACCTAAACGTGATTTCCCCTATATTTGGTCTCTACCGGCTTTCTAGTTATTTTGTAAATAATTCGTGTCAGTATTTTGCAATCGTGACCTGTTAAACTGATGGTTCGATAATGATCACACCCCTCTGTACCTGCTTATTTCGGAATTAGAATTATCACATTATTTGAAGTGTAAGGGTATTTCGCCTGTCTCATATATCTTGCATACCAGGTAGAATAGCTGTCATTGATGCCTCACCTAAGGAAATTAGTAATGCTGAGGAAATGTCGTTGATTTCATGGGCCTTTTTTCGATGTAATGCTTTCAAAGCTCTGCCAAATTTTTTTCGCGGTATCATCTCTTCAATTTCCTCGACATCTACTCCCTTTAATTGTACTTCCTACTCCAAAAGTATGTTATGAACATAACCATTATGACCACTACCCTCCGCGGGATTGAATACCATGTGAAGGCGTTGTGGGCAAATGATGTGGTACTGAAAGTATATAAGCATAGCAGAAACGAATTATGATGAATAATTCTAGCGCACATGTGTGTACCCACTGACACAAAATACTTTGGCGAAGGACAGACTATTATGACCCAGCGCACGGGAACGAGAATTTGGTCGACTGTTCGCGTGCTACTGTCGTGAGCATGTGTGGAAAGTGAATGCAGGACGTTGAGACCACGGGTAGGTGACAAGGTATGGGATGCGCACGCATCATCACAGTATGTGGAGGCCGGAGGCTCGTCCGCTCTACAAAGCGGGACAGACGACGGCCTGTGACAGATGTGACAACGGAGTAGCATGCTACTGCAGACACAAGTGTTTTCGGAGCATCCGTCCCCTCTATACATTCATGAGCCAAAACATTATAACCACCTGCTTAGTAGGGTGTTGTTGCGCCTTTGGAACGCAATACAGCAGCAATTGCGTGTGGCACGGATTCGACAAGTCCAGAGATATCTGGCACCACATGTCTAAGCACGGGTCACAGAATTCCTGTAAATTGCGAGCGGGTGGTTTGTCGGCGCAGAACTGGCGACCGACAGCATCCCAGGTGTGTTTCGTCAGGCACAGATCAGTGTGACAGGGCAATTATCCTGCTGAAAGATGCCATTGCCATCAGGAAAAACTTCAGGCATGAAGGGATATAGAGTGTACTCAGTAATATTCACACAGTCCACAGGTGTGATGGTGCCTCCGATTATCATCTCAGGTTCAATGGTCGACCAGGTGAATGTCGCCTATAGCATAATACTGCCTCCACCATCCTCCGTCCGTGGCACGGTGCAAGTTTCGAACAATCGTTCGCCTGGATCTGATCTTGGTGATGCCGTACCCACTGCAGTCGTAATTAACAGATGTCGTTCGATCAACGTGGGAACACACAGAGGTCGTCTGCTGCAGACCCCAGTGTTCAACTGTGTGCACTGAACGGTGTGCTCGGAGACACTTGCGCCCGCAACAGCACTGTACTCCGCAGTCAGGTCTGCCAAGGACTGCTGCCTGTCCTGCTTTACAGAGCAGGCAACTTCCAACCTCCATATTCTGTGATGAGTGGATGTCCAACATCTTTTACCCTACTCGTGGGTTTAACGTCCGGTAACCACTTTCCATAGGTAATTACGACAGCACCTCGCAAACAGCTGACCATCATTTGCGAGATGCTCGTTCCCAAACGCTGGGTCGTAACAGTCTACCCTTTGTCAAAGTCTTCTATGTTGAGTACGGCGTCGTACATCGCGGTAAGAGAGAGGTGGGCTACAGAATGGAGTGGTACGGCAGCTGTCGACATAGGGAAGGTGAACAGGAGCAGAAATGATTAGTGAACAACTTTAACCCAACAAAGAGAAGATTTACTTAACTTACGTTTCTCCAAGCGTAAAAAGACTCAGTACAAAGAATGCAGCAAGAAACAGAATCTAGCTATCACAATGTCAACTAGGAAGAAGCTCGCTATACTGAAGCACGATCGATAGTGTCAGTGCCGCGACTGGGCAACGTCTGCGTAGCATCCTGCGGCGATGTGGTTCCGAGCGCAAATGGGCCGAGCAGCTGCCGCCGGCGGTCCTAAATTGCGGCGGCACAGAGTGCACTTCAAGCACAGAATTTGGAGGTGTGGCTCAGCAGACGCGCACCACTGGGCCCGCTAAATCCTGCGCGACCGCTGTTGGCTTTTGACGGAAATTTTCCATTCTGTTACCAACCTTGATGCGCTTTGGGGTGGTATTGATACGTGATACCACATTTTATGTCAGTGAATTCCCCCATCTGCGACCATATTTCCTCTAGAATTATTCCTCGTTCGTCTCTGCTATGCTTGCATACATTCCTTACCATGCCACTCCTTTCACAGCGCCTTCAGATGGTATTCAGTCTCACAGTGGACAGTGGTCATTATGTTATGCCTTACCGTATACTTTTTGAGTAGGAAACGTAAAAGTATGTGGTAAATTGTGAGATAATTTAAATGTGCTGCTAAAAACGTTTATTTAATAATTTTATTTTATAGATCACTGATGATGCCTAATACGAAAAGGTGAAACATTTTGCTTAAAAACAAAATAAACGTTCAGTTGCAAAAGTGAATAACTTTGATTTTATCTACGTGATAAACATAATTTTCTGAAAAAATTTGAGGTTAAAATATTTGTGTGTGTACGCTGTTATTGCTATTGTCAGCAGCAGAAGAGCAGCTTCATTAGTGGTAACGTTGACGGAACTGGGAGAAATAGCACTATCAGGAGGACATGTGGTTATAAAATACGAGGGGCGTTCAATAAGTAATGGAACACATTTTTTTCTCGACCAGTTTCGGTTAAAAAATGCGGAATTTGTTGTGAGACATCGTGGAATTTTCCAGCTTCAGCCTGTACAGTTTCACGAAGTTCCGATAGGTGGCTGCGCTATACGTAGCCGTCAAAATGGCGTCTGTAACGGACATGCGTTCCAAGCAGAGCACTGTCATTGAATTTCTTTTGGCGGAAAACCAGAGCGCCGCAGATATTCATAGGCGCTTTTAGAATGTCTGCGGAGACCTGGCAGCGAACAAAAGCACGATGGCTCGTTGACCGAGGCGCCTGTCATCATCGCAACATCCCGCAAACCTGTCTGATCTCCCGCTCGCCGGCCGGCCGCACGCAGCTGTGACTCCTGCAATGTTGGAACGTGCAGACATTCTCATTCGAGGTGATCGACGGATCACAAACACCTCGCTTCGCTTGATAGTGCTGACACGCTCGTCCACCAGTTTGGGTACTCAAAGGTGTTTGCCCACTGGATTCCTCGCCGCCTAACAGAAGACCATAAAGAATAACGAAGGGTCATCTGTGCGGAATTGCTTGCGCGTTATGAGACTGATCGTGACACTGTTTTGTCCAACATCGTCACATGCGATGAAACCTGGGTTCCTCACTTCGAACCGAGAACTGAATGGCAATCCATGTAGTGGTGCCACACCACCTCTCCTCCAAAGAAAAAGTTCAAAGCAGCATCCTCAGCGGTAAAATCATTTCGACCGTCTTCTGGGACTCTGAAGGGGTTATTCTGTTTGATGTACTCTCTCATGGTGCAACGAGCAACTCAGAAGTGTATTATGCTATCACAAGGAAATTGAAGAAACTGCTTCAGCATGTTCGTCGCCAGAAAGATGCAAATGAACTTCCCCTTCTCCATGACAGTGCAAGGCCTCACACAAGTCTCCGTACCCAAGAGGAGCTTCCAAAACTTCCTCATCCAGCCTACAGCCGGATCTCACACATTAGGACTTCCATCTGTATGGCCTAAGGAAGGATGCACTGCACGGGAAGCAGCAGGTGGATGATGGGGAGGTTACCGATGCGGCCTCCGACGTCGAACAGTAGAATGGTACCATGCGGGCATACAGGCCCTCCCAGTAAGGTGCCGTAAGGCTGTCCCGTTGAACGGAGATTATGTTTAAAAATAGGATTTTGTAGCCAAAAGATTTAGGAATGATATGGTATATCGGAATCCTGAATAAAAGCAACCTGCTTTCAGAAAAAAACAGTTGCATTACTTATTGAGCGCCCCTCGTACATGCATATCACAAGAAGTGAGATTAACATCCTTTAGAGACTCTCGTCGATTTCAATTTTGAATACATACATAGTTTAGAATACTTTGCCCCCCCCCCCCCCATCAACGACAAATAATTTATCCAGTGAACAATCGTGTAGAATATGCAGGAAGTGAATCCTGCGAAAAGTCTGTGGGAACATTGAGTGAGGAAACTAGAATTCTTCATTCTTTAATTCTGCACACGAGTGTGTTTCTTCTTACTCATATATACACTGATGAGCCAAAATATTATGACCACCTGCTCAATAGCTTGTTTGTCCGTCTTTGGAACGAAATAAATCACTGATTCTACATGTCAGGGATCAGACAGATGGCTTGTAGGTTTGTGGAGGTATGTGGCATAAGATGTCTACGCACAGGTCATGTGATTAGCGTAAATAACGGGCTGCTGAATTGCGTACGCGGTGATGCCTCCCCATAGCGATCCAGATGGGTTGCATAGGATACATCAGGGGAATTTGGTCGCCGAAACAACAACGTGAATTCACTATAATGCTCCTCAACCACTGTAGCACGGTTCTGGCTACGAGACACAGACAGTTATGAGAGATGACGTTGCCGTCGGGGAGGCATCGAGCATGAAGGGATGCAGGTGGTTCGCAGCTGTCACTGTGTCTTCGATTACTACCACAGGTCCCATGCAAGCAGGAGAGTGTCTCCCATAGCATAATACTGTTTCCACCAGCCTGGGTCCTTGGCGCGCTGCACTTTCGAACCGTCTTTCACCTCGCTGACGACGTTTGCGGATGCGACCAGCGACCTAGTGTAGCAAAAATATGATTCGCCCCAAGAGCCCACACGTTCCATTGATCGACGGTCGAATCGCTATGGTCCCGCGACCTCTGAAATCGTAATTGACGATGTCGTTGGCGCAACATGTGCATACGTAGGGGTAGTCTGCTGCAGAGCTCCATGTTCAACAATGTACGGTGTGCTCCGAAACACTTATGCGAGCACCGAAACGCTTATGCGTGCACCAACATTGTGCTCTTTGGGCAGAGATGCTACAGATCACCCTCTATCCTACTTTAAAAAGGAGACAAGGCTCCGAACCCCATGTGCTGTGAAGAGTCGTCAACGTCCAACTATTTAGGGCGCCTAGCGGCAGTTCCACTGTCCTCCTACCTCTTTCCGTAGATGCTAAGACAGTAGCACGTGAACAGTCGACTAGCTTCGCCCTTTTCGAGACACTCATTCACAAGCTCTGCGTAATAATAATCTGCCCATTGTCAAAGTCGCTTATCTCACTTGATTTCCCCATTCGCAGCCCATGAACCATGGACCTTGTCGGTGGTGGAGAGGCTTGCGTGCCTCAGCGATACAGATAGCCGTACCGTAGGTGCAACCACAACGGAGGGGTATCTGTTGAGAGGCTCTTGGTTCCTGAAGAGGGCAGCAGCCTTTTCAGTAGTTGCAGGGGCAGCGGTCTGGATGATTGACTGATCTGGCCTTATAACACTAAACAGAACGGCCTTGCTGTGCTGGTACTGCGAACGGGTGAAAGCAAGGGGAAACTACAGCCGTAATTTTTCCCGAGGGCATGCAGCTTTACTGTATGACTAAATGATGATGGCGTCCTCTTGGGTAAAATATTCCGGAAGTAAAATAGTCGGAAGTAAAATAGTCTCCCATTCGGATCTCCGGGCGGGGACTACTCAGGAGGACGTTGTTATCAGGAGAAAGAAAACAGCCATTCTCTGGCATTCTACCGATCGGAGCGTGGAATGTCAGATCCCTTAATCGGGCAAGTAGGTTAGAAAATTTAAAAAGGGAAATGAATAAGTTAAAGTTATACAGGGAATTAGTGAAGTTCGGTGGCATGAGGAACAAGACTTCTGGTCAGGTGAATACAGGGTTATAAATAAAAAATCAAATAGGGGTAATGCAGGAGTAGGTTTAATAATGAATAGGAAAATAGGAATTCGGGTAAGCTACTACAAGTAGCATAGTGAACGCATTATTATGGCCAAGATAGATGCGAAGCCCACGCCTACCACAATAGTAAAAGTTTATTTGCCAACTAGCTCCGCAGATAACGAAAAGATTGATGAAGTGTATGATGAGATAAAAGAAATTATTGAGATGGTGAAGGGAGACGAAAATTTAATACTCATGGGTGACTCGATAGTAGGAAAAGGAAGAGAAGGAAACGTAGTAGGTGAATATGGATTGGGAGTAAGGAATGAAAGAGGAAGCTGCCTGGTAGAATTTTGCACAGAGCGTAACTTAATCGTAGCTAACTCTTGGTTCATAAAAGAAGGTTGCATACATGGAAGAAGCCTGGAGATACTTTAAGGTCTCAGATTATATAATGCTAAGACAGAGATTGAGGAACCAGGTTTTAAACTGTAAGACATTTCAGGGGCAGAACACAATCAATTCGTTATGAGCTGTAGGTTAAAACTGAAGAAACAGCAAAAAGGTGTGAATTTAAGGAGATGGGACCTGGATAAACTGAAAGAACCAGAGGTTGTAGAGAGCTTCAGGGAGAGCATTAGGGAACGATTGACAAGAATGAGGGAAAGAAATGCAGTAGAAGAACAATGGATAGCTTTGAGAGATGAAATAGTGAAGGTAGCAGAGGATCAAGTAGGTAAAAAGACGAGGGCTAATAGAAATCCTTGGGTAATAGAAGAGATACTGAATTTAATCGATGAAAGCAGAAAATATAAAAATGCAATAAATGAAGCAGGCAAAAAGGAATACGAACGTCTCAAAAATGAGATCGACAGGAAGTGCAAAATGGCTAAGCAGGGATGGCTAGAGGACAAATGTAAGGATGTAGAGGCGCATATCACTAGGGATAAGATAGATACTGCCTACAGGAAAATCAAAGAGACCTTTGGAGAAAAGAGAACCACTTGCATGAATATCAAGAGCTCAGATGGAAACCCAGTTCTAAGCAAAGAAGGAAAAGCAGAAAGGTGGAAGGAGTATATAGAGGGTCTATACAAGGACGATGTACTTGAGGACAATATTATGGAAATGGAAGAGGATGTAAGTTAAGATGAAATGGGAGGTACCATACTGCGTGAAGAGTTTGATAGAGCACTGAAAGACTTGAGTCTAAACAAGGCCCCGGGAGTAGACAACATTCCATTAGAACTACTGACGGCCTTGGGAGAGCCAGTTCTGACAAAACTCTACCATCTGGTGAGCAAGATGTATGAGACAGGCGAAATACACTCAGACTTCAAGAAGAATATACTTCCAATCCCCAAGAAAGCAGATGTTGACAGATGTGAAAATTACTGAACTATCAGTTTAATAAGCGACGACTGCAAAATACTAACAATAATTCTTTACAGACGAATGGAAAAAACAGGTAGAAGCCGACCTCGGGGAAGATCAGTTTGGATTCAGTAGAAATGTTGGAACACGTGAGGCAATACTGACCCTACGACTTATCTTAGAAAATAGGTTAAGGAAAGGCAAACCTACGTTTCTAGCATTTGTAGACTTGGAGAAACCTTTTGACAATGTTGACTGGAATACTCTCTTTCAAATTTTAAAGGTGGCAGGGGTAAAATACAGGGAGCGAAAGGCTATTTACAATTTGTACAGAAACCAGATGGCATTTATAAGAGTCGAGGGATATGAAAGGGTAGTAGTGGTTGGGAAGGGAGTGAAACAGGGTTGTAGCCTCTCCCCGATGTTGTTCAATCTGTGTATTAAGCAAGCAGTAAAGGAAACGAGAGAGAAATTCGGAGTAGGAATTAAAATCCATGGAGAATAAATAAAAACTTTTGAGGTTTGCCGATGACAGAGCAATCAGAGACAGCAAAGGACCTGGAAGAGCAGTTGAACTGAATGGACAATGTCTTGAAAGAAGGATATAAGATGAACATCAACAAAAGCAAAACGAGGATAAGGGAATGTAGTCGAATTAAATCGGGTGATGCTGCGGGAGTTAGATTAGGAAATGAGACACTTAAAGTAGTAAAGGAGTTTTGGTATTTGGGGAGCAAAATAACTGATGATGGTCGAAGTAGAGAAAATATAAAATGTAGACTGACAATGGCAAGGAAAGCGTTTCTGAAGAAGAGAAATTGGTTAACATCGAGTATAGATTTAAGTATCAGGAAGTCGTTTCTGAAAGTATTTGTATGGAGTGTAGCCATGTATGGAAGTGAAACATGGACTATAAATAGTTTAGACAAGAAGAGAATAGAAACTTTCGAAATGTGGTGCTAGAGAAGAATGCTGAAGATTAGATGGGTAGATCACATAACTAATGAGGAGATATTGAACAGAATTGGCGAGAAGAGAAATTTGTGGCACAACTTGACCAGAATGGATCAGTTGGAACCGCATAGTCTGAGACATCAAGGGATCACCAATTTAGCATTGGAGGGCAGCGTGGAGGGTAAAAATCGTAGAGGGAGACCAAGAGATGAATACACTAAGCAGATTCAGCAGGATGTAGGTTGCAGTAGGTACAGGGAGATGAAGAAGCTTGCACAGGATAGAGTAGCATGGAGAGCTGCATCAAATCAGTCTCTGGACTGAAGACAACAACAACAACAACAACAACAACAACAACAACATCATCATCATCATCTTTGCTAGACTGACCCCGTCTGTCTCTCCTCCGCTAACATACTTTAGTCACCGCGACATGTGCCCACAAAGCCAGCGTGCGGCATCCAACGTCGCGGCTGCCAGTGGGCATAATGTTTTAGTTTATCGGTGTCTGTAAGAACAAGCTGATAGAGTGACGCATCAACGCCTAGTCTAAACCATAACTCCTAGAGACATGAAATATGAGGAAACATGTCGTATGAAACATGGGCACCCAATGAGCTAGAAATTTCTAAAATTCAACCACTGAGGGAATGAAGGGCGTCTTCACAATTTATTCGGAGGATTGACGTGGAACATCACTTGCCCAATTATGGTTCCTGCGCAACGGATTCGCTGTGCGGGTTGCGTTATGGCCCCTGTACGAAGTTCACGATGTCTGCAGGCAGGGGATCGGACTTTCGAAGCAACAAGTAATTACAAACTAATAACTATTTTGAAAATACAGTTTGCGAATAACACAACTACCTCTCGCTACCTTTGTAACGAATAAGAAAATACTATTTGCAAAAAACACAATCTCTCTTCCCAGTTGTCAGTTTTCAGAACATTGTTGCTGCGAGAGAGAGAGAGAGAAACCAGGCTGATATTTTGTCTGGGTACAGGGTGATTTCTAAAGAGGCTCTTATCCAAAAGAAACCTCTCACTGTATTCTTCCTTTATTTATATGTGCTTGTACCTTTTTTCCACGCAAGCAGAGTGAAATATCTGAATGTTGTGAACTACGAAGAATGAGGACAGTTATTACAGGCAGAGAAAAAAATTAAAAGTAACACTATAATCCGTAAGACAGAATACATTAGAGTACTTACTGGAGACTCATTTAAAATAAAATAAAATCATTTCCCATGAAGAAATGATTGTATGCTCTAAAAGAATTCTAAGCACCCGCTAATCTCAGTTACTTAATTATTATGAAAAAATTTGGTCTACACGAGAGTAACTGTAAATAAGTGTAAAAACAATTACCACCTTACGTTGTACGTAACGTGCCAAAACAGCTATATTGACAAAAGTGGTGTTATGTATAAACCTTTGTACAAGAAGATAACGCTTGCAAATGTCATCGTATGGTGGCTGAAAGGAGAAAAAACTTAAATAAATATAGGTTTTTCCAATATGCCTTAAACTGAATAAATTAAAGAAACAATATTAAGCAGAATGTCTGAAAGTGCTGAATAAATGGGGATGCATTAGGAAGTTGATTTTGGAGGTGTTAATGAAGAACAATAACCAATTTAAAAATAAGACCTTTTTTTTTTTACTGCTACGGCATGTTCGTGGCCGATTTATGCTGTTTTAGATGCTAGAAGGATGACAAAATGCAGTCAGAGTATTAATTATTGCGTGCAGTTAGCCTAAGAAAATGTTTGGAATATCTTTATTTTACACATTCTCAAATAACAATCTTTGCAACTTTCGTTTTTAAAGACGTTAGTATTACTTATTGTAGAAACTTCCAGAAGCAATGGTGGAAATTGTGACTGAAATAAGTCTTATAGGCCGAAGTAAAATATATATTGGTATGTACTATTTTATAGTTGGAAGACTCATACAGGGAAGTTATTTTTCTCAAATCACTGTAAGAAATTGCCCTAATAATATCCTAGAAATGAATGAATTAAATAATCAGTAAGTGCTCATTTGGGGGGTCTGATATTTATTCCGGTTTTTCCTCTTCTTAATCAACACCTTTCAGTTCAAATCAAGCTATTTCAAACAAAGTAAAGGAAAAATGTTGCGTTGTGGAAATTTGTTTTCTTTTATGACGCTCGCCTATTGTTGTGCGGAGTTTTCAGTTGCAAGTAATACACGCAGATTTGTTGCCCTTCTGTAAATATATGTAAAGAAGAGAGGATTTCGATCTTAAATAGCCTTCAGCAAAACAGACCGAGTCTGAAGGAAGTTCTGTTGTCAAACATCAGTACCAATATAAAGTGTATATAAGCTTAGTTGGACAAGAGCAGGGAAAATCAACAGTGGTGGTGTTGAATGAACCATCCTAATATAATTCCAAAGGTAGGCATTGTAGTGAAACCACAAAGAACCTTAAACCGGTTATGTCCACAAGTTGATTCTGAGTGCACTCCCCTTGAATATGAGTCCAGTGTCTTAACCACTGCTCCACCTCTCTAAAGGGTATTTGTGCAATGTGGGGTGATCTGTGGTGATTATGGTTAATTACTCTGTAATTTAAGTAATTCTTTAGCTTGCCAGTAATCTGATTGGACTCCCCCTCCCCACACACACACACACACACACACACACACACACACACACACACACACACACACACACACACACACCTTTTCTCTCTGGAAGTAGTTTGATATTTTGTGAGTATTTGCAACATTTTCATAAGTGTGATCTACAGTAATTAATAATAAATAAGAATTAAGTTGCATTTGATTATGTTTTTCAGTATATATGCAACAAGTTATAGCTTGTAGATGTTGATTAACATAGGCATGTAGCTTGAATCTAGAATGCACACCATTGAAGTAACCCAAAAGTTGGTTAGCTAATACTTTTATAGGTCAGTACATCTCTTACATATCCTCCCCGTACATCATTAATACTGGTCATCATATTATTGTAAATACTCAAAGTAACAGCAGCATCTGTGGGATATCACACTGAGCTGTAATAAGGAGGGATTTACTAAAAAGTGCCCTCAGTGTTTTAGGTCATAAAGTGCTTGGAATGAAAGAACTTAGATGACAGTGGAGAGAGGGGGCTTGGTCATGGCAGGAGTCTGTGTACTAAAATTTCATAAAAGCTATATTTTAGAATTTTGAAGTCACTACACTTGAGTTCACAGATGGAAACACACAATGATGCTTTATGCAGAGCATAGATGTGCTTGTTGTTAATCTGACAGGAATTCCTCATGGAATGACATGTTTTTTGCCATTGCAACAATCACTTGCCTTTCTGCCCATGACTGTTGATCTTAAAAATGTTCATACAGGAATTCCCCACAAACAGTGAATCTTTATAATATACAAGCTTTTGTTAAGTCTATATGTGAGAGATGTAAAAATTGAAAAAAAAGAAAATCCTGTTTATTCACAAGACATTGGTTGCAATTTACTACAGTCATCAATCATCAGTCAAGGCAATCTTAGGTCTGTGGTTGTTTCCAAGTTGTGCTCCAGATTCATATACTGAATTAATTCACAGTATTTGGGGCAGAGCTTCTTACGGCTTTGAAAGCACTGCAACAAGTGAGGTATATAGATGTGTTCTAGTTAACCATCTGGACATGTTCTTGTTGGACTGTGTTGGTGTTTCAGGACTTTTCAAAAAATCTAGTTTGCGCTCCTCCTAATTCAAAGCCAAACGAAATATATGATATTCTACTGAATACTGTTGCAAATACTCCAGTTGATTTGTAGAGGATGTCAACTGCCAGTATCCAACTGTGTTGTATTATTATGTTACCTGCATTTTGTTACCACACTATCATGACAGGAAAATTGTGCATCTGCCAGAGGATAAGTGCCTTGAAATAGAACTAGCTTCTATCAGTAAAATTAACCAACAGACTGTACATGAATTATTCTTTCTAGCCACTGAGACAGACAAAGCCATTCTAACTTATACGAGGGCTACCCAGAAAGTAATGCACTTCATTTTTTTTTTCTTTAACAATTGAACATAATGAGAATTACACGAAATAGTGGTGTTTTATCTACACACCCTATTCTCCCATGTAATCTCCATCCCGGCATCCTCCAATGCTAAACAAGATGTGTATGCCCTGTCGGTACCAATCCTTTTCCTGGTGGCGGAGCCAGTGCTTCCCTGTGTGAATCACCTTCTCATCATCTTCAAAATGTCTTCCACAAATGGCAGCCTTTAATGGTCCAACCAGGTGGAAGTCCAAGGGGGCTAGGTCAGGGCTGTAGGGTGGATAGGATAACACTGTCCAACCCTGTTTTGCGATGTGTTCAGCAATCCTCAGACTTGTGTGGGGCCAAGTGTTATCATGTTGCAGCAAAACATCTCCTAGGTTGCTGTGGCGGTGAAGTTGCCGGAAGCGTGTCTTGAGTTTTGTTAATGTGTTGACATACGCTTCTGCATTAATGGTACCACCTCTTGGCATCACCTCAATGAGAATCACACATTCACAGTCTGAGAACACAGTGATCGTGACCTTACTGGCGGCAGCAGTTGCTTTGAATTTTTTGTTCTGTGGGAGTGAGAATGGTGCCATTCCATTGAGTGTCGTTTTGTTTCGGGCTCAAAATGATGAACCCAGGTTTCATCGCCTGTCACAGTCCAGAACAAGAAGGCCTCACCCTCAGCCTCAAAACCTTGCAACAAATCAAAAAAAATGTTTTTTCTGTGCAGTTTGTGATCCACCGTTTGACACTGTAGGTCCCACCTTGCAAGCACTTTTGAATATCCAGGAGTGCAGATAATTGCATCCACTCTTCCCTTGCAGATTGACAGATGCAGCACCAACCGCTGAGTCGTAATGCATCTGTCCTCACGAATGACAGTATCAGCTCACTGCAACATGTCGGGTGTGACCGCCATGCGTGGTCTCCCCGACTGCTGCAAATCATGGAGCTCCACCAAACCACCTTCTGATAACCTCACCCTGCGTGCCCAGTGACTAACTGTACTTCTGTCGACAGCAGATGCTCCATAGACTTTGCACAAGGTGTTTGTGAATATTCCCCATGGTTTACTTCTCTGCAGTGAGACATTCAATGATGGCACATTGCTTGTAATGTACATGACCTACAGACGCCATTTTTGAAGCTGTCCTGCAGCTACGCTATCTGCCAGAAGGGACAGAAACTGTGCGCGCTCCTCAAGAGACTTCAAATAATAAATACATAATGTTTCGCATTTGTAGCATTGTTGTCGGCTGAGGAAAAAAATGCAATGCATTACTTTCTGGGCAACCCTTGTATATGCATTGAGTATTGTCCTATTGCTCTTCACCATGACAGTAACAACCAGTATATGTTGCTCACTATTGGACTTGATGGCAACTTAACACATGTGTACTGAGCAAGGTGGCACTGTCGTTAAGGCTGTGGACTTATACTCACAAGAAGTTGAATTCAGTGTCCAAGCTGATCATTATGATTAGTGTTTCATATGGTTTTGCTAATTTACTGTTTCTCAGATTAGACTACACCGACTTGTCTTGCCAGCTCTTATCCAGGCTAGTTAGTGCCCCATCTAAATTGACTTGAATATTGAAGATTTTACATATGTAACCATCCTTTTACATATACGTGGAATTAAAATCAGTTCATTGAACTGTCATTTGAGAGTGGTTTTCAAATTCCCACCAGGTTATCTCTGGTTTCCCAAAGTAACTTAAAGTCAAATCCATGATGGTACCATGGGAAAGGACGTATCATACATTCTGTCCAGTCTTGGCTTGTGCTCAGTTTGTGATGATGTTAAACCTTAATCTTTCTTCCCTGTTTCATTATGATAAAGCCAAAGAACAAGACCGAAGAACTGTAGAACAAGTGAAAGCATCTAAACAATTCATTTCATCATGGTTCATCCAACAATCTTAACTGGAGACACATGCAATAATAAAATTCCGTAGCAAACACTATCTGTACACAGTTAAAAGTAGTGTGCAAAGAAGTTACACTTGTTGGCAAACATGTTACAATATGTAACGGAGCCTATTGGCAGTAAAACAGCTACCCGAACTATGGTGTTTGCAGGAGGGTCCATATACAAAAAATTTTAAATTGATGACAATATCGATTTAAGTGTTAGTGGTTTCGTGAATGACTAAGACACTGGATTCATATAAAGCTAATATGGGGTTCAGATCTCTGACTCACAATGCAGATTTCAGTTGTGCACTGCAGAACTTACATATAGTTGACATTCCCATTAAGATAAAATAGATAGAAGTTTTACTGTCGTGCAGTATTGCTATCAAAATGGAATATTTCAAGTGAACATTATGTAGTAGATGCTCATTGTTAGTGCAGTAATGGATCAACATTTCTTTAAAAAATCTTTAATATAATGAGCTGCTTCTTGAAACTGAAAATTCATTAATTTGAAAATTCATTAATTGTACTTCAAGATTGTCGGTGTATATTATGACTTTTTTTAAAAAAATCTTTGATGTTTAATTAATGGAAGCAGAGTGTTAAAACAAAATGTAAACATCCCATGTGAAGAGGGTAATTGAATGTGGTACTTTCCCACATTAGAATTTGAAGTTTAACTACCAACAGTTTCTGAACATTTTATTGGTACCACTGTTCTTATAAAAGAGTAATTATTTTCTGCATTAATTAAAACAGTAAAGTATATAACTGAGGCGTAGTAACATTAATAAATGAAGCTGACATTCCATACTGGCTTCTGCAAATGAGAAGAGGCTGCCTCATACACAGCTGTCCTCTACCACTTTTAAGATACGTAATTAGTTATAACAGTGTGTTTTTCCCCCAAAATTCGTAAATGTTTTGTTTTTGTTTTTAGTGTATGAAAGTGACTGTGAGAGTGATATCTCCAGTATAATTGATGTTGGTTCACCAGAAATTAAGCGAGAGATTTTATCAGATGATGATGGTGGTGGTGGTGATGTTGATGAGGAGGAGGAGGATGAGGATGAGGAAAAATACACAGGTCAGTGATGAAATCATAAATCGAATCTAAATCATATCCTATATTAAATCCAAAATACTAATGTCATACTTACACAAACAGTTTTGTTATGTACATGTTTATGAAGAATAATGTGTCTTCTACACTGCAGTCAATTTATGGCCCAGTTCCAAATTTACCTGCCTGTATATGTTGGTCTTCTGTGTTCTGTGACTCACTCACATGTAGGTAGCTTAGCTATGAAATTTTGATTTAGGACCAGGAGAGTGCATTTTTGAGACTGTGGAAGTCTGCAAAATTTCAACAGTATTAGCTATTGCAGAGACTCATACTAAAACATAACAGATTGAGCTTAAATGATTTTGTTAAACTTTTTCATTTCTAAGAAACACACCTCAAAGTCATCATTTCATCTTAATAGAATTATGTTGCCTTTGAACCTTTCCTATTAAACTTGTGTCTATAAGTTAGGGAATCTTAGAGGTCAGTGAAACAACATGAGATAAGGTGCAGGCATATTCTCTAAAGGGTGGCATATCAGTATTGTCATGTGTGAAAAGGATAAAAGGTATAACAGTAATGTGGCTGTGAACTATGGGTGGCATTTGATGTACGTGTTGTCCTTTCACTGGCAGCGTACAGATTGTCAGTGTCGGGTGTATAGGATGTGCAGCAGTTCACTATACTTTATCGTACTGTTTGATTTGTGGTAACGCCTTCCATTGCAGAACAAGTGTATTCTGGAAGTCCTTAAGGGACCGTGAGAGTGGTGTTTGGGCCACAATCCTTCAGTGTAAAGTGCCCCACCCATTCTTAATCAGATTTAAGCCTGGGCATTGTGCTGGCTACTCTAGATATATGTGATGATCTCATGTTGCAGAAAATCATCAATTAAATGAGGCCTGTTTGTTTCGGAATTATCATCCTTCAGGGAAATGCGTATGTATCATTGCAGGATATCATCTCTGTAGACCACAGCAGTCATAGTTCCCCTAGGAAACACATCTAATCCCACAAATGTGTGTCAGATGAACAGATGGTGAGAATTACACGTTGGGATAAAATGAAATACGTCCACAAACATAAAACTACCCAATTGTCCCTGGGTCTGCACACAGTAGCAAGGTAAAATATTTTCGCAGCCAAGTAGTAGTTTTTTGTGAGGTGACTGCTTCTGGAGTATCACTTAGTGTAGTAACACTGTTCACGTTTACGTAGCACTTCACTTAGCATAGACCGGGACTGTGTCCTAGGCATGCCCGATGTTAACTGACTGGGCACGGCCCATGCTGCCCGAGTTGTTGTTGTTGTTGTTGTTGTTGTTGTTACGCCGGCAGAGGTCGCGTCCGAATTCTCGCGTGCCGTCTGGTGGACAGGACTATCTTTCTGGTGGCTACTGCACTCCTCCTCCTTCAGGGGGTGAAGCCACTGTGATCCACTGCGTCGGAAGGTGGAGCGTTGGGCAGGACCGATGACCTCCACATCCATTGGAAGGCCGGAGTCGAGGGGATCTGCCAACCCTCGAGCCGGAACTTTCGAATACGGCTGGAAGTGACCCACACGAAGAGGCCCCCGTCGTCCCACCACCGGAGCCTGAGACAGAACGGGCGACAAGCTGTCGAACTCCGGATCCTGTTCCACCTTGGGAGGGGCAAGACCCAGTGCCGGGGATGATGGGGAAGGGACGACCACAGGTGAACCAGCCTCCTGAGAAACCGGGCCTGCGAGGGGGGCCGGCTCTTGCTGGGGCATCTCGAATGATGGCAATGCCGGTGCTGGAGCTACTGGAGGCTGCCAAGGCTGAGAACCATCGCAGTGCGGCAGAGTCACAGCGGGGAGAGGCGGTAACGTCCCCTGAGAAACCAACACGGGTGCCGGCAATGGGGAAGCCGGTGTCTGAGAGGTCGGAGGGTGGGTGCCCAAACGTGGACGTAGCTGATTTTGGTGACGACGTACCACCTGGTCCCCCGGCTGCAAGGTATAGAGCCGGCGGCCATTTCGGCGCAGGACCACTGCCGGTATCCAACGTGGATTGCGACCAAACCCACGGGCCCAGACCGACATACCCAGTGGAAAGCCAGGTACTCCGTTTTGCGAAGACTGGCGAGGACCAGGCCAGAGGAGGTGCAGCAGAGTCCTAGGTTGGCACCCATGGAGGAGCTCTGCGGGGCTGCGTTCTCCCATTGGTGTGGTCCGGTATGCCGTCAGGAAAAACGTCAATGCTTCCTCCGCAGGAAATTCGTGCACATACTTTTTCATCTGTGTCTTAAATGTGCGCACCATGCGCTCGGCTTCCCCATTCGATTGTGGATGGAAGGGGGGAGAGCAAACGTGCCGAATACCGAAGTGCCTACAAAAATCCTGGAAGGCCTGTGAAATAAACTGCAGTCCATTGTCCGAGACCAGGGTGATTGGCAGACCTTCCACAGAAAAGATTTTTGCTAGTGCCTGGATTGCAACTTCTGAAGTGGTTGAGGAGCAGCGAACCATATATGGGAATCGGGAATAAGCATCAATGACAGTGAGCCAAAAGCGATTGAGAAACGGGACCGCAAAATCGATGTGAACACGTTCCCATGCTTGGGTTGCCGGCGGCCATGAAGAGAACGCTGCCCTGGGAGATGCCTG
Source organism: Schistocerca piceifrons (assembly GCF_021461385.2). Taxonomy (NCBI): domain Eukaryota; kingdom Metazoa; phylum Arthropoda; class Insecta; order Orthoptera; family Acrididae; genus Schistocerca; species Schistocerca piceifrons. The sequence goes on from NC_060149.1 coordinate 580,910,072, forward strand.
TTGGCTCGCACACTGGGAACAGGCGGCCACCAAGTGCTCAATTTCTCTGTCAATACCGGGCCAGTACACATGTCTGCGAGCCAAGGTTTTAGTACGGGAAACACCCCAGTGCCCCGCATGTGAGGACCTCCCTTCGTAAACTTGCAAGAACAACCACGCGAGGAGCTGTATCATCGGTAGCCAGAAGGAGAACTCCTTCCAAGACTGAGAGGCGGTCTCGTAGAATAAAATAATAACGAAGAGGGTCCGAGGCCCGACCTGGAGGGCGGGATGACCGCCCCTGCTGAATGAGGCGAACTACTATCCCGAGAACCGGGTCAGCTGCCGTTTCCCTGGCGACTCGAGAACTAGAATACAAAACAACCCCTTGAAGCCAAAGTTTCACTGGAAATCTGTGACCCAGAGGCTGCCATGAGGTCTATACCAAGTAGAAGGACTGTGAAATTTGAAAGTATTTGAACAGGTAAGGTAATATTATAATCCTAGCACTGTGTTGTAGCCCATGGTTGACACTGCCCCTACTGCTGCTAAATGTTTCTTCTTTCCAGTACTCTTTGACAGTCAACTCTGAGCCCAGCAGAAGGTAACTCTGGTCAGCTTGTAACCTGCCAGTGATCCACCTACGTGCAATGTTGTCAAAATGTGTTCATTGGATCATCTTGCTTTCCTAAGACTTGAGTACTGCGTGACAAGTGCACAGTCAGAACAATTATACCTAAGACTTCTACCCAAATGGACTGTCTGATGCACACTGTGTGTATCTGTGTTGTCTTGTCACTGTTTAATCCACTTATGGTGATAACAGAATGTTCTTCCCTGGTTCTTGAAGATTTTTCATTTGGTGTGTTCCCTGTACTTGACCAGTTCCTCACTGACCATGGTCTGTGTCTCTTCAGTGATGGTATTCTTACCCACTTTGGTACCTTATATGGCGCCTTTTAAGCTATTGCTCAAACAATCCTTTCTCCCAGTCTCTTGGCTTTACTGCACTGGTCGTTACATGACAATCTTTGTGACAGTGACCACTTTACATTGGTTCTATTGTTTCCTTGTCAATACCAGATGGTCTGACAATCACATTGTGTGCTTCGCAGAGTCAGTTGTCAGTTGTGTATGCCTCTGTGTTACACCTCCTCTTCCCCACCCCCCTCCCCGTCAGACTGCGTTGACGAGGTTGTGTAAAACATCTGAGATGTTATCATCCATGCCACTGGAACTTCTGCTCCCTTTTCTACAGGTCCCCTCCACTGCTGGCCAGTGCCAAGGTGGACCAAAGACATCACAATAACTATTAAGGATTGCTGAAGAGCCCTGCATTGTTTCAAGCTGCATCCTTCACAGGCCAGCCTTATCACTTTTAAGCAACTTCATGCTAAGGCTTGCTACTTGATTAAACACAGTAGAAGGAATACCAGGAGCATTATGCCTCAAATTTGGGAACATATGCTTCTTGATCCCAGTTTTGGGCCAAGCTCAGTCTTCCAGGCCTTGTCCATCCAGGTGGTCCTTCTATCAATGATTCAGTTGTTGCTGAACACCTTGTGACTCACTGTGCGACAGCATCGATATCCTCTTTTGATCAGCCTACCTTTCGACTGCAGAAATAACAAACTGAAGATGACCCCATATGTTTTACCACTCTTCCCTGCCAAGCCAAACTGGAATGTGTAATGAACCTTTCACTGACTGGTAGCTGCTTTAGGCTCTTGCCTCGTTTCATGATATGGCCCTAGGCTATGATTCAGTTCATAATCAGATGATCCAATATCTGAATATTACTGAAGGGCTACATATATTGAGTGTCTTCAACCGTGTTTCACTCGAAGGTGTCTTCCCATTGCAGTTGTGAGATAGTGTTGTCATCCCAATCAGTAAGTTAGGCAAAAACCCAACGTCTTTCGACAGCTTGCAGGATGGACGAGCCACAACCAACCATCTGGTCTGGCTGGAAATAGCAGCATGACAGACTTTTTCTAAATGCCAACACCTCATTGCAGTCTCTTTTAACATACATAAGGCATACAATACTGCTTGGTGCAGTCACATTTTACTTACCTCCTGTGATTGGGGCTTTTGAGGCTTCCTATCAGTTTTTGTTTGACAGTTTTCATCCCACTGATTATTTTGCGTTCGAGTTTGTACTTCACCGAGTTCTCCACAGACCCAAGAGAATGGTGTCCCATAGTTCTCAGTCCTAAGTGTCACACTATTCCTCGTTGTCATCAATGAGCTAGTCACCTGTGTTGGGCTGTTGGGCACCCCTGCGCTGTATACCAAGGACTTTTGTATTTGGTAGATCTCCCACTCAGTAATCTTGACTGAACATCAACTCAAAGGCACCACCTGACTGGCTTCTGTGTGGACCTTTTTCTATGATTTCCAATTATCTCCTGCAAAAACATGAGTCCTGCATTTTTTTCATCATGCCATGGCCCATCGAGATGCAGAACTCTGTTTGGGGACCCAGTGCTTGGAAGTTGTTGGACAGTCCTCTTTCTTGGGCATCCTTTTTGATAAAAACCTGACATGGCTGCTCCATATTCGTCAATTAAAGTATAGTTGCATGTGGAAGCTTAATGCTCTCTGCTTCCTTGCTCACACCTCTTGGTCTTGGGGTGTGGATCGTGCTGCTCTTCTTCATATTTACTGGGCCCTGGTTCCATCCTCACTGGACTACGGTTGCCAGGATTATGGCTCTCTGTGGTGCATTCAGCTTTGAAGTTGTGAGACCCAATCTGTCATCGTGTAGTTCATCTGGCTGCTGGCCTGTGTGGACTAATCCCATAGACCACCTTCTTGTTGAAGGGGTCGAAGGGGTCTCGTACCTTTTCAGTCTCGTATGCATTTGCCATTCAGCAATTTCCTAGCCATCTAATGTATCTCATCCTTTTTGCATATGTGGGGCATTGATCTGCTACTACCTGCCCTCAGGTGGGATTATCAGTTTGAATGCACCTCACAGCCCTCTGCCAGACTCTCCCCCTCTCCTCCCTGGAATGTACTCCCCACATTTTCTTGTGCACTCCTCCTTCCCTCCTCTCCCCCCCCCCCCCCCCCCCGACCCCATTTTCCCACGACCCTTCGTTGGTGTCCAAGCCACGAATTAGGACTGATCTATTCCAAGGTCCTAAAACCTCAGTTGCACCTGTGACCTTTCAGCATCTTTTACACTCAGTTCTTCAGGAGCTTCAGGGTGCTACCAGATTTTACACTGACAGCTCTAAGATCATCTTCAAGATGGGATACACTTCTACATTCCCTGGTGGTCAGGAACATGTCGTGTTTTTACAGTGGAGCTTATACTCATTAACAGAGCCCTCCACTTCATTAAACTGACCTCCCCTGACCACACCTGGGTATGCGGTGACTCAAAGAGCAGTCTTCAGGCCATTCACCGATGTTAGTTTTGTCACCTTGTGGTGTCTGCTATTCATGACCTTCTCTCTCAACTTAGTCATGCTGACTGCTCGTTCGTCTTGCTATGGGTCTCAAGTCATGTGGGTATCTCAGGAAATAAACTGGCTGACTGTTTGTTTAGAGGAGTGATTACTGCCCCCCCCCCCCCCCATTCGCTTTGCTGATCCAAGGTGCAGATTTGTGGGTGCAAATAACATCGTGTTTCACTTGGAGATGGAATGTCATCCGGTTGGGTACTGCCCTCTATAATAAACTCTGCACTATTGTGGAGACTGCTGCTGCATGGCACTCTTCATTCCATTCCTCCCAAAAGGAATCCATCATCTCCTCCATGTTGGTCATATCAGGCTAACACAAAGTTTTATTTTATATAACGAGCACCCCCCCCCCCCTCTCCCAATTGTAGTTTTGGGGCCTTACAGACAGTAGCTCAAATCCTGTTGGAATGGCCCCTTCCTTCTGGCCCTCCGTGCTAAGCATGGCCTTCCGAAATCTTTGCCTCAAATGTTGGCGGATTGTTCACAGGCTGTTGAACTGATTGTACATTTTCTCTATGAAAGTGATTTTTGTTTTCAGATACAAGGATTTAAGCTACCTTAGGGCAGGGGCAAGCCATCTACTGCTGCCTGTTGGGTCTGAGGGACCCTTGCCCCTATGCCCTTGACCAACTCACTCGTTTATCCCACTCTTATTATGTTTTAATTGCTTGTAGATGTTGTTTGTTTCCTTTCCTGCCACCCCCTATTTTCTGATTTAGAGGTAGCACTCTGCTGAATAGTGGGTGCTCTTTAATGCCTTAACTACTCTGGAGCAGAGCCCTGGGGTTCCCTCCTGCTGCCTTACCAATTTCTCCCCTGCTGTTTTCATTACTGATGGTCCATCTGATGTCTATTACATTTGTAGCCTTCTGTCTTGTATGGTTTTGAATATGCTGACTTGAGGACTTTCTTTGCTTTGCAGTTGTCTTCGCCCTCCATTGGGCTGACGTGGGTTGGATGTGTTGTGGGGCTTCTCTCACCATTGGATGATCCCAGGGAGAATCCTCGTCTGCTCTGACCAATGTACTTGTCCAATCTTTATGCTCCTCCATAAATTCTCTCTCAACTGTAGCATAAGCATTGCTTTCCACAGCTCGGTCTTTCTGCTCCTACATACCTTCATCATCAGAACATGTACTTCGCAGACATCCAGACTAACCACCTTTGGATTGAGGGACTGATGACCTTGCTGTTTAGTCCCTTAGCCCCTAATCAACCAAACAAATGCAACACAACATTTTTCTGGGTTACATTGAGAACAGACAGAAGAGGAATTACTTGAAATATTACACAAAAGCTTTTCTGCATATAAGATACACCTTTATTAGCTATAGGTGCACTGCGTAGACTCTCAGGAGGAAACTTTTGCTAGTGATAACTGTAGGCTTTCTATCTAAAGAGACGGATGTTCAGTTCCATGTTAAGTTGCAGCGTCCTTTTTTTTTTCTCTTCCTCACCATATTAGAGACTGTATGGAAAATATCTGTCTAGTCTGATGATAGGCGGTTAATTTTCCACAGCTAGTGTGACTAGGCTGTAAATCAACATGGCTCACTTGGTACACATATGAAAAAACTGGTAGCAGAATTTGTCATTGGCTCACTCATATTGGATGGCTGTGACTTCTTCCTTCAAATAATAGTAATATAATAATAATAATAATAATAATAATAATAATAATAATATCCAAACAAATTCAAATAATATCACATCACAGCTAATACAGATTAAGCTTGGAATATACCAAGGAGAATCATTAAGTACTTTCTGGTTCTGTCTTGCTCTGAACCCACTATCCAACATGATAAATAATACATATTATGGATACAATATTACTGGAACATACCCACATATGCCTATAAATATCTAGGATACAGACAAAAAATAGGAATAGATAATTACAAAACAAATATTAAAGAAGAACTAAAAGAAAAATATAGACAAAGACTAACAAAAGTACTGAAAACAGAATTAACAGCAAGAAACAAGACAAAAGCTATAAGTACTTATGCTATACCAATATTGACCTACTCATTTGGAGTAGTGAAATGGAGTAACACAGACCTAGAAGCACTCAATACACTTACACGATCACAATGCCACAAATATAGAATACGTCACATACATTCAGCAACAGAAAGATTCACATTAAGCAGAAAGGAAGGAGGAAGGGGATTCATCTACATAAAAAAACCTACATTATGGACAGGTAGACAATTTAAGAAAATTCTTTCTAGAACGAGCAGAAACTAGCAAAATACACAAAGCAATCACTCATATAAATACATCGGCTACACCACTGCAACTTCATAACCACTTCTACAAGTCTTTAGATCACATAACATCAACAGATATGAAGAAAGTAAATTGGAAAAAGAAAACGCTACATGGCAAGCACCCGTATCATCTAACACAGCCACACATCGATCAAGACGCATCCAACACATGGCTAAGAAAAGGCAATATATACAGTGAGACAGAAGGATTCATGATTGCAATACAGGATCAAACAATAAACACCAGATATTACAGCAAGCATATTATTAAAGATCCCAATACCACAACAGATAAATGCAGACTTTGCAAACAACAAATAGAAACAGTAGATCACATCACAAGCGGATGTACAATATTAGCAAATACAGAACACCCCAGAAGACATGACAGTGTAGCAAAAATAATTCACCAACAACTTGCCATACAATATAAACTAATAAAACAACATGTTCCCACATACAAGTATGCACCACAAAATGTACTGGAGAATGATGAATACAAATTATACTGGAACAGAACCATTATAGCAGATAAAACACCACCACATAACAAACCTGACATCATACTAACCAATAAAAAGAAGAAATTAACACAACTAATCAAAATATCCATACCCAATACAACAAATATACAAAAGAAAACAGGAGAAAAAATTGAAAAATACATCCAACTGGCTGAGGAAGTCAAGGACATATGGCATCAGGATAAAGTTGGCATTATACCAATTATACTATCAACTACAGGAGTCATACCACACAATATCCACCAGTACATAAATGCAATACAGCTACATCCAAACTTATATATACAACTACAGAAATCCGTAATTATTGATACATGTTCAATTGCCCGAAAGTTCCTAAATGCAATATAACATATACCGTACAGTTAAAAGGAAGTGACGTTTGATCAAGGTCAGCGTCACTTTCTATTTTTAACCAGACTTAACGTCTGAGAAAGTAAAGAAATAATAATAATAATAATAATAATAAATTAATTCCATCACAGTCTTGCAGAAAGCAAAGATTATCAAAAGCTGATTATTTGGCCTACTTAACAGCGGCATGGAGACTGAAGTTTTTGTCATAATTGTATTACTGAATTGTGGCAAGGAGGGAGTATACCTAATGAAAGGCCAATTTTGATGTTCTGGTTGGGGGCCACTCAAAAGTAACTCTTGTTAAAGTGTTTAGGCCTTGGCTTAGTTAAAAAAAAAGTAACTGTAACACACATCGTTCCATATTGTCGTTCAGGTGGATTTTCCCTGAACTTCATCTTGACACTGTCAGGTAATAAATTCCATAAAAGCATTCAAAACATTCTTCTATACAATGCATATTTAATAATACACTTTTACGCTCAGGCCTTCCTTTTCTCTAATTGTCAAAAAATTAAAAAACCAATGCATGCTACTTGCCACTTAATGATTTGCCGGTTCATTAATCTGTCTCCTTTCAACTTTACTTTTGTTTATATTTATCAGCAAGCAAGCATTTTATTTTATTTTTATTGATCTTTCTTTTCTATTACAAATAAAGTAACATTTTTAATACTATTATATAAGATTTATTAAAAATGTCTACCCAATTTTTCTATCATGTTTGGTAATTTATTGCATGTATTGGTATTAGTATTCCTTTTGCTATATATTTGCATCAATTGCTATTGTTTCTGGTATTCTGAATGTGCATGTTGCATCAGCTGTTTAGCTTTAGTGCATCTTCGTACATTTGCAGAAGTGACACATGACTGTGTTCATTTATGTTTTAGTAGATTCATTGTTGTTTTATTACTTTGCATCACTTGTTAATATATTTTTTTACATGAATAATTTTACGTTTTATTTGTGGTCAATTGGTTTTAATGCCATCTGGTGACAATGGCATATATAACAGTGCTTTTACTATTTTAGCTACTTTTCTCATTGATTTGTTGTTTCCCACTCACCCTTGTATGGTTGTTTCTGTGGTGTCTTCATAATTAAGCATGGCATTCTGCAGTCAAATGTAACAAATAAATCTAAATGGAAATCAAAATTTCTTGTGCTGGCTTTGCAGTGTATCACTCAGCAAGCCATCTGATACGTACAGTTGTTAATCTTAATTTTTGGACCCACTATTTCCTTCAAATGAATATTGACACTGTTCTTATTCACTTAGCACTAGTAGCTGAAATTGTAATTTTGATTTTGCCACATTGATTGTATTTAAAATTATTTCATCAGCTCTGTTACTTGTTGAGTGTCATTAACAGTACTACGTACAGTGTAGTGTGTGACACACATTTCTCTATCATGTCTAGTTCTTGGTTTCTATGTGCTTATGATTGCTTCATAAAATAGTTTTTGACACATCATTTGATGATGGGCTATGCCTGAAATGTGTGATCTAATAAAAAACTTCAACTAACCTTTTTTACATTTTCATCAAATATGACACCACCAAATGTAGAATATACATAACTGTCATAAAAGTCTTTCTAAACCTAATCGATGTAAATGTGCTGTGTGTTGGCACAATTACAGTAATGTATGCTTGGTAAGAAGTTCACACTTACTGACACGTTATAGTTTTCAGAGTTACAAATATTACGTGATTGTCAAAGAGATCATTTGCAACAAATACATACCTTTGAAATTTGTGACGTGTTAGTTATTAAGTGTGAATTCTCACCTGTTATACATTACTGTCATGTGCTAATGCACAGCACATTTAGACTTATTATTTTCAGACTACTGCAACAGTTATTTATGTTCTAAATTTGGCAGTGTCGTATTTGACGAAAATCTGTTTTTGATCCATTGATGTATACGGTTTCTCTCCTGTGAAGATGGTTGTTATTGCTGAAACTGGTAGAGAATAAGTATACAGTTGTACAACTGATAGCACAAATATTTTTTTTTTTTTTTTTTCAAAATATTTAACAGCTGTATACAGTCATCGAAGAAAAGCTCTATTAACATCATTTGACTGCTATTAGGGACTTACCAGCATGGGTTAGAATTTTCACATATTTCTACATGGTTGCAAGCTTCATGCATGACTTATTCTTGTATTTAAAGTAATGTAGCAAGTTATGCTTGTCATTCCACCATTCGTTCTGTAATAGGCAATAGCAGTACATGATTCAAGGTCAGATACCTGAAATATCTTGCTTTGAGCTCAGCAACTTTGTTCATAAGCCACACTTCCATCATCAACAGGCTATTCATAACTACATCATTGCTGCTGTGAAAGAAAGGAACCTGACAGCGTTAAAGACTGGGGCACGATGTGGCATTCCAGAGCACATTGCACAATGATGGATTAAAATGTTGTGATACTGGGGAATCCGGTAGGTGTGTGGGTACTGGACATTAGTGTGTAACAGCAGCAGTCCAGGAGAATGGGCATTTAAACACATCATGGCAAAATACTATTTAAATGTGTTGGATTTTAATCATACTGCTGTGTTTCCCAGGTGGTTTGACATGGTACGGCACCTGCATCTTGAGGCTGGACTACAAAGCAAATGTGTGGTTGTAAAGGGTAAGCTTCATGATGATCAACTGCTACAGATTAGTGTTTGCTGAGAACAGTATCGATCAGTCATATTAATTACTTAACATTTCCTCACAAATCCATATTTTTCGCAGTAATAGGCTGCATGCTGTCTAATTTGTTCCCAAATATATTCACACATCATCTTGCAATGGCAATGTGTCTGTGACAGTTTGGCACTGGCTGAATGTGCATCAGTGACTTAAGATCCTTCACAGGATAGATGGCTGATTCGATGCTCACTATAACCTTATTATGGGTGATTTTATGATCCCATCAGTACAACTCTGTCTTGAGGGATTAATCTGTTTCAAGCAAGATCAGTCTTCAGTATGCTGTCAGCTATGGCGCAGTAGAAGTTTGCAGAATAGAATGAGATTTCTCTTCTCATCTGGCATCCTCCTCCACCAGGCCTGTGCCCCATTGAAAATGTATGAGCAGAAGTGAAATGGATCGTGTGAGAGAAAATTCCTGACCTGTCATCACCTTTGGAACATTGCCCTGGCTCCCTGGGAGGAGATAGCAGAAGATGAGAGATTTATTATTTACATCATAGATTCCCTTTTTCGTAAGGGACAGATGTTTATTGAGAGGAAGACCTGTGGACAGGATATTAAGGCCTTTTGAAGGCCAAAAAGATGTTATTAAGGACCATGAACTGTTTGTACTGCTACTTGCGTGTTAAATATTAACACAGTAAAACAAAATAATTGTGAAAAGTGGTATTTGGACTGATTCCTGTCATAGTTGCTGTATCCATGAGTCACCAAATGCCAGTGCACACGTCAGAGAAACAGGTGAAACGATGACGATGACGACGACGACTCAAGGCGGGGAGACCGTGTGGTCAGGACTCAAAACCATGCCAGAGTTGAGCAACAGGACAGACAAACAGTAGACCTGACACAACAAGAGCAATGCAATGGCAATGTAGGCTACAATGAAGTGTGATGAGCTTTTGACACAACACTGTCAACAGATCAAGTGACGTCATTGGCGAGTAGTCAGTAGTACGGTGGAGATGGTAACGAAGGCTATCAGACAAAGTACATGACTGACTGAGCGGCCGAGGTGTGGCAGTATATACGCCAGTCACGAGGGACACTATTAGCTGTTGTATTCACATAGCGAGATGGTGGTACACTGACTAGGCGAGAGGACCAATGCGACGACACTGCCCTCTATCGGTCATCAAGATCCATTTGTTCTGACGTGCATTCAACTTCCGCGCAGCCCAATACCAGAATAATGCTTTTATTTATCTGTCTGTCAACTATGCCACCGAACTACAAAGACTCCATACTGAGATCTGCATTATTCAGGCACATTATTCAGGCATTTCGTACTATTCTGTCCTGAAATCCACGTCGTGACTTAAAGTGCCTTTCCCATTGCCGAAATCTTAGGAATTACATCCAGTGCAGATTTTCTTATGTTTTTATAGGGTGCGTGCTTCATGCTGAGTGTCAGTAAGGGATAACTCCCTCAATTGCCACAATTACGGATTTTCTTTATGTTTGAATGGTACTATACACTCTGTTAAATGATTGGCTCTTGCGTAATAGAGCAGTCAGTTCCACTGCCACTTTTTGTGTTGCCAAGTGTAAATTCAGCTTACAGGTATGTCTGTCACTATGGCCCATACAGTGATCTTTTCCTTCTTTTGAATAAATCTATTATTTCTAGTCTGCCAAAAATATCTTCTCACACAGAAAGTATGTTACTTTAATAATATTTTTTTATTCTGAGGCTTGACTGAAGGGGGTTGTATGACAATGGGGTTTACACATTGTGTAAATTTTGGATATTTCAGAAGGTACTTAGCTGTAGGTTTGGTGACGTGTTACACATGAACAAGAATTTTATGTTCATGGGAATACATACACAGCGTTTTTATAAATTAGTTATACAAAAGAAGCCTTTAATTGTGAAAAGGGGCCGGCCGCGGTGGTCTCGTGGTTCTAGGCGCGCAGTCCGGAACCGTGCGAGTGCTACGGTCGCAGGTTCGAATCCTGCCTCGGGCATGGATGTGTGTGATGTCCTTAGGTTAGTTAGGTTTAAGTAGTTCTAAGTTCTAGGGGACTGATGACCACAGCTGTTAAGTCCCATAGTGCTCAGAGCCATTTGAACCATTTTGTGAAAAGGGTAAATAACTTACAGACTTAAGTGTGAATGTGAAATAGTTTTTCTGCCTTACATGGAGATGTTATTAGCTACTCTTGTGCCTCTCCCCCCCCCCCCCCCCTTTCCCCTCCCTCCAAGTCCATGTAGACGTAGAGATGTGGTTTGCTTCCAGGTACAAGTGTTCTTTCATGTATCGTCTGTCCTTTGTTTCAAGGAAGGGACAGGGTTCATCATTGCAAACCATTTTGGCATTGTGAATATGAAGTTGGACACGGCTGCATGATGGTTGCCAGAATTTTAATGCAGGGTCTCACAATTGGATGATATTGTAGCCATTTCTTGACTCGTGAGGTTCATGGGCAAATAGATTTTCACAGCGTCCTATGAGGAGGGAACCTCTGCCACAATTTTAGTTTTTTCATGTTTCATACATACTTACAAATGAAGATGTATTCATCAAAAGCTGATATGTTCGGATGTTATAATCTTAAGTGGCACATACGTCCTTCTGTCCTTTCTATCTATTCATGCTCTGTGTCTGACATATTCCCACTCATATTTTCGTAAAATGCTGCGTACACTTAGTATTTGTAACTGTAAATTATAGTCAGTGATGCCCAGGAATGCCTACGATTTGGTGGAAACCTTAAAGACATCCTTCTTATGTAATGAAATCTTTTTGTGTTTTTTGCCACAATGAGTCTGATGTTTCATGAGGCTTATTTGATATGTGTTTCTAAAATGTGACCAATTCTCCTGAATGTCAGGCCTGCGTATAGTAGGAATGCTGTGCTACTAGATACTTTTTTCTCTCATATGTATGTAAGTGCAGTTTGAAATGGAGAATACACATTTTGTTGCAAGTCATTGTAACTGAAAACATCCTTCAGAAGTAGTAGTTTCTGCAGGAAAGAATGTGAGACTTGGACATGTGAATCTAGACTTCAAGGCACTGGACTTGCATTTTGGAGGATAGTAATACAGATCCCTGTCCAGTCTTAAATATTTTAGGTTTCTGTGGTTTTCCAAATCACTTACGGCAAATTCCTAGATGCTTTCCTTTAAAATGGCACTGCTGCTTTCCATTCGGGAGGACAATTGTTCAAACCTGTTTGACTATCCAGATCCGTGATTCCCCAAAATCACTCAAGGCAAATGCCGGGATTGTTCCTTTGAAAGGGCACAGTCGATATCCTTCCCCATCCTTGACACAATCCGACCTTGTGGTCCATCTCTGATGACCTCAATGTCAACAGGACGTTAAACCCTATCTTCCTTCCTTCATTACTGCAGCTTTCTTTCCCCATCCTTCCTGAACCAGAGCTTGTGCTCCATCTCTAGTGACCTCATCAATGGAATGTTAAACCGTAATCTTCTTTCATTCGTGTTTTGGAACCATGCTCATGAAGATAATTATGTTGGCCACCCCATAAACAACACGATCAAGAAATTTCTGTTTGTAGTTGTAATAGAATCAAAATGTGGAGCTACATGCTTAAAGTTGCCCCCACCCGCTGCAGAAGAACAGTGTGCTCAGTGTATTTGTGAGAGCCCACATTCTTTCAAATTAAGAATGTCTCCCACAGAAGACAGTACATCCAAAAAGGTGTTAAACAATGGTGTTTGCAGTATGGGAGTCATATCACAGAAGTAATGAGTCCCACAAGCTTCTGGTCACATGCTTGTGTAGTGTCGAGAAGAATCAGCTGCAGTTTAGCAGTTTAGAGAAACATAATATTAAGTATGTCCTTTGATTACCTTTGAGGATAAAGTTTAGAATGATTTAGACCTGAGAAGCCGGGAATATATAACATTCAGTCTGAATGTGAACAAAAATGAATCTGACATAAAACATAAATGTTGCAAGAAAGAATGGGAAAGCACCTTCCTCAAATAAGATTATTGCAACACAACATATCTGTTGTGGATCATGACTTCACCTTTAAATATGTTACGAAATACAGAAGAATAATAATCATGCTGCAGACATCATTCTGGGATGATACTTTCAAACTTACTTACTTTTTACTTTACTTTACACGTGGCTAAGACCTTATCGACCATACACCTGCTCTACGAGCCTCTTCCAATTATTTCTATCCAGGGAAATTGTTGTCCAATCAGAGTTGATGCCCATCCTAGCTGCATCTTCCCGGATATTCTCCATCCACCTAATTCGAGGTCTTCCTCTTCTTCTCTTTCCTTCTAATTTCTTAGTGGATGCTATTTTGGGTAGTCTGTTCTCCGGCATCCTTGCTACATGACCAGCCCAGTTCAGTCTTCTCTTTTTTAACATTTCCACAATGGTACTATGTTTGTACAGCTCCCGTAGTTCTTCATTTTTCCTTATCCTCCACTCCATGACATTTTCATCGAAGATTGGTCCAAATATTTTTCTTAGTATTTTTCTTTCAAATATCAACAGTTTTTCTTCATCTTTTTTCCTGAATGTAATAGCTTCACATCCATATAATGCTACTGGTACAATAGTTGACTGATAAAAACGGATTTTGAATTCAGTACTAAGTGATCTCATCCTTAAAATTTTGATACAGCTGTAAAAAGTTCTATTAGCTGCTGCTAGACGGGCGTCTATTTCTATTTCTGCTCTATTGTCTCTGCTAAAAAGACTCCCTAAGTACTTGAAGTGGTCAACTGCCTTGAAAGTGAGACCATTTACGGTCAGTGGTGTATTCTTTTGGAGTTTTTTACTTATGACTAGATATTCTGTCTTTTCTTCATTCACATGAAGTCCAGCTTTCTCAGCTATTTTGTAATAATTTTGCATCATCCTGATTAATTCATCTTTTGAAGTGCTTATTAAGGCTACATCATCTGCATAAGCAAGTCTAGTAATGTTCTGTCCCTGCAGTTGGATCCCTTGTGGATTAGTTTTGGTGAATTCTCTATCAATCTTCTCTAAGATAATATTAAATAGAATAGGTGAGATGGCATCCCCTTGTCTCAGTCCAGTGTACACCTTAAAATTTTCAGTCTCTCCTGCAGGTGTCTTAACTTTGCATATGGTTTCTTCCAAACACATTTTAACTAATTTGATTAATTTTAATGGTATTTCAAATTCTTTCATGGTGTTTAAGAGTGTCTGTCGGTGTATGCTATCATAGGCCTTCTTGAAGTCTATAAATAGAATATGGATATCTACATTAAATTCCCATGCCTTCTCATTTATTTGTCTCAATGTGAATAAGTGATCCAAAGTGGATCTGTTAGTGCGGAAACCACATTGGTAGTCCCCAATCAGTTCTTCGGTTATGGGAATCAGTCTGTGTAGTATACACATCGACAAAATTTTATACGTGACATCGAGTAGGGCAATTCCTCTGTAGTTATCACAGACAAGGGGATCATTCTTCTTAAAGATGGGGCATATAATTGCAGTTTTCCAATCGGCCGCTATGTTTTCTGTCTCCCAAATTGTTTCAATTAAGGAATGTAGTTCTATTTCCAATTGTGGTCCTCCATTTTTTAAAAGCTCAGCATATACCTGGTCTTCCCCACAGGCCTTGTTGTTCTTTAATTTCTTTATTGTTTGTCTTATTTCATTTACTGATGGTGTGGTGACTTGTATATCAACTGTATCTGGTTCTTCAAATGTAAAGTAATATTGTGGATCATTGCAGTTGAGCAGCTGTGTAAAGTATGTCTTCCATGTTTCTTGTATGTCATTCTTGTTTGTAAGTATTTTCCCATTATGGTCCTTTATAAACTGTTCCCTTTTAGTGAATTTTCCCAAGGACTTTTTTATATTCTGGTACATCTGCCTTGCTCTGTGATGCTTGAAATCATCCTCCGCTTCTCTTACCATGTTGTTGTAGTGTTTTCTCTTCTCTTGTCTTAGAGTTCGTTGTGTTTCCTTGCGGATTTTATAGTATCTCTCCTTTAGTGTAATATTGTCCATGTCTTGTAACCATGCCTTCCTCGCATTTTGCCTCTCCAGTACTCTTTCTTGGCACTTTATATTAAACCAGATTTTGTTAGTTCGTTTTCTTTTACCTATAGTTTTGGAAGCTACATCTTGAATACTGTTTCTGAGGTGTCTCCATCTACTTTCCACGTCTTGCTGGTCACTATGTGTCAGTCTAGATTCCGATAGGTTAATTTCCATTTCTTTCCTAAAGTTTTCTTTTATTTTTTCTTCTGCCAGATTTTCTACATCGTACCTTTTAATTTCGACCCTATTTGCACTTTGTTTCTTTTTTAGCTTTATTTTCATTTGAGCTATGATTAACATATGATCTGTCTCACAATCTGCTCCCCTAAAAGTTCTAACGTCTTTAATACTGTTTTGAAATCGTCTTTGGATGGCGACATGGTCAATCTGGTTCACTACTTTTCCATCTGGTGATATCCATGTCCCTAAATGAATGCGTTTGTGTTGGAATTTTGTGCTGCTTAATGTGAGACCATTTGCCATTGCAAAGTTTATGAGTCGCACATCATTCTCTGAACTTTCATCATGTAAGCTGTAATTCCCAATGGTTGGTTTGTAGATTTCTTCTTTTCCTACTTTGGCATTAAAGTCTCCTAACACTATTGTTACGTTATGTCTACTTATTGAATGATACTTTCAAACAGACTTCCAAAATCTGTCTGTCAAAAAAACCTCATGAATCAGGGCAACAAATGCAATATCATAAATGTTGTTAAATCCAGGACAGCCATCACTTCATGAGGATGTCTGCAGATGTCACTCAGCACTTCCTTGACCTTGAAACAAATCCTGTGTCACAACACAGACTGAAAGCAGGAGAGGAGGAGGAAAAAATGGTTTAATACCTAAGTGCTCAGATGACCTGCATGTGACATTTCAGTCTGATGCTGGTGGATTGTGCTACTTAAATACTTACATTTGATGAAATATCTCAGTATTATTTTATCCTAAATGTGCCTAGGAGATAAGGCAACCTCACAAGCCAAAACTGTCAACATATCCGTCAGTATAAGAAACTGTGAAGACGTAAGACTAATTTTGATTATTGAATTCAGTGCAGACCCAACCTGTTACGTGGCAACAAAGTGCCTAGAGTAACCTCTTGTATGTGTCTGGTTGCTGATAGCAGAAAGTGGTGTGTTGCTGAGAGTTCTGTATGGCACAGTGTTTCAGTATTTAAATTTCATATCTGATCAGATACATGTTCAGTCCTTGAAGATTGTATATTCCATTTGCCACTTCAGTAGATTTCTCTAGAAAAGATTTTATGGTTGTTCTTCACAACAGTTTTCAAGTATCTGTGTTGACATACCAGACCTTGGTGGTGCAAAACTACACTACATTAAAAACATTGAGTTTGTTCGCATAAATGAGTCTTTTTGATTTTGTGTAAATGGTGTCTCATTAGCAATAGTCGATTATTTTCTCCATGTTGATAGCAAGCCCCAACCCCCAACTGTAGGATGACAGCAATGCAAAATGCAATCTCAGTTTTAGCAGCTATTCATTTGATGCAACCACTTTTGTCAAGGTTATATCAAATATGTTGTGAGTCAGGCAAGGCAGTCAAATTATCTATGTGATATGACTCTCCTTCTCCTCCTGCTTGGGAATACTTCCATTTTCAACACTTTCTTATTAAAAATCTCTTTCTGTTGCATCTTTTTCACTTATGTTGTCTCTTTTCAAATCTTTCCTAACATCATGAATCCAGGCTATTGTTGGCTTCTTGTCCCATAGATCTTTAAAAATCTGTGTGGATAATCTGTTGCCATCATTCTGTACAAATGTCCAAAAAATAGTGCTTCTTTCGTAGTGTTTCAGTTACGTTTTCTATGTTGTGATATACTTCTTAATTATATTTTAATCTCCATACCTCTGTATTCCTTAGCAGATCAAGTATTTTTTGAATGATTCTTCATTCTAGAACTTGAGGTGTGTGTAATTTGTGATTCAAAACTGAACATTCACTTGCGTTACGGGTACTTTGGATTTGGTGTCTGCAGCATTTCACAGATAATGTTTTCTAGTTTAGACTTTGTCAGATTCTCGGATCATTTTATGTACTGTTTACTGATCAATCGAATCAGATACCTGTTTAAAATCTATAAATGATACAACCATGGATTTAGAGTGTGTAAATCTGTGATGGATTATGGACTTTAGGTTGAAAATCTGTTCTGAACAAGATCTGCCCTTTCTAAATCCTCTCTGATATTCTCCCAAATCAAGTGTTGCTTATACCTTGTTTAATAATATTGTTGAAAATATTTTATAACCCACTGGCAGCAGAGATATACCTGCGTAATTATTTACATCATGCTTATCCCTTTTTTGTGTAAAGGATGGATAATAGCCACTTTCCAGTCTTCTGTAATCTTTTCAGTTTCCCAAAATGTTTTCAAACATGATCTGAAAGTTAGTTATAATTTTTGGTTGTGACCATTTTATAAGTTCAGCTGTATTACTGTCATGTCTGTCAGCTTTGTTGTTTTTCACAGTATGCATTGCTTTTTTAATTTCTTCAGTGTGGGTGATGGACCTGCTTTTGTGTTTTCATGAGGATTCGCAAATTCTAGCTTACAGCTCAGTTATTCACAGTTCAAGAGTTGTTCGAAATACATTCTTAGTATTCTTGCTTTTTATTGAAAGAAAAAATAAAAATAAATAATGGCAAGGTCAGCAGTAAATGATCTGGGACCTCCAATAAATTTCTTAAAACAAAGTTAAATTCACAGACTGCCAATATTTTTATTTGTTGCTCATAAAACATTTTGTGGGCTTAATTTCAATCTCAGATGGTGTTTTTTGTTATAAGCTCATTAATATAGCTCTACGAGATGAAACACCATTAAAAGTTCTTAAGTTTGCCCCATTTGCACTGTGTATTTGTCCTAGCGAATGAACTGAGTGAAGTTCAGATGTTAGAGTCACCATCTCAAGTATCGAATGTGGATGTTACAGAGCTGTAGAAATTTTAATATCAGTGAATTCCTTAGAGCTGTGCTGACAATAATTAGCATTTAAGATTGGCACCTGAAGATAATGTTAAACATCCAAAATATGCTGTGATTAATAAATTTTAATGACTGGTTACTGTAAGTTTTATATTAGAAAAATTAAAGGTGGTATGGCATTTTTGTCCCAGAATTTCCCTAAAACTCGGCCAGTCTAAAAAAAAAATAAAATAAAATAAAAATCTATTCAAATGCATGGTTACATGGTCATTACGAAGTGTGTGTGTGTGTTGTGCCTTCAGTTCAACTGTTTCGTATGGGTTACTGTGATGAGGATGCTAGTTGCACTGTTGATGAGGGAAAAAGGGGAGAGAGAGAGAGAGAGAGAGAGAGAGAGAGAGAGAGAGAGAGAGAGAGAGAGAGAGAGATATCCAGATCCAGTCCTGGTATGTAGGTTACTGGTTCTGAAAAGCACCAAAGGGCGATATAGCCAAATGTCCACATTTAGGGGACAGAACACCAAGATTTTCATGTGTTCTCATTCCATGATACATAGCCGAGAAGTTTGACTTTGACTCTGAACAGTGGCAATTAATCTGACAATAAGGAACTTAACACCTTAATTTTTCCTTTTTTGTGATTCAAATAGTGTTGTTGAAAAACTTTCCTTACTCCAGAATACAAGCTGTCTGCTTCCAGGCTTAGCACCATTGTGCCAGTGTGCATGTGTGATCTCCAATGCCGAGGAATATATAACTTCACGATGATATTAGCAGTGTATAGCAACACCATCAGTTTTTCTTGGCAAATAATGACCATTTGTTGTTGTTGTTGTTGTTGTTGTTGTAATTCATAGAATCTAGAAGTATTTTACATACTGCTGAACCCTACTGGAAAAGACCTTAGATTTTACTGTGTCAAATATCTGAAATTTTCCAAACCTTCCACAGGAATTCATAGGATATGGATTAGAAGATTACAATTTTAAAAGTTAACAAGCATATTTGTGCTTGGCATAGTAAATTCTATTGAAATAGGAAGATGGCAAGCAAGTATAAGTCTTAATGATTCAATGGCAAAATGAAAAGGTTCTAAAGAATCGAGTAACAACATGTAACTTGATTCTGAAGTGTCACACTTTTTTATTATACACCCAGTGAGAAAGTGTGTTGCCCATTCTTCTCCAGTGAAGTAACTGTCACTGGCAACTTATTTCTGAAAATAAGGTAATTAGTTATTACCCACACTGAACAACAGCCACTGAATTACATCCTACAATTGCACATGTAGCACCTTTATTTTCATTCAGACTCTTAGGGCTTCCCGATCATACTCTTCCTCAGCACTGTTTGTGTTTATACTGCAGTAACTATTTAATGTGAGAAATGGACTTTTTAGTATCTGTCTGTGTGTGTGTGTGTGTGTGTGTGTGTGTGTGTGTGTGTCTGTCTGTCTGTCTGTCTGTCTGTCTGTCTGTCCAATAAGCCAGGTTTTTCTGTATCAGTGCCATCTTACAATGGATGAAGTACAGGTTTTCCAGTGCTCTATCTTTCTACCCTTAATTTGCTTCAGTTTCTTGTTGGTGTTCATGTAGTTTGATGAATCAGTCTGCTGTCTTGCTCGTGGCATGTATGAAATGTTGCATGTTTGGTGAATTGTATCCCTCTTTTGTGATTATTATTTGTTTATTGAGCCTGTTGTGATGTATTCCCTTTGAACCATAACTAGAACTTAGAAAAATGCTTCTCAGTAGGTACAGAAAGAGTCTTGCGGCTTCTTTGTATGAATATTATAAAATTGTTGTTATTCTCTGCATGTTTACATAGTTTGTATACAAGACACAAGGGGAGGATTGCAGCACTCAACCACAAGGTATCAGCACCAGTCTGTCTGATATGGTGTGCATCCAACTGTTAATCTGCATGAGAGATTGCATCATCTCACTATCTTAAGGACTTTTAAGATACCAATGAATTCTAGTAACTCACCTTTATTTTAAAATAAATAATCCAGCCAGCTTAAGAAGTGTGTATGAGAATTACTGTTAATGTGTGCTTTTCTTGCTCTGTGAGACATTTGAAGTTGATACAGTTTCTCCAGCCAGCTGCAAGCTAAATCATGAGGCATACCTGACATTGTAATGTTTTCTGGATAGATGTTGGAGAGATACATTTGGAAGGAATGAATCTGACGTGTACAGAAATTTATTTTTACAGATTTTAAGAGAAAAAGATTTTGTTATGACAAATCATCACTGCCTCCACAAAGAGGGAGAAGAAAACTGCATACTGGCAGGGGAGGAGAACTATCTGATGATGATGTCATGTCTCAACCCATACCAGAAGTGTCCACATCCTCATCAAAGGTTTGTAGAATCTAAAGTTGTTTTTGATATGTACACTGGTTGGAGTGCAGAATCATACAGTTTCAGAATGTAGAGAGAGAGTGTTCTTTAGCCATTCTGTATAAATGTTATACTACCAGCATAGCCAGCATATGACTTTAGGCTTCCACTTAACGTTACATCAGCTGTATTCCACGCATCTCTGTGATGCGGAGTGATGTCGAGGGTATAAATTTTATTTAAGTGCAATACAATGAAATGAGTTAACATTATGAAGTTATAATGTATTACATTGGTAATATTAATTACAAAATGTTTAAGCTGTTTACTTTCAGAGTTTCTGCAAAAATACTTCAGTGAAGTATAAAGAGCTACCAAACAGAAAGTACTTTGAATTATTTGGGAGTAAAGTTAACAATTCGCTAAACAGTCAAGGCAGTGATTCATTGACAGGCACATAAACAAGACCGAAAACTTTGCTAGTTTTTGGACTAATTTGTTAAGAGCTCTCTCTCTCACTACTCTCTCTCTCTCTCTCTCTCTCTCTCTCTCTCTCTCTCTCTCTCTCTCTCTCACACACTCTCTCTCTCTCACTCACTCACTCACTCACTCACTCACTACTCTCTCTCTCTCTCTCTCTCTCTCTCTCTCTCTCTCTGAATACACTATGTGGGGGCTTCAGCTGAACTGATGTGAGATTTGTGTTGGATGGAGTGGGTGAGGGGAGAAAGTAGGTGGGGAGTTGTAAGAGTGGTTGGGAACGGTGGCTGATGGCTGAGGAGGAGGCCAGATTTGCTCAAGATAGGAATGTGGGATGGAAAGGCAGCAGTATGCGGGGATAGGAATGAAACATGACTGATCAGTTCATGAAGCACACAGTGACAGTGAGGTGGAGGAGTACACTCTGTGGAGTCAACAGAACAGAAAGAGAGGAGACTCCAGGGAAGAGGATGTGGTCGCAGGACGTGAGAAAGGAAGAAAGAGTGGGCTTAATGTACCATTGACATAGAGGTCATTAGTGATGGAATATAAGCTCGGACTGTGTCAAGAATGGGGAAGGAAGTTGGCCATGCCCTTCCAAAGGAACCGTCCTGGCATTTTCCTGGAGCGATTTAGGGAAGTCACAGTAAATCTAAATCTGGGTGGGCGGATGTGGGTTGGTATCTTCGTCGTCCCAAATGCGAGTCCAGTGTGCTAAGAGGATGAGTGAAGTTAGGGTCTCGGGGCAGAGAGATGGGTGTGGATCAGGGGCTAGCAGAGAATGTTCTTCCATCCTTACTTAAACTCCATCGCATTAACCATGAGATGTAATACGCAGTGGCAGGTTCTTGAAAATAAGTGTACTCAAATAGCTATCTGTCAGTACTAATGTTAAGAACTTTGTGCCTTGGCAAAAAATAAACATGAACAATACTACAGATAAAAAGGTGTATCTGCTTAGTGGTTACAAAACAAGAAGAAACTGTGTTTGCAGATTGCCTACAACTTTTAAAAAGGTGAAAGGGAATGACAGGAAGAGGGTTTGAGATGTACACCTGTTGATGGAAAATGAAACTTTTCAAAACCTTGGATTGAGAGAGAGAGAGAGAGAGAGAGAGAGAGAGAGAGAGAGAGAGAGAGAGAGAGAGAATAAGGAATCAAAAGCCACAATCATGTGAAAGCTAATATTCAGATATTAGAGTGACAGTAATTAACTATTGGTAACTAGCATGTCAAAAACAAGACCATAACTCAAAAGAAACCCCATGGGAATAAAAGAAAGGCAGGAAAGTCTCAGATTTTTCTGTGGGATTGACATATGAACAACATAGTAAATACTAATTTTATTGGCTACATTCATACAGAAACAAAAACAATCATGTAGACAATTAAATAGTTAAATGTTACCTGTGTTATGTGCCCTTTCCCAATAAGAAAGCCCTCATGGAGCTTAAAGTTTTTTGTTAGTCCAGGATTGGCAAATGTCGGGCCCTGAGCCTTTGCAGTACTATTTCCCTTCAGTGCTGCAAATCTAACATCTGATGGTCTTATATACTTTCCCAAGGAGCTCAGCTAGTGCTGGCTGAGTGTGGACATGGCAAACCCAGGGTTCGTGAGTTGGTAAACACTACCAATCTTATGCTACCATAAACTCTGGATGTGCTTCAGTGGCCACTGTTGGTCATGATGGTGGAACTTTTGTGTTTCAGAGAGGAAGGGCTTTGGCTTAACTGCACAGATAGAAAGGACGGTATAGATGCCCCCCCCCCCCCCTGCATCCACCCCCCCCCCCCCCCCAAAAAAAAAAAAGAAACACCACTGTCAAACTCAAGGTGTACTCCACACCAATTGAATGGATGACTTTTGGTGGGCAACCTCTGGATGGAGAAACTGCCACATCTCAGTTTGTATTCGACTTGCCCAGGTAAGTAAAGTTCTGCGTGGATGGATGCTGGAGATCCATAGCTGTTTATGGGAACGCCTTGGAACCTCACAAACAAACAAAGAAATCTTCAGACAGTATGTGAAGGCCATTAGAGATCACAGACACCTACACAACTAAGAGGGCTCGGCATAATAGTCTCCCTGGAATTTCATTAGAAAAATTGAACCCTAATAATTTTAATGGGGCACATCAGTGCCAGAATGTCACTACTGTAACAGAGAGAAGGGTAGTCTTTTGAGGAAGGTCTTCTTTCTAGGTCAACAAAACAGTAGAAGGTATTGCTGGAACTGTAAAGTCAACAAAATCACTTTGCAACTGAGTGCTTTTGGTTGAAACTACTACGTCTCACCAAGTGAGGACTCGTTTGGACTTTGGGTCAATATGCTGTAGCGATGGAAAAGTACACCATCTTCATGCTTCACTAAGGATGGCATTAAGTTGGAAGAGATGTCACAGACATGGACACTGCTGAACTGCAAAAAGGATGGAAAGTGGAAGATGTAACAGAACTTAGAAACATGATGAATAGAGTGAATGGTGAGCTGTAGAAGACTGTGACTTTCATCTTAATATTGGATTTGCCTCTCCATCCAGAACACATCAAAGTCAGATTTATTTGACTGAAAGTAAGAAATGTTATATCCAGTCCGATGTGGTATTAGAAACACGAGTGGTAGGGTCACACCACAGTAGGGTGTAGTGGCAGTTTAACATGCAGGAAATTCAGGAAAGATGCATAGGAAGCAGGGTCCTCACATTTATTTTAAGAATTCTGTGCGAACGGGTCAGGTTAGCACCCTGTTTGAAGCAGGAATTTAGGACAAATGAAGATTCAAGAATTTAAAGTGACCAAGAGAATTTTGTATACTGTGGGAGGGGGGAATCCCTGCACCTTTCTGTTTTCTCAACTTTCTTTGCTACCACTCTGAGGGAAATTGTGGTCAAAGTCAGTGTGGCCAAGCATTTGAAAGCAGTAGATATTATCACAAACATATCTACATATAAACATATAAGCAATAATGTCCACACTACTGTGCCTGTATCACAACAGCAAAAGGTGAAATCTGCACCCAGAAACAGTCAGAATCCAAAGAAATCTGATATGAAACCATCAGAGAGAAGGAGGTTGCTATTAACCGATGGAAACACTGCAGAAATAGAACTGGATACATATGTTGACAAAATTGGAGGTTGTGCTATTCTCCACTCTATGTCCAGTATATTTCACCAGAAAAGAGAGATAGTGTGAAAGACCCCTGCAATTAATGGCACCTATACTCCCATGGAATGTGAACAGTACAAGAAAATATGTCAGAAGCAAGGCTTTTAACATAGGATAGGTCCTTGTGCCTATGCATACATGAGATGCAGCTCAAACCTTCAGACAATCTTTTGTTGCTTTTAAAGGCTACACCATCCACAGAGAGTTTTGTGTTGTCTCACTGTCACTGTAGGCTTGTACCATGAGAAACGAGAGGATGTTGTTTGGTGGTTGGTACCCTTTTTCTGTAACACAACTGCACACATGTATTAACAGGGTTATTTATTCATGATTATAAGAAATTTCTTATTTTTAAGCTACTCGGTGTGGTACAAGCTCTTTCATGATAGTCCACGTTAGCCACAATGCTGGTGAAGGACAAGTCCGCTATGTGCACTACTCTGGTCGCTAGGTACTGACTGACTCTGAGCTAGAGGCTGAGCTAATTGTGACTGCGACTCCTACTGGACTGCGACTGATGCCTCGACTTGTTGACTCACTGGATGGTGGACAGGGCCCTCCGGTCTGCGGCAACAATCTAAATACTGGCGGTCGAGATGGTGTTGGCGGTGTGTTTCTTGAGAGTCTGTCGTTGGCCTCGTTGTTGTATAGTGAGGCTGCGAATGCCAACAGGGAGGGGGCAGAAAACTGGAGATGAGCCGGGAGCCGCAGCTATGGAGGGCGGTGTACTCCCGACCTTACTCAGCCATCTGGCTTGCAAGGCAACGGAAATATCCCCTGGAAAACTGCTGCCAGGGCACATGTCCAGGCCTGAGGGCGTGTGCTTGGAGTGCCCTGGAGATGGCATCAGGGGGCAGCTGCGAAGGCTGTGCGGTCTCATGAGGCCACGAATCTGGGGGATGAAAAGCAGTAGAATAACAGGGCAATTGACGTGTGTATTTCGTTCTGGTGGCAAAACTGCAAACTTTCAGGACCTGGAATCAAATACATATAAGAGCCAATACGTTTCTGGATCACGCCTCTTTACCAGTGCCTACGGTTGCCATAAACCCTGAAAAGAACAAAATCACACAGTGCAAAGTGATAATTACAGACCATTGGCGGCACTGGATGCTGCGGTGGATGTAGCAAGTGTAGCAGAGTCCGATGGCGGTGGCGATGCAGAAGTTTCTCCGTTGGTCTGTCTCGTGGATGGGAGTGATAGGAGGCAAGAAAGAGTTGCAGCTCCTGTTCCCATGTATGGGTGGTGCAGAGTTTGTCCATCTGTTGCTTAAAAGTGTGTACGAAGCGTTCTGCTTCTCCGTTGGACTGCGGATGAAACTCGGCACTTGTTAGATGACGAATTCCATTTCGTTCACAAAACTGTTCAAAGTCACGTGAAGTGAACTGTGGCCATTTTCTGCCATAAGTACTTCTGGCAAACCTTGTATGCAAAATATGGAGGACAACACTTGAATGGTGCTATGTGACATGGTAGAGTTCATAGGCACTGCAAATGGAAACTTGGTCAAAGAGTCTACCACTATGAGCCAACAAATGTTCCAAAATGGTCCTGCAAGGTCTGTGTGCACTCATGTCCATGGCGATTGAGTCTTAGTCTTAGCTGAGAATGTCTGTGGTGGAGTAGATTGGTTTTCTGTGCATGCACGACACTGTGACGTCATCTGTTCAATGTGGGCATCCATGTCCTGCCAATTACAGTGCCATCACGCTAACTGTTTAGTGTGAACAATTCCCCAATGTCCTTAATGGAGCAATTGTAACACATCCTTTTGCAACACTTCGGGATTAAGCACACGCAATTGTCTACTGTCATTTTGAACTAGAATCACACCCTGTTGAACTGAAAGGCTATGCCAGCGTGCAAAATATCGGCGCACAACTGAGTTCTGGATGCTGTTCAACAAGCAAGGCCAAGACGTGCAAATATAATGCAACAAAATCTTGAGATCTGGATCTGCTTCCATAGCCTTCCAGCAATCAGAGTTCTACATTGATTTGGCTGGAAGATGGGGCAGATGCGTCTAAATCAGAGTCTTGCCCAGTCGGAAAGCAAGACAGAGCACCTGCATTGCTATGCTTTGCCGTAGGTCTGTACATAATTTCATACTGACACTGCGAAAGCAACAAAGCCCAGTGTTGCAATTTTTGAGCAGCGCATGTAGGAACCAGCTTTGACGGATGAAACAAGGACTGCAAAAGCTTGTGATCTGTCACTAAATAGAACTTCCAACCACACAAATAGTGACGGAATTTGGTCACACCATTTACAATAGCGAGTGCCTCTGTTTCTATTTGAGAATAATTGCACTGAGTTTGCGTTAACAACTGTGAGGCAGAAAGCAATAGGTCTGTCTTGTGCTCCAATTCTGTGTGAAAGCACAGCGCCGATTCTGTAGGAAGAAGCTTTGAGTTGCAGAACTGCTGGCTTGGCAGGGTCAAAATGCACTAAACATCTGTCATTGAGCAAGGCATTTTTGAGTTTCTGAAATGCATCTTGACAATCTTTGGTCTACACAAAAGGCACATTTTTCTGATGCAAGCGATGCAATGGAGCTATGATCTGAGCGGCATTCGGTATGAACCGAATTTAGTACGCCATCTTGCCTAGTACTGATTGCAGTTCAGACACGTTGCAAGGAACAAGCAGAACATGGATTGCAAGCAAATGAGATTGGAGGGCGTGCACATCCTGACTGTTTATCACATGACCTAAGTACTGTAGTTCATTTTGAAAAAAAGCCACACTTTCCGAGTCGACACTTGATTCCTGCTTCTGACAGCACTCAAAAAAGAGTATGCAAATTGGCAATGTGTTCCCCTGGTGTATGACCTGAGACGACAATATCGTCAAGGTAGTTTGAACAAAATGACACTTTTGCAGGCAGCTGTTCCAAGTAACACCGAAAAATGGCGGGTGCGGAAGCGCTGCTGAAGGGCAAATGCAAATATCTAAACAGTCCCAAGTGTGTGTGTGCCACAAATACTTTCTGTGATTCTTCATCCAACGGAATTTGCAAATAGGCATCATGCAGCTCAAGTGTGTATGCGGCCAGAAGGCTTAGGCAACAAAACGAGAGGGCTTGCCCATTGACTAGCTTGAATGGGAGCAATTACACAGTTATCTTTCAGTTATTTCAATTTACTGGCTGCTTTGTCTCTTAAAGAAATTGGAGTGGGGCGGGCCTGGTACAACTTAGGCTGTGCATTGTCTTTCAATGTAAAATGTGTTACAAAGTTATTAGCTTTTCCAATTCCTTTGAAAATAGCTCAGGAAATTCTTTAAGCAAGCTGTCTATGCTGTCTTTTGGTGCAAAAGCTGGTGTGGAAAATACATTGTCTTGGATGCTAAGGCCAAACAAATCAAAGCCATCTAAACTGAAAATGTTCTCACTGTCTCTTGATTTCAACACAGAAAAATTAACTGTTCTAGTGTGGGATTTGTAAGTGGCAGGCAAACTACACTGTCCAAGCACTGGAATTTCCTGTCCATTGTAAGCAGTGAGGTGTTTACTAGATTTAGAAAAGTTTGGTGAGCCTAACTGTTCGTACGTGGCACGATTAAGGAAAGTTACTGAGGCACCTGTGTCTAACTAGAAGTTCACACAACAGCCAGCAATCTGTAATGAGACTAATAGTTCGTTAGAATGTTGTTGCACAGCACTAGAGCAAGAAGGAGGCACAATCTTAATCTTATTTTTGGCGTCTTTGTGCCATTGCAAACAAAATACTTGGACATGGCCTTTCTTTTCCACACGTGTAACATGCTGTGTTAAGTGATGGGCAGTCCTGTCTTTTATGGCAAGCAGAACATCTAGGGCAAGACTTCACTAAGTTCACAGGTCTGTTTTCATGTCTACGTGGCTGTCTGTGTGGCTGTGTATGTGCTCGTTGTTGTGGCTGCTTGGGGTGGTCATGAGTAAGGGGCGGTTAGACCCAACAAATTGGGGCCTGCTCAAACTTGTCGGCAGCTACAGCGCCCAAATCATATTGCTCTAATGTTTGCAGCACTTGGGGAAGTGATGGAACAGAGTAATTTAAGATCTGTTCCAGTATTCTACTATCTGAGACATTGAAAGTTATTGCATCCCTAATCATTAAGTCACTGTAAAAGTTTCCACAACTACACTTCAATTTGCACTTCTTAATCATGCCCATTAATTCTGTGTATCACTGATTGTATGTCTGTTCTGGCTTTTTCAACAAGTAAAAGAACCGATATCTGGCTGTCTGGCTGCAGATACTTGAACTTGCTGGTCATAGTACTGAGTTAATGCAGCAATTACTTCATCATAGCTGAGTTCGTTGGGAGACACAGTTGGGTATAGTCTTTGTATTAACCTGTACACTGGGGACCCCACAGTCAAAAGAAAGTATTGTGGCTTTACAATACCTTTAACTTGATGAACTTCACAATGTGCTTGGAACTGTGTCAAGTATTTGAGCCATTCCTCGTCTGTGTCATTAAATTGCCGGAACGTAGGTATGCTGGTCGGCGGCATGTGTTGGGTTGATCGGCTCACCTTTTGTGCAGCTGATGCTGCTTGTGCAGCCAGTAGTTGTTGTATTGTCATTAGCAGGGCAGCAGTTTGTTGATTCTGAAACTGGAAAGCTTGTGTTAGATCCATCACATTGGTCGTCTGTGGCTGAAGCGTGGTGGCAGAGGGTGGGGTAGCCATGGTTTACACAAATATGTTACAGCAAAAAGCAAGCAAAGCCTCTGAAAAGAGAAATTTGATTAGTTCTATGGCTCCCTTCCTGGAATATATGCAAGAACACAACAACACATTAGCAAATAGAAATGAGCGCCCCTGCAAGCTACAACACAAGAGAAGCAAGCAAAATCTGCACTGAATTATACTGGTCACCAGTTTATGTGTCGTCTTGTTGTCACTGTAAGGTTGTACCATGGGAAGCAAGGAGAGGATGTTGTTTGGTGGCCAGTATCCTCTTTCTGTAACACAACTTTGTGCATGTATTAACAGAGTTCTTTATTCATAAGAATAAGAAATTACTTAGCTTTAAGCTACTTGTTGTGGTACAAGCTCTTCCTTAATATGTTAGCCACACTGCTGGTGAAGTACAAGTCCGCTATGTACACTGCACTGGTCGCTAGGTACTGACTGACTCTGAGGTAGACTGACCTAACTACGACTGCGACTTCCACTGGGCTGCAACTGATGACTCGACTTGTTGACTTACTGATGGCTGACTGGGAGCTCCGGTCCGTGGCGGCGATCTAAATACAAGTGGTCGAGAGGGTGTTGGCGGTGTGTTTTGTGCGAGTCTGTCGTTGGCCTCTCTCCCGATAGGCTCGCTTTCTCTGGTGCCTACTGTCGATCTTCTCGCAGCCTCTTTGCCAATTGGAGTGCTGGTACCAACTTACACCAGCACAGGAAGGATGATGCAGGTCATGACCAGGGTAATGATGGAGTGGTGGTATTTGTTGCTGAAATATGCTGTTTTGCACTGTTTACTCTCACCATCCACCTCCAAGCAGTAGCTGTTCATATTTATGTATCATTAAGAATAATGGTGCTGTCCCTGTATCAACCACCTTACGAACCTGTAGATAACGAGACCATTGATGACCTTATATGCAAACTCCCCCTTCGTTTTCTATCCCTCAGAGACCTCTATGTATCACTTGCAGAATGATTCTACATAGCACTTAAATACTGCAAACTTACATTCTCAGACGCTGACCTGTCATTTGAATTCTCCAATAGGTGATGTACATGGAGAAGGGTCAGAGAACGTGCCCCATAGTCACAGTTTTTCCATTTGGATTCACTTGCAAGATACATTAGTACCTGCCACCAAGCCACCTGACTGGATCTTGAAAGAGACAGCTGAACACTTTACACCAACCTGACTGTATGCCAACAATCTATTCGAAAGTTGCATGTTAAACCTGGTAGACGGCCCGTCTGATGGTGAAGCAAGGAGTGCCATTTAACCATTAGGAACAGACTGGTGGCACTGAGAAAGTTCCACCACATTGCATCTACTGATAATCTTACTACCTTTTGCATTGCTCAGCCAAAAGCTCAGTGTGCTTACACAAAATGTAGGGGGTCTATAAAACAGCTAAATGTAAATAGTATTACATCTACTGCTGTATCATTAAAAGACAGTGGTGCTCCAATCACAAAATCAGACGCTGTGGCCTAGACAATGGTGACATACTTGGAACCAATTGCATCCTATGTGTATCAAGATGCTACATTCCAGTGCAGATGGGAATTAGCTCAAAGGACATGGTCGGCTGTGGTTAGTCATACAACACCAGGGCCAGACAAAATGTAATATGATAAGTTGTAACATATGAATAATGAATCAAAATAATACCTTTTCATGCTGTTTAACATAATTTAGTTTGAGAGACAATACTCTTATTCTTGGAATGAAACAATTGTGACCCCTCTCCTAAAAATTGAGAGAGATTGTATCAGACCAATTAGTTATTGCAGTATAGCAGTTACCAGTTGTATAGGGAAGACATTTGAGTGAATAATCAACACCCACTTAGTATTGGTTGTGGGAACAAGATAACTCTTCACTCACCTTCACTGTGGTTTCTGTCAGTACCACTTATCTTTTGACACACTGATGCTCCTCGAGGTAGTGATACATGAGACTTTCTTGCATAGGGGTTCTTGATAGGATATATTTTTATATTGAAAAGACTTGTGACACTGCCTGGAAGTACAATATAGTCTGACAAATGTATGAATGGAATTTCTAGGATTGTCTTTCAAGATGGTTCTTTAGGTTCAGAGTTAGCAGTGCATTCCGACATACTCAGGAGAATGGTGTCACTCAGGAGATCATGATAAGTTTTACTCTTTCTGCAGTAGCCATCAACAGCATGGTGTCCACAGTTAGTGATCCTGTCCAGCACTTTCTTTTGTGGAAATTTTTTTGTTCATCTTCTTATCTTGAGACGATTGTTCGAGACGTGAAATGAAGCAAGGGACACCACTCTTAGTTTTAAGGGATCATTAAAATTCCTGGCCTTATCTTCAATGAGAAACTCAACTGGTTTACACGTATGAAGTATCTCAGAGCAGCAGTCACTCTAAAGGCTCTACACATCTTAAAATGCAGCAGTCACTCTAAAGGCTCTACACATCTTAAAATGCTTAAGTGACAGATATTGGCAATCCCCCTTGTTGGTGTTTTAAAGAGCCTTTGATCAGTTGTGGCTGACCTGTGGCTGTATTGCTTATGTTCCTCTCAACCATGCTAGTTAAAGGATGGGATGCTGTTCACGAGGGGGAATTAGAATGACGGAAAGAGCCTTAAGGACAAGCCCTGTACCTAGCCTCTAGTGATGCAGGGGAACTGCCTCTTACCATGTTCCTCGAAGTCTGACGTGCATAAAAGGTCCTCAGTTTCTGGCTTTTAATCTTCTTGTCAGACCATCAGCAGAACAAATGTTTGTAAATCATGAAAGAACAAGACCATTTGGGATTAGACTAAAGAAGCACCTTGCAGAGCTTAGATGTGAATGTTTTTACACAGGGTTGGAGCAAGTACCATCCGTGATTAGCTGTGCGGCCAAGGCTGCTTTTAAATTTTACGCAGTGAAAGGTATCTTGAACACTATATTTTATTTGTAAACAGGCCTTTTACAAGTTTTAGATGGGCACTGAAATTAAACAGTTATTTGCTCTGGTGTGTCTAAGCAGGGCCATACTGTCGGCTGCTTAGTGTCTAGAGGATTTGACTTCTAGACAAATTTACAGTCTTTGATGCAGAACTCTATGCAACACTAAAGGTACTGGAGCATATGAAGTGGTATTGATAGAATAAGCTTCTGGTTTGCTCTGATTTTCTAAGTGCCATACAGACCATTCAGCAAATGTAACCAGCAGACCAGCTGGTTCAAAACATACAGGAAACACTTCACACATTACATCAAGGGAAGGAAGTATCATTATGTTAGGTACTGAGTCATGTGAAAATCCTGGGAATGACAAAGATGACATGGCTTTAAGGGACACACACAGGGAAAGTAATGTACTACCCCATTCTGTCTTGAGTGCTATTACTTCACTGTTGAAAGGGACAGTTACCTTTTAGTGGCAGACAGTGTGACAGGAGATACAGAAAACAGATTAAGGTTGGTGCAGCCTACAGTTCTGTTCATAGCAAACATTGTTCCACAAACACAAATGGACATGGTTTGTCAGATAAATACCTGTCAGTCTTGCACTTGGAGAGTACTCCGGAAGGAAAAGCTGTCACATTATCAGTGCCTTCCAGACCTTGCATTAGAACTGTATGTATCCCATAACTGCCAGCGTTGGTGTGAACTTTGGTGTTGGCATTCTCATCATACAATGCTAGGGCTGGAGAAGATGTTAGTGCCTCCATAAGGACAAGGACAGATCTTTCTTGCACATTGCTCCAGGAAAACTGATGTCTCCCCGGCAGTAGTTATTGCAAGGGACATTCCTTGGTACAGAAGTCCTTTATGAATCACTGGTATTATGAACACATTGTGAGAAAACTTCTTGCATCATGACTTTGGCATGGAGTCAGAAAATCTGTGACTAGTCTCCTTTTTTCGGAATTGGGACAGATTTCATTGCCATGAACTAGGTGCCCCAGGATTTTTATTTGTTGGGTGATGAAGAGGCACTTCCCCCAGATTCAGTTGGAGGCCTGCAGTCTGAACATACAACACAGGTGGCTGAAATGTTCTTCAATTATCTTCGAGAAAACAACACTGTCGTCCAGATAACAAAGACACATCGCCCATTTAAGGTGTCAAAGCAGATTGGCATCGTACATTAAAAAATGGCTGAAGTTTTACATAGGCTAAACGGCATAATTAGGGAAGGTAGTCTTTGTTCCTGTCAGCCACATCATTCTTGATTTCCCAGTAGTCTCTCTGCATGTGCATATTTGAGAACTACTTTGCTACTAACTTTGGGTAGACATCTTATTTAATGATTTTGTTCAATTGCCAGTAGTCAATGCGCAAACACTGTGTGCCACCCTCCTCCTTCACATGGGCCACAGGAGAGCACCAAGGGCTTTCTGAAGGATCAGTGATTTCCTATTGTAGCATTTTCTGCACTTCCTCCTGGTTTATCCGTCATTCAGTGATGGTCCCCTCTATGAGCACTGACTAATTTGTGGGTGATTGCCAGTGTTGATATGGTGTTTTACCATTGGCTGCTTGACCTATCTTTTCTCCACTCCAGATAGGAAAGCACCTGAAAATTGACATAGAATGGCTAATACTCGCTGATATTGTTCCTCACTCAGGCCAGATTCTATTGGCAATTCAAGAGTAATTTCGTCCACTGCGTTGTCTGTAGTGATAATGGAGCACGATTCTTAGTTGATGACACTAAGCTGCCCTTCCTTTGCTGATTTGGCTGTACACACAAACATTTAGGGGTAAGTTATGGCTACTCATCAAACTTAGCGAACCAAATTTCTCTTTGACCACCTGCAATGCTTATGATCATTTCTGGCATGTAGATTTCTTTTGTGAGTCCTGAGTACCTTTTTGCAATTGACAAAAGTTTCACAGTTTAACTGAGCATCCAGATTGATTACTGGAACTCGTCTCGCTGGTAATGGTGGGATACCGATGTCTTCAACCACAGAGAACTGCCTTGCACAGTCTTTGTTGTATAGGGTGTCTCAAAAGAAAGTTTATATTTAAAGAGCTGCCTGCACATGTGCAACAAATCAAAGGAGAGTGAGAGGTACATTCATCACTTGCTTGGCTTTTAGGAATTCTGTCAATATGGATTTCTTCTTCAGAGCGAACTGTGCATTCTTTTTGTAAGAATTTTATAAAAAAGTGATTCAGTGACTGTAGCATCGAGAAATTTTGCAGTGATCGTGAACTGCTTAATGCAAATGATGCTCCAAGTGGTCCCCTTATTTGAACATGGATCAAAACATTTGAGGGGATCGGTTCAACACTGGCCTAACTGAAATATGGGGGACCAAGGTCATCAAGAATGAACAAATTAATGGAAAGTGTAAATAAATCCATTCGTGACAATCCTAACCTCTCCATTCATAAGCATGCAAGTTCTTTAAATGGGCATAGATCATTGATGCACCAAATTCTTCAAAAAGATCTTAAACTGCACCCTTACAAAATCCAGTTTGAACAAGAATTAAAGCCTTAGGATGCCTGACATAGGCTGCAGTTTGTGAATGTTGCGACTGAGTGCCCTACATTTATCATCATCTAGTTTTCTGATGAGGCTCATTTTCACCTTAACAGTCATATCAATATGTAAAATTGCCACTACTGAAGTGCAACAAATCCTAAACAGAAACACAAGAAATCCCTTCATTTGCTAAAAGGTACTGTATGGGCTGCTATGTCATCTCGAGAAATAGTTGGCACGTACTTTTGTTTTAGGATAAGAGTTACTGTGAATTCGGCACACCATGTGATTATGGCTTTGTAATGTCTGAATTGCAAAACTTTGCTGGTTATAACCAAAGAACATTGTTTTAGCAAGACGAAGCCGCAGCACACAGGTTCAATGTGTTTTTACTGCACGGTAATGAAATTTTCCCTGGAAAATTGATCTCCAGGAGGGATGACATAAATCGGCTGTCATGCAGTCCAGATTTGAGCCCCATGGATTTTTTCCTTGTGGGATATGTCAAATCTAAAGTGTATACCAGTAACCTGACTTCTCTGGAGCAATAAAAAGAAAATATCCCTAGCAAAGTGGCAGCCATCCCAGTGTCTACATGCCAAGCCACCATGCAAAATTTTGTTCATTGCCTAAACGAGTGTCTTAGGCATGTTGGATTGCATTTAAATGACATTATTTTTAGGAAGTAAATTTCTAAACTGTAGATTTCAATAATAAATAAAGATTTTGTTGATAGACTTCAACCTCTATTTTATTTTGACACGCCAAATATAAACTTTCTTTTGAGATACCACGTATATGCTGGTTGGAATAGCTTTGTCAATCTGGAGTTCTGAACGTCTGCAGTCCATGACTTGTGATGCACACAAGAAGTCCCATACATGAGTAACATTATACTACGTTGTGTTAAAACAACAAAATCGAAGGATTGTGTTTGAAAATTCTGATTGGATTTGTTCTTTCAGATGTTAATTACCAAGAATCTTGATGGAGTAAACATAATCTTTTAGTCTACCCCAGACTGAAAAATCCATGGTTGTGATATCTGGGGATCATTGATGCCATTTAATAGTACCGTGTGTGCCAAACCATTCATCAAAGCTTCTGTTTAGGAATTCTCTCACAATAATTCCATAATGTGGGGTGCTCCAAATTTTTGCCATATCAGCTTTACATTAACTGACTGCAGACGTTAAAAATGGGGACCATTTTCCAGTTCTAACAACACTTCTTGAGACATATCTAGGCAATTTATGGCACTGCCAGTTCCATTAAAAAAATAAGACATGATTAGCTCACCACTGAATATCCCTACCCACACACTTACTCCAGCAGAATTTAACTTTGTCTACAGAGTCGAGTATTTTGACTAGTTTGATGCGGCCTGCCACAAATTCATCTCTTGTGCCAACCTTTTTAACTCAGAGTAGCACTTGCAACCTAAATCCTCAATTATTTGCTGGATGTATCCCAACAGCTCCCTCTAGTAGGCCTACATAGTCTGAATTTCAGCTTTTGCTGAATCCTTTGTAGGCTTGTTCTTGCTATTCCATACTACTCTGATGCTTTTCATTGAGATTCAATCTGTGATTGCACAGAACATTGTGTGATTACTTTAAGATTCTCTCCTGTTGCAACAAACGTTGACCCACCTGGATGAGAGAGCTCCACTACTGGCACAGCCTCTTCAAATCTGAAATTTGATTTGCAGATATCTGGTCAGTGTGGAGGTCGGATGTTTGGAAAATATTCCACAAACAAATCATGAACATCATTGGAATTATAATTATTTCTACCAGGCTTGCAAACAAATGTGTGCTGTTCTGTAGTTAACTTTCTGTTTAGAACTTTCAGCATTGCAGCGCATCAGCAATCGTAAGTATCGAAATAATTATGAAAAATCTGCCTCGATTGCACAAACTACTTGATGTTTCCCTTGGTTTCAGCATGGGTAACCACGCCTTCTTCAGAACAAATATAAAATAGCTTGCCTAAATAGGCATAGTCAAAGGCTGAAATCAACACCTACAGCAGCAAGACCCCATAAAACTTTTTTTACAAATACACGGTACATATGTACCAAGTCAATAATATGACTTATCTCAACCCTGTGTGTGCTGCCTCGCCCCAGTCGACATACAATGGTCACAGGCTGTCCACCGAACTGAGGCATCGCAGGCTGCTCACATGCGCAGCTATCAAAATCACTTTGCATGCGCACAGCCAGGAAACGCTCTTGTTATGCATGGGAGCAGGATTACAAAGTTAACACGGATCGGGACCTAACTGATTGCCAAAAGTTGTCGCACAAATAGCAATTGAGCAAATGATAAAAGCGATGATGCGGGAATTAAGACATATTTAATAGCCCCCCCCCCCCCCCCCCCTCCCCTCAATTCGGCACGTTTGCCCTCCTACTATGTTGAGGGTTTGGTTGGCCAAGAAGAACACCATTTGTATTTTCTTATTGCTGCTCACTTTTAGGAGGTATTTTACGTATCTTCGTTGCCTTCTATCTAATTATAAGATCATGGAGCCAAGGTATGTTTTAAATCTTGAATGTCTTCTGATTACGGCCGGGTTGGCCGCTAGTATTATGGCAATGTAGGGACTATGATTGTTTCTGCTGCAGATATTATTAGTGCGGTTTTATCCATTAACAATAACGTCCTTAGCATAGCTATCTTTTTGGTTTAGTTGTTATTTCTACCTAATTCTAGGGCCTCCATATTAGCTTGTGGCTGATTTACCATCCGTGCACAAAGTTTGTCGTGTGTTGCTATTAAATGTGTCTTAATTCCCGCATCATCGCTTTTATCATTTGTTCAATTGCTATTTGTGCGACAACTTTTGGCAATCAGCTAGGTCCCGATCCGTGTTAACTTAGTAATCCCGCTCACATGCGTAAGAAGATCGTTTCCTGGCTGCATGCATGCGCAGTGCTTTCGATAGCCGCACATGTGAGCAGCCTGCGGTGTCTCAGTTCGGTGGAGAGCCTGTGACCATTGTATGTCGGCTGGGACGAGGCAGCACACACAGGGTCGAGATAAGTAATATTATTGACTTGGTACATATGTACCGTGTATTTGTAAAAAAATTTTATGGGGTCTTGCTGCTGTAGGTATTGATTTTAGCCTTTGGCTATGCCTATTTAGGCAAGCTGTTTTATATTTGTTCTGAAGAAGGCGTGGTTACCCACACTGAAACCTAGGTAAACACCAGGTAGTTTGTGCAATCGAGGCGGTTTTTTCATGACTTTCTGTTGATTGTTTCTCATATAACAGAGAACATAACCTCAAATTGCTAGTATCAACTGACTTAAAGTTCTAAAGTTCTACACAGTAGCCAAGTTCACAACTGACTACCCCAAGTCTGGGCAAGACGAAGTATAAAGATTGTTAGTGACATCTAACTAATGGCCCACCCTGTATGTATATGTATAAAACTTTTTCTAAGACTACTGTAATTTTTTTACTTAATCTCTATTTAAAGAATATCTTACAATTATGTTGACATACACACACTTTCAACACTTTACCGAATCTGTGATGACAGTACAAGGAAATAGAATGTGGAGATGATTATTCTATAAATGGCGGTCAATTACTAAATTAAATTTACAACAGGCCTTGAGAAAGTTACAGAAATCAATGATATGCTACACAACTCACTGCTGGCCCATAAGTGCAAGTTTCTACGACCGAAAGAGTACTCAGATTGGTGCCTTTTGGACATAGCAGCCCATACAGTACCTTTTAGCAAATGAAGGGATTTCTTGTGCTATGTTGCTCTGTGTGCAGGTCATATGTTTTTTTTTTTTTAACCGAGCGAGGTGGTGCAGTGGTTAGACACTGGACTCGCATTCGGGAGGACGACGGTTCAATCCCGTGCTTGGCCATCCTGATTTAGGTTTTCTGTGATTTCCCTAAATCGCTCCAGGCAAATGCCGGGATGGTTCCTTTCAAAGGACACGGCCGACTTCCTTCTCCGTCCTTCCCTAATCCGATGAGACCGATGATCTCGCTGTCTGCTCTCCTTCCCCAACAACCAACCAACCAACCAACCAACCATACGTTTTTTCAGGATCTAGATGAACTAAACAAGAATACAACCACTTAGTTTTCATTGGACGAAATTTGTATGTTTTTCATCCGAGGTGTGAACTTACATCATCAGACTTATTCCACAATTATTCCTCTAATGGAGCTCATTTGCAGTTGTATACATTGCATCACTTAATTTTTGGCTTACATCTTCCACAGTCTCACAAAACACAGCTTCGTTAGAAGCCATTTCTTCCTGACAATTGCTCAGTTTTGCCCTGTCAGTGTTACTTTAGAACAGCAAGATTTTGAATTCAATGTCTGTACTAAGTCACAATTAGCCTTACACTCCTGCATGCTTCAGCAAGAGAGAACGAGTTGATGAATAGGAAGTGACTGCAGCACCACTGTTCTCTGACTTGTCATACTTGTGGATCTACAGTGGGAAGGAAAGAAGCCAGTATAGCACTGACATAACAGCAGCTACTTTATTTCTAGTGTCTGCAACCCTCAGCGTTAGACTTGTACTCACTCAGTTCCTGTTCTCTGGCGCCTGGATTGCTTGGCAATTGATGATGATGGTAATGAGATTTCTGGAGATATTGGTGTCTGTCATCTATGGAAGATTTTTGTCTGTGGCAGCCTCACTTTCATAGACGGTTACCTCACTTAGTTCTTCTGAAGTTGATGGTTAGGTGAGCAGCTGCTACACCTGTATGGCAATGGAGAACTGCTATAGCATGTAGGTAAGCGATCTCATCCAGAGTGTGGCAAAGGGATTCATCACACAGTTCAACTACAGTGTTTCGCAGTTGGCTGGCTTGAATAGAACTGTTGTGACGATTGATGTGTTGTGGCTTCTTAGTTGGCGAACACTCGTCTTCTTTTTTACAGTGGTTTACAGTATGTCAGTGGTGTCCATAGTGGAAACATACTGGACGTTGTCTTCCGTTCTCCAAATGTCTGCTCTTCTGTGGGTCGTTACATTTGGCTGGGAGTTTATTGCACCTGTGTTGGTCAAATTCTGGGTTGTCATTTGATGGCTGTGGTGTAAGTCCAAAATGGCAGAGTCCATTCTTCCCTGTGTCTTTGACTGGTGGTAGAGATTGGTGTAAAGATGGATACAGCTCTTCGACATTCTTCATTACCTCATGACATATGGGATCAACATTTGTGATTGTGGTTTCTTTCTTACTTAGTCCAACAATTGCAGCTGCCATAAACTGCTGTAGACCTGGCATAGGAGAGAGGTGGGTCACGGTGTTATTCCACAGGGATAACATTCAGGAGTTAGTCACACTTCTTCTGACCAGCTCTTTTCTGTTGCATTACCTTGGTGCACTGGTACCACATGATGAGTTCCTCAGTTGTTGTGACATCCTTTATCAGAAGAGCTTGGTACATCTCTTCTATGATTCCATTCATTAAGTGCAAGATTTTGTTGGCTTCTGTTATATTTGGAGTTACAGTGTGGCCTAAGGCCAGAACATTCTTTTACATAAGCCTGTGTTGTTTCGCTGTGATATTAAGCCCTGTTCCTAAATTGCTTTTCTGCTAAGTGGACTTGCCGCTGATTGTCACCACATGCTTTCTGCAATTCAGCCTAGAATTTATCCCAGTTATTGGGCTTCTCCTCATTGTTCTCAAACCACTGCTGGGCTGTGAGATCAGAGTAAAAGTATGCATTTACCAAACACGTCGTCACCCTTCCTGTTGTATTTGGTAACTTGGTTGAATCCTTTGTTATTTCATTGGGTCCTGACCAGTGTCCCTGTATAAACACTGATGTATGGCTGATGTGCAGTCAACTTGCTGCTGTTTTGGAATCTATTGATTTCCTGAATATACGGACTTTGGGAATGATGAACTGTTTATATTGCGGTTCCTGTTCCTTGAGGCGACAACTTTTACTTTGCCTAATTGGAGCCACGGTGCTGTAGATGTTTTGAAGTACCTGGCATCTCCACAAAACAATGACATGTTGTAACCAAAATAGTCCAAATCCGAAAGCAGGATCAGCAAGGAAGAACAGTTCATAGCACTGCACACTGTGCACAGACAAAACAGAACTGAACTCCTGGGTGGAGAGTGCTGCTATTTGTACAAACACCAAATATTCCAGAATATGCAAACATTACAAACTTAAAAAATTTGGAGAACCTTCCAGAAATGATAAATACTAAATAACAAATTGTTGCTGATAGTTGGATGTGAACTAGTGAGCTGCAACACACCAGCCAGTGACTCCAACTGCTGCTTCACATTGCATGCAGCACAGCTCATGGCAGTATGTCAAGTTCTGCATATTTCCAGTTTGAGTTGGGTCATCTCAGCACTTTCATGAAGTAGTAGCCATAACATAATATTCTGCTGCGATTACCTGAAATCCCTTCCTGAGATTAAAACATAAAATTTTAAAGCCATATTTTTAACAAGTCTTGTTATCATTCTTATGATAACGACTTTTAAGTGGAAAATTATGGTATCAACTCGGATGATAAGCTGTTACCTGTTTCTTAGACAAATAAAAAACAAAATTGTGTCATTACCTCTGGAATAAAAAGGTATTCTGGGTGTATGGTCGTTAATGCCTTAACTATGATATCCCAAAGGATATACAAGTAAAAATTGATGTTCTGTTGCACTGGCAATGCATGTGGCTTCTTCAAGCAAAGCCCAAAATTACACACTTATCGAAAATGTGCGACAGTTGTAGCTGGCTGGATGAAAAGCACTGAGAATTTTTTGTAATGTTAAGACAAATGTAAGAGATGCTAAAATGGCAAGCATAAGAAATACCAAACCATGATATCATATAAGGCAAACATTGTCAGCTCCGATTGCTACTTGGTCAAGGGATTAAATTTTAGCACCTAGCGTTAATCTATCATATGACAAAGGAATACATACAAGCAAAAGATGTAATAATAAAATCCTTTCAGGATGAGCAGATAACATTTAGGGGCAAAGACAGAAATTCACTTATTCATAGAAATACTTCCAGTCCATATGTGGCATACAGCAAACCAGTGCTTATTGCAACCAAGACTGTTTTTAACCAATACAATCCCTTATTCATTTTCAATCATATTCAATCCCTCATTTTCTTTAAGTGGACTCACATTGCATAAAATAAATGAATGATAACAGGTGGAGGGGAGAGAGAACACAGTATTAGTGTAGCAGAATCAAATCGAAAAGGAACTATTCTCCAGCACAGTAGTAAATGATAAGGTCAGCATATACCCCCAAGTCACCTTGTATGGATGGGTTACTGGTGGAACTGTATAGGAAACTTGACATACTTTGAGAAAAGGACTTAGTGAAATTTGTACCAATCTTCTAACAAGATAAAATTTACCCACGATGGATATTGTAAGTGCTGTCTTGATACCTAGTGCGCACATTCTGTCAGTGTAAGTAAATTATGAATAGTCACACTTCTAAATATGGACTTAAATATCTACACACACCTACTGAATGAGATGTTCGGAAATGTCAAGTCTCATATCCTATGGCCTAACCAAGCAAGTACAGTAGCAGGTTGTTCAGTGCTAGATATTCTGTCTGGTTACAGATACCGTGCTCACGTGACTTCTGTATGACTGGTCACCATAGAAGTTGACTATTTAAGCTTTGAGAACAAATCTCAAAGAATTGAACAAGCACATGTAACAATGACTATGAACACCATGTGTTTTTCCAGTCTTTTGTTGACATTTTAGAAAGCCAAGCAACCTATATCTGGATGAAGGTAAATGATTCCCTTGTGCGATATATTGCCATTTGATGAGTGCTGCAACAGAAATGATTGCTATCCATCATTTTATTTACACACTTTAGCAATGAAGCTGCTGCAAATGAAAATCCACACCACCTTACTGGGCCTTTCCTTTCGCTGGGTTAAGACAGTTGTCTAAACATATGCAGATTATGCAAGTTTCACAGTTAACAGCTTGTAAGACTTCACAGACATTCAGAATATTTTCCAGGGCTACAAGCAAGATAGTTGATGTGCATGAGTCTCAGTGACCTCATTACCCAGTGATTGTATTGCATAACTGAACGAAAGCATATCTGGCTGGAAATGATTGCTTTTCTGCCACACATCAAGGAAATCAAACACCCAGTGAGAAATTCGCAGAATGTTTGGAGTAATGTAGCTTTAACCACATCATCATGGGATGTACGTAGTGATTACTATTTGGTAACAGGTTCAGAAATTATGTAGCAGAAGAGCTTCAAAATCCATTTGTCCACATTGTCATCTAGCAACAAGTGCCACATAATTGTGTGTCACACTTATTTATCTGCAAAGAACAATGTCTGATCTGCAGTTAAATGAAGAAAAACCTGGCCCACATTTTCACTACTGTGCTAAACACCGTATCCATAGATATTGCTTTTCATAGTGTTTTGAAGATGTCTTTCTACAATGAAAAGCAACAGTCATGCATGGATTCTCAGGTATTTACTGGCCTATATTTTATGTGCAAAGTATGTGGACATGAGAGAATGGCTCTTTTACCTCCATCAGTGACAGCTGACAGTTAAAGATAAGCTTGGTCAGGAAATGGGAAATGCTGCTTCTCCTTCCCAGTCATTGTCACCCTTCACTCCAACCATCCTAGCCCCTGAAGAGGAGCTTCATCTGAAAATTAAGCAACATTTTCAGTCTTTTTAAGTGCCTGTCAGTCAGTCAACAAATCCTAACACTACATCTTCGATTATTTACATTCCACTAGAACCTTCCATTATCACATTTTCTGTAGTTCAGATTTTCCAAGTACATTTTACATATTATGTTGTCAGGTAGTTGGCAAAGAACCTTCAGTTTTTAAACTCCTATTGCATTATAAAATACTTTGAGATATCTGTTGCAAACAGGTGATTTACAATGCCTGACCAGATTATTATATGGAAATGCCATAGTAAATGATAAACATAATGATAGTGTTTGATAAGATCTGCAAGACTTCCCTATTCAAATTATAACAATTTTCTTGTTTGTGTGTCTAAGTTTATGTGATGTGTAACAAAACAATTCTTGCTGCTTCTTTTCTTTACTACAGATATTACTTTGTTATGTCAATTTGTAGGGAACAGCTGATGGAATTCTGTGTTACTGTCAAAAGTCAACATCACTGTATGCGGCAATACAGTCACAGAAGACTTCTGTAATGTATTGTCAAGCAATGGATGCACTTGATGAACACGTGATTGGATGTGCAGAAGTCGTTCAAGTGAAGAATGTTTGCCTGAGACGTGCTGGAGTCCGCTGTCCCTTTGTTCTTTTGTGCGAAGTACACAAGCAGCGCCTGTTGAGGCACATGTGTTGCCCTGGATGTGGTATTTTCTGTACACAGGTTAGCTAAACAGCAAATCCAAATAAATATTTCAAAACATGAGCACTGCATTTAATAATTGTTTGTGCATGCTAGTTTTGTATAACTAAAAAATTAACGACCACTTTTCATAGCATTAATTGAATTTTTTACTTCAGTTTTCGAGGTTTCAATCCACATTATCAGGTGCATATATTCATACCATTCCATGTTCCCATGCCTACCTGTCTTACAGAATTTTAGCTATGTGATTTATGTACTGTGTGGTTATAATTAAAGCACAGCTACTCACGGAGATCCTATATGGGCTGTAATTATTATATGGCAGTGAAACTTGAGAGATATGCTAATGCGTTAGTGCAGAACTGACTTATGCTGGAAAAAATTATCGCCGACTGAAAGGTCTGAGGAGAGACCCAATGCCATTCAGTGATTTAGAGATGATGATGATGATGATGATGATGATGATGATAAAATTTGAAAACACAGGTAAGCTTGGCATGGCACCTGGAAGTGAAGGGCATTCTATCCTGGTGGAAATTATTGATGAGGTAACTGTTGCTGTAACTTACCATGCAGCATGTGTCCCTGGCAGTG
This sequence comes from Schistocerca piceifrons, assembly GCF_021461385.2. Lineage (NCBI taxonomy): Eukaryota > Metazoa > Arthropoda > Insecta > Orthoptera > Acrididae > Schistocerca > Schistocerca piceifrons. The sequence goes on from NC_060149.1 coordinate 580,954,503, forward strand.
CTAGTGCTGGTGCAGTGTCATGAGAATTACCCATCCCCTGGTCAACAGTACAGAAAATTTTATGGTGTATATAACACTAGCACTATTACAAGATCTAGACAGTGCAGCAAATGAAATCTCATGATCTACGGCAAGGTTCTGGATTTGCTCTTCAGTTTCTGGCATGGATCAAGATGAAATGTGGCTAGGCAATGTTCTATGGAGTGACAAGGCAGATCTTACAGTACAGGGTGCAGAGAATACACTGAACTTCAGAATTTTGCGGTATTGTTAAACTGTGTGTTGTGCACGAAGAGCCATCACACTTACCGTATGTGATTGTATGATGTTGTTTCACAAGTACCTTTATTCTTGGTCTATTCTTCTTCAAAGAGAATTCATCCAGAGGACCTATCAGGAGTACCGTGATGTCTGCACAGTATTGAGACCTCCTTGTACAGCATGTTTTTCCTGCTTTGGAAGAATGCAACTACATGGAAACCATTGTTTTCATGCAAGACGGGGTAACACCTGATGTCACTCACCCAGTGAAAGATCTGCGTAATGCAACCTTCCATGAACTTGTCCCAGGTTATCTAAATGCGTGACCTCTAAGATAAACGGATCTGGTTCCATGCGGCTTTTGGCTCTGGGTATATCTAAAAGCACGCAATTATCAGGGACACATTCAGTCTCTACCTGAAATAACCTGTTGCTTAGATTACACCGGAACTGCTGTGAACAACTATTGATCACGTTGTTTCACAGATGCAGCATCATGTCAACATCTCCAGTGCGCATATTGAACATATTGTTTAAATGGCAGTTAATAATGCAATCAACATTATGTCATTCTCACTTGTTTGACCTTTTCTGCTTAATCCATTATATATAGAAACATTTCTATATGTCTTTCTTGCATTTACAATGAAAGATTTTCACCTTGTGACCAAAATTGGAACTAATTTTTTGTGTAGTGTGAATCAGTTCAACATTAATGCATTAGTGAATCTACCAAGTTTTGCTGCCATGTGATGATCAGACCCCACGCTGGATCTCTGAGAAGCTGCACTTTAGTTATAGCTCCCTGGTACATTGGTTACTAAACCAACATGTTTATAGTTGTAAGGCACAGAGACCCGTTTCATGTTTTCTGCCTGAAACCCACAAAGGGGCAATATAATTTAAAGCAGTTTCAGTTTACTAGCCCACATTTCAAAATTTAATATAATTAAGAACTGGTTCTGAAGACAGCATAATACACCTAAATGGACAAGAAATTCATCATAAAGCACACAAAATTCATGATTCATGAAAGTTGTAAAAATTATACATTTTTCACTGTTATATTTGCAATGCCAACAAGGATAGCAAATAATTAATTTTTTCATAGTGTGTGCATACAATACATTAGGAAAAATATATGATTCATTTTGTGGGTGATTTGCTGGTATACAGAATGCAAAATTTAATGCACAAACCTGCCACCTGTGGCAGCAACAGTGCCTCTAACTGGGCAGGACGTTGAATTGAGATTGAATAACAGATATGGGTACATCATTACATACATTTCAGTTCTACGCCAGAGCTTGTCAGTCATAGTGGCTGATGAGTTGCTGGTGTACCAGTGTGTCACCAACCATGACCAGATGTTTCCAGTGTGAGAGATACCAGGAGAAAATTGCTGATCAGCATAGAAAGCCACCATGATTTCTTTGTGTTGGCTTTTGAGGTACGCTGAAGCAGTTGCTGTGACATAAAAGGAAAGACAGCTGACCAGATGTGGTGCTGAAACCAGTGTGCAGACATTTTCTCTGTGTATGTTCTTAGACTGCATAGTGATTTAGTTGCCATTCTCTAATCCAATTGTGTAAGTCAAACCACTGTTATGTTTCAAGACACCAGAGTGTTTGCAGATCTGATTGTCCACTCTCATAAATTAAGGCAAGAAGCTAAAACACACACACACACACACACACACACACACACACACACACACACCACAAACATAATTAACAAAACTGCCAGTTTTGTAACTGGACTCCCAGAGTATAGTGCATTTTGAATAGGCCAGTGTGGAGGGGAAAGACTACAGTTACCTCTGTTAAAAGTTCTTGTATATATGTTTATTAAAGTGGAGGCTTAAATTTAATGCATGAAGTCAGAAATAACAATGTCTTAGGGAAAGCTGCTGAAATTGGTGATCAGCAAGGTGAACTGTGCACTGTGTTACAGCCAGCTGGCCATATTTGAATGTGTATGTTAAAGTTCTAGCCAACTGCAAAACTTTGGAGACTAGTGGAATATTTTTTAGGAATTGCTGTTACCAGCTGTCATGTTTCAGCCTTTCACTGCTACAGTGTGATTACTAAGTCAAGCAGTTGGGATGTGAGTTTCTCCACCGATGAAACTTTAAACAACCTTCTCGCCATATGACAGCTTTTTTTATTTTTTGTTTGTTTTTGTTTTTTGTTTTGTTTCAGGAAATATTACTCTACAACTGATAGCTTGCAGTAAAGCATTAATGGATTCATGTGGATATTCCTAAAATTGCCACTAATAAATTTCTCAGCAGAAGAAAAACATGAAATTGACTTATTTGTAGTTTCATGCCATTATCTTATGCTATTCCCTTAAATTCATTAGTGGGTTTAGTAGATGATTTGTACATTTTGTCTCTAAAACTATCTGCTGCTTACCAAGGACTTCACCAGTATTATGTTAGTGCAGATGCCATTGTGCTGAGGAAAAACAAACTGCGTATTGGGGTGGACATGTTCCCCAAGGATAAATGCACGTTTGTGTTGATCCATTGTGCCTTCCAGAATGACAAGATCACTCAGGGAATGCCACAAAAACGAGCCTCTCACAATAACACTCCCTTCTGGTTGCAGGGTGTTTGCTTTCAAATGTTTCACTTCGTACATGCCTATAGCCAACTGTCCGGTGAAGCATAAAACATGGTTCATCTGAAAGGCCACCTGTCGCTACACAGTGGACATGTAATTATGGAACTGACATGCAAATTTCAGGCTTCATTGCTGATGAACAGCAGCCAGCATGAGTCCCATATGCAGTTCAGTAAACGGTCATTGAGGAGACACTGTCAGTAGCCAGTTAGTTCATCTTGGCGGTCAGTTTCTCAATAGTTGCACATCTATTTATCTGTGCACATCTTCGCAGCTGTCATTTGCCCCTGTCATCTATGCACCACAGTTGCTTCGGCATCGATTGTGGATAGTGCCATTTTGCCATATGAATAGTTCCTTCTTCCTCTGTGTGTGTCATAATTGATATCAAACTCTACTTTAAACGATTGAGGGATACTGTGTATTATAATTACTCATACAGATAATAACACAAATTTCCAAATATTTAATGCAAACACAGTTCCTATATTCCATAGAAGTCCAGAGTTCAAAGCCGGGCTAAGCCCAAGGTACAAATCACAATGCATCCCTAGAGTGGAGTCTGGTTACTTTGAGGAAATACAATAGTGAAACGAGAGAGAAATCGCTCTGCTCCTGGGTTTTACAAAGTTAATTTGGTGATAGGTGTCTCGAGGTGGTGCTGGACATCAGCGGCATGCGCAGGACCCTAGGCAGTGCAGTCTTTGATGTTTGCTTGCCCTTTTGTTAGATGAAGGTGAGTAGGTGTAACCCAGCAACCCTCCCCTGTATCAGAGGCTGCCTTGTGGTATGCAAGAAGAAAATGTCTGTTGTCTCCTAGACCTCAGAGACAGCCGTCCTTCCCACGGACAGAAGCTGCCATTTGTAGAAACCAGAGCATTGAGTCAGAAGTGGACCTGGCAGTGATGTGCTCTCCATGGGCAGATGCCATGCGGTGCGAGGCTAGCAGCTGGAGATGTCACTGGCATGAGAGACATGTGGACATACAGCTCCTTGGGAGTGGGAACATGCTGGGTCAGCTCCTGTGGTCCACCCGACAATTCTGCTTGTGGCAGGACCTGGTCTGACACCGGCCCCCAATGATACAGTGGGGAGGGGGGGGGGGAGGCTGGAATAGACAGCAGATGAAGGGGCTGCAGACAAGGGCATGGTCAGTGCAGGAGGCCAGACCGAGGAATTAGGACATACCTCGAAAGGTGGAGGAGAGTATGAAAAATAAGGTTCCAAGAGGTGGGTCAGCTTGAAAGTGAACACAGTGATGGGGAGGCAACTCCTCCACCCGTGGGCGTAATTGGTTGTAATGGTGGGACACCAGCCTGTCACTTGTCCGTAACATGAAGATGCACGGTGCATAACAGCTGGGATACAGTGCTCACAGCAGTCAAAAGGGTGAGCCCAGATGGGGGACGCTAACAAAGGAGGCGCACTAGAGGTTGAGGTATGAGCAGCAGGGGTAGCAGTGCTATGCACCAATGGCGCCAATGCAGCAACTTCTCTGGGCTTTTCTCGCTGATAGCAGTGGATATGTGAAAACGTAGAAAATGTATAAGCATCTCTTCTTCTGGAGTGTCTGCAGCTCGTGGTCTAGCAGCTAGCATTGCTGCCTCTGGATCACGGGGTCCCGGGTTCAATTCCCCGCCGGGTTGAGGATTTTGTGTGCCGAGGGACTGAGTGTTTGTGTTATCATCATCATCATCATCATCATCATCATCATCATCATTCCTGACAGTAGCTAGATTGGACTGCGAAAAAAATTGGACTGTGAAAACTGGGACTTCGTATGGGTGCTGATGACCACACAGTTAGGTGCCCCACGAATCGATCATCATCATCATCATCATCATCATCTTCCCGAGTGTCCCTGATATACTACTTCATCTGCTTCTTGAAGATCCGAATGAGGCGTTCTGCCTCCCTGTTGGGCTGCAGGAGAAATGTGGGCACACTGGCTTGGTGGATGCCATGCTGTGAACAAAAGTCTTCAAACATATGAGAGATGATCTGTGGCCCATTGTCCACCACCAGGGTGCTAGGAAGCCCTTAAATGGAGATGATCTGGGCAAAGGCACAGGCGTTAAAGTCCACCATCATAGAGCAGTAGTTGACAGTGAATGGGAAAAAAGAATAAGCATCAACCACAAGTAACCAAATTTTTCCAACAAGAGGCCCTCGAAAGTCAGATGGACTTGCTCCCGTGGCTGCATGGGTGATAACCACGGCGAGTGACACTGATGTGGGGACACAGCAATTAAATGTTTAATTTCTTGGTCAACACCCGGCCAGTCGATGTAGTGGCAAGCAAGAATCTTTGTTTGAGAGGCCCCCCAGTGGCCATGATGTAAGAGCTAAAAGACATCCTGTCAGATGGGAACCAGAGTGACATCCTGTGGAATGGCATGTTCCCTCATCGACAAGATCATCCTATCAACGAAAGTCACTCTGTGGTGCGGCTCGAAATAATTACGTATGTGGCCTGATGCTGAGGCCAGAGTTTGTCCAGGCCACCCCTGCAAAATGCATTACCACACGTGGCAGAGAACAGGATTCATGCTATAGCATGAATTATGTGAGGGCTCGCAATAAGAAAACCATCCACTTCCTTCTGAGCTTCCTCATTGAGATAAAAGCAAAGGATTTTGTCCTGTTCAAAGCTGGGTTTAGACCCGTAGGAAGACATAGAGCATGTCCGCATTGGAGGGCTGAACCATCGGGCGGAAGTGAATCCCATTATGATAACGGCTGAGGAATAGAGCCCACTGTTGCAGTCTGTGGGCCATCTTATCTAGCAGGTAAATGGTGGGGCCAAAGAGAGAGACTAAAGGCTTGTGGCCTATGACAAGATGAAACTTCACACCATGTAAAAACGGCCCTCCTTCTCAATTTGAGAATGATTCTGTTGCACTATGTTGAGTGTCTTAAGGGGAAATGCTATTGGTTGTTCCAGATTGTCATGGTTGTGATAGGCCAGCACAGCCCCTAGCTCAAACAGGCATGCATCAGTTGCTTAGACAAGCTGCTTACCTGGCTGAAACGTACTGAGGCAAATGGCCGAATGAAGACTGTCCTCCAAAGCTGTGCGTGTTTGGTCACCTGCAATCATCCAGACATCTTTCTACAGTAACCATTTAAGGGAATGCACTATGGTAACCGTTTGGGGGATGATTTTATGATAATAAGCAACTTTGAATAGAAAAGCTTAGTGTGTCATGGAAAAGCATCAGTGGCAGTGATGTGACTATTCGTTGGTGAAATCCCCCTGCCAGGCAATGAAATGTCTGACATTTTCAATAGAGGGTTGAAAGACATCAGATTTATCCAAATTGCACATGAGACATGTATCCTGCAGTGTTTGAAACAGAACTTGAAGATTCCGCAGGTGCTCCTCAATGTACTGGCCTGTGTCCACAGTATCGTCCAGATAGTTGATACAACAGGGAGCACATTGTGTGGATTGCTTCAAGAAATGTTGAAAATGACCCAGTGCACTTTCTACTCCAAAAGCCAAATATTTATGCCCGTAGTAACCATACGGGATGTTGACAACAAGCAGCTGCTGAGATTCTTCGTCAAGCGGAAGCTGCAGATGATATACCTCTGATAATTCCACCTTGAAAAAATACTGTCCTCCTACCAGTTCAGTCACCGATTCGTTCAGGCACTGGATGAGGTACATGTTGATCACAGTCTGGGCAGTAATCACCACCTTAAAATTGCCACAGAGATGGTGCTTGTTGGACTGTTTCTTGATAATTGCAAATGGTGTAGCCCATTGACTGGATGAAATAAATTCAGTCGCCTCCAAAGCTGTAAACCTGTCAAGATCATCCATCATTCAATTGATTGCGAGGAAACAGTGGCACTGGCCTGGCCTGAAAAAAAGGCCACTCTGTCAGTTTAAGGGTAAAACACTTAGCCCTGCTGAGCCCAGGCAAAAAACCATCCGAAACACTCTTGCAAAGTTCCTGATACTGTACTTGGTCAAAAACCAGGTTAACCAAATTGGCCACTGTGAACCCAAACACCGTGAAAGCATCCAAGTCAAACAAGATTTCCATGAAAGCATTTCCACCACAAGAAAAATTAACTGATGGACCATGGCCTTGTACGCTGTGCCCATTGTAAATTGTCAGAGACTGGGGATTGTTGTCTTTTGCAACTAAAAAGAAGACATGTAGCTGGAGACAACAATGGTGCACTGAGGAAGAGCGATGCATAATAATTAATAACAGACAGTGCAGAGCCCTTATCTACTTGCAGCTGAAACGGCTTTCCATTAATATGCTCCTTGATGAACAACTTGTTAGAAATTGCCACAAGGTTGTTACAAGCAGGACTAACAACATTAATGTCCAGGAGTTGTGGGGCTGAGGGTGTGGTGTGAGTAGACTGTGCTTGACATACCGCCTCATTGTGTCGTTTCTTCTGACAGTGATAGCAGGAAGACCAGTGCTTAGGACAGTCCGCCAGTCTTGTTGAACTAAACAGTTGGGGCACAACAGAAGGGGTTTGTGGGGAAATAACTCATCATGGATGTGTTTGTGCAGCACATGGTTTACAGGCAAGCTGCACTGCCACAATTTCTGTCTTCAAGGACATGCCTGAATGTGAATGTCTGCTGTCGTCCAAGCCCGACGTTGGCCACGTCCACCCAGGAACCCAGCTGACAGCCTGCCACATGAAAAGCTTGATTGAACAAGAGAAAGGACCTCTTCCAAAAAGGGATCTTCAAACTGTAACACCCGCTGGCGGCTTACTTATCAGGAGCCGGGGTAATAATAAAATCCTGCACCCTAGTATCAATGCAAGACTTCTTATGTTGGGAGATAACAAATAAACACTTCCAAATGAAACCCCCTACAAATCTGCAGGCCAAGCACTATACAGTTGAGAAGGTTGTTTCCTGCATTAATAAAACTCTTGAGTCTGCCTGTGATAATAAAACGACTGAAGCAACATATTTTGTCAAGTGAGAGGGAAGAGGGTTCTTGAGGCAGGGCCAACGATCCTACCAAGTGTCACATGGATGGTAAAATCAATGAAAGAAAAAGCGCCTTAAAGACATCTGTGTCTGTTAACCTTGAAGATGGTGAAATGCTGTCGTAAACACTTCTCGTATGCCTTCCAGTCCTCCGTGGACTCATCGTAGGCTGGTAGTTACTGTGGCTTTGCCAGTAGTCTGGTCAATGCCCTGTCCAACATTGTGATGTGTTCCTGCTGTTGCAGTTCCAGATGCCACTGGCTTTCCAGCTGCTGCTGCTGCTGCTGCTGCTAACTCTGAAGCACCACCTTGAAGGACACGCCGGTGAACATTAGCAAGAAGCACGTGTTGAAGGTCCAGTTGCCCTCGTAGTCACTCATGTTGTAATTACTCACACAAATAACATGCACAGAGTTCTAAATGTTTAAATGCAAAAATAGTTCTGATATTTCATACAAGTCCAGAGTACAAAGCCAGGCCAAGTTGACAATACAAATTACAGTACATCCTGATAGCTGAGTTAAATTAATATGATGAAATAAAATAGCAAAATGATATGGAAAATGTATCCCACCACCATCTCCTACAAATAGTACTTAATTTTTTATCTGAATATGGCCTTTCATACACCGCTGACTATGTATGTTCTTCATATTTCTATGCTCCCCACCAAGAACTGGTATAAAAACTCATTATGCAGATGTAGTATTATTGTTATCAGTTTTGATTATCTCACATCATTGTTAGGCAAACGATAATTGATGATCAAAACTAGTACAGTATGATTTTCAATAAGTATCTAAATGCTGTGTGGCACCACCTAGTAAAAATATTAATTATTGAGGGTACAGATTCTGCTATTACACTCATACATTTGCTTCCCTCATTTAAAATGTTCTGTTTATGACTTCACAGTTACCAGTGTTTGTTGTGGCACCAGCAGGAAGTCCTTATCCAAAAGGACATGCTTCTATGAACATATGGACTCTGTTTTGCAACCTCCTTTCGAACATGGTTATTAGTTCATTGCTAACATGAAATGGACAGTAAAAAAAGTGATCTGTTCATAATCAATCTTTTCAGATCATCTTTGTTTAGAAGTACCCTAAAATGTAGGAAATTTTAGCTAACTGTGAACATGCCCCGAGGTCTTAAAATGCACAAGAGTTTAAATGCTCTTTAACCATCTGATCAGTTTCTTGCCTTTTCTCAACAGCTTTTGTATTCATTACCATTTCTCTTCTTCTTGTCCTTCATAGCCACCCATCCCTAGTTATTACCTTTGCTTCAATATTCGTCTTCAAAGTGCAATGCCTGCCTCATTACTCGTTTGTCACTGTACAATTTGTTATCCTCTCACCTCATTCACAGTGCCTTTTATTTCGAATCTTTCTCCAGATTTAATCTACCAATTTGCTTAAGCACTGTTCTGTGGAAATGCAATTGTTTTCTATTGCAGTTACTGTTAACTACATTGGATAATATTGGTTGGATTCAGTATGTTTGTCTTGCATTTATTATGTTGTCTCTACTGCTTATATCGATTTGCTGATCAATATTTTGAGTTACTTGTTCTTTTACACAATGTTTGTGCTGACATTCTCTTCTTGTCCCTTTTTTCCATGCAAAAGATGCAGCTCTGTTTCTCCTTAATGTATAATATATATTTGTGTGTTTTTTTGTTCACTTACAGAGGGATAGCTCTCAAGTAGATGAGCATGAGTATTTTCATCCTTTACCAGTTGTTCTAAAGCTATAAAAGCTTTTAAGAACTTAAGTCATAATGATGTAATGCTGTTGAAAATTTTTATGCGTGTTGATAAATGTTATTGGACATTACTTGAAAATCTATCGGATAACTGCATTTCATTAAGCAGCATAATCTTTGATATAACAACTGGACATTTCATGGACATATGGGAACAGTGTGGTTCAAATTTCTATCACACCCTCCAGATTTAGATTTTTTGTAGTGTCACTACTCATCACAGAGCACTTTAAAGCTGTCAGTCACTGACTCCTACATATGTCCGATCTGAAATGTTTCCTCAACGTAATCCAAGTAAATCAAAGTCATTCAAGAACCTTCACCCTCCCTGAACCATTTATTGGAAGCTTCAAAGCTGCTGACAAGTATCTTAAAAATGTGTTTTGTAAGCCACTTCTCACCCATTTTTAAACAATTTATGTTTTATTTTAGGTTTTTTTTTTCCTAATTGACTTGATAAATCTTCCATTTTTGTTGTACACTTCTTCAGTACCTCATAATCTATAGTGTCCATCCACCCACAACATTTGGACTCTTTATATTGTATAGAAACTTTCAAATTTCTTGGCTTATCTTATTTGTAATGTTTCAGCTGTTAGGAGGCATTCACTAGCATACAAACACTCTGTTTAAATAATCATGTTGTTATGGCTTACTTTAGCTTATCTTGAAATGACTTTAATCTTGTTAAAGTGTGAAAGTTTGTGGCACCTGGTGACATTAACATATCTCTCGCTAGTTTTCAGTTTTATAGTTTCCTTGAGATATTTAAAACTGTCAGTGAAGTATCTGCGCTAACAGAACAGAAATGCAGAAAACACAAGTCTGAAAACAATTTATTGACCTCACTGAAATGAAACAATAATACCTTCTCCGAAAGAACAATAGACTCTATCCCAGCTGCGGATAGTCCCAAATATAAAATAACAAATAATAATAGAAAAGACCCATCTCTTCATGGGAAGAGATCACAATAAAACAATTCTACAATGTCAAGATGTTTGTTGACTATATCAAGTCCATGAGCAAGAGATCAGCCATCTAGAAGAGGCGTCTGGCCATGGCTGCTGCTCTGTATACTTCGAAGCGGTGTGTTGAATGGCCCTTTGCCGGCAGTGCACCACCCTATAAAGCCAGCTAGGTGGATGTATCTGCCAGAACTATTTGCAGTCACATGCCTGGTGTATCAAAGTAGTTCCTGGGCTATCTGTGACCTCTGGTGAAACTGTTCTGCAGGCTCCACGAGCTGGTAGTGTTCCTTGGTGGCTGTTGGTGGGGACCTGATGTTGTGTTGTGGCTCATCTCAACGTCGGGCTCCGGGTCTGTCGATGACAGGAGACCGGGGGCAGTCGCAGGTGCAGGATCCACCTCCATGGGCACAGGGACATCTGCTGGAGGATCCGCCTGGGGTGTGACCAGTGGTGTTGGCAGAGGCATCGGTCGGGTGGGGAGAGGAGCACTGTCATCCCCGAGGGCCAACAGCCATGGAGACGGGAGAGGAGCTGGCTGCGGACCACACTGGGGGCGAAGCTAGTTGTTGTGCTTCCGGCCCACTGTGCCATTGCTGAGGGTGACTGCCACTATAGAGTGGCTAATGAGCGACAAGACCCTGGCGGGGACCCACCGGGGATGATTCCGGGTGAACCACACTGCCCAGACTGTATCCTGCAGAGAAAAATGGGGCCGTGCCAAACGTGGAGGAGCTGGTCGGGGAGAACATGGAAGTAGGAGAGACAAGGGGGACCAATGAGGGTGGCTGTGAAGTTTTTCAGCTCGGGATGACCCATCCTGAACAGTGGACCAGTAAGAGGAAAGGAAGATGGTAAGGGTGTCATACAGGGAGTGTTACGGATGCAATTTCGACATCTGGACTTTGAATGTACAAACTGTTCGGCTAATCCATTAGATGTAGGATGAAAGGGAGGGCTTTGAATCAGGGTGGTGCAGTAGGAGGTAAATTCAGCAGACATAAATTGAGGGCCGCTGTCGGTCACCAATGTCTCCAGTAGGCCCTCAGTGGAAAAGATGCGGGAAAGAACTTGGGTGGTATGGGTGGATGTCGTGAAGGACATGCAGGAGAAATAAGGAAACCCACTGCTTGTGTCCACAAAGACAAGCCTGGGGGATCTGAGGAACAGGCCCATGAAATCGAAGTGCAGACGGGACCAAGGAGAAGGAGCAGGAGGCCATGGGAACAGGTGTTGAGGGAGCACAAACTGGTGCCGTTGACAAGAGGGGCATGAGGCCACCATGCGGATGATGGCGGCATCCATCCCCCTCCAGTAGATGTGCTGTGGGCAAGCCATTTTGTCAGGACGATCCCCCAATGACCAACGTGCAGGAGCTCCAAGGCCCGCTGGTGGAGGGAGATTGGCAGCACAATCCGCCAATGCTCATTATCACCCAGGATGAGGAGGATCCCATCTCTGACAGACAGGTCCTGGCAGTGGTGCCAGTAAGCTCAGATCTCTGGCTGTGGCAGCTGATGATGGTCTGATGGCCACCCATGCTGAACATGGTGCATCAGTGCCTGGAGAGTTGGGTCATCTGCCATGCTACTAACTTGGCATCCAGTGGCAAATCAGCTACTGCCTCAGCAGCGGTGTCATCCAGGTGGAAACAGGCTACTGGGTAAGCATCGAACTCAGGGTCGGCACCGACCGTGAGATAAGAGAGAAGATCCGTATTAGCATGGAGAGCTGTGGCTTGAAAACGGATGTCGTAGGAACATTCCGCAAGGAACAATGCCCAGCACTGGAGGCGGAAAGCAGTCCTCGTGGTGATGGCGGATGTAATACTGAACAGTGAGACTGTAGGCTTGTGATCAGTGTATAAGGTGAAGCAACAGCCATAGGTGAAATTGTGGAATTTCTTAAACCCAATGATGATGGCCAAGGCCTCCTTCTCAATTTGGCTGTAGTTACACTGAGCCGGAGATAGTGTTTTGGAGATGAAGGCCCCTGGGCGTTCAACTCCGTTGATGATGTGAGACAAGACGGCCCCCACTCTGTAGTCAGACACATCGGCAGCCAAGGTGAGAGGCTTGGTGGGGTCATAAGTGACAAGGCAAGCCATCATCAGGAGAGAAGACTTCAGACAGCGGAATGCCCTATCACAAGGCACAACCAGTCCCAGGTTACATTCTTACGGAGGAGGCGGTGAAGGGGTTCCGCCAGAGCCAGGGCATGTGGGATAAAATGGTGGTAGTAATTGAGTTGACCCAGGACTGAATTGAGCTGGGAGATGTCCTTCGGGGACTGCAGCTGCTGAATAGCCTCGACATACTGGGGTGTTGGTCGAATGCCATTAGTGCTCAAAACATGACCGAGGTAGGTACCCTGAGAAACAAAAAAAAAATACATTTCTCCTTGTTGCAACATAAGCCGGCACCCTGAAGAACATGGAAGAGGCACTGGAGGTTGTGGGCCAAGTCCGGGGTGGAGAAGCCAGTGACTAAGATGTCATGTAGGTAGTTAGCCGTCCCTGAAATTTCTCTTGTCAGTGTTTCCAAATAGCACCGGAAGATGGCGGGAGCACTGGCGACCCTGAACTGTAGGTGATTGTAATAGAAGAGTCCAAAAGGGGTATTGATTACCAAGATCGTTTCGAGGACTTGTCCAAAGGCAACTGGAGGTAGGCGTCCTGCAGGTCAATTTTGGCAAACACCTTGCTGCCAGGCAACCTGGACAGGATGTTGTCAACCTTGGGTATGGGATAGGAGTCAATAATGGACTGAGCATTGTCAATGGCCTTAAAATCCTCACAAACGTGAAGAGTTCCATTTGGCTTCTTAAGGACCATGATGGGTGTATCCCAACAACTATGGTTGACTTTGCTCAGGATATCCTCAGCCTGTAGATGCCGAAGCTCCTGTTGTAGTTTGTCACGGAGGGCGAGCGGTACTGAGCGAGCCTTGTGGAACTTCGGGTCCACCGATGGGAGGAGTTCGATATGGGCTTTGAACCCGGAGACCCCCAGAGATGTGGCAGAGAGCACGCCTGGGTAGTCGTCCAGAAGTTGCTGCAAGTGATTGTCTCCCAACAATGACTGGACAGCTGGGACTGAGTCATGTATCTCGAGGTCCAGTAAGGGAAAAAGATCCATTCCCAATAAGTTGGTGGCCTTGGGGGCAACGAGGACCAAAATCCAGGTCATGCCATCATCGATGAGGTGGTGAAACCAACTGATGATGGGAATCCCCATCGACGATGGTGGTGGAGGACCCCATATCCACTTGAAAAGGGAGAGGAGTGCCGTCCAACTGCACAGTCAGAGTGATCACGGCTGATGTGTGCAGAAAAACCGACTGCACGAAGGAAATTGGTGGCAGAGGGTCCGTCTCGTCCACCACGGAGTCAGAGGCATCCAAAGTAGTGTGGACCTCGGCCATCAATAATGATGACCAACAGACCTCAGCTTTGTGACCCTGCTTTTCACAGGGCGAACAGATCACCCTCTGGAAGCAGCAATCTTGCCTCTGATGTGTGACAAAGCACTGACTGCAGGAGGCCAACCGTTGTCGCTGCTGCGGCTGCTACTACTGCGGCTGCCGTCAGTGCAGGTGGGGACTGGCGCCCTGGCCTGGGAGGGTGAGCGCAGCCTCAAGAGTGGACTCCCAGCACTGCTATGGCGGCTGTGTTGATGTGAACCAAGCAGAGCGAAAGGACTGCTTATGAGTGCGAATAATGAATAAACAGGTGTCTAAAGAGGGATGTTTCAGCTTCAGAAGATCAATGTGTAAGGTATCATGTGGGGCATGGACAAGAATCATATCACAAATGGGGGTTGCCACAGAAAAAATGACAGTCACGGGAGAGACCTTGCAGCGTAGCAATCAGTTTCCTGCATGACTGCGCGGGAAGCTTCAGACAACAGAAGAACTTGTGACATGCTGCTGCCACGTGGCCCTGAGAGTCAAAATAATCCAACAGGCTAGAAGTCAATGCCTGGTAGGAAGAGAGCATGAGGTTCTGCATCGGGATGCAACTGTTGAAGGTGATAAACTTCCAGGCCCACATAAGGAAGAAAAAATGTGTGACACCGAAGTCACCAGTGACATTGTGAGCAATAAAGTGTTGGTCCAGATGAGCCACGTAGTTGCCCCAAGGCTCAACGGGTTTGTCAAACTGGGGAAACGCATGGGGCGTGGCACGGAGCCCCAGAAGCAGGGAAGCTGTGTGGGACCTCTGCATAGGCAATGAGCTTGTTCATTTGTTGCATACTTTCCAATAGCACTATGACTCACGCTGAGGGTTCATCAATACCTGGAATACCGTGTGCCATAGCGGACAACAACTGAGCAAACATGGGAAACTCTTAAATCAACTCGTTACCACTGAAGTATCTGTGCTGGAAGAAGAGACATGCGGAAAACACAAGTCCGAAAACAATTTATTGGCCTCACCAAAACGAAACAATAATACAATCTCCAAAAGAACAACCAACTTGATCCCAACTGTGGAGCGTTCCAAATATAAAATAATTAATAATAATAGAAAAGACACGTCTCTTCATAGGGAGATATCACAATAAAACAATTCTACAATGTCAAGATGTTTGTCAACTATACCGAGTCCATCTGGAAGAGATCAGCCATCTAGAAGAGGCATCTGGCCGTGGCTGCTGGGGTGGCAGCTCTGTATACTTCCAAGCGGTGCATCAAACTGCCGTTTGCCGGCAGTACGGCGCCCTATAAAGACCATTTGGTGGATGTATCTGCTGGAACTATTTGCGATCATGTGCCTGGCATATCGAAGTAGTTTCTGGGCTAGCTGCGACCTTTGGTGAAGCTGTTCTGCAGGCTCCGCGAATGGGTAGCGGTCTCTGTCAGCCGTTGGTGGGGAGCTGATGTTGTGTTGTGTTCTGGCTGCCGGTAAATATTTGTGTTGACAACACAGACGACGTAGGTTTTCTTGGTAAATATACATCCTTTTTATTATTTCGTTTGGCATCAAGAATACATTACTTGAATTGAACAGCAATGATGTTACTGGTAACACAATATGCATATGCTACAAATAAAATAGATTACATTCATTTATGGTAATATAAGTCTTAGATTAGATCAATAAATCAATAATATACATATGGATAAAAACACTAGGATGAGTTACATGTAAAAGAGAAAATGTGGTTTTTATAAACAGTAATATTGACAAACAGAGCTTCAAGTTGTAATAAAAACTATAGTTTAATATCTAAAGTATCCAGCCAGGAGATTGCTTCCTCAGAGACCTCATGTATGCTGGTCAGAGTTCCAGCATATTTCCGTAGGGGACACTCTGTGACTATGTGGTGTATTGTTTGTCGTTGGTGTCCGCAGTCACACTTGGCACTTTCAGCGATTCCCCCTTATGCTTCAAGTCCTGGCGTCTTCCGTGCTTGGAGCGTATGCGATTTAGGGCGGTCCACGACCTCCTAGGTTAGTGGAATCCAGGAGGTACTCGTGTAGGAGCAGCAATGAGACCTGCAGAATCGGGATTGGCTGCGAACCATTCTTCCCGCTATGCTGTTTCTGGTTGGAATCCTTCAGAAGTAAGCCTTTTTCAAAGTCTCCAGGAGGGTTTCCTGGACTTAAGACGTTGCCTTTGAGTGGCATCACAGTCCTGGTGTAGCGGTAACTCAGGATTCTTGGAGCAATTCTCCCATTCCCTTTTCAACGCTGCTTGACGTCGTAACTTCGGTGGTGCAATATTAGACAGAACAGGTAGTCATTCTGTGGGTGTGGATTTTATTGTCCCGGATACACTTCTCATGGCTACATTCAGTTGCGTGTCTACCATGGCTGTATGAGCGCTGTTCAGCCATACTGGGCTGCAATATTCCCCAACAGAGTATACAAGTGAGAGGGCAGTTGTTTTGAGTACTGATGCCTTAGCTCCCCAGCTTGTTCCGGAGAGTTTGTGTAATATATTGTTTCTGGTTCTCATTTTTAAAGCTGTTTCAGTTAGGTGTTTTCTATATGTTAGCGAACGATCCCCGGTCACGCTGAGATATTTTGGGAATGGGTTATATAACAGCAACTGATTTCTAAAGGAAATTTGCGGTTTATAGCGAGCATGCCTATTACTCAGATGGAAGGTGGAGGATTCAGTTTTATTTCTGTTTACTTTGAGTCACCATCCATTAAAAAATTCATCTAGAATTCGCAGATCCTGAGTGAGAGTCATTTCTGAAGTTGTAAAATCGTTAGCCTGCGTCACCAAGGCTATGTCATCAGCATAGATAAATGTTCTTGCTTTCGTTTCTGGCAAGTCAGCGACACATAAATTGAAAAGTAGGGGGGGCCAATACTGATCCTTGCGGTAGTCCGTCATTTAAATTGTATACCTTGCTTACTTGACCGTTTAGGTGAACTTGGAATTTCCTGTTGGACAGCATGTTATTGAGTAGTTGTGCAATTCTTTTACATGGAATTATTCTTAAGAACTTAAGAAGCATGCCTTTCCACCACACTGTATCATATGCTGATGTTAGGTCAATAAACACGGCCATTGTTTTCTTCAGGTCTTCGAAGCCCTTCTCTATGTATGTTGCCAACGCTAGCACTTGATCGCTACAACTGTGGTCTCATCTGAGCTAGCCTGTTCTACAGGAATGTGTTTCAGGATAGTTGGTGCAATTCTATTATAGAGTACTCTGTCCAGCAGTTTATAGCAGACACTTAGAAGTGCAATGGGTGTATAGTCTTCAGGATTGTTACCAGATTTTGACGGTTTCAGGATGGCAATTATTTTAGTTTTCTTAAAAAGATTTGGCAGTCTTCCTGTTGCGAGAATTTAATTAAACAGTGCAGTTAGCCACTGCACTGCACCTTGGCCAGCATGTTTAAGGAACTCCGGGTATATACCATCACAACCAGCCGCTTTACCAGATTTCAGAGTATCTAGGGCTGAAACAGCTTCGGCTGCAGAGATTTTCTGTGCAAATTCGGAAGGCTGTGCTCGAGGCATTTTGGACTTTAGCTCATGTTTTATTTCTTTGACTTTCTGTTTGTTGTTGTTGCTTGGTGTTCTTGTTATATTAACAATCCTGGCTGCTATTTTGTTAGGATTTATTTTGTCTGATAAGATATTAACTTTTGTGGCACTGCCAAGCTTTCTTAATAAATTCCAAGCTTTCTTACTAGAGTGTTGGAAAGACATGTTTTCAGTTAGTTCCATCCATTTCTTTTGCCTAGCTGAATCTGGGGCCGAAATCAATTCATCTGCTACCTTGATGTCTCGAGTCGTTTTAAATTCGTCATACAATTCTTGACACCTAGGGCTCCATCCAGGAATGTAGTTCTCTCTGTAGCCTCTTGGAATATGTTTTCTGGCAATGGAATGAATTAGTCTAACAAAGCTGTCGTAGTGCCTAACTTTAGGTGAAATAAACTGAATAATATGATCAATCTCTTCAGAGAATTTTTCCCATTTGGCTTTTTGGAAGTTCCATCGTGGCTTTGGTATAGACTTCACAACTGGGATTTCGAGTCCAGTTTTCACCAGTACAGGTCGGTGTTGGCTTCTAGGGAAATCACTGAGCACCTTCCTGCTGCTCTGCAAGGGTAATCCTTTGTTGTTAGTGGTAACGAAACAGAGATCGGGAGTGTAGCCCTGAGCCCATCTAGCTGAGCGGAATGTCCCTTTGTCCTTCCCATCAAATAGTAAGAAAAGGCGTTCCATTTCAGCCCATTCTGATACTTTCTCACCATCTTCATTCGTGGTTCTGTAGCCCCATTGTGTGTTATGGCTGTTGAAGTCTCCAATTACTAATCCTCGGTGTGGAATATTTTGAGCAGCTTCATTTACCCATGGTTGTGCTGGGGGCTTATATGTGTTCACAATCTCTGTGTTGGCAACTTTCAGCCTGATGGTGTGGATGTTATTTTCCGTTTCTGTTTGGACATCTGTTACCTCTTCAACATCATTCTTGATATATGTTGCAGATCCGTAACTTGCATGGTATGTCGCAGCAGCTAACGTGTAGCCAGGGAGCTTACACCTGGAATGAAGTTGGGTTTCGTCTGAGCAGTGGGTTTCCTGTAGTAGAACAACGTCCACCTTGTTTTCAATCAATATTTGAGTGAGATACTCACTTTTTGCTCTGCTTGTTCCCTCTATGTTTGGCTGTAAGAGCCGGAGGGTATTCCCTAAGTCCTTTGTCAGGTAGTTCTTGGTAGAACTGTTTTGCTTCATTGCTATGTATCCTCTAACAGCTGGGATATCCTAAGGTAATTTGCAACCACCAGAGGTCCAGCAGCCTATATCTGTAGACTATTTAGCCGTAACTTAGTTACGTTGCCTGGGGTACACCACTTGGATGCTAGTCTACTTTGTACCTGTGATGCTGGCATCCCATGTTGGGTTGGACGTGAAGTGGGATGCCCATGCAGTAGGCGCTACAATGTATGACTTGGGCGGCCATGCAGTCAACTCTTTCTGTCTTACCATGGAGTTTGTTATACATATTGTTCCCCCCTCCGTTGCTCTAAGACTGCTATAGCAAGAACAAATACAATTTATGGAACATAGTACTTTAAAGAGCAACACGTAAGATACAATGAAATACAGACTACAGAATCGGCTGAGCACTCGTTCGCGATCACTTCAATAATATTGTTTCTTTGGCAGCTCAACAGGTCATGCCAGGGGGCCGACCGAGGTGGCCTCTGTAAGTGGGCCTGTGAACTGTATGGATGCATAATGTCTGAAATTGTCCTCATCATGAGTGAAGGTACATCAAATATATTTATCTGCTCTGTGCTCTGTAGCTGCCCTAGTGTTCATAGAATGGATCACAGAAATTTTACCCATATCTGTGGCAGTTGATCTCGATACTGCTTCTGGATCCTCCAATGCATTTTATTGAACAGCTCTTTCTTGTCCAGTTCTTTTTCACTTGCACAAATAAGCTCCAAAACGCACAAGAGAACTGGAGACAGCCAATCACTCTTTCTGACAGTGGTGTAGTATCAAACTCCTTAGGGATTTCCTCAGAAAGTTTTATTTTCACACATACTGACACTAATGTGAGCTTGATAATTTCTGCATTTACATGTTTTACTTTGTGAGAAGAAAAGCTTTAGTCAGTCATACCAAGTTCAAAAGAAACTGGTTATGTTATTGTCTAGCAGAAGCAGACAGTTCAGAACAAAATTGAGTGCAGTTACATGGATGATGAAGATTTAATACTAAATTCATTGTACATGCAGCTTTCACTCAATTAGACATCTAACTCCATTTTGTCAATACATATAAATAAGTCACAATACTTGACTACCAAATATTCTGTGTAAATGTAGAGTTAATTTTGTGTCATGCATATTTGTTCTTATTCCTTCTAGCGAACATATCGGGTTGGTGCGCAAGTTCATAGTATTTTTCCACAAATTTAATAAACACAACAGATACACGCAGCAGAGACTTCAGTCACCAATGATATATTCTCCTTCACTATTTACAACAGTCTGCCAATGCTGGTTTAACTTTTCTGTTCCGCGACTGTAGAAATTGTGCAGGTTTAAGGCGAAGAACTTGTTGAGCTATGTTCAGAGCACATTTTCAACCATAGAGAAAGTTCCTCGAAGGTTGTCTGATATAGAAGGGAAAAAAGGTAAAAATGTGAGGGCACAAGATTAGGTGAATAAGGTAGGTGCAGGAAGACTTTCCAGTGAACTCCCGTATAGTAGTTTTTGTCAGTCAACCAGAATGCCAGCGGGCATTATCTGGAGTAGCATCACTTCACAGTCTTCCTTGTTATTGTTCTTGGGCTTTCTCTGCACGATATCTCAGTTGTTTACAGTAAATGTCAGCAGTGATGGTAACACCGTGGGGAAGCAATCCGTAGTACACCACAAAATCGCTTTTCCACCAGATGCATAACATTATCTTCTGTGGATGCGTGGAGATCTTTGTACGGGGAGTTGCTGCTTTGTTTGGCCTCAGTCGTTCCTTCCTGTTCCTTGTGTTAGCACAAAGATGCATTTCTTGTCACCAATAATGATACAGGATAGGAATGATCGGTATTGTTCATGAACCAATAGATGATGAGCAAGCAGAGGTGCACATATTGACACCTGCTGACATTTGTAATTTTTAGCTTAGAGCATGCAGTACCCATACATTCAATTTTTGAACCTTTCTCATTGGATGCAAATGTCATACAATGGTGGAATGATCACTGTTGATGACATTTGCCAGTTGTCACATACACTTATGTGGATCATTGTGGATTAATGCATTTAAACGATCTTCATCAAACCCCCCGAAGGTCTTCCTGAAATTGGAGAGTCACTAACATGTAAAACAATCATCCGTAAACTGAGAAAACCAGTTTCTTGCTGTGCTCTGTCCAGTAAGATTATTCCCCCACACAAATGTTTCTGGCTGCTTCCACTACTGTCACCCCTCTATTGAACTCAGAATAATATGTCAGAAATGTTCAGATTTCTCCACTTGGCACTCCATTTTGTAGCATCCACAGCTCCAAATGACAAAACAACAATATGTAAACTCAAATAGCAACAGTGAATTACAAATAAAAACTGACTATCGATAATAAACCCATAGCAACTGGAATACCAACACACAGAACAAAAACAATATGAACTTTTTCACCAATGTATTATTTCTGAATTTTTGCAGGGTATGAGAGAGTAAAGCTGTCTTCTGCATAAATTCGGAGCAGTTCATTTTGTCAACTGCTGTTACAGATGTAATTCATAAAGGTATTTATTTGAAGAGTAAAATTTATTCTTTAATACTTTTATTGCAGGGGAACTTTGTTATGTGCAGTGGTAAGCACTTCTATCACAGAGAGTGCCAGGTTACAAAAGGAGGAGTTTTATCATGCCCACATTGTGGTGAAGTCTCTCCTCCAGTGGACTGTACTCTGACTCTGAGTACTCTGAAAACTCCAGTGTACCTTCCTGAACTGAAACCACCAAGAAAAGAGTAAGTTCTCTGATCAAGTTAGTGCCATAGTGTGTAAGATATGTAGCTACTACTACTGCCGTACCTTACTTTAGAATAAATATTACACCATTGTTAAAAGAAGCATATCAATATTGGGCACTTCCCGGGTTCGATTCCCGGCGGGGTCAGGGATTTTCTCTGCCTCGTGATGACTGGGTGTTGTGTGATATCCTTAGGTTAGTTAGGTTTAAGTAGTTCTATGTTCTAGGGGACTGATGACCATTGATGTTAAGTCCCATAGTGCTCAAAGCCATTTGAACCAATATTGGGCACTATTTGTCCTCATGGATTCTCACACATTGTTAATCTTTATGAAGTTGGGTACTGAAATGTATTTGTGTGCATATGTTGGCCTGAACAATGTTTTCTTCATTATGTGAGTAAAAAAAAGCAGTATGACTATATAAAGAATTGTAACTGTTTAGTGTACATTTGTAGTGATGATGTGCAAAGAGCATGCAACATCTTTAAAAAAAAAATTACCCTCAATTCAGTAATGTAGCTCAACAGACCATCTTAAGATCGTGGTGTAACATGATAAACATATCGCAGAATAAAAAGTATTAGTAATAATACAAAGTGTGTGTAATTTGTTTCGATAATACAATATGGCTATTAAAGGTGTTGTGTGGTTTTTTCCATTCCCCTGTCACTAACGTAAGACTGCAATTAGGTTTCTACATTGCACACTACTGTCAACATATATTGGAGATTCCTCTGCAGTTTTAGCATAGGTTTGTGTGCAAATGCAATATTTTTTTTTATTCTTGTGTCTTTGTGATGAAAATTTACTTTTGCTATGGTGTATCCGTCTTCTTAGATTTTATTTAGCAGGTTATACTGTTAATCAATGTGGTATGCTAACCACATCAAAGTTTCACTGCATAATGTGCTTCAGTTAATGTGTTTTCTACCCAACAAATAATTTCAGTTACCTAAAGAAACATAAGTATTACAAAATCATTCTGCACAATCTGTTGTGTTGTTCTTTTTCTTAACCAAAAGTAGTTTAGTGTATCATTATTGTAAGCATTACTACCTTTCCTTCATATTATGATAGTATTTTAAATTGTCTATTATTATGTAAACATTTCTGCAATTTCCAGTTTGCGGAGTAATACTGTATTTTCTATTTTCTTAGTATGAATTTCTTTACTACTGCTTTGCATTTCTTAGTGTAATTTGTTTTTTAATTTACTTTATCAAATGTTGGGTTGTAATGAACTTTTAAAAGCCAGATATGAACACAAATTACTGCAAAATTCATATTCAACTAAAGTCACTATATAGTGGAAGGCCATAGGTCCTGACAGGATGTGTGTTTCATTTTATATAGATACTGTGAAAAAACTTGTGCCCTTCAGTACAGTTATTCACTTTTGACTAGTGAACAAAATATGAGCTTATGGAATATCAGACCTGCTTTGTGTTACCTTCTGATAGTGCTCCGATATGTCAACAACACATAGGACAAATAAAACACCTCCAACCAAAGCAATCGTGTTACATGAAATGGACATCAGTAGTCAACAACTTCCCTTTTCACATGGTTGGCAAAGGTGAAAAGTAGAAAAAAAGGACTAAGAGCAAATCACACTGCCCACTGTTGAAGACAAAGTAAAAAGTATCTGTATAGAAATAGGTAACTGTGTAGATGATAAGCAAGTAAATGTTATACCGCCACTAAAAATGTTTGATATACTGAAGTTAATATGTTTGCTCTGCTTATAATCTGCAAGAGTATATCTTGGTGTATGGCCTGCGATGAGTGACAATTACAATGTGTGAGTGTAATGTTACTGTGGGCTTGCCAAAATAATGCAGCAGCAGCAGCGTGCACACACACACACACACACACAGCTAAGAATTGCAGTTAGGATATTATAGTATAGAAATTCCTCTAATTTCTATTTATACAGTAGGATAAACAATGTTAGCTGGTCCTGTAATGAATAAGACGGTGCCCAACATTTCACTAAGGACATAGTAAGATATGGTATGTCTCAATGTTTCATGCTTGATCAATGTGTTTCTGTATTTATCTTAGACATAAATGTGTTTGGAGTGATGATATGCAGTTTTTGTAAAATAGAATCATCAGAAGAGATGGGATGTAGATGTTCGTGATTCATTGTAGAGGCAGGTAGGTAGGTAGTTTCATGTTCCATGGATCATTTGCACAATGCATCGTAATAATGTGGAATGAGTCATTTTACATTCATCTTGCAAATTAATTTATAAATATGGCTATGGGCTGAACATTTATAAGTTTTTTATTTTATTTTATTTTTGTTTGTTTTTCAATATACAGATGTGAGTCAGTTATTCAACCCACCAACTTTTACACAATACAATAATAGAAATTCTTCTATGAAATAGGAGTAGTTGTCAGGGAGAAACTTCTTCAGTTTGTTTTCAGATTTTAGTTTGCAGCTTTTCAGACAATTTATATGACTGGACAAGTTTTCAAAAATTTTAGTTGCAGCATTGTACATCCCTTTTTGCACTAAAGACAATCTTAATGTGGAGTAATGAAGGTTATTTTCATTCTGGTATTGTAATTATGTACATAATTGTTCCTTTTCAACTGCAGTGGATTATTTACAACAAACTTTATGGGGGAATAAATATACTGTGAAGCAGTAGTCAGAATGCCCAGCCGTGGATGGAGCTTGTGTAGTTTGCATTTCTGCTGCTATGCGTGTATAGTGCAAGTCATTGCCAGTTCAGTGCCACCTGCAATGTTGACCTGGTTTGTTCTGTTCATGTGCAGTGATAGTTTTTGCTAGCGCTGTTTTGTTCTTGTTTTGCTGTTTTTAAATGAACAACATGCAGCTGTGAAATTTTGTTTTCTACTCAGTTAAAATGTTGCTGAAACTGTTTTCATGTTGAAACCAGCTTACCAATATGACTCTATGGGAAAAACTTAAGATTATAATAGGTTTGCTCGATTTAAAAATGGTGACAAGTCGATTGATAACAAATCTCATTCCAGATGTCCATCAAGTGCCCAAATCGATGAAAATATTGAAAAAATTTGAGAGCTTGTGGCCACAGACTGTTGATAGACAATTGATCAACTGTCAGAGATTAGTGGATTATCTTGAAGTGTGGTTCAGTGGATTTTAACAGAAGATTTAGGAATGAAAAGGGTTGCTGCCAAGTTTGTTCCTAGGACCTGCACATACAGCTATCGCTGTTAGACAGTTTTTGGCTAAAAATGGCGTGGTGCCACTGTCCCACATGTCTTACTCGCCTGACCTGGCTGCGTGCGACTTTTTCTTATTTCCATGCATGAAAAGGGCTATGAAAGAACACTGATGTGACAACATTGAAGAAGCCAAGATAAAACAAGGGAGGAGCTGTCAGCCATTTATAAACCAGTGGGACAAATGTAATAGTTGTAATGGAGAGTATTTTGAAGGGATTAAGGCTGTTTTGTAAACAATTTGAAAATATATAACTGTTAGAAAATAATGCAGTTTTTTTTCTGGTACCCCCTCGTACTATTCTTACAGCATATTTTTGAGCAATGAAGACGTTCTTTCTTAAAGATGAATTACCCCATAACATTATCCCACATGACATTATTGAATGAAAATATGCAAAATATGTCAGCTTATTGATTATTTTCTCCCAAAGATTTGCGATGATTGTAAGTGCAAAAGCGGCAAAAGTAAGTTGTTTTAAAAGTTCCAAAATATGCTTCTTCCAGTTTAAATTCTCATCAGTATGGACACCTAAGAATTTTGAAGTTTGTAGCCTATTTATTATTTCCTCACCATGTGTTACACTTATTGGCAAATGCCCTTAGCCTATTTATTATTTCCTCACCATGTGTTACACTTATTGGAGTAATAGCCCTAGATGTGAAGAACTGAATATGTTTCCTTTTTAAAACTTAGAGTGGGACCATTCACAGAAAACCAGTCAGGGATACTTTTAAGAATGTTGTTTACAATTTCTTCTATTTCTGTATGTATGCTTGGATTGATTACAGTACTATTGTGACATGTGCAGAAACAGCTAATTCTGCTTGCCATATATTAAACGGAAGGTTGTTTACATATATGAGGAATAATGGTGGACCTAAGATTGAGCCTTTGGGGAACCCCATATGTTATTTCTCCCCAGTCAGAATAATAATTCTGGACTACATTGGTTGAATTACTAAGTACAATTTTCTGCATTCTTTTGGTTAGATGTGACATTAGCCATTGGTTGGTTGCACCGCCAGTCCCACAAAACTTCAATATACCTGGGGAGAATATTGATAGTCACACAATCAAATGCCGTAGACAGTTGCAGAAAACATAAAAGGCATACATTCATGACTTTCAGAAGCTAGCACTGATTATCAAGTGAGGCAGTGTGGTGGTTTAAGACGTCGGACAAGTATTTCAGACAATAGGGGTCAGACCCCCATTACAATTTTCATTATTTAATTTTTGAGCAGCGAATAGCTATATATAAATGGGAGCCTGCTCATCTTAGTCTTAGGGTAGTTTCTTCATCAACAATGTGGAAGAGTTGTTCTTCTAGCCATCTGGCATTGATATTGTTTGCTTTCTTAATCCACAAGTATAATTGAAACTTACATCATTCCTGAAGGCCTTTACAATCAGAATAATGTTTATCATCACAGGCAATGATGCAATTAAATTTCTTTACAGATGACATATCATTATTTGATCTTGACTGATGTAGTACTTCACAAAACTGATTTGATGTAGCTGTACATATTATAAATTAAAGTCTGCTGTTTTGCTGTGTGTATGTGAAGGCTAATCTCAGTAACTACTGTAAGGATTTTGATACATTGTTCATGAATACACTCATTCACAAGGAAGATTTGTGTATGTAATTTATTACTGCTATGCCAAACAACTCTGCCAGCCATAGATACTTAGTGTTACACATGTGAAGCCAGGGTGAGTCACTAGTAAAATATATTTTTAGCATAAATTTGAGTCCTGTCTTCAATTCAGTGGTAGATTTGAACACCACTGTCCAGTAAAGGACATAAGTGATATTAGAAATCATATGCCGTCACTTCCTCTGACCTTTCAGCTGAACATGGCCAGTTATGGGGGACATGCAGTTTAACATCAGTTCCAAACCACTGTGCATTTTGACCTTTTTTATGTTAACAAATGGTTGTGAGAGATGAAAGAAGAAATAAGTGATAGAAAAGATCGTAAGACTGACTGAGGATTGAACCCTGGGTCGCTGGATTTGTAGTCTTTGTCAGTTATCCAATGACTCACTGTAATGTGCATAGTTTAAACATATTTTTTAATAAAAATAAAATGAAGCTGTTGACTAATGCACCGGCCGTTGTGGCCAAGCGGTTCTAGGCGCTTCAGTTCAGAGCTACGCTGCTGCTATGGTCACAGGTTCGAATCCTGCCTTGGGCATGTGTGTGTGTGATGTCCTTAGGTTAGTTAGGTTTAAGTAGTTCTAAGTCTAGAGGACTGATGACCTCAGATGTTAAGTCCAATAGTCCTTAGAACCACTTGAACCAATTTTTGTTGACTCATGCATTAAAATTGTATGTTATTGGTATGCTAGCTAATCAGGCTACTATTTCACATTGCAGATCAACTGCTAGAATGACAGTTAAGGAATCCAGCAGGAAAAACATAATTGAAGAGAGAGAAAAAGGGATGACATTACCACTTGACAAGGAAAAACTCACACAGTTGGTTAACACAGCTTGCAGTATGCAGGTTGTTTCTGAGCAAGAAATAAACACTTCAAGGTATATGATATCCGTATACATTGTTCCTTTATGAGATATAGTCTTTTTATGTGAGCAAGCCAGATATGAATGTAGTTTGCAGGCTAGAGCTTCAGATTATATACACTGTGTAACAAATTAAGTGATGCACCCAGAAGGGGAGGAGGAAACAAAGCGAAACTTAATATATATTGAGAAGGTATATATGTTATTTCAACGATTACAATATCGAGTCAAATTTACAAAGAACTTGGCATTATGAGCCCACTTACCGTATTTACTCGAATCTAAGCCGCACTTTTTTTCCGGTTTTTGTAATCCAAAAAACCGCCTGCGGCTTAGAATCGAGTGCAAAGCAAGCGGGAGTTCTGAAAAATGTTGGTGGGTGCCGCCACAACTAACTTCTGCCGTCGAATATATGTAGCACCACACAGGCATGCTTTGTAGGCACAAAGATAAATACTGGCATCAAAATCTCTGCGTCAGTAAATAAATTAAAAAAAAAAAAGTGGAAGACGAGCCTTTTTCCTCCGCCCAGAGTTTCGACCACTGCGTTTTGGTACATTATCCAACGAAGTAAATACAAATTCTGTATTGTTGATCTTCGAATGTAGCAGCATTTCAATGTACTACGAAAATCCGACTGGCAAGACTGTTTGGGATGTTTGTCAATATGGCCAACTCTACGTTCTGAATTTTTTCCTACCTGTGAGAAGAGATGGTTGCTAACAGGAGCTTTTATGAATTGTGAAACTAGAGTGAGACAACAGCAAACGTGGAAGAATATACATATCATGTCATGTTTATATTCATATTATTCTTATGCCTGATAGTGATAGTCAGAAATGAAGCACGGCAACTGACTAGATTTTTAAATCTAAGATGACTCTAATTTCTGTGCAGAATGTAATGAACTAAAGAGGCGCCTGCAAAGATTTTCAAATGGAGAAAAATTTTCGCTAAAATTTCGTTCAGAACATCATCTATCATACGCAGTCTATTATTTGGTTCTTGTTGATCATTATCAAAGAAAGAAGTAGTGTAAGTAGCAAAAAATGTTTCGCTAATGAGACGACTCCTCTCTATTTTTTTATTTGTAAGCGGCGGTAGCACGCACAAAAACAAGCCACGCCGCGAGCGGCGACAGGCCGTAAACACGCACTATCAGAATGCGACAAACAATGCATGACACAGTACAGTAATGCATTTTCAGCTTAGAGTGACGTAAACACCTATAACAAAGAGAACGGCACTTATCAGATCAAAGAAAAATAAGCAATCAGTACAAACCAGACGAAGCACGTGAAAAAGGAAGGATATCCGTATAAATACGGACGGAGCGCGTGACGCATAGCAATGGCTACCTGGTAAACCGTAACTGCTAAGCTTAAGACTCGAACCAAACTACTGCAGCTGTACCGTCATTCATTCGACCTAAATTGTGTCTCATATTACAACTAGGCGAACTTTGTTTCGATTTGGAGGTGCAACCTAAAACTTTTCTGTCCCCTTGAATTTCGAGTCTCAAATTTCAGGTGCGGCTTAGATTCGGGAAAAAATTTTTTCCTTGATTTCGAGTCTCATTTTTCAGGTGCGGCTTAGATTCGAGTGCGGCTTATATTCGAGTAAATACGGTATCAGTATGAATCACACATCCTCTTGGCTGGATGCATACATAGATACGATTGGGAAGGGTGCAATAAAGCATTTGTGTATTACCCTGAGGCAACATGGCCCACAACTGTTATATTTGGTTCATGATATCCTAGATGCTGATACTGAGACAGAGTTGATTTCTGAGCTGGTCACATCCGCTCTATCGGGAACAGGCCTTGGGATCGCGCTGACCGTGGTAGTACCTCAACATCAACCAGACAGTCTGTAGAGACACGTTCCGTGTGTGTTTGACCATTGTCCTGTTGAAAAATAACATCACAATATTGCCACTTGAGAGGTAACGTGTGAGGACACAGGATACCCCTGATGTACTATTGTGCCATCAGAATTCCCTGTTACTATCGGCCATTTCCTGAAGTCATACCTGATGGTTCCCCACACTGTGACACCTGGTGCAGCACTGCTGTGTCTCACCAAACCATTGGAAGACTGGGACCTCTCTCCAGTTCACCACCATACTCACCTGTGATAATAATTCGGGCCAGTGGAGATTCCAATTCATCGCTGAACACGATATGATGACACTCATCAGCAGTCCATGCGTCTCTGTCATGGCACCACTCCAAATGTAGGTGTTTGTGTTGTGGTGTTATTGGCACCATACATGTGACACAGTAATTCCCTAGTTCAGCTACTGCTAGTTTCAGCCCAATAGTGTGGGATGACTCGGACTCTTCCAGTGAGTCCATTACATGCCCTCGGATGGCAGACACAGCTGTGAAGGGGTTACAATGTTCTTGGTGCACAGTAAGGTTGTCCTACATTGTGATGGTCAGATGTAGTTGACCAAAAACATTGACGACATATTTGTCTGCCATCATGTTCCCATACAGTCCAACGTTGGGCCACTGTCACATCTAAATGGCCCACAGGTCTTGATGATGTTCAGTTCCAAATGCAGGCCAACGGTGAAGCCCCTTTCAAATTCCTATCACGTGCTGATAATGCTGTCCCACAAGTGTGTGTGGTATCTCAGTGTCTGTCCTTCGTAGTGATCCTTCAATGTCTGACACTGTTTGTGCCCCTTTTATACTGTACCAGGCTTGCTAACAACAGTGAACATGAACAACACTGATGCAGTGTGATGGTCCTTGTAACTCTCACAGGGAGTTGCAACTCTAGAAATTTATATACCAGCTGATTTTGTGTGCATGTGTGAAATTACATTGGCTACCGACAATGTGTTCTGGTTGCTTCACTTTTTTTTTTTTTTTTTTGTCAGGCAGTGTATTGTACTGTAAAAGTATACCGCTTCAAAATTTAAACTATACAAAATCATTTAGGCCAGATTAATTGTAAATGTTCATTGCTCTTGTTTCTTAACATTTTGTGACACTACATGTGTATAAATAGAAATGAAATGTGCACCTGCTTTGAGGAGCACTGTGTGGTATATCGTGCAGTGTTTAGAATATTTTCAGGCAGTTGATTTTTTTATATATGTAACTAAGTCACCAGATGATAAGCAAAGTTCTGTTGTGATGAGTGGACTTTTTGTTACTATTTGACATCTTTAAGTAATAGAAGGAGTAAAGGATACAACTTACTGGGTAGTTCAGGTGTTGAGTGGTTGGTAGACACATAAACTAGACTGAAAACGTTCCATGGTTACACTGTCAAACTGTACTGGCATGGCAGCTCGACTGGGTTGTATTGGGGAGAATGCAGCTTGAAATGGTTAGGATGATTTGGAGAGGAGGGTGGCTGATGACTGGGAGGTACAGGTAGAAGTGTGGAATTGGAATGCAGCACCAGTGAGATCACTGTGTCCCGTACACAAGGAGCTGCATGTGGCCCACAATGATGTTGTGAAGCACTGGACTGGGAGGAGGAGAGGGGCAGGGGGATAGGACAGAGGAATTGGGAGGCTGCAGAGAGGAGGGTATGGGGGTAGATTGAGGATAGCAGTGACTGGAGGATTGTAGGATTGAGGAATAGACTGTGATTGCTGCCTCCTCCTGAGCCTCCCTAGAGGGCCCATGACTTTTTCGTGAGTATGTAAGTGGTGAGCATAGGACTGCAAGCTATTGCAGCACTTTCCATTTCTTGTGCTGCAGTTACCCCCACCATGCCACCCTCCTCCTCCTCTTCCTCATTTGACTATTTCTTCTCAGACTACTGACTCACTGACTTCAGTGTTAAGTCTTTATGCTGACTTAGCTAATCATTAAGTAATGAATTGGATTACTCACTGTGCTGTGTTCAGTCATTGTTTTGGAATATTGTAGTCTAATCCCTGTTTCAGGGCTTGCTTCACCTTTCTCCTTTTTTCAGAATTTTGATAGGTGTGCAGATGGTTTGGGGAAGTCGGTTTTAGTTGCCATGCAATCCATTGATATTAGACTAGCTCATATTTTGCAAGTTTGGATTTTTCTTTTCAGCAAACTCCCCATTCAAACCCTGCTCCCTGTTTGAATCTGTTGCATGAAAAAAGGAACTATAGAGCATTTGAACAATTCTTTTTTTGAAATGATGTGGAATGAGGCATTTTGCAGGATATTTATACATGATTAATTTTAACATTGATGAACGAAATTATGTTTTTGGTCCTGCTCACGCAACTACACTTAAAGTAAGTGTGTGTGTGTGTGTGTGTGTGTGTGTGTGTGTGTGTGTGTGTGTGTGTGTGTGTGTAGAAATTTGTTAGCTGAATAGGGGGAGTTGTCCAGGAGAAATGAAAATGATTTGAAGTTAGATTTTAAACGTGCTTTGCTGCCTGTCAGAGATTTCATGGTATTGGGTAAATGATAAAAAATTTTTGTTGTTGCACATTGAACTCCCTCCTCAGCCACTGACAGCTTTAATAATGGGTAATAATGGTCATTTTCCCCCTTTTGTATTGTGGGTATGGGCATCACTGTTGTTGTCACATTGTGATGGATTATTTATGTTGAATTTCATTAGCAAATATGTGTATTGTGATGACAGTTAAAAATACCTGATGCTTGTAGGAGGTACCTACATGATGTCCGTGGGTGAACATATATTAGTCTTACTGCTTGCTTTTTTGCAATCAATACTCTTTCTAATTGGTGAGTTACCCTGGAAAATTATGCTATAAGACCACATGGAGTGGAAATACGCAAAATATGTCAGGAGGTTAATTCATTTGTTTTCAAGATTAACAATTACAAAAATAGCAAAAGTAGCTGAACTTAATTGTTTGAGAAGCTCAGTAATATACTTCTTTCAGTTCAAGTTTTTATCAGTATGTACATCCAAAAAGTTGAAGCATTCTACCCTATTTACCAACTCCTGCTCATGTGCTATATCAGTTGCTGGTGTGACACTATTTGTTGTACAGCACTAAATATAGTATGTTCTTTCGAAATCTTTCTGAAAACCATTTTATAATTCCTTGGAGAATACTGTTTACAAATTCTTCTGCTGTTTTCTCATGTCTTATAACTCTATTATCAGTGGCAAAAAGTACCAATTCTGCTTGCTAAATGTTAAGAGCGTTTGCCATAAACGTAATTGCCACCATTACAGGACAAAATGTGTCACCAATAATGTGTGTTGACATCTTCTGTTTGTATGGTAGTGCTACAATATTACACTCAGAAAAACATAATTTTCAAACATTCAGAAGACTGATAATTAGCCGATAATAATAATTATGGTTTTTCACCTACAAAATTCTGAGGAATACACATATTTGGAATTCCATACACGGACTTGCACCCAGAAATATATCTGAGCAACCAACAAGAGGAAGTGATAAACGACTTTCACTTTTTAAGACTCCTGTTCGACCACAAACTATCATGGTTACCACATATAAGACAGTCTAAGACAACCTGTATGCAGAAATTAAGCTCCATAAGCTTCCTCAGAAATGCTTCTTTGGTAGCAGATTGATTGCTTGTAGGGAAATTTGACCAATCATTAAGCTTGACTAGACTATAAGTGTATCATTTACAGGTATGCACAGGTTTTTGATTTAGACCTACTGAACCCTGTGCACCACATTGGAGCCAGTCTTGCAGTTGGAGCCTTCTACATGAGCCCTGTCAATAGTCGCCTTCTTGAAGCACACATTTCACCTTTAAAGACACACTGTCCTGAAATCTTATCTAATTCTGTGGTTAAAATTTATTATTGGCTAGAATATTAAGACTTACACATTGTTTCTCCAGTATCCCAACACCCATCTTCTTAGGAATTGTTTGAACAGGGACAACAGCAGCAATTAGGCTAAACCACGTGCACCAGGAGCTCTTTTTGTTTGTGATAACTTGCTCACCTACTTCACTGGTGGAGCTTTACCCATGGTGTATTCCTCGACATATAGTGCAAATGGACCTCCAGTGCGGCAGTGAGGATCACGCAGATGGTAAAACTCATCACTGTAAGTTCTGTTCAGTCCTCCACGACTGTGCAGCCTTTACTCCAAAGTATATGATGAGGATGTGGCTATTCATTTATTGACAGAAATGTTTAAGATCAATACTCCCTTCACACTGTATTCAACATTTACATGGAGGAATTAGTAGTAATATGTAAAGCTCTCACACATGTAGATCTCATCTTGCCAGAAATATTTTCCTGCACAGTGATTCCCTTAAGGCTTGCTGCAGTGGATACACCAGTTCCCGTCAGATCACCAAAGTTAAGCACAGTCGGGTGTGGCCGGCACTTGGATGGGTGGCCATCCGGGCCGCCATGCGCTGTTGCCGTTTTTAGGGGTGCACTCAGCCTCGTGATGACAACTGAGGAGCTACTGGACCAAATAGTAGCGGCTCTGGTCGCAGAAAACCATCTTAACGATCGGGATAGCAGTGTGCTGACCACAGGCACTTCCTATCCGCATCCTCAGCTGAGGATGACATGGCGGTGAGATGGTCCCGATGGGCCACTTGTGGCCTGAAGACAGAGTGCTATATACTGCTACAGTGATTCCCTCAGTAGTTTTGAGACAATTGAAAATCACTCACTGACTCAGTCTTGGTCTCTATGATTTGTGAACTTTTGTACAATGTGTACAATACAGGAACCTTTGTGGTATTCTTCTAGACACAGAGCCACATTGGCATCCCAGTCACTGATCAAGCTGATATATTAAATAATGAAGCCTCTCCACTGGACCTGATTTCAGTACGAATCCCAGAAGCTGTATTACAGGTTCATCTAAGATGTCGTATTGTACATAAATGGAGAGAAAAGTGGATGAACAATATCAGACTCAACAAACTCTGAATGATAAAAGCCTCCACCAAGAATTGGAGAACATCCCTTCACCTCTCTGAAAGAGAAGCTGTAGAATTGTCACATTCCTGTTGATCATACTGACTTCAGACACAGCTGCATATTACTCGGTGCAATTGCAGAGTGACCTTGTCACTCAGCCACATCCTTGAAGCATGCCCAGAATTACTTGACCTGTGGCATAGATTACATCTTAACAAGTCATTACTACAATGATGCTGGTGCAACAAAAGCAGCTCGTGTTGTAACCTTCTTACAGGAGGTGGCTATTGCTACTTGCCTGGAGGGAAGACGTCATTCCTTTCATTAGGTACTATTGGGAAAATTTAGAGAACCAGCATTTGAGTCTGTCTGTAAAACCGATGTAAATTTAGCGTAGGGACTGTGAAGATAGAGAAATTAGGGTTTGTATGGAGCCATATAGATAGTCTTTTTTTTCTCTCTCTCTATTTACTTTTGTTCACACACACCCTTCGGCCACTTTAACTTCACCTCCACATCTTCTTTTATTGATATCTCTATAAATCATCACTTGCGACAGTGTCAAATTTCCTGATCTGACTCTATCCATGTAACTCACAAAACCCTTTCATTTTCTTGTGGATTATTGGGATAAAATGACTGGCAATCATGTTCTGGAGTCCTTTGGAAATCCAGTTCGTCATTCATGCATCAGAGGGAGCTCATCATTCCCTCATTCCTATTCCATGCACTTGCTGTCTCTCATTCCTAGCCACCAGCCACACTCACTTCCAGCCCACCATCCCCCTCCTCAGCTCCTTCCTCCTATTGCCAACTCCAACCAACACAACTCCTCAAGCGAGCTGAATGGCAGTGCCAGTACTACGTTGTTGGCTGAGACTGTGTGTGTGTGTGTGTGTGTGTGTGTGTGTGTGTTTTGTGTTGTGAACAAGGGCTTTGTCTCAAAGTTTAGCAATTTTGTCTATGTGTCCCCAACCATTTAACACTTCACTTAATACAGTGGGTTGTTACTTCTGTTCCTTCCATTTTTTATATTCCACCAATGACATTCCACTAGCCTGTTTCATAGCTTTATTATTCTCTCTTTTAGTGCATGATGCCGGAGTCATTTCTTGTTTTAGCAGAACATTATACTTTATCATGTTGTTTAAGAGGTCAGTCGTTGTGTGTTACTAATTAACATTTTTTGTAGGAGCATGGAGGAAACACTGTTTATTGCTGCAAAGACAGGGAATGCAGAGAAGATACTGCAAGCTCTGGGTGTGTATTTTATTCTTTGATTTTCTTTTGCCTGTAATTGTTACTGTTCTTGTTGTTTTTACCTTTTTAAAAGCAGGAATTTTTGTGTATATCTTATTTTAAGCTGTTGACTATTTCCCATTTTGTACATTCTTGTAGTAAAAGCATAGAAATTGCAAAGAAGAGGATTTATTGAGCAAACAGACAGTAGTTCAGCAACTAATAACCATCATCTGCATCCATATCTGCACTCTCAAAGCACAATATGGTATGAGACTGAGGCTACTTCATGTACTGGTATCATTATTGGGCAGAGAATAATTTGGCTGGTGTTGGTCTGCATGAACCATTCCACCTATAGTATTGTTGTAGTCAAGAATTACTTAGGATATCACTATTGTCTATCAACAGTTCTCTATTTGCATCAGTTCAGCGTTATGTTCAGAGTTTAGCAGTACTATGACCCACTTAGCATTGCAGCACAGAGCCATTACTTTGCCTCTTTGTGTTCTTTATTTCTGGTGTCATGTTGTTTCTCTCGGACTTGACAGTGTCATAAAAATCTGTTCATAGTTACCAAAATATCTGCTACCTATGAGGGCATAATTAATTATCAACTGTTGAACAATATCCCTATGGCAGGCCTTACTTACATTGCTAACAGTGTAAAAGTGATATTTTGAGACCGTTTAGAATACCAGTATGCCCTGTGCACAAAGAAAAAATAAACTTCTTGCAATTATAACATTGTTTTCTTTGATTTACAAACTACAGTTATATTTACTTTCTGTGTAAAATATCAACAGAACCTGTTCTGGCTAGAGAGAGCCATATTACAGAGAGCCTGAAATGTGTCAGCTTCGGTAAGGTTGAATTTGAAATTAGAATCACTACATAGAGCTCCTCTAAAATAAGATTAATGCTAACAACACCCATAGTGTAGTATAATAATATGAATCCTAGTTGGTGCTATATATGCGAATTTCAGGAATGTTAATTAGTTTGTTCTGGTTCATTGTGCTGGGGTCTTGTGTGTCCCAAGAGTACTTCATTCTACTAATCTCAGTAAGTGATTCGGTACACACTGTCAAAGAAAGTGGGTACATCATTATAACTGCTAAGGTTGCGAGGGTAGGGGGGGGGGGGGGGGGGGGGGAGGGGAATGACTGAAACTGTGTTAGCATGAAACCTCAAGGCTATCTGTGCAACCTGGTTGTATGAGACTTGTTCAGATATATAGGACTCTGGATTAAGGGACTTAAATTCACTAGCTGTTTGTAGGAGTAAAAGTATTTGCAGCTTCTAACACACAGTAGAATTGGTGCCAGCAGAGAGTAACTACATCCTATCACTCAAGAGAGCTTTAAATAGCCCTGCAAGGGAAGGACCTCAGAAACAGATTTTGAAGAATAATTGGGTATAATGTATTCTCACAAATGTCTTACAGGTTGTATAGAGGAGAGTTGCCACCATTCGATTAACAAGGAGATCTCTCATCTACAGCAGGTACTTTGGATTAACTAGATTCCTAAGGATGCTTTTAATAGCAGGAGCTACAACCTTTAAAGTCAGCCACTCACAGAACACTCAGTTGCTGGGAAGTTACCCAGTAGTTATAGAATTTCTCTGATAAGTCAGTTACAGCAAGGGCATTCTCTCTTGTAGACATGATCCATATTCACCCAGTAAATTTCATGAGTACAGCTGCATAGTCTTTGTTTCTTCTTTTTCTATTATGTCGGCTGTATATTTCCGGCCATCTGCAGAGTGAGCTGACCAAAGCTACAGTACACAACAATACTTGTTCAGTCATTGTAAATCACAGAAAACTCAACCACCAGAGACATTTTCATGAATTTAATCTGTGGCTTCGTGCTAGATCCATGTTTGGATATAGATTTGTCACTATTAGCTGTACTGTAGCAATGTCTTTGCAAGTTTTCAAAGAGGTGAGCATATTCCAGAATTTGTCTAGGTTGCAACCACTATCTTTCTTCTTCTTCTTCTTTCGATTTCGGCCATCTTTGGACCACGTTCAACAATT
This sequence comes from Schistocerca piceifrons, assembly GCF_021461385.2. Lineage (NCBI taxonomy): Eukaryota > Metazoa > Arthropoda > Insecta > Orthoptera > Acrididae > Schistocerca > Schistocerca piceifrons. The sequence continues at coordinate 580,991,984 of NC_060149.1, forward strand.
CACTTGCCCGGCTTTTTGATCTTTTTTTCTCTCTTCCCAATATTTCCTCATCATTTTCGAGTGGTTCCTCCTCCGCTCTTCCGACCATTTCCTGTTATTATTCTTTAGTTTCGTTTCTTCTGGAAAACACTTAATTTCGTTCACTATTTGTCTAAACTTTTCCCTGTCCCTGATTGACTCACGGGTGACATTAAAATAGGCCAAATCCTTTTTCACCATCTGTATCCATTTATTGTTGGTTTTTTCGTTCCTGTTACTATGTTCAAACACTTTTCTTGTTAGTCTGTTTCCATCCATCCTCAACAGGTGACCATAAAACGTTAGTCTGCGTTTACGCATTGCCTCACTCACTTTCTCAATAGTTTTGTATATTTCCTTATTACTCTTTAGCTTGTACTCTTCTCCAATCTTTCTCGGTCCTAATATTTTTCTCAAAATTTTCCTTTCTTTCTTTTCCATGTTTTCTATTTCCCCCTTTTTGTTAAGAGTTAGGCACTCCGATGCATACAGGCATTCTGGTCTAATGACAGTTTTATAATGTCTTAATTTAGCTTGAATCGAAATGTTTTTTTTGTTATATATGTCTTTGGTTTTTTGAAAAGCAAATTCCATTTTCCTTGCTCTCGCCTGGTTTGCACTCTTGTCTAAACCATTCACTTGAATTGTTTCACCTAAATACTTAAATTTTTCTACTCTCTTAATATTGCCGTATTTAGTAATAAGATTTTTCTTGTTATTTCTATGATTAGACATATACATGGTTTTTTCAAATGAAATCTGCAGTCCAGCTCTGGCCGAAACTTCTTGTAGTTTCTCCAGGTAGTTCTGAGCTATTTCTTCGTTTTCTGTAATTATTGCCAGATCGTCTGCAAAAGCTAAACAGTCCACTTCTATTTTTTCTTTTTTTGTTCCAATTCTGATGTCATTCTTGGTGCCTTTGAGTTCTTCTTTCCATATTCTCAATATCTTTTCCAGTACGCAGTTGAAGAGGATTGGGGATAAACCATCACCTTGTCTAACACCTGTTTTAATTTCGAACTTCCTTGAAATTTCACCCATAAATTTAACTTTGGCCTTACTGTTTGTTAGCGTCTGTTTGATAATTTGAATTGTTTTCGTATCGACCCCAAATTCTTCCAATACTTTCAGTAATGTTTCTCTATCTACCGAGTCGTATGCTTTTTTGAAATCTACAAATACTATTGCAAATCTCTGGCCTCTTGAGATTCTGTAATGAATTAGTGTTTTCAGGTTAAATATTTGTTCAACACAGGATCTACCTTGTCTAAAACCTGCTTGATATTCACCTATTTTTTTATCCAGAACTGGCTCCACGATTTGAAGTAATTTCCTTGACAAAATTTTGTATCCTACTGGTAGTAGCGAGATCCCTCTATAATTATTAACATTCATCTTATCCCCCTTTTTGTGTAGTGGATGTATCAGGGCACACTGCCAGTCTTCAGGAATTCTTTCTTCGTCCCAGATCTTCTTAAACATATGTTCCAAAACTTGTGGGAGGTTGGTATCCATTATTTTTAGGATTTCTGGTACTATGGAGTCTTCACCTGGGGCTTTATTGTTTTTTAGACTGTGTATTATGTGTTTTATTTCTTCAGCGTCTGGAGGTTTTGACTCGGTATTAGTATTTCGGTGGTTTTCAAAACTCATTTTATCTTTGGGTGGTTCACAATTTAGTAGCTTCTCGAAATATTTTGCTAATATTTCACAATTAGTCTTGTTTGTCAAACCTAGCTTGTTCTCTTCATCTTTAAAACATAAATTTGGGGATTGGTATTTGGTTAGCTGTTTTCTAAAAGTTTTGTAGAAATCTCTAGAATTATTTCTTTTAAAGTCTTCCTCAATCTGTTCTAGGTTATCCTGAAATTGTCTTCTTTTTTTTATTACGGAAAAGCTTAGCTGTTTCTCTTCTCTGGATTTTAAAATTGTCAAGATCTTGAGGATCTTTTGTGGAGTTCCATTTCTGCCACAATTTCTGTCTCTTCTCCAGGTTCTCATCACATTCATTGTCCCACCATGGATGTCTTCTTACTCTTTTCACGAGACAATTTTCTTTTGCTATTTCAACTATTTCGTTTTTGATCTCCTCCCATCCCGCTTCCTTATTTATTGTGGATATGCCATCGCTATCTTTGTGCAATGCTCTTTGAAACCGTTGTTTAATTTCTTCATTTTTTAACGTTTCTGTGTTATATTTTGGAATTTTGTAAAAGGTTTTCTTCTCTTTTCGAAATGGGAGTGGTCTGAATTTAATCGTAGTCAAATAGTGGTCTGAATCAACATCAAGGCTTTTCAGCACTTTAGTGTTTTGAATTTCTTCTTGACAATGAAGTGAGATAGCCACATGGTCAATTTGGAATTCTCCGAGAAGTGGATTTGGTGATCTCCATGTTTTAGTTTTTCGGCTCAGCTTTTTGAAATGTGTTGTCATTATTTTCAAGTTGAAATGCCTACATACCTCTATAAGCCTTTCTCCATTTTTTGAAGTTCTTTTGTGACCTGGGAAGAGGCCTACTGTTCCATGGTATTTTTTCTCCCTTCCTATTTGTGCGTTAAAATCGCCTACTAACATTTTTATGTTCTTCTTTGAGCATCTATCCAGTTCCATTTCAAGTATCTCCCAAAATTCTTCAACTTTCTCCGGGTTATTTTTGTTGTCCTGGTTTATGGGTGCATGGCAGTTGATTATAGAGTATCCTTTGTTTTTACATTTAATCTCAAGAATGGATAGTCTCTCAGAGCTCGAGTAGAAGTTAGTAACTGAATCTAAAATTGAGTGATGTACCAGAAATGCTGTTCCCAGGTATGGCATTTGTTTCATTAAGATTTTACCTGGTTTTCCTTTAAATAAACGATAGTTTTCAAAATCTAAAGCAGTTTCATCTAAAAACCTTGTTTCTTGTAATGCACATATTAAAATTTCTTTCTGGTTCAGCTTTTCAATCAATAATTTCAATTTTCCTACTTTAATTAGAGAGTTTACATTTAGGGTTGCAAACATAGTTGCTTTCTTAAATTTCAGTGTTGAGGGCTGCATACATGTTGGTTGGGGTCCTCCAAAATCCTTTGACCCCTTTGCATTGTTTCTACGAACAACGGAGGATTTGCCATTCGGTCTACCTCTTGGAGTAGTGTCTATCTTTGACGACGTTCCCATCATGCTTTGCAGTAATTGTTGGATAATAAATTGGGGGATCGGGTTGCCCCGAATCCGAAATTAAAACCAAGGTAGTAAGCCCTGGAGTTAGCTCTTCCGCTCTCTCTGCCGTTGGGAAATTGTTCCTCTTCCGCCATTGAGACCGTTGGCTGGGTTTCACCTAGTAACCCTAGGCAGGGGCCCTATGACAGGGTGCTACCATCTGGAGCCGGACGGACCCTGGTTTTTTTACGAGGTTGTTACTCCTCCCCCTCCACACTTCCCCATCCTCTTGTTTTTAGATGGGCCCGGGCTTGGGACCGGCTTGCGGCGGTGTTTATCTTTATTAATGAAAATTTTCGCCAAATGAATTTTAGCAGCTTCTTTCATCACCAAGACCCAAAAAAAAAAAAAAAAAAAAAAAAAGAAGTGGGCACTAGAATTTCAACTCTTTTGTGCTGCATAGAGTTACCAGTATCAGTTTAGTGCTCTGTCTCAGCTGATTTGTTGGGCGGGAGCATTAAGTTACCTTTGACGAAACCCGAAAATGCTTCTGTCTACAGTGTAGGGTCAAGACAGCAGCACTTTAGGATTCTGTTGTAGTTAACTTGATACACTTCAAGGCCGGCATTTGCAGGATCTCCTGCAAGTGTGGCATTTCGCATATCAGGCATACAGCTCGTTCAAGCCAGGAAAGATGTATGGAACACCATAGATACACCCAAATCTTACAGCCCAACAAATTGGTCATGACAGAGCACTACATCGATACTGGTCGCACTGTGAAGTACAAAAGAGGTGAAATTATAGTGCTATATATCATTTTTTGGGACTCTGTAATGAAAGAAGCAGTTGAAATTAGTTTGGCAAAGAATTTAATTGTCAAAGACAGCAGTTTCAGCCTAGGCGTATAATGGATTCTGCCCCTTTCTTTAATAAACTTGCAAAGACATAGCAACAATACAGTTAATAATGACATATCAATATCCCAGCATGGATCGACCATGTATCCACAGGTTCAGTTTATGAATACAGTGTCTGGTGCTTGTTTTCTGTGGTTTAAAATGGTGGAACAAGTACAGTTGCATACTGTAGCTTCAGTTGGCTCACTCCGAAGATGGCTGCTGGAAGATGTATGTTGGAAACATTAGAAACAGGAAAAAAAAATTCTGCTCCACTCTCAAAATTCAATGGATGAATTATTACACAATGAAAACATCAACATGGAATTACTGGACTAATTGGAAGAAGAAGACATAGTTGATATTAAGAATATAATGAATATATTCAGTGATGTAAGAATGCAGAGTCTGGCGGCGGTAACATAGATTAAAAAGTTCTTGTATTTCCAGTCACATCAAGTGATTAAAATTACATGAGCTTTCGACCAGGCACTCCTTGACAATTGTCAAGTGATGTGAGTGCCAGTGGGCTGTTGGTATGCCACTTACATAAACTAGTTGCCAGCTATGACATCACTGGTGGCCACACCATCATTATAAATGGGCATAAGGTGACTGGGCGTTCGATGTGCATGCTTCAGCAGTGCTATTGCCGTGCTCAGCTGCAGGCCACTGTCTGTATTTAGGGTGTTACCGGTGATATTTATTTCAATGGCTTCATTAATTCCACAATCCCAGAACACAATAATGTAAGCCATTACGGATGTTTCATTAAATTTTAGCTGGTATTCATTTTTTAAAGAGTGCTCTGCTAAAGCAGATATCTCAGGGTAGCATAGGCATAAAACCTCTCATGCTCCTACATGCATTGTCCGTTAAAGACACAGCAGGGCTCATAACGCATGGGGTCTACAAGATACCTTGTGAGTGTGGATAGATATACACACTGTGGAACAGTGAGAGGTTTTATTGCCAACACTACCGTGTGAAGTCTGCTGTAGCTGAGTATGATTTAAATCATGGCTGCCAGTTTGGTGAAGCAACCATTGTGGCTCACACTAACGGCTTCTGGGATTTTGTAATTAAAGAAGCCATTGAAACAAAAATCACTGGTAACCCACTAAATAGAGACAGTGGTTTGCAGCTGAGTATTACGTGTGATCCAGCAGTGACACGATCGAAGCATGCGAATCAAACACAGAGTCAGCTTATGCCCATATATGGTGATGCCGTGGGAACCATTGATGTCACAGCCAGCAGCTAGTGTATATAAGTGGCATGCCAGCAGCCCACTGGCCATCATACCACTTGACAATGGAATCACCTGTTGTGGCTGGAAACATGAGAATTTTTTATTCAATATATTCAGTGGTAAGCTGAGGAAAGCATCTGCATTTATGTTGCCCGACTGTGCTGTCATTTGTCCATAATCTAATATGCTACCTTGTCAGCTCTAGGATATCAACCTGCATATGAGGTAGGAACATTGTGAACATTGTGCTTGGTGTGAATGGCTTGTGTGAATTGTTAATGCGGTCACCGACTCTGGAAATAAAATTATCTGGTATCTGTTGAGGAGAATCAAATATGTGAGACACAGTTCATCAGTTCATAAAGTGAGGAGCAGGTGCTGTGGGGAGCCATAATATTCTGTGTGTGTGTGTGTGTGTGTGTGTGTGTGTGTGTGTGTGTGTGTGTGTGTGTGTGTGTGTGTGTGTGTGCGTGCGAATATTCACTTGCAAAGATCTGCCTGAAGGCCATCTGTGATTGCCCTCATTCTCTAAAATATACATTGAGAAATGGGGACAATTTTTTAAATTTCGTTTCTTTTCACAGCTTCGGGAATAGCTGCTAACCATGCATTTGAAGAAGCTAATATGGGAAGTGCACTCCACATAGCAGCTAGTGAAGGGAACCTTGCTGCAGTCCACATATTGCTACAGTCTGGTGCACAGATAGATTTAATGGATCAGGACCAAAATACACCTCTCATACTAGCAGCACAAGCTGGCCGTAATGCCATTGTGGAGTATTTAATAAAAGCTGGTGCATCAGTTACATTAAAGGTTAGTATGTGGTGGTGGCGGCGGCGGCGGCGGCGGCGGCGGCGGCGGCGGTGCTGGTGCTGGTGCTGGTGCTAGTAGCAGTTGTAGTTCTAGTCGTCGTCGTCGTCGTCGTCGTCATCATCATTGTCATTTGTGGTGATGCTTGTGGTCATAGTTATAGTATTACTAGCCAGACAAAAAGAATAAAGGCTCATCAGTAATTAAAAGATTATTACTAGCATTTGTTTATGCCAGTAACTGTGCTGAAATTTAATTTTTCTGTGGTTGTTCTATGTTTCGTGCAAATTGGGATTATAAAACAAATGTACGAATAGTTTAATGCAGTTTGTGTGTCATTGGAGTCTTTCATAACAGCATGCCTCAATAAAATTACCTTGATTTTTCTAACCACATCAAATTGCATAAAAATTTTGAACTTTCAACAATCATAATTTTTGCTGCTAAAACTAAAAGCTGGTCAGATTGCCATGATGTTCTTTTCTGTATGAACCAACAGTGCCCCAAACAGAACTTTATTTATTCATGGTGGTTCTTCGCTTTTGAACTGACTGTGATGAATGTGTTAAGAATCAACATAACCAGTGCCATATTTGCATTTCTCTCAGTCTATTGCTAATAAATTCCTTGAAAATTTTAGGAATACTTTTGGTTTCTGTCATAATGTAAGACATAAGTAATAGTGTGGCCACCAAAGATAAAAATTTATTAATCCACATTGAAGAACACACAAGCATAGAAGAAATACAAATCTGTTGAATACATCTGAGGGCGAGTAGTGCCTGCTGCACTGTCCTTATACAGGGAAAAGCTTGGGTGATGGGTGCTGTGCTGCTTGCACAAGTCGTGGGCAGCCTTGGGAGGCTGGCTCGCACAGATGGTGATGGCAGAGTGTTTGAATCTAGCGTGCTGGTGGCCACACTCGTGGCACATATCCAAGTATGATATACAGGGTTATAGCAGTTTCAATCCTGATATGTATTATCATCATAACAACACTTACCATTCGATTCAGAAAGTCACAATGATACGTGTATAGAATTGCAAAAGGAAGTGTGTGTTAAAGTTTAATACCTCATTGACTTTGATGTCATGAGGGAACAATATCTTGATTGTAAAGAAGGTGCTTGCATGTTTGCTGTAATGATGATAATTATTATTGTTATAAATATTTGGTTAAATGCTTAGTTTAATTCCTCACAAGTGTGTGATGTGTGCTTACTAATTTATGACTTGGGTGTAAGAATAAATGACCAATGGCTTTGCCGCAGTGGTAACAATGGTTCCTGTCTGATCACTGAAGTTAAGTGCTGTCGGGCTTGGATAGCACTTAGATGGGTCACCGTCTGGTTCTGCCAAGTGCTGTTGGCATGTGGGGTGCACTCAGCCCTTGTGTGGCCAATAGTGGAGCTACTTGATTGAGAAGTAGCAACACTGATTACGAAAACTGACAACAGCCAGAACAGTGTGTTATCAAATAGTTCATATATTCTAGTACAAGATGCACTTATTCTTATTCAGAACAACCCAATACAAAATCTATAAAAATTTCTAACACCCAATCAGTTGAAGCATAAGAAATAGTAAAAGATTATAAAATGTGTATGCACCTTAAAACACGAACACTCTTAAATGTCTGAAGTGTATTGGTGTTGCACGCTGTTTTCATTTCAAGTTATCATATTATTTAACAGTTCAAAATCAGAAGTCCAATACACCTGTGAAAGTTATAGTTCATTGAGCTAATTTGGAACTCAGAATTACTATGTCTCCACTCAGTGAATACTCCAAAGAGTATGTCCAAAACTTTCCATAAAATTTTCAAAGTATTTTTACAACACATCGCGGCTTGGCTGAAAAAATTTTGTCTATAACTTAATCAGCTTCTACGGATCAGAGAATTGAGCGACGTGGACGCTCTGTACCTTGACTGTCTACTAATTCCCATGCCGTAATTCCTGTACCGTGTATATATTACCAACTCCTTGTAATTTTTCCTTAGGAGGAGGTTGCATGCTTTCTCCTTAATGCAAAGCCTATCTCCCTATCCATAAAACTGCGCCTCTAGGAATTTTTCTGTCTGATCGAATATTGTTTTTACAACTTGCACAAGATCCTTCAGAATTCCTGCGCCATGCATTATTGGTCTTAAGGTCGTCAAACTTGGCACAGATTCCTTATTTGGACTGCCTTACACAATGTCATTAATAGTTTTGATCCTTAACCAAAGATAGTACTAGATAATCTACAATTATACAATCAGAAACAGAAATAACTCATAAACTACTGCTCCAATTACAAAACTGTACTAACCCCGTGAATATAACATCTAACTAGACCCCAAATTTGCTGTCTGTAGCTTCGATCTGGAGCAGATCTTAATTTCAATCTGATTTTAATAAAATGCTAATAACTCCTGAACTATTGGTCACAAGATAGTGAAACTCTGGCTCTTTGGACGTTTAGGCACCCTGAACACAACTCTGTTTGCAAAAAGATAAGTCATAACAGAACAGAACTTCAATAATAGGAAAATATTTTAACAACAGTGGTCTTATGAGCAATAGATCTAGTGGCCAGAAACTCTGTACTAATGGGCAATTAGACCTCATATCCCTGCAAGTGGAAAAGAGTAGGCTGCATCCCTATAAAAGAAACCAACTAAGCATTTGTCTGAACTAATTAGGGAAACAATGGAAAATCTCTATTGAGATGACTGGATTTGAGTTTGAACTCCACTTCTCCCAAATAAATCTGCTGTGTCATATGCACACTTCGTTATATGATGAAGAAATTTGGGTAATGGAGCAGGAAGATACAGTAGAGACTGGCTAAAAGATGTGAAGGAATGAAATGCAGAAACCAGTATGGATGGTAAAATAATGTGGAAATAATTACATTGCAATAGCCTCAAGTACAAAGTCATTTTATTGACAAGTGATCTGACAGTTCATCATTTTTGGAGCATAAATGTATCATATTTGGACCAATTGAAGCACACATCCCAGTAAAGGCTGCCCAAAGAGCTGCAGCAATACACAGTGTACAAGCACGTATTTTCACATGCAAATGATCGTAAAGGTGTTGAATAGCATCCTGCAATAGACTGTCTCTTATAAGTTGCACCTTTTCTTGCAATTTGGCAATGGTTCTTGCAGATTCTGGTGAATCTGGAGAATGAGTAAGTTCCTGCTTCACCATGTCCTGTGTGTGTTCAATTAGCAAGAGATCTGCTGATCCTACTGACCAGTGTAGTTTTTGTACATCACGAAGATCACTTAATATCACTGCAGCCATATGTGGTTTTGCTTTTTCCTGCTGAAAAAGCACATAACCTTGCTGTCGAAGAATTGGCAGTAGCACAGTGGTAACAACCAGTGCGATGTAGTGGACATTGGTTACTTTACCGTACAGAAACATCAAAATAATGTGACCATGAATTGTAACTGGTGCCCTCACCCCACACCATGAAACCTGGAACAGGATCTGTATATGTCGTGGTCAGATGCAGTCTGGAATAGGCAGTTTACCAGGTCTGTGCCATACATGCGTATGACTCTCTCTCCCGTACAGACAGAACCGACTTTCATCACTGAAGACAACAGAGTGCCATTCCCCTATCCAGGTGACTCTTCATGAAACCAGGGTAGCCATGCTTGGCAGTATTGTGGTGTTAGTGGTAGCCTGGCCAGAGACACATGTGATCCTAGTCCTGCTCCAAGCAGAAGGTTCCCAGTGGTCCTTGGTGACACAGTATGTGCCACATGTGCCCAGATTTCTTCCCTGGATGATGTTTGGTTGGCCATTGCTGCTTGCACAATGTGTCAATCTTGATGTGCATCTGTAGTGTGCAGACATCCAGAACAATGATCTGTCCCACAGATCACTGTTGAAAGCAGAAATACAGCATCGAAACATTGTGCCCAACATGTGCAACGCTGTTGATATGTCCATCCACCTTCACGCAGGCCCACAAATCGACCATTTTCAAGTGGCTGAAGTTGTTCAGCAGTAGTACATACTCATTGACAGATTGTAGTAGTGACCTAGAGTGAATATTGCAAATGCTGGTCCCCTCTGAACTCGGCACACTTACTGCCCATAGAGATAAGACAGAGGGTGTGCAGACAGGCCTCCTGAGCACCATCAGATTACTGATGACTGCAACAAATAAATCATTAACATCACAACCCCTCACTATGCACATATAATACTCTGATATCACTAACACTGTTTTTGAGGGTGTTGAATTTTTTCATGCACATATAATACTCTGACATCGCTGAACACTGTTGTTGAGGATGTTGAATTTTTTCCAGCAGTGTATAAAGAAAAATAGCAAGATGCAAATAACAGAAGTAATAATCTACCCAGTAATAAATTACTTTAGTTGATGCTGCTATAAAGGTATAGTGAGAAAGAGACTGTATTTCATTTTGTATGCATAACCAGTTTTCTGATGTAATGAAAAAATAATAAGACCATTGGATGGAAGTACAACCAGCCACTGAAAAAAAAAAAAAAAACTGCAGAGTGCACATGGGGTATGAGAGCTATGAAAAAATATAAAAAATTAAATAAAAGTAAGTAAAATAAACTTGCAACTGTCAATCTGATTAGCACGACGAGAAGACTGTGCCCTCAGGTAATACGTTTGATTGTTGATGCCATGTTTGCCATTGATTTAAAACAAAGGTGAAGTTTGTCTTGTACCATGATTTCAGTACAATTCTCAACATCTTTTGCACTGATTTTTTCCTTTTCACAAGTTATAATGTTGTTGTCCACTCTGTATCACAAATGCATATAAATCACTTACCTCATATTTAATTTTCAGTGTGAAATTTTTGCCTTCACATTATTTGTTAAATTCAAATTCTGTTTCACAGAACAGCTCTACTGAACTCACATTATGGAGGATGACAGTTCAAACTCGTGTCTGACCATCCTGATTTAGGTTTTCTGTGATTTCCCTAAATCGCCACAGGCAAAGGCTGGTATGTTTCCTTTCAGAGGGCACGGCTGACTTCCTTTCCAATCCTTCCCTAATCCGTTGCGACCAATGACCTCGCTGTTCTGACACCCAAACCAACCATCCAACCAACGTGAAGGATATAGCTTAAGAATGCTTCACGATCACTCTGATAGACATATGTTTCGTTCTTTTTCCTCAGGTTAAAGCACTGCATTGTTGTATTCAAAACTCTTTCACCTTATTTAGTGCCCCAGAAATTTTGGCTTCTTCTCCTCTGTTGAATGTAATTTTTGTACCATAATAGAACATCAAGCAGATTAGAATATAGTTGTAATATATTGCCAATGAAGTGTCTTGAAATTTTCTGGTAAGTTAAATACTTTCTTTCAAAAACACATGCATAGTAAAAAGATAGACGTAGATGGTGTTAATGTCTTACTTTAATTTCATTAGGTACTGCTATCCAGAGGTTAAACGTAATTGTACAGGGTGTTGACAAAAATATGATATGAATACCCTCGTAATGTATGGGAGTAATTGGCACCCAGAACAGCCTGAGTCATCTCAAGAAGTGAGGAATTTAAATCCTTAATTTTGATCAGTAGAACTTTTTACAGTTTCTCAAACACTTTCTCATTTCATTGTGAGATTCTTGAAGAAATTCAAGGCTATTAATTATTTTTTCAGTATATAGTACATTTCTTGTTAATAATATTGAGAATTGGTGAATAAGGGTGCCAGAGAGGATTTGTTATTTTATCCTCAAGCTCATCAAACCAATTGTAAATATTTGTAACAATATTAGGATGTGGATCATCATTTTTGAAGACACAGTTCCTTTATGGGAACTGTGTCTGCCTCATTTAATGAGTATATGACTTAAAATGGTTCCATAAAGCACTCCTACTAGCCATTTCTTTCAGTCTGACTGTAGAGCCAATTGAAAATCAGATAATTTCACAAATGATTGCAAATTTATTTATTTATTTATTCCATGTGATCTGATGGTACACAGTGTGTTGCAGATGTCGGAAAATATCATTTAACATTGGTAACATATATTAACACGGGTATATAGTATCCTAATGTATTATATTGCTCAATGTTTTCAAATTAACACAAACAGCAAGATTACTGTTCTAAGTATTCATTTACTGAGTAAAAACAGTGACACAACAAATATGACTTCACGGCTTTGCTAAATTTTGTGTTGTCTTCGGTGGACTTAATACTAGTGGGAAGATTGTTGAATAGTTGGAGGCCCATGTGGAAAGCTCCCTTTTTACACAGTTGAGTGTTTGTACGTATAACATGCAGGTTTGCGTTTTTCCTGGTGTTGTGTTCATGTATTTCATTATTTTTTACAACTCTGGGGTCAGTTGGCACTATGTGGTTTCTGAAAAATTTTAGAGTCTCAAGAATGTAGAGGCAAGGCAGTTTAAGGATTTCCAACTTTCTGAAGATGGGTTTGCAGGAGTCTCTGGGTTTGCTCCCAGTAATAATCCTCATTGCTCTCTTCTGGATTCTGAATGTGCTCAGAGCAGTTGGAGAATTTCCCCAGAATATTACACCATATTTTAGGTGGGCTTGTATGTAAGCGTAGTACGCACTGGTTAATGTTTTCAGGCTAGCACATGTTTTCAGTACATTCAATGCATAACAGCCAGTACAAATCCTGGCATTTACCTTTCCTGTATGTGTATTCCATTTCTATTGAATGGTTATTTACAGTGACAAATGGCTGAGAGGAATTTGCATTTTGTGTTGTGTGAAAGTTCATGGAAGCTGTCTTTTTGGTATTGATAGTTAATCTGTTGATTTTAGCCCAGTTGCTGAGTTGTCCAGTGGCCAAGTTCACAGCTTTTTGCACAGCCTCTGTATTCTCCCCTTTGAGGAGTACAGTTGTGTCATCAGCAAATATTATTTTTTTGTGTGCATCAACATTCAGGCTCAAGTCATTAATATACAGGAGGAAAAGTAGGGGTCCCAATACTGAGCCCTGTGGAACACCTTGCTTTACAGTTTTATTACTTGACAGTATTTCGGTTATTGAGTTGCTTTGTCTATTAGTATATTTCTTGCTGACACTCTGCATCTGATTGGTTAGGAATGTAGCAGTCCAGTTGTTTGCAATTCCTCTGATACCATAGTGTTCTAATTTTTTCAGTAATATTTTGTGGTCAACAGTGTCAAAAGCCTTTGACAGATCCATAAATATGCCTGTTATGGGTTGTTTTCTATCTAACAGTTCTAATAGCGTATTTATGCAATCATATACTGCAATTTCAGTAGATTTGTTGCTTCTGAACCCATGTTGAGCTAAACTTAGTAATTTTTTTTTTTTTTTTTTTTTTTTTTTTTTTTTTTTTTTTTTTTTTCAATGAAGTCCATCATTTTTTTGTACATTATTTTTTCAAAAACTTAAGAAAAGCAGGATGAGATTGAGATAGGCCTGTAGTTATTCATACCTTTATTATCACCTTTTTTGAAGACAGGAATTACTTTAGAAAGTATCAGAGCTTCAGGGAAGATACCTGCCTGGAAAGAACAGTCACAGAGGTGAGTTGATGGTTCAGCAATTGTGTGTTCACAATTTTTGATTACAGCTGCTGGGATACCATCAATTCCAGCTGAATATGAATTTTTTCACTCTCTGAGGGCTATTGCAACATCATTTTCAGTGACTTTGGTAATGAAAATTGACTCAGCACATGTGTTATATTTTTGGTTTTCTGGTCGGTAATCTGTGTTAGGATTATTTTGGACCAATTTTTCAACTATGCTCGTAAAGAAAATTGTTGAAAGAGTTCACCACAACTTCGCGATTAGATATAGATTCATTGTTGAGTTTGATTTCTATGTTCATGTGTGAAGCTTTCAATTCCCCTCTTTCCCTTTTTATGATATTCCACATTGCTTTTACTTTATTGCTGGATTTGTCAATGTACTCATCATTCTGCACCCTTTTTGCTTGTCTTATCACTCTTCTTAGGATACATGTGTAGTTTTTATAGTATTCTGTTAGTTGGGGGGAGTCACTACTTTGTTTACATAACATGTGGAGTATTCTTTTATGTTTGAAAGAGATTTTTATAGCTGGTGTAATCCAACTCTTGTTTCTATTATTATTTCTTTACTTTCTCAGACATTAAGTCTGGTTAAAAATCGAATGTGACGCGGACCTTGATCAAGCGTGACTTCCTTTTAACTGTACGGTATATGTTATATAACATTTAGGAACTTTCGGGTAATTGAACATGTATCAATAATTACGGATTTCTGTAGTTGTATATAAAAGTTTGGATGTAGCTGTATTGCATTTATGTACTGGTGGATATTGTGTGGTATGACTCCTGTAGTTGATAGTATAATTGGTATAATGTCAACTTTATCCTGATGCCACATGTCCTCGACTTCCCCAGCCAGTTGAATGTATTTTTCAATTTTTTCTCCTGTTTTCTTTTGTATATTTGTTGTATTGAGTATGGATATTTCGATTAGTTGTGTTAATTTCTTCTTTTTATTGGTTAGTATGATGTCAGGTTTGTTATGTGCTGTTGTTTTATCTGTTATAATGGTTCTGTTCCAGTATAATTTGTATTCATCATTCTCCAGTACATTTTGTGGTGCATACTTGTATGTGGGAACGTGTTGTTTTATTAGTTTATATTGTATGGCAAGTTGTTGGTGAATTATTTTTGCTACATTGTCATGTCTTCTGGGGTATTCTGTATTTGCTAATATTGTACATCCGCTTGTGATGTGATCTACTGTTTCTATTTGTTATTTGCAAAGTCTGCATTTATCTGTTGTGGTATTGGGATCTTTAATAATATGCTTGCTGTAATATCTGGTGTTTATTGTTTGATCCTGTATTGCAATCATGAATCCTTCTGTCTCACTGTATATATTGCCTTTTCTTAGCCATGTGTTGGATGCGTCTTGATCGATGTGTGGCTGTGTTAGATGATACGGGTGCTTGCCATGGAGTGTTTTCTTTTTCCAATTTACTTACTTCATATCTGTTGATGTTATGTGATCTAAAGGCTTGTAGAAGTGGTTATGAAGTTGCAGTGGTGTAGCCGATGTATTTATATGAGTGATTGCTTTGTGTATTTTGCTAGTTTCTGCTCGTTCTAGAAAGAATTTTCTTAAATTGTCTACCTGTCCATAATGTAGGTTTTTTATGTCGATGAATCCCCTTCCTCCTTCCTTTCTGCTTAATGTGAATCTTTCTGTTGCTGAATGTATGTGATGTATTCTATATTTGTGGCATTGTGATCGTGTAAGTGTATTGAGTGCTTCTAGGTCTGTGTTACTCCATTTCACTACTCCAAATGAGTAGGTCAATATTGGTATAGCGTAAGTATTCATAGCTTTTGTCTTGTTTCTTGCTGTTAATTCTGTTTTCAGTACTTTTGTTAGTCTTTGTCTATATTTTTCTTTTAGTTCTTCTTTAACATTTGTATTATCTATTCCTACTTTTTGTCTGTATCCTAGATATTTATAGGCATCTGTGTTTTCCATTGCTTCTATGCAGTCGCTGTGGTTATCCAATCTGTAATCTTCTTGTTTAGTGTGTTTTCCCTTGACTATGCTATTTTTCTTACATTTGTCTGTTCCAAAAGCCATATTTATATCATTGCTAAATACTTCTGTTATCTTTAGCAATTGGTTGAGTTGTTGATTTGTTGCTGCCAGTAGTTTTAGATCATCCATGTATAGCAAATGTGTGATTTTGTGTGGGTATGTTCCAGTAATATTGTATCCATAATTTGTATTATTTAGCATGTTGGATAGTGGGTTCAGAGCAAGACAGAACCAGAAAGGACTTAATGAGTCTCCTTGGTATATTCCACGCTTAATCTGTATTGGCTGTGATGTGATATTATCTGAATTTGTTTGGATATTAAGTGTGGTTTTCCAATTTTTCATTACTATGTTTAGGAACTGTATCAATTTAGGATCTACTTTGTATATTTCCAATATTTGTAGTAACCATGAGTGGGGTACACTATCAAAAGCTTTTTGGTAATCAATGTATGCATAGTGTAGCGACCTTTGTTTGGTTTTAGCTTGATATGTCAGCTCTGCATCTATTATCAGTTGCTCTTTACACCCTCGTGCTCCTTTGCAACAGTCATTTTGTTCTTCATTTATAATTTTGTTCTGTGTTGTATGTGTCATTAATTTCTGTGTAATGACTGAAGTTAATATTTTGTATATTGTTGGTAGGCATGTTATGGGGCGATATTTAGCTGGGTTTGCTGTGTCTGCTCGATCTTTAGGTTTCAGATAAGTTATTCCATGTGTAAGTGTATCAGGGAATGTATATAGGTCTGCAATGTAACTGTTAAATAATTTAGTTAGATGTGAATGTGTTGAGGTGAACTTCTTTAGCCAGAAATTTGCTATTTTATCTTCTCCAGGGGCTTTCCAATTGTGAGTAGAATTAATTGCTGGGTGACTTCATGTTGCAAAATTATCACTTCAGGCATTTGTGGTATCATATTGTCTGTTTCTGCTTGTATCCACCGTGCATGCCTGTTATGTTGTACCGGGTTTGACCATGTGTTGCTCCAGAAATGTTCCATGTCTGTTATGTTTGGTGGATTGTCTATTTTAATGTGTGTGTTATCTATTGCCTGGTAAAATCTCTTTTGGTTTGTGTTGAATGTTTGGTTTTTCCTTCTATTTTCACTTTTTTTGTATTTTCTAAGTCGTTTGGCCAATGCTTGTAATTTCTGCTTCTTTTCATCTAATTGCTCTATCGCTTCTTGTTGTGAGATTTTACCTAACCATTTTCTTTTTTTTTCTGACATTTCATTTCTTATAAATTGTGTTAGCTGTCCGATGTCTTTTCTCAGTTTTTCTATTCTGATCTGTAGCCTGTGTTGCCATGCTGGTTTTGTGGGTGTCTTCTGTGTGTTGGTTGGTTCTGATCTCTGCCTAGTGTCTACATTTAGTGTAGTGAGTGCTCCTATATGAACAAGTAGTTGTAACTCTTCCATAGTTGTGTTTTCATTAATTTTGTTGTGTATGATTGTGTTGATAGTTTTTATTGTTGTTTCGACTTGTGGGTTATTTGGCGGTCTATGCAAGAATGGTCTAATGTCTGTATTTGTGTCTTTGTATTCTATATATGTCAGCTGAAATTTTTCTTCTATATTTGACATGTGTGTCACTTCGTGTTCTATTTGTGCTTGTTCTGGTGGCTGTCTTAATATTTCGTTTTCCTCTGATTGTTTAATTGATGCGTGTTGTTCTTTGTTTGTTTGCTCTGGGATGTTTGAGTCCATTACTGTATTTTCTTCTTCTTCTTCTTCTTCTTCATCTTCTTCTTCTGATTGCACATTATTTTGTTCCAGTATCTGTTGTACTTGTTGTTTGATGTTTTCTAATTCTGACTGGGGTATCCTGTTATTTTTGATTATGATGTCCCGATCAACGAAGCTTTCCAGTCCGGATACATTGGGTACTCCCGTTCCACCACGTACAACAGCGACTGTTAGCCATCCATTCCCGTGGGTAAACGAATCATTGATGTCGATGCTGAAATTCAGTCTGCATCCACAAAAGACTGCAGGTCCGTCCAGTAGAGAGTGTGCAGCGACAGATTTGATGGTATTCTTTTTCTTGTCGGCGGCAGATGTGGTCATTTCAACGTCTTCAATTGTTTTATATATAGTCTGTCTTGAACGACGACTGCGCCTGTATCTTCTGTATGGCATCTTGGCAGCGTTCAATGCAGTTGCCTGTGCAGCAGCAGCAGCGCGAATGATCGGCTTCGCCGGCTGCGCTCGCTTTTGTGGCCGCGCAGTGCGCGTCACAGATAAGGGACTTAGAATATTTCACAGTGCCAGCAGAGCGTTATCCCGGACGTGGGCACTAGTCATTCTAGGTGCCCGCGTCCGCTGTTTGTCAGTCTCAGGCGGCTGGCGCGCTGCCAAGATGGACTTCAGCCGCCTTATCGGCGGGGTCAAAGGAAATGGATGGCTGACAGTCGCTGTTGTACGTGGTGGAACAGGTGTACCCAATGTATCTGGACTGGAAAGCTTCGTTGATCGTGACATCATAGCATACCGAACATATCATATTACTGAAAATGCAAATAAAGACTTTGGCAAATCAACATATATGTCACCCTCACCCACGGGAATGGATGGCTAACAGTCGCTGTTGTACGTGGTGGAACGGGAGTACCCAATGTATCCGGACTGGAAAGCTTCGTTGATCGGGACATCATAGCATACCGAACATATCATGTTACTGAAAATGCAAATAAAGATTTTGGAAAATCTACGTATATGTCACCCTCACCCTTTTCCTTGTATACACGTAATAGACGTAAGATATCTGTTAATGAAACTGTTTTTATATGGATTAAAGGGAAAGGTACTTGTGAATATGTTAAATTTGTAGGAGATTGTACATTGTATTTTCACAAATAAATTGACCTGTAGCGTAGCCCAAAAATTTGTAGCGTAGCTGAGAACCTGTAAGCGTACATCACGAATCTGTCGACATAGAGTATGCAACAGCATGTTACGTCAGCTCTCTGAGCGCTTGACCTTTGACCCCGCCGATAAGGCGGCTGAAGTCCATCTTGGCAGCGCGCCAGCCGCCTGAGACTGACAAACTGCATTGAACGCTGCCAAGATGCCATACAGAAGATACAGGCGCAGTCGTCGTTCAAGACAGACTATATATAAAACAATTGAAGACGTTGAAATGACCACATCTGCCGCTGACAAGAAAAAGAATACCATCAAATCTGTCGCTGCACACTCTCTACTGGACGGACCTGCAGTCTTTTGTGGATGCAGACTGAATTTCAGCATCGACATCAATGATTCCGCCACACACCGTTGGGTGGCTTGCGGAGTATCGATGTAGATGTAGATCTGATCAGCTAGTCGTTGTTCTGTTAAAAATTTTAATTCTGGGTATCTGGTAATAAATGTTGTGTATACTTGTGATCGGTATCCAGTTGTGTTGGTTCCTAGGTTTGTTGCTTGGTAATAACAGAACATGAGGTGTCGATTAACTTCATCTGACCATCTCATCCTCTGTCTTTGTTTTCCTTCTAGGGTGGTCGCAGGAAACATTTCCTGCAAAACACCTCTATTTGGGTTTAAATCATTTTCCAGGTGGCTAGCAGTGTCGTTACCATTGTGGGCGGGCATAGGGTTCAAGCATCGTCCCCGACCATGACGGCGCTTGTCCGAGGCTTCTTTAGTTCTGTCCTGAACCAACTAATCACACTAAAAGGGGGGTTAGCCCTATTGGTGGTTTGTTCTTTTCGTCGCCTTTTACGACTGGCACAACAGGCTATTTATTTATTTATTTTTACTGGTTTTTGTGGAAAGGCCTCTTCAAAGTGGTGGATCATTTTGTCAAGAAATATGTCGAATTTCATGTTGACATCATTGGCTGTGTACATCTCTGTCCACTTTTGAGGGCATTTAGCTTGTTCAAGTTCTCTTGGGTGAAAAACCTTCGTAAAGTTTTAGGTGGGACTGGGTTTGAGGTATCTTTGCTAACATCAACTTTTAGAATGACAGCTTGGTGTTTGATGAATCCTGCATTGTATACTTCTAGAGTTGGGTTAAGTTTATTTCTATTTGCAAAAATTTGATCTACAGCTGTCTTGGGTGTTGGTGTTATTCTAGTAGGCTCATTTACAAGACCATGCAGATTATAAGTTTTTGCAATGTTAATCAATGTTCTCTGTTTCTGTTGTGGGTGAGAAAGTCTATATTAAACTCACCACATATAATCACATCCTGTTTCCACTGACTTATTTTGGATAGAAACAAGTCCATTTGTAACAGAAAATCATTAATACTACTGGAGGGGGGACAGTAAATTGTAGCTACAATTAGATTTAGATCTATAAGCTTTATGGCTGCACATTCAAAGATCTTGTCTGTTCCTATTTCCTTTAGGTTAGGAAGTGGGCTATATTCAATGTGTTGTTTGATGAAGATGGCAACCCCACCATGTCCATCATTTGATCTGGTGTAGTGTTCGCACAATTTGAAGTTTGGTAGTGAGATTAACTTAACTACATCAGTGCAGAGCCAGTGCTCTGCTAGGCATACTACTGAGATATCACTGAGTTCACTGGTCAGCAAAATGCTTAAGTCATCAGTTTTGTTGCTCAAGGATTGAACATTATGATAATAGATTTTCAGGTCTGAGTGTGGTTTACTCAGGGAGCTCGAAGTCATATTTACTGTGTCACTGACCTTTAGCTTAAATTGTGCTGTATTCCAGGTATGTTGACTTCCGAGTATTTGTGCTGGTTCTGTTGGTCGTCCTTGGCAGCCGACTCATCTTCCAGGTGGGCCTGAAAAGTATCCACTTGCACTTGGCACTGCTGAGGCATCACATTGACGTTTTGGAGGGATGTCTCGATAATGTTCACCATCACATTATTGATCCTTTCAGGTTCCTGACCTTTTTGAGGGGTCAGGGGGTTTGTGTTTCGTCTCTGTGACTTCGTGACCCATTTGTCTAGTGTAGTTTGCACACTATGGCCACTATTACTCTTTTTATTTCCTGTCTTGTTTGTCTTTATCCAATTGCTTATTAGTGTCTGTTTATGGTTTCTGAATTTTGGTTTCTTATTGTCCCCCATAGTTGTCAGGAAGGCCAGTCTATTGCAGATAATCTCCTTGCCACATTTGTTTAGGTGTAAGCCATGTGTTGTGAAGTGGTTTCTGGCTAGTCTCTCTATTTCAAAGTTCACAGCAATTCTTTTTTTGTATGCATGTTTAGCTAAATTCAGAGCCTGTATCAGGTGGAGGTTTGCAGTATTAATTTTACTATTTAAATTTTGAACATCATATCTCGTGGGTATAGGATGGATAATGATATTCATTTTGTAGCTTAGAGCGAGTATTGGTTCCTATGGTTCTACCACATGTTTCAACATTAGATCGAGAGGTTTGTCTATGTCGTTAGAACCCCCTATTACAATCAAAGTATCATGTGTACTGAAGCTTCTTGTCAAATTTTCTGCGTTTTTTATCACCCCTTTTAGTGGGGCGCCAGGTTTTACTATGCTTCTTACCTCGTATGAGGGCCCTAGTTTGTCTTGCGGTATTTGAGCACAGCCTTTTCCATGACTGTCACTTAATATTAGTACTTCTAGTATACTGCAAAGCCGAAAGAAGGCAATATGGATTACTGTTTCCTTTCATGTTATCGATACTTAAGAATATCATATGGTAGGAATCAATGTAAAAAATAGATTCTTTGGACCACCTTATGTTTCTTTTCATTGCTTGTCGAGATTTTAGCAGCAATGAACTCTGTTTTGCGTACACCTGTTTTGCAAGGATTTTGCTAATAGAAACACTGTTCTGAATGTTCTGTGTATGCCAGTTCCACCATACTGTTCTCATTGATATGGTGTTTTCTATATCTATTTTAAGCTGAACAACCAGTTTTCAGTTGTGGTCTTATTAGAGATAACAACTTTTCTAGCAGTCTGATGACTCGTGCAGAGCAGTAAAGTTGCAGATGTAGAGAGCTGAAGTTGTAAAATCCTAATAGTATGAGACGCTGGAGCTGGAGTCAGTTCATCCAGCAAGGGGAATGACAAACTGGATCGTAGAACAACCAAAAATTAGAAACGCACCCACATTGTGGTCTGTAATAAGAAGAGAAATTATTGAAAGTGTAGTTCAAAATACTTATGCTGGGTTGTTACACTGTTTTGGTTGTGGCACGTGATCAGTAGTCTAGTTGACAGACAACAAGAGATAGCTTGGTGAACTTGGTAGGACTTTAAAGCGGCTCGCCAGAGACAATACATTTCAAGTCATACAGTGCAATCACTGGCCTAGCAGGAAGATGTGCCCAGCATACCCACTGCAGGTACCTTGCCTAAACTTAATCTGAAGGCAATGGTTTGGGTACAACCAAAATCACTGCCTCCTACTCAGTATTGGCATTGTTGCATACTAAAACAACATTCTATCAATAAGTTTTTTGTTTCTCCCTGTATTGTGTTTGGCAGATCAACAGAGTTATCTTTAGAGGTCAATACACATTTTCTTTTATGTGTGTGATATATATTTTGTTGACACAGAAAAGCCAATAATTTCTTCCTGTACTGAAAGTCCTCAAGTTGAATGCTTGCCACATCCATAGCAGTTGATGTGCTGTGTACACCCTCTTTTTCATAACTAAAGGTGAGTTCCACAATGAATTTGGCCATTGTTGGTTGTGTATAGTGTTTGTTTACCTGAGGTTCATGAGCTAGTAATAGTCAGGATCATCAGATTCCTGTTACTTTAAACTCGAGGTGTCCTTAAGTGACAACTGATCAGAGAATACTAAAGTGAGTAGTTTGAGGTTTAATAGTAAGAAATTTAATAGTAAGAAATTGGTGATTTGATATGGTAATGGTATATGGAATTTCGCTACACCAGACATATACCTGTTGCAGCAGTTCAAAACATCATCACAGCTGAAAGAGGCCTCATCCATGAACAGTACAAACTGTAGGAACTTAAGCCCTATGATACTGCCCTAGATTGGCAGAACAGAACTGTGGATTCAATATCATTTGGCTACATTGTTTTCAAACACTATTTTTTATGGTGGGCATGTAATGGCTGTACTACCAGTACTTTCCACACTGTGATCCACTAATGGTGCATTTCATGGGCAAGCTGATGAGTGCTTATTAGATGAGTTTTCTCCCATACAATCCAATACCATCTCTTCAAATCCTACTTTGTAAACTATTCTTTGTCATGAGCTTTGGCCAGCTTTCTACGGCTTGAACAACCCAACCTCTTGTAAGTTTCTATCACAGTTATACATTGCTTCCAATTAGGATGAAACCTGTTGTGAAACTTTAATATTCAGGGTGGTACATTGATAGTGACCAGGCCAAATATCTCATGAAATAAGCATCAACCGAAAAAACTACAAAGAACAAAACTCGTCTAACTTGAAGGGGGAAACCAGATGGCGCTATGGTTGGCCCGTTAGATGGTGTTGCTATAGGTCAAACGGATATCAACTGCGTTTTTTAAAATAGGAGCCCCCATTTTTTATTACGTATTCGTGTAGTACGTAAAGAAATATGAATGTTTTAGTTGGACCACTTTTTTCGCTTTGTGATAGATGGCGCTGTAATAGTCACAAACATATAAGTATGTGGTATCACGTAACATTCCGCCAGTGCGGACGGTATTTGCTTTGTGATACATTACCCGTGTTAAAATGGACCGTTTACCAATCGCGAGAAAGGTCGATATCATGTTGATGTGTGGATATTGTGATCAAAACGCCCAACGGGCCTGTGCTTAGTATGCTGCTCGGTATCCTGGACGACATCATCCAAGTATCTGGACCATTCGCCAGATAGTTACGTTATTTAAGGAAACAGGAAGTGTTAGCCACATGTGAAACGTTAACCACGACCTGCAACAAATGATGATGCCCAAGTAGGTGTTTTAGCTGCTGTAGCGGCTAATCCGCACATCAGTAGCAGACAAATTGCGCGAGAATCAGGAATCTCAAAAACGTCGGTGTTGAGAATGCTGCATCAAGATTGATTGCACCCCTACCATATTTCTGTGGACAGGAATTACATGGTGATGACTTTGAACGTTATGTACAGTTCTGCCACTGGGCACAAGAGAAATTATAGGACGGTTACAGATTTTTTGCACACGTTCTATTTAGCGATGAAGCGTCATTCACCAACAGCGGCATAATATGCACTATTGGGCAATGGAAAAGCCACAATGGCTGCGACAAGTGGAACATAAGCAACCTTGGCGGGTTAATGTATGGTGCGGCACTACGGGAGGAAGGATAATTGGCCCACATTTTATCGATGGCAATCTAAATGGTGCAGTGTATGCTGATTTCCTACGTAGTGTTCTACCGATGTTACTACAAAATTTTTCACTGCATGACAGAATGGTGATGTACTTCCAAAATGATGGATGTCCGGCACATAGCTCGCGTGCGGTTGAAGCGGTATTGAATAGCATATTTCATGATAGGTGGATTGGTTGTCAAAGCACTATACCATAGCCCGCACGTCCCCGGATTTCTTTCTGTGGGGAAAGTTGAAGGATATTTGCTATCATGATCCACCGACAACGCCTGACAACATGTGTCAGCGCATTGTCAATGCATGTGCGAACATTACGGAAGGCGAACTACTAGCTGTTGAGAGGAATGTCGTTACACGTATTGCCAAATCCATTGAGGTCGACGGACGTCATTTTGAGCATTTATTGCAATTATGTAGTATTTACAGGTAATCAAACTGTAACGGCATGCGTTATCAGAAATGATAAGTTCACAAAGGTACATGTATCACATTGGAACAACCGAAATAAAATGTTCAAACGTACCTACATTCTGTATTTTCATTTAAAAAATCTACCTGTTACCAACTGTTTGTCTAAAATTATAAGCCATATGTTTGTGACTATTACAGTGCCATCTATCACAAAGTGAAAAAAGTAGTCCAACTAAAACATTCATATTTCTTTATGTACTACACGAATATGTAATAAAAAATGGGGTTCCTATTTAAAAAAACGCAGTTGATATCCGTTTGACCTATGGCAGTGCCATCTAACGGGGCAACTATAGCGCCATCTGGTTCCCCCCTTCAAGCTAGACAAGTTTCGTTCTTTGTAGTTTTTTTGTTTGACGCTTATTTCATGAGATATTTTGCCCAGTCACGATCAATGGACCACCCTGTATACTGTGATGGCTCGCCTGCTTTAATTCTTCACTAGTTGTTCCTCGGTGTTGACGTACTGGCTGAAAAAATAGGGGGTGGAAGTGCAACTACTGTCTACCGTAAATGATGTAGCAGACATATGCACAGTTGCGTTTCACAGTCTGTTTACTTTCACTTTTCACAACTCCCCCCCCCCCCCCACCCCCCACCCCCCATATACACATTTAATAAGGCCAATGCACTATTGTTTAACTTCTGATAAACCTCATTAATAGTTTCAAGACAAACCTCCACATACTGCTACAATAGTTTACTATTGAACATTTATGAGCAGTAAAAACCTAACCACAAAGTTCACAGTTCTTGAATAGTAGAAAGGTATTACTGAGCAGACACTGTAATTGTTTTAACACACGACCTATTGGTGTAACACTTATTTCACTGTTAAGTTGATGCATTGTTGTTGTTCTAACCAACACAGATTCCTTGTCTGAAACTAGGCTGTGGACTGACTGTCTTGTGACCAAAAATTGGGCCCTCATATATCCTCACAATAATAGTTGCTGAAACTACACATTGTGCAAAGTTTAATTTGCAGAAATACAATTAAAACTTAACTCATTAAATTAACTGAATACATTGAAAAATTCATTCCTTTTAACATTTCTTCTACTACAAGGTTTAGGCCGAATTATTTGTTTAAATGATGAAATTAACATATATAGTTACGCAAACAACACTTTTGACGAAATTGGAAATTACTTTGGAATTAATTAAGGTCTGGCTTTGCTAATATGTTTACGAATAGAGCCAAATAAATACTTTAAGAATACTATTAGTTGTCCTTCGAAATGTTTATAACTAGTACAGAATTTATATTTGTTTATATGTCAGCAACAGAATTTAAGTTACAAAACAGTAACTGATTTCACCGTATAACAAAAGGTACTAACTAGGAATAGTCAAAATAAATTAGAAAATCAATTACATACATAAAACTAAGAACAAAATTAGACCTGGTGTTTTATTTTTTAAGGCTAAGGGCCAACCTTTGTCTCTTATGAAAATGCACATTATACTCTCATATGTTAATGGTAATCAGTTAAAAAAAAAAATAAACGAATTTAAGGAGGCAGATGGCAAAACAAGAGGGGAAGTAAAATTATCCCAGCTTGCTTCGCCACAGTACCTTCATTTGGTTTTTGGACACTACATCCTGTGGCACTATACATTAAATGCGTA
Organism: Schistocerca piceifrons; assembly: GCF_021461385.2. Classification (NCBI taxonomy): domain Eukaryota; kingdom Metazoa; phylum Arthropoda; class Insecta; order Orthoptera; family Acrididae; genus Schistocerca; species Schistocerca piceifrons. The sequence continues at coordinate 581,018,055 of NC_060149.1, forward strand.
TCTGCATGTCCTGTAAACATGATTAAGTCTGTTCAACTGAAGTAAGGGAATGCAGGTGGGTGATGTCTTCAACAACTGCTGGTATTTCGACAGGTGCACACTCTGTCATTCTCAAGGCAAAACTGCAACAAAAGAGAGTGTAGTGCAAGATAATTCAAAGCCTTGGTATGCAGGTCATCAGGTCATGCTGAAAGACAACCCCCCCCCCCCCCCCCCTTGCCCCAAACACCAAACACACACACACACACACACACACACACACACACACACACACACACGCACGCCAGAAACACTAGTGCCACCACACAACCAATGCTCAATGTCAGAAGTTATCAGTAGTGAAAGTGGATATTAATTACCAACGGGTAAGATAGCATTAACTCTGTCCCTCCGTCATTTGTCGTTTGACTAGGAAGAGAACAGGATTACAGACAGAATTCAAGCAAAAACCACCATCTCTGTTTATAAGATCACTTGCTAGTTTAATCTCAACTGCTTCCTTAATAACATTATCCTGGTTACATTCCCATAAGTGGTTTGAACATGTGATACCCTGGGAGAAATTCAAGTTTCACATGATGAATTATTCAGTGGGCACTTCAAATGATTGTACTCCTTTTTCCTGAAGTAGTGCCACCAGCATCAATGTGGCAGGCATTTACTTGTTACAATATGTAAGCATGCTCCTTACACATACTGCTCATTCAAGACCTTGTATTGCCTGAAGTATTCATTTCTGACTATTGATACCCACATATAGAACCTGCATCAGGATGATCCAGTGAGTGAGTTGGCAGAGATAATAAGCTCACATTTGGGAAAGGGCTGTGATCACTATCTGGCTATCCAGATTAAAGTTTTCCATGGTTTCACTTAATCAGTTAAGCTAATGATATGATACCTTAAAAATGCACAGCACTATCCAAGTGTATGCTCTCATCAATGATGGGATGTTAAAATTTGAACTTACTTACTTCCTTCCTTCCTTCCTTCCTATCAAGGTGCATTATGTGCCAAATTGTTGGATGGTTGTTGTGGCAAAACAGACATCAGCTGCATCCCAGTTGTTTTAGGCATATTCAAGGCTGCTTAGACTTTGCCACATTCCATGCAGTTGAGGTGATAGGTACGTTTAATATTGGGTGGGGCAGGGGAATATCCCTACTTTCAAAATTATGTTGTGTAGAGGTGGGAGGTGTTGGAAGAGTGGGGATTGGCTCTAACGTCACAGTAATAGTGGAAGTTCCCATTAGGGCCACTGACGGTTGACAACATATGTTGCACAGAAGATTAGTAATTAAATGTGGGAATAAAATTTTGTTAGAACCAGCTGGGATGTCCACAGGGCATGCAAGAGTGGTGTAACCAGTCTCAACACTAGTGATACCAAAGTATAAACAGACAGGGAGCTTATTACCTTATAGTGTATGAGAGAGAATGCCAGAAAACACCTGACCCAACACTTAGACAACAGTGCCGAGTAGACACAACACTCTTCTCTAAAGAGGCTACATGTAGTAACTTTACCTAGGAATGACACAAATTGCCTTTCAGGTTCCAAACTTTGCTTAAAGGAATGATCTGAAGCCGTGAAGTTAAACATTAGGCCAACCATGAGCTCTGACAGATTCAGAAAAGGGGAGCACATGTGGTCACCTGAGTGGGGAGAATCATGTCATTAACTGCTATAAAACAGTTGCCTTCCTTCCATTCATTCTGAGTTAAGCCATTTCATCTGAGTCCTGGATACCAAAGGAAGGTCAGCTCTATTAGTTGCAGGATACCCAAGTAAATAAAATGAAGTATCTACAGCCACTGCTACCTTGGAGTACACTGCTACGAGTCTGCAGCCATCTGGCTGTGAAGGGAACTTCAACTTTGTGAGTTACAGTGACTGACTGGAGATGAGGGCCAGATCAATCTTCCATGAATGAGGGACTGATCTGCCCACCTGTGAGCTGTTCAACTAGGGGGCAGGGCACCTGTATCGCCACTCTTTAGCAGTACGAGTACCACCTTACCAGCTGTATGTTAGGACCACCTGTTGCACTGTCCTTCATGTCCTTCATACACACCAACTAACAACAGGGCATGCAGATAGTGCTGAGCCTAAGTGCAGCTTTGTTCAACGAGAGCACAGAGGATCAGACAGATTTTCACAGCCACACCAGGCTATAGCAGTGCACCACCACTGGACCGTCCTGTGGCAAGGCCGCAGCGCTGACCCCCGACAACACCAGCGCCTGCACCTATGAAGTCATTGCCAGGTGCTGATGGTCTACTTCGCGCCTTCGTACAATACGGACTGATCACAGCTGCTCCTAGGTAGTGCTGGGAAGAAGGCAGAGTGAATGTAAAATTCTTGCAAATAAATGATTGTTATTGAATGATATGTCATTAGCACCCCGGTGCTACACAGGACTCCACTTTCACACTTCCGCTCATTTGTCCTACGTTCACGTAGGAGGCTGCATATGTTGGGCTGCTACTTGAGGCTTGGTTGAATGAGCAATGTGCTTTTGATGTAAAGACATAATTTTCCCAAAACCAGCCTATCACTGCAGTACAGCATGCTGTGCATACTTGTTACCTAATCCACCCTTGAAATGTTGTTCCTGACCAGAAATTGGTTTTTTTTATGAGCGGATACGAACCTTGAAGCATACAGTAGAACTTTAAGTAGACCACATTGTGCACCAGATGCTTCACAGTGTTATTCAGAACTTCAGAAACTGGCTGTAGCAGTGTGTCATCAATGACAGACATTGCTTGCAAGACCTGTAGTTGAAAACCTCATTAAATTAACTTCCAATCATATCATACTGATTTCATAATAGAATTTTGTTTTACCAAGTTGTTTTTAACCTTCGAAGTTAGTGGTACTACCCTGCCACACCCTGTAGTTAAATTGACTTGGCTTACTTCCTGTTGTTCCTGTTGGATCATAGGGCAGCAATAAAGACCTTCCATCTGGTTCTGTTGGCAGCCAAACATTTCACTTCACTCCATGTTTTACCAGCTTCCAGAGCTTCATCTTCCACCGTTCTTTTCCGTGTCTTTTTCAGGTGGCCCTGTCTATGTGTTCCTTGTGGGATCCAATCCAGTGCTGCCTTTTCAACAGCTTCTTGTTGTTTGCGTATTGTGTGACCAGTCCACCTCCATTTTCTTTCCTGTACTTGTTCACGGATTGGTCGCTGGTTTGTCATCTCCCACAATTCATCATTTGGTATAACATCTGTCCACCTCACATTTATAATTTGCCGAAGACACCAGTTTATGAAGACTTGCAGCTGGTTTACAATCATGTTTGTTACCTTCCATGTTTTGTAACTATACAGGACTGACTGACTTTATGTTGCTATTGAACAAGTGCAGCTTGGTTCATCTTGAGATGTTCTTATTACGCCAGGCAGGGTACAGTTGTACAAAGGCTCCATTTGCCTTCCGTATCCGACTCTTTACATCCTCCTTGGCCCCTCCATCTTTACAGACAGTACTTCCTAGATATACAAAGGAGTCTACTTGTTCCAATTCCTTTCCATACACTGTTGGCTTCACTAGTTTTTCAGATCACATTCTCATTTCCTTAGTTTTCTGAACATTTATTTTAAGTCCTGCAAAATGTCTGCTTTTAGAACCTCAGATGCAATATTATCCATTCCTGGAGCCTTCCTGTTCTTTATCTGTTTGAGAGCTATTTTAATTTCAGTCTTAGTTGAAGTGTTTACATTGATTCTGTCACTGGCATCTGGAAAATTCCATTGCCTCTACCTCTCTTCAGGTGCTCTCTGTTTAAGACTTCAGAAAAATGTTCTCTCCAGCTTCTAAGCTGGTCATCTTCTGTCATCAACAGTCAACCCTCTTTGCTTTTCACAGGTCTGTTCTTGTTGAAACCCTTTTTTTGGACTACAGTCTAGTGATGCGGTACAGTTCTTTTGCATCACCCCTTGCTGCAACTGTCTCTGCTCTGAGAGCTTGCTCATCCATCCACTTTCTCTTATCATTCCTCACACTCCTCTTTATTTGAGAGTCAGTAGCTGCATACTCAGCTTGCATTCGAGTTATCTGCTGCCTTGTTTTACTCATATTTAATTTTGCCTTAATCTCCTTCCTACAGCTGATCAAATTCCATGTACACTCAGACATCCAATCTTTTTTCAGATGGTTTTTAAAGCCAAGGACCTGTCTGCTCACATTGCAATAGACATCCTTAATCTGAATCCATGTATCATCAACAATATTTTCATCATTTTCCTGTGCTTCTTGGAGTGCCTCATAGTGGTTCCTTAGCTCAATACAGAAAGCTTCTTATTTTGCTGTTATTCTAAGTTTTCCCACATCATATTTTTTGTTCCATTGTTCAAACTTTCTATTTGTAGCCATGATTTTTAGTCTAAAATTTGCAACAATATGGTGGTGATCACTGCCAACATCAGCCCCACATTTATGTATCACGTTCATCAGCGACCTTCTGAATTTTTTGCTTAGCGCTATATGGTCAATTTGGTTTTCCATTCAGTGATAAGGGATACCCATGTAACCTTATGGCAATTCTTGTGTGGGAGTAATGTACCTCCAATCAACAAATCGTGACTGGCACAGAAATTTGAAAACATATCCCCATTTTCATTCATTTCTCTGATACCATGGACTCCCTTTACATGCTCTAGGCCATCATTACTCTTTCCAACTTTTGCATTTAGGTCTCCCATAATAATAAAAATGTCTATCTTACTAGTACTTTTAATGGTGTAACTGAAGGAGAGTTAAAACTCTCATTCTGTTCAGTATCTGAGGTTTCTGTATGAGCATAGCATTAGATGACTGTAACATTTCGAATGTTTGTCTTAAAACATGCTGTCAGTAGTCTTTCTGAAACCAATTTCCATTCCATAAGACTCTTTTTCGGTCCTTTGGTTAATAAAAGTCCAACTCCATTTTTGTGCTCTGCATTCTCTCCAGCGGGTCCAGAGTATAAAAAGGTGTATCCATCTTGTGTTTGGATTTCTCCAAATATAGCCATCTCATCTCACTAAGTCCGAAATGTCCAACCTGTAACTTGTTATCTCCTTTGTAACCTGCTTCAGTCTGCTGACTTCTCTCAATGTTCTAATACTCCAGAAACCTATTTCCATTGTCCTTTTCATGCCAAAGGTCGTCATATTTGAGTGTGTCCGGCTGTTCTTTTCTGCTGTTTCTTTAATCATTTGTTTTTGGGAGTGCCAGTGATTGGCCCACAGCTCCCTAGTCTGGTGGTGGGGCTGCCACCTAAGAGCTTCCAGACTTGCCCGATTTTCTTTTAAGGGTGCCCCCCTAGGGCAGCTGGCTTCCTTACGCCTAAGAGTCCCCCCTACCCATTATTATGATTTGAGGTGGCACAGGAAAAGTACAGGGTAGGGACAGGCTTGGAATAGGTGAAAAGGACCAGTAGGCTGTTGTGGGACACACTTCGTCTGGCTCCACCACCTCGACCAATCCGGCATGGGTGACCCTGCTGGTAGCTAAGCCACCGTTAGCATAGCCCTCAGGATCCAGAACACACAAACCTCCTTGCCCACACAGTCAGTGCTACTGTAAGGTGGTGTCCCCTGAGGAGGTATAGTTAAATTACCCTACAGCAAAACCCATGGTTATCACCCTTCATAGCAAACCTCTTCAAAAGTAGAACGATATGCTGTTACAGGGCACATGCAGTGCCCCAAAATTTATTCACAGAAATTAAATGGGGAAAAAGATAAATCTGAAGTAACTTACCCATTACACATCCAAAGGGACCTCTCAAAAAAAATTTCCAGATGTCTGAAATTCATCAAGAGAAAACATACTGAAATAGTGGTATAGAAACAGTGTTACATGCAGCCAAGCTTTTGAAAATGAAATGCTTTGCAGATTACATTACAGTAATGGAACTGCGCAATACCCTTGATTATATCACTATTATACTAACATGCAGTGATGTCATGCAACTTGACATTGTAGGGCTGACCGGGTATCATCTTGGAAGAGGTGCCTTGGGGTAATTGGAGGTGATGACATATAATAACTACAGCTGTTTCTTCACCTGTATCATCGCACCGTGCTTACCCTCAGAATCTCAAATGTCCACATATTCCTCAAATGCTGGTTACACATTGTGTGTGCCACAGCATCTCCCAACGAATAAAATCTGGCCATATGTAAAAGCTGTTCCTCCCATCTACATCACATCTTTGCAGCTGTTATGAAAAAGGAGAGAGTAGGATAGTGGTACTGTCGTGTAGGATAGGTCCTGACATACTTGTCGAGGATTGATCTGTCCAATGCTCTCTTAATGCACCCAGCTGCTTGTGCTGCTTTGTATTGTTTGTTTTCATTTGTGCCCTCTATTTCACTAAGGTCTGAACTACCTCTACAGTGGTAAGCATATCCACCTCTGTTTTGTTCATTGCAAAGCCTTTGTCCATAATAAAAGAAAAAATTCGGTAGGAAAAGAACCAACATCAACACCATAGTCGTATTTCCTGCCACTGCACACACCTGATTCTTGTATCTGACTACTAACTGTGGGCATGCCTTACATTCCCTGGTGTTATGTCCAGGCCTTCTGTTGAAGTAATTAGACACTGCTTGCTCAGCCTTAACACATTCAGGACAGTTAATTTTCACTCACAGCAGTGAGATCATGCTACAGAGTGATGCACAACAATGTCGCTCATAGGTACTGGCTCTGGTGAGACAAGTGTGACAAGTGGCTGATGATGCCAGTGTTGGAGAGGCCTGTTTTGGCTGCAGAGTGATGTGTGCCGGAAGCTGTGGCATGGGATCTCTAGTACCACACTGACTGCGGATTTGAGAATGCTCATTTGACAACACTATCCTTTACTATGTGAGGTTCCTACAGTACATAAACAGCTGCAACCAAACTGCTGACTGCAGCAAGGCTCATCGGCCAGGATAGTGTGAACAGCACACAGCCTGAGGTGGCTGTTGAGGGCGTGCAGGTGTCTCGAGTTGAACCCGAGGCCCTCAGAGAGTGTCAGTTGATGGCACCCATTGGGTAGCCTCACATTGTTGTATCCAGTTCAAAGCTTGCAGTCGTAAGAGCTAGCTGACTGCATGTAGATTGTCAGATTTGCCCAGTGATGCCATTCGATGAGGCCTTCATAGCTTAGCTGCACGTTCCAACAGTGACCTACATGGTGACAGTGCAGGTCGAATGCACCGAATCCACAGCACCGAGAAGAAATGCTGCTGCTGGCTGAGCAAAGAGCATTTCCACTCACTCTGGCTTGGTGTGTGTTGACAAGAACTAGGTTTCTAGTGTTGTGGTCCAGCATGTAGCAATCTAGTACATCCTTGATGGTAGAAGGTCATGTTGCAGTGTCTAAGGCACCACTGTGGAATTACATCGGTCATGGGCTTGTATGCTCCTCAGCATGTTGCAGGGGCACATCTGAAGATGATGCCTTAACACTGCAACATATACTGGTCCGTCCTTACGTTATACCTACTCCTGACACCTTGCTACATGGATCGTACTCCTATAAAAGCCATAAGTGCAAAACCTTTCCTACGCAGCCACACATTATGTGATTGTGTTATTCCTGTCCTGTTACATGTGTTCAGATGCCTCTGAGCACTATGGGACTTAACATCTGAGGTCATCAGTCCCCTAGAACTTAGAACTACTTAAACCTAACCAACCTAAGGACAGCACACACATCCACGCCCGAGGCAGGATTCGAACCTGTGACCGTAGCGGCCGTGCGGCTCCAGACTGAAGCGCCTAGAACTGCTCAGTGTCACAGGTGTACCCTACCCTGTATTGGACAGGGGGCCACATACAAAAGTACTCGTATTGTATACCAGCTCTGCTTTAACTCTTGCACAGGCTTTTGTGTGGACATGACTACCTAACAACTGCCCACCTGAACGATTAACCACTACTGTACTATGCCCGTGTTTACTATGTTGCAGCACCAGTAGGAAGGATTAGTGAGTGATTTCACTGTTACCTGGGGCACACCTGAGTGCGAATATTATATTTAGCACACTGTTGATAAATGCTCTTTCTTTGTCCTCCACATAATGAGCTGTATGAGGAATATAGACCTATAAATGCGGATATAACTGCAGGTGAGCTACTTTGAGCTCTGAATAACCACAGAATGAGGAAATAGCAAGATTCTACAGAGTGCCTTGATTTCACCCATTTGAATTGCAGAGCTTGACAACCACTGAAGAAATTGGGTGTAGATTATAAGCAAGAGAGATGCCAACGTGGTATCACTTCAAATGAAGTCGCAATACACGTATTCCAGAACTCTAGCAGCCATGAACTGGAACTACGATAGACTTGTGAGGACACAATTAAGACTCAAACACACTCAGCTAGTTTCTTATCAGGACTGATGAGGTTTTTTATGCATTCAGAGCTCGTGAAAAATGTGGACTTTAAAACTAAGCAGTAGTTGTTACAGATATGTAACATTATTTTGATTTTTGGAAAACTTCCAACAAAATTTAGGGCTGCAAAAGTAATAGCTGCCAAAAAACCTGGCAGAAGTGCCAAGAAAGAATCACATTACAGACCTATATCACTACTTAGTGTTGTTTATGAACTACTAGAGTGAATATCCAACCATTATCTGACAAAGTAAATCCTCTCCAATGAGCCGGTTTTCGAAAGAATCACAGTTGTTGTGATCAGGATTTGGCATAAAAATTTTTCGTTGCAGCAACCTGCCAAGATAAACTAAAGAGTGCACCTTACAGCTGTGTTTGATACCATAAGGCAACATAACCTGCTACTTAAATTCACGGAAATATTACTGTGAAAAATTGTGGGTAATCTAATGAACAGCATGCTTACTGATGGATGATTCCATGTATTCCTTGGAGAAAAAGGTAGCAGATGGTGAAGGGTGAATGATGGACTACCATAGTGCTCTGTGCTATCACCAACCCTTTTTAATTTTTATACCATAGATACACCCAATGGTTGCTCTTAAAATATCCAGTTGTGGATAACATAGAACTAGCTTATCAACTGTGAAACCTGGGTAAGTGTGAAGGAGCTTTAACCACAAATGTACATATAATGGATGATAACTTCAAGAACTGGGAATTGAAGCCAGTTCCACTTAGGTAAATGCTTACCAAATTAATAACAATGAGGTGAATCACATACTATATTTCATCTTCAAAAATGTTTCTCTGGAACATAATCCATACCCAAAATACTTTGGGGATTCATTTTGCACTTGGCCATTATTTATAAGAACAACTTAGAAATTATAGCAAAAAATAGTAAACACTTGAACTGACATTTTTAGAAAACTAGCTGGGTTAAGGCCAATTTGCACTGGCCATCACAGCAGGGTATATTACATTGTCTGTCATCTCACATCAAGTCAATGCAAGTCATGTGATCTCACCTCACATGGCTGTCCTCAACTGTTTTTAATCTAACAGATAACAAAGACATCGCATGACAACTGATACCAACCATGAAAACTGTGACCTAACAAAAGCATGACAAAATTAAGTATGGATGATGAAAACAATCAAAACTTTGTTCCCAAGAAACCTTGAAAATGTCATGAAGGGATATGACAGCCAGTGCGAAATGGCCTTCAGAATGGTTTGGAAACGCTGATGCTCTTTGCTGTTAAATTGGCATTGTTTTTTTCTGTGGCAGATATTGAGCTCCAGTATGAAGAAACAATAAACATGCATGCTAAATTGGTGTTAAATTAAATCAAACAATGAAAATAATTTGTGGCCTTACTAAATAAACACCTTACACCACATTCAGTTAGACAAGAAGCAGCAGCCTTTAAGTGATATAAAAAAGTGTACTACTCATTAGGACTCACTTCTAACCAATCAGCTACATAATATATGTATCAGAAGAGTAAAACCCAGAAAACAACCCTGGCCAGCACAAGATGTGCCTCCGGTATATGATATATGCCAGGGATGAAAAGAGGTTTGGCAAAGTTTCTTCCAGCAAATTCTCACCTTAATTCCGATCGTGTTAAATGTGTGAATGGATTTGGTCATTGCAGGACACTATGTACAGCTCTGAATCAATTCTGTATGTCATGGAAGGTGTGGTGCCTATTTGTATGAATGGGGATACAAAGATGTCCTCATGCACAACCTTGCAATTGTGCACATAATGCAACACCTGACTGAAAAAGGTTGACTACAAAAATTTCATGGTGGACTCAGTGAAATGTGTCTGTTAACACAAAGATCTATGTACTGATTGTGAGATTTAGATATTAAGCTATGAAAATTTTTTGGAGCTTGTTTGTTTACGTTACATATTGTCTAATGTATCTGTAACCATTTGTGTATAAAGTACTTTTGTAAGAAAATAATAATAATAATAATAATAATAATAATAATAATAATAATAATAATTATTATTATTATTATTATTATTATTATTATTATTATTATATCATCATTATAATGTGACCAAGAGTAGAGTAGATCAATCAGTATTAGATTATGCTGCTGGGCACGAAATACTCAGCTTGCATGGCTACTTTACAACCAGTGACATTTAGACAGCCCAAACCCCCCCCCCCCCTGCCCCCCTTTTTAACCTCACTAGTTGTCTCTAAATTACAACTTTTCTTAATTATGAAGGTGACATTTTTCCTTCGAACCTGAAATTCTCTTAGCTGTGCTCTCACCTAGCCACTGCCCCACACCCACTTCCACCCCTCTCACTGTTTCCTCCACTTCATTCACTCTATACACACTCTCTCCTCTCTGTAGTCTTCCATTCCTCCATTCTATTTCCTCCTTACAATCCACCCCTCAGCTTCATTGTGTACCAAATGCATCTCTCTCTGCTGTGCCACATTCTTATTGCATCCTCTTGCGGCCTGTCCCTACGTTGAGGTCAACCACCTTTCTCCCCTTCCATCTCCATTTGACACAATGTCACAAAGTTTTATGTCTTAGTTATGTGCCCATTGATCACACAATGCCTCAACCGTAAGGTGAGTTGTTACACTTACTCTTTCCAATGCATGTTTGGTGTTCAATAAGGATGAAATTATGGCTGCCTGAAGTTGTTATCTGTGCAGGTTTGTTCGTTAAAAAAGTTCAAGTATGGTGTTACATCATATTCGCCCATTTCACTTTATGCTATTATGCCTGGAACTGTCGGTCATGCATACAAGCACATGCGCCCCCCCCCCCCCACACACTCACACACACACACACACACACATTGCTACATGTGTGCCTCCACTTCATTAATAGTGATGGTGGTGATTCTGTCTCTTTCAGGGAGGTGACGGCATGACTGCATTACATGTGGCTGCAAAAACAGGAAATCTTGAGGCTTGCCAGTACTTACTGTCAGTACCAAACACCAAAAATAATTTTGTGGATACAATTGATGATGGTGGCTGGACTCCATTGGTTTGGGCTACAGAGAATTGTCATGCTGATGTTGCAAGGTATTTAGTGAGTGGAGCTGAACATTATGCTGTCATTGCTAAGTGAACTTGAGGTATTCTTCAAATGTCAGCTAATTTATGATTTATGTTTAGGTTCCTGTTAAAAAAAAGAGCAGACCCACATATAAGAGATGTGGAACAAAATATAGCTCTTCACTGGTCAGCATTTTCTGGTTGCATGGATGTATCAGAAATGTTAATAAACTATGGATCTGAAGTTAACTCTGTAAATATACATGGTGATACACCTCTGTAAGTTCATTATTTTGCGCTTATATTGATTTGAAATAAGGTTTAATAAATACAGTCATCAAAATTGCCATTATACTTAAAAATACACACTTATCAAATCTTTTAGTCTGTTTTACTGGAAAGTAATTACCAGGCACTTAGTAAGATATCAGGATACTAATTTCATCATTAAAATGTTTGTTTGAAGATGCAACAGCTTGTTCTAAAATGTTAAGCACAGTATAAACATGAACTTACGATTTCTACAGGCTTTACAATTTTCAAACTTCAAGTTAGAATGGGTAAAATAAATATGAATAGTATTATGCATGATATGCAAGGCTACTTGAAGAATAAACATTCAAAACCACAATATATAGTTTTGAGAGAACTGAATTTTAAATTTGAATTTTGACTTTTAATTTACTGTATTTGCTTCCAATATTTCTCTTCTCCATATTTAACATTACTTGGTTCGTACTTTTTTCCTTCGTTTCTCTTTCGTTCTGTCTAGCTCCTATTGTGCAGTTGATTTTATACATGTTCATGTTACAAATGCTGATAAAATTGATGTTTTTTAATGCTTGTGATGTGTTTGTCCCTGTACTGTTGACTACTCTCCCCAGAACAACTATTTTTCTGGATGCACTCTCATTAAAACATAAAATAGATTGTAACACACAGAATTTGAAAGTTAACCTTTGTCCAAAAACCAGTTTTGGCAAATGATTCATATTTACAAAGTTTGAACTTTCATTGAGTTTCTGGGTTTTACCACAAAAACCTTTATTTACAAGATAATTATTACCTAGTTCCCTAAGATCAAGTTTCATGAGACTCATAGCCAACACTGGAAAAAGTGTTGATGCTCATAAAGTCATTTCTGGACATGGCCTATCACAATGCATCAGATCATCAAATTAGATGATCTGAATATTAGAGCCATATTGTTTCAAATCATAAATTCCTTGACGAAAACGTTGATAATTTATGTACACATAATTCTGTTACTGAGAGACCATCAATAAGTATTCCTCTACTGGCTCCATCAAAATCATTTTCACAGTTGACTTGTGTACCAGCGTGCAGTGAAGTACTGTCACTGACGGACTCAATGTTTTCTGATGGATTGCTTTTGTGATCTTAAGAAACTTAGTAGTTCAAAATCTGCATGTGAAAGACAACAGGGCTCCTTTTTTTCTCATATTTTACTATTGTGTTGATCAGGAAGTGTGTAGATATGTGCAGGCATGGAAGGACCTGACTGCATCTTGAGAACAGCTGAAATTGCTATCTTGGGGTGTAGAGGTGGTGGAGAAACTTGTGTGTCACCTGGGAGACATCAGGTGTCATTTGTTGCATCCATGGGATCTGCTGCCAAGACACATTCTGGTGCACATGATTTTTTTTTTTCTTTGGGGGGGGGGGCTGCATTCACCTTAGCATGAGTGGTAGGTTTTAATGCTTTCTCTTTGCTTGGGGGTGGGGAGCTGGCCACCACATGGCATAACTTTTTGTCCTGCAAGTGGCTGAGTGTTTTCTTCTTCAGCAGGTTCAGGCATGCAAACAGGGGAGTGGTTCATTTGCTCGGGAGCTCCATTGTGAGACACGTTATGGAGCCTCTTTGGGAAACAGCGTCCATCCGTGAAAAAAAATGCAATGTGGACTTGGTTTGTCTAGTGGGGAGGGCTCTTCCAAGAGGTGGAAAAGACCCTGACTGCAACTATTTAGGGTGCAGGGTGAGATCATCCTCAAATTGTACTCTCATGTTGACAGCAACGACTCCCATTGCTTGGATTCTGAAGCCATCCGTAGTTCCTACACACGGTTCACAGAATTGGTGAAGACTGCTGGCAACTGCTGACATTGCTCACAGGGTGCAAGCTGAGTTTACAGTTAGCAGTATTATTCCCAGTGTCAATTGTGGTCCTTTGGTTTGAAGTGAGGTTGAGGCTCTAAACTAGTGACTCAGTAAGTCTTGTGATGTTATGGATGAAGGGTTCTGTATATGCCTTACAGGCTGGAGTATTCTGGGGTTCTCTTAGATACATTAGGGCTGTATTGCACAGAGGAAGCATCTACTTGGGTAGCAGAATACATCTGGAGTAAACATTTTGCTAGTAATAGTTTGAGTTCCCCTGGTGAACACACGCCACTCAATATGTAGAGATCAAAATCTGGTTACTTTGACTCCCCCAATGTCAACATTTTAACAGTAAATTCCTGAAGCATTCATAATAAAGTCCCTGAATTTACCACCCTTGTGGAAAGTTGTCATGATCATTTTATAGTCTGGATCAAATTATGCTCTGGATGAAACCCAAACTAGAACCCTAATAAATATATAATGAGGACGTAGAATGTATACTGAAGAGACAGGTTAGACATCAGAATAAAGGGGTTCATTGCAGTTGACAAAAATATTACATATAGGAAGATTGAAAATGAGACTGTGAAGTTAGCTGAATGCAAGTAAGCACTCTAGCTGCACCTCTCTTGAATCTAGCTGAAAAATGGTTGTTGTAAGTAGACTATTCTAAATGATATGGTCCACACAAGGTTTACAGTTGAAATACTTAAATGGCACTTTGATGTTGAATCACCTACTGCTTATGTCCAGATTGAGTCTACTTTACTAGAATTTATATGCAAATGAATTGTAAACTACATACTATACTCTGTTGATGCCATGTAACGTGATTGAGTGCAGTAACCTAATATAACATGTGCTGATTCACAATGTCTGGTAGGCAAATCATTAAAACATTTGCCAATTACACTGTCCATTCAAGTAGATAGTCATATTGAAATGAAGACAATGTGCACAGTAAGTATAATTTGGAAATAACCCAGTTCACAGTCAAATCTTATTGTCACAGGTAGCAGAAGGCCTTAGAAGGCTAACACATTTCATGAGATTAATTACAAGTTCTCAGTTGATCATTAAAAACAGTCACTGAATATACTGTCAGAGATGAAGTTTACGAAATACGTTTTCGATTTGTATTCTGTGCTAAATCACCTGTGGTACATTGTCCAGTAATTTTGGGTACAGATGTCGCTCATTTCATAACCTTCCACAGCCTGACTAAAATGGCTTCCAGCAACCTCTCTTACATAAGATTACAATAATTAAAACTGAAGTTATATATTATTGTTTGCTGGCATTTTACGAGTTACAATTAAAAACTTACATTCCTAGTTAATTGGGTAGTGTAGAGAGATTCTTCTGAATGTGCACTTTTAGATACAGCAGTAGTTGCTGTTGAATTATGCTGTCTGGTTCACCAAAATACAGGATTCTATTTCAGTAACAATGTTTTAGTTAAGAATGCTAATTACACTGCAATTAAATGAGTGCAAAAATTGCTAACATATTTCCAGCATTAACTGTATAAGCACTATAATTTTTTATGTTTTTTTTCTGCCTACTCTATCCACAAGTTAATAACTGGGTATATGTTTACATGTGAACAATGATAATGAAGCTTGAAATTACGGGTATTATTAGTTAACAGTTTTCAGGTAATCTAATTGCACCAATGGTTTCTAATTAACCAAATGGATGTAATGGATAATAAGGTCAAGTTGGATAAGCCCTGAGTTGATATGTGAGATTTTTGGCACTTGTGCACATGTCATAAAAAAAAGACTATTGAGGATATTTGGAAAAAAGTGTGTGTGTGTGGGGGGGGACGGGGGGGAGGGGGGGGGGGAGTTGAGGGGATAAGAATAATCTAACAGTTGGAAATACTCCACCCACTTTGTCACATCGTCCCCACATTGGGTTATATAGACAGACATTTCCAAATAGATGACAATAGAAACCAATTTCTAGACAACAAGCCACAAAATTTCTAGAAAATAGTTCACACATCAAGATTCAAAAATATTTTGGTAAACTAACGAAAAACATTAAATATAAAGAATTGCAAACTGTACAAACCATACTCAAGTACAAAATAATATACTGTAAAGAAAAAAAAACACATTTCAATATCAAAAGTTTGTTCCTGAAGATAAGTAACATAGCTCAAAGCAAAAAACAATTAGACAATATAACACATTCAGTTTACAAAAGGAAGGAATTATTCATCTTCCAGTCATTTCACTGATGTCTTTTTACACAATTACAGTTGTCACTATTCCACGTAGCTGCATTGGGTCCAGACCTTGTACAGGTACAGATGATTGTCCCATGTCCTCCAGTTTTAGCAGTGTCCCTGGAGGGAGTTATCCTCCGTCATTGTACATGGAAAACAAAACAAAACATCCTGCTTTATTATACAGATAATTACCATAACTAAACCTACAAGAAAATGTTACATATTCATAAATAATATTATATACATATACAACATGTTCCTAAAAATGTCACAATAGTTTACTTATAAAGGTAACGTAAAGAGAATGGAATCTGTTCTGTGTACTCCTGTATTTCAACTCAAATCATTACCTCACATCAACTGAACTCAAAAGTCAAGTTCTTTTCAAATGACCAACCACATATTTTACATATTACAGGAGAAAAAAAAACCATGATCACAGTACTGTTACATAATTAATAATTAAATTAAATTTACAGGATGGAAGCTGTTTCAAATCATTGTTTTACTTCACTCAAATTAGGTTACTACTGTCACTCAACTAGACGTTTAAATTCTCATGAAATTCCCAAAATGTCACCAAATTATCCACCCTTGTCAGAATATTCATACCATTTTTTAGTTACTGTTGACAGTTAATTAGCAGAATATCTTTCTTTTAACATATAATTATTACCTTATGCCAGTCATTACCCAGGGCACAAATAGCAAATTCCAACAGCATATAAAATCCAAATATGCAGGAGTATATAAACAGCACTTCACCATAATATTACTCTTACATTCAACCTTCCAGTTTCAGTGTCGCAAATTACACACACATATATTACCAAATGGTGACTAGCTCAAATAGATTTTCAGTATAACAAGACGACACATATCAGTATATAGTCAACATAACAATGCTCGTTCATGACTGTTAGTGCCATCATATCATTCCGATGTTATCTAGAGTAGTGCATTCTCAATAATTTCCCCACTGCAAAGGCAGGCTCCCTAATCATTAATACTTTATCTAAAATTTCTCATTGCTTCTCATTATTACTTCATTATTCTGTTGAAGCATCATTGTACCTCATTGCTCCATTATCTAAGAGATAAGCACCTGCTTTTTTCCTCATATGCAAATAATGAATCTACAGAACCATAATCTGCAGTAAAAAAGTCCTAATATTACATGCAAACTTTACACTCATTACATAACTGACAAAATAACAGTTGCTAAAATAATTACTTCACTGTATTCCATCATACTACTTTATACAAACTTTGCTTCCTCATTCCACATACAACAGGCAAATGTATCCTAACTTCATTCTATTTTACTGACACCAAAAGGGCTATATCATGACTTATTTCTGACACAAATAAACAAACTTTCTCCATAAATAATTGCAACTAGCACAAACTTCTTCTCTGCACAGACATGTCCCACACTTGCCTTCTCATCTGAACACCACACTGGCTGATTTCATGTGCCATACTGAGACTCAGTCTTGAATGTTTGCACTTAGTGAACAATATTCTACCAGTTCTGCACACGTTGACAGTTGACTAATTTTCAGTTTGTCACTTGTTTCTCTCCATACTGGCCCATTCATGGGGCAGTGGGTAAGTCAAAATATATTCTATACTCTTTCTCGCAGAGAAGGTAGCCCAGCATCATAACAGGAGAGCTTCTCTAGAGCTGACATTTTCTTCCTGAGTGACAACATAAATTGTGAATGTGTAGGCAGAGAACAAAACAAGTATTAGTTGTGTTATTGCAAACGTTTTATGGTTATGAAAAAATTAAAACTTGTACACTAACTTGAAGTAAGGGCAAACATTGTATTACATATTCAAATTATCTGTTTTATTTTTGTTATATCATTCTACAATTTGTCCTAGTATTAGAATAGTTAATACAGTCTGAGATTCATGATTTGTAAGAATTAGGGGTAACAACAATCTTTGAAATATTTCTTGCCACACTCCTTAACTGTGACAAATACTGGAGATGTTCAATACAGTACAGTGAGTCATCTTTCAACTAATTGAATGTCACACGCCCAAAGAAGCTAACACAATAGACAGTGTATGTCCCAAAGATAAATACATTTGGAGCTCTACAATTGTGTGGGTTGAAGTTTCATGGTGTTCCATTGGTTTTACAATAATCCCTGTGGATTTATTATAGTCAAGGATATGTAGATATTTTTGGTGCTTCAGCATCTAGTATAATCGAGGTGATGTTTCTGCCTAGATGAAAATTTCCGAATTGACATTGCTGGACTTGCCAGGATGGATTTTGAACAACATGGGTGTAACTTTTAAAGCCACCACCTGGCCTGCACAGTCATCCAACCTGAGCATTATTAAGCGGATTTCATCACTTTTGGAACACTGCACTTCATGCAGTTTTTTTCCTCACATCATTTAATTATGTCTGTTCATTTTTTTGTAACCATCAATTCCAAATGGTGATATGACTGACTGGATTGGAAAAATGAATTTCGCACATGATGTGTGGATCATCAAATGCAGTAGTGGAGGCCACAAAATAGAAAGTAAATCAGTGAAACACCATGAAGTGAAAAAAAAAGTATTTTTTTTACTGACATGAGAATACAGATAAGAAGTAATAAGCTGATAAGGACAGTAGATACAAAAGATTTTTATTTTGTAGGCTTGCTGTACTCTTTTATATGTCAAAACATTTTGAAATTTGGGGAAAAAATTATCATTGGCCCTTTCTGTAGCTAGGAAACAGGAAGCAGAAAGTTGTTCCCTGGTGTCAACAGAGAGTGTACAATTTTGAATTGTACCATGGTGCTGTTAACTGTAAGAGTGGGATTGGGGTCACATGGTTCAGTTCTTGGTTTGCTGCAGATTACAGAAGTTTGATCATGAAAGACATAGTAATTCATTAAATGACTTAGGAAGTAGAGAAGTGGGAGATATCAGTATGTGTCATATGGAAACTGATTGTTGCGTAACTGCAACAATGTGTAGAGTGCACAGTACCTGACAAAAAAGGCTTTAGAAGACACAATCTTATCATCACTAGCTGATCATGAAATCAGAATCACACTCTGATCTTGTACAGAATCAGAGTGATGCACTATGGAAATAATCTCCAATGTCTCTGGAATGAAAATATGAAATGTCCATACTAATTGCATGAAATTCATTTAGTCATTTAAGTTTATGCTAAAGGCTTTATACAGTGTCCAATTTGTGGATACAGAGTGCAGACTCAATGGAAATTAGAAGTAATTCAACTATGAAATGAAATGAACAGCGAATGTAAAAAAGTTAAAGGAACATAATGTTCAATTGTGGATGCGTGAAGAGATCAGTGCTTCAGGGAAGAGACTGCATGAGAAAGAAAAAACATGCAGAAGAAGAAAGTGATGACAGTTGGGGAACTATATTGAGCTGTAACAGTCCCCTCCAGTATTCCACCAAAAGCAAATGCAATTTAAACATAGCAAGTCATAGAAGAGTTATGATGAACCATTATTGGACTGTTGCCAAGGACAGTCGTGTAGCTTTTTGTCCTTCATTTGTAACTACACATTCACAGAAGCATTTCACAGTGCCATAACCCAGTTTGACCAACCAGTGGTCGTCGTCATCAGAGTAAAGCCACATGCTGCAAGTGCTGACTTAATGTTCCCACTGCCATGTCAGGATTAGTATACTAATACTAGTATTGAAAATGCAATACTGGAAATTAATGTTGACAACCCAATAGGAATGTGCAACACCACTTGCAGAATGTGCTATGTCTGATGATGACCACTGGCCCACTGAAACCAGTTGCAGCACTGTGGAATACTTTTGTGATTTTGTCACAAGAAAATTAAAAAAGGCATCACATAATCTTCATTAATAGTATGTGATTTTTTCCAAAGTGTAAGTTTTATTTCTCCCATGTTAGTAAGCTTTGATGAAGATTTTGATCCTGTATTTAGTACAAATGTAGTTTACGTATTTTCACAAAAAACTTCTTAACACAACTTAAGCATTTAAATTCTATAAGAAGAGATTTATGGGCTTTGTAATGACTCAAAGTGTCAGCATTTATTATTTTGTTTTTGATCTAAGATTCATTTCTTAACCAGGCATGTTGGTGCTAGGCAAGATAAATATGACTGCGTTCTAATGCTCTTGTCACGAGGAGCGAGAGTTGATGTTGTAAATAGTGCTGGCAACTCGCCACTTGACTGCTGTGTAAAAAGAAGCAATGAATGTTATACTGCAATTAAACTTAACATTCTCCTTGGAAATGTGGTTCTGAATGTACGTGAACCAAGTGAGAAAATCTTATCCAAGTAAGTAGAACATCAATACATGTTAATAATTTGTTATGTGCACTTTTGTCGCACAGCAGAACATGAAAACAAGGGGAAAATTTAAGCCTATGGAGACGTAGTGTTAATATTGTATTTCTGTAATATTGGTATATGTTTTTCACTAATGTTTCATTTTGAACTGAAAAATGGTTTTGTTTACGTGGGTTTTTAAAAGCAACTGTGTTGCACATCTCTAGTTCAAATGCATAAGTTAATAAAATTATTTGCTTTTGGGTAATTTTAAATGGTGGGAATTTGTCCAAAATTGATGAAATATTTTCAACAGTTGAGAAATGGCGAACAGAATTAAACATTGTCATATTTCTCTGCGGGATTATCCATGTGAATGAGGTCCCAAAATAGCACTCCAGGTATCCAGTCTACTCAATGAGAAAACATTGTACAAACTGCTTTGATGTGAAGGAGTGCTACATTGAAAAATAAGGGCACTTTAATCCATAAAAGCAAGAACGTTGTTCACTCTGTCAGAGTGAGAACGTTTAATTTTTGCCTTGTATATAGTGATTGTGAAGTTATTAGTTGTTTCTATAAGATGAGATAAAGTGCATAAAAGTACACATAAAATTACTATGTCTGTTTTATTTAATTCAATGTGTATGATGAGTGTTAGTTTGATTTTTTTTGCAGTAGTTGCCATATTCATTTTACAATAACTCTGCTAACCAATGACTATGAGACCAGCATATTAGTTAATAATTTAGTAGAGCAGTATCAACTCAGTGAGTGATTATTTTAAAGACTTGATTCATTCTGTCAGCCATTCATATACAGGGTGAGTCAAAAAGGACTTCATGAATTTGGAACGATATAGAAATTTATTGGCGTAATTTACAGAATTGGTAGACATGCCATTTTATAGCAAAGAACCTCAAGTTTCACATAAAAGTGTCAAGTGTCATTTTGATTCAATGTGGCTACCATTTGTGATGCAGCAAACATCCCAACAGTAACCAATTGCTTCCCACACTTGTTGCAGCAAATCAGGCATAACTTGTGCAACAGTGGCAGAGATTCAATTTTTCAGGTCAGCTGAATTGTTTGATAGGGGAGGAACATACCCACAGTCGTTAATAAAACCCCAGAGAAAGAAATCCAGTTGTATCAAATGGTGTCAACAACATGTGGGTGACCTGATGATTTATCATGTCACAGTGAATAACCGGTCTCAACAAAGTTCTTGTGCCAAGAGTAATTGCAGGCTATCTTGGAGGTTCTTTAGCATATTCGGTGTGAAGGTTGTTTCAGAGTTGGTTTCATGAAACCAAAACATACAGTAAGTGTGCTTCACATCAGTGAAAGTAGTCATTTTAACTGTGCACCACACCACCGCTCCTGTTGGCGGAATGGGATACTGATGTACTTTGTGAATTAAGCTTTTGGTTGTTTGCTACAAAATCACACATCTACTGATTCTTAGTTATCTCAATAGATTTCTATATCATTCCAAAGTTGTAAAGTCCTTTCTGACTCACACTGTGTTTTAATCACAAGTCATAACCAACAGGAGGACCTTCAGAAGTGTGAGACCCTTCAAGTAATACTCTAGTAGAGAATAGCAGCTACAATAAACTCTTCGTGCAGGCTGTGCTAATTATTAACTATTATTTATGATAGCTTGTCATCTTCTGGCATAGCAAAGAAGTAGTGTACGAGGAATAACGGGGGTTTCAGGTCAGTCTGCAGTTTCCAAGTGGTTACGAGCAGAAAGACAAAATCCAGTAATGGCATGCAATTGCTGGGATCGGTGCCAAACACTGTCACATGGCACTTCGGAGAGGTGCAGATTTTAGGACTTGATAAAAATGCTTGCAGGAGACTTAGAGAACTCAAGGCTCTGAATCAAACTTAATTATTTCATTCAGACTAACTACAACACTGAAGACTCATTCTCAGCTTCAGGAAAAGCAAAATATTTGACTGTTTGCACAACGGAAGTTAATGTCTGAATTCATGGGGTGAGAACTAACAGATGTAACAGTCGCTAATAGCATCTTAAAGTACAAGGGATGTTTAATAAGTAATGCAACACTTTTTTTTCCTTGGCCAATTTCGGCTGCAAAAATGCAGAATTTGTTGTGGGACATCGTGAAATATTCTCACTTCACCCTTTTAGTTTCATGAAGGTGTGATAGGTGGCAGGGCTATACATAGCCTTCAAAATGCTGTCTGTAACAGAGGTGCATTCACCATGCAGAGAGCTATCATTGAGTTTCTTTTGGCGAAAAACTAGAGCTCTGCTGATATTCATAGGCACTTGCAGAATATCTTCAGAGACCTGGCAGTGAACAAAAGCATGGTGAGGCATGGGATGAGCCGTCTGTCATCACCACAACAAACCTGTCCATTCCCTCGTGTCGGCCAGCCGCACACAGCTTTGACTCCTACAGTGTTTGAACACGTGAACAGTCTCATTTGACAATATTACTTATAACCCGTCTTGATTGCCTAAAATGTTTATTCACATGACCGGTTTCGGTTCCTCTAGAACCATCTTCAGATCTGCAATTTCGGTTACAGGAGTAACCCGTCCACACTCAGCAGCCTTCACATGCTGCATCACATAATTACGCAGCATGTGAAGGTTGCTGTGTGTGGACAGGTTACTCCTGTAACCGAAATTACAGATCTGAAGATGGTTCTGGAGGAACCGAAACTGGTCATGTGAATAAACATTGTATGCAATCAATATGGATTATAAGTAACATTGTAAAACCACTGATTACGGTTATCCCATAAGACATTATGTCTGTTTTCGCAAAGTCTCATTTGATGTGATCGATGGATCACCAACAAACACTGCACTGCTCAACTTGACATCTTTGTTGGTAGTACTGACACATTCATCAACCAGTTGAGATACTCAAAGCTGTGTGCGCTCTGTTTTCCTCACTACATAACAGATGACCATAAAGAGCAACAAAGGGCTGTGTGTGGAATTGCTTGCCCATTACAAGACTGTTTGTGACAATTTTTTGTCAAATGTCATCACAGGCAATGAAACATGGGTTTATCACTTTAAACCAGAGACAGAAAGGCAATCCATACAGACGCACCTCACCGCCTCTCCTACGAAGAAAAAGTTCAAAGCCACACCTTAATTCAGTAAAGTCATGATGATGGTCTGGGACTCTGAAAGTGTTATCCTGTTTGATTTCCTCCCTCGTGGTGCAACAATCAGCTTGAAAGTTATTGAGCTATCCTCAAGAAATTGAAAAAGTGGCTTCATCGTCTTCATCGCCACAGAAATGCAAACTAACTTCTTCTTCTCCATGACAACGCAAGACCTCACACAAGTCTGCGCACTTGAGAACAGCTCACAAAACTTCTTTGGGATGTTCTTCCCCATCCACCTACAACCCAGATCTCATGCCTTCTGACTTCCATCTGTTTGGCCCAACAAAGGATGCACTCTGCCGGAAGCAGTAAATGGATGATGGGGAGGTTATTGATTGGGCAAGACCTTGCCTACAACATTGACCAATGGAATGATACCACACAGGCATACAGGCCCTCTCAGTAGGGTGGCATGAAACCACTACATTGAATGGGGATTATGTTGAAAAATAGGGTTTTGTAGCTAAAAGAGTGGAGAGTAATACGATGAATCTTGAATAAACCCAATCTGCTTTCAGTAACAAAATTTGTTGCGTTACTCTTTGAATGCACTGCATACAAAGATTTGAGAGCAGCACCCCAAGTGAGAAAACTTAATTGGAGACTAGCAGTGAGTTACATGGAGTTGGCATCCCAGCAAACTGACTGAGAGAAAGCTGTTTTGAATATGAAAACCCAGAGTTTTTAAAACATCTTGGTTGATGTTGTTGCTCTTTATCAGTATTCAGCTCACCAGTGCATTTGCATTTTACCAGCATTGACCAATCTGACATGAGTCTCTGCTCCTCCCTGGTGCCTCTGGCCAACCATGTTCAGGTCCTTTCGCTTCAAGTTCATTGTAGGTAGGAATGTTCCTAGCATTTACTCTAACAAACTCCGTGATTGATAGTACCTGTATTCAGCTGAAAGCTAAATGTCATTGCCCAGTCTAGTGTGGCTAGCAACAACAGTGTTCAACATCACTTTGCTCTACCCTAAATTTGGAGACACACTGTCGGAAATGGGGACTGCTGTTCCAGCAGTTTTACTCATTTCCCGTCTGAATCGAATTTATGTGTATCCACTGACATTGCTGTTGTTGGGAGCTAGTATAGTGCTTGCTGTGTATGACTGTTGGCAACCACTATCCACTGTGACGCCTGATACACCATCTACACAGTGTATGATGCTACTGGTTAATTCTCTGAACTGAAACTCCTACCATGGGACAGATTCAGGGAGCTTCTGCAAGTTCTCATGGACCTCATGTAACATAAATACTACCACTTGTGCCTACTATCTGCATTTTGTCTCTCATTTCCTGTCTTGGAGTGCCCCTGCTGGCTTTCAACAGCCTCAGGCTTAACAATAAGTAGGTCAATAAGATGTCAGTACTACATGACAAGCTGTTGTATGTTACATTTTCCAAACATATTTGTATTACTGTATTAACTCTTAAAAATTCTGTATAATGAATATCCTTCTCAATACACTGAAATGTCATTGCTTGAAAAAGAAAAAAAATATTTTTATACTGTAGTAATGTACATCAATCTTCTACAGTTCTTACAGGGATTTGTATTCTTAATCTTGTGATGCTCAGATTCATTTTAGAAGAGTGTGTTGTGTAATTTATATAAGATTTGACCCATAGTAAGGGCTCTCTTAATTTTATTTCTTGGCTTGTACAGGCAAATGCACTGACGAGATTCCATTATGCTCTGTGGTTCTCATGCAGCAATGTTTATCAGATTTTGAGTGAGTGTTCATTTAAGATGAATGCTTGGTACATAAAATACCTACGTCAATATATTTCTCAGATGAAGTAAACTACTGTTCAGACACACACTGTCCCCCTTTAGTGGACAGTTTTAACATGATATCTTGAGGATATCTGCAGTGTTATGAACAAGTACCAACATTAAGCAAAAGGTTGAGGTGTTACCTCTGTGGATCATTTTTAAATTGTCTAGTACTGTTTCTGTTTTTGCCACTGTGATGTGCAATTCTATTCAGTAGTATTTGCTTTGCAAGTGCTCTATTTATAGCTCACTATTATTAAATAGTGTTGTTTAACTAATTTACACTATATGATCAAAAGTATCCAGACACCCCCAAAAACATACATATTTCATATTTGGTGCATTGTGCTGCCACCTATTACCAGGTACTCCATATCTGCAATGTCAGTAGTCATTAGTCATTGTGAGAGAGCAGAATGGGGTGCTCCGCGGAACTGGCAGACTTCTAACGTGGTCAGGTGATTGGGTGTCACTTGTGTCATACGTCTGTATGCCAGATTTCCACACTCCTAAACATCCCTAGGTCCACTGTTTCTGATCTGATAGTGAAGTGGAAATGTGAAGGGACACGTACAGGCTGACCTCGTCTGTTGACTGACAGAGACTGCCGACAGTTGAAGAGGTTCGTAATGTGTAATAGGCTGATGTCTATCCAGACCATCACATGGGAATTCCAAACTGCATCAGGATCCACTGCAAGTACTATGACAGTTAGGTGGGAGGTGAGAAAACTTGGATTTCATGGTCGAGCGGCTGCTCATAAGCCACACATCACACCGATAAATGCCAAAGTACGCCTCGCTTGGTGTAAGGAGTGTAAACATTGGATGATTGAACAGTGGAATAATGTTGTGTGGAGTGTCGAATCACGGTACACAATGTGGCGATCCGATGGCAGGGTGTGGGTATGGCGAATGCCCGGTGAACATTATCTGCCAGCGTGTATAGTGCCAACAGTAAAATTTGGAGGTGGAGATGTTATGGTGTGGTCATGTTTTTCATGGAGGAGGCTTACACGCCTTGATGTTTTGTGGGGCACTATCACAGCACAGGCCTACATTAATGTTTTAAGCACCTTCTTGCTTTCCACTGTTGGAGCATTTCGGGGATGGCGATCGCATCTTTCATCACGATCAAGCACCTGTTCATAATGCACAGCCTGTGGCAGAGTGATTACACAACAATAACATCCCTGTAATGGACTGGCCTGCACAGAGTCCTGACCTCAATTGTACAGAACACCAATACCTCTCATCAGTACAGCACTCCGTGAAGAATGGGCTGCCATTCCCCAAGAAACCTTCCAGCATCTGATTGAATGTATGCCTGTGAGCATGGAAGCTTTCATCAAGGCTAAAGGTGGGCCAACACCATATCAAATTCCAGCATTACCGATGGGGAGTGCCACGAACTTGTAAATTATTTTCAGCTAGGTGTCCGGATACTTTTGATCACATAGTGTACATTAACAGTTACGTGATCCTAGAAATTGCATTGATATTCCTTACAAAGTGTATTTATTGTTGGCTTTGTGTTCTTTTGTTACTATGCCATTTTATTGAAGTTAAGTAGGTTTTCAAGTGAAATGGAAAAAATATTCAGTGAAAGTACAAATTTGCATTATGTTACATTCTAGTGACATATCACGTGGAAGAGAAATGAATCCAATTCAGTGTGTAAATGGTGAAGATGATGAGGAAGAGCCTAGCGACTACACATATGTGAGCAAAAACTGTTTAACTGCTAATATTAGTATTGACACTGCTGTAACGTCATTACAGTCTTGCCTCTGTACAGATAATTGCTCAAGCAATCGCTGCACTTGTACATTTATGAGTGAACAGTGTTGGTATGATGATGAAGGAAAATTAGTGCCTGAATTCAACTATACAGGTTTGTGAATTTTGTTAAATCTACTTTCTGCAATTTATATTAAAAATTTGAATAACATAACCCTTATTAATTATATATTGTTAAATTATCTAAATTGTTTCATATTTGCATTTTCCAAGATTATTGCTTACAGCCAGAATATTAATTATTCTGTGTGGGGAGGTACGTTTACGTTCTGTCTAGGAGGCTATCCAGGAAGTAACAGGCACTTTGAAATAAAAAATTAACAATATGGAAAAACCAAATTTTGTTATACACATTTTAAAGACCAACTCTTAAGCTATTTTTGTACATAATCGCTATTGTAACTGAGGGGTTATCTTTTGCAGCACCCATTTTAACACATCACAGAAAGCAAATTAGCAGACACAGGTCACACACTACCACCGCTGGATGCATACTGAGTGTAAGAAAGTTATGGCACCTAGATGGTGGCTGTAGCTCTGCCCACTACCGCAATAGACCAAAATGTCTGTTACTTTTTGGATAGCCATTGTATGATATTCTGTGGTCTTTAGCATTGAAGAAAAAAGTGCATGAAATTTTGAAGTTGATTATTGAGGCAGGGACCTTTCAGTTAATAGAGCTGGTTTTCAAGATTATGAGAACACTTGTATTCTGGAATGACATCACTGTAAGATGGTAATACCAACAATGCATGTACTGTGCTGCGATTTGTTATTACTATGAAGGAATTTGGTCTGCAGTGTGCTTGGTAATGTAGAAACGTGTCTGTATGGTTGTACAGGCATAGATAAGGTAAAGTCAGAGATATCAGGATAAACATGGTATTTACACTGTGCAGCAAGGACCAGTGATGAATAAAAGAAATGAGTTTGTGTTATGTTTTTAGGTGAATGAGGTGGCACAGACACTTCTACATTTATTTAATGGTTAAAAGATGAGCATATTCATGTATACTATTTACAAGATTGATACATTTATATGTAATAATAGTAATAATAATAATGATAATAATAATAATAATAAATAAAATAGCCTCAAGCTACAGTTACAGTTTTATAAGTTTTATTCGGTGATCTCGTGCTCAGATGTGCCTGTGCGTGGTTCCTATTTCTTGGCACGGAATAAAGCTTATAAAACAATAACTGCAGCATTATTATTATTAATGTTCAATCACTTGCTGATTGTCACCAGATTAGTAGCATTATGCAAAGTCCATTTATTTTCACCACGAGTTCTGAAGTCTGGGCCGGAGTCCTTTCTGCGGTAACTTAAAAAGTCATGTGGAGGGGTCATTTGCTTGCAGCGAATTGAACTGATGAAGACGTCCTCGGTCAACATGGTGCTACCTATTGGAAAAGAGAGCTCTGGAGAGAGCAAGGCCCAGTGGAGATGCACTGGTGGACTGTTTGAATTTTTGTCTCCTGTGGTGATGTGTGTGGCATGTGGCACACCATCTGCGGCCGACCAATACAATGTTGGTAGCACATTCCTCCCCTCCAAAAACTGCACACCGTCTTCGGGTAGCATGGATACGTGTGGCCATGTGAGAGAGGTCTGTGTCTTGGTGCAGCTGATGGAGATAGCTATGGAACGTGGTGCCATCCAACTCACATTCCAACATTCGCCTTGAGAACCACCAGAAACACCTGCCAAAAACTGGGGGTATGACATCAATCCATCAGTACAGGAGAGCGCAGCATTTATGTTTCTGAGCACACCGAAGGCTGTACAGCTGCAGAGGGTCTGATGTCCATGACTGACATTGATGTGAACAGCGACAGGTGCTGCAGCAGCAGGCTACGTAGGCAGGCAAGGGGTCACCTCCAAGGCAGAGTCGTCTATTGACCCATGCACCTGAACGTCAGACAAGGCTGCTTGGGGGCAAATGGTCTGGGTTGCAGGCAGCGTTTCTGAAACATGAAAATCTACAGCAGGATCACAATAATAACAAAAGCATAACTGGTTTTGGTGCCGTCAATGGGTGCCTGATGTGCCGTGAATGTCGTAATGGTTTCTGCCAGTTGCCTGAGTGACGATGCTGGATTTCAAGTTGGCTTATAATAGAGATGATAGAAAACATTGTCCTATAATAATTATGTTGATGAAGGATTGTGAAAAAGCGAAGTTTGATAGGTCCTGAGAAATAACAACAAAGTATTTTCCCTCAAGTGCAAAGCATGAAGGTTGGACATGTGAGCCTTGGAAGTGTGAATGAAATGTTTAGCTTCACTGTTCGATTGAGGAGAAAACAGTGCTGTTTGAATATGCTTAATTCCCTTCTGTTGGTAAAATCATTGAAATTCCATAGCAGAAAATTTCAGACCATTGTCCGAAATGATTGATTGTGGCAAATCTTGTAATCAAAAGACAGAAGCGAGAGCTTTTCTAGTTCTAGCGCTGGTTGTCAAATTCATGGGAATGACAAGTGGATACTTACTGTGTACATCAGCGATAATGAGCCACCTTGTGTTCAAGGAGGGACCAGCAAGGTAAATGTGGGTACATTGCCAAGGTCCATTAGGTCGAAGCCTATGGACAAATTCTTGGAGCGGCACTGTCTGATCATTCATGCAGTGACAGTGGCTGTCATCTGTTCAGTTTGCCTGTCAAGTCCGAGCTACGTACAATGATGGCCCACTACCTGCTTAGTTTTAAAAATTTCCCAATGCCCTCAATGTAAAATTTTCAAAACATGCTGCTGCAATTACAGGGGAATCATGACTCAGGTTTGTTCATTAGGAGTATGCAATAAAATTACACCATTCTGAAGAGAGAGGTGTTTGCATTGAGCATGGTAATTTCACACTACTGTATATGAAATTGATTTTGGATTATGTGGCCAACCCATCCAAATATTCGGCAATCATAGTGACTGATCTCGTTCAGCGGGAAAAGCTTGCAGTGCTTGCAAATCAGAATGATCAATTTGCAGACAAGAAGCTTCTGATGCATTGGATCCTGAATCGTTTCCCATAGGCAAGTAAGATAGTGTCTACATTTGCATGCTAATCCATTGAGTGATAAAGAATTTCATACTGTTCATTTGAAAGAAGTAATGACCAATGTTGGAGCTTCTGCGCTGTATGATCAGGCACATCTTTTGCTGGATGAAAAAGAGCAGTCAGTGGCTTATGATCAGTTACAAGAAAAAATTTTGTACCATGCATATATTGATGAAATTTCATGACACCTGGCTTAGGCTTCCTTTTCCGTTGGACTTGTTAGCTGAGTGCTGTTCAATTCCTTAGATGTGAATGCTATGGGGCATTCAATGTTACCAACCTGATGAGATAATACTGCCCCTATTCCATGCCCCTATTCTATGCATCAGCTGCAAGCAGTACTGATTACTGCAGATTGAAATGAGTAAAACGTTGGTGACTAAGCAATTTGTTTTCCAGCATTTGAAATACATGTCATACTCTCCAGTCCATTGGGCAGCAACACTTTTGCACCAGAGGCAATGCAAAGGAATGAATTTTATGTAGTATGTCAGTTTTCCAAGAACAGCTTGTAGTTCTCATACATTTTGAGGGAAAAGTAATCTCCGAATGGCCTGCAAATGCTTAATCCTGGCACGAGTGCCATGGCTGTCAATGAGATATCCCAAATATTCAGTTTTGGGGTTGAAAAAAATGAACATTTCAATAAATTACCCTTGAGTCCTGCATCAGTTAAAACATGAAACAGAAATTCTAAATTTTGGAGATACTGTTTCTCTGGGCCCATGATCTAATCCAAATAATTTGAACAGGATAGAACTTTCGATGCTACTTATTCGAGAAAGTGTGGAAATAACGCAAGGGCATGTGCACTTCCGAAGGGAAGGTGGTGGTATTAATGGAAGCTGACCTGTGTATTGACCACCATAATGTCTTTTTTTTTTCCCCTCATTCAGGAGAAGTTGAAGGTAAAAACGTAAACTTGGCCAGTACCAACTAACCGCAGCGTCATCCTCTACCAATGGCGTGGAGCAGCGTGGGGTCACACACTGTTATCCTGTCTGTTGTCAGTTTTTGTGACCTGGAGCGGCTACTACTAGATAAAGTAGTTCCTCATTTGACATCACGGTTTTCATGTGATCACAAGAGGAGTTGCCCATTGACTTCTAAAACAGTAATTTGTTCCTGACTGTTTTGAGTTCAAAAGCAACTTAATCGCAAATGGTGTTAGGTACTGGATGTGCACAGTAAAAGTTAAGTTTTATGTTGTTCTTGAGGGTAATGTTTACTTGAAAATGCTTTCTATGTCCCAATGTGCCACTGAGGAAATGTACATATTTTTCCCACAACTGATCAGTGCTGGCATGGGAAAACTGAGTGCCAATAGTACGCACACTGTCCTGAATATCTAAACTAAATAAATCAAATGCGTCCATACAAGAAATATTTGCAGTAGAGTGTAATTGCACTGATGCAAATGAAACTAATGTTGTCATATTTTTACATATTGCTTGCAAAGTTCGCGTCCTAAGAACAGTTACTTTCCCTGTTGTAAGCTGTGAGATGTAGACATGATTTCTATAACTTGAGGTGTCACAATTGCTCATATGTATTCTCATTAATGAATGTGACTCAAGCACCAGTGTCTAACTGAAATGGCACATTTTAATTGCAAATCTGTAAAGATGCGGACAGTTCGCAATTATTCATCTCACTATGATTGTCATTTCTGGCTTTTGGAAGACTGCTTCTGGCAGATTTGTGAATGACAAAGCATTTTGCTTTTTATTCACTTGGGGGAAAGCTGTTTTGATTGAGCAAAATTTTGCACTGAGCACATATCTTAGCAATTCTTGCACTTGCATGTACGGTTTGTGAGAGTGTTTCCAGGAGAGTAGGTGAGATAAAGGATGTGAGTTCATATTACAGGATGTGAGATCATATTAGAGGATGCGAGGTCTTATTGCTTTCCGTTTTCTCAAGTTTAGATTTGTGTGTAGCAGAGTTTACTTTGTCGGTCTTTTACAGGCACACTGGCTGTGTGTGTTCTGACTTGTGCCAATGTCAGCATCTCAGTTGGTGCAAGAAACAATGATTGTGGCCATTCATCACATGACTCCTAACACAAGGCTTCGGAGCATATGAATTTTCAAACAAACAGGTTGGCTGCCATATGTACTGTTTGCAACTGCTGTCAACATGAGCTTTGTGGGGCAATGCCCACTTCAAAGTATCTGCAAATAGCGTTGCAACAACAGGCATTTGAAAATCAAGTTCTATGAAGTTATGTTCCTCATGAGCTTTGATTACTTTCAGTACTTCATTGAGACCAGGGTTGTGGTGCTTTAGACTCTCAGCTTGTATTCCATTGTCATTAAGGTTCTGAATAATAGCATCATGAAGCATTTTCTCTTAAAATAAAGTTTCACAAAGCTACATTTGGAATGAGCAGCAGCTACATGAATTTAGACATCAGAAATATTCATCTAATTTCCAGAAATATTCATCTAATTTCCAAATTACTTTCTCGTAGGGTAGAGTGTGGGGCTCTACTTGGGGGAACAACTTGCAAAACAACCTAAAAACTGACACTCCTATCCAAGAAAAAAATAAAGTATGTCATGGGTCACCTGTGATTTTGTAGACTGCATAGTGTTCTTAGAACTGTGATTTGTATTTTGTCCAGTCCTCTTGTTTTTCATCAAATGAACGGGCATTGGGGGTGAGGGTCGGGGGGGCGGGCGGGGGGGGGGGGGGGGGCACCTGGTCTCCAGAATCCTGTGCTTCAGCTGTGGTTTGCTTGGTCACTGATATTAATAATGTCTGAATTTGTTGGCTCTGAAACGGAATGAATAAGTGCAGTGAGTGGTTGGTCTCCTGTAGCTTACACAAATTAAATATACTTCAATATTTAAGAAAAACATACAGTATTGTTTAAAATTGTGACATAGATGGGAAAAAATTGGATTAGTATGATGGTGATCAATCTAGGGGCAAACGAATCCTCAGCAATCCCATCTTCATTGCCAGAAATGTTTGTTGTGTCTATTGGTGAACAAGGTAGCATAGACACTTAAGCATTTATTTAATGGCCAAAACATGAGCCTGTCTATTTACAATATTTACAGAATTGGTAGATTTATACATAACTTTCATGTTATAGGACGTAACTGTTCCACACTGTCACAGTTCTGTAATAAGTTCTGTAATAAGTATAACTGTCTGAAGACTAATGTTCAATCATTTGCTGATTATCAGATTAGTAGCCTTCTGATAGGTCCTTCTATTCTCATTCTCACCCCAAGTCTTGAGATTTGGGCCAGAGCCTAATGGGTAGTGATTTAAAAGGTCAGGCAGAGCGGTACATTTGGTTGCATGAGCTGAAGTGATGACGGTGTCTCCTGGTGGTGAAAGTGATGCTACCCATCAGACAATGTTGATAGCATTGTTTAAGTAATTATTCACTTTGTTTTCAACACATTTATGCATGATGGATGTTTAAAAATGTTTACTTATCATATTATTTAAATCCAGCCATGAAACAGGGACATGGTTCTTTTATAGTGAAGGTCACAATTTCATGGTATTCTCTTGGCTCTGATGTTGCTCTCTTAAGTTGAATTTTCCCTAAAGATTATATAGACATTTTAGATTACTAAGTACATGGGTAGTAAAGATGATGGCCTCTATGATCTATTGAGGACAGATGAAGCACACGTGGAGCTCAACTGCTTGTCTGAGCAAACATCTGACAGTTGCAGTATTTCAAAAGCCATTTAGTCCCAGAACATTCCAGAAATCAGAAATGTTAAATAATAATTAGTTGTAGGATGCAGGAATGGAACCAATGGTTGACACATTGCCAGTCAGTGACTATAACCACTTCATCACAGTGAATGACTCAAAGCATGTGGCATTGCTCCTCCTCTTTGCAAAATATTGTCTCATTGTTTTGGAGTGGACTATAGATTTTTGGGTCTGGTTATAATTGGCCATCCTTCGTGTGGTGGTGGTGGTGGTGGTGGTGGTGGTGTCACATCATCATAGTCACTGTGATGTTCAAATGGAATTAATTACATCAATACAAAGTGATGGTCACGCATGTCTTCGTATTCCTTGTGTCAGAATCCTGTGTTATCGATTGTCCTCACTGGATGTGCCCTGGAAGGGCTTCATGTGAAGGACTTGGATACCGTCTCTGCATTTGGGTATCCCAGTGTAGGCTCATGATGTTCGATTTTGTAGGATTAGGTATTGGCCAGAGTGGCACTTCAATAATCATTTTTCCTGTAGCAGAACTTCTGCTTAGGTATAAAAATCCCTAATAGATTGTCTGGGTTGTAGCTTGCAGGTCGCTGTTTGCTGTTTTAATGTTTATGATCTTTATCATGGGTGCCAAATATCTGTATGTATGCCAGCTTTCTTGCTTCTGCATTTATGATGATGATCTGTTTATGTAATCATCTAGAACTTCACTTGTTGAAAGAGAAATAAAATATCCTCTGTTGTGGCTGCCTGTTGATGGTGGATAAGGAAAATGGTACATAACCTGTAGTGTCTTGCTTTTCTCTGTTGTATGTGAAAGTCGCAACAGGCAGAATCATATTCCAGTCTCTGTGTCTGACTTCGAAGTATGTTGAGAACATTTCTTCCAACATCTTATCACAACATTCCTTGTGGCCATTCACCTGCAGGTAAATGACAGTTACGCTGTGAACAATATGGCATCATGAAATAGCTTCCGATACTTTACCATGATCAGAAATCATTATATGTGGTGCCCCTTTTTTCAAAATTATGTCTGTAACAAAACTGATGGTCTTCAGGGCTTCAGTAGTAAACACAATCTTGGTAACAATGTAGACGGTGTGCTTGTCAGTGCTCACTATTATCCATTTACACTGTCATTTGTTGACCTCTCCGAGAGGTTGACTCAAATACGATGAAATGTTGCAACTGCAAGTGGAATGGGTACCAGATGTCTTGTGGGTAACTGAGGCATATGCTGCCATTGTTGGTATTTCCTACAGTGGTGTTCATAAAGTCTAACAGATTGGTAGAGATCTAACCAATGGTACCTGGTTCTGATTATAATATGGGTCTTTGCAAACTCCAACTGATAACTAGGGTAACTATGAACCAGTTTCATCCCACTGGGTTGTAATTCCTTTCATGCCTTGTCCCGTGTAATTGTCTGAATTTTCCTTTTACAGCTTCATCCCTTTCTAAGGATTCTATGGTTTACATAATGTTGGCTCTTCCCTTTCATCAGCTGCATTGTTCATTAGTGCAGCAATAACTTAGATATCAGTAGTGCTATATTTTTCTTTCAATGCATTCTGCAAAAGGCTGTTGGAATACTTGTGTTTGCACCTACATCTGTATTCTACTATGAAGTCTTCTCCTGAAACATCATTATGTATAATGCTAATTGCCCTGATGGATCCTAA
Organism: Schistocerca piceifrons; assembly: GCF_021461385.2. Taxonomy (NCBI): domain Eukaryota; kingdom Metazoa; phylum Arthropoda; class Insecta; order Orthoptera; family Acrididae; genus Schistocerca; species Schistocerca piceifrons. Next base: position 581,053,365 of record NC_060149.1, read on the forward strand.
GTGTTTGTCAGCCAACATAAAGAATAGTTGTAAGTCACAACAGTATATGGTCTGTCGCATAAATAGTGTCAGAAGTTACTTGTTAGTTCTGGAGTAATTCTTCTTTGGCTTTGAGAGTACTCTGGAGACATACGCGATGACTTCTTCAGCATCTCCCAGATTGGCAGTATAACTGTGTTTATTTGGTGACCTCTACCATCAGTGTCTAGTTCTGTCTCAACATTCTCCTCAAAAAGTGGTATGAGTGGTAAAGATTTTATCACCACCTTTAAGGATACAGAAATATATTTCTTGATCTTAACTCCAAGAATATCTGACATCTCTCTGTAGTAGTTCTTAATGTCACCATTCCTTGCAATTGAAATCCATTATGAAGTATCTGTGGCGAGAGGACATTCCGAGGAAGTCTCTCTCATCACAAATCTGTCAAGGAATTGTAAAATCTTTAATGGTACTTCCTGTGTCTGAATCAGGACAGACATGGTTTTCATTAACTAAGTGCCCCAAGGTTATTATTTCTTGGGCAGTGAAGAGGCTTTTTCTCGAATTCAGGTGAAGATGTGTTTCATGGGCACAGTTGCCAGTGGACTTAAATGTTCTTCAGAGGTCTGTTAGAAAACAATAATGTCATCCAGGAAGAAAAGACACACTGTCAATTTAAGATGCTATCCAAGTTGTCCATCATGCATTCATTGGTGGAGTGATGCCAAAGTCAAGTGGCATAACTTTGAACTCTCAGAGGCCATCAGATGTTATGAAAGCAGCCTTCTCACAGTCAGCCTCATAAACCTCTCTCCGCCAGTAGCCATTCTGCATATCTACAGTTGAGAAATAGCCCCCTCCCCTCCCCTTCTTCCCTCCTATCCCCATACACTTCAGACAGTCCCTGATGTCAATTCATGGCAGTCGGTATGCTTCAATTTTGCTAAGTTTGTTCAGCCACTGATAATCAATGCAGAAATTACATGTGCCATCTTTCTGAAGGCTGGTTGATGTGGTCTCACAGCATCCTTTCTGCTTCCTCTATGCATTGTTCAGCGGGAGACATCCTATATCAGCACTGACAGATGGGCAGATGATCCACTGCATTGAAATGTTGAGTCACATTGAGTCTTCCGGTCTGGCTTGTGTCCTCTCCAGAACTGAATGTGCCCAAAAATTTATGTAGTATTTGCTGACTTTGCTTCTCAGTCAAGTCAGGACCAGTTGGTTGCTGGATATATTAGACTTTTCTGGTGTGCCATCAGTAATGATAGCTTAGAATGGATCTCCATTAACTGCACTGGGCTGACCCTTCTGGGCTGTTTCAGTTGTTCCTATTACATATCCTTAGGAATGAGTTGTGTCTGTTCATGATCATTGGTGGCTCAGAACTCCCCTTGTCCACTTGCAATGGCTTTGTCGCTGGCAGAAAGTTTCTATTCTGAAGCTGAATGCCTTTTTTGCTCTTGACTTTATTCTTTAACTGAGCATCCAGGCCATTGACAAAAATTTTTCTCAGTGACAGTGGTGGGATAAGTGTGTCTTCTGTGATAGACAACTATCCAGAACAATCATTGTCGGGTGATCTTACTGAAGTAGCTTTGTCAATCTGGAGCTCAATATTCCACAATTATAACTGCTTGTGATGCTTGCATCCAAGGATAACAATATGGCTGCATTGTGGTAGGACGACACATTCAAAGAGCTTTATTCTGTCATTGAGAGCCATCCTCACATAACACATTCCTGTCAGCTCCACATATTTTCCATTTGCAACCTCCAGTTCAGCGGCACTTGTATTGCCTTCAGCTGCCGGTGATAAATATCCATAATCATATAAAATAATATCCCTGAATCAACTAGTGCTTGGAATGTGTTGTCAATTGGTGCATTTCATCTGCAGCAGTGCCACCTCCATAGGTGACCACCTTGTTCACTTTGTGATCAATTTTGGCAGCTGGACAAATGGCTGCAACCTATGTTGGTGATGGGGAACAACAGATGATCGTTATAGAGTGACCTCAGTCAGGGTACAGCGATGGGCTGATGGGCTTTGACTCACAGATTGGCTGTAGTTGTCTGTCTCATGTGCAGAAAGTTGCCCCATTATTTAATGTCTTTTGGTGCAACAGTTGTTGAGCACACTACTAGTTTCCTCAAAATAGTGCACAACATGCTCTGGGTGTGCTCAATAGAAAAATACCTGTATGTTGACCTCAGTTTCCCATATTTCCACTTTCTGTGCCGCGATACCCTGTAAAAAAACACAATGAGTTTTTAAATGTAGCTGCATGAGCAGGACTGAAAGATACGCTCATTAATGTTAAATTTAGGCCAGTATGTCATACAGGGACTTGTAAATGTCCAGCATGTAGCCATACTCTGAAACGAATCATGTATACATATCCTGTAAGCTGACGTCTTCCACATCATTTCGATTGTTACGTTTAACACTGTTTGAAACTCTGTGACTTATGTCACTGAGTATGACCCATATTCTGAGACATGAAAGTTTCGTAATTCAGGGAAAAATGGGTTTTATTCCCAAGAACTACTACTAAGGGGGTACAATATTCATGAAAACTGACTACCGCCGTGGAGTGAACCGCACATGGTACGGAAAGTGCATTTCGCCCTCAATAGGAAGGGCTGGTGGGCACATCCAGATCGTAAAGAAGCTGGCAGGCAAGAGAGTGACCTGCTGCTGCGGCCGCTACCTCAACGACCCTCTTGCGTACCTCACGTGACGGCACTCAGTCATCCATTTGGCAGGTTTGTGGCAGAAAGTTGGTGTCTCTCACTCAGCAACACCATGGTGGCGTCATTCGCTCAGCATAATAGCGTGGGAGTCACAAGTACTGCGGAGTAGTTTTCATAACTGTCTGAGGCTAAATTAAAATGATGGAAGTAGAATACAATAAAATTTTTTATGATGTTTACCTGTTACTATTTTTATTCACTTTCATTTTAGTAAAAGTGATACTAGGTCACACGACATGTAGTAACATATCCAAATTTTATTAAAAGAAAACAAAATGAAAATAATAATAGTTGGACTATGAAATTTCACTATGATGCTGCTGTTGCTGGTAATAATATTAATATTGAGAAATGGCATAAGACTATTTAGTAATTTTGTTTCACTGTGTTGGCAGTTTATTACGTTTCAAATTTTAATATTGACTTAAAAGTAGAGGTTTCTGTAAGTTAAATGTAAAATCATTGTTATCATTTATTCATTCAACAGATGCACCAATGATTTTTGAATGCAACCAGTGCTGTGGTTGCAACCAGTCAACATGCAACAATCGAGTTGTGCAGCATGGATTTACTGGCCGGTTTCAGCTGTTTCGTACTCAGAGGCGTGGCTGGGGTGTGCGCACCCTCACTGCCATTTCCAAAGGCTCATTTGTTTGTGAGTAAGTGAATATAGAATTACTTTCTTCATTGAAACCATATATATAGAACAACAGATGTAATAGTGCCGGAATAATTGCCTGCAGTAGTGTTGAATTTGGAACTTCAGATTTTAATATTAAAGTCCTAATAAATAAGAAGTATAGAATGAGGGGAAATGACACAGAAGTACATCACAGGTTTTCGTAGTTAGTCTTCGGACACTAGCAGTGAAGGCAGGAATATATTCACTGACATGCCATCAGTAACACAAGGCCATTCCCTCCATATTTATTTACCTATGCACAGGGCGTCCATAATTAAAATTACAGTTTCAAAATGCTGTAGAAAGAGAACTGCTGCTCAGAATGACTTCAAATTTGAAGAGCGTATTATTGATGTGGGGGAAACATCATGGGGACAAAAAACTATAATTTGACCAATAGATGGCGGAAGTGTCAGAATATACAGGCCAAAGTGCAGTGTGGCAGAGGGAGGACAGCAGTTGATCTGATGTCTGTCAAAGATGTGGCCACAGCATTGCATGAGGGGTCAACTAGTGGTGTGCAAACATGCAGTGCTTGGGGAATTGCCTGAACATTTGCCTGCAAACACAGTGCATAAAATCCTGAAAACATCCTGCATCGATCCCTACGAAATCACCCATGTTCTGGAGTTGCTTCTTGTTTTGCTGCCAACAAGACAAACTCTCACTCTGGAATTTCTTGCTGTCATGGAAATCGACAGTGAATGGCTGTTGAACAGTCTGTGGACAGACAAAGCCCACTTCCATTTCCAAGGACATGTCAATACGCAGAATTGCAGAATATGGGCAACGGAAAATCCATACACTCATCAACCTGTACCGCTTCATTCTGTAAAGGTGACTGTGTGGTGCAGGTTGACAGCAATGTACATCGTAGGGCCAAATTTTTTCAATGAGATGAGTCCTGTGGGTCCTGTTACCTGTACTGTCACTAGTAAACTTTGTGAGTGAAACTTCCTGACAGATTAAAACTGTGTGCCGGACTGAGACTTGAACTTGGGAACTTTGCCCTTCGTGGGCAAGTGCTCTACCATCTGAGCTACCCAAGCACACCAGGAAGTTTCATATCAGTGGACACGCCATTAAAATATCAAGTCTCTGAAATCGCTGTGGCCGGAAAAATATCCTGCAAGAACGGGACCAATGGCTACTGAAGAGAATCGTTCAATGTGACAGAAGTGCAACCCTTCCTCAAGTTGCTGCAGATTTCAATTCTGGGCCATCAACAAGTGTCTGTGTCGAACCATGGTATGGGCTTTCAGATCCGAAGGCCCACTTGTGTACCCTTGATAACTGCATGATAAAAAGCTGCACTCCGCGCCTGGGCTCTTCAACAACATTGGACTGTTGATGACTGGAAACATGTTGCCTGGTTGGACGAGTCTCGTTTCAAATTGTATCGAGTGGATCGACCTGTATGGGTGTGGAGACAACTTCATGAATCCATGGAACCTGCATGTCAGCAGGGAACTATTCAAGCTGTTGTAGGCTCTGTAATGGTGTCATGCATGTGCAGTTGGAGTGATATGGGACCCCTGATATGTCTAGATATGACTCTTGACAGGTGACACGAACGTAAGCATCCTGTCTGATATCTGCATTGTTTCATGTCCATTGTGCATTCTGATGAACTTGGGCAATTCCAGTAGGACAGTGCAACACCCCACATGTCCAGAATTGCTACAGAGTGGCTCCAGGAACACTCTTCTGAGTTTAAACACTACTGCTGGTCACCAAACTCCCCAGACATGAACATTATAGAGCATATCTGAGAGGCCTTACAATGTGCTGTTCAGAAGCTATCTCCACCCGCTCGTATTCTTATGAATTTATGGACAGCCCAGCAGGATTCATGGTGTCAGTTCCCTCCAACCCTATGTCAGACATTAGTTGATTCCATGTCATGTTGTGTTGCAGCACTTCTACGTGCTCCCAGGGGCCCTACATGATTTTAGGCAGGTGTACCAGTTTCTTTGGCTCTTCGGTGTATTAGCCATTATATCCCCATCATTGCTTGTTCTGATACAGATTTCAATAACGCTGTAGATTGTAGTTCATTCACACCATCAGTAAATGAAGAAATGACTGACTTAAAATGAAAATATTGTTCTCGTAGTTCATGATAATGAAAATGAACACAAAGGAGAGCTCTTACATCTGTATTGTATTGTGCAAGTCAGATGCTACAGCTATAATTGATGCACAGTTTAGATGTATTCTAAGTCCTAAACTTAAACAACTTGGAATTTTGCACATTAACAAATATTGCCACAGGGGAAAGGAGTGACAAGTGGGGAAAAAAAAGTTCCAAGAATTGTCTTGTCATTGAACCTGGGATCATCCGCTGCAACCACTGAGCCACCACCTGATAATTAGAAATTGGCTTGCATATGCATACTTCTAGTCTTTTTCTTCAACATGCTTTCAATTTGCTCAGCAGTTCAAGTACTTGGTTGCTAGTTGAAAATTTAATTCGAACTGCTATTCAAGCCAACAGAACGTTTTTGTAAGAAGTATCCAATTGTTATTGGCTGCCATCAAACACCACATACTTAACTTGCACTGAAAATATTTAAAATTTTCCTTTCTTACTCTGCTGCAATGTGTCTATAAAATGCCTTAAACTAATTGAATTAATTAAGATTCCTCTCCAAGAACTGTTGGGAGATCAGTTATTACCTGAATTCATTACTTAAATAACCAATAATTTCTTAACTTAACCTAATGAATCAAAAAAAATATTTGGAGTGTCAGCAGTATGAGGTTTGGTGTATTCAAATATTTCCTTAACATTTTGTTGTGTTAAAAAATTCTTTTTTAACTTGTAATTGCACAAAACAAAAGTATTGTTTTGCAATACTACTGAGTTGTGAACTGACGTTTGCAGTTGAACTTGACTTGACTCCTGAAATTTTGCCAATCAAAGATGATCCTACTTCACATTGATATAATCTATGATTAATGTTATACAGCACCGATTTTCGAGTTCATCTTGATCTGAGGTAATTTTCTTTGTTAATCCAATATGAATTGCTTTATGCAGTCAGCCGTAAGGGATTTTCTTTTAAAGAAAGTAGTTGAGCTGCTTGTATGTTTTCCATGTGAACACTAAGTAATCATAGAGAAGTTTAAGTGGCTGTAGACTAGCACCATTTTCAGGTAGAGTTTACATAAAAAAAGATGAGTTGCAACAGTGCAAAAGTTAAACATCAATGTCAAAAATATTGAAACAAACAGTTTCCATGTAGACCAGAAGTATGTGCTTTGAGTTGTTACTGCAGAATACTTCAGTTATAAGGTTACAAGAGTTCCATGTCAGAAGCTATAGGCATTGCGTTTTGTTGCAGTTGAAGTGTGTGGGGTAGTGAGTGGTTGGCTGGTGGGCACAGTGGAAACACTCTTGACAGTTAAGCATGATTTTTATTCAGTTCAGTACAGAATGTAGTGAGGAAACACTCTATTGTCACTGGCTGGCACTGACTTGTGGGTGGTGGCTTCCATCCTGGCTGCTGAACTGACACCCTGCATTTCTGAAATCAGGTCCACCCATAGGTGGCCGTGTGTGGGGTGCGACTTATTGTCTTCTGGCAGGGGTTGGATGTGAGCTGACACTTTGATGCCCAGTCCCACTAGGAATTCAGTGTCAGTAGCAGCAGTCATGGACAGCCAGTGGGTGGGGCTGTGGCAGCGGGTCCCGGTGAAGGACTTAGGGTTGACGGCAGGTGCAGCCTGGTCTTGAACCCACAGCTGCTGCTGGCGGTGCCCAGTCATCTCGCTCTCTTGCATACCTCTGGCATCATGGTGGTGCTACTGGTTTTCGACGTTGAAAAATAAACTTCTACCTCAAAATCTAGACTTATTGATATGCATCTGGTTTGCATTTGTTTTACTAAAATCCGGCACCTAGTCACATCTCCTGTAACAGGGGACTTGCCACGGTGTGGTGACATCACCCCACTGGCTACACAGTTACCACTGTGTGGTACATTTTGCTGCTGCACTCTGCTATCCTGACTTCACAATCCTTCTCTGTGACTATTATTGTGACTAGAGTGTCACCACAGTGCCAGCTGCTGACTCGCAATTGTTAACCAAGCACTCCACTGTGGCTTCCACACAATTCTGGTCCAAACTGCCAGAGATAGTGGACATGTGTGTGAGAGGTGTGCTTGCTTATTGAATGAATATGTATTGTTTCTCATTTCTGAAAACTGCTTTGATTGGAAGCTAAATATGTAACTGCCGTTTCGTTTTGCCTGCTTGCAGCTCGGTGCATCATCTTTATGGTGAGTGGCTACCTATCTTTTCCTTTTATTGTTGATATTCCAACCTGGAGTTTCCAATGTTTTATTAAAAACTGAGTGTGTCAAACTGTCGTCACAGATGATATGTATTTGATACTGTTGCTGACACAACATTTTGCATGTCATTCATTTCAGATTGATAGATTCACATCACGTAAAAATTGTCTATAACTTGATGTAAAGTTATGAATACCTGTTCAATTAACATGCAATTGGATCTGTGCTAAGACAATACTGTTGTTGCAAGTGATGATTACAATTGATAGCTGATTACATAAACTGGCATGGTGTGTGGATATAAATAACTTTCCAGCTGCAGTGACATAAGGAAGCACACGGGAGCATGTCTACACCGATATATCCAATTCATTGACGCATCTGGCAGTGACTGTCTTTTGCATGAGATCTCATTCTGCACATGATCACCCCTCCCCAAAACCTGCGCACCTTCATCATGCATTGCTGTGTCACATGACAACAATGGGGAGGAGGGGGGGCGGGGGGAGGAAATGCCTGAATGTGGATGTAGATAAGGAGATAGACAGTATAATTATGGCCGGTGCCAGCTTCTTGTCTGCACTTTGGTATTCACCTTGCGAGTGACCGGGAACAACGTTCGAAAAATTGGGCACAGTGTGCACACCAGCATCCAGTGACACACACACTGCGTTGGATTGTCTCCAAGTGGAACTGCAGGGGCACTGTGCTGGCTGTCCGGGGATGTCATATCCATGGATATCAGCTTTGGCAGCTGGACCGGCAGTGTTGACAGTGACGGTGGCAATGCAATGTCGATTTCCCTTGGGATGATGCCGGATTGCATCAACCCTGACAGGCCGAGGGCAGGAAATGGCTGCTCTGGCAGACACCAGTGGCGTGCAGGGTCTGTGGACAAAAAATCTGCAACAGAATCACTGACATAACAGCACCAAAGCATGTTCTGTTGGCACTGGTGCAGCCCATAGGAACCTTGAATGATGTAAAAGGAATGACCTAAGACCTAGGTGATGACACCGTGCTCCCAACATTGTTTCTTGCAAAATATTTTTAAAGAAAACATCATCCTGTGGCTGAAACTTTGTCTGACCCAGCAGAGCAAAACATTTCTGCAGCAGCCGCAGACGATGCAACAGGGTATGGTGACGACAAACATGCAATAATTCTGCCACTGGCTTCCTTTCATGTGGCAAGGAGTGGTAGATGCAAAGAAAAATCTGGCTTTGTGTGTGTGGGAGGAAGTGAGTTTCCACATGTGACTAGGGATGTTCAGATAAACTGTTCAGCTTCACCATTAGACTGAGGGTGGAAAGAGGCAGTAGTTACGTGATGTATACTGTTGTCAGCACAAAACTGTTGGAAACTGGCTGATGTGAACTGTTGTCTGTTGCCCAAGACAAGGACCTCAGAAAGACCTTAGAGTCAAAAAATAGAAGGCAAAGCCGATACAGTACCAACAATAGTGGTAGATGTCAAGGGGACTACAAAAGGAAATTTACTGTATGTGTCTACCACCAGCCACCATCTTGGGTTTCAGAATGGACTTGCAAAACCATTGTGTATACATTGCCATGGCCTGGATGGATGTGGCCACTGAAAAACACATTGCAGCACAGCAGATTGACATTCTGTGTACATATTACAATCAGAAGTCATTTGCTGAATCTGGGCATCCTTGCCATTCCAAGTACAATGACACCAGGAGAGTTGCTTTTTGTGAACTAAGCCCCATTGCCTTTGGTGCAACCAAGACAAAACTTCCCACTGGAGGGTGTGAGGAATCACAACCTGTGCATCGTCAGTCTCTGTATACAACAGCAGAACACCTGACTATACAGACAGCACATGACGATGCAAAATGTAGTGATGTGCTAATGAGTGGGGAATGTCTTTCAAATTGTGGGGCCACACATGACACACATGTTGCAAAACTGCCTGAACAGCTGGGGCAGAAGCTGTTGCTCCAGGAATATGCCAAAAGTCAAAAGCAAAATTTTGCAGAAGTTCATAAGCCTGAGTATCAGTCTAATAACGTGATTCCTCGCAGTGTCGTTACCATCTGGTAAAAGAGACAAGAAGTCAGCATTTTTATGTTGTACAGTGGACCTGTACAAAAACTCGTATTGATAATTAGACTGTAACAGGGCTCAATGTTGCAATTTTTGTGCAATCCACAGTGGGATAGGCTTGGAAGGATAGAACAGAGTTATTGAAGGCCAATTATCTGTATTCACATAGAACTTCTGACTACACAAATATAGGTGGGACTGTAGATAATGAGGGGCACTTCTTTTTCAAGTTGACTGTAATTGCTCTGCACTTTGTTGAGAGTTTTTAAGGCAAGAGCAATAGGTCAGTCAGAGGAGCCAATTCTGTGGGAGAGCACAGCTCCAATCCTGTAAGAAGATGCATCTACAGCTAACACAACAGGCTTAGCTGGATCAAAATGAATGAGATGATAACTTAACTGCTGAAGTGGATCCCAACATTATTGGGACCACACAAAAGTGCATCTTATTCAGCAGAGCAGTGATTGGCATGGTGTTTGCAATAAACTTAATGTAATAAGTAAGCTTCTCCATGACAGCCTGGTACTCCCTGATGTCACAGGGCACCAGCAAATATTTACTTGTAGACAAGTGTGAATTAGCAGAATGAATACCCTGTGTCCTAAATGTCCTAAATATGTAAGTTGTTCAATGAACACTTTAAGCCATCTACAGCAAGAACTTGAAATAAACATTGTAAATTTTTCTAAGTGTTCAGTAGGCGTATGACTCATGACAACAGCAGCCAGATAGTTTGTACATGAAGGGACTTCGGCTGCTAATTGTTCTAGGAAATGTTGAAATATAGCAGGAGTGGCAAGTGTGTGAAGTCTATGCACTGAAGAAATGTACACTCTACAGCATTGCAATTGTGTGGCGGATGAAATAACCTGAAGTACCGTCATCATCACCATTGTGAGGAATTGTAGCAAGTCTAGATTACCTGAGGGGAGGTCAAACAGATACAACACCACCACCACCACCACCACCACACACACACACACACACACACACACACACACACACACACACACACACATTATTAGTAATTTGTTGAAACTTAAGCATGGCAGATTCTTCGCTTTGGAAACAATTATTGTCCTCACAGTGACATGTATTTCATACTGTCACTGACATTTATAACATTTAGCTCTTCGTTCTTAGCAGAATGATAGTTTCACATCAGAGTACAATTGACTATAACTTAACTTAAAATTCTGAATAACTGTTCTATTAGTACATAGCTGGATCTGTGCTAAGATGATACTGTCATCATAAACAGTGACTACAAGTGGTCATTTATATAGACTGGGGTGAGCATCACTGCAGTCAGACATAAATAACTTCCCAGCTGTTGTGGTGTAGGAAAACATATTGGGACATGTCTGCCGTACTCTATCAGAATGCGAGTGCAGGTATTCTACAACAGAATTAGAAGCCCTTTCTATTGTGTGGGCCTTTCTGTGCTGACATCTCGAATTTGTTGATACATATGACAGCAACTGTCTACTTGTTGTGCCATCATGAGGTACCAACTTTTGTATGAGAGCTCGTTCTGTATACAATACCTCAAAGACAATCTAAAGTAGTAGTGTGTGACATAAGTGGTCTATGTTGAAATTGTATTAAATTTACTAATTTTTGAGTATTATTTTGGGAATTTGCGAGCTACAGCAAACAGTGATACAACTCACTACTGCAAAGTTTATTAAGAAACATGGAAAACAGACTGGTAAGGATGTGAGAAAGTAGAGCAGTTGGTGGAAGCACTCCTTTGTTCCCTAAAACTGTAGAAAATTTTTCAGGTTCAAGTAGCTACTTTCAAACATTCCCCTACTTTTAATGAACTCGGACAAGATAATAAATGTGACACTAGAGAGAAAAGGGGGGAGGAGGAGGGGAGGGGGGGGGGGAGAGAGAGAGAGAGAGAGAGAGAGAGAGAGAGAGAGAGAGAGATCATGTAAAACTGTTTCTTCATGATACCCTTGTGGTTTCTTGTGTTAATTGTATTGTTTCTTTGAATGGTATATACTAAAAGAACTTCTATATCTACAAAGAGCTTACTTTTCCCTACTATATACTGCAATGGTTGTATCCCTGTTACAATTTTGTATTTTTCAGTGTCATTTAAAAACAACCCAGAAGTAAGCCATGTTCGCAGATACAACAGAAGTGCCGTCACTGCTTGTAGTGTAATGCAGTGTCACTGTAGTTACATATGTGATCACCTAATTTTTGTTGGTGCTACTTTCTGCTCCAACTCCAAAAATTAAAGTACTTAGTGACATCTCCAGCCTTTCCTCTCCTTTGAATATAACGTTATACAATTTTTATAAATGAAAATAAATGTGGAACCGAAATAGATAGATAGATAGATAGGCATGTGAGAGACTATGCTCTGCTGAAGTCATGGATTGTATACAGGAAATTGTCTCAGAGTGTTATGTGACAGTTGGAGAAGGAAATATTAGAAATGTCTTACATGCTTACTTTAACAAATGCAAGAAAATTCTAAAGTCTCAGCAGAATGATGCATCTGCAGGTGATATTTAAAAGACAACTGTTGATTGGTTTTGCCATGGCAGAAAGGTTTTTCATCTTCGAGACACCAGACACACTTATAAGGAAATAACACAGTGTTTCATTTAGGTGCTAAATCCATTTTTAAATTGAACATTTTGTTTTTCTTTCCCATATATTCAACTCTTGCCTCACTGCTAAAGCTGTACTCTGCACTGTTACATTAATACCCACACAAATCATCTCCAATGATGCCACATCAAAAACTGTACTACTCTAGAATGTGTGGTGTCCCATGACAGCTCACAGTGCCTCTGCAGAATGCAACAAGCTGCACTATCACGTTAGTCACATGTGTCAATATAGCTTAGCAGCCAAGTTCTGAATTGGAAGGGTTCTGTCTTTAGCTATCCATTGGACAGTGTATATTTCTGAAAAGATTCTTGTTGAAAAAGGTTGAGTTGGGAGGTTACTTATCTGCTGTTGGCTCTTACAATCTTGTTCTACACTCACGCTCATAAATTAAGGATAATTGCAGAATGTGGTGCCACACAACGTGGCACTACACAAAACTGGCGCTAATAGCAAAGGCACGTAGGGAACACACACGACACACATCTGTAAGTCCACGGTATTGGTGTTAAGTTGAGAAAACCGTACCGAATCACATGTGCTACAAAACGCCACTGTTTCCTGCGCATACACCCTGACATCAATATGGGATATGATCACCATGCACACGTACATGGGCCGCACAATGGGTTGGCATACTCTGGATCAGGTGGCCGAGCAGCTGCTGGGGTATAGCCTCCCATTCTCGCACCAGTGCCTTTCGGAGCTCCTGATGTGTCCTAGGGGTCTGAAGACGTGCAGCGATATGTCGACTGAGAGTATCCCAGACGTGCTCGATGGGGGTTTAGGTCTGGAGAACAGGCAGGCCACTCCATTCACCTGATATCTTCTGTTTCAAGGTACTCCTCCATGATGGCAGCTCGGTGGGGCCATACGTTATCATCCATCAGGAGGAAGGTGGGACCCACTGCACCTCTGAAAAGGTGGACATATGGGTGCAAAATGACGTACCGATATATCTGACCTGTTACAGTTCCTCTGTCAAAGACATACTGGGGTGTATGTACACCAATCATAATCCCACCCCACACCTTCAAACCACGACCTCCATACAGGTCCCTTTAGAGGATGTTATGGGTTGGTATCTGGTTCCTGGTTCACGCCAGATGAAAACCCAGCGAGAATCACTGTTCAGACTATACCTAGACTCATCCATGAACATAAAATGGGACCACTGTTCCAATGACCATGTACTGTGTTCTTGACACCAGGCTTTGCGGACTCTCCTGTGACCAGGGGTCAGTGGAATGCACCTTGCAGGTCTCTGGGCAAATAAACCATGTTTGTTCAGTCACCTGTAGACTGTGTGTCTGGAGACAACTGTTCCAGTGGCTGCAGTAAGGTCCCAAGCAATGCTACCTGCAGTACTCCATGGCCGTCTGTGGGCACTGATGATGAGATAACGGTCTTATTGTGGTGTTGTAGACTGTGGAGGCCCTGTACTGTAGTGCCTGGACACATTTCTTGTCTGCTGGAATCGTTGCCATAATCTTGAGATCACGCTTTGGGGAACACGAAGAGCCCGTGCTACGACCTGCTGTGTTTGACCAGCCTCCAGTCACCCTAGTATTCTACCACTCATAACGTCATCCATATGTGTTCTTTGAGCCATTTTCAACACACAGTCACCATTAGCACATCTGAAAATGTCTGCACACTTACTCGCTGCACTGTACTCTGACATACACCAATACACCTCTGCGTATGTGGACTGCTGCCAGCGCCACTGTGCGATGACCGCAGGTCAAATGCACAGAATGGTCATACCCCGAGGTGATTTAAACAGGCAAACCACCCACCAGAGCGTTGTTTCACCATGTATCGGCATTATCCTTAATTTATGAGCATGAGTGTAGTACTTAATTTTCCACTCTTGGTACAAAATAGCAGTACCCTGATTAGTACCATTTTCACAGACATTCTTCACGATTGGAAATTTAATAGTTACCCCATTGTTAGTAAATTGTCTGACCATCATCAACACGTAACGAAAATGAATAATGTGTTACCCTACAATTTTGAGACAAGTCAGTACACATTTGTGTGGGTTATTAATTCCAGGGGTAAATGTTTCTTAACATAGCTAAGATATGGAATCGAATAAAGTATAAATAAAAAGATATGCTAATGTGAAATTCGCTGTATTTTGTAATGAATTTCTGTCAAGACTAAAAGCCTTATAAACTTAGGGGATTAAAATACTTTATACAGTGGAAGAAACATTTGCACAATTTCTGGCATGAGTAAAGATATTGTGTGATTCTACAAAAATTACTGCTATCTATTAAGAAACTTCGTTTAAAGATCCCGAAATATGCACAGTGTGGCAAAATTTTGTGATGCTAACAATAAAATTAAAACTGTCTTGAAAAATTTGAAACAAGATATCTGCATCTGCATGTACATACATACATACATACATACATCACAGGCCACCATATGGTGCATGACAGAGGGTGCCATGTACCATTAATAGTCATTTTCCTTTGTGTTCCACTCAAAAATGGAGCGAGGGAAAAATATCTGTCTCAGAGCCTCTGTACGAGCCCTAATTTCTTTTATCTCATCTTTGCGGATCTTACACAAAATGTGTGTTGGTAGCAGTTGAATAATCCTGCTGTCGGCCTCAAATACTATCCGGTTCTCCAAATGTCTGCAATAGTCTCTCACAAAAAAAGCACTGTCTTCCCTCAGGAGATTCCCATTTGAGTTCACAAAGCATCTCTTTAATACTTGCGTGTTTATTGAATCTACCAGTAACAAATCTAGAAGCATGCCTTTGAGTTGCTTTGATGTCTTTCTTTGATCCTACCTTGTGTGGATCCCAAACACTCAATTAGTACTCAAGAATGGGTTTGCGTCAGCATTCTATATGCTGTCTCCTTTACAGATTTGCTACACTTTCACAAAATACTCCCTAATAAAACGAAGTCAAACATTCGTCTTCGCTACTAGCAATCTGATCTGCTCATTCCATGTCTATCTCTTTACAATGTTCCTCCTAGATACATAACTGATGTGACTGTATCAAACAGCAGCCTTCTACTGCTGTATTTGAATGTTACGGGATTGATTTTTCTGCTCGTCTGCATTAACCTAAATTTTTCTACATTCAGAGAAAGCTGCCATTCTTTGCAACAACTAGAAATTCTGTTTAAGTCATATTGTATACTCCTACTCAATGATGAAACCTTCATGTACACTGCAGCATTGTCAGCAAACAGCCATAAATTGCTGCTCACCCTGTCACTCAGAGCATTTGTGTATATAGAGAATAAGAGTGGTCTTGTCACACTTCCCTGCCTGACATTTGACGATACCCTTGTCTCTGATGAAGACTTACCATGTGGGACAACATACTGGGTTCTATTACTTAAAATGTTTTTGAGCCACTCGCATATCTGGGAACATGAACCATATGCTCAGACCTTTGTCAACAGTCTGCAGTGGAGCACTGTGTCAGACACTTCCTGGAAATCTGTTGTTTGTTGTTGTTGTGGTCCTCAGTCCTGAGACTGGTTTGATGCAGCTCTCCATGCTAATCTATCCTGTGCAAGCTGCTTCATCTCCCAGTACCTACTGCAACCTACATCCTTCTGAATCTGCTTAGTGTATTCATCTCTTGGTCTCCCTCTATGATTTTTACCCTCTACGCTGCCCTCCAATGCTAAATTTGTGATCCCTTGATGCCTCAGGACATGTCCTACCAACCGATCCCTTCTTCTAGCCAAGTTGTGCCACAAACATCTCTTCTCCCCAATCCTATTCAATACCTCCTCATTAGTTACGTGATCTACCCACCTAATCTTCAGCATTCTTCTGTAGCACCACATTTCGAAAGCTTCTATTCTCTTCTTGTCCAAACTATTTATTGTCACTTCCATACATGGCTACACTCCACACAAATAATTTCAGAAACGACTTCGTGACACTTAAGTCTATACTCGATGTTAACAAATTTCTCTTCTTCAGAAACGCTTTCCTTGCCTTTGCCAGTCTACATTTTATATCCTCTCTACTTCGACCATCATCAGTTATTTTGCTCCCCAAATAGCAAAACTCCTTTACTACTTTAAGTGTCTCATTTCCTAATCTAATTCCCTCAGCATCACCTGACATGATTCTACTACATTCCATTATCCTCGTTTTGCTTTTGTTGATGTTCATCTTATATCCTCCTTTCAAGACACTGTCCATTCCGTTCAACTGCTCTTCCAAGTCCTTTGCTGTCTCTGACAGAATTACAATGTCATCGGCGAACCTCAAAGTTTTTATTTCTTCTCCCTGGATTTTAATACCTTCTGCAAATTTTTCTTTTGTTTCCTTTACTGCTTGCTCAATATACAGATTGAATAACATCGGGGAGAGGCTACAACCCTGTCTCACTCCCTTCCCAACCACTGCTTCCCTTTCATGCCCCTCGACTCTTATAACTGCCATCTGGTTTCTGTACAAATTGTAAATAGCCTTTCGCTCCCCATATTTTACCCCTGCCACCTTCAGAATTTGAAAGAGAGTATTCCAGTCAACATTGTCAAAAGCTTTCTCTAAGTCTACAAATGCTAGAAATGTAGGTTTGCCTTTCCTTAATCTTTCTTCTAAGATAAGTTGTAAGGTCAGTATTGCCTCACATGTTCCAACATTTCTATGGAATCCAAACTGATCTTCCCCGAGGTCGGCTTCTACCAGTTTTTCCATTCGTCTGTAAATAATTCGTGTTAGTATTTTGCAGCTGTGGCTTATTAAACTGATAGTTCGGTAATTTTCACATCTGTCAACACTTGCTTTCTTTGGGATTGGAATTATTATATTCTTCTTGAAGTCTGAGGGTATTTCGCCTGTATCATACATCTTGCTCACCAGATGGTAGAGTTTTGTCAGGACTGGCTCTCCCAAGGCCATCAGTAGTTCTAATGGAATGTTGTCTACTCCTGGGGCCTTGTTTCGACTCAGGTCTTTCAGTGCTCTGTCAAACTCTTCACTCAGTATCGTATCTCCCATTTCATCTTCATCTACATCCTCTTCCATTTCCATAATATGGTCCTCAAGTACATCGCCCTTGTATAGACCCTCTATATACTCCTTCCACCTTTCTGCTTTCCCCTCTTTGCTTAGAACTGGGTTTCCATCTGAGCTCTTGATATTCATACAAGTGGCTCTCTTTTCTCCAAAGGTCTCTTCAATTTTCCTGTGGGCGGTATCTGTCTTACCTCTAGTGAGATAAGCCTCTATATCCTTACATTTGTCCTCTAGCCATCCCTGCTTAGCCATTTTGCACTTCCTGTCGACCTCATTTTTGAGACGTTTGTATTCATTTTTGCCTGCTTCACTTACTGCATATTTGTATTTTCTCCTTCTATCAATTAAATTCAGTATCTCTTCTGTTACCCAAGGATTTCTACTAGCCCTCGTCTTTATACCTACTTGATCCTCTGCTGCCTTGACTACATCATCCCTCAGAGCTACCCATTCGTCTTCTACTGTATTTCTTTCCCCCATTCCTGTCAATTGTTCCCTTTTGCTGACCCTGAAACTCTGTACAACCTCTGGTTTAGTCAGTTTATCCAGGTCCCATATCCTTAAATTCACAACTTTTTGCAATTTCTTCAGTTTTAATCTACAGTTCATAACCAATAGATTGTGGTCAGAGTCCACATCTGCCCCTGGAAATGTCCTACAATTTAAAACCTGGTTCCTAAATCTCTGTCTTACCATGATATAATCTATCTGACGCCTTTCAGTATCTCCAGGATTCTTCCATGTATACAACCTCCTTTTATGATTCTTGAACCAAGTGTTAGCTATGATTAAGTTATGCTCTGTGCAAAATTCTACTAGATGGCTTCCTCTTTTCATTTCTTAGCCCCAATCCATATTCACCTACTATGTTTCCTTCTCTCCCTTTTCCTACTGTCGAATTCCAGTCACCCATGACTATTAAATTTTCATCTCCCTTCACTACCTGAATAATTTCTTTTATCTCATCATACATTTCTTCAATTTCTTCGTCATCTGCAGAGCTAATTGGCATATAAACTTGTACTACTGTAGTAGGCATGGGCTTCGTGTCTATCTTGGCCACTATAATACGTTCACTATGCTGTTTGTAGTAGCTTACCCGCACTCCTATTTTTTTTATTCATTATTAAACCTACTCCTGCATTACCCCTATTTGATTTTGTATTTATAACCCTGTATTCACCTGACCAGAAGTCTTGTTCCTCCTGCCACCGAACTTCACTAATTCCCACTATATCTAACTTTAACCTATCCATTTCCCTTTTTAAATTTTCTAACCTACCTGCCCGATTAAGGGATCTGACATTCCACACTCCGATCCGTAGAATGCCAGTTTTCTTTCTCCTGATAACGACATCCTCTTGAGTAGTCCCCGCCCGGAGATCCGAATGGGGGACCATTTTACCTCCGAAATATTTTACCCAAGAGGACGCCATCATCATTTAACCATACAGTAAAGCTGCATTCTTGCATGCTGCATGCTCTGGAAATCTAGGAATATAAAATCTACCTGGTGCTCTCCATCCACAGTTCATAGGATATCATGTGTGAAAAGGATAAGTTAGTTTCACATGAGTGATGCTTTCTAAATCTGGGTTGATGTCCATTCATTGTATAAGTGCGATGCAAAAAACTACTTATCTGCTTTTTCTAGCATAAATATTCTCCCAGTCTTCTTGATGGATTTATTAACTTTAGTAACCATTGTCGTTACGATGACATAATAATTACTAATCCCTGTCTGTATACTAACACTGTCGATAAGATCAGGCCTCTTTGTAGCTACAAGGTATAAAATATATCCATTGCGTTTGGGTTGTCTACCTAAATTTTCGAGGCATTTTTTCCGAAAACATATTCAAAAGTACTTCATAAGAGGGTCCAGATCATGTGCAGTGAATCCATAGACTTCCGATGAAGTCATGGGCTTCCCAGTCTATACTCAGTAGATTAAAATCACCTCCAACTAGTACTGCATGATCTAGATATTTCTGCACTATTGAGCATAGACTTTCCTTTAATGATTCTACGACTGTAGCAGCAGAATTAGATGACAAATAAGAACATCCGATAATTAACTTTAGCTCAGCTATGCTGGCTACTCATGTTCAGATAACTTCACTGCCAGTCTCAATTTCGTCTTTGATAGACAAAATATTTTTGTTGACAGCAATGAACACTCCCCCTCCTATTGCACTTAATCCGTCTTTTCCAATTATCGTTCCATGTCTTTAGAGGCTTTGTGCTTCAGGTTTCAGCTAGCTATTGGTTCCGAGAATGATTTGAGTGTGAGAACTTTCCTGGAAGGCAGTAAGTTCAGGAAATTTGTTATGAATATTTCGCCAGTTAAGTTACAATTTTGTCAGTCCAAGTGTGTCTACTTTGTATGCGATCTGATTTCGCTCTGTGTGTATCATTTGGCAAGTGTTCATCAAGTGTTCACTCCACAAGTACTCCACTACCTGAGTAGCCGCTTCCATTGTGTAGTGCATGCGTGACCTGTTGAGTGGTATCCTACAACTCTCCACTTCATAACACAGGTCCAGAAATCTGCAACTATAACTGTCACGGCATTGAAGGAATCTCTCTTTGACACCCACCACTTAACGCTCCGCTGCAGACTTGAAAGGACTCCAATGGACTCTGGGTACGACGCTGCTAATTCTGAGGTCTGCTTGCACCCTGCAAGCGAGGCCTGCAGTCTTCACCACCTCCACCAGCTACCAATAGGGATTGAGGATTTCCTCAGAACCCAAATGACAGGTTTCATTTTGGTGTCTACAGGAGGAACAACTTGTGATCTATGGCTCACTGCATCCTTGATAGGCACAGGTAGGCCCACCTCCATATCTCTGATGGGGCACTACGGAGGCACCAAGTGCACATTGGAATTCTTTCCAGCCCTGGACCCTGTTTCCCTAAGGGGCTCCATAACGCACCTAACTTTGGAGCTCCTGATAACTACTAAACTCCTCTGCCCATGTGCCTGCTTGTACCCTGTTGAAGGAGCAGCCACCTCTCCATGCAGAGTGAATGGGTGAGATCAGACAGCCAGCCTCCATATTGACTCTCCAGTTTGAGCTACGCGATGGTGTAACGAACTGCAACTCACCCTGCAGTGAGTGCTGAACCTCCACATCAGGTACGATGGAAGGGGCCTCAACAGTGCTACATGCAACACACTGGTTTCTCTGCTTCCCCCATACTATGAGGCAGCAACTTGCAGATGGCTGACTGTGACCATCTTCAGCTGTTCGCAAACTGTGCCCAGCTCCTCCTGTGTTTGCCTACACCATGCATACACCTTATCTATCCTCCTACTGCTGCTGCTACTACTACTACTACTACTACTACTACTACTGCAATAATACTTTTCTTCTTCACAAAAGGAGAATTAGTAGAGTAAACTGAAAGTTCGATGACTAGGGCTAAGCTATGTATGTACCTAGTAAGTGGTGTACTTTGTTAGTACCACACCTATCTTACTCTATACTGTGCACAGGCCCATTAAAATTCTGCGTGATTGGCTTACATATGTGGTAATTGGGACAAATGTCAAACATAAATCAAAGAGAAAAGACTGGGTGCTCATCCGCATAGTGTAACATGTATGCACAAATTTAGATGAAACACAAGTGGACTATGTACAAAAGTGAATATATTAATGTGCAGTGATGATGTCTGTATAGGGATAAAGGGCGACCATAGGGCTCATCTCTCTTGCCATTGAGGGTGATGTAAAGGGACACATTGTCTGGTGAGATGTGTAAACATATTGACATTATTCATAAATAAGTTATAATAATAATAATTAATTTGACATGAGAGGATTATGGAAAGAAAATAGTGGTCATGCAATAAAGAATATAGTATCATCCATGACTCTAGTTTTAGTGAGGGAGCCTTAAGAATTAATATCTGAGGTAGATGAGAAATCCTAAGCTTAATGAAACAAACACAAAATAATGCCAACCAACACGGAAGTTCCATTTGACATGCAAACATTTAAAAATCCATAAATGGAATTGACTGTGCTAGAACTATGTGAATGCACACCCCAAAGTTATGGTACAGATATAGGTACAAATTAGGATAAGGTAGACATGAGCAGTCAAACAAATGTGTGTAATGTCTAATCATTAAATTACGTATTTGGTTTTAAGTTAAGAGATGGATACAATGAAACCGATGATACACAAGTGAGACTTTGGCGATTCAATAATAATAAGAACTATTCAGTATTGATTAATTAGAAAGATATTATAATACAGAGTGGACCTGTTGTACCTCCTTAAAGATGACATAGAATCACTGATGTATGATTGTGATGAACATGAGTGTTCTCTAACAGTTCAAGTAAGACTAAAGTGCGTCAAAAATGTCAGAGTGGAACAACTGCAAAACATCTGCGGCAGCTGGGCGAAAGGGTAGGTGGTGCTATGTGTGAATGCGTGTGCTGCCTGTCAGCAAGTCTGGGAGGCCTTTGGCCCAAGTGTAGACCGCCTGTGGTGTCCTGTGATGCAAGGATGGAATTCTCCAGCACGCGGCCAGGAAATGGGTCACTGGCCCACGACAAGCCTGTGGGAACGCCAGGAGATGGGGGGAGCTGTACAGCAGTTCTGCGACATGGGCTGGCCAACCCCATGAACCGCATTCCCAACGAAAGGATTGATTTCTGTGCATAAGAAGTCTACCACAGCTCCGCGTCAGCATTAAAAACTGATGGCCATTACAAGATGTGAGAGGTGCGTAACAGTGGGACTGACTGTATTAACATAAAAATACATTAAAGAACCTGACTATGCACTCCTATATCCAATACAACTTGGATATTAATGATTCAACCCAGTTGTGCCAGTGCATATTTTCCTTGATGTGATGCAGAAGTCATAAGAACTGAACTGTTACCGCAGGAGGCAATACCTGTTGAAAGTAAACACATCAGATTAGGAAATTCACACAAGCTGTTAAGGTAACACAAATATTCAATCAGCCAGTTATAAGAAACTACCTTTGTGTGCCGGCTGGTGTGGCCACGCGGTTCTAGACGCTTCATTCTGGAACCGCGCGACCGCTATGGTCGCAGGTTCGAATCCTGCCTCGGGCATGGATGTGTGTGATGTCCTTAGGTTAGTTAGGTTTAAGTAGTTCTAAGTTCTAGGGGACTGATGACCTCAGATGTTAAGTCTCATAGTGCTCAGAACCATTTGAACCATTTTTGTACCTTAGTGCTGAGTGACACTGTGAGAAAAAAAATCTATTCGAAAATATCGAAACATGAACAAATCTCAATACCTTGTTTATGTATCAGATTTCAGATTACATATTTAAAAGCAGGGTCACCAATTATGGGAAGCAACCTCAGAGTTTCCTTTGCCACCATGAGGTGATATGCAAATGAACTGTTTACTGAACTCGGGATTCTATTATAAATTCCCCAAATGCAATTATTATGCACTTAATGACATCTGAATATGCAATATATGCCTCTATTGAACAATTGGATTGGATGAGGTCATTGCCTCTTAGAAAGTAGTGATGCATGTAAATTATTAACATCAGGTTAACCCCACCAACATTTTTGACTGGGTTGTAGCATAGGGTTGGTGTGTCAATATACACTGAAGAGCCAAAGAAACTTGTACACATGCCTAATATTCTGTAGGGCCCCAGTGAGCACACACAAGTTCCTGAACAAAACGTGACATGGAATCGACTAATGTCCGAAGTAGAGCTGGAGGGAACTGACACCATGAAACCTGTAGTGTTGTTCATAAATCCGTAAGAGTACATTGGGGTGGAGGTCTCTTCTGAACAGCACGTTGCAAGGCAACTCAGATATGCTCAGTAATGTTCATGTCTGGGGAGTTTGGTGGCCAGCGGTAGCATTTAAACTCAGAAGTGTGTTCCTGGAGCCACTCTGCAGCAATTCTGGACCTGTGGAGTGTTGCATTGTCCTTCTGGAATTGCCCAAGTCCTTTGGAATGCACAATGGACATGAATGGATGCAGGTGATCAGACAGGATGCTTACATATGTGTCACCTGTCAGAGTCATATCTAGATGTATCAGGGATCCCATATCACTCCAGCTGTACATGCCTCACACCATTACAGAACCTCCACCAGCTTGAACAGTCCCCTGCTGACATGCAGGATCCATGCATAGGTGACGTTGTCTCCATAACCATACACGTCCGTCCGCTCAATACAATTTGAAATGACACTTGTCCGACCAGGCAACATGTTTACAGTCATCAACAGTCCAATGTCAGTGTAGACAGGCCCAGGCGAGGCGTAAAGCTTTGTGCCATGCAGTCATCAAGGGTACACGAGTGAGCCTTTGGCTCCAAAAGCCCATATTGATGATGATTTGTTGAATTGTTTGCATGCTGACACTTGTTGATGACCCAGCATTGAAATCTGCAGCAGTTTGCGGAAAGGTTGCACTTTTGTCACATTGAATGATTCTCTTCAGCCATCGTTGGTCCCATTCTTACAGGATCTTTTTCCGGCCGCAGCAGTGTCAGAGATTTGAGGTTTTACTGGATTCCTGACATTCATGGTACACTCGTGGAATGATTGTATGGGAAAATCCCCACTTCATTGCTACCTTGGAGATATCGTGTCCCATTGCTCATTTTCTGACTATAATACTATGTTCAAACTCGCTTAAATCATGATAACCTGCCATTGTAGCAGTA
The DNA here is from genome assembly GCF_021461385.2 of Schistocerca piceifrons. Lineage (NCBI taxonomy): Eukaryota > Metazoa > Arthropoda > Insecta > Orthoptera > Acrididae > Schistocerca > Schistocerca piceifrons. The sequence goes on from NC_060149.1 coordinate 581,077,511, forward strand.
GTAACCGATCTAACAACTGCACCAGACATTTCTTGTTTTATGTAGGCGTTGCTGACAGCAGTGCTGTATTCTGCCTGTTCACATATCTCTGTATTTGAATACACATGCCAATAACAGTTTCTTTGGTGCTTCAATGTATGTAGTCTGAAAGATTGAGAAAGATAATCAGATTTATTGCATTTGAGATATAGACATACTCATAAATTGCATTAGTGATGTGATGCCTCTTGAATATGAACAGATTAACATCATAATAAAGAGAGAGAGGAGAATAACATAAATATACAACTATAAAACCTAGCAATGCGGATTGGCATTTCCCTTTAACTGAATGAGAGCACAAGATTCTAGATCACATACTTTCCATCAGTATCTAATCACAAAAATAATGCGAGAATGTGCTGCAATGCTCAGTGGGTCAACAGCCACCCGATTAACTTCTGTAAACTGCAAGGCTGATAGTGCTACAGCCGGAGTTGCGTATATTACCTATTCTGCTCTTCTGCTTTATGACAGGGTCCCCAGGCGGCTGTTCTCATTATGTTGTTATGCCAATCAGGTGTGATGTTGCTGCAGCCACAGTGACACATGTATATGACACAATTCTGCGAAATTATCTGGAGTTTCGGATAGGGTATGCAACTACTCCGCAACTACTCCGTATCGCATGGTGCAGAGTACTGCACCCTTATCTGACCGACGCTGATATGATAGTGTCATTTCTACCAAAATCTAGTGTGTCTTGCGGCTCTGTTGCTGTGGCTGTCCAGTCACAACTTTTTAACAAATTTTGCACCAATGAGTGCTAGTCCCAAACACTGCGTGTGTCAAATCGACCTGGCCAGTTGCGGTCACTAGTTGGAGCTGCCACTTGTCTGAAAAACTTTCAGGTGCGACCTTGGCACCAGCGTCTAAATGGACACATTCCGTTCCTCTGCCCCACACTCAAAAAATACAGAGTCGGGGATTTGTGGAGGTACATTCCTTGCTGGCAGTGTTGTCCGCGATGCTTTTGTGAACTCAGGGTGACACGACTGAGGGGAAACAGCATCTCCCTGCATTATTCAGTTTGGGGAGACATTCTGCTTGCCTTGCAGTGTGCTGCCGGAAATGCCCCCTGCCTGTCGACCGCGTCAAAGCCTTGCCGCTGGAGACTAGCCTGGTGGGGCCAGCACCTCCTGGGGTGCTGCAGGTTTTAAAATTCGACCTTTGGGCTAACACGCTGCTGGCTTCACGCCACCAGCTCCCTGAGAAAAATCCCACATGAAACTCTGTCCACAAAAATTATATGCACTTAATGCAATGTAGTGTATTCTCATTTCTCATCCATTAGCTACATCTGTTGGTATAGAGTGATGAACTGCAAATTTGTTCACACCAGTGCTGCTACTTGCCATTACTGACCTAATTAATTATTCAAAAATGCAAAGTGGAAATTGATGTGAGCCTTGCATTCCCAGTGCATGGCCCATATATGTTACCACCTTGCAAATTCTTTATTGGAGTCAACATTTTAATACTTTGCCACAACCTTTTTCCTTAATCTTTATTTCAAACAGCAAAATTATATCTTCAGATGAGTTAATTTCACACTGTTGGAGCTGTAGGGATTTACGCCAAAATACCTGTGAGGATTTGACCCATTTTCCCATTTTCTGTGGAATGCACTGTGTTTATTATGTGGACAAACAGGAATTATTATTTTTTCGTGAAAGTCAATCTTAAATGCAGTAATGTCAGTGAGTTATTTGTTGATTCTTCCTTTCAAAAGCATACACTGTACACTGTTCAAGTAAAACCTCAGGGAAGGTACGTGTAAGTAGTAAAAAACAGACTTACTCTTTTCTCATATCTGGAGTGAACTCCCGAGACAAACTTTCATGGAACAAAAAGTTACAACAAACCTGCCGCTTGGTAGTCAATTCTTGAATCAATGGCAGGAAATTCAAAAACTTTATGCAGGTATTTACCCCACCTGGAGCTTACCACCATCTACCCTATGCCCAATCCAGTGATGCAGAACTTCAATGTTACCTCAACAATCATTGCTCCAATGGGGGGGGGGGGGGGGTGTAATTCTTGGAATTACCAATAATATCAATTGTAGCAACAACCACAACTGAAATTTTCAAGGTAAGAGGTACCTGTGACAGTCTTCTTACCGAAGAAAAATGACCCCATGATGAAGTTCAGTGGCCCATACTCTCATATTGCAATGACTAACCCTTCCAGATAAATGGAAGGTTGCTTTATTGCTGAACATCAGCTTGGAGTTAAAATGTTCATCCTCAAGTGCTTGAAGGTGATGACTATAATCTTCTGGTTTTAATTTTTGTATGAGCTCACATTTTATGGTTTAAAATGTAACCACCATCGCAAAATCTTCTGCAGAGTTTGCTGCGGTATTCCAAGTTTGTGGCTTTTGTGGACTGTTCATTTTTTGTGACTGCTACAGATTTACCCTCACCACGGTTCATCTGCCACACTTCGTTGATCGGAACTTTTCTGTTTACGGAGACAACTAGTGTTCCTAAATTGCCAATCTGTCTACATGGTGGTTCTTTTCCATAATTCCTTTTAAATGCATTTTGTGCTGTTGTAACATATAAACATCTCACATATTTTAACATGCAAGAAGTCTTTTCTATCTTTGTCACATTTTGTCAAGGCACTGCACACGTAAGGCCAACTGGTAGGCAGAGTGCTAAATCTGTGAGTTAATGGTGTTCTATTCATGCATCAGTCATATTCGTACATGTAATACTTTGGAAAATATATAGCTTTAAAAACAAGTTACTCTTTCATTATAGCCTTATATTAAGAAAGCCATCCCATTGAACTTTAAGCAAATAAAAGTAGCACAAACATCCTTCACTGAAATTTACAGACTTTTAAAAGTTGTCCAAAACTAAAGCTCATATAATGTTGGAATTTTGAACAAAATTCTCAGAAGTTGTTATAACTTAATGTCGTGTCATATCCTATGAGATATACGTAATGTATCACTCGCACAGGGAATTGTTCCAAGCAGATTAAAATACATCATTGTTCAACATCATTATACGAAAGGTAACAGAAAAAATCCAAATAACTGTCCAGTTTCATTACAGATATCTTTTTATAATATATTTGATACATTAATGTACTTAAGAGTAAAATCACACGTAAGTAGAAACAATGTTCTGTACTTGGCTCATTATGATTTGGATTTCATAAAGGTCTCTTGACTGAGAACTCGCTTCATACATTTGCTTACCAAATACTATGAGCCTTAAATATCACCAATAGTAATTTTTTGTGATCTGTCAAAGGCATTAGATTGTGTAGACAATAACAGACTTTTAGAAAACTTTTAGGAGAAAAGATGTTTTCTGGAATTAATGATGTTACAAACAACATTTTTAATCAGAATTAATGAAAAGAATTGAGAACCCATCGTGATGTTATGCTGCCAGTGATTGTGTCATCAATGTTTTTCAAAGAAGTAATAAGTGTTTTCTTGCAAATAGCCTCTCCCATAGTTTAGAAGAAAAGCATTGTAAATTCAGTTCTGTGCAACAAATAGAATAATAGCAACAATTAATGCAGCACATGAATGATGATGTGTACATATTGATGAAAACTTGGAAATTGGAAGTGTATATATCGGAGAGGTTGGTAGAGTTTTTTGCCAAACCAGGTCATTTTGGAAGACCATAATGTCCACAACATACTTTTCATGAAGCTGTAGAAGAAAGTGCAGCACTTGGTTACCAAGAATGTCCGAAATAAACCTACTGGTTCATGTTTACAGTATCCTGAATGGGTAACCGAAAGTCACGAGACAGAAAACACACCTAAAATATCACTGAACCACCTCTGGGGTGAACTAACACTCCATACATTGCAGGTTAAATGTGTCTTTGGGCTGTTGATGCACTCAGTGACTTGCATCATTTGAAAAGAGAGAAAACTGTGAGTCGTTGGACCACATTACGAATGTTCAGTCAGTTACCATATAGTTTCTACTGAGTGAGGTGGCGCACTAGTTAGCACACTGGATCAAATTCAGGAGAACGCTGGTGCAAACCTGCACCTGGCCATCCTGATTTAGGTTTTCCGTGACTTCCCTAAATTACTTCAGGCAAATGCCAGGATGGTTCCTTTGAAAGGACACAGCTGATTTCCTTCTCCATCCTTCCCTAATCTGGGCTTGTGTTCTGTCTCTAATGATCTCATTGTTGATGGGCATTAAACACTAATCTCCTCCTCCTGTTTGTGTAGTTTCTGTGTTATTTTACCTGCTGAAGATGTGCATGTTTAAGGACTACTATCAATAGTGACTTTTTTCGAGGTACCCAGCTTCAAATGTCTGTTTTAGTCAGTTCCATTGCAGTGTTCGCACTGGAACTGATCGAGACAGGCCAGAATTTACTAACACCTGCAATTCCTGTTGAGTTTGAAACCAGTTATTGACATAGTGTGACACTGGCTCCTGTCCCCCTGTTGCTTAAGAGCTTATGACCATTGCTCTTAATGTGATGTTACATAGCTGCAAGTGATATACTGTTCCTTGTAGACAGCAGCATACAACAATAATGTGGGCAACTTCATTCACTGTGTGGTCATGTGCACTTCCAAATGAAATACTTCACTGCCATTACTTCCATCAGTGGAGGAGGATTGCATGACCACCTGGTACCAGTTCTACACTATCTGCAGCATGCCAAAGTGACCATTGTGCTCTTTTAAGGAGTGACAAAACTACAATACTGGAGCAAATATTGTACTCAGTGTTTAAGCTGTCAGTGTCTCAGAAAGAAGTTTGGTATATAGCCACAAAAATTATTGATCATTTCCTCAATAACATAAAAATGTCACAAGTTTAAGAGAAAATTGCATGTCTATTCTGAAGTTGTTTCTTCAGTATAACCCATTGGTGATTAGTGTTCTCTATGTAGCCAGCATACAGCTGTACACACAAACACATCATATATACAAATTCTGTAAACTGACTTGTTTCACATTGATTTGATAGGAGTCTTATAAACGATCTACATGACATGTAATCAACCTACACACCAGTTTTAGATACTGAACAGGCAGGAAGATGGGCAGCAAAGAGTGAAGTCAAGTACAAAAGAAGGCAGGAATAATAACTGAAGAGTGCTTAAAATCAGTAAAAGGAACATACTGTTATTAGGATAGTAACCCAAGCCAATATGGAAAGTAACTATGGTTTTGAGACATTAGACAACAGAGAATGAGATTCGTGTAGAGGAAAGGGGGGGGTGGGTGGGGTGGGGGGTGGGGGGGGGAAGAGCCATGGTTCATTGTGATGATGTCTTCAGTATGGATGAATGGGTAGTGTAAGAAACAGGGGGCTCAAGAATAATACTCCTCTTATTATTATTAATGACCATAGGAAAATTATATGTTAAAAAAAAGAAGTTGGTATCTCTAGTGATTTTGGAGACACTTGCCAAGCACTTGTGATTCTATATATATTACGTTTCCGTCATAAAACAACAAGAATTGCCAGTGCAAATGATTGTTTTTCCATTCCTACTCGTCCCAGTACACAGTAAAGTGTTTTCTCACTTATTGTTATCATTTCTTTATTTTTTTTAAAAAAAGAAAGAGCTATGTTTGAATGATACTATAAAGTGTGTGGTGACTATCTTGCATTGCATTTACAATTGTATTTGTTTTTCAAACCGAATGGAATTCTGAAATACAGTGTCTTTCTCTTACAGATACATTGGAGAGATCATTACAGACTGTGAAGCTGATAACAGAGATGATGATACTTACCTCTTTGATTTGGATAATAGGGTGAGACATATTGTGTGATTCAGTTTCTAACTATACTTCTTTTGGGTGATTATAATTGGGACAACAATTAACAAAACACTTGAAATAGGGATGAATTTCCGTATGTCGATCAGTAGCTGAGTAGTATGTAAGGAGTGAGTACCTGATTCTTGGTCTGTAAGTGCACACATGTATATTACATACTTGTTTCTGATAGTAATGTTACAGTTAAATGCAATCAAGAATTTTATAAAAGACTAAGGAAAAATGCAGTTTTCCCTGTTCTATCTAACTACCTCATACGACAGCTTTTTGAGACACTCATTTACTTGTTTCTGTAACTGTTCTTAAATTCCCTTCTAAGTAATTGAGTAATGCATTGGTATGGTATTTTACTTTGTGTTCCATTGCATTCGTACACTGATTTGCATAATTAGCAGAAGTTAAACAACAGCAATAACTCAAAAATATAAATCAGTTGTCATGAACATTGATGTTTTTACCACTGTACTGCTACACAGAACTGCCAAATTCAAATCAGCAGCACAAGTTACTTACAACCTGTCAACAGAGGTTGACATGAAAACCACATGAAATTGCATAGAATAATATTATCACTTGCCTAGTATGTATATTCAAAACTTAATTATGTGTCTCTGTATGTCCATCTTTTTAGAGATGGTTGCAGGACTCAGCTGTTCGACACAGGATGTCAAATTACACAACCTTCAGTGTCTAGTTTCAAAATTTATTTTATTTGCCTACCAGTTTCAGCATTTTACTATGTCGTCTTCAGGCCCCTGACCGATGTGTAGGAAGATCAAAATTGGGCCAGCAATACTGGTATTACTAGATTTGTGGTATAGAGATCACTACGACCACCATCTGCCTGGTTGGTTTCCTGAATAATGCTGGAAAGTCAGGAATAGATCCCTTTCAGTTCAACAAAAAGTTCCAAACACAGAGTGAAGGCTTCAAATTGTTTCTTCTGTCATTTCTGGTTAAAGAAATATGTAATCACTCATTGTTGCCTTTTAAAACTGCATCAATGATAATTATATTATTTGTTCATCCATCGACCAACTATATATGTGTGCTTCAGTTGATGGTCAGAGATGGTGCCGTACTGTGTTTCATGTTGAGTGCTGTAATGTCATAAAAAAAGTCTTTTGTGAATTTTTGTACAAAGTAATACTTAACTGCTACAGCATTAAGGCAGTAAAATCTGTAGCAGTATGCTGCCCCCCCCCCCCCCCTTTCTCGCCTCTCAGCTCTTTTGTGGGTACATGTGTGACAAGTATGGGCTTGAAACAATTGCAGCATTTCTCTCTCGCTCTTTCCCATGCTGTAAATCCCCACTCCCCCAACTGGCTATCTCTTCTCAGATTCCTAATGTTTGATCACATATGCATGCTCACTGTGTGGACAACTAATCCTTCCAAAAAGTCAGTGCTAGAGCCAGTCATATGTGATAGGTTGTCAGGTATGTGCTTGACTATAGCCCTGTGACAACGTAGGTCTTGCGTGGTGATTGTGCGAGTTGTTATCTCCCCATGTAAGTCAAAAAGTTGGTAGTTGTTCTGTTGCGGCACCAGGGCTCTGACCAAAACAAGGAACCAAACAATTTACTCAATATTTGCTTTTCCTAGGACAGATGGTGATTCTTTTAGAACAGTGAAACTGCGGTTTTTTGACACTGGAGAATATCAAAGATAAATTACGGAAATAGCCAACATGGAAAAAATGCATTACATATCTCTAATGATTAAACCACTAACAACCAGATCTCAAGCACTCTGAGCCAGTACCCCTTGAGGAGATATTCCTGTCACTTCTCCCTTGCACAAAAGCATTAATGTGATCCAAGACACTATCTTTCACTGAGATCTAGCCTTCCAGTTTGACAAAAAAGTCAGAGCAAACCTCGACGATTCAAAGGAAAACCAGGTTGATACATGTTCTTTCATATCTACATTTAAAATACACATCGTAATGAAAAATTAAAGTTGTGCATTATAGATGTGCTATGCCCTGCCACTCCTGAGATATTTTTGATGTTTACATTATGGTAATATATCATCTCACTGTAGGAACTACCACAGAACTCCACATGACAACCATCCATGCCAACAGCCTCTGCAGTGCACAATATGACCTGACCATCATTCTCCCCAAACACAAATTTACCTGATTTTTAAAACAAAAAAGGAAATATGGGAATATGAAACAATTAACCACCTGTAATACCTTGAAGATTGAAAAAAAGTATAAATATCTTCTTTCGGTTGATATGATAATGAAATCTGCTTAGGCAACAGCTAGCACATCCACCTGTTTCAAGTCATTAACTACCTACATATCAATAAGCCATTATAGAGGGAGAGGTTACACCTGTCTTGAACACACCCATATTGTGCCAGCAGATAAATTTCTGCTGCAGCAGCCTGAGACACCTTTCTTCACTAGCATTGCTTGGGTGGGGGCCATCTGGGACAGTATCCTCCACAATTAAATAAGTCACTTGGTAAAAAGGGGTATGGGTATCAGACCATTGAACAGTTTGGTTATCTGTAAATGTAGACTGTTCTGGAATGCACTGCTGATGAAATCTTCATGAGCTTCCATCAATTTGGCTATGTTGAAATCCTGTGATGATTCAATGATTGTCACTAGATGGAAGCCTGAGAAGATTTCATCAGTTTTGCTTTCTTAGTTCCTGGATATGCAACCCAAGAAACACTCATAAGAATTAAAATCTTCCAAAGAAATAAAGAAAGAGAAAGGAGAAAGTGTAAACCAATTCATCTTTGTCAGTCCAACTCCTCTTGTAATCATTGTAGAATGGAACACTAATAATCATTACTACCATCTGGCTGAACTCAAGCAGTTGTCCCCCTTCTCCACCATACATGTAGCACTGCAAGAATCACAGTTACACAGCCCAAAACTAACATGTTTTTAGTCATGTTCGAACTATGTGGAGAGTGCTTCGGAAGTCTGTGCACATTAGTACAATCATCTGCTTTCTGCAAGCAGGTACTTCAAGCTGTAACTGTTAGAACTGTCTGCCTTGGTACAAGTTACGCACATCCTGTCCAGAGCTGAAAGATCTAGTACATCAATCAGCCCCCTCCTTCCCTCCCCCACCCACCCTTATTTATCCTGCTGGGTGATTTCAACACCTACATACATACATACATACATACATATGTACATTACATACATTCATTAATCCTTGTTCCATAGATCATGAATACGACATTTCGTAATGGTGTGGAATGTGTCACTTTAATATAAGTTACCCACAGTGAGAGTGCAACTAGTAGAGGATAGTTAGTCCAGTGGCTTTTCCTTCATTTTTCCTTTAATGAATATAGGAACCTCCATGCATTTTAGAACATCAGTATATGGAGCTACTCAAAAGTAACTTCTTTATGGTGTGAGCTGTTAAAGGATTAACTCTGGAATCACTTATTTCTCGATTCAGTGGCATACTGACTTAATTTTCTTTCTCTGCTTAACCTACAGTTATTTTTTTCATAATATCCAGAATATTTTGGGAATGTGATCCCATTAAGTAGCATGATAAAGGAAATGTTTAATATGCTACAAAATATTAATGGACGTGGGCGTATCATTTTCATTGGACACTGATCTTGATGGGTATAAAATCTCAATGTGTGTGTGTGTGTGTGTGTGTGTGTGTGTGTGTGTGTGTGTGTGTGTGTGTGTTCCACTGTTTGATGAAGTGCAAAATATTCCCCCATCACAAATTCTTCCAGCATAACCAATTTCAATAATAGTAAATAATCCATCAGCCTAGCAACATGCCATTAATATAACAGGGTGGTATGATTTGTAATTGAGGTATGTTGAATGACTGTTTGCCAGTTTCTCAGATTTGACTTGTTTGTGTGTGTAGCAAAAAGCTGCTCAGGTGTAATCCTGCAAGCTCACGACATCTTTCCTGATTAGATTTGATAGGATGCACTTCTTGTACACAGATTCGCAGAGAGAAATCCTCAAGAAGTAGAACACATAATATAACAAGAATACATGTTGCTTCAATGGATCCTAAGTGGAATGGTCCTCATTCATGTGGAATAAATAAAAATCTGAAACATGTTTTCATTTAAGAAGTGATACCAATTGTGTCACAAAACATGTAAATGTACAATAAACTGAGGTGCATATGATGCTACTTTGGGTATTGTAGCCATGCATCATCCGATAGAAAACAAGTTTTTGACACTCACTCACTCACTCACTCACTCACTCACTCACTCACATTGGTCACATTACTGCACTGAAGACATAAAGAAGTCATATTTTACATAATACTCACATTATTTAATATTATACATAATGTATACATCAGTTGGTTCTGCTAAGAAATTCATCAAAGTAGTCAAAGTGTTGGTCACCAATAAATCCTTTAGGCCCCTCTTAAATTGAACTTTATTAATAGATACAATTTTTATAGTTGCTGCCAAGTTATTGAAAATGTATGTTTCTGACTAATGGAATGAAGTAAGGAATTTTAAACCTGCATGTTGATTATTCTTATTTCCAATACCGATTCCAAAAAATGGTTCCAATGGCTCTGAGCACTATGGGACTTAACTGCTGAGGTCATAAGTCCCCTAGAACTTAGAACTAATTAAACCTAACCAACCTAAGGACATCACACACATCCATGCCCGAGGCAGGATTCGAACCTGTGACTGTAGCGGTCGCGCGGTTCCAGACTCTAGCGCCTAGAACTGCTCGGCCACCCCGGCCGGCTACCGATTCCAAACTGTTGGCTTGAAAGAGAGATACATTCATTAAGAAATAAATATAATGAAAAGCAGCAGTTAATATACTCAGCCTTAAACAGGCCTCTGCAGGACATTCTTGTTTCCACATCACAAGTGATTTGTGTTGCACTCTTTTGGATTTGGAAAACTTTAGCTTGGTTGTTATCCCTAAAAATGATCCTGTATTACATTAAGAAATGAAAGTAAGTGAAGTATCTTAGCTTTTTTTTTATTTTTATATCAGTAATGTCTACAAATAAAGATTTGTTTAGGTGCTTCAGCAGTTATATTGTATGTTCCTCACAGTTGATTTTATTATGAAATTGTATACCAAGAATTTAACGCTCTCAACCTCTTCTAACTACTTATCATATTTTAGAAATATACTGGGAGGAAATCTCTTCGAAGTTCTGAACTGTATAGTACATTTGTGTGCAGAACTGCAATGATATCCAGTTGGTAACCAGTCAGCAATTTAGAGGACCTACTTGTTTTGTACCACTTGAATAGTCTCATGTGTGGATGGCCTTAGTGTCACACATGGCAGCTCCTCTTTGCAGTTTTAATTTTGTACCTGTGATACAGTGGTTCGTCCACAATGTTCTTCGCGACAGCGTCTATATGTCAACCATTTTATCAATACCTTATTCAAAATCCAATGATACCTATGAAAAGCCATTTGGGATGCAGGCTCTTGTAGCCTACATCATAATATCCCATGAAAAAGATATTGACAAGATATTACAAGAAACAACAAGTATGATTACCCATGCAGCACATAATGCAATACCCTATTCATCCGCACCATCTCTATGCAACTATCTCCTACAGAGCTCTCAAAAAAATACTTGAAGACCTCATAAATAGATAAGGAGCATTACAGTGGTGAGAAGTACGTCCTGGTCTATCATCTTGTCATTGGGCTGTCATCTTGTCATTTTTGCTGATCTTGTTTTTGACTTTGTGGAGCTAAACAGTTGTATGGAAGTGCATACAAACCAAACCACTGTCAGATTCTTTAGCCACATTGTTCATCTTCTGCCTACCAATCTTTTCCGTGCAACTTATCTTCCTGTCATGAGTCTGAGAACATTGTACCTTTCTCCTCTCACGATGTTGTCAAAATATTCTAGCTCCCTGCTTTTGATTGTGTTCTTCGAATACTTATTCTTCTTGACTCACCTTAGAAGTTCTTTATAGGTAATTCTGTGAGTCCAGGATATTTTTTAACACTCGTTGATATAGCCACATTTGGAATTCCTCAGTCTTCTTCATTGTTACCGTATTAAAAGTCCATGCCTCCATTCTGTATGAGACTACTTGAATTATGTAACATTTAATCATTTGGAGTCTTAGTTGCAAATTTAAATTCTGCTACTAATCTAATTTTGTACAAATGATCAGTCACAAGCTTGTACATTGAAGAGCCAGAGAAACTCGAACATCTGCCTACTATTGTGTAGGGTCTCTGCGAGCACCCAGAACTGCACCAACACAACACGGCATGGACTCGACTAATTTTCGAAGTAGTGCTGGAGGGAATTGACACAATGAACCCTGCAGGGCTGTCCATAAATCCGTAAGAGTATGAGGGGGGGAGATCTCTTCTGGACAGCAAGTTGCAAGGCATCTCAGATATCTGGAATGAGATTTTTCACTCTGCAGTGGATTTAGCACTGATATGAAACTTCCTGGCAGATCAAAACTGCGTGCTGGGACGAGACTCTAACTCGGGACCTTTGCCTTTGGTGGGCAAGTGCTCCACCGACTGAGCTACCCAAGTCTCAGTCCGGGACAGTTTTAATCTGCCAGGAAGTTTCATATCAGCACATACTCCACCGCAGAGTGAAGATCTCATTTTGGAAACATCCCCCAGGCTGTGGCTAAGCCATGTCTCCACAATATCCTTTCTTCCAGGAGTGTTAGTTCTGCAATGTTTACAGAATAGCTTCTGTCAAGTTTAGAAGGTAGGAGATGAGTTACTGGCAGAATTGAAGCTGTGAGGATGAGTCGTGAGTCATGCTAGGGTAGCTCAATTGGTAGAGCATTTGCCCACTAAAGGCAAAGGTCCCGAGTTCGAGTCTCGGCCTGACACACAGTTTTAATCTGCCATCAAGTTTCATATCGGTGCACACTCTACTGCAGAGTGAAAATCTCATTCTGGAAACATCCACCAGGGTGTGGCTAAGCCATGTCTCCACAATATCCTTTCTTTCGGGAGTGCTAGTTCTGCAAGGTTCACAGAAGACCTTCTGTGAAGTTTAGAAGGTAGAAGATGAGTTATTGGCAGAATTGAAGCTGTGAGGACGGGTCGTGAGTCGTGCTTGGGTAGCTCAGTTGGTAGAGCACTTGCCTGCAAAAGGCAGAGGTCCCGAGTTCGAGACTCAGTCTGGCACACAGTTTTAATCATATCAGATATGCTCACTAATGTTCATGTCTGGGGAGTTTAGTGGCCAGTGGAAGTGTTTAAACTCAGAAGAGTGTTCCTGGAGCCAGTCTGTAGCAACTTTGGATGTGTTTGGTGTTGCATTGTCCTGCTGGAATTGCCCAAGTCCGTTGGAATGCACAATGAACATGAATGGATGCATGTGATCAGACAGGATGCTTACATATGTGTCACCTGTCAGAGTCATATCTATATGTATCTGGGGTCCCATATCACTCCAACTGCACACGCCCCACATCATTACAGAGCCTCCACCAGCTTGAACAGTTCTCTGCTGACATGCATGCTGGATTCGTGAGGTTGTCTCCATACCCGTACACATCCACCCACTCGATATAATTTTAAACGTGATTCATCTGACCAGGCAACATGTTTCCAGTCATCAACAGTCCAGTGTCAGTGTTAATAGGCCCAGGTGAGGCATAAAGCTTTCTGTTGTGCAGTCATCAAGGGTACACAGGTTGGCCTTTGGCTCCAAAAGCCTATATTGATGATGTTTTGTTGAATGGTTTGTATGCTGATGCTTGTTGATGGCCCAGCATTGAAATCTGCAGCAGTTTGTGGAAGGGTCGCACTTCTTGCAGGTTCTTTTTTCAGCCACAGCAACATCGGAGATTTGATGTTTTACCAGATTTCTGATATTCACAGTACACTCATGAAATGGTCATATGAGAAAATTCCCACTTCATCGCCACCTCAGGGATGATGTGTTCTATTGCCTGTGCGCCGACTATAACACCTCTTTCAAACTCACTTAAATCTTGATAACCTCCCCTTGTAGTATCAGTAACCATTGTAACTTCTGCACTATACACTTTTTGTCTTGCGTTGCCGAACGCAGTGCCATATTCTGCCTGTTTACATATATCTATATTTGAATATGCATGCCTGTACTAGTTTCTCTGATGCTTCAGTGTAGTTTAATCAAACAGTGGGGACATGAATGCGGAAACAATATGTCACTTTAGTGTATGGGCATACAACTGCAACATAACAGTAGGAATTTTTTACCTACTGGAATTCCAGAGTTTTAGATCGATGAGACCTACATACCCTTCCTTTTGATGTAGCTGAATTATTGGAGACGCAATATGCCAAAATGTCATCCTCGAGCAGTTTTACGCATCATTAAATTTTTATGGTGTACACTATCTTATCTTCTGACACCCATCAGATGGAGATATATAATGCGCCTTTTACAGACTGATTGGTCAACAACACACAAGTGCAATGCAAAGATACATCCCCAGGACCAGGTACTATAGTATACACAATCAAATACTTCACGACCTCAGTGATAATTTAAAATTTTTTTTTAAAAAGAATAGTGGTTATGTTTAACAATGTTTGGCTAGAGGCATCTTTTCCCTCCCAGTATACAGAAATTATCATTGTACCTGGTAAAAATCTACATGATATTTACTGCTACAGACTGAACAATTCATCAATGATGCTATGCAAACTGCTGGAATGGGTGGTAAATCAGAGGCTTTGTTGATGCTGGAAACAATAAATTGGCTTTCACAATTTCACTGTGGATTTTGAAGATCTGGATCCACAACCAACAGACTTTCATGATCTGACTCTGTCATTAGTGATGCCTAATAGTAGTCTCCCTTGATTTACAAAAATTGTGAGATACAGTGTGACAACACCACATCTTCACTTCCAAGGCAGTTTACCCAATTGTGTTAAGAATTTAATATCATATTGACATTTACAGGCGATTGTTGGTATGGTTCTAAATAATCAACTTGTGTAGGAAAATGGAGTTAAAACAGTTAAATCTTTAGCACTAGCCTTTTCGCAATTGCCATAAGTGGGATTATCACAAGTGCAAGACCAAATATGTAATCTGCCTTATATGTAAATGACTTCCGTCTGTTCTAAATTTCTATTTTACTATGCTGTGCAGGCTGTCATTTTCAATATTGGCCTTTCAGGAGACACGTATTTGGGCCCAAAATTATGGGTATTGGCTTTTTATCTATGAAACTCAGGGTCATACTCTTCTGTAGAACTTGGTCCACCTACCTATACCCTGAGTCATATCTTGATGATCAGCTGCTGGGAGCAGTAGACATCTTTCACTTTTTAGGGTTGCTATTCACCCATAAAGTGACTTGAAACAGCTGAAGACAACCTATAAGTGGAAATTAAACTCCTTGTGCTGCCACAGAACACCTCTTTGGGGTGCAGATTATCAGATTCTAGTACAATTTCACCATGACTAATTTTGTCTTGATAGGTTATGGATGTGTTACCTAGGTGTCTTTCCTGGTGAGCCCTGCTGCTAGTCTCTAGGTGGAAACAAGGATTCTAACTATGAAATATCCCTCCAACAACTTCTAATTAATTGCTTGGTTAAGATTGTTCACAGGCCCAGACTACTTATTACTCCTGTTAGTCATAACTCATAACATCCATTGCCTTATGGAACACTCAAAAATGGGAAAAGCAACAGATTGACTAGAAGACATCCTCGCCCCAATAGTATGCCTGTCTACCCCTCAGACAGTTTTCCCCTGTGTTATAGTCCTTGATATATTGTCTCCAGTTTGGCGTGGAGGATCGCACAGATGCTAGTGTCCATCAGTGTTGGTTAGAGTTAGCATTCCATGACTACTCAACCTTTAGTCCAATATATACCAATGGCTCCAAGACTATAGAAAGACTGCTACACTGTTGTTAATGTTTTTATGAACAACACTCCCTTTTTACTGTATGCAGTATTTGCTCAGCTGAATTAATAGCAAACCTCAAGAGATCTCATCGAGCTAAAACTTTCACTTGCCACAAATGTCATGTGCTGATTCTTGTAGTAGGAAATCAGAAATTACTTAGTCGTCCATTAATCTCACTGTATTCTAGAAGTCATTTCATGTGATGGCATCACAGCCTTTGGATCCTCTCGACTCTATATTACCTGCCAAGTTTCACTGGTGATTTCTTGGTTATGAGGAAATAGGGACTAATTACACACAATTGAGTCCATCATCATCATCATCATCGTCATCATCTCTGGGATGAAACTTGACTAAGCTTTCAGCAGAGGTGGTCAGCACAAGCATTAATCTTGCCCACTGCTCGTGTCCTTGGCAACTGCTCATCTGTAGCGATATGATGTGCACATGGTTTTCATTACATATTCACATAATTTTCCATAGAAAGGTTGTAGTATATGTTAGTTTACATGAAAATTTGTCCTGTAAAATTCATTTATAGGATTTCAATTAATCTGTCCGATTTCAAAATCTGCTGTAGAACCTTCACTTTAACTGCCATACTGTATGGCTTGGCAGCTCAATGGTCAAGACTATTGATCCAAAGGTCTGTGGTTCAATCCCTGGTCAGTACTGGGGTATTGATTTGTTTCTTATTACTTGTTTCCTCTCTGCCAATATTTGATAATGTGAAAATGCAGAGTTGCATGTGACAGAGTAAACACACAAGCACTAGTCATGTACCCTACTCTGTGGGTTCAATGTTCCAGAGACCACTTCCCAGTTTGGTTACATCATGTACAAGACAGAATAGTTTCTGAAGGCAACAAACAACATGAGTGCTCAGCTAGTCAAACGTGGATGCTGTATAGCCAGCTGATGTATGTGAACATTGAGCATCCAGAAATGGATAGAGCACCTCACCAGCATGATTCACTATGTCACTGATAAATCTGTGCCAAGTCTTCAGGAAAACTAAGGAGACACTCAATTCTCTGATGGAGTGAGGATTATCACTCTGCAATCAGATAATCACAATTTGATATGCAGAGTTAAAAGGGCTGTCAACCAATAAGGACCCAACAGCCTTTTTTGTGTTGAATGATGGCGAAAAGCTGTCCTATAATTAAGGAGAGGAAAAGTTGTGGCAGCAGTCTGTGAACATTATTAATGTTTCCATTAAACTTGACCACTTCTGAGAAGCCATTAGGAATATTTCAGGGAGATGTAGACTGTGCTTTATTAATGCTGTAATGTGCAATGGAAGTCTCATGACTAGTAAGAGATACATTGTGACAACCATGGCAGAACACTTGGCAGAATCACTGCTACCATCAGCCAGAATCCAGCTTTGTGTTATCTACAAGTGTTTGCTGGAAGGAGTAGTTGGGACTTGGGTTCAACAAATTATGCAACTTGCAAATGTACTCTGTGTGTGAAAGCTGAATTGAGCGCTGACTGCAGCATGGAACACGGCACATAGCACTAGGTCACAACAAAATCCACTGCAGTCTGTTTGACACCTTGCTGGAAATTTTAAGAAAATTGTCCTTAAACTTTTTTACTTGATAAGGAAATCTGGAAATTCTCTAACTCATGAAAGGAAGCTGTTTTAGTTCTCCTTCACAAACCTGCAAAAGACTAAAAATTCCCAAGTAGCTATTATGTTGTTGCCCACACTAGCTGCTTCTCTTCCCCCCTCTCAAGCATAACCTCATGGTGTTGCATCTAGCACCCCTGTCCTGTCCTGTTCCCACCCCCTCCCTTCATGCTCCCACAGCCAGCACTAGCATCTTCCCCCACTCCAATCCTGCTATCTCTCCCCTCCCCTCCCCTCCTCAACCTACCCCACTCACACCTTTTCTGTACCCCCACTAATCTTTCAAGCAAAGATTGCTGCTTACCTAAAATACAGTTGCAGACACGCTGTAGAGCTTGGTGGCAACAGTGGCAACAAACTGTGCTTCTGTAAATGTGTGTGTTTTCTACATCTGATGAAGGATTTAGTATGATAGCAGAATATATCTAGCATTCTTTTTTGCTGCACCTGTCTGTGACTCAGTGCTTCTTCAGTGTGGGGAAAAGCACTCTCTCCTTTCCAACTGTTGTTATTCCATCCTGGATTTTCCATTATACGCTATCTGACAAAAAACAAAGTCAAGCTCCCAGAAGTAATAGTGTTCCATAGATTTCGTGTTTGTTTTGCATACAGTCAGAGAGAGTCCCTTTAGTCAACCATAGTGCCAGTACTGCTAGTGTTTGTTTTCAATACAGTCCAGAGACAGGTAGTGCTATTTTCATTGTTTTCTACAAGAAGTGGCTAGCAACCACAGTTTAGTCAACAATCAGCCACCTTTAGTGAATTAGCAGTCTAGTTAAAAGTTGAATAACTCTCTACAGTAAATTGATTTCTTAGGATGGATAGGATGTGTGACTGCTGTGTACGGACGCAGGAGGAGCTGGCCACTGTTCGTGAACAGCTGAATGTGTTGATGGCCGCGGTCAGCTGTCTTCAGGCTGCTGCCTCGGAGTGTAGCGGCAGTGGGGAGTCTGGTGCGTCGCATGGTACACCCCAGGTGTTACATGCTTCACCCACTGTCCCTGCTGTCGAGACATCTTCGTGGGTACCGGGCGTGGTTGGGCCACCCTCTCCCCTAGGGGAGTGGCGGGTTCAGCGGCATTCGCGGCGCATGAAGCGGAGGGTAAATGTGGAGGCTGGCCGTGTGGCATTGCCCGCTCTGCCTATGAGTGGACATGTGGCCACTCCTTCAGCAAGGTCCGAGCAGGCACACGGGGAGGAGGGGTTTATTAGTTATAGGGAGCTCCAACCTTAGGTGGGTGATGGAGCGCCTTAGGGAAATAGCGGAAAGGTCGGGGAAGAAGGCCAGTGTTCACTCTTGTCTGCTTGCCACATCCGAGATGTGGAGGAGGCCCTGCCAGAGGCGATAGAGAGCACTGGGTGCACCCGACTGCAAATTGTTGTTCATGTCAGCACCAATGACTCCTGCCGTCTGGGTTCAGAGGTCATCCTCAGTTCGTACAGGCGGTTGGCGGAATTTGTGAAGGCGGAAAGCCTCGCTCGCGGGGTGGAATCAAGGCTAACTATTTGTAGTATCGTTCCCAGAACCGATCGCAGTCCTCTGGTTTGGAGCTGAGTGGAAGGCTTAAACCAGAGGCTCAGACGATTCTGTATAGATCTGGGGTGCAAATTTCTCAACCTCCGCTATCGGGTGGAGAAATGTAGGGTCCCCCTGAATAGGTCAGGCGTGCACTACACACCGGAAGTGGCTACAAGGGTAGCGGAGTACGTGTGGAGTGCACATGGGGTTTTTTTAGGTTAGAGAATTCCCTCCCTAGGCCTGACAAGACGCCTCCTGAGACACGGCAAGGTAAGAGTAGGCAAAATGCAACAGGGAATAACAATATTAATGTGCTAATAGTAAACTGCAGGTGCGTCTATAGAAAGGTCCCAGAACTGCTCTCATTAATAAACGGTCACAACGCCCATATAGTACTAGGGACAAAATGTTGGCTGAAACCAGACGTAAACATTAATGAAATCCTAAACTCAGATTGGAATGTATACCGCAGAGCCAGGCTGGACAGTGAAGGGGGAGGCGTATTTATAGCGATAAGAAGTGCAATAGTATAGAAGTAAATTGACGGAGATACGAAATGTGAAATAATTTGGGTTAAGGTCACGGTTAAAGCAGGCTCAGACAAGGTAATTGGATGTCTCTATAGGCACCCTGGCTCAGCAGCTGTTGTGGCTGAGCACCTGAAGGATAATTTGGAAAATATTTTGTGTAGATTTCCCCACCATGTTATAGTTCTGGGTGGAGATTTTAATTTGCCGGATATAGACTGGGAGACTCAGATGCTCATAACAGGTGGCAGGGACAAAGAATCCAGTGAAATTTTTTTAAGTGCTTTATCTGAAAACTACCTTGAGCAGTTAAACAGAGAACCAACTCGTGGCGATAACATATTAGACCTTCTGGTGACAAACAGACCAGAACTATTTGAAACAGTTAACGCAGAACAGGGAATCGGCGATCATAAAGCGGTTACTGCAGTGATGATTTCAGCGGTAAATAGAAATAATAAAAAAGGTAGGAAGATTTTTCTGTTTAGCAAAAGTGACAAAAGCAGATTACAGAGTACCTGATGGCTCAACACAAAAGTTTTGTCTCAAGTACAGATAGTGTTGAGGATCAGTGGACAAAGCTCAAAACCATCGTACAATATGCGTTAGATGAGTATGTGCCAAGCAAGATCGTAAGAGATGGAAAAGAGCCACCGTGGTACAACAACCGAGTTAGAAAACTGCTGCGGAAGCAAAGGGAACTTCACAGCAAACATAAACATGGCCAAAGCCTTGCAGACAAACAAAAATTACACGAAGCGAAATATAGTGTGAGGAGGGCTATGCGAGAGGCGTTCAATGAATTCAAAAGTAAAGTTCTATGTACTGACTTGGCAGAAAATCCTAAGAAATTTTGGTCTTATGTCAAAGCAGTAGGTGGATCAAAACAAAATGTCCAGACACTCTGTGACCAAAATGGTACTGAAACAGAGGATGACAGACTAAAGGCCGAAATACTAAATGTCTTTTTCCAAAGCCGTTTCACAGAGGAAGACTGCACTGTAGTTCCTTCTCTAGATTGTCGCACAGATGACAAAATGGTAGATATCGAAATAGACGACAGAGGGATAGAGAAACAATTAAAATCGCTCAAAAGAGCAAAGGCCGCTGGACCTGATGGGATACCAGTTCGATTTCACACAGAGTACGCGAAGGAACTTGCCCACCTTCTTGCAGGGTTTTCGGTAGGTCTCTAGAAGAGCGTAGTGTTCTAAAGGACTGGAAAAGGGCACAGGTCATCCCCGTATTCAAGAAGGGACGTCGAACTGATGTGCAGAACTATAGACCTATATCTCTAACGTTGATCAGTTGTAGAATTTTGGAACACATATTATATTAGAGTATAATGACTTTTCTGGAGACTAGAAATCTACTCTGTAGATGGGTTTCGAAAAAGACGGTCGTGTGAAACCCAGCTTGCACTATTCGTCCACGAGACTCAGAGGGCCATAGACACGGGTTCACAGGTAGATGCCGTGTTTCGTGACTTCCGCAAGGCGTTTGTTACAGTTCCCCACAGACGTTTAATGAACAAAGTAAGAGCATATGGACTATCAGACCAATTGTGTGATTGGATTGAAGAGTTCCTAGATAACAGAACGCAGCATGTCATTCTCAATGGAGAGAAGTCTTCCAAAGTAAGAGTGATTTCAGGTGTGCCGCAGGGGAGTGTCGTAGGACCGTTGCTATTCACAATATACGTAAATGAGCTTGTGGATGACATCGGACGTTCACTGAGGCTTTTTGCAGATGATGCTGTGGTGTATCGAGAGGTTGTAACAATGGAAAATTGTACTGAAATGCAGGAGGATCTGCAGCGAATTGACGCATGATGCAGGGAATGGCAATTCAATCTCAATGTAGACAATTGTAATGTGCTGCGAATACATAGAAAGATAGATCCCTTATCATTTAGCTACAAAATAGCAGGTCAGCAACTGGAAGCAGTTAATTCCATAAATTATCTGGGAGTACGCATTAGGAGTGATTTAAAATGGAATGATCGTATAAAGTTGATTGTCGGTAAAGCAGATGCCAGACTGAGATTCATTGGAAGAATCCTAAGGAAATGCAATCCGAAAACAAAGGAAGTAGGTTACAGTACACTTGTTTGCCCACTGCTTGACTACTGCTCAGCAGTGTGGGATCCATACCAGATAGGGTTGATAGAAGAGATAGAGAAGATCCAACGGAGAGCAGCCTGCTTTGTTACAGGATCATTTAGTAATCGCTAAAGCGTTATGGAGATGATGGATAAACTCCAATGGAACACTCTGCAGGAGAGACACTCAGTAGCTCGGTACGGGCTTTTGTTAGAGTTTCGAGAACATACCTTCACCGAAGAGTCGAGCAGTATATTGCTCCCTCCTACGTATATATCGCGAAGAGACCATGAGGATAAAATCAGAGAGATTAGAGCCCACACAGAAGCATACCGACAATCCTCCTTTCCACGAACAATGCGAGACTGGAATAGAAGGGAGAACCGATAGAGGTACTCAGGGTACCCTCCGCCACACACCGTCAGGTGGCTTGCGGAGTGTGGATGTAGATGTAGCTGTAGATGTAGATGTAGATGTAGAAGTAGAAGGGGACAAGAAAACGAAATGAAACTTCATGGGTTGAGAGTGTATGTGATGTTACTTCAATGATAGCAAACCTAAGTCAAATTTACAAACAACTTCACAGTATGAGCCCACTTATCAGTATGATGTTGCACAACCTCTGACATTTGTGCATGCATTGATTCAGTTGGGAAGGGTGTCATAAAGTCATTGTATCCACTCCTGAGGCAAGCTGGGCCACAAATGTTGTAACTGGTCCTTGATATCCCAGATATTGGCACTGGGATGACATTGATGTCCAAGCTGATCTGACACATGTCTATTGGGGATGGATGTGGGGACCCTGCTGGTCATGAGGTTACGTTAACAATATACAGGCAGTTCATAGTCAAATGTGCCATGTGTGGACAAGCATTGTCCTTTTGAAAAATGGCACAACAGTACTGCCATATTAGAGATAACGAGAAGCAGAGAGAGCCCACGATATACTATCATGCCGTCTGAGTTGCTCAGTCACCACCGGCCATGATCTGAAGTCATATCCAGTGTCTCCCTACACCTTGATGCCAGGATTAAAACCCATGTCTCTCTCTCTCCAAAATATTTGAAAAATAGAACCTCCCCCCACACCTTGATGCCAGGATCAAAACTGGTGTCTCTCTCTCCAAAATATTGGAAAAATAGAACCTCTCCCCAAGAAGTAGCCTTACTCGCTGATGATGTTAGTCTGGGGGATAGTGAAGAAGAGCAGCTTATCACTGGACACAATGTGACACGCTTCATTAGCAGTCAATGCTTCCTGGTCAAGGCACCACTCCAAATTCAGCAACTTGTCTTGTGGTGTTAACGACAATCTATGCACGGGACAGTAGTTCCTTGGTCCGACTGACTAGTGGTACAGGATGCTGCTGGGAGTCCAGTGGTTGTTCTTGCTTCACCTGTGTGTAGGTGAAATCATGCACAGTTAATTTATTGTGCTATGGAACAAACCTACAGAGTGACACAGCTTGCTCCAACAACATGGAAAGGTAGTGGCATTGTGCTGCATACATGTAAATTATGTTATCCACAAGTCACTGTATGGTGCATGGTGGAGGCTGCCTTGTACAACTACTAGTCATTTCCTGTCGTGTTCCACTCACGAATAGTGAGTGCCTGTATGTCTCTGTACAAACCCCAATTTCTTTTATCTTACCTTTATGGTTGTTAAATGAAGTGTACACTGGTGGCACTAGACTTCTTCTGTTGTCAGCTTCACATGCTGAGTCTCTAAATTTTCGCAACTGTTTTGCTAAAAGAATATCATCTTCCCTCCAAAGATCAAACCTACCAGCAACAAATCTAGTAGCCCACCACTGAATTACTTCTTTTTCTTCCTGTGATCTGACCTAGTGGGGATCCATAACACTGGAGCAGTACTCAAGAATGGGTCGCACAAATGTCCTTGAAGGGGTCACCGTCATAGATGAGGTACACTGTCCTAAAATTCTCCCAATAAACTAAAGTCGACCATTTACCTTTCCCACATCTGACCTTACCTACTCGTTCCATTTCATATCACTTTGCAGCATTACTCCTAGACATTCAGCCAACACAACTGTCGAGCAGCACACTATCAACGCTATATTTGAACATTACAGATTTCCTTTTCCTACTCATCCACATTAACTACATTTTTCTACATTTAAAGCAAGCTGCCATTCATCACACCAACTAGAAATTTTGTCCACGTCATCTTGTATTCTCCTACAGTCACTCAATGATGACACCTTTCTGTAGTCCACAGCATCATCAGCAAATCGCCACATATTACTGGTCACCCTGTCTGTCAGATCATTTGCATATGTTGAGAATAAGTGTGATCCTATCACACTTTCCTGATGATACACTTGACTCTCATGAACACTTGCTGTTGAAGGATAATGTACTGGGTTCTATCACTTAAGAAGTCTTCAAGCCACTCACATATCTGGGAACATATTCCAAAGCTCTTACCTTCATTAACAGTCAGCATTGGTGCACCATGTTGAAAACTTTCCAGAAATCTAGGGATATGGAAGCTGCTTGTTGCCCTTCATCCATGATTCACATGATATCAGGTGAGAAAAGGACAAGCTGAGTTTTGCACAGGTGAAGCTTTCTAAATCCATGCTGTGGTTGCCAGGTAATATCAGAATAAAGAGAATTGGTAGGTAGGCAGGAGGTAAATTTGTTTATGAGCCTCAACATCATGTATCAATGAGATAAAGAGTGACTGGATGTGAGGGGCAGATAGCTGCATATTTGAAACCAACCATCTGTTCATGGGGTTCCTCCTTCCGGTCACACAAGTTAGAAGAAATCTCACCCCTACATTTCTGTACAGGATGTAGCAGCCTTAACACTTGTCTTTTTGCTTTGGCAGCAGGACCCACCAGTTTTTAGTGCCTATGTCTTACAGATTTTGATCTGTCAGACTATCAAAAATCTGGAAAGGAAGATAGCAGTATGAAATAAGATAGATTTCTTCTGATAACATACAAAAGGCGTTAAGTGACAAACAAGCACATTGAGAGTAGCCAATACTTATAATGTCTACCAGCTACTTCCAATGGGCCTGTCTGCCACTGAATGCTTCCTCTATATATTGAGTAGCAATCTGTCCCACTTCTTGAGTGAAGTGAAAACACACGAGGTTGCATTAGCGACCTAAGCTAAGTCGGCTGGTACCTGTCTGCAACAAATCAAACTTCTGAATATGCACTAAAAGAGAATGACAGACATTTTAAACAGAGTAATTGCAATGCACATGTTAACACTTCTCAAATACTGATTACAAAGTGCGTGCATCATAGTAACCATTCATTTTGCCTGCCATGTTTTTATTGGAAAAATTTTACTGTATGTTCATTTCAAAATGTCCCTTTCTCTTAGCTTTCTTCCACTGAAGTGAAGTCAGTCCAAATCATTTCCGCACAGGGTAGCTGCATGGTCTGAGTCATCTTGTCACAATCCAGGTGGCTCCCTCCGTTGGAGGCTCGATTCCTCCCTTGGGCATGGGTGTGTGTGTTGCCCTTGGCGTAATTTAGTTTAAGTTAGATTAAGTAGTGCGTAAGCTTAGGGGCTGATGACCTCAGGAGTTTGGTCCTTTAAGACCTAACCACAAATTTCCAAAAGTCCCAATCATTGTGGCATGAAAATAAATAAATGGAACTATCTGTCCTGTAGTGCATAAATAATAGTTGACATATTGTCTTTAATGGTTTTGAGGTTTCATCATTATCACATGCATTCACCCCCCTCCCCTCGGTTGACTAATCTGAATGCTGCACTGCATTTGTGAAGCTAAAAGTGTTTCTGCTATGCACATGAAGGTGGAAAAAAGCTTTAAATGGAAGCTACAATGTTCAAAATGGAGCTAGTAAAAATGTTATACTGACAAAAGTATAAATGTATTATGCCAATTGAAGATGGGAGAAAGCCCAAAACAAGGCTTGGCATAAATAAAGCTATGCCAAAAGTGGCTAATTGCTGTATTTATTCAAATAGTTTGGTGTACAGCCATGAAGTTCAACCACCATTAACATGGATAAATTAATCTTGCTTATTGCATATATTTTGGATTATGTCACTCCAGACATTCAGATATTTCTTACCATATCATTCATGTTATGTCATGTGTAATTGTAGAATGTTGATTAAATGATTTTAATTCTTGAAATTCCATTAAAATTTTTACTGGAGCTGAAACTAGGAGAGAGTACATGAAAATCAAAGCCTAAAATTTTTAAACAAGATTGATAAGTGCACTTAAATAGTAGTTTGTGTTAGCGCAAAACTTCCTTAGAAGTGTAGAAACTTAAAATATTCAGTGATGGATGTTCCTCCACCTGGTGATAGAAAATTGATTGGGGATGAGGAGAAAAATAGAGAAACAGTTAAAAAAGCAAACTGAAATAGGTAAGTTTCTCTCTAAGCTTAGAGTCAAGACTCTCTTAAATTTTCTGCTTTCTTTTTCTTCTCACTCTGGGTGCTAAATCCTAAGTTACATATTTCTTTTAACTTCTTTCTGAAAAACTTCCACATCTTTACTTTTCTCTTATCTCTTTGTTATTTATTTTTGTAGTTAGCAGCCTTTTTTTTTTTTTTTTTTTAGTGTCTCCACATGATTGGAAATTAAAGAAACTGTTTTAATTTGTGTAGCATAAAAACATCCAGGTCACATTTATCATTTCTTTTTCCTTTTATTTTCTTTTCTGTTTGTTTTGCTACAGAGAAGACACTTTGGCCATAACTCAGTAAATGAGCGTAAAAATTCAGTAGAATTGGTTTCCTGCAGTTTGAACCCACAGGAACGTCTAGGCAAAACTCCTCATGTAAGTTAATTTGATGACTTATTACTCCACTTAGATTATCATGGTGATTTTTTTCCATTGTGGTGTTTGTTTCCACGGTGGTGATTGTTTCCAGTGGAATGTTGTGTACCCCTTGTTCTCTTTGGAAAAAGTGCTTGGTTTAATTTTAGTAACAGCTTGCTTTTTCACTAACACTTGGTGACGTGCTCTTTGTCTTCAACAGCCAGTCAGATGACTGTACTGTAAACTGGATTGTAATTAAATGTGTAAAGAAAGACAAGGAAGAAATTAGATTGTGCAAACTACTACTTTCTTAGTCTAATAATTAAACTGATAATCTTGGGTGTTATCGCTGTCTGGTTGTTGAACATGAAATGTTAAATTTGTCACCAAAGTTTCAAACAATGGAAAATAAACATTGTGTTAAGGCTATGACAGAACAAATTTGATTTTCTAGATTGAAAAGCTTCCGTAACTTTCTTCATTGATTAACTTTTTTCTATTTAATATTGACATAGATACAGGTTCATTAATGAAAACAGTTGTGGCATCAAACGAGATATCACACTGTGGCATCAAACGAGATATCACACATTGTGTCAAGATGTCAAGGAAATAAATAGTAAGCCACTCTGGCCCCTTGTGAGTGGGTGGGGGATGGAGAGGGGGGGGGGGGAGAGAGAGAGAGAGAGAGAGAGAGAGAGAGAGAGAGAGAGAGAGAGAGAGAGAGAGATATCACCAAGAGAGTGAATTACATTTTAAATTAATTGAAACCTTCTACATCATAGCAACAGATCAAAATTGTGGTCCATGGAATGTGTCATAACTAACTACACTGTAAAAGACACTAGCAGAAATGAAATAAAATGATGGAATATACTGATTCAAGTTTTTATAATTCTTGTAAATTGGCTCAACACATGAAAACATGTTTTGCGTAGGGTTAATGGGACAGAAACAGCCAAAGTAGCCATATCAACTGTTGGCTAACATGGTTTGGGGTTGGCATAGATGTCAAACACTGATTTACATTTGCACAGTGGACATAATAATATTATTAATGAGTTCCTGAGGGACACTTTAAGCACCTTCAAGAAGAGCTATCACTGGCTCTAGTACAGTCATGAGAGTTGTTGGCCTAGTTACAGTAGGTCTTTTTAGTCAATTCTGAATCATTTTCAACAGGATGAACAGCCAGGTAGGGACTGAAGTTTCAGGAATATGACACCAGAGTAGTATACAAAAATGGATGCAAGCAGAACGATGTCAACTGCCTTTCACGGAATACATTGGAGAAAGATTTGCTTACCGGTGAAATCCTAGTCATCACTGCAGTAATGAATATTGCAGTTCTACTTTGTGAAGATCTTTCATTACTGAAGATTATAGAGGCATTAGAGAAGAAAGAAGCTGTGAAAGAAGAACTGGACAGTAACAGGTGGAACATTGTAAAAAAGGAATTATGGCCGATGATGATTGTCATCTCATCTCATTTACAGCCAGACATATTGAAGTATTTTCATGATTCTCTGATATCAGGTTATTTGGGGTTTCCAGTAACCCTGGTTTGATTTGGAAGAAGGTACCATTGGCCAGGTCTGTACTGATCTGTCAAACATTACATGTGCCACTGTAGAGAATATCACTGATGTAAGCATATGCCTCAATTACCCTCAAAACACCTGAGCAGGTGCTTAAAACATCAATGTAGGCCTGTGCTGTTATAGTGCCATGCAAAACAACAAGGGGTGCAAGCCCCCTCCATGAAAAACACAACTACAACATAACACCACCTCCTCCGAATTTTACTGTTGGCACTATACAAGCTGGCAGATGACGTTCACTGGGCATTTGCCATACCCACACCCTGCCATCGGATCGCCACATTGTGTACCGAGATTCGTCACTCCACACAATGTTTTTCCACTGTTCAAACGCCCAATGTTTATGCTCCTTACACCAAACGATGCGTCCTTTGGCATTTACTGGTATGATGTGTGGCTTAAGAGCAGCCCCTCGACCATGAAATCCAAGTTTTTTCACCTCCTACCTAACTGTCATAGTATTTGCAGTGGGTTCTGATGCAGTTTGGAATTCCTGTGTGATAGTCTGGATAGATGTCTGCCTATTACACATTAAGACCCTCTTGAACTGTTGGCGGTCTCTGTCAGTCAACAGACGACGTCAGCCTGTACGCTCTTGTGCCGTACGTGTCCCGTCACATGTCCACTTCACTATCACGTCGGGAACAGTGGACCTAGGGATGTTTAGGAGTGTGGAAATCTCATGTACAGACATACGACACAAGTGATACCCAATCACCTGACCATGTTTGAAGTCTGTGAGTTCCGCAGAGTGCCCCATTCTGCTCTTTCACGATGTCTAATGACTACTGAGGTTGCAGATACGGAGTACCTGCATTATGTGGCAGCACAATGCACCTAATATGAAAAATGTATACTTTTGATCTCTCTCTCTTTCTCTCTCTCTCTCTCTCTCTCTCTCTCTCTCTCTCTCTCTCTCTCTCACACACACACACACACACACACACACACACACAGAGGAGCGAAGCATGGGGGGATGGTTACTAAGGGGCTCTTGCGAAGGACAGCCTTACATAATTTTAATAATACATCTTGATTATTTGCATTTAAATGTTAGATTTATATTAAAAAATGACCATAATTAGGTATGAATGAATGCTTGCTTGATAAAATTTGGACAACGCGCGGATGGTGTGGTGGTGGTGTGGGACACTGCGAGTAACACTCTGGTTGCAGCTGTTGGCGGTGGCAGCAGTGGAGGTCTCTGACTGCGGCAGGCAGCAGCGCGCTGTGATGCACTGCAACTTCCGCCGGAGCGTATAAGCGGAGGGTTCCAGAAGGGTCGATGCACACATCAAGAGGGGGGAGGGCGGAAGTGGTTAACACTGGTGTAACACTTAACACACATATTTTGTTGCTTACATCTAAAGGAGGGCCATGCCTCTTCTTTTGGGTAGATTTTACTTATTTACTGTTCCTTTCTACTCACTACTATCCTTTACTGACCACTACAGTATGGGGGCAGCAAGGAACACTCTTGCTTACATTTCACAACATGAAATGGTATTCCCCAGGAGATTGCTGTGCAGGGACAGCAGAAGGGGGCAACCGAAGTCGCACAAAAAATCCTTTTCTAAACGCTACTCATAGTGATACACCAATAAAGATAATTTCTAAAGGAATATATACAGAGCTAGGACAAGCGTGCAAACACCTCCTCTGCAGGGGTAGTGGTATTACAGGGAGAGCTACTAAATAGTGAACCTCTACCGTTAAGTAGCACATGGTATTGGTGAGTTGCTCGAATGTATTCATTGTTGTTGTTGTTGTGGTCTTCAGTCCTGAGACTGGTTTGATGCAGCTCTCCATGCTACTCTATCCTGTGCAAGCTTTTTCATCTCCCAGTACCTACTGCAACCTACATCCTTCTGAATCTGCTTAGTGTATTCATCTCTTGGTCTCCCTCTACGATTTTTACCCTCCACGCTGCCCTCCAATACTAAATTGGTGATCCCTTGATGCCTCAGAACATGTCCTACCAACCGATCCCTTCTTCTGGTCAAGTTGTGCCACAAACCTCTCTTCTCCCCAATCCTATTCAATACTTCCTCATTAGTTATGTGATCTACCCATCTAATCTTCAGCATTCTTCTGTAGCACCACATTTCGAAAGCTTCTATTCTCTTCTTGTCCAAACTATTTATCGTCCATGTTTCACTTCCATACATGGCTACACTCCATACGAATACTTTCAGAAATGACTTCCTGACACTTAAATCAATACTGGATGTTAACAAATTTCTCTTCTTCAGAAACGCTTTCCTTGCCATTGCCAGCCTACATTTTATATCCTCTCTACTTCGACCATCATCAGTTATTTTGCTCCCCAAATAGCAAAACTCCTTTACTACTTTAAGTGCCTCATTTCCTAATCTAATTCCCTCAGCATCACCCGACTTAATTAGACTACATTCCATTATCCTTGTTTTGCTTTTGTTGATGTTCATCTTATATCCTCCTTTCAAGACACTGTCCATTCCATTCAACTGCTCTTCCAAGTCCTTTGCTGTCTCTGACAGAATTACAATGTCATCGGCGAACCTCAAAGTTTTTATTTCTTCTCCATGAATTTTAATACCTACTCCAAATATTTCTTTTGTTTCCTTTACTGCTTGCTCAATATACAGATTGAACAACATCGGGGAGAGGCTACAACCCTGTCTTACTCCCTTCCCAACCACTGCTTCCCTTTCATGTCCCTCGACTCTTATAACTGCCATCTGGTTTCTGTACAAATTGTAAATAGCTTTTCGCTCCCTGTATTTTACCCCTGCCACCTTTAGAATTTGAAAGAGAGTATTCCAGTCAACATTGTCAAAAGCTTTCTCTAAGTCTACAAATGCTAGAAACGTAGGTTTGCCTTTCCTTAATCTTTCTTCTAAGATAAGTCTTAAGGTCAGTATTGCCTCACGTGTTCCAGTGTTTCTACGGAATCCAAACTGATCTTCCCCGAGGTTGGCTTCTACTAGTTTTTCCATTCGTCTGTAAAGAATTCGTGTTAGTATTTTGCAGCTGTGACTTATTAAGCTGATAGTTCGGTAATTTTCACATCTGTCAACACCTGCTTTCTTTGGGATTGGAATTATTATATTCTTCTTGAAGTCTGAGGGTATTTCGCCTGTTTCATACATCTTGCTCACCAGATGGTAGAGTTTTGTCAGGACTGGCTCTCCCACGGCCGTCAGTAGTTCCAATGGAATATTGTCTACTCCGGGGACCTTGTTTCGACTCAGGTCTTTCAGTGCTCTGTCAAACTCTTCACGCAGTATCATATCTCCCATTTCATCTTCATCTACATCCTCTTCCATTTCCATAATATTGTCCTCCAGTACATCGCCCTTGTATAGACCCTCTATATACTCCTTCCACCTTTCTGCTTTCCCTTCTTTGCTTAGAACTGGGTTTCCATCTGAGCTCTTGATATTCATACAAGTCGTTCTCTTATCTCCAAAGGTCTCTCTAATTTTCCTGTAGGCGGTATCTATCTTACCCCTAGTGAGATAGGCCTCTACATCCTTACATTTGTCCTCTAGCCATCCCTGCTTAGCCATTTTGCACTTCCTGACGATCTCATTTTTGAGACGTTTGTATTCCTTTTTGCCTGTTTCACTTACTGCATTTTTAAATTTTCTCCTTTCATCAATTAAATTCAATATTTCTTCTGTTACCCAAGGATTTCTACTAGCCCTCGTCTTTTTACCTACTTGATCCTCTGCTGCCTTCACTACTTCATCCCTCAAAGCTACCCATTCTTCTTCTACTGTATTTATTTCCCCCATTCCTGTCAATTGCTCCCTTATGCTCTCCCTGAATCTCTGTACAACCTCTGGTTCTTTTAGTTTATCCAGGTCCCATCTCCTTAAATTCCCACCTTTTTGCAGTTTCTTCAGTTTTAATCTACAGGTCATAACCAATAGATTGTGGTCAGAGTCCACATCTGCCCCTGGAAATGTCTTACAATTTAAAACCTGGTTCCTAAATCTCTGTCTTACCATTATATAATCTATCTGATACCTTTTAGTATCTCCAGGGTTCTTCCATGTATACAACCTTCTTTCATGATTCTTAAACCAAGTGTTAGTTATGATTATGTTGTGCTCTGTGCAAAATTCGACCAGGCGGCTTCCTCTTTCATTTCTGTCCCCCAATCCATATTCACCTACTATGTTTCCTTCTCTCCCTTTTCCTACACTCGAATTCCAGTCACCCATGACTATTAAATTTTCGTCTCCCTTCACAATCTGAATAATTTCTTTTATTTCATCATACATTTCTTCAATTTCTTCGTCATCTGCAGAGCTAGTTGGCATATAAACTTGTACTACTGTAGTAGGCGTGGGCTTCGTATCTATCTTGGCCACAATAATGCGTTCACTATGCTGTTTGTAGTAGCTTACCCGCATTCCTATTTTCCTATTCATTATTAAACCTACTCCTGCATTACCCCTATTTGATTTTGTGTTTATAACCCTGTAGTCACCTGACCAGAAGTCTTGTTCCTCCTGCCACCGAACTTCACTAATTCCCACTATATCTAACTTCAACCTATCCATTTCCCTTTTTAAATTTTCTAACCTACCTGCCCGATTAAGGGATCTGACATTCCACGCTCCGATCCGTAGAACGCCAGTTTTCTTTCTCCTGATAACGACATCCTCTTGAGTAGTCCCCGCCCGGAGATCCGAATGGGGGACTATTTTACCTCCGGAATATTTTACCCAAGAGGACGCCATCATCATGTAATCATACAGTAAAGCTGCATGTATTCATAACAGAGTTATACTCTATATAGTACTCTCCGTACATTGTCGCTATAAACTTATACAATGAATGACGAATAAATCATATGAAAATTAGAATTAATTGCGGCAGACAAGGTGAAGAATAGGGAGGAAGTGGTAGTGTTCGGGGACATGACTGGCTTATCACAAGGTGACAGCTGTGCCGGTTCTTGTGTTTGCACCATGCTCTGCTTATAATAAGCGTTCACTGGTAGCATAACATGCAATTTAAATGAGTCCAAAACTTTGTATTAACTGGAGACTCACTGCATTGTAAAGTGAATCATGGCTAATGGTTTTGCTCTGACCTCGGAGTGACAGCATAAAACAGACCATTTAACATCACCTACAACAACACACACACAGTCACTCTTGCCTGTACACAAATCAATTTACTGGGTGAAACAAATCAAATCTTTTTCATCATCAACAAAACTTCGCTGTCCTCCGGGGGTTAACAGCTGGAAGTTATCTCGTAGCATCGTGCATTGAGTTAACCAATCAAGGAACTACCACTTACAAAAAACAGAAGGCATGGACAGAAAAGGAATAAATGGTCGGGAAGGATTTCAAAGAACTGCAGGGGTAGACGTTAGTAGCAACAGGGTAGTGAGGGAATGAGGGCGGTATTGTCGTGCTTACTCGTAATTTTGATCGGAGAGGGCGCAACAGTGAGGGGTTGCATTAATAAATGCCTGCAATCAATGCGTGGCTGGAATTCGCTGTATGTAGGAGTTTCATAAGTGATTCGCTGAATCGGAAGCTTTAGTACTGGATGTTGGGGTTTAGGAAGAAAAGGGATTTGACCAATGGGAAAAATCATGGGAGTTTGTTCTGGGTACATTCGTGTACTGCCGCCCGCGATCGCAATTCCGGGGTCGCCCGACATACTGGCCAGTTCTGCCGAGAGACCCACCCGCGGCGAACTGGGAAGGTGTTCACGTTAAAGAGTAAGGAATGAAGTATAATTGGGAGCAGGCTCAGGTAACAGGTTTCAGAATAAAATTGATTCAGCAGTGATACTAGTTGCAGGGTACGGAGATATGGAATAGGATACACACTACATCTACTGGGTGATTGGACACTTGCTCGGATAACTAGCCGAAACACAATTTTTTTGCCAACAGTGGTACCTCAGAAAATAGTTAATGGGCCACTGCACTTAAGGGAGGAGCGATACCTCTATAAAATGGCTGGAAAAACGTGCCTAATATCCTGTAATCCTGTCGGAAGGCATAGCCTAGCTACCCTGCCCTGACTGAAGAAAGGAAAAAGACAGAATAGACACGTTGACCCAGCAGTAGGGTAAGAGAAAGGGGGGCAGGCGGGGGGGGGGGGGGGGGGGGGGGCAAAAATAAATCTGCAGCGACTAATACGGCAGTAGAGCGTACCGTCCACAGGGACTTCCACATCAGAATAGGTCGCATTCCGCCGGCCTAGCAGGAGAGTAAGGAACCGAGTCAACGAAGTTTGGCCTCTACTAAGCTGGGTTTACCATGGGTCAGAACAGGTCTGGTCTTAGTTAATCAGCAGTGAATCAACCACACAGCACCTTGGGGAAGGTATATGATGTCCTTAAAAACAAGATAGATGGGGTACAGGTGTGAGTCACTTATGACGTAACGATCGTGTAGCAAATTGCTCATGGGTGCAGGTAATTACTAATACTATATGAAGATGGGTGGTGGACTTTCGAGAAAACTTCTCGGGCGGCTCGTAAGCCATACAATAAAATCAGTCACAAACCATGAGCTAGTGGGTTTGGGAGTGGGGCATCTCATTGGCCGGGACTATGAAAGTCACATAGCGTCAACAGTAGGAAGTGTCAGTGTTGGAGAACAGTGGCAGATATCTGGGGTTACTAGTGTGTGAATGTATGTTTGTGTTGTTGGTTCGGAAACAGTTCTGCTTAACTCCTATGCCAGGGAAAAATAGAGGTAAGCTGTGCTGTAAAGCAGTTCTGCTTAGCCCTCATGCCAGGGAAAAGTAGGGGGGAGGGTAGGGGGTCGTGTAGCTACAGTTGTATCATCACTGATCAAATTCCTGACTATATGGTACAGCCAGGTTTCCGTACAAGGGATTGCAATGGGTGAATAGTCTAAGGGCATGATACTGATTAGACCTCTGATTGCAATAAGTGAATAGCCTAAAAACAGACAGGGTGCAGAACGAATGCTGCTAGAGGAGCGCAGAAGGCTGAATGCGGTGACAACAGTGAAATTCCAACTGTAGTAGCTGTATTGGAGTATAAAAGGCTTCCTTTCCTCTCCCTCTGGGGGGAGGCAATGACGCACAGATGAAAGAGGTAGGGAGGCGATCGGTTTACAAAAGTGAATATTGAAAGAATAAACCCATCAGCTGGGCACTCTGTGGGCACTAACCACAATGTGTAAGGCACATGGCCCTGGAGGAGGGAGGTAGAAAGTAATGGTTGAGGTGGGAACAAGCAACTCAAAGCAAAGCTAGGAACCCAGTTCAATGCACGGGTGAGGAAGACATAGGGCGATTACTTCTCGGGAGGGTAATTACTACAAAATGCCTAAGATCCCTGAAGTAACAGGGTGAGTTATGAAAAAGAGGGTGCGAACTACTGCAATAGTGGTCAATAATCTACTGTAGTGTATAATATATTTTCACAAGATACTGCGTTAATGTGCTTGGGCGATGACATCACACCATGGGCGCTAATCATTAACAAACTAGTGCTTATTTCAGCGGGAGCTTCCATCTTGCAACATCATGGGCGTCTTTGTTTGAATAAACAAACAGGTGTTTCTCACTTCCAAAATGCACATCGGGACACTGTTAACCAAATGGTAGCAGTGTCGATTTTTGTTCTCGCTCGTAACAACTTCACTTCCTCAATCAATTACTTCGTAGGAAGTAGGATGAATAATAATGAAACCTAAATTCATCTGGGTGAACTGTTAAATGTGCAACACCCATGTGGGTGTGCTAACTGCTATTCTTCATTTACTTGGGTGAAAATCACATCTCTCCTACCACAAAATCTCTCCCGCTTACTGCTCTACAGCGAGAGGGTAGCATACTTCTTCTCTACTTCAGGGGCGCATTCAACTCATCTCTATTGGGTAAACATATCATTTCTCTATCTTTAATCTTAGATTAGCACTTCTTAGTCTAGACAAAACATTTCTTAACCTGGTAACATGCTCATCTATGGTCCTGGAGAAAACAATGATATCATCTAGATAGACTAGGCATATTGTGGGTTTCAGTCCTCTAAGTAATAGGTCGGCAAATCTGTGGAAAGTGGCTGGCGCATTGCGCAACCCGAATGGCATTCTCTGAAATTAATATAGACCAGAGGGAACTACAAACGCTGTTTTTGGCCTGTCCTGTGTTGTAATCGGTATTTGGTGGTACCCACTCTTCACGTTAAGGGTAGTGAAGTATTTACAATTCCCTAACCTGTCCAGTGTTTCGTCGATACGGGGGAGAGGGTAAGTATCAGGAGTGGTTACCTTATTTACTGCTCTCATATCGACACAAAGACGGTAGGTCTTGCAATGGGCTTTGCATCTCCATTAGGAATTTCATGGTTAACAAAGTCAGTAGCTGGCAAATAACGCCTTTCCTGGAATAACCAGGAGTGCTCTTCCAAGATGGAGTACAATTTGTTTTGGGCAGCCACAGGCAGATGAGCTAACTTATCCTTAAATTTGTCTTTGAGCATGGGAGCTATATGACATATGTCATGTTCTGGGAGCCAGTGTTTTTGGTTAGATTTTGGCTTCTCTTGTACAGTCTGGTTTTCTTCAATCTCGTGGCCGCTAGCTGTAATGGTGCCACTGGGAATCTCTACCTCCTTCGTTCCAAAATTGTCCAAACAGACAGGAACGTAAAATTTCTTCCCCTGCACTTCTGCTGTAGTTAAACCACGTGTAACGTGGAACTGTAATCTGTCTAGGACATGGTTTTGACGGAGAGGATCCACCGATATGGCTGTTCTTGGCAGTTCGCGGGATTTGACCCCAAGCGAGAGAATGCATCCCGTGCCACCGCTTATTCTAACAGAGGTAGTTGTATGTAACACCCACATTTGTGTGGAAGGAACCTGTGGATCTGGCCGCGTTTCACAAATTCCTTGTGATGAAATGACGGGTTTCCTCACCGAGACAGACGGTTTGCATTCTGTAATCAATTACACTCTGGTAGTGGTGAAGGAAATCACTCCCCAGGATGACTTTGAAATCTTGCCTTTGCTTCCGAATTACGTCCATGTCAAAAGGGTAGTAGCTGTCTCCGATTTTCAACTTAACTTGACGATACCCAGGGGATATGATTATCTCGTCACTCAGACCATTAATGTGGTGAAGAGGTGGTTTTAACACTTATCTATCCCCATGCCCTACGAGTAACACGCTAGTTTTTGCTCCCGTGTCAGTAAGTATTCGTACCTTCTTCCCTCTAATTTTACCTTGAGGACGATACTTGCCACCTCATTTAAGACACTGTGGCCGGCTGGATGCATAAGTTTTACAGGGGGCACAGTCTTGCGGCATGACTTGCCCCTCAACCATTTCCCGGCTGTCTTTGTGGTCGTGGAGGATTGTTGGTGGTTTGCTCCCTCTGTTGGTTGTACAAGGGGCCCCTGTTTCCTGAGTTCTGCGTGCAGTTTTTACTCGTGTGCCCTATGATTCCACACTGAGAGCAATAAGGTGCATGACACTGTGCGGCAACATGGCCTGCCTTTCGGCTGCATTGGCATGCCTGCTCGTATTTGAAAATTGGACGTGGCTGTTCGTCTGGGTGCGCCGAACTAGCAACAGAATGTGCTACCTCCTCCTGCATCATCGCAAGTCGTGTGGCATCATGCAACAAGGCGGGTGATGCTATTTTGACCTCCCCTCCCACATATGGGTCGATTCCATGTATAAATACGTCAATCGAGCAGGCTTCCACTTGCTCGATTAACACTTCGTTACATGCGGGATCCGAACCCAGAATGTAAATGCGGCTAGCCACAGTGCTGATTCGGTCAGCAAATGCCTATACGTCCTCCCCTTGCTTCTGGCAGAGGGTAGATAACTTATCCCTGTAATAGTGTGCGTCACGTCGGTTCGAATACCTTTCTTTCAACCCAGCTTCTAACGTGGCGAAAGAGGTGTTGTCCCTAAGGATGTGCACTGATTCAATATAGGTACGGGTGTCACCTGACAATGTAAGGCAGAGTACATTCACCAGGAAATCGTCTGGCCAAGCGCAAGCATGGCCTACATCTCTGACAGTTTGCAAAATGAAATTTATTTGTACTTTGGGTTTCCCGGAAAATGTTGGGGTAAAGTTGACTGCAGGGAAACTGTCAGTCAAGGTGGCAATGTATGGCTGGGGTACTATGCTACTGGAGGTGCTTGCAGCCATCATTTGCAGCGTAGCAGGGTGTGTTTCTGGCACTCTTAAACTGGCAGACTGGGTTTGAGCCAATTTTTGGCATCCTTCTATTAAGTCTATCTTCTGTAATAGTAATTTGTCGATTTCTGCTTGGAGGGCAGCTACTGGGTCTGGTTTTCTCATAGGTGGGGAGTTGTATTTGCCATTGGCGGTACTATGGGTTTGAGGCGTGGTTACAATGTTAGGGCACCTAGTGCTCGCTGGAAACTTTACAATCGGAGCATGAAAAGAAAGAAAGAAAGAAAGAAAGGACGTGTATTGGATGGGACAATGGCATAGCTGAAAGCATGGAGGTGTTGGCTTGGAAAAATGAAGTGACAAACTTGGAGAAGTTGTGGCAGCGGTGTGTTGGGCGACGGTGGCGGAGGTGAAGGTGGTGGTGTTGACGGCCAGGCACCGTGCCTCAGCTAGCTGCCCGGAATGTGTCCGTACCACGGCGTGGCGTGGAAGGCGGCTTCCTGCGGCATAGCACGGTCCTGGACTGCCTGGGGTGGCAGCAACGTGGTCACTGGTGGTGACGTGCGGCGAGACACCCAGCCACGTGGCCTGGCGTTGGCTGTGGCAGCTGCTTGGAGAAAAGTGCCAAACAGCGGAATGTGTGCGTTTATTATTGCATGGCGCATCGCATCTGGCATGTCAAGTGTGAAGTAGTGCTGGCAGCTTCAGTAGATACGGTACGGCTGGTTAAACTTCAAATGAGACGGGCCTAACGGTGAGCCATGCCACTTCTGACACCAGTTGTTAAAGCGTCAGGCTCGGCCAGGAGGGGAAAGCTGTAGGCACCAGTAAAGAAAACATGTTTTTATATGGATTAGAGTTTAATGCCATAAACAGGCAGGTCTAGAGAAGCCACCGAGACTGAATGGGCTACCACCCAAGAGGGCAGGAGAGGAGGACGTCTGGTCAGTTTGGAAGCTACGAGCAGAAGAGAGCGAACGGCGTGTCTGCTCCCAGCAGCTGACCACGGTTCCACCCCCACTTGACCACCTCCAAGCCTCCCTGTTGGCTGGTCATGTTGTAAGACATGCAGTTCAGTAGTGTTACCTTGTCAGCAACATGCGAGTTTAGCTGCTGATGGTTCAACACGTGAGTTTCAGGGTGGTTCTGTGCGGTTTTGGGCAACGTGACTGAGACGCTGCAACTTACCGCCAGGCAAAAGGCACTGACGAACATCAAGTGAAAAATAAAAATCAAATTTTTATGCCAGTAAACCCATTCAGTCACATCCCCCACTGTACACCACACACACACACAGCGAAGTATCTTGAGGCGACCCTCGGTAGGCACCTCACCTGGGGGCCATGTATCAAAGAGGTTAGGGCAGAGTGCTTGGCTGTCTATGGGTGCTGTACCCCTTATTAAACTTAGTTAACTCTGCCCTCACACTGTGGTATCACAGTAGATCTATCACTGATCTGGCCAGTGCTAGAATATGTGGGCGTGCTGTGGGGAATGCAGCTGACATTCATATGTGAGAGCTCCAAGGCTTGCAAGGCAGAGCTCTGTTTCTCGCCATGCATCATCCTTGTGATTTCCTGACGTGGGACTTGCTTTACTTCACTGGTGCACTAATGGTGGGTGATCGAGGTTCAAGCTAACTGCTGATTAGTACCACAAAATATTACAGTGGTCAGCAAATAGGCGTATTGTAAATTTGGGCTACTAGATTCACAGAAGGGGGCCATTTGATGACATGACTTGTTGTTACAATGAACAATCTTGTAACATAAGCTGGAGAATTATTGTTTTCTGTCACAAACTGCTCTTGAGTAAGATAGGAAAAACATGAAAAGTTAGGCCAACAAACTTCACATCACCCCCATGTAAACGGCTTGATGTAAAATTTTAAAAAGTTAATGGCAGATATTATTATTTACTATTAGCAATTTGAACGTAACAACAATGAAGCAAACTGATTTTGCACTTCTCAAGCAGATTAATCTGTGATTAAGTATTTATTTTTATGAAACAAAGATTATCAGCTGCCTGTCACAGACAGGAGTTACATTCCATGAATCCATTAAAATCCAGAACATTATTGTCTCATTGAGAGGGTTAAAATACAGAAACTGGTCAAAACTGATGTTATTGTTGATAAACATGAGCATTCAGTTTCCAAATTATTTCTGTGCCTTCCAGATCTGAACTTATACATACACCAATATAACACAAAGTGGAAGAGGAACTAAAAAAACGATTCAACGATATGTGTATAAGGGAAATCCAGCTTGAGAAACATATATATTCTTTATTGTGATGTATATTATTTTGATATGTGAATGTGTCAAAAATAGTGGTAACATTTAAATAGAAGTTAGTGACAGACTGCACACATGGTCCCAAACTGTACTATAATTGAAAGACCTGCTTTTAAACCACTTTGGCAGTGTGTGACTGTGGACTGCTTTTGAAACAATTGGTAACTGCATGGCCACTTCCCCATGATAGTGGCTTTGTGTTCCATGTTATTTACTTCTCTTGTTTTTTTAGCTTAAATTTTGCACTGCTCTTCCCAACTGTGATCCAATGAATGGTTTGAGCACAACGTTTAAAATAGTCTTTCTTTCTCCTTTTAACATCTTGTATAATAACATAGTGTCTTATATTAATTCACTGAATTAGTTTAAAGTCAAACAAGATACATAACAAAATATGTGGGTAGATGCATCACTTAGCATTTCCTTGCAATTAAAAAGAGACATAAGTTCAGAAAATCCAGACTTACGTGGCTGCTATTTGTGTCCTTGGTGAGTTTCATTTTATGAGCATGAAGCTGTGTTTGAAGGCATATTTATCTGCCTGATGTTTCATCCTCCAATGCTGAAAACAGCATCAGTGGCTTTAAAGACTAGGAAAGCAGTTAGATACTCAGACAAACTTGATTGCTGAACTGTTTATATGTATCCACGCCATAGTCAGTTTATGATGTCGTCAGACCTCTGTCTAAGATTGCAAAGTTGCGCCAGCATGTGTTATGGATCTTGTTGTGGTGAAGAGCTGGTGTTGTTTCCTTTATTTAGCACTAAGGCTCACAACTTGCCCAGTTCCAGTTATTCTTGTTTTCTGGTAAAATTGTTTTTGTGCTTTTGAATTTCTATGGCTGTTCTGTACATCCTAGCATAGTAATGACTGGATCATAATAAAACTGTTGTATTGGAGAAATGAATGTGCTGGTTCCCTGGTGCCAGAGTCTGATTTCCTACTACCAGTTTATCTGTTTTTCCTAGACAACAATTTATTTTCTGTTCCTTAATGTGGGTGTTAATAGTTCTTTTTGTAGTTTGTACATAAATTTGTCTGCATGAGCAAGAGATTTTATATACTTCTGCTGTGGCAAGTGGCAGGTGTAGGTCCTTCACAGTGTTCAAATATTCGCGCACCTCTTATGTCGGTTTAAATACTGTGTCAATGCTGTGTCTTCTGAGTACTCTGGTGATGCAGTCTATGACTGCTTTTACAAATGAGAGGAAAACTATCCCTTTAGTTGGTTCTTTTCATTAGGAGCTCCAGATCATTTAATGTATGTTGCTTCCTGTAGACTGTGTACCCTAAATACATATAAACAGTTTGGCATTCTGAGCTTGTTTGAGCTTGTAACTGCTTTCTGTGTCTTCATAGCCTCTGATGATGGCTCCAGTATTGGAAGACAAATTGTCGGGCAGAGAAATATACCCTGGACCATACCTTATTGCCCATAAAGCAAAAATCGTCAAAGACATAAGGTGTTTATATGTTAACGAAAACATAGCTTTGTTTCTGTCATTATGGTTGACTTTAAAGTAATACTAGAGCATGCTGAAAAGTAATGCTTCCAAATCTTTTATGTGAAAACTCAAAAACTTTTTAAATAAAACAAACACTGTTACTATTCTTCACTTTTATTTTCCACATCTACAAATTTATATCCCAAGATAGTCTGTCTGGCAATGAACACATTTCTTCCATCAGGAGACCAGTTGTTGGTACCATCACTGTAGAATGTATGACTGTTGATGGAGCTACAGCCTCATTTCTGCCTGCACCCATTCATCACTATCACAGTGGAATCCTCGAAGGTGTTCTTTAAGTTGTGTAAACAGGTAAAAATAGGATGGGGCCATGTTGGGACTGTATTGAGGATGATAGATGACAGTGAACCCAAGGGATCAGCTTATTGCAGATGTCACAGCGCTCATGTATGGTCCTGTATTGTCATGCTGAAGGAGAGGGTGTTCCATGTGTAGACGAACTCTTGGAATTCATGGCTCAATTGCATTGCTGTTCCTCATGCACTGACATAGTTAAGTTCCACTCCGACATTTTATATGCTACAATTTGGAGTGCTGTAATGGAGGAGGACAGCAAATATGTAGCCATGAAGGTGTAAAATGTTAATAATGTTTGTTTTATTTAAAAAACTTCAAGAGAGTTTTCACAAAAAAACTCGGAGGCGTTATTTTTCAGTACGCCCTCATCTATTGATAGAAATGTATAATTGTCACTGTTATGTAAAATTATGTAAAATACAAATAATGGATACACTAGTGGACTGGAATAAAACAGGAATTATAGTTAATTAGCATTCATTTCCAAACATGAAATATATTAGGCTGATGCACAGCACCTGTATTTATTGTAAATATTCCCAACTCAGAATTAAAATACCAAATCTTTTATTGTGGAAATAATTCCACTTGTTTTTGAGTGCCTGAAAAAAAAACCTGTTAGGTACATAGCTTTACACTGTTGTTAAGTACATACAGATTTGCTGTTTTCACATTTCTTAAAATCTGCATGATATTTTGTAAGATTCTGTGAGTAAATTATATGATACTTTGACAAATTCAGCAAATATACAAACTGTGGCAGGCATAACCTGCTTTTACTATGTGGTGGTTTTTATGTGAATTGGTTATTCTGTACTATTTAAAAATGAATTTATTCTCAAATAATCGGGAAATTAACTCATAAAAAAACCCACACACATTTTTGTACTCTTGTGGACATTATTTGAAATTGTATTTGCAATGTTTTCCAGGATGGAGAGACATACTGCATTGACGCTCGGTATTATGGTAACATTTCTCGTTTCATAAATCACATGTGTGCACCAAACCTATTGGCAATAAGAGTATTTGTAGAACATCAAGATGTCCATTTCCCACGGATGGCCTTCTTTGCCAACAGGGATATAGAACCAAATGAGGAACTGGGGTAATATTTCTAAATGTGTTAATTTATTTATATTAATTTCCAATGTAATGTAGTTTCTATCTTAATTTTACTTGCAATAATACAATGAACTTCCGTGCAGAAAAGAATCTCCTCTCACTTTCCAGTTATTAACAAAATAGTGGTTCATGATCATTCACTCATAGCTTCAGCCAGGTATCATTTGAAACACACACATATTTACTGTAGTTTCATAATCACAGAA
Organism: Schistocerca piceifrons; assembly: GCF_021461385.2. NCBI lineage: Eukaryota > Metazoa > Arthropoda > Insecta > Orthoptera > Acrididae > Schistocerca > Schistocerca piceifrons. Next base: position 581,121,032 of record NC_060149.1, read on the forward strand.
AAGTCAAGAGTACTAGTTACAGTGAACACAAATGACATATGTCATACACCTGGAAGTTTCCCAACAAAGCAGATGTTTTGTACATGAAATACACAACAGAAGCTACCCAATAGGCAACATCTGCGGCAAGACAGGTGTTATTCACATTATTGTGGACAAGTCACTAGTGACCAATAGGCAACTGACACTGTATATGAACATTTCACACATGATTGTAAGATCTACTGGGAGAAAGTGATGTACATATATAATTTACAGCAGGTACCGACTGGGACACCTTGATTGTTCTACGAGGATAACAGTTCAAACGTTCCAGCAGTGATGTTGTGCACTGTAGGTCATCTTCATATCAGAGGAGATGGAGAATTTCCATATCTAGTCTGTGTGGGCATAGTTAAATCCCAGGTGCTGGTTAAAAGTTTGCACCAACAGAGGTTGTCAGTCAACTTATGGGTCAGCATTGTTGATGATCACATGTTGTGAATCTTTGTGAAACCATTCAAGACTACACAGATAAACTTCAAACATTTTGTATGAAATACGTTGTCCCACTTCATTGATAGAATATCACTAGCAGTTCATTGAAAGGTATACCTCCTGCACACTGATGCTTCTGAACATTTTGATATGTGGACATGAGTGTAGCTTAAAACACATTACTGTGGTCAGTGGACTGATAGAGGTGGACCAATTCCTTGACCACCATACTCACCTGACATTTAAATCCATTGGATCTCTTTTGCAGGAGATATCCCAAGACTGCACTTCGTATAACATGTATTACAGGCAAAGCATCCATTCTTCTGTGAGCTGTGAAAGCATGAGAGACTGTACACACTATTCCTAGAGCATTCACACATTCTTGGGACTTACTTTGGTGATGAATTGAAACCTGTTTCTTGATAGAAAGTAGATAATTTGAACACTTTGTGTGAAGTATTGTGAAGAATTTATGAAATACGGTAAATGAACAGTTTGTTCAAGTGACATACTATGTGCAACTATCTCATATATAAGAAAGTGAGCATCCAAAGACCTATGTTGATATAGACAGTGGTTTGGTTTTGTAGACCAAGCCATAAGTGTTGCCTGCTGTTTACAACATAGCTTGTAGAGTTACTAGGAAGTTTATTGGATGTTAATAGAAGCCAATAGTTGTGTGTTGAAGTGATGAACTGTAATGAACAAGTAAGTGTTAGGAAAACTTATTTTGTGTTTTAGAGACCATTTACAAAAGTACTATTAACGTAGAAGGCAACTGTATATTAGTTGTGTTAGAAACACTACTTGCAGCATTCCACAATTTTTTCACACAGACATAGAAATATATAGTTTTGATTCCCCACCTCACCCCATGTCACTCACTTTCAACCATCGACTGAATACTAATTCACATTGTACACATGTAGAACTGCATTTCTTCTTCCATTGTAAGTTTTTGATCTGTTTACTTAATTTTAGTCTTAGCTGTCTGCATCATAGCAGTTCAGTACTTCATAACAGTGGATGACAAACTGAGCACAGTGCTTCTACTTTAGATGCTGATTTGTTTTATCTCACAGATATGGACCCAGCTGTACTGTACTTATTGGAACACGATCTTCAAAGTTAAGAGAAAGTGATACACTCATTCTGACATCCATATTAGGTGATTTATTTTGCAGACATCTCTTGCAGATCGGATAAGTGACAATTTATACCAAAAATTATAATCTTCTAAGCTAAATAGTGTTTCATATTATTGTATTGAAGGTGTCATTCAACAGTTTTGAATTTAACTTAAATTTATGTCCTCCCCCCCCCCCCCCCCCCCGATGACAGTAACAACAACAACAACAACAACAACAGCCACCACCACCACCACCACCACCATCACCATCACCATCACCGTCACCTCAAAACTAGAGAAACTTCATTGGGGAAATGGGGAAATCGGTGAAAAGGTGTTGATTTTCTAGTGCACACTCTATAAAGGAGAAAGAGGAGTAACACACAATATTATCATTCAGTGTGGTTCTCACTGTGAATTTGCTACAAAGAATTTGGGAAGAAGCAGTACAGTGTTGGATTACATTTTCACTGATTTATCGTTAGTAGACAGATTCGTTGTGACAGAGCTTAGTAATTCCTTACAGAATCATAAGATCCACAGATATAGTGACCTGTTGACCTGCAGTATGATCACTGATAAAATTTATATTGGTCGTTTATGGTGGGACATTGCAACTAGTGTAGAGTAAGTAAATGTGATGTACTGTTAAAGATATTTGTCGCATTTAAATGGTGTTGCCTTTTCCGAACTGTACGAAACAAAACAAAACATGACAACAACATCAATATTGTGGATCTCAAAAGTTGTATCATATAGAAGAGTGGTAATTATATCAACTATTATGACACAGAAGAGACCCATCCACTGCATCTCATTATAAACACTTCTGTAAGGTTGTGTGAATTGTTATCAGGGTGGTTAAGAATATGAGTTATGATGATACAATTTGAATTCACACGATAAAATTAAAATACTGTAAACTTCAATTACCCAGGTGTCACTAATAAGGACAGTGTCTGGGCAGCAAAAGGGATGGTTCATTTTCAAAACACTGAAATTGGAACATAAATAAATTATATAATATATACACAGTTGTGACAAATCTTTTAATGACCATGTCATGTCAGTTGCAAGTTAACTGAAATGGCATTTCTCACACACAACCAAGTATGTAGATTCCTTATGGATTAAAATTATAGGATAACCACAAGAAATAGGCTATCAGGAAAAAAATACCAAATAAATAGAATCAATGGTTAAGTTACAGAAGTGTAAGGACTCATTTGTTTAGGATCAAATACCAAGTAGAATAATATAGTGTCGTTCACCTTATAATAGCATTATACTTAAGTGACTTGGTAACACATTGTTAACTGGCAAATCCAAGACAGACTTAAATAGTGAATGAACACTGACTCGCTCCAGTATGAACACTGGACTATTTGCACTGCTCTTCCATTTTTCATTGGAACTAAATCCAGTCACTCTTGTGTAATGATATGGCTACTATCAGCTCCATGAATATAAATTGCCAATTAAGCAGTATGAAAAAGACTAACACACTCATCAGAAGCAAAGAAAATACAGTAAAATTTAGTGAAAGAATTAAGTTTCTCAGGAAAGTTGTTGGTCATTTTATCTACATCTATATACATATTCCACAAGCTACCACATGGTGCATGGCAGAGAGTACTGTGTAGCACTGCTAGTCATTTCCTGGTCCACTCACATTTAGAAATAAGAAAAATAACTGTCTGTATGCCTCAGTATAAGCCCTAATTTCTTGTATCTTTTCTTCATGGTCCTTATGTGAAATGTATGTTGGCAGCAGTAGAATTTTTCTGCAGTCAGTTTCAAATGCCGGTACTCTAAATTTTTTCTGTAGTGTTCCTTGAAAAGAGTATTGTCTTTCCTCCAGGAATTCCCATTTGATTTCCGAAAGCATCTTAGTAACACTTGTGTGTTTTTTGAACCCACTGGTAACAAACTCAGCAGCCCACCTCTGAATTTCTTCAATGTCTTCTTATAATCTGATGTGATAAGGATTCCAAACACTCAAGCGGTATTCAAGAATAGGTCGCACTAGCATCCTATATGCTGTCTCCTTTACAAATCAACCACACTTTCCCAGAATTCTCCCAGTAAACCAAAGTTGACCATTGGCATCCCTTACCATTCCACAACCCTCATGTGCTCTTTCCATTTCATATCACTTTACCATGTTACGGCCAGATATTTAAATGATTTGACTGTGTCAAGGAGGACACGTGCTGTAGCTGAACATTACTGGTTGTTTTTCCTACTCCTCTACAGTAACTTACAGTTTTGTACATTTAGAGCTAGCTTCCATTCATCACACCAGCTAGAATTTTTGTCTAAGTCATCTTGTATACTCATACAATCACTGAACTTCAACACCTTCCTGTACACTGCAGCATCATCAGCAAACAACTGCAGATTGCTGCTCGCTCTGTCCCCCTTGTCTGTCATGAACACTTGCTGTTAAGGACTGCATACTTGGTTCTGTCACTTACGAAGTTCTTGAGCCACTCGCATATCTGGGAAGCTATTCCATAAGCTTGTACCTTCGTTAACAGTCTGCAGTGGGGCACTGTTTCAGATGGTGTCTGGAGATTTAGAAATGTGAAATCTGCCTGTTGCCTTCCATAATTTGCTGTATATCATGGAAGAAAAGTGCAAGCTGAATTTTGTATGAGCAATGCTTTGTAAAACTATGCTGATTAGTGGACATAAGCTTCTCGGCCTCTTGAAAATTTGTCACATTCTGAGAATTTGTTTAAGGATTCTGCAGCAGATTGATATTAGGATATTGGCCAGTAGTTCTGTGTGTCTGTTCTTATGCACTTCTTATATACAGGTGTCACGTGCACTTTTTCCCAGTCGCTTGGGACTTTGCACTGGGTGAGAGATTTACAATGAATGCAAGCTGAGTAAAGGGCCAGTGCCTTAGAGTGTTCCTTGTAAAACTGAATTGAGGTTCCATCTGGACCTGGCAGTTTATTTGTTTTCAACTCTTTCTGTTGTTTTTCTACATCAGGGATGCTTATTACCATATTGTCCATACATGAGTCTGTTTGATGGTCAAACAATGATATGTTTGTACAGTTCTCCTGCGTGAACAATTTCTTAATTTGTAATTTAAAACATCAGTTTCTGAGGGCTAGTTTGAGAACATTTTTTGCACAAAAGTGACTTATTATTCGGTGCCTCATCAAAACCTGATTTTTTGCGCCCTTTGCTAATTTTCATTCTCAGCCAAACTTTACTGCTTGATGAATGTACAAGTTACCTAACATCTGGGATAGGCCAGTACTGTTTCACTCCCTTCTCAGTCACAGCGATGCTTTCATGTTCTTTGATTCTTATAAATGAAGTCTGGTTTCTGTACAATTTGTAAATAACCTTTTGATTGTGTAAAAATGAGTAGTAAAAATAATGTGTGTTCACTGCTGACATCTTGTTGGTACCTCTTCAAGGAGTTAGACATTTTAACTGAACTTACACGATATATATTTTCACAAAATTTGAGAGCTACATCAATTGCCATATCTACACTTGAAGAAGGAAATGTCATTTATTAGTTATTATTAAAGCTGTTAATGACCTAAAAAGTAGCTCAATATGCATCAGCAAAAAGTTTTGGTAATTTGCCAAGTAACATAATAAAATGTCTGACAAGTAGTAAAGTGTTTTAAATCTCACTCTTTTTGACAACTCCTTCAATTTCGCAGATAAATTTTGATTTAAAAAGTGCTAGCCTTTTAAAAAAAAACAAATTTTAAATTTAGTTGCATGAGTAGGACTGAAAAATATGAAATTATTGTTAAAATGTAGGCCATTGTGTTATTTAAAAATTTGTAAATGACCAGTTTGTTGTATCCAATGAAACTAATCTTGCATACATATCCTGTAAGCTGACTTGTTCCACACCGTTTCGCGGGGGGGGGGGTGGAAGAAACACTGAACTGCTGTTCCATGTTTCATGGAACATGTAACTAACAAACCAATTAATATGTTATTGTAAGTTTTTAACTGGTTGTCTGAAAGTGGTATGTCAAAGAATTTAAATAAAACACATTTTATGCAGTTCAGTACTGCACAAAGCTTGACCTCAGCATTAGAAATAATGTACAAGAGTTAATCAATTAATGAATCAGAATTTTCTATATATTTGATTGTGTATATTGACAGTTACCTGTCCTTTTTTTTCCCCCTAAGGTAAGTCTTTCCGCTCCCGGGATTGGAATGACTCCTTACCCTCTCCCTTAAAACCCACAACCTTTTGTCTTTCCCTCTCCTTCCCTCTTTCCTGACGAAGCAACCATTGGTTGCGAAAGCTAGAATTTTGTGTGTATGTATGGGTTTTATTTGTGTTTCTATCGACCTGCCAGCGCTTTCGTATGGTAAGTCACATCATCTTTGTTTTTATATATATATAATAGAGGGAAACATTCCACGTGGGAAAAATATATCTAAAAACACAGACGATGTGACTTACCAAACGAAAGTGCTGGCAGGTCGATAGACACACAAACGACACAAACATACACATGAAATTCAAGCTTTCGCAACAAACTGTTGCCTCATCAGGAAAGAGGGAAGGAGATCGACCTGCCAGCGCTTTCGTTTGGTAAGTCGCATCATCTTTGTTTTTAGATATATTTTTCCCACGTGGAATGATGCTAACCCATCCAGAGATTGTCTTACAGTAATGTAGGATTTGTCATTAATACAGTGTGAAAATAAATTGCTCAAAAATGTGTGTGTGTGTGCGCGTGCACAGAATATACAATGGTGTGCTGAAAAGTAGTGCCTCTGAATTTTTATATGAAAAAAAGTAAAGCTTTTTAAATAAAACAAATGTTATTAACATTGTACGTATTTATTTTTCATGTCTACTTATTTGCACCCTCTGCCACTAGAGGTATCTGAATTCTAGCGTGTAATGTGGCGCTGTGTAACATAACTACATCAGAGCATGAGAAACAGTTTGCTGTAATCAAGTTTCAAATTCAAAAAGTTCATCCAGAACCCTCTCTTTCAGCTTGATATTGCCAGATCACACAAGAGTGTTGCAACAATCTGACATCTTTGGTTGATTGTAGTCCATCTTCCTACACACAGTCCTGACTTGGCCACATCCAATTTTCATCTCTTTTCAAAACTTAAAGTACACCTTTGAGGACTTTTCTTTGATAGTGATGAATTGGTGCAAGCAGAGGTGAGGTCAACAAAGTCAAACACTGTACAGTGATGGATCAGCAAACTGGTCTCTTGTTGGGAGAAATTTATTCATTGCTGGGTTACTATGTTGAATATGTAGACATGAAGAATAAAGATGTAGAATGTTCATAATGTTTTTTATTTAAAAAGGTGTAAGAGTTACCAGATAAAAAATGTAGAGCCATTACTTTTCAGCACACCCTGAGATAAGTATGCTTTTGTGAGGGTAGGAGAGATTGTTAGCCGTGGCCTTGATGAAGGAACCACACTAGCATTTGTGTGATATGATGTAAGAAAACTGTGGAAAACCTAAGTTAGGTTGGCTGGATCGAACAAAAGTCTTATCCTCCAAAATATGAAATCAGTGTCTCTACAACTGCTGCCTCTCATTTTGTTGGTCCCTATAGTGCAGTACTTTTTGATATACACACAGTTTGCTTCTGATAATTAATAATACAAACATAGCTTTGCTCTTCATCACTGCACACATCAGAAAACCTGCAGGCGATTCCTAAAGCATGAACATGCTGTTATGCCCCTTGTACAAACTCGTGTCTGTGCATGGACTCAGACCCATAAACGTGTCACTATGCACCACGCACATTTTCATGTCTGTCCATATCCCCCCCCCCCCCCCCCCCCCCCAAAAAAAAAAAGTCCATCTGAAAAATTGAGTGATGAGTGAGATGTTGAGATGTTGAACTCAGGAGACTGACAAGACAGCATTGTAATGTGACAAGGTGTCATGGTTACCATTTGTCATTATTAACCACTACTCTGAGTTCTCTAAGTAATCTTTGATTGTGTAGTATGCATTACGCATGAAGAATGTTTTAGCTGTCTTGTTAAACAGGTGTATTTTAGTGTTATTTTTCACCTCCATGGGAAATTTATTATACAATTCTATTCTCTGGTAGATAATGGTGCTTTGAGTTTCTTTGTTTGTTTTTATTTGGTGAGTGTAAATCCAAAAGGGGTCACATTCTGTGATTATGTATAGAACTAACAGTGAAATACTGCATAATGTTTTCCCTGATATGTACAACAGCTTGGAGATACACTTGCTTGGTGCAGTAAGGATACTCAGTTTTTTTTAAACAGTTCTTTACAGTGAGCTCGACTACTATTTCTTGTTGTTTTTCTTATGACTCTTTTCCGCAGTTTGAAAATTGTGTCCACATTTTGTGTCTTTGATCCCCAGAAAAGAATCGCATGACTAAGAACTGAGTGTACGTAGGAACAGTATGTCACAACAAACTGATAATCGAATCCTAAGAACAAAACACACTGATAACCTTCTGTTTGCCAGCATCCTCATGTGTTCATTAAGTGTTAATTGAAATTTCCCAGCAGATTAAAACTGTGACCCAGGCCGAGACTCTAACTCCGCATCTGTGCCTTTCATGGGCAAGTGCTTCTACCGACTAAGCTATCCAAGCACGATTCATGACCCATCCTCACAGCTTTACTTCCACTAGTACCTCATCTCCTACCTTACAAACTCCACAGAAGCTCCCCTGAGAAACTTGCAAGACTGGCACTCCTTGAAGAAAGGATATTGCGGAGACATGGCTTAGCCACTGCCAGAGGAATGTTTCGAGAACGAAATTTTCACTCCGCAGCGGAGTGTGCACCAATGTGAAACTTCCTGCAGATTCCTGTGTTTGAGTCTCAGTCCACCACACAGTTTTAATATGCCAAGAAGTTTCATATCAGTGCACACTCTGCTGCAGAGTGAAAATTCCATATCTATTAATTAACAGTCAGTATTCATCGCTGAAAACTTTGTGTTAATTAGACAGTGTACAGATTCATCAGGTATGCTTTATGTGACGGAATTGTTTTCCCTCTTGTGCTGAAGCGCATACTGTTGGTATCTCTTAATTAAATGTTAATTTAGTAAATACTACCAACTTGTAAGCATCCTTGATGGTTTTGTTTGCTTTTTCATTAGGAGTTCTGGTGTTTTAGCAGTGATAGTGGTGTTGCTCTTGTCAGTGAAAGAACTTTTTTTCCATGTCTTGTACTGTCTGGAAAATCATTGCTATATATTAAGAACGGAATTGGACCCAACAACTACCCTAAGAAGCATCTATGTTTGTTTCTTGTATGACAGTTGTTTTATTAAAAATTTATCATCAGCAGATGTGCGAACTATCTTTACCTTTTGCATCCTGTTTTCAGGGTAAGATTGCAACCTCGTGTTTTCTATTATCCTTACATGTAGTGCTTCTTGTTTGTTAAGTAGTATTTTATATTCAACTGTGTCAGAAGCCATGGTCAAATATAAGAACATGCCTATAACACAGTTATTGTTGTCAAGAACTTCAAGTAGCACAACGGCCAATATTTTAATTCTCTCACTTCGGAAACTAAACTGTGCTGTGTTAAAAAGGTTGTATTTATTCATGTAACTCATTAGTCTATCTTTTTTGACTGATTCAGTTAGCTTTGAGAATGCGTAGCATAGTGAAACTGGCCTGTAGATTTCAATAATCTCTGCATTGTCTTCCTTTAATAAGGGCACAACTTGTGTGCTTCAAGTAATCTGGAAAAATACCTGCACTAGCACTAAAGGACTAAACTATTATGTTTGTTACTGAGGCTTTTATGCTCTCTACGCATGCCTAAAAAACAGACTGGAACCACATCTATGCTTGTTGACTTCTTATTTTTTAATTTCTGTATTGTCTTCCTGACTTAAAGCAACGCTGTTTGAAAAATTCAGTGGACTTGCTATGTAAATAATTATGGGTGCTACATGCGTTATAAGATGATTTTTTTTTTTTTTTTTATACTTTACCACATTACCAGAGAGCCGTTTAGAAAATTTGCAATTGCTGAGGATTTTGTATTGTTCTGCACCCATCTTTGGTCTGTATATTGTGATACTTGGATCTGCCTTTTCCAGCTCCTTGTTTTGCGACATCCCACACTACATAGGTTATATTTTCTGCATTAGATATTACTTTGTCACGGAATATACTTAGTAAATCACAGCTTAGATTTCAGAAGGTTTGCTCAACTGATAATACTATTTGCTGACTCATCACATTTAACTGGGGTTAAATAACGAAACAGTATAGTTGGTATCTTCTGTGCAGGGTATTTGACTGTTTAAATTACATCTTTTCAGGCCAAAGAGGCATTATGGCATTAATGGGATAGCTAACAAATGGATTGCATCATATGTAACAAAAATAATTCAGAAACTTGTCCCATATAAGCTATAAAAATGGGAAATTCTTTTGGCTTGGGGAAATCGTTTTGCAGGGTCCGCAATGTTCAATACTAGAGCCACTGTTTTTTCTCATGTGTGAATGACCTCCCATTTAATGCAAACCAGACATTATTAGTTCTTCTTGCAGACTGCGCAAATATTGTAATTATTCATAGTAGGCTTACAGCCACCTAGGTAACTGTAACTAATGTTTTAAAAGAGTTACTTATTGGTTTTCTGCAAATATTGAAGAGAACCATTTACAGGATAATATATTTTGCTTTTCATATTCACTGATGCATTATGGAATTATGTTCAGGGTGAATACATCATTAAGAAAAATAGTTTTCATAGCACAAAACCTTGCCATAAGAATGTTGGTTACCTGTGTGTGTCCTGTAAACAACTTGCTAAGGAGCTAGGTATTTTAACTATGTCATTGTAATATGTTTTTTTGCAATACTAGGACAAAAAAAATCATCATTTTAACCCTCCACTAAAATTGGCTTTGGGTCAGAAAGGGTTGAGTAATACTGTTATAAAAAAATCTTTGATCTTTGTAGGCAACTCCTTACATGCTGTAGATGAAATTTTATATATGTAAGACTGTACTTTATTGGGCACAGGAGTATTACATACTGAAATATGTAAATTAAACTAAATATCATTTTGCATTACGTGAACTCACCTGTAAATGGTCTGCATGAAGCCTTATTTCAATACAAATTAATTTTTTTTAATATTTTGAGCTTTTCCTCATTACAGAGGCTTGTCTCCAACATAATAATTTACTCGGAAATTACTATACAAAGAATAAACGTTCTTAAACTATATTTTCAAAATATTCCTCCAGGTGTTTCGATCTTCTGTGTCCTCTTCCTCTGCGCCCATTCTCCTCATTGTGTGCTGTACATTTTGGAGCCAGGTGGTCATACGTCATCCTCTTCTTCTTCTTCTTCTTCTTCTTCTCCCCCCCCCCTGGTTCCCACGCCAGTATCAATTTTGGTATTCTGGCTTCCTCCATTCGTTGTACATGCCCGTACCACTGTAATTTCTTCCTATCCATTGCGTCATATATTCTTTCTTTTATTTCCATTCTCCTTATTATTTTGGTGTTCCTTATCTTCTCTTTCCTGGAGAGTCTTGCCAATCTTCTCCAGAAGTCCATTTCTAGAGCTTGTAATTTTTTAATGTGCTTCAGGTTAATTGTCCAGGTCTCCCTTCCATACAGAACCACACACTATTATAGATTTGTATATTAATTTTTTAGTTCTGCTCATTACATTCCTGTGCCATAAGACTGAGTTAAGCATCCCAATGACCTTCCGTCTACTAATAATTCTTTTATTGATTTCTGACTCTGATTTTCCCTCAATTTCTAAAATTAATTTAAAAGTTTTATAATTTAAGCTGCAACCAACCACAAGTATTGTTTAAACAAGTTTATTTAAATCAAACCATTACTGGTTTTGGGTTTATTATAAATCCATCTTCAGATGGCTCTTACAGACCTCCTGCTGGAGTCTTGTGTTGTGCTTGTTACTGGATTGGTGCACTAAGAATAACAAGAAGTTTTTTGTTCACAATTTGATAAAGTTATGAGAGAGCTATTCTTTTTTTCTTTTAGAGTAACATTAAAAATCATTTCATGAAAGTTATTAAAACATGAAATGTGGTGAAAACTTATGTGGTGCATATTTCTGTGTGATGCATTCATCCTGTATTTGTCTCATGTATTTTAAAGTTAACACATTTTTGCACATGCACATTGTGAGTGCTTTTTAATTCACTGCTATAGCACATGCTCAACATTTGCAAATTGTGGCCCAGGTTCACGTGAGTAACAAAAACAATAGCTCAGAGATGTTACAGAAGTAAAGATGTTAATTTATGGATGCTGTGTAGTGTGTATAGACAAAGTAAAATACGCCTGTTCTGGAGTGATAAAATTGATTTAAAGATCAAAAGAGAAGTAAAATCATATACAATAAATTTTAATATGACATTATATTTAATGGCTGAGATTACACTAATAAATATTATATAAAATAGTGAAATTATTGTAGGTGTGAGCCATCTAATGTATGTTACATTGTGACCAGACCAAGTATTTGTGCACTGGATAGAAGCAACATTGAACCTGGGCATTAGATGACCAACTCTGTGTGCAGTACAAAAATACAATACGATATGTTTTTTGTTACCATGATAAAACTGAGTTTGAACATTGAATATGAAATTACATTCTATATTATAAATAGGCTGTACTGTTTTTATGTATCAGACTGAAAGTATCATATAATTGTGAATTTTACAATAAAGGTAAAGCTAGTTTATATTGTGTTCACACAAAATGGATAACAAATTCAAATGAAACAGCAATGAAGATGTACTATGGTAATACTATGGTGGTTTAAAAGATGAGAAGAGCCCTCAGAAATTACTTAGGAAGGTGGTGTTGGATGACTGTTTGCTCATTCAAAATTAGATCAGGAAATGTGTTCTGACAAGGGTGTGCTGAAAGATAATGCCTTTGAATTTTTTTATGTGAAAGATCTCTCAGTTTTTTAAATAAAACAAATGTTACTAACATTCTACATCTTTATTCTTCATGTCTACATATTTGCAGCCCTCTGCCACTAGGGGCTCCAAATTGTGCCATATAACGTGGCAATATATAACATAACAATGTAGATGCAGGAGAAATGGCATGCTGTAATTAAGTTTTGAATTTGAAGGGTTTGTCCACATGTGGAGCTCCCTCTCTTTTAGCATGACAGTTCCAGATCAGACACTAGCACTGTGACATCTGCAACAATTGGATGCCTTGGGTTCACTGTCATCAGTCACCCTCCATACAGTCCAAACTTGGCCCCATCCAATTCTCATTCGCTTCCAGAACTTAAGGAACACCTTCGTGGACTTCACTATGCTAGTGATGAAGTGATGCAACAGAGGTGAGGTTGTGGCTCTGTCAACAGTCAAACATTCTACAGTGATGGTATCAAACAACTGGGCTCTTGTTGGGAGAAATGTGTTCATCACAGGAGTAACTATGTTGAGAAAGAAATACAAGGAGCATTCAGTAAGTAATGCTACACATTTTTTCTTGGTCAATTTCATTTGAAAAATGTAATATTTGTTGTTGAACATAGTGGGATATTCACACTTCCGCCACTATAGTGTCATGAAGTTCTGATAGGTAGCGGCACTCTATGTAACCTTCGAAATGGCATCTGTAATGGAGGTGCATTTCAAGCAGGGAACTGTCATTAAGTTTCTTTTTGTGGAAAACCAGAGCATCACAGATATTCACAAGCACATATCTATGGAGACTGGGCAGCAAACAAAAGCATGGTGAATCATTGGGTGATGTGTTTGTCATCATTGCAATAACGTCGCCCAAACCTGTCCAATCTTCCTTTTGCCGGCTAGCCACACACAGCTGTGACTCCTGCATGTTGGAATTTGCAGCACTCTCATTTGAGGTGATCGACAGATCACAAACAAACACCTTGCTGCCCAACTGGACATCACTGTTCGCTGTGCTGCACATCAGACAGCAGCTCACAAAGCTTTATTGCACTGTTCTTCCTCATCTACCCTATAGCCTGGATCTCACACCTTACGACTTTCACCTGTTTGGCCCATTGAAGGCTGCAGTCCACAGAAAGCAGTACATGGATGATAGGGATGTTACTCACGCAACAAGACGTTGGATCTGACGTTGACCAGTAGAGTTTCACCATACAGGCCCTCCCAGTAAGGTTGCGGAAGAAGGCCTTTGCATTAAATGAAGATGATTTTGAAAAAATAAGGTTTGTAGCCAAAAGAGTAGGGAGTAATATAGTGTACTGGAATTCTGATAAAACTACCTGTTTTCAGGACAAAAAGTGTTGCATCACTTACTGAATGCTTCTCATATGTGGAAAACAGAGATGTACATTATTACTAATGTTTGTTTATTTAAAAAGCATTAAGCATTTCCACATTAAAAATTTGATGGCATTACTTTTCAGCACACCCTCATGTGTGTATGGCTTCTAACTCTCCTCTAGAAGAGTCATTGTGCCAGTCTTATCTGTAAGGTGTAAAATCTGTGTGGTATTTTCTGTAATATCTGCTGTATAATTAATTTCTGTAACATGAGTGGCTAAAGCTGATTTGATTAAGTCATTCAATCGTAGGTGATCAAGGCATTCCTTAAACCTCCCTTCATTATTTCTATCTGTTTGGCAAATGTAGAATTTGGCACAGGTATTACAGTTAAGTTTATAAATTCCTGATCCTTTTTGGAGATACAAATGTATGGAAGTACACTACTGGCCATTAAAATTGCTACACCAAGAAGAAATGCAGATGAGAAATGGGTATTCATTGGACAGATATATTATACTAGAATTGACATGTGATTACACTGTCACGCAATTTGGGTGCATAGATCCTGAGAAATCAGTACCCAGAAAAACCATCTCGGGCTGTAATAACGGCCTTGATATGCCTGGTTATTGAGTCAACAGAGCCTGGATGGCATGTACAGGTACAGCTGCTCATGCAGCTTCAACACAATACCACAGTTCATCAAGAGTAGTGACTGGCGTATTGTGGCGAGCCAGTTGCTCGGCCACCATTGACCAGACGTTTTCAGTTGGCGAGAGATCTGGAGAATGTGCTGGCCAGGGCAGCAGTCGAACATTTTCTGTATCTAGAAAGGCCCGTACAGGTCCTGCAACATGCGGTCGTGCATTATCCTGCTGAAATGTAGGGTTTCACAGGGATTGAATGAAGGGTAGAGCCACGGGTTGTAACACATCCGAAATGTAACGTCCACTGCTCAAAGTGCCTTCAATGCAAACAAGAGGTGACCGAGACGTGTAACCAATGGCACCCCATACCATCATGCCGGGTGATACACCAATATGGCGATGATGAATACACGCTTCCAATGTGCGTTCACCGCGATGTTGCCAAACATGGATGCGACCATCATGATGCTGTAAACAGAACCTGGATTCATCCGAAAAAATGGCGTTTTGCCATTCGTGCACCCAGGTTTGTCGTTGAGTACACCATCACAGGCGCTCCTGTCTGTGATGCAGCGTCACGGGTAACCGCAGCCATGGTCTCCGAGCTGATAGTCCATGCTTTGTTGTCTTGCAAATGTCCCCATCTGTTGACTCAGGGATCGAGACGTGGCTGCACGATCCGTTACAGCCATGCGGATAAGATGCCTGTCATCTCGACTGCTAGTGATACGAGGCTGTTGGGATCCAGCACGGTGTTCCATATTACTCTCCTGAACCCATTGATTACATATTCTGCTAACAGCCATTGGATCTCGACCAACGCGAGCAGCAATGTCACGATACGATAAACCGCAATCGCGATATGCTACAATCCGACCTTTATCAAAGTCGGAAACGTGATGGTACGCATTTCTCCTCCTCACACGAGGCATCACAACGATGTTTCACAAGGCAATGCCAGTCAACTGCTGTTTGTGTATGAGAAATCAGTTGAAAACTTTCCTCATGTCAGCATGTTGTAGGTGTCGCCATTGGCGCCAACCTTCTTTGAATGCTCTGAAAAGCTAATCATTTGCATATCACGGAATCTTCTTCCTGTCGTTTAAATTTCGTGTCCGTAGCACATCATCTTTGTGGTGTAGCAGTTTTAATGGCCAGTAGTGTATGTGTATTACTCTTTGTTAAAAGTTTTATTATTGGCTTAAAATCTGATTTTGACATTCTTCTTTTTGAATAGGTTGGAAATTTTTATGAAAGTGGGCCTGTATATGGTATGGCTGCATACTGTGTTGATTTTGAGTCCTTCACAGTTTCTGTAGATGTTGTGTGTAAGCAGAGACATATTGTTAGCAATTTAGCTTTTAGTTTGAGAGAGCTTATTTATTATTTGAAACCTAATATCCATTATTGTGAGCAACTGATTTACTTATGCTGATTTCTTTTTGTTTTTCTATGAGGCCGAGGGGGATTTTATGCATAGATGAGAGACTGACACGAATTTATCCATGTTATGATCTACTGATGGTAACATCTGTGGTTGTTAGCTTTCAAAATAATTCAGTGATATTTGTCATTTTTGTTGGATACTTTAAGGTTAAGGAAGTTAATGCTGTTGTATTTAGTGTTCAACAGTGAATTTGATGTTGTTATGTAATTTTAGCTCAGGTCTTCAGCTAAGACGTCAACTTCTCTGCTGTTGCCATCAAACAGTATGACAGTCATCTATGTATCTCTTGTAGTAAATTATTTTACTGTTTATTAGATTAGTGGATGAGTTTGCTCAAAATGGTGAATGTAAATATCACCTCAGACTGCTCCCCATTGCAAGTCCATCATTTTGTTTAAAGCCTTTAGTATTAAAAATTAAATAATTATGGGACACTTTAAGTATGAGAATCCGTATTAACTCACGTATTTCAGGTAGCTTGAGCCAAGCCTTTTGTGTTTCAGAAGGTTACTTTTTACTGTGTCAATAGTTTCTTCTTCTGGGATATCAGTATAGAGGGTAACAATATCTAATGAGGCATATCTAGCCTTTGGCAATATTTGGATGTTGTTGTTATGTTCTGTGAGGTTAGTTGTGTTTTTAATTGTATAATTGTTTTCAAAATTGCCGTAAGTGCTTAGAAGATCATTCAGTTTTCTGCTTATTCTGTATGCTGGGCTGTTTATTGAGTTTACTACTGGCCGTATGTAGCAGTTTTCTTTGTGGCTCTTGTGTTGTGAACAGAGTTTCAGTGCAGCTAGGTTCATGGTTATGCAGTCCTGAATTTAATATTTATTGAAGAGGAATTTGCAGCTGTTAAGTAGTTTATGGAGCTTATCTAGGAATTTGCTGTGGGTCTGATTCTAGTTGTGTGCCTAAAAAAATCTAGGTTTCTCAGTGTTCTGTTTCATACATAATGACTACAGAATGTCCTTTATCAGCCTTCACCATAAGAGTTTTCATAACAGTTTACTGTTGATATGCTAAAGAATTTCATTTTATTGCTAATGGTATTATTTGTTGAAGGCATGGTTTTAGTCATGAGTTTTATGGCTTTATATGGCTAACATTTTTCTTGGCATTGTCACATGCAAGTTTTGTAGCTTCTAATAGGTCTTTTGTGCTCTTACTACTGAGTTTTGGAGCATCCTTATGCTTGAGACCTCTGCTTAAAAAGTCAAGTTCATCAGAATTGAAAGGGATACCTGTTGTAGAATATGTGCTGTTGCTGCTGATCAGCATTTGTTTGAGGTTCATATATGTATACTTCAAGGAGGGACACCAACTTCTTCTTATGCCTACACGAGATCTTCTGTTGCTCTTTTCTAAGAACAGTGCATACGATGGGGTATGTAAGTGAACGATGGAGGTGAGGGGTTATTTCTTAACTGCAAATACAGATTGTACATAGATTAATTTAGCTTTTCTTTCTTTTTATACCATAACTTGATTTTAGTTTTTAACCAAATAGTTTCACATTTTGCTTTTACTTCTGTAGCTACTTTAATATTTCTGTGAAGGTCAAAAAGAAAAAAAATCTCTCATAAACAAAGAGCTTATCTTAATGCACTAAATCAGTAACAGTACAAAACAAGGTGCCAGAAGGAAAGTAAGGAAGTCTATGACATGTGAAGCATTTGTAATAAATTCGAAACCATTAATGATTTGATTTATCCCTTTCATGGGGGCGTTTTTTGTGGCAACTCAGCAAAGATCATTTTTTTGCTGTCGTATTAGAATTGTGATCAACTAAATGTATGTATTTTTTGATAATTTTATTTCATGATTTAGGATCATTATGGCCTCTCCATGAGGTATTAAAACTGTGGTGGTAAATGGATTACCCACTCCCCTTTTGTTAGCTGTTGTGTGTTGCAATTGCATGGAAAAAAATAATTAACAGTGTTTTCTATTCTTTATTTTTTGTTTTCTTTTACTTTATTTAAACAATATTTGTTATCGATATTAAAGTTTACTTGCCACAATGTGAAAACAACCCTAGAAACTGTATCATGCAATAAAGGTATGAACTGATACAGGTCACAATAATGTACACTATGTGATCAGAAGTATCTGGACACCTGGCTGAAAATCACTTACAAATTCATAGCACCCTCCATCGGTAATGCTGGAATTCAATATGGTGTAGGCCCACCTTTAGCCTTTGACAGCTTCCCCTCTCGCAAGCATATGTTCAATCAGGTGCTGGAAGCTTTCTTGGGAAATGGCAGCCCATTCTTCACGGAGTGCTGCACTGAGGAGAGGTACTGATGTCCTTCGGTGAGGCACGAAGTCGGCATTCCAAAACATCCCAAAGGTCTTTTGTAGGATTTAGGTCAGGACTCTGTGCAGACCAGTCCATTACAGGGATCTTATTGTGATGTAACCACTCTGCCACAGGCCATGCATTATGAACAGGTGCTTGATTGTGTTGAAAGATGGAATCGCCATCCCCACATTGCTCTTAAACAGTGCGAAGCAAGAAGGTGCTTAAAATATCAATGTTGGCCTGTGCTGTTATTGTGATATGCAAAACAACGAGGTGTGCAAGCCCTCTCCAAGAAAAACACGACCACACCATAACACCACCACCTCCGAATTTTACTGTTGGCACAACACATGCTGGCAGGTGACATCCTTCAGGCATTCACCATACGCACACCCTGCCATTGGATCGCCACATTGTGTACTGTGATTTGTCACTCCACACAATGTTTTTCCATCATCCAATCGTCCATTGTTTACTCTCTTTACACCAAGCGAGGCGTTGTTTAGCATTTACCGGCACGATGTGTGGCTTATGAGCAGCCGCTTGACCATGAAATCCAAGTATTCTCACCTCCCGCCTAACTGTCATAGTACTTGCAGTGAATCCTGATGCAGTTTGGAATTCCTGTGTGATAGTCTGGATAGATGTCTGCCTATTACACATTACGACCCTCTTCAACTGTCAGCGGTCTCTGTCAGTCAACAGACAAGGTCTGCCTGTATGCTTTTGTGGTGTACATGTCCCTTCACCTTTCCACTTTAGTATCACATCGGAAACAGTGGACCTAGAGATGTTTAGGAGTGTGGAAATCTTGGGTACAGACGTATGACACAAGCGACACCCAATCACCCGGCCACATTTGAAGTCCATGAGTTCCACGGAGGGCCACATTCTGCTCTCTCACGATGTCTAATGATTACTGAGGTCGTTGATATGGAGTGCCTGGCAGTAGGTGGCAGCACAAGGAACCTAATATGAAAAACATATGTTGTTGGTGGTGTTGGCATACTTTTGATCACATAATGTATATTGCAGGAGTGAAGGAATGTGTTCTGACAACAGTAGTGATCCCACAACAATCAGAAACTGATTGTTGTAGCAGTTTTTGTACACCTGGTGCAATATATTACCATAAGATGTCAGGCATAGACAGAGGTGGTGAGACGTATTCCCAAAAGCTTTGGGATACCCATAAGTTGGTGGTAAGTATGCTTCCCAAGGCCCACAAATGACAGATTAATTTTGTGGTAAATATACTTCGCAAGCCCGTTCCAGAAACAAGTTTGGTGGTAACCATACTTCCCAAGAACCAGTAAAACACAGTTGTTTGGTAGGATATATACTTCCCACAGCCCTGAAGGCTATATTTCACAACAAATAGAAACTACAGTTCATGCAGCAGACTGCCATTAGATGTCAGGAGCGTATAGAAGTGGTAACACATATTCCATTAAAAACTGTAAAGAAATACATTTAGTGGGAAGTATATCCACCATGGCCTGCAAAAGGGTTAAGTAAACTTTTTTAAACCATATTTGGGGCTGGTTTACTGCTCAAATTATAAACAATATAATTGCACTACAGCCACAGCTCTCAATATGTCAACTTTTGATGAGATAACATATAAATTAGCTGACTCATGCCACGTCACTATGATATATTGTGCAGGTGTCCCATGGAATATACAACTAACGCTTCTAAAGCATCGATTCAGGTTAAGGTTTTTTTTTTTTTTTTTCCTGTCCACTTGGTTTAACTGCGACATAAAACAGTATTACTCTTTTGTGTTGTAACTTTCTGTAGCTGTTGTTTAAAATGAAATAAAAATCCATACACATTCATACCTTTACAGCACACATTGAGCTCTAATCAAACACATAAGATGGTTTATTTCAAATAATTTTATTACCTAACAGCATATGAGGTATTTTGTGTCAACTCATTTCAGGGTCATAAATTATTGTTTGTGCCAAAATGGGTTGTCAAGGTCATATACCCTCTTTATTTATTTTTTATTGTTTCCATAAATCCCTCCAGGGGGGGTCTCCTTTAGTCTTCCTGCCCTGGTGTACTGAGTTAGTGCTGTGACTCTTATAATCTTGATGCCGATGCAAGCCCAGTTCCTTCCTTTTCCAAAGAACACTGATAAGCTGTGGTTCTTCCACTGGCATTGCTGCACACCTCATGATATATGATGTTAGCAACATGCACCATTGAAAAGGAACAACTAGATCCATTCATTGTGCACAATACAGGAATTAGTGTCTATTTGAGAAGCACATCATCTCCTAAGCTACACCAAAATTTTGTTATAATTGACTAACCTGAAAGGAATTCAGAAAATATTGTTCTTGCAGTCGTGACACTGGGTTGTTACCTGGTTCATCCTGCCTGATAGAGAGTTTTCAAGCTTTTCTCAAGTTGTTTCAGGCAGTAATTTGGAAGTACATCTTGTGTGTGTGTGTGTGTGTGTGTGTGTGTGTGTGTGTGTGTGTGTGTGTGTGTGTGTCATTTTGACCCCAGTTTTGTGATAAACATTTCAAAAATCCATAATTCTAGGAAATGTGCCAACATTAAAACATTAATAAATTATTTTGGTTCACCATTTATTTTCTTCAAAGCATTTTATGTCATACTGACATCATAGAATGTAAATCTGTCTTGCATAGATCATAAATTTTCTTAAGAGTGTCTTTTTTGCTTACAGGTTTGACTATGGCGATAAGTTCTGGGCTGTGAAATGTAAATCATTCACGTGCTCTTGTGGTGCAGAAAATTGTAAATATTCTGAATCTACTTTCAGGAAAACATTGAATTTATCAGGTGCATCAGAACAGTGACTGCCAAACAAGTTTTTGTCAGTGAAGCCTAGTGATAAACTTCAGTGGAACATTACAGTCGAAAGCAGCGTTTATTGACAAAATGTGAAATTTTTTCACCAGAGGACATGCTAAATAGGCCAATACACTCTTTCTGTATTGTTGTATGCACGTGAACTGATGTTACGTGAAGGAAATAGTTATTCTGTGGTTAGAAATTAAAGTTTCTAAACTGTTTGTTGAAAGTTTATATGGTCCATGATTTTGTATTCATCGTACAGAATTTTCTACAGATGTCTTTTAAGTGTTGTGTAAAGTGATGTTGGCTGTAACATGTATAAATGTTTAGTCCAGTTGCTTAAATCAGGGTAGATAATCTCAATGAATTTGTGTTTAAAGTTACTACAAATAAATGTCTGAAGGTCTTGAGGTTTGGTCCAGTTTGAATAGAACCCAAAAAAGTTACGCAATACCTGTCAAATGAAACTTTGTATTATTGTACAACCTGTAAGATCTCGATCTCCTTGTGCTCAGTGTGCTAATTCACATCACACAAAGTGCAATTTTGCCTTATTTCTTTTTTATCTTTTTTAAAATGTTAGGTTACAGTTATAAAATTTTGTATTTATATTTGTCTCCTTAAGTTCTTGATCATGATTTTGTACATACATTTCGTTATTTGTGATGAATTTTTTCTTGAATGCTTGTAAATTAATTATGCCTATTCATGTTTTCATGATGAATTTTGAAACAGCTATTTTTTTTATTGCAATGCTGCTGGAAATTGGTCTATTTTATTCATTATTACAATGTTATTTAAATAACATAATTTATTTGAAATGATGAACCAAAATATTCTTTTGTGATAATAGATCACCTTTTCCTCTGCAGTTTTTGTGTGAAGTGTAACCCACTCTCCTTTTTCTATTTTGTTTGCCTGTGGTAATATCTTACAAAATTGTTGCATGACAGCTATTTTATGTTCATTTCTCAGTATAAAAAAAAAAGTCAGTTTTTGTGGATATAACTTGCAACTGGTACAGAAGAGAACTGAAGCATTTGAGATGTAGTACTACAGAAGAATGTTAAAAATTGGGTGGACTGATAAGGTAACGAGCGAGGAGGTTCCCCACAGAATTGGTGAGGAAAGGAATATATGGAAAACACTGACAAGAAAAAGGGACAGGATGACAGGCCATCTGTTAAGGCATTAGGGAATAACTTCCATGATACTAGAGGGAACTGTAGATGGTAAAAACTTTGGAGGAAGATAGAGATTGGAATAAAAACAGCAAATAACTGAGGACGTAGGTTGCAGTTGCTACTCTCAGATGAAAAGGTTGGCACAGGAGAGGAATTCATAGTGGGGTGCATCAAACCAGTCAAATGACTTACAACAAAAACCAAACTTGTGAAAGGTCTTTAATAATTACAGCCATGTTTATTATTTAGTAAGCTCAATGTAATATTTAAGATCATAATTCACCATTAAATTTCGTTCATTCTCTCTCTCTCTCTCTCTCTCTCTCTCTCTCTCTCTCTCTCTCTCTTTCTTCTTCTTCTTCTTCTTCTTCTTCTTCCCTCCAAGAATGGCATTTTTGAGTGACGGAAGATGACATTCCAGCATTTGTATAACAGCCCACCAATTATAAAAATAGTAATTTCCTACTAAATGACAGATATTACTGTTAGACCCCAACATTATAAATGTAGCAAATGAAATATCACTTTATTTTTGTTTTTGTGTAATGAATCCACCGCCATTTGACTGTATTGTTGTTTGTTTAAATTACAAGCCTGGTTTCGGCCTTCTATGCCATTTTCAAGTAACTGAGTTTATGTCATTAACATATATTGCTTTAGTCACTTGAAAATGGCAAAAAGGCTGAAACCTGGGTCGTAATTAAATAAACAATGATACAGTCAAATATTGGTGTGTTCATTTAAAAATTATGGTATGACTGTTGCTCAGCAACATCAAAAACTGTTTACTGAAGTATCACTATCACAGAAATCAACATAGAAAATAAGGACTACATGACACGCATGATTCATGAGATAGAGTGTATTGAAAAGTTCAGTTACTAAACTGAGTTTTACACCTCATTTTGCTGGCCAGCAGATCACATTTTACATCTACTATAGAATGGTGGGAAAAAGTCTATACATGTACACAGATGTAGTTCAGGAGATTTAGATGTATTGAAGAAACCAGTCATCATGTTTTAAATGAACAGACAACATGGGAATATTAAATTGAGATGACCAGAGTCGGATTGTAACTCTAAACTGTTTTACTATATGAACAGTTATTTACAATACAAAATGAGTACAGTTTGAAGTGAGCATGCTGACAACATTTGAATTTCTGCAAGATGCTAAGTGTAAGCAATTTTTCAGAGAGTATTTTGAAAAAGGAGGACCAGCTGGAGAGGTAAGAGTTATTTGATGATGAAGTTGCTGCTTGAGTCTCAAGTACTTGTTCAATAAGTTACTGAGGACGGAGTTTGAAAAAGTGAGAGAGAAAAACTGACAGATGAAAAACTAAATCAGGCTATTAGGAATGCTTCTTTGGATCATATGGTAGAGCAATCTGTGTGAAAGGCACAGGACAGAGTTAAATTTCAAGGCTGTCACATGAATTAACCTGGTAGGAAGCCTTGTTTCAATGCAAATCCACTTCAGAGTGAAAGTATCATTACTGGTATTGGTGTCCAATATTTTTGAGATTCAAGGGACCCAATTTTCCTTGAGACTTGCACACCTCATCTGTATAAGGTGACAATATGCTGCCTCTTTTACATAATATTCATGGCGGAAGTGATTAAATTGATCATTAAATATAGTGTTTGATCACACAAGGTCAGTTGAAGTTCATGCAGTGATTTTAGACCTCTGGTGTAACACGAAGTCTTAGCAGGTTATGTTAAGTTACTTTTATCCTGTTTCCTGCAAAATAAGTGGAAAAAAAGTTTTTCAGTATGCTTTTTACACTTGAGTTGTTGTACAGCGTATGAAGGTGCTAGCTTTCTTCTTTAATTTGTAGCTTGGTGTGTGTGAAATTAACATTAACAAAGAGATACGTATCTAGATTCATACATAATTTGTAGGTAGCTGATGATGCAGGTTCTCTCACCTCTAAATGTATTGTGCCTATGTGCTGAAGGAATTTTACAGTTGTACTTAACACTTTGGAGACCAAGCCCACAGCTTTATGTTGAAAAAGACCATGCCCAAGTATAGGCTGGACCACGATTTTTGCTCGAAAACTCGACCCATTTTGTATGAGAACAATGTACAGATATCTTGTTACCTTCTAGTGTCAGTTCCTGGAAATATTTCTAAAGAATCAGCGAATGTAACAGCTGCTGTCACAAATGGCTAAGCCAGTACTACCACACTGATGTAATTTTGTGCACATACTCGATAAGTTATGCTGTTTGCTGTAATTCTACTACCAATACGTCATGTTTGTTGAGTAAGCAAGAAATTGCTCAATAACTAACATCAAACTTTTTCCTTGGAAGGATAGTTATTCTTTTTGTCATCATTATTTTAATATTTGTAAGCTATCAGAGAACTAAAGTAAATATGAAAAATAAATCTTGAAACTTGGTCCTGTTTTAGTATTCTTGAAGATACATCAATTACATATGTGCCAGATATGCTATAAATAACTGCATAAATGGTTGGTTTTCCAGGCATGATATTCTTCTAAGGGCCAATGAGGGGTATAAACTGAAATATATATGGTGATACTCATTTATAAAAAATATAATTCATATTTTTCATGAGTTTCTCAGATCGGCTTCATTGCAGAGCCTTTTTATGCCAGCATTTGGAGAGAAGTGCATAATATACTAGAGCAATTTTTAACTTAATAAACATGCCTAGTAAAGCACTATGGTGTTCAAACCATCCTTCAGTTTGATGACAGCTGTACTTACTTTTGTTCTTAACTATCCAATCTTGGATGCTCTTGCGAATGTCGTTCTGTTCAGTATCCACATAGTACAATTTTTCCACTGTTTTTCTTCGTCATAAGTCAAGTGTTACACTTATTCATTCCAAGTTTTGTTATTCTGCCTATTGTATGGCATTCCAACTACTTGAAATTTCTGTAGCTTTTCCTGCAGGGCAATGTTTCTAGCACTTTCTCTCCATCCTCTTTTAAAAACAAATTATTTTTCTTCACAGTGTAAGTATCTGAGATCACTGACATTATTTTCTTTAAATTTTGATGGTTGCTTATTATCTCACATTTGTTTTAACCATTCTTCATGAATTTTCTTTGTATATAGCAGTTAGTAAATCACTTGTACCATATCTTCCAGCATTTATTCTGGACTATTATAGCTTTTAAGAAGGCCATACTACAGGAATATCTCATCTAACCTATTATTTCAAGTGTCAGTGATGATTATTAGAAGATCTGAAACAATCTCTGTTGCGTTGCTCAGCACAGTATGTGATAAAAGTGTGGCATGGAGTTAAAATGAGAGTACTTTCATCTATATACTGGCTTTTTATAGTTCAGTTAAGTGTCTGTCAAATCAGTGCCTTTCATGGTCATTAGCTTATTTGGTTCAAGAAATTTAGACTTTAAAGTAATTCTATTGGAAATGAAATTCTACATATGTTTAAGTGACAGCTGCTACTGAGAAGAGACTTTTCATGTTCAGAGAATGATTCAACAGGATGTGAGCTGTGCCTAGTATTGGATCAGTGCCGATCCTGAGTTTCTTACATAAGTCTTCATAATAGGATGTTGGTAGTTTGTGGAAATTAACTTGTCATACCTAAGAACAGACGGGCCAGTGTCTGAATTTTTGTCTACTGATGATCATTTGATTATCTACATTCAAAATAGGTATCCAACATTTTACCTGCTAGTGAACCATTTGGATCAAGGCAAAAAAGGGTTGCCTTGTGTGTGTACTTTCCTAGTTGCTATTACTCCATAAACAGTGAAGAGAATAAAGAGTGTTGGCAAAAGAATAATGAGCAAGTATGTGCCAGAAGGGGGTATATTGCCACAGTGATACTTGAATACAATAGGACAGTAACCACATATCAGTATGCTATCCTTAACTTTTTGAAAAATCCTGGAAAAATAGTGAGTTATTGTGAACTATAATGAGTTCTTATTGTACCCAGACAAAACACTTGTTCACAAAGCAGTCAACACACAAGCTTTATTTTGGAGTCCTTAATCCAAACATTTGTATTCCACATTAAAGCTCTAATCTATCACCATGTGATCTCTTTCTGTCTTCAGAAGTGAAACTAATTGTGTCTGGGAATCATTTTGATTCCATAGAGATGAAATTGTTTATCTGGGATATGGAGTATTTTTAATATTTTGGAATGGCTACTGCATTTTGAATGGCTACTTCCAAGTACACATAAAAAAGCTCAAACTCCAACTGTGGTAAAATGATGGTAATACTGACTTTAAATCATTTTCTTGAAAGAACACCACCTGACAACACTGTATTATATCCTTTCCCTAAGAGCAGGGTGAAGGGGACCCTCGCTCTTGCACCTGTGCATGGACACCCTTGACTTCACAATGATTTGCAGTATGTGCGAAATCAATCCAGTGGTGTAGAATAGATGGGGCACACACGCACGCACACGCATGTGTGCATACCCCCCCACACACGCCGTATATATATATATATATATATATATATATATATATATATATATATATATCTTTCTTTAATATATGTCTATGGCACATAATGGAACAACATGGCATTTTTACAGTTGAAGAGCTATGTAACAGGTACAGGAAAAGGAATACCAGCACCAACAGGATCAGCGCAGCTACTAGGTCATGAAAGATGAGATGTCCCTCCACATCTTTTCTACACCACTGTGAAATGGTGACTACAATTTCATGGGTAGTATTTCAAGATAATGTGAAGGTAAGTCCATAAAGGCAGGAATTGGCTGTACTATTCCAAAACTTTCAGAGGGATATCTCATCTTTTGTGGCCCAGTAGCTGCACCGTTACTGTTAGTGCCAGTATTCCTTTTCCTGCATCTCTTACGTTGCTCTTCAACTGTAAAAATGCCATGTTTTTCCATTATGTGTCATAGACATACATTAGAGAGAGAGAGAGAGAGAGAGAGAGAGAGAGAGGGGGGGGGGGGGCATGTGCATGAATGCGCGTCCGTGTGCACCACATCTGTTCTACACCACTGCATTGATTTCAAACATACTGCTAAATGTCAGTGAAGAAGTGAGGGTAAGAACCACCTGGCTCCCATAGGGGTGAGAGTGGTAATGAGAAGGGTTGATAATCTTTGACTTCTTCTCTGTCCTGATGACAGGTGTGTTGTGCGAGCAGGATTAGAATGCACTGCAGGTGCTGCAGCTCAGCATAGGGAGGGGAAAAGGAGATGAATAGTGAAGTGAGTGGGGGAATGGTATAGACACAGAGAGAGGGAGGAGGATTGATTATAGTACTAGTGGTAATAATAATAATATGCTGAAGGCACTTAACTATCAAACATCAAAAGTAAAAAAAAAAAAAAAAAAAAAAAAAAAAAATTTCAGAATACTTGCAGTGTAATTGTGAAAGGGGTGAGTCAGTGTTAACTGCATGCCAGCAGTTCTTTTTCTACCTTTCATTGGGTTTGCAGTTTAAAAATAATTTAATAATGCTGATGAATGAAAATAACACCTAATATCAATTTTAAAACAAAAAATGCAGAAGTGTCGAGAATACCAAGAAAATCGTAGTTTCCCTGTATCTGGGCATTTACGTATCTACAACTGTGAGTATTAAATCCTTGTATGCACTGCTGTTTAGCCTTAACAAAATTTATAACAGGCATAGGGATTTCATCCGAAATAAATCAATTTTTCAATAAAAGGTTGTACTTGAAAAAAAAAATGAGAAAGTCATAAAGTACTTACAACAGACAGATTCATGTCAACAAATTCACTTTAAATTTTCACAGATGTACCACACTCACTTAACTTGTTCTTCAGTTCTTCAATGTGCTGTAGTCTGTTTTCTTGCTACACGGCATGCGGGCTTTCAGAAATAGACTGAGGTGTTGGTGTGATGACCGTCAACTATGTACCCTCTGACTCAGAGTTTAAATATTAAAAATTTTGGCTGGTTTCGTTGTCTAGGGGCTGGGATACGTAGTTGCTGCATTACAAGCCAAATACTGCTGAGTCTACAGTATACAATATGAATATACACATGAATCGAATGGTCGAAGGTTCCTATCATTCGGCAATTGCAAATTTTGAAGCTTATATAGAAATTTATAAAGGAAACTTTGCAATTAAATAAAATCTGCAGATACTATTTTAATGCCAGCCGGAGTGGCTGAGTGGTTCTAGACGCTACAGTCTGGAACCACGTGACCGCTAAGGTCACAGGTTCGAATCCTGCCTCAGGCATGGATGTGTGTGATGTCATTAGGTTAGTTAGGATTAAGTAGTTCTAAGTTCTAGGGAACTGATGACCTCAGCAGTTAAATCCCATAGTGCTCAGAGCCATTTGAGTGTGCCAAACAAAACAAAAATTAGCACCCATACCTCAGCAAAACGATTTTAAATGATGAGTGCGATAGCAGAAGTACGTGTAAGAATGCCCTTTGTTACTGTAAAACACTTATTTGTGTTGATGGTCCAGCAGTTAAATAAAATATAAGTTGAATAACAGGGAAACAATAGATTCTTACTTTACGTAATTAGTTATGAACGACAACATAGCTCACGAGACATTCACTTCTAAATGCATACTATGTCTTCACTGCAGAAGCCACGGAAATCTCACAATTCTGCACTACGAAATACGAGGGCCGTTCAGAAAGTAACCTCCGGTTGATTTAAAAAAATACACCAAGTTAAATAAAAATATTTTAATAGGGCGTTTCAAAAAGAAAGAGCAGATTTCAAACATTTATTTCTCAAAAACTACAAATGATAGAAACACAATTCCAACGGTCCTTCACTCAATATGAGTACCAAATGTTACACAACAAATATCAAAACTGTACCTCAATATGAGCACCATTTGTTACACGACAAATATCAAACCGGTATCTCATTTCTTGCCACACACGACGCAACTGGTCTTTAGTTACCGAATTCACGGCCGCAACAATTCGATGTCGTACCTCTTGAAGAGTAGCGGGCATAGGTGGGACATAAACACAGTCCTTTATGTACCCCCACAAATAAAAATCGCAGGGAGTAAGGTCTGGTGACCTGGGAGGCCACAGACGATGACATTGATCTTGTGCTCCTGCTCTTCCAATCCACCGTCCTGGAATGGTGTTATTTAGGTACCGTCGTACAGGTTCAGAGAAGTGTGGTGGGGCGCCATCTTGCATGAAGATGAAGTGATTTGAATCTTCCTGAAGTTGAGGAAATAGCCAGTTTTCTAACATGTCCAGGTAAATGGTTCCTGTGATAGTTTTCTCCATGAAAAAGAAAGGTCCATAAACTTTGTTTACCGAAATTGCACAAAAGACGTTAACCTTTGGTGAGTCTCTTTCATGTTGAATAACGTCCCTCGGAGTTTCACTCGCCCAAATTCGTACGTTATGCCGATTAACTTTACCAGAAATGTGAAACGTTGATTCATCTGAAAAAATTAATCATTCGGCAAAATTGTCCTCTTCCATGTCCTGTAGAATTGCAGTTGAAAATTCGAACCTTTTGTTGTGGTCGTCAGGACGCAATGCTTGCAATAACTGCAGTTTGTACGGCTTCATGTGCAGATGGTTACTCAGAACGCGCCATACCGTTGTTTTAGACATGTTTAGTTCGTGACTTGCCCGTGCCGTGGATTTTCTAGGGCTCCTTTCGTAAGCTGCACGGACACGCTCGACATTTTCATCCGATGTGCGTGGACGACCCGTGCTTTTTCGCTTGCAGATGCAACCATCTTCTACGAATCTGTGATGCCACTCATAAATTTGCTTATGACGAGGCGGCTGTTTGTTGAATTGACGGCGGAATGCACGTTGCACACCAACAATGGACTCTAACTTTGCAAATTGCAGCACACAAAATGATCGTTCCTGTGGTGTCGTCGCCATTTTCCTACAAACAAACGCCAGCGCCACTGCGGATTTGCATGGAACTTCTGCGCGGACCATTGAAAAACTTTGAACCTTTCTCTGACAAGAAACGTTTGAATTGTGTTTCTATCATTTGTAGTTTTTGAGAAATAAATGTTTGAAATCTGCTCTTTCTTTTTGAAACGCCCTGTATATACATCTTACAACTACATCTTTGCACTATTTTTCTACATAGTCTCCATAGCGATTGAGGCACTTATCGTATCTCTTCACAAGCTTTGAAATTCCTTCTGCATAAAAATCACCCGCTTGTGCCTGGAGCCAGCCTGTGACCGCATCTTTGAGCTCTTCGTTGTCATCAAACCGCTGTGACCCGAGCCATTTCTTCAAATGCATGAAGAGGTGATAATCACTTGGCGCCAGGTCTGGTGGATGGTTGATAACGTCCCACTTGCAGGACTCAAGAAGGGCCGTTGTTCTGCGAGCAGAGTGAGGACGGGCGTTATCGTGCAAAAAAACGATACCGGAAGTCAGCATACCACGGCGTTTGTTCTGTATAGCCCGTCGTAACTTTTTTATTGTTTCACAGTACACGTCTTGATTAATGGTCGTACCACGTTCCATGAATTCAACCAACAACACCCCTTTGGCATCCCAAAACACCGTTGCCATCAGTTTTCTGGCAGAAAAATCTTGCGAGGCTTTTCTTGGTTTGGTAGGCGAATTTGAATGTGCCCACATCTTTGATTGTTCTTTTGTCTCAGGGTTCACGTACTTAATCCAGGTTTCGTCACCGGTCACGATTCTGTTTAACAATGGTTCTCCTTCGTCCTCATAACGTGACAGAAAGTCTAATGCAGAGGCCATTCTTTAAGTTTTGTGGTGGTCGGTAAGAATTATGGGCACCCATCGTGCACAGAACTTACGGTAACCCAATCTTGCTGTCACTATCTCGTACAAGAGAGTCTTAGAAATCTGTGGAAAACCAGTAGACAACTCCGACATTGAGAAACGTCGATTTTCACGAACTTTTGCATCATCTGTCTGAACGAGTTCGTCAGTCACCAATGATGGTCTACCACTCCTCTCTTCATCATGAACGTTTTCTCGTCCACTTTTAAATAAATGTACCCATTTACGGACAACTCCTTCACTCATAACTCTTGTTCCGTACACGGCACAAAGCTCACGATGAATAGCTGCTGCAGAATATCCTTTGGCTGTAAAAAACCTTATGACAGCACGCACTTCACATTTGGCGGTGTTTTCTATTGCAGCACACATTTCAAACTGCAACAAAAACTAAACTAGCGCAGGTACGACGTTCACTCGACCACGGCTTGATGCCGACTGACCTGTTGAGTGTGTGAACGCACAGATGGCGTCGCTACTCCCCCCACAACCCGCACTGTGACCAATCGGAGGTTACTTTCTGAACCGCCCTCGTATTTCTATCTGCCGCGACCACACACAAACTGCTCCACTCTCCAAGTCTTTCCCGCGACTGTACGTTGCTGCTCCACATCCAGCCTTTCCCATGACCATGTGTCCATTGCGCAGTACTGTCCAGCACACTCTTGTCACCTCTCCTGTCCTGTCCCCTTCCATACAGTCTCTCCACATGTCCCTTTTTGGAACGATCGCTGTGATTGGCTAGAGCACTCTCGCCCTATCTTCAAGCCAACGCACACTCACAAACATAATGAAACACATTTGAAATACTGGATTTACATTTAAATAACTTGAAATTAAATAAATATTCCTATGACTGGACCATAAACACATTCTAACACACATTATTAAATACATACACAAATGAATTAAACATATATCAAAGGAATAGCAACAGCAGGTAGGCCAGTAGCCTAATGTCTCTGTGCTTTCTAAAACACATTACATATTTAACCAATTTCTTCTTCAATAGTATATATCGGATATAAACAAAGACATAGACAAATAAATATGTTTATAAGCATCCTGCTACCATTTTTTCGTGTAACTCTGGAGTACTTATGGCCTGATGCGATTGATAGTAATTGGCCACTTTAACCTCCAATAACTCATGTACTATTCAAGTTACATGCCTGTAATTCATACCAATTTATGTCTACACCAATAGCTTTCTAAAGACACGTCGATCGACAAAATCGGATGAACCGTTTAGATTTTGGAAATTCATTGCTGGGTGTTACTTGTATAATTTGTCAGATACTAAACTTTAAACTAATACAGGTATTGAAAATGTGATTACACCAAAAGAATTGTCGTGCAAATAATGGTAATCTACATGTTTCTTTCTGAGACATCATGATTAATCTGGCTACTATTAATTTCTGTACGAACTGTGAAATGTCTGCCATTGAGGTTTTACAAAGTCCGCCATCTTTGGAACTCTCGGCATACAAGTCTCTTTCATCGACACAGCGTCACCAAGGAATTCTCAGCCACGCGGTCCGCTAGCAACCATGTGGTCCAGGTATTGTGCGGCATCATGCAGTTGCTAACGAGCCACGGCTTTGATGAGCGTCTGCCCCAGCTCCGGACACAGAATATTTCCAGGGCGCCACAACTCGCCCGTTACCTCACAAGCACCAGGAATGAACCTCTTCTGAGCATCCAGTGCTCTGGCTCAGGACTGCTTCAATTTACTGGACATACAAATGAGCCCAAATTAGCATACAGCATACTGATCCCCCACTCGTCACAGTCACTCCAGCATGAAATTCAAAACAAGCTGCTGAGTTCTAATAGACTGTCAAAAGGAATATTTAAAACTTTACTGACATTATAAAAAAAAGTAAATTCTTAAAGCTGAATGCTCCGTTGAATGTCTTTATTCAGGATTTGATGTCCAGAATGATGCAAGTGGTGATACACATAATTTACCGAGTTTAAGTCCTGATCAACATGAAGAAATATACTCTAATATAAACAAACATTTGCAAATAAACACATTGTAGTCATTAATAACTATTCAGGTGATAGTGTTATCTCCATAAAACTATTAATTTTACTTATTTGATCCTACACAAATAGTAGCCTACATATCTCACCAGGAATCGCACAGAACCCCTATTATTTGTTCTCCTTTCATGTTTTTACATAACTACAGAACAAATAAATAACTATCACGCTTAAAATTAGGAACACAATAAATACCATCCTCTAAAAATATCAGTAAACAATCCCAAATGCAGCAAAAATATATATCAAGTAATAAAACAAAAATTCAGGCAATCTCACACAGATACTTCAATACACACTTCAAAATTCAGGATCTTCCTTCCTGGAGCTTCAGAGAATACATCACTATAGTTTTCTAACAATTCGGAGAGTTGCTCCCTCTGTGCTTCATTTATTCCTTCTTTAATTTTCTCATTATTTGCACACACTATCTTTTGCTTACATAAGTCAGGCTGAGCCCACTTCCCAAAGTTGTTATAAGACTCGTGTCACTGTTAGAGTAAAGCTGTCATTTCTTTGCCTGTTAAAGCCTTGTTAAATGGAATTGTAAAACTGTTTCATCTACTTTCAGTTCAAACAGTTGCCTACTGCAGTTAATCATTGGGCACCTACTTTGGTCGTCCATTCTATACCTGGTATAAAATTCAGACTCGGATGTGGAATAACTAAACATGTGTGCCTAAATTCAGCATCATCCATTACGAATGCTGCTTTCTCAGTGGATTGCTTATCTTATTTGTTGCTTCTTGCATATTCATCCCAGTGACCTGCATCTCGACTAACTTAGTGTATGCTTGTATGTGATCTAAAAACATTTCTAATACTCTACAAACCTGGCTCCCTGTATCCACTAAAGCCTCTGCTTTGAAATCTCCTGTTTTTATATTCACTATGCCGTGTCATCCAAACAAGGCACAGCCAAGGCAAAAGGAGCATAGGTGCAAAGATGCGAGCTGGTGCCAGTGCCACAGAGACTCGCCACTTGCACATGTTCCACAAGTGCCACGGGCAGTACTGAGGATGAAGAAATTGACTTCGCCTTGGTCAATTGCTGGCCGAGTTCAATCCGTCAGTGACTGGACGACAACGGAAAGAACCCTACTCGGAAGATAGAAGAGCAGCTCTTGCCCACTTGGTTATAGATCATCATCCAGGGCTGACTTAAACAGGGAACATCATATAGTGAACTCTTAGAAGTGAACAGACAGTTGTAAATTGCATTTGCTATGTACTGTGAAGTTTACCTCCAATTATTTGCACTTTGCTTTTGAGGGCCTTTTTTTGTTTTGTGTTGCATTCAGTGTTGCAAACTTAATAATTCAACATGTCACAAAGATAAGTAAGCCTTTTTAACACATTTGTGTGACTTTATTAATAATTTGTTGGGGTGTTGTAGAACCTTCAGTCTCCTATCCTGTTACCTGACCCTGGGGCATAGCTACATAATAGTGGCAGGGAGAAATTTTCTTAGCGGTGTACTGCACCAGAAGCCATTTCCTGA
The DNA here is from genome assembly GCF_021461385.2 of Schistocerca piceifrons. Classification (NCBI taxonomy): domain Eukaryota; kingdom Metazoa; phylum Arthropoda; class Insecta; order Orthoptera; family Acrididae; genus Schistocerca; species Schistocerca piceifrons. The sequence goes on from NC_060149.1 coordinate 581,155,673, forward strand.
ATTCACAAACTTGGTCTACCATAACAACAGTGGGAACTCGGCCCCCACAGCAGTAGTGATGAGATCTTTACAAAACTGGCAACAAGGGTTTGCAAAATACCACTGGTTGTATTCTAATAAAAATTATCTCCTCAAGCTTCTCTCCTGTAACAAATCCATCTAAATTCCTTCAAAACGATCTTAGTGTTCATCTGACTGCATGGTAACTACATTACTTTCCTTTTTAAAAAGGCTCCATTTCCAAATCATCCTCAAAATTTTTGTTATAAGTGATTTTCCTAGAAATATCTTCTCCTACATTGCAAACAACTATCTTGTAAACTTCAATGTATTGGCTTTCCAATAATTTCGATATGCCTGCTGGCACAGACAAGCAAACTCTTCCCAATCCCTCAGACTGTAGGTATTCCTATGTTTATTCCCCTCTATAGTATCATGTCCTTAAAATTTATAAACTACCACATCTAAGTCTCCCTTATCCTTAAATTTTTCAGCATCACCAATCTTAAGTGCTATATATTATCTACAATGTTCTATTAATGCACTCATATTTGACTTAAATCTTCATGGTTTCACAGTATCGCTTTTTTCCCCAGCTGTTGCATTTGATTTCACCATTAAGAAAGCTTCAGCCTCATTATCATTTCCACATTATAAAAAAAAACTGCTACACCATTGTCTGAACCATTACTAACTACATCATTAACTTCTACATTGCCATTCACTAGGGGACTGATGACCTCAGATGTTAAGTCCCATAGTGCTTAGAGCCATTTGAACCATTCACTTCATCATTAACACAAATTGAGTTATGAACACAAAAATCAACAACACTATCATAAGTAGTAGTTTTGAGCTGTGAAACCATTGAATTTTTATCTACATCAACATGCAGATTAGTCACTGCTACTTTCATTCTCTCAGGTTCATTCCCACTATTTTGTTGCTGCAAAACATTCACAAATTTTACTTTTTTTCCATTGTGGAACATTCAATTTCTAACTTGTGAAATGTATGCAAATTCCATTCCTAACCTCACCATTGAACCTGGTGCATTCATTTGAATTGCATTCTATTTATGACTGTGCCACAAAAGATGTTGTCTTCCATTGGAACTTGATTGAAGCAGATGGAAAAATCAAGAAGAAAAGACAGTTAGTTCTAGACACTTTTCTTGATACATAACTTGTCCTAATGACATGTTACTTACCACATCGTGCAAAACTTAAATCTTAGTATTTACTGTTTCTAGTGTGCCTTATTTTCTGGGCTTTAATGATACAAATATTATTGTTATTACCTTAGCTGCTAAGTGCTGAAAAATGCTAGTTAAGCAGTAGCCAACTCAAATCATTAATTCAAAAATTATTGCACATATCAAACAAATTAGAATAACTGGATATTATTCTCTTTCTTCCCTTACTGTTCATTTAATTAAATAAAATTATTCCATTCCATGAGGAAAGATTATTCTAATTTTAAAATATTTGTGCTTAATAGTTTCTTATTTCTTCACAATTTTGACTAAGAAAGAGCAAATTCTCTCCATTGCATAAGGCATACTGGAAAATGATACACTGACAAAAAAAAATTCCAACACCAAAAAAATTTAATGATGAGTAATGAAATTTTAGGAATACATTTGTCTAGGAAACATATTTAAGTGATTAAAATTGGAAAACCACAGGTTAACGTAAGTGTGAGATAAGCTATCGCAAATGTGAAATACTGGTACATTAATAACTGGTGTAACCACCAAAATATTGAATGCGAGCACGCAAACATGCGTGAATTGTGTTGTGCGTGTGCCAGATATCAGTTTGTGGGCTGGAGTTCCATGCCTACTGCACTTGGTTGGTCAATACAGGGACAGTCAATGCTGTTTGTGGACGATGCTGGAGTTGTCATCCAGTGATGTTTCATATGTGCTCAATTGGAGACAGACCTGGTGATTGAGTAGGCCAAAGCAACTCGTTGACACTCTGCACAGCATGTTGAGTTACAACAGTGTTATGTGGATGAGTGTTACCCTATTGGAAAATGCCCCCTTGAATGCTTTTCACGAATGGCAGCACTACAGGTCAAATCATCAGACTGACATACAAATTTGCAGTCAGGGTGTGTGGGGTGATGAAGAGACAGCTCCTGCTGTTATAGGAAATTGCACCCCATACCATAACTCAAGGTGTAGGTCCAGTGTGTCTAGCATGCTGGCAGGTTGGTTGCAGACTCTCAACTGGCCGCCTCCTAACCAGCACACAGCCATCACTGACACTTCGCACCTTAGCTAGCTGTGAGGGAACATTAGTTACTGTATACAGGGTGTTACAAAAAGGTACGGCCAAACTTTCAGGAAACCTTCCTCACACACAAATAAAGAAAAGATGTTATGTGGACATGTGTCCGGAAACGCTTAATTTCCATGTTAGAGCTCATTTTTGTTTCGTCAGTATGTACTGTCACGTCATCAACACAGATTTTCTGTGAACGTTTGGGCAGGCATTGTTGGTGATGTCTTGATTGGGCCCCATGTTCTTCCACCTACTCTCAATGGAGCATGTTATCATGATTTCTAACGGGATACTCTACCTGTGCTGCTAGAACATGTGCCTTTACAAGTACGACACAACATGTGCTTCATGCACGATGGAGCTCCTGCACATTTCAGTCGAAGTGTTCGTACGCTTCTCAACAACAGATTCGGGGACCGATGGATTGGTAGAGGCGGACCAATTCCATGGCCTCCACGCTCTCCTGACCTCAACCCTCTTGACTTTCATTTATGGGGGCATTTGAAAGCTCTTGTCTACACAACCCCAATAACAAATGTAAGAGACTCTTCGTGCTTGTATTGTGGGCGGCTGTGATACAATACGCTATTCTCCAGGGCTGCATCAGCGCATCAGGGATTCCATGTGACGGAGGGTGGATGCATGTATCCTCGCTAATGGAGGACATTTTGAACATTTCCTGTAACAAAGTGTTTGAAGTCACGCTGGTACGTTCTGTTGCTGTGTGTTTCCATTCCATGATTAATGTGGTTTGAAGAGAAGTAATAAAATGAGCTCTAACATGGAAAGTAAGCGTTTCCGGACACATTTCCACATAACATATTTTCTTTCTTTGTGTGTGAGGAATGTTTCCTGAAAGTTTGGCCGTACCTTTTTGTAACACCCTGTATATTTGTGATATGGATACAGACTAGATTCAAGAATTAGTATATGTTATTTGATTGCTGTTAACCACAGAACTTTAGACTGGACATAATTGAAGTTACATACTGAATTGGTTCCCGTAATAAAGTGTATTTGAACCATGTGTGCATTTTGTGTTGTAGTGAGAGGAAACTGGCCACCCAAATATTATTATACTACCCTCTCCTCATCCAGCCAGGAACCACAAAACATTACAAGAGGGCACAGCCACAACACCAATTGTGGTGGTTTGAGGTCAGTGGAATGAATGCTACAGGGTGTCTGGGTCAGAGCTCTCCTTGAAGTAACCAATTTGTAACAGTTTGTTGTGTCAGAATGGTGCCAACTGCTACTCAGATTGCTGCTGCAGATGCAGTATGGTGTGCCAGAGCCATATGCTGAACATGATGGTCTTCCCTCTTGGTTGGCCACATGGCAATCTGAAGACCAATCTTCTTGTGACTGTACATTCTTGTGATGACAACAGTCATGTAGAGTAGCTACATGCCTCCATGTCTTTCTGCAATATCACAGAAGGAACATCCAGCTTCTCATAGCTTTATTCAATGACCTCATTTAAATTCAGAGCAGTATTGGTAATGGTATCTTTGTCACCTTGACTAACATCAACTCACTCCATCCAGTCTCAAAAGTAACTAAAGCTCACAACCATTACAGCACATATTTAAAGCAGACCTGATTTGCATACTCATAGTGGTGCTAACAGCACCAATCTTACATGACTAGTGTGAAATTTGAATAGTTATCATATTTCAGACATAGAACACACCTATCAACTCTTGTTTATGTCACAAAACTTCTTTTTGATGTTGCAGTTTTTTTCCGTCAGTGTATTTTCTTGAGTACCTTACATATGTAAAGAAAGATATTTAAACAAAACCTACAAAAATTGTACTGAAATATATAATAAACCTAAACTAAACTTCAAATTAACAAAAAACATTGACACTACTGCCCTGCATTTCAGCTACAGTCCAAGAAAAGCTGAATTTGAGAACACTGTTTCTATCTTCTAGCTAGCATTTATTACCTGCTCTGCTGATCATTTTCAGCTGATGTATTTAGTGGGATAGAGAAGAACATGGGCCATCATATACAATTTGCATCACATTTTGTTCATTACTATTGTTGTGGTTGGCAGGAGAGCCAACACCGTGTTACTAGAGGAAGCCGAAAGGCACGCGTTTTAGCTCACGCAGGCTGGCATGAGGTCTGGAACGGGGCAAGGAAATTAGAATTTAGAAAAAATGGACGTAGCTGGTGGAATACTTAACTTTAATCCATTAATGGTGAACGTCACTCTTGACGGTACATGATTCACAGTATCGATAGTAACTGGTAATGGCACCTTGCTAGGTCGTAGCAAATGACGTAGTTGAAGGCTATGCTAACTATCATCTTGGCAAATGAGAGCGTATTTTGTCAGTGAACCATCGCTAGCAAAGTCGGTTGTACAACTAGGGCGAGTGCTAGGAAGCCTCTCTAGACCTGCCGTGTGGCGGCGCTCGGTCTGCAATCACTGATAGTGGTGACACGCGGGTCCGATGTATACTAACGGACCGCGGCCAATTTAAAGGCTACCACCTAGCAAGTGTGGTGTCTGGCGGTGACACCACAACTATCATATATAACAGTCTGCTAAATTTCAGCACTCCACTATACATAAATTCTAACTGACAATGGTATGAGTGAATGCACAATTCTTGGTTGATGAATGGAAAGCTGAAGTTCTCTCACTTTATAAATGGATTGCAGGCAATAAATCTAATTGTACTAGCTATTTGGGGTAATGCTTAAATATACATATGCACACTGGGGAAAAATAGTCAACCCTAGGAGACATCATGTTAATACCGTGTAACATCACCTTTAACCTCGATAAGAACCTCAGTTTGGTGAGGACTAGTCCACAAAATTCTTTAGTTGTGCTGTATGCAGCTGAACTCACTCATTGCTGATTAGATCCTGTAGATCTACCAGACTGCATGGATGTTGACTGCTCTGTTTCACCTGAGGTGGCAAATAATCTGAGACATTTTCTATGGGATAAAGATCATGTGATTTAGTGAGTCAGTCAAGGTGTGATAGAGTGCCCAAGTGTTCATCAAACCAGAATAATATGCATGCATCCCTGTGAACATGACTGTTGTGACTTTGGGAAATGAGAGTGTACACAGTACACACACATGAAGAAGTAGTAGAAAGGGGCAGCATTCATTCACCAAGAATGTTAAAATAAACATACTGGTTTATGCTCATGGTAATGTGAATGAGTAGTCCCAAGTTATAGTAGGAAAAACAGCCCCCAAACATCATAGAACCATTTCTGGCCCCCACACAGTGCAGGTCAACTGCCTCATTGGGCTATCTGTGCACTCGGCGTCACACATAACTGGGAAATGGGCAAAATCATTACTCATTGGAAAACACTACACTAGGTGCCTCGGGCGAGCTGCAGTCCAGTTTGTGTGTTGTTTTGTCAATTGAAAACGTGCAGCTTTATGTGCCGCATGATGAACAGTGGCCTTTTGTGAGGTGTCCGAGTCCAAATGTCCATTGCATGCAGTTACCTTTGCAATGTTCACTGGGAAAGTTGTCTGGATGGACCTGCATTCACTGACAGCAGCAATTGCTGCTGAGTTTGAAACTTGTCGCCAATGAGAAGCCACAACACTTGTCTTTGGTTGTATGTGTGTGTGTATTGAACTGGGGACCTAGAAACGATGGAGAGGCTTTGTCCTTCTGTAGCCCTCAGTGGTTCATAACCCAACAGCAGTCCACCCACTCCACTGCTGCCCCACACTGAACTCAGGGTTATTGTGCGGTTCGGCCCCCAGTGAACCCCCCTGGGAACATCTCATACCAGACAAGTGTACCCCAAATGTTTGCGTGGTTGAGTAATTATGGTGTATATGTATGTGTAGAGTGTTTGTGCAGCAATCGCCGACATAGTGTAACAGAGGTGAATTAAGGGGAACCAGCCTGCATTCGCTGAGGCAGATGGAAAACCACCTTAAAAACCATCCACAGGCTGGCCGGTACACCGAACCTCAACACTAATCTGCTGGGTAGATTCGTGCTGGAGACCAGCATGCTTTCTCACTTGGGAAGCAGCGCATTAGACTGCACAGCTAGTTGGTTAGGATCTTTTTACAACTAGATATTCTTACACTGTGGTAAATGGCAGTAAGTGGTACACCATCCCTTATAAAGTGATGGAGAGTCCACACTGATAGACCAAAAAAACATGCAATTTCATTCATGATATGGTCATGGGCGTTCTGTGACATCTCTACATTGGTTCATCTTACTGTGCTGATTTCCTACAACTGACTGGTTCTTACATGGTTCGTGGAGGGTCACATGACTACCTGGTGACAGTTCTACATCATTTACAATGCCCTAAGGTGACCAGCATACATTTTTTAAGGGGGGGGGGGGGCTAGTATTTTCTCTGTAGTTCTTATAAAATATATTAATATTCCAAAGAAGTTTAAAAGTCCATGTTCTGGGCTCAAGTCCTGGTCCAGCACACAGCTTTAATCTGCCGAGAACATTCAAAGTGGCACACATTCCATTGCAGAGAGAAATATTTATCCAGGAAACAACTGCTAGGCTGTGGCTTCGCCACTTGTCTAAAATACTCATTGTTCTAGGAGTGTTAGCCCAGCAAAGTATGCAGAAGATTTTCTATGAAGTTTGGGAAGTATGACAGAGGTACTGGCAGGACTGAACCCGTGAGGGCAAGTTAGAATTGAAACTGGATAGCTAAGTCAGTAAGGAAAGTTCATTGGTTTGAGTCCTGGCCTGGTTCAAAGATTTAAGTACCACAACAACAATTCTGCTTAACATAAGGTAACCAACAAAAGAGACACATTATCATGAGTATATCTACATCTACATACATAATCTGAAAGCTACCGTATTGTGTATGGCACAGTGTACCTTGTATCACTGCTAGTCATTCTTCTTCCTCTTCCTCTCTCAAATGAAGAGACAACTATGTATATAGCTCTTTCCTTGTATTTGCAGTCCTTATGTGAGCGGTACATTGATGGCAGTAAAATTGTTCTGCAGTCAGTCACAGGTGATGGTTCTCTAAACTTTCTCAGTAGTGTTTAATGGAAAGAACATCGTCTTCTCTTCAGGGATTCCCATTGAAGTTCGTGGACCATTTCTGTGATACTATTGTGTTGATCAAACCTACCAAAAAAAAAAAAAAAAATCTAACAGCACACCTCAGAATTGCTCCAATGTCTTCCTTTAATCAGACAGACCCCAGACAGTCAAGCAGTACTCGAGAGTAGGTTGCACAAGCGTTCTGTATCTGTCTTCTATATCAATGAGCAGTGTCTCCTACTATTCTCCCTACAACTGAAGTCAACCACATGTCTTGCCTACAACCCACCTCACATGATCATTCCATTTTGTTGTTTTACAAAGTTATGCCCAGATATTTAATCAAGATGACTGTGTCAAACAGCACACTGCTAATATGGTATTCAAACATTACAGGGATGTTATTTCTACTCATTTCCATTAGCTTATACTTTTCTACATTTAGAGCAATCTGTCATTCATCACACAAAATTAGAAATTCTATGTAAGTGATCTTGTATCTTACTATCATCACTTAACAATAACTCTTTCCCATACGTTGCAGAGCCACCATCAAACAATGTCACCTTGGTGTTCGCCCTGCTCATCAGATGCTTTATGCACAGCATGTCCATAACAAGATCCAGTTTCAAAACACTGTAGAAAGAGAAGGACTGCTCAGAGTGCCATAAAATTTGAACAGCATATTACTAACACAGGGGGAAATGTCATGGAATAAAAAAAAAATTAACAAAAATTTTACCAATAGATGGCACTGTAAGCATCTTAACGTAAATGGGATCAGCTGCAAAGGGCAGATGAATTGCAACACAACAGCTATGGTTTGAGATGCACATTACACCATCAGTGTTGTTCAGGGTGCAAGATTGCACAAATTCAGCAGTTAACATTTGTGGCACTGTTACTTTGGTTGGCCCATCCACCACACCAAGGTCATACCACACTGGATGGAGAATATTGGTTTTTAATTGTCCTGCACACAAAAAGCACATAAAAAGTAAAATGACATCAGTTTTTAATTGTTCTGGGACCAAAAACTGTATAAAAGGCAAAATGACATAAATTTCTAATTATCGCAAGAATGCCACAATACATGTTCAATATGTTATCCACCATTTTCTGTCACAGGTTGAAACCAAGAAACAGCATGTTCCACTACAGATAGGAGTATGTTGGAGGTCACGTTCAGATGGGTTATGCAATGTGTGCCTTCAATTCAGCTACATTTGTAGTTGGAGCACTGAACACAACATCTTGCGGATAATCCCACAGCCAGGAGTCACATGGATTAAGATCAGGTGATATGGATGGCCAGGATGTAGGAAAATGATAGCGGATACTTCTGGCATTTTTGAAATGCCTCTGCAGCAGCCACTTCACTTGCTGTGCAATGTGCTGAGGAGCACCTTCTTGCACAAAAATGATCCTACCTATACATCAACTCTGTTGACGAGTTGGAATGACATTGATGCACAAAATACTCTATTAGTGTTCACCAGTGGTGGTACAGGTAACAAGACCACAGGATTCGTCTCCTCAAAAAAATGCACCCTATGATAAATGATGCTGCCAAACTGTACCACACAGTTACCTTTGTAGAATGAAGTGGTACTGATCAATGTGCATGTGGATTTTCTGTTGACCATATTCTGCATATTGATATGTCCTTGGAGATGGAAATAGGCTTCAGCTGTCCACAGAATGTTTCATAGCCCTTCGTTGTCTACTTTCATATGAAGAAGAAATTCCAGGGTGAATGTTTGTTTTGCTGGTGGGTCAGCAGAAAGCAACTTCTGAATATGGGTGATTTTATATGGATAGCAATGCAGGATGTTTTGTAGGAATGTGCAACATTTAAGCAATTTCCCATGCACTGCATGTTTGCATACCACAACTTGGCCCCTCCTGCCTTGCTGGGCCACATCTCTGACAGACGCCAGATCAACTGCTTTTCTCCTTCTGCCACGTTACACTTCAAAAGAACCTGTCTTTTCAAATATTGTTGCCTTTTCCTATAGACCTTTAGCAGACAATGAATCAGTGCCTTGTTTCATACCCTTGAGTGCCTGAACTTGTGCCAAGCTACTGGTGCACAGTCGCCATTCTTGTGAAAGAGTTTTACCAGCAGTGACTGATTCTTCCTGGATACAATCATTTTGGGTGTCTCAAAGGCAAACTGGGGAAGAGCCATGTGCCATGCATCAGTTGGTGTGCATATTCTGATACCTACAGTGTCATCTGTTGGTCAAATTTTCGTTAATTTTTTTGTTCCATGATGTTTCTCTCTGTTTCAATAATATTCTCTTCAAATTTGACATTATTCTGAGCAGTGGTTCTCTTTCTACAGCGTTTTGAAACTGGAACTTTAATTATGGACACACTGTACATAGAGAAAAAGAGCATTCCCATTACACTTACTTGATGTGCTCCTAATGATACATTTATCTCCAATGAACACTTGCTGTTCAGGAGTATGTATGTATTAAACTGGGGCCTAGAAATGACAGAGAGACTTCATCCCACTGTAGCCTTCAGTGGCTCACAATCCCATAACAGGCCGTAGCAGTCCACCCACCCCACCACAACCCCACACCAAACCAAGGGTTATTGTGTGGTATGGGCCCCAGTGGACCCCCCCCAGGAACATCTCATACCAGACGAGTGTAACCTCAAATGTTTTTGTAGTTGAATAATTATGGTGTACGCGTATGTGGAAATGGTGTTTGCACAGCAATCACTGACTATGTGTAACTGAGGCGGATCAAGGGGAACCAGCCTGCATTCACTGAGGTAGATGGATAACTGCCTTAAAAACATCCACAGGCTGTTCAGCACACCAGACCTCGACACTAATCCACTGGGCAGATTTGTGCCTGGGACTGGCATGCCTTCCCACTTGGGAAGCAGCACATTAGACTGTGCAGCTAGCTGGGTTGGCATCAGGACAATGTTCTCTGTTCTATTACTTAAAAAGTTTTAATAATGGATGGCATACTGTCACTGGAGATTCTGCAAATGTTTAAATTTTCAAAACATTTGTTACAATAATCTCAGTTGCAAATAGTCCCATTTGATTTTAGTTTCAGTCATATGTAATGGTTATCTTCAGGTCTAATAATGAAATAAAAGATTAATAAATAACTAATTCTGTAGACAACATAGATTAAAAATATTTTCAGTTTGTTTTCTGCTGTTTTCTCAGTATTTTCTGAATTCTGTTATTAAAACATGGTTGCTTTTCCATCTTCAGTCCAGTTACTTGGACATACTTCTCCAGAACATGATTTAAAATAAGTTTAAACTTTGTCCATAATTCCTCTGTGCCCATCATGGTGGAGCTAAGTGATGTCCATTCTTTGTCTGAGTGGAATGCTAACAACTATTTATCTGCTCTTTGCATATAAAACACTTCTAGTCCTCTTGATCAATTTATTAACTATGGTAACCACCATGGCTTTGATGATGTCATGATCACTAATCCCTATCTCTATACTGACAGTGATGATAAGGTCAGACCTGTCTGTTGCTACAAGATCTAAAATATTTCCATTATGTGTGGGTTGATGAACTAGCTACTGACAACAGTTTTCAGAGAATGTGATCAGAACTACTACACAAGACTGTCTGTCTCTACTACATGCAATGAATCCATAAACGTCCCAGTCTCTACTCAACAGCTTAAAGTCACCTCCAACTTACATGCTACAGAGTGTGGACGTCTTTGAAAAGTCCAACTGCTACACCAGAATATGGTGGCCAGGAAAACATCTGATGATTAATTTGAGTTCACTTAGGTTGGTTACTCACATCCAGATAACTTTACATTAAGATACAATTTCAGTTTCGGTAGATATAATATTTTTATCAGTTGCACTGAACACTCCCTCTCTGTGACTTATAACCTTTCTTTTTGATATACTTTCCATGTTTCATAAAATATTTTGGAACTTTCTGCTTCTCCATCCAGGTCTTGGTTCTGAGTATAATTTGAGCCCAACAGTTTTCCTGGAGAGTGGTTATTTCAGCGACTTCATAACAAATACTTCGGAAGTTTATTGTTAAAATCTTCACATTCAAAGTCTCTTTACTTTGTATACAATCTGATTTTGCATTCTGTGTATTGACTGGTGAACAGTCATGTGGCTAACATTGGAGGTCCCAATAATGAACATTGGTGAATGGGTGAGGTCAGATGGCCAGTCCCCACATTCGCTCTCTGCTCAAGCAATGCGACTGTGTTAGAACCAGTGGTGAGCATTGTTCTCTAGTTTTGGGTACATTGGAAGGTGCCTTAGCAGCAGAGCCTATGAGAAAAACAAGCAGCACTTGAGATGCCCTATGTGATGCAACATCATTTCCACCACTGCCAAACCCCAGGGCAGAAGCCTGAAGATGGCTGAATAAGGCCAAGAGCATCTTAAGCTGTTTTGTGAACTGTGGCCAGCTCCTCATGTGTCCACACAAAGCATGAGCACTCGCTATCCATCCTGCTATTAAAATTCATGTAAAAAAGAGGCATAAAACAAAGCAAAGAAGCCCTGTTGTCTTTTAAACAGGGATTTGCACTACCAAATGAGTTAAAAACACAAACACAAGCAATATGTCACTGAAATAATATTTAATATAATAGAAGGAAACATTCCACGTGGGAAAAATTATATATAAAAACAAAGATGAGGTGACTTACCGAACGAAAGTGCTGGCAGGTCGATAGACACACAAACAAACACAAACATACACACAAAATTCAAGCTTTCGCAACAAACTGTTGCCTCATCAGGAAAGAGGGAAGGAGAGGGGAAGACGAAAGGAAGTGGGTTTTAAGGGAGAGGGTAAGGAGTCATTCCAATCCCGGGAGCGGAAAGACTTACCTTAGGGGGAAAAAGGACAGGTATACACTCGCACACACGCAAATATCCATCCACACATACAGACACAAGCAGACATATGTGTGGATGGATATGTGCGTGTGTGCGAGTGTATACCTGTCCTTTTTCCCCCTAAGGTAAGTCTTTCCGCTCCCGGGATTGGAATGACTCCTTACCCTCTCCCTTAAAACCCACTTCCTTTCGTCTTCCCCTCTCCTTCCCTCTTTCCTGATGAGGCAACAGTTTGTTGCGAAAGCTTGAATTTTGTGTGTATGTTTGTGTTTGTTTGTGTGTCTATCGACCTGCCAGCGCTTTCGTTCGGTAAGTCACCTCATCTTTGTTTTTATATATGAAATAATCTTTATGTTGATACCTGGGTTTGTTTGGCACTTCAGTCATTTCTGCCCTTTGCATCATAAAATCTAGCAGTTAGCTCTGACAAATTTGGTTGAGCTTATTGTTTACAGTTTACCACAAGTAAGATTTTTTAAAAATGCAGTGGGTGGGTCCAGATTTATGGCTTAATTTTTTGTAATCTCTTTATCCAAAGGACACCAAAATAACACATAATGAGATAAACTGCATATATTTGATCGGTATGTGTTCTGTCAGACATGTCTGACACAATTTATGATGATGCAGCTGGTGCATACATTTATATAAAATAGAGAATTGTGAAAGAAAGGGAAGGCATAGGTGGGAATTTGTGACTTCCAGCTGCACAGGGCATTGTGGTAATGCAATGGTGAGAGTTGAAAATGTTTGAGAGATCGGGGCTCGAACCCAGGTTTACTGCTTAACCACTTTGGTCATCCAGACATGGTCCCTGACCAACTCAAATTCCCAATTTATCACTCGCTGCAATGCAGCATTCCTTTTCCATTAACACCTTACTCACAAATTATTGATTCCTGTAGGAGCTCTGGTGTTATTAGTGCATTCACGGAGCTGTTGCGCTCTTACAGAAATATATATATTTGAGCAGTGTCTGTTTTATTGGACTCAGATTCCAAGTTTTGAAGACTATCTGTTCCATGCAGCCAGTGAATCCTGTTTCCTGTAGTGGTATCCTTATTTGTTTAAAAGGCCAGGCCCTCAAATATGACGTAGCTGTGAATTAGGATGGATTTAGGTAAAGCAACAATAAATGAGATTTTAGTTAGACTTTCAAGTGGCTGTTAGGTAGATATTGTTCTAGAGCTGAGAGGCCATGTTTACGTTGGTTGTTTGTGTGCATTATGTTGATAGTGAAGAGGAAATTTCTAGGTATGAGAGGTGTCTGAATGGGTTTGAGAGGCTGGGAGGCTCTTTGTGATGGTACGGAGTGGCTGGTCAACCATGATGGTGTTTGGTGGGTGCTTTGAAGCACACTACAATGGGAAGGCCAGGCTGGTTGTTTTCGTGTGCTTTGAGAAGTAGGTAGAAGGTAGAGGTGAGTACATTAGGTGTGGCAGGGAATTCTGTGGAAGCAATTATAAGTCCTTGTAAGGGGCCCAAGATTTCAAGGAATTTCTGTGGCTCAGTCTGGATGGAATGAATGATGTGATTAGAAACAGTTCTGTATGTTGAGATATCTGAGAGCTGATGAATCCCATCTGCCATATACTCTCCACAGTCAAGTAGCACAGTAGAGGAGCTGATGTCCACAGGGAGGATGCTGATGGAGCAGTCTGCCATTAGGTCACAGATGGCTGAGGATCCAGCTTCAGTAAGGTTTGGGGTTTTGGTGATATTTTTCAGAAAGAATTGGTAGGGAAATCCTGGAAGTGAAGAATCCCTGGAATGGCTGGAGACGATTCTTTTAGAGTTAGGGTTCGAACTACTCTACACAGGACTCAGTGCTCACTCTGTTGGTTGTGAGTTCTGATTGGATGGTGAAGTGGTATTTTGTTTACCCGTGTCTTCACAACAGGAGATCCCCTCTCACCCTGCGGACAGAGTTACCTGCCCATCCTGTCTAAACTTCACCAGCCCATCTCTCTTCCCTCTCCAATGAAGAAGCACACAGTTATGAAATATTTGATTGTGTTTTGTACTTATATGTGTGGCTGTTGACAGTGCTCTGAACTTCACTACCTGAAGGAAAATACTGACCAGCCATTGTATCTTCTTGTTATTATCTTGAATAAATTTTCCTACTGGTACAACTGTTTTAGATATCTCGAACTGCCTCAAAAACACAATAGCCGGCCTCTCTATTTTTCAATCCCTGTGTCATCTTAGCTTACTTGAATACTGTCTACAACTGACTGCAACTGTCAAGAAGACAGTAATCTGACCAAAATAACAGTAAGATATTATCGATAGTGCTATTCTATATTAGGTGTAATTCTCACATAATTCCTGTCAACAGTGATATCTACTATTCTGCTTTTGTCAGAAGATCTTCTAATCATATCCATTACTGCTGTAATAATGTAAAACAGTTAAGTAAATTTGGGATGGCTTTTCATTACTTAATCAGTATTTTAAGGAATTTTTGATGTATTATGGTAAAAGCACAGAAATATGCAAAATTCTCTGTACTGAGTTAGATGCAAAGATGTGTAGTGTTACCTTCATGTTCTTAAATGAAGAATGTTTTTCATTGCTACCTTGGGTAACATTTTGCCTTGTAGGCAGACATGGCCTGCCTCAGAGGTTTTTTTGGATCATACTGGTAATCATATCTACTGCATCCTAGATGGTATCATGGTGTCGAGACAGCTGGCAGAATAAGATCCAGATCCTTTTGTGTAATACTGACCAGGAATTGTTTGTTCATATCCACATTAATTTTGGATAGCAAATTTGTAATGCAGACTAATCACTAGAAAGCAAATAACTATCACATTTCTACTAGAATGTGTATACGTGAGCAAACAAGAGGGTCTGATGTGGTAAAACACCGTCTGAGGAAAAAATACTCCCAGTAGCATAACCACCTGAGTAAGTTCACATCTGATAGTGGTGTAGGAAAATGGAAGTAACATCTATAATGGCAGCTTAGGAAACTTTGTAAGAGTTCTTAGGCAGATATCTGGTTTATTTACTTTTCTGTCACACAGTCTCTTAGTTTTCAATTAAATCTTCATTTAGGTCAATTAACTATGTTTATTTTTGGTCAAATGTTTGATTGGCCAGAATACAAGACTCCGTAGAAACTACACAATGGATTTTGGTCCAAATTTTCACAGCCAAATGAAGGGTGAGAAGTGGACAAATGGAGTAGCAAACTGACCAGCATGAGGTCCGCTTTAAAAAAGTTTAAATGCTTGAAAGTAAACAGGATAATTAAGAAAAACATGGTGATTTGAGGGAAAACTTTTGTCCAGATGTTTATAGCCAACAAGGAGTGGGAAATGGACAAACAGATATCAAACTGAGCAGTATGAGATCCAGTTTTGAAACAAAAAAGATTTATGTGTTTGACAGTAATCAGGGTAATTAGTGATTTGAGCAAAAAATTGAAATATTTCATCAACAGCTGCTGCTAGCTACGTAAATGAAGTATCAAAAAGTTTATCTCTTAAAATCTCTTCAATCTCGCACATAAAACATTACACTGGTGTGGTACATAACTGTCAAATAAGGGAGTGGTACATAACTGTCAAATAATGCTCTCTTCAAATCAAGAACTAAATTAAATTTCAAGAACAGAACACACTAGCAAATCAAGTGAGGTTTTGTTCATCTCTTCAAGGCCTAGGTTTTTTATATACAAAATAGAATACCAATCAATATTTAAATATATTACATTTAATGCTTTCTGAACAAAACTTGAAAATAAAACAGATTAGAGAAACATTTGACATGCCTTTGCATGATGACTGAAATTGAGTGTAGCAAATGATGTGGTGATTGAAAATATATTAAAGAGTGCCAGAGGATATTTGTCTGGTGGATTATGTAGACCATACAGTATGCTGTTGTGTGGTCTTGACATGTTTGTATCACGTATGTCCGAAGGTTTAAAGAAGTTTCAACAGTTTTTCTGTCTCAAAAGTTTTTCAGTGGAGAATCCTTCAGATAGGAGGAAAGAGATTGTGTGTCGCACACCTCCATTACAGGTGCTATTGACATCATTGTTCTTGCTTACTCACCTTTCCCCATAAAAAGTGTTTTGTGGCGGTGTTCGTAGCGACAAACACTTGGCTGCAGAAATGGCTTACGAAGTCACCGCCACACTTTTAATAGCGGGCCGACCGGTCCGCTGGAACAGTAAACAGAAAGATGAAACCCCAAACACTCTGATTAAATAAAAGTCGGTACTTATCTTTTATTAAGGAAGATACAGTAACACAGTAGTGAACTCTGTGTCTACAGAAATCTGTCTAGTTCGAGTCAGAGCGGCTAGGTCAGCGTCGGCTGACGACAAACAACAACTCTGCTGCGATGAACACACAACTGACTAGCAAGTACACAATTCGGTGGCGAGTATACAACTGAGCGGCGAATACAGAACTGTCCTAGCGCTCGCGACTCCAGCGCTTAAGAAGCCAGAAGCCAGCGGTGGCGCGCGCAGGCTTGCGGCGATTTGCTGTCTCGCTGGCGCTGCTTATGCGGACGGCGTCCGGACTTTGATGCTGCCAACCTTTTGGCAGCGGGCTCGGTTGGCATTACTGGCTAGGACATAACAAAGTGGATATAAGAAAAGAATCAAATTGGACCCATACATCAGAGAGCAGTTCCAATCAAAGTACAGATTCTACCAAGAGGTCAGAAACCTTCTTGGATCCTACTTAGTGCCCTTTATAGGCCTATGTTTCCAACTGTGGTCCTGCTACAATCATTCTTTGTTTATGATTTTAAACATATAAATACTACTAGATTTTATATAGCAGTGGTGTCCCATGACTATGCACCAATGACACACTGCTGAAATAGCATGCTGAGTGGCTTACCACTTGACTCCTGCAGCAGGCCAATGGCTGCAGGTGAGCGTTCAGCAAAGTTCAAAGGTCAGCGCCAGGTGGACCTTTAAGCACGGAGGTCACATGGCAAGGACATGCATGCGCCACTGGCTTCATTGGCGGTGAATGCTGCACTACATTATGTTTCTGCAAACACATTGCACTGCCAATAGGAATCCTGTATGTATCTGCCGCCAGTGTATTTAGGGCTGTGCTGGTGGATCCACAAGCAGCTTCTCTGGAAGCAGCTTCCTGATGCCTGGCAACCACACAGCCAGTCACCACCAGACACTTCGCCATCCACTCCTCATCAGCTCACTCTGCCAGGGAGGCATTTTGCTAGAAGTGTGGTATCTCACCGGTGTTTGATTTTGGCCGAATTGATTGGTGGACTCATCTCAGGCCGTCATAGTGAAGTTTATGTTTACAAAGGCACTTTAAGTCCGGGCTTTAGTTTTTGCCAGTGAAAGTCAGACTTTTCCTAAATATGCCGATGAAGGGAACATCTCATTGAACAGACTTAATTTTTTCATTGGATGTCTTTACTAATAGACCACACACCAGACAGTAATCTGTATTCAAAGTAGTGATCCAAGAATTAATTAACTGCAATAATTGGAGGAGTCTATCATGTTTCCTTTACAAATTTGCAGAAGAGAAACTTCTGTCAACTCCATTTCCAAGTTGTTTGTTTTTTATGCAATAATAAGCCATTACTTAACAAATTGTGCCTCAAACATTCAGAAATGAAACTGGTGAATGAAATGTGTTGTGTTTTGCATATTTATATGATCTTATTGGATGGTCCCCACCGCGGGATACTTTAAGGAGTGTAAACCACATTTTTGCCTCAGCGTTAGCACTGAAATTTTCAAGGGTTCTAGTAAATATTTGCCTGGCAGATACTGTTCACAGTATTCAATGTTGCTGTGTGGCTATCGCATATCTCTTTGATCTGTAGCAATAGATGTGAAAAAGCTTCAACAATTTTGGAGCCAGAAAATGTTTTCTCTAGAGAGCCATACAAATCCTAACAAAATGGATGCATGTGGTGAAATAAATATTGATAACGCATTTCTTCCCACATATGTTGAAAAAATTTTTCTCACTTTCTAATATTAGTCAACAGAAAAAGATTAATGGAAAAAACTGAATAAAATTGGATCCTTCAATAGCAGTTGGAAACACCTGCCAAATTTCACTCAGTTATCTCCTTGCCTCACTAATTTATGAGACTCTCAGCTGCTACGCTTAGTGATTAACACACTATCAGAATTAACTCTACTGGAAAAATATTTAACCGCTTGACATTACATACAATATTTACAACTTGACTTCACATAGCAATAAAATCTCAAGGCCACACAGCAATAGACTGCATGGTCTACATAATCCACTACACAAATGAAGAAGAGAGGAAAGTGAAAGGGTTATAAGTGCCAAATCTCACATTTGTCAGGATAACCAAAAGACAGTGCACTGAGGTGACAAAAGTCATGGGATACCTCATTATATTGTGTCAGACCTCCTTTTGCCCAGTGCAGTGCAGCAACTCGACATGGCACGGGCTCAACAAGTCTTTGGAAGTCCCCTACAGAGCCATTGAGCCATGCTGCCTCTATAGTCATTCATAATTGCGAAAGTCTGGCCAGTGCAGGACTTCATGGAGGAGCTGGAGGAGAAAAAAGCTCACTGTACAGTAATCGATACTGGTAGCGAATTTAAATGATATTATTCAGTGACCTTGTCGTCGCCTTCATCGTCATCATCAGGCAGCTAGAGATTCAGTTATTCCAGCAGTACATGCAGCTCAGCAGTTCCCCCAATGATTTCAAACTTCGCAGTTCCGCTGCACAACGTGCACCAGCAGAACAAGAATTCGAAATCAGTGCTTGCACTGTGAATGAGTTCCTTGTATTTATGAGCACTGGTACACAATGTGACGTCTTTTCACGTGAAATAAATTCTAAATAAGTGATTTACACACGTCAAAAATAGTTTTGTATCACCCCGGGTTCCCAGAACTCCTGAAGATAAACCTTGGCTGTGGATATTGTATCACAGACACAGTCCCTTTGACTGTTCATAGGGGTCACTAAACCAACCAAAAGATGGAAACAACCATGCATGAGCAGCGCCTATTAGACGGAGGGGGTAAGACAGCCGATTAGTTCCAGTCATTCCACCAGGAAGGAGGTACAAGACTCGTGTTGTCTGTAGTTCAGCCATGCCTAGATGGTCAATACAACAGTTTGACCGCGTCCGCATTGTTACTTTGTGCCAGGAAGGGTTCTCAACAAGGGAAGTGTCCAGGAGTCACAGAGTGAACCAAAGCGATGTTGTTCGGACATGGAGGAGATACAGAGAGACAGGAACTGTAGATAACATGCTTAGATCGGTCGCCCAAGGGCTACTACTGCAGTGGATGACCGCTTTCTACGGATTATGGCTCAGAGGAATCCTGACAGTAACGCCCCCATGTTGAATAATGCTTTCGTGCAGCCACAAGACATCGTGTTACGACTGAAACTGTGCGCAATAGGCTGCATGATGCGCAACTTCACTCCCGAAGTCCATGGCAAGGTCCATCTTTGCAACCACGACACCATGCAGTGACGTACAGATGGGCCCAACAACATGCCGAATGGACCGCTCAGGATTGGCATCATGTTCTCTTCACCAATGAGTGTCGCAAATGCCTTCAACCAGACAATCGTCGGAGATTGGCCTGGAGGCAACTCGGTTTAGATTAGATTAGTACTTGTTCCATAGACTTGCGAACATCTGAGCATGTGAACTTGCAGCATAAGAAATTTTCAAGAAAAAACTATCAGTCTCTTTGCATCTTCTAATTAATTCACACAGGCACGGAAACCTCTGATGTCTTATATTAATATACCAAGTGTGAGGTGTCAGTTGAGCTGTTTAGCATACCCCTAAGATGCTATGAGTTCGGTCCCTAGTGACCTACAAGGCAGGGAAGCTCCCCATAGGATCATGCGAATTTAAGAAAAACAGTGTCGTACAATGGAAACGTCTTATTGAAGGAAAATTACTAGGGTTGGCTCCGTTAAGCGTGAAAGTACGCTTGGATGTATTGATGAAAGAGCTCATCTATGTATTTGCAAAAGAAGCCAGCTGTCACTATTTGGTGACTTGATGAAACCTCAAAGAAATGAATTACCCATTGAAATAAGCATGCAAACATTTAATAAGCGGACAAGAAGATTGTAATTATGGAATCTAACCTTGGCAGAAATGGGTGGACAACATGAAGGCATAACTTGGTGATTAAGTGGACTAGTACATGAATAAGTATCAAAATATCGATTTTTGTCTTAAAAACTTCTGTGTGGTTTTCTGAACAAGAAAGAGTTTGCTTTGAGGAAATTGTGTTGAAGAAAGCCCCCAAAATCAAAGAAATTTGGAAGTAGCTGCACACATGACGACATCCGCCATGTCACGCAGACAGCTCTGTTAACAACAGAATTTTATTATCACAAAAAGCATTCTTTGCCATTTGAGTTAAGATAATTAGAGAAGTGTTTAAATGGTAGGATAAAGACCTAAATGAGTTTTAACAACTATATACCGGAATGGATACCAAAAACTGATCTGATAGGACTAAATACTTAAAAAGAAGAGGTGTACTGGATGGTCTGCTGTATTTCAATGCTGGTGCAGTCTCAAGATTCGATGATGACCATGATGTTGAGCGCTCCTCACCTCAAATCATCAAACTGTGTCAAGGTTTAAGACTCTTGAAATAATGGGAGTGCCTGACGGACTATGTGTGCAAAAAGCTTTAATCACCATTGACCGCAGGATACTCTTCAAAACAGAGAAATCAGTCTTGGAAGGCACCAAAGAAGCAAAAATAATAATAAGTAGTCTGTAAAAGAAAAGAGAGGAAGAGCAACATCAGAAACAAGATGAATATTTACCTGGGATGCATTAGTGTTATGCAGATTGCATAGATAAACAAGTTTTAACTTTAATTTGAATTCCCCAAAAGTTCACATTTTTGATGTTCTGATACACACCAGTTTAGTATTGGAGGGCAGCGTGGAGGGTAAAAATCGCAGAGGGAGACCAAGAGATGAATACACTAAGCAGATTCAGAAGGATGTAGGTTGCAGTAGGTACTGGGAGACGAAGAAGCTTGCACAGTATAGAGTAGCATGGAGAGCTGCATCAAACCAGTCTCTGGACTGAAGACAACAACAACAACAACAACGATACTCATTGGCTAAAAACAATTAAAGATAGAGGACTGAAATTCTGTGTGCTGTCTTAAAACATAGTTAACTAAAAAGTAGACTATATTATGACTTAAATTTCAAAATTAAACTCTTTTTTAAAGAAAATCTATGAGTTAATTATTGAAATTTTTGATAATCATTATTATTAAATTTTTGAACCATAATTTATGACAGCAACATCTTTTTAAAAGACTACCTTACTGATGATAGTGTAAAGAAATTTCAGAAAAAAATCAGGCTTCTATTTTGTTGTTATTTTGAGATACATGTACCTAATCTGTGGGTAAATAATTCTACATCTACATCTAGATAGATACTCTGCAAATCACATTTACGTGTCCGGCAGAGCGTTCATCGAACCACCTTCACAATTCTCAATTCCAGTCTCGTACAGCGCGGGGAAAGAACGAACACGTATCTTTCCGCCCGAGCTCTGAGTTCCCTCATTTTATCACGGTGACCGTTTCTCCGTATGTAGGTCGGCGTCAACAAAATATTTTCGCATTCGGAGGAGAAAGATGGTGATTGGAATTTCGTGAGAAGATTCCCCCGCAACGAGAAACGCCTTGTTTTAAGGGTGTCCATCCCAAACCCTGTATCATTTCAGTGACACTCTCTCCCATATTTCGCGATAATACAAAATGTGCTGCCCTTCGTTAAATTTTTTCGATGTACTCCGTCAATCCTATCTGATAAGGATCCCACACCGCGCAGCAGTATTCTAAAAAAGGACGGACAAGCGGAGTGTAGGCAGTCTCCTTAGTAGATCTGTTACATTTTCTAAGTGTCGTGCCAATAAAACGCAGTCTTTGGTTAGCCTTTCCCGCAACATTTTCTATGTGTTCCTTACAATTTAAGTTGTTCGTAATTGTAATTCTTAGGTATTTAGTTGAGTTTACAGCCTTTTGATTTGACTGATTTATTGTGTAACCGAAGTTTAACGGATTCCTTTTAGCACTCATATGGATGACCTCACAATTTTCGTTATTTAGGGTCAATTGCCAATTTTCGCACCATACAGATATCTTTTCTACATAATTTTGCAATTCGTTTGATCTTCTGATGACTTTACTATTCGATAAACGACAGCGTCATCTGCAAACAACCTAAGACGGCTGCTCAGATTGTCTCCCAAATATAGATAAAGAAGAGCAAAGGGTCTATAACACTACCTTGGGGGACGCCAGAAATCACTTCTTTTTTACTCGATGACTTTCCGTCAGTTACTAGGAACTGTGACCTGTCTGACAGGAAATCACGAATCTAGTCACATAACTGGGATGATATTCCATAAGCACGCAATTTCACTACAAGCCGCTTGTGTGGTACAGTGTTAAAAGCTTTCCGAAAATCCAGAAATACGGAATCAATTTGAAATCCCTTGTCAGTAGAAACTCAACACTTCATGCGAGTAAAGAGCTAGTTGTGTTTCACAACAATGATGTTTTCTAAACCCGTGTTGACTGTGTGTCAATAGACCGTTTTCTTCGAGGTAATTCGTAATGTTCGAACACAATATACAAAATCCTGCTGCATATCGACGTTAATGATATGGGCCTGTAATTTAGTGGATTACTCCTACTACCTTTCTTGAATATTGATGTGACCTGTGCAACTTTCCAGTCTTTGGATACGTACGGATCTTTCTTAGAGCGAACGGTTGTATATGATCGCTAAATATGGAGCTATTGCATCAGCATGCTCTTAAAGGAAACTAATTTGTATATAGTCTGGACCAGAAAACTTGCTTTTATTAAGTGATTTTAGTTGCTTCACTACTCCGAGTATATGTACTTCTACGTTACACATTTTGGCATCTGTACTTGATTCGAATCTGGAATATTTACTTCGTCTTCTTTTGTGAAGGAATTTCGGAAGGCTGTGTTCAGTAACTCTGCTTTGGCAGCACTGTCTTCGATATATCTCCATTGCTATCGTGCAGAGAAGGAACTGATTGTTTCTTGCCGCTAGCATACTTCACATACGATCAGAAGCCCTTTGGTTTTTCTGCTAGGTTTCGAGACGAAGTTACGTTGTGGAAACTATTATAAGCATCTCCCATTGAAGTTCGCGCTAAATTTCGAGCTTCTGTAAAAGACTGCCAATCTTGGAGATTTCGCGTCTGTTTAAATTTGGCATGCTTTTTTTGTTGTTTCTGCAACAGTGTTCTGACCCGTTTTGTGTACCAAGGAAGATCAGCTCAGTCTTTTGTTAATTTCTTTGGTATAACTCTCTCAATTGCTGCCGATACTATTTCTGTCTACGCTTATACTGTTAATTTGGAAGGAATGGAGATTGTCTCTCAGGAAGGCGACAAGTGAATTTTTATCTCCTTTTTTGCGTAAGTATATTTTTCATTTATTTTTGGAGGATTTGGGAGTTACAGTATTCAATCTCGTTACGGCAGCCCCGTGTTCATTAATCCCTGTATCCGTTCTCATGCTCGTTATTAACTCAGGGTTATTTGTTGCTAATAGGTCAAGTATATTTTCACAACCGTTTATTATTCGCGTGGGTACGCGAACTCACTGCTCGAAATAACTTTCAGATAATGCGTTGAGCACAATTTCGGATGATGTTTTATGCGTACCTCCGGAATTAAACGTGTATTTTCGCCAACATACCGAGGGTAAACTGAAGTCACCACCAACTACAATCGTATGAGTCGGGTACGTGTTTGAAATCAACTCAAGTTCTCTTTGAACCTTTCAGCAATTGTATCATCTGAATCGGGGGGTCGGTAAAAAGATCCTATTATTATTTTATTCCGGATGCCAACAATGACCTCTGACAATACTAACTCACAGGAACTATCTACTTCAATTTCGCGACAAGATTTACTACTTCTAACAGCAACAAACACTCCACCGCCAACCGTGTTTAGCCTATCCTTTCGGAACACCGTTAGGTTCTTTGCAAAAATTTCGGCTTTTATTTTGCTTGAAACACAAAATACAATCCAGAAAAAAATGAAACCAAAAGCTGTGGTTTGTACATCAAAATGTCCCCAAAAGACCTGTTGAAATATGGTAAGCATTAGATAGGCTTACAACTCTTTTTCTTTGAGCTACACTACTTTGACGGCCGACAACTATTTCATGATTTGCTCTTGTGTTCACGAACCAGTCTCCTTAAAGAAAGAACCCGGAAAAATGTGTCTTAACACCAGTAGAATCATCTAAGTGCATGATGAAAGCAATTGGCTGGCTGCGAAAGTTAAAATGGCTCAAATGGCTCTGAGCACTATGGGACTTAACATCTGAGGTCAGCCGGCCAGAGTGGCCGAGCGGTTCTAGGCGCTACAGTCTGGAACCGTGCGACCGCTACGGTCGCAGGTTCGAATCCTGCCTCGGGCATGGATATGTGTGATGTCCTTAGGTTAGTTAGGTTTAAGTAGTTCTAAGTTCTAGGGGACTGATGACCTCAGAAGTTAAGTCCCATAGTGCTCAGAGCCATTTGAACCATTTTGAACCATCTGAGGTCATCAGTCCCTAGACTTAGAACTACTTAAACCTAA
This sequence comes from Schistocerca piceifrons, assembly GCF_021461385.2. Taxonomy (NCBI): domain Eukaryota; kingdom Metazoa; phylum Arthropoda; class Insecta; order Orthoptera; family Acrididae; genus Schistocerca; species Schistocerca piceifrons. The sequence continues at coordinate 581,180,546 of NC_060149.1, forward strand.
CTAACCTAAGGACATCACACATACCCATGCCCGAGGCAGGGTTCGAACCTGCGACCGTAGCGGTCGCCCGGTTCCAGACTGAAGCGCCTAGAACCGCTCGGCCACACCAGCCGGCGTGAAAGTGAAAACTTTACAATTAAACCTAGATGAAAGTTAACTAGCCTCACATCCCCCTTGGCTTCGTGATTGCAACTCGGGTTCATACTTTCCATTCTTACGTGGTGTGAGTGTGGGAAACGGCTACAGTAACGGCTGGAAATTCTGAGTCCAGCTCGCTCTTTGTACTCAGTTGTAATATGCAGACATCTCTGTATATGACGGTCTAGCGGCAGGCGCGTGTCCTGGCAGCAAGTGTTCTCTCATCAATCACCTGACAGCAAGTTGTACTCTGACTTAATTCTTCAAAACTAAGCTGTTTCTGTCAGCGTAGGAATCTTGTTGGCCAATTGCAGCAGATCTTGCGAGTTCCGACCAATAATGGTTTTATGAATAAGTTTAAAAAATTCCAGCTCTTGTAGAAATGGTTAACCAATAATGGTGTGACATAGGGAGGATACCAGAAAAGCTCACCCGCTTCATGACACGTTTCTAACCCCGGCAAACTGAAGGTCTTACATGTTGACATGCCTGGGAAAGTGCGCCTCTTACAGGACTAGCTATTGTGAGCTCGTCAGAGTGCCTGTTACTAGGATTTTAAACAATCATCCCTTCATGGCATGACCACAGAGACCTGACCAGTCTCACACGTAATCGTTACTTCAACTACACAAGCTGCACCAAGTATGTGCTGAGATGAGACCTGGCCATTCTGGCTCTCCTGCCTGCATGGGTGTAAACCTTCAGCTGTGAACACATTTACGATCCCTCCTCGTCCTCTGAAGTAAACTTCTTGTTGCGCGAGCCAGCTAAAAAGAGCTCTTCAAAACTGCAGAAAATAATGGGTCCTCCCTCAACGTAATAAACGGAGAGGAAGAGAATAAGTAATTAACTGTGCAGTCATTGGCAGTGTAGAATATTGACTGCAGTTCTGATACAGCGTTAAAGGATCAACTACACTTATTACCGTGATGTGTATATTATATTATTTAATATGCTGCGTGACAGTTTGGGGACAAACTGCTTCGTAACGCCACGTCCTTGTTGCCCTTAAAATGAACGCCAATGAAATTGTGCTGAAATTAATCTGTATCACGAGTTCATTCAAGACATTTTTGCTGAGGTATGGGTGCTAATTTTTGTTTTGTTTGGCACACTCAAATGGCTCTGAGCACTATGGGACTTAACTTCTGAGGTCATCAGTCCCCTAAAACTTAGAACTACTTAAACCTAACTAACCTAAGGACATCACACACATCTATGCCCGAGGCAGGATTCGAACCTGCGGCCGTAGCGGTCGCGCGGTTCCAGACTGTAGCGCCTAGAACCGCTCGGCCACTCTGGCCGGCTTTGGCACGCTCATTGTCTGATAAGTTTCATGACATGGGTGGAAAAGATTAACCTGCTGGCATGGTAATGACATGAAAATACACACATACACTTACGCGCAAAATCCTCACATCCACTCATATATACTGGTGCAAAGGATATATTCATTCAGAGACAATATCATAAAAGGATGAAAACACCAGATAATACACACATCAAAATAAGTTATGCATCACCCCGTTTTCCAGAACTCCTGAAGATAGACATTGACTGTGGATATTGTATCACAGACACAGTCCCTTTGACTGTTCAGATGTCACTAAACCCGCCAAAGATGTAAATAACCATGCATGAGCAGCGCCTATTAGACGGAGAGGGTCCGACGGCCGACCAGTTCCAGTCGTTCCGCCAGGAAGGAGGTACATGGCTCGATTTGTTTGTAGTTCAACCATACCTAAACGGTCAATACCGCGTTTCGATCGCGTCCGCATTGTTAGTTTGTGCCAGGAAGGGCTCTCAAAAACGGAAGTGTCCAGGTGACTCGGAGTGAACCAAAGCGATATTGTTTGGACATAGAGGAGATACAGAAAGACGGGAACTGTAGGTAACATGCCTCGCTCAGGCCGCCCAAGGGCTACTATTGCAGTGGATGACCACTACCTGCGGATTATGACTGGGGGGGAACCCTGATAGCAACGCCATCATGTTGAATAATGCTTTTCGTGCAGCCACAGAACTTTGTGCTACGACTCAAACTGTGCTCAGTAAGCTGCATGATACCCAACTTCACTCCCGATGTCCACGGCGAGGCCCATCTTTGCAACCACGACACCATGCAGCGCGGTACAGATGGGCCCAACAACCTGCCGAATGGACCGCTCAGAATTGGCATCATTTTCTCTTCACCGATGAGTGTCGCATATGCCTTCAACCAGGCAGTCGCCGGAGACGTGTTTGGAGGCAACTCGGTCAGGCTGAACGCCTAGACACACTGTCCAGCGAGTGCAGCAAGGTGGAGATTCCCTGCTGCTCTGAGGTGGCATTATGTGGGTCCGACGTACACCGCTGGTGGTCATGGAAGGAGCCGTAACGGCTGTACGATAGTGAATGCAATCCTCCGACCGACAGTGCAATCATATCGGCAGCATATTGGCGAGGCATTCGTCTTCATGGACGACAATTCGCGCCCCCATCGTGCACATCTTGTGAATGACTTCCTTCAGGATAACACCATCGCTCGACTAGAGTGGCCAGCATGTTCTTTAGAAATGAGCCCTATCGAGCATGCCTGGAAAGGACTGAAAAGGGCTGTTTATGGACGACGTGACCCACCAATCACTCTGAGGGATCTACGACGAATCGTCGGTGAGAAGTGGGACAATCTGGACCAACAGTGCCTTTATGAACTTGTGGATAGTATGCCACGACGAATACAGGCATGCGTCAATGCAACAGGACATGCTACTGGGTGTTGGAGGTACCGGTATGTATCCGGACCACCACGTCTGAAGGTCTCGCTCTATGTTGGTACAACATGCAATGTGTGGTTTTCATGAGCAATGAAAAGGGCGGTAATGATGTTTATGTTGATCTCTATTCCAATTTTCTGAAAAGGTTCCGGATCTCTCGGAACCGAGGTGACGCAAAACTTTTTCTGATGTGTGTAGAATATTACATACATGTACATATCAGTTACTTTTACAATGCTCATGAATGAAGGCAATGCCTTGATACCATCACATACACATGAATGTATTAATCTACAGTCAACATATACTCAATTAGTTTACAGTTAGTTACTACATACACACTTACTATATCATAATATCAAACCATTCATTCCATTATCAACATATCTAAATATATAGTTTGTCACACTAAACGACACAAATAATAAAAATAAAATGTCATTCGTAGACACATAAGCACGTGACGATCAAACAAAATAAAATCAACTCGTACCACACTTGTATTTATGAATATATAGGAGTACAAATTTGTAAATTCTCAAGACAATACTCGTGACTACATACAAAATGTGTAAATGCAAATGCAGTATCAGGAATACTAAAAACAATATATCAGTTCTAATATACAACCACTTGTTTTACTATATAAACAAACTGATGTATATGCTGGCAAATAATTACCATAATTGGGACATCAAGCATAGACAGTATGAAACAAAGCAGTAACATAATTGGAGCATAGCTTCATAATAAACATATAAGATTACAGTTACATTTAAATTGTGGCACTGCTGATGGTGTGTGTCAGAAGTACTACACAAATATCAGGACAAATATTAAATTACGAATGCAAACAATTCATTCCACCACTGGTGGTGTGTGTCAAAATTATTAAATATATGTTGGTCAGGCCTACAGGGCAGTCTGTATAGTTGTCCCTGAAATTTAAAAATGAAAGCACAATACATAGACTTAACTGTTTTCGAGCAAATACACTGTTTATCACATGAAGCGTTTTATGAAAGGCTTGACACAAGAGACAACATGGAAACAAAAGTATTAGTGTTTAGAGTTTCTGTAGTTCTCCTCTTGGAGTGTGACCCAACACAGAAATCAAAGCTATTAGCTAGTGCAAGTAACTGATAATACACTTCAATCATAATTAATGAGCTGGCTGGCATAGCCTGCTCTTGACCACAATTGCTTCCTCCTCAGTCTACAAACAGTGTCCATCGTAATAATGTTCACAAGTTCTTTATTCTAATCTCTGAGCAGTCTTCAAATAGTTAGTGAGAAACACTAAAAGGTTGTGTTCTTGACTCAGAAATAACTTTGATTTTGTCCAGTGTGTCGTGATAATGCTCATTCTCACACACAAGCAATGAAGAAATGTGACGTCATCTGCGACTGGAATACGGATGTGTCTGAATGGTTCAAATGACTCTGAGAAATATGAGACTTAACATCTGAGGTCATCAGTCCCCTAGAACTTAGAACTACTTAAACCTAACTAACCTAAGGACACCACACACATCCATGCCCGAGGCAGGATTCGAACCTGCGACCGTAGCGGTCGCACGGTGCCAGCCTGAAGCGCCTAGAACCGCTCGGCCACATCGGCCGGCTTTCCTTGTGCAGATATGCCATACAGTTTCGCTAATGACTCAGGTCGACTTACAGTGTGCCTGATAATTAATGTTGTAGACATGTGTTAGATGACGTCTGCATCATAGTCTCATGATTAAATTCATGACCGCATCTCTTCAGCCAGTCAAGGTCTCATCACTTTCACCGGACAGCTGCCTCTGTGTTCAGGTGTCCGCCTTGCCTTCTAGTGCGTGTCGCATTGCTCGTATCACTTGTAAAGCCCCAAACAGTGTCACATGGGAATATTAGAAATACATAAATAAAAGTTACACATAAACCACTACAGTCAATATCCTTGTTTAATTCAGCTACTAATAACGCACTTGACATCAGGAATTGCCAGTCTCTGGCATCAAAATTTGGACAATTAATAAAAACTGTGTCTCTTATGCCTTCAAAAGGTTTGAAAATATTCATGAGGTACAATGTGTCGGGGTTCCATATCCTCTAAAATTGAAACTTCTAGGCTCAGGCTCCAGGGCCTGTTAATAAATGAACAAAACAATTTTAATAATTAATACATAAACATGACTTTATATCATTTAAACTTTTACAAATGCTTATTTTTAATGTTCACTGGAAGAATAAATTATTGCTCTGGTTAGTAGTTAGTGGTCACGCAGTTAGTATAGACGCAGTTTACTTAATAGTGTTCTGTGGTATCTGCAGATGCTAAACGGAATCCTCTCTACTAATATGAGCATGCAAACTTCTTAGATTACTGGTACGCCCTGCAACTAACTATTGTACTGGTAGCATGCGCTGACATACATCTCGATTATCATGGTTCAAATGGCTCTGAGCACTATGGGTCTTAACATCTGTGGTCATCAGGCCCCTAGAACTTAGGACTACTTAAACCTAACTAACCTAAGGACATCACACACATCCATGCCCGAGGCAGGATTCGAACCTTCAACCGTAGCAGTCGCGCTCGATTATCATCATGTGTTTTCCTCTCTCTCTCTCTCTCTCTCTCTTTGATACATTCTTCTCTTCACCATCCTCGAATTCTGAAAATGACTGATTAATCTATATCTCGCATGACTGCCCTGAAACACACGTAAAATACACGAGCCTAACATACGGTTGACACTATATGAAACCGCAAAACATTCCACCATGGTATTCATTACAACTGTAAAATATTTACATAACATAGTTGCCAAACCTGGATATGTGACCTCATATTACCTCTATTTTCAGGTTAGAGTACTCATCTTCACAATATCATTACATCCATGGGCGGTATTTGTTCTGTTGTAAGATATTTTTAACATCGCAATAATGGACATCATCTGGATGACAATTACATCTCCTGCGAACAGTGTACAAAAATACACAAACAAATCCTGCCTCTTCTGTTGTCTGCAGTCACGTATCTTTACGTGACATGGCCTGTTAGTAATCTGTCCTTCCATACACAGCCGCTCAGTGCCTCACTCTACTGACGTACTTAATCAGAGCAAAGCAACATCGTATCCAGCAAAACATAACAAGCACGGTGCTAAATCGCTTCTGTCAATAACCGTTCATTGCTTTTTGCTACTGGCATCTAAGATGAAAATTATAACTTGCAAATCACCGTAAAGGATAAGCTTATCCAATGTCTCATCCAATGCTTTCATCATTGTCATCTTCTAGTACTACCTCAGTGGTGTAAACTTTACCCCGAAGTCATCCGTATACAATTCACAGCAACTTCTACACAGCATTCTCTTATATTATTCCGTGTACACTCGCCTGTCGCTATGAGAATGGTTGCTTGTTCTCTGACAGTACGTATTCAATGAATCTCTTGAGGTGTTATATACGTCGCCAACCCTTCGATATGTGATTCCTGACGGTCTCAGCCTAAAAAATGTAAAGAGTATTTTTTCTCATTGAGTTGTATGCTCCATAATATATGTAAAAGAATATATGGCTTATAAAGTTTCTCTTTTGCGATATCTTTCTCGTCTTCAAAATAATTTCAGTGGCTTCAGCAAACTCATTTCTTCTCATTGTGCTCTTCAGTTTTTATGGCTTCTTATTATTCAGTAAAATGCAAACGTTATCTTCTGCACCCAAACCTGTGTCCAAATTCCTATTATTGACTACTTCATAACGTAATCTATCGTACGTTAAGTGCCTAAATTAGTATATTTATCACTGATGTTGAATAGGGTGCCCCATGGCTTGTCTTTGTGATTGCTGTTCAGTATCTCTATTACTTTCTGCCCTGTTTACACCAACAAAATAACAGGACTTCCCGTATCCGTAACACACTTTTATTGTCTTATTTTTATTGTTCATTCCCTGTTTACACATTCAAATTAATCTAATTAATTTCTTCATCCTCTGACTCGCTAGACCAAACGTCCTCTTATTCGTCATCAGCCTCACGAGATGCTTCGGACTCAGACTCGTTGTCTTCTATGATTACTTCGGCAGTCGCCTCTGTCTTCAGAACTCCTCCTTCTGTTTCTAATTGTTCTTTGCCCACTTCTATTAATAAAACACTTTCATTTCATGGTAATACACCTCCTTCGCCAGTCAGCATGATGCATATCATTTCAAAGTTCCTGTTGCATGAATGGCCCTAGTTGTCTTTTACAGTTAACTTGAATTCTTTCATGTCTGAACATAGTAGCGCATACTTCTGTTTTAAGTGCCTTGTATAACTTGAAAAAGTCGAGACCAAGGATTGCCTTCACAGTACGCATGAACACAAAATTAGCACTAAGTAGATGTGATTGACACATGAGCTCCGCTCTGACATAATGCTTTACTTCCATGCATTTTCCGTGTATTAGACCGTGTACTCTCATCCCCTGCATCTTAAACATCAGCCACTTCTTATCATTATCACATATAGCATATACTGCCTTATCAAGTACCGTGACTGGGCTACGTGAATCCAAAATGCAATGTCACATCAATTACTGCGTTCACAGTGTCTTCTGTTCTGGTGTCAAACTGACTGACACCTTCTGGTAGTGTCTGCTTTAAGTCTTCGTAATTGACAAATATGACTCCTGGCAATTGAATCCCGCCGCGCGGGATTAGCCGAGCGGTCTCAGGCGCTGCAGTCACGGACTGTGTGGCTGGTCCCGGTGGAGGTTCGAGTCCTCCCTCGGGCATGAGTGTGTGTGTTTGTCGTTAGGATAATTTAGGTTAAGTAGTGTGTAAGCTTAGGGACTGATGACCTTAGCAGTTAAGTCCCATAAGATTTCACACACATTTTATTAAATTGAATTCCATCTAGTGCTGAAGTCTGAGCCTCGGCTCTTATCAGCCTGAAATCGCGGTGCCTATGAACCATCAGGATTGTTCCTATTCCATCTGTTTACGTTTTTACAGGATGGATGCCTCACTCGTCATTTCACATTCGGAGCTCCATGTTCTCTTGACCCATAGTGCATTTGTACAAAGTGCACTGCTTCTCTGACATCTACTTCCTGATCATAACCAAGCTCATGAAGCTGGCTAATGTAGTATCTTTTTGCCGGCCGCTGTAGCCGAGCAGTTACAGGCGCTTCAGTCCAGAACCGCGCTGCTGCTACAGTCGCAGGCTCGAATCCTGCCACGGGCATGGATGTGTATAATGTCCTTAGGTCAGTTAGGTTGGAGTAGTTCTAATTCTAGGGGACTGATGACCTTAGATGTTAAGTCCCATAGTACTCAGAGCCATTTGAACCATTTGTAATATCTTTTTGAATTCTGTTAGGCAGTTTGGTTTGGCAGATGTGTATTAGCTCTTTCCGCTCAAACGGTGCATCCAAGAACTGATTTATCTGGACCATTTGTTTAAAATATTGCGTCGGACTACGAAACTGCGATCCTGTATAACATTTCATCATCAAATGCCTAGTTTGATATGCTCCCAATTCTCTTGCGCCCAAAATTCGTTGGCAGCAACGACCTTACTGTCGTGCGCTAACAAAGGCTTATCATCATCATCCCAAAATTCCTGCAGAAACGCCTTTTTAAACTCCTCGTAAGTCTTGCGTTTTGCCACGCTTACTTGCATCGTTGCGTCTGCTTCTTCTCACACATACACACAAATGAAATTGATTTTATAGTCATTAGAAGATGACCTCGGCAGTCCGACTCGAACTGTTCGCTTCAAATTTTGGGATGCAAACTGTTCTAACTGTCGGAAAATAGCGAGTAGTTTTGAACTGAAAGATAATGTTTTCTAAATTTACCAAATTTTGCAACAAATTGGAGAAAATCGTCAAAGTTGCAATATTAATTTTCTTTATTTCTCGATGACTAGGATCGAGCCTAAGCTCATTATTCAATCATCCTAAAAAACAGAAACCAAATAGGAAGTACTTTGTACATTACAAAGCGGTGCCACAGTTCAAAGCTAATTCATGAAAATTGGTACATACCACAAAGCTATTCAAAAACATCTTTACGACAACCACATGACTGTTCATTCCAGTTAAACACATCTTGTAAATTAGTGCAGGGGTGAGCTGTATTCATCTAACTGAGACATCGCAGTGTGGAAGGTATTAGGAAGACTAGGGCAGGAAGCGCTTATCGGAACTGCACCAAGTAGCAACTTTATTTTACATATTTTCTTTTTTCTCTTGTTTTCAGTTTTTATAAAGTGATTAATCGTACATGCGGTAACAAGCGTTACAAGATACATGTTTCTAATACAACAAAATCTTTATAAGAAGATATTTAAATTTTAATTTGTAACGGAAACTAAAAGGTGTGTATACGTCATTATGCCAGCGCTATACTCGGCACGCCAGTGACAGATTTTCAACGCCTCGACGACGGTAGTAATAAGAAAACCAGTTTCCAAAACACCAACAAATAGATTCGTAGGCAAATTTTTACAAAGTAATACAATATGGCGAGATACGAAACTCCAACAGTACTGAAACCACTCATTCAGATAGAAAACGATTACATAAAGTCAGACATAAAATAGTAGGAAAAGCATACCGTCAAGTATAGACCATGACATAAAGTTGGAAATAAAAGATAACTAAGTATAACATGGCAAGATAAGAAAGGTCAACACGAATAAAATCACACTGTCACGTATAAAACAGTTACATGAAAACCAGAGAAAATAGTGGTAACATCACAAAAACCATTACATAGAATCGGACATAAATTAGAGGTAACCAACAAATATTAGAGGTACCTCTGCCTTTGAACTCATGGCAACGAAACCCTATACTCACAACAAAGAGCATATATTCACACACGTCGAAATTGCTTTACACAAACACGTAAAGTGTTTTTCCCATTGTGGAACTCCATTCTTTTACCTCGCAAAAAGTGAGTGCACAGCAGACCCCAGTAATAAAATATTAAGATATAAATGCAACAGCATATTTATGACAGAACTTTAAAAGAGTGCTTCATCCATAAAAATGGCCTCATGGGTTTAAAAGTGAAATGCCAAATGTTATAAAACTAAGTTCCTGTAGGATACTGACCATGAACCCAAAATACCCCATTCACATACTAGTTACATACCTTCAGAGAAAAAGAACTGAATTTTCTCCTGTGCCAAGCCTAACAGAAACCAAACAGTAAGTACATTACAAAACAGTGCCACAGCGCAAATATAACTGATATAGACAGGTAAATTAAGACTACCAACCAAATTAATGGACCACAGGAATGGATTCGTATTGCACTAAGGAACCCATAGAAAATTAGTACCGTAAATTGCAACTCCAATCTAATTTCTCGTATTATACCCGAACAGGTATGAACGGAAGGTGGGGGGAGGGGGGAAAGATGGGGGTATGATGCGAGGGGGGGGGGGGGTGGCAAGGGAAGATGCGGGGAGGGAAAGGAGATCCGACTTTAAAGCCGAGGTTGTGAATGAACTGACAGCTATGCAAAGAAGCGAAAGTAATCGGCGGATTGGTACACAGAGGCGCAGAGTGCAACTTAAATAATTATGTTCACTTAGTCAGCAAACAAGCAACATTACCCAGCATGTGAGAATTTTAAGAGCACCCAAAGCCTGTAATTCACCTCTAACAGCAGTGGCGGGGGTAGGGGGTGGGTGGAAGGTGAAAGGGAGAGGGAGGAATGAGGAGGGGAGAAACCAATAAATGGATCTAGCGTAGAGGCAAGGATCCGAAAGTTAGTGCTAGAATAAAGTACCTGAACAGGCGAAAGTACAACACTGTGGCATACAGAAGCACAGAGCGCAACACTTAAATTTATATTCTCTTAGTCGACCGATAAGCAACATGCTCTACAACAATGAGAATTTTAAGAACAACCAGATCCATTTGTGTCATCGGCGTGCCGAGTATAGTGCTGGCATAATGATGTGTAGACACCACTTAGCTTCCGTTACAAATTATAATTTAAATATCTTCTTATAAAGATTTTTGTTGTATTTGAAACATGTATCTTGTAACGCTTGTTACCGCATGTACGATTAATCACTTTATAAAAACTGAAAACAAGAGAAAGAAGAAAATATGTAAAATAAAGTTGCTACTTGGTGCAGTTCCGATAAGCGCTTTCTATCCTAGTCTTCCTAATACCTTCCACGTTGCGATGTCTCAGTAGGTGAATGCAGCTTAGCCCTGCACTAATTTACAAGATGTGTTTAACTGGAATGAATAGTCATGTGATTGTCGTAATGGATGTTTTTGAATAGCTTTGTGGTATGTGCCAATTGTCTTCAATAAGCTTTGTACTGTGGCGCCGCTTTGTAATGTACAAAGTACTTGCTATTTGGTTTCTGTTTTTTAGGCTGATTTGATAATGAGCTTAGGCTCGATCCTAGTCATCAGTAATAAAGAAAATTAATATTGCAGCTTCGACGGTTCTCTGCAGTTTACTGTATAATTTGGTAAATCATATAGTTGCTGGCGTAATGCTTTCCAGAATCCTGGAAATTAGTAAAAATGTTTACTAATTTCGTCCTCTTCAACGTCCTGATAACTTATTCTTACCGACGTAGCTGATTGTACGTACTCAGTTGGCAGTCTTGTATACAACGGATCTGTCTATTAATTCAAGTAATTCCTCTCCTTCCTTCCGCCCATGTTCTTCATACACTAACGTCTCATCATTTCTTGTTGTATGTTCTGACCCACCTTTACGTCGTTTGTCTTTAAAAACGTATTCCAGCACAACGCGACCACAACGGCTGATGTCTGCCTGTATTTCTTTCAACTGGAACAACACATTTATTTCCTCCTGTTCTTTTAAGTTTACCGGAATGGCCTTATCCGAACCTGCATTGTTACATTACGACAAATCCTCTACCTATTTCTTAACTTGAGGTACGTAGTCCGTGGCTTCGTCTTTCCACTCCATAACGCTTTCAACGTCCTTTTGAAATTAATCGGTTGCAACTTTCACTTCTCGAGTTGTCACGTCTAATTTATTTTCGCAACTACTGATTTGTTCCTCAATTATTTATTTTATCTTCTCTTCGGATTTCTTAATTTCTTCCCCAAGCTTTTTGTCTAATTTGACCATCCTTTCGTGTCACCCCTGTACGTGACCCATTAACTGCTGTCCTAAACTCTTAAAACGGTCGCTATGTTCCTCTTTTTGAAACGCGCATCATTTATCTCGTCTAGCTTTCTGGAATTTTCGTCTGCATTTTTGAAAATTTCGGCTGTCATTTTGCAAAATTCATCAGTCTTTTTGTAACGGTCGTCCGCCTTCTTATGCTGTTCTTCAGTCCCTTGGAAAAATGCTTCGGCTGCTTGTCGCTTTTCTAATGCTGACGCTCGTTCTCTAGTGCTATTTAAATGAAGAAAGACTGAATATCAAAAGGCGGCGCCGAAGAAGAATTTGGTGCGATATCGCTAACACTGCCACGTCCGAGAGACCAGCGGCTACAGAATCTGCCGTTGCTTGTGGAATTGTCATATTATTTTCACATAACAACTCAGCTTCCGATTTTTCCCCCCTATTCTGCAAGTTGTTTAAATCTCTATCCTTCGCTAATGACTCGTCCAAATTAGTTTCAAGACTTTCTCTAATCTCAACACTGTGCAAACTGCCTAGTTCAACTTCCGTGTTAAGTTCGCTGTCCACATTTACAGATTAACTCGCGTCTTCTCTATCAGCCATTTCCTGTAAACTAGGGGCATGAGTGTGAGTTAATCTTGGCGGAACAAAATACTGACGCAAAACAAACACATCCCCCTAATAATACGTTTCCTAATCTAATGTCAAAAAACGCAATAAAATCGCACCAAAAACACAAACGCCTTAAAATACTTCCGCCAAAACTGCAATATCGAAACTCAAGACAACGACTGACTTGTAGTCACCGACCTTTGCTATGAGAGAAACACAAATTAGTACAACACAAGCAAGTTATCATTATTTTAAATTCTTGAATTTCTTTTATTATTTAAGTGGGCGCCCATACTTCTCCAGTTAAAGCGCAGGCAGTAAGCAAATGATCCAAATAGTAAGATTTTTTGATCTGAAAAAAAAGAAAATTGACTACATAGATCAGAAGATCACGAGAATTCGGAAATTAATCCTGGACAGTAGTCGCCAAATTCCTGGGTGAGGTGTTGGTTGAGCTGTTTAGCATAACCCTAAGATGCCATAAGACCGATCGCTGGTGAAGGGAAGCAGAACAATTACTGAAGGAACATTACTAGGAATGGCTCAGTTAGGCATGACAGTACTGGTACCACGTCACTCTTGGATATATTAATGAAGGGGAGTCATTTATCTACAAAAGGAAATAGCGGTCAGTGTAGGAATTTGGTTTATTACCATAAGAAATCAAACAAATGAATTACTCGCTGAAATAAGTATGCCAACATTTAATAAGTGGACAAGAAGATCGTAATTATGGAGTCTAACCTTGGTACAGATGGGTGGGCACAGAAAGGTACAACGTGAATAATATCGCGGATACGGCCAGTGACTGCGATAATGGGTAGTAGTAAAAGAAAGAACCAGGAAAAATAAGTCTTGAGTACCAGCAGAAACCGTCGAAGTGCGTAATGGAAGCAATTAGGTGGCTGCGAACGTTAAAACTGTGCAGTTAAACCCAGATGAAAGGTAACTAGCCTCGCGTCCCCCTTGGGTTTTTGATTGCAACGGGGTTCATTCTTTCCCTTCTTATGTGGTGAGAGTGTGGAAGGCGTCTGCAGTAACGACTGGAAATTCTGAGTCCAACGCACCCTCTGTATTCAGTTCTGATATAAAAACATCTCCATATGTGACAGTCTGGCAGCAAGCGCGTCTGCTGACAGCAAGTGTTCTCTCCTAATCGCCTGCAAGAATGTATACTCTGACTTAACTCTTCGAAACTAGGCTGTTTCCGCTAGCGCAAGAATTTCGCCAGCCAGTTACGGCAGAGCTTGCGAGTTCCGAACAACAACAGTTTTGAAATAAGTTTAACACACTTCTGCTCCCACGGATTTTGCCTTAGTTAACCAGTGATGGTCTGGCATGTGGAGGACGACAGAGTATCTATCCTAATCCATGATACGTTTCTAAGCCCAGCCAAACGATGGGCTTACATGTTGACATGTGAGGGAAAGAGTGGCTTCTACATAAATAATTAATGTGAGCCAATAACAGTGTCCGGTGCTAGTGTTTCGAACAGACATTCCTTGGTGGCATGACCACAGAGAACTGTCAGATCTCATGCTTAACCATTATGGTGGCTGCACCTGGCTTCACATGTTTTCTGTCCGAAAGAATACCTTCAGCCATCTAGCCCAATAGGTTTTTACAGCAGATAAGCGACCACAAGTCACCTGCTGTACAGAGATGGCACGTGGAGTCTCCTACCTTCTCGGACGGACAGCTTTCAGCTCCTAGCACGCATATGACCCCTCCTGGTCCTTTTATGCAAACTCCAACGTCGTAGAAGGCAGCAAGTAAGAGCTCTTCAACGCTGCTGAAAATAACAGGTCTCCCCTCATTGCAATAAAAGGAGAGGTAGAAAAGAAGTAATTAGCTATGTAGTTATCGGCAGCATAGAATACTAGCGAACTCAGAAATGCTTTGCAATTGCTAAATGTGTATGGGAACTGGATATAAATCCTAAACTCCCCCCCCCCCCCCGCCCCCTTCTCACTATCCTTCTCCACTTCTCCCCATCTCTTTGTTCATCTCCTCTTCCTTTCACCCCTCTCTCTGTGCATCGCTTCTCCTCTCTATCTCTGTTCATCTCCTCCTCACCTCTCCAAGTCCACTTCCTTCCCACTCTCTCTGTCTTCTTACCCCTCTCTTTGACCTTGAACCTCGTTTATTGTCATTGCACACGAAACGTAGTAGTAAGCCGATAACACAAGAATACAACTTTCTTGCTTTCTATAATACCGACAGTGAGGAAGAAAACAAAACAGCACATTCATGTGTGTATAATTTTTGTCTGAAAATGTATAGAGAGAAATAATATATATGTAATATATATGGTACTACATATATATTACGAAAATATATAAAATATGCCCATCTGAATATTCATTAAAGTATCGTTTAAAAATTTGAAGTAAATCGGTCAAATACTTTCGTAAATGTTTGGTAACAAAGTTGAACAATGACCTGTCTTTCTACAGTAGTATGAATACATATTTAATAATATATAGCGTATGGTCGACCACATTTTATTAGAGTGTTGTGTGAAAATTTGAACTAAATCAGAAAAGAACTTTTCAACGTTTTTGCTAACAACGTTTGTCTTTTATATAATATACATATTAACATACGAAATGTACTTAAAATGTAGCAAACGTCCACCCGAACGTTTAAAAATCTGAATTAAACCGATCAAGAACTTTTCGAGATTTTTGGTAACAACGTTAAATTACGATTTGTCTTATTAGTAGTGTGCACTGTTTGCAGTTATGATGCAGCAGTAAACGGTCGACTTCATTGACTATTGATATTTGTACGTTATATTATGAAATACGGTGCATGGCAGTCTGGGGTAAACTGCCACAAAACATAAGGTATCAGTTTTTCTGATGCGTGTAAGAGACTGTAGTTGTTGTTACAACATATGTATGAGCAGCTTAGCAGCAATCAATCCTTTATGATGTATGATAGACTCGAAAAGCAGTCTCTGTTACGGAAAATTATGAATAGAAAGCGAGTACCAGAAAAGGAAGGTTATTTTTTAGCCGTGCGAGGAGACGTATTCCAGTAGAAAAAGCTGTTTCGTATTCGCTGGACTGATGTGACACGCGATTTGAAAATTTTCACAAATTTTGGCCAACTGTCTTCTGAATTCTCTGCCTTCAGCTTTCTTCATCATCTGACACAAGAGGTTGCTCCACCACAATCGGTTTGAACGGCCCTGTCGGGGCTAGAACTAACAGCACAGCGCTGCTGGTCGCTTATATCATCTATGGCACTCATCGATTTCCGTGACAGGTGGGAATGCGAGATACGCGTCTCTCCCCGCTCCCCCCATTTAATTGGAACATAGAGCCGATAATGTCCGAGCTTATTACACGCTGTCTTGCACGAGGGACAACAGCAGCCATAAGTAGATATCATGACTAATAACGGTTGGCTGCTCTTGTAAGTAATTTGTTTAACGACCGGTTTCGCATCTTAAAAGCAATATCATCAGGTTTGATCTGTGAAATTAGAAAAAAAGCATTCACTACACTAGTGGTGTATTATATACACATCAAAAAAGTTTTGCATCACCCCGATTCCCAGAACTCCTGAAGATAGACGTTGACTGTGGATACTGTATCAGAGACACAGTCCCTTTGACTGTTCAGATATCTCACTAAACCCGCCCAAAGATTTAAACAACCATGCATGAGCAGCGCCTATTAGACGGAGGGGGTCCGGCGGCCGATCAGTTCCAGTCATTCCACCAGGTAGGAGGTAAACTGCTCGTGTTGTCTGTAGTTCAACCATGCCTAGACGGTCAATACCGCGATTCGATCGCGTCCGCATTCTTACTTTGTACCAAGAAGGGCTCTCAACAAGGGAAGTGTCCAGGCGTCTCGGAGTGAACCAAAGCGATGTTGTACGGGCATGGAGAAGATACAGAGAGACAGGAACTGTCGATGACATGCCTCGCTCAGGCCGCCCAAGGGCTAATACTGCAGTGGATGATAGCTACCTACGGATTATGGCTCGGAGGAACCCTGACAGCAACGCCACCATGTCGAATAACGCTTTTCGTGCAGCCACAGGACGTCGTGTTACGACTCAAACTGTGCGCAGTAGGCTGCATGATGCGCAACTTCACTCCCGACGTCCATGGCGAGATCCATCTTTGCAATCACGACACCATGAGGCGCGGTACAGATGGGCCCAACAACATACCGAATGGACCTCTCAGGACTGGCATCACTTTCTCTTCAACGATGAGTGTCGCATATGCCTTCAACCAGATAATCGTCGGAGACGTGTTTGGAAGCTACCTGGTGAGGCTGAACACCTTAGACACACTTTCCAGCTAGTGCAGCAAGGTGGAGGTTCCCTACTGTTTTATGGTGGCATTATGTGGGTCCGACGTACGCCGCTGGTGGTCATGGAAGGCGCTGTAACGGCTGTACGATAAGTGAATGCAATCCTCCGACCGTTAGAGCAATCATATCGGCAACATATTGGGGAGGCATTCGACTTCATGGACGAAAATTCGCGCCCCCATCGTGTACATCTTGTGAACGACTTTCTTCAGGATAACACTATCGCTCGACTAGAGTGGCCAGCATGTTCTCCAGACATGATCCCTATCGAACATGCCTGGGATGAGTTGAAAAGGGCTGTTTATGGACGACGTGACCCACCAACCACTTTGAGGGATGTATACCGAATCTTCGTTGAAAAGTGGGACAATCTGGACCAACAGTGCCTTGATGAACTTGTGGATAGTAGGCCACGACGAATACAGGCATGCGTCAGTGCAAGAGGACGTGCTACTGGATATGAGAGGTGACAGTGTGTACAGCAATCTGGACCACCACCTCTGAAGGTCTCACTGTATGGTGGTACAACATGCAATGTGTGGTTTTCATGAGCTATAAAAAGGGCTGAAATGATGTTTATGTTGATCTCTATTCCAATTTTCTGTACAGGAACCGAGGTGATGCAAAACTTTTTTTGATGTGTGTAGTTACAATAAATATTGAGAGATCGAGCAAATTACTTACGTGTTATACCGCGACATTAAACTAGCGACATGGACATGACCGAACATTCCTTGTCTGTGAATAAATGACGCAATTAGCGATTTGTCAGGTAAGCAGAAAGTATGGGTCCACTATTTTCCAAGCGCACCTAAGAAATTTTTTAAAAGCTATAAGAATTGTCAAGAAATATCCGAGCAACCTAATGTGACATAAAACCAATAATAGGCTGTAACACGCACTCAAAAATTGGAAACGTCTACCATTAATGCGGAAAGCAAGACAGTAGGCCGAAAATAACCGGCTTAATAGATGTAACCTGATGAAATTGCTTCTAAGCAAAGTAACTGGTCGTTAAAGAAATTGTTTACAAGAGGAACCTAGCGGTTATTGTTCAAGGTGTCCTAAGTTACGCATAGGTTATCACGAAGTGGGGAAAATTAACCGTATTCTCACCATGGGATCTAAAAGCTTTTACACATCAGGATTGATGACAAGTTATGGCGGTACACTTACTCTGCTGGTAACCTTGTTTCCGACCACACTCTGATTGTGAGTGTTTGTGTGTCCTCGTGGTTGTCAGTAGTGGTACACGGGGAGACAGTGGCTCCACCTCCACTGGCACCGACATACGCTGCTTTCTGGCCTCTGCTTGTTGACCGACTTCTGCGGTCTTCAGCAGATCCAGAACTAGGAAGTACTCGTTCAGGACGTTGGGAACAAACTAAACACTTAGGATGGACAAAAATATGGAAAAACAAGAAACAAACACAGTAACATGTTTAAAACGGTGTAAGAAAACCGGTGGCATTCAGACCGACTACCAGTCGTCTGGGAATGGATAAATTTTATTTATTTATTTATTTATTGTTCCGTGGGACCAAATTAAGGAGAAGTCTCCATAGTCATGGAACGAGTCAATACATGAAATTATAACACGATATTAGAAACAGATAAAATGAAATATAAAAAAACATATTCAGGTGACAAGTCGTAAGTTCAAATAAAGAAAATCAACAATGTAACACTGGAATTTGCTTAATTTTTTAGCTCTTCCAGGAGCTCCTCGACAGAATAGAAGGAGCGAGCCATGAGGAAACTCTTCAGTTTAGACTTAAAAGAGTTTGGGCTACTGCTAAGATTTTAGAGTTCTTGTGGTAGCTTATTGAAAACGGATGCAGCAGAATACTGCACTCCTTTCTGCACAAGAGTCAAGGAAGTGCATTCCACATGCAGATTGGATTCTGCCTAGTATTAACTGAGTGAAAGCTGCTAACTCTTGGGAATAGGGTAATATTGCTAACAACAAACGACATTAAAGAAAATATATACTGTGAGGGCAATGTCAGAATTGCCAGACTATTGAATAGGGGTCGACGAGAGGTTCTAGAACTTACACCACATATTTTTGAGCTAAAAATACCCTTTTTGAATCAGAACAATTACCCCAAAAAATAATACCATACGACGTAAGCATATGAAAACATGCGAAGCAGATTGCTTTTCGTGTTGAAGTGTCACTTATTTCAGATACTGTTCTAATGGTAAATAAAGCAGCATTTAGTTTCTGGACAAGATCCTGGACATGGGATTTCCACAACAGCTTACTATCTATCCGAACGCCTAGGAACTTGAACTGTTCCGTCTCGTTTATAATATGCCCATTCTGTCTTATCTAAATATCGGTTCTTGTTGAATTGTGCGTTAGAAACCATAAAAACTGAGTCTTACTGTGATTTAGCATCAAATTATTTTCCACAAGCCACGAACTTATTTCATGAACTAAATTATTTGATACTGTTTCAATATTACACACAAGATCCTTCACTACCAAGCTGGTGTCATCAGCAAACAGAAATATTTTTGAATCACCTGTAATACTAGAAGGCATATCATTTATATAAATAAGAAACAGCAGTGGCCCCAGCACCGACCTTTGGGGAATGCCCCACTTAACAGTGCCCCATTGGGACTGAACATCACTACCACTCTCAATATTGCGGAGAATTACCTTCTGCTTTCTGTTCTTAAAGTAAGAGGCGAACCAATTGTAAGCTACTCCCCTTACTCCATAATGGTCCAACTTCTGCAGTAATATTTTGTGGTCAACACAGTCAAAAACCTTCGTTAAATCTAAGAAAACACCTAGCGTTCGCAATCTTTTATTTAATCCGTCCAAAACCTCACAGAGAAAAGAGAATATAGCATTTTCAGTTGTTAAACCATTTCTAAAACCAAACTGAAAATTTGACAGCAAATTATGTGAATTTAAATGCTCCAGTAACCTAGTATATACAACCTTCTCGATAACTTTAGCAAACACCGATGGCATAGAAATAGGTCTAAAATTGTCAACATTATCAATGTCTCCCTTTTTATGGTGGCTTCACTACCGAGTACTTTAATCGGTCAGGAAACCGACCACTCCTAAAGGAAAAGTTACAGATGTGGCTAAGTACTGGGCTAACATACATAGAACAATACTTCAGTATTCTGCTAGATATCCCATCATATCCATGAGAGTTCTTGGTCTTTAGTGATTTAATTATTAACTCAATCTCCCTCTTGTCAGTATCATGGAGGAGCATTTCAGGTAAAAGTCTCGGAACACTTTTTTCTAAGAGCGCTATATGATTCCCTGTTGGGACTAGGTTTCTATTTAGTTCACCTGCTATATTCAGAAAGTGATTATTAAATACTGTACATATATGCGACTTATCAGTAACACGGACGTTCCCACTACGCACTGATTCTCTATCCTCGACCTGTCTCTGCAGACCAGCCACTTCCTTTACGACTGACCATATGGTTTTAATTTTATCCTGAGACTTAGCTATTCTATCTGCATACCACATACTTTTTGCCTTCCTAATAACATTTTTAAGCACCTTACAATACTGTTTGTAATGGGCTACTGCATTTAGATTTTGACTGTTTCTAACGTTTTGATATAATTGCCACTTTGTTCTACAAGATATTCTTATCCCTCTAGTCAGCCACCCAGGCTGCCTGTTTGTGCTAGTACCCTGTTTTGAACGTTCTAACGGAAAGCAACTTTCAAAGAGCACGAGAAAAGTCTTGAGAAAAGCGTCATATTTATCGTCTACTGTATCAGCGCTATAAACATCTTGCCACTCTTGTTCCTTGATAAGGTTCACAAAGGTCTCTACAGCAACTAGATCAGCTTTCCTAAACAGCTGATGATTATATTTAACACGTGTTGCAGCACAAAAATCTTTTAGAGTTAAAATTTGTGCATCATGAACTGAAAGGCCATTCACCTTTTTGCTAACAGAATGCCCTTCTAGTAACGAGGAATGAACAAAAATGTTGTCTATGGTTGTTCTACTGTTCCCTTGCACTCTCGTTGGAAAGAATACGGTTTGCATAAGATTATATGAATTAAGGAGGTCTACCAGCATCCTCTTCCTTGCACAATCACTTATACAATTAATATTGAAGTCACCACATATAACTAACTTTCTGTATTTCCTATAAAGTGAACCAAGAACCTCCTCTAGCTTTAGCAAAAATGTTGTGAAATCTGAATCTGGGGATCTATAAATAACAACAGTTAGAAGTTTAGCTCCATTAAATTTAACCACACCTGCACAACATTCAAACACCTTTTCAGTGCAATACTTTGAAACATCAACTGACTCAAATGGGATGCCGTTTTTCACACACATGGCTACTCCCCCCCACACCGCAAAGAGCTCCTCGAAAAGCTGCCAGCCAACCTGTATCCTGGTAAAGGAAGCCACTGAATTATATCCTTATTTAAGAAGTGTTCAGATATACCAATAATTTCAGAGTCAACATCTATAAGCAGTTCACTAACTTTACCTCTAATACCTTGTATATTTTGATGAAATATACTAATTCCCTCATTACTCAGATACCTAAGCTTTGTCAAAAGTGGTTCCTTTGTTAAAGAGACTTCCCTTAAGCAGGAATACCCATCAGCTGTCTTCAATCTAAAAAAGGTGCAGCTCTAACACCCACTACTGCAGGAATTTTCCCATGAGTGATCCCACCAACCCCACCTATGCTGTCACCTATACGATTTGCCAACCTCCCCTTCCCATACCTGTTGAGGTGCAGGCCATGTGTGTGCTGTATGGTTTTCAAAGGAATCTTATACCTTTCTTCCTGTAAAACAGTAACAGGTTCAGGTAACAATGCTGGAGATGGATAGCTATACTCCACCCTTCTCTCCAAAGAAGACCACAAAGGATCAATAATATTTAGATCTGGTGAGTGCGCTGGCCAGGAGGAATGCGGAAGTTCATTTTGATTCTCACAAAATCAGTTCTTGGTGATACGAGTTGTGTGAGCAGAGGCCCTGTCGTCTAGGAACACAGCATCGCCATTAGGTAACAAACATTGAAACGGGATGGACCTGATCAACCGAAATGGCAGTAATGCGATCTTGCATAGTAACCTTGTGTCCCATGGGACAGCGCGATATGGCTGCCCAGTCATCACGCAACCGTCGCCATGTTTCACTCTTGGGACGTAAACCTGGTCAGAAGTTGGAAACAATGTGAAACAAGACTCATCCGACCAAATTAATTTCCTATATTGTTACATAGTTCAAGTTTTATTGCTTTGGTACCACGTTTTCCTGTTATAGCCATTTGCATCACTGATCAATGGTTTTGGAATTCCAACTCGCCCTACATTTCCCAGCTTACGGAACTTCTTTCGTAGTGTTCTGGTGCGACATTCAGTTCTGCAGTGACTTTTGCAGCTGTCGTCCTCTTACTTTTCGTCACAATCTTCTTGAATGAGCATCTCTCACCATCACCCGACACACACTTTCGTCGGTGATGTGACAGCAGATGATGTTTTCCACTTTCCCTGTAAGCGGTACAAATCTTCGATACGGTACCTCTGGCAACTTTGGTTACGGAAGCACCCATCAAACGGACGCCAACAATTTGCCCGTATTCGAATTCACTTGGCTCCGACATAATGTACTCACAACTACTCAAATACTGTTCCGACAACGAGTGACACTTGCACAAGTGCAGTTCGTGGTCAAATACAACAGCGGAACTTACAGTCGTGGGTAGCATCTGTATTTGTGTTCAAACGTGCAATTTTCGTGGTGTTTCCATAGGTTTACTGAACCCCTGTATGTATCATTACAATGTGTACCCGAAAAATCAGTTACGGGGGACTGGCTCAGTATTTGACGTTATTTGAGGGACGCTGGCATCTAGCAGCTGGGAAAGATCTCATTATAACAAGCTAGCTGCGGAAAGAATCTGATTTTATATTACGTGGACGGTGTGGACCAGTGGTACATAGGCAACCTCAAATACAAAATCACAATCATATCACGATATATGAGTGCCTATAACAAGATGAGAAAGATAACAATAAATCTCCGCAATTAAACGTCACGCTTGCAATACTTAGGTGAATATTTGAACAAGAGTTTCATCACAGCGGTTGGTAATAATGAGAACTATTCATACTGGGAAATAAATACAATAATTTCGTGAATAACATCAAACAAGGGAGCCAGCCGAAAACAAATGGAGCTGCAAAGATACGGTTGGCAACAGTTAGAGCACACCTTTTCACTCCAAATTCTGGTCCACTGTCGTTTAATGTTTGTAGTCCCAATTTTTCTCTTGTTTTTGTTTAAGTTTAGTAAATTTATGTTTGATATGGTGTACTTTTGGCACAATAAATAAGATAATCGAGACAAATATATAATGATATCACGTAGACAGAGTCAGGTACTGCATTCCTCTGAAACACATCCAAAGTTTGTTACATTTAATTCTAAGACATCCAGATACTCGTGTTATGGCAACCTTACCAGTCTACTTCTGCATCTACGTGACAACTCTGCAAATCACACTTAAGCGCCTGGCAAACTGTTCTTCGAAGCACCTTCACGCTATTGCTCTACCGTTCCATTCTTTAGCTGTGTGTGGAAAGAAATGAAGACCTAAATCTTCCTGTACGAGATACGTTTTCTTTTGTTTTATTACGATGATCATTTCCCCCTACGGAGGGAGGCGACAGTACAATATTTTCACATTCAGAGGAGAAAGTTGGTAATTGAAATTTCGTGAAAAGGTGTCTCCGCAACGAAAAAGGCCTTTGTTTTTATGGTTGTCATCCCAACTCGCTTATCATACCCGTGGCACTATATCCCCTATTGCGCGATAAAACAAAACGAGCTGCTCCTCTTTGAACTTTTTCGATGTCCATATCAGTCCTATGTGGTAAGATACCTTACAACACAGTAGTACTTTAGCAGAGGACGAACAAACGTAATTTAAGCAGTCTCTTTAGCAGACCTGTTACATTTTCCAAGCCTTCTTCCAATAAAACGTAGTAGTCTTTGGTTTGCCTTCCCGACAACATTATCAATGTGACACTGATTTCTGGGCCGTGACATTATTTTATTGCTTTGTATGTGTACTTACATCTGTGAATCGTTATTGGCTAAATGTGACATAAATTTTATTATCTGGAGATTATTCCCACACCATGTTCAAATTTGAAAATCATTTGCGTATTTTTGCTGCAAAACATGTTTATAATGTAAGTCACAGGGAATAGCAGTTATTCAAATGAATTTGCAAGCGGAAGTGCTAATGCACAGACAAGGTCCATATAATGACACTTTTGAAGTGTTGTCTTGCTATGTGTGTTACGTATGTCCACTTAATAGAAATAAAAGTGGTAAGAGACTTAAAGTAAAATAGAACAGAAAGGAGGGATTTTTAGAACAGGTACCGTTTTTGTCAAAGTAAGCTAAATAAAGTCTTCCCAAACATTTTCATCAAATGCTCAAAAATGGCCTCTCGAAACGGCAACCAAAATCTGGAATGAAGAATCTAGAAGGGGCGTTCAATAATTAATGCAATACTTTGTTTTCATTAAGCAGGTTAATTTTGTTAAGGATTGCAATACAACATACACTACTGGCCATTAAAATTGCCACACCACGAAAATGACGTGCTACAGACGCAAAATATAACCGACTGGAAGAAGATGCTCCGATATGCAAATGATTAGCTTTTCAGAGCATTCACACTAAGTTGGCGCCGGTGGCGACACTTACAACGTGCTGACATAAGGAAAGTTTCCAACCGATTTCTCATACACAAACAGCAGTTGACCGGCGTTGCCTGGTGAAACGTTGTTGTGATGCCTCGTGTAAGGAGGATAAATGCGTACCATCAGGTTTCCAACTTTGATAAAAGTCGGATTGTAGACTATCGCGATTGCGGTTTATCGTATCGCGACATTGGTGCTCGCGTTGGTCGAGATCCAATGAGTGTTAGCAGAATATGGAATCGGAGGTTTCAGGAGGGTAATACGCCGTTCTGGATCCCAACGCCCTCGTATCACTAGCAGTCGAGATGACAGGCATCTTATCCGCATGGCTGTAACGGATCGTGCAGCCACGTCTCGATCCCTGAGTCAACAGATGGGGACCATCTGCACGAACTGTTCGACGACGTTTGCAGCAGCATGGACTATCAGCTCGGAGACCATGGCTGCCGTTACCCCCGACGCTGTATCACGGAGAGGAGCGCCTGCGATGGTGTACTCAACGACCAACCTGGGTGGACGAATTGCAAAACGCCATTTTTTTCGATGAATCCAGGTTCTGTTTACAGCATCATGGTGGTCGCATCCGTGTTTGGCGACATCGCGGTGAACGCACATTGGAAGCGTGTATTCGTCATCACCATACTGGCGTATCACCCAGCGTGATGGTATGGGGTGCCATTGGTTACACGTCTCGGTCACCTCTTGTTCGCATTGACGGCACTTTGAACAGTGGACGTTACATTTCGGATGTGTTAGGATCCGTGGCTCTACCCTTCATTCGATCCCTGCGAAACCCTACATTTCAGCAGGATAATGCACGACCGCATGTCGCAAGTCCGGTACAGACCTTTCCGGATACAGAAAATGTTCGACTGCAGCCCTGGCCAGCACATTCTCCACATCTCTCACCAACTGAAAACGTCTGGTCAATGGTGGCCGAGCAACTGACTCGTCACAATACGCCAGTCACTACTCTTGATGAACTGTGGTATCGTGTTGAAGCTGAATGGGCAACTGTACCTGTACACGCCATCCAAGCTCTGTTTGATTCAATGCCCAGACGTATCAAGGCCGTTATTACGGCCAGAGGTGGTTGTTCTGGGTACTGATTTCTCAGGATCTATGCACCCAAATTGCGTGAGAATGTAATCACATGTCAGTTCTAGTATAATATATTTGTCCAAAGAATACCCGTTTCTCATCTGCATTTCTTCTTGGTATAGCAATTTTAATGGCCAGTAGTGTATAATTCCCCACTCTCTTGGCTACAAAAAGCAATGTTTCAACATAATTCACCACTATTTTGGCTACAAAACGCAATTTTTCAACATAATCTCCGTTCCATGCGACGGCTTTACGCTACCATGCCCGCGTGGTACCACTCTACTGGTCAACGTCGGAGACAACGACCTGCTGAATCAATGACCTCCCCATCATCCACGTACTGCTTCCCGCAGAGTGCAACCTTCATTGGGTGCAACAGATGGATATTGGAAGGTGCGTAGGTGCCGAGGAGCCCAGCGCAGTGGGCACACGCATTTGAGTACCCCAAACTTGTGGACGAGAGTGTCAGCACTATCAACAGAGACGCCCAGTTGTGCACCGAGGGGTTTGATTGCGATCTGTCGATCACCTCAAATGAGAGTGTGCGCACGTTCCAAGATTTCACGAGTCACAGCTGTGTGCGGCCAGCCGGCCCAGGAGATAGGACAGCATTGTGCGAACTTGCGATGATGACAGACGCCTTTTCCAACGACTCGTCGTGCTTTTGTTCACTTCCAGGTCTCCATAGACATTCTGCAAGTGCCTATGAATATCTGCGATGCTCAGGTTTTCCACAAAAGAAACTCAGTGACAGTTCTCTACATGGAACGTACCTCCATTGCAGACGCCACTTCAAAGGCTACGTATAGCGACGCCACATATCGGAACTTAATGAAACTATAGGGGCTGAAACGGTAATATTCCTCGATGTCTTACAACATATTCTGCATTTTTTCAACCGAAGAGAAAAATAATTGTTGAATTACTTTTTGAACACCTCTCTTAGTTACCAATATATTGCTTAATATTTCAAATCGTTCAGTATCGCTTTAGTTACTTCTGACGAACGAAGAAATGTAATTTTTTTTACATATGAAATAGAATCAAGAATTCTGAACAGCCCGCAGCAGACCGAGAGCAAAAAGTGAAGCTAGAACTACCTTCCTGTATTTCTAACGTATTTTCATCACATACTTTAAGGTCGTCGTGGTTGTTCGACCGTCTGGGGTTGTTTCCACTACGAAGGTAAGGAAACTAGTTAATTTTGGTCCCGCTGCATACGATTCTGTTTGTTGCGCATGCTGGCGTGCATGCTTGTTGGTGGTCTTTGTCATTGCGGCTGCGGATGGCAGGTTACGCTTGGTGCCGAAGAAACTAGTAGCATGTGTTAAAAAGAATAAAAAACGTTGGATACCGATACAGCTTTTGGTTCTGTTATCTTATTCAAGTATATCTGACTACTTCTCCTCCTTATTCATCAAGACGGCGCTGGGAAAATTACTCTTCTGATGACATGAAAGAATTTCTTCCCCGAACTGTGGACAGGAAAACCTCGTTCGGAAGCTGTGGGTAAATCTTTTGGAGTCCAAAAAGAAACCAAATAGACGTTTTCTTCTTTTTCAAAGAAATTATACTTTTTCCTTTAGATGTGATGAACAAAGTTCGTATGGTAATAATAATAATAATAATAATAATAATGAGGTTTATCCATGGCCGACTGATATTTTGGTCTACAGTGAATGTGAACCACTGTTCGTAAGTGGTCTTAGAGCGAAGCAGAATTAATGTCTTGCCAGCTATGTGACGTCTTTCTTAATAAAGCAGGGGTCCCCCACGGCTTATCACAACCACAGGTGGAAGCACAAGCGGCCAAAGACACTGCTAGCTAGGGCATAGCCACCTATGGTAAACTAACATACGCAAACAAGCGACAAACGTCGGCAAGCCCCCGCATATCAGCAACACTGACTGGTAACTACCAGCTGCTATTAGAGCCGAACAACAGGCCACAGCAGGGACACCGACGAGCTCGCCCACAGACAAACAAACAATCCGCCAACATTCCCTCACACTGTGCTTCCGGTATATGACCTATCGGACACAAGATCGATAACAAACCTAACTGTTGCAGGTTGCTGACGCTGAGCGAGGACTCTGTACCAGCACCCAGCGCCAGCCGCCGAGCAGCACAACCGCACAACGTCAAGGTATCGACATGCATGATACCCACGACTAACAAAGCCTATCCTTGCACGACCTATCGCAGGCAGCAAGACAACCGCTACTGCTCTTACCTCCCGACCTAACTATCAAAGAGGTTTTTTTCCCTTGGCTCTTGCCTTGGCACTTTTCTTTCCTCTGCCCTTCAAACTACTACCCTTCGTTCGATTTCGACCCAATATATCTCCAGATGAGCGCGTATTAATGGTGAACCCTAACCAGACGTACGCAAACATCACAGTACCCACATCCTGCGACACCTCACTTTAGTGAATACTAACCCTTATGCAGAGATGGCAGTACACCTATTGTGTTGGCCATCATGCCGGTGTGGGCGTGGAGGGGCTCCACCTCTTGTTTGAAAAAAAAAAACTGCCGGGCTGAAAACCCCGCCTGTTTTGTCAAGATGCGGACTGAGGACATGTCGGACGTCGTCAGACGCAGTAAAACAGTATTCATCTACGTCTACATTATACTCCGCAAGCCACCTAATGGTGTGTGGTGGAGGGTACTTTCGGTACCACTATCTGATTCCTCCAACCCTGTTCCACTCGCGAATAGTGCGTGGGAAGAATGATAGTCGGTAAGCCTCTGTACTGGTTCTAATTTCTCGAATTTTCTCCTAGTGGTCAGTGCGCGAGGTGTATGTGGGGGGAAGTAATATGTTGTCTGATTTCTCCTGAAAAGTGCAATGCTATATCGTACTAGCGTATACGAAACAAATCGTGAGATCCTGTCTCGCCCTATGTAGGTGTGGGATTGAAATTTCATTTAAAGATATCGCCGCAACGAAAACAAAAGAAACGCCTGTCAAGAATCATTCCGTGGTACCTTAGCTATCCATTCCAACCACCAGGCGGCACGTCATTGTTACCAATTGATAGGCTAATTAATTAAATCGATCATGACAGTCACTATGCGTGGCGGGTAATTTTTTTTTTTCAGCACCGGATTACACTCGCCAGGTAGGTCAAATGGGAATCCACATAGGGAATACGATGTTCTTTTCGAGGAACGCTACAACGCTATTGAGAACTGACGTTTGAAACTGACCACAGAGGGATTCTACAGCCCACAACACACATTACACATATCGTATTAAAAACACGATCATAACGATTATATTACCGTCAATCCGCATAAAAAACGGTCTTGAGTCTACAGGAACATACAGGTCGCTGATAGCGATACACTTTCTGTTGGAAATACTATCTGCGATTACTGCCATAGTGTACAAAAGAGCTACCTTCTCTGGAATTACAGCTTCTTGTTGTCGAATGTAAAATGATTTGTGTTTTTTCCGAAATGTGAGCCACTGGCGTGAAAGATTGTATTCTCTAATGTTATTTCACTTGCCTGAAATGTTTGTGATACACAGGTGTATGACAGTTTATTAGCCGCGCGGAGTGGCCGCGCGGTTAGAGGCGCCATATCACTAATCGTGCGGCCCCTCCCGCCGGAGGTTCGAGTCCTCCCTCGGGCATGGGTGTGAGTGTTGTCCTTAGCGTTAAGTTAGTTTAAGTAGTATGTAAGTCTAGGGACCGATGACCTCAGAAGTTTGGTCCCTTAGCAATTCACACACATTTGATCATTTGACAGTTTATTTACAGACACCGATTTGAAAGTAATAGACGCTCTCAGGTCGTGTATTCGTCCAGAAAGAAGTTGCTTAACACAGATGTTTTTCCTTCGGAGTTTAAATTCTCACTTCTCCTTTACTCTGATGACGGTTTCGAAATGACGAGGACATTCTGTGGTGATCGGTAATTTTTGCATCAAAATAGTGGAAATTTTTTTCCCAATTTTATACAGGATAGACATGTCTCTGCTGATCATCTGTAATCAGCGGCAGTGAACTTCATTGTATGTCGCAAAATAATGACATGAGAATTGTATTATGCAGTTGAACATAAAAACTATACCAATTTTGATCATGAAACTAAAAGAAAATGGACTGCGCCTATTTTCGTGGAAAGTGGACATTTATTATCATAGACACTGTGTTTTTCTTTTTTAGTAGATGCTTGACTATAGGAAATGCCTTGATGTTAATTACAAATGTTACAGCCCAGTGCTCAGAACGGTGTGGTGGCTGAGTTCCTTAGGAGATTGCAGCTGTCCCTTTACACAAACAACCTGAGGTCAGTATAGCCCTCATTTATCACGGTTTTGTTCTGAGGGATGCCGGTGTTGCACTCTATTGTATGTGTAGCTTTTGTCAGCGTCGATAACGCTGACTGCCCAGCCACGTGCTCGCGGCGACATACTGTGTATCATCTTGACCATTCTCCGGTTCAAATTCAAATGGCTCTGAGCACTATGGGACTTAATATCCGAGGTCATCAGTCGACTAGAACTTAGAACTACTTAAACCTAACTAACTTAAAGACATCACACACATCCATGCCCGAGGCAGGATTCGAATCTGCGACTGTAGCCCATTCTCCGGAATTTCGTTGTTGTTCCAGAGGGGTTCAGTCTTCCTGAGAAATATGTTTAACAGATTCCAAGAAAGAGTTGCGTTGACGTTATATAAAAGTGTTTTTCATCGCAGAAGGACAGGGCTATTGGAGACGTTGGGATTGTGTCTAGTCTGTGTGAGTTTGCTGCCACAGGTGCGCTTCCTAACCATTGGGGGCGGCGTGTGTGGGTTGGCCTGTGTCGCTATACTTCAGATGAACATGTTGCACTTTGGACTACCGTCCTTTTATCTCCTATTGTTTAGTTGACTATACTGCTTTTGTGTTGGTGAAGGACATCACCTCAATGCTGACAGCGACCATTTGAAAAACCCTGTCCCCCCTCCCCCATAGATGGATGGATGGAGGGAGGGAGGGAGGGGAGGGATGAGTGGAAGTAAGATGGTCTTGAATTTCGCCAGTTTGTGAGCACCTGTTGAGGAGAATGCACATTCAACTACCACTCCATCTGCAGTCTTTTCGGACGATGATTTTCCCCAGTACATGTGTTGCATTATGACCCATTCATTACGAGTGCTGGTTTTTTTCATGACCATATCGAAGTGTAATTAGAACAGAGATGTATTTTTTCCATCAGTTGTGGTAGTATGTAATGGCTTCGATTACCTGGGCTGCAGGGTGATTTTTGAGCAGCTGTCTGTAGCAAACTCTGACGTCAAACAACGATAGATACTGTCCTCAGCTGTATGCTTACAGGTAATATACTTTTTAAATTCCTCTCTGTCCAACACCAGCATCTTGTCAGTTGAACATATTTCCTGCCAAAAAGAATAAAGATAGTACCTTAAATCCCAGTCTTTTTTCCCGCAGCTTGTCGGTCAAGGGTAGAGTCTGAGTGTGTCTGTCATTAATTTCGAGTGGTATTGTGAAATTTTTTCCCAGCTGGAATACGCCAGTTGTATTGTATCGTCAGTTTTTGAACTGTATTGCGATTTTAGGCATTCCTTGTGTAGCGCTATGCATACAGTTGTGAAATTAGGCCCAATCTTTATGATTAATTATGTAATTAGGACCGATCTGTATGTCAGTTTCCCAACCAAACTAAATAGAGTACACTAATCTAACATCCTTCTCCTGCATCTGGGCAGTTGCCATGTGTTGGGCGTACACTTGGGCTTTCCACCCAGGAGGACCAGGGTTCGAACTCCGGAAAGGGCAAGGCCATTTTTAATTTCCCGCCTATTCCAAGCGCCTCTGGTGGTATAATTATGTTAGGAGGTTGCATTTGGGCTTTCCATCCAGGAGTACCAGAGTTCGAGTACTGGAAAGGGCACAGTCATTTTTAGCTTTCCGCCAGTTCACGAGTAGGGGGTGGGGTGGGATGTCAGTACAGCCCTTGGACAAAGAAATTCCCGCCAGTGGGGTAGGTGGTGGGGAGGGGGTGTGTTGGGAGGGGCCTGAGACCCACGTGAGCGCTGAGAAAAACACATGACATCATCTGGTGGTGGGGGCGGGCGTGGTTGGGGGTGGGGGTGATCGTTGGGGGGATTAACTGATTAACTTAATTAATTTGCATATCAATTTGATATCAAAATTGCACTGATACCTCCCTCGCCCTACTACTAGCAATATCCTTCTGACTGTTGAGTTGACTGTCCAATGTTTGTTCCACAATGGTGATTCTGTGTTCCAAGACGATAGGTCCCCTCTTCACACAGCTCGCATCGGGAGGACTGCTTTATTGAGCACGAGAAAGAATTATCGTATCTCCCCTAGCCACCGCACTTTCCGGATCTCAATATTATTGAGTCTTTGTGGTGTACTTTGAACAGAAGGTAGCGTGATTGCTGTCCACCTCCGTCACCATTACCTGAAACCGTCGCTCTATTTCAGAAAGAATGGTATAAGATTCCCTTGAAAACCACGTAAGATCCGTATGTATTCATTCCTAGAGGACTAGGAGCTCTTTTAAATGCTGTCGATTTTCTTACATGTATTAGACATGATATTATGTTGTTCCAGTATTTTTGTCCATCTCCTGTAGTCCGAAGGTCGGAGGAAGGGAATGGATTACCACCTCCAGTAGGACGATGCCCAGCAAAGCACTGTGGTGTTTAAATCTACCTCCAGGTTTGTGACAACTTTATCTAATATGGTTAAATATGTATTTATGAAGATTCTGTTTGCACTTTGAATTATTAAAGTTAGTCAATATGTAGGGGAAAATCAATGAAACGCGATCTTAAGCATTTGTGGCATCTTCAGCTGCTTTCATGTAGTACATGAAGTGTGATTTTTTAGCAGGCTGATCCACTGCCGTCTTAAGGCTGTCGTGGTAGCTGTATAGCTTCCCATCGCCACCGTCTATCTTGAATATCTGCGTCCTCCTTCTATCGATTCCGTGCCAGAGGTGGCCATGCGTGACTGCTTTTGTGAGGTGGAGCGAGAAGTTCGACGTCTAGGCGCGCGCCGCGGCCCTCAGCCACCGTCACGTCGTGGTCGGGACTCCGATTTTCATTTATGTAGCGGGTACGGATGTTTGAACCGATGGGGGTTGTGCTGTGGTGAAGCTCGATGTTAGTCTCACACTTTGCTTAGTTGAAAACAGCCGTCTTTATTTGTAACACTGTCATATAGTCTGGTCAACACGATCCATTTGGGACACAGTTCGAGAATGTATTGGAAGAAAAGATACAGCGAAAAAATTGCGCCGGCCGCTGTGCCCGAGCGGCTTTAGGCGTTTCAGTCCGGAACCGCGCTGCTGTTACGGCCGAAGGTTCAAATCCTGCCTTGGGCATGGATGTGTGTGATGTCCTTAGCTTAGTTAGGTTTAAGTAGTTCTAAATCTAGGGTACTGATGACTCAGATGTTAAATCCCATAGTGCTTAAAGCCATTTGAACCATTTGAAAAAATGGCTCATCCATAGCCTGCATGAATCTTTCACTCGGCAGCGGAAGTCCACTGTTTCGAAACCTCCTGACAGATTAAAATTGTGTGCGAGAGCTATACTCGAAGGCAAGGCGCCGTGTTCTTGTGCTTATCGAATGCACAGCAGTCGACGGTACGGTAGCATATTCGAGGCCCGATTCGGCACACAGCTGTAACCTACAATGAGAGCGCACACTCCGAAGCAGAGTGAAATATTCATTTTAGTTTTGTTTACTTAGCCCAGTTTCATCAATCTGAGACACAAGTTTTATCAAACTTGTTCGCTGCTGTAAATAAGCTTCGTCCTCTTGATGTACGCCCATGTTCATTTGGTTTCCGTGCCACTACTTGAAAAATTACTTTTACCCAAAGTGGCTACATTCCGACAAGTTGTCGAGTAATTGGGAAACCATCACTTACTTGATTTCCTCTTTTTCCAGTTCGTAAAATAATTACCGCTTAGGAACCCAGGAAGTTTAACATGTAGAAATGACGTTCGTTAATGTGTTTCATCTGACGTCAACTTCGACCTTCCACTTGTGTGACGCCATATTTCCTTCCTGCAACACAGTTATTTGACGTTATGTCTCATTAATGATGACTGATTTGAGTATAGCATTGTATGCCTGACGGGAAAACATCATCAAATTTTTCCCCCTTGGTTCACAGTCTGTTGTTCCAGTACATAAAATTATTTAACCTTACATAACCAGAAAGTTTTATATCTAGAACTAGCTTTCCGTAGTATGATTTTCGTCTGACGTTACCTAAAAACGCCTACAACAAATTTGCTGCCTGCTGCACAGTTGTTTGTGGTCCATGCCTCATTAATGTTCATTGACTTAAAAACAGCACTGATTGTATGGAAAACCGGCACCAAGTTTTCTCCCTCTTGCTGGACAGCCCGTTGTTGCAACAGATAAAATAATTCGAGCTTAGGTAAACAGAAGTTTTACGTGTAGAACCAGCATTCTTTAGTGTGTTTTCTATCCAATGTCCCCTACGAATATCCTCTTGCATGACATCAAAGCCGGCTGGAGTGGCCGTGCGGTTCTAGGCGCTACAGTCTGGAGCCGAGCGACCGCTACAGTCGCAGGTTCGAATCCTGCCTCGGGCATGGATGTGTGTGATGTCCTTAGGTTAGTTGGGTTTAATTAGTTCTACGTTCTAGGCGACTGATGACCTCAGAAGTTAAGTCGCATAGTGCTCAGAGCCATTTGAACCATTTTTTGACATCAAATTTTCTTCCTGTTACACATTTATTTGTGACCTACGTTGCATTAATGATCATTAACTTAAAGATAGCATTGTATGTCTACATGAAGATATTGAGAACGACGAACTTGTAGATCCATTATTCTCAACAAACAATTCGAAAGCTAACATGATAATGATGCAGATAGGTACTAAATTAAAAATTAAAATAGTAGGACTAGTAAGTTTAAAATCTGTTATAGTCCAGTGACTGCAAACCTTTTCTGATTTCCAGTACCCCAATATACAAATCGCGCTATCTCTGTTACCATGTAGTACATGACATAAGACAGAAGTAAAATATGGGGTAATGCTGTCGAATATTGCGCCTCCAACCATAATTCACCTATCTGATTTGTATTTTATGGTGGAATCGATGTTGTTACCCGGACGAGATACAAGAATGTGCACTAAAATACACTGAAGAGACGGGTGAACCTGCTTAATATTGTGTGCCCCCGTGAGCACGCAGTAGTGTCGCAACACGACGTGGCATAGACTCGACTAACCTCTGAAGTAGTGCTGGAGGGAAGTGACACCATGAATCCTGCAGGGCTGTCCATAAATCAGTAAGAGAACGAGGGGGTGGAGATCTCTTCTGAACAGCACCTTGCAAGGCATCCTACATATGCTCTTCAATGTTCATGTCTGGGGAGTTTGGTGGCCAGCGGAAATATTTAAACACAGAAGAGTGTTTCTGGAGCCTCTCTGTGGCAATTCTGGACGTATGGGGTGTTGCATTGTCCTGCTGGAACTGTCGAAGTCCGTCGGAATGCACAATGGATATGAATGGATGCAGGCAATCAGATAGGATGCTTACGTACATGTTACCAGTCAGAGTTGTATCTAGATATATCAGGGGTCCCATATAACTCCAACTGCACACGCCCCACTCCATTACAGAGGCTCCACCAGCTTGAAGAGTCCCCTGCTGACATGCAGGGTCCATGGATTCATGAGGTTGTCTCCATACCTGTACACGTCCATCCGCTCGATATTCTTCGCTGAATGGTTCGCACGCCGACACTTTTTGATGGCCCAGCATTCAAATCTGAAGCAATTCGCGGAAGGGTTGCACTTCTGTCACGATGAACCTTTCTCTTCTCTTCGGTCGTCGTTGGTCCCATTCTTGCAGGATCTTTTTCCGGCCACTGCGATTTCGGAGATTTGATATTTTATCGGATTCCTGATATTCACGTTACACTCGTGAAATGGTTGTACGGGAAAATCTCCACTTAATCGCTACCTCGGAGATGTTGTGTCCCATCCCTCGTGCGCCGACTACAACGCCACGTTCAAACTCACTTAAATCTTGATAACTTACCATTGTAACAGCACAGCAGTAACCGATCTGACAACTGCGCCAGACACTTGTTGCCTTATATAGGCGTTGCAGACGGCAACGCCGTATTCTGCCTGTTTAAATATATCTGTATTTGAATGCGCACGCCTATACCTGTTTCTGTGGCGCTTCAGTGTAAATTGTAAGGCAATAGCGCAGTTTCTACGAAAAGCATTTAACTTTTCCCAAGGCACTCCTGATAAATTTTGAAGAAGTTTTCAACCTAATTTTTTTGTCTCTGCCTAAGAAATGTTAGGTTGTTCTACGTGTCTAATGATTCCACTGTTGGTGGTGCATTGAGGCAAAGAGACAATATCCTTTATATCCTTTAGCATTAGTTTATGAGGGAATGAAACTTTGTTCTCAATGCTTTTGTTAGAAATTTTACAATTATCTTAAAATCTGTTCTAGAATTAAAATTTTTTAAATGGCATAAAATAAAATGTTTACAATGCTTTTGATAGAAACTGTGCTATTGTCTTAAAATTTATTTTAGTTCACATTCTTGTATCTCGCTCGGGTAACGGCATTGAGTTTACCATAGAAGACATTGATATTACCGATAATAAGAGCAACCAAGGATTTTCCCACTCATCGACGCATTCGTTATGTGAAAAATTTTCTCAGAATGTGTTCGTAATACTGGTGGTTCGAAAAGGACTTCTGTACCAAGGCACACCCCTTGCAAGACTTAATTCAGAGAGACGCCAAATTATCCTGGAATGAGGTGCAAGAAATATCTTCTTTTATCCTTAACTAGGCGTTAACATCTTCTCCAGTTCTAGCATTGTATGACGAGAGTGCCAAGACAGACCAACGCTAGCAGTTATGGGAAATGTGCAGTTTCAGTAGAGATGTGATGGAAAGTTGATAGCCTATACTTCCAGAATACTCTCCAAGTCTGAGAGGAACTACTATACAGTTGGAGAAGAGTGCCTTGCAGTTATTTGGGCCATAAACAAATCCTGGCTGTATTTACTTGACGAAATCTTTCACCTTTATGATGGATCACCATTCTCTATACTGCCTGACAGTCAGAAGTCCATGGGTCTACTGCTAAGATGGACTAGGATGCTTCAGAAGTATGGTGTCACAGTGATATACAAAAACGGATGCAAACAAAAGGACACCAACAGCTTTTTGAGGAAACCTTTGGAGAGTCACAGCAGTATGAACTAGACTGGTCATCACTGCATTAAATGAAATTTCTGCTGAACAGAGGATATTGCTGAAAACTATGGAATCTGAAAACCGTAGAATCCTTAATGAATGAAGAACCAACCAAATGAGAACTACAGTTAATAATTGAGACACTGTATAAGAGGAACTATGATCTGATGGGGTTGAAATGGTAGTTCATAATCCCATCTCATCTATGGTCGCCTATCCTGAAGTTTTTGCACGATGTTCCACAATCGGTTCACCCAGGATTCTTGAAGACTCTAGACTGAATCAGACATGGGTATTACTGGCAAGGTCTTTACCGATACATGAAACATTATGTGAGGCACTGAATTGGAAGTGACTTGCCGGGGTGTTCCTTGAAGTCAACAAACAGGGATCAATAGATAATAGTCTGCACCATGTCAGCTCTCTCTTAGAAATTTTAGATATTACCGTTTACCGATTATTTGCCGATAACACTTTTAGAGGAGATAACTTAACAGCAGGTCGCGTCAAACATAATAGATAAACCATGTACCTAATTGTTCATGACATGCTGTAATTAATGACCACTGACTTGGTACGTCCGTTATAAAAGATAACATTGTTTACACAAACTTGGTTTATTGCTTCCCAACAAAAACAAATTTCTAACTGTGCCTTCCACGCCCACAATATTGCAACCCACATTGATATTTCGGTCCGGAGAAGTCACTATTTAACTGATCTTAATTATTTCATTGACACAAATTTCTACTTTCTCTATGGCGTGCTAAACTAAACTAAAACCGAGCGAGGTGGCGCAGTGGTTAGCACACTGGACTCGCATTCGGGA
Organism: Schistocerca piceifrons; assembly: GCF_021461385.2. Classification (NCBI taxonomy): domain Eukaryota; kingdom Metazoa; phylum Arthropoda; class Insecta; order Orthoptera; family Acrididae; genus Schistocerca; species Schistocerca piceifrons. The sequence goes on from NC_060149.1 coordinate 581,218,463, forward strand.
GGACGACGGTTCAATCCCGTCTCCGGCCATCCTGATTTAGGTTTTCCGTGATTTCCCTAAATCGCTTCAGGCAAATGCCGGGATGGTTCCTATGAAAGGGCACGGCCGATTTCCTTCCCAATCCTTCCCTACCCCGAGCTTGCACTCCGTCTCTAATGACCTCGTTGTCGACGGGACGTTAAACACTAACCACCACCACCACCACTAAACTAAACTCCGCCCGAACAGGCCATGAAGACCCAATGGTACCGACCGGCCACCGTGTCATTCTCAGCCCACAGGCGTTGCTGGAAGCGGATAAGGAGGGGCATGTGGTCAGCACACCGCTCTCTTGGCCGTATGTCAGTTTGCGAGACCGTCTATAGTGTGCTCTAGGTCGTTAAATCAAGTAAATTTTAATAACTCACTTCGGTTCTGATTACACTAGAAAGGCTAATTCTTCTCCTTCGGTATGTGTAATTATTAATGAATACCACTTGACTTCTTAATACAATTATTCATGCCAACGTTGTCTTTAACTCCTACTTTGACCAATCCCCATCTTTATAGTCTAACCAAAACTGCCAGCTCCAGGCACTGTCTTATTAGCATGCCCACTAGTTGCCTACTGAAACAATGCCAGTGAGACTCGACAATAGTTTCGCCGTGGAAATGGGTGTGTAGTGAACTGAAGGCTCCAGAATGTCTGACTCTTTGGGTAGTGCATGATACAGAAGAGTATGAGTGTTACAATCACAGTACTCTTGCATTCCCACCCTAAATTGTTTTCAAAGCTCTGGACTCGAATTTTGATAATAAAGAGAAGGCGACAGTAACGGAGGAAGAAAAATTTGTCCTTCGAAGGTAGTAAAAGCAGTGACTTCTGCCATTTCACACTCAAAGCTTCCACGAATGACTGTTAGTCAATCATGCTCAAACTTGCATTCACCAATCCCTACACTAAGAGTTTTTGTTTTGTTTTTGAGCCTCTTTATTAGTTGCTGCAGATGTACAACGATCATCAGAACATTATGACCACCGACCTACTATCAATATAAACCCGTCCAGGCGATAGCAGCGTTACCTGGCGATGAAAGACTGTTAGTCACACACATGCACGGTGCATGTAGTATCAACGAACGTTCTGTCCGTGTGGAGAATGGGAAAAGTGCAAGGTCTATCTGAGTTTGACCGAGGGCAGACTGTGATGGTCCGGAGGTTCGGCAGGAGCATTTCGGAAACTTCACGACGTGTCGGGTGTTCGAGGATTGCTGTGGTGAGTGTCTTCAACACGTGGCGATACCAAGGTGAAACCACGTCCAGACGTCGTGGGGTTGGGCGGCCACCCCTCATTAGAGATGTCGGACGTCGTAAGCTGGGCAGACTGGTAAAATAGGACAGGCGGATAACTTAGACGGGAGTAACATCAGACGTTAATGCTGGGCAGAGTACAAGTGTGACTGAACACACAGCGCACCGAACACTCTCAACGGAGGGCCTCAGAAGCCGACGACCCATGCAATGTCAATGTTAACACCACGACATCGGCAGCTACGACTGAAATGGGCACCTGGAGGTTGGCGCAATGGCAGAACGTTGCGTGGTCTGATGAATCCTTCTTCATCATATCGATGAGTGGGCGGGAATCCGTCGTCTTCCAGGGGAACTGCCCCTTGAAACCTATACTGTGGGACAGAGATAAGCTGGCAGCGGCTCCGTTATGCTATGCGGAACATTCTCGTGGGGCATCCATGGGTCCAGTGGAGCTGGCCTGTCCACTGTGTCAACATTAGATGGTGATGCTGAACCAGTTCATGCCTCACTGAGCGTCCCCCACTTATGAGACTTCCTTGACACTGCGTGGGTAAGTGTGTCCCTGACCATATTTCAACAGGGGCAGCACACTGCTTTTGATGTGCTATGTGAGCCGCAATAGCGAGTGCCAATGGCAAGCTCTCATCTATTGTGATCTCTACTTATGGTTAGTGCACGAAACAATGCAGCCACTGCAGTTTACACTACAATGCCCTCAGCATATCCTCGTTGTTGGTGAATGAATGGGGAGGCATTGCAATCAGCAGGAATGCTGTTTGCTTTGTCAGCACCAACGGTACCCGTAACATTGTTGCAGGCTGCTAGGAAGCCCGCTGCACACCTTCCATGAATATGATCTCATTTAACACCTCCAGCAAGGCTTTGCAAATCATCATGGTATTGGATCGGTGGCACATGTCGCGTCAGCGAAGCTTCATGTTCATCTTTAAATATCAGTTCTGCAGAGGCACTGCAGGCTGCTGTACCCGTTAATCATATGGTTCAAATGGCTCTGAGCACTATGGGACTTAACATCTGAGGTCATCAGTCCCCCAGAACGTAGACCTACTTAAACCTAACTAACCTAAGGACATCACAAACATCCATGCCCGAGGCAGGATTCGAACCTGCGATCGTAGCGGTTCCAGACTGAAGCGCCGAGAACCGCTCGGCCACTCCAGCCGGCCTAATCATATGGTACCCACATGAAACAGTCAAACGCCAAAGCTTTCAGCTATTATACAACCTTGGTGCCCGCCTGTGCAGTACTTAATTAACATACCTGCGTTTTCCTATTATAAAAACAAACAAAATAACACACATTACTGGCCTGCCAACACGTTCAAAAATTGTATACTACATTCTTGACCTACACTGGATCAATTTAGCTCAGATCGAACACTGTATACACTTCTTCTGGTCACATAATCATATTGTTATTACACTGTCTTCACCTCGGTACTGATGCTGCCGCTACCTAGCTTAAAATACCCTGTTACAGTTCATATGAGAGAAGTGTAAAGAAATTTCTGTTGATACGAGAATTGGACCTTTAATAGTGGCACCTATTTATTTATAGCTCGTACAAAATAGATAGGTGTTTCAAAGTTTTACTGACCTTCAAAGTAGTCACCAGCATTGTGTATAGCCCGTTACCAGCGTCGTGGAAGTCGTAGGATACTCTTAGCAGTGCCACTTGTGTTGATAGTTCGAGCGGCGCGGTCTATTGCCCGACGAATTTGTAGTAGTTCTGAAGCGAATGCCGTGAAGAGTTTCCTTCAGTTTAGAAATAGAGTTGAACTCACAAGGGCTTAAGTCGGGGGAGTGCAATAGGTGGCCGGCCGGAGTGGCCGAACGCTTCTAGGCGCTACAGTCTGGAACCGCGCGATCGCTACGGTCGCAGGTTCGAATCCTGCCTCGTGCATGGATGTGTGTGATGTCTTTAGGTTAGTTAGGTTTAAGTAGTTCTAAGTTCTAGGGGACTGATGACCTCAGAAGTTAAGTCTCACAGTGCTCAGAGCCATTTGAACCATTTTGCAATTGCAGCCTCATCAGCTTGCGCTGTACGTGCTTCAGCATTGTCCTGGGAACTGATGGTCAGATCCTACAGAAAGTGTCATCACTTCTGTCTCTAAGCTGGTCGTAGGCTGTGTTCCAAAAATGAACAGTTGTGCCATCAGGTCATCTCCAGAGCAGTAGCTGTAGGACACCGAAAATTCCCGCCATTTTTCTCTTCGGCAGAACAGTGCTCTGAATTCTGTTTGTGTAACTGTTCTGATTTCCCTCCATCTGTGCTTAGATAGTGCTCTCGTTCCAAACAACAAGAATGCTTTCGTTATTAACGGTGTTTTCGCGAGCGAGCACAGACGTGATGAAGTCTTAATGGTGAGAACGTTTAACGTTTCTGAGACATACGTTGGCAGCAAGACGTCACGATTTCCAGGAAAGGAACATGTGATGTCTCGTTAGGACCATCAGGAAGAATGCAATCGGTGTTATTCTGGGCTATTTTCGTAAACAGGTCCTGGTCGCATGGTCAATTAGGATCGCTAGGAACAATGCAACCTGTGCTATTCTAGGAAGCATTGGAACAGACTTCTGTAGCATGACCTGTGATGTCAGTAGCCACAGGTAGAAAGGTATCTCGCCAGCAATGGTAAACACGTACATGTGGGCCAGAGGCGTCTCGCATTTGGGACCGGCGTGAGGGCGCCGCCTGACGTGCGCGCCATACAGTTCTGAAGGGGGGGGGGGGGGCAGTTCGAGATGATTCGTCCCGCTTGACTATTGTTCTAAAGCGATTTTACATGCAATGAGTGTATCTGCACTGGATTGTTTTTGGCTGTTTAAGCATTGTGAGCGTTTGCATAGAGTTACACATGCATGATTTTTGACAATTTACGAGTTGTTTTCGTTTTGGTTGCATTATTTTGTGAGCAGGTGTGCAGGTTGTGCAATGCATTGTTTCGGAAGATTAAGAGTTGTTTTCGTGGAAACTGGAAATTTGTGTTAAGGTCTTATTGGACCAAACTGCCGAAGTCATCGATCCCTAAGCTTACACACTACTTAACCTAATTTAAACTAACTTTCGCTAAGGACGACATACACACCCATGCCCGAGTGAGGAGGGACTCGAACCTCCAACAACGGGAGTCTCACAGACCGTGACAAGACACCTTAGACCATGCGCCTATCCCGTGTGGCTTGTTTTCGTGTCTGTACATCAGTGTACTGCATTATTTCGGTGACTTACGAATAGTTTGCTGGTCTGTAGGCTGTGCAATGCATTATTTCGACAGTTTATAGTTAGTGTCTGCAGAGCGTTTTCATCCATTACTTTGACAATTTACTAGTTCAAAAATGGTTCAAATGGCTCTGAGCACTATGGGACTTAACATCTATGGTCATCAGTCCCCTAGAACTTAGAACTACTTAAACCTAACTAACCTAAGGACATCACACAACACCCAGTCATCACTAGGCAGAGAAAATCCCTGACCCCGCCGGGAATCGAACGCGGGAACCCGGGCGCGGGAAGCGATAACGCTACCGCACGACCACGAGCTGCGGAAAATTTACTAGTTGCTGTCGTGTCTGCACATCAGTGAAGTTTATTATTTCGGCGATTTACGAGTAGTTTGCAGTTCTGTAGGCCATGTATTGTGACGCCAAGCATGTCAGAGCAAGTGTTTTGTATCAGTGTAACAAATATACTATGTCAAAACTGTCCATAAATAAATTGTTCCAAAGTAAATGAAGTACACTTCTTCCTCTCTCCAGCAGCTCAGAACAGGTTGTCTTTTTCCCGCCATTTTTCCCCTCCACACCGCCATCTTGGATTACATCAGGTCTAAAATGGCTCTGAGCACTATGGGACTTAACATCTGTGGTCATCAGTCCCCTAGAACTTAGAACTACTTAAACCTAACTAACCTAAGGACATCACACACATCCATGCACGAGGCAGGATTCGAACCTGCGACCGTAGCAGTCGCGCGGTTCCGGACTGAGCGCCTTAACCGCGAGACCACTGTGGCCGGCACATCAGGTCTGGTGGCAGTGCTGTGTACTAGGTCAGTTGGATCCAGACTTTGTGGTGAACACACTGGATGGGGGTACTGCCTCTTTTGTTTAAATAAATACTGAAAATAAAGACTTACGCCCATCCTATCCAGCACAGGATGAGTCCTTTTCCTGCCCATTTCTAGGAAGAGGTGGCGGTCGGATGACTTCGGTTAGTGGATGTAGCTCAAGTGACCTATTTCCCGTCGTTTTCTTCGGTTGGTGTGGGTAGCATTAGTGTGTTGCATTGTCCTGCTGGAATTTGAGCTTCCCACCATTTTCTGGGGGAAAGTAGGAGCTGGGGAAAGGAGGGGGGAGGGGAGTGGGTTAGGTTATTTGAGGTAGCCCAATTAACCTATCTTCCCACCAAAATTTGAACTTCCCACCTTGACGTCATTGTGACGTTGCCATATCGATCGCCTCCATCTTGGGACCGCCATCTTGAATACATTTGGCATCAATACAGAGTTGGCCGCACCGCCCTTGGCACTCGATGCAGTGGCTGATGGGAGCGACTGTAAATAGAAAATTCCTTTACTATCATTCCCACCAGCCACGACGCTGAGTGTCAACCTAGTTTGCAAGTATAGTAAGCTATCTCTTAGAAATATTAATTGCCTTACCATATGCATATTAACTGGAGATCTAACTTTTAAGCGACATGGCTTACAACAGATCACACCTGACATAGAAAATGCTCGTGACATGCAAGTGACCATAGACTTGGAAATTACATCTGATCAGATTGTGTTATAAAACACAACATGATGTGTATAAACTTGGTTTATTGGTTCCCAACAGTGAGAATTTTTAGCTGTGCCTTTCACACCCACACTTTTGCAATCCACACTGGTGAACAGTCACTCCAGAGACCTCACTATTTAATTGACCTTAATGTTTTCATCAACACCAATTGCTAGGCTATATTATCTACGATCTCCTACAGTTTAAATTGTCGGTTGGCTTCTGTCTCGGGTTTTTCGCCTGACGTCGGTTTGATGATTTTTCCGACGTTTCACCGGTATGAGTGGCTCTCATTGCCAAAGCTTCACTATCCATTGCTGGTGGTGAACTGTAGTCGTGCTCGCGGCCCGAGATGATGTATACCCGGCGCACCAGCGTCTAAGTGCTTGTCTGTGGTCATTACTGCTTTGGTTCTCCTCTTGCTACCTGCAACGTTCTTTCGCTGCAACACGGGAATCCAGAAATAATTCACCTTGAGGCTTTCCTCTTTTTTGTTGAAGCTATTATCATTTTTTGGATGTTTATAGCTTTCTTGAACTACAGATATGGTAGCTCTATTCACAACAAGAACTTCCGTGTCGGCGAATTTTATTATGTGGTCGATTTCACACAGTGCGTGTTCCACCACGGTTGATTTCTCTATCTGTATGCCCCTTATGTTCGGTGATTCTGGTGTTGACTGATCGTCCAGCCACTCCAAAACTGAGTTTTGCACATGTTCGTGGTATGCGGCATCTTTCCGGACGTTGCAAGTGGGTCTTTTTCTCCTTTGTCAATCTGAGACGCTTTTTGATCTTCTTTGTCGGTCTACAAATAGTCTTTACGGTGTGTTTGCGCGGTATACGGCTGATTCTGTCCATCACTATGGGAATGTATGGCAGAAAAGCTGTACCCAAGCTTTCTTCATCCAACCAAAATTTCCCTACCACACCCGCCTGTTCAGAAGAGTTATATAAACAAAAAAAAAAGACAATAGCTTCAACGAGAAAGAGGAAAGCCTTAAGGTCAGTCAATGATGGATTCCCATGCTGCAGCAAGCGACCGTTAGAGGTAACCAGGGGAGAATCACAGCTGTAATGGCGCTCCAAGTACATGTAGTCTGCGGCCACGAGCTCGACTCCAGTCCGCCACCAGAAATGGAGGGTGAAGCTTTGACAATGTCAACTGTTCGTGTTGGCGAAACGTCAGAAACAAAATCATCAAACCACAGTCGGCCAAATAATACAGGCAATTATCAGTTTTTGTGTTTCTATAGTTTCCTTGACAGGCTATTTGTCAACAAGTAGCCACGAATACCAAAACAATTTTGAATTGCTGTAGGTCGTTAAATCAAGTAAATTCTAATTATGCAGTTCTGTTCTACTCACACTAGAAAGCGTAACTCTCGCTACTTCTGCATAAATTGAATAAATGTAATTATTAATGAATAACCACTCAATCTTTTAACACGGTTCTTCCTCTCGACACCGTCTTTAGCTTGTACTATGACCAATCCCCATATTTGTGTCCACCAACACCGCTGTCTTCCAGCACTAACCTACTCGTATGTCCTCTCCTTATATTCTGAAACAATACCGGTATGACTCGACATTGCTCCTGCCCCATGAAAAGGCGCGTAGCATACCGAACGTTCCAAAGTATCAGACGCACCGACTGGCATGCACTAACCAAAGAATAAGACTGTAGCAGAGACGGTGCTCATACATCTGGCTATGTTACTTCCTCCAGTGTTACCAAGGCTACACCGAGTGCCAGAGCTCTGGAAAATGCAAGGTTCCTTCTAGAAGAAGAGAATACACATTTTGGAGACACAGAGCAACCTGTGTGATGATCTCAGATTGTGGAAAATTTTTTCTAATCGAGACGTAATCACACGTAATTTCACGTTGCGACGTCACCCACGGGAAAAGAACTGCCCACCACCCGAAGACAAATGACCTCACAAAATGCTTTAGTTGTCAAATATGTTCTCGACGTACATTTATGACAAACAAAGAGATTGGGATACAATAATGCCTGCCTTGACATTCGCATGCAGCGTAGCGACGCAAGACACTACAGGCGTTACGCCGTTCTTTCCTCTCCATGGCCACGAGATCGAGACGGCAATGGAAACACTGTTCCCATTTCAACCAGACTATACTTAGGATCACTACGTGGAACACTTCATCACCAGGACCTAAGAATCAAGACAGCTGTCTCACATACAGACCATGGAGACCCCGGAGAAAAAACGAGAGCGCTTAGCACCGACCAGTGAGATACAGTCTAAGTGTCTTGATATGGATTTGTACGCCTGTGCAGAAATTGGAACTACCTGAAAAGTTACTAAATCATATTGTACACTTCATCGCTTGTCGGACGCGACATACGTATTAGATTATTATGACCCTTCCTCAAGAACACAAAAGTGCACAGACGCCGTCCATACACTGCATATGAAGTACATTCCAAAGGTGCAGATCGACGATGAGGGCTTTTCCTAAAGGAAACTAAAGACCTGCTCGACCTCGGAGAAGGTTCGGTGGGAAGGGCTGCCATCAAAGCCCATCCTAGTGCAGAGGATGTGACAACACGACCAGAATACGCGGCTCAATCAGCGCTGCCATACCTGAGAACCAGTAATTATTTGTTAGTTAGTATTTGTTATTTCTGGAAGGTCCTCGAAAATTCTTATGTTTGTAATATTTGTATGTTAAAGAATATTCGAAGTTTGCATAAATAGCAGGAACCACCGTAGAGAAGTTCATTTCAGTTCTTGTTGTAAGATGGTGTTCGTAACAAACGTGCTTGGGTGTCTTCCGAAAGCCGCCTGGAGGGACCTCCGGGTTGCGCGGCAGGCCCAACGGCCTCCGCCCCCGCATCCGCCGGCCGCCACCGCGGCCGACTCTCGGACACTAATCCGCCGGTAGTGGGCTGCGCCTGCGCTTTCCCAGAGTTAGGCATAAACCACGTTACCCAGGGCCGCTGAAAATGGCTCTCAGCACTATGGGACTTAACATCTGAGGTCATCAGTCCCCTAGAGCTTAGAAGTACTTAAACCTAACTAACCTAAAGACATCACACACATCCATGGCCGAGGCAGGATTCGAACCTGCGACCGTAGCGGTCGCGCGGTTCCGGACTGAAGCGCCTAGAACTGCTCGGCCACACCGGCCGGCAAGGGGCGCTGACTTATAAAAAAATATTGGGGGGAAGGCATATTGAGGGTCTTGCCCAGGGAAATTTTCTAAATTTTAGATGAAAAATAGTGAGTTTTAAACTTTTTTAAGCATTTTAGAGTCATATAATCAACATTAGAACCCCGAAAACTGGACTCTCGATAACTCGACACTCCAGGAAACTCGACAAAAGAAACAAAACATAAAAACGCACGGTAATTTCGTAAAAAGCTAATTTCATTTACAGTAATGATCATGCTTATAGACTATTACAGAGCAGTGAAAATATAGTTATGAAAAGACTGATATTATATTTAAATAAATCCTAAACTATCATTAAAAAATAAAACATAAAATATTGGTGTCGCACAATAATTGCACTTTGATTAATAAGTGAAATAGCTAATTTAAAATTTAAGCTTACTTTGAATAAGACTCAGCGTTCATTAAATAAAAACAATATCTCAAAGTTAATACTTTAATACAGTATCCCTAATACTTTCAGTCAAAAATTATGTAAATAGCGGGTTTTAATCGGGTCTTACACCTTAAAAATATTTAAATATTTGAAAATAATTAATACAGTACTAAAGTAATATAGTAACACCGTACTAAACTAACACTAATATCTTGAAACTGAAAATTTAACATTATGTATGTATTTAATTCTCTATTTTATAAACATTTTTAATATTGCTGTAAATGCCATTATTAGGGCTGCAGTGTCTTTGAAAGGTGCAAATGTCGACCGTCTGACTGGATTACTGAATATGAAGTCATTGATGACTGGTCGGATATCCAATTCATCCAAAACATCTCGGTCGGCATGAAGAACAGCCAAGTTGTTGAATCGCTTCCGTCGCATTGTTGATTGGAGATATGACTTCAGATGTCTAAGGGCGCTAAGTGAGCGTTCTGCCGTTGCTGTCCAGATTGGAACTACTTGGAGAAGCTTAATGCACTTCACTACTTCACATAACATTTCTCCACCTGCAGGCTCTTGTGTAATGTGCTTTCTTACACCACACATGTTTTTTAAGACCAGTTGTTTTTTTATTAGCGATGTCGGCTAACATATTCAAGTATAAGCGCAGTCTCTCAATGTCTAGGTCATTTTTGAAAAACTCAGTTGATTTTTCCAAATTTGTTTCACCTCTGCTTACTAAAAGCAAGCACTCTGTTTCAACTGCAATGACCTGTGTTAGTCCAGTTGAAGCAAACCGCTCAGTAATGCAAGAGTGCACCGTTTCACAAACTTCAATGTAAATTGCTTTGTAGTATTCCTTTGGGGTTTTAAAAGTATGCGGTGAGCTGGCTTCATTGTTTTCATACTTCTTTGGTATACTTCGATTCTGAGGAAACGAAGGATCATCAACTTGTGAAGGTTTTGCTTTTAAACACAATTCCCAGAAGTGTTCAAAACTATCACGCCTTCCATTCAATATACAAATCAAGCCCATATACAGGGTGTTTCAAAAATGATCGGTATATTTGAAACGGCAATAAAAACTAAACGAGCAGCGATAGAAATACACCGTTTGTTGCAATATGCTTGGGACAACAGTACATTTTCAGGCGGACAAACTTTCGAAATTACAGTAGTTACAATTTTCAACAACAGATGGCGCTGCAAGTGATGTGAAAGATATAGAAGACAACGCAGTCTGTGGGTGCGCCATTCTGTACGTCGTCTTTCTGCTGTAAGCGTGTGCTGTTCACAACGTGCAAGTGTGCTGTAGACAACATGGTTTATTCCTTAGAACAGAGGATTTTTCTGGTGTTGGAATTCCACCGCCTAGAACACAGTGTTGTTGCAACAAGACGAAGTTTTCAACGGAGGTTTAATGTAACCAAAGGACCGAAAAGCGATACAATAAAGGATGTGTTTGAAAAATTTCAACGGACTGGGAACGTGACGGATGAGTGTGCTGGAAAGGTAGGGCGACCGCGTACGGCAACCACAGAGGGCAACGCGCAGCTATTGCAGCAGGTGATCCAACAGCGGCCTCGGGTTTCCGTTCGCCGTGTTGCAGCTGCGGTCCAAATGACGCCAACGTCCACGTATCGTCTCATGCGCCAGAGTTTACACCTCTATCCATACAAAATTCAAACGCGGCAACCCCTCAGCGCCGCTACCGTTGCTGCACGAGAGACATTCGCTAACGATATAGTGCACAGGATTGATGACGGCGATATGCATGTGGGCAGCATTTGGTTTACTGACGAAGCTTATTTTTACCTGGACGAAAAGCCCCATGTTGCAGTCCCATCGTCCCTGCATCCTCAAAAAGTACTGGTCTGGGCCGCCATTTCTTCCAAAGGAATCATTGGCCCATTTTTCAGATCCGAAACGATTACTGCATCACGCTATCTGGACATTCTTCGTGAATTTGTGGCGGTACAAACTGCCTTAGACGACACTGCGAACACCTCGTGGTTTATGCAAGATGGTGCCCGGCCACATCGCACGGCCGACGTCTTTAATTTCCTGAATGAATATTTCGATGATCGTGTGATTGCTTTGGGCTATCCGAAACATACAGGAGGCGGCGTGGATTGGCCTCCCTATTCGCCAGACATGAACCCCTGTGACTTCTTTCTGTGGGGACACTTGAAAGACCAGGTGTACCGCCAGAATCCAGAAACAATTGAACAGCTGAAGCAGTACATCTCATCTGCATGTGAAGCCATTCCGCCAGACACGTTGTCAAAGGTTTCGGGTAATTTCATTCAGAGACTACGCCATATTATTGCTACGCATGGTGGATATGTGGAAAAATCGTACTATAGAGTTTCCCAGACCGCAGCGCCATCTGTTGTTGAAAATTGTAACTACTGTAATTTCGAAAGTTTCTCCGCCTGAAAATGTACTGTTGTCCCAAGCATATTGCAACAAACGGTGTATTTCTATCGCTGCTCGTTTAGTTTTTATTGCCGTTTTAAATATACCGGTCATTTTTGAAACACCCTGTCTATATTTTCCAGTACAGCAACACTTAGATGAGGGCATTGAATTTTTTCATTGACATCCTCTACTGGTTTCATTGCATGGTAATAAAGACATAAAAAGAAATAAGTCTTGAACTGTAACATTGAATCAAGGTAGCCTGCACATTTGTAACCTGCCTCTGTTTTGTCCTCTGCATAAAATTTTTCAAAAAACTCTAGAAGTTCTTCAAAGTTTTTCAATGTTCTCAAGATACTAGAAGCTAGCATAGCCCATCAAGTCGGGAAAAGTGGTCATACACCAGCTTGGTCGTTGGCGCTCTCAGAGCACATGCTTCTGAAAAGTCCCATCCTTTTGTTGTATTCCCTTTCGGTGTTTATTAAGTCCTTGGTTAAAGCCATAATATCCCTCGTAGACGCAATATGGCGGAGACTGTCTACAACTGCCAAGTCTAAACTGTGAGCAGTGCTTCTGGTTGTACATCCGAAACTAACCTTTTTAGTCCTTTGAACTTACCTCTCATATTCGAGGTACCATCATAGCACTGTCCTCTTAAATTATGCATTGACAAATCAAGACGAGCAAGAACGTCTTTTAAAATACTAAACAGAGTTTGTGATTCAGTGTTGAAGGTCTCGCATAAGCCAATAAAGTCTTCGTTGATGATTAAGGAATCATTGACATCACGAATACAAAATTACACTTATTCATGAATCAAAGAATCACTCATTTCGTCAACCGTAATAGAAAAATATTCAGTCCTCTTGACTGAAGCCAGTATCTTTCTTAACACAGACTTTCCTAGTAGATCAATGATCTCGTTTTGTATATCGTGGGACGTCCACTTATACCCCGAACGCCCTATCCAATCTTTAAACTCATGTATGTCATTCTTTCGGAGTTCCAAGAATTGAAAAAAAAAATTGAGCTTACTTCTTCGTGCCCTCTAATTGCTAGTCCTTGTCCGCATAGGAATTGCACGGTAGTAAAAATTGTCTCAAGAGCTAAACGTCCTTACTTCATATCACTATATAACTGTTCATTCAATTGGGAGGCCACACTTCGGTTAGTGATAGAATTTAGTTTCAAAACACCTTCTTTAAGCCTAAACGTATTATGATGAGGACGGAATTTTTCCAAAGCCTTTTTACAGTTAGAAAACCCTACAGAAGCAAATGCATTTTTTTTGTAGAAAATTGTAGTAGATTTTTAGCATCTACCTCTTTGCAGGTTTTGCAAAAAACTTTTTCGCTAGATGCTTCATATTCTAGCCACGTATATTTGATCTCTCAAGACGACACAATAATTGTTGGAGGTCGACTTGCAGTATCAGCATTTTGGTAACAAATTTATACATTGCAAACTTAATTCACACTACACTAAGAGACTAAAGTAAACGAATAAAATATAGTCATATAAAATAGTCCACTAGACACTAAAGTCGGAACACTAAACATGTTTGCAGCATGCACTGAACGAAACTATCCACAATGAATGACTGCTACATCAGAGTTGGCTCTATATAGCTGCGGCATCGTAATGTCTCGAAGCGTCAAGGCAACACGACACGCAAGGGTTCCAGGCACTTTTGCTCCAGTCCTTTTGATGTCGCCGCGGCTGCAGCACTGGTCCGCAGGTGCCAGACTTTACCCAAAGGTTCGTGCACTGGGACAAATTCTAAGTGTAACCGCGGCTCTGTAACACTGTCATGATTCACACCACACGTTTTCAGTTAACCTGCTCACTGCCGTAATAATTATTTGTTTTAACTCATTACTGAATGTATTTTAAAAGGTAACTATCATCAAACAACGAAAATAAAAAATTCAAACATAATTTTGTGATTTTACAAAACATTATATAACAAATAATTTTCTTAAATTATTGGGGGGCTCCAGCCCCAGACGAATTTTTGAGGGGGCTCAGGCACACTCAGGCCCCATGAAGTCAGCGTCTGTGGCGCTACCATCTGATAAACTTAAGTTTACCTTTATTTACAGTAGGTGCTGAGAATGATGTCCCTCCGTGGCAAGAGCAGTGTGACATCCCCTGAACACACTCGACGAATTTCGGCTGTCGAAATCCGGGAAATGACTAGCCGAAACCCTGTCTTCCAACTCTTCGAGTGTGCGGGCTCGTGGGCTCTGGTTGGAAACACCTTGTCTATTAACATTCCCCAAAGATAAAATCACATGGATTTAGATCTGGAGAACGAGGAAACCAGTCAACTATCCTATCATCAAAAACACTTCGTATTGGGCATCGGTGATGTGTAGTCTTGTAGTGTCCCACATGAAATAACTGAAGATCGATTCGTTAGATGTTAGTTCTCGAAAAAACAAAGGATGCAGTATATTGTTCACATACCTGTCAGAGCGTATTGTTCGAATAATTCGTCTTGCACTAATTGCACACTACACCCCTGTTTTCTCATGATGTAGAGGTTGTTGTTGTAATGCACGAGGATTTTCGAAACTCCAACGTCGATTGTTCTGAGAATTTATGTACCCTGACAAATGCAGCCATACTTCATCAGAAATAAAAGCATCTCAGTATCAACAACCCCATCGCTGCAATAACGTCGTCGAGCAACAGTATACGAGTTCCTCAGTTGATGCACTACCGTTATTTGTATGGTTTCAATTTTAGTTTGTACACAGCTCTGTGAGGAGATGCTCTTGACACACCAGTCTGAAATGCCAAACGGCGCAAAGATTTTCTCTCTAATTTATTTTCAGTTAAAGCACTAGGTACTCTAGGCCTTCGTTTGTGAACGACAGATCCAGTCTCTTGAAATTCTTGACTAATCCACGTATCGTCGAATCATTGGGAACATCTACATCGGGAAATTTTCGTATGCATTCCAGCCGACTTTCCACATACGATTCTGTTTTTGCATAGTTCAACACAAGAAACACTCGTTGATCCTTCGTGTAAACCATACCGAATGGAAACTCGACACGAAACTCAAAACAAAACACCCGAATACTCAATCGTCCAGTGTAGAAAAGACGCGCACGGTGTTTCTGGCTGAGGACGGGGTCCTGCGACATTCGGGAAGGGAAAGCCATGGACTCGGCGCGATTGAAGTACTGGCGTCTAGCAACAATATTTGAAGCGATTAAACTTGACAAAACAACTCAAAAGAAAACACTAGTACACTCAGTCGCACAGTTTAGGGGGCACGCGCAAAGTATTGGTGTCCGAGAACTACGCATAGCGTCAACCGGCAGACGCAGCGGCACAGGGCTGCAAATGCACCGCGCGACCCGCGGACCCTTCCCGGGCGTCTTTCGTGAGCCATCCTGTACTTCACTGACGCTCCTGCTTTCGGATTTTGACTTGATTGTGATTGCGACGTAGTAGTGTTCGAGGTTTCGTTGTCCTTTGTCTGTATTCAGTAGGGAATGGTGTGTATTTTATAATACTGAGTGGTGGACGGTTTCTCGGCCATTCTGGTGGTTATTGCACTAGCTAACGAGCCGACTTTCCAGATCAGTTAAATTAAAAAAAAATCCTGGGTTTTTATTCTTTCTTCTTGCAGTTCTGCCTCAGGATGTATTAAGCCCATGTTGTTTCCATATGGCATACAATGCAGGACGCGTCTTTTCTAACATCAATAGTGTTTAGCAGTACCTCCTCAAATCGATGCAAACCACCGTAGAAGACAGAGTAAATGAGAAAAGAGAGTACCCAGTGGATAGTCAAATCCAGCATTTTAATAGGATAAATAAATAAAGACTATGCAAATCCCACTGTCATAGACTGTACAAACTATGGTGGAGATTCCACTACGATAGGACATAAAAACTAGGGTGCCGATACCACTGAGATAGAAATAAAACTACTTGCCAGTATATAACAGTGAGACGTTATGGAAGGAAACTCTGACTTGATGGGACTTACATGTGTATTTTAGTAAGTGTGGAAATGTGTTTTCTGTTTAATTAGTACCCAGAGTTTTCCATTTTTTGTGGATGTAAATAATATCCTGTTTTTTCGCTTTTTTACTGGCGTAAGTAATACCCAGAGTTTATCTGTTGTTCCATGTAAGTAATGCTACGCTATGTGCATTTTTAGATCCAATTAATATGCAGCACTTCAGTTTTCTTTTCCAGTTTGATTAACACCTGAAATTTACTAATAATTTGTTTCTACATTGTATGCCACCCTCACATAGTTTTAAATAATAGTCAATAAGATCAATTTTTGGAAAATACATGAAAAAATCGAGAGCACATTCCTGTTTGGGTACGTCAGGAAACTTGGGCGAATTGAACTTAATTAATAGCAGAAATTAAGCAAATATTAGTAAAGGTGCAGTCCACTGCTGGAAATGGCAAGCATATGGAGAATGACGAAAACAATGGTGCCGTTGTGCAGCCGAAATAGCAAGTGTAGACAAGCCAAATGGAATCATACGTAAACGTTAATATTTATAAACTTCTGAACACATATATATTACAGAACTGATAGCTTTTATGCCAGCCACCTTTTAGATCTCCATAGTGGCTAAACTAAGTATGAGATCAAGCGGAAACAACGAGGGAGTCTCGGTTGAATAAGAGTAACGCTAATCAAACAATGGAAAATCCAGGACGGAATGTAACAATATTAGAGAAGGAAAGTTGCTATTTATCATATAGCGGAGATGCTGAGTCGTGATAGGCACAACAAAAAGATTCACGCAATTATAGCTTCTGGCCATTAAGGCCTTTGTCAACAATAGACACACATACACACAGGCACACACACACACTCACGCAAACGCAACTCGCACTCACGTCTGCAGTCTCAGGCAACTGAAACCACACTGCGAGCAGCAGCGCCAGTGCATGAGGGGAGTGGCAACTGGGTGGAGTTAAGGAGGAGGCTGGGGCAGGGAGGGGAGGGGGAGGGATAGTAGGAGGGATAGTACAGTGGGGGTGGCGGACAGTGAGGTGCTGCAGTTTAGACGGAGGGCAGGAGACATAGTGAGGAGGGGGGGGGGGGAAGTAGCGGAAAGGAGAGAAATGAAAAGAAATTAAAAGACTGGGTCTGGCGGTGAAAGGTTGAGGCCAGGTGGCCAGGAGGGTTACAGGAACGTAGGATGTATTGCACGGTAAGTTCCCACCTGCGCAATTCAAAAAAGCTGGTGTTGGTGGGAAGGATCCATATGGCACAGGCTGTGAAGCAATCATTGAAATGAGCGATATCATGTTTGGCAGCTTGTTCAGCAACAGGGTGGTCCACCTGTTTCTTGGCCACAGTTTGTTGGTGGCCATTCATGCAGACAAACAGCTTGTTGGTTGCCATGTCTACATAGAATTCAGCACAGTGGTTACAGCTTAGCTTGTAAATCACATGACTGGTTTCATAGGTAGCCCCACCTTTGATGGGATAGGTGATGTTGGTGACCAGACTGGAGTAGGTAGTGGTAGGAGGATATATGGGACAGGTCTTGCATCTAGGTGTATTACAGGGGTATGAACCATGAGGTAAGGGACTGGGAGCAGGGGCTGTGTAAGGATGGACGAGTATGTTGTGTAGGTTCGGTGGATGGCAGAATACCACTGTAGTAACGCTAGTAATATTTGAAGTCAATTTAGTCATAATAGAGGGACTGGTCGTTACTCTCTTTATTTCTCATATACACTCCCAGTGGGAACGTGATGGTTATTTACTTTCTAGTGGTCAGTTACCGTAATGGGTATCCCATCAGAAATTAATGTGAATGTGAACAACGTACAAAGATTTCCAGTTCGTTATTACACAAAAGGAACTGTATTTTAACACCATGATGGTTGATATGATTACCAATGTGATCCATAGAACCTCTGAGAGAATCCAAGTCTGATTGCAAGTCAACATGTTGCTCAATGTCGCAGTGAACAGCAGTTTTAATTAGGCAGCACGGCACAGCCTTACAGATAAATCAGCATACAATATTTTACCTTTTATCTCCATAAAAATTTTATTTGAACAATGAAAATTTAATCAAAAGACTTTCCCAAATTTAATTAATTTTTTTTGCATCATTAGGGTAGTAATGAATCTGATTTGAAGAATTTCTTGCAAAAGCAGAACAATGGGTGCCAGTGCTGAAAGTAATAATAGCATGTCAGATAAATTTAACAATTAAAACACCTTATCAATGGTAGTTTACCACTTTGTCGCTTGTATGGAATATATCAGAAATCATTAATTCATATTTTGTGAGATTCCAAACCATTGTATCTGAGAGCTGTGGTTCGTGATCATAAGGTAAAAATCTGTGGGATGTGAAAAATCTTAATGTGTCAAAACTGGGATCTGAGATGTAGGCAAATCTTGAATACTGGGAATCTAAAAGGTACTTACTCGAAACTTTCTAGACTGTAGCTGTACTATTTAAAGACTGCTGGAATTCAACTCTTTGGCTTTTATTCCACTGTCAATTTATCATACACTCAAGAAGAGTTTATGTCATCTACTTTCATTTAGCGGCAACTCCATATAATGTAGATGCTCCAAAATCTTGTGAACATGACAATCACTGTTTTCCAAAAATGATGTTAAGCAACATCTCAAACAGATATTCCTTAACTGAAGAGGTGTAACAAAAGTTATTTAGGAAATGATGTTGGCTGTAGTATTTTAGTAAAAGGTCACAATCAGTTTCACCCATTATGTGTATGTCATTTATGGCCATTAAACAATTAATAATTCACGGTACCACTTGTCTTATAGATGTTCGATCATTTATTTCACATTACTCATTTTCATTATATGAAGTGCTAGTTTCAAGTACGCTACTGAACACACAGGTACACCTGTTATCACCACTATGCCTGTAAATTTATACCCAGTTATCCGAGTTCCCCAGAATAGCCATACAGACTTTTATTGTTACAACACGCAAATGTGTGACTTCATATTGTAGTTACATTAATTTTCGTGGATGTTGCAAAACTAAGTAGGAAAAATGAAACTGAAATTTACATCATTCTACAGATAAGCAACATGTCAATATCTGACTGTGAATGCACTGCATATCGAAATTATGCTGCTCAAACAGCATAGTCAAAGAGGACCTAGATGAATATGGGTGCATTCTGAGATAAGATTTGTAGAGACTGGAAGCCAATGTAACGTCATGAATGACATCAGTAGAGCCTACAACAGATGGCATTAAACAGTGAATGTAGTCACAACCATTCCACAATCCCAGAATTAAGCCAAAAGTGTATAAAAACTATGGAGATCATTGTATTTGTAGGGACAAGATGGTGATCAGTCAATACTTTTGTGGCATCACTTCTTTCAAGCTTTTCCTGCAACTGTGCACAACAATGTTCCAGTGGTCTGATGCCACTATAGTATCTGAGCCTAACACCAAGCCTTCCAATTACACAATATACAGTAGAAACATTTCTCTATAAGCTTAATTACACACTAATAATACTCTATTACATTATTCATAATACTTACAGATTTTTGATATTTCACTGTGATACATAAAATATCAGAAAAAACAAATCTGTATGGACCTACTGACTGTAGGCAGAAAGACAAATAAAAGGTTAGCACCAATTTTCCTGTAAGATGTTGATCATGAAATTTTAAGTGATTTTCTTATGTATATGAGGTCTCATTTGCAAATAAAAAAAACCAATGTCAGGACAAATGTTTAAGAAGGAAGATAAATTCAAAATACCTTAAAAGAGACACAGAAGAGTAACTAGAAAAGAGACAGTAATACGATGGAAAACTATCATTCTGTAGTAAAAGTAAAAATCGCAATGTCTTGGTGTATTATGATTATTTTTTGACTGTCAGAATCGGAGGAAAAGACTAAATTTCTATAAAATTTTATGTTTTTGATGCATGTTAAAAGCAAAAGCAAAGACAGAATGTGGAACAGAGCTAAAAGTGACTCACATTTTTGATATTGTAAATGTAGATGTACAGATGATATGCAGATGATATGGAGGAACATGAGAAAAGTAAGTGATTGCATAGAATGAGAATGGAAATATAGAAAATATTTCAAATGTTAAATTCATTGTGAGACTTGTGTGAAGCATGATAGTGCTCAAGGAAAATGGTGATGTGGTAATGTTGTATTGACTTCCAAATTGTTTGTACCTTCTCTGTGTTCTGTCTCTGTACTTCTCTGTGTGTTCCTAACGTACATGTTGGGAACTATCTAAACAGTTACACAACTTTCACATGCTCGGCCAACATGAATGGTCATATGACTATGTAACCTCATGCTTCTTTGAAACATAACATTTCAGTTTGAATTTTATTTTAAAATTCTTTCAAGGCTAATTAAAAGTAATGGGAGAAGTGCATGTCCCAAATGCAAAAAAGGAAAAATTAGGTGTGACATGAAAATTAAGGGATGAGAGTTTATGATGTAGAATCAAAATCTCAGAAAATGAAAAATTTTTGCCCTAGTTTGAAACACTTCCGAGAAAAAGTGCGGCAAGGAGAATATATAAGCAATTACATAGTATTCTCAGATTTTGTTCATATATTTGGCTTTTATTGCCAGTGCTTTTACCATCAGTATTTTAAGCATTTCACACCGAATCACTCTATGTTTCTGTACATCACTACCTCCTCACACTTTTTCAAATTCCACAGAAAACCTCCAAGTTAACTTTGCAGGTCTTGGATCCTGAGGGAAGGTACGAAATGGTGGCCCCACCTGTAAGAATTATTTTGGAAATAATCTCTCATTGTGCAGTTTAAGCATGCAATGAACAAAATATTGTGACCTGTTTAAGCTGTGCATTTAATTAAGACTGAAACACAAGTTGTACACAGTTTTACAAACTGAAATTTCAAGCTAAGTATCTCTCTTCGAATACAGCCAATCTTCTTCTGTATATAATATCCTGACTTTTAATTTGACAGCTCACGTAGTCTCTCTAATTTTGTATGTTTTAATACTTTATGGACCTTCACTTCCTTTATCGGTATTCAGTGTGTGCTAAACAATCAACCTTATATAGTGCCCAAGATTTATCTTTCTATACTATGCTTTCTGATTTAGTGGTCTAGTAAAACTCAGTAAGGTCGTCTCTATAGGCTATGGAGAAGCTCTAGAGAGATTAGACACAATATAACTGCTGTGAATGAAGCTAACATATGTTCTGCAAAGATTGAAAAAGTTAGACATCTTGATTCAGTTATAAGTTTGGTGCACAGTTACTTCAGTCCATGGGTCTGTTGAGGATAATGAACAACAACAATCACTTTGATCAGTATAAATATTTTACCAGTCTAGGAACAACCAATGATGAAGTCCTCCTAGTGAAAACACAAAGCGTTAATGCACCACTGACACAGAAATCATTTAACTTCACAGTATTTCTTAGGAAGATGCAAGAAATTGACGTAAAATAACTCCTTTAGTCCATATTTTACCTCATCTTAATTTATATAGTAGATAGTAACTAATATAGTGCACATAGGATGTGGTTTTTCTATTCCTGATATTACCCAAGTAGGCATTTACAACACACATAGAAAGACAGTGTTACAAATGTTACATTATATGGACCTTATCTGGAACAGGTATTAATACATCATGTCTAAAATTCCACTGAACCAATTGTTTTCCAGATACTACTGTATTATAAATCTGTTTTGCAATAACACAGTTGTTTAATGTCAGCCATCTTCACTTTTAAATTTTACATGAGGCAAATAAGTACACACTCAATATTGAAAAAGAAAATTCAATAACAAGCATGGTTTCCATTTTCTGTATTCTTCACACAGTTATGTGAAATGAATACATATTTTTTATTAATTTCTCCCATAGTTTCTTTATTATATATGTTACCATACTTTTCAAGCAATGTAAAGCTTTCTTATTCATAACAAAATGTGTTCAATCCAAGTTTGGCACGAACATTCAGAACCTGGACAGATTCCCACACACAGCTACAGGAAGAGATGCACTTTGAATTAATAGAGGTGCTTCTTTTCTGGAGTATTTTGAAGTATAGTAGTGAGGATTAAGGTGGTTTTACGGCTTGTTAGTGCCTACCTAGCAGAAAATATTCCCAAACCCTATGATAATTTGTTTGCAATCATAATTTACCACTGTTCTTTGATTCATTACTCTACACTGCATTAATTTTAAGTTTCGTTCCAGTAAAGTATATTTGGTGAAAAATGTTCATCAATGATGGGGAAATTATTGAAAAATTGTTTACATTTAAGTGTGTGAAACATAACTCACTCTTCAACGAACAACACATTTACAAGAGCACATCAACAGCAAAATCTTTCAACAAATATATTTTATGAATCAAACATTTTGGGAGATGTTTAATTTTGAATTTAAATTTCGTATTACTGATCTGCAGTGACATTTAAAGTTAGATATTGGTTTGAAATTTTGAAATAAATCTGAAGACACTGAAAGTACTCTGCATGATGTTTATGAAACAGCTATTGCTTTTGTTAAAGCACAGCTGCCTTCAAATAATGTAGCAATGGTATTATCACACAATTTTCGAAGCAAGCTTTATGGTTTATATTCTCAGGTATATTCCAGCATTGCTGCCAGCTCCAAGATCGGGCTCTGCATTGCTTTGTCCAATTTATATTCGTGCCCTGTATACATTTCCATTTTGTAACTGTATCCAGATAAATCACACAGTAAAACAGTTTATGGCCATATTAATGAGGTTTATCTGACATACACATTTTCAGATGGTGCCTAGCCTTAGTAATAATTATCTGTTCTTCTATAGTTAATAACCCTACCATCGGAATTCGACCAAATTTTTCATTCAAATGTGTAGAAATAAATCATATTTTTCTCAGCTTGTCTGTTCATTAGCATTCGATAATTTATCTTGAAAGTGCAAGAGGTGCCTCACTTACTCAAATTTGTGAATAGTAAAACTGTCTTGTACAACTGATGAGCCCACAATATTATTCCAATACACTCTCACATTCTTCAATGTTACAACAGAAGAAAGAGTACAGACACCTAAAATTTTTGACCATCCTCTGCAGTAACATTATAGGGCTTAGACAAATTCATTTTAGCACCATAAAGCATAGATTGTTGTGAAACCAACTCCAAATATCATTAGTAACAAAACTGAAAATAAGTCATATTGAATCATATATAATCTGCTTAAACTTCTCTTCCAAGAGAAGGTGGCTCTATATAGTTTATCTTTCCTTTCATCCAAAATACATTTCGCACTTTCTTTATTTGTACTGTAATTAATATCTTACCTTGCATAGATATTCTGGGAGAACATCCACTTGTACTTGCAATTGAAGTTCCTGCTGTAACTACTGAGTTGTCTACATGCATTGACTGCCCAGCACAATCAGATTCATCTAAAGTCACACCTAGAAGCGAAGCATTTACTTCAGAAACAATAAGAGTAACGTTTTGACTATGGGTTTTCGCGAATTTATTGCCGCTGTTACAAATTTCATCTTTGTCACTAATTTCATCTATTCTTTCACTAAGAGCTGGTATTTAGAGCCAAATTTCCTCTGTCAACTCTTTTAACCATCAATCATCGCCCATAAAAAACTTTTTCGGTACACATGTCATCTTATTTGAGAAAAAAATAACCATAAAACCATTGAAATGGCAGAAAATTCGTGGGCGATGGGCGTAAGCTAAAAGCATTGGGGCATGACAGTGCTGTGAATGAATGCATGATGCTGCCAAATGGCAGCAAATAATTTTATTTACATAGAAACTTACTTATAGGGTAAATAATAAAGTAAGTACATTATGAAATTTTCGTCCTCTTTTCTATTTCTCCTGAAGTAATGACTATGTTGCCATCTGTGAGGGAAACGATCAACTAAATGCTCAGAACAGATTCCGATGTATAATAGGGGCATGGTGTTCCCACGTGGAAACAAGAAGTATACTAGCAAAACACAACAAAAATTTTTGTTGCGAAACAGTAAAACCATGGAAAAAAAGCCGAGTGTCTGACCAGGACTCGAACTTCAGCAATTTAGCAGTTGTCAAATTCAGTTCTGATCAGGCACCCAGCTTTGCGCTTGACAAGCAGTCTGAGCGTTAGTATATATAGTTGTGTATAACTGTCAAAAGTACCTTTGAGTGTACATTATTAAATATGAAATAATTTGCATATTATCAACTACAATTCCATCAACTAGCTAACATTGATGAAATTGTAATACATAGCAGAAAACTGAACACAAATAAATCCATATCAATAAAAAATGAAAAAAATGGTTTATCATGTTTATCTATCTATAAGATTTATGCAGACTCATCATTAAGGAATTGCTGGTGACGATTAGTCTTACATATCCATACAACTGTTGTCACTTGAACTAAATGTTTTTACACTGTGTACCTTTTATACAGATGGTTCCCAGCTAACTGTCACCATGAACTGAAATGCTGTAAAAGCACTGCAGTATGAGAAAACCTCAGCAACAGTAACAGATGGAAAGAAGACGAATAAAAATCCATTGACTTACGTTCAGGATCCGTAATAAGCTACACTGCACACAGTTCTGACCAACTTAATAATGAATATATGTGTAACAGAAGCACTGGTGGTATTCCAAGGTTCAGCTTCGTCTGCATACAAAGTGTAAAATGGCTCAAGACTTGCTTGTGATACTGAACGTACTTATGTTTGAAAACAATATGGAGTGTACAGAGTGCCTTGGGTATATTCTCACGGTGGCTGTATGATGTCTAGCTTTTATAGGGTATTGCATCCTGTATTCAGAGAAAAACTCTGGATGCAGTGTGTGTGATTTATGGTTTACAGGTGCTCAACAATGAGGTTTCAGTGCTCTTACTAAAGTTAATAAAAACAAATGTAGGTAAAAGGTCTAAAATACTATGATAGATGTAAAAGTCCATCTTACAGGGAACTGCACTCACCCTCTCCCATACTCACCTGCACAAGCACCTTGTCTCACATTCTTGAAAATACAATAATTTGATCAGATGTTCTAAAACTTGCATTTAAAACATAGTTAATACAGGAAGAAGGGTAAAACAATTACACATGGAGAAGCGGCTGGCTGATCACTTGCAAAAACCATAGGTGAGCCAGCCACTGTAATAACATATTAAAACCACATCCATAAAATTTTTGGGGTACATGTTAAATATTCCACAGAATCCTAAAAGTCATAACACATTCCTCTCACTGTCAGATAAATAGATGGTTAATCTTCAGGTGAATTTGCTGCCCTCTTGTCTAAATGTAAAAGACAGTCAACTAAAACATAGTACACTGTGACCTGTACCCTACGCCACAAGCACCACACACTGGAGGATCTCTCACTGGAGTAAGAAGCCATGTGTCATAGGGCTGTGTCCGTTACAAAGACAAGAAGGACCTCATCCCATCTGTGTAGGTTAAAGGAGGTACCTCATGACCACATTGCTGACTTTACTAGGGGTA
This sequence comes from Schistocerca piceifrons, assembly GCF_021461385.2. Taxonomy (NCBI): domain Eukaryota; kingdom Metazoa; phylum Arthropoda; class Insecta; order Orthoptera; family Acrididae; genus Schistocerca; species Schistocerca piceifrons. The sequence goes on from NC_060149.1 coordinate 581,244,091, forward strand.
GCTTATTGTCCATAACTTCCAGCCATTCTTCTTCCCCTCAACACCAACATTTACCTGAACATCGAGGGGACAGCATGCAGGGGACGGCACAATGAATCATTAGATCCACACTTCACGCTTCCTTGCCTGCTACATCTACTAATTTGTGTGGCTTAATACCTATGTGCCCTAGTACCCAGCAGAATGACCCCCTCCCCCACTCACCAGCTTCTGTAGGTGGAGAAGGGCGTCCTGTATATTCTGGACTACTTTATCTGCTGGGCACAACTGTTGTAGAGAGTGAAGGCAGTCACCAGGTCAGAACAGATGAGGAATTTAACAGTCTCAACATATCTCATCCGCTTCAGTGCCCTCAAGATTGCTTATAATTCTGCATTGTCTACAGTGGAAGGCATCTGGATCTCGAGAACAAGATAATAGAAAACAAAAGAACAGCCAAGGAGTACCCATATTTAGAACCATCTGTGAATAAAGCTGCGTATTTCTGCTCATTTAAAATCGTCACAAATTATCGTATTAAAAACATATGCAGGAGTAGTGTCTCCCTTGTACCTCACTAAATCTAAAATTAATCTGGGCCTTTTCAGTAACCAGCATGACAATCGGTTTCAACCCTGGGTTTGATTTTGAACTTGCCTAACACCAAGTGACTCCATCTCATGCTTCATGTGCTTCCCAAATGGCCTCGTCGCTCATGCATGATTTGATGGAAGGTCTTTCATACCCAGGCAAGCATATGGTATGCTAGTGAATTTGGAGTGGCAAGGATTTTTTATATGCTTCATGCACCATGAGGAGTTTTCTCTAGATGATGATCAGTGGTTCCTCAACCTCAGCACAGAGACTGGGTATGAGGCTGGTCCCATAAGCACCTGTGGCCAACCTAATCCCCTTTGTTGCTTATAGTGTCCTTGACCTTTAAGTAGGAAGGTCGCTCTGATATATAGAATCTGCATCAGTAGTCCAGGAAGGATCCCACAGATCTCTTACATAACTGGAGCAGACACCGTCTGTCCACTCCCCTAGACCTGTGGCTAAGGCATTTTAAGATATTCAGTGTGTTCTGCATCCTTACCTACAGATCCTTTAGATATGATTAGCATGACAGTTTTAAATCAAGTATGAAACCTAGATATCACATCAAGTCATGTGATGCTGTCACTCATTTGTGAGTCAGTTAAATAGAAAATACGACGAAAAGTATTAAAATTAACATGTACACATTTACCAGCAGAATATTAAAAACCTTGCTAGGCTGCCCACTTCCCAAACCTCTCAACTGCGAATTGTAACTGACAAGATTCTATTATTCTGTTGCAGGATTCGTTTAGTATCTGCAAAATCGTCCACAAATAAGGAACAGTGAATATAATTCCTTACTATAGACTTTATATTGTTCACAGCTATGAGAAAGCTTCCCTGGGGAACACGACTCTCCTGCTCAAAATTATATGACAGCACTTCATCAAGTCGGTACGGTATTTAAGAAAGATTTTTGGTAAGAAGGACAGAATAAAGATGGGTGGGTAGTCACAAGACGCCCTTTGGTTAAACTGTCCAAGAATAATGTGCCTTCAAGTAGTGCTGTTGCCTTATTCACGTAAAAAGTTTCCTTATAGGTTGCTTTATATGTAGGAAAGCCTACCGCATAGCTACCTCTAGCAGGGTCAAGATACTGACATTAAGAGCGGCCAAGGAACTGCCTGGTTCCTAACATCAACAGTTGACAATTCGCTCCAATGTCTACACAGTTCGATAAGGTGATACTTCTCTAGCTACTTGGGCACGTTCAGCACTTTTCGGTTTGATGAGTGATGTGAAAATAACCTCCTGCCTACACTCTGGGAAATTGTCCTGTCTCCCATATCGAATCAAGAAATTCTAGTATTTCCTTTGATTCCATTTACAACTGTATGTTCTGGCACTTTCTTTATTGTTGTCAGATTTCCGATGATGTCACCCAGTGATGTCACGCATTGTTGCCAGACTTCTTTCTCCACTTTTCCCTTACTCTGCCGTCACAGTTGCACTAGGCCAACTGCACTACATATAAAATAGCGTGAAATTAGAAAAATGACGGAAAATTAAAAAAATCCTGGGTAACCCCATTCCTCAGGTATCACAAGCCAGTTGTGCTAAGTGTAAAGTGGTGATAAATCCAAAAAATTCCAAAATGGTCAATTGTCCTAGTGGCTTTTCCCTGCACAAAGACCTCAGGATCCAAGATGACAAGCAAAGATGACACACACTGCGAATATGGACGCAGCCGGCATGGTTGACATTTTTCCCTCCTCACCGCTACAGCTCATATGGTTGCCAGTTCAGGTGACTTGTGCTAAGTTTAGAATCCTGTCTTAAGTTTAAGTTATTGGGAAATTTAAATACTGCACAGCATTTCCCCGACCCAGGCTGTCTTAAGTTTACAACAGCAGTAACCCAGTTGCCCTAAGTTTACAAAAACGTCAAAACAATTTGCTCCACCTTTCTGACATCACGGCTCACTGACACGCCTTCCACATTTAAGCAATTAGCCACACAACAGTTATGATAAATTTAAAACAGTTTGCTGCCTGACAATATACAGTGTTTGTGTGTGTATTGGATATCAATGAATTCATCCTTGCATAAACAATTGCAGGACAATTAGAAAGGGTCTCTGTGCTATCGGTCATGAATCCCACATCACCTCAAACACAAATTTCGAGAGCGCTGCAGAATGCTCTCCCGCTACATCAGCCGCAGAGCTCATGCTGGAGATGGCCACATGTAGACAGAGGTCTGCCAGGTAGGCTAGATGTATCAGCCACACGGCACATACACTCACAGCCACACTAAGTCCCATGACCCCCTGCTTGGCATTTCTGCAGCATACTCCATTCAAGACGTCTAGGCCAAACGCATTCAACCACTTATTACATGATTGTACCTGTAGGTCACTCTGCCACGTCATGCAGTTTGGAATGTGGACAGATGCTTATCATCTGTTGTCTGTCTGCTATGGACAGTGAATCTCACTCAGGTGGCATGCTCTAAAGGGTATACAACTTTACACTTAGCCCTACTCAGTTTTAGAACTTGGCTGCTTTGGTCTTCCTAGCCATCTGAGTTATTTTTAGGAATGTGACATTCCAACATCCTGAGCTACTATCATCTATATTGTTCGAAGTTAGTTTATGTATATAGATTTCCAAACTAACATATGTCTATATTGTACGTCGGCTTTTGATGTGAGAGAAATTCGTCAGTTGTATCTGAGCTGAGTGGTAATTGGACAGTGTGGGTAGCACAAGTGAAGAGCTGCTTAATAGTGTATTGTTACACTTTCACCAAATACAGTGATTATTATCCATGACAAAAGCCCTTGGCATGGATTCAGAGGTATTACACCAAATGTTCAGGAAATTCATGTTAGATTCTGGTTCAACAACTGTGATTTTCCTTTGTTCACACCGAATGCAGAATAATCTCGAAAATTTAAAATAATTCTCATATATTCTTAAGTATCGTTAGCACAGCTTTAATTAAAGCTACATCTACATATACATGGATACTCTGCAAATCAAATTTAAGTGCCTGGCAGAGGGTTCATCGAACCATCTTCACAATTCTCTATTATTCCAATCTCGTATAGCGCGCGGAAAGAATGAATACCTATATCTTTCCGTACGAGCTCTGATTTCCCTTATTTTATCATGGTGATGGTTCCGCCCTATGTAGGTCGGTCTCAACAAAATATTTTCGCATTTGGAGGAGGAAGTTTCTGATTGGAATTTCGTGAGAAGATTCCGTCGCAACGTAAAACGCATTTCTTTTAATGATTTCCAGCCCAAATCCTGTATCATTTCTGTGACACTTTCTCCCATATTTCGCGATAATACAAAACGTGCTGCCTTTCTTTGAGCTTTTTCGGTGTACTCCGTCAGTCATACCTGGTAAGGATCCCACACCGCGCAGGAGTATTCTAAAAGAGGACGGACAAGCGTAGTGTAGGCAGTCTCCTTAGTAGGTCTGTTACATTTTCGAAGTGTTGTGCCAATAAAACGCAGCCTTTTATTAACTTTCCGCACAACATTTTTTATGTGTTCTTTCCAATTCAAGATGTTCGTAATTGTAATACCTAGGTATTTTTAGATTAGACTGATTTAACGTGTAACCGAAGATTAACGAGTTCCTTTTCGCAGTCATGTGGATGACCTCACACTTTTCGTTATTTAGGGTCAACTGCCACTTTTCGCACCATTCAGATATTTTTTTCTAAATAGTTTTGCCGTTTGGATCTTCTGATGACTTTATTAGTCGATAAACGACAGCGTCATCTACAAACAACCGATGACGGCTGCTCACGTTGTCTGCCAAATCGTTTATATAGATAAGGAACAACAAACGGCCTATAACACTACCTTGGGGAACGCCTGAAATCACTTCTGTTTTACTCGATGACTTTCCGTCAGCTACTAAGAACTGTGACCTCTCTGACAGGAAATCGCAAATTCAGTCACATAACAGCTGTTCTCGATTTGAATTCTGGAATATTTACTTCGTCTTCTTTTGTGAAGGCATTTCGGAAATCTGTGTTTAGTAAATCTGCTTTGGCAGCACTGTCTTCAATAGTATCTCCATTGTTATCGCGCAGAGAAGGCATTGATTGTTTCTTGCCGCTAACAAACTTCACATACTACCAGAATCTCTTTGGATTTTCTGCCAGGTTTCGAGACAATGTTTCGTTGTGGAAACTGTTATAGATGTCTCGCATTGAACTCCGCCCTAAGTTTCGAGCTTCTGTAAAGGATCGCCAATCTTGGGGATTTTGCGTCTGTTTAAATTTGGCATGTTTGTTTCGTTGTTTCTGCAACAGTGTTCTAACTTCGTTGTGGAAACTGTTATAGATGTCTCGCATTGAACTCCGCCCTAAGTTTCGAGCTTCTGTAAAGGATCGCCAATCTTGGGGATTTTGCGTCTGTTTAAATTTGGCATGTTTGTTTCGTTGTTTCTGCAACAGTGTTCTAACCCATTTTGTGTACCAAAGAGGATCAGCTCCGTCGTTTGTTAGTTTATTTGGTATAAACCTCTCAATCGCTGCCGATACTATTTCTTTGAATTTAAGCCACATCTGGTCTACACTTATATTATTAATTTGGAATGAGTGGACATTGTCTCTCAGGAAGGCGTCAAGTGAATTTTTATCTGCTTTTTTGAATAAGTATATTTTTCGATTATTTTTCAATGATTTGGGGATTACAATATACAATCTCGTTACGACAACCCTGTGTCCACTAATCCCTATATCGGTTTTGATGTTGGTTATTAACTCAGGATTATTTGTTGCCAAGAGGTCAAGTGTGTTTTCACAACCGTTTACTATTCGCGTGGGCTCATGAACTAACTGCTCGATATAATTTTCAGAGAATGCGTTTAGCCCAATTTCGGATGATATTTTATGCGTACCTCCGGAATTGAAATGTATTTTCGCCAACATATCGAGGGTAAATTGAAGTCACCAGCAACTATTATCGTATGAGTCGGGTATGTGTTTGAAATCAAACTCAAGTTTTCTTTGAACCTTTTAGCAACTGTACCATTTGAACTGGGAGGTCGGTAAAAGGATCCAATTATTATTTTTTCCCGGTTGTCAACAATGACCTCTGCCCGTACTAACTCACAGGAAGTATCTACTTCAATTTCGCGACTAGTTAAACTACTTCTAACTGCAACAAACACCCCACCGCCAACCGTGTTTAGCCTATCTTTTCGGAGCACCGTTAGGTTCTTCGCAAAAATTTCGGCTGAGCTTATATCCAACTTTAGCCAGCTTTCAGTGCCTATAACAATTTGAGCATCAGTGTTTTCTATTAGCGCTTGGAGCTCTGGCATGTTTCGATCTATATATATACTAAGATGGTATCTGTTCTTTCGGACATGTCCGAAAGAATAGATGCCATCGGTGACCATGCAGCTCGTTAGAATGAAATTACAATGAAATGAACACCCTTAGACGCTTACAGGCGTTGAAATACGTCAACAGGGACAGATGAAAATGTGTGCCCCGATCGGGACTCGAACCCGGGATCTCCTGCTTACATGGCAGACGCTCTATTCATCTGAGCCACCGAGGACACAGAGGATAGCGCGACTGCAGGGATTTATCTCTGGCACGCCTCCCGCGAAACCCACATTCTCAACGTATTGTCCCGCACTACATTCGTAGTGCCCCCGCCCATTATACTCATTACTCGCGGCACGTTGCCGATTCCCGTAAGAGTTCGGGGACTGTTTGTGCATTCGCACAGAAGAAGAAGATGTCAAGTGGCCGGTGAGCCTTAACTATATATACACAAAGATGGTATCTGTTCTTTCGGACATGTCCGAACAGAGTATAATGGGCGGGGGCACTACGAATGTGGTGCGGGACAATACGTTGAAAATGTGGGTTCCGCGGGAGGCGTGCCAGAGATAAATCCCTGCAGTCGCGCTATCCTCTGTGTCCTCAGTGGCTCAGATGGGTAGAGCGTCTGCCATGTAAGCAAGAGATCCCGGGTTCGCGCCCCGGTCGGGGCACACAGTTTCATCTGTCCCTGTTGACGTATGTCAAAGCCTGTAAGCAGCTAAGGGTGTTCATTTCATTGGAATGTTTCGGTCTCCCTGGATCACCTTCAGATCTAAAACAAAGTAAAACTAAACATGTATCCTCTAATTAAAAATGGCTCTGAGCACTATGGGACTTAACTACTGTGGTCATCAGTCCCCTAGAACTTAGAACTACTTAAACCTAACTAAACCTAAGGACATCACACACATCCATGCCCGAGGCAGGATTCGAACCTGCGACCATAGCAGTCGCGCGGTTCCGGACTGCGCGCCTAGAACTGCTAGACCACCGCGGCCGGCTATCCTCTAATACTTTACAACAAGTAGAAAAGGACTGTACGTAAATGTATAGTCTGTATCAGAACTTCATCTAAGAGTATTGTGTTTTGTAACTGCGGTCAGTGTTTTAAAGTAGTATCTAGTGGCCATGGGGAAGAGGGGGGGGGGGAAGTGCAGAAGAGGGAGGGAGGGGGGAGAATGGAGCAATTGTGATTTAGAGAGAGGAACAGAAGCAGGGAAGCAGAGTGGTAGGCATGTCATTAACATAACAAGTGAAGGTCTTCCACTAAACTTATAAAAACAAAATTATGTAAAAATTGCCAATAAAAAATTAATAGTGTAGAACAACAGGTGTATAAACTGAAAATGGCATAACATACTAAAATTATAAAATGGAGCAAGGGGTACTGAGAGCTGGGATAGAAGGCAGGGATGGTGGAGCTGCAAATGGAAGTGGTAAGGATTTACATTTCTAACATGAGTCTTAAAATCCCAGAAAGTCAATTAGGTAAAAATTATTCATTAAAATATTAAAAGTGCAGATGAAATGATGTATACAACTGTAAAGGGCACAAACTAGTAACTATAAAAGTGGAAATGATGTAACTAAAACTGAATGATAAGAAATTTGAATGTTAAAAATTAGATACATTGAAAGTATCAAGCCATAACATCCTGCTTTGAAAATATAAAAAGCAAATTTGTATAAAAGTTCTTGTTAAAACATTGAAAGTGTAAACAATTATTGGAACAATAAATAAAAGAAAAATTCTTGTTGATAGAACTAATATTGTTTTGCCTTATTAGTAATCAAGCTGTTTGATTAGAAGTCAGCTGAACTGCTTATACCAGAAAACAATTATCTACCTCATCAGTAAATTGAACTACAGTATGACCCAACAGTTTTTAAATCTGAAAATTAATTAGTTCACAGAATAATGTAGGTAGAGAGGTAAAAATTTAAACACATGCTTGAAATGATATGCGGTTTTATTAAAACGAAATAAAGTAGCACAAAATGACCAACAGATGGCACTTCATATGATACAATCGCTATAATTATCATAGCAACTGATTTTTTGCAAACAGTATGATCACTATAACAAATACTCAACATGTCAGCTGTCATTCATCAACAATACCTGTAGTCGAAGTGCAAAGAGCATTGTACAGCATATCTGTAGCAATGGAAAGAAACTGCCATCGAAAGTTACCCTTTAGCATCCCCAATTACACTGTATGATCACAGTAGACTTGTGACTTCAGGTAACCCATAATCAATAATCATACAGATTAAGGTCTGAGGATGCAGAAGGTCGAGAATGACAGTTGTACCAGCTCTACACACGATCTTTATGAAACTACGTGTGAAAGAGATCCTTCACACGTATGGCAGTAAGGGGTGGAGTGCCATCCTGTCTAAATGTTGTACCATCCAGTATATGTCTCTCAGCCAGGATATGATGATTTGAATCCCTCTGTCACTAAAGCTCGTATTATATGTGATCATTATGCAGTGTCAATGACGTATTGCTGTACAGTGCCACGTGGTGGCCAGTTTTTGCTCTTGAATTCCAACAAAACTACATGTCATTTCAGATGTGTGTTAATTTTTACTTATCTACCTACATTATTAGTACATTTTTAAATGTTAAAGGCCTTTTGGGTCACCAAGTTTATAGGAAGAATCATTCTACATATACAAATATCTATATCATGCAGCAGCTTCATATACAAGCGGTGTCTGGTGAGAATTGTTGAGTGTCAAAGTAAACATGTTGTTATGATGATTTTCTAATAAACCCGTGGAATACTGTGACCACGAAGAATGTTGATCCATATACTGCATCAGAGATAATGGAAGGCACTTCTCAATACTCATATGCTTGTAGAATTGTAAAGTATAGCCCTGCTAATACTATGAAGGAAGCTTGTGTATGACTACATTCTATTAGTCTATGGTGTGCTCATATTACACTTTCATGTGATGGAAGAAAGTGGCTGTATTATGCAATGGCGTTCGTGTAGGACTGAACGGTTGACTTCTTTTTTGGTGGTCATAGTATTCTTGATTCAATAGTTGGTGCTAGTCTTCAGAAGCTCAAAAGAATGATACAAAGAATGAATCTTCACATTAATTAACAGAATTATTAGATGTTGCAATCCTGTTAATGGTCAAGTTCTACAATCTACTAGATGAAATTTATGACTTGAGTGAGCTGTGAACATAAGTTTAATATACTTCTCTAGGGTATATAGATCTTAAGATTGAGAATACATCAGTCAAAATTATTGCAACAGTTGATTCTGGGATTAATAAGTATATTTTTCCAAATATTATTTTCGATATTAAAATTATTGCTGTTGAGATACCTGTATTTCCTAGTAGTGTTAATAGTAAGTAATCCCCAATTATGCTTGCAGCTAGTCGAATTTGAAATGCTCCTGGAAGTGTAAAAATTCTGTTTGCTTCAATTAGAAACATGGATGACATTAATACAACAGATGCACCTTGAGGCACTAGTGGTAAAAATATGTGATTGATTTGATAAATTGGTCCAAGGGACATAGATCTTAATCGTATACGTATGGCACTGTGCATGTTAATGTTAGGCGGCTAGTCCTCATGAAAATATAAGAGAATAATCCAATGAAACTGTAAAATAAAATTATCTTAAAATTGAAATTAATATAAATGTTGTACCATCAAGCGATTATGTTCCTAATAGAGTTTTTAATTCAGTATGTAAGATTAGGATTATGAACTTCCAGTATGCTGGAGCAATTGCAGGGCAGCAATTTGTATTCATCAATACATTGGTAGAAAAGCCACAGCTACAAATTTTACTTTTGTTTGCTTGATGACTAGTTTTTGGCCATTTTCAAATCTCCGAGATTGTCAAAATGGTAATTCCCAAAATACAAGAAGCATTTGAAGACATCATACATACGAAGGGCTTATTTCAATAGTGTTACAAGTCCATTTTTGTTCATTTTGAGATACAGAGTCCTAAAATTAAATCAGCGCTGAAAAATCTGCAGTTGAGATGCTAGAATTATTCAAGCATATGGCTTCTTGCTAGAGATGAACCTTTCTTTCTGTTTGTTTGGATCATTAATTTTAGAAGCATTATAGGCAGAAAACTGGAGGTAATGGACTTGTACCACTATTGAAATAAGCCCTTCATATATGTGTAAAAAGTACAAATAAGCAGTTACAGGACGTAGAGAAATAAGTATCAACCTGCTATTTTATGGCATAATACACTTTTACTTCTTTTCAGACTCCTGATGCTCAAGGTGTACTAAATTTTTACTTATTTTAGATAAACACTCTAACATTACAATTTTAACTAACTCCTTATGTAATCTTAATCATTTAATAAACAGAGATAATGAATTTAATTCAGTTACAGTTGACATAAATCTGTGATCAATCCACAAATTTCTGCACATTAGCTACAGAATAGCACATGTCGATTTTTTGTGAATGTTCCATGGTGTAGCACCAAGTTTAAGTCCTAGTGCAAGTAGTGCTCATGAATGTAGAACATATCGTGCTCTAGATAGTACTCGAACCTGGGTATTTATAGGTAACATTACTTGGTTATCTACATCTAATAGTCAGATCCAATTAACTTCTAAACCCCTTTCTGTTGTCAAGTAAGATCAAATTCAATTTACAAATTTAGCATCACTGTCATCCCAATTTTTTTAAATTCGAATCATTGCGTCTACTGAATCATCAAGAAGGTAGGGTAGCTTTAGTGATTTTAATGCAGTAACAATCAAGGTAATAGCAGAAAGAGCAATTCAAGTACCTTCGATTAATGCCCATCAAACATTTCTCTTTGTGTAAGTAATGACTGGTATGTAACTATTGTCATAACTTACAGCTTACTACTGGTACAACTATAGTATGTTCATCTCTCCATTAAGTTTGAAGCACCATCTTGAAGTGAGAAATTTTATCATGTTGCTATTAAAACTTTCTAACAAAATGTCGAAAACCTTTATTTGTAGTGCTTGAATCTATTGCACTAGTCTGCTATGTTAGAATCTAAAAATTGGGAATTCTGAGTAACATTGTCCTGCAGGAGGGCTATTTTGTAATAATTCTATTGATATACTTATATTAGTCCAATACAATTGCTTGGTTTGTAATTATTGTTTCTCAAATAATAATAATAAATACAAAAATTCCAACAATTCCACTTGTAAATGCAATACTTGATAATAAATTTCGTGATGTATATGCATATGGATAATCAGAGTATTTTCATGGTATTCCTGTTAATCATAGGAAGTGTTAAGGGAAGAAAGTAAATTCACTCCAATGAATACAGTCAGGACCTGTATTTTAATTTTGTGTTATTTATGATTAATCTAGGAAATAGACCACCAATAATTGCAAATACTGCTCCTATAGGGAATACATAACACAAATATGCAACAGAAAAACAAGTGCCATAAGGAACGATACCACAGATGAATTTTCTAATACTGGCTCTGTTAAAACTTCAATTGCAAATAAAATATATCCAAGAGCTAATAACAATGGAGGGTGAAACTTGAACTTGGTTCCATATAATGATTGTAATTACCTAAATACCTTAATTTCTGTTTGTACATCAGTCATTATTGTTCTGATATGAAGTATGTTTGTGTATCTACATCCATTCCTATTGAGAATAGGTGATGTGCTCATGTAATGAATCCTATTAACCAAGCTGATAACATATTACAGATTGTACATAATATTGTAAATAATTCAATTTACCCACTTTCTTGACATACAAAACGTGAATAACACAGGTCATGATAAAGTTAGAATATGAACTTCTGTGTCATGAAAGAATCAGAATGTTTTCGTATAAAATAGGATCATCTCCGCCTGCAGGGTCAAAGAAGAAGGTAGTTATGTTTTTTTCAGTGAACTGGAAGCAACAAAACAGAAAAGTTGTAATGGCAACTGATCAGATTAATATTGGTCTGTTCTTTTTGACCATATAGTAACTGGTGTTGTAACAAAATTCACTGTCACAACAATTTATGAAACAACATCTACATATAACGAAAAATTAGCTAGATCAACTATGTTCCCTCCATGGCTAACAGTTCCTGCTAGTGGGCGATAAACCAGTACCAGAACCATTATCTTTTGTTGAAGATGTAAGAAGATGATGGGGTTAACAGTCAATAAATTTATATTATTTGTTTGATGGAGAGCTACATTTGGTTCTCAAATAATTAATGACAATAGTCAATTATTCTTCCCTCCATGAACCATGGACCTTGTCGTTGGTGAGGAGGCTTGCATGCCTCAGCGATACAGATAGCCGTACTGTAGGTACAACCACAATGAAGGGGTATCTGTTGAGAGGCCAGACAAACGTGTGGTTCCTGAAGAGGGCAGCAGCCTTTTCAGTAGTTGCAGGGACCACAGTCTAGATGATTGACTGATCTGGCCTTGTAACACTAACCAAAATGGCCTTGCTGTGCTGGTACTGTGAACAGCTGAAAGCAAAGGTAACTACAGCTGTAATTTTTCCCGAGGGCATGCAGCTTTACTGTATGGTTAAATGATGATGGCGTCCTCTTGGGTAAAATACTCTGGAGGTAAAATAGTCCCCCATTTGGATCTCCAGGCAGGGACTACTCAGGAGGACGTTGTTATCAGGAGAACAAAAACCGGCGTTCTACAGATCGGAGCGTGGAATGTCAGATTCATTAATCGGGCAGGTAGGTTAGAAAATTTAAAAAGGGAAATGGATAGGATAAAGTTAGATATAGGAAATGGATACGATAAAGTTAGATATAGTGGGAATTAGTGAAGTTCGGAGGCAGGAGGAACAAGACTTTTAGTCAGGTGAATGATGATGATGAGTTCCATACTTCTTTACAGAGTGTAGGGGAGCGACGCGGGAGACCCGCGACGCCTTACTAGGCAAGGTCCTAGTGGAGGTGGAAAGCCATTGCCTTCCTCCGACCGTAATGGGGATGAATGATGATGAAGATGACGACACAACACCCAGCCATCTCGAGGCAGGAAAAATCCCTGACCCCGCCGGGAATCGAACCCGGGATCCCGTGCTCAGGAAGCGAGTACGCTACCACGAGACCACGTGCTGCGGACAGTCAGGTGAATACAAGGCTTTAAATACAAAATGAAATAGGGGTAATGCAGGAGTAGGTTTAATAATGAATAAAAAATAGGAGTGAGCATAAGCTACTACAAACAGCGTAGTGAACGCATTATTGTTGCCAAGATAGACACGAAGCCCATGCCTACTACAGTAGTTCAAGTTTATATGCTAACTAGCTCTGCAGATGACGAAGAAATTGATGAAATGTAAGATGAGATAAAAGAAATTTTTCAGATAGTGAAGGGAGACGAAAATTTAATAGTCATGAGTGACTGGAATTCGATAGTAGGAAAAGGGAGAGAAGGAAAAGTAGGACAAATGTAAGGATGTAGAGGCTTATCTCACTAGGGGTAAGATAGATACTGCCAACAGGAAAATTGAAGAGACCTTTGGAGAAAAGAGAGCCACTTGTATGAATATCAAGAGCTCAGATGGAAACCCAGTTCTAAGCAAAGAAGGGAAAGCAGAAATGTGGAAGGAGTATATAGAGGGTCTATACAAGGGCGATGTATTTGAGGACAATATTATGGAAATGGAAGAGGACGAAGATGAAGATGAAATGGGAGATATGATATTGCGTGAAGAGTTTGACAGACCACTGAACATGGCCCCGGGAGTAGACAACATTCCATTAGAACTACTAACAGCCATGGGAGAGCCAGTCCTGAGAAAACTCTACCATCTGGTGAGAAAGATATATGAGACAGGAGAAATACCCTCAGACTTCAAGAAGAATATAATAATTCCAATCCCAAAGAAAGCAGGTGTTGACAGATGTGAAAATTACCGAACTATCAGTTTAATACGTCACGGCTGCAAAATACTAACGTGAATTCTTTACAGATGAATGGAAAAACTGGTAGAAGCCGACCTGGGGGAAGATCAGTTTGGATTCCGCGTGAGGCAATACTGACGCTATGACTTATCTTAGAAGATAGATTAAGGAAAGGCAAACCTACGTTTCTAGCATTTTTAGACTTAGAGAAAGCTTTCAACAATGTTCACTTTAATACTCTCTTTCAAGTTCTATAGGTGGCAGGAGTAAAATACAGGGAACAAAAGGCTAGTTACAATTTCTACAGAAACCAGATGGCAGTTATAAGAGCCGAGGGACATGAAAGGGAAGCAGTGGTTGGGAAGGGAGTGAGACAGGGTTGTAGCCTCTCCCCAATGTTATCCAGTCTGTATATGGAGCAAGCAGTAAAGGAAACAAAAGAAAAGTCGGAGTAGGTATTAAAATCCATGGAGAAGAAATAAAAACTTTGAGGTTCGCCAATGACATTGTAATTCCGTGAGGGACAGCAGAGGACTTGGAAGAGCAGTTGAACGAAATGGATGTTATCCAATCTGTATATGGAGCAAGCAGTAAAGGAAACAAAAGAAAAAGTCGGAGTAGGTATTAAAATCCATGGAGAAGAAATAAAAACTTTGAGGTTCGCTGATGACATTGTAATTCTGTGAGGGACAGCAAGGGACTTGGAAGAGCAGTTGAACGAAATGGACAGTGTCTTGAAAGGAGTATATGAGATGAACATCAGTCGGCCGGTGTGGCCGTGCAGTTCTAGGCGCTTCACTCTGGAACTGTATGACCGCTAGGTCGCAGGTTCGAATCCTGCCTCAGGCATGGAAGTGTGTGATGTCCTTAGGTTAGTTAAGTTTAATTAGTTCTAAGTTCTAGGCGACTGATGACCTCAGAAGTTAAGTCGCATAGTGCTCAGAGCCATTTGAACCATTTTTGAGATGAACATCAACAAAAGCAAAACGAGGATAATGGAATGTAGTCGAATTAAGTTGGGTGAATCTGAGGGAATTAGATTAGGAAGTGAGACACTTAAAGTAGTAAAGGAGTTTTGCTGTTTAGGGAGCAAAATAACTGATGATGGTCGAAGTAGAGAGGATATAAAATGTAGACTGGCAATGGCAAGGAAAGCGTTTCTGAAGAAGAGAAATTTGTTAACATCAAGCATAGATTTAAGTGTCAGGAAGTCGTTTCTGACAGTATTTGTATGGAGTGTAGCCATGTATGGAGGTGAAACATGGACGATAAATAGTTTGGACAAGAATGTGGTGCTACAGAAGAATGCTGTAGATTAGATGCATAGATCACATAACTAATAAGAAGGTACTGAATAGAATTGGAGAGAAGAGGAGTTTGTGGCACAACTTGACTAGAAGAAGGGATCGGTTGGTAGGACATGTTCTGAGGCATCAAGGGATCACCAATTTAGTATTGGAAGGCAGTGTGGAGGGTAAAAATCGTTGAGGGAGACAAAGAGATGAATACACTAAGCAGATTCAGAAGGGTGTAGGTTGCAGTAGGCACTTGGAGATAAAGAAGCTTGCACAGGGTAGAGTAGCATGGAGAGCTGCATCAAACCAGTCTCAGGACTGAAGACCACAAAAAAACCAGTCAATTATTACCAAAGCCCTCTATTATGTTATACATACTATAAAGAAAATCATCCGAATTCATGGACTGTAGTGATAACACTGTAAATTTTGTCATCTCCAAACAGAGGTTGTCCACTTCAGTGTGAATAAGTATTCTTAATGATTTTCCTACTGTTCCAGCTCAAGGTCCAAATAACAATTATAAAATTCCAATGTCCTTATGGTTTACCGAGCGAGGTGGCGCAGTGGTTAAACACTGGACTCGCATTCGGTAGGACAATGGTTCAATACCGCGTCCAGCTATCCTGATTTAGGTTTTCCGTGATTTCCCTAAATCGCTTGAGGCAAATGCCGGGCTGGTTCCTTTCAAAGGGTACGGCCGACTTCCTTCCCCATCCTTCCCTAATCCGATGAGACCGATGACCTCGCTGTCTGGTCTCCTTCCCCAAAACAACCCCAACCTTATGGTTTCTTGATAATGATAATTTTTGTAGTAAGATGGCTGTAGTTATAGGTAGTAGAGTGTAAATCAACTTTTAAAAATGTAAATGTTTCCTCTTTCCAGAAAGTTGTTGGTGTTGTATTCAG
The DNA here is from genome assembly GCF_021461385.2 of Schistocerca piceifrons. NCBI lineage: Eukaryota > Metazoa > Arthropoda > Insecta > Orthoptera > Acrididae > Schistocerca > Schistocerca piceifrons. Next base: position 581,260,080 of record NC_060149.1, read on the forward strand.
TTATGATTCAATACTGCAAGTTTTACTTAATCCTAAAAAATTACTTTTTAATTATAACTTTACTGATTTATTTAACTGAAATTCTTGATATAATCTAAATAAATTTGATGAAGAAATTAATTGTAATGGTGCAATTATAAGAGTTATAGGTTAGATAAATCTTAATCTTTTGAGATTTAATTCTTATTTATCTTCAGTTTTCTATGTAGGGTATAATAAGGGATAAGAATCAAATTTTTGGTGTCAATAGTACAATGTAATGGTGGTTACTATTAATGTAATGGCTATTAAAATAGTTGTATTACTTTCCATAAGTGGTAGTATAACAATACATTTTGGTAAAAATTCAAGGAAAGGCAATAGTCCACCCAGCGATGACGGTGATAAAAATTTTATGAATTAAATTTCAGTTTTTATATTTGTTTTAGAATAAATTATAATTTAAAAAATAAATTAATTTACTTGAACTGTGAAACTAAATCATTTGTCAATATGAGTAAATAATTTAGTATAATTCTCAGACTTTTCTGTGGCAACTAGAGATGTGAATATTTATTCTAAATGTATAATTGATGAATTTATTAAAGCTGTTGTAGTGGTGTTTGGTTTGAACCTTCTAAAGCTTCAATAGATAGTGGTTATGGAAATAATTTTTGTTATGTGAATTCAAATGTTGTAACTATTATAGGAGCTATTTTTGGCATGTTATTAATTTAGATAAATCATTCAACTGAATGCTAATATAACTTCTGGAATCCAAAAGTAGAACAGATATAAAAAATTAGTTTAATTCTAACATATGTAATGTTAATGTCAGTATATTTATTGACTTCATTACTATTACATGGAAGTTCTTTAATCAGCACTCCATTTCATATTTATAATTCAATATATAAATCATACCTTTTCCTCAGGTTTGTTTATGTATATTTATCTTCCGACATACTTAATTTTTGTATTTTAGGGTTTAAAATCTGGTTTCATCATGCCATGGTGTACACAATTTAATTAAGCAAATTAACCACTATATATTATTTCAATACTCTTAATAGTTTGTTGTAATTAGATTATCTTTCAAAATTAGAGCTACCTAATTTTTCAGGCAAAATTAATTGTTATATGATGTATTATTTATAGAAATGCACTTATTTCTTTGTGATGAAACTAATTTAATTATTCAGGTAATATAATTATAGTCACTTAATACAAATATAACATAAATAATATAAATATAGTCACTTATATCATAGTATACTTACATTTTGGAATAAATAAATTTACTGCTGGAAATATCTGTATTATTTAATAGAAAAAATTCTTTGTGTGATATTACTTTTAATATGACATTATTCGTTGTGTTCACATAAAACGCTTAAGTTACTCAGTTTCCCTTATTGTTAATAAAAACCAAGTGTAAATGATAAATCCTTATAATGTCATATGGAGATTGCCTATTGAATGTTTTGTTATTTTAATTCTTTCTCTTTGGAACCTTATTGTAATAATTAAATGAATTAATTGAATTAAAGTATTAACACTTTATGTAATATTCAGAAAGTTTAATGTTTACATATTTAATCATTTTTCTTCCTAATATATGATTGTTCAATTAGACTAAAACATATTTTATGAATTATTTTTATGTACCGACCAAGCATTTTTCGAATTAGAACTTACTTTAGTATCAGCATAAATCAAGCCTGCAGCAATTTTGATGCAACTGAAAGACGTGATTATTGTTTGTTTAAAATGTTATTTATTTTTCTACATTTATATTATGAAGTCGTAAAATGACATTTAAAATCCATAGTTAATTTCTTTATTAATCTGTGAAACTTTAGCAATAAACTATCACAGAAAGTGTGTCAAGATTAAGTGTCAATTAAACTTATAAAGACAGTATTAACTAAGGCATTTAAACCTAAAGAATTTTGCAGTATCTCATTCGATTCAGGGGGTAATCCTTGTGATAAATAATACAAGACTGACTTTACTTAATTTATTTGCATGTATATCTCCTTTATATTTTTTGAGTTACAATTTTCTTGATTGAGAAGTGTGAAATGTATTACATCAAGGTACAGCATAAATTGAGAAGAGGCTGATAACAATAGCTTTTCTTGTATAACTGCTTTGATGCTGAAAAACGGTTATGAAAGGACTTGAGAGTTATATAAATTAGTTAGTTCAACAGATATTGTCTCTGGGTTGTACTACCTAATGCTCCCACAATTGATTACTGTATTTTCAAATATTGTGATATTGTAGTTACATGTTGGATAAATCATAACACTAGAGACATATAGGAAAGTATATCTAGGAAGATACTGTTGATGAAGAATTTCATTACACTGAAAATTGTCCAGTGCAAATCCAGATATCATGATTATTGATTACAATATATTAATTTTTAATTTACTTAAAAACTGGAAATTTTTAATCAATACATTACCTTAATATATTTTGTATAATTGATTTTATGAAATAGTATAATATTAATTCAAGTGGATTACAAAATATATATTGTAGCCAATTATAATGCATTTAATTTACTGAATGTTTTGTATCAGAGATTATCTATATTTAAGTGTTTATTTATTTTTGTCAATTAAGATTGATTTATAACTAATTCATAGTTAATGTACCATATTTATTTTTGTATTTAATGTGGAAATGAAATATTAGTCATTTGCTGAAATATTTAGTTTCTTAAGAAAATGCAATATTTTACAATTAATTTTGTTTTTATTTAGTGTCTTTGATAGAAATATTAATTATGCACTTGTTAGGAGATAAGTAGGTGTAATATGGGGCTTATGGCTCATTTTTCACGAATTCCGTAAAAAGATCAAGAAGTTTCAACTGAATTTCACAAAAATGATCGAAATTAAGACGAAAAATATGTTTTAACCCTTCATAAATATCGGAAAATGACATTAAAAAATGCACAGCTTAGGTGACGTAATAATATCACGTATTTTCATAACATTTACATAATTTTTCCCATATATTTACATCATTTTCTGAATATTTATATTTCTGAATATTTTTTCGAAAATGTTTTATAATTACCATTGATTTCCCTATCATTTCATCTAATTTTCCATGGTATTTGCTTGAAATTTGGTGATTTCTTTCATTTTCTTGTAAACTGAGCCAGAATATACAAATACTATATCTACTGCAGAAATAAAATTTCAAACCAAAATAATCGAAAATATTTCAAGCAAAGAATAGTCATACAAAAACTTATTGCAAGGAAATTCATTATAATTAGCCTGTTTGTTTTTTATTTTATATTTTAACTTCAAATTTAATATCTTCAAATAATTGAAAATAGAACCCACCTATTATCATGAAATATTTGTTTGGCAAAATAATTTTAAGTTCCCTGTTGAACTCCCATCATATTTTCCTCCATATTTAGTTTTCAAATAATTACATTCACTATAGTTATATACAACATTTACTTTTAGCTTGTTAATATCCTTAAATAATTTAGGGTGTATCTATTGCTATGTTTTTTAAAGTAGAGCCGAAATTTAATAAGGTATGAAAATGTCATAACTAAAATTTATTATTATAATTTTATTGTTAACATTTTTCCTATTAAATTAGGTTAAATACGAAGTGACAAATTTGTAAGACATCAAATATGACTAATGTGTAGGATGAATTTAAGATTAATGAAAACACTATATTTTCATTCAGAAGAATAATAAACTACAAGAGAAACAAGTTCAATCTAATATTTCCAAATATTATTTTAAACTGTCTGTAATTATAGAAATTTGAGTTTTTAAAAATATGATACTGGTAGTGATTATATAAACGGTACTAATGGAGATCATGTATACAAACTTGAAATTTTTAGTTGCAACGAAAATTTTATAGATATTGGGGATGAAACTGAAATGTCAAATACTCCCTTCTTTATGATAGTAAAAAATATTAGATTATCATTATAGGTTACAAATAAATGACTTAGCAGAGGTATTAAAAGATCTTTTTTTATTTATGTAATATTTTTATACGTTTCTCACTTATTAACCAAAGAATCTGAAAAACAAGATTATCCTATTGATTTAGAAATTCTGAGTAAGTATTCTATAGTGGCCATCATATGTTAAATTCTTTTTTCCATAGATAATTAGGTACATAAGTGTATCATCTGGTATATTTACATTAAAAGTAGCAATTAATTTGATTGTCATTTCTAGTGTGAACAAAATTTTTTCCTGTGTGTCATGTTTATAACATATATAGGGCAATTTGTTATGAAATTATATGGACTTATATAAGTATCTCCTTTTAATCGTGCAACTCGTTTAAAATCACAGAAGAATCATAAACTTCCGAAAAATCAAGTGGTGACTTTAAATTCCACTTTTCTTGTGGAAATAATTCCCTTTTCCATTTTTAAAATATAATGTACACAGGTTAACATGTTTATATAATGACAAATCAATCAACTGATTATTTTTATGATTTGTTTGAAACACAAAATGGTTCAAATGGCTCTCATAACTATGGGACTTAACTGCTGAAGTCATCAGTCCGCTAGAACTTAGAACTACCTAACCTAACTAACCTAAGGACATCACACACATCCATGCCCGAGGCAGGATTCGAACCTGCAACCACAGCGGTCGTTCTTTTCCAGACTGTATTGAAACACAACAGAAGTAAAATAAGTCATATCAAACTCCACTGGAATGTAATAATCTGTGATATCTATCTCAAAATTTTTCTTATCTGTTAATGCAGCTACCTCTGTAGTCTGTAGTGTATTGACAAACATCAGTATCTTAGGACTTTTCATTATATATTCTTGTTGTTCAGGCTCATAAATAGGTTGACATTTGAAAAGCGTCACTGGGATTTCCATATTCTCAACTACAATTTTACCTTCTTTTATGAAGTATCTTGTATTTCGACTCCAGTACGATGGCAAAGAGAGCCTCACCCCACCCTGCACTGCTGCTAAGTATATTCAAGATGGCTGATCCAAAATGGCAGAAACAGATATGGCAACATTTCACTGACGGCATGGTGTGAAATTCAGATTTTACTGGAAAACAGTCAGCTGAATGACTTCCACTAACCTAAATTCAGTCACCACTCCCCCCTGCCTCACCTATTTCCCTTCTGCTCCCTGCCCCATCTGGAAATTGGCAGAAAAAAGACTGTCTGCATCGGGCTGCCAGATAGGATAGACATAAGTCTTTATTTTGTAGGCAGTGTAGTATATTGTTTATTTAAACAGTTAGAGTTGCCATTGTTGACCACTAGACAGTAGCTTCATCCAGTGTGTTCACCTTCAGGTCTGGAGACCAACTGACCTACTTCACAACACCATCACCAGAGAGCACAGTAGGCCCTACCCCTCGCCACCATATTCCCTTCACCTTCCCTCCCATGATGTAATCCAAGATGGCGACCTGGGAAAAAAATTGTGAGAAATTCGTTCAGTCTTTGTTGAGCTGCTGGACTGGGAGGACCTCACGATGGTATTCTAATATAGCGTGCACAAGACATTGTTTAAACATTTGGTTTTAGAATTTGTTTATTTATTTCTAAAATCGCAATACACCTCGAAATTGATTATGGTGTTTAAACAATTTAGACGATGTTAAACAATTGCTGTACTTTTTTATTATGATGGTGAAAGGAACCAAGTAATTACTTTGTCACAGAACGCGTGTAACGTATCTGAAAAACTTTGTCGCCTTCAATCCGCGGACGAGAGTCGCAGCAGCTGGAAGAAGCCATGCACTGGGCCACTCCAAACCGGCCACCGGCAACCGCAGGGCTGCACTAAGCACTTCCTGTCACTCTGGAAATAGCCGCAGCCTTCCTCCTTATCCCTGGCGCACTATCATTCTTTGTAGCACACAGATACCCCTTATCGTTGAACACAAACTGTTTCAGGAATTATTAAAACTGGTGATTAAGCAATGTGCAGAATATTGAAAGATGTGACAAAATTCTGCAAATGCTGCTGTTGGTTCAGAAGATGCGCTACAGGAAATATTATTTAAACAATTCGCTTCACAAACTGAATATATATTACAAAACTATTAACCGAAACACATTTGCACGCAAAGCAGCATGAGAGCTGCAGTTGGAGCTGCGGCCATCTCCAGACTCTGGATGATTATGTTGATGATGTTTGGTTTGTGGGGCCCTCAACTACGCAGTCATCAGCGCCCGTGCAAAGTCCCAATTTTTTCACATTCCATTCCAGCCACTGTCACGAATGATGGGGATGATGATGAAATGATGAGGACAACACAAACACCCAGTCCCTGGGCACAGAAAATTCCCAACCCTCTTCCGGGAATCGAGCCCAGGACTTCGTGATTAAGAGGTAGGAACGCTAGGCACTAGACGACGAGCTGCGCACTCCAGACTCTGCTATTACATGAATATTTACTTTCTACGCTATGTCAGTGAGAAATGATTCGTCCATCGCGAATTAATTTACCGATGCAGAGGCCGTTATCAGCTGCAATATCCTATTTTACACGCCAAAACGACGATATTTGGAAGTCGAAATAAATATCTCTGTAACTCTAAATACGACGCCCACCGCTTTTCGTACTCAGCATTATACGAACCTCCGACCAACAGTTTGTTGCCTTAACAATTTGCTACTACAACCCACATGCATTCCGCCCTGTATTCCACACAATTTCACTCGAGAGAGACGCAGGCCGACTTCGTTGCCGAATGATGCGGCCATAAGCCGTAAATGCATGAAATTTAGGAAGGTTTCCTCTATCAGGCTTCCTTTGTATTGTTACTTAAGAGATTTAAATGGGTTTCGATAATTAATAAGCAAGCCATTTACAGAAAAAAGTACGCGAAGTCACTAGTAATTTCAGCTAACACTTATGTGATATACGTAAGCAGAGCCGACCTTTTAAAATTTAATGGTTTTTTAAACTCTTAATTACGGAAAAATAACAGATATTTTGTGAGAATATTGACCAAAACTGTTTTATATGTTATAATCATTCACAGTAACAACAATACAAAACCATATTTCTAACAAAGGAAAACAGTTTCTTATGAACTCAATTTCCACCTGGACGTGTCCTGGTGATTCGTCAGTAACACAGTCACTAAATCCGAAGCTAAAGCCACTCAATTTGTTTAAAATAACAAATTCTAGGTGTAAATAAACCACGCTGAACCGAACGAGAGGGACATACCGGAATCCAAAACCTCTCGGTACAGTAGTCGAAAAATCGGCAGGAGGACCGATTGATAATGTGCTACATTATTGGGAGTAAGACTAAATGTATCCACAGTCTTGTACACAGGCAATCTTGATCTTCTTGTATATCTTCTCCTCCTGTACGGCATGGTTGTGTGCTCAGTGTGGCTGCCTTGAGTCGAATGAGTGTGCAGCTACCTGTACTGCGGACGTTCCAACTGATAAGCGCCAGAAACTGGGCGCGGCCGGAAGTAGCACCACGATAAACCGCAATGGCGGCCGCTTCCGGTATTTTTAGTAGCGGATCGCGCTTACTTAGAACTCTAGCGCGATCCTCCGAGCTCTAGCGGCGACCGAGCGAAACTCGTTCAAGGTCACCCGCCAATATGGCGGCGCACACAGCCATTAATATTTATTTAATACTATTATATAGATTTCTACACATTGATCTTGCCGAAAGCCGAGAAGCGATTCTTTTTAGTGTTTTAGCTCTCTGGGCCACTCTGGGATGCTCTCTGGGTCACTCTGGCAAGCTTTCTGGGGCACTCTGGGATGCTCTCTGGGAGAGTTTTGGATGCATTTTGTTTAGTATAAATTTATTTATCTTTCACCTTTCAATTTTTAATTTTTTTATTTTATTGGTCATTATAAAGTTGCAAAGCATCCTTATCTATCTCATGAGATTTTTTTTTTAAAAGTATACATCTAATTTCACCTTGATTTCTTATCTTTTAGATCTCTAAATTAATTATTTATTAATTATAATATGTCTGTGGGTTGCAGGGGTTACGAGCCCTGGGGAGGTGGGTGGGTGTATGTGCACGGCTGTGTCTCAGAAGCTTATTGAATAGGAACTTCGGATAAAGAACCGAAAATTATGCCACCACCGGGGCTAACCTACTGCACCGATCGGTATGAACGATACAGAATAGGGCCCCTGGGTTGTGAGCGCCCACAGTAAAATGGGACGGTCAGACATTGTTAAGTAGCGCAGCATGGTCGACTGGTAGCGCAAAAGAAGTGCAAACAACGTTCTGCCTTCAGAGGAATGACCATAATTAGATTCGGAGTAGCCTTATATACGAACTGACAGTATATACGGCGCATTACTTAAAGGGACAGACTATCCAAAAATTGAGAAGATTCAATATGATTTCCTTCTCATGTAAATATACTGGTTGCACTGCCATTCTACACATTTCCTGTCTTTATTTGCTTGAAAGAATATCGATTGACATATGTGTTGTTTGCATCTATATGGTGAAAATCCGGTGGAAGAGACATTTGCTTTTGCTCTATAAAAGAGAAACACATATGATTATATGTATAAAACCTTAGTTGACTTTTTAAAGTACAAGGATGATTTGGGATCTATTGTATCATTGACATTGGTATCCATTAAAAAATATGAGTGGAACTACCAGCTTCCCCTGTTTTTAGAGTTTTCACATAAAGATCTTTGCAGATGAGAAGTTTCTAGTTACTCAGTGATTTGCAGCTTGTCCCACATAATGACTTCGCTAAAATTTTGGGTTCCCAGAGATGTAATTTCCACTCTTTATCTTCAGAATTATACTGCGCAAGCGATCAGTAGCATACTGTTCTATGGTTGATATTGATAACTGGTATGATATTCTGGCAAAACCATGTGTCGGGGAGGGGGTGGAGGGGTGTAGCAGTTGCCTCGTGAACGTTGGTTGGAAGCGGTGAACGACCGACGACCTCGCGGGAAATATCTGGTGCAACGTTTAAGTACGGTGCACGTGCTCATGTTTTTTTGGGATCTGTGTGTCTTTACTGTATATGAATGAGTGTCTGGTGGTCGATAGCTATATGCCGGATGAAGAAGTGATGATTTTATGTGGTGCAAGGTACGAACTGTGTTTACTACATCGATATCGTATGGTGGTACAATAATTATGGTGATATAGCCTGGTTCGAGATCGGTTTCACGCTGAAAAACTCAAGCTTTCCTCGACAGTAGCAGACCAGTTTAATTGAGGAAGTGTCTTTGGCGATATTTTCGGTATTTTATGATCTGTAGACCACTTTTGCAGGGTTTAACTGTTAGTGCTATATGACTGCTGTATGTTTTTCGATCTTTACAAAATAATTTGCGGCTGAAATTCAAGTAAAATATCTATCTGCAGAAGGTGGTGGACAGGGCTCCCACACAGACAGCAGCAATTTGGTGAGTAAATTGAGCGCAAACCAATCAGGAAGTTCCATGACGTCAGAGAGTCAAAAGACATTCTTTGTGAGGTGCATAGGAGCCTCTATACACTGGTTCAAACAAGACAGGGGCAAGGGCATCTACGAAAAGTTCCGTGACGTCTGAGAGTCGCTTGATGTCTTCTTTGTTCTAGTGTTCAGAGGCAATTCCAACCAAACCAGCCTCCTCTGGTTCAGATGGCTGGGATTCTGCCCCCCAACCGTCATTGTGGCTTAAGAGAATCTCCATATCAGCAGTTGTAAGACATCGAACATTCACCGACATTTCTTGTGGCACATCTTCTGAAGCGACAAGGGGTATCCCCTTGTCACAAAGAATGAAAGTGTGCCAGGGATGAGGAGGAAGGTTGCGGGTGTTTCCAGCACGATAGGAAATGCTTAGGGCATCTGTGCAGTTGGCGGTGGTTAGTGGCCAGTGTGGAGCTGCCCAGTGCATGGCTTCTTCCAGCTGCCGCGACTCTGGTGCACGGATTGCGCGCGGAGTAGTTTTCCAGATATTTTTAGTGCGATCTGTGACAGTGTAATTACGTGTTCCTTTTGGCATCAGAATAAAAAAAATAGCACAATTTTTTAACATCATCTAAAGTGTTTAAACACCAGCATCAACTTTGAGGTGTATTTTGATTTCAGAAACAAATAAACAATATTCTTACACGAATTGTTTAAACAATGCCTTGTGGACGCTATATTAGCTTATTGTTCTGAGGTCCTCCCAGTCCTCCACAGACTGAGCGAATCCGCTCCATTTTTTCCCCAGGCCGCCATCTTGGATTATGTTATTGGGGGGGGAGGGGGAGGCGAGGCGAGGGTGAGGGCAGGGGGAGGGCCAACAGCCCTCTGGACCTCAAGGTGAACACACTGGATGTAGCTACTGTCAATGACAACTCAAATTGTTTAAATAAACAATATACTGCACTGCATGCAAAATAAAGACTTACGTCTGTCCTGTCTTTGTACCCAGCACAGACTGAGTCCTTCTCCCACCATTTCCAGATGGGGGAATGGGGAGGGGAAAGGGTGAGAGGGGGGACAGTTGGTGGAGTTGGGTTAGTGGAGGTAGGCCAACTAACCTATTTTTCCGGCAACATTTGAATTTCCCACCATGACATCAGTGCAACATTGTCACACCTATGGCTGCCATCTTGAATACATTCGGCAATAATGCAGACTGGGGTGACGCTCTCTTTGCGCTACTACTGCCAACAACGAGGACAACAACAAAACTTAAAGTTCCTTTATCATAAGCCTAAGGGCTTAAAGTTCAGTACATAGATAAATATTATTCAACCTGCTGTTCTTTAAATAGTACGATTATGCTCCTAAAGGCCTCTGGTGTGCGATGCCAACGCCAGGAACCCAGCAACTTAAGTCAACTGTATGTTTATGTATCACAGACCTCAAGGGTGGAAGGCAGTTTAAATACCAGGGCTTAATTTTATCAGTCACACAATTTAAATGCCAGGAGAAACAGAGCTAAAGCTTACTTACTTTACTTTACTTTACATGTGGCAAGAGCCTTATCGACCAAACGCCTGCTCTATGAGCCTCTTCCACTTCTGTCTGTCCAATGCGCTGTTTGTCCAGTTGCTGTTGCTGTTCATCCTAGTTGTGTCCTCCCGAATGTTATCCCACTATCTGATTCTGGGTCTTCCTCTTCCTCTCGTTCCATCTATTGTTCTGCTGAATGCCATTCTAGGTAGTCTATTCTCTGTCGTTCTTGCTATATCGCCTGCCCAATTCAACCTTCTCCTCTTGAGCCCTTCGACGATGTTACAGTGTTTGTACAGCCCTCTTAATTCTTCATTTCTTCTTATTCTCCATTCCATGTTATTGAGCTAAAGCTTTAGCAACATAAATTTTAAAACTTACTATACTTTATGGAAGGCTTAAGGCTGGTGAAGTTCATAACCGCTCGGCTCAAACACAAATAAATTACTGCCACACAGGCTGCTCAGTACGCTTACGACATAACAAAATCAGCTACAGATGCCGATAAACTTAACCACAACTAGACATGGCTTCGCAAGCAAGGGCAAACACTGAACACGCTTTAGCACAACTGACCCTAGGATGTTGCGCAGAACAAGTCAAGTAAGATAGTGCGACTGTACCCAGATCAGTACCTGCACCCTTAATTAAAAGAACTAACTAATTGACTTCACTATTTTACACAAACGAAGCACTGGATATCACACAAACATGCTCCGCAATAACAAGCGCTATGAAAGGCGAAGAAACGACACTATAAAAACCACGAAAATCAGCTCAACAAAACCAGTACCAATTGCAAACAACGTAACTGGTTTCACAAAGCCCTGCACTGTGAGGAATAGTCTGACCACTCGACAGCACACCACAGGGACACGTAATGATCCGTACTCCAAGTTCTACCGTTTTGGAAAGCACACCAAGGTGGCAGCCCACCAGTTCCTGTCCGGTAACAACAAGACAGGGAAAATCGCCGCGCACCACTCTCTTGTGGGGTGACAGCTAACTCAGTAACGGTCGTTTCCGTCAGTTTACAACGGCAGGTACGTTTTATCACACTTATTCGCAAATAATTGACTTAAATACTCAAACGTTGCTGTTGTAGCCAGCCCTTACAGTAATCCACAATGACAGCACCACACAACTTCTTGACGGCGGGGTGGTATATCGGCGTTTACTTCTTTGAACTTGAAGTAAACGTTTTCGAGTCGTCTTTCACTGCTTTAAGGAACTGTTAACCACACTGTTGACAACAGTGAAGCTACATACAACAGAGATCACTGAATAGGCATCACTCTTGGCTACAAATTACGCAAGCCTGAAAGACGTGCATTTCATTCTCATTCACTATGCACGCCTTTCATATGATATTCTTTTTGCATTTCTTTCATCATTTTAAAAATGCAGTGGGATGTCTACATGGCTAGACAATTTTCTATGGCAATATTACGCCGCTCAGTGAGAGAGGAGGGGCACAGGACATTTTTCGTTATTTGTGGACATATTTTCAGTCTTCCTGCAGTAGCCGTGACGGCTTCCCTTTTCCTTCGTTGGTCGTTGCAGTAAGGAGCACGTGGGACCAGTTTGAACGCTGTGTAGTGGCCAAAATTGTCCCTCTTCCTCGTCTCACAAGTTGTAGTACCAACACTGAAGCATAACTTCTCACTCTCTTTTAACGCTACAAAGTAGTCTCCCCGACGAAATTCTGACCGCCCTCTGACGAATCACGAGCAATTTTCCGTTGTTCAGGCGGCTAGCCACAGCGGCATCGTGTTTCGTAGCAGTCCCATGCCCTCTGATAGGCCGGTTTAGGAACGAGCCAATTCTCGCGACCCAACGCTCGCAGCTACCCTCAGTTCCTGCTCACTGTTGGAAGGGTGAGGTAGCGACGCTGATATCGGTAAGCATGTGTGTACTCAGTGAATCCCAACTTCGTTGCCGGCCGGTGTGGCCGTGCGGTTCTAGGCGCTTCAGTCTGGAACCGCGCGACCCCTACGTCGCAGGTTCGAATCCTGCCTCGGGCATGGATGTGTGTGATGTCCTTAGGTTAGTTAGGTTTAAGTAGTTCTAAGTTCTAGGGGACTAATGACCACAGATGTTAAGTCCCATAGTGCTCAGAGCCATTTAAACCAACCAACTTAGTTGGTTATAATGAACTTCGGGCGCTAGGGATTCGTTAGTGAGAGAAACAACGTTTTAGTTTCTCATAACTTTTGTTTCGTATATTCGATGATTCGTGAGTAATGTTGGACTTGGCGTCCGACCCTTGTACGTTAAGAGCTTGAAAAGGGTCATATCAGGGTAAAGATTCTTGTTCTCAAAGTTGCAGTATCGCCTTCAGCAACGTTTCTTTAGGCTTTTTCTTGTGATACGCATGTGGAGTTAAGTTTCTAGGTCTTAACTTCGTGAAATGGACTCATGAACCTTTGTGTTAGAACGTGTGGCCACGTGGTGAGCGGTTGGTCTTGCAGACTGATAATTGCTACATAGCAACTTCTTAGCCTTGCAGTGATTTTATTTCCTTCGCTTAAACGAGTGTTGCTATAACGGATATCCACGTGACTTACTTGATTTGCGATGTGGAGGTGACTTTCGCACTTTCTTATTGTGACTTTTATCCATTACTCTGTTTAGTCTACAGTAGTGGCGAGTGCATGATGGCACTTCCATTCTCTTGTAAAAATGGTAGCGTTACTATTTAGCCACAACGATCAGACCCCTTAGTCTTTTTCCCACTACTCCTTTTGTTCTTCGCCGTTGTGGAGAGGGCCGACTGCTGAATCGATCTCTCCTTTCCCCTGCAAATTTATGTTCAATAGTATCTGAATGAGCTAAAATAACGACCTTATTTTCTTTGTATTTATGCAAGACCTCGTTTACGCTCTTCTTGTAATAAAGATGTCATACTAATGTCTATCTGCATTCATCAATTCGATGAACCCCCCCCCCCCCCCCCCACATAAGAACAGTTTGCAACCCCCATTAACCCTTATGATCAGCAAATTAACTAATCAAAAACGTGTTGCTTACAAGGGAACCTTCCCATCGCACCCCCCTCAGATTTAGTTATAAGTTGGCACAGTGGATAGGCCTTGAAAAACTGAACACAGATCAATCGAGAAAACAGGAAGAAGTTGTGTGGAACTATGAAAAATTAAGCAAAATATACAAACTGAGTAATCCATGCGCATGATAGGCAATATCTGGGATACACTGAATTAATTTTTTATTTTCAGACAATTATCAAAGTTCAGGCACTCACACATAATCAACTTCGCTCTCCAAAATTCCAGGACATGTTCAGATTTGCTTGGACATATGCAGGATTTGACGGTCTACACACGGAAAAACTTGAAAACGTTAAAAACATATGTTTTGACAGAGCACAAGGAAAAGTGAGCGACTGTGAAACTGTTGGATTCATTTGTTGCAGTTTATGTGACAAACTCTTATGTTTTCATCACTTTTTTGAGAGTAATTATCACATCCACAAGAAAACCTAAATCGGGCAACGTAGAAGAATGTTTTTACCCATTCGCCAAGTGTACAAGTTATGTGGGTCGACAACATATTCCTGCCATGTGACGCACATGCCGTCACCAGTGTCGTATAGAATATATCAGACGTGTTTTCCTGTGGAGGAATCGGTTGACCTATGACCTTGCGATGAAATGTTTTCGGTTCTCATTGAAGAGTCACGTCCTTTCGTCTACTAATCGCACGGTTTTGCGGTGCGGTCGCAAAACACAGACACTAAACTTATTAGAGCGAACAGAGACGTCAATCAACGAATGGACAGATCATAACTTTGCGAAAATAAAGAAAAATTTTTCGCTCGAGGGAGACTTGAACCAAGGACCTCCCATTCCGCAGGTGCTCACGCTAACCACGGGACCACGGCGCTCCTGCGCTCAGATTATGCTTGATGTTGGCTATCTTCGCATGGACTACTCAGTTTGTATATTTTGCTTATTTTTTTCATAGTTCCACACAACTTCTTCCTGTTTTCTCGATTGATATGTGTTCAGTTTTTCAAGGCCTATCCACTGTACCAACTTATAACTAAATCTGAGGGGGGTGCGATGGGGAGGTTCCCTTGTTAGTAGATTTCCGTAAGGTCGTTCGGATCTCGCGCTTTTCTTTATTGGGACCGAGTTTGTTCTCTCAGACCCATTGTGACCATTGCTCTTACGGAACCGCTTATAATTAAATCAAATTCTTCCCTTCCGAATACGAGAAGTCATGGCTCACTGCGAGTCATGAACAAAATTCCACTTGATGTGATGAAAGCTGGTTGCGTTATTCTGAATAGGTGGTAGAGAGTTTGGATTAAATAAGTATCGCTTATTCACTGAATTTATGTTTTGAGGAATCTTTCCACAATTCCCATAGAAAAGTGCTTAAAAACAAACATGGCACCGCTATTATCTGGCGAACCTGCTTCAGGATCTTACTGTTAGGAATACTCGAACCTTACGCAGCCAAAATATTCTCTTCAATTAGTATAAATTTCTACTTTTCCATTTCCACAGGTTATTTTACAATTCTGTTTGCATCTGGTGTATCTGCGTTGCTAATACAGCTTTGTTCGATTTGTTCTGTGTTTGTTTTTCGTGTGTTTATTATTAATTAATTAACATTTTTTGACTTGTACCCATTGCATCTTCGGTTTGGTAGATTACTAGCGCGGAAGTAACAAAGGAAGGAGTGCGAGGTCAGTGACTTAATAAATAGTGTTGTGAGCCAGGATCGTTATAATGAACGTAAACAGCAGCTCAGGTGTGAGAAAGTTACAGAGCCAGACGACTCTCTCGGAGCCATGAATGAGGATAGCGCGTCCATTTCAAGGACGGTAGCCGCCATGTGGCGGGACTGGTCCCTTTCCCTCCATTGCTGCAAGGCGACGCGGTGTCTGCCAGCACGTACTGCCGGCTCGGGCAGGCGAAGGCAGAGGCTCATGAACCCATGCCCTCCTGTGAGGAGTTTACTGCCGACCAAATGGCGACAATTGCCCTCCACCCGTCAGCGTTGATGACACTCCTTAGGCGGAACGTAAGCTTCTTTTGGATGAAATAAAGGCTAGTAGAGAAAAAATTAAGGCTAGTAAAGAGGGCAGGAGGCTTCCAGAGGGGAAAGTAAGGTTCTTTTGGAAGAAGTAAAGGATACTAGAGAGGAACAGAAGGCTTCTCGTTCGAGACTCGAACATGTGAGAGAGAAGATAGGTACACAGAATACTAGGCTAGATTCTTTTGTAGCTGAGACCCACAATGTAGCGGCTGAACTTTGGGAGGAAGAAGACGAAATAAAAAGGGGACTTGAATCCATTGAATCTTGGAAGGAGGATACCTGCAGTCATAATGATGAGGTAATAGGAGGTCAAGCAAGCGGTTGGAAGAACGGATTATTTCGCTGTCGAAAGCGGTGTAGTTGGCAGCTCAGACGTGGCTTCGGTAAACGTGAGCAAGATTCGCGATGTTGTACCAGACGTCAACAAGGGACAAGTTGCAATAGTTCAGGAAATGTGCAAAAGATCTCTTGTAACGAGGAGGAAGTGAATCGAGTAACACGAACAGTTAGATACTTTAACGGCAGCAGTCTAACAGCTGTCAGCGAGGAGAAGTGAAGTCTCGGACCGAATTTCCGTCATCGTGGAGTCCTGCCCTCAAGATTAATTTCGTCTGCGGGCATCTCAGGAATGAGGTAGCGGCACCCATGCAAATCTTAATGCACGGCTTCATATCTTATAGCGACTTCCGAAAAGCGTTCCTTTATGCGTTTTGGCCGATGGGTGAAAAACTGCGCAACATGATGACCAAATCGTTCGTTGAAACGAGCCATCAAAGCCCCCTTTCTTATTTTAAATAGTTTATATATACAACGTAATCAGTTTCTGGAGGCACCGTATGACGCATGTGAGTTGATAAGCGTTTGCCTGACAAAACTCCCACTACGACTACAACGTGACATTTCAATTGCCGGTAGAGGTATGAATGACATTAACCCTCAAACGGAGTTGTGGGGTCCTTTCTGATACCAGTCAAACTGAACACACGTGCCATTTCCTCTGTTGGTCATTCTATTGTTGGCGGTTCTACATACCCTCTCGGCAGTTGATAGTGAACCTCCTGACGAACTAGGAGCTTTGTCGAGTTGTTCTCTTTCTCAGTGCAAAGCTGTAAAGTTTGGGTGGTACCATTATTGACCCCACGACACCATAAGTGTTTCTGTTTGCCCTACGTCAAAAGTTTACTTATCAACGAAATGTCATTTTATTTTTAGGCTTAGTGAGTGTTTTCATTTATTTTCAGTGTTACTATGGCTTCGAGCTCTCATTCACGTATGTCAGTGCTCGATCCAAGTTTTCCAGACTTTGTGAGAAAAACGCTAGAAGAAGGAGAAGAGGTTAGTGATGCAAATGATCTGGACGATGAAAATGACCCTTCTTACAACAGTGAACATTAAACTGCTTCAGAACAAAGTCGTGACTCTAGTGAATCAGATAAATTAGAGGGAAATAAACATAGAGAGGAATCATCTAGTTTCTATGTCAGAAATAGGTATAAGCGGTCCACTCTAGAACCTCAAAGGAATGTGAGAACACCTGCCCACAACTTGATAATAAAAGTTCCTACACTGAAAGGCCCTGCAAGCCGATTGGGAGACTCACGAAGTCCATTGGAAGCGTGGGAATGTTTGTTTACCAGAGATATCTTAGAAGAAATTGTGAGTCATACCAATGTGAAAATTTCTTCATATCGATCAAAATTTTCTGATCAGCAGCGCACAGACCTACGAGACATGAACGTCAATGAACTTAGGGCACTATTTGGATTAGTATACTTCAGTGCCATTTTCAAATCTAATCATGAAAATCTGAAGTCTATGTTTGCAACAGACGGCACTGGAAGAGATATTTTCCGCGCCACACTATCCATGAAGAGAGTGCTGATATTGTTTTACTGCCTAAGATTTTATGACATAACTAGCAGAGATGTGAGGAATAAAAATGACCCTGCAGCAGCGATTTCTTGGATTTTCGATAGAATGGTTCACAATTCTCAAGCATCTTGTAACATATGTTCACATGCATGCGTGAATGAAATGCTGGTTGGTTTTCGTGGGAGATGCGCATTTTGGGTTTATATGGCTAGTAAACCAGCGAAATATGGGCTGAAAATAATGATTTTAGCTGATGCTCAAACAAATTACCTTCTGAATGCCTATTTATACACTGGAAAAGACAGTGATGGCATGGGCTTGACACCAGAAGAAAAGAAATTTCAGAAACCTACTCAATCTGTCCTGAGACTAGCTAACAACTACTTTGGCTCTACTGAATTAGTTTCGGAGTTGAAAAAACGAAAGTTGACCTATGTTGATACATTGAGGAAAAACAAAAAGAAAATCCTACCCGAATTCCAGCCATCTAAGAGGCGTGTGGAAGGTTCAACACTTTATGGCTTCACAAATAACAGAACCTTAATTTCTTATGTCCCTAAAAAAGGAAAAGCTGTCATTTTGATTTCCAGTATGCATCATTCAAAAAGTACAGATCCAAAAACAGGAAAACCAGAAATAATTTCCTTTTACAATAGCACAAAAGGTGGCGTAGACTCTCTTGACCAGAAGTGTGCTACCTACAGCACAGGCAGACGAACACGCAGATGGCATTTTGCTGTATTTTATGCAGTTCTGAACATACTCAGAGTTAACTTGTATGTAATACAAACGTCCTGCAAGAAGTACATACCTATTTCCCGGTTTGAATTCATCAAGACACTTGCCAGACAGCTTACTGAACCCTATCTCAATGAGAGGCTGATGAATGACAGACTACCAAAATAACTAAGAGTAACAATCTCAGGACTTTTGAAGAAACCTATCCTAAAATCACAAATATCCACTCTGGATTCGACGAGGAAACGATGTGGTCTTTGTTCATGTGCCAGTGAGAAAGAGACAAACCAGTATTGTACCTGCTGCAGTCGCCCAGTTTGCCAAACCCGTCGTTCGGTTGTCGGTAAAGAGTGTGGAGAGGAGAATGCGGGTGATTATTGTTGATTTGTGAAAAACTCTGTATCAATTCATATTTGATGTTCATTACATGCTGCTAATTTTTCAAACACTGTATATTTATCTCACAGCAATCTATTACTGTTTCGTGTTATTTCTGATCCAATAAACTAGTTTGAATTTTTATATTGCATTTCATTTCAATGTTAAGTAGTGTTGCATAAACTTGTTTTCCTTTTGTGATTTTTTATAGAGATTTTTTTAGTTTAACTGAAGTTTTGTGTTGTAACATAGGCAATTAAGGAATTTATAAATAAATATTTCTAATGAAAGTAAAGTAAATTAATTTTCATGGATAAAATTGAGTGGTATCCTTTTGGACCCCACAACACCATTTATGATACTAAGAAGTCACCACTCCGTTTGAGGGTTAAATCCTTTCAGTTTTTACTGCAAGAGCTCGCATACGAGAGGAGCATCCATCTGCATTCGAACAGTAGCATACCTACACGCACGCACCCTTATACGAATACGGACTGGGAACTGCAACAGCTGCCAAGGTCAAATGGCGCGCGGTGGAACGGAGGAGCGCGCAGGAGTCATTGGGCATCCCGCAACAGTTATAATTACCGATGTGGATGGGGACGTAATGGAGTAGCACGTAATAGCGCACCTGTAGACAGGAGTGTCGAGATTAGGGGTCCTGAGCCTCGGCATAACGTGACACGAGAAGAGGCCGACGATCAGGCCCACAGCTGACTGGAAGAGGCCAGTGCGGTTACTTCTAGTTTGCAATTAGGGTGACCCTTGCTATTAAACAGGGTGATTATAATTAAAGTTAATCTTCCAAAACGTAGAAATAACACCACTGGTCAGTACGGCGTCAAACTGCAACAGAATGTTATCGAAGAGGGGAAAACGTAAGGCAGAAGAAAAAAAATAGTGTGAAAATTGATCCATAGATGGCGCTGTATGTGTCAGAATACGTAAATGAAAACACCTGTCATGCACACGACTCTTTGAAGCTGGTACGAACACGCCGGGTACACGGCTTTTCCTCCTTTCGCGTCTGCGACGTTCGCCATGACTATCTCAATGCAGGATCATGCTCTGCTTGTAAAGCTGTATTACAAGAATGATGAGTGTGCACATGTCGCTCTGCAGAAGTTCCGGACACTGAAGAGTTTGAAAAAAAAAAGGCGTTGGTCCGAGGACTGCCGTGGGTCTGGAGAAAATGATTCGGAAATTCGGAAAGACGGGTCCGAACATTGGACATACCCGTGACCACGGTGCGTAAAATCCTTCGAAACATCTTTCTTTGTTACCCATTCAAAATTACGCATGTGCACGAGTCGCTTCCTGTTGACCTACCAGCAAGAGAGACCTTTGCTTTAGAATTTCTTGCTCGCATGGAAGTGGACAATGATTGGCCGTGGAAGATTTTGTGGACAGACGAAGCCCGCTTCCATCTGACAGGATACGTCAATACACAGAATTGTTGAATATGGGCAACGATAAATCCACACGCACCGAGTACACATCCTGAAAAGGTCACTGTGTGTTGCGGGTTCACGGCATCATTTATCATAGGGCCATATTTTTTCAACGAGACAGGTGCTTCCAGTCCTATTACCTGCACCGTCACTGGTAAGCGCTATGAGTGTCTTGCGCAACCACGTCATTCCAGCTCTCCAACAGCGTGGATGGGATAATTTTTATGCAAGATGACACATCTCCGCACATTGCAAATCCAGTTAAGCAGCTGCTGAAGCGCCATTTCGGAAATGCTAGAATTATCAGCCGCCATTTCCCTACAGCCTGGCCGTCCCGATTACCCGATCTTAATCCGCGTGATTTCTGGTTGTGGGGTTTCCTGAAAGATATTGTGTTCAGTCTTCCCACCGCGCGGGGCAGCCGAGCGGTCTAGGGCGCCTCATAAGGTTCGCGCTGCTCCCCGCGTCGGAGGTTCGAGTCCTCCCTCGGGCGTGGGTGTGTGTGTGTTGCCCTCAGCGAAAGTTAGTTTAAGTTAGATTAAGTAGTGTGTAAGCTTAGGGACCGATGACCTCAGCAGTTTGGTCCCATAAGACCTTACCACAAATTTCCAATTTTCAGTGTTCCGATTGGAAACTAAGCTGCATTGAAGGCACGCATTGCGCAACACATTGTGATCGTGACCACGGAAACGCTTCGATCAGTTGTGGAACATGCTGTTTCTTGATTTCAACTTGTTGCAGAAAGTAGTGGACAGCACATTGAACATGTTTTGCGTCAGTCACACGGAAATTAATAATCCGATTTGATTTGGATTGATGCTTTTTATGCGGTTTTTGGCCCCGGAACAGTTAAAAACCGATTTTTCCCATCGAATGTGATATGACCTTGCTGTGGTGGATGGGCTTACGTAACTAACAGTGCCACACCTGTACACCCATGCACACTGAGTAGTACAGTTTGATTAATGTCAAACGAACACCTTAGGTATTGTTGTATGATTCATTATCATTTGTAGTCGACAACTATTAAATTATGGTGTTTACAGCGCCATATATTGCTGCATTTTGTAATTATTTATATTTCTTCTGTCATACGTTTTCCCCCTTCTCCGATAATATTCCGTTGCAGTTTGACGGCATTCTGACCATTGGTGTTATTTCTGCAGTAGTGTGAAAGTTTAATTATAATCACCTGTACATTGACACTAAAGACATAAGAGAAGATTTACTGCGTGAGTCAGAGAGCGTTTGTTGTATTTCATACACTGCTTTAAACATAAACACTAGGAATATTAGTGTCCAGTGCGTTCTCGACACATCGAGTTAAGTATCAGTAATGAAGTAGAAATTGTGGCGAGATTGCCTCTCCAGAGAACGAAAATCAGAGGTGCAATAGAAGGCAAGACTCTGCCAGCTACAGAGCAGACTCTAATGGACTTTTAGTGTTAACTAGTGGGTCTAAGTGTGAATTTTCTCGTGGTTGCTTCCCTTTCGGTGGACGCAATATTCGGTTTATAGTTCTACCACTTTTATCACTCTAGTCTAAACATGGCTGGACTTTTATAGAAACTAAGGTGAGGAAATACGTGGCGCGATTAAGCTTTGAGGAGTGCTTGGTTGGGACCAGTATAGGGGGTGGTCAGTCTGTAGGATTTACGGTTTGTGAATCGGACCTCTTAGATGTAAACGATCCCTACAATTCCCGATCATTAGAGGTACTGCTGGACGAGAATGTTCGTCAAATTGAACGTCCTGAGCGTAGACGACAGTTAGAGAGCCTATTGTATCACCATAGAGAGGTTTTTTCGGATGCTCCTGGCACGATTAAGAATTCTGTGTATAAATTTAGGGTTACACCGCACAAAAAGGTCTTTGGACTTCCGTACTGAATTCCCCTGGTTTTTAAAAATCAAGTGGAAGCGGAAATCAAAGCCATGTTATAACAAGGAGTGATAGAGACCGCCACCTCATCCTAAAACAAACCACTACATGTGGTAACGAACGACAATGGCTCAATCCGGTTGGTTCTCGGTTCCCGACAAGTAAATACCATCATTACAACCGAGACCAACCGTCTGGAAACAATGGACGAGTTGTTGCTGAGTTTTCATGGGGTAAAGTTCCTGACTTCCATTGACCGCACCAGTTACTGGCAGATCGCTTTGGATCCCGCATGCCGCGAATTCACGGATTTTCTGTGTTACCGTCGATGTTACCAGTTCAAAAATATGTCTTTTGGGCTAAATATCACGTCGGCAGCTTTCATACGCGGTCTCAATACCGTGATTCCCGAGGAACTGAGATGGAGGCTAACGCTATATGTGGATGATGTGCTAATAGCCGAGAAATCTTGGGGTCCCCATAATGATACCTTAGATCGACTATTGCACGGTTTTAGGACGCATGGTGTTATTCTAAACCTAAAGAAGTCCTACTTCGGGTGCAGGGAGATAAAGTTCCTCAGACATGTGGAGATGTCTGCAGGAATCCGACCTGATCGAGGAAACTTGCAAGCCATACGAGACTATGCCATCCACAACTCGAAGAAGCCAGTTGGAAGGTTTCTTGGACTTTTAAATTTTTATAAAAAACTCATTAAAATACAATTAATACCCTACATCTCTGTCAGTTGATTAGCAAGAACACACCCTGGCTCTGGAATGAAGGAGCACAATATGAATTTGAAGCTTTGAATGACGTGCTCATTAACACACCAATTCTCGTGCACACCTCACACTTACATCTGCTGGGATTTCAAGGCTCTGATAGGGAAGTTTCCTGTGTTCTAATAATGAGAAAGCCAGTCGGCATAGATTGCAAATTTTCGTGGACGCGTCAGAACATTACAGCTGTCCCAGCGCGCCGCTTTCTGCTGCCGCCTGAATCAAGGTGGAAGGGTAAAGTATTGCTGCTCTGGCATAGGGTTGTTAAATAATATTCACAGCTCCGCGTTCTCTAGTTTGTGGTATACTTAGTCGTAGCTGATTCCATCTGGATAGAACTGGGTTTCACAGGTGATTCTTGTAACCAAAGCCAGACTGCACTGTAAAGGGGATTAATTGAGGAGAGAATTTCTATAGCTTCCACCCCAATGAACGCTTTGCCAATCAAGCACTATCCCTTTCCTGATTTGTGGTTGTCATTTTTTTGTGAGATTTATCAGCTCGGTCTAGTTATAAAAGTTTGAATAAAAGCTATTCAGCTGGCTTGCAGAGAGCTGTAAAGTTTCACGTTTGAAGCCCGTCTTAAGACGCTTCGTCTCTTAATGGTATGAGTCCCGAGTAGTTGCAGCAGCACATTAGTTTTCAGGTAACGTGCGCAGCAGATGCGCCACTGTTCTTATTCATGCTCCCGCAAAAATTCACTGTTTTCATTTTATTGTGGTGACACATGGGTACACCTGCAATTCAGGATTCATTCGTACTAAATTAGTTAATTTGATTATTAATCTGAGTTCTGAAAGTGACCGCAGACGTAGGCAACCAAAGAGCCCTGACTAAATTCACTAGAAATTGAGGGGGTTGCTGATGATTTAAAATTATTATTTTCTTTACGTATAGATAATAACGTTTAGATATGTTTATGCTTAAAGCAAGCGACAGCTTGCAAGCTGTCGCCATTGTGCTGGCGTTCGACAAATTCAGATATTTCCTGTATGGACGAACGACAAAAGTCTATATCGATGACAGTGCCGTACAGGCCTTTTTGACAGTGAAACTGTCACACAGACAGCTAGCTCGGTGGGCCGTTTTCCTGCAGGAGTTCCACTTCACTACCCACTATCTGCCGGGTAGAGACAACATCATTGCCGATGCGCTGTCTCAAGCATCAGCAGGCCTGCCGCGAGGTAGTGACGACGACCTAAGTTCGACGTCATGTCCCTCAAACAGGTCCCCTTTGAGAACTATGTGGTGACAGGGTTGAGCAGCGTCAGTCAAGAGCAGGACAGAGACCTAGTGTAGAAGGAGATAAAGGAAAAGTGGACTGACCGTAACCACGATTACATACGGCGAATCTATACGATATGGGGCAAAGTATTGTTTCCCAGACGGAGCGAAAACAGCGCGTGGGTACTATGCATCCCCAATGAGTTTGTCACCAGACTAGTGTGATATATCCATCTCAATTGTGCTCATTTCGGACCCTGCAAGGGTTTTCTCAAGCTGAGATAGTTTGCACATTTTAATAAAATGGAGAAGAGGATCCTCAGGGCCTTGGCAACCTGTGTGACTTTTGAAAAATCTAAGGCTTCTACGGTTTCCCTCTGCAGTCCAATTTTACTTATAATTCCTGCCAGATTGAGGCAATTTGCGGCAACAGATTTCCTCAGCCCGCTGCCTGCAACTAGATCAGGCTTCCGCTACGTGTTTGTTATTGTCGAGTTAACATCTAAATATGTGAGCTTCACCACTCTAAAGTGTGCCACAGCAAAATCTGTGACTAAAGCCTTTGAGAAAAGTTCCTGAGGGATTTTGGGGAGGTAGAAGAGGTTCAAATGGTTGAAATGGCTCTGAGCACTATAGGACTTAACATCTGAGGTCATCAGTCCCATAGAACTTAGAACTACTTAAACCTAACTAACATAAGGACATCACAAACATCCATGCCCGAGGCAGGATTCGAACCTGCGACCGTAGCGGTCGCGCGGTTTCAGACTGAAGCCCCTAGAACCACTCGGCCATACCGGCCGGCGTACAAGAGGTCATCTTCAACAACGGGATACAATTTAGGCCACGAAGATGGCAACATATGCTTGGTAGGTATACTTCCCTCTTCCACCGCCTATCGAACCCGAGTGAACGCGTCATTAAAGAACTGAACAAGCTGTGCCACCTTTACTGCAACAAGCAGCGGGAGGAGTATGTCACGGGATTCCAAGATGTGATTAACAATCTGCCACATGAGTACACGGGTGAAACTCCTGTCTTCGTGCTGAAAAACAGGATGCCCACCGATAGAATTCGGGAACTTGTCAACTTTCCCCCTGCGACTCTCAGTAGGCATACGGAGGGCGTGCGCCTTGCAGTCGAGCGGATCAAGCAGCAAGCCTGAAACGGAAGGCTCAATATAAGGGTCCATAAGAAAGATGAACCTGTCAGTAGGGTAAAAGATACTAGTTAAAACCCATCGACTATCGCAGAAGCACAAACACCTCTGCAAGAAGTTTTGTAATGTATTCCGTGACCCGTTTAGGATTCGTAAGATTGTCCACCCGAATATGGCGGAAATCGAAAAGTTTGTGAACGAAAAGATCGCGTGGTATACACCATATAACAAATTTATAGGAATTAAAAAAACTGTGAACTAGGTGATGACGTAGACGAACGACCAATGCTCAGTAACGTGCTTAAAACACTAGTAGAAATCGGAATGGTTGATGATACAGCGTGTCCTCGTGTTACCCTTTCCAACCTTTGTGTTTAAAGTTTTACAAATATTTACGTCTTGATTGACCTTCAGGGTCGTATGTACTATAGAGAGTTCGTTTTTGCTGTATGTCACTCTTTCGATGAAAGAGGAGAAGTCATGTCTTGGAGAGAAAGTCGAATGAATTATGGTGGTATAGCCAAGTGTAAAGGTGCCTTGTGCTGTTAATTTTGTTTGCCAGACGCTGAAACTGGGGAACCTTGCACGATTTATTTTGTGGCCGGACGCGAGTATGAGCATGCAGTGCCGATGATTAATGTATGGACTAGTTTTTTCAGATGAGGAATGATGATCGAAACTCATCCCGGAGAACATTTCAGGAGAGCAGACGAAGTACAGTACTGATGGATTGATGAAAGAAAGCGCGAGTACGCAGTGAAATATCAATCTGTTGAAAGATAAAATGGGTATCAGCTACCAAAATACTCAGGTTTGTACGACTATGAAAAGGACGAAAGATGGTGAGTAAGCACGCCAACAGGTGGGCAGACTATTTCATTACTTTAGCTTAGTTTCGTGTGTAAGCTTTATCAATCAATCGAGAGAGAGGGCATGTCGTTTCCTTTCTCCTGAAGTGATCTTTCATGTACGTTTTAGAAGCCTAAACGAACTTAAATTTATGGGATGACGTAAGATCTGTCAGAACTGCAGTGACCCTGCGATTAGAAGTTGTGAATGGGGAGACTACACGTGTCTTGCAGAAACGAGTACCAGTACCAGTAGCAGGGTAACCTGAAGAGACAGCTCTGTAGTAATGAAAAACGATATAAGAACAAAGATGGGATGACAGACTAAGAAATAAACACGGAGTATAACCTTCTAATATGCTCTGTAGTTTCATTATGTTTAGCGCTATAAAGCATCATGGTGCTATGACAGAAGGTGAGGCAGATGAGTTGATTGTCAGTTATGGCGGAATTAAACGGCGGTGGAATCTATTGGTGATGGTACTAACACAGCATTACCACTTCCTACTGTTTCGGTGTGATGTCACATCTCACCCTCTAACCTTTTACTACTCAATAAATTATAGAACTGTTCCCTCACTGTTTTATAAAATACGAGGTGCGACAATAAAGTAATGAGACTGATTTTCTTTGCAAGGTGTGGCAACCCTGCAGGCTTGCATAGGCGCAATATCTTTGACCTTGATCTATACGCTGCTTCTAGTCCAAGAGGCACATCGATGGAACTGCTCAGTTCTAAGTTGTGCTGTAATAAGTTAACACGTGTTGTGTCTCTCGTCATGGAAATGGAACCGCATAATATTGCGCAACGGTATGCCATTTCTTTTTGCGTTAAATTGGGTGCAAACTCGACGACAACTTATGGTAAGCTTCAGAAGGCTTTTGGAGAGGAGGTTATGTCAAGAGCTCAAGTTTTTCGTTGGCATAAAATGTTTACTGAAGGCAGAGCGAATGTTGAAGATGAAGACCGCAGTGGACGACCATCAACCTCACGGACAGATGTCAACTTGGCCAGGGTGCGTGAACTCATACGATCTGATCGAAGATTATCCCTGAAAATGATTGCAGAAGTACTGAATATCAATCGAGAAACGGTACGTCTAATAATAACTGAAGATCTTGGTATTCTGTATCACGATAATGTGCCATCCCATACTGCTCTGTCAGTTCACCATTTTTTAACCTCAAATCAAATTTCAATACTACCACAGCCACCTTATTCACCAGATATCGCTCCGTGCGACCTTTTTCTATTTCCAAGAGTTAAAACGGCAGTCAAGGGACACCATTTTCAAACTACACAAGATGCTCAAAAAGCTGTGACAAGGGTTTTGGAGGATATTACAGAAGATGAGTTCCAGAAATGTCACCATCAATGGCAGAAGCGCTGGAAAAAGTGTGTGCAATCAGAAGGCACCTACACTACTGGTCATTAAAATTGCTACACCAAGAAGAAATGCAGATGATAAACGGGTATTCATTGGACAAATATATTATACTAGAACTGACATGTGATTACATTTTCATGCAATTTGGGTTCATAGATCCTGAGAAATCAGTACCCAGAACAACCACCTCTGGCCGTAATAACGGGCTTGATACACCTGGACATTGAGTCAAAGAGAGCTTGGATGGCGTGTACAGGTACAGCTGCCCATGCAGCTTCAACACGATACCACAGTTCATCAAGAGTAGTGACTGGCGTATTGTGACGAGCCAGTTGCTCGGCCACCATTGACCAGACGTTTTCAATTCGTGAGAGATTTGGAGAATGTGCTGGCTAGGGCAGCAATCGAACATTTTCTGTATCCACAAAGGCCCATACAGGACCTGCAACATGCGGGCTTGCATTATCCTGCTGAAATGTAGGGTAGAGCGACGGGTCGTAACACATCTGAAATGTAACGTCCACTGTTCAAAGTACCGTCAATGCGAACAAGAGGTGACCGAGACGTGTAACCAATGGCACCCCATACCATCACGCCGGGTGATACGCCAGTATGGCGATGACGAATACACGCTTCCAATGTGCGTTCACCACGATGTCGCCAAACACGTATGCGACCATCGTGATGCTGTGAACAGAACCTGGATCCATCCGAAAAAATGACGTTTTGTCATTCGTGCACCCAGGTTCGTCATTGAGTAAACCATCGCAGGCGCTCCTGTCTATGATGCGGCGTGAAGGGTAATCGCAGCCATAGTCTCCGAGCTGATAGTCCATGCTGCTGCAAACGTCGTCGAACTGTTCGTGCAGATGGTTGTTGTCTTGCAAACGTCCCCATCTGTTGACTCAGGGATCGAGAAGTGGCTGCACGATCCGTTACAGCCATGCGGATAAGATGCCTGTCATCTCGACTGATAGTGATACGAGGTCGTTGGGATCCAGCACGGCGTTCCGTATTACCCTCCTGAAACCACCGATTCCATGTGCTGCTAACAGTCATTGGATCTCGACCAACGCGAGCAGCAATGTCGCGATACGATAAACCGCAATCGCGATAGGCTACAATCCGACCTTTATCAAAGTCTGAAACGTGATGATACGCATTTCTCCTCCTTTCACGAGGCATCGCAACAACGTTTCACCAGGCAACGCCTGTAAACTGTTGTTTGTGTATGAGAAATCGGTTGGAAACTTTTCTCATGTCAGCACGTTGTAGGTGTCGCCACCGGCGCCAACCTTGTGTGAATGCTCTGAACAGCTAATCATTTGCATATCACAGCATCTTCTTCCTGTCGGTTAAATTTCGCGTCTGTAGCACGTCATCTTCGAGGTGTAGCAATTTTAATCGCCTATAGTGTAGATGACTGTGCATTACGTCCACTCATTCTTAATTCTCGAATACATACACCAAAGAATACCAGACAGCGAGCTACACTTGCAGCCAAGTAGTAATATACGGTCCCCGCAAAGTAGTGGAGGGATGGGAACTGCTTTCCGCACCTGAATGACTTTCTCCTTCGTTGACATCTCAGTGTATACTAACCAGACGTCTGGTTGTTGGCCGCTGACAAACGAACCGATGCTATGATCCGCATTAGAAGGAGGTTAAGCAGGCGACTGCTGTTCCTCCTCGATCTTCTCTGGTTGGTAGTGTGACCTCTCTGGTGGAGTGTCCTAACGATACTTCTTCAGATATTTGAAGTAGTTGACGGTTTCCATGTCCGCAGGGGCAGGTTTCTCCCTGCCTGGCCGCCATTCCTCCTTCACCCACTTTTCTCAGACACGATAGAGTTGTTCCCAGTCGTCAGGGGTAAATACCGGATTGGCACTAATAATCCGGAGCTCCTTCCTCGACACTACGTCGTACAACATGCCACGAATGTGGCAAAGGTCATACGGTTTGTGCGGAAGGGGTCAAAGGCTATGTATTATCCCTATGAGGGAACGTCCCATTTCGAAGTGACGCTGTTATCTTCTAAAGGAAAGGCTACATACTGCGCTCGTCAGGGTGCGGCAGACACTAGTGCATTTCGTCTTCTTCCGCCTCTGCCTCGTCGTGTGAGGAAGTCTCGGTGAGCGCCTCTTCTTCTTCCGTACACTGGTCAGTCTCCGCAACGGGAGGGAGAGCGGACGTCTCCACGTCCATCAGCGTTGGCTCGGCCTCCCGCATTTCTGTTGTGTGTGTGTGTGTGGGGGGGGGGGGGGGGTTGTGACAGTGTTGGTGGCGGCGTCCACCCTCACCGCACCGGCCGCCTCACAGAGGAGACGTCTTCTTGAGAGGTCGCAGTTCGTTACGCAGCTGTTGCAGCTGGCGGCGGATGGCAGTGAGCTCTTCTTGCATAGCAGCTTGGAAGTCAGCCGGTGCATCATCGGTGGCGGCTTCATGGAGGCGCGGCCCGCTCCCCTCACTAGACCGGGGGAGGGGTGGGGGGTTGTCTTGTAACCAGAGACCGCCGCAGGGGGCGTGGGGTGATATTCTGACTTTTAAAGGCTTTGATGTAGCTGCAGCAGCGTGAGTAGGCGGCGTGACCACCGCTGCAATTCACGAACTTGGCAGCCACACCACGCAGTTTGGGAGACGCGCGTGTGTCGTGCGTCTGTGCGCACTTTAAGCACGCAACCGTGCCCTTGCATGTCTTTGCGACATGGACCATGCGTTGGCACTTACAGCATTGCTGCACAGTGCTCTTCTTTGACATCCGTTTGTGGCCGCGATCGTTATCGACGACCTTCATCAGAAACTCGAGGGCGGCAGTAAGCTTGCTTCCCTTTCCGCGTCCGGACATTTCAGCTGGCAGTGTGTGAGTGACGTAAGCGAGAGAGCGACGAAGTGACCCGCAGCGAGTCGAGCAGCAGAGCGCGTCGCGAATCAGACATCTCTGCAGCGTGTGGCTTTATATATCCTCTCTTTCTCTTCTTATTATGTGCCGGGGGGGGGGGGGGGGGACTCTACATCTATTTTCCTCTCAGTAGCCTCGACCTTTTCAGTTAAGTAGGTTACTTTCTTACCGATTTCATTAACTAACTCATCCAACACATTGATCTTTCTCAGAAGAGTACGGTAATACGTCTCTAGCTCCTTGTGCATATCTCCAACTTTATGCACGATAGCCTGAATTTTCGCATCCATGTACAAGCGAATGTTCTGTCTATGTATATCTATTCTCTCGCGTTGAGAGCTAGACATGCGCGCTAATTTGTCCATGGTGCAGTATATACTGATGTACTCACCTCTCTTACCAGGCTATATATGCAGAAACCTAGTTACAGCCTGGGCTCCTACTGTGACGCATGACGCTATAGCACCCTTCTCTTTTCGTATCGATGTTAACTATAATCTTTTCCCACTGATAATCATAGAGCCCCCCCTCCCCACCCCTCTCCCCCCATGAACCATGGACCTCGCCGTTGGCGGGGAGGCTTGCGTGTCTCAGCGATACAGGTAGCCGCGCCGCAGGTGTAGCCATAACGGAGGGGTATCTGTTGAGAGGCCAG
Source organism: Schistocerca piceifrons (assembly GCF_021461385.2). Taxonomy (NCBI): domain Eukaryota; kingdom Metazoa; phylum Arthropoda; class Insecta; order Orthoptera; family Acrididae; genus Schistocerca; species Schistocerca piceifrons. The sequence goes on from NC_060149.1 coordinate 581,291,364, forward strand.
CCAAACGTGTGGTTCCTGAAGAAAGGCAGCAACCTTTTCAGTAGTTGCAGGGCAACAGTCTGGATGATTGACTGATCTGGCCTTGTAACACTAACCAAAACGGCCTTGCTGTGCTGGTACTACGAACAGCTGAAAGCAAGGGAAACTACAGCCGTAATTTTTCCCGAGGGCATGCAGCTTTACTGTGTGGTTAAATGATGATGGCATCCTCTTGGGTAAAATATTCCGGAGGTAAAATAGTCTCTCATTCGGATCTCCGGGTGGGGACTCCTCGTCATCAGGATAAACAAAATTGGCGTTCTACAGATCGGATCGTGGAATGTCAGGTCCCTTAATAGGGCAGGTGGGTTAGAAAGTGTAAAAAGGGAAATGGATAAGTTCGGTGGAGGAGCATGACATCTGGTCAGATGAATAGAGGGTTATAAATACAAAATCAAATAGGGGTAATGCAGGAGTAGGTTTAGGAGTAGGTTTAATAATGAAGAAAAAAGTAGGAGCGCGGGTAAGTTACTATGAACAGCATTAGTGTAGCCAAGATAGACACGAAGCCCACGCCTGCCACAGTAGGACAAGTTTATATGCCAACTAGCTCCGCAGATGACAAAGAGATTGAACAAACGTATGATGGGATAAAATAAATTATTCAGATAGTGAAGAGAGACGAAAATTTAATAGTCATGGGGGACTGGAATTCGACAGTAGGAAAAGGAAGAGAAGGAAAAGTAGTTGGTGAATATGGAATAGGGGTAAGGAGTGAAAGAGGAAGCGCCTGGTAAAATTCTGCACAGAGCATAACTTAATCATAGCTAACAATTGGTTTAAGAATCATGAAAGAAGGTTATATACGTGGAAGAGGCCTGGAGACACTGGAAGGTTTCAGGTAGATTACACAATGGTAAGACAGAGATTTAGGAACCACGTTTTAAATTGTAAGACATTTCCAAGGGCAGACGTGGACTCTGACCACAATCTGTTGGTTATGAGCTGTAGATTAAAACTGAAGAAACGTCAAAAAGGTGTGAATTTAAGGAGATGGGACCTGGATAAACTGAAAGAACCAAAGGCTGTGGAGAGTTTCAGAGAGAGTATTAGGGAACAATTGACAAATATGGGGGAAAGAAATACAATAGAAGAGGAATGGGTGGTTTTGAGAGATGAAATAATGAAGGCAGCAGAGGACCAAGCAGGTAAAAACACGAGGGCCAGTAGAAATCCTTGGGTAACAGAAGAGATCTTGAAATTAATCGATGAAAGCAGAAAATATAAAAATGCAGTACATGAAACAGGCAAAAAGGAGTACAAACGTCTCAAAAATGAGATCGACATGAAGCGCAAAATGGCTAAGCGGGGATGGCCAGAGGACAAATGTAAGGATGTAGAGGTATATATCGCTAGCAGTAAGATAGATAACTGCCTACAGGAAAATTGAAGACACCTTTGGAGAAAAGAGAACCACCTCTGTGAATATCAAAAGCTCGGATGGAAAACCAGTTCTAAGCAAAGAAGGCAAAACAGAAAGGTGGAAGGAATAAACAGAGAGTATATACAAGGGCGATGTACTTAACGGCAATACTATGGAAATGGAAGAGGACGTAGATGAAGATGAAATTGGAGAAATGATATTGTGTGAAGAGTTTGACAGAGCACTGATAGACCTAAGTCGAAACAAGGCCCCGGGAGTAGACAACATTCCGTTAAAGCTACAGATAGCATTGGAAGAGCCAGCCATGACAAAACTCTTCCATATGGTGAGCAAGACGCATGAGACAGGCGAAATACCATCAGACTTCAAGAAGAATATAATAATTCCAATCACAAAGAAAGCAGGTGTTGGCAGGTGTCAAAATTAACGAACTTTTTCAGTTTAATAACTCACCGCTGCAAACTACTAATACGAATTCTTTACAGACAAATGGAAAAACTGGTAGAAGCCGACCTGGGGGAAGATGAGTTTAGATTCCGTAGCAATGTTGGAACACGCGAGGCAGTACTGACCGTCCGGCTCATCTTAGATTATAGATTAATGAAAGGCAAACCTACCTTTCTAGCATTTGTAGACTTAGAGAAAGCTTTTGACAGTGTTGACTGGAATACTCTCTTTCATATTGTGAAGGTGGCAGGGGTCAAATACAGGGAGCGAAAGGATATTTACATTTTGTACAGAAACCAGATGGCGGTTATACGAGCCGAGAGGCATGAAAGGGAAGCAGTGGTTGAGAAGGGAGTGAGACAGGGTTGCAGCCTATTCCCGATGTTATTCAATCTGTATATTGAACAAGCAGTAAGGGAAGCAAAAGAAACATTTGGAGTAGGAATTAAAATCCATGGACAGGAAATAAAATCTTTGAGGTTTGCCGATGACAGAGCAGTCAGAGACAGCAAAGGACTTGGAAGAGCAGTTGAACAGAATGGACAGTGTGTTGAAAGGAGGATATAAGGTGAACATTAACAAAAGCAAAAGGAGGATAATGGGATGTAGTCGAATTAAATCAGGTGATGCTGTGGGGATTGAATCAGGAAATGAGACACTTTTAAAGTAGTAGGTGAGTTTTGCTATTTAGGGAGAAAATTGACTGATGATAGACGAAGTAGAGGTGATATAAAATGTAGACTGTCAATGGCAAGGAAAGCGTTTCTGAAGAAGAGAAATTTGTTAACATCGAGTATAGGTTTAAGTGTCAGGAAGTCGTTCCTGAAAGTATTTGTTTGGTGTGTAGCCATGTATGGAAGCGAAACGTGGACGATAAATAGTTTAGACAAGAAGAGAATAGAAGCTTTCGAAATGTGGTGCTACAGAAGAATGCTGAAGATTAGATGGATAGATCACATAACTAATGAGGAGGTACTGAATAGAATTGGAGAGAAGAAGGGATCGTTTGGTAGGACGTGTTCTGAGGCATCAAAGGGTCACCAATTTAGTAATGGAGGGCAGCGTGGAGGTTAAAAATCGTAGAGGGAGACCAAGAGATGAATACACTAAGTGCCGGCCGCTGTGGGCGAGCGGTTATCAGTGCTTCAGGCCGGAACCGCGCTGCTGCTACGGTCGCACATTCGAATGCTGCCTCGGGCATGGATGTGTGTGATGTCCTTAGGTTAGTTAGGTTTAAGTAGTTCTAAGTCTCGGAGACTGATGACCTCAGATGTTTAGCCCCTCGGTGCTTAGAGCCATTAAAAAAAGTACACTAAGCAGATTCAGAAGGATTTAGGTTGCAGTAGGTACTTGGAGGTGAGGAAGTTTGCACAAGATAAGAGTAACATGGAGAGCTCCATTAAACCAATCTGTGGACTGAAGACCACAACAACAACAATCATATAGCCGTTATGTCACCATTTTTCCTATAGTTTCTGTCACACTTTATTGTCTCTCTAATCCAGGCGTTGTCGACTTAAGCTCTTCTACCCAAACCGTCTCCTATGTACGTTTCTATCTCTTTTAAACCCAAACCGATTCCCTTTTTCACTATTACTCTCACCGTGGTTACACTTATGTCGATTCTTGGGATGGGTTCTAGAGTAAAAGATTACTGGTAGATTTGCAGAAAGTAGAAGCATTATGAAGTTGCAGTTTGGAAAAGAAAATGAAAGAAAACTGCTAAACTTCGGGAAGTAATGTTCATGTAAGTCATCAACTCCTTCGCAACTTCTCGTTCCCCCCTTCCCCCCCCCCCCCCCTCCCATGTGTCACTATCCTCCTTCATGTGGTGGCTGTTTCCTACTTCTCTTCACAATATGTAAATCAGCACATTTCCAGTCTTGATAGTATTCTATAACACTTCTATTCACTCTCCTTGTTTGATTCTACGGCATATCCTTCTACTTATTTCGTTTTTGTGAAAGATTCTAATCTTATCACGCACTTTAAACCCAATAACATCTGTCCCTGATCCATTTCTTCCATGTACAGCTTTGTTATTTGATGCTGTTCCTATTTCATTATGTGTATTGCCACCTGTAGTACACTCTTCATCATCATCTTCGTTACAATCATCATGTGGATCTGTCTCCTTTGACTCATTTCCACTGCTGTAATACTTGTCTTTATCATTTTCCTCTATCTCAACTCTCTTGCCAACTTTTCAGTGTTTCATTTCTCCTTTTCTTCTGGTCACTCGTTTTCTCACCTAATAATAGTATGCTTATACTCACTGATTTCATTTCTTACCTTATAGACTCATTGTTTGATTATAAAGAACCTACTGCTGCTTTCAGAAATCTGTCTTCTTTTAGTGAAATTATTGCTTGTCTCATTTATGGTCCCAGAGATTCTGAGTTTGCTGAAAAAGAACCTGTTTTAGATTTTAAACATACTGACCTTTCTTTCAACGAACCCATTCTAGATTTCAAATACCCTGTGTGTGTTTTCATTGCTCCTAAGAATCTTTTAAAAACGTTGACACGTATTTTTGCTCTTTAGCATTCCATCTGACCTTGTATTTATCTTCAATTAAAATTTCCCAAAGTCTCTCGCGATCACTCAAGATCACTAAATACGTGACACTAAAAGAAAAAAATGTTTGTACAGATAAGTAGTTTCAGAAATTAACTGTCCTGTCACAGTCGCCAAGTATAAGGGTCGGTCCTGGCGGCTCTCTCATAACTAACTGGCCTTCAGATATTGTTAACTTACTCATTTCATCCGGTATTTCGTTATTCTTTTCACTTAGATCTCGTGTATAGTTATGGACTGTGTTGAGATCTAAATGAAAACATATGAACACTACCGATTCAGAAGTTTATGAATATTAGGGTTTTTATATGATCCCATTCGGGATGTCTATGCTCGCTTTTTCGGCCCCTGCAAGGCCGCCAATGTTTTCATCGTTCCCCGTATGCCTTAAGTTACTGGCGTCTCGGCCGCTCGGGGAAGAGTTTTATGGCCCATACTTCGGCATTCACTCCAGGTAGCGTTCACTTTCTATAGAGGGGTAGTGGCTTGGTATCAGCGATGTTTCTTCTGTGTAACTCAAACCTGTACGCAGTTGGATGGGACGTCGAACCAAATAATTGTTGAGTTGTCAAAAATTAATCACAATTGGTAATTTTTGGAACCGTATTGGCATCAGGTATAATCCGAACAGATCGATTTCGCTGGATAATTGGTAAAGCCGACAGTTTCAAAGCCGAGAGAGGATATCGAGGCTTGAGAAACCCTGGAACCACACACACGCATATATATATGTACAAACAGAGAAATTTCGAACTATTAACAGGGAGAGATGCTCAGTGGTGGGACTGACTTTTTGAGACCATCTCGACGGTGGCGTTAAGCTCCCAGGTATCACATCCTGAAGTCATTCATCCTGCTGGGCCCCTGTTTGCAAGACATCGAGGAAAAAAATTTTGGGGTTTCGAGAGTTACTCTAACGTAAAGTGTTGCATAATTATACTTCGTTTATAGCGGAACTAAATTTGTTTCTTCCGCATAATTAATGAAATTAAATCTTTTCTTCTGAAATGGGAAACTCATGGAGCACAGCGGTGTTTTGAAATTGGACCACAAGAAAATTATAAATATGAAATACAAAGTTTTCTTCTTGTTCTAATTACAAGACAGTTAAGTCATGAACGTATTTAATTCTTTACATGTCCTAATTTGCATTTAGAAGCAGTAGGCCTACATATGAGATAAACCTTAAACACACATTGCATTTGGCGATGGTTACTTCGTCATTTCTCTATCTTTCGAGTTCTTGTCCCTGTTTCCCCTTGTTGTTTTTACATAAGGTGGATAAACGGTAAAAAAAATTCCCTTGTCCTTTTACTGCTGAGCATTTCTTGTTTTTCATAAATGATTTGTTGTTTAAAGTCATTTACAGAATCTCCTCCCTCATTAAATACGTTTCTCGAAACACTTTGACGCCCATGTACATTATTTTCGTGGTGTTTATTTCGTTAACACAATACCGCCGATTTAAACTTCATCCATTCCCATAGACCTATAATTCTGGAGCGACATTCTGTTTGATGTACGGCAGTCATTCCAGAGTACTGGCAGTACGGATGACTAATCAGTTTTATTTTGTGCATCACGCAGATGTCGGAATTAACTTGTTTATGAACATGTCAGCTGCTGAGCACAACCTCGAAGTTAGGCATTTGCCTGCAAAATTTGACCACACCGTCTTACAGTTTAAGCCTTTATGATGTCTGGTTTGTGAGGGTGCATGGAGTTTTGTTCCCATCTGTTTCTAATATTTTCTTTGTCGTATAGAATCTTGCGTAGAGAGTCTTCCCTAAAACGAATGTTGCAGTTTGCAAGGCACGAATTTTGTATGCTGGCATTCTCTTGTCACCTCTATTGTCCGTCACAATACCCACACAGCTTTTAGTAAGTTCTACTGACTAGTTGATAACTGGAGACGATTTATGAGATTTTTTCACTACAAGGGCTGAATGTTTTTCCTCACAATCTGTCAAGGCTAGACCGCCTGCGAGAAAGTGTTTCGTCAGCTGATCCCTGGCTACCTGAAACAAACTACCGTTCCAAACAAACCAGCTTATGAACTTTTTTACTTGTGCAATACTTTTCCTATCGATGGGTATGATTTGTGCCACATACCAATTTCGGAAAGCGCCAGCCTGCTTACACATTCGATCATTTGAATGATGTCCAATTGTCTCATACTATTCGCTGTAAGGGCACCTCTTACTTTTTCTCCCATTTATTTGGAATGGACGTCAGTTAACCCATGTATGTTTCTCCTGAATCTCATCATAGCACTTCCATGTAAACACATTCAGTGAAGGGATATGACATGAGATGAGCACCATTAATTAGCCTCGAAAACTCTCTTTTTTCGTTGTTTATTTCTGCTCCTGCCGCGTCTTCACGGTTGTCCATTGCTGCTGATATTTCTGCTATGCCTCTAGATTATTAATTATAATGGTAACATCGTCAGTGTAGGAGTTCACAGTGAATCCTTGTGCACCCATACGTAATCCTGGTACTGAGGTGCTGATTATACGGGTAAATGGTTCTAAGGAGATGATGAACAGAATCACTGATAAGGGTCAACGCTGCCGGACACAATGTTGGACTGAGAATGCTTCCATGAAACATCAGTTGATTTCCTCCATGGAAACTGGATAATATTGATTCGTTAACAATAAATCTATTGTTGTTAGTGGGAATCTGAAACGCTCTAGTACGGTCCTTGGATATTGACGGCTGACCTAATAGTAAGCTCTCTCTAAATCTGTGTTCAGTAGCCCTAGTGTCTGTTCCTAATGCTTCCATGAGTAGAAAGTTGTATCTCTTACGGAGCAAATTCTATTTACAATACCTCTGTTAGGTATGCTACACATATTTTCCGGCCCGAGGGTGTCTGGAAGGATTTACTTTAATCTTTCCGCGATGATACGAGAAATTATCTTCGAGTCGGCGTATGACAACGTTATCGGCCTGAAATCCGTTATTATTCGTGGGATCGGTTTCTTGGGAACGAGTGCGATAATTCCGGGTTCCTTTTCAGAGTATAAGTGTTCGCATCGCTGTTTGTATCGCTTCTTAGTAGTTGATCAGAAGGATTCATAAAATTCATAGAGGTACCGTCTTCTCCTGGGCTCCTACGTTTTGGTAAAACTTTTAGAACATATTCAGTTTCTTCCACCGATATTGGTTCTCAGAACAGAGTGATACTTTCGTTTGTCAGATGTGACGTACAACTATGTAGAAGCTGTGCTGGTTTTGGAGCATCAGATCTTTGTGCACTACACAGTTTTTGTAAAGGTTCTCTGATCTCTTCCCGACTAATATATTCGGTCCCATTTGTAGACAGCATATTACTTACAAATGTCTGTCTACACCGTTTTACTTCTCTTGTGAGATAATAAATACTCCACTTCTCATCTGGTATATGCTCGTAATCCTTACAGGTTAGAATTTTTCCTTCTAGTTTACTTTCCTGCAGTTCTAATATTTGCATTTGAATTTTTTAAAACACTTCCTCGATCTTCCCCATTCTCTACTTTTGTTCGCAGTTCACGAATGGTAAGGTAGTACTACTCTATGTTACTTCTTTTGGTTTCATTAATCCTTTAGACGACATTTATTTAATAACAGTTGTACCAAGCACTAGACGTCACACCTCGATGTACCGCTAAGCTGCGTCCCCACTCGACGAGTGAAGAGCAGCGACTCAGACCAGTTTGCTAAAAATTCCCTTATTAAAACTGTAGAGGGGGGCTGGGCGCGTGAGCTGTCCGCAAGGCCCTGTGGACGTTACGTTCATTTCGCCGTGCGGGCAGGATGCGCGCGCCAGTTCTGAAGAGTGCTGATCATACACTATGGACAGCTGACGCTCGAGTTTGTAGTCACGTTAGTATTCTTCGCACTGTCGTAATTACTTTAGTACAATGCAATGAATTCGTACGACATAATCTAACGTGTGTATAGTGCTTGCGGAAGTGTAGCCTCAAAAACCAATCTTTTGTGAGACAAAAGTTCCTTCAAGTGAAAAAGCAAAAATAGCTTTTAAAAATTCTGACGTGAAGGAAAGCAAATGAATTTACTCTAGTGTGCATGCTTTTATACGCCATTTCATCACATAAATCTTTGCATGTCAATTCTTAGCTTGCAAAACAGTCGTGTTGTTTCCCTATGTTTGTCAGAGAGTGGAATTTTATTTTTCATTTTTTTCCTTGTGAGAACAGATCGCACTTTATGTTGCACTTCATTTCAATGTGATTGTGCCATTCCAACTTTGTTCGAAAAACTAAAGGCACGTACACACATTCACATGTCACCACCAGACGACAGAAAAACGCTTGGTCGTCTGCAGTTCTACAGAGGCCAAAACAGCGACAAAGACAGAAGCAAAGAATAATCTTTTCATTGCGTCATACCGTAATGAGTACTGCCATGTCACAATGTAATACATTGCATAGCTTGACAGCAGCTGCATACGGTACGAAACGTTTCAAAATTCTGTCGCTCAGTTCAGTAGAGAATGGCGAGACTCAAGAGAAAGAGACTAAAATACCACTCTCGTCGAGTTAATTTCCTGGTCACACATACAAAAAAGACATAAAGTAATAAGCAAGGAAGACAGTCACTTTACTGAGAAGTGTTAAGTTTGGAGCTAGCCTACTACTTATGAAAAAGAAAGAAATGTCTGTTCTCATCACTCTCTGCTATTCTCTTTAAATGTTTTTTCACAAACATATCAATGTTTACGGTGAGATAACCGGTCTTAAAATGCATTGCTCCAGTCAGGTGAATATCAGCAAGACTACTACTGAGATTCGATTTTGTTAATTTTACTGTTGAAAAAACACTGTCACGCAAATATGTAGCCCCAAACATACTACGAACTTGAACAGCTATTCGAAACAACTGCGGAAACTGTTCTCGAGAGAAGTTCTTGTAAAAGTTTTCAATATTTTCTGCAGTGCGAAACCTCTCCGTGAGCACACGACTACACAGAAAGGCAAGCAGGTTAATGCCATGTAGAATGCAGTGTACTGCTGGAATTTCCTGTTGGATACCAGCTTCTTTCACCTTGTTCCTTATCAAAGCAACAACATCAGATTTTTTTGGCCAATCGTTGCAGGAGCTTCACGTGATGCAGGCAACGAAAGTTTTTTCCAACAAAGGTCATATTTATCTGTAACGCTTTATAAGGAAGAAGATATGTCATCGGCCGTAGTTGTATCGTGCCTTGACAGTAAATTAAGGAGTTCCTACATCAAGTTGAACTCAGCATCAACGCCGCTCACAAATATAGCAAACTGAGCAACATACGTTACATCTGTGCATTTATCTGAAGTCAATGAGGAAAAAAACCGTCTTTAGTCTCATCCTTCAGTTGCCTTTTCACGCTGTTTGCGATTTCTTCGATGTGTCTGCAAACTGTTCTTCGTGAAAGAGGAACTTTTTCAAAAGCAGTAAGAACTACTGGACACAAGATTGTTGCGGCAGCAACAAAACCCGCTTTAACAAATTCTCCACCGCTGAAAGAGAGCGCTGTTCTATTTTCAGAGCTATGTGATATCTCACTCCCAATGCGCCATCGCTGTGGATCACATGGTTCTCTTCCCGTGAATATGTTAAAAAGAAAAGGTAAAATCGAGGGCAAAACCACATAATGGTTTATAAATAACAGTAACTTTTTCCAGAAATGACATATCACATTGTACTTCTTGCAAGCCGATAAAATAGCATTACAAAACACACACCGAGGGCCGGTAGGTTTTTCAATAAAAAGTAACATTACCCGACTCTGAGCTGAAGGACAGGGATTGGCTGATTTTCATTTTGAGGAGCTTAGCTCCTGCTCAGCCATTCTCCTCTCACTATTTTTGTTGTGCCACGAACGCCACAGAGACTTCGACATCGACAACACTAAAGGCCCGTCTTTGCGCATCGCTAACAAACGAGCGATGATAGCAGTGTGGTGGAGAGGGGGACTGCGGGCTAACAGCGCCGTCGTGCAAGTAGTATGGGCAATCACAGGCCCCCGCAATAGCGCATCTGCCCGCCCGTGCTGCAGAAAACACGCGAAAGCCTGAAATTTTATTTCGTCGATTACTCGCAAACGAGGGCCCACCAGTGTGATTGGCTGCAGGGTGTGGTACCTGGGACCCTAAACTAAATCACCGTATAGACGGTTTCAAGAAGCCGATCCCACAGCCGGGTTCCTCTCCTTGTAAGTTAAAGAAAAGGTGAAAGTACCCCAATGATCGAATTTTTTGAAACATTAGCAGTCTTTTAGTTATTCAGAGGGTTTATTCAGTTGGAACTTTTTACAGAAACTAAAATTAGTGAGTGACAAGATATTAATTGAACAACTGATGCATTAAATGTTGACTCACCGGGCACTAGTCTGTTTCTTCCAAACTCATTGATTTCACTTAATGCTCGGCGATCTCGATGGAGAAGCACCCTCAGAAACTATGACTTCTGTGTACTGTGCCTCGCGAGCTCCTTACCTTCTGATGTCTGAACTGCATTGCAGAAAGACGCTTTACAATTGAAGTTGAAGTGGAATAATCAGGTGGGATAGGTACGAGGGGGCGTTAGTGTTGTAATCATACAAAACTGCAGTCGATGTCCAATCAACAGATATATTAATTCATCTTCACCGCCCACCGTGGATACAGAAAGCAATACCTATCAGACAACGGGTTGAAGCCAGCCGCGCCAGATTTTCACCGAGTTCCTGAGGGTATAGTAGCTTTCATGCTGTGACGACGAGTTAGTTCATAGTTTTGCGTGACAAGCTTATAAACAGTAATCTTGCTGCGAACCTCGACGCTATGCAAACATTAGGAATCTGTTGTTAAAAGAGCAGAAAATTGCACATCCCCACTCCCACCTAGATCACGACACGTACCTCGTCTTTAACTGCTAAACAAAGTTCGTACTACGAAACCAACGCACTCGTGCCTGTGACCTATCACGTCCGCCGTCCACCACAGCTATTCCAATAGTGGGATCCAATTATCCGCCACTCTACCTGCCGCTCTACTACGAATCTGGATGTTGGCTGTTCCATATACCTTCCCTGGCTGGTTTTCCCACATCTTTCTACAACTGGTATTGTCCTCGTAAGTTTTATCATTTCTTAGATACATTAAATTTACATTTCTTCCTCGTCTCTACTTAATTTACTTTTTAATTTACTTAATTTAGTTCCATTTTAATATCTAAAGCATTTGTATTTTAAATGTTCAAATCGGCCTCTTCACTGTCTCCAACAGCCAGCCCGATCCCTGAAACATTTCATTATTTCGCCCTCCTACAGACGACGCAGCGCTGAAAACACCCACGAAGACGGCTTAGTAACTTTGTGTGAGAGTAAGGTGAAATCGCGGCACGTCCCTCGTCTTTAACTGATAAACGAAATTCGTACAAGGAAACCAACGCACTCGTGCCTGTGACCTACCACGTCCGCCGTCCATCACCGTTATGTCCCGTTTTGGGTCAAACAGAAACAGTACTGTCAATCTCGTTTCATAAGATTTGCCACTTGGTGTTTTCGAGCTTTTTATTAACATGTGAGTCGCATTGCAGCTCGCTCTTCTACTGTTGTCACTAGCCTTACGAGAAAGAAGGAGGAGGAGGAGATTAGTGTTTAAGGTCCCGTCGACAACGAGGTCATCAGGGATGGAGCACAAGCTCGTATTAGGGAAGGATGGGGAATAAAATCGGCCGTGCCCTTTCAAAGGAACCACCTCTGTATTTGCCCGACGCGATTTAGGGAAAACAAGGAAACTCTAAATCAAGATGGCCGCACGTGGGTTTGAACCGTCGTCCTCCCGAATGCGAGTACAGGGTGCTAACCACTGCGCCATCTCACTCGCTTTAGGAGAAAGAATAAGAGGAAAAAATGAATTCATTTATTTTCCAACGAGGTCTTTTTGATCCACATTTCTTCTCTTGAACCTATCTGGGTGGTTGGGTGAGTGAATCAGCCTGTTTTGAAAGTTCCACGAAGGACCAGTGAGTTAGTACCTACATGCGTGAGCTGTACCTGCCTTACACTAGTCTGGTAGCTGAGGTGCTTAGCAGTAAACGAAGGGTAAATCAAAGATGTACCATTCGCTTTTAACATTGCTGAAGTTAAGCAGGTAGCGAGTTACGATTTGGCTGTCCCTAAGATTTTTCGTCGAGGGCGACACTTCGAATTTTGCGAATGGTCAGGCACTCTTTGTCAAAGACTCATGAGTATAGCATGGTTAACTCTTCCGAGATTCCTGATATGGTTTGAAATTTGACATTTATTTGATTCGTTTCATAATGTGGCAGGTTTCAATTTCTTTCGCTTAGAGCGATAATTCAGTGGTGCACTTTGTGGTTATATTTTTGGTTGTAATTATTCAATTTTGACACTTAGAATTTGTTCGTGAACGGATTTGCCCATATAAGCTTATAGATCAATGAGTTTAAAATCTCGTGCGTTGGTTGATTCCTAAATTAAATTCGTATTGGTTCACGAAACTTCCAAGTTATTTATCTCAGAACCTGTGTGGTCCTTTGTCAGTAATCATGCAGCCTGGCACCATAATGAGCCAATGCAATCTCTGAGTTACTTAAAGAGAAATACTATCGCCTTCAGCGATCGAATTTAGTCATTTTGCACCCTTTTTTCTGGGAATATTTTATGCGAGTTAAGAGGGTTTCCTTTCAATGTTGAACATAGTCGTGTTTGTGAGACACTGCTACATGTTCTTTATGCTGTATCCAGTGATTAATAGTATGTTCCATATTTTAATACGTGAAATTATGGGCAGAAGGAGCACAAACATGTCTAATGATTTTTTCTCATCCTTCATATACAAAATTTAAAGTGTTTTACACCGTTACGGTATCTGTCCAGTACCATGCCTGCGCTCATCCTGCTTTTACTTCAATTGGTTTGATTATAGTAGTTACATACCCGCAGAATCCTAGCACGTGTATTTCTGAAGCCTAGCGTACTTATTTCTGGGGGGGGGGGGGGGGTTGTGTGACCTCTTTCCATTGTCTTTTATTCTCACACCATCTTACAGATATGCCGCGTAAATGAGGCAAACTATATCTGTAATAGCACTCACATGTTCATGACCTTGTTTCATTTATTACATTATTAGACCATATGATTATAATTGTACCATTACTCTTGTTATAAATGCGTTCACATGTTGAAGACATTTCTGTCTATCTTGTGTAAAGATTCATGGCACTCGCATAGCTTAAGAACAAATAAAATGCAACTCCTTGTGATTACCAATTCCCCATGTTTTATTGCTAAGACGTGTGACTCCAAACTTCCTGCCTTCACATTCATTTAACTTGCTCCAACGACACGATGAATATTTTAAAAAGAGAAATGTATGTAACTGCTACAACCTGATATAGGTCATTCTTTACGTTACCACGTACCACTGATTTCGTGTGTTAACAATAATGTTATCCGCTGTGCATAGAATCACTATTAACGGCATCAGTGGCACTGTAGTGCCTACTTGAAATCGTCAAACGAACGACAAAGTGGCTGATATCGAAATAAATGACAAGGGGATAGAAAAAGGACTTAAATCGCTCAACAGAGGGACTGCCATTGGACCTGACGGAATACGAACACGATTCCACATACGATATGCGAAAGAACTTGCCCCTCTGCTAGCAGCAGTTTACTGTAGGTCTTTGGAGGAGCGAGGGGTTCATAATGACTGAAGAAAAGCCCAGGTCATGTCCGTTTTGAAGAAGGATCGTAGAGCAGACGCGCAGAACTATAGGATTATATCTCTGGCCTCGGTCATCTGTAGAATTTTGGAATGTATTTTATGCTCGAATGTTATGACATTTCTAGAGATCGAAAAATCTCATTCGTAGGAATTAACAGGGGTTCCGTAAACAGTAATGGTGTGAAACCCAGCTGGCTCTGCTCGTCCACATGAAGCACAAAGCGATAGATACAGGCGCCCAGCTTGATGTCGTGTTCCTTGACTTCCGGAAAACATTCTATACAGTTCCTCACTGCCGCCTAGTGAACTAAATGTGAGCGCACGGAATACAAGGCCAGCTGTGTGAATAGAGTGAAGAGTTTCTAGCAAACAGAACACAGTCTGTCATTATGAACGAAGAGAAGTCTTCAGACGTAAAAGTAACTTCGGATATGCCCCAGGGGAGTTTTATAAGACCATTTCTGTTTGGAACATATACAAATGACGTAGTGGACAACATCCGACGTTCCACGAGCCTTATCATGCATGAATGGCGCTGTTGTGTACAGAGAAGTTGCAACGCTATAAAACTGCAGCGAAATGCAGGAAGACCTGCATAGGATTGAAGCTTGGTACAGGGAGAGACAATTGCCACCAACAGACGTAAATGTAACATTTTCCGTATACATGGACAAAAAGGCCCATTATTTTGATATTACAGCATTGCAGAACAATCACTGAAAGTAGTTGCTTCAATCAAATATCTAGAACTATGTGTAGGTAGGGATTTAAAGTACAACGACCACATAAAACTAATCGTAGGAAAGGCAGATGCCAGACTGAGATTCACTGGAAGAATCCTCAGAACATGTAGTCCATCATTAAAGCAGGTAGGTTACAAACATCTCTCTCGATCAATACTTGAACATTGCTCGTCAGTCTGGGGTCCGTACTCGATAGGACTGATAGAGGAAATATAAAAAATACAAAGAACAGGAGCGTATTTAGTTACAGGTTCATTTCGTAAGCAAGAAAGCGTCACAGAGATAGTCAACTAACTTCACTGGCAAATGCTGCAAGAGAGGCGTTGGGCATCACGTTGTGATTTACTGTTAAAAGATCCGTGAGCGTACGTTCCTGGAAGAGTCAACAAATTTATTGCTTTCGCCTACGTAAATCTCGCGAACCGCTTCGGTCGCAGGTTCGAATCCTGCCTCGGGCATGGATGTGTGTGATGTCCTTAGGTTAGTTAGGTTTAAGTAGTTCTAAGTTCTAGGGGACTGATGACCTCAGCAGTTAAGTCCCATAGTGCTCAGAGCCATTTGCACCATTTGATTATGTTCAAGGTTGTTCGAAATCGGAATCTTAAGAATATATCGAAAAATTTCAGCCATTTGCTGTGCATATCCGTCTTGGAAATCTCGGATGCGTTTTGGTCTGCTAGTGACGGAGAAAATATAGTAAAAGCAAATTTTTCCGGTTTTCTGAGGAACCGCCCATGAACTAATGGTGCTTTCATAAGTCCCATCAAGTCCACGGTAGACCACATAAAATGAAAAAAGAACCAACGAATATGCTCTATTTGACTCAGCAGAGGGAAGTGTGAACCATTCATACTTTGATCCTGTAATGTAAGATAGTGATACTTGGACGATGCTTCTGTTGAGTACACAAATGGTCCTTAGCCCAAAGGGTATCCAAAACACTTGACCCTACTCTATGACAATTCCTTCTCAATAAGCCAAAGATTCAAGTTATGGAGTAGGGAAAAGTCACCTGTGTCTAAGTCTGGTGAATAGGGTGGATGAGGACCAACTGAAATCCCACTCCATACTCTTCCGCGATTGTTATGGCTTATATGCAGGTTGGTGCGTTTTCCTGGTGAAAAAGCCATATTTAGTGACAACCTTTCTCTGTTTTCAGCCAACGAAAGTTTCAAATGATCCAGCAATGAAGCATAAAAGAGTCCAGTTATGGTTCTGCCTTTTTTCAAGTAATCTATGTGGATTATTCCATGAGAATCCCAGAGACGAGTGGCCATTACCTTAGCAGCTGACAAAATGGTCTTTGCATTTTTTGTTGCACTTTCACCAGCCTTTATCGGTTGTTTTTCCTGCCATTTTGTCTCTGGTATGTAATTGTGGATACAGATTTCATCAACAGTCACAATTTAAGGTAAAAAGTCTTGCGGATTCCGATTAAACATCCCCAGACATTATGTTGAAATGTTATGCTGGGTGCGCTTTTGGTCGATTGTGAGCAATCGTGGCACTCAAATCGTACACGGCTTTTCATATTCAATTTTTCATGAAAGAGATTATGCGCTCTCTCAGTTGAGACGCATACAACCTCAGCAATCTCCTAAATTTTTATTTTGCGGTCTTGCTCTATCATATCATGGGTTTTGCCAGTGGTTTTCTTTGTGATGACCTCAATTAGATGGTCAGAACGTGCTTCGTCTTCTGTGCTTGTTCGACCAAGTTTAAATTCATTAATCCAAACGTAAATGGTCTTCAAATGATGGTGCAGAATTCGTATGGATTTCATCCAAATCTTTTTTGATTCGTACGGCATCCCAAACCTTCAAACGAAAGTATTTAATAACAGCTCTAAACTCGGTTTCTATCCAGTTTCAAACGTGATAGGCACACTGACCAATTAAAATGGCTGACAACAATAAACTGTACGCTGTACATTCTTAAAATTCTTTGTACGATGCTTGGAATAATTAAACTTATCAACCATGAAGGTGCAACAAAAATATTCAGCTGTTTCATGGAAATTTACCAGACTTTTTGAAGCACCCTCGCATTTATGGTGTGTATTTGTGTGTGTGTGTGTGTGTGTGTGTGTGTGTGTGTGTGTGTTTGTGTGTGTGTGTCGCGCGCGCACGGAATATTATGAGCTGTTCATCACAGTTGTACATATTTCCTGTTGTTGTTGGTTATATTTTTTAAACATAGTAGTATTATCATTGGAACTGCGTAAAAAACACATATTATAAATTAACTTTGTTTTATTAACGTATTTTTTCATGCGAAAATCAATTATATATTGTTAGCATATTTCTTACATTCATTCTGCCTTGCATCCCTACAGTATTTTACAAATAGTTAATTTTTATACGCTGTTGTTGTTGTTGTTGTTGTGGTCTTCAGTCCTGAGACTGGTTTGATGCAGCTCTCCATGCTACTCTATCCTGTGCAAGCTTCTTCATCTCCCAGTACCTACTGCAACCTACATCCTTCTGAATCTGCTTAGTGTATTCATCTCTTGGCCTCCCTCTACGATTTTTATCCTCCACGCTGCCCTCCAATGCTAAATTTGTGATCCCTTGATGCCTCAAAACATGTTCTACCAACCGATCCCTTCTTCTAGTCAAGTTGTGCCACAAACTTCTCTTCTCCCCAATCCTATTCAATACCTCCTCATTAGTTACGTGATCTACCCACCTTATCTTCAGCATTCTTCTGTAGCACCACATTTCGAAAGCTTCTATTCTCTTCTTGTCTAAACTACTTATCGTCCACGTTTCGCTTCCATACATGGCTACACACCAAACAAATACTTTCAGGAACGACTTCCTGACACTTAAATCTATACTCGATGTTAACAAATTTCTCTTCTTCAGAAACGATTTCCTTGCCATTGCCAGTCTACATTTTATATCCTCTCTACTTCGACCATCATCAGTTACTTTACTCCCTAAATAGCAAAACTCCTTTACTACTTTAAGTGTCTCATTTCCTAATCTAATCCCCTCAGCATCACCAGATTTAATTCGACTACATTCCATTATCCTCGTTTTGCTTTTGTTGATGTTCATCTTATATCCTCCTTTCAAGACGCTGTCCATTCCGTTCAACTGGTCTTCCAAGTCCTTTGCTGTCTCCGACAGAATTACAATGTCATCGGCGAAACTCAAAGTTTTTACTTCTTCTCCCTGGATTTTAATACCTACTCCGAATTTTTCTTTTTTCTCCTTTACTGCTTGCTCAATATACAGATTGAATAACATCGGGGAGAGGCTACAACCCTGTCTCACTCCTTTCCCAACCACTGCTTTCCTTTCATGCCCCTCGACTCTTATAACTGCCATCTGGTTTCTGTACAAATTGTAAATATCCTTTCGCTCCCTGTATTTTACCCCTGCCACCTTCAGAATTTGGAAGAGAGTATTCCAGTTAACGTTGTCAAAAGCTTTCTCTAAGTCTACAAATGCTAGAAACGTAGGTTTGCCTTTTCTTAATCTTTCTTCTAAGATACGTCGTAAGGTTAGTATTGCCTCACGTGTTCCAACATTTCTACGGAATCCAAACTGATCTTCCCGAGGTTTGCTTCTACCAGTTTTTCCATTCGTCTGTAAAGAATTCGCGTTAGTATTTTGCAGCTGTGACTTATTAAACTGACAGTTCGGTAATTTTCACATCTGTCAACACCTGCTTTCTTTGGGATTGGAATTATTATTTTCTTCTTGAAGTCTGTGGGTATTTCGCCTGTCTCATACATCTTGCTCACCAGATGGTAGAGTTTTGTCATGACTGGCTCTCCCAAGACCATCAGTAGTTCTAATGGAATGTTGTCTACTCCCGGGGCCTTGTTTCGACTCAGGTCTTTCAGTGCTCTGTTAAACTCTTCACGCAGTATCTTGTCTCCCATTTCTTCTTCATCTACATCCTCTTCCATTTCCATAATATTGTCCTGAAGTACATCGCCCTTGTATAAACCCTCTATATACTCCTTCCACCTTTCTGCCTTCCCTTCTTTGCTTAGAACTGGGTTGCCATATGAGCTCTTGATATTCATACAAGTGGTTCTCTTCTCTCCAAAGGTCTCTTTGATTTTCCTGTAGGCAGTATCTATCTTACCCCAAGTGAGACAAGCCTCTACATCCTTACATTTGTCCTCTAGCCACCCCTGCTTAGCCATTTTGCACTTCCTGTCGATCTCATTTTTGAGACGTTTGTATTCCTTTTTGCCTGCTTCATTTACTGCACTTTTATATTTTCTCCTTTCATCAATTAAATTCAATATTTCTTCTGTTACCCAAGGATTTCTATTAGCCCTCGTCTTTTTACCTACTTGATCCTCTGCTGCCTTCACTACTTCATCCCGCAGAGCTACCCATTCTTCTTCTACTGTATTTCTTTCCCCCATTCCTGTCGATTGTTTCCTTATGCTCTCCCTGAAACTCTCTATAATCTCTGGTCCTTTCAGTTTATCCAGGTCCCATCTCCTTAAATTCCCACCTTTTTGCAGTTTCTTCAGTTTCAATCCGCAATTCATAACCAATAGATTGTGGTCAGAATCCACATCTGCCCCTGGAAATGTCTTACAATTTAAAACCTGGTTCCTAAATCTCTGTCTTACCATTATATAATCTATCTGATACCTTTCAGTATCTCCAGGATTCTTCCAGGTATACAACCTTCTTTTATGATTCTTTAACCAAGTGTTAGCTATGATTAAGTTATGCTTTGTGCAAAATTCTACAAGGCGGCTTCCTCTTTCATTTCTTCCCCCCAATCCATATTCACCTACTATGTTTCCTTCTCTCCCTTTTCCTACTGACGAATTCCAGTCACCCATGACTATTAAATTTTCGTCTCCCTTCACTACCTGAATAATTTCTTTTATCTCGTCATACATTTCATCAATTTCTTCATCATCTGCAGAGCTAGTTGGCATATAAACTTGTACTACTGTAGTAGGCATGGGCTTTGTGTCTATCTTGGCCACAATAATGCGTTCACTATGCTGTTTGTAGTAGCTAACCCGCACTCCTATTTTTTTATTCATTATTAAAGCTACTCCTGCATTACCCCTATTTGATTTTGTATTTATAACCCTGTAATCACCTGTCCAAAAGTCTTGTTCCTCCTGCCACCGAACTTCACTAATTCCCACTATATCTAACTTTAACCTATCCATTTCCCTTTTTAAATTTTCTAACCTACCTGCCCAATTAAGGGATCTGACATTCCACGCTCCGATCCGTAGAACGCCAGTTTTCTGTCTCCTGATAACGACGTCCTCCTGAGTAGTCCCCGCCCGGAGATCCGAATGGGGGACTATTTTACCTCCGGAATATTTTACCCAAGAGGACGCCATCATCATTTAATCATACAGTAAAGCTGCATGTCCTCGGGAAAATTTACGGGTGTAGTTTCACCTTGCTTTCAGCCGTTCGCAGTACCAGCACAGCAAGGCCGTTTTGGTTAATGTTACAAGGCCAGATCAGTCAATCATCATGACTGTTGCCCTTGCAACTACTGAAAAGGCTGCTGCCCCTCTTCAGGAACCACATGTTTGTCTGGCCTCTCAACAGATACCCCTCCGTTGTGGTTGCACCTACGGTACGGCCATCTGTATCGCTGAGGCACGCAAGCCTCCCCACCAACGGCAAGGTCCATGGTTCATGGGGGGTTTTATACGCTATAACCACTGTTTGTATAGCGTTCAAATCAGTAGGTGCAACCAGGAGGAGGTATTGTAGCTGAAATTTCAAGTTCCGCTGATTTAGTATTTGTAGGTGTTATGGTAGCAAAAGTCGGTACTGCACGTATATATACAGTACATTTATACACTGTTCTAAATCATCCTATATTCATGTACGTAGTTCACAACATCATCGACCTACTTTGACATATGATTTCTATCGACTTTGTCTGCTGTAAATCACAATACACAATACAACCAATTCAGATTATCTACAGCTGAATGATGTATACAGACACACTGTGAAGAGCCTTGGTTGGTGATAACTTCAATTTAGGCTCTCCATACTTGTCGAGGATGTTGGCCTTTTACTACAGATGTTTATGTCAACAGGATCACGAGATGGACTGTACTCTGTTGTCATCAACCTATCGATGTACTTCACTTATCTGCATAGTTCGACGCACTCTATCTCGGTAAATTGCACTTATGCATTATGAAGACTATCTTCAGTCCCCGCTGTTACCTTGCACTTATTATCTAATGCTAAACTAACATTTACACGTTTTAAACCACATGCTGTTACCTTATATACACTGTTAAAGAATATTTTGAAATGTAGTGGTAATATGATCTCACTATAGGGTTTGTATACCTCGCCAAAGAGGTATGATGTCATAGGTGCCCTCAGAGCCCCTTAGCTTAAGCATTGTCGTGAAATTACCTGCCTCAGGTACCTTAAGCTCAAGCGCTGTTGTGGAATTCAGACAATTATGCTGTGTTGTTACACGAAATAACGGTATGTACTTGTGGCATCAGAGCTTGTGTGTTGTTGTGAAAATTACGTTATTTACATATGCAGTGGTCGAACCTAGGGCCTAGACGGGAGGGGGCTTGAACCTAAGGTCTCAGGGGCAGGGACCTGGGGCGTTCGGAGTCTGAGAGCTCAAACCTAAAGTTTGGGGAGGTGGGGAGGGAGGGGGCTGCGAAGCTTAGAATGCTTCGCGCGATTGATCACACTAAACATTATTGTGAAGTTTCAATTAAATTAAATGAAAATTAAAATATTTGTACATGCCAGACTTCGAACCCTGAGTCTTTAGGCTCCAGAACTTAGATGTTGTTGCGAAATAGTTTTTGACGTCATACTCGTATGTCTGTGGGCGCTTTAGCTCACTTGCGCTGCTTTGCACTTGCTTTGAATACAGCATTAGTAGTGTATTGCTTGACCCAGTCACATTAATCCAGTATCCATGCAAGGCCGATATTTCTACAACTCGAAGCGGAATGTATTCTAATAGACGCAGTGCAACCACAACACAGGGGATGTTTCGTATTTCAAGCCATAGATGGAGATACTTTTCATCCGCCTGTACTTTTGGAGCTAACTTGCAACAGAACGTACTATACTGCATGATGTTCATATTATTTTGTCCACCCCTGTACTTACACCGTGCCTTCTACGAGAAGAGAGCGACAGCGAAATCTTAAATAGCGACCGAGAGTTTGCTAATCATTTACGCGCAAAAGAAACCAAATGCAGATCGCGGAACAGGGGGAAATTAGTAACCATAGTCCTGATAGGGGATAAAATATCGTTAGGTAAGATACTTCTGGGAGAGACCTCATAGAGCATTTGCGGTTTTCATTTCTTTCATTTGATACCGTGCGTCCTGTAATCATTTCACACAGAGGATAATGTATGCAGTGTCAGTGTTTTAAGATTCCACTGAAATTACGTAGAGAAAATTAAGCACGTAAAGCTTTTTCTAGTTTAATCATAACGAATAACGCAGCGTACTTTTTGTCTGTCTGGGAGTGTTGTTCCAAGGCATTACGATCGCACCTTCTCGCATTCCTCTGATCCAGCTAATGATGCAGCATATCATATCCGGTGTTGGTGGAATGTACCGGTTTCTGCATTCGGCTATGACCGAAATTAATCCGCATACCCACGCGGTAGAACTGTCACAACGTAACATTCCTCGTCGGTGGCGGTGCTAAAGTGGACCGGTGGAAATCACAACCAATGTAGATAGCTTGTTCATTATTAGAAGTGAAATGCAGCAGCGTTGTTAGAAGTGACATGCAGCAGCGATTAAACCATACATTGACGGTCGCACACCATGTCATCAACCTCGAAAAGTTGTGATGTTCCCAGCCATGGGGCGATGTATGATGTTTGCAATCTGTAAAAGTGAGTGGTATATATTTCACTTTACGTTTGTGGGTCTTACATTCTGAAATACTGTAATTCGAGATCATTTCAGCGTGCTTCATTCAGTTTGCTATTTTCATTGTTATTCTTCTTCGTGTTCATGCAGAAAGCGGAATTTTAAACTGCCATTGTGTGGTGTATTTGACAATTATCTACGTGGTAAATTCTCAGGTTCTTCTTTGCTAGACATTGGATTGAGCTGATGCTACTATTTCTTCTACAAGGGGAATATAATGCAACATCAATAGTAATTAATTATTACACTGCACTTACCCGAAACTGCAAAAATCTGCCAGTTGGGACCTGCCCCTGCGGATAAATCACGACACCCCAGTGCTAGGGGATGGGAGGCAGCGAGGCATAGTGCAGCAAGTTTGAATATGGTCAGTGGTGCCTACATACACATCTGTATATACGCTCTACAGATTCTTTTTATAAATTTTAGCGCTTTTCCTGACAACTGACATTACCATAAACCAAACCTGGCCAAGATTTGAGTTCCCAGAGTGCGCTCGTGTACAGCTGGGTCTGCTCTGCGCTACAGCTTCCCCCATCACTTTACTGTTCCAAACAAGTGTGTGAGTGAGATGGGTATATGCAAAAGAAACTCAGGAAGACTGAGGCATAGCGCCTTAAATTGTGCCTACTGAGGTCTCAACAGCAGTGAACAGACGAAATGGTTCAAATGGCTCTGAGCACTATGGGACTTAAGATCTATGGTCATCAGTCCCCTAGAACTTAGAACTACTTAAACCTAACTAACCTAAGGACATCACACAACACCCAGTCATCACGAGGCAGAGAAAATCCCTGACCCCGCCGGGAATCGAACCCGGGAACCCGGGCGTGGGAAGCGAGAATGCTACCGCACGACCACGAGCTGTGGACTGAACAGACGCCCAGTATGATTTACACACAGGGCAAATGGCATCAGACGTCGGTGTGTATATAGTTTCTATGCGATCTGGTAGAGGTCACAACGAACGGACAATGTTTAAGCTGCAGTCAAAATACTGTCATTTTTTATTTGCAATTCTGTTTGTTTAATTTTATAATTGTTATTTATTACTACTATAATTGTGCTAAATTACGAGACTGAATGAAGGTGTGAATGCGAAATAATGCTTTAGTAAAGTTTTTAAACTATACATTGAAGTAAATGGTCCTGTGAAGAATGTTCGAGAATGACGTGTGTGATAGTCATTCGTACCGGGGAATTTGTGATATACTATTCGTCAGTTTATGGTACTGGGGAACGAGAATATGATTTCGGTAAAGTAGTTTTAGTAAGGAGGAATTAATTTTATATTTGTGGGTTTGTTTGTTAATTTACTGGTTTGATTCAATGACAAATTTTGATTGGTTCTCTTATATATGCTCTAGATTGAGCGGGTTTGATGCTGCTTTCTGACTGGTTGTGATCGTTCTCTGCCAATCAGAAATCTGCATATACGCATGTATTATGGGAACTAGAAACTTCTTTTGTGTAGAGAGATGAGTAGTGCCGGGGCTTGGATCTCATATTGGTCGGACCTATTGATTGGTGCTCGGAGGAAAATTATTAATATTGTGATATTTCGGTACAAAAATGTTTGAGAAGTGCCATAAAGTGTGGGAGAGAGTTAGATGTAATGCACAGTGTGAAATTCGGATCTTAGGTGACATTTTAAATTAAGTCCCGCGTGGCGTGTTACTTACTCGCGAACGTGAACATTCTGTTACTTGTGAGACTGATTATAGTAACGTTTGAGCAAGCTATTCTGAAAGAATTAATCCCTAAATAAATTTTCGGTGAAAGATAATAATACCACAAACTGGCTACAGTTATGAGTGATTTGTGTATGCGGACTTTTTAGATTTTGTGCTGCTTAGTGTAAGGCTTTTTAGGGGATGGTATATGCGAGCTTACTGTAATAGAGTGAAATTTTACGCACATAAATACTTTCATTTAACTATTGCTTCCAACGACAAAATAATTTCTAACGCGACTTGTGGTTACGAGGTTTACAACTGTTTTTTCTACAGTTTTTTCCGGCTGAGAACTGCACTTCAGTAACTTCAAGGAGGCGTGCGTATGAGAAGAGATCAACCACAAGGTGAGTGGAAATTTGCAACGCACCGCGCCGCTACAAGACGTGTTTGCGACACAGTGAGACTATTTGAAAGAGGCTGGCACAGTTTTATAAGCAGGATTTTATCGCAAGTATTTATTTTTAGTTTTTTTATTTTTCCACCAAAATATCAACTTTACTACTTATTCAGTTACATTACTCAGTGCTAATACAGCGAGCAGAGGTATGAATAGGTTTTATAAATTTATACACATTCCGGCTTTAGAAAATGTAGTATACCTGGAACTACGATTCGTAATGTAAACACAGGGTATTAGGCAAATTAAAATCTGTTATGAGACTTTCTCTATTTCATAGCAGAAAGAAAACCAATTGCACGCAGTAATTGTATCAACACTGAAATAACTTTAAAGGTTTGTCTGTGCAGTAGAGAATATAGCTCTAGGGGTAGCATTTTGTAAGAGTTTTGAAAATTCCTGAATTAGACAAACACGTCCTCGAGGTGGGTGGTATGTTGTACGTCTATCAGCTCAACTTGGCAGTAATAAGGAGGTACATCGAAATCTGCCTTCAGTGAGAAAAGTCTTGGAATATCCTTGAGAACTCATGATTAAATGGTTCAATTATTTAAAAGTAGTCTGTCACGTTTGGTCAACAAATGACTGTCTTAAGTACTGGGGAATGTTCCATGCCATTAACTTGAAGCTGGTTTTTCCACAGGATTAATTTTTGTTTGATAGCATCAATCTTGCCCACAATATCTGTTACCAAATGATCCTCCCGTTGCATTAAGACTTAATGAACTCAAATAATTGATGACATCGACGATAAAAGATTTTGTTATTGCTCTAATTATCTTTAGCACAATTTTCTTCCTAATGGTCACTTTAATTTCTGCCAGCATTCACTCTCGTTCATCAGAAAAGAAGTGCATCATATCGTCTTCGTAGCTGGCGTTGTAATGGTGTTCCAATGATAGTTTTTCCAGCTCACAGTACTGCAATGGCAGATTTCCCATTCAGCACTGAAAGATGTGGCTTCTCAGCTTTTTCTTTATTTGGACGAGTGTGTAGACAACATAGTATTCCCAATGCAGAACGTAAATGTAATGTAACACAGTTGGTATTGCTAGAATACTATGAAAAGCCGACTGCCTCACTCTAGCAGCATCCGCCTGCAGCTTTTTCCTGTTACTCCACACATCTCACCCCCCTTGGCCGCTGCACTTGGGATGTTAGGTAGGAGCGCGGGTGGAGTGCTCGAGCTTGTGGAGCGCTGTTTCGCCAGGCCTGCTTTAAACTGTCTGCGCTTTTATTGGCTACACGCTACATAGTTGCTGCACTTTCGCATTTCTTTCAGCCAAAGGTCATCTTATATTTTTATAGTACTATTTGGCAAAACAATTGATGTGCCAAATTACCTTTCACATAATCATCTTTCAGGCTATTTTTGTATGCATGAATCCATAGCTTCACTTACAATGTTCTATAAAGCGTAGTTAAACTTATGTTTTATATTGTGCAGAAATAAAACGTAATCGTAACATTTCTGATAAGCAGATATTTATCTGTGATTTACTGTGGATGACCACCACATGCTTCCACTTGTATCTGTAGAATGTTCCTCAAGCAAGACTAGTAGTTTCCGCCATGTGTTCTTGGAAAATGCGGCACTGATATATGTCTTACTCTGAATGGCACTAACTGGGATACAACATCAGAAGCCCACATATGTGGAAGGAACCAGCGCGAGGAGTTCTGGTTGTCGCAAACTAGTAGGGTGCAGGGTGTCAGTGGAAGATGGTCTGATGTGAGGGGTGGGGGGGGGGGGGGCAGTGTGGGGTGGCATGCTCCAGACCTCCAGACCGTCAGACCGTAGCAGTGCAGCACGCCTCTGCCTGTGACCTTTGGATGGGGTGCAGTGACAGCAGTGGCTTGCTGATAGAGTACTGTGGTTGCCTGCATACGAGTATATGAAAACAATGTGTGGTAACAGACTTCTTGGAAAAATTGTTAAAGTAGAGAAATTGACTTTTGGTGTCGGCAAATTGTGGTGATGGTCGCCTGTAACTTGAGAACACTGTATAGCTATAACTGAGTGATTTTTTTAACGCTCTCAGCTTTGCATGCCAACGACAGATATTTTGCTGAGAGGGGTCGCTTTTTTGTTTGAGCTACATCTGTCAACCCTTGGCATGAAGATCACAGCATTCATGAGGGGGTGGGACCAGAGGTCGGTGTTAGGGGAACAAGGTGGTGGGCGATGGGCCCACATTTTGCTTCTTGCTGCAGATTTGTGCAGACAGATGCTCACAGCAACTCCTCACTGGTTCCTGACCCTCTGCTGTCATGATTCCAGACATGTGACTATAATCAACCTGTGCCGGTTGTGATTCTTAACGGTGCACAGCTGATGATGGCCCTGTCACTAAATAAAGAAGCCTTGGATATATCTCTTAGTGGCACAGGATGTATTATTTTGTGGTCTGTGTTCTGTGGCAAGCATTTCTTTTCGGTTAACTGTGTTCATGTCAATTAACCTAGCTCTCCCAACAGAATGAGTGTAATTGTTACTAGCTTTTTAGTCACACTGATCCATTGCAGCCGGCCTCTGGTAGCCGAGCGGTTCTAGGCGCTTCAGTCTGGAAGCGCGCGACCGCTACGGTCGCAGGTTCGAATGCTGCCTTGGGCATGGATGTGTGTGTTGTCCTTAGATTAGTTAGGTTTAAGTAGTTCTAAGTTCTAGGGGACTGATGACCTGAGATGTTAAGTCCCATAGTGCTCAGAGCCATTTGAACCATTTTTGATTCATTGCATAATTATTGAACATATGTGTTCGATGTAATTATTACCCACAGTGATTGAATGGTAATATGCCTGATTGTAGGAATAACTATTCTGAACTTGTGGCAGTGTTTTAAATTGTTTTCATGGCTGGTGGCTATTGTTGTAGTATGTACATAGTGTGATACGTGAGTTTACGTAAGGTCCAGTTTTTCCCCCATTAATCACAGAATCAGCATTATTTTGGGTGTATTCCAGTAGGTGACTCTCTCACTATGGTATACAGAACACATGTGATGTTAATGCACCTAGAAAGTATGCAGAGTGTGATTACCAGTAGGATACCTAAAGCAAATATCAGTGGAGATATGACAGCCAATAAGGCAACATCTCATCAATTTTAGTCTACACAGTTGGGGTAGGTGTGGGAGGCTTTGACCTCGACTTTGGAAGAGGAGGGAGAAGTTGGAGGGGTGACCTTGACGTTGATCTTTGAGGGGTGGGCAGGGAGTGTCTGTCAGTGAATGTGGCCAAGAACATACTTTGGTCCAATACGCATCAGACATCGGTACTATGTGCCATAAAGACGGCTGCTCACCTTCTTTCACTGTAAAGACCTCTCTGTGTTTTAATATGTTTCATTTTTTTAATGACCTGTATTCTGGTTTCATATTATATGATTTTCACAAGTGAAGTTTGGCTTATAGGGACGTGCATATCTAGCGCAAAGAGTAGGGTAGGCAAAGTACACTTTGCTGTGTTTATATAATTCCCTGATTTCCGATATTATCTTGAACTGATAAGATGTGCGTCTGTGCCTGTGTGTGCGTGTGTGTGTGTGTGTGTGTGTGTGTGTGTGTTTGTGGGCGCTCAAAAACTAGTTTTTCAGCGCCCTTACGAAGTTAGCAGAAACAAAAGTGGTTAAAATAGAGTAAATACAAGAAAAGAGATAAAAATCAATCTGAAATAAAGTTGCAAACATTGTCATCCAATCTCGCAAATGATCACCTACACAATCACACTAGCTTGCATCATGGAAGAACGCGTGAAAAGTGGTCAGATGTTCTAAAACTGTTAAGTAAAACTAAGGAAGATAAGAGTAAAACTAAAATAAATTGAAACGAATATGTGGCTGGCTCATCACTTACCAAAAATGAGCCACCCTGATGGACATTAAAAATGTCGCCCTAAAATTTTAGGTAACAAGTCGGGTAATTAACAAAACTGTGAAAGTCGTACCACATTCGTTTAATTGTCAGGCAAAGTAGAGGACAAATCTGTTGCCAAACGAGCTCCCTTCATTTGGTCCGGAAATAAAACACAGTCTAGTAAAATGTGGTGCTTTGTGATCTCTATGCCACAGGCACCACACATTGGAAGGACCCCTCGCTGGAGCAAGAAGCCATGCGTCATGTGTCTGTGGCCTATGAGAAGACGACTTAGGAGGACCTCATTCCACCTGCTTGGCTCGAAGGAGGTACGCCAAGGGTGCGCTATGGACTTGACGAGACTCAACTTATTATCTGTCGCTTCCAGCCACTCTTCTTCCCATCGATACATGACTCAGTACCTCAACAACAAGGTGACAGCACGCAGAGGGATGGCACACAGAACGAACTGAGAATCGTGACATGACTCTTTGGCTGCTACATCCGCCCTTTCGTTTCTTGCAGTACCTTCGTGCCTTGGCACTCAGCAGAAAATAAATCTCCTTCTCCAGCCTAAGCGTTGTATAGAGTGAAGGGCACTCAGGGAATCTGAACAGGTCTCGATCCCAGACGCCTTGTTACTCATCGACGATTGGAGGCGAGGCTTTCAGAGACAGACGAGCAAGAAAGTGACATGTTGAGGAATTCAGGTCATCAAGGAGCTTGCATGCCTGATGCAACGTGAGGAATTGCGGCTGAGTGGTGAGTGGCATTTCCACAGCCTCGGCACAGAGACTGGGTATGGGACTGGTCCTATAAGCATCTCCTCATGGTGGATGGCGCCAGTGACCTTCAGATAAGAAGCCTTTGCTGATCCACGCACTGTGCATCCATAGTCTGGCCACGATCGGATGAAAGCCCTATAAAACTGTAGCAGACATACCCTGTATGCTCTCCAAGATCTGTGGTTAAAGCTCTTTAAGGTGTTCAGCGCCTTATGGATTATGACTTTCAGGTCTCTTAGGTGTGGTAACCACGATAGTTTGGAGTCAAAGTAGACTGTGGTCCCTCATATGCAAATCAGGTAAACTAAAAATACAACGAGAATGATTAAAATGAACACATGCACACTTATCTGCAGAAAACTGAAAACCCATCTTTGTAGGCCACTCCTCTATCTTCTGCACAGTAAGTTGCAACTAATGAGTCATTGTTGCACAATGGACGAGGAACAGGAAACTTCAAAATCATCCACAAATAAGGAGTATTGTACAGGACTGCTGACCTTAGACGTGATACTGTTTACAGCTATGGCAAAGACGATAACACTTAAAACACTGTCTGAGGAACACCATGCTCCAGCTCAAAATGACCTGACGGTACATCATCAACTCGAGACTGAAGAAAGTTTTTAGATAGGATGGACCATATGAAGATTGGGAATGACCACGAATGCCCCACTGGTGGAGCTGCCCTAGAATATTGTGTCTCCAATTAATGTTGTACTCCTTACATATGTCAAAGAGTATACCGATACAGTGATGGTTACGTAGGAAAGCCTACAGCAGGGCCAAACTATCGACAGTGGATTGAAAGCTACTGAATTCATACTGAGAGCGGGTAAGGAGTTGCTTGGTGCCTAACATCCAGAGTAGGCGACGTTTAACCATTTGGTCCATGATATTTCCTACACAGCTTGTTAAGGCGACGCTCTTGTAGCTACTAGACACGTTCAGTCCTTTCATGGTTTGAGGAGAAGTATAAAAATTTGCCCCTATTCACGAACTGGGAAAGTGTTCCTGCCTGCCATATCAAATGATAACATTCGAGGAGGACTGTTCTTGAAGCTATTTGCAAATGTCGAAGCATGCTGCGCAGGATTTGGTGGTCACCAGGAGCAGTATCACAAGCCTTACACAGTGCCGAATCCAGCTCCCACATGGAGAAAGGGCAGTTGTAAGACTCAGAGTTGTTGGATCTGAAGTCCAACAGGCCCCTCTGTTTGGTCGCACAGTAGCGGCGGAACGCCGGATCCTGGCTGGGATTGCCAGTAGTTGTTACAAAATGGTCTGTCTGAGCGATGACTCTGAGCATTGTTTGAAAACATCCTTGTTTCAGTACTGCCGCTATTGGTAAAACACTCTGCTTACTGTAAATCTGACAGATGGATTCCCATACTTCTGTAAAACAAGTGGAACGATTGATAGAGTCCAGGAACGCTTGCTATGATGTTTCGTTGCTCTTCTTAATCGTGCATCGACCCTCGGCTCTCACGACTCGAAAGGCCATGAGGTAGTCAGGTGTTGGGCGGCATTTGAACCGTCACAGATCCACACACACGACCCAGGTTGCTGAGCACCACTCATCAGTCCACCAAGGTACAGGTTGCCACCTAAGATTGTAGCGCAGTGACTTTTTCCAGCTCGTGCCAAGACCACAGCATCTGTCCGGACCAGTCTTCACCACAAAGAAAGAGTGGGAAATAAAATTATTATCACAGATTCGAGCTCCATATAAAATTCCGAGTAAACTGATACCTAACTCCGAATATTCGAATAATTAATTAACAATTCATCTAATTTGATCATTGAATTAATGGTACTAAATGAATTTTTCCCTGTCCACAGACACTACCAAGGTATTGTCTACATAGAGGACCATCAGTTAGAGGGGCAGGATAATTTTAACATTACCCGTTTAATTAATATAGGAAACGCCAAAGACGATAAAATCTAGCTTGCTGTTCTGGCCATTATTTCAGATCGTCGTTGGAGCCACGCGGTGGTGGAGGTACAAACTGTTTCCCCGCCCTCTGAGAATTCTCGCCATTACATGGTACCCACCGTGAGGAGTGGAATTCTATCACTCCAGGCGGCCAGAACAGTAGGAACGGTTGCACTCCTCACTTCTGTTAGGTTAGCTACGATGACCTTTTCGCGTAACGCAGAAGTGCACTGTAGTTCATCGACCGACCCTTTAAATAACCCGGAGAGCAGCTCTCCAGCCCCATTCCGTTGCAGTTTGTAGATGCGTCAACATCACGAAACTCAGTGTAACGGCTGATGCTTCCCATTGCCCTGAGAACTGCATAGGTTTAGTCATCCGGGAACCATTTGCGACGTTTCTGAAGCACTCCCCAGCTACTTATGATGGTTGCGACTGCGTTAGTGCTACACCTCTTCAGCAAGATACTAGCTCTGCAGACCAGCATGTAGCGTGGTAAACTGTTTTGTTTGCGTGACCCATGGTTAGTTTCTCTGGTTATAGTGATATCCGATATTTCATTTCTGTGCTTTCTCTGGGGACCTGTCCTCCTACTGAGAACGGGTTTCTGAGTGATCTTGTGTATTTTCATCTCATCCTACAGCAAGTATGCTCACCCACTATAAAATTATACGCTGTCGTGTTGTAAGTCAGATCTGGAAGCTGGAGAGATCTGTAGAGATTGAATAAGAGTCCCTAGCCGTTCCTTCCACCAACCTGTCGTCTTCTAAAGTTGCGTTCCCAGCGCAGAAGACAGCTCGTCGGTCGTGAGATCTTCAGCGGAGGCTGCTATGCTGTCATCTCGAACTTGAACCTGTGTTTGTACTTTTCTTTTGTGGGATGCCAGTTGCCCAGGTTAGTCTCTCTATCTACAGAGGGCAAGATCTGTAGTACTGAGAATGATGCTAGCGACACGTCTCATTAATGTATTCTGTTTGTTTATATTTTAAAATATCACTTTTTACACTATCTTCTACAACACTCGACATAGCTTTCTTAATAGTACGAAAACTTTTCTGATAATTTCCGATATAGAGTACGACATGTCTGTCCGAAGCAGAGATACACGTCCGTCTCTGAAGAGCACCCGAAACAGAGTTGCGTGACCGGACCTTCAGAACGCCGAAACAGTCTGACTAGCGCGGCCGGAGTACTTCGTCTCCCAGGCGCGCCAAAGCGACCCGAAGGTGTCTGAAGCACTTCGGCTGCAATATCATTATACTTATGTTTCTCATAACTAGTGAAATTTAATAAACAGAAAACGGTAGACTCGTAGGGTAGCCATGAGAGACTGTCATACTGAAAACTGGCTTAAATACAATGAAAAGTATATAAATAATTAATAAGAGAAGTTAGGCATTTTGGCGTCTAACACCGGAATGTGTCGACGAATCAGAGGCAAGTTCATTAAAATTGGCGGACTCTCCCACGGGAATAGTACATACTGTACCATCTGCTGCTTGTACCTCACTCCACTTTTGTACCATATGCTACTTCACGTGTATCAAGTTGCACCAAGGCGAGCTTCTAGCAAGATAAAATACTGGCAGTCACAGCCGGGAATATCACACCATCGGCTACATTCCTTCTGTAACAATTTATGAATACTTGCTACAGAGCTAGCTCTGAATTTATGTGCTCATTTCTCAATATATGTTTCGCCAAATTACCCTGACTTTCATGGTCTGTGGCTTCCCTACTGCCCCCCTTTGTTACTAGGCTACGAAACACCTGCAGAAGGGACAAAATGCGACGCCTAGGACAGGAGATCCTCAGATGAGTGATCTGCTAGGCAACATTGTTAGTCGGAGCTCCATTGCTAATCTGCTGCAGTTACTTCAACCAAAATCACAAACGCTACAGACGTGGCGACCGTGACAGGATTGAATAGGTTTCACAACCACGATATTTTCTATTTGTCGTGATTGCAAGTTTTCAGCCCAGCTACTGTTGTTCGCCGCTCTTGGCCGTGTCATAGCGGCGACAACAACGTCACCTGTTTCCCACTACCCTTACTCTATAGGTGGCGACAGACATTCAAATTTAAAATCAGAGAGAAAGCGGGTTTTATTAGTTTTTCGTTGCAAGCAGCCACACTTTTACCATGAGGGATCGCGTGCGGAACAGTATAGGTGGTTTGGCAGACGGAGAAGGACAAAGGCTAGATGCCCTGTGTGACACACAGCCCCTTCTCCAAGAAACAGCAGAACCCGGCCTTTGTAGGGAGCCTGGCCCAATGGTCAACATTCCGCCGACGGCGTCGCTCGTCTGCACGCTGACGTTGGGGAGACCGCCGCGCCGCTGCAAACACCGCCAATGGCAGACGCAAATCACAACCAGGCAAGTGACACTTCACGCCCAGGTGCTGCCGTAGACGCGTCGCAAGTTATGTTGATCCAGTTGCTGGCAGCGATTGCATCTCAAATCACTCAGGTGTAGACACAATGTGTAGAACTGCGCACTTCCCTAAGTGCGGAATTGCGCGCACAACACGAAAAAACTAAGCTCGGAGTTGAACGATAAGTTTGAGCTGCAATCGCGCGCCGTGGAGGAATTTTCGAGCCGACGTGATGTGCAGGCAGTTGATCTGCAGAAGCTGAGCGAGCTGCCAGATCAGGCCTTGATGGAAAATAAGGTAGCGTGGGATACCAGGGAGGAAAAGCTCTGTTCAATAGAGGTTAACACTTCTATTCACTCTCCTTGTTTGATTCTACGGCATATCCTTCTACTTATTTCGTTTTTGTGAAAGATTCTAATCTTATCACGCACTTTAAACCCAATAACATCTGTCCCTGATCCATTTCTTCCATGTACAGCTTTGTTATTTGATGCTGTTCCTATTTCATTATGTGTATTGCCACCTGTAGTACACTCTTCATCATCATCTTCGTTACAATCATCATGTGGATCTGTCTCCTTTGACTCATTTCCACTGCTGTAATACTTGTCTTTATCATTTTCCTCTATCTCAACTCTCTTGCCAACTTTTCAGTGTTTCATTTCTCCTTTTCTTCTGGTCACTCGTTTTCTCACCTAATAATAGTATGCTTATACTCACTGATTTCATTTCTTACCTTATAGACTCATTGTTTGATTATAAAGAACCTACTGCTGCTTTCAGAAATCTGTCTTCTTTTAGTGAAATTATTGCTTGTCTCATTTATGGTCCCAGAGATTCTGAGTTTGCTGAAAAAGAACCTGTTTTAGATTTTAAACATACTGACCTTTCTTTCAACGAACCCATTCTAGATTTCAAATACCCTGTGTGTGTTTTCATTGCTCCTAAGAATCTTTTAAAAACGTTGACACGTATTTTTGCTCTTTAGCATTCCATCTGACCTTGTATTTATCTTCAATTAAAATTTCCCAAAGTCTCTCGCGATCACTCAAGATCACTAAATACGTGACACTAAAAGAAAAAAATGTTTGTACAGATAAGTAGTTTCAGAAATTAACTGTCCTGTCACAGTCGCCAAGTATAAGGGTCGGTCCTGGCGGCTCTCTCATAACTAACTGGCCTTCAGATATTGTTAACTTACTCATTTCATCCGGTATTTCGTTATTCTTTTCACTTAGATCTCGTGTATAGTTATGGACTGTGTTGAGATCTAAATGAAAACATATGAACACTACCGATTCAGAAGTTTATGAATATTAGGGTTTTTATATGATCCCATTCGGGATGTCTATGCTCGCTTTTTCGGCCCCTGCAAGGCCGCCAATGTTTTCATCGTTCCCCGTATGCCTTAAGTTACTGGCGTCTCGGCCGCTCGGGGAAGAGTTTTATGGCCCATACTTCGGCATTCACTCCAGGTAGCGTTCACTTTCTATAGAGGGGTAGTGGCTTGGTATCAGCGATGTTTCTTCTGTGTAACTCAAACCTGTACGCAGTTGGATGGGACGTCGAACCAAATAATTGTTGAGTTGTCAAAAATTAATCACAATTGGTAATTTTTGGAACCGTATTGGCATCAGGTATAATCCGAACAGATCGATTTCGCTGGATAATTGGTAAAGCCGACAGTTTCAAAGCCGAGAGAGGATATCGAGGCTTGAGAAACCCTGGAACCACACACACGCATATATATATGTACAAACAGAGAAATTTCGAACTATTAACAGGGAGAGATGCTCAGTGGTGGGACTGACTTTTTGAGACCATCTCGACGGTGGCGTTAAGCTCCCAGGTATCACATCCTGAAGTCATTCATCCTGCTGGGCCCCTGTTTGCAAGACATCGAGGAAAAAAATTTTGGGGTTTCGAGAGTTACTCTAACGTAAAGTGTTGCATAATTATACTTCGTTTATAGCGGAACTAAATTTGTTTCTTCCGCATAATTAATGAAATTAAATCTTTTCTTCTGAAATGGGAAACTCATGGAGCACAGCGGTGTTTTGAAATTGGACCACAAGAAAATTATAAATATGAAATACAAAGTTTTCTTCTTGTTCTAATTACAAGACAGTTAAGTCATGAACGTATTTAATTCTTTACATGTCCTAATTTGCATTTAGAAGCAGTAGGCCTACATATGAGATAAACCTTAAACACACATTGCATTTGGCGATGGTTACTTCGTCATTTCTCTATCTTTCGAGTTCTTGTCCCTGTTTCCCCTTGTTGTTTTTACATAAGGTGGATAAACGGTAAAAAAAATTCCCTTGTCCTTTTACTGCTGAGCATTTCTTGTTTTTCATAAATGATTTGTTGTTTAAAGTCATTTACAGAATCTCCTCCCTCATTAAATACGTTTCTCGAAACACTTTGACGCCCATGTACATTATTTTCGTGGTGTTTATTTCGTTAACACAATACCGCCGATTTAAACTTCATCCATTCCCATAGACCTATAATTCTGGAGCGACATTCTGTTTGATGTACGGCAGTCATTCCAGAGTACTGGCAGTACGGATGACTAATCAGTTTTATTTTGTGCATCACGCAGATGTCGGAATTAACTTGTTTATGAACATGTCAGCTGCTGAGCACAACCTCGAAGTTAGGCATTTGCCTGCAAAATTTGACCACACCGTCTTACAGTTTAAGCCTTTATGATGTCTGGTTTGTGAGGGTGCATGGAGTTTTGTTCCCATCTGTTTCTAATATTTTCTTTGTCGTATAGAATCTTGCGTAGAGAGTCTTCCCTAAAACGAATGTTGCAGTTTGCAAGGCACGAATTTTGTATGCTGGCATTCTCTTGTCACCTCTATTGTCCGTCACAATACCCACACAGCTTTTAGTAAGTTCTACTGACTAGTTGATAACTGGAGACGATTTATGAGATTTTTTCACTACAAGGGCTGAATGTTTTTCCTCACAATCTGTCAAGGCTAGACCGCCTGCGAGAAAGTGTTTCGTCAGCTGATCCCTGGCTACCTGAAACAAACTACCGTTCCAAACAAACCAGCTTATGAACTTTTTTACTTGTGCAATACTTTTCCTATCGATGGGTATGATTTGTGCCACATACCAATTTCGGAAAGCGCCAGCCTGCTTACACATTCGATCATTTGAATGATGTCCAATTGTCTCATACTATTCGCTGTAAGGGCACCTCTTACTTTTTCTCCCATTTATTTGGAATGGACGTCAGTTAACCCATGTATGTTTCTCCTGAATCTCATCATAGCACTTCCATGTAAACACATTCAGTGAAGGGATATGACATGAGATGAGCACCATTAATTAGCCTCGAAAACTCTCTTTTTTCGTTGTTTATTTCTGCTCCTGCCGCGTCTTCACGGTTGTCCATTGCTGCTGATATTTCTGCTATGCCTCTAGATTATTAATTATAATGGTAACATCGTCAGTGTAGGAGTTCACAGTGAATCCTTGTGCACCCATACGTAATCCTGGTACTGAGGTGCTGATTATACGGGTAAATGGTTCTAAGGAGATGATGAACAGAATCACTGATAAGGGTCAACGCTGCCGGACACAATGTTGGACTGAGAATGCTTCCATGAAACATCAGTTGATTTCCTCCATGGAAACTGGATAATATTGATTCGTTAACAATAAATCTATTGTTGTTAGTGGGAATCTGAAACGCTCTAGTACGGTCCTTGGATATTGACGGCTGACCTAATAGTAAGCTCTCTCTAAATCTGTGTTCAGTAGCCCTAGTGTCTGTTCCTAATGCTTCCATGAGTAGAAAGTTGTATCTCTTACGGAGCAAATTCTATTTACAATACCTCTGTTAGGTATGCTACACATATTTTCCGGCCCGAGGGTGTCTGGAAGGATTTACTTTAATCTTTCCGCGATGATACGAGAAATTATCTTCGAGTCGGCGTATGACAACGTTATCGGCCTGAAATCCGTTATTATTCGTGGGATCGGTTTCTTGGGAACGAGTGCGATAATTCCGGGTTCCTTTTCAGAGTATAAGTGTTCGCATCGCTGTTTGTATCGCTTCTTAGTAGTTGATCAGAAGGATTCATAAAATTCATAGAGGTACCGTCTTCTCCTGGGCTCCTACGTTTTGGTAAAACTTTTAGAACATATTCAGTTTCTTCCACCGATATTGGTTCTCAGAACAGAGTGATACTTTCGTTTGTCAGATGTGACGTACAACTATGTAGAAGCTGTGCTGGTTTTGGAGCATCAGATCTTTGTGCACTACACAGTTTTTGTAAAGGTTCTCTGATCTCTTCCCGACTAATATATTCGGTCCCATTTGTAGACAGCATATTACTTACAAATGTCTGTCTACACCGTTTTACTTCTCTTGTGAGATAATAAATACTCCACTTCTCATCTGGTATATGCTCGTAATCCTTACAGGTTAGAATTTTTCCTTCTAGTTTACTTTCCTGCAGTTCTAATATTTGCATTTGAATTTTTTAAAACACTTCCTCGATCTTCCCCATTCTCTACTTTTGTTCGCAGTTCACGAATGGTAAGGTAGTACTACTCTATGTTACTTCTTTTGGTTTCATTAATCCTTTAGACGACATTTATTTAATAACAGTTGTACCAAGCACTAGACGTCACACCTCGATGTACCGCTAAGCTGCGTCCCCACTCGACGAGTGAAGAGCAGCGACTCAGACCAGTTTGCTAAAAATTCCCTTATTAAAACTGTAGAGGGGGGCTGGGCGCGTGAGCTGTCCGCAAGGCCCTGTGGACGTTACGTTCATTTCGCCGTGCGGGCAGGATGCGCGCGCCAGTTCTGAAGAGTGCTGATCATACACTATGGACAGCTGACGCTCGAGTTTGTAGTCACGTTAGTATTCTTCGCACTGTCGTAATTACTTTAGTACAATGCAATGAATTCGTACGACATAATCTAACGTGTGTATAGTGCTTGCGGAAGTGTAGCCTCAAAAACCAATCTTTTGTGAGACAAAAGTTCCTTCAAGTGAAAAAGCAAAAATAGCTTTTAAAAATTCTGACGTGAAGGAAAGCAAATGAATTTACTCTAGTGTGCATGCTTTTATACGCCATTTCATCACATAAATCTTTGCATGTCAATTCTTAGCTTGCAAAACAGTCGTGTTGTTTCCCTATGTTTGTCAGAGAGTGGAATTTTATTTTTCATTTTTTTCCTTGTGAGAACAGATCGCACTTTATGTTGCACTTCATTTCAATGTGATTGTGCCATTCCAACTTTGTTCGAAAAACTAAAGGCACGTACACACATTCACATGTCACCACCAGACGACAGAAAAACGCTTGGTCGTCTGCAGTTCTACAGAGGCCAAAACAGCGACAAAGACAGAAGCAAAGAATAATCTTTTCATTGCGTCATACCGTAATGAGTACTGCCATGTCACAATGTAATACATTGCATAGCTTGACAGCAGCTGCATACGGTACGAAACGTTTCAAAATTCTGTCGCTCAGTTCAGTAGAGAATGGCGAGACTCAAGAGAAAGAGACTAAAATACCACTCTCGTCGAGTTAATTTCCTGGTCACACATACAAAAAAGACATAAAGTAATAAGCAAGGAAGACAGTCACTTTACTGAGAAGTGTTAAGTTTGGAGCTAGCCTACTACTTATGAAAAAGAAAGAAATGTCTGTTCTCATCACTCTCTGCTATTCTCTTTAAATGTTTTTTCACAAACATATCAATGTTTACGGTGAGATAACCGGTCTTAAAATGCATTGCTCCAGTCAGGTGAATATCAGCAAGACTACTACTGAGATTCGATTTTGTTAATTTTACTGTTGAAAAAACACTGTCACGCAAATATGTAGCCCCAAACATACTACGAACTTGAACAGCTATTCGAAACAACTGCGGAAACTGTTCTCGAGAGAAGTTCTTGTAAAAGTTTTCAATATTTTCTGCAGTGCGAAACCTCTCCGTGAGCACACGACTACACAGAAAGGCAAGCAGGTTAATGCCATGTAGAATGCAGTGTACTGCTGGAATTTCCTGTTGGATACCAGCTTCTTTCACCTTGTTCCTTATCAAAGCAACAACATCAGATTTTTTTGGCCAATCGTTGCAGGAGCTTCACGTGATGCAGGCAACGAAAGTTTTTTCCAACAAAGGTCATATTTATCTGTAACGCTTTATAAGGAAGAAGATATGTCATCGGCCGTAGTTGTATCGTGCCTTGACAGTAAATTAAGGAGTTCCTACATCAAGTTGAACTCAGCATCAACGCCGCTCACAAATATAGCAAACTGAGCAACATACGTTACATCTGTGCATTTATCTGAAGTCAATGAGGAAAAAAACCGTCTTTAGTCTCATCCTTCAGTTGCCTTTTCACGCTGTTTGCGATTTCTTCGATGTGTCTGCAAACTGTTCTTCGTGAAAGAGGAACTTTTTCAAAAGCAGTAAGAACTACTGGACACAAGATTGTTGCGGCAGCAACAAAACCCGCTTTAACAAATTCTCCACCGCTGAAAGAGAGCGCTGTTCTATTTTCAGAGCTATGTGATATCTCACTCCCAATGCGCCATCGCTGTGGATCACATGGTTCTCTTCCCGTGAATATGTTAAAAAGAAAAGGTAAAATCGAGGGCAAAACCACATAATGGTTTATAAATAACAGTAACTTTTTCCAGAAATGACATATCACATTGTACTTCTTGCAAGCCGATAAAATAGCATTACAAAACACACACCGAGGGCCGGTAGGTTTTTCAATAAAAAGTAACATTACCCGACTCTGAGCTGAAGGACAGGGATTGGCTGATTTTCATTTTGAGGAGCTTAGCTCCTGCTCAGCCATTCTCCTCTCACTATTTTTGTTGTGCCACGAACGCCACAGAGACTTCGACATCGACAACACTAAAGGCCCGTCTTTGCGCATCGCTAACAAACGAGCGATGATAGCAGTGTGGTGGAGAGGGGGACTGCGGGCTAACAGCGCCGTCGTGCAAGTAGTATGGGCAATCACAGGCCCCCGCAATAGCGCATCTGCCCGCCCGTGCTGCAGAAAACACGCGAAAGCCTGAAATTTTATTTCGTCGATTACTCGCAAACGAGGGCCCACCAGTGTGATTGGCTGCAGGGTGTGGTACCTGGGACCCTAAACTAAATCACCGTATAGACGGTTTCAAGAAGCCGATCCCACAGCCGGGTTCCTCTCCTTGTAAGTTAAAGAAAAGGTGAAAGTACCCCAATGATCGAATTTTTTGAAACATTAGCAGTCTTTTAGTTATTCAGAGGGTTTATTCAGTTGGAACTTTTTACAGAAACTAAAATTAGTGAGTGACAAGATATTAATTGAACAACTGATGCATTAAATGTTGACTCACCGGGCACTAGTCTGTTTCTTCCAAACTCATTGATTTCACTTAATGCTCGGCGATCTCGATGGAGAAGCACCCTCAGAAACTATGACTTCTGTGTACTGTGCCTCGCGAGCTCCTTACCTTCTGATGTCTGAACTGCATTGCAGA
This sequence comes from Schistocerca piceifrons, assembly GCF_021461385.2. Lineage (NCBI taxonomy): Eukaryota > Metazoa > Arthropoda > Insecta > Orthoptera > Acrididae > Schistocerca > Schistocerca piceifrons. The sequence continues at coordinate 581,332,802 of NC_060149.1, forward strand.
AAGACGCTTTACAATTGAAGTTGAAGTGGAATAATCAGGTGGGATAGGTACGAGGGGGCGTTAGTGTTGTAATCATACAAAACTGCAGTCGATGTCCAATCAACAGATATATTAATTCATCTTCACCGCCCACCGTGGATACAGAAAGCAATACCTATCAGACAACGGGTTGAAGCCAGCCGCGCCAGATTTTCACCGAGTTCCTGAGGGTATAGTAGCTTTCATGCTGTGACGACGAGTTAGTTCATAGTTTTGCGTGACAAGCTTATAAACAGTAATCTTGCTGCGAACCTCGACGCTATGCAAACATTAGGAATCTGTTGTTAAAAGAGCAGAAAATTGCACATCCCCACTCCCACCTAGATCACGACACGTACCTCGTCTTTAACTGCTAAACAAAGTTCGTACTACGAAACCAACGCACTCGTGCCTGTGACCTATCACGTCCGCCGTCCACCACAGCTATTCCAATAGTGGGATCCAATTATCCGCCACTCTACCTGCCGCTCTACTACGAATCTGGATGTTGGCTGTTCCATATACCTTCCCTGGCTGGTTTTCCCACATCTTTCTACAACTGGTATTGTCCTCGTAAGTTTTATCATTTCTTAGATACATTAAATTTACATTTCTTCCTCGTCTCTACTTAATTTACTTTTTAATTTACTTAATTTAGTTCCATTTTAATATCTAAAGCATTTGTATTTTAAATGTTCAAATCGGCCTCTTCACTGTCTCCAACAGCCAGCCCGATCCCTGAAACATTTCATTATTTCGCCCTCCTACAGACGACGCAGCGCTGAAAACACCCACGAAGACGGCTTAGTAACTTTGTGTGAGAGTAAGGTGAAATCGCGGCACGTCCCTCGTCTTTAACTGATAAACGAAATTCGTACAAGGAAACCAACGCACTCGTGCCTGTGACCTACCACGTCCGCCGTCCATCACCGTTATGTCCCGTTTTGGGTCAAACAGAAACAGTACTGTCAATCTCGTTTCATAAGATTTGCCACTTGGTGTTTTCGAGCTTTTTATTAACATGTGAGTCGCATTGCAGCTCGCTCTTCTACTGTTGTCACTAGCCTTACGAGAAAGAAGGAGGAGGAGGAGATTAGTGTTTAAGGTCCCGTCGACAACGAGGTCATCAGGGATGGAGCACAAGCTCGTATTAGGGAAGGATGGGGAATAAAATCGGCCGTGCCCTTTCAAAGGAACCACCTCTGTATTTGCCCGACGCGATTTAGGGAAAACAAGGAAACTCTAAATCAAGATGGCCGCACGTGGGTTTGAACCGTCGTCCTCCCGAATGCGAGTACAGGGTGCTAACCACTGCGCCATCTCACTCGCTTTAGGAGAAAGAATAAGAGGAAAAAATGAATTCATTTATTTTCCAACGAGGTCTTTTTGATCCACATTTCTTCTCTTGAACCTATCTGGGTGGTTGGGTGAGTGAATCAGCCTGTTTTGAAAGTTCCACGAAGGACCAGTGAGTTAGTACCTACATGCGTGAGCTGTACCTGCCTTACACTAGTCTGGTAGCTGAGGTGCTTAGCAGTAAACGAAGGGTAAATCAAAGATGTACCATTCGCTTTTAACATTGCTGAAGTTAAGCAGGTAGCGAGTTACGATTTGGCTGTCCCTAAGATTTTTCGTCGAGGGCGACACTTCGAATTTTGCGAATGGTCAGGCACTCTTTGTCAAAGACTCATGAGTATAGCATGGTTAACTCTTCCGAGATTCCTGATATGGTTTGAAATTTGACATTTATTTGATTCGTTTCATAATGTGGCAGGTTTCAATTTCTTTCGCTTAGAGCGATAATTCAGTGGTGCACTTTGTGGTTATATTTTTGGTTGTAATTATTCAATTTTGACACTTAGAATTTGTTCGTGAACGGATTTGCCCATATAAGCTTATAGATCAATGAGTTTAAAATCTCGTGCGTTGGTTGATTCCTAAATTAAATTCGTATTGGTTCACGAAACTTCCAAGTTATTTATCTCAGAACCTGTGTGGTCCTTTGTCAGTAATCATGCAGCCTGGCACCATAATGAGCCAATGCAATCTCTGAGTTACTTAAAGAGAAATACTATCGCCTTCAGCGATCGAATTTAGTCATTTTGCACCCTTTTTTCTGGGAATATTTTATGCGAGTTAAGAGGGTTTCCTTTCAATGTTGAACATAGTCGTGTTTGTGAGACACTGCTACATGTTCTTTATGCTGTATCCAGTGATTAATAGTATGTTCCATATTTTAATACGTGAAATTATGGGCAGAAGGAGCACAAACATGTCTAATGATTTTTTCTCATCCTTCATATACAAAATTTAAAGTGTTTTACACCGTTACGGTATCTGTCCAGTACCATGCCTGCGCTCATCCTGCTTTTACTTCAATTGGTTTGATTATAGTAGTTACATACCCGCAGAATCCTAGCACGTGTATTTCTGAAGCCTAGCGTACTTATTTCTGGGGGGGGGGGGGGGTTGTGTGACCTCTTTCCATTGTCTTTTATTCTCACACCATCTTACAGATATGCCGCGTAAATGAGGCAAACTATATCTGTAATAGCACTCACATGTTCATGACCTTGTTTCATTTATTACATTATTAGACCATATGATTATAATTGTACCATTACTCTTGTTATAAATGCGTTCACATGTTGAAGACATTTCTGTCTATCTTGTGTAAAGATTCATGGCACTCGCATAGCTTAAGAACAAATAAAATGCAACTCCTTGTGATTACCAATTCCCCATGTTTTATTGCTAAGACGTGTGACTCCAAACTTCCTGCCTTCACATTCATTTAACTTGCTCCAACGACACGATGAATATTTTAAAAAGAGAAATGTATGTAACTGCTACAACCTGATATAGGTCATTCTTTACGTTACCACGTACCACTGATTTCGTGTGTTAACAATAATGTTATCCGCTGTGCATAGAATCACTATTAACGGCATCAGTGGCACTGTAGTGCCTACTTGAAATCGTCAAACGAACGACAAAGTGGCTGATATCGAAATAAATGACAAGGGGATAGAAAAAGGACTTAAATCGCTCAACAGAGGGACTGCCATTGGACCTGACGGAATACGAACACGATTCCACATACGATATGCGAAAGAACTTGCCCCTCTGCTAGCAGCAGTTTACTGTAGGTCTTTGGAGGAGCGAGGGGTTCATAATGACTGAAGAAAAGCCCAGGTCATGTCCGTTTTGAAGAAGGATCGTAGAGCAGACGCGCAGAACTATAGGATTATATCTCTGGCCTCGGTCATCTGTAGAATTTTGGAATGTATTTTATGCTCGAATGTTATGACATTTCTAGAGATCGAAAAATCTCATTCGTAGGAATTAACAGGGGTTCCGTAAACAGTAATGGTGTGAAACCCAGCTGGCTCTGCTCGTCCACATGAAGCACAAAGCGATAGATACAGGCGCCCAGCTTGATGTCGTGTTCCTTGACTTCCGGAAAACATTCTATACAGTTCCTCACTGCCGCCTAGTGAACTAAATGTGAGCGCACGGAATACAAGGCCAGCTGTGTGAATAGAGTGAAGAGTTTCTAGCAAACAGAACACAGTCTGTCATTATGAACGAAGAGAAGTCTTCAGACGTAAAAGTAACTTCGGATATGCCCCAGGGGAGTTTTATAAGACCATTTCTGTTTGGAACATATACAAATGACGTAGTGGACAACATCCGACGTTCCACGAGCCTTATCATGCATGAATGGCGCTGTTGTGTACAGAGAAGTTGCAACGCTATAAAACTGCAGCGAAATGCAGGAAGACCTGCATAGGATTGAAGCTTGGTACAGGGAGAGACAATTGCCACCAACAGACGTAAATGTAACATTTTCCGTATACATGGACAAAAAGGCCCATTATTTTGATATTACAGCATTGCAGAACAATCACTGAAAGTAGTTGCTTCAATCAAATATCTAGAACTATGTGTAGGTAGGGATTTAAAGTACAACGACCACATAAAACTAATCGTAGGAAAGGCAGATGCCAGACTGAGATTCACTGGAAGAATCCTCAGAACATGTAGTCCATCATTAAAGCAGGTAGGTCACAAACATCTCTCTCGATCAATACTTGAACATTGCTCGTCAGTCTGGGGTCCGTACTCGATAGGACTGATAGAGGAAATATAAAAAATACAAAGAACAGGAGCGTATTTAGTTACAGGTTCATTTCGTAAGCAAGAAAGCGTCACAGAGATAGTCAACTAACTCCACTGGCAAATGCTGCAAGAGAGGCGTTGGGCATCACGTTGTGATTTACTGTTAAAAGATCCGTGAGCGTACGTTCCTGGAAGAGTCAACAAATTTATTGCTTTCGCCTACGTAAATCTCGCGAACCGCTTCGGTCGCAGGTTCGAATCCTGCCTCGGGCATGGGTGTGTGTGATGTCCTTAGGTTAGTTAGGTTTAAGTAGTTCTAAGTTCTAGGGGACTGATGACCTCAGCAGTTAAGTCCCATAGTGCTCAGAGCCATTTGCACCATTTGATTATGTTCAAGGTTGTTCGAAATCGGAATCTTAAGAATATATCGAAACATTTCAGCCATTTGCTGTGCATATCCGTCTTGGAAATCTCGGATGCGTTTTGGTCTGCTAGTGACGGAGAAAATATAGTAAAAGCAAATTTTTCCGGTTTTCTGAGGAACCGCCCATGAACTAATGGTGCTTTCATAAGTCCCATCAAGTCCACGGTAGACCACATAAAATGAAAAAAGAACCAACGAATATGCTCTATTTGACTCAGCAGAGGGAAGTGTGAACCATTCATACTTTGATCCTGTAATGTAAGATAGTGATACTTGGACGATGCTTCTGTTGAGTACACAAATGGTCCTTAGCCCAAAGGGTATCCAAAACACTTGACCCTACTCTATGACAATTCCTTCTCAATAAGCCAAAGATTCAAGTTATGGAGTAGGGAAAAGTCACCTGTGTCTAAGTCTGGTGAATAGGGTGGATGAGGACCAACTGAAATCCCACTCCATACTCTTCCGCGATTGTTATGGCTTATATGCAGGTTGGTGCGTTTTCCTGGTGAAAAAGCCATATTTAGTGACAACCTTTCTCTGTTTTCAGCCAACGAAAGTTTCAAATGATCCAGCAATGAAGCATAAAAGAGTCCAGTTATGGTTCTGCCTTTTTTCAAGTAATCTATGTGGATTATTCCATGAGAATCCCAGAGACGAGTGGCCATTACCTTAGCAGCTGACAAAATGGTCTTTGCATTTTTTGTTGCACTTTCACCAGCCTTTATCGGTTGTTTTTCCTGCCATTTTGTCTCTGGTATGTAATTGTGGATACAGATTTCATCAACAGTCACAATTTAAGGTAAAAAGTCTTGCGGATTCCGATTAAACATCCCCAGACATTATGTTGAAATGTTATGCTGGGTGCGCTTTTGGTCGATTGTGAGCAATCGTGGCACTCAAATCGTACACGGCTTTTCATATTCAATTTTTCATGAAAGAGATTATGCGCTCTCTCAGTTGAGACGCATACAACCTCAGCAATCTCCTAAATTTTTATTTTGCGGTCTTGCTCTATCATATCATGGGTTTTGCCAGTGGTTTTCTTTGTGATGACCTCAATTAGATGGTCAGAACGTGCTTCGTCTTCTGTGCTTGTTCGACCAAGTTTAAATTCATTAATCCAAACGTAAATGGTCTTCAAATGATGGTGCAGAATTCGTATGGATTTCATCCAAATCTTTTTTGATTCGTACGGCATCCCAAACCTTCAAACGAAAGTATTTAATAACAGCTCTAAACTCGGTTTCTATCCAGTTTCAAACGTGATAGGCACACTGACCAATTAAAATGGCTGACAACAATAAACTGTACGCTGTACATTCTTAAAATTCTTTGTACGATGCTTGGAATAATTAAACTTATCAACCATGAAGGTGCAACAAAAATATTCAGCTGTTTCATGGAAATTTACCAGACTTTTTGAAGCACCCTCGCATTTATGGTGTGTATTTGTGTGTGTGTGTGTGTGTGTGTGTGTGTGTGTGTGTGTTTGTGTGTGTGTGTCGCGCGCGCACGGAATATTATGAGCTGTTCATCACAGTTGTACATATTTCCTGTTGTTGTTGGTTATATTTTTTAAACATAGTAGTATTATCATTGGAACTGCGTAAAAAACACATATTATAAATTAACTTTGTTTTATTAACGTATTTTTTCATGCGAAAATCAATTATATATTGTTAGCATATTTCTTACATTCATTCTGCCTTGCATCCCTACAGTATTTTACAAATAGTTAATTTTTATACGCTGTTGTTGTTGTTGTTGTTGTGGTCTTCAGTCCTGAGACTGGTTTGATGCAGCTCTCCATGCTACTCTATCCTGTGCAAGCTTCTTCATCTCCCAGTACCTACTGCAACCTACATCCTTCTGAATCTGCTTAGTGTATTCATCTCTTGGCCTCCCTCTACGATTTTTATCCTCCACGCTGCCCTCCAATGCTAAATTTGTGATCCCTTGATGCCTCAAAACATGTTCTACCAACCGATCCCTTCTTCTAGTCAAGTTGTGCCACAAACTTCTCTTCTCCCCAATCCTATTCAATACCTCCTCATTAGTTACGTGATCTACCCACCTTATCTTCAGCATTCTTCTGTAGCACCACATTTCGAAAGCTTCTATTCTCTTCTTGTCTAAACTACTTATCGTCCACGTTTCGCTTCCATACATGGCTACACACCAAACAAATACTTTCAGGAACGACTTCCTGACACTTAAATCTATACTCGATGTTAACAAATTTCTCTTCTTCAGAAACGATTTCCTTGCCATTGCCAGTCTACATTTTATATCCTCTCTACTTCGACCATCATCAGTTACTTTACTCCCTAAATAGCAAAACTCCTTTACTACTTTAAGTGTCTCATTTCCTAATCTAATCCCCTCAGCATCACCAGATTTAATTCGACTACATTCCATTATCCTCGTTTTGCTTTTGTTGATGTTCATCTTATATCCTCCTTTCAAGACACTGTCCATTCCGTTCAACTGGTCTTCCAAGTCCTTTGCTGTCTCCGACAGAATTACAATGTCATCGGCGAAACTCAAAGTTTTTACTTCTTCTCCCTGGATTTTAATACCTACTCCGAATTTTTCTTTTTTCTCCTTTACTGCTTGCTCAATATACAGATTGAATAACATCGGGGAGAGGCTACAACCCTGTCTCACTCCTTTCCCAACCACTGCTTTCCTTTCATGCCCCTCGACTCTTATAACTGCCATCTGGTTTCTGTACAAATTGTAAATATCCTTTCGCTCCCTGTATTTTACCCCTGCCACCTTCAGAATTTGGAAGAGAGTATTCCAGTTAACGTTGTCAAAAGCTTTCTCTAAGTCTACAAATGCTAGAAACGTAGGTTTGCCTTTTCTTAATCTTTCTTCTAAGATACGTCGTAAGGTTAGTATTGCCTCACGTGTTCCAACATTTCTACGGAATCCAAACTGATCTTCCCGAGGTTTGCTTCTACCAGTTTTTCCATTCGTCTGTAAAGAATTCGCGTTAGTATTTTGCAGCTGTGACTTATTAAACTGACAGTTCGGTAATTTTCACATCTGTCAACACCTGCTTTCTTTGGGATTGGAATTATTATTTTCTTCTTGAAGTCTGTGGGTATTTCGCCTGTCTCATACATCTTGCTCACCAGATGGTAGAGTTTTGTCATGACTGGCTCTCCCAAGACCATCAGTAGTTCTAATGGAATGTTGTCTACTCCCGGGGCCTTGTTTCGACTCAGGTCTTTCAGTGCTCTGTTAAACTCTTCACGCAGTATCTTGTCTCCCATTTCTTCTTCATCTACATCCTCTTCCATTTCCATAATATTGTCCTGAAGTACATCGCCCTTGTATAAACCCTCTATATACTCCTTCCACCTTTCTGCCTTCCCTTCTTTGCTTAGAACTGGGTTGCCATATGAGCTCTTGATATTCATACAAGTGGTTCTCTTCTCTCCAAAGGTCTCTTTGATTTTCCTGTAGGCAGTATCTATCTTACCCCAAGTGAGACAAGCCTCTACATCCTTACATTTGTCCTCTAGCCACCCCTGCTTAGCCATTTTGCACTTCCTGTCGATCTCATTTTTGAGACGTTTGTATTCCTTTTTGCCTGCTTCATTTACTGCACTTTTATATTTTCTCCTTTCATCAATTAAATTCAATATTTCTTCTGTTACCCAAGGATTTCTATTAGCCCTCGTCTTTTTACCTACTTGATCCTCTGCTGCCTTCACTACTTCATCCCGCAGAGCTACCCATTCTTCTTCTACTGTATTTCTTTCCCCCATTCCTGTCGATTGTTTCCTTATGCTCTCCCTGAAACTCTCTATAATCTCTGGTCCTTTCAGTTTATCCAGGTCCCATCTCCTTAAATTCCCACCTTTTTGCAGTTTCTTCAGTTTCAATCCGCAATTCATAACCAATAGATTGTGGTCAGAATCCACATCTGCCCCTGGAAATGTCTTACAATTTAAAACCTGGTTCCTAAATCTCTGTCTTACCATTATATAATCTATCTGATACCTTTCAGTATCTCCAGGATTCTTCCAGGTATACAACCTTCTTTTATGATTCTTTAACCAAGTGTTAGCTATGATTAAGTTATGCTTTGTGCAAAATTCTACAAGGCGGCTTCCTCTTTCATTTCTTCCCCCCAATCCATATTCACCTACTATGTTTCCTTCTCTCCCTTTTCCTACTGACGAATTCCAGTCACCCATGACTATTAAATTTTCGTCTCCCTTCACTACCTGAATAATTTCTTTTATCTCGTCATACATTTCATCAATTTCTTCATCATCTGCAGAGCTAGTTGGCATATAAACTTGTACTACTGTAGTAGGCATGGGCTTTGTGTCTATCTTGGCCACAATAATGCGTTCACTATGCTGTTTGTAGTAGCTAACCCGCACTCCTATTTTTTTATTCATTATTAAAGCTACTCCTGCATTACCCCTATTTGATTTTGTATTTATAACCCTGTAATCACCTGTCCAAAAGTCTTGTTCCTCCTGCCACCGAACTTCACTAATTCCCACTATATCTAACTTTAACCTATCCATTTCCCTTTTTAAATTTTCTAACCTACCTGCCCAATTAAGGGATCTGACATTCCACGCTCCGATCCGTAGAACGCCAGTTTTCTGTCTCCTGATAACGACGTCCTCCTGAGTAGTCCCCGCCCGGAGATCCGAATGGGGGACTATTTTACCTCCGGAATATTTTACCCAAGAGGACGCCATCATCATTTAATCATACAGTAAAGCTGCATGTCCTCGGGAAAATTTACGGGTGTAGTTTCACCTTGCTTTCAGCCGTTCGCAGTACCAGCACAGCAAGGCCGTTTTGGTTAATGTTACAAGGCCAGATCAGTCAATCATCATGACTGTTGCCCTTGCAACTACTGAAAAGGCTGCTGCCCCTCTTCAGGAACCACATGTTTGTCTGGCCTCTCAACAGATACCCCTCCGTTGTGGTTGCACCTACGGTACGGCCATCTGTATCGCTGAGGCACGCAAGCCTCCCCACCAACGGCAAGGTCCATGGTTCATGGGGGGTTTTATACGCTATAACCACTGTTTGTATAGCGTTCAAATCAGTAGGTGCAACCAGGAGGAGGTATTGTAGCTGAAATTTCAAGTTCCGCTGATTTAGTATTTGTAGGTGTTATGGTAGCAAAAGTCGGTACTGCACGTATATATACAGTACATTTATACACTGTTCTAAATCATCCTATATTCATGTACGTAGTTCACAACATCATCGACCTACTTTGACATATGATTTCTATCGACTTTGTCTGCTGTAAATCACAATACACAATACAACCAATTCAGATTATCTACAGCTGAATGATGTATACAGACACACTGTGAAGAGCCTTGGTTGGTGATAACTTCAATTTAGGCTCTCCATACTTGTCGAGGATGTTGGCCTTTTACTACAGATGTTTATGTCAACAGGATCACGAGATGGACTGTACTCTGTTGTCATCAACCTATCGATGTACTTCACTTATCTGCATAGTTCGACGCACTCTATCTCGGTAAATTGCACTTATGCATTATGAAGACTATCTTCAGTCCCCGCTGTTACCTTGCACTTATTATCTAATGCTAAACTAACATTTACACGTTTTAAACCACATGCTGTTACCTTATATACACTGTTAAAGAATATTTTGAAATGTAGTGGTAATATGATCTCACTATAGGGTTTGTATACCTCGCCAAAGAGGTATGATGTCATAGGTGCCCTCAGAGCCCCTTAGCTTAAGCATTGTCGTGAAATTACCTGCCTCAGGTACCTTAAGCTCAAGCGCTGTTGTGGAATTCAGACAATTATGCTGTGTTGTTACACGAAATAACGGTATGTACTTGTGGCATCAGAGCTTGTGTGTTGTTGTGAAAATTACGTTATTTACATATGCAGTGGTCGAACCTAGGGCCTAGACGGGAGGGGGCTTGAACCTAAGGTCTCAGGGGCAGGGACCTGGGGCGTTCGGAGTCTGAGAGCTCAAACCTAAAGTTTGGGGAGGTGGGGAGGGAGGGGGCTGCGAAGCTTAGAATGCTTCGCGCGATTGATCACACTAAACATTATTGTGAAGTTTCAATTAAATTAAATGAAAATTAAAATATTTGTACATGCCAGACTTCGAACCCTGAGTCTTTAGGCTCCAGAACTTAGATGTTGTTGCGAAATAGTTTTTGACGTCATACTCGTATGTCTGTGGGCGCTTTAGCTCACTTGCGCTGCTTTGCACTTGCTTTGAATACAGCATTAGTAGTGTATTGCTTGACCCAGTCACATTAATCCAGTATCCATGCAAGGCCGATATTTCTACAACTCGAAGCGGAATGTATTCTAATAGACGCAGTGCAACCACAACACAGGGGATGTTTCGTATTTCAAGCCATAGATGGAGATACTTTTCATCCGCCTGTACTTTTGGAGCTAACTTGCAACAGAACGTACTATACTGCATGATGTTCATATTATTTTGTCCACCCCTGTACTTACACCGTGCCTTCTACGAGAAGAGAGCGACAGCGAAATCTTAAATAGCGACCGAGAGTTTGCTAATCATTTACGCGCAAAAGAAACCAAATGCAGATCGCGGAACAGGGGGAAATTAGTAACCATAGTCCTGATAGGGGATAAAATATCGTTAGGTAAGATACTTCTGGGAGAGACCTCATAGAGCATTTGCGGTTTTCATTTCTTTCATTTGATACCGTGCGTCCTGTAATCATTTCACACAGAGGATAATGTATGCAGTGTCAGTGTTTTAAGATTCCACTGAAATTACGTAGAGAAAATTAAGCAAGTAAAGCTTTTTCTAGTTTAATCATAACGAATAACGCAGCGTACTTTTTGTCTGTCTGGGAGTGTTGTTCCAAGGCATTACGATCGCACCTTCTCGCATTCCTCTGATCCAGCTAATGATGCAGCATATCATATCCGGTGTTGGTGGAATGTACCGGTTTCTGCATTCGGCTATGACCGAAATTAATCCGCATACCCACGCGGTAGAACTGTCACAACGTAACATTCCTCGTCGGTGGCGGTGCTAAAGTGGACCGGTGGAAATCACAACCAATGTAGATAGCTTGTTCATTATTAGAAGTGAAATGCAGCAGCGTTGTTAGAAGTGACATGCAGCAGCGATTAAACCATACATTGACGGTCGCACACCATGTCATCAACCTCGAAAAGTTGTGATGTTCCCAGCCATGGGGCGATGTATGATGTTTGCAATCTGTAAAAGTGAGTGGTATATATTTCACTTTACGTTTGTGGGTCTTACATTCTGAAATACTGTAATTCGAGATCATTTCAGCGTGCTTCATTCAGTTTGCTATTTTCATTGTTATTCTTCTTCGTGTTCATGCAGAAAGCGGAATTTTAAACTGCCATTGGAAAGAACTGTCCCAGATTAGCCCAGTCTGATAGCCACTTCATCAATATGCGTTAACATAAAAAACCATGAAGAACAGTCAGTATTCCAGCAGCGCGAGTGCTCTATAACCGCACAACGCAAAGTAGGTTGGATTAATACTACCTACATTCTGCATACTTTCACTATTGTTATATCTTTCCGATGTTCCTGGACGGTCAGAGCATTATGGTAATCCGCTAACTACAGTCACAGGATCAGATACCTTAAGAAATATCAGTACAGTGTATATTGTCAAACTGCACAAACTCATATGAAGTGTAGGTGTTTGTTAAAATTTTTAGTGTAATTTGTTACCAATTTTGTAGAACACTGTCGTGACCTGATGACTTTTTTTTCACAGGAATGCATGATGAAATCGAGGTGATCTCTATACATCTACTGCACCAGTGAAGAATTTCCTGGTAAATGTAAGTAAATTAAATACATCAGCACGTATGTGAGTGAATGATATACTTTTATATCCTTTCTTTCAGACTTTTCTACATAAAGCCCTACCACATTTTTGCACACCGAGGTCTGCTTTGTTATGAATTTAAAACAATGTGATGTGTTTTAAGACGGCATACAAGATAGTTTACATAGGTCAGCACCCATTATCAGGGCACTGGCACAGAGTCAGGTTCACACGTTGTTGTTTCTTTGATTACACGTTTCGACTAACTGCCATCATAGGATCAAAATGTAAATCATCGTATGAGGTGTGGATGTTTTGTTCTAGTTTTTTTAGTGTTAAAACTGCTGGGGGGCTGATGAATTTTCTTCATATAATTCATTATGAAATGCAGGCGATTTCAATATCTAGCACCACCACTGAAGAATTTATTGCTGAATGTAAGTAAATTAAATACATCAGCATATATGTATATGCAGCATATGAATTACACACACACACACACACACACACACACACACACACATATATATATATATATATATATATATATATATATATAGGGGTGGAGAAAAATTGTGTCACGAAATTTTAACCCTGGATCAGTGATGCCAGTAGGAGGCAAAATTACTAATGTTGTGTAGGTTGACAACACATACAAACGTCCCTCGCCCCGTCACCGCCCCAACGTGATACGCACACGTGCGTTGTCCAGAGCATCCGGCAACAGGGCAATCCCGCGACCAATCAGAGCACGTGGCGCCAAGTTTCCGTAGATTGAGAATGGTGCGTTGTCGATCTACACAGTATTAGTAATTTTGGTTCCTACTGGCAATTGCTATCCACGGTTAAAATTTTGTGCCGCAATTTTTCTCCACCCTGTATATATACAGGGTGTAAATTTTAAGTTGACAAACCGGAATAACTCGATGTTTCACACGAAAAATGTGTAGAATTCAAAGTTGATTATTTTGGAGGGGAACATCAGCTGGTGCTAAAATTAGCCAGCCATCCCAGCCTCCTGGGGGTGGGGCGGGAGGTAACTTTAAAATTTCAAATGGGTACCCCCATTTTTTATTGCACAATCAGATTCTACATAAAAAACTACGTACATTTTGTCTTAAACATTTGTTTTGGTTCTTGGTAGTTGGTGCTGTAATTCAAGAAAATCCTGTTCTCATTTTTGCGTGGAAAATGGTTACTACATGCATGTTATAGCACAAAACATTATATCAAAATGCCCCCTAACTGTGAAAAAAATCTCTAACAAAATACCACCAAACTGCAACAAAATGTTTGCCAAACTACAACTTCCACCATCAGCATCATCAGTCTTACCATCGCCAGAGCGTTTCATGTTTTACAATACTCATTAGCGGCCTGTGAGCTACACCAGTGCAACTGTGCCTTATGTCAGGGTGGTCTTTCAGTTGAGGGAAATGTGATGGAGTGCTATTATTTCGAATTTCCTGTCATAGGCTACAAATAGAACTGATTGCATTTCATGAACTGATGAAATACTATATTCTCTGCGTTATTCAGTCAAAAAATAGTTCTGCTGAGTGCTCAATCAATTAACATATGAAAAATAATGTTTTTGAACATCGGTCAGCACAAGTTCCTAAGTGCACTGGTATTCATTGGGAACGCTAATACCATTTATCTCGAAGGACCCTGGAAATCCTCCCATTGTTGTTTAACAGTAATAGAATGACACACATGAATATGATTTCCCTACAGAATTAATGTTTCGGTAAGGGACCTTTGTATCTATCTGTCTACTGCTAGTTCCTCTGTACATGCTTTTGGATGTAAATGATGACATTCTGTAAGAGTTAAACATGATGACAATGCAAGAACTTCACATTTGGCCCAGTTTGCTTAAGGCAAAAACATATATATGAAAAAGTATTTTATTTGTTCATTTTTAGAGACTTCACAATGCAACTTAATAGAAGGAGGTCTATCAGTCTGACATTCTGCATTCAAATCACAATGTTTATAACAAGGTTCAGAATTAAGTACATCACTCTTCAACACTTGACACACACCAAAGGTTGTGTGAAATATCATATAACAATGGTATCAGAGGTTTAGGAAACAAATAATAGTCAATTGTGTTCAAACTTCAACGTCTTTCTATAAGTTTCCTATAAATGCTATGAAGCACCTTACACACATTTCTAGATTTAAGCCTCTTAAACAGGGAAAAATCATCATCCCCTTCCTTCATATAGAATCCATAGCCCTCCAGCTGCGGCATCGATATCCAGGCATAATTGGTTCCAGAATACTCAGGACGCCAGGACTTCGTAGATTTCTTTAAAACTCAGGAGTTATGTCACTTATCATCCCCCTTTAGCAATCGTTTAATGGATGTGTTTGAGGTGTGGACGATGCTTCAGTGTTGAGACCTGCAGTATATTTTCGCAGCTATCACTTCAATTACCAACTAACACTATACATCTGCATTTATCACTCTTAGCATAAGTATCATTATGTTATTCATCATAGACTGAAGAGCTAATTTCTGGTGTAGTATTATTTTATTACACATTGGGTGCAATAAGTCATCTCTCACTGATACAATATTCTCAAAGTAATTGTTTCTTATACTCCATGAATTAATCGTGTATGAAACTAATACTTACAGGTGCCAACTTTGGTACTGTGAGACACATGTTCTTATGCACTGCCCTAAGTCATTCACAAGTACATGTTGCTCATGCAAGTAACACACAACATCGTTGAACGTAGCTTTGAAATATGGCTGCCACCCACTCAGTCTGTCTGTCACAACTGATAATACATCCCCTATGTCACGAAAGTTCATAACACTTAAATGGCATAGATAAATGGACGAGTCTCCAGACCATACCTCGAGTGCTGCTTTCCCATACATCTCAATAATAGCAGGCTTAATGCGAAATAGGACTATGCCAGGAGGTGGAGAATTAGAAGGGCATTCTTGTTGTCATCTGACTGTAGATGTGGGGACACTGAACGACATAGCTCACCACACTTGGTCTGTGTAAAGCAGATTTTAACACCATGTTTGACATTCTCAGTTGATATTACTGGGCCACATCCACTGTCTGCTTCTGCACCTACGTCCACTTAGATCTCCAGGCACTCAAGTTATATGTTGTGACCAGTACTAGTAAACCATTCAACTGCAGCTCAATGAATGGTTGTGTGTCATATTCAGATATATCTGGTATCCTGTATATGTACTGTGGTTTGACGAATTGTGTTATGATCAACAGAGCACTTAACTGTGATTCGATGATTGGTTGTGTATTCTGTTAAGATCTATCTGGTAGCCTATATGTGCACTGCTGTAGCTCTACAAGTGATGGCGCATATGATGGAAGTCTAATCAGTTCCATGTCCTGCTCCGGTATCTTAGTGAGATGTTATGCTGTTGAAATGAGGACAATACACCCATAGAACATGTGAGAGAAAATGTAAAAACGTATAAATGTGTTATAGTAACAAATGTTATGAGGTGTGGGTTAGTTCTTACAAACATATTTCTTCTTCTTCTTGTCCTGTGTGGGGGTATTTGATGCCAGAAACTCAAAACCACAGACAGGATGATCAGATAAACCTGGTAACCCATGTGTGCACTGCTATTGCTCGACAAGTCATAGTGCACATTGTGGAAGACTGGACTGTCGCGTGTCCTGCTCCAGTACATCAGTGAAGCATTGCACTGATGACAAAGAAAACATCAGAGTATTTCAGACAACTCATAAAATAATAACGAACAAAGTGGAGTTGGTTAATGTTAATAATACTTACATTTGAATATGTCAGTTTTATGTTTCTTCCTCTTATTCTGGCCAACTGATCTCTGCTGAAGCTTCATGGTCCTTCCACTACAGTGAACAGAACACAAGTGACTCCATTGGTGAGTGACTACAGCACCACTAACTATCTGACATTATAGTCCGTCATCTGGCAGCCGTTCTGTGACATCATCTTTTGAAATCATAAACTGGCCCTGCTTTTCCCAGTTGTCTGACAACTGAGCAAGGATGGGAGGGGGAGGCATTTGGCAACAAACAGATTTTTTTTTACAGATGGGTTTCCCCGATAGGTATAATTTTCTTTACAGGTAAGATTATTCTGATAGAGTCTTGGAATGCATCAGTATAAATGGGTCTGTATAATACATACCAACCTCCTCATTATTATTATCAACTCCTGCCATTACCATTTGTGGGGCGGAAGGTGGAAAATTTTTTGTTGTTGCCATTCTCAACACAGTCTCTCTAACAACACTGTTGGCAACCAGAAAGTGATTAGCAGAAACTTGATGCCTGCAATTAAAGTTCACTGTGCCCACTCTGATGAAGAAATAAAGTCATTGATAATTGAAGTTCATTACGCTGAGGATTTAGGATGATGTCTGGGATTCATAGAAAATGCAGTTTACTATAACAATTTTCACTACATTCTGAAATTGATAAAGCATAAAGTTCCAGACAAATGTTTACCCAAGCAATGCTACTATCAGCTATTGTACTATCAGAGCTGTTCAGAGTCTATTATGTGGATCCTATTATCCTTAGATAACGAAACTGTTCAATAATTGTTATCGATGTAAATGTTCAGAGTGAATGCTAGCCAAAATTTGATGTTAATACTCATCAAATGCCATGCTAGTAATGGTAGAAAGTCTGTCCTGCGGCGACATGTGAAAATGCGACATACGCAAACTGAGAATAAATCACTGAAGTCGTTCCGCAATTAACACTTTACCACAATGCGAACTCATTGTTATGAGCATACCGAGTTACATAATACGGCATCCAAAGCTGTTCCTTGCAACTGCACAGACGCGACGCGGCTTCCAACACAGAGTGCGCACTGATACGAATCTAGAAGAGAACTGGGGCCTGACTAGCTCGCAGTGCTCTTATTTATATAACCGCGGTGCGGACTGCCGAAGGTGCACCTGACAAAGTTTGCCTTCCTGACTAGTTGCTGGGGATAGTAGAGCATCACTTCAAGTTACAAAATAATTAATTGTTTCATTCGCTGAATGCCAATGAAGCTCTCAACTTAATTATGCTATCAGCACACAGGTAAGTATCTGTAATAAAATTCTGATACGGCTAGGCTAAATACTTTTGGCGAGAGAATTATTTTAGTTGCACTGCAAGCAATAGATGAGCTCTGAACTTGCCCTTTGGAGAGATGCTACAGCTATAGTTTTATAGCTACCTTTTGGAAACTTCTCTCATCTTTGTTATTATAGCGTATCTCCATTCTACCTAAATCTAAACATCCAAGTTTATCTAATCACTTACTTAATCTATCTTGCTTCCGTATTTTTAGGACACAAAAACAGAAAATCATGAATTTCAACCAAAATATTACTTTGTTAGCTCCAGCATACTGTTTCCATTAAATTACAATGAAAATTGAATCCGAATATAAGTTTTGAAGTTTATAGCTCCCTCCTGTTGCGCCAATGATTTTACGTAAAATGTCCAAATTTCGAAACACATTATTATTATTTTAGCATCACTCCTGACATGCTATTAACTTTTCAGATCCTTTACTTTACTTTTAAGGTATTGCACTACATTCGTGACCGCATTCCTGGTTAGGGCGGACTAGGCTGGCACACAATGGAAAGCATATGAATTCTATATGGCGTGAATAGGCTGTTTCCCTACACTTTGCCTCGTTTTCCACATACATATTGTAAATGTCCTGACAGTGTTTGCAGTAACAACTTCCATCAATAATAACTTGCTGATGTAGTTTCACATTGGCTCCTGTGGCTCTTAATGTTGATGTTTTTGTGATGTTCTTCTTTTTGTCAGTGCACTGTGGAAATTGATCTCCTGGATTTAGATCCCCATGCCGAAGTGATTTGTACGGTCTGCACGAGGTAGTATACTCTACTGCCCATCCTCATTCTGTGTGTGGTTCCTCATCACAGCTGCAGGTTCAGAAGTTTTTCTACTTCAAGACATGTTTCACAATTCTGAGAGGCATGGTTCAGTGCTTTATATGGTATAGAAATGAGAAAAGCCACGGTGGTAAACAGAACAATAGTGATGAGGTCGTTGGTAAGCGACTGCAGTGCAATCAATTATCTAATGCCGTAGTCCGCCATATTGTCTCCCATCTTGTAAAATCACAGCCTGTCACAGTTCACCATCTTGTGATATCATACTATGTCATCTTGGACGCCATCTTGTCTCCTAGAGTCTGCCATCACGTCTGCAAAAGTCTGCCATGGTCAGCTACAGCGCATCGCAATCTTGCATCTGGGGGAATTTATGAAATACCTTTTTGCTTAGACAGAGAAAACGTTTTCTTTAAGGAGATACCGAACGACAGAGGGTGGATGATGGCAGTTGTGTTTTAGGCAGTGTCTGTTTAGTATGTTTGCTTTACATTCTTAGTGTTCCGACAATAAATTAAGATTCGCTGATACTTCCACATGAGATTTAAGGTTTGTTTCGGGGCAGCATATATTACAAAAAATGATTGCATTGAGAAAATCAGAGAAATGAGAGCCATCAGAACAGTTCACTAGTCAGTCAATGAATTCTATGTGGTATCGGTCATCGGAAGCGTTTCAGATAATTTGGGGCTTTGGAGCATGTATCAGCGATAAGGCTGTCAGTAAGAACATATCGAAATGCAGAGGATGGATGATTGTTAGAGGATTGTGAGAGAATATTTCATTATATAAAACACTTTAAAGCATAATTTCCAGTACTATTAAAGCAACCTTGAACTGTGTGTTACCATCTCAGAGGAAATTACTGTGGTGTGAGGCAATGTATAATTGTAAGTAGAGTATGAGAATAACATCCACGACAAAAATGTTCAAATGTGTGTGAGGTCTTAAGGGACCAAACTGCAGAGGTCATCGGTCCATAGGCTTACACACTACTGAAACTAACTTACACTAACCTATGCTTAGAACAACACACACACCCTTGCCCGAGGCAGGACTCGAACCTCCGGCGGGAGGAGCCTCGCAGTCTGAGACATGGCGCCTCTAACCGCGCGGCCACTCTGCGCAGTAACATCCTCGCTACTTCCACTGAGATACAAGCTGCAACCGCAGAAAGGTGGCTACATGGACGTGGTTGCTTTAGTTTGGACATAAACTGCGGGAAAATCTATTTAAAGGTAAAAATTTAAAAATAATCTTCCATTCTCTCTTGACGTTACAGTTCATCAAACGAGGATGTATGTGGAGGACATGGATTATAAGAATGTAGAGCTAATACTTAGGTTTCCCTGGACCTGGGTTAATGTACCGTCCACCATATGGAGAAAAGCGGCATGTGGATATTACGCACATAAAAACATCATCTGGGCTAGGAAATTAGTGGTGTATTTGACAATTATCTACGTGGTAAATTCTCAGGTTCTTCTTTGCTAGACATTGGATTGAGCTGATGCTACTATTTCTTCTACAAGGGGAATATAATGCAACATCAATAGTAATTAATTATTACACTGCACTTACCCGAAACTGCAAAAATCTGCCAGTTGGGACCTGCCCCTGCGGATAAATCACGACACCCCAGTGCTAGGGGATGGGAGGCAGCGAGGCATAGTGCAGCAAGTTTGAATATGGTCAGTGGTGCCTACATACACATCTGTATATACGCTCTACAGATTCTTTTTATAAATTTTAGCGCTTTTCCTGACAACTGACATTACCATAAACCAAACCTGGCCAAGATTTGAGTTCCCAGAGTGCGCTCGTGTACAGCTGGGTCTGCTCTGCGCTACAGCTTCCCCCATCACTTTACTGTTCCAAACAAGTGTGTGAGTGAGATGGGTATATGCAAAAGAAACTCAGGAAGACTGAGGCATAGCGCCTTAAATTGTGCCTACTGAGGTCTCAACAGCAGTGAACAGACGAAATGGTTCAAATGGCTCTGAGCACTATGGGACTTAAGATCTATGGTCATCAGTCCCCTAGAACTTAGAACTACTTAAACCTAACTAACCTAAGGACATCACACAACACCCAGTCATCACGAGGCAGAGAAAATCCCTGACCCCGCCGGGAATCGAACCCGGGAACCCGGGCGTGGGAAGCGAGAATGCTACCGCACGACCACGAGCTGTGGACTGAACAGACGCCCAGTATGATTTACACACAGGGCAAATGGCATCAGACGTCGGTGTGTATATAGTTTCTATGCGATCTGGTAGAGGTCACAACGAACGGACAATGTTTAAGCTGCAGTCAAAATACTGTCATTTTTTATTTGCAATTCTGTTTGTTTAATTTTATAATTGTTATTTATTACTACTATAATTGTGCTAAATTACGAGACTGAATGAAGGTGTGAATGCGAAATAATGCTTTAGTAAAGTTTTTAAACTATACATTGAAGTAAATGGTCCTGTGAAGAATGTTCGAGAATGACGTGTGTGATAGTCATTCGTACCGGGGAATTTGTGATATACTATTCGTCAGTTTATGGTACTGGGGAACGAGAATATGATTTCGGTAAAGTAGTTTTAGTAAGGAGGAATTAATTTTATATTTGTGGGTTTGTTTGTTAATTTACTGGTTTGATTCAATGACAAATTTTGATTGGTTCTCTTATATATGCTCTAGATTGAGCGGGTTTGATGCTGCTTTCTGACTGGTTGTGATCGTTCTCTGCCAATCAGAAATCTGCATATACGCATGTATTATGGGAACTAGAAACTTCTTTTGTGTAGAGAGATGAGTAGTGCCGGGGCTTGGATCTCATATTGGTCGGACCTATTGATTGGTGCTCGGAGGAAAATTATTAATATTGTGATATTTCGGTACAAAAATGTTTGAGAAGTGCCATAAAGTGTGGGAGAGAGTTAGATGTAATGCACAGTGTGAAATTCGGATCTTAGGTGACATTTTAAATTAAGTCCCGCGTGGCGTGTTACTTACTCGCGAACGTGAACATTCTGTTACTTGTGAGACTGATTATAGTAACGTTTGAGCAAGCTATTCTGAAAGAATTAATCCCTAAATAAATTTTCGGTGAAAGATAATAATACCACAAACTGGCTACAGTTATGAGTGATTTGTGTATGCGGACTTTTTAGATTTTGTGCTGCTTAGTGTAAGGCTTTTTAGGGGATGGTATATGCGAGCTTACTGTAATAGAGTGAAATTTTACGCACATAAATACTTTCATTTAACTATTGCTTCCAACGACAAAATAATTTCTAACGCGACTTGTGGTTACGAGGTTTACAACTGTTTTTTCTACAGTTTTTTCCGGCTGAGAACTGCACTTCAGTAACTTCAAGGAGGCGTGCGTATGAGAAGAGATCAACCACAAGGTGAGTGGAAATTTGCAACGCACCGCGCCGCTACAAGACGTGTTTGCGACACAGTGAGACTATTTGAAAGAGGCTGGCACAGTTTTATAAGCAGGATTTTATCGCAAGTATTTATTTTTAGTTTTTTTATTTTTCCACCAAAATATCAACTTTACTACTTATTCAGTTACATTACTCAGTGCTAATACAGCGAGCAGAGGTATGAATAGGTTTTATAAATTTATACACATTCCGGCTTTAGAAAATGTAGTATACCTGGAACTACGATTCGTAATGTAAACACAGGGTATTAGGCAAATTAAAATCTGTTATGAGACTTTCTCTATTTCATAGCAGAAAGAAAACCAATTGCACGCAGTAATTGTATCAACACTGAAATAACTTTAAAGGTTTGTCTGTGCAGTAGAGAATATAGCTCTAGGGGTAGCATTTTGTAAGAGTTTTGAAAATTCCTGAATTAGACAAACACGTCCTCGAGGTGGGTGGTATGTTGTACGTCTATCAGCTCAACTTGGCAGTAATAAGGAGGTACATCGAAATCTGCCTTCAGTGAGAAAAGTCTTGGAATATCCTTGAGAACTCATGATTAAATGGTTCAATTATTTAAAAGTAGTCTGTCACGTTTGGTCAACAAATGACTGTCTTAAGTACTGGGGAATGTTCCATGCCATTAACTTGAAGCTGGTTTTTCCACAGGATTAATTTTTGTTTGATAGCATCAATCTTGCCCACAATATCTGTTACCAAATGATCCTCCCGTTGCATTAAGACTTAATGAACTCAAATAATTGATGACATCGACGATAAAAGATTTTGTTATTGCTCTAATTATCTTTAGCACAATTTTCTTCCTAATGGTCACTTTAATTTCTGCCAGCATTCACTCTCGTTCATCAGAAAAGAAGTGCATCATATCGTCTTCGTAGCTGGCGTTGTAATGGTGTTCCAATGATAGTTTTTCCAGCTCACAGTACTGCAATGGCAGATTTCCCATTCAGCACTGAAAGATGTGGCTTCTCAGCTTTTTCTTTATTTGGACGAGTGTGTAGACAACATAGTATTCCCAATGCAGAACGTAAATGTAATGTAACACAGTTGGTATTGCTAGAATACTATGAAAAGCCGACTGCCTCACTCTAGCAGCATCCGCCTGCAGCTTTTTCCTGTTACTCCACACATCTCACCCCCCTTGGCCGCTGCACTTGGGATGTTAGGTAGGAGCGCGGGTGGAGTGCTCGAGCTTGTGGAGCGCTGTTTCGCCAGGCCTGCTTTAAACTGTCTGCGCTTTTATTGGCTACACGCTACATAGTTGCTGCACTTTCGCATTTCTTTCAGCCAAAGGTCATCTTATATTTTTATAGTACTATTTGGCAAAACAATTGATGTGCCAAATTACCTTTCACATAATCATCTTTCAGGCTATTTTTGTATGCATGAATCCATAGCTTCACTTACAATGTTCTATAAAGCGTAGTTAAACTTATGTTTTATATTGTGCAGAAATAAAACGTAATCGTAACATTTCTGATAAGCAGATATTTATCTGTGATTTACTGTGGATGACCACCACATGCTTCCACTTGTATCTGTAGAATGTTCCTCAAGCAAGACTAGTAGTTTCCGCCATGTGTTCTTGGAAAATGCGGCACTGATATATGTCTTACTCTGAATGGCACTAACTGGGATACAACATCAGAAGCCCACATATGTGGAAGGAACCAGCGCGAGGAGTTCTGGTTGTCGCAAACTAGTAGGGTGCAGGGTGTCAGTGGAAGATGGTCTGATGTGAGGGGTGGGGGGGGGGGGGGCAGTGTGGGGTGGCATGCTCCAGACCTCCAGACCGTCAGACCGTAGCAGTGCAGCACGCCTCTGCCTGTGACCTTTGGATGGGGTGCAGTGACAGCAGTGGCTTGCTGATAGAGTACTGTGGTTGCCTGCATACGAGTATATGAAAACAATGTGTGGTAACAGACTTCTTGGAAAAATTGTTAAAGTAGAGAAATTGACTTTTGGTGTCGGCAAATTGTGGTGATGGTCGCCTGTAACTTGAGAACACTGTATAGCTATAACTGAGTGATTTTTTTAACGCTCTCAGCTTTGCATGCCAACGACAGATATTTTGCTGAGAGGGGTCGCTTTTTTGTTTGAGCTACATCTGTCAACCCTTGGCATGAAGATCACAGCATTCATGAGGGGGTGGGACCAGAGGTCGGTGTTAGGGGAACAAGGTGGTGGGCGATGGGCCCACATTTTGCTTCTTGCTGCAGATTTGTGCAGACAGATGCTCACAGCAACTCCTCACTGGTTCCTGACCCTCTGCTGTCATGATTCCAGACATGTGACTATAATCAACCTGTGCCGGTTGTGATTCTTAACGGTGCACAGCTGATGATGGCCCTGTCACTAAATAAAGAAGCCTTGGATATATCTCTTAGTGGCACAGGATGTATTATTTTGTGGTCTGTGTTCTGTGGCAAGCATTTCTTTTCGGTTAACTGTGTTCATGTCAATTAACCTAGCTCTCCCAACAGAATGAGTGTAATTGTTACTAGCTTTTTAGTCACACTGATCCATTGCAGCCGGCCTCTGGTAGCCGAGCGGTTCTAGGCGCTTCAGTCTGGAAGCGCGCGACCGCTACGGTCGCAGGTTCGAATGCTGCCTTGGGCATGGATGTGTGTGTTGTCCTTAGATTAGTTAGGTTTAAGTAGTTCTAAGTTCTAGGGGACTGATGACCTGAGATGTTAAGTCCCATAGTGCTCAGAGCCATTTGAACCATTTTTGATTCATTGCATAATTATTGAACATATGTGTTCGATGTAATTATTACCCACAGTGATTGAATGGTAATATGCCTGATTGTAGGAATAACTATTCTGAACTTGTGGCAGTGTTTTAAATTGTTTTCATGGCTGGTGGCTATTGTTGTAGTATGTACATAGTGTGATACGTGAGTTTACGTAAGGTCCAGTTTTTCCCCCATTAATCACAGAATCAGCATTATTTTGGGTGTATTCCAGTAGGTGACTCTCTCACTATGGTATACAGAACACATGTGATGTTAATGCACCTAGAAAGTATGCAGAGTGTGATTACCAGTAGGATACCTAAAGCAAATATCAGTGGAGATATGACAGCCAATAAGGCAACATCTCATCAATTTTAGTCTACACAGTTGGGGTAGGTGTGGGAGGCTTTGACCTCGACTTTGGAAGAGGAGGGAGAAGTTGGAGGGGTGACCTTGACGTTGATCTTTGAGGGGTGGGCAGGGAGTGTCTGTCAGTGAATGTGGCCAAGAACATACTTTGGTCCAATACGCATCAGACATCGGTACTATGTGCCATAAAGACGGCTGCTCACCTTCTTTCACTGTAAAGACCTCTCTGTGTTTTAATATGTTTCATTTTTTTAATGACCTGTATTCTGGTTTCATATTATATGATTTTCACAAGTGAAGTTTGGCTTATAGGGACGTGCATATCTAGCGCAAAGAGTAGGGTAGGCAAAGTACACTTTGCTGTGTTTATATAATTCCCTGATTTCCGATATTATCTTGAACTGATAAGATGTGCGTCTGTGCCTGTGTGTGCGTGTGTGTGTGTGTGTGTGTGTGTGTGTGTTTGTGGGCGCTCAAAAACTAGTTTTTCAGCGCCCTTACGAAGTTAGCAGAAACAAAAGTGGTTAAAATAGAGTAAATACAAGAAAAGAGATAAAAATCAATCTGAAATAAAGTTGCAAACATTGTCATCCAATCTCGCAAATGATCACCTACACAATCACACTAGCTTGCATCATGGAAGAACGCGTGAAAAGTGGTCAGATGTTCTAAAACTGTTAAGTAAAACTAAGGAAGATAAGAGTAAAACTAAAATAAATTGAAACGAATATGTGGCTGGCTCATCACTTACCAAAAATGAGCCACCCTGATGGACATTAAAAATGTCGCCCTAAAATTTTAGGTAACAAGTCGGGTAATTAACAAAACTGTGAAAGTCGTACCACATTCGTTTAATTGTCAGGCAAAGTAGAGGACAAATCTGTTGCCAAACGAGCTCCCTTCATTTGGTCCGGAAATAAAACACAGTCTAGTAAAATGTGGTGCTTTGTGATCTCTATGCCACAGGCACCACACATTGGAAGGACCCCTCGCTGGAGCAAGAAGCCATGCGTCATGTGTCTGTGGCCTATGAGAAGACGACTTAGGAGGACCTCATTCCACCTGCTTGGCTCGAAGGAGGTACGCCAAGGGTGCGCTATGGACTTGACGAGACTCAACTTATTATCTGTCGCTTCCAGCCACTCTTCTTCCCATCGATACATGACTCAGTACCTCAACAACAAGGTGACAGCACGCAGAGGGATGGCACACAGAACGAACTGAGAATCGTGACATGACTCTTTGGCTGCTACATCCGCCCTTTCGTTTCTTGCAGTACCTTCGTGCCTTGGCACTCAGCAGAAAATAAATCTCCTTCTCCAGCCTAAGCGTTGTATAGAGTGAAGGGCACTCAGGGAATCTGAACAGGTCTCGATCCCAGACGCCTTGTTACTCATCGACGATTGGAGGCGAGGCTTTCAGAGACAGACGAGCAAGAAAGTGACATGTTGAGGAATTCAGGTCATCAAGGAGCTTGCATGCCTGATGCAACGTGAGGAATTGCGGCTGAGTGGTGAGTGGCATTTCCACAGCCTCGGCACAGAGACTGGGTATGGGACTGGTCCTATAAGCATCTCCTCATGGTGGATGGCGCCAGTGACCTTCAGATAAGAAGCCTTTGCTGATCCACGCACTGTGCATCCATAGTCTGGCCACGATCGGATGAAAGCCCTATAAAACTGTAGCAGACATACCCTGTATGCTCTCCAAGATCTGTGGTTAAAGCTCTTTAAGGTGTTCAGCGCCTTATGGATTATGACTTTCAGGTCTCTTAGGTGTGGTAACCACGATAGTTTGGAGTCAAAGTAGACTGTGGTCCCTCATATGCAAATCAGGTAAACTAAAAATACAACGAGAATGATTAAAATGAACACATGCACACTTATCTGCAGAAAACTGAAAACCCATCTTTGTAGGCCACTCCTCTATCTTCTGCACAGTAAGTTGCAACTAATGAGTCATTGTTGCACAATGGACGAGGAACAGGAAACTTCAAAATCATCCACAAATAAGGAGTATTGTACAGGACTGCTGACCTTAGACGTGATACTGTTTACAGCTATGGCAAAGACGATAACACTTAAAACACTGTCTGAGGAACACCATGCTCCAGCTCAAAATGACCTGACGGTACATCATCAACTCGAGACTGAAGAAAGTTTTTAGATAGGATGGACCATATGAAGATTGGGAATGACCACGAATGCCCCACTGGTGGAGCTGCCCTAGAATATTGTGTCTCCAATTAATGTTGTACTCCTTACATATGTCAAAGAGTATACCGATACAGTGATGGTTACGTAGGAAAGCCTACAGCAGGGCCAAACTATCGACAGTGGATTGAAAGCTACTGAATTCATACTGAGAGCGGGTAAGGAGTTGCTTGGTGCCTAACATCCAGAGTAGGCGACGTTTAACCATTTGGTCCATGATATTTCCTACACAGCTTGTTAAGGCGACGCTCTTGTAGCTACTAGACACGTTCAGTCCTTTCATGGTTTGAGGAGAAGTATAAAAATTTGCCCCTATTCACGAACTGGGAAAGTGTTCCTGCCTGCCATATCAAATGATAACATTCGAGGAGGACTGTTCTTGAAGCTATTTGCAAATGTCGAAGCATGCTGCGCAGGATTTGGTGGTCACCAGGAGCAGTATCACAAGCCTTACACAGTGCCGAATCCAGCTCCCACATGGAGAAAGGGCAGTTGTAAGACTCAGAGTTGTTGGATCTGAAGTCCAACAGGCCCCTCTGTTTGGTCGCACAGTAGCGGCGGAACGCCGGATCCTGGCTGGGATTGCCAGTAGTTGTTACAAAATGGTCTGTCTGAGCGATGACTCTGAGCATTGTTTGAAAACATCCTTGTTTCAGTACTGCCGCTATTGGTAAAACACTCTGCTTACTGTAAATCTGACAGATGGATTCCCATACTTCTGTAAAACAAGTGGAACGATTGATAGAGTCCAGGAACGCTTGCTATGATGTTTCGTTGCTCTTCTTAATCGTGCATCGACCCTCGGCTCTCACGACTCGAAAGGCCATGAGGTAGTCAGGTGTTGGGCGGCATTTGAACCGTCACAGATCCACACACACGACCCAGGTTGCTGAGCACCACTCATCAGTCCACCAAGGTACAGGTTGCCACCTAAGATTGTAGCGCAGTGACTTTTTCCAGCTCGTGCCAAGACCACAGCATCTGTCCGGACCAGTCTTCACCACAAAGAAAGAGTGGGAAATAAAATTATTATCACAGATTCGAGCTCCATATAAAATTCCGAGTAAACTGATACCTAACTCCGAATATTCGAATAATTAATTAACAATTCATCTAATTTGATCATTGAATTAATGGTACTAAATGAATTTTTCCCTGTCCACAGACACTACCAAGGTATTGTCTACATAGAGGACCATCAGTTAGAGGGGCAGGATAATTTTAACATTACCCGTTTAATTAATATAGGAAACGCCAAAGACGATAAAATCTAGCTTGCTGTTCTGGCCATTATTTCAGATCGTCGTTGGAGCCACGCGGTGGTGGAGGTACAAACTGTTTCCCCGCCCTCTGAGAATTCTCGCCATTACATGGTACCCACCGTGAGGAGTGGAATTCTATCACTCCAGGCGGCCAGAACAGTAGGAACGGTTGCACTCCTCACTTCTGTTAGGTTAGCTACGATGACCTTTTCGCGTAACGCAGAAGTGCACTGTAGTTCATCGACCGACCCTTTAAATAACCCGGAGAGCAGCTCTCCAGCCCCATTCCGTTGCAGTTTGTAGATGCGTCAACATCACGAAACTCAGTGTAACGGCTGATGCTTCCCATTGCCCTGAGAACTGCATAGGTTTAGTCATCCGGGAACCATTTGCGACGTTTCTGAAGCACTCCCCAGCTACTTATGATGGTTGCGACTGCGTTAGTGCTACACCTCTTCAGCAAGATACTAGCTCTGCAGACCAGCATGTAGCGTGGTAAACTGTTTTGTTTGCGTGACCCATGGTTAGTTTCTCTGGTTATAGTGATATCCGATATTTCATTTCTGTGCTTTCTCTGGGGACCTGTCCTCCTACTGAGAACGGGTTTCTGAGTGATCTTGTGTATTTTCATCTCATCCTACAGCAAGTATGCTCACCCACTATAAAATTATACGCTGTCGTGTTGTAAGTCAGATCTGGAAGCTGGAGAGATCTGTAGAGATTGAATAAGAGTCCCTAGCCGTTCCTTCCACCAACCTGTCGTCTTCTAAAGTTGCGTTCCCAGCGCAGAAGACAGCTCGTCGGTCGTGAGATCTTCAGCGGAGGCTGCTATGCTGTCATCTCGAACTTGAACCTGTGTTTGTACTTTTCTTTTGTGGGATGCCAGTTGCCCAGGTTAGTCTCTCTATCTACAGAGGGCAAGATCTGTAGTACTGAGAATGATGCTAGCGACACGTCTCATTAATGTATTCTGTTTGTTTATATTTTAAAATATCACTTTTTACACTATCTTCTACAACACTCGACATAGCTTTCTTAATAGTACGAAAACTTTTCTGATAATTTCCGATATAGAGTACGACATGTCTGTCCGAAGCAGAGATACACGTCCGTCTCTGAAGAGCACCCGAAACAGAGTTGCGTGACCGGACCTTCAGAACGCCGAAACAGTCTGACTAGCGCGGCCGGAGTACTTCGTCTCCCAGGCGCGCCAAAGCGACCCGAAGGTGTCTGAAGCACTTCGGCTGCAATATCATTATACTTATGTTTCTCATAACTAGTGAAATTTAATAAACAGAAAACGGTAGACTCGTAGGGTAGCCATGAGAGACTGTCATACTGAAAACTGGCTTAAATACAATGAAAAGTATATAAATAATTAATAAGAGAAGTTAGGCATTTTGGCGTCTAACACCGGAATGTGTCGACGAATCAGAGGCAAGTTCATTAAAATTGGCGGACTCTCCCACGGGAATAGTACATACTGTACCATCTGCTGCTTGTACCTCACTCCACTTTTGTACCATATGCTACTTCACGTGTATCAAGTTGCACCAAGGCGAGCTTCTAGCAAGATAAAATACTGGCAGTCACAGCCGGGAATATCACACCATCGGCTACATTCCTTCTGTAACAATTTATGAATACTTGCTACAGAGCTAGCTCTGAATTTATGTGCTCATTTCTCAATATATGTTTCGCCAAATTACCCTGACTTTCATGGTCTGTGGCTTCCCTACTGCCCCCCTTTGTTACTAGGCTACGAAACACCTGCAGAAGGGACAAAATGCGACGCCTAGGACAGGAGATCCTCAGATGAGTGATCTGCTAGGCAACATTGTTAGTCGGAGCTCCATTGCTAATCTGCTGCAGTTACTTCAACCAAAATCACAAACGCTACAGACGTGGCGACCGTGACAGGATTGAATAGGTTTCACAACCACGATATTTTCTATTTGTCGTGATTGCAAGTTTTCAGCCCAGCTACTGTTGTTCGCCGCTCTTGGCCGTGTCATAGCGGCGACAACAACGTCACCTGTTTCCCACTACCCTTACTCTATAGGTGGCGACAGACATTCAAATTTAAAATCAGAGAGAAAGCGGGTTTTATTAGTTTTTCGTTGCAAGCAGCCACACTTTTACCATGAGGGATCGCGTGCGGAACAGTATAGGTGGTTTGGCAGACGGAGAAGGACAAAGGCTAGATGCCCTGTGTGACACACAGCCCCTTCTCCAAGAAACAGCAGAACCCGGCCTTTGTAGGGAGCCTGGCCCAATGGTCAACATTCCGCCGACGGCGTCGCTCGTCTGCACGCTGACGTTGGGGAGACCGCCGCGCCGCTGCAAACACCGCCAATGGCAGACGCAAATCACAACCAGGCAAGTGACACTTCACGCCCAGGTGCTGCCGTAGACGCGTCGCAAGTTATGTTGATCCAGTTGCTGGCAGCGATTGCATCTCAAATCACTCAGGTGTAGACACAATGTGTAGAACTGCGCACTTCCCTAAGTGCGGAATTGCGCGCACAACACGAAAAAACTAAGCTCGGAGTTGAACGATAAGTTTGAGCTGCAATCGCGCGCCGTGGAGGAATTTTCGAGCCGACGTGATGTGCAGGCAGTTGATCTGCAGAAGCTGAGCGAGCTGCCAGATCAGGCCTTGATGGAAAATAAGGTAGCGTGGGATACCAGGGAGGAAAAGCTCTGTTCAATAGAGGTTAAGTGGTTAAGTACAAAGGGGTTGACCAGCAAGTAATATATGTCGTTTGTGAAACTGAAGACCAAAAAACTAAACTTGGAGCGCTGAGCGAACGTGTGGGAGAGTCCAGTACAGCCATTTCTGGTCACACCGAATTGTTTAGTACTCTGGAATCTCGGTTTGAGTCAGCAGACGAAAAATTGGGAGAATTTGAAACTAGGATTGTAGACAAGGTTGCTGCGCAATAAGCGGAGTTTGAATTAAAGTTAGAATCCAAAATAGCTGATAAGATTGCCCGTGCAGTGCCTGTCCAGCGAACTTCTGAGTCTGGGACGGGACAGATGTCTCACGAAGTGTAGGGTAGGGGAACGTTAGAAGCGGCCGCTCCGGTAGCGCACGTGACAGAGAAAGGCGGCCTGTCAGACGGATTAGCCGCGGCGGTCGTCCATTTGTCGGCTGTCACAGCGACAGGTAGTAGTGGAGCAGCGCCGCCGGCTTTACCAGTAGGAATGGCTCCTGCGGCAGACCGATCGAATAACATCAGATTGATAACTTCCAGCGAGAGAACCACTACTATTCCGGTGGGAACTAGTACTTTGATTTCGGTTAGAGAGGAATTGCCCCAGACCCTTGGAAGCTACAACCATCCGTTTTTCCTTACACTCCCCCCTAAGTGGGAGTGTTTCAGCGGGATGAATTCAAGAATCCGCCCCGTGGACTTCCTCCAAAATTTACGAGACTGGTACGAGTCTGCCGACATCAGTCAACGGCAGTTGCTGAACTCCTTCGGACAACACTGTGTGCGTGGCGAACCTTTGGTGGCAAAGAACTGTATGATACTGTGCAGACTTTGTCCAGCTGAGCCGTAAGTTCCTGGCGCAGTATTGGAACCGTGCACGTCAGCAGAGAGTTAGGTGATCTCTGATGACGGGGCCAGATCACAGTCCCAGTCGCGGAAGCTAGCGTGAGGTTTTCCTATGCGTAGTTTCAGCTTACGACACCTGGGACCACCTATGGATCCCGCGGAAATGATTCCATTAATGTAGCATAGGATGCCAGAATGGGCGAGGCAACAATTAATAACTGTCCCGATCGTCAGTATAGAATACTCTTTGGAAATACTGTCAACGCTCGACGATTTTCAAGAGGAGGGAAATCGTCGTTTAATACCTATCGTAGATACGGGTTGCGGTAATGCCCGACCACAGAATCGATACTCTAGTACCAATAGCTCTGGACAAGCCACTGGTCAGTCAGGTCGAGGACAAGGCAACAATTCCCACCCGAATAATCGTACGATAGGATTGTCATGTCAGTACAGTGCTGTAATTGAGAGGAAAGAAACGCAAAAACGATAGGCTCCGGGTCCCAGAACAATAATGAGATGAACATATGCTGGCACAGTTCAGTTACTCTCGCTGGCTGTGTTTAGTGATTCGATAAGGGAGGGGAAATGTCTGCAGAATCCCTTGGAAGGTTTGTTGGCGGAAGAATTTGTCTTGTCAGAACAGGCTTATCAGAGTCCACACATAGCTTTAGACTGTTTTGGTTCCACACAAAAGATACTCATTGACACATGTGCAGCTATCTCGGTTATCTCTGAGGTGTATTTTGACTTTCGTATGGAGAGGAACAGACTGGAAATTTTCCCAATGACAGCGGTAAGGATAAGGGGCGCCACTGGTGCACAATCCAAGTGGGTAAACAAGCAGGTGTTATTGGAATTGTCACTGCATGGATTTACGTGGTTTCAGCCGGCTCTGGTTGTGGCAAAACTGTGAGTACTGATAGGTTGAGTAGCGCCAATGCCATCATTGATCGCGAGCGTGGAAACGTTAGCATTTCACTGAACAGGAGCAGACACATTCCGCTATTGCGTGAATTACTAGCGGTATACGGAGGGGAGGGGGGCTCCACGGCTGTACGGCTGGCAGGTGGATGACCTGTGGCGGCCTTGCGGCCCGTCAGGTGAGGTCTGGTCCTGTCAGTCAGGGTGTCCCCCACACCTAGGGTGCCCGAGGACGAGCTGGAGAAAAGGATTAGGAAAGGGAGCTGTCTGTTCTTGTTTGCGGAGATGAAACGGTACGCCAGCGTGTTTCAAGACTGACCTGGAAGACTAATCAGCTACACCTGTCTCTGAGTGTAAAGGAAGAGAAAATTTTTTATTTATGTTCCTACCACATCCCTCCGTCGGAATGGGAAGCCGTGGAAAGGGAGATCGAGCAAATATTGAAATGGGGAGTGATTGGACGCTCCAACAATTCTTATAACAATGCGGTGTTAGCCGAGCACAAACCGGGAGGTGGTATCCATTTGGTTCTACACGCCAGGCGTCTCAACAAGATCCTAATTACAGAACGAGACGATCCCGAAGCTGTAGAAGAACTCCTAGCGAGGTTTGTGGGTGCTAAATTTTTCACCACATTGGATATGACCTCGTCTTATTGGCTAATACCGCTACCAGAACAATTTATGCAGTATATGGCGTTACTAATAAACGGAGGAAGCTAGGAGGACACGGACCTACCGTCTGGCCTAAATCTGAGCGTCGCGAACTTCATCTGTGCTCTGGATTCGGTCCTGGGTTCAGACGTTTCCAGGCGGGTCACGCTGTATGTGGACGACATGGTAATCACCTCAGAGAGTTTCAGAGAACACTGCA
This sequence comes from Schistocerca piceifrons, assembly GCF_021461385.2. Lineage (NCBI taxonomy): Eukaryota > Metazoa > Arthropoda > Insecta > Orthoptera > Acrididae > Schistocerca > Schistocerca piceifrons. The sequence goes on from NC_060149.1 coordinate 581,366,532, forward strand.
AAACCTTGTGAGATGTATTACAGACAGTGGCTCGAGCTGGCATGACCGTGAGGCTAGGGAATTGTAGATTTGCATGCCTCGCAGTAAAATCCTTGGATCATGTGATTAGCAGTAAAGGTGTACCTGCTGGAGAGTAGAAATTAGAATCCATCTGAAAGTTTCCCATCCACAAGAACCAGTGACAGTTGACGGCGTTCCTTGGACTGACAGGATATTTTTGCAAATATGTACAGGATTACACTGTGGACAGTGTCCACCTGACGGTGCTGCTGAAAAAGAACGTACCCTTTCGTTCGACTGAAGAGCATGAACGCGAGTTCCAAGTCATCAAGGACTCGTTAGCTAAGAACCTTATCCTCCACCATCACGATATTAACAAGGAGTTTTTCCTTGCTATGGACAGTTCACATTTTGCGATAGGATCGCATTTATATCAGGAGCATGGGGAGGGAGAACATGAGGAACACAGGGCTATTTGCTTTACAAGTCGAATGCTGGGTGATTGCGAGAGGAGGTTTGGCGTGACTGAAAAAGAATAATTACGGTAGTCTGGAGTTTACAGCGGATCCGACAGTATCTTTTGAGCCATCAGGTAACGATGGTGACCAATCACCGGCCTCTAACGTTTCTGAATAGTTGTCAGCACCTGAACCAGAGATTACTGCGCTGGACATTAGCTCTACAGGAGTTCACTTATACCACCCAATACGTGCCTGGCAAGGATAACACTGTCCCGGACTCGTTGTCCCGCTTTCGTCTCAGGATACCCGACGAAGGTCTGGACCACCCAGAGAGTAAAGAAACCGACATCAGCTGGATTAAGAAGGTTAGAGGGCGACGCCGAAATGAGGTTTAAACTCCAGAACATTGCACCGCAACAGTCTAATGATCCTAAGCTTATGGATATTAAGAATAAATTACTGCAAGGTCGAGCGAATGAGGCGGTGCGTATTTACTACCGGTTGTTGGATGGAGTTCTACATCCATTGACCCATCGAGACAGCAAGAGGTGGAAACTCTGCATTCCACAGAAGCCGACCTCGTATAATGGACCAACCTGTTATTTGGGCCCTACAAGGCTGAAAAGTGCCTCGCCATACTAAAACAAGATGTGCACTTCAAGAACATGGAGTCAGTTACTTCAAGCAGTTACCCAAGTGCTTTCTGTGCCAGAAGTAGAAGCCAGCGAGGGAAAGAATTACGGGGTTTATGCTGCACGTTTCTACGTCTGAATCGTGAGAACTACTGTCAGTAGATATAATGCGAAGTTGCCCAACAGGAAAAGCTGAAGCTCTGTTTCTTTTTGCCATCCTAGATGTATTTATGAAGTATAATAAGTTCTATCCCGTGGGAACCACTTCGGCTATTGTTTTTGTGAGGTGTTTATGCTGTTACGCTGATACGTTCGGTAACCCCAAGGGGACCTTGTCTGACAGTGCCTCACAGTTCACATCTCGCGTCTGGATTGCCGAAATGCAGCAGCAAGGAATCACTATCCGCCAGACAAGCGTGTACCACGCTGCAGCAAACCCAACTGAGGGAAAACTGGCAAGGATTCACTGTTCAGGTCGTCATACAAAATAGATACAGTACATCCTGGCGTTCGAAAAGATCAATAACAGTTTGATTCACTACTGTACAGGCTATTGCCCGGCCGAACATATGCTCGAGAGGCCGCAGCGCAGTTACCTTCTTCCCCAGAAGAGGAATTACAAATAAGATTGACAAATACCCTAATTAGAATCAGGAGGAAAGTAGCTCCCCGGAAGGCGCGCCATGATCGCACAGCCAAGCGCCCTGCTATTAAGGAAGGCGATTTGATCCATAATCGGTCTGGTCTCATAGAGAAGAAAGTAGCCAAGTTCTGTCTGCTATATGACGGTCCCTACCGAGTCGAAAACGTTTAGGCGACCGCTCCTACGTAGTTGTCAACGCAGGTATTGGCATCGAGAAAGGAATATAGAAAATTGAAAAATATCGAGCTGTTCATCAGTTAGACCTCTTCACACCCACACATTAATTTAAAACTCCAGGTTAGCATTCTCGAGTGGGAGTTTTGATGTAGTGTCATTTAAATTTTATTTGCTTAGAGATAAAGGGTGAAGTTGTGACGGCCAAGTTGCTCTAGGCGCTTCAGTCCGGAACCGCGCTGCTGCTACTGTCGCAGTTTCGAATCCTGCCTCGGGCATGGATGTGTGTGATGTCCTTAGCTTAGTTAGGTGTTAAGGGTAGTAACAAAGTGGAGTTTGTTCCCCTTGAGACAGGAGTCACTGGGGAAGTGACTGCCTTGCGTGACGGGTGTGACCGGCGCATTCATGAACTCCCCCACCCCCCCCCACCCCTAATATTTAGCCGGCCGCGGTGGCCGAGCGGTTCTAGGCGCTTCAGTCCGGAACCTCGTGACTGCTTCGGTCGCAGGTTCGAATCCTGCCTCGGGGGTGGATGTATGTGATGTCCTTAGTTTAGTTAGGTTTAAGTAGTTCTAAGTTCTAGGGGACTGATGACCTCAGATGTTAAGTCCCATAGTGCTCAGAGCCATTTGAACCATTTGAACCATTTGAACCTAATATTTACCGATGACAGATAAGGTTTGTGAACCGATCTGTAACGCCAGGGTCTTCACCAGTGTCGAGAAGTCGAACTGAATCACGTGAGCAGCAGACAAAAACACGCACGCACGCACGCGCGTGCACACACACACGCACGCACACACACACACACACACACACACACACACACACACACACACACACGCACACGCCACTGACTGTCACTAAGGCCACTATCCTGAATGAAAACGTAAAATTAATATCCTGCTGACTGTATACTAGGAAAATACGACGAAGAAGTGTGCGATGGACCATTAAACGCTAAGTTTTATATTTATCTGTATGTCAACGAATGTCGAATCATACTGGCAGGGGGCAGCTCATAGAATGCACTACGAGAAACACTTAATGTGGGAAAGATAATTAATTAAGAAAAAGGAATAACTGGAGATGAACAATGAGGATACCATTATGATTGTGCTGGTGTCGATGAGCAGTCCGTTGAGCGATTCCAGAAAACAGAGAGGTTGGAAAACATTGATTTTTGAAGTAAAAGGCTGCCTAGTGTTGACACCAATACATGTCTAGCAACCTTTCCAGGGATAGTGATTTCAATGGGAAAAGAAACCTGAGAGAGAAAAAGCATAATAATAAACGAGAGTGAATGGGAGTATTTTAGTGATTCGATATTAAGCTAAGAGACGTAGCTGAGGCGAAAGAGAAGTGTGGACAATTAATGTGGCGGTGTCGCTAGAGAACAGACAGCCCAAAAATCGTTCAGCCTAGAAAAAAGGATTATGTTAACTTACGATATTGGGATTATGTTAACTTACGATATTGCCGAACAGACAGCCGAGAGACTGTTCAGCGTAACAAAAGGGACTATGTTAAGTTAAAATATTCTACGAGTGCTGGGCGATCGAAAGCTGAAGTGGGATCACAGAGTCCACAAGTCTGATTAGAGAAGATTTGTAGATCAGAAACTGATGTCATTAATATGTAAATTTTTTGTTAGTTATAAGATGTTTAACTGTGACGCCTGAAGACTATGAGACGACGTTCCTCACTCGTGCCCCCCTAGCTTGCATGTCGCGGGAACTCCATCAGAGAACCGGAAAACACACATCTCCATCGAGTTTACAGGACAGTTTACTACAAAGCGACAACAGCTGGCGGCAAGCGCACGCCTCTCAAGGTCGCGGGCCAGTAGGAGGCAAAGAGTTGCACTGGAACAATGTTTCAGAATCGCCGACAAAAGGCTGCCGCTCCTGCCTTTGGCGACGTGATCAATGCGACTGCTGCCTTCGCCCCTTGCGCCCTCCGACTAACCCCTTCGCCAGAAGCGTCAGGAGCACGTGGCGTCCCTACGTGGTGTGAGTGCCAGAGTGTAGCGTAAAATTACAGGGCCAACGAACCCCTGTTCAGTGAATCGTCCAGGAAAACTAACGCTTTAATCAAGTGCAGTGATCTGACAGTCGTTACAGCCCCGACAAAATTTGTTTAAGGGAAGGGTCCATCTTGGGTCACACTGTCCTCCCTCTCTCATGAAATTAAATTTGGGGAAAAATGATGGCGGCATGATTGAAGGCAAATTGTATTTAGGTTAAGGAATTAATTTATAAAATGTCTTGTACAGAGATAGTCCTGCGAGAAACCATTTATTAAAAATTTGGTTTGCGTATCATATGTCTTAATGGTATTGTGTATGTGTTTCTTATTATTATTATGTACTGGAATTAGGAAGTGCTCGCTTTCTTCGAGGACAGCTGTTTCCCAAATCGGAACCTTGAGGGGCAGCCGTAAAGCAGTGACTTTATCAAGCACGTTGCAAGGCCACAGCATCTGTCCAGACCTGTCCTCACCACAAAGGAAGAGAGAGAAATAAAATTATTCCTTTAATTATGATCACAGATTCGAACTCCATATAAAATTCCGAATAAACTGATACCTAACTCCGATGAGTGGAATAATTAATTAACAATTCATCAAACTTGATCATTGAATTAACACCACTAAATTAATCTTTCAAGTCCATAGATATTACCGAGGTACTGTCAACATAGAGGACCATCAGTTAGAGGGGGCAGGATAATTTTGGCAGTCCCCGTTTAATTAATATAGGAAACGGCCAAGGTGGCGAGACCTTGCTATTCTGGCCAGTATTTTAAACCGTCGTTGGAGCTACGTAGTGGCGGAGGTACATACGGTTCTCACGCCTTCTGAGAATTCTCGCCATTTCATGGCACCCAACGTGGAGGGATGGAATTCTACACTCCAGGCGGCCAGAACAGCAGAAACAGTTCCACCTCTCTCCACTGTTAGGATGGCTACGAGGACCTTTTCGCGTAATGCGGAGGTGCACTGTAGTTCATCGAGCGAATGTTTGAATAACCTGAAGAGTAGCACTCCAGTCCTATAAAAATTAAATTTGTGGTAAGGCCTTATGGGGCCAAACTGCTGAGGTCATCGGTCCCTAAGCCTACACACTACTTAATCTGACTTTAAACTAACTTACGCTACTGACAACACACACACCCATGCCCGAGGGAGGACTCGAACCTCCGACGGGGGAAGCCGCAAGGCCCGTGACAAGGTGCCTCAGATCGCGCGACTATCCTGCGCGGCTCTAGCCCCATACCTTTGCAGTTTATAGATGAGTCAGTATCGTGAAGTCCAGTCTACGGCAGTTACAGCCTTTTAATGGATGATGCTTCCCATTGCTCTGAGAACTGCATAGGTTTAGTCATCCGGTAAGCACCCGTGATGTTTCTGAAGCAGTCTGCAGTTAATAATGGTTGCGACTGCGTTAGCGCTACGCCTCTACAGCAAGGTACTAGCGCTGCAGACTGGCATGTAGAGTAGTAAACTGTTTTCGCCAACCCCTGTTGCTGTTAGCGTCAAACGTGGTTAGTTTCTCTGGTTATAGTGATATCCGCTATTTCATTTGTGTGCTCTCTCTGGGGACTGGTACTCATACTGAAGACAGGTTTGTGAGTGATCTTGCGTATTTTAAATAAACTCATCCTACAGCAAGTATGCTCGCGCAACGGATACATTCCGTGTGTAACAATTTATGAATTCTTGTGACAGGGTTACCTCTAAATTTATGTGTTCATTTCAGTATATACGTTTCGCCAGATTATCCTGACTTTCATGGTCTGTGGCTTCTCTACTGTCCTTCTTGTAAACCAGTTTCTTACTACGCTACGAAACATATGCAAGAAAGAAGAAATGCGACGCCTGGGAGAGAAGATTATCAGGTGAGTGATCTTCTAGAGAACATTGTCGGTCGGAGCTCCATTGCTAATCTGCTACAGTTACTTCCACCAAAAACCCAAACGTTACAAGATAGCCTGAGCACTTAGTATGGATAAGTCAGTGGCTTGTTGGACCACTCGTGTGATGTGGGCCATTCGTTCCTGGACACTGACTTGGTGTTCAAACACAGCCAGCTGGCTAAATAGTGTAACTAACCTGTTTCTACGGGTTATTACGTTAAGATTAGGGTCGCCACTATCTCTAATCATACAACTAATCAAAGGTCTGGCCGAGTCGGAAAATAAATTAATTTGATCACAGACCAAAAACTCATAAAATTGCATACGTAGTGATGTCGTTCATAGGGGATGCGATGTAATTAATAATGTTGACCGTGCACTCTTCACTAGAATCAAACATTTAAAATAAAATAGAAAATGTATGAACACTGTGCATAAGATCAGCTCCAAGCAACTCACCTGAAAATAAGACCTTATCTAAAGCATTTGTTTTAAAATAAAAGGAGAAACTAATCACTGGACCTGTGCGTAAGGAAACGCGTTGGATGTGCTAACGGGAAAGCTATGAGGTGAGTGGCTTAGGTGCAAAAACGTAATCTCGGAATAGAAGAGAAAATTGTGGATAAAATCATTTATTCCTAAGATATGGATGTGAGGCATGTACACAATTCCTGATAACATTAATTCCTAAAACATTGAAGAAAAGCATCGATACATTCACCGTTATAATCTACACCTAAAATCATTGGTGTGAATCATTCATACAACTGCTGTTGCCTGATAACTGATCGAAATAACTCGTGAAGCGGTACACGTTTCGCAGTACACCGGCGTGCCCACGTGGTTTGTGGAGACGCAATTTCTAGTTATCGTGGCCAAGTTGCAACAATATCACATCTCACAATCACGAACAAAAATGGCTCTGAGCACTATGGGACTTAACATCTGAGGTCATCAGTCCCCTAGAACTTAGAACTACTTAAACCTAACTAACCTAAGTACATCACACACATCCATGCCCGAGGCAGGATTCGAACCACTATGAGAGTTATGAGAAAAGAGAAACAAGGTAAAGAAAGAGAAATGCTAGTGAAAATGGGCTACCGGACTAATGAAAGGTGGCTACAGGACCCTTTCAATAGGACCCAGTTAACTCTTCTGATAATTAATTTCGGCGCCTTTCTTTCAGGTAATACTCCATCTGGTAATTGGGTCCACAGTGGAAAACGTTCACTGGAACGAAGGGGAACTGTTGCTTCCCAGTGAACAGATTTTATGAAATCTGGAGAGCATAAAGAGATCTTCTGACTCACAAGAACGTCAACGGCTACTGCTTGTAGGTCAGTTGTAAGGTGGCTATAATTTCGCACATTACAAGCACTCATCTACATAATTTTCCGTGATTTACAACCGTAATTAGGTATCATTTGATAGGTTGTACATCGTGTATTTGAATATTTATAGAAGACTGACATTGTCACGTACACCTTGTAAATAGTTGTTAACGCTTATTGCATGAAAGGTGATGGATTGTCTTTATAATTAAAATGGCGTAGTGAATGATGGCCTATACTAGCAGAGGTTGGAACGCCAGTGGAAATGAAATGGCAGGCGTAACTCACGCCCTGGGTGGAATTTCCTGCACAGGTGTCTTGATATGCTGCACAGGAAGTAGCCCAAGACGGACGGTCAGGGCACCTGAGCGCTGAAGCACAGTACAGTGGCGGTCAGCCGGTGTTGTAGCTGGGCCGGAAGGAAAACCGGATAATACTTCGCAAACTGTCAGCAGAGAGGAACAAGGAAGCGTTAGCTCGGAAATCACGCAGGTTGGGTTATTTCCGAAAATTTTTACTATGAAAAGCGTACTACTGTATGAATTCCTAATTAACGGGGATAGGTATTTCCTCGCAAACTTTCCGCGCTGGATGATAAAAGACTAAAATATGGTTGGTCGGCGTTCGGAAGAATCTGTAGAGGGAGCATATTCCGTGGTTTCGAGAATATGATTCGCCTTCTGCAGTTATGAGGGAGGGGAGTCGAGCGTTGATGGGAAGGCAGTGGTGGAGAAAAAGGATCTTCCATTTTGAGCGTCCGTGTTTGACGGCCGCTCACTATCAGCTTTTGTTGGTACAGACGGACTTGCTTATTGTTAGAACGGTTAATCACTGTACTGTTGCGAAATTATACGATTCTGGACTTCGCTCCGGGTAGTGAGTCGTCGTTGAGTACGCAGCGTTTGGCGATTGAGAGCACTTCCTCTGCCTATACTTGCGTTGAGACGTTATCTGAACTCCGTCCTTTTGGCTGGGAGTTCGCGTTTCTCATCCGTAGAACTTAAGAGGAGAAGACAGTATTAGATTACAGTAGTCAGAGGACCATCTTCTTCCGTCCTAGTGTTTGAATGAGTTGTTTTTATATTTTGTGGCTGGAGTTCTTCCGTCGTCGCAGACACGTACGAGAGCCATTACTCCGACGCAACGGACACAGTACATACGGTGATATTGCTAATTGCTTCTGCTTATTTGGGCTATAAAGCTAAACAGCTGTGATCACGAAACTTTTATTTCCACTGAGGTTGCACACCACTGTAGATCATCTTTGGAAGCAGTGTCTTCTAGTGTTTGGTACGTAGATGACGTCAGTCATCTCACGTTATTTATATTAAATCGCGCAGCCATAAAAAGGGACAAATGTGGGCAATCGGTTAATCATATTAGTTGGGAAATTCATTTGAGTCTCTTTATGTCCATTGGACATTAATATATAAACATTTGTAATATATAAAGGGGTTTTAATCTAGACTACTGGCCTTTAAAATTGCTACACCACGAAGATGACGTGCTATAGACGCGAAATTTAACCGACAGGAACAAGATGCTGTGATACGCAAATAACTAGCTTTTCACAGCATTCACACAAAGTTGGCACCGGTGGCGACACCTACAATGCGCTGACATGAGGAAAGTTTCCAACCGATTTCTCATACACAAACAGCAGTTGACCGGCGTTGCCTGGTGAAACGTTGTTGTGATGCCTCGTGTAAGGAGAAGAAATGCGTGCCACCACGTTTCCGTCTTTGATAAAGGTCGGATTGTAGCCTATCGCGATTGCGGTTTATCGTATCGTGACATTGCTGCTCGCGTTGGTCGAGATCCAATGACTGTTAGCAGAATATGGAATCGGTGGGTTCAGGAGGGTAATGCGGAACGCCGTGCTGGATCCCAACGGCTTCGTATCACTAGCAGTCGAGATAACAGGAATCTTATCCGTATGGCTGTAACGGATCGTGCAGCCACGTCTCGATCCCTGAGTCAACGGATGGGGACGTTTGCAAGACACCAACCATCTGCACGAACAGTTCGACGACGATTGCAGCAGCATGGACTATCAGCTCGGAGACCGTGGCTGCGGTTACCCTTGACGCTGCATCACAGACAGGAGCGCCTGCGATGGTGTACTCAACGACGAACCTGGGCGCACGAATGGCAAAACGTCATTTTTTCGGATGAGTCCAGGTTATGTTTACAGCATCATGATGGTCGCATCCGTGTTTGGCGACATCACGGTGAACGCACAATGGAAGCGTGTATCAATGGAAGCGTGTATTTGTCATCGCCATACTGGCGTATCACCCGGCGTGATGGTATGGGGTGCCATTGGTTACACGTCTCGGTCACCTCTTGTTCGCATTGACGGTACTTTGAACAGTGGACGTTACATTTCAGATGTGTTACGACCCGTGGCTCTACCCTTCATTCGATCCCTGCGAAACCCTAAATTTCAGCAGGATAATGCACGACCGCATGTTGCAAGTCCTGCACGGGCCTTTCTTGCCACAGAAAATGTTCGACTGCTGCCCTGGCCAGCACATTCTCCAGATCTGTCACCAATTGAAAACGTCTGGTCTAATATATCCGCCGTCCGCGGATAGGAAAATCTCAGAGTGTGATTTATAGCGTTTTATTTAAACTAAAGTCTTTCTTCAAAAGTTACAAAACATTATTCGTGAGGTAGGACTGACCCTCCAATCCTACCAATAATTAAATCAGAGATTCTTCCAAACATAAACTGTCTGTAGTAACCATACAACTTCACAAAATCAAGCCCTGGGCGTCTCGTGAAGAGCGGCGCGGAGTCCACGTTGCCGTCACCTGAGTCCGAGGACGAGTAGAGGCCCTGCGGGGATGGCTCGGGTACGCTGGCGGCCTTGGACGATGACGCGGCGGCTGCGATGACACCAGTGGGCTCGCTCGGCGTGAACTGCCTCTCCAGTCTCCTGCGTCAGCCTAAATACTGCTCGGCGCATGGATATGGCTGGCTCTATTTACAGTCACGTGTCGAGTGGAGGGAAAGAGGTCCGCTGCTGTAGCGACCTCCTGGTGGTCTCTGGGAAGCGTCTGTGTTTCCGGGACGACCGGCCAGGCTGACCCCAACTCGGTCCGGGGCCCGCTGTACCGGTCTGCTTCGCGGGAAGCGACAGTTGCAGGCGCTTTGTCTGGACGCAGTATGGTCAATGGTGGCCGAGCAACTGGCTCGTCACAATACGTCAGTCACTACTCTCGATGAACTGTGGTATCGTGTTGAAGCTGCATTGGCAGCTGTACCTGTACACGCCATCCAAGCTCTGTTTGACTCAATGCCCAGACGTATCAAGGCCGTTATTACGGCCAGAGGTGGTTGTTTTGGGTACTGATTTCTCAGGATCTATGCACCCAAACTGCTTGAAAATGTAGTCACATGTCAGCTCTAGTATAATATGTTTGTCCAATGAACACCCGTTTATCATCTGCATTTCTTCTTGGCGTAGCAATTTTAATGGCCAGTATTGTATGAGCAGAAACTGCATTTATCATTTTGTAGTTACTAGTTCCCTTAATCATTCATTTATGTTTACGTTGTAATTCATATGTTAAAGAGCAAGAAGGAGGAGATAATATCGCCATCAAGAGATCCTAAGATCTGCTTCAGGGGGTTGTCAGACAGGGCCAAATCTTCATTTTCGCGTTCAGTATTTTGCGTTGCGCACATTCGTTTTACACCCGCCTGGAGTAGCATCTTGGACAGTAACAAATCAGGGAGCAGGAGAGTAACGTGCATTATTGACAAATACAGCAATCCCTCCCTTGGATATTCCCCCAATCAGATCATCCTTGAAGCGGAGGGCATAGCACCATAACACAGGGCAACAGTCGTTTTAAAATTCCTTTTCTTGTGAACACAAATTAATGGGGTGTGCGTGTGCTAAGAATTTGAGTACTTCACATGAATTCAGAACCCATTCATGTTCCAGTGTGAATGGGAGCCATTTGTCACGTGAGTGTCACGTTCAACTTCTCTCTCCACCGGGGTGGGGAGCCTGTAATGGGTGGATGTTCAGTCTTGGGGCGAGAAGGTTACCCTGGAGAGACATCACTTTGCATTGCCTCCGAAGCAGACTCATGAGAATTGTCAGGTCGAAAAACGTCGACATGATCTGACGGCTTTGCCACTGGTTTTTGTCAATGGTTGATACTTATGTTTTGCTTTTTTTGGTTGGGAAAGCTTGACGGTAGAGACACTGCGGAGCTGTTACTGGACTCTGCTTTTGAAGTTACTGGCAGCTCTGCATTGTTGGCAATTGTGTTTTTTTCTAACGTTCTAAAGGAGGAGGCTGCTATGAGCTTTGCAATAACTGCAGCTTTGCAAGTGCACCGACAAACGCAGGTATTAGTGCTGACAATAGATCCTCCATTTGTGTGGGGACATCAGCTGTCGGAATAGGCTTCTTAAGGGAAAAAGCGAAAGATGTAATTACTGTGAGAAACTGCATGGCCCTTTAGATCTTTTTGGCCTCATCATATGGGAAGCAGTTTTTTGTTTCAATTTCCTGTATCGTACTTTCTTCAAGGTAGACGCTGCAGTCTCTATTCCAGACACCGTGGTCTGCAGAGCAATTTACACACTTTGCATAAGTTGAACAAATGACACTTTCGTGGGCGGCTTTATCAAATTTGTCACAACTGACTTGTCCATTAAATCCTAGCGTGGTGTGAACAAAGCACGGGCATTTAAAACAGCGCATTGGGTTGGGGACATAAGGCCGCACACTTAAGCGAAAGAAACTTGCCCTGATATGCTCTGCAGTTTCGTGCTATTGAAGGTAAGGATAAGGAGTCGGATTTCACCAGATCCTCGTCCACCCTGTTCATGATATCTTGCACATCACGATATTTTCTGGAGCCCATTCATCTTTCAGTTCTTCTTTATGAGTAACTAAAAGATCTCTATACGTCACAACACCTCTGCTGTGTTGTGTAGCTCCCTTTCTATGGAATATTACCCAAGGCATTTAGCTCTCTGAATTTTCGTCTCTCGATAGGAACTACAAGATTCAACAAACAGTGGCCCATATCGCAGTCACTAGACAGATTTTAAAATTCCAGCAACGTCTTTTAAATCTTTGTGGATGTAGAGAAGTGATGTTTTCTCAAAACTCCCCTCTTTCCCTTTAACTATTAAAGATAGGTTTAACTACACTAAATAGATCTTTGTTTTTTTATTGAACGTGAATAAAACTAAACGGGTACCTTCCTGACAAACAGAAATTTATCCTTGACTTACTGGCGATGACCACTGTATGCTACCACTCGTATCGGTAGAATCCTCTCAAGGAGAGCTGTTAGTTTCCAGCTGGATAATAATACGTTTCCTTCATCTATCATTTTCTGAGAGAAAATGGAAGATATTATTTCCCCTCATATGATCTACCTCGAAGTACTGCTTCACCATTTTCTCTTCATGATGTTAGTAGAGATCTGTATTTGGTCCTGCTTTAAGCATGTTTAGTGCTAGGTACACAGGAACTTTTAATAACATATCCTATGGGACTCTGTGACCCCTCTGTATCGTATTACCAAGCATCTAAGTGAGCACAGTGGTCCACTGAAAACACTACATATGGACACGTGTCAGTCACGGTCTGCCTATCATACAGCTCTGTGTACTCAACCATAATTACGACTTACTGTTTCTCTTTAGATTTCTACTTGACTATTTAATTACTATGCAGTGGCTAGTTTACCATATTGTATCCAAAAAAATCTACAACTCTTTGCACTCCATTCATTGACTTGGGATTTTTGTCCCTCAGGTCAGTCAAACAAGGACAACAATGACACTTCCACCAATTCCATTCCTATAATGTCCATGGAGACTAACCTGCACTGATATGAAGTATGCTATTCAACATAATCTCAAATTCAGGGACAAGGTCCATCCATTGGGTATATCGCTCAGAACAGTATGTCCTACAAAGCCATCCCAACAATCGCCTAATATGCCTTGGAGTTTCATGTCCTATCTTTCCAACAACTCTTTAAGGTCCTTACTAAGAAATTGGCTACTGTTATGAGAAAAAATCCGTTTGGGAACACCTACAGTTACTAAGCATCCCTTTTCTATACATCGAACCATACTTATAGCGGTAGCTACTTTAAAGAGGTATAACCGCACATATTTAGACCAGCATTCACTCATGAGAAATATATGCTGTAATCCTCTTTTTCCCTTTGATAACAATTTGAAAAAGTCCGCAGACCTTGAGGTTTGATAGGATAGATTTTATACTTAACTGGTCGGACAATTACCTTCACTCGTTGACAGACTGGATATAACCTAATAATTTTCTTTACTAACTTAGATATTATTGAGGTAATGATGTTTAACCACATGATGGAGACATTGCCAAACATGGTAATGAACACAACTTTGGTGGATATATTCTAGTAACGTAATCACTGCATGAATGGGTATGGAAATCCTCCAATTCGCATTATTTTCATTACACCTCCAATATAAAATGTCGTTGTGCAACAACCAGTTTCCTTTCTCGCCTTTTGTAGCATTTAATAATCTAACACAATTGATAATTTTATTTAAAACCGAATCCAATATTATCTTTAAATTTAGTTTTTCCATATTTAGCAGCTTAAAACGTGACAGTATTTAAAACATTGGAGGTCTGAATTAAACAACGCCTTCAGTCACAACTGTTTCGTGTTTTATTAACTACACGATGCATTTCGAACCCTGAGGGTCCATCGTCAAGTGTAGTTTGTTTTAAGACGTGTTTTATTTCTTCTCTTGAATTAGGTGAAATGCATATTCCTACCACGAAAAGGTTTAATGTTAGGTTACGAATTTCGTAAGTTGAACGCGATGAGGGAGAAGTTCGGGTCGATTTCACCAAACAACACTCCCATTTTACAGTAGTTCATTTATTCACATCTTTATACAAGCAAGGCTTACACAGAACTAACATGGCGGTACTGCACAAAGATGATGTTTAGCTTAGTTCAAAGACGATACTCAGATCGATTCTGGTGTCGACCTCATAGACGCCACATAGCCCCCCCCCCCCCCCCCCCTGCAGTACGGAGTACTCTTGAGATTGCCGGGGTGGGGGGGGGGGGTGACTATGGCAGCTCGAGAGCATCGTCAGGGAGCTGTGTCGGTAGATGTCCTGAAGGAAGGTTTGCGGGTGGAACGGAGCGACGACGACGATGTCTCCGGAGGGCGTGGCGAACACACGAAGCATGTCCAGGTCGACGTCGGGCGAGAGGGGAACACATTTCACCAGGTGGCAGGGAATGGCGGAGGTTGTGTCATGAGCACCGGATGAAGGGAAACACACGACGAACAGTGTATCATCGAGTAGTATTATAGAGATGTCTTGGATTATGTCCGGGGAACAGGCAGAAACACCTCGAGCGAGGGCACGTTCAAGATAGACGGGCGTGAGAAACCTCGACAGGGCAAGACAGGTGACGGGGGATAGGTCGAAGGGCCCGGCGGCGAGGGCGTGATCGTAGGGAAGCTCGAGGTGGGGAGCATGTGGCCACTCGATGGAGTGCGTGAGACCGGAGTAGAGGGCGAGGTCGGAGAAGAGCTCGACGAATGGAGCTGGAACTCATTCGACCGAGTGTGTAAGTGCGACGTGGAGGGAGTGGTCGGAGCGTCGTGAGCCATGACAGTGAGTGGCGTGGTCGTGGCCTGAAGGGGGGTAGAAGCGGACTCGACATGAGCAGGCTTGAGTCTGTTGAGAGAGACTGTAACAGCTGAATCTTTTATCTGGATGTCATAGATGTTGGCTGAGCGCCGGAGAACTCGGTACGGGCCAGTATATGGAGGTTGGAGGGGAGCACTGACAGTGTCATCTCGGAGCATTACGTACTCGCAATTGTCCAGAGATTTCGGGACGTGAACCTTAGGGCGGGAATGGCTGGCGGGCGGAGTGATGTGGAGGCTGATGAAGTGGCGTCTGACGCGGTCCACGAAGGTCAGACTGAGGGAGAGAAGCGGAAGGGCTCACAAGTTCGCCAGGGAAAACAAAGTTCTGGCCGTATGCGAACTCGGCTATTGTGCGTTTGAGGTCTTCCTTAAAGATCGCACGAATGCCTCCGTCCATAGAGAGTCGTGGCATCGAAGAGCCGCCTTGAAAGTGGCACTGCACGGATTGCGGCGTGGCAAATCGTTGTCCTGGCGGTGGTAGGTTGTCCAACGAAGCATTTGCAGAAATCGGCATAGGCCCCGCACTGCACGGAGATCCATAAGGGGTAACTGCACCGTCGATGAGGGAGGGCACATGTGGTGGGAACAAAGCCGTCAGATAGCTGGAGTCATGCAAACTCCTAACCTCACTTATTGTTGCAGGCTCGAAAACGTCCGGCGAAATCGGCGTAATCGTCGAGTGAGAGGCATCGTGTTGCAGCCCTGGCGGGTGTACATCGCCCGCAACACGATCCATGTCGATCACAAAATCCGGCGTTAGGCGTTGGGCCGAAGTCATTGTTCGAATGCTGTGTCGAAGTAATACACACGAACATAACCGACGCGGAGGCCGCGGACACAGTAAAACGGCGATAATAGGAGACGTTACAACTCGGGGTCACCAGTGAGGGAGAAGATCCGGTCGGTTTCACCAAACAACACTCCCATTTTACAGTAGTTCATTTATTCACATCTTTACACAAGCAAGGCTTACACAGAACTAACATGGCGGCACTGCACAAAGATAATGTTTAGCTTAGTTCAATGACGATACTCAGATTGATTCTGGCGTCGACCTCATCGGCGCCACAGCGGAAAATATGTGCAACATAGTGGAAATTGAATACTGTAAACTTACCACATAATCCAAGGAAAGCGTTTTTAACGTTTTAGCACCGGCAAACATTCTTGTCTCCGTCGTTTTAATACATGTCGCTTCATTCAAGATGTATATTTGCACACACGTGTTTATAAACACTTCACAGATGTTTTTGTACATGGTGTTGTCAAAGATGAATTTATTCACTGTCACTGTCATAGCCTAGTGGAAGTCTGGATAATGCATCTGGTACCACATTTTTAACTCCTTCTATGTATCTTACTTCAAAATCAAACTCCTGTAAAAATAAGGCTCACCGGATAAGCCTATGATGCATGAGTTTACTATTCATGAAGAACATTAGCGCTTTGTGATCTGTGTAGACTATGGTTTTATTACCAGCTAACGCATAGCGAAAACGTTTAAAGCTCTAGACCACTACCAACGCTTCCTTTTCCATCGTTGAATGATTTTGTTCATGTTTATTTAACGTCCTACTAGCGAATGCCAAACTGTGATGGTTAACGTTTTCATAAGTAAGATCCCCTTGGAAAGCTTCACTCGCTAATCCATAGTCTGATGCATCTGAAGATAATTTAAAAACTTCTTCAAAGTTTGGGGGAGGGGGGGGGGGGGTGCAACAGCTTAAATTATACTAAATCATTTTTACTTTTGTCGAACACTAAACAATTTTTTTCTCCCCATTACCAAGACGACTTTTATTTCAATGAATACATAATGTGTCACCATTGTTAATATTGTCAGCCCTTAAGAATTGCCTAAAAAATTCATCATTTTGGGAAATGATTTCTTGTTTCTAACTCTGTGGCTACGGACTGTTAGTGATAGCCTCTACATGCTGGGGACCTGATTTTAGAACATGAACACAAATAATATGCCCTGGGAATTTGACTTCTTTCTTACCAAATGAGGACTTCAAGAATGGTGATACTCTTTTGTCTAAATTTTTTAAGCACTTTCTCTAACACTAATAAATGGTCTGTGCATACCTTAGAAATAATGAGTATGTTTTCTACACAGAAAATGATTTATTCAGTAATTCTCTTGCCACAGCAAGACATAATCCACACATAAATACAGACGCTGATACATTCAATCTGAACGGTAAATCTAGGAACTAAAATGATCGTCTATCAAATAAAAATACTGTATATTTACTCGATTCTGCATGAAGACTTATTTACCAGTAGCCACTGTAAAATCCATGCTATGTGTACACTTAGCACCATGCAGTTTAGCTAATATTTCTTCCTTAGGAATTGGTATATCCCTTTCCACTTCTATAATTCAGATAAGTATTCTGGTGTCCAGAGCCAAACGGACCCTGCCATTAGATTTCTTAAAGACTAGTAATGGATTGTTATAAATACTTTGTAGTGGCTTATCTACTTTGATTTTAAGCTTGCATTCATAATCTTTAGTACAATCTGATTTTTCAGAAGATATATCTCTGTGTTTAGTAACTAATGTAATTAATTCCTCTTTCTTTGGATGACTGGCAATTACCCTTGGTAAATATACTTTCTATCTGTTCTACACTAGTGTCAACCCACGGTACATTTCCATCATTACTGGACTCTTCAAGGCTATTCTGGGTAGCAAACCACTGCGCTGCCTCAAATTTGCCTTTTTTTACTAACTTCTTGATTCATGAAAGGTACGTTTATCAGTACACACAACAAAAAAGTTTTGCATCACCTGGGTTCTGAGAGTTCCAGAACCTGTACAGAAAATTGGAATGGAGATGAACATAAACATCATTTACGCCTTTTTATTGCTAATGAAAACCACACATTGCATGTACAGCAAGACCTTCAGAGGTGGTGGTCCAGATTCCTGTACACACCGATACCTCTAATACCCAGTAGCACATCCTCTTGCACTGATGCATGCCTGTATTCGTTGTGGCATACTACCCACAAGTTAATTAAGGCACTGTTGGTCCAGATTGTCCGACGCCTCAACGGTGATTCGGCATAGATCCCTCAGATTGGTTGGTGAGTCACGTCGTCCTTCAACAGCCCTCTTCAAGCTGTCTCAGACATGTTCGTTAGGGTTCATATCTGGGGAACATTCTGAAGAAAGTCATTCACGAGATGTTCCCGATGGGGGCGCGAAGTGTCGTCCATGAAGACGGATGCCTCGCCAATATGGTGCCTATATGGTTGCACTGTCGGTCAGAGTATGGCATTCACGTATCGTGCAGCCATTACGGCGCATTCCATGTGCACCAGTGGTGTATGTCGGCCCCACATAATGCGACCCCAAAACATCAGGGAACCTCCACCTTGCTGCACTCGCTGGACAATGTGTCTATGGCGTTCAGCCTGACCGAGTTGCCTCAAACACGTCTCCGACAATTGTCTGGTTGAAGGCATATGCGTCACCCATCGGTGAAGAGAACGTGATGCCAGTCCTGAGCGGCCCATTCGGCATGTTGTTGGGGCCATCTGTACTGCACTGCATGGTGTCGTGGTTTCAAAGATAGACCTCGTCATGGACGTTGGGAGTGAAGTTGCGCATCATGCAGCCTATTGTACACAGTTTGAGTCGTAACACGACGTCCTGTGGCTGCACAAAAAGCATTATTCAACATGGTGGCGTTGCTGTCAGTGTTCCTCATAGCCATAATCCGTAGGTAACGGTCATCCGCTGCAGTACTAGCCCTTGAGCGGTCTGAGCGAGGCATTTCATCTACAGTTCCTGTCTCTCTGTATCTCCTCCATGTACGAACAACATCGCTTTGTTTCACTCCGAGACACCTGGACACTTCCCTCTTGAGAGCCCTTCGTGGCACAATGCGACAATGAGGACGCGATCGAACCGTGGTATTGACCGTCTAGGCATGGTTGAACCACAGAAAATGCGAGCCGTGTACCTCCTTCCTGATGGAATGACTGGAACTGATCGGCTGTCAGACCCCCTCCGTCTAATAGGTGTGCTCATGCATGGTTGTTTAAATCTTTGGGCGGGTTTAGTGAGAAATCTGAACAGTCAAAGGGACTGTGTCTGTGATAAGATATCCACAGTCAACGTCTATCTTCCGGATTTTTGGAAATCAGTCTGATGCAAAACTTTTTTTGATGTGTGTATATTCTGAATTTCACAAGATAATGTTTTGATCTGAAAATTACTTATAGCCTCATGTTCAATGCACCAGTCTAGTCCTAAAAGTAGTGGTATATCCATTTGAGACACTAAAAAGAAACTATGCTTAGAATGAACATTACCAGGGTAAATATTAATAGAACTTCTTCCTCAATCAGCTGTCCTTTATAGCCCATAATGTCCACAATTTGGACTCCGGTTACTCGTGACACAGGATTCCTCCCTATTTCTTGTAAATTTCCAAAATACGCTTGGTCGAATACCGAAAGCTCGTTTCCTGAGTCCAAAATAATGTTAATCCATTCCTCGTCAATCATTCCTGGGTTGTCTTGTTGTACTTTGTTCCATTGAGAACGTCGCCTCCTCCAATAGTTCCTCTCTCAACAAACGTTCTTCCTCTGTACTAGTTATATCTAATAGTTTGGCTCTACTGGTCACTGGTAATGGTCCGTTGGTAAGGCTTCAACTGAGAGACCACCCCAGTTTCCCTCATTCTCAATAATCACCATTCCTATAGCGTACACACTATCTTCTGTCTCTTGGATGCCTTGTAATCGATGTACCTTCCCATTCGTTTTCCGTTCCCCGTTGGTGGTTACTGTTGGCAAAACTGAGTCCTTCGTACTTCCCTTTCTTCCCGATTACCTCCTACGCTTTTTCTGTAAACTTCCTGATTGTATCTAGTTCATTCTTCCTCCCTGGTCTTGCTCAGAATATCCAACTGCTGCAGGAAGCTCAAAATAGCATTAACTTCGCTGCATTCTCTACCTATCTTTTTTTACCTCACATAAGAGGACATACGGCATTAACACTTAAAAAAAAACACTTCACTTATAGGTTTATCTAGAAACATCCTACGATTTACATGTCATTCAAAATATTTCCTGAATCTACTCAACTTCAATTATACCGACTTGGATCCAGTAATTACAAAGTCAATTTTTGTTGTTCCAACCAATACTTCTCTCTGAATTGTCGGCAGAAATCTTCCCAACTATGGAACTAATATGCGTGTAGAACTCCTCATTCCAAAGCTTCTTTTTCTAAACGTCCCACTGCGAATCTAACTCTCCTCTTATCATCCCACGAGGCTGATAGTGTGTTTGTAAAAAACTCTCAGGAAAATAGTAGAGTATATATCACACATAAGCTTAAAATTTGGCTGTTGATTTGCTAGATGACCTCCGATTTCTATGCAGAACTCTTCCCACCAGTCTCGAGTTGAAGTAACAGACTGCCGTTCTGTGTTAACAATACCATTGCTACATTCGAGTCTCTCTCCCCCATTCGAACCATTTACTGCTGTTCTTTCCAACCCATGTACCTTATGGGTTAGCTATATCCATGGTAAGGAGATGGTTCTTCGTTATACATAGGCGAGACCATCGGTCCATTTATATTCGATACAACATCCCCATCTTCAACTAAACTGCCTATCGCTTTTATTTGTTTGTCTAGATGTGGGTGCCTCTACCGCACCTGAATTGATAGGGTACTGTGAGTCCTCGCTAGCCTCATTTTGTTGCAACGCAGCAACTATCTTCTTGTTTAGAGCTTAGATTTCCTCGTGTACTTTATCGATTTCCTTCCTCAAACTAGATAAGTTTTCTTCCTGTTTCTTCTGAAGGTCTAACTCCGAATTCTTAACCGATTCAATAAGTCCGTCTGGGACTAATTCTAATTTATCGCACATGTCTTTCTGGATTTCTTTGCTTCTGTTATCTGAATCATCAAATAATGTGACTCTTAAATTAAGTACATACGCCGTCAATTTCTGAAATTCCTGCTGTAACTGGACCTTTTCAGCCCAAGATTCACGAATAAAATCGAGTTTTTTTGCCGATTTCAGTCATTTGATACGTTATCTTCTCCTTAACTTCTGATTATCAATTACTGGCGAAACATATATCCAGAGATGAAAACATAAATTCAGAGGTAGCCCTGTCACAAGTTCCTAATTAGCCTTCTTAATCTGAGTTACAGCCAGCGTTGACAGCATATTATCCCTTTTAAGTTCCTCGCTATCCTTTTTAAGTTCCTGACTATTCATTTTTATTTCACCTACATCATTTTTATGTTACCTCTTATCTTTCCTTACTTCTTGGCGGGCTTTACGTAACTGCTCCTTTAAAAAATTTTACATTTTGAGCACTTAGCCCTCCGTTCGTAACTAGCTGGACTAAAATATTGTGTTATAAATGTCATCTGCCCTGTAAGGCAGCTAATATCAGGCGCAGATCGCAACAAAATCATTAGAAATGCTGCTGTTACATATCTAGAATGCATGAATTAATAAAAGTGAATGTTTGGGGTCTATCCCAGAAAGACAACACAGCTATTCCCTTTTTTTGTTCTACATATCATTTATCAACAGTTACTTTCAGGGGTCAACTGATATACAACAATCACGTTCAATTACTTTTGACACTCATTAACAAAATACTTAATCCTGGGACATATTGAAACGACGATTATTAAAATCGTCCTCTCTACATATGATTTTTTTTATCACAGGAAAGAATGATCATTTAAAAATCCTCATCAGCTCATTTAAATCTACATTGTCATAGCTGGACAATACACTGAGTTGGTAGAGAATAAATTCACTTTTTGAACCTATGAAAAAAACTCTCATGCACTCGATGTGAGGGTAGGTTAGTATCCTAGCTTTTGATATTCAATGGTCAAAGTGTATGCAAGCTGGAGTGAGTAATATCTAGACTCAACATTTACTGAAACGCAAATTCCATATTCTGGCCTTGACTGAATTGACTCAGTTGCAACTTTCCTGCGTTCCGTAAACGTTAATCTTTCCCAAGTCGAAATAATGGCTAATGCACACTCACTATGGGTTTGAGTGACGTACACAATTGCTTTGCCTGCAAAAATTCCTGCAGGAATAATTAACTACCACTTACCCTTGATCCCGGCTTTATTTAAGTAAAATGGTTCAAATGGCTCTGAGCACTATGGGACTTAACAGCTATGGTCACCAGTCCCCTAGAACTTAGAACTACTTAAACCTAACTGACCTAAGGAAATCACACAACACCCAGTCATTTTAAGTTAAAAGGAATAATGTATTGTTCTGGACCTATCTCTTCCTGCACTGAAGCTTGCTGTTCTCTTGCTAAATGGGATGTTTATGAAATCATTAACCACCTGCTCGGTTCGTCTCCAGAATGTGTTTCACTTTAACTTGTTTGTTCCATGCCATTGTCCATATTGGTAGAGATTGTTTTGTCAGTTTTTGGTACATGAGATTAACTACAATTGCCTTTTGTTGATATTATATAATTATTATTTTATGAGGCTCTCATACTGTATCGTCATGTCGTTATGGATCAAGCTCATGTAAGGTCCGTAAAATGCGGTCGCCTTACATAAAGAAACAACTTATTACACGCAGCTTACAACACTCCTCCTAAATAGCTAACAGTTAAACACATTCTATATTCCGCTACTAGTACTGTCACCACACAAACATTCAAATGCAGTGATGCGCTATAGAAACTGGTATAGACACGCGTATTCAAATACAGAGATATGAAAATAGGGAGAATATGGCGCTGCGGTCAGCAATGTCTATATAAGAGAAGAAGTGTCTGGAACAATTGTTAGATCGGTTACAGCTGCTACAATGGCAGGTTATCAAGATTTAAGTGAGTTTGAACATGATGTTACAGGTGGCGCAAGAGCGATGGGACACAGTATCTATGAGGTAGTGATGAAGTGGGGATTTCCCCGTACGTCCATTTCACTAGTGTCTGTGAATATCAGGAATCCAGTAAAACATGAAGTCTCCGACATCGCTGCGACCGGAAAAAGATCCTGCATGAACGGGACCAACGACTACTCAAGAGAATCGTTCAACATGACAGAAGTGCAACCCTTCCGCAAATTGCTGCAAATTTCAATGCTGGGGCAGCAACAAGTGTCAGTGTGTTAACCATTCAACGAAACATCGTCGATGTGGACTTTAGGAGCCGAAGGCCCACCCGTGTACCCTTGGTGACCGCATGACACAAAGTTTTACGCCTCGCCTGGGTCCATCAACACCGACATTGGACTGTTGATGACTGGAAACATGCAGCCCAGTTGGACGAGTCTCGTTTCAAATTGTATCGAGCGGACGGAAATGTACGGGTATGGAGGCAACCTCATGAATCCATGGGCCCTGCATGTCAGCACCAAAATGGTGGAGGGTCTGTATTGGTGTGAGGTGTGCGCAGATGGAGTGATATGGGACTCCTGATATGTCTAGATACGACTCTGACAGGTGACACGTACGTAAGCATCTTGTCTGATCACCTGCATCCATTCACGTCCATTGTGCATTACGACGGACTTGGGCAATACCTGCAGGACCATGCGACACGCCACACATCCAGAATTGCTACAGAGTGGCTCCAGAAACACTCTTCTGAGTTTAAACACTTCCGCTGGCCACCAAACTCCCAACACATGAACATTATTGAGCATATCTGGGATGCCTTGCAACGTGCTGTTCGGAAGAGGTCTCTACCCCCTCGTATTCTCACGGAGTTGTGGACAGCTTTGCAGGATTCAATTCCCTCCAGCACTACTTCAGTCATTAGTCGCGTCCATGCCACGTCGTGTTGCGGCACTTCTGCTTGCTCGCGGGGGCCCTACACGATATTAGGCGGGTGTACCAGTTTCTTTGGCTCTTCATTGCAGTTGTCGTTAGGAAAACGACTCGTCGTTAACAAACTTACTTTATTGTATTCTCGTGGGTGTAGACAGGAATCATTGCAACTAACGTTCTCGTTGCGACTGCATTCAGTAGACTGTACAGCTACCTTCGGCTCGTAGACTGAAGTCGATGATCTCGTGTTTATCTCCGTCAACCGCGCCCCCAGACACCCACCATCTGTACCCGGGTACTGGAAACACGGCTGCAACTGATACCAATCTGCACCTCTAGAAAACCTAATGTGTGTGGGTGCGAGTGGCGTCTTGACACCCACTGAACTCTCTTGGTCTTTCCACGTCGACGAAACAATCGTCCAAATCTTCCCGGTCTGCTTCCTTTGCGGACCAGCGCGGAGGTCGACACTGTGCTCTGTTCCTCCTCTCCTGACGTCAGCTACAGGCTGTCTGCGACGAATTAATTAATGGATAAGGACTGTCAGTTCTCGTATAGTTGTTGTTGGGACCGTGTGTTGCCACGCCGCAGGTTCAAGTCGTAGGTATAACCAGGATTCAGAAGAACCCACAGTAACCTACATAAAGGTTAAAGATTCTGTTTAAATTAAATTCTTCAATAGCAGATCCTTTCCACTAAGGAGGAGCAGACACATGGACAATTTGGACGTATACTTTACAACTGCGTTCTTGGGAAGAGTTTGCGATACTGTGAAACAAATGAAGATTCCATACATCGATGTTTCAATAACACGATAATCTCTATTGTCAGTGTTCTCTCTCATGCACTTTTGGAACGAAAGTATTTACCAAGACTCTTTTGTTGAATACGTAAACGTTTTAAATAACACACTTCAAATGATATTATTAACTGCGCCTCTTCAATACAGTTTAAATGCCAATGTTCATGTCACTTAAGAACTACAGTCAAAGATAACACTCTTGTTGGTGATCGGAATAATGTGCATGAAAATCTCACTCCAATATGATTCTGACTAGTTTACGAGGCATCAGCAATCTACCAAAAGTCACAATTACATCGCATTACTTCAGCAACATCTTCGTTAATAATTCTATTAATTTCTCTCGTCGTAACTCACATGCACTGCATTCACAATCGTAGTAATAGTGTTCACTGAATTTCCTCTGACCATCAATTCACTATTAATCTGGTTAATCAAGTAATAACAGTCCTTAAAGATTTATTAAAGTTCAGTACGTGTTAAATACTGAAGTGTAAAATAATCAGTCCAAACCTTCGCAACATTAACTGTCAGGAATATTGCTATACTTCGGATAATAGTCAAAGCGTAAGAACACTTTCTGTCATTTTACTGTCAATTTAAGCTATTAATAACTTACACTGAGCTGTAAGAATAATCATTTAAAGTTGCCTGGCTAATCTTCATGCAACTAGAAAGTCTCAAAATGAAATTGCCATATTATTCAAATATTAATCAATACTCGCCATATTAATCATTACTCTCAGCGCTAATTACGTACGAAGCAATCACCAACACTTATAGATCTGATATGTCACAACTGTTAAATCTTAACAGTGGGACATCATATACAAAAGTGTATAAAATTTTCTGTTGATTTATTAGCAAGACATTTTTAATAATTAAATGCACTTTCGAGAATGTAGGTCAGGTCGTCTGCCTTCCGCTTGCCGTCGCTTGGACGCAAATAGCGTCCGGTACACCCGCTGCCGCGTCATCCGTACAGCACTGGAATACCATGCTGAACTCCATCGTGGGTCATGAAACAAATACAAAACAAACATTTTCAATACATTAGCTCATGTAAAATCTATAATACAAAATTACAACAGAAATTCCTACTTACCTGGCGTTGCTCAGCGTAACCTATCTGTGTATGCGATGATGTACGTGGTAAACACTACAAGACGCTTTGTAGATTCTCTCCGGCTTGGTGGGCCCAAATCAATGCAGGATGCTAAAGAAGATTAGCAGGGTAGACAATAAGAGAATTTACTCTTAGGATATGGATAATATGTTAAAAATATGAATAATATATAAAAAATTGGAAAAGTGGTCGATGAGCGAATAACGATAATTGATGATAATAATCATAATGTAGTCGCTTTTCTCTTAGGCACTGCCCACCTGTGGTGCAGTTACTTATTATGTGGACTGTGAAACACGGTAGAGCTTGTCGTCTGTCACGTTAACAAATTATGACCAGAGATGAAAGAAGCAATAAATAACAAGCTATCGTAGCTCCAACTGAGAACTGAACTCCACTTAGATTTAGAAAGACTATCATTTGTTGAAAACTTGGCCTTAAGCAAGTTTGGAAACAAATTCCTCATCACGTCTTGAAACTTATTTTAGTTCGAAACAATAACTTTTTTATGACATAGTCTTAACCGGTTTCTGTCATAATTATATCTCTGAGTGATAACTAAGTGTTATTGCTTGCACATAAAGAAAAGTATTATCTTCTTAATAATCTTCAAATCGTGAACTACAGCCTTATTTTTTTTATTTATGAAGTTAGTGAATTTATTCATGGCACTATTATTGCCTATGCCTGTGGTCACTTTCAGAACTCAAATTAATAATCAAATCAACTAATTTAATAAGACTGAACCTTGAATTGCTGGTACCAATGTATTGCCACAAAAAACGGTGAGAAGTTAAGGGAGTATGAATAACAACAGTTGCGTATTTACTTTTACAAAGATAACAAGTTTTTATTCATCCTTTTATAACTACAACGAGCTAATAAATCTTACAAACAAAATGACAAACACAAATAATAAAAGGGATGGTGCTTGATGGGCAAAGCATTCATTGCAGTGGAAGTTATACAAATTTTCCTGCGAATCAATTCCTTTTTACAACGCAATCAGACTTGATTACATGAATCCACTGTGAGGCCAAATTCTGTTCACATGGAATCAACTACAACCAAGTACACCACAAACTATGGTTCACGGAGAACCGGGAGCTATGAATATCATTTAAAAACCCTGCGTTGGTACAGCAATACTTAACCACTTAACATTGATTCAGGTGGCAGCAGAAAACGGCACGCTGCGGGTTAGGAGCAGCACACTGCGGCAGCTGTAATGTTCTGAGGCGACCACGAGAATTTGGAGACTACGCGGACTGGCGCTCTGATTATTTGAACACGGGAAACTTCCCTATCAGAGCCCTGAAATCATGGCAGATGTCAGTATGAGGTGCATCCATTCGCTCGTTTGACCAAACCAATTTGACTCAAAGGCACGACCGTGAGTGCCGGAATTGTCAAATGTCAGATGGCCAACTCAAGACGAATAAGTTCACCCTCCTGACACACGATATGACATGCAGTTCCTCTGTTGGTACAGTTGGAAACTTCCACTGACTCTTAGTCCACCACAAGTTAAGAACCACAAGTCCGTTCACTAGGGAAAGGCCTGAAGTTAAAAAACAAAGAATCACAACCACTTTCCACCAAGGCTCGGCACGGGAGCCTTAAATAAACTTCCTCCACATTGTAAAAACGAATCTAACTGTCCTCTACTCATTGAATCTTCTCTCTCGTCTGTTGTGCTGTCCTGGTAGCACATCCAGACACAACACCGGAGTTCCCACCCTGGGGGAGCAAGCCTCTTCTATGGGTATCTTGAGAGAAGCCAATCGGTGACTCAACAACTCTCTTGTCTGAGAAAAGAAGATTTTATATTAGGGAGGTGTCTTTCTCATGGTAAGCATGACCATTTTTTGGCAAATATGTCTACTTAGATGGGACCACAGTCCCTCATTTATGGAGAAATCCCACTTTCCAAGCTGACCATTTCCAATTTCTGAAAGAAGACTGTTAAGCTTCCCAGACAGTCATGCCCATCAATTATGTGTTTTTACCACTCGATAAAAAAACTTCCTGGCGTCAGGGGAGCTACAGTCTTGCCTCCACAAAACACGTGTGCCTGCCAGTCTGTCCATATCGTCCCAGCTTTTCCCATGAGAATGTTTGGAGTCTTATGACAGTCCCCCCATTTGCACAAAAGCTGACATCAGAGCAGTCTCTCTTAAATGGCTTCCTCCATCCACTTTCCACCAACTGGCTGCCTTGTGACCGTCTGTCGTCTGGCCCAGGTAAAATGTTTTGCGAACCGGCGCCCTCGTACTCCGATCCTAAGTGGGAAGATGGGAGTGCCAGAGCCTGAAGTCCCTCTGCAGGTACAATTCACAGAGCGCTGCTTCCCAGAATCACTCGCACAGCCAGGCCGCTGGACATAGTATTTATGGCCCACAATACAAATTTCTCCTTATTCTCCATTGCCTCCGCTATGGCCCTTCTGGTACAAATTCTCTGCAGGCTACACATGCACTTATATGAACATTCTGCCCACAATTTCCTCATGTAAAAAGTCATAAACCACACATACCAAGTTTAGTATCGGGGAACACCGAATCAAGACCTAAAATATAAATATTAATCTGACTGACAGTGTTGTTAAAGTGAGAGAGTGGCGTTTCCCCTCTCACTACCTCCTCGTTATCGAATAATTTCTGCATGGGGAGTGTCACACTTCAATAAAGAGATTAGTGTGACATGTAGCAGAAGAAATTATATCTGTGTCTTTGAGAATGATATGCGGACCATGACATCTTTGCCAGCTAAAAACAAAAAGAGCCACACACTGTCTTGACCTCATTTAACCATGAGTCATACATACATCCACTGCTGCATGCCTGCCAAAGTTTTGCGGTTTGCTAGGTGTCGGAATTGTTCCTGTCGACCCTCAGGTCTTTGACATACACCGCTGACCATAAATGCAATGACTGAATGGTTGAAAGGTCATGCAGACATTTAACTAACCCATTAACACCGAAGCTGAACTCAGAGATGACTGGTTTCCCTAACCACAATACAATATCGTTGAGCACTGAGGATGCTCTGCCTCAGAGCTTTTGTTCCCCCTGCCCAAGCATTCACAGTGATTCAGTCTCCCATACAAACAATAACATGACAAGTTCTGTTTAGGCATTGAGCACAACTAGTTCTTTTAGTACAGCATAATAAATGGCGTTAACACAAAATAAACAAAATTTAAATGACATGTATAACATAGTGAGACTTTACACAAATGCCAAAGAAAAAATAATTACATGAGTCAATTTCAAAAGATGGTTTGATTATTAATGTATTTATTGTATTTGGTCTTTTGTCAATCATTGATTTTAGATGAGAGTGACCTTGTACCCCAGTACTCATCTAAAAATGGTGTTGTCCCTTAGAAGATTACCTTTAACCTAATAAAATAAATACAGAAGTCACTAAAAAAAAAGGAATTAATAAACACAAACCTATCTTAAGTCCCTTACTGCTCCAATTTCTAATGTGTCCAAAAATTAACTTTAGCATTAGACAGTCAAATAAACACAGCACTACACTCAAGAGGTGTGTAACAGATAGTATGTGGCAAGTGTAGTGGGTGGCATGGTGGCAGCGGCGTCAGGGCAGAACCTGTCTCCAGGCACCTGGGCAATTGACAGATCAGAGATGAGGCAGCAGATGCCAAACTGTTGCTCATGTTGAGGACAATCCTCCAGCAGCAGTTGTCAGTGTAGTGGCAAGCGCCCGGAGACTTTAGTCGCTTGGTCTGGCGGTCCCCAGTCCCTCCTTTCTGGTCAGCAGCGGCGTTACATTGAGGTTGGGCCCCTCGAGACTTGCGTCGGACAGCGGTGGTCCCAGGTGGTCGCCTGACGTCAGGAGAGAGCCTCAGTTACCTACCGGCTGCAGGCGAGGTACCCCTGCAGATGCTCTCACTCTCCAATGGCATGAGTGAAGGGATGAGCAGGATTCCGTCCTCGCCTCGATCGCCCTTGAGCTGCCCCAGTGTCATCACATTCGCCGGCTGCATACCCTGTCGCCTCAGGGTGGACGAATGGGTGGCCTGTAGCTCACAGCTGCCGATATGACCCTGCGGTGACGGCATGTCAGCTGGTCCCTCGCCCGGGGACGTCACCCCTGTTGTGACGCCACACTGGCAGCTGAGCCCGCCAGCCGCGTTGCCGCGTTGCCGCGTTGCGATATGGGTGCCTGCGCTGTGTCGAGCCACGTCCAGCTGTGGTCTGCTGCTTGGTCGCCATTTGGAACGTTGTAGTCCTCTGCGCAATCCTTAGCACATGTTTTAGTGACATGTTATTACCATGAATGTTTACAAAAACACATATACAGAAAACATAACAAAAATAGGAACTGATTGTCATTAAACTTTACAACACTATTAATGGAAAAAAATTCCTTACTGCTTCTTTTAATTTAAATACATCTACATCTACATTTGTACTCCGCAAGCCACCCAACGGTGAGTGGCGGACGGCACTTTACTTGCCACTGTTATTACCTCCCTTTACTGTTCCAGTTGCGTATGGTTCTCGGGAAGAACGACTGCCGGAAAGCCTCCGTGCGCGCTCGAATCTCTCTAATTTTACATTCGTGATCTCCTCGGGAGGTATAAGTAGGGGGAGGCAATATCTTCTATACTTCATCCAGAAACGCACCCTCTAGAAACCTGGACAGCAAGCTACACGGCGATGCAGAGCGCCTCTCTTGCAGAGTCTGCCACTTGAGTTTGCTAAACATCTCCGTAACGCTATCACGCTTACCAAATAAGCCTGTGACGAAACGCGCCGCTCTTCTTTGGATCTTCTCTATCTCCTCTGTCAACCGAACCTGGTATGGATCCCACACTGATGAGCAATACTCAAGTATAGGTCGAACGAGTGTTTGTAAGCCACTTCCTTTGTTGATGGACTACATTTTCTAAGGACTCTCCCAATGAATCTCAACCTGGCACCCGCCTTACCAACAATTAATTTTATATGATTAATCCACTTCAAAGCGTTCCGTACTCATACTCCCAGATATTTTACAGAAGTAACTGTTACCAGTGTTTGTTCTGCTATCATATAATCGTGCAATAAAGGATCCTTCTTTCTATGTATCCGCAATACATTACATTTGTCTATGTTAAGGGTCAGTTGCCACTCCCTGCAACAAGTTCCTATCCGCTGCAGATATTCCTGCATTTCGCAGCAATTTTCTAATGCTGCAACTTCTCTGTATACTACAGAATCATCCGCGAAAAGCCGCATGGAACTTCCGACACTATCTACCAGGTCATTTATGTAAATTGTGAAAATCAATGGTCCCATAACACTCCCCAGTGGCACGCCAGAGGTTACTTTAACGTCTGTAGACGTCTTTTCATTGAGAACAACATGCTGTGTTCTGTTTGCTAAAAACTCTTCAATCCAGCCACACAGCCGGTCTGATATTCCGTAGGCTCGTACTTTGTTTATCAGGCGACAGTGCGGAACTGTATCGAACGCCTTCCGGAAGTCAAGGAAAATGTAATCTACCTGGGAGCCTGTATCTAAACGTCATGATAATTAATCCCTTACCTAAAAAACATAAACCAATCTTTTCTAGCTGTGAAGATGTGTTGCTGTTTTATATACCAGTGTTATATTGGTTTCCCAACACCACTCATGCACCCCAGTGGGCCAAACTGGCACATCCTGCATATTCGTACTCCAAGCACTCCACACCATGCAACACTTACTTCTAATTATTCTACCCGTTACCAAGTTTAACTAGCTCTAATCCTTTCTACTTTTCGCTACTCTGGACCTTGATACTTCTCCTGCGGCCAACTTATTGGATGGTGACGCTAATGCGGATATCTGGCGCAGAATCTGGGTCGAATGCTGCTCACCGTTATCTGTACACTCCTCTCTGTGCTGTCAGCATAGATCAGACAGCGGCGCGAATTCACCTTTCCCTCTGAAACTGACCGGTATCTCTCAAAAATCGACGTACAGATATCATCAATTAACAGCTACTGCAATGACATAAAAATAGCAGGCCTTGTTAATAATTTTTAATGCAGAAGGATTTGTATCTTCAGTTTTCATCTAGTCTCATTCACCATTTCCTTCTTATCCAACTAAAACCGTATTACCGTGACTAGCTCTCCACGTGCTCACGCCACGTAATATATAACGTTGCCGATGACGCACTCTCGCGCTGGCGATCCACAATCGAAATTTCTCAAGGCAAACATTGTCGCACTACTGGCGATAATGCATAAGCGATAACCACAGACGAAAAAGTACTATCAGCGAAAAATATCGCACCATAGGCGATTATCCGTAAGTGTAACAACATTCGAAAGTCACCAACAAAAACACATCGCTCCCCTCGCGATAACCCTAATCGAACCACAGCGAGAAAAATGACCATACTCGAGCGTCGAAACGCCCCTGGCGTGGACAGCCCATGTTCATCTCGTAAGATACCCCCACCGGTATAGGTGGCATGATCCAAATCACGCCAAGATCCACTACCGAACCACAAATCACCTTCTGTGGCACCACTATCGCCTCCTCACCCCGAATAGTGTAACAGAGCATGCATACTCCCCAGCGACAATGAACACAATATCAAAGGAAGAAACCAAACCACTACTACATACCAAGATGAATTCTAAGAAGAATTGTGTCTCCAAGATTTGTGCAATTATTTCTAAACCAAAAAATGCAATTTTCACGTTTGCTGTGGCCTGATAAGTTATTAATACAGCAATGTTCAGGTGTTGAATCAACCGGTTTTGTCATAAACCCGAGATGTTCCCGCCAAGAAATCGGTACATTCCTATCCACGTAATAAATTTCTATCAGTGAAACATAAGCAGATACCAGTACGTCACAAATTTGCGGTTAATCATCAAAGTGAAAATGCTGGACAGAA
The DNA here is from genome assembly GCF_021461385.2 of Schistocerca piceifrons. Taxonomy (NCBI): domain Eukaryota; kingdom Metazoa; phylum Arthropoda; class Insecta; order Orthoptera; family Acrididae; genus Schistocerca; species Schistocerca piceifrons. Next base: position 581,399,057 of record NC_060149.1, read on the forward strand.
AACTACGAACGCCAAATTCATTGATCAGATGTCACAGGAGAAGATCTTCTCTGTTAATTATAATATTAAATCATCCAAAAAGTCCAAGTACGAACAAATGAAGAACAATACACTAAATTACTACATAAACGAATCTGAAACAAATGATTCTTAATGCTAACTTAATGGTATAACTACATAAGTCTGCCCGTACCAATCATGTGTGCGGCTTTATTTTGAGCTGAGGCCGCAGCGTCCGACTGTGAATTCCTGCGGCGACTTCCGCTGCGGTTTCTGTTTGAAGGGTTACGTGGTCTCATTTCCACTACATTGTTATGGTGATCACGTTGCGGACTTCGGCTACCAATCCCTCCATTATTCCTTGTTTGTCCTGAGTTCCAGACTGCTTGCATTTCCCTCCATTTGGTATTCCCGTTTTCGTGAAAGTTGGGCCATATGTCCGCCGTCTGCTTCTATCATTCCACTGAGACTCTCTCTAACTCTACTCTAACTCTACTACTAACTCCCGTAGAGCGTTTTTGACTGACTCTGTTGGTCATCACATTTGCCAATGAACAGTTGCTGGTACCTCAACGGCAGTTTCATGTAGCAGTGTCGCATTATCTACTTATCACTAAATGGCTGATCCACGTAGCGGTTCTTGTTGACAAGCCTCTCGAAAAACTGTACCGGAGTGCGGCACCCCGATGCTTCGTAATCCTTCCCTAACATAATCTCCTGTCTAATCCTTTCTTGGGTATACTGTGACCAGTAGGTATTTAGGAAAGCCTCTCCGAATTCGCTGTAACTGCGGCAGTTTGCTGCAACGCTACGTATGTGCTCTGCTATTGAACCTTCCAGGTATTCACAGACAAATTCCAATTTGTATACTGGTGGCCATGACTCAGGTAGTACCCTGTCATACTGAGCAATCCATGACTTTGGATGTAACGAATTGTGATTCTCTTAGTAAACCTGAAAATTTTGAAATGAGAGGAAATGGTTCAAATGGCTCTGAGCACTATGGGACTCAACATCTTAGGTCATAAGTCCCCTCGAACTTAGAACTACTTAAACCTAACTAACCTAAGGACATCACACACACCCATGCCCGAGGCAGGATTCGAACCTGCGACCGTAGCAGTCCCGCGGTTCCGGACTGCAGCGCCAGAACCGCACGGCCACCGCGGCCGGCGAAATGAGAGGAAATAGTCGAAATATTCATAATTATGTGCCCTGGACTTTCTCTACATTTTGGTGCGCGAGCACACGAGATTTCGTGACCGACCGATCCCTGAATGATGTTGTACCCTCGTCTCGTGACATCTAGTAAAGTTTCCGTACGTCTGAGTCGCGCGCAATTGTGGTCCGACCGGTTTGGTACTTACAAGGTTAGTGTACCACGCGCTGACTGCGCGCGCTCGGCCGAGCTCGTGCCCAGTTATGCGGGCGCTTCTGCCGTATATCGTCCTAAACTATGGATATGGCTCCAGGTTGGGTTGCAGAATTTTGTCTTGGACTTTCGTGGTGATCAACAAACCGACGGCGACGTACTGTTGCTTCTGGCTGAATTTCTACTCGGATGACCCGTTCGCTTATTTGTTTCATTCTGCTGGATAGTGAGACGTATTTGCTCGTCTTTGATTTTTAACATTTCTTCCTGTGTCTTTTCAGCTACTCTCTGTTCCTGTTTTTTAAGAGCACAAATAACCTTCTTGGTTGCGACCGCTTCGACTTTTGCCTGATCTCGCTCATTTTTCCGTGCATCTCGTGCTACTAATCTGGCTGCCTTAGCCTCACGTGCGGACTTTACCGCTACTCTCGCGTCTCTTCTGATGTTTCCCTACTGTCTTTAACCTCTCCTCTTACACCCTTAACTTCATTCCTGACCTGATTCTGTTTTCGACAAATTCATCCGCTCTCCTTTGAATTTACTCAATTTCTTTCATTACTTCGTCCTGTGCATTCTCCTCCTTGTCTTGCCGCTTCTGAATTTCCCAAATTTCATTAATAAGGATCTCCTGTCTCTGGTCTACTTCCTGCCGTCTCATTTCTTCCCTTTCCTGTCGTCTCTACTCTGTCTCTCGCATTAACTGAATGATCGATTCTAATTGCAGCCGGCCGATGTGACCGAGCGGTTCTAGGCGCTTCAGTCTGGAACCGAGAGACCGCTATGGTCGCAGGTTCGAATCCTGCCTGGGGCATGGATGTGTATGATGTCCTTAGGTTGACCTCAGATGTTAAGTCCCATAGTGCTCAGAGCTATTTGAACCATTTGATTCTAATTTCGCACTTCCCGTATCGTACTCAGAACTAGTCGCACGCGACTCAACTGCTCTATGACACCTGGTCCTCGAAATCGGACTGTTACTTTCCATAACTGTACCTCTTTCCATATTTATAGAACCTACGTGACCTGCCACGTGGGGGTCGTTTTCACTTTCATTTCCTGAGTGAACTGAAAATTCATCATCGGAGTATTCTGCGTTGACATTTCTGCCCCTTTTGCAGAGTGATTTAAATGAACTTCTTCCGTCGTCCTGTCAATGCTTGGCTGGTGTTCCATTTTGGACGACATTAAAGTACAGCCTTTGTCACTACACAGACGAGCTTGGATTCTCGTAAACATTCAAATCAACTGCTACTTCCGCAAGTATCCGACTCTAATGCATCGCGCGCCAGAACTCTACGCTTACCTTCTTTCAAATAATGCACGCGTTTATGCCTAAATCCGTGAAACAAAACCTACTGTAAAATTTCGTTCACATCCCCATAAAGAAATCAGCTCCGCAAAAGCATGCGCAATACTAGACAAGAAGTGACGCAGAAGTCACTAACAAGACACAATGAAAAAGAAAAATAGATGACACAGTGCATACACTGAAATAAAATGACTACAACATAACATACAAAACATTACTGAGATACAGCGTATAGCGCCTAAACCGAGTCTAAATGTTCTCAGTGCACCATAGTCTCACTTTGAAAAAAAAAAAAAAAAAAAAAAGGAATGCACACACCTGTTCCGCAAGATAACGCACTAACTACCTCACAAAAGTGCCGTAGTTCGACATCCTGGCCAATGGTCGCCAGATGCAAGAGGTCGCTTGGTTTAATCATAAATATATCTCCGAGTGATGCTAAGTGGTAGTGTTGTCTTCACATAAAGAAAAGTATTATCTTCTCGATAATCTTCAAATCGTCAGCTACATCCTTAATTTTTTATTTATGAAATTAGTGAATTTACTCATGGCACTACTGTTGCCTATGTCTGCTGTCACTTTGAGAACTCCAATTAATAATCAAACTAACTAATTTAACAAGATCCAATCTTGAATTATGGAACTCATGTATTACCACAAAAAAATAAAAACAGTGAATAGCTGAGGGAGTATAAATGACAACAGTTGCGCATTTAAGATTACAAAGATAACGAAAAGTTTTTATTCATCCTTTTATAACTACAACGAGCTGATAAATATTACAAAAAAAAATGACAAACTCAAATAATAAAAGGGATGGTGCTTGATTGGCAAAGCATTCATTGGCGTGGAAGCTATACAAATTCTCCCGCGAATTAATCCATTTTTACAATGCAATCAGACTTTGATTACATGTATTCACTGTGAGGCTGAATTCTGTTCAAATTAAATTAACTACGACCAAGTATACCACAAGTTCACGGAGAACCGGGAGCTAGGAATATCATTTATAAACTCTTCGTTGGTGTTGCAATACTTTACCATACAACCTTGATTCAGGTGGCAGCAGAAAACGGCACGCTGCGGGTGAGGAGCGGCGCGCTGCAACAGCTGTAATGTTCTGACACGACCATAAAAATTTTCAAACTACGCGAAAAGGCGTTCTGATTATTAGAACGCGGGAATCTTCCCTATCAGAGCCCTGAAATCACGGCAGATGTCAGTGTGAGGTGCATCCATTCACTGGTCTGACCAAACTCAAAGGCACGACGGTGCGTGCCGGAATTGTCAAATGTCAGATGGCCAACCCAGGACGAATAAGTTCACGCTCGTGACACACGATATGATATGCAGTTCCACTGTTGGTACAGTTGGAAACTGCCACTGACTCTTAGTTCACCACAAACTGAAGACCACAAGTCTGAAGTTCTCCTCCAGGGGAGTACAAAAAAAAACAAAAAAAAAAAAAACAAAAAAAAAAAAAAAAAAAAACAAGGTATCACCACCAATCACCACCACTTTCCATCGAGGCTCCACGCGGGAGCCGAATTAGCAAGAAAAAAAGCACTTTTCGTTGTACAAACCAATCAAGCAATCCTCTAATCATTGAAGCTCCACTCCCTACTGTTCTGTTGGCCTCGTAGCCAATCTATACACAGCACCGAAGTTCGCACACTGAGGGAGCAAGCCTCTCTCTGCTTTACATATCCCGAGAGGAGACAAGTAGCGTCTCAAAATCTCTCTTATCTGAAAAAAGAAGATTTTAAACTAGGGAGGTGTCATTCTCATGGTAAGCATGGCCATGTTTTGGCAATGACGTCTACGTGGATGGGACCACAGTCCCTCATTTATGGAGAGATCTAATATTTCCAGGCCGACTGTTTCCAATTTCTGAAAGAAGGCTGTTAAGCATCTGAGACAATCGTGGCCATGGAACATGTGTTTTCGCTACTCGGTAAGAGAACCTGGCGATTTCCTGGCGTCAGGGGAGTTACAGTCTTGTGTCCACTAAACATATGCACCAGGCACTCTGTCCATAACGTACTAGCTTCTAACACGGAAACGCTTGGAGTTTAGTGACCATCCCACCATTTGCACAAACGTTGAGATTACAGCAGTCTCTCTTAAATGGCTTCCTCCACCCACTTTCCAACAACTGGCTTCCTTTGTGACTGTCTGTCGCCTGGTCCAGGTAAAATGTTTTGCGAACCCGTGCCCTCGTTCTCCGATCCTAAGTGGGAAGATGGGAGTGCCACAGCTTGAAGTCCCTCTGCAGGAGCAATCCACAGAGCGCTGCTTCCCAGAATTACTCGCACAGTCAGGTCGCTGGACATGGCATTTATGGCCCACAAGCCAACTTTCTCCTTTTCTCCATTGCCTCCACCATAGCTCAAAAAATGGCTCTGAGCACTATGCGACTTAGCTTCTGAGGTCATCAGTCGCCTAGAACTCAGAACTAATTAAACCTAACTAACCTAAGGACATCACACACATCCATGCCTGAGGCAGGATTCGAACCTGCGACCGTAGTGGTCGCTCGGCTCCAGACTGTAGCGCCTAGAACCGCACTGCCACTCCACCATAGCTCCTCGGGTACAAATTCTCTGCAGGCTACACATGCACTTATATGAACATTCTTCCCACAATTTCCTCATGTAAAAAGTCATAATCCACACATACGAAGTGTAATACTGGGGAACACTGAGATCATGATCTAAAATATAAATGTTAATCTATTTTAGCTAGATGAGTGTGTGCTCTATAAGACTATCTTCTCTTACAAAAACCATAAAATATGTTCAATGTTGAAATAACGTATCAAATGAATGATTTGAGAATTTCAGGAAAACAGTTGCAGGTATAAGAGTTTATTAACAACCTTTGACCATGTTTTCAACCATTACAAAATACTCTTCTTCAGAAGTACATGGACCTATTAAGGAAAGTTTTTTATATCATATTTAAAAAGGACTATCAAGTTGTAAAGGATGTACAAAACCACTGGCTGAAAATATAATTAAAAAAAATTACTCTCACGAGTCACATACTGGCGGCGTCAAATTTCAGAGCAAAGAAGCTCAGATCAAGTAACATGGTATGTGTGACCATTAGTGAAAGCAAATAAAACCTTTCAAAACATTCTCATTGGAGCTGGACTAAGCACAAATGTCCTCACATTAAAAAGGCAGTGAAACGGCTTGTATGTGACTGGTGCCAATAGGCGACTGGCAAAGCTTTTGCAGTGCAGGAAATAGGAAACATGGGTAAATGGCGTGCCTGCATGAAAACCTTTGCGCATAGCAAACAGATAAAGTATAAACTCTCAATCGCCGCGCTATATTGAAACGGGACTGATCAAATTTTTAGACCGAAAACTGGGGGAAGATGGGAGGTAGGGAGGAGGAGGAGAACTTAATAAAGAAGTCTATCAGTAAAAAGGAAGATAAATAGAAAGACACAAAATATTTTACATAAAAATGGAAATTTGATGAGAATGAATGACAAATGGAGGTCACCAACTAACTGTAACTACATTTACCGGTCTGCAGTACCAGCTTAAAATCTTCAAGAAACTGTCGACTCCCTAGTTGCAACTGATCATTTAACATTTTACCATCCCTACTGATTGTGTGGTTAATAATTTCCAGTTCTTCACATAAGTCTAATTTTCGCCCTTTAAACTCCTTACATAAAATTATTGTTACACCAAGATCTTTAGGAGAATGATTAATAATGAGTAATTATTCAGCAAATGTGGAGTGGTTCACATTGCCACAATTATTTTCTAGTAAATGTTCATTCAACTTACTTTGATCGCCCTGCCAGTTTGACCTACACTGATCAGCAAGAACATTATGACCACCGACGTACTATCGATATAAACCCGTGCACGCGACAGCAGCGAAACCTGGCGAGGAGTGACTTCTAGTGAGACACCCACACTGTGCATGTAGTATCAGTGAGCGCGCTGGCCTTGTGTAGAATGGGGAGGACGCGCGATCTATCTGAGTTTGACCGAGGGCAGATTGTGATGGTTCAGAGGCTCAGCACGGGCATTTCGGAAACTGCACGACTCGTCGGGTGTTCGAGAAGTGCTGCTCTGAGTGTCTTCAACACGTGGCGATACCAAGGTGAAACCACGTCCAGACGTCGTGGGGTTGGGCGGCCACCCCTCATTTCAAATGTAGTACGTCATAGGCTGGGTGAACTAGTGAAACAATACGTCGGCGAACTGTGGCGGAACTAAAATCAGACTTTAATGCTGGAGAGAGCACAAGTGTGTCTGAACACGTAGTGCACCGACACTCCTAACGATGGGCCTCCGCAGTTGACGACCCATGCATGTGCAAATGTTAACAACACGACAGCGGCAACTACGACTGAAATGGGCACGTGACCACCACCACTGGACGTTGGTGCTGTGGCAGAGCGTTGCATGGTCTGATGAATCCAGATACCTTCTTCATCATGCCAATGGGAAACTCCGAATCCGTCTTCCTCCAAGGGAACAACTCCTTGACACTTGTACTGCGGAACAGTGACAAGCTGGCGGTGGCTCCATTATGCTCTGGGCACCGATGGGTCCAGTGGAGTTCGTGCAAGGTACCCTGACGGTCAGCCAATATCATACACTGTTTGCAGACCACGTGCACCCCTTTCATGACGATCATTTTTCCCGACAGCAGTGGAATTTTCACAAGATAATGCACCGTGTCACAAGGCCATGAGTGTGATGGAGTGGTTCAAGGAACACAGTTCCATTTGATGTGCTGGCCCCCCAAATCGCCAGATCTGAACCCGATCGAACACATCTGGGATGTGACTGAACGTGGTATCAGAGATCATCGCTCCCTCCCCGAAATTTACAGGAATCAGGTGACTTGTGTATGCCGATGCGTTGCCAAATTCCTTCAGTGACATATCAAGACCACGTTGCTTCCATGCCACGACGCGTCGCCGCTGTTATCCGTGCCAGAGACGGACAGAGCGGCTGTTAGGTAGGTGGTCATAATTTTCTGGCTAATCAGTGCATATCGTAACAAGGGCAGTTATCACAGATCATAATATAAACACCTCAATTAGAAAAGGGACCACTGACATTGTCAATTGTATGCACAAGGTTTTTCTTCAATATGCTGTCATGTTTCATAACAAAATATTGAAGAAAACCTCTAAAAATGCTCTATGTTACAGAGAAATACATCCGGGCTCAACAATGCGAAAAATAACAAACTAATTCCTATTCCTTTTCCGGGAAATTTATCCTATATGATAAAACCCTTATTAGCGAATAAATACAAATGTAATGTAGCCTTCTCCATTGACAACAGATTAAAGAAAAAGTTTATGCATACATTTTACAATGTCGTTGATCCCTTTTCTGATTCCGGTGTTTGTGAAATGATTTATAATAAATGCCCCAGTTTACAATATGGGTCATAAAAAATGAAAAATGTTCAAATGTGTGTGAATTCCTAAGCGACCAAACTGCTGAGGTCATCGGTCCCTAGACTTACACACTACTTAAACTGACTTAAGGTAACTTATGCTAAGAACAACACACACACCCATGCCCGAGGGCGGAATCGAATCTCGGTGGGAGGGGCCGCGCAATCTGAACATGGCGCCTCAAACCGCTCGGTCACTCCGCACGGCTTATGGGTCATACCGGCAGTGTGATCAAGACAGTATAAAAATAATATTTATTAAGAAAGAAACGTTGTAATGTGCACCACTCCACATTTGATGAACATTTACTCATTAGTAATCATTCCCCTAAAGCTCTGGGTGAAACCCTAATTTTGTGTAAGGAACTTCAAGGGCGGAAATTAGATTTAAGAGAAGAACTGGAGCCGGCCGAAGTGGCCGTGCGGTTAAAGGCGCTGCAGTCTGTAACCGCAAGACCGCTACGGTCGCAGGTTCGAATCCTGCCTCGGGCATGGATGTTTGTGATGTCCTTAGGTTAGTTAGGTTTAACTAGTTCTAAGTTCTAGGGGACTAATGACCTTAGCAGTTGAGTCCCATAGTGCTCAGAGCCATTTTGAAGAACTGGAAATTATTAAACACACAGTCAATAGGGATCAGTTACGGCTACCGAGTTGAAGTTTTTTGAAGGTTTTAAGCCGGTACTTCAGAGCGATTATTGTAAGTTCAGTTCTCTGACGGCCTGCACTTGTTATTCATTCTCTTCAAATTTCTATTTTTGTTGGAAAGTATATTATCTTTTTCTGTTTATCCTCCTTTTTACTGTTAGGATTCATAATTAAGTTCTCCTCCTCCTCCCTACTTCCCATCTTATCCCATTTTCTACCTAAAATTTTTCTCAGTGCTTTTTCTATAAAACGTGGCGATTTATAGTTTCTACTTTATCTGTTTGCTATGCGTATATGATTTCGCGCAGGTAAGCCACCTAACGATCCCACATACGGGCCATTTCACTGCTTCGTAATTCCATGCACATATTAATGTGAAGACTTTTAAACTTAGTCCAATTCCAATGGCAATGTTTTTTATTAGTTTTATTTGGTTTTACCGATGGTCACACATACCATGTTACTTGACATGAGCTTCTTTGCTCGGTAATTTGTCGTTGGCAATATGTGATTCTACGTTAAAGTAGTTTTTGTTTACTATATTTTTATCTAGTGGTTTTGTACATCCTTTACATATTGATAATTCCGGGTTCGATTCCCGGCCGGGTTGGGGATTTTCTCTGCCCGTGGACTGGGTGTTTGTGTTGTCCTCATCATCATCATCATCATCATAATACGTTTCAGGGGCTAGATTGGACTGTGTAAAAATTTGACTGTGTAAACGATTTGAACTTTGTACGGGCTCTGATGACCACGCAGTTGAGCGTCCCACAAAGCAAGCATCATCACCTTGATAATCGTGTTTAACTATAGCGTAAGAAAATTTCCTCGATAGGACCACGTACTTGTGAGGAAGAAAATTTTACAATTGTTGAAATCATGATCATGGATTTTTAATAAGTCTATATACCTGGAACTGGTTGCCTGATTTTCTCAAATCATTCATGTACATTAACCGTTACTGAACAGCTGCTATGTTCAAAATTGTAATAATATTTCAGTCAGTTATTCATATAATACGAAAGTAGAATACATGTCGTTAAAACAATAACACATATTTAAAGAAGAGAGAGGTCTTGACAATGAAAGAGACAGAGTAGCAGTGCTTATGGTACATATTTCCGCTGACTGATGGCGCTGCCATTCAGGTTGCTAGATGTTTACGCCAATGCCCGTAAGCTTAGAAGAGATGATACGGAAAGGACGACCAGGACAGGTCCCTGCTGCAGTTCGATGGCAACTTCTTCCAGCTGCGAGGTGTTTACATTAGCTGAGATGGGCCAGAAGGAAGAGTGCGACACTCGGTAACAGGGACGCCCCATGGAGCATGTATGCAGGACGCAGCGGATACCTCAACTAAACACATCGTCGTAAATATTAAAGTATGAATTTTCTGTAGACTTATGCTACTAATTGAGGAGTTTATTCAGCTCCCTGCGTTTCGTAAAATAACTCTCCTGTTCTTCTACAAGTCTAACCATTTATTTTTTTCAGTTTAGTGTAAAATTTCTGGTTGCTCATCATTGCTTCCAATATTAAGTCCCTCATTTTGCATATGTAAGCGTAATGCTGTTTTACTGCTGGTGTAGGAGTGTTCTTTAAACCTCAAGATAAAGGACATGCCTGTCAGGCCGATACAACGTTTCTCACAGTCGTCGCATGATATTTTATAGGGCCAGATTTCCCAGACTTATTATTAATAAGTCGTAATAAGTGCAAGTAATGATGCACTCGTGTTTTTATATTGTCTGATGTCGTAATGTTGTTTTAACAGACTTTCTCAGGAGTATGTGCTCATTTCTATCTGGTGCATTGCCTATGTATTTAATGAGGGCGTACTTGACCTAACTGGACGCTGTCTGTGCATGTACTTTATTTATATTCCTTATATATTTTTTAAAATTTTGTTTCATATTTTACTGCCTACCTCTGGGTCATATTCATTTGCAAGGACGACCTGTCTTAGTATTCCTAATTGTTTCTTCACTTCCACCTGGCATAAGGGAAGCTGTATTATTCTATGTGATACAGAGTAAAGGTATGCCTGATTCTGATGTAGAAGATGATCGGAATTTTTGTATCCCACGGTGAGGGTGAAGCACTCTACAAATAGAGAGATGTGCCCTGGTACCGAGGTACAACAGAATTTTATAGAACTTTATTGTTTCGAATAGCAACTGAACAGCCTCTGGACGAATGCAACTGACAGATCGTCCTGATCTGATGAGAAACTGGACTACTCGCTAACAGTGCTTCAAGGCACAGTTGAGTACACAGTCTGTCTTCGAAATGAAACACTGCTGTAGGCAAAGTCTGTATCTGCTACACTGTCGATATATTCGTTCCGCCTGGCATACGTTGCGCTCTGACGAATGGCACTCGATGAACGCCGATGTCGAACTGCCGAACTGGAATTGGAATTCGCGCACAATCACTCTGCAGTCCGCTGCAAAAATTCCAGGTGCATTTTTCGTGGCGTGTTACCCATAAAATACAGCAGGTTACTAAGAAGTAAGACCACTCAAAATGGAACTGCAACGGATATGCAGTACTCTCCATACATAGCCAATCTTCGATGAATTTTCGTTGTCCGCAATTCACCCCCCTTTCAGGATACGCACTATACTCCCCTTTGCTCTTCTCTTTACTCCACCGAGTCTCTGTTTCCAGCACGACTGAGTGCAGTGAACGGTTGGCGCATGCACGTGCTCGCTCTGTCGTTACGTAGGTATGCGTCGTGTCATTCTAGCGGCTAGGTTGGGTTCTTGCCGCTCTTATAAGGACCACACCGTAACGTATAGCCAATGGTATTACTACCTCTTCAGCTGTTTTCGTTTTTTAGACTCCGGTTAGTTTGTTTTTGAATGTTCCTTATAGTAATAGGAGCACAGCATCATGATTACGTCATGTTTTTCTCAGCTGCACGTGTGACCCAGCTTCCTCATTCCCCCCCCCCCCCCCCCTCCCCCGCGGTCTGGAGGTTGAAATTGGTGGGAAAATGAGTCTGCCTGTACTGGGCTGCTGGAGAGAGGAAGGAGTGTACTTTATTAATTTTTACAACAATTTGTTTAGCGACGTATTTCACATAGTTTATTTGTTTATCTTGCTGATACAAAACAATCAACCTGACGTGCCTGAGATCACAATACACTGTTTACAAACCTGGAAACTACTCATAAATGATTCAATACACTGAAGTTCAGAGAAGCAGACAACTCGTAAATTACCGAAATAATCCAGTTCACAGCATACAGATGTGCAAACTACCCGTGGAGCACCGAAATAATGCATACAAACACGCTCACAACGTTTAAACACTCGGAAATAATGCAGTGCACAAACACTCAGTGCGCCTAAAAAACGTAACGTATCATCCACTCGAACCCTGATTCTACTGGATGGAAAGCCTAAGTGCACCCCCTAACACATGGAAACTGTCCAGATGCGAAGAGGAAGGTTAGCTTAGTGTACTTTATTTATTTTGGTCGGGAAACTGAAGCAAATATCGATCCTAATTACCTAATTAATCACAAATATCGGACCTAAATACACAACTATATGTATAGCGCTGCACAAGGATGGCATAAAATCGCAATATAGCGCAAAAACTGACGATACCATAGAACTGGTCTTATCCTGCTGGGAAAAATTTTCCCAATATCACTCGAAAATTACGCAAATATCGATCCTAATTACGTAATTAATTACGAAGATCAGGTCTAATTACAGAACTACATGTATAGCATTGCACAAAGACGGTACGAAAGCGCAATACGCCGCAAAACTGACTATACCATAAAACTCGTTTATCCTGCTGGTAAAAAAATTCGCAATACCACTCGAAACCAGCGACAGAATCACTCAAACTCCACCCTACACCTACAAGCAAGGGGGGAAAAAGACTAGGGCGTAAGGTGCAATCTCTATCCTTTTTGGTGGGAAATACATTCAACCGACTAGATGCTGGTGTTGGACAGAGAGGTGTTTAAAGAAGTGTATTACCTGCAAGCATATAGTGTCTATCGCTGTTTGACGTCAGAGTTCACTACATACGCCCTCTAAAAGTCACCCTACAGCACAACTAACAGAAGCCAATACATGCTATCACAGCTGATGGAAAAAAATGCGTCACAGTTATAACTACACTTCGAAGTTGTCGCAACAAAAACCAGCTCACGTATTGAATGGGTCATAATGCATCACATGCACTGGGGAAAATCGTCGTCCCAAAAGACTACAGTTGAACATGAATTCACCTCCATGTACAATCACAAACTACGGAATGGAGCTACTCCACCGACAGCCTCGCAGCTCGTGCTGGTTGTTGCCTGCCTTGATACGATCGCACATCCCCAACACAAAAGCAGATATAGTTAACTAGGAGATAAAAGGGCTGGCTTTCCCCAAATGCATCTTGGTTGTCTAAAGTATAGTGGCGCAGCCACCCCTAATGGCTAGGAGGCGCCACTGTCACAGACTAGACAGGTCTCCAACGCCTCTCGTTACGCAGTGGAAAACATTTTTGTTTAACGTCACGTAGAAAGCACCAATAGGGACCGGATGAGAGATACAGTATCATAGAGATTCTAGCCCCCATTCTGTGAGGGATTATTTAACATCACCTCGACTATATAATAAAGCAATTATTAAAAAAACATTTGCGTAGCAGATTCTAAATCAGAAGACAAATAAGGTGTTTCTCAATTTTAGAGAACCAGCAAATGTGTCTTCCACCTGCAGGATTCACACACCACAATCGATCATCTCTCAACTAAATAAAGACGTGAAACACAAAGAAACAGAAAACAGACCAATTTACAAGGGAGGGAATAATGGCGCAGAGTACAAACACACATCCATATCGAATCTTCTCAAATTTCCACTTGATCACGAAAGCTGTCCAACACATACTAAGTATTAGTTCCCCATTCGGCTGTCTAAAGGACTACACGGTTAAGTCAAATACATTCCTGTATTGCAACAACCCTCCTCTCCATTCGGACGGCTCCTGCCGTTAGTGGGAAATGTGAATCATTACCACCAAAGGGTATACATAGACAGAATCATCCTACGAAATCGATTATATATATATATATACACTCCTGGAAATGGAAAAAAGAACACATTGACACCGGTGTGTCAGACTCACCATACTTGCTCCGGACACTGCGAGAGGGCTGTACAAGCAATGATCACACGCACGGCACAGCGGACACACCAGGAACCGCGGTGTTGGCCGTCGAATGGCGCTAGCTGCGCAGCATTTGTGCACCGCCGCCGTCAGTGTCAGCCAGTTTGCCGTGGCATACGGAGCTCCATCGCAGTCTTTAACACTGGTAGCATGCCGCGACAGCGTGGACGTGAACCGTATGTGCAGTTGACGGACTTTGAGCGAGGGCGTATAGTGGGCATGCGGGAGGCCGGGTGGACGTACCGCCGAATTGCTCAACACGTGGGGCGTGAGGTCTCCACAGTACATCGATGTTGTCGCCAGTGGTCGGCGGAAGGTGCACGTGCCCGTCGACCTGGGACCGGACCGCAGCGACGCACGGATGCACGCCAAGACCGTAGGATCCTACGCAGTGCCGTAGGGGACCGCACCGCCACTTCCCAGCAAATTAGGGACACTGTTGCTCCTGGGGTATCGGCGAGGACCATTCGCAACCGTCTCCACGAAGCTGGGCTACGGTCCCGCACACCGTTAGGCCGTCTTCCACTCACGCCCCAACATCGTGCAGCCCGCCTCCAGTGGTGTCGCGACAGGCGTGAATGGAGGGACGAATGGAGACGTGTCGTCTTCAGCGATGAGAGTCGCTTCTGTCTTGGTGCCAATGATGGTCATATGCGTGTTTGGCGCCGTGCAGGTGAGCGCCACAATCAGGACTGCATACGACCGAGGCACACAGGGCCAACACCCGGCATCATGGTGTGGGGAGCGATCTCCTACACTGGCCGTACACCACTGGTGATCGTCGAGGGGACACTGAATAGTGCACGGTACATCCAAACCGTCATCGAACCCATCGTTCTATCATTCCTAGACCGGCAAGGGAACTTGCTGTTCCAACAGGACAATGCACGTCCGCATGTATCCCGTGCCACCCAACGTGCTCTAGAAGGTGTAAGTCAACTACCCTGGCCAGCAAGATCTCCGGATCTGTCCCCCATTGAGCATGTTTGGGACTGGATGAAGCGTCGTCTCACGCGGTCTGCACGTCCAGCACGAACGCTGGTCCAACTGAGGCGCCAGGTGTAAATGGCATGGCAAGCCGTTCCACAGGACTACATCCAGCATCTCTACGATCGTCTCCATGGGAGAATAGCAGCCTGCATTGCTGCGAAAGGTGGATATACACTGTACTAGTGCCGACATTGTGCATGCTCTGTTGCCTGTGTCTATGTGCCTGTGGTTCTGTCAGTGTGATCATGTGATGTATCTGACCCCAGGAATGTGTCAATAAAGTTTCCCCTTCCTGGGACAATGAATTCACGGTGTTCTTATTTCAATTTCCAGGAGTGTATATATATATGATCGCTGTACTTACAATTAAATTTTATGAATGTGGGTTCAGTTGAATGACATTCGACAATGAGGGAAGTATCGGAAATACACCCTGCTGACGGCCCTGGAAATAGAAATATCTGTACCATTCGTATGACTTGACATACGCTTCCCTTTGCTATCACAGTATTCCACGTCAAATCCATACATTCCTTACGACTGGACATAGTCATCTCCTTTGCACATGTCGGAACACAAACAAATACGTTATAAATCTGATGCTCATAGCGAACCTATTACATATCCCCCACTACTAAGTACAATACGATGTCAATACCTGATTGCTGACGATACGAAATAAAACTGACCGAAAATCAACGAGTGTCTCATAAGTTTTTCTTGTGACTGGTACAACCGTGTCTTAGAAAGAGAGGCATAACCGTCTTACAACCGTCAGATGTTAAAAAAACATAACCATATTACCATCACAAGCGGTCTTTGTTCTACCGGTACATACAAGTATCCATGTTAAAAGCTATACTGGCTTTATAAATCGAGGTACGATATTACCTCTGAGTGAGGTGGTTTATTTCCAGACCAATACCGTGACACTGAATACAGACGGTAATCACTGGAGTATATAGTGACAGACCAACAGTGCAGTTACACGTGGCCGGCCGAAGTGGCCGTGCGGTTAAAGGCGCTGCAGTCTGGAACCGCAAGACCGCTACGGTCGCAGGTTCGAATCCTGCCTCGGGCATGGATGTTTGTGATGTACTTAGGTTAGTTAGGTTTAACTAGTTCTAAGTTCTAGGGGACTAATGACCTCAGCAGTTGAGTCCCATAGTGCTCAGAGCCATTTGAACCATTTTTTTTGCAGTTACACGTAGCCGACAGCGCAATCTCGTAATAAAATTATCCAATTTAGGAATTGATTCGGGCAAGGAATGTGTTAAGAAACTGGTGTTTGCAACTCCCTCACACCGCTACATATTTCTCCAGTATTTGTAACGCATTCTTTCTCAATGCCATTTCAGAGGTTCGGTGATATATCGACTGGGATATAGGCGATGGTTGACTGAGAAGCATCACAAACAGTAGATTGTGTGCTGATTGAGATCGTAAGAAATGTACACTCGCTTTTCAGATCTCTAGTGCTAAGCTATCTGCTATGCTGTCTGGGATTTGGAATCAGGCCCCTCCATTCAAGCACATACCTGCATTGGATCCTATCGAGAAGTCCTTTAATGATTACAACCACTAGTGAATCTGGCACTCTCATATCTCGAAACGAGTCAACTTTCTCGAAGCTATCTGCTACAGTAAAATTCCAACCTCGTTTGAGGTAGCCCTGCATCTTGCAACTGCTGCCATTTCGGCAACTTTACGCATATGATCGTTCCAATTTAAATCAGAACTGATTAGGTGTCGGAGGAAACTATATCCACCACCTTCTGCAACCCATGTAGAAACTGCCTAAGCTGCGTTACTGCGACAGGACTGTGTTTTGACCATTCGATGGAAATGGGAAGTAGGAGAAGGACGAGGATTTTCGCTACTGCACTGTGGTGCATCCTCAAACAACATACAGGGACTACATATCCGCGTCCATCAGGGCCCATTCACATCTAACACCCCAACATGCTATCTTCGCTATTCTGTGCCATCCAACAGAGAAAAATCACGAACTATAATAGCTCCACTAACTTCATCCATTAGAGAACTTGATAAGATTTTACCGCATCTCTCTCCTCCCATATATCGAAAAGGAATATAGCATTCATGCCAGCATCGAGCACATGTGACGATCCTATTAAATGTACAGGTATTGATCAACTTCACAGACCAGTTTAAAATTTCATCAGCTGTACCGTAGGGGGATGATCGTATCCCATTGACTATAGTGTTAGTCGCAAGAGACACTCCCTGTGACCCTCTCTCGTTGTTTGAAACTTTGTTGTATTTCTGCTGTAACACTCTTTGTACACCGCCATACATTTTTTTTCCGCCACGACTTCGAGGTCTGTGCCAGGCTCCAAACTGCCATTAACACTTTCTGATCCATGGCTCTCACAGAAAACTGGACGTCATACAGTTTAAAATCACTTTGTTACTGCTGCTACCATAACACACCACACACACTGGGTGATTTTAAATAAAAGTCAATTACAACATAAGGAAACTGGAAGAGTTTTGCCACGTTGTGGAGGGTTTTCAAACTACAGTCTGAAGGTGATTGATGAACTATACACTTAAACTTATCTGTCACAGTGACAGAATAGCTGACGGCTCTGCGTTCCATTTCGACTGATTCTTCATGTTGCAGCCATGCATGCAATCACTGTTTCGGTGCTAGCTATCCCCAGAAGGTGTTATCCCGCCAAAAAATCCTTTCTCCAACTCAAACAAGTGTTGTCAGTCAGTCATTATGTGGTAACCAACAGTACGCCAGTGGAGAGATTGGATGTAAAAGGCACCGTCGATGTACTGAAATAATAACCATCACAGTTGCTGGTGCAAGCAATTTTAGCAATTTTACAGTTATTTCAACAGTGACCAATCATGCGACAGCTCGTTTCCCAATTCCAGTATCATGGCTAAACAACCATTTCTCCACTTTGCGAGTGTCATTGCGAATGTAGATAGACGACTGTGCAGTACGTTCATTCATTGTTAATTCTCGAACACATATATCATCAAAGTATATCAGACAGAACTCTACATATTTCTAACACCTCGAGCATAGTGCTTAATTTATGATCTATCTCCATGCTGATGGGAGTCACAGAGCATTCTTGCAGTCTTAGGATTATATTAGAGACTAAATCACCACTTCAAACTGTCATTGATCAACCTGCCCTGTAGCACCTTTACCGATTTAATCTGCAACCAACCAGAAGTAGACCGCTGCATTCCACGTCTCGTAAATGTAATTTTATCTTAGAGAAACCGGGAAGAAGGATGTATGTCATGTGTTTGAAATATATTTTCTTACATTGCAATATTAACAGTGCTGCCTTCCATACAACTGATAGGTCGGAAACTCAAGCAATCTAACATTGTAACCTGTTTCAAGTGCAGAACGTTGTAGCCTTAGGAGTGCGAGTGTTTATGTTCTCTCTTAGCAATACTTCCTCGGTACTGATCCTAGACTCTAGAATAATAGCGTTGTTGATTTACGCAAAAATTCTGCGACCTCCATCCGTCTGGAGCTCCATCACGCACAAAAATCACCCATTTCTTGTTCTTCTTAACCGTTTGCTATTACATCACAACACTTTAAAATCTGTTACTACACATCGATAAGGAGTGTTAAGCTCCTCGACATGGGTGCATCTAGAGAAATCTTGTGCACTTGGATGGGCGAAGATTCAGCAAGCTCCAGTCATTCATGAGACATGGAATGTAGCGGCCTACTTCCAGTCGGTTACAGATTAAACCAGTAATGGCGCTGCAGGACAGGTTGGTCAGTAACAGTTTGAGGGGGTCTTTCAGTCTCTAATTTTATCCTAAGACTGCAAGAATGCTCTGTGACTCCTATCAGCATAGAGATAAATCATAAATTAAGCACTATGCTCGAGGTGTTAGAAATATGTAGAGTGCTGTGTGGTATACTTTGATGATGTATGTGTTTGAGAATTAACAATGAATGGACGTACTGCACAGTCATCTATCCACATTCACTATGACACTCGCGAAGTGGAGAAGGGGTTGTTCAGCTACGATACTGAAATTGTGAAACGTGCTGTCGCATGGTTGGCCGGTGTTGAAATTACTGTACAATTGCTAAAATTGTTTGCACTAGATACTGTGATGGTTATTATTTCAGTACATAGGCGGTGTCTTTTCCTTCTCATCTGTCCACTGACATGCTGTTGGTTACCACATAATGATTGACTGACAGCACTGGTTTGAGTTGCAGAAAGAGTTTTGTGGAGGGGTAACACCTTCTGGGGATGGCTAGCACCGAAACAGTGATTGCGCACATGACTGCAGTGTTAGGAATCAGTCGAAATGGAACGCAGAGCTGTCAGCAGACAGATGAGATTAAATGTTTAACTCATCAATCACCTTAAGACTGTAATTTGAAACTCTCCACAACGTGGCAAAACTTTTCCAGTTTCCTTATATCGTAACTGACTTTTATTTAAAATCATCCAGTGTGTGTGTTGTGTTACGGTAGCAGCAGTAACAACATGATTTTACCCCATGCGACATCTAGTTTTCTGCGAGAGGCTATGGATCAGAACGTGTTAATGACAGTTTAGAGACTGGCACAGACCTCGAAGTCGTGGCAGAAAAACAAAATGTATGGCAGTGTACAAAGAGTGTTACAGCAGAAATACAACAAAGTTTCAAACAACGAGAGAGGGTCACAGGGAGTGTCTCTTGCGACTAACACTATAGTCAATGGGATACGATCATCCCCCTACAGTACAGCTGATGAAATTTTAAACTGGTCTGTGCAGTTGATCAATACCTGTACATTTAATAGGATCGTCACATGTGCTCGATGCCGGCATGCACGAGGTATTTATTTTCGATATATGGGAAGAGAGAGATGCGGTAAAAATCTTATCAAGTTCTCTAACGGATGAAGTTAGTGGAGCTATTATAGTTCGCAGTTTTTCTCTGTTGGATGGTATAAAATAGCGGAGATAGCATGTTGGGGTGTTAGATGTGAATGGGCCCAGAGGGACGCAGATCTGTAGAACTTGTATATAGCTTGAGAATGCACCACAGTGCAGTAGAGAAAATCTTTGTCCTTCTCCCACTTCCCATTTTCATCGAATGGTCAATACACAGTCCTGTCGCAGTAACGAAGCTTAGCCTGTTTGTACATGGGTAGCAGAAGGTGGTGGATATAGTTTTCTCCGACTCCTAATCAGTTCTGACTAATATTGGAACGATCACATGGGTAAAGTTGCCGAAATGGCAGCAGTTGCAAGATGCATAGGGGCTACTTAAAATGAGGTTGGAATTTTACTGTAGCACATAGCTTCGAGAAAGTTGACTTTTTTCGAGATATGAGAGTGCCAGAAATATGATTCACTAGTGGTTGTAATCATTAAAGGACTTCTTGATAGAATCCAATGCAGATACGTGCTTGAATGGGGGCGGGAGGGGTGGAGAGGGGGGGGGGGGGGGGAGCTGATTCCAAATCCCAGACAGCATTTCTAGCAGATAGCGTAGCACTAGAGATCTGAAAAGCTAGTGTACATTTCTTACGACCTCAATCAGCACACAATCTACTGTTTGTGATCCTTCTCAATCAACTATTGCCTATAGCCCAGTCGATATATCACCGAACCTCTGACATGGCATTGAGACAGAATGCATTACAAATAATAGAGAAATATCTAGCGGCGGTGGTGTGAGGGAGTTGCAAACACTGGTTTCATAACACGTTCCTTCGCCAAATCACTTCCTAAATTGGATAATTTTATTACGAGATTGCGCTGTCGGCTACATGTAACCGCACTGTTGGTCTGTCACTATATACTCCAGTGATTACCGTCTGTATTCAGTGACACGGTATTGGTCTGGAAATAAACCACCTCACTCAGAGGTAATATCGTACCTCGACTTATAAAGCCAGTATAGGAAACTAATACTTAGTATGTGTTGGACAGCTTTCGTGATCAAGTGGTAATTTAAGAAGCTTCAGTATGAATGTGTGTTTGTGCTGGGCCATTATTTCCTCCTATGTAAATTTTTCCCTTGATTGCTTCTTCGCATTTCACATCGTTATATAGTTGAGAGAAGATCGATTGTGGTGTGTGCATCTAGCAGGTGGACGATATATTTGCTGGTTCTCTAAAACGAGAAACACCTTATTTGACTTTGTAAATTTTAGCGATGATTTGGAATCTGCTACATCACTGAAATCAGGTGGAGATATCGGTTTCCTCTATTTTGTTTTTAGAGTTTCCACGTAAATGTCTTCGCGTGTGTGATAAGTAATTCAGTCGAATGTAAAAAAAACTATACCGATTTTGCTCATAAAACTAAATGAAACAGGACTTTGTCTATTCTCGTGGAAAGAGGACATTTATTACGATTGTGTATGTTTTTTTCATATTTGCTTTATTATATGAGTCGGGCTGATGTTAAATAATCCCTCGCAGAACGGCGGCTGAATTCTCTATGATACTGTATCTCTCACACGGTTCCTGCTGGAGCATTCTATGTGACGTTAAACAAAAGTGTTTTCCACTCCAGAAAGAGAGGCGTTGGGGACCCGTCTAGTCTGTGACAGCGGTGCCTCATACCCATTAGTGGCATCTGCGCCACTATACTTTAGACGACCAAGATGCATTTGGGGAAAGCCGCCCTTTAATCTCCTACTTAACTTTACCTGATTTTTTTGTTGGCAAAGTGCGATTGTATCAAGGCAGGCGGTAGCCAGCATGAACCACAGGGCTGTTGACGGAGAAGCTCCATCCCATAGTTTGTTATTGTGCATGGAGGAGAATGCATGTTCAGCTGCAGTCTTTTAGGACGACGATTTTCCCCAGTACATGTGATGCATTATGACTCATTCAATATGCGTGCTGGTTTTTTGTTGTGACAATTTCGAAGTGTAGTTATAACTGTGATGAATTTTTTCCATCAGCTGTGATAGCGTGTATTGGCTTCTGTTAGCTGTGCTGGAGGGTGATTTTTTGTAGGCGTGTGTAGTGAACTCTGACGTCAAACAACGAGAGACGCTATATGCTTGCAGGTAATACACTTTTTTAACCTCCTCTCTGTGCAACAGCAGCAACTAGTGAGTTGAACGTATTTCGCGCTAAAAAGAATAAAGATTGCACCTTACACCCCAGCCTTTTCCCCCTAGCATGTAGGTGTAGGGGGAGTTTGAGTGTTGGGGGGGGGGGAATGAGGAGGCTGGGGCACACGTGCATCTGAGATAAACACATGACGTAATCATGATGCTGTGCTCGTATGGACTGAACTGCACGATCACATGACCTATCGCGGCACCCTCTAGCGGTGAATTCGCGAACTAGATCAATTCTTCGGTCAAGTGGACCGGAGGCTGTTGTCTCTTGTGTTGTGGGAGCTTATACGTAGGTTTTAGAAATGAGAGACAGTTCCAGCATAGACAGAGGTTTCCATGTATTGTGTAATGCATCTTTAATATAAAGCATATATTTGCAGGACCGTATTCTTCCTCTTCATATGTTCAAACATTAATGCTGGCTTCCATTCTTCATGCAGTTATCTGTGGATGCACTCCTTGGCTGAATGAATGCATGTAATACAGCTATTAAAACTCATCCTGTCTGGCACCTACATATCACTAATTGAACACCGACAACTCAACAAGCACACCATATCTCAGCCTCTTGCTGTGGTAACACTGAACTAAGCCGTTACTGCTGTAGGTAGATAAAAAATTTAAAGAAATTTCAACAAATTTAAAAAATTAAACAAATTTATAAAAATTTAAAGAAATTTAAACAAATTATATTCGAATTGAATGATATCATGAGCAGCCTCTAGTGGGGGCAACACCTTTGTAACTCCCCTCAGCTGCAGAAGTAAGCTCTTAGAGCAAAATTCCTTCCAAAATTCTAAATTCCCGCCAATTTTCCAAGAGGATGATGTGCCAGGACCCCATGGTGAACACACTTGATGGTGGTACTGCCTCTAATTGTTTAAATAAAGACTGAAAATAAAGACATATGTCCAGCATGGGATGACTCCTTTTCCCACCTGTTCCTGGGAAGAGGTGGTGGTCGGGTGAGTTAGGTTAGTGGAGGTAGCCCAAGAACCCCTTTTTTCCCACCATTTTCTTAGGTTAGTAGTGGTAGCCCAATTGACCTATCTTCTCTACAAAATTCGAAATTCCAGCCAGGGGGGCGTGGTACTTTCCCACCAAAAGCCACCATCTTGGATAACGGTACTCGCTTCATCAGCTGACGTCACGGACTCCATCTTGGATGACGTCAATCGTATCGTCAGCTGACGTCACGTGATTGCACGCATTCGCGTCATCAGCTGACGTCACGGCAGCATCTTGGATGACGTCACTGGAGCGACGCCGGCCTGATATATTTCATTTCATTTTCAAGCTTATGGCTTATGTCACAACCGAAACAATAAAATTTGGAACTCGTTCAAAAATATGAACATGTAATACTATTTAGGCACGTACAGGCCCTATTCCTCTAGAATCCATAACTTTAGTCTTTTTGTGTGAAACAAGAAAATAAAACTCGTTGAATATCTAATCTAGGCAATGTACTGCCCTTTGCAGATAATCCTAGATGTCCTGACACGCGGCTAAGCACAGAGCTGTGTAGCAGGTTGGGGCCACTAACTAACAAGGTGAGGAAGGGGCTGTTTGGATACCAAACTCCTTGTTTTCTTTACTTTGTGGCAGGTCATAGCTGGCGGAGTGTTGGACTGCAAGGCAGCAAAGACGGGTGCTTATAACGTTGTTTTGCGCACACACAGCGATCACAGTGGTGAGATTAAAAAAAAACCCTTCCAGACATCCATCGGCCGGAGGGCACCCAGCAAAAGGATTATAGGCGTAATTTGTCCACAGCCTTCTTCTCATGGCAAAATCAGGCGAAATCATTATGCTTCTTCGACTCGATTTCGATTGGTTGATTGATTGGCGGAGGGGGCTAAACGGCGAGGTCATCGGTCCCGTCGTGTTAGGGAAGGATGGTGACGGAAGTCGAAACTATCCTGGAATTTGCCTGGAGCGATTTTAGGGAAATCACGGAAAACCTAAATCAGGATAGCCGGACGCGGGGTTGAACCGTCGTCCTCCCGAATGCGAGTCCAGTGTACTAACCACTGCGCAACCATGCTCGGTCGATTTCGAGAAAGCCCTCAGTACCTAAGGATTTGTAGGTAATACCCTTTATCAAAATTACACATCTAAAGAATTTATATGAGAAATGGCGTAAGTATGTAAGGCTAGTCCGCATGTTAAGACACTTTATGCTTATAAATTGGCCACGTAATCCTGATGCCAATTCAAATTACGACTTCTGAATTGTAGAGGATAACTAATTCTATATCTACATGTATGCTCCGCAAGCTGTCGTGTGGTATTGGTGGACGTACCTTGTACCAGTACTAGGCGTTCCCTTTCCTGTTACACTCGCAAATTGAGTGCAGAAAAAATGAGTAGCTATATGCTTCCATACTGGACCAAATTTCTCTTATATTGTTTTTGCGAAGTGTACTTTGGCGGCATTAGAATCATTCTGGAGACACCTGAAATGCCTGTCCTCTCAATTTTGTAAATAATGTCTTGCGAAAAGAACTTTGTCTTCCCTGCAGGGATTACCATTTCAGTTCACGAAACATTTCCATCATACTTGCATGTTTATCGAACCTACTGACAACAGGTGCTGCTTTCACCCATATATCGGAGTCGTTACTAATGTAACGATACAAAACACGCAACAGCATGTGTCGAAATCCTCACAACGACATTGACATTAAACTGCCGTAGTATACTTAGAGTGAATACCCGCCCAGACAGATCTAAACCTTAATTATTTATTGCCTGCATGACACGTTTCGGGAAATGGTCCCGATTTTCAAGTGTGTTTTTCTGGTGTGTTATGCGTAAAATACAGCAGCACACACAATGATGCTACCTGAAACACATGTTCTGTTTCGACTGAAAGATACTCCCGGTATTAATGTCCAGTAGTATGTGTCTATATACTAACTTGGAGCATTGTAAGGTGTCATACCAAGAACATACACTACAGTTAAAATTGAGGTATGTGTGTATGGGGGAGGATACTGTAAAGGAGGGTCGACTGTGGAGGCTTACTTGTATATAGACTTACACATAAAAGACAGTAGGTTATAAGGAAGTACCTGCACTCAAATTGATTGTGAAAAATATCAGGAGACTGGAGTTGTAAAATCATCTCACAAAATGGCCGCTAGGGAGATTCAGCGATGTTTACCAACGGAGATTATTTCCAACCGAATTGTTGCGACCCGCATGCTGGGATTGCGTTATAGTTAGGAGGTCGAACATAGAGTGAAGGTATTTATTTAGGGTTCAAAGTGTACAAGTTATAAGTGTATACAGTACTGCAGTTGGCGACCGGGAGTATGCGCTTGTGTTGTGAAGGAGTGCTGACGCCACGTTAGCGAGCTGATATCGCCACCACTGGTCAGTGCCACGACCAAGTGCTGTGATGGCGATGACAGTGGGGCAAGCAAGGCTCTGCCCACCCAGATACTCTGTCATGACAACACTGCAACTACCACCTCAGCACTCTGTAATGTATCGACGGTATTCAGTCAGAAAGTATGCGAGAGCAGAAGTGAGTTGCAATAGCGCCAGCTACAGGCAGGCAAGAGTGTTATGCATTCCATACCAAAACACAGCCAGCAGGCGATGTGAAGCATAGCCACATGGGCGCGGTACAGCAACAGCCGACATTGCAATATGCTAATGAAAGGATGGAAGCCTTTCCCCACTTGCTCCCATGGAAGTGTTTAGAGTATGTGTGCCGGCCGCTGTGGCCAAGCGGTTAGGGTGCTTCAGTCCAGAACAGCGATCCTGTTACTGTCGCAGGTTCGAATCCTGCCTCGGGTATGGATGTGTGTGATGTCCTTCGGTTAGTTAGGTTTAAGTAGTTCTAAGTCTAGGGGACTGATGACCTCAGATGTTAAGTCCCATAGTGCTTAGGGCCATCTGAACCATTTTGATTTGAGAGTATGTGCCTTAAGCCGTAAACGAACATAGTCTGGAATACATATAAACTCAGCCATTCGTGTACTAAAATATTCTCATCTCAGTATCACAGCCTATACCACGAGCCTGTGACACATGGAGCAACATCCCAGAATGCAGTGCGATGTTTGCTGTTCGACCATGGGATGGGACAGCCTGCCCTGAGCCATGAGAGCAGGGAGCCACACCCTCGCTGGAGGGAGGTCACGGCCGCCTCTGTGGTGTTGTCAGCTGCACTGCTGTGCTGTCACCGTGGTCGCAGCTGGAGACATCGCACACGAAGGCATTTGACTGATGCCACGCTTGGCCTCGCTCCTTGTGCTGTCAGCAATGCCTGACATCTGTTGTTTTACGCGAAAGGCAACTGGACGCCTCTACCAAGCTGTTCCTGATGTACTACGGCCAAGAGCCAGAATAAAGAAGTTAATTTAAACAAATCTACTGTCGTCCTGATGTCTCATTTCACTCTCCACGGGTGCAATCCATGGATCATCTAACACTGGCGTCAGACGATTGGCATCCCCTTCTTAGAGCAGCGTCTGAAGCAACAGACATTGATACAGTGAGTCCAAAAATTTGGATTGTATTTTGATCACGGGGAAAAGATTTGACAGTCGTGCATTTTGTAAAGTAGATTTTACTGCGGGTAGAGAACCTGAGGATTTGTCTAGTTTTACAGATAAGGGAAGTAACGATTGGTTATTTCCTGTTAGATGTGCACAGTGTAACCCTGACAGCCACTCAGTGCAGTTTACAGAATCAGTTCCAGCAAAATGTTATACGTGTGATAGTTAGGGGCATATGGCTAGGCAGTGCCGGGACTCGAGATGGCTCATGATTAGATGTAAGAATGAAGTTAATATATTTTGTTTTCTTGTCTTGTGAATGTTACTTCTCAAAATAAATGTTGTCAAGGACGAAGCTTCGACAGAACCAGAGATGTAAGGTGCGTCAGAGCCAGAAGCAGTACGAATTTTGTTATACAAGGTAGCACAAGTAACAGTGGAAAATACCGAACCGCATGGGTTGGTAAAATCGCAGTCATCTCAGCGGGGGTGTAGATTTGTCAGCCGCAAGTTCAATTGCTCCTTGTTCTGGTAAGGCAACCGAGGAGGCGCAGGTCTTTGTCGGAGATCCTGAAAATCTGGCTGAGATATAAGGATGGTCTGATAAGGAATTATTGAGTATTTCAAAATTGAGACAAACAGTCAGTGAAATTATTTGGCAAGAAGCTGAGCAAAGGGACAGATAGGAATCTGACGGATTAGCTATAGATGTCAGGAAATAGATTTATCGACTGCAGTGCAGGGTAAGCAGACAGTGTTTGCAGCTAATATAAAATGTTTCAGGTGTGGACGAATGGGGCATGTAAGGAGGCCGTGTCGCGAGCCTATCATACAGATTGCGTGGAGATTGCGTGGAGTGGAGTAAAGATGTCACACCACTGGGATCGGTGGAGACAGACGTTTGCCTGGATATAGTTCAATTTAAACAATGTGTAGAAATGGTCCTACACGTGAATGAGGGCCACGACATGATTCGAGGATTGGATTCCTTATATAAGCATTGTGATATAATCGATCTTTGGCAACATATGGCAGAACTTGACGGAAAAATGTTTCGGTTATGTGAAGCCATTGCCAGTGTGGCGATGTCGCAAGGAGATTCTGTGGCGAAAGACGGACTGATTAAACTGTGAACGATAGCACTAAGACTTGCTTTACACTATTGTGTACCTAAGGGTAATGGGAGATCATTTTCCGTCAATGTGGAGTCTAGCTTCCCGGTAGGAATTTTGTGTGCGGTGGAACCGTAAGAAGAGAATGAAGTTTTAGATCAAGTGCGTTGCTTAGTTAAAAGAGGTACTGTACGCATACAAGAAATAAAGAATGAAAAGAAAGCACCTGTTGTTATAGATAAGTTTAGTGCAGAGGATATAGATTAACAAACGGTTTCTCAATCGCTAACATGGATATCCTGGAGGAAGAAGAATGTGACACGAGGGGTGTCAGCCATGGACACTCGCCGAACGCCACTGAAACGGCATTCTGAGAAGAAGTGAAGCACCTAGAAGAAAGCTATATGGAATGGATGGAAAAATTACTTTTGGAATTTATGGATTTATTTTTTTCTAAAAGAGCTATTACCAGATATGCATATTACACAGCACTGCATACCAGTGGGAAATGCATCACCAGTCTACTGCAAACGATACAGAATACCTAGGTACTTACAGCCAATTTTGGACGAATTTATCGATCAACAACTGAAAGATAGAATAATTAAAGAAAGTAATGGTGTATGGGTGGCAGGAATAGTCGTCTTGCCAAAAACTCAACAGATGGAATATGAAAATATAGGTTTTGTTGTGATTACAGACATCTAAATGCGAAAATCATAACGGATGTCTACCCGTTGTCAAACATCACAGAAACCTTGGACAATTTAGGATAATGCAAGTATTTTTCAGCAATGGATCTTAAGAGTGGTTATCACCAGATGGAGATTGCACCACAGGATCGACACAATACCAATTCATAGGAATGCCATTCGAATTAAAAATGCACCTGCAAATGTTTCAGAGATTGTTGGATGGAGTACTCAGAGGTGTATAGCCACAGCAATGCTTAGTGTATCCTGTGGTGTCACCGCCAGACACCACACTTGCTAGGTGGTAGCTTAAATCGGCCGCGGTCCATTTAGTACATGTCGGACCCGCGTGTCGCCACTGTGTAATCGCAGACCTAGCGCCACCACCAAGGCAGGTCTCGTGATACGAGAGAGCACTCGCCCCAGTTGTACGAGAACCTAGCTACCGCCCAGTTGTACGAGAACCTAGCTACCGACCAGATGTACGAAGCTTTTCTCTCTCATTAGCCGAGAGACAGAATAGCCATCAGCTAAGTTAATGGCTACTAACTAGCAAGGCGCCATTAGCCATACAGTGATTGTACTTAAAGTCTTCTGTGTATCGTCAAGATCGATGTACCACCATGATTAGTAAAGTTAAGTATTAAACCTGCTCCGTACTTTTCTTCCTAACATTAATTACGTATCCTGTTCCAGTACTTCACGCCCGTCTGCGTTAGTCTAGCGTGCATTTTCAGCCATCTCCACTTCACGGTGTCGGCCCAGCTACCGACACAACATATCCTCTATCAGAATCAGTAAAGGAGATGCAATATTTCTTAGGAGTCGCTAGCTATTACCGCTGGTTTGTAAAAGGATTTGTCGATATTTTCAGACTGCCGACACAGTTGTTAAAAAGGGGTACTAAATTTGTGTGGCCAGAAGTGTGCCACCACGCTTTTGAGAGGTTAAAGGACGCTTTTTACCTCGAGTCCGACATTGGTATTTCCGGATTTGAATAGAGAATTTATTTTATCATGTGATGCATCAAACCATGCACTTGGCTGTTGTCACAAGAGGTAGAAGGCGTAGAACATCTAATGGCTTATGCATCAAGACAATTAAATTCTACAGATAGAAATTATTCCACGGTGGAGAAAGAGATGTTAAATCTTATTTATTGAATCACATATTTCAAATACAATCTGTACGGTAAAAAGCTTAGAGTAATAACAGATCATGCATAATTACATTGGTTGATGAAGTTAAAGGATCCTTCTAGCAGGTTGATGCGACAGGCAGTAAGACTAAGTGAATTTGATTTCTAAGTCACTAACAAATCTGGGGAGAAACATGGAAACACAGATGGGTTAAGTGGAAAACTAGCAGTGTTACATATTGGGGGCCATGAGCTTAAGGGATGGCAAACTGCGGAGAGAGCGTATGACGAATGTAAGCAGTATTTTAAGCAGTCACAGTTTTGTGTGCAGGTTGAGTTGCTATGCAGAGAAACGAAGTTGGGACTGTGGGTAGAGGTACCAGCGAAACTAAGGAATAGACTGCTACAAGAAGCTCATAATCAATATTAGCCGGTAATGGAGGTTGAAGACATACCAACAGAAGAGCAGCAGAGAGGTATTGGTGGAGGAAAAGACAGATGGATGTAAACCAGGATGCGCTGAACTGCATACAGTGCGCACAGAGAGCGGATTTGTGTCGAACAAGAGTAACACTGCAAAGATTACCTGAAGTATGAGCACCATTTGGATAGCTGGGAATTGGTGTTTTAGGTCCATTCAATAAGAAACTTGGAGGGAATAAGGATATATTCACAATCATAGATTATTTTTCAAGGTATGTAGAAGTGGTTTCGATGCCAGTGGGCAGCAACAGTGGCACAAGCACTTGTGAATTTGGATACTGAAGTTTGGAGTGCCTGAAACAACAGTGACAGAGCAGGGAACGAACTTGATGTCAGACATATTCAAGGAATTGTGTAAGTTACTGAAGGTGAAGAAGTTAACGACGAGCCCTCCCCATCCACAGCCAATGGAAGAACTGAAAGAGTGCATAGCACAAGCGGGAAGATGCTTGGATACTACATTGACTTACATCACACCAACTGGGATGTCTATTTGAAGTATGTCGTCTCCTCCTACAACTCAAAACAGCATACGAATATAGGATTGTTGCCATATGAAGTACAGGGTGATTATAATTAAACTTTCAAATCGCTGTAGAAATAACACCACTGGTCAGAATGACGTCAAATTGCAACGGAATATCATCGGAGAAGGGGTAAAACGTATGGCAGAAGAGAAAAAAAGAGTGTGAAAATTGATTAATAGTGGCGCTGTATGTGTCAGAATACGTAAATGAAAACACCTGTCATGAGCATGACCCATTGAAGTTGGTATAAACACACCCGGTGCACGGCTTTTCCTCCTTTCGCGTCTGCGACGTTCGCCATGACTGCCTCAATGCAGGATAGTGCTCTGCTTGTAAAGCTGTATTACAAAATGGTTCAAGTGCCTCTGAGCACTATGGGACTTAACGGCTGAGGTCATCAGTTCCCTAGAATTTAGAACTACTTAAACCTAACTAACCTAAGAATATCACACACATCCATGCCCGAGGCAGGATTCGAACCTGCGACCGTATCGGTCGCGCGGTTGCAGACTGTAGCGCCTAGAACGGCTCGACCACTCCGCCCGGCTGTATTACAAGAATGATGACTGTGTACACGTCGCTCTGCAGAAGTTCCGGAGACTAAAGGGTTTGGGAAAAGGCGTTGGTCCGATGACTGCCGTGGATCTGGAGAAAATGTTTCGGAAATTCGAAAAGACGGGTTCTTTTGGTGCGCAACGTGGTAGAGGAAGGAAACGAATTGATTCGACGTCAGTGAAAACAGTGGCCACAGCAATGCAGGAGGAGACGAGTGGTGGTGTGCAAACGTGTAGTGCACAGAGGATTGCCCAACATTGGACATACCCGTGACGACGGTGCGTAAAATCCTTCGAAACATCCTTCTTTGTTATCCATTCAAAATTATCCATGTGCACGAATCGCTTCCTGTTGACACGCCACCAAGAGAGACCTTTGCTTTAGAATTTCTTGCTCGCATGGAGGTGGACAATGATTGGCCATGGAAGATTTTGTGGACAGACGACGCCCACTTCCATCTGACAGTATATGTCAATACACAGGATTATCGAGTATGGGCAACTTAAAATCCACACGCAAATCAACCAATACCATTTCATCCTGAAAAGGTCACTGTGTGGTGCGGGTTTACGGCATCATTTGTCATAGGGCCATATTTTTTCTAAGTGACAGGTGCTTGCAGTCCTGTTACCTGTACCGTCACCGGTAAGCGCTATGAGTGTCTTTTGCGCAACCACGTCATTCTGGCTCTTTTTGTGTTCAGTGTTACGACTGCAAACGTAGCTGCGTTGAAGGCACGCATTGCGCAACACGTTCTGAACGTGACCCAGCAAACACTTCGATCAGTCGTAGAACATGCTGTTGCTCGATTTCAACTTGTTGCAGAAAACAAACGGTAGACAGCATACTGAACATGTTTTGCGCCAGTCACACGGAAATTAATAATCCGATTTGATTTGGATTGATGTTTTTTATGCGGTTTTTTGCCCCGGGAAAGTTAAAAAGCTATTTTTACCACTCGTTGTGATATGATCTTGCCATGGTGGATGGACTTACGTAACTAACAGTGTCTCACCTGTACACCCATGCACACTGAGTAGTACAGTTTGTTTAGTGTCAAACGTACACCTTAGGCATTTTTGTATGATTCGTTTGTCATTTGTAGTTGACCACGCTTAAATTATGATGCTTACAGTACCATCTATTGCTACATTTTGTAACTATTTATTTTTCTTCTGCCATACGTTTCCCCCCTTCTCCGATAATATTCGGTTGCAATTTGACGTCATTCTGACCAATGGTGTTATTTCTACAGCGGTTTGAAAGTTTAACTTTAATTATAATTACCCTGTAGTATACGGTCTTAAAATGCATTTCGATCACAGTTCGATTTATTGAAAACGACTGGAGTGTCCGATAAGAAATTTTTCAGAGTGATTAGGGAAGTTTGGAATAGAGTACAGATGGCAAATACACGAGCACTGGAGAAACAGGAAGAAGCAGTGGGCTGTATGGCAAGGATGCCACAGTATAAGGTTGGTCAGTGTGTGATGCTATCAACTTCGTATACGCCGAAGAGAAAGACAAATAAGTTTTTTACAAAGTATCAGTAGCCTTACTGAGTGGTGGAGACTACGTCGCCAGTAAATGTCAAGATTCAGTTGGCAACGAGAACGACAATTGTGCATGTAAGATGGCTGAAACATTTTCACGGGAGTCTGGAAGTTATTACAGGGATAGGAGATGAGGACCGGAAAGGGAGAGTGAGGAGAAAGGTGTCAGAAGATAAACAAGAGGTTGTGAATGAAATGGTAACGAGGAAACAGTATAGATTAAGGCCTAGGAGACGACAGCTATGTACTACTTTGGTTTAGGTTAGGGGTAGATTTAATGTAATTAGTATAAGCAGCTGCTGAGTAACAATGAATTTAAGGGATAGGAAAGTGATAGGTATTTCTTCCTGTTGGTGAGGTGCAGAGAAGACGAGGTGATGCATTCACAGCGGGACTACAGATCTTCGTCTGGGTGGATCCGTTACGGAACCAGCACCTTGAAGGGGAGTGCTATTCGCAAAGCTGGAAGACGTAGTGATCACCAGTCATTGCTGGGTGATACAGATGGTGTTTAACGCATGGGAGATGCGTAACGAGGTGAGGA
Source organism: Schistocerca piceifrons (assembly GCF_021461385.2). Taxonomy (NCBI): domain Eukaryota; kingdom Metazoa; phylum Arthropoda; class Insecta; order Orthoptera; family Acrididae; genus Schistocerca; species Schistocerca piceifrons. The sequence goes on from NC_060149.1 coordinate 581,432,231, forward strand.
GATTGGAAGAAGCATTCGACAAATTCCATCAGGGAACGGAAAGGCTCGGGACACTCAAAGAGAGTGCTGGGGTGTGTGAGAGAGTAAATGGAGCGTATGAGAAATTAAGGAGTGAGATGACCGAGGTACTGGGGGTTGTTCTACATATCTGAAGGAAGATGGGTTGGATCGACACTAGACGTCACCTTATGAAAACAGTATTTGGCACTGCTGATTAGGAAGATTGGTTCAAATGGCTCTGAGCACTATGGGACTTGACTTCTGAGGTCATCAGTCCCCTAGAACTTAGAACTACTTAAACCTAACTAATTTAAGGACATCACACACATCCATGCCCGAGGCAGGATTCGAACCTGCGACCGTAGCAGTCGCGCGGTTCCGGACTGAAGCGCCTACAACCGCTCGGCCACCGCGCCCTGCTGATTATGAAGATATTCGAAGGGTGAACAGCACCATAAAGGAGGTTAAGCAGTGGGCAAAAGGGAACAAATCGTGAGTGACTGGCACACTACACAGATTACAAGTTTAGCGAAGGACGTATTGAATAACACACGACTGTTATGGCATTTGACTGTAGAAGTAATGCGGTACGACAGAGCTACCGAAGAGGCGGTTAATAAGAGTATCAGGGAACTAAGAACCGAAGCAGAATTCTTCGATAGGGAAATAGTAATGACAAAATGGTTGCAGTCCGTAGGCGACAGTGTTTGGGAAGTATGACGGAAAGTAACAGAACTCCAAGAGGCTATGCAGGAGGCTGTAAGAGGTCAAACACGGGTAAACTTGCTGTCGCCGGAGCAGTATTTAGAGGGTCTGAGGAAAGTACAGAAGGAACTGCCGCCGGAGTTGGGATTGGTATTACAACCCGAGCACAAAAACTTATGTTTATATTTTAAGGTAGCTACAGTATCAGTGAGAACTGTTGGAGCGAAAGTTTACAATTCGTTTTCTATGCCAGTAGCAGGGAAACGAGCACTTTACGAGTGCTACATAGTTCATGCATATCCTGTTACGTGGAGCATAGTGAAGAAATCTGTCACAGTAAATTCTCAGCGATTATTATTAATTGCAAAACACAAGAGAAGATATGTAGAAATGGAGGAAGCAAAGTTACAAAAATGCTACACAGGGGAAATCACAGTCTGTCCTAAAATGACAGTATGAAAGGGGCAGGATTCCTGCGCAGTTTAATTGCTAATGGGACAAAAGGAGGTAAGAGCTTGTAATAAAGAAGCGATCGAATCGGAACTGTACTTTCAGCACATTGAGGTGCATTTGTTGTATCTATCTTTGACAAGATGGTAGCTGTGGCTAGTTGTTTCGAGCATGGGAAGCTTACATCATCAAAGAGGCTAGAATAAAAAGGGAGTGGTTTTTTATTAAATGGAACAGCGTGCGAGATAATGGGGGCTATTTCCTATCTTCCCACTGTGATTTCAGGGATAACTCACCTGAATGTTTCGCAACCTCGTTTGTACTGGCCAGAGGAGCCCATGGAAATACTACCTGCCACAGTTCTAACAAGCTTAAATCAAACTCTAGGGCCAGAGTTAATGCAGTCTACAGACACGCTTCTGAGCCAGCAGGAGGGACATGTCTTCCTGGCATGTCTCCCTGGAAATCTGATTGCAGCATGTAAATTTATATCGGGAAAATCAGAACTGGAAAGAGACAACACTGGCTATTGTCATAACAAACACAGCTGCGTCACTTGTTCTACTGACCATAGTCCTTGTTTTGGTACGTGGAAGATGAAGCACAAGACTGAGTTCAGACCCAGCCGTCATTCAGATTCCAGTGGATTGGACGCCCTGGGCATAAAATCAGCAGAAGAAAGATGAATGCACAGGGGGGTAGTATGAAGGGTAATTGATTCATTTTAGCTTCTAAGTTTAGAACAGAGAGTAAGAAGTTATTGTACAAGAAGCCTCGTGATGAAATATTTTCCATGGTGTTTAAGTTAAGGAGCAGGGCAAGGGCCCTGTAGAAATGTGTAAGATTAAGTGATAGGCTTAATGAAATCAGCTGTTAGAATACTTCTTAAGAGGCGAAACAGGGACAGAAGGACCGGTCGCCAGGAACTCTAGTGTAAAGAATAATATACATTCATGCTCATAAATTAAGGATAATGCTGATACATGGTGGGTGGTTTGCGGGTTTAAATCAGATCGGGGTATCAGCATGAGGTGCATTTGACCTGCAGTCGTCGCACGATGGCACTGGTTCAAAAAATGGTTCAAATGGCTCTGAGCACTATGGGACTTAACATCTATGGTCATCAGTCCCCTAGAACTTTGAACTACTTAAACCTAACCAACCTAAGGACATCATACAACACCCAGGCATCACGAGGCAGAGAAAATCCCTGACCCCGCCGGGAATCGAACCCGGGAACCCGGGCGCGATGGCACTGGCAGCAGTCCACATACGCAGAGGTGTGTTGGTGCATGTCAGAGTACGGTGCAGCGATTAAGTGTGCAGACGTTTTCAGACGTGCTAATGGTAACTGTGTGTTGAAAATGGCTCAAAGAACACATATTGATGACGTTATGAGTGGTAGAATATTAGGGCGACTGGAGGCTGGTCAAACACAGCAGGTCGTAGCACGGGCCCTCCGTGTGCCACAATGTGTGATCTCAAGATTATGGCAACGATTCCAGCAGACAGGAAACTTGTCCAGGCGCTACAGCACGGGACGTCCACAGTGTACAAGACCACGAGAAGACCGATATCTCATAATCAGTGCCCGCAGACAGCCACAGAGTAGTGCGGGTATGGCTGGTTCAAATGGCTCTGAGCACTATGCGACTTAACTTCTGAGGTCATCAGTCGCCTAGAACTTAGAACTAATTAAACCTAACGAACCTAAGGAGATCACACACATCCATGCCCGAGGCAGGATTCGAACCTGCGACCGTAGCGGTCGCGCGGCTCCAGACTGTAGCGCCCAGAACCGCACGGCCACTCCGGCCGGCAGTAGTGCGGGTAGCCTTGCTCCGGACCTTAATGCAGCCACTGGCACAGTTGTCTCCAGACACACAGTCTACAGACGACTGAACAGACATGGTTTATTCGCCTGGAGACCTGCAAGGTGCATTCCACTGACCCCTGGTCACAGGAGAGCCCGTAAAGCCTGGTGTCAAGAACACAGTACATGGCCATTGGAACAGTGGTCCCAGGTTATGTTCACGGACAAGTCCAGGTATAGTGTGATCAGTGATCCTCGCCGGGTTTTCATCTGGTGTGAACCAGGAACCAGATACCAACGCCTTAATGTCCTTGAAAGGAACCTATATGGAGGTCGTCGTTTGATGGTGTGGGGTGGGATTATGATTGGTGCACGTACACCCCTGCATGTCTTTGACAGAGGAACTGTAACAGATCAGGTGTATCGGGACGTCATTTTGCACCAGTATGTCTGCCTTTTCAGGGGTGCAGTGGGTCCCACCTTCATTCTGATGGATGATAACGCACGGCCCCACCGAGCTGCCATCGTGGAGGAGTACCTCGAAACAGAAGACATCAGGCGAATGGAGTGGCCTGCCTCTTCTCCAGGCCTAAATCCCATCGAGCACGTCTGGGATGCACTCGGTCGACGTATCGCTGAACGTCTTCAAACCCCTACGACACTTCAGGAGCTCCGACAGGCACTGGAGCAAGAATGGGAGGCTATACCCCAGGAGCTGCTCGACCACCTGATCCGGAGTATGGCAACCCGTTGGGTGGCCTGTGTACGTGTGCATGGTGATCATATCCCATACCGATGTCGGGTTACATGCGCAGGAAACAGTGACGTTTTATAGCACATTTGTTTCGAGACGGTTTTCTCAGCTTACCACCAATACCGTGGACTTACAGATCTGTGTCGTGTGTATTCCCTACGTGCCTATGCTATTAGCGGCAGTTTTGTGTATTGTGTATTGCGATGTAGACTTTGGAACAAAGTAATAATATTTCTAAGTTTTAAAGACTCACGGTTTAAAAAATGTGTTCGTCAACATATCAGTTGCCTACATAATAATGAGAACTTCCTAGCCTTTTTGATTAGGACTTTGTATCCTTTGAATTTTACATACTATAATGTTCAACATATTGCCCAAGGAGAAGTTAAGCTTCTCCCACCACGTTGCATGCTCTAATAACACGCGAGAATGCAGCTTGGTAAATTCGTCAAAAGTCCATATTTCCACATGTAAACCCCTGTCATTTTCAAGGTACGAACTGGTTATGGCCCTGAAATGACAGTAACTGTTGCTTGTCGAGATATCGGTGGTTTTCGATGTTATCGGTTATCATCCCCTGGAGTTACTCGCAGTTGATGGTTAATTGTTTGCTTGTTCAATGTGCGGTCTTTCACTGTAATGTCGAACGATTTAGTTTACACTCATAATGTCCGTTAACAGCGAAAAATATGACAAGGTATTGACCATTTCTACGACAATCTTTTCATTAGTCTTTTCTACCACTAATTCTTTTTTATGCGCAGTGATTACACTAACTTCAGTCAAACACATCAACACAGACACATTATACACATTTTTAACCATCCCATTGAGCAGAAGCAGTTGTCAAGCAAATATAATGATTTCGCTTTGTGCTTGAAGTTAATTTTGTTGTATATTGAATTTTTAGTTATAATATAGTTTGAATCACAATACATGATATTTATTGCAAGCAGATTCAATGCTCTTGTTGTTAGACAATTGTTATTTTGAGAAAAATTGTACATCACGTCTTAACAAAGTTGTGTCACCTGTTCTCGCCTCCCGACTTCAGGCAGAGTAAATCTGTGAAGGGGTGGACGCAACGTCGTCAAGACGTGAATTGATATTTCTCTCATAACGACTGATCGAAATTGGTTTTAATATTTACTATTCCCCTCATAGATTTTGACGTACAATGCGATGTACCGTAGGCAAATCAGCCTGACTGTTGTCTGCAGCGACGCAGTTCGGCAACGTGGACTTCGTTTGCCCTCTCTTTGCTGCCACGATTGCGCAGTTCTCATCCCTTCACTGCTCCGCCTCTGTGCGCGGTAGCGCCGCATACGTGACGCGAGCTTTAGTGGTACTAATGCTAATTGTTACCACATTCCAGAGTCGGTTCTCCTGGTATTGCTGAAAAGTTACAAGATTTTCCCCATGGAAATTTTACCGTGCTGAAATGCTACCAGTGTGTCTAAGGAATGTATGTGATCGGGATTCAGGGTATGGTTAGATTTTGCGTTGGCGGTACTTCGAGTGGTCTCTGACCGACGCAATGCAGAGGGAGTGAACTGGAGTATAGTCATACCAGTGAGTGTAGCTGGGAGGCGGAATTTCGTCTTGGCTATCTCAGAAGTCGTGCTGTTGATGAAAATACCACTATCACGTAACTTGAACTTTACTGTGTCCTGAGGTTAGCCTTCCCGACGGCAGCTCATAACTGCAGTTCCTGGTTCAAAGATTGAGCCTATCCACTGTGCTCTTCTCTTTGGAAAACGAGGCCATTGTGCCATTATTTCTTTCACTTGCCTTTGTTTCCGCTAGAAATAGTAGCATCTCACATGTGTGCAAGGTCCGCACTTCTCTGGCTGGACAACTTGTAATGTTCTCCTTCAAACACTCACGTAGGTCAGTCAGTGACATAAGAGAGTGAGCTTCTCCAAGCTCAGAAAAAATAACATTTCTCTTGTCTTTACTTGAACCAATTTTCCCATCGCTGTTTATCTTACTGCATGAAGGTTAACCTTGTAATATCAGTACTGCTTGTTCGTCCCTACTAGTGGAAGTCGAACTTTCTCTGCCTATATTTACTTCTAAGTTTGCTACGTCGTAAACGTTGTTAAATTTTCTACGACACCTCTGCTGCATAATGTAACTCCGCAGGAAGTTCTGTTTCTGCTAGTTGTAAGGCCATCAAGAATCGCTGTGGTGGTAACTATACTGAAAACAGCTGTCTGTTTACCAAACGGTGGATTGCTTTCTGTAATGACTTCACCTCAATTTTTGCATCATTAGGCCAACCTACTAATTCCTGTAATAGCTACTGCTAGTTTGCTGTCCCACAAGCTACGTCGTTTTTGTATTTCTCACTGTTCACTGTTTACATAACATCTCGGGTGTACTGGGCTAACTCCATAGTTAACTCACTTATCATTCTGGTGTTGTTCAGAACTTCTTACTGTAAATCCGGAAATTATGTCGTATGCCACCATACTATAGCTTTGGTAATGTCCTCCAACGTTTGCACTTTCCAAGGGATTGTTCTCAGCTCCAGGATGTCTCCGTTATCCGCTGTTCTGAACACTGTTCATTAGATTATTTCTCCTGCATCCAGCCACCCTGATTTCTTGTGAACTAATTTCTGTGGTACAATGTCAGTGATTTCCGCCACTTGAGTTTGCCAAATGACAGCCTCCATTCCTCGTATGCACTCTGCAGCCTGATGAGGATTTTATTACATTGCACTTAATTATACAGGGTGGTCCATTGATCGTGACGGGGCCAAATACCTCAAGAAATAAGCATCAAAAGAAAAAAACTACAAAGTACGAAACTTGTCTAGTTTGAAGGGGGAAACCAGATGGCGCTATGGCTAGCTCGCTAGATGGCGCTGCCATAGGTCAAACGGATATCAACTGCATTTGTTTAAATAGGAACCGCCATTTTTTATTACATATTCGTGTAGTACGTAAAGAAATATGAATGTTTTACTTGGACCACTTTTTTCGCTTTGTGACAGGTGGCGCCGTAATAATTACAAACATATGGCTCACAATTTTAGACAAACAGTTGGTAGCAGGTGGGTATTTTAAATTAAAATACAGAACGTAGGTACGTTTGAACATTTTATTTCGGTTGTTCCAGTGCGATAGATGTACCTTTATGAACTTATCATTTCTGAGAATGCATGCTGTTACAGCGTGATTACCTGTAAATACCACATTAATGCAATAAATGCTCAAAATGATGTCCGTCAACCTCAATGCATTTTGTAATAGGTGTAACGACATTCCGCTCAATTGCGAGTAAATCGCCTTCCGTAATGTTCGCACATGCATTGACAATGCGCTGACACATGTTGTCAGGCGTTGTCGGTGGATCACGATAGCAAATATCCTTCAACCTTCCCCACAGAAAGAGATGCGGGGACGTCAGATCCGGTGAACGTGCGGGCCATGGTATGGTGCTTCGACGACCACTCCACCTGTCATGAAATATGCTACTCAATACCGCTTCAACCGCACGCCAACTTTGTGCCGAACATCCATCATCTTGGAAGTACATCGCCATTCTGCCATGCAGTGAAACATCTTGCAGTAACAACGGTAGAGTATTACGTAGGAAATCAGCATACATTGCACCATTTAGATTGCCATGGATAAAATGGGTGCCAATTATCCTTCCTCCCATAATGCCGCACCATACATTAACCCGCCAAGGTCACTGATGTTCCACTTGTCGCAGCCATCGTGGATTTTCCGTTGCCCAAAAGTGCATATTACGCCGGTTTAAGTTACCGCTGTTGGTGAATGACGCTTCGTCGCTAAATAGAACACGTGCAAAAAATCTTTCATCGTCCCGTAATTTCTCTTGTGCCCAGTGACAGTACTGTACACGACGTTCAAAGTCGTCACCATGCAATTCCTGGTGCACAGAAATATGGTACAGGTGCAATCGACGTTGATGTAGCATTCTCAACACCGACGTTTTTGAGATTCTCGATTCTCGTGCAATTTGTCTGCTACTGATGTGCGGATTAGCCGCGACAGCAGCTAAAACACCTACTTGGGCAGGTTGTAGTTGACGTTTCACATGAGGGTGAACGCTTCCTGTTTCCTTAAATAACGTAACTATCCGGCGAACGGTCCTGACACTTGGATGATGTCGTCCAGGATACCGAGCAGCATACATAGCACACGCCCGTTGGGCATTTTGATCACAATAGCCATACATCAACACGATATCGACCTTTTCCGCAATTGGTAAACGGTCCATTTTAACACGAGTAATGTATTCCAAAGCAAATACCGTCCTCACTGGCGGAATGTTACGTGATACCACGTACTTATACGTTTGTGACTATTACAGCGCCATCTATCACAAAGCGAAAAAAGTGATCCAACTAAAACATTTATATTTATTTACGTATTACACGAATATGTAATAAAAATGGGGGTTCCTATTTAAAAAATCTCAGTTGATATCCGTTTGGCCTATGGCAGAGCCATCTAGCGGGCCAACCATAGCTCCATCTGGTTTCCCCCTTCAAGCTTGACGAGTTTCGTTCTTTGTATCTTTTTCGTTTGATGCTTATTTTGTGAGGTATTTGGTCCGGTCACTATCAATGGACCACCCTGTATAGCTCCATGAATCCTCCCTGTAATCTGCGAATTTTGTTTCTTGTCTCCCACACATCAATGGTAAACCTCCATGTCCATTGGTGGCTTGTCAGCAATACATTTGGTTGACGAGAGAATAACGCACTTGCCTCCAACAATTTAATGGGAACTGCATGCATTTCTCCTTGGTTCATTCGCTGCAGCAACATCAGGATTACCACAACCAATCGAGCTGTTTTGGATGATTCGCCACCTAACAGAAGAAACTTTCGTCATCCCCACCATGTTTCGAACATACATCAAAATAACTAAGAAATAACACATAACTACTATAGAACTGTAACTAACCAGAGCACAACTCCAGAATACGTTTGACAAGAACAGAACAACTCATTGACATAAACCAACTTAAATACTACTATTCGTCGTGTGACCTATAATGTGTAGAGTATGCTATGCTCATCCTCTTGTTTACTTCTATATGCTTTAAACTTTTCGTATGTTTTCGATGCACCCTTACTCCATTGTCAGGACTTGTCGTAATGCATCCATCATTCCTGTAAAGGGTTTATCTCTACTCACAATGGACAATAGAGTTTTTAGATGGAGACTGCACTTTAACATTTACTGGATAAGTCGTTTGTCGTTTCTTTGACCTGATAAGGACCCTGATAATTAGTCAAGAATTTTTTTGTTTTCCTTTTAGGCACGTAGGGGTTGTTGAGTAATACCCATTGACCCATTCGATATTTCAGTATTATTTCATGCTGTGTGGACTGTCCCTGTCACTCTAAAACATTAGTATTGGCTCGCTTTACTATCTCCCATACCTCCTGTATTCTTATAGCAAATTTCTCATCGTATTCGCAGTCTGATTCTAACTTACGAATAATGATATCAAAGAGGGATGGCATTTTTCTATCATACACAATCTCCAAAATTGAGAGACCTGTACTGATATGCGATTTGGAGTTATACACAGAAACTGCGAACTGCAAACTTGCATGCCAGCCTATATGAGAACTCAACATTTTAGAGATTATCCTATGCACTCATTCCGTTCTACCATTAGTCTGTGGATGGAGTGGGCTTATTAACAACTTTGGGATATGAAGTATATGACCTAACTGTTTCATCAAGTATGATACAAAATTTGTGTGCTTCTCCATATCTAAAGTATCAGGTTCCCCAAATTTAAGTATTCAGTTGTGAACTATGGCCTGGGCTATAGTAGTAGCCTGCTGATCAGGAATCTCCACCATTTCTAAGAATCTTGAAAAATAGTGTATGATTGTCAGTACATACTTATTTCCAGTGGATATCCTATTAGAAGGCCATATCATCTGAAAGGGTTCAAACACCTCTGGTATTCTTTGAAAATTGATTTTTTGATGACTAAGATCAGTTCTTTGCATACAAGGCACACAGTCCTTTACGTTTTGCTTAACATCAGGTTTCCTTGTTCACCACCAGAATTTCTCTGCTACAATACTATCTGTTATTCGGCATCCTCCATGACTTGACAACACATGGTCACGCACATGCCACACCACGTCATACTTGAGTGCTGCTGGAACCACCATGCACATTCCACATTTCATCATTCTACAGAGCAAGCCCTCTTGTGTCACAAACAGCAAAGAAATGTTCAAATGTGTGTGAAATCTTATGGGACTTAACTGCTAAGGTCATCAGCCCCTAAGCTTACTCACTACTTAACCTAAATTATCCTAAGGACAAACACACCCACCCATGCCCGGGGGAGGACTCGAATCTCCGCCGGGACCAGCCGCACAGTCCATGAGTGCAGCGCCTCAGACCGCTCACAAACAGCAGTTATGACCTGAATGGCTGACGGTCTTTGTTAGCCACTTGTGCTCTCTGCCACTCTGTTAGACTTTTGCCTAGCGCAGTTAGCATTAAACAAAGGCACTCCGTCGTAGGCCACGAGTGGCTTACCGGGACCATCCGACCGCCGTGTCATCCTCAGTGGAGGATGCGGATAAGGGGGGGGGGGCGTGGGGTCAGCACACCGCTGTTCCGGTCGTTATGATGGTATTCTTGACTGAAGCCACTACTATTCGGTCGAGTAGCTCCTCAATTGGCATCACGAGGCTGAGTGCACCCCGAAAAATGGCAACAGCGCATGGCAGCCTGGATGGTCACCCATCCAAGTGCCGACCACACCCGACAGAGCGCAGTTAGCATAGCAAGTTTAATATTTAGTGAATCCATATTTGTGCACTTTTTACAAGGTTTTTGGACCACCTTCTAGTCAAACTAACTGAGTCTGAGTTCCCATCTTGCTAACCTACTCAACAGGTTTTTCAGCACCAACAACCATTTCAGTGATGCATGGCGGAAGACGGCCTTAAACCTCCACATCTGTAAGTAGCAACAAAAGTACACTATTCCGTGTAGCACTGTCAACATCTCCTTTTCAGTAATTGAGTAATTATGCTCCACTTTGTTCAGTTGCTTTGATGCACACTCAACTGGAAGTTCCTGCCTATCGATGTTCCTCAAAATAAAACCAACCACAGGGGAGGATAAATTCCTTATAAAAATCAGGAATGACTAATACAAGACCAGAAACTAATGTTGCCTTCAGTGCCTCAAACTCTGCTTGACATTCTGCCAACGATTGGAATTTCATGCCCTTCCTCAACAACAAGAGTTCCACGATCTGCAAAAAATTCTTCACACAGTTGCACTGATAACTGCATAAACCCACAAATGACTGTAGATGACTGTAGTTGTTTTGTTGCTTATGGTGGTGCATAGATCCAGATTACCCCTGTTAGGTGAGGCTCAGTTTGAACACATTTACCGCTAATCACATGCCCAAGGTAATTTACTTGTGTTTGTGCAGGATGGCACTTGTCTATGCTAAGTATCAGATGTGCAGATTCTAGCCTGCTGAATCTGTCTTCCAAGCGTTTCACATGCTCTGGCATATGCTTCGGTAACACAATGATACCATCCAAATATACCATGCAAGTTTTCAGCCTTAACCCATGTGGAACTCCGTCTAATAGCCTTTGGAACGTGGCTGGCGGGGTTTTCAGCCCAAACTGCATCCATTCTTACTGGTCACCATGGAACCCTGAAAGTGGTCTTTGGTCTATCCTCTGGGACTCCCTCCAGCTACTAGTACCCTTTTCTCGCATCCATTGTAACGTATTTGCACTGTCCTAGGTTGACTAATGTTTTCGTAACATTGGGGATTGGATAGGCATCTGTCACAGACTGTGCACTCAGGTAGTGACAATCACAACAGTATGTGTACTTCCTGGTACCATTTGTTGACATTTTTGGTATGATGACAATAATTGTATCCCATAGCCTATCATTGTATTATTGTACTCCTCCATTAAAGGTTGAGGATGCCTTGCTATGCACTATGGCTTCCTATAAATTGGCGCATTATTCCCTGTGGGTATACAGTGCTGGATAACTGGTGTTGGTGGTAAAGGACCTTTCATGTTAAAAAAAATCCATAAACCGTAATAGCAAAGCTTCCATAGCCTTCCTATCACTGCCTGGGAAGTGACACTTATTCTCGTGTCATTGCTGCATTGACAGTTTTCTTGTGGCTCTGGATGTTGCATGCCCTTTAATGTTGCAATCATTAAGCCCTTCACCAGACTAACCACGTCTGTGCTGAAGCTATCCAGGGTTACAGGAATCATAAAATTAACAATAATATTATTAATATTTAGTGTATGTGTTTGCAGTTTAGTCGGCAACAACTTGATGTGGGATGTGCCCTGTAACATTGCCTCACATACAGTTGTATCCCCAATGAAAACAAAGTTCCACTGAGTTGCACTGTACACTGCAAAAGTTCGTTTTTGGTGTCATGTTTGTGGAGAAAATGTAGCCCAAGAATTGCTGAATACATTTCACCTACGTATGGTAAAACATCCATATACTCCTGGAAATCCCTAGTTCAGATACTCTAACTGAGAAACGTGGTAACCAGGGTCTCTACATTGTTATCACCCACTCTAAGTAATTTATAACGAGGAGACCGCAGTTTCCTCCTACCTACGAGATCCAGAAAGACGACTGATACGTGCACACCTGCATCCACCAAAAAGTTATGTTCCTAGCCTTTTACACAGTCTGACAAACAGTTTTCCGTCTGTGCATCTACTTGTGCAATGTTAGGTCCTATTGTGAATGCCTTCTGTTTGTTGAAGCACTGCCCATTTGCCATTGCTTCTCCTTCCTCTGCTTCCCACAATCCTGTGCTCTGTGTCCAGTCTGGTCTACCTTATAGCATTCTGTTTGCTATCACTGCTTTTGTACCTGACGTTTCCAACCATATCTACAACATTTTACTTCTTCAGAAAAAACACGATTGTCTGCATGTGCTCTAGTCACAATGTCGACTTCATCTAACTGTGTCGCGACCATAAGAGCTGCAGCTATATGCACAGGATCTACGTGATATATCTACCAGTATACCACATAGAAAAACGTCCAAAGGTCTATTCTCGGCTTTCCACAGCAAGACTATGTTTACTTTTGAATTTTGCGTCAACTGGTATGTCTGTGCATTGATCCTCTGGATTCTATCTGAAAAAGTTTCTACTGATTTCTTATGTTTCCGTGGTAAGGTACTCAATTTCTCCCAAAAAAAACCTTGCGCTATTCTGTTTCTGATAACGTTGCTGTAACCCATCGGTTAACTGCTGAAATGCCTCTGCCTCAGCAATAACTTCTTGGTGCAATTGGTATGAGTATGACATTGCTGCGCCTGTGAATCGTCGTGGCGAGTAATCTTGTCTGACCAACTACTCATTGCAGCAGTGAAATGAAATGATCGTATGGCATTGTTGGCTGGGAGGGCCTACCCGGGTAAGTTCGGCTGCCGAGTGCAATTCTTATTTCAGTCCACGCCACATTGGCCGCCTTGCGTGCCGGTGATGAGGATGAAATGATTGTGAGGACAATACCACACCCAGTCCACGGGAGGAGAAAAATCTCCAACACGGTCGGGAATCGAACCTGGGCCAGCTGCATATGATGCAAGGACGTTACCACTCAGCTAAGCAGGCGGACATTGCAACGGTAGCCGTAACGTTGTAAATGAAGGCAGTTACGTCCTCTGCTGACTTCCTAGAAAAAGGTTTTATTAACGTAGCTGCTGAACGATCATCTTGACTTCCTCAGATAATGATTGTAACTACTGGACCACAACATGTAAAACATCTACGTGCCTACATAACTTCTCCTTTTCCTGGAGAGGAAGGAGCCAGGAATTTAACCCTGACAATTCTTGCACCTGTTCCGACAAAGTGGCAACTGTCTCGTCTGCAGAATGTTGTCAGGCATTTTTCGTAATTTATTACTGCCATTTACAACAACAAAAAATAAAAATAGAAATACAAACAGAAAAACAACAAATGTAAGCGTAGGCTTCCGCGGCCGTTGTCTTCTTCAATAAAATTCTTCAGGGTATCAGACCGCATCGTCATAATTTTAAAATGCGCCAACGTTTCGGCCAGCGTTGCAGCTAGCCTTCATCAGGGCCTTACGTTAACTGCTAAATGAACACACCTGGATTCCTTAAATAGCTGCACGAGAAAACCGTGTCGTTACTTGATTGGCTGTACTAGGAGGAGGAGGAGGGGTGAAAGGTATGCTTTACCTTTCACCCCTCCTCCTCCTCCTAGTACAGCCAATCAAGTAACGACACGGTTTTCTCGTGCAGCTATTTAAGGAATCCAGGTGTGTTCATTTAGCAGTTAACGTAAGGCCCTGATGAAGGCTAGCTGCAACGCTGGCCGAAACGTTGGCGCATTTTAAAATTATGACGATGCGGTCTGATACCCTGAAGAATTTTATTGAAGAAAAACAACAATTACACACTAATCTTTCCAGCGTATCATCGCCCAACGTGACTCAGAACAATTCTGTGCCACTTGACCATATCGTTTACAAGTACTACATATGAATGGCAAAGCCCTGGTACACGGAAACTCATGCACAGACAGGTTACGAAACTTACGCTGAACTTGTGTTAAGTAAGTCTGCCTAACATTCCCTCTGAACAATGACAAATCCACAGGCTTTTGTGGTTTAACAAATGACACCTTAATGGCACTACTGTTGTCTCTGCAAATTGACATGGCCCAAAACAAATGCACGAATACACTTCAAATGCCTTCCACAAAGAAAACGTTCACTCACCACAACACACTGCACTGTGATCGGGAAGTCGAGCATAGAGTGAGGCTGAGTCGTCCAGTGCACGTCTGGAGGTGTCAATGATGTAGCAGTATATTTAATAACACTTATTTAAGGTGCAGAGTATACAAAGGTAAAAGTGTCTTCATAGCTGCAGTCAGCTGCCGGGTATGCGCGCACATGCCATGGATAAGTGCTGACGCCTCATCAGGGAGTCGTGGCATTGCGTCTGCAGATCAGTGCCACAGCCGTGTGCTGTACTGACGAGGGTAGAAGGGCGAGGAAGTCTCTGCCCGTCCAGACGCTCTACGAACACCAAGTGCGGCTACCATGTCTGTTCTCTCAAAATCAGCCCATCTTGCACTCAGGTGGTTCTGGATGCCAATTAATGTGAAGACAGGACCATGGTCCATGGTCATCCACCATGGATCGACCAAGACTGACGCAGATACTCACAGGTCAGTCACGAGGTTTCGTAGAAATGCCTCTCTTGGTTGGTGAAGAGACCGCACCTGACAGATATCCACGATGACCCAGTATTCAAGGAGAGATCATCACACAACAGTCTTCTCTTCCCACTGACCCAGCAGTGGAGGACAGCTGATCACCCAGTTGGCAGCAGTGCCAGACCATGGCTGTGGCGTGCATAATGTTGGTTGCTTCTCGGTGTTTGAAATCACCAAGCAAGCAGCAGGCTGGCAATCATCGATCAGGATGTCGTGATTCCATTAAAACTCAATAAACTGCCATTTTCTCTGGTTTTAGAAATGCAGATAGAATGGTAGAACAACAAAACGCATTCTTGAGCTCTGGTAGTGTCACTATTTAGTGGGCCAAGCTCATGGTTATGACGTAATGGCTCTGGGTGTAGAAGCGAATTTATCTCATTTATCGGATCCGTCCGCGCTCGTTTCCTCGATGTGACAGTTCAATAATTATGCTGGGTCACCGATCTCGGTTATTTTTTGTGTGTGTCTGACTTTGTAGCGGCACTCTGGCACTGAAGTCACATAGTGTTACCTCACAGCGCACTGGTAAATACCACATCTGTTGCATTGGCTATATGAGTTACTGATAGACCGAATGGGATATCAGCCCGGCGCTAATCTACTCTATTTCCAAACTCGCCTGGTAGAAATTTAACAAAGTTTTAAACCTGAACAGTAAAATTATTCTGCTGCACAAAAAAATGAAACCTGATGGCTGTTAACTTACTCTCTGCCACGCAGTGTAAGGTGATACGTGTGTGTACCTTGTTTGTGGGTACAGTCCCCATACACAGACATAGGGATCGTCACAGAAGGTCGTTGTATTTCGAATGTCGTTTAAATTTCTAAAGAAAATATGTAGTACACACGTGGCGACGAGTTCGCACTGTGCCCATGTTCGGTTTATTGGGATACACTCTACTGTATTCGAAATCTGATGTCATGCAGATAAGTACAGTATAATTAAAAGTTATAGACTTCTTTGATCATTGCTCTGGAAAACTAAAACCTGTTTTCAATGAGATATTTAGCAGATATAACCTCCTTCCCTCCAAACCCAATTTTGGAATCATTGACTCTAAAATAGCATGTAAAAAATGAAAAATGCGCTAAATCTTTTCATATCTTGCTGTTCTGCGTGTATTATTGTTCAGCGATGCAAAATATCGTAATAATCTAGGAGACGGCCATAACACATAACCCGTACCTGCAATCTCATTTAACCACAGCGCCATGAGGTAGATTAGCACTGTCTCCGCTGCCATCTCGGGAGTGGTGTAACAAATACGCTAGTCCCATAAAGTGAATCTGGCCCAGGATTTTCTCCTTTCCAATATAAAGCATATACATATATAGCACTGCTCTCGTTCTGCAGTAGTAACAACACGCACAAGTTGGCTGTTATAGTATTACGCTTCGAGACAATCTTGACCTAGGGAACATTATAAGCTATGTTCTGCCTGCCTATTGTTTCAGTTATTTGGATGTGGATCATTGTTATTTTTGATCTTCCGCAAAATTATGACGAATAAAGCACAGCCTTTTATTATTCCAGCCTGGTAAAGGTCAGAGGCTGATGGGCAAATACTCGTAAAACGCTTACATTTTATCGAATTAGGAAGTTTTTTATACACATATATATGCTGCGCAACGGAATTAAACGATTTTTTCGACACCCTGTAATTGTCTTCCATTCCGACACAGAAGATTTAAATTTGGCTCAAAGGTGCTTACGACCTTCATCTGTAGTGGCGGAAATGCATGGCGCCCTGCAACGTCACTCTAGGGCTCGATGACGTTTCAAACAGCAAGATGTCGACACATGCCAGAGCTCTGAAGTTCATGTGATGTCTAAGGTGGCTTAATGATGTCACATTGTCACAAAAATTTCGCTACAAATGGTTCAAATGGCTCTGAGCACTATGGGACTTAACTTCTGAGGTCATCAGCTCCCTAGAACTTAGAACTACTTAAACCTAACTAACCTAAGGACATCACACACATCCATGCCCGAGGCAGGATTCGAACATGCGACCGTAGCGGTCGCGCGGTTCCTGACTGTAGCGCCTAGAACCGCTCGGCCACTACGGCCGGCCAATTTCGCTACAATTCTGCCTAACCCCCCATGGAAATACCATACAACGGGAAGGTAATCACACCCATTCTTACCCTCACTTCACTCCTTATTTTGACCCCTCTACGATGGAGGTCAGAACGGCGATGCCCAGCGTTGGAGTCACGAAGTTAAGATACAACGCCGCTCGGATTCGACATGAAAAGGAATCAGAGGGCTGCATAAAGGGCGTCACTGTAACAACCCCTGTCATTGTGGCGTTGATTACCACAAATTTCGCGGTCGAAAATAACAGTTCGCAAAGCGATGAGAGTGGACGACGTTATTCACAGCCATTGATTCTTGACACGTCCTGGGCGATTCAGTTCTTCTCTGAGAACGTCATGAGGTTGCAGCCCTACTGAACTTGATCTCACACCGTTCGAGTGCAATGCGACTGCAATTTCTGGTTTGTTGTAAACGTTGGCAACACTAGTGACTGTTGAAAACCATTCGTAGAAATCTGAATGTGATCCAAAGCAGCAAAGGGTGCTTCTGCTTGTTCAGCCCTCCTGCCACTCGTCCTCCTGTGGCGTGATCACGGGAGGAGGATGCGACATCGACACCTGCGTAAATAAAATGGCAAAGGGTCCACCTAAGATCCCCCAGTTCGGCGAAACCCTCGGTGGAGCACAACCGTCTTTGTTGGGAACTTTAAAAATTAAACTACACATTTTTAAAATTCTCAATAAATGTTGGTGGGTGTCACCGAGGGTATTGTAGAACTGCAGGATCCATTTCCGTTGTATTCACGTAAGTGTCACCGTCGCACCCCTCCAGGATCACGCGATCACGGGAGGGCGAGAAGCAGGAAGGTTTAAAATGCATAAGCACCATTTGCTGCTTCAGATGACGTTCAGTTTTCGTCGAATGGTTTTGAACTGTCCCTAGTGTTTCCAACCTATACACGAGAGCGATGACTGTGGTCGCGCTCCACTCCAATGGGGTGCGGCCACGTTCAATAGGGATGCAGCACCACAATGTCCTTGAAGAGGGGTTGGAACGTCCAGGTGTGTCAAAACTATCAAAAGTTGTTAAGAACTATCCTTTCCGACCGCGAAATGTGCTGGAATCAGCGTCCATAATAAAGGGATCGGTTCATTAGCGCCCTTTATGCGACCCTGTGAGGCCTGTTCGTGTCGATTCTGAGCGTCGGTGTCTTTAAAATCTTTTCCTCGGCCATCCGTAAGAAAGCCACATGATTTCAACGGCGATTAAGAAGAATGTGTTGGTGTCACCGAGGGTACTGCATATCGTGTAACATGTTCACGGTGGCGTTGGGCTGAATTGTGGTGTAATTTGGTGACAATGTGACACCATAACCCACATTACACTTAAGATGAAGTGAGCTATGGCCTTTTTTCTCAGATGTATCGACGTCTTGCTGTTTGAAGCGTCGCGGAGCACGAGGGTGACGTCTCAAGGCGCCTCTCTTTAGTACTGTTACAGAGGAATTTGGTAGCCACCTTTGAGCCAGATTTCAAAATTATGCGTCAAATTGGGGAACAATTGAGGGGTTTCGAAAAAATGACCCTTTAATTCTCTTGCAGAGTTTATATATACAGGGCGTAATGGGTATAGGTGCAGATATGCTTATATGTGGTACCTTAATATGTAGGCACACACCTCACTGTTCTGCTTGTTTTTTCTCCGCATCGAACAGTCTTCCTACAAAGATGTCACTAACACTACGACCTGATGTTTTCTGCACAGTTGTACTGGACCATCAAGTGGACTGCACCTGTCAGTATAGACTAACCATTTTGCGTCCATGCATTCACACTTCAACACCTAACCAGCTGACTAGGGAAAAATAAGCATTTATGGCTTGCTCCTGCCACATCTATTTGGAGGTACTAATCAACGTAAAAATGTATAGCTTGTAATGGCTGTAATTATTAGTCTGTAAATGACATGAATACTAATTTAACGTTTTTCAGTACGCTGTCCTCAGACACCAACACAAATATCTGCACTTATGCCTGTTGCAGCCAGTATATGTAAGCTTCCTAATGCGATAAGCGGTAAGGGTTTTTACGAATATTTGCCCGTCAGCCTGAGACCCATACCAGGTTGCAATAATGAAAGAGGTGTGCTTTATTCGTCACAGGATCGTGGGACGTCCATACCAACAATGATGCAAATACTTCTTGATTCAAAAAAAATTTAACAACAGTCGTATGTTTTGGTTTATTTTATTTTACATCTCAGATGCTTTCAGTTTCGGCAACTCAGTATTGCCATCTTCAGGCCCCATAGGCTATTATCGTATTAACAATTTTATCGAATGGTGCTATAAAACTGACCATTCAATAAGATTGTTAATACGATAATAGCGTATGGGGCCTGAAGATGGCAATAATGAGTTGCCGAAACTGGTAACATTTAAGATATAAAACTAAATAAAGCAAAACAGACGGCTGTTGGTAAAGTTTTTTGAATCAAGAAATACGTACCAGCTGATGTCCCACAGGCCATAATGGACCGACAGAGAATGATGCAAATAGGTTAATATTCAAATAACTAAAACAGTGGGCATACAGCGCAGAGTTTATAACATTCCATAGGTCAAGATTGTCTGGAAGGTATACCGCTATATCAGCCAACTTACATGTGTTGTTCTTACTGTACAATGAGAGTACTGCTAGCATGTATACCCTTAATACTCACCGAAAGAAGTTAATCCTCGGTAAGTTCCGCTATATATACTGCTGGAGAAAAAGTTAGTACACCTGGAGAGACGACGTTGAATTTGATCCGATGACGCCATATGCCACCTGGGAGACAGTAGATGTACATATAATGGTTACAACATCGTCCGCGAACAGATAAGATAGTGGCATAGCTACCAGAGTGCCATCTGTGTCTATCCTTTAATAGGGAATGCTCACAGCCGTCTCCTCAATGTGATGCCAACGTGTGAAGCAAGCAGGCAACCATGCCACAGAGACGCACTCATGCTTCCTACAGCCAACTGAGTGAGTTTGAAATGGGTCAAATCGTGGCCTTCCAAGTGGCGGAATGGTCCTTACGAAGCACTGCCACCTACGTTGGACGTGTAGAGTCATTTGTGCAACTGTGTTGTTGTCAGTGGTCACGTGAACATTCTCACATCCGTAGATGAGGTGCTGGACGTCCATGCAGCACAGACGCCTGCCAGGATCCTCGTATTGTAAGGGCAGGAGTGGCAGATCGTACACGTACCACAGCACAGATAAGAGGGCATGCGAACCGAGGGTGTCCACAGGAACTTTTGCAAACCGGTTATTAGCAGTGGGACTAAGGGCACACACTTCTTCAGCCTGTCTTACATTCATGCCACAGCATCGAAGTGCAATGGTTGACTGGTACCGTCGGAAAATCACTTGAAAGATGGAATGACGCGCCGTGGTCTTAAGTGATGAAAACAGATTCTGCCTGCATGGAAGTGACGGTCGTTTGCTCGTATGACATGACTTGGTGTGCATTGTCTCGTAGAGTGCATTCATTCAAGAGACACTGGCCCTAACCCAGGCCTTATGGTCAGGATGTGATAAGCTACAACACTCATTCACATTTAGTTTTTCTGGAGGGGACACTACCCAGCGCTCGATACGTGCAGAAGGTTTTAGACCCATTATTCTGCCGTTCTTGCAAAAGGAAGGTGATGTGTTGTTCCAACAGGATAATACTCGCACAAACACTGCCCATGAAGCTCAACATTCTCTGCACGACGTGCAGCAACTTCCCTGGCCAGCATGGTATCCAATCGAGCAGGTGTGGTATATGATGGGATGAGAAGTGACTCGTGAGCCTCGTCAACCAGCAACTCACACAGGATTGCGTGAACTGGTCGAGAAGGTGTAGCAAACGTGTCTCAGGACAGTATTCGCCATCTGTACGATCGTCTGGAAACCGGAGTCAGCGCTGAACTGCCACTCGTGGAGGCTACACCACGTACTAGTATTGGTGTTTCAGCGTGGTTCGATGTTGCAACAATAAATTTTGAGTGAACTGAAACCTCTAAAAGGGAGTACTAATTTTTTTCCTGCAGTGTATATATAGCTTTGCTATGCTAGGAGGACTGGACATTATTTGTATGTTTTAATTTACCTGTGAATATATACCGGTTAAATTAAGGGTCTCAGACTGATGTGCACCTACTAGTAAAAAAAAGGATCAGCGAAATGAGAGTTTTGTATCTCAACTTTTTTGTAGAAGGAAAGTAGATTCCTATAAATGAATCCGAACCAGGAATATACATTATCTCTCTCCAGATGCCTACTACCAGGTAGCTATTGCTTCCATCTGCAGTGTGGAACACCAGTACTGGGTATTTACCGTAGCTTTCTAAGTAGGATACCTCTGCTGCTTCCACTTAGTATGGAGTCTGGAATTAGACTAATAGGTCTCTGGTGATAAAACGATGGGGTGGGCTTGATTCTTCTCGGCTCAGGGACGGCGGCGCTGGTTTTCCTGCCTTTTGTAGGTCACTTTCCTAGAGCTGGCGGCGTCACTTGTCGCCTCCTACCGCAGTCAGAATCTGGTAGGAAGCTGCAGGTGTGGCTAGATGATGTTTTCACGGGCAGCGGCGTCAGATGTTCCTTGGTTGGTGTGGAATTCGTATGCTGTGCTGTGCTGAGTCCATAGAGACCTCACTATTGATATGAGGTGCTTGAAAGCGTCTTCTCCCTTATGGTAGATAGCGGCATTGTGTTCGTAAGTCAGGCGTCACTATTTGTTCAGTGAGTAATGTTTCTGTCACTAGTTTGAAGCCCTATCATGACGTCACGTGCTACTAATGTAGGGAGAATGCAAACTTTATGCTCAGCAAGCGTGTATTTGCTGTTAAATAATATGGACAAATATTTTCTTAATATATCACACTGCGCTAATTGTTTATTAATGTTTCAGGAAATGATTTTGATCTTCAAGTACTTTACTGTGTGGGAGAACTTTTCTGGCTCTGGTGGTATGTTAATAACGTTTCATTTTCTGGTAGACATACTGGACTTAAGAGGCCAAAGAAGCTATCATCACCAACGTATTATTACACTTTTACCAGCCTGCACACAGCCTTCCACCAACTTCCAGGTCTTAGGGTCCCTCTTGTTGTATTGGTGGACCAAAACGTCCATTAACTTGAGGCGGAGTAATTCATCCCTGACGTCTGTTTCTGTAACTTTTCAGGGAAGGTCTTTGATGACGATTTTTTTCTTCTGTCGCCAGAAGCCTGATGAGTGTAGTAGTCCACAGCCCTCGACTTCACAAAGTTGAGGACTTGGAGATAATCGCCGTTGTTGTCAATCAGCTACTTGCCGTGTTCTTTCTGGAAAACTGCCCGCAGTTGGCCTGCAATAAGGCGTTGTAATTCAGTGTTCATTTTAATGTAGTTCGTGGAATTGTAAACCACAATATGAGGGATCTTCTCCGTCTTTGGTGGTGGTGGCGGTGGTGGGGGTGGATTCTGAGAAGGGTCAGGAGGGCGACCCATGTCCTGGTCCATGGAACCAACAGATGTGGATTCTGAGAAGGGTCAGGAGGGCGACCCATGTCCTGGTCCATGGAACCAACAGATGTGGATTCTGAGAAGGGTCAGGAGGGCGACCCATGTCCTGGTCCATGGAACCAACAGATGTGGATTCTGAGAAGGGTCAGGAGGGCGACCCATGTCCTGGTCCATGGAACCAACAGATGTGGATTCTGAGAAGGGTCAGGAGGGCGACCCATGTCCTGGTCCATGGAACCAACAGATGTGGATTCTGAGAAGGGTCAGGAGGGCGACCCATGTCCTGGTCCATGGAACCAACAGATGTGGATTCTGAGAAGGGTCAGGAGGGCGACCCATGTCCTGGTCCATGGAACCAACAGATGTGGCTGCTCCAGGTGTGCAGGCATCAGAATACGAATCACGGCCGCTGCGATGGGCGCGAGCGGAGGACCGTTTAGATTTTTGACAACAGGGGAAACCAACAGGGTTGGAGTCCCCAGAAGGCCCGTTGGGCCGACGGTATGGTGTAGACGAAACAGCACCTGATTGGGCGTCCACATCGTGCTCAGTTGTATCAGTGTTGCAGGCCAACATGACTTGACTGCCACTGGGTGAGAGGTCTATCACTAGGTGGCCAAGAGAGTCCTCGGATGACAAAGAGGAAGATTGGTCCATTATGCGAGGCTGCGGACAGGGTTCACGTGAATTGCTGTCACTGTCAGTGTAGTATCGGCGCCTCCGGCAGCTTGCCAGGACGGCCGTCGAACGGCCAGTGTCACATTGCCGCGCGAAGGGGCGGCGGAAGAGTCTCCTAGGCGCGAGTTGCTGTCCTTGGCCCTATTCATACTTTGCCTCAGACTGACTGACGTAGCCAGGATCCTGTTAGACAAAATATACTAACAGCTGTCGCCTATAAATAAATTCCCGGTACATCAGGACACATACGAAAAAACAATGGTGCCTTAGAAGGGGAACGACAAACCAACGTTGACTGAGACACTGCTACTAAACAACGCTGAGCAGCGCTCGAGACCGTAACGAACGACATGCGTGCACTAGCAAGTAAACACTGTCAGGGCTCCAACCTGACTGACGACTTCCAAGCACACACGCACGCACGCAGCAGGTGGACGAGCTTCCTAAGCTCGGCCTGGAGCAGGCTAACCACAGCGTGCTGGTCCTGCAGTACCTGACGGGATCGGTATTTGTGACCTGACGGATTGAGAGTCCTGATGGGAAGCGGATCACTCCCACAGCAGGTCTGGCCAACGTGTTGTTGGCCGTTGATGTGGTTGGTGGTCCAGGTCCATGATGAGCCCATTGTGGGAGTCACCCACTTTCTCATAGAACTTGTGTGCAGCAGGATGCCTGTGGCGTCATGTAGCTGTTGTGTGGGGTAAGTCTTAGGTAGGCACAGGGCGAGTTTAAGCGCCCTGTTGTGGACCCTTTGCACAGTGATTGTCTTGGTGTCAGCAGCATTGCCTCACACCATGGCTGCGTACTCCAGCACTGGGCATATCAGTGTGAGGTAAAGCGTAATGCTGTGGTGAGGAGGCATGGTCGACGCCGGATACAGCAGAGGGTATAAGGGGTGGAGACGCCCTGTAGCTCTCTCCCTAATCCAAAGAATGTGAGGGGCCCACGAGAGACGCTGGTCTAGCTTGACACTAAGGTAAGCTGCAGTCTTGGTCCACAGTGACGGTGAATGGTGCAGCATCCGGCAGTATCCTCCTCTTAGTGAAGGTGACCGTCTGGCTCTTATCAGGTTTCTATCTGAGGAGCCACTTACTGGACCAAGCCCCCAGTGCCTCACAGTCGAGTTGCAGACAGCGTCCAATGGCGTGAGCGTTCATGCTATGGGTGAACAGGGCAGTGTCATCAGCGGAGAGAGCTAACTCCTCCCTATCACCCACGGTGTCAGCCATGTAAATGGGGGTATAGCAGGGGGACCAGAACGGACCTATGAGGCACTCAAGCTCAGATAGGCTGGACAGTTGATGTTCCTTGGTCAGCCCATACATAGAATGAGCAGCCAGAGGGGAACAATTCAGGAGGACCATGTGCAATGTTGGGATCCCATGTGCAAAGAGCTTGTACAAGAGGTCTTGTACAGGACGCCTTCATGCCACAAGACTCAGAGTCCTGGAATACATCCAGGAATACCATCCCAAGGTATTCCCTCATCTCCAGGGCCCTCATCACCAGACATAACAGCTGGTGAATGGTGGCATGGCAACCCTGAAAACCAAACTGTTCATTAGGGAGGAGATGTTCCTGATCGACATGCTGAAGAAGGCACTTCACGTAGATCCTCTTGATTACTTTCGAGAGGGCTGGTAACAGACTAATGGGCTGCTAACTTGATGTCAATCGTGGGTCCTTGTTGAGTTTTGGGATGGCCACCACTTCTGCATGCTTCCACATGGAAGTGAAGACCCCAAAACTAGGATCGCATTGGAGATATCCGACAGAGGTTGATGTACTGCTGACAGTAGGTGCAGCAGAGCATACCAGTGATGCTACACTGCCACTGGACTTTCTGGCATTCAGTGTTAGAAGTTGTGAAGCGACCTCTGCAGCAGGGATTGAGACGATGACTTCATCCCCCTCCCTCACAGTGAGGAATGGGGGCAGTTATTCCTCAAAGAGGCATATGTGGGCCTCATCAATGGCACTCTCTACTGGCGTGACGTTGTTTGGAAGGCGTCAGCCAATACACTGGCTTTGGCATTGGAATCGCTGATGGGTGGCTGATCGATGAATAGAGCCTTGGTGCATTGTCTCCACTGCAGGAAGCTGTGCACCACACGCCATGCACTGACATCATCAGAGTGGAGAGTGGTGATGAAGGCAGCCCACTCCCAGTTCTGGTGGGCCTCCAAGGCTGCCTTAATCTCACGTAGCAGTTGGTTTAATCAGCGTTCTGTGGCCAGATGATGCGTGAGTTGCCACTCACAGAACAGCCAATGTTTTGCAGTAATATCTGCCCAGATGGGAAGCGGCAGGCGACGGGAGAAGTCCTGTGGTCGTTGTGGCCGGCCAGGTGTGGTGGCGTCAACAGCTTGGAGCACTGCATCAGTGAGGAATGCGAGAGCCGCCTCAGCCCCTTCCACCACTGGGTTGGGTGCGTGTTGGAGGTGGGTGAGCATCCCACAGCCAGCTTGAACCGCCACACCGATCATATCCATGTCAAAGATCATGGGGATGTGATCTGATGACAAGGCTGTTCTCGTCGTGGCAGATATAAACTGGTCGACCCTCTTGAGGACGGCGACATCAAGGACATTGGGCTGCCCATGGCCTGGGAAGATCGTTGTGTCGAAAGGCCCCAAGATAATGGCGCTGTTCCGCTGTGCAGAACGCAGGAGATGACGTCCGTTGCATTGGTGAGGCGAGAGTTCCACTGTGTGGACTTCACATTCAAATGCCTGCCAATGAAAAGCGATCCATCCACTGCCAGCAGGGTGCCGATGTCAGCACTCTGAAGAAGTCTCCGCAGTGGCCAGTAGGTCACAACGAAGGTGATCTTGCCAGCAGTGGTGTGGACCAGCACACTGTTGGCTTTGACTATGGCCAGCTGTGGTAGGTCCACCTGGTGGTGCTGGATAGAGGGCTTGACATAGACAGCTGGCCACCACTGGCAGTCAGTCTATCCACCTGGTAGCAGCTGAAGTTCGCCGCCCTGACAGTGATTCCAGGCTTGAGATGGGTCTCACAGGAGAGGCAAATATCTGTTGCATTGTCCTAGAGAAATTGCCTGAATTCTCCTTGTTGTGGGAAGAGACTATTGGTGTTGAAAATGCAGATCTTCAGGCCTTAGATATGGTTATTATCCATCTATGGCGAGGAGGCAACGGCGACCTGGATGACCATCGAGACAGCGGAGACCAGTGCTGGGAGTTGGGACATGTCTGCATTAAGGATTTGCAGTAGAGCGCGAAGTTCGTTTTCAGGAACCCCATTGGTCAGTCGGCCACAGGAGTGGAGTCCAGAGCAGCAGGTGTGTCCTGGGTGGTCGCTGCAGGGGAGGCAGACTGTGCCAGCACGGCTGTGGCAGTGTGCTGGGTAGCACAGTCAGCCTGTTGTGGGGCGGGGGCCAGAGGAGGACGTCCTCTGTGGCGTCCGCCATGGATTGCTGGTCAGTCACCTGCTCTATGGCGACAGACGCGTAGCTCACTCCAGGCTGCACATTGTGTGCCACCCTGTCCCACAGTTGTGCATCTTGAATGCAGGGCAGGCCTTGTAGCTAGCCACATGAGTTTGTTGCAGCACTATGGTGTGTCTTCTTTCTTCTTAGAGGATTCGTTACTCTGATGCTCCCTGGCGCACTTGATGTAGTGGACGGGCATGGTAAAATTATAGGAAACATGGTCGAGACCTTGGCAAGAGAAACATTGCAATCTCTTGCCCTTGGCTCTAAGTGTCTCGATCGAGACGTCGATGTCGACGATCCTATCGACATTGGAGATCTTGTGCTTGTCACAGTTGTCAACCAGGATGACGAGAAATAGGGGCATGTTCCTGTGCATCCTGGTGTTCTACTGTGCAAACCATGAAGCCCATGTTGATCAGCTTTTGTTTGAGGTGATCAGGTGCCATTTTGAGGGGAATGTGGCAGAAAACCACCTTCAGCAGCTTCAGGGGCTCAGCATGTGTGTGAGACAATGTAGCCCCTGTTGCCGGATGAATGCCATTAGTTTGTGGTGGTCGTAAATCGAGGCAGGGAGAGCCTTGTAGAGGTCCTCACTCTTTGTTTTGAAGCCCGTGATGTCGGCGACGGCCTTCGCCATATTGTTGAAGGTCATGTAGTCTTCCTTCCACTGCATGACAATCGGTAGGAGTCCAGGCGGCTTTGGTCCCTGCTGAGGGCTAGAGTCTTCATCCATGGTGTCAGGGGCCACTTCCTGGTCAACCGAGTGGCGATTCAATGTTGCGAGTGGTTGTGGTTGCACTTGTTCAAGCTTCTGTGTCCGGACAGTGTGCTTCTGCCCAGATTTCTTGAAGCTGTCATGCTGAGACTGAGGCGGATTTGGCGCCGCTGGAGCGTCCTGGTCAGTCGCCTTCTTCTTAGTCTGCCTCCTGCAAACAGAAGGATTTGCGGCAGCGGACGAGGTATCGTCTGTATCCGCCGCAGCTGACCGCTTACACGAGACCTGTGACACATCCATGGGTGTCTGGTCCGAGAGGAGGGACGCTAGGTTCGCCTCTGGTATGTCCTGAGTTTCAGAACAATTGCTCATGGTCAGGCAGAGACTTCTTGCGTCGTCACACCGAGTTGAGCAGGAGCTGGCAGGGCAGTGGCCTGTCGACGGGCAGAGACCAAAGGGGCAGCCAGCCGGACGTCGGCTGCTTGAATAGATGAGCCTGGCGGTGCAGCGCCATTAGGGGCAACCGGCAGGACTCCGGCTTCTTGAGTAGGCAGGTCTGGTGGCGCATCACCCTTTGGGGCCGCCACTGGCAGGGCAGTGCCTTCTTGAATAAACACGCCTGGTAGGGATCCCGGCGGTACACTGACCTCTTCACTGACCGCGCCTGGCAATGTCTGCAAGTAGAGCTGAAACGCTTTGAACGCCTTTTCCTCGGCATCAGGGCCAGGATAGGCGCCGGTATGAGAGAGGCGCATTATTACAGCACACAGCTGAGGCGCCGATAGCGGGCAAACGTCCTTGGTAGAAGCCAACGTGTCGTCCGTCTTAGAAAGCATAGTCGTCGTAAGTGGGGCCGGATGAGGCCGCCGACGGGGCACGTTCAGTAGCCTGAGCATGTCCCGCTGAACAGCGATCTGCCACATCCTTCGCTCGAGCAGCGCGGTCCTCCTCACCTGGCATTCTAACTCGGAATGCGTGGGACCTCCGAGTCCCTGCGCTGCCGGCTTTATAGGGACCCCGTGAGTGCCGATAAACTGGCAAGGCAGGCGTGGCCCGCGCACAACGCTGTGGCGGCGGCAGCAGCGCTCGCAGGTTATGGGGGCGACGCCTAGCGGCTGTCGTCTACGTCCATGGTTTCTGGTGGGCTGTCCAAATTGTCGGACTGGGATACCAGATTAATAACTTATGGACACAATCAGTGACTGCAGAAGATGTTAGTTAAATAATGAAAGCACATGGAAAGATGGAGCAAACACTGTAAGGATGCCAAAATGTGCTTTGAGAGCAACAAGATGCCTGCTTGACCTTAACACCATCCACTCGGCACCTGAAGGGAGTGAATTAACTTCACGTCTGAGTGACGACCATGCATGAGACTATAGAGCGCATTACCAATGCTTCTTGACAGGGCGTAGGGGAACGATGAGGGTCTACTAGGCAAGGTCCTAATGGAGGTGGTTTGCCGTTGATTTCCTCCGACCGTAATAGGGATGAATGATGATGATGAAGACGACACAAAAATACCCAGTCATTTCGGGGCAGGTGAAAAATCCCTGACCCTGTCGGGAATCGAGCCCGGGACCCCGTGCTCGGGAAGGGAGAACGCTACTGCGAGACCACGAGCTGCGCACGTTACCAATCCTTGCAAAGGGTGAATAAAGTAGCTGGCGGCATTAGCTGCTGGAGAATATGACTTCCGCTCTCTCTTTGTTCTTTCATGGGAAACTCCCCATCACACGCCCCTCAGATTTAGTGGTAAGATGGACCATTGGATAGATGGTTGGAAACTGAACACAGATCAAGCATAAAAACAGGAAGGAGGTGTACTGAACTGTGAAAAATAAGCAAAATAGAAACTGTGAACGGTCTAACCAAAATGGCTCTGAGCACTATGGGACTTAACTACTGTGGTCATCAGTCCCCTAGAACTTAGAACTACTTAAACCTAACTAACCTAAGGACATCACACACATCCATGCCCGAGGCAAGATTCGAACCTGCGACCGTAGCAGTCGCGCGGTTCCGGACTGCGCGCCTAGAACCGCTAGACCACGGGGGCCGGCGAACGGTCTAACCTCAAGATGTGCAACATCGTGTGAATTTGAAGAACCACAGCCTCGTGTTTATGTGGTTACGGTGTTGGGCTGCAAAGAGAGAGACCAGGGCTTAAATCCCCCTCGTGCCTGATTTTTTTCACAAAATTATGACATGTCTGTTCTCTCCTTGCGCGGACAAAGATTTCGCTTTGCTCCTTGACAACTATACAGGTCAGAAGGATCAGGCATTGTACAGTTTTGATGTGGGATTCGACGTGCCTACCATACCTCGAGGTTGTACTCCTCTTAAGCAACAATTAGATGTGTTTCTCTGTAGAAAACTGAAATACTTTGTGAAAAGACTCTACGATTTTGCAAAGCTTCACATATACAAAGAGCAGTATTGTTTACGTGCTCGTGTGACTGTAATCAAAGTCCAAGCTCACACAACTTCACCCCCCGAAATTCCAGAACATGCTCAGATTTGTTTGGACATACGCAGGATTTGATGGCGTACTTGTGGAAAAACTTCAAAAACGTTAAAAATCTATGTTTTGATAGAGAACAGGAAAAACTGTCTGACTTTGAAACTGTTGTGCTTATTTGTATCAACTTATGTGGCAAGCTATATATTTTCATAATTTCTTTGGGAGTGATCACTTTCACATTCATACGACCACCTAAATCGGGCAAGGAGACATATTTCACTCACTCACCAGGCTTACAAGTTAGGTGCGTCAATAACGGATTCCTATTATATGACACACATACTGTCACTAATGTCGTGTGTGTCACACCAGACGTGTTTTATCTTTGGAGGATTTGGTTGACTTATCGCCTTGTTATCAAACGCTTGCTCTTCCCATTCGAAAGCCACTTCCTTTCGACTGCTAATAGAGTAGTTGTGTGAAATCAGCTTTCATTATAGGTCCCTTCCTTACACCTCGCTGTTGCAAACGGACGTTACACCCGCTACAGACACAAATTTGAGTGCAGCGAACAGACACGTCAATGACCGGACGGACAATTCATAATTTTGTGGGGGAAAAAAAATGGTCATGAGGGAAATTAGAGCCGGATCTCACGATTTGGAGTCCAACACCGTGACCACATAGATACGACGCCACGGATGTTGCACATCTTGAGCTTGGACCGTTCACTGTTTCTATTTTGCTTCTTTTTTCACAGTTCAGCGCACGTTCTTCCTGTTTTCATGCTTGATCTATGATAGGTTTTATAAGATCTATCCACTGGGCCATCTTACCACTAAATCTGGGGGGAGGCGGATGCGATGGGGAGTTTTTCTCGTTAGTCCTTAAGTACAGACTCCCTTTCAATGGCAGGAAGGCTTGTCTAATCAATAACCTCTACTGTCCGCGGCGAGCGTCTGAAGCGGTAAGATCTCCGGCTAAGCGCGTCTCTGCTAAGTCCGCAGGACAATGGATTTCTGATGTTCAGCCTAACTGCGTGTCGACCAGTTAAGTTCAAGTGAAGACGTTAAAGAATTTCCCTCTTTTGTATATTATCTCTGCGTTAAACCAAAAGGTTTCTTAGATGTGGAGGAAGGCAGAACACCTCTTACACTCCACAGTACAATTCTGAAAAGGAGATGTCCAGGCACAGCGAAAAAGCGTGGGCCCTCCCAAAATTAACAGTATGACCCAATCAGAGACCTCGATTCTGGAAGTTTAAACTGAACGTTATTCTGAGTCGCCGTAACGAATATTCACACTCCCTGAGGGAAACCACTCCTGCCTAGAGATCTCTCATATACCTAGAAGACTACTGAGAAGAAACCCTGTTTCTTTAGACATAAAAAGTGTGGCATGTAACCCTAATGGACAGCGTGCTGCGGGAAAGAGAATGCTCGGGAATGCCAGGCTGACGACATGCAGCAGCTCCCCTGGGCACAGCTCAGCAATTTTACGGCTGTGAATTCCACTCTTATCGCTATCATCCAACTTGTAAGCTTTCAAGTCCTCGGATGGCCATGTTACATCATACCCCCGTCCTGAATTAAAATGGATGTGGATGAAACTGTGCGAAGGCTCATCTGACAGAATTTCATCGGAGACATTGTCAACCAGTATGTAAGCTAGTTTTATTTTTTGCTTTGTACACTCATCATCTGATGCCATGGTCAACAATTCAACCTTGTTTCCAGGGGAACATCCTAATATTCCTCAAGCAGACATCTCTGGAGACTATCTCGCACTCAATCATATGTGCTGGTGTAATGGGAACTTTATTCCACGGAACATATGAAAAGAAGGGAGCACCAGCAATTACAGTCGTCCACATTTCACGATACAACGTTCTTGTTTGATGGCAGCACCATTAGAGATTCACACACACGTTCACAGAGATGGCCTGTTATTATGTTCACACACACTCAATGCAGTTTAGAATGAGCGACGTCATTCACACCTCTTACTTTACAGGTTCAACTCTACGATTCAGTCTAAATCATAGCCTACTGTTTCATGTAGAATGTCACATACAATACTGTGTAATGTTGTTGCATTAATTTGTTCTGAAAGCGGTGCTGATATTCAAGACAATAAATGCGAGTTAAAAGCTGTGAGCTATCTGGGGAAGTTAACCTTGCATTACTGAGCAACTGTTTCACCAGGTATCCAGTCGAGCTTACCATATTCCCAACCAGACTAACATTAATTATAATCTTTTAGTAGTCATCTTACGATAACCGATGAAATATATATGAAAACACAATTTAAATAAAAAGAAATAAATCAGTTTATATTTGGACATGTATTTTAACATTGATCATTGTTCCGTTAAAATTTCAGCATATTAAACTTGATTCATAACTAAACTGGTGCCTTATTTAGGATTGTGAAAATGTGAGTTTGTAATCTTATGGAACACATCAAGTATGGAGCAAGATTGGGAGACTGCATACAACACTGCATTCATAAAATAACACACGAAGAACGTTGAAACATGTGCAAGAGGAAATTAACCACAACCAACCGATTCAATTTTCACCCAAAGAAGTTACGTTCGTAGCGCAATCCTGTCCGTCATGAAATTACCACACACTGGTATACTAAATTCATACTAACTCTCTGTGAAATCTTCCCGAAAAGAATAGCTGAGGGCTACTTTGATGATTACATTACATGCTTCACGTGATCAACTTGGTTTACACAAAGAGTGTAACTCCACAATAATTTTGATAATTAAAATAAATTACATCGAAACACAAATTACAAAAGACAAACCTCGAACTGGTTACTATCGTCTTACTATTAACCTGATGGGTCAAACAATTGTATAAGCATGTGGTACTGGTCTCACAAAGTACACATCACATGGGTTGAACATAAAGAAAAGTTGCTATATTGAAAAATATTGTCAAGACGAGACGTTATAATCTCACACACATTCGCGTTTAAGATTGATGATCTTAGAGTTACACATAATCCACACGTGGTTCCACTTTACTCACAAAGTAGTGACAAAGCAACTACTGGAAAATATTGTGAACTTCACACTCGAATTACACTGCATTGCAATTTAAGATAACATTAGATATTTTAGATATAAACCTGAAATAAAGGTGATTAAATTTTCAGTTAGGCTGAACTTCAGAAATCCATTGTCCTGCGGACTTAGCAGAGACGCGCTTAGCCGGAGATCTTACCACTTCAGACGCTCGCCGCGGACAGACTGCCTGGGCCCCTACCGAAGGTGCTTAACAGATACAAACGGAAGTGACCAGAGAGGCAGCTTCCTATACCAACATGACAAGGGACAGACAGGACCACACTAAGAATAGAAACCTCTCTGCTTTTAGAAAGCGTAGCTACCTGTTCCGACGTTGGTCCTACTGTTCTCTAGAAGACAGGCTTGTCTGCTACCATCAAACATGCAACTAGAAATACATTTGCTCATTCATCCTTTCACACAGAAGGGAAGGGGGATGACAGTAACTTATCATATACAGTATATAAAAGAAAGCGGATGTAGGTTCCGTATGAGACTGTGTGACATGAATTACATACAGGGTGTTTCAAAAATGACCGATATATTTGAAACGGCAATAAAAACTAAACGAGCAGCGATAGAAATACACCGTTTGTTGCAATATGCTTGGGACAACAGCACATTTTCAGGCACACAAACTTTCGAAATTACAGTAGTTACAATTTTCAACAACAGATGGCGCTGCGGTCTGGGAAACTCTATAGTACGATATTTTCCACATATCCACCATGCGTAGCAATAATATGGCGTAGTCTCTGAATGAAATTACCCGAAACCTTTGACAACGTGTCTGGCGGAATGGCTTCACATGCAGATGAGATGTACTGCTTCAGCTGTTCAATTTTTTCTGGATTCTGGTGGTACACCTGGTCTTTCAAGTGTCCCCACAGAAAGAAGTCACAGGGGTTCATGTCTGGCGAATAGGGAGGCCAATCCACGCCACCTCCTGTATGTTTCGGATAGCCCAAAGCAATCACACGATCATCGAAATATTCATTCAGGAAATTAAAGACGTCGGCCGTGCGATGTGGCTGGGCACCATCTTGCATAAACCACGAGGTGTTCGCAGTGTCGTCTAAGGCAGTTTGTACCGCCACAAATTCGCGAAGAATGTCCAGATAGCGTGATGCAGTAATCGTTTCGGATCTGAAAAATGGGCCAATGATTCCTTTGGAAGAAATGGCGGCCCAGACCAGTACTTTTTGAGGATGCAGGGACGATGGGACTGCAACATGGGGCTTTTCGGTTCCCCATATGCGCCAGTTCTGTTTATTGACGAAGCCGTCCAGGTAAAAATAAGCTTCGTCAGTAAACCAAATGCTGCCCACATGCATATCGCCGTCATCAATCCTGTGCACTATATCGTTAGCGAATGTCTCTCGTGCAGCAATGGTAGCGGCGCTGAGGGGTTGCCGTGTTTGAATTTTGTATGGATAGAGGTGTAAACTCTGGCGCATGAGACGATACGTGGACGTTGGCGTCATTTGGACCGCAGCTGCAACACGGCGAACGGAAACCCGAGGCCGCTGTTGGATCACCTGCTGCACTAGCTGCGCGTTGCCCTCTGTGGTTGCCATACGCGGTCGCCCTACCTTTCCAGCACGTTCATCCGTCACGTTCCCAGTCCGTTGAAATTTTTCGAACACATCCTTTACTGTATCGCTTTTCGGTCCTTTGGTTACATTAAACCTCCGTTGAAAACTTCGTCTTGTTGCAACAACACTGTGTTCTAGGCGGTGGAATTCCAACACTAGAAAAATCCTCTGTTCTAAGGAATAAACCATGTTGTCTACAGCACACTTGCACGTTGTGAACAGCACACGCTTACAGCAGAAAGACGACGTACAGAATTTCGCACCCACAGACTACGTTGTCTTCTATATCTTTCACATCACTTGCAGCGCCATCTGTTGTTGAAAATTGTAACTACTGTAATTTCGAAAGTTTGTCCGCCTGAAAATGTACTGTTGTCCCAAGCATATTCCAACAAACGGTGTATTTCTATCGCTGCTCGTTTAGTTTTTATTGCCGTTTCAAATAAACCGGTCAATTTTGAAACACCCTGTATAAACTGTGTTTTAAAGTGTAGTAGTGTGACAGATCGTTCTTGTTTATGTGTAAAAGTAACACGTTCCACTGCTCAGTCTCCTCTCAGATAGTCAGAAACACCACAGTAAATTTAGAAGAGGAATTTATGCCGTAAATGGCAACAGATTTAAGAAACTAACATGAAAGGAGTTCAACAGAGACCTTTCAACTGTTTTTGCAGAAAAACAAGAACAGAGTTTTTTTAAACGGTAACGACATAATAATATACACTACATGGAAAGGTAATTTAGTAACAATTACAGAAAAACATCTGCAGGACAAAACATACATACAAATTATTCTTATGACACTTGTCTTACTGTACGTTCAGGTAGAAACACAAGTCTACAGATACACAAAACTCAAGCATAGTAAATATTAACTTTCCTTTAATGGATATTAATATTGAAATCATGTGAATACTTTCGATAACTAATCATAAGCTAACACTTGTGTAGCTGTGTGTGTAGTGTGGCGTACATATCGGTAAATAAGTAAATGACTAATTACGAAAATGTCAAAAGCATGTGGCACACAAATCGGGAAATGAGTAATTACGAAAATGTCAAAGCAGCACCAAGAAAATTGGTAGACACGGTTATCAGTGCATACAGATGATGATTTTAAAAATAACTGTGGCATCCCTAATGGCAAGTGATAAAAATATTATTTGAGTGCTGAATGAAGCATAAAATAGAACATCGCCGATTGCGTGCCTTAAACTTCAGATAATAATGTATTTCAGCGAAAAAAAAAAACGTTTCTATAATATTTATAGGGCCAGATGGCCAGTCTTTTACAAATTATTCCTGGAATGTACATCACAGAAGAACACAAAATTAAGGCAAAAATTACATCACTGTTCTTTGATATAACACTGTTCACCACACAGACTGTTCTTGTACACATTCGGCACACGAGAGACAAGTAATCGAATATTTCGAGTGTTCATAGTTCCAGCCAAATCTCCTCGTGGGTGCGTGACGCGAATGACAAGTCGAAAGTCGGTTCCTTGTGTAAATAACAAGCCTTGACTGTAGTCCGACTAAAATTACATGAAGTTGAAATTTGTCAGTTGCTGCTACAGTGTTGCTACATCGGCTTCCGTCTACCGCTCGGCTGTAGGTGACACATGGCAGATTACTTCACAAATGCTGTTAATATGTAACGCAGAGCAATGTTGGAAGCGGCCGCCGCTGGATATGTGAGAAATGCGAAATGCTCTATCGACCAGTGACTGAACTGCGGCAGACTACGCCCTTTCCTACCCTGAATTTAGACTCATGTCCTAAACCAACCACAACCTCGTGATGTGCAATGTATCCGACAAAACGGCAGTCAACAACCCGCGGCAGAACTAAACTCAACGATTGTTTTGTTCACAGCGATTAAAGCTAACATATACGAGTAAACTCAAGACAGAATAAAATCATTATAATTGCTAAAAGCAGACTGTAATTTCTCACTATCATTGCATACCTGAAACTACCCTCACAGTATCTCAACGAGCTGCCGCCTTACCACCGATGAGCAGTCGTCTTTGGCACTTTATTACAGATTATAGGCGACACAGGCAGATTCCAAACGGAAAAAGATTGATGGGAAGAACAATAAGAGAAAATAAAGTCAATACGATGACGAAAATGACGCGCCGAGAATTAGAAATAAAGAAAATTAATTGAAAACAATTAACTGAATAAAAATAATAATCAAACTCTTTTGATTATATTTAGAAATAAAAAGTCGCAACATATAATGAGATTGGAAGCTACGACCTCCAACACGTCGGGTTAATACACTAACCATTGGAACACCGGGTTAGGGGTTTACATTTTTGAGTATGCTGCTGCAGTCGCAACGTTGACTTCAAAACTTCGTCTTAACGCACTGTCACACGGAGCTTATCTAAAGTAAGCAAATCTCTGTAATTGGGATGACTGTATAGGAATAGCTGAATCGCGTCTTTTATGGCAGTATCCAGTAATGTTGAAACGTGTGTCTTTCATTAGCATCGCCGGCCGAAGTGGCCGTGCGGTTAAAGGCGCTGCAGTCTGGAACCGCAAGACCGCTACGGTCGCAGGTTCGAATCCTGCCTCGGGCATGGATGTTTGTGATGTCCTTAGGTTAGTTAGGTTTAACTAGTTCTAAGTTCTAGGGGACTAATGACCTCAGCAGTTGAGTCCCATAGTGCTCAGAGCCATTTTTTTTTCATTAGCATCGTTTTGTGTGAGCTCTGTTTTTGGTGTGATTATAATGTGTCATGAAATACGAAATGAAAGTGGCAGGCCCATGACCAGGGATTCAGACACATCAAGAAAGAATGGCGGATAAGTAATTGGCAGTTTGACAATGGCGAACGGTTTTGGGGTGACACTGAGCGCTCTGATTGGAGCAAACCAACTCCAACGCGTGAAGTGCCAACTATCAAGTAATTTTAATCGTTCTATTGAGTTAATGTGCAGACTAGCATAGAATTTAGGCAAAAAACCTGCACTTTATGCTAATTAGTACATCTCCACCTCACTCATAGCATGTAGCAAAATACAGGGTGATTCAAAAAGAATACCACAATTTTAAGAATTTAAAACTCTGCAACGACAAAAGGCAGAGCTAAGCACTATCTGTCGGCGAATTAAGGGAGCTATAAAGTTTCATTTAGTTGTACATTTGTTCGCTTGAGGCGCTGTTGACTAGGCGTCAGCGTCAGTTGATGCTAAGATGGCGACCGCTCAACAGAAAGCTTTTTGTGTTATTGAGTACGGCGTGCATTTCGAACGAAGTATGGTGTTAAACCTCCTGATAGGTGGTGTATTAAACGTTGGTATAAACAGTTTACAGAGAATGGGTGTTTGTGAAAAGGGAACGTCAACTACCCGAGGCGATGGATCGGCCGCCAGGCAGCCCGTGACAGAGCACTTCATCACTGGCCTCCAAGAAGCCCTGATCTTACCCCCTGCGATTTTTTCTTATGGGGGTATATTAAGGATATGGTGTTTCGGCCACCTCTCCCAGCCGCCATTGATGATTTGAAACGAGAAATAACAGCAGCTATCCAAACTGTTACGCCTGATATGCTACAGAGAGTGTGGAACGAGTTGGAGTATCGGGTTGATATTGCTCGAGTGTCTGGAGGGGGCCATATTGAACATCTCTGAACTTGTTTTTGAGTGAAAAAAAACCTTTTTAAATACTCTTTGTAATGATGTATAACAGAAGGTTATATTATGTTTCTTTCATTAAATACACATTTTTAAAGTTGTGGTATTCTTTTTGAATCACCCTGTAGAGTTCAGAATTATCAACTCCAAGATCTGACCAGTCTTCAGTAGATGATGTGAACAATTGAAAAAATGTTTATGACTCACAAGCACCGTGGTGAGTGTCATATAAGAACGTCCATTCTACCACAAACACACATTTAAGAAGACGTCGACACTGACAGTAGTGTTCTGCACAACTCTGATTGTCATGATTCATGATGCAAGTACGCAAAGAGAGTTCATGTTCTTGGACAGTAGTATGATAACTACATGCATACTGCGTCTTTGTGGTGCTTCAATGTTCGTAGTGTGTTTCACTGGATAGAGTTGCACACAGGTGTATACTCTGATAAGCCAAAACATTATGATCACTGCCCACCGCGAGGTTGGATATCAGCTGGTGATGTTGCGGGCATGTGACGCGCTATGAAAAGTATGTAAGCGCAGCATAGGCGGATTGGGGATACCCTAGTGAAGATATAGGTTGCAAATGGGAAAATCCACTGTCAAAGGACAGATTATTATTACACAAAGCCTATGAACGAGTATCTCTAGCCGGCCGGTGTGGCCGAGCGGTTCTAGGCGCTTCAGTCTGGAAACGCGTGACCGCTACGGTCGCAGGTTCGAATCCTGCTTCGGGCATGGATGTGTGTGATGTCCTTAGGTTAGTTAGGTTTAATTAGTTCTAAGCTCTAGGCGACGGATGGCCTCAGAAGTTAAGTCGCATAGTGCTCAGAGCCATTTGAACCATTTTTGAGTATCCCTAAAACGGCGAAGCTGGTCTAATATTCACTTGCTACTGTCGTGAGCATCAACGGAAAGAGGTAGAATGATAGTGAAACTACCACCAGGCGCTAAATGGTTGGACGTCCGTGACTCTTCACAGAACGTGGGGTTCGGAGGCTTGTCTGCTCTGTAAACTAGGACAAATGGTTCAAATGGCTCTGAGCACTATGGGACTTAACATCTATGGTCATCAGTCCCCTAGAACTTAGAACTACTTAAACCTAACTAACCTAAGGACATCACACACATCCATGCCCGAGGCAGGATTCGAACCTGCGACCGTAGCAGTCGCGCGGTTCCGGACTGAGCGCCTAGAACCGCTAGACCACCGCGGCCGGCAAACTAGGACAGATAGGACAGATGGTGATCTGTGGAATCTCTGCCGAAAGAGCACAATGCTGGTGCACGCACAAGCGTTTCGGAGCACACCGTAAATCGGACATAGTTGAACATGGAGCTCTGCAGCAGACCACCGCTATGTGCTCGCATGCTGACCCAACGAAATGGTCAATTACGGTTACAGTGGGAACGGAACCATCGGCAATTGACTGTTGATCAATGGAAACGTGTCGGCTCTTCGGCGGCTCAAAACGTGCAGCGCGCCACGGACGCAGGCTGGTGGGAGCAGTATTAAGGTCTGGGAGACAACCTCCTGCGCTTAAATGAGATCTGTGATAGTAATTCAAAACGTTCTGGTAGCTGCGAATCACCTACATCTCTTCTTGCGCTTAAATGAGATCTGTGATAGTAATTCAAGACGTTCTGGTAGCTGCGAATCACCTACATCCCTTCATGCTTCTTCTCCGACGGCGATGTCATCATTCAGCAGTATAATTGTCTGTGTCTCGAAGCCAGAAACGTGCTACAGTGGTTTGAAGAGCATTATAGTGAACTCACGTTGCTCTCTCGGCGACCAAATTCTCCTGATATAAATCTTATGGAACACGTCATTGGGCGCCATCACATCACACGAAAATCAGCGGCCTGTTATTTAGGCAAACTGCATGATTTGTGCTTAGACATCTAAAGCCACGTATCTCCACAAACTTACCAACAGACTGTCAAATCCGTGATATACAGAATCACTGATGTATTTCGTTCCAAAGACGGATAAACAAGCTATTAAGCAGGTGGTCATTATGATTTGGCTCATCAGTGTGTATGTGTCAGATCAACTAAGAGCCTGTCTGATGGTTCATTACGCTGATACCCGTTTTATGATATTTGTAGCAACTACCTTGCGGGATAGAGGGCGTGGGTGTTGGTGTAAATGGTCGAGCGCCTGATTCATTTCCCGTGTAGCAGTGGATCGGCCCTCTTAGTAAAGAGACTCAGCCTTGACCGTTTCGTGGAGATAGACCGCCACGTGTAGGCCCCTTTTGGCAGCCGGCCACAGCGAGGGGGCTGGGACTGGAGGCGGACGGTGTGCAAGGCGAAAGTCTCTCAGCGGGGCGTCTTCCACCACCCACTCAGAGCCGCTGGCTTCGATTCAGGTCAACTGTGGCTGGCCGCAGATCCTGCCTCTAGTCTCCGTGTGCTCGCGTAATCTCGCTTTGGACGTAATTGCCTTTGGGCAGTTGTAGCACTTACTCTACGATACATTGCACACACATTTTAAATAAAAACCATTATACATTACAACCATATGTACACAATAAAGGATAATCTTAACACAAAAATTATGCAACAGCTGTACTGATGACGATTCTGAGGTCTACAATGAATTTTACCAGAAAAGATAATTCTAATCACAAATGTGTCACAACGGTGCTAATTGTGGCTCGGTCTCCAAAAACTTTAAAGTACGATAACGAACAAGTACTGTGGCATTAAAACTCTCAAGTTACTTTGGTTCTTTTGCCCAAGAACAGTCTAACAATTTACACAACATATACAACATGATTCTGGGCTTGCAAAAGCTTCTAATTCTAAAGAATTTTATGAAAACGCAGTTGACTTGATAGTTCTGTTGCCTCAAAATTTACAACATATTAAGAACTGAGGCTCTTAGCCATGAAAGGTAACTTTATTTAAATAATGTACGAATCTGACTTGGGATCCATTACTCAGGAAATTTTATTTTAGAAAGGCAAGATCCATTAATATTTACGATGAAGTTCAGTGAGGAGGGACTCATGCATTAATAGGGATGGTCACCGTTAGCAGAGACGCACATAGTGGTAAACTGTATGCGGTTTTATTCTGCAGTTACTGACGCGGCCTACAGTCAGTTACTGTGATGGTAATGTAACTGATTATACTCCTTGATCTACCTGGTGGATCTTCATCTCGCATTTTCTCTGTCTTTTCTCCTTCTCACCCAGTTTAAGATACTCTATTTTTTATCAAAAATTGTTTTCATAGGATAGTCCTGAAACATGCAGTGATCACGAACATTATATACATTTCATTACTTCACAAAGCATAAATTACCCTTACTCCACTCATTAACATTGAAAAGTTTAACATAAATACATCCTTGCCATACCTGTATTGGACTCCACGTCACCTCTATCCTTACTTTTACCAATTATTAATTCTCATGCGCGATATTATTGCGGTAAAATGGTATAATAAATAGACTTTCACTGGGCGATCGTTGCATCCCCTGCGAACATCGGATATAAAAAAAAAATTACAGTCATACACGTCCTAATTTCAGACTCTCGCACTTCCTTGTGAACTTTGTTATCCACCATCCTGACAAGGAAAATAACGACTGAGCTTAACGCGACCCAACGTTTAAGCAACCATGTTGAATACCAATTACATACACTACCGACCCCGCTTCATGTAATTGGAAATGCATACGGTGTGACTTCGCGACCAACAATCCAATTTAGTCTTTAAAACATTGTTCAGAGCGACTCCGTATGTGTCTACCTCCATTAGCATATGTAAATGCCGCAGACTTGGACCAAAAAATCATTCCAACAGGCTGACTCGTTATAGTGCGCAACTGGCATTATTCACTAATGCTCGGAGACTTACACTGTGTACGTCGTCTAATATTCTGGCTTTCAGTAGTTGTCAAAAATCACAATTGCCGAAATTCTAGCTAATTCACCATGTAAGACCTCTAACATCCTGGTACGGCAACTGACACACATGTGTTTTGGACTCAATTTGCACAGTTTATCACCACACGCACGATGACGACATTTATAATATACAAATCTTACGGCATATATCTATATATACACAAATCTCACACCATAAACCATGTCCTCCGTCGTACTAAATAATATCTGTGTGACAGTTCCCATTCGGTCACTTCGCGCTCAAATTCTAACTCTTCCAACAATTCTTGGCATCGTCCTCTGCACA
The DNA here is from genome assembly GCF_021461385.2 of Schistocerca piceifrons. Classification (NCBI taxonomy): domain Eukaryota; kingdom Metazoa; phylum Arthropoda; class Insecta; order Orthoptera; family Acrididae; genus Schistocerca; species Schistocerca piceifrons. The sequence continues at coordinate 581,474,698 of NC_060149.1, forward strand.
CATGCCTCTACCGACCAAAACGATCTCTCTTCTCAATCAGTGTGGTAATTTTCCTAAGCAAACCCGTATAATGTTCTTTGACCTAAATGGATCATCTAACATGTTGTTTCTCTTGACCATAGCCTACAAATATTCTCTTGGACTGTTCCATCCTGATCTCAAATACTTCGGCAATACGAGCAGTTCTCTCTTTTCACGTTCCTGCCATACTTTTGGCCAGTATTCTTCAACCTTGTCGAAATTCATCGTGATTTTGACATTCAAGTGCTCCGACTCTCATAGCTATCGCAGGATCTCCACGTAAGTGTGTTCACACGAAGCTCATTCTTTTCGTGGAATGACCATGATAGTGGCAGAACGTAGTCGAAATTACTGATCCAAATCCTTGGATACACTTCGTCTGCATGATTCGCCAAGTTACTTATATTCTTGATTCCAATCTACTGTCTACGCACTACATCCTCTTCGATCATTGCTTTACTGTACTCAACTGATTCGCACATTTGTAGTGCAATGACTACTAACATTTTCCCCATGCCTCTGTGCCGATCTTATTTTCTCTCTCTAACTAGTCTTCATATTCAGACTAGTTATTACTTCATTCTGCTTGTTGCGTCTTTCTTGTAACAGCTTCAGATCTTGCCTGATTCTCTTTAATACCTTCACCAATGCTTTAACGCCGCTCATTATGTTGTTCACTTCCGACTACAAATCCGCCGCGGCGATGTATTGTTCTTCCGTTACTATTGCTAATTTTGAATCTGCTCCGCGCAACCCTTCGCCTAGCTTCGCAAAAGTTCCCTCTTCGGCCTGGCCGTATCGTCCCATAAAATTCTCTTCTAAATCTGTACGTCCATCGTCACTAAGCTTCCCGTGAACTTCCAGAGTTCCTTGAATTCTCGAAGATCGTTCCGCGGTTTGTATAGCTAAGTCGGTGCTAAATTTTTCTAATGGGGCGCCTTGCCTTTCTAAAGTGATCCTTCGCTCTTTCATTTCGCTAGTCCGGATATTTTGAGCCTGTTGTTGCTTCGCGATATTTTCCCGTACCTCCGCCACATACTCTATGTATTTTGGATGGATGACCGGCTGGATTCTCCCAATACTGATTCACTGGAGAACTCGAGGTTCGTGTGTTCCAATTCTGCCGTTCCGTTGGTGGTTACTCTAGTCGTAGTTTCAACTCTTTCTCTTTGATCAGTAGTTTATTCCTTCGTCGCCTGTACTCTCCTACGTTCATATTCGTTGTCCTTCCTCACTTCCAAATGCGTTGTTTCCTCGCTGATAAGATGATTATTTGATATTAGGCTTACAAGTTTCCTACTCGAGATGACGCGTCTTCGCACAGTGCTCAGATGTTAGAGAAAAACTCTTCACTTCGCGTCTCCTTACACTAATGATATATTGACGTATTTCCAATAGAAGAGTTATTATATATATTTTCATTTGCTTCCCGCAGTCCGGTGCGTTCGTTTTTTCTTCTTCAAAAATTTTATTTAATTCTAGTCCAATATTTTTATATTTACTGACTCTTTCCCATTACGATCTGCTGAATACTAAGCCAATTTTATTTAATATAGAAAAAGTTTTTGCTCTTTATTTTGAACATTAATTGTGGCCCTTTTGTCTTTAATTTCTTTTGGAAGAACGATATGAGAAGCACCACAAATTGGTTTGAGTTTATACACTCTTAATTCTAAACTATTTATAAAAAAATATAGACAACTAGATTTTTTCCATTCCATTTCTTTCATTTCAATTTATAGTAATTGGGGTACAGTTACGTCTTTCCTTCTCACGTTACGTATTCCATCATGTATACGGAACCCTGATATAGTAGATGAGAGCCAGTGATACTGATGTCGCAAACGGTACATAACATTACAGACCAAATCAAAAATGTATGAAGCGAAAAATATTTTCCGAGAGATCGATATTGTAATGCTGACCTCGCCATTTTGAGAGCGCGGTACAAGTTGTTGCTCGAGTTACCAACCAACAGTTCTCTCATTGCTAGACGTACCTAAATCATTAACCTAATCCATAGCCTGTTGGTCTCCAAAAACAACAAGTTCGTCTCTACTTTCTCTTCCTCATACATAGCCAAGCACATTCTTGACAATCACGTGCGGAGTGACCACAGAATTTGCAAGTTTCACAGAATTCGGGTACAGATTGGTCACAACACGCGTTATGACCAGAAAGATTACACTGAGTGCATCTGATTGGACGTAAACATCAACCCTGCGCCTGTTTCCCCTGAACTGACGGATATTAGGCAATGCAGTTTCCTGTGCCAACATCACTTGATTGGTCACAACATGCGTTATGACCAGAAAGATTACACTGAGTGCATCTGATTGGACGTAAACATCAACCCTGCGCCTGTTTCCCCTGAACTGACGGATATTAGGCAATGCAGTTTCCTGTGCCAACATCACTTGAACTAGTGGATAATGCGACATGCTTCAGGCTAAGTTCATTAATTCCTACAACAAATACCCACAAAAAGCCTCTCAGAAATACTAACATATTTGGATATTTTCTCTTGATAACCCCATTCTTTTCCTGTATTCCACGAAACGCAATAAAATCCTAACCACACACAGAAAAACACATAAAAATTTTTTCTCCAAAATTTCAGCGACGAGAACTGGGCAACAACGGACTTTTACTCGCCAACCTGTAATTGTTTGCTAGGAAAAAGCACAAATTAGTAAAAGTGCACGCATGTAAAATTAGTTTAGATTTGATGATGTTCAGTTTTTATTGTGTGTTGTCCTACTTCATCAGGATGCACAGACCAACACAGTGAGGAATCACCCCAAACGATCATGCAAATTAATTTAAATTAAGGAAACTGTCGTGCAGTAGAAAACGTCTTATTTAAATGAACATTAATAGGGATGGTCCAATTAAGCATGAAACAAATGGGTACCGCAGCACTCACTCAGACATATTAATGGGAGGAGGGAGCTTCTAGCCATAGATGGAAACATATGGTTAGTAAAGCAATTAGATCGTTGTCTTTAAACATGAGAACCACTCATTGATATCCATAAAGAACCGCTGACGATCGGACAAGAGATTGTAGCTCTAAAGAATAACGTTTGCATATGTGAGTCAGTAGAACGATACATAATTACGTTAATAATTCGCGGACCGAGGCCTACGAGAAAGACAGGCCGCGGCGCGTACGTCACGAAGGTAGGCCAGCGCTCGCTCGCTCAACTCTGCGGACAAACTACGTTTCTATACCTGTTAACCTGTAACTAGATGTGTACGTACAAACGAGAACTGCGCCTTCTACTGGAATCCGCTATTATAGAGTCTTACTGTTATTAGTCCTACAATGATTGGAAGTCCATAGTCGTACTTATAATTTGTTACGCTTGTACTGGGGTACAATAAAATTAAAATCACGCCAAAATGATTCAGTTGCATAAGGCACCATTTCTTGTATGAAATGAAGACTGCTAAGCAGAAGTGAGTAAATGCTACAAACAAGCCGTTACACCATTTATATCGAGTATTGACCTAAAATTAAATTTGATGTAATACTGTTAATCAGCAAGACTTCATAATAGCAGATTCCAGTAGAAGACGCAATTCTCGTTAGTACGTACACGCCCAGCTGCGAGTTAACAGGTCTAGAAACGCATTTTGCCTGCTGAGCTGAGCGAGCGAGCGAGTTCAGGTCTACCTTCGTGATGTACGCGCCGCGGCCTGTCTTTCTCGTGGGCCTCGTTCGCGGACACGGCCAGTGACTGCAAAAGACGTTAAATACTGAAAGCAAGCAGAAAGACAGGAGTGAGGCTGTCAAGGCTGTCAAAATGCGCACTGAGAGCAAAAATATGGATGCGTGACTTTAATATCTCGTACTCTGCTCCTGAAGGGAGCGAATTAACTTCGCGTCTGAACGACGACAGCGCGTGCGATGATGACCCGTCTTACCAATACACGCGAAGTGTGAATAAAGTAGCCGGAGGCCGTAGAGCCTGGAGAATATGACTTCTACCCTCTCTTTGATCTTAGTGGTTGAGTGCAGACATCCTTACAGGGGCAGCAAGGCTCGTCTCATCAATCATCTCTCATGTCCTTACCTGAAGTCTTTACTCTACAAAAATCTAACTGCTAGAGTTGAGTGGAGAGGAGCCTCTTGTAGCTGTAGATGTAGGGAACATGCAGCAGTCCTCAGCAGTTAGGCATAGGTCAGTTGCAAAGCCTAACAGAAAAATTAACGTTCTACTGCTAGGTAGTTCGCACGGTAGAGGTGTGGGCCAGCAGTTGTAGGAAGTGTTGGGGAGCGAGTACCAGGTCACCAGCATCGTGAAGCCTAGTGCAGGGTTGGCTCAGGTGGCTGACAGCATAGGGCAGTTATGTAGGAATTTTACAAAGGAAGATCAGGTAGTGATAGTGGATAGGGTAGGGAACAGTCTTGATAGGAACGGGGAATATGATGTAGGTGGTGACCTGGTAAATATAGCTACGCAAAGTGGTGGCACTAATGTGCACTTCGTGCAACTGTTTTAGCGTCATCATAGGTCTCATCTTAATGCGGCTGTTAGGTGCGTTAACATGGGGCTGAAGAGGGCGCTGATGGCAGAGGGCACGGGTCACATTTCAGTGGTGCCAGTTGGGTCTATCAGTAGATCGGGTTTCACTAGGCATGGCCTGCACCTCAACAGGTATGGGAAGGGGAAGCTGGCAAAGCTTATAGATGACAGTGTAGCGGTTGGTGGTGGGATCACTCATGGAAAAATTCCTGTCGTAGTGAGTGTTAGAGCTACACCTTTTTTAGATTGAAGTCAGCTGATAGGTATACCTGCTTAAAGCAAGTCCCTCTAACTAAGAGGTCACCTTCAGAGGACGTCATGTTTCCAAGTAGAGAAAGAATTAACATTTTACATCAAAATATGCAAGGCATTAGAGATAAAGTTAGTGAACTGCTTATAAATGTTGACTCTGAAATTAATTGTATGTCGGAGCACCACCTAAATAATTTGACAATTCAGAGGCTTCCATTACCAGGATACAGATTAGCTGGCTGTTTCTCAATGAGTTCCTTGCGGAATGGGGGAGTGGCTATGTACGTAAAAAAACAGTATTCAATTTGAGTCCATAGACGTGTCACCCCACTCCACTGAACAGATATTTAAATGTTGTGCAAGGGCAGTTGAATTTAGTGAAACTAAACTTCTAGTTGTTGTTGTTTATAGATCCCATAAGTCTGACTTCAGAGAATTTCTGCTCAAGCTAGAGAGGGTTCTTGATTCACTTTGTAGGAAGTACCAGAAATTAGTTATATGTGGTGACTTCAATATAAATTTTGCATATTATGGTGCAAGAAAAAAGATGTTAGTAGATCTCCTAAATTCATATGACATTATGCAGACTGTGTTTTTTCCAAATAGGGAGCAGAGGAACAGTAGCACAGCCATAGACAATGTTTTTAATCATTCTTCGTTTCTAGATGGGGATTCTGCTATTAAAAGGGTCAATAGCCTTTCAGAACATGAAGCACAAATTTTAATACCAAATGGCTTTTGTATTCAAACAGATGTCACATATAATTACAAACTATGTAGGAAAATTAATCCACTAGCAATAGGGAGTTTTTTAAACTTTGTCAAGGAACAAGAGTGGCAGGATGGTAATAGTGCCGCTAACATAGATGATAAATACACTCCTGGAAATTGAAATAAGAACACCGTGAATTCATTGTCCCAGGAAGGGGAAACTTGATTGACACATTCCTGGGGTCAGATACATCACATGATCACACTGACAGAACCACAGGCACATAGACACAGGCAACAGAGCATGCACAATGTCGGCACTAGCACAGTGTATATCCACCTTTCGCAGCAATGCAGGCTGCTATTCTCCCATGGAGACGATCGTAGAGATGCTGGATGTAGTCCTGTGGAACGGCTTGCCATGCCATTTCCACCTGGCGCCTCAGTTGGACCAGCGTTCGTGCTGGACGTGCAGACCACGTGAGACGACGTTTCATCCAGTCCCAAACATGCTCAATGGGGGACAGATCCGGAGATCTTGCTGGCCAGGGTAGTTGACTTACACCTTCTAGAGCACGTTGGGTGGCACGGGATACATGCGGACGTGCATTGTCCTGTTGGAACAGCAAGTTCCCTTGCCGGTCTAGGAATGGTAGAACGATGGGTTCGATGACGGTTTGGATGTGCCGTGCACTATTCAGTGTCCCCTCGACGATCACCAGTGGTGTACGGCCAGTGTAGGAGATCGCTCCCCACACCATGGTGCCGGGTGTTGGCCCTGTGTGCCTCGGTCGTATGCAGTCCTGATTGTGGCGCTCACCTGCACGGCGCCAAACACGCAGACGACCATCATTGGCACCAAGACAGAAGCGACTCTCATCGCTGAAGACGACACGTCTCCATTCGTCCCTCCATTCACGCCTGTCGCGACACCACTGGAGGCGGGCTGCACGATGTTGGGGCGTGAGCGGAAGACGGCCTAACGGTGTGCGGGACCGTAGCCCAGCTTCATGGAGACGGTTGCGAATGGTCCGCGCCGATACCTCAGGAGCAACAGTGTCCCTAATTTGCTGGGAAGTGGCGGTGCGGTCCCCTACGGCACTGCGTAGGATCCTACGGTCTTGGCGTGCATCCGTGCGTCGCTGCGGTCCGGTCCCAGGTCGACGGGCACGTGCACCTTCCGCCGACCACTGGCGACAACATCGATGTACTGTGGAGACCTCACGCCCCACGTGTTGAGCAATTCGGCGGTACGTCCACCCGGCCTCCCGCATGCCCACTATACGCCCTCGCTCAAAGTCCGTCAACTGCACATAGGGTTCACGTCCACGCTGTCGCGGCATGCCACCAGTGTTAAAGACTGCGATGGAGCTCCGTATGCCACGGCAAACTGGCTGACACTGACGGCGGCGGTGCACAAATGCTGCGCAGCTAGCGCCATTCGACGGCCAACACCCCGGTTCCTGGTGTGTCCGCTGTGCCGTGCGTGTGATCATTGCTTGTACAGCCCTCTCGCAGTGTCCGGAGCAAGTATGGTGGGTCTGACACACCGGTGTCAATGTGTTCTTTTTTCCATTTCCAGGAGTGTATAATGCTTTCCTTAACACATTTCTCGTGCTATTTTAGAGTTGATTTCCATTAGACCGTTCTAAATGGGGTACTAGCAGTAATAGGCAGCCCAGGTGAATGACGAGTGGGATAAGGATATCACATAGAACAAAGTGGGAATTATATCAAAATGTTAGAAGTAGTCACAATCAAGCTACAGTAGCCCATTACAAACAGTATTGTAAGGTGCTTAAAAGTGTTATTAGGAAGGCGAACAGTGTGTGGTATGCAAATAGAATATCTAATTCATAGGACAAAATTAAAACTATACGGTCAGTTGTGAAGGAAGTGTCTGGTCAGCAGCACAAGGTCGACGATATAAAGTCAGTTCCTAGTAAAAATATATCTGTTACTCATAAATCAGATATATGCACAGTATTTAACAATCTTTTTCTTAGCATTGCTGGTGAATTAAATAAAAATTTAGTTTCAACAGGGAATCATTCAACTCTCTTGGCAAATTCCTATCCGAGATTGATGTCTGAAATACTCTTCTGTGATACAGACAAGGGAGAGATTGAGTCAATTATTAAATCATTGAAGACTAAGGACTCTCACGATTATGATGGAGTGCCTAGCAGAATATTAAAGTACTGTGCTGCACATTTTAGCCCTGCATTTAGCCATATTTGTAATTTTTCCTGTAGGAATGGACAGTTTCCTAAACGATTAAAGTACTCAGTAGCAAAGCCACTTTATGAAAAGGGAGAACGGGATAATGTAGACAATTTTAGATCTATTTCTATGCCATCAGTGTTTGCTAAAGTTATTGAAAATGCTGTGTATGTAAGGATAATTGATAATTTACATCACACGATTTACTATCAAATGTACACTCGACAGCAAAAAAAGTGGGTCACGCCTGAATTCCAACGTGTGGGCTGCACATGAATGTTCAAAATGGTTCAAATGGCTCTGAGCACTATGGGACTTAACATCTGTGGTCGTCAGTCCCCTAGAACTTAGAACTACTTAAACCTAACCAACCTAAGGACATCACACACATCCATGCCCGAGGCAGGATTCGAACCTGCTACCGTAGCAGTTGCGCGGTTCCGGACTGAGCGCCTAGAACCGCGAGACCACCGCGGCCGGCGCACATGAATGTATGCAACCAACATAGCATATCTGTGTTGCACATCGTCGCAACCCTCCACAGTACAGTCGTTGTAAGATACACAATGGGTACCACTAGAGACTACTAGAGAACACCGGTCTCTATGACAGTCCGTCCAGATGTAGAGTAACACCATGATAGTACAGAAGAGATCAGACAGTCCTTAACGTTTGTAAACTAAACTTAATTACAATAAGTGACATTTCGAACGTTATGGGACAACTAATTGCCGGCCGCGGTGGTCTCGCGGTTCTAGGCGCGCAGTCCGGAACCGTGCGACTGCTACGGTCGCAGGTTCGAATCCTGCCTCGGGCATGGATGTGTGTGATGTCCTTAGGTTAGTTAGGTTTAAGTAGTTCTAAGTTCTAGGGGACTAATGACCACAGCAGTTGAGTCCCATAGTGCTCAGAGCCATTTGAACCATTTTTTGACAACTAATTTTGTCACATAAATTGTTCAGTAATCCTTAGGCATAATTAAATATTTGAGATAGTATATGGATTTATAAAGTTGTATGGCGATTGGAAACAGGTTCTTTGCTGTCTAAAAGGTTTACCCAATATATGCTGAACGTCGTTCAACGTTCAACGGGGAGTGGTTTCGCATCAACTTTATGTAATACTAAGCAGTTAAAAGAAAACGTGATTAACGGCGGCAACCACTCTACGGAAATCCCAACATTAACAGCGAATCACAAGTAATATCATTGTTCACATTACTCATCAACAGTTACTTGTACACGAAGTTGTACTTTAAATGACATGACCAACGTCTTCGTTCTGTATCCGGATGCAAACCCAGAACGTAAAGCCATTGTTAACCAAGCAAAGCTTTGTGCCTTATCGAGACTCGATCACTAGGCAGAAAGAAACGTCAAATGTTGACGTTTGCACCATATCAGTTATCAATTCTCAACTTGAACGTAAATGACGATCATGTTTGTACGAAACCAGGAACCCTAACATAACAATTACCTTCTTGGTAATTAACCTCGAAAGACGTTTTATATTGTTGCATTGTCAAGAAACAAAGGATGCACATGTTTAAAATTGAAATACCATCATGTAATGCTGCTGACAAGGATGCGAACCCAGCACCTAATCGGATTGTTGAATAAGTACGTAAAATCAGAATATAGATATCACAGTTTGTCACCAGTAGTGAGGTTGGAACCTTAAATGACGACTGAAGTTGTATTGCCTGACCAGGATTCGAACCCGGCGCGTACTGCCGTCGTTGTCTAACCAGGAACAGACGAGAAATGTCCAATGTTGGTCCACCATTAGCGAGATGTGCGCACGTTTAACTAGAAATAAGGCGACGAAAATGTCTATGCTGACAGAGTCGAACGCCGGTCGCATGGTTATCAAGAAACGTTAATAATCAAATTCTTATTCAGTAGAAACTAGGAGTAGCATGTTTAGTTGCAAACCTTTAGGCCTTTCTCATCCCTAGTAACGTGTTGCCTAATATCTGCGATATCATGGTGTTAATTTACAAGTGGATTGACTGCCGTAAAGAGCAATGTTCTCTAGTAGTCGTGTATCATTGAGATGTAAATGAAGTGCCTCAGCAGAAAGTAATTTCTGTCGTACATCACGTATTGTTTCAGAGACACTGAGTACATGTTATAAGTGCACAAAACGTGTATTATATACTAAGTATATACTATTATTTGGAGAAGCTGCCGCCAAACCTGTTTACTTTTACATTCCGCTTAGTTGTTGTAGTTGAATACATGTTTTCTTAAGGCTACATCTAATGCAGAGCGCTCACAAGAAAGAATAGTTTCCTGCGTCATGCTATTGTTAGCTAGGTGAAATATTTTGTTTTAACTATGTTTAAAATGAATGTATTTTTTAACGTATTGTTCGTCAAATATCTGAATGAATCGTCAACTGTAGGTGTGCCTGCACATGTTGTAGCATAATAGCTGTAGCTGCGTTAGTTTGTACTACAGACTTGAGTAGGTTAGGTGTAACTTTTGATCCTTCAAGGGGTGATCGTGGCCTTGCGGCCCGGGTCTGTACTACCCGCGGCTCGCGAGCTACGGGGCAGCCAGGCTGGCCGAGGCGAGACGGAAGTGAGCGAGCTGGCGGTGGCGTTGGTGGGCCAACAGCCCGGGACGAGCCAGCACGGCTGCGCCGCATGACTCTGCCTCTGCTGCTCCGTTTGACGTAAATATGTTTACCTCCTCTCTTGGCATCAGTATAAGAGCGGCAAGCAGAAATATACATCAGGCTGTCTGCCGTAATGGCTCACTAGGAGAGGTCTATTCGAGAGAGAGAGTCGTCGCTCTCATTGAAGAAGGAGGATGTTCCATCAGAAAAGCTGGCAGACAGTATGGCGTACTACATACCACTGCAACGAGATGGTGGAGGATCTGCCTTGAAAGAGGCACCACCAACAGGGCTCCTGGCTCAGGCAGGAAGAGAGTGATCTCACAGCAGGAAGACAGGGACCTGGTGTTTACGAGCAGAGAAAATCCCTTTCTGAACGCGAAGCAGTTGCGGCGGGAGAGCAACTTCCCTGGCTCCAGTGACACGATTGGCCGAAGGCTGAAGGACGCTGGACTGCATGCACGACGATCCGCCGTGAAACAAGAGCTCAGCGAAGACAACGTTTTATATGGGCTAGCATTTGCGGAGCTCCATCTGAGGGCGTCGTGGGACAACGTCATTTTCACTGATGAGAAGGTGTTTTCCACCAGTAACGACGCTCCACGAATCGTTTACAGGCCGCAAGGGACTCGCCATCGACTCGCCACGACGAGAAGAAGTGGCCGGCTATCTGTTACCTGCCGGGGGTTGGATTTCTGCGAGAGGGGCGGGAATTCTTCACAGGATAGAAGGAACTCTGGACAGCGTGCAGTATGCCCACATATTGGAAAATGTGACGCTTCCGTCAGTGCGAATGCTGTACGCAGAAGGGGACGTCACATTGCAAGAGGACCATTCTCCCATTCACAAGTCTGCATTTGTTCAGCAGCGGTTCTCCACGATTGGCGTCAACGTCGTGGACTGGCAGCCACGGGCGACTGATATGAACCCCTTGGAAAACATGTGGGCTGAGGTCGCCAGAACATTAACAGATAACTGGCCACGAAACCAACCAACTACTGCGGACGCTCTTTGGGACTGCGTCCTGGAAGCCTGAGAGGAAGTTGCTTCTTCAGGTTGTTACGTCCGACGGCTTATACATTCTATGCCAAGACGCATGATAGAAGTACAAAATAATGAAGGATTCTGGATAAAATATTAGAGTACTTAAAATGTTTTGTTAAGTATTCTTTCTCGTCATTTTTCCTCATTGGGAGCTAGTGGAAGATCGCGTGGCAACAGAAAGGATACAATATGGGTTAGTTTTCCTCTGAGTTGCCTTTTTAATTCAAGCGGGTTTCTTTTGAATATACAGTTTGTTAAATATTCTATTTTGATTTCGTTTATACCCTCTCTAGATACTTACAAACTAATCAGCGTAGATGGACTCTGTCACAGAAGTTTTTGTTATTTCAAATACATCTCTCTCTTCCCCGCCATCCATGAATACACCCTCCGTCCTCCACACAATACGAAAACGATTTCATATTATGTTTACTCGTTGTTAATATCTCCTCTATTCACTCTCACACTCTCTCTCTCTGACACTATCGCCGCAAGCGCCCTTCTATTCCATTCCCCCAAAACTTTATAAACAAATTTAGCGGTTTCCATTGACGCTACATTTTCTCCTTTAATTGCTGCTATCATCAACCCTCTATCATTCCTCTCCACACCTATGAAACCGTATTCTTTGATCTCCCCTTCCCTATAACCCATTTGCCGGCCGGAGTGGCCGAGTGGTTCTAGGCGGTTCAGTCTGGAACCGCGTGACCGCTACGGTCACAGGTTCGAATCCTGCCTCGGGCATGGATGTGTGTGATGTCCTTAGGTAAGTTAGGTTTAAGTAGTTCTAAGTCAAGGGGACTGATGACCTCAGATGTTAAGTCCCATAGTGCTCAGAGCCATTTTTATAACCCATTCTTCGTTCTTAAAACAGTCCTTCCTTATCTCTCGGTCCTAAGATAAAACGAACTGTGGCACACATCTAAGCAATACTTTGCAAGCATTTTACGCTTATATTTTGCACTTCTGCACTTCTATCCATTCCCAGATCCCGCCCTCCTTCCTGTTACCCGTCCCTTGACATCTACATCTAAATAAATACTCTGCAACTCATAATTATGTGCTTGGCAAGGGGATCTGTGGTCTGGTGGATTAATCTTGTATTGATGTGTAAAACATGTAGGTTCACATCTCACGTCAGGCATAGGTTTTTAACACACACAAGTAACTCTCCTTCACCCCTAGTAACGCCAAGTGCAGAACGCCAGTAAGCTCCGAAGTTCAATATCCGCAGTAAAGTTAACATCCCTTAGCTGTCGAATGTGGCAGAGCGACATTCGTTTGAGCTGTGACAGATGGAGAAATCCCGGAAGGCAGAGACTCAGTCACCAGAAAGCCGTCGTAAACTAGAAAACGTATTTCATTTAATGAACCAACGGCCATGTAAGTCCACAAGGCTCTTACTTTATTTGAAACTGAGATGTTGAAAATTGTGGTGCTGGATTGGGATTCGAATTCGATTTCACTATGTTCCCCAAGACTGCAAACTCTTCCAGGCCTCCTCGAAAGGCACCTATCTGGTTTCGAATCCTGATCAGCACAAAATATTCATTATTTCATTTCAAGCCCTAGGATGTGCACTCCGAACTACTAGCGAAAAATAGTTGCATTTTCAACTCTCTTCGTGCGTTGTCAGCTGTAACGTGTTCATTTCAACTCACAGCCACATGATGAGCTTTTTATCACAACATTACAAGATCAGATGTTTCCTTACATCTTTTCAAGTTCAAACATTCCTCTGCATCCTACTGGCGGAAACGGATTTGGGTTTGACGTTGTGTTCGTTGTGAACACCAACGACGATATGTTGTGGATTCAACTTCTAGCCAGCAGGGTATTTTCCATCACATCATTGAAAGTACAAACATGCCACTCCTAGCTATTATTGGAAAAGAATTTGGTAGTTAAAGTGTCTTGATGACCACGTGTGCGGGGTTTGAATTCCATTCAGCTCAGAACTTTTCGTCGCTAAACTTGCGCACATCTCGCTGCTGGTGTTCCCGGCTAGAAAACGACGGCGCTAGATGCTGGGTTCGAATCCCAGTCAGGCAAAATCAATTAAATTTTCATTTAAGGTTCCAACATCTCGCTATTGGTGAAAACATTTGATATTTAACTTCTGATTTTACGTACTTCGTTAACAATCCGATTAGGTGCTGGGTTCGCATCCCTGTCATGATGGCATTTCAATATTAACCATGAGCATACATTGTTCCTTGTGAATGAAACCATATTAAAAGTCGTTGGGGGTAGTTCCCAGGAAGGTAACTGTTATGACAGGATTCCCAGTTCAGTACAAACATTTTCGTCATTTATTTTCAGGGTCTGAATTGATAACTGATACTGGTGCAAACGTCTATACTTCACGTCTCTTTACGCCTAATGATCGGGTCTCAATAAGGCACAAACAAAGCTTAGCTTAGTTAGCAATGGCTATAGGTGCTGGGTTTGAATCCAGGTCGAGAAAGACGACGTTGGTCATGTCATTTAAAGTTCAAATTTGTGTACACAGCTGTTGATGTGTTACGAGAACAATGATATTACTGGTGATTCGCTGTTGATGTTGAGATTTCCGTAGAGTGATTTCCATAGAGTGCGTGTTTTTTTACTGGTTCGTCCAATATCCAGTTTCGAGAGCCACTCGCGTTGAGCGACGTTCAGCACATGGATGGAAAACCTTTTCGAGAACCAAAAACTTTTTTCCAATTGCGGTACAGCTTTGTAACTCCATATATTGTCTCAAGTATTTAATTTTGACTACGGATTACTGTACGATATATGTAAAGTAATCCGTTTTCTCAGAACATTTGGAATGTCAGTTGTTGTAATTAAGGTTAGTTTATGAGTGTTATGGGGTGTCTCATCGCTAAGAACGTGTTTTCTAATATGTTTTGTATGACGATATTAGTTGACACTTAGACTGACTGCCATATAGACCTTTGGTCTCTAGTAATCTCTTGTGGTACCCATTGTGTGTAGTCAAACGACTGTACCCCACGGGGTTTTGGTGTTTAGAGGACCTGCAACACAGCTATGTTATGTTGGTTGTATTTGGCACTGACCCACTTTTTTTGCTGTCAAGTGTACAGTTCGGCTTTAGAAGTTGTTTAACAACTGAATATGCTATATTCACTTTTCTCTGTGAGGGACTGGATGGGTTAAACAAAGCATTTCGAAAGATAGCCATATTTTTTGATTTAACTAAAGTGTTCGATAGTGTTGATCACAAAATATCGCTCCAGAAGTTGGGCCATTACAGAATACGGGGAGTAGCTCACAATTGGTTCACCTCTTACTTTAGCAACAAACAGCAAAAGGTCATTATTCACAATGTTGAGATTGGCTATGATGTGGAGTCTGAGTGGGGTACGGTCAAGTGGGGGGTGCCCCGGGGATCAGTGTTGGGGCCACTCCTGTTCCTTATTTATATAAATGATATGACCTCCAGTATTATGGGTAACTAAAAACTATTTCTGTTTGCTGATGACACTAGCTTGGTAGTAAAGGATCTTGTGTGCAACATTGGTTCGGTTTCAAACAGTTCAGTTCATGACCTAAGTTCATGGCTTGTAGAAAATAAACTAACGATAAATTACGGAATGCTTCAGTTTTTACAGTTTCTAACACATAATTGAACAAAACCTGACGTTTTAATTTCACAGACTGGGCTATGATTAGTGAAACTGAACAGTTCAGATTTCTAGATGTTCAGATAGATAGTAAAATGTCGCGGAAAGCCCATGTTCAGGATCTTGTTCAAAGACTTAATACTGCCATTTTTACTATTCGAACAGTATCTGAAGTGAGTGATCGTTCGACACGAAAATTAGTCTACTTTGCTTATTTTCATTCGCTGATATCGTATGGTATTATATTTTGGGGTAACTCTTCCCCTTCTAAAAGGATTTTTTGGCTCAGAAACGGGCAGTTCGGGCAATAAGTGGTGTACGTTCACGAACATCTTTTCGACGCCTGTTCACTAGTCTGTGTATTTTGACATTGGCCTCTCAGTGTATATATTCTTTACTGTCATTTCTTGTTAACAATATTAGCTTATTCTCAAGAATAAGCAGCTTTCACTCAGTTAATACTTGGCAGAAATCAAACATGCATTTGGATCGGGCTTCCTTAACTCTTGTGCAGAAAGATGTGCAGTATACTGCTGCATCCGTTTGCAATGAGCTACCACTCGAATTAAAAAAAAACTTAGTAGTAATCCACGCGCTTTCAAATCGAAACTGAAGAGTTTCCTCATGGGTCACTTCTTCTATTCTGTCGAGGAGTTCCTTGAAAAATTAAGCTGATTCCTATTGTATTGTTGATTGCGTTTACTTAAACTTATGGACTGACTTTTTTTGGGTTCATAAACATTTTATTTTTATCTATTATTACTTTTGAGTTGTAATTTCATGTACTGAGTCATTCAATGACTTTGGAGATTTGCTTCTCAATTTAGTCCTACGGAACTTGAGGTGTAAATAAAATAAAAATAAGAAGTGTACTCTTCCAAATCCCACAGTGATGTCATCACTTTGCGAAGACCTAAAATGAAGTGCTTACTCTCCAAAAGCCTAACTTGAAGTGCTCTCTTTCTGGCTGCTCTGGAACTTTTCTGTTTTTCCTCAGAGCAGGAACTAGCTGGCCGATGCTGGCAAAGATTACTTGTGCCGACAAGTAAAACTCGAGTCAAGATGATAAACAATCTCTCACTCTCATCTATTTGCTCTGTGATGAAACAATAGAACTCTTAGGTGACGAGGAAGGCAGAAAACCTCTCCCACTCCATGGTACAATTATGAAAAGGTGTAGTCGATGCTCTGCGTGTAGACACAGCGAAAAAGCACCGGCTCTCCCAAAATTAACGGTGGCACCCAATCAGAAAACTGTATTCTGAAAGCTTAAATCGAACGTTATCCCGAGGCAACGTAACGCCCTGAGGGAACTAACAGCTGTCTAGAGATCTCTTATCTAGCTAAAAGGCTTCTGAAAAGACATCCCTGTTCCTTTCAACATAAAAAGCGTGCTCCGTCACCATTATGGAGAGAGAGAGAGCTGCAGCAGTGAGAGTGGGCGGGCAAGTCTGGCTACCAGCAGCGGTACTGCCTCTGCCCAGAGCTCAATGGACTCTTATCGCAAGCATCCAACTGGTAAGCTTTCAAGTCTTCGGAACTTCCACCAACTACACAGAAAAAGCAGAAAAACAAACGGTGAAACGAAAACAGCCACTGGCGATGCTAAATCAGATCTACAATTACAGAGCAACGTAACTGAAGGGCTACTTGATAAACAAAATTTGCATATCATCCTCTGAAATATGTTAGTGGAGAATTTCAGAGAGAAATGGCCACGTTTCACAAGGAAAAGTTAGACACAGAGCATAGGCAAACTGAAGAGACATTTGGCTAAAAGAGAATCGTGCATATGTATATTAAGGGGTCAGACGACAAGCCAGTAATAAGCAAACAAGGGGAAGGTGAAAGATGGGAAAAATTGCCCAGATGCGTTCATGGTAAATCAAAATTCCCGCGCCCGGGTTCCCATGTTCGATTCCCGTCGGGGTCAGGGATTTTCTCTACCTCGTGATGATTGGGTGTTGTGTGATGTCCTTAGGTTAGTTAGGTTTAAGTAGTTCTAAGTTCTAGGGGACTGATGATCATAGATGTTAAGTCCCATAGTGCTCAGAGCCATTTGAACCATTTGGTAAATAAAAACACCCGTCACCTCACCCTGTACCTATCTCCAGCCAATCACAGTGCAGTACTCTTTATCTTCAGCCAATCATAGTCCAGAATTAGAAATGAAAAATCCAAGATAGTGATTTAAAGTCACTCTCCCTCTTTCCTCCCCCACACACCCCAAATCTCCGACCGATTATTGTGCAGTAATAAAATTAAAAGTTCATGGAAACAGACCAATTCTGTGCTTTTTACCCCACACCCTCTCGTCTGTCTCCTAATAGACTGAGATTAATAAATAAATGATGTGTCAAATTACATTATTTGCGATGTATACATTAAGTGACGACCATAACGCCTTTCCCCGCGATGTTACATCAAATCGCGACCCTAACAACTTTCCCCTCTTTATCTTCAGCCAATCAAAAAATCCGAGATGATGGAAACAGACCAATTGTGTACTATACCCATTTTTCTCCACTTTCCAATCAATCTGCGTGTAGTATTAGAAAACAGACCAAATATGTTAACTGAAGGTTAAAAACCCTCTCCTCTCACCCCTCTCTATTTCCAGCCAATTAAAGTGCAACCAATCTACATCTACATCCATACTCCGCAAGCCACCTGAAGCTGGGTGGCGGAGGGTACCTTGAGTACCTCTATCGGTTCTCCCTTCCATTCACACACTCACACACGCACACACACATCTGTGTATTTCATACATAAAATACAGGGCTATTCAGAAAGAAGGAACAGATTTCAAACATTGATTGCTCCTAAACTACAAAAGGTAGACACACCATTACAACGTACCTCGAAAGAGAAAAGTTCAATTTTTTGTGCATTCAATATGAGCACCGTGTGGACACGACAAATATCGAAACGGTAGCTCATTTCCTGCCACACACGAAGCAGCTGGTCTCTCGTTATCGAATTCTCAGCTTCAACAATGCAATGCCGCAGACTTTCAAGAGTGTCAGGCATGGGGGGGGGGGGGGATAAAAACGTGGTCTTTTGCGTAACCCTACAGATAAAAGTCACAGGGGGTGATGTCTACGGGCCTCTAGCGATGAAGTTCATATTCTGTTCCTCCTCTTCTAATCCATCATCCTGGAATGGTGTCATTCAGGTAACGTCGGACGTGCTTAGAGAATTTCTTTAATGATACAGGGTACTTTTCCGGATCAATATTATGTAAAAACCAACACCTATTTTTGTCAGGCACTATTTATAGTATATATGTTTTACAGATTTTTTGTTGATATCAGGAAATGCAGCACATTTGTTAAACAAATTAGAAGTATTTTGAATATTTTTGAACCTGCTTAGGGTTATTCACAAAAATTACAAAGAAATTGATGCAATATTTTTTCCCAAAATGCTTCCTCAAATTGAGTTACCATTTAATCCACTGTTATACATTTGAAGGAGACCAAATTTTTACCAGATATGTGTGACATGATGGCTGAGGTACTAGACCTATATAATTCCACCTATGATGTATATTACAAAGGATAAAATACGTCACATCTTACATTTAATTTTTATAATTTTTTCCTAATAAAAATGTTTTTTTCTATAATTTAGTTTATTCTGAAATAAAGCTTAGATCTATTACTTAAGTATGGACTATTGCAAGTTACAGAAAAACATTTGAGCAATGCTTTATAAACTTTAGGATATATTTGTACCTGAGTTCTGAAAAATACAACTTGGGGGAAATTGAGAATAAAGATATGAGCCCAATTAAAGTGCGCCTCAGAAAATTCCTGAAGCATCATGCAGCATATCTTCATCTTCAAGTTTCCTCTTGGCATTCCTTTTAGCACTTCTTGCTTATTTGGTAACTTGAAGAGCGAATCTTTAGGTTTCATGCACCCGTTGTCTGTCACACACAAGCAATTGATCTTCCATATTAGAGCCACATTTTATGCCTAAATTTCTCAGGACTTCCAACCTTCTTATCACTTCACATTGAAACATATCACTGCAGCTAATACACCTCATGAAGACATTTACTAAGCAAAACAGGATCACTCAGGCCTCTAAAAATTGGTTTTATTTAATTCACATGAGGCTCAGGAAGAGAATGCTTATGATGGTACATTTGACCACTTTCTTTTGCTTTTTGGTAACCACACCAAGAATTTCCTCCTTTACGGCAAAGTCGGTGAGCAGGGTGCTCATCTGTATGAAAGTAGATGGCACATACAGCGTTTCTCATTGCTGTAACCTCATTCAGAGGTGCAGTTCGGCTAATGGCCAGTTCAAATGATGAAATGTGTGTGAAATCTTACGGGACTTAACTGCTAAGGTCATCAATCCATAAGCTTACACACTACTTAACCTAAATTATCCTAAGGACAAATACACACACCCATGCCCGAGGGAGGACTCGAACCTCCGCCGGGACCAGCCGCACAGTCCATGACTGCAGCGCCCTAGACCGAATGGCCAGTTCACAATAACTCTGAAGAAGGCCTATTGCAGTTTCTGTCAATCTGCCTCGGCCAGTCAGAGATTTTCCATCAGACGGCAACTTTCCTTTCATTTTTCTTCGTAGCTTCCTCAATCTAGCACCCATCCTCTTTTGCACATGTCCACAACACTCCAGTTTTGTTACCAAGGTATCAACATAAACATTGAACTCATTAATTTTATTGAAAGTTTTAGAGTCCTCATCGCCTAGGTACTTCGTATATCTAACGTTATAAACGGGTACCGACCTCTGAAATATTTTTAGAGCTCGATCACACTCCATACCTCCACTGTGACCATCATAATTCTTAGAACATTGATGTTCAATATGTCCTTCAGTGTTACCATGGCAGGCGTGGCAGTACATAGATAAGCACTCAACATCAACAAATTTTAAATGTTCCAGAGAAGTAGCACTTACAAACAACACCATTCAAGGAACGATGTCCTCGACGTTGCCATATCTCATCAAGTGCAACAGCAATGTCCCTGGTTCCACTAATATTTACAGTTTCTTCTACTGCAAGTTTCATAGGTGCTTTACACACAACCGTCAAGGCACCTAAAAGTATTTTTATGTACTTGCTGAACCTACTGGGAGGAGCATGAAAGTCTATCAAACCATAAAACGTTTGAGCAGCCTTTTTTCCTTTTCCTATTACTCGCATTGCGTACACTAACTTCAAATTCACATCATATGAATTATGCACAACGTTCGAAGTCATTTTCCAGGTAGATTTATTGCAGGGTCTACACAGAACATCTAATTTTGACGCTAAACACTTCCTGCTAGTTTGTTGTTCAGTTATTTCCAGACAGCCTGCACCATCACATTGTTTACATTTCGCCGCTTTCTTTATCAAAGAAGATAAGATGCCCACATGAACAACAACAAATCCACCACAAACAGTGTCATTGTTAATACAAAAATTTGAATCACCAGGAGGTGTGCCATGTGGGAGATTCTTCCCTGAAGAACTGATACACAGGTTACTTTCAACAGTGTGTCTTACTTTGTCTGTGAACTAGTTACCACGGAATTTCCTTTTATTGAATTTATTGATGCGTGGCATAGTTCGTATTTATTGCATACTAAATGATATGTACTTCCACAAATATACAGGGTGTTACAAAAAGGTACGGCCAAACTTTCAGGAAACATTCCACACACACAAATAAAGAAAAGATGTTATGTGGACATGTGTCCGGAAACGCTTAATTTCCATGTTAGAGCTCATTTTAGTTTCGTCAGTATGTACTGTACTTCCTCGATTCACCGCCAGTAGGGCCAATTGAAGGAAGGTAATGTTGACTTCGGTGCTTGTGTTGATATGCGACTTATTGCTCTACAGTACTAGCATCAAGCACATCAGTACATAGCATCAACAGTTAGTGTTCATCACGAACGTGGTTTTGCAGTCAGTGCAATGTTTACAAATGCGGAGTTCAAACGGTTCAAATGGCTCTGAGCACTATGCGACTTAACTTCTCAGGTCATCAGTCGCCTAGAACTTAGAACTAATTAAACCTAACTAACCTAAGGACATCACACACATCCATACCCGAGGCAGGATTCGAACCTGCGACCGTAGCGGTCGCTCGGTTCCAGACTGTAGTGCCCAGAACCGCACGGCCGCTCCGGCCGGCTAATGCGGGGTTGGCAGATGCCCATTTGACGTATGCATTACCACGGGGCAATAGCCGTGGCGCTGTACGTTTGTATCGAGACAGATTTCCAGAATGAAGGTGTCCCGACAGGAAGACGTTCGAAGCAATTGATCGGTGTCTTAGGGATCACGGAACATTCCAATCTATGACTCACGACTGGGGAAGACCTCGAACGACGAGGACACCTGCAATGGACGAGACAATTCTTCGTGCAGTTGACGATAACCCTAATGTCAGCGTCAGAGAAGTTGCTGCTGTACAAGGTAACGTCGACCACGTCACTGTATGGAGAGTGCAACGGGAGAACCAGCTGTTTTCGTACCATGTACGGCGTGTGCAGGCACTACCAGCAGCTGATTGGCCTCCACGGGTACACTTCTGCGAATGGTTCATCAAACAATGTGTCAATCCTCATTTCAGTGCAAATGTTCTCTTTACGGATGAGGCTTCATTCCAACATGATCAAATTGTAAATTTTCACAATCAACATGTGTGGGCTGACGAGAATCCGCACCCAATTGTGCAATCACGTCATCAACACAGATTTTCTGTGAGCGTTTGGGTAGACATTGTTGGTGATGTCTTGATCGGGCCCTTTGTTCTTCCACCTACGCTCAATGGAGCACGTTATCATGATTTCATACGGGATAGTCTAGCTGTGCTGCTAGAACATGTGCCTTTACAAGTACGACACAACACGTGATTCATGCACGATGGAGCTCTTGCACATTTCAGTCGAAGTGTTCGTACGCTTCTCAACAACAGATTCGGTGACCGATGGATTGGTAGAGGCGGACCAATTCCATGGCCTCCACACTCTCCTGACCTCAACTCTCTTGACTTTCATTTATGGGGGCATTTGAAAGCTCTTGTCTATGCAACCCCGGTACCAAATGTAGAGACTCTTCGTGCTCGTATTGTGGACGGCTGTGATACAATACCCTATTCTCCAGGGCTGCATCAGCGCATCAGGGATTCCATGCGACGGAGGGTGGATGCATGTATCCTCGCTAACGGAGGACATATTGAACATTTCCTGTAACAATGTGTTTGAAGTCACGCTGGTACGTTCTGTTGCTGTATGTTTCCATTCCATGATTAATGTGATTAGATGAGAAGTAATAAAATGAGCTTTAACATGGAAAGTAAGCGTTTCCAGACAAATGTCCACATAACATATTTTCTTTCTTTGTATGTGAGGAATGTTTCCTGAAAGTTTGGCCGTACCTCTTTGTAACACCCTGTATGTAGCACTTGGGCAACAAACATTCAGTAACTCATGAACAAACTTCTTTAGCGAAACAAAAGTAAATACTTGCAAAGATAATCATTTACAGAGACTAGAAACCTGCACTGTTACCAACATATACAATGTATCATACGTATAATCGCTGGTGAAACGTCCCCTTTGCAAAATTATGAATTACTGTGTCGGTAAACTTCTACGTTATTTGATTTTCAAACAACTGAGCAAAACTCAACGTACTCAAACAGTTTTCTCTTTGATTATTCCGATCACCACTAAACTGACACACAATATTTTTAGCTCAACGCAATCTGACTTTCAATAATCCCTACAAAAAAAAAAAAAAAAATGGCCCTGACCTATACCTTTCATGAATCACTTATCTCACAAAAATCTTCGTTACTTGAACTACTGCAATACAGCGAGCACCAATACTGCCAGCTAAATAAAAGATTCTGACTACTGAAGGAACTAACTACTGATAGGCATAGTTATCAAATGAAAAATTTTGATAGAGAACAAACGATGTATTTACCTTAATAGTGTTCAAAAGTCATCATATATACAGGGTGGTCAGAAGATGTGTGAGGTTGTACTGAGACATAAATGTTAAGAAAAAAATTCGATACATTGCTCCGTTTCCGAGTTATTTAGCGTAGAATTTAGCCAATCGGGGCGTCGCGCGCTCACACTCAAGCGGCCTGCCAGGGGCGGTGTTGCCCAACGAGTGCTTTGTCTCGTTAGCTGAAACTTGAATTTACGCGCGCGACGATCTGATTGGCTAACTTCAATGCTAAATAACCCGGAAACGGCGCAACGTATCGAATTTTTTTCGTAACATTCATATCTCAGTAAATCTACCCTGCAATATCCCTACAAGCGTTTCAGACATTTTCTGACTACGCTATATATGACATCAGTCTTTACAAATTTCCTTTTTCTGGCAAACACACGTCCAGATCGTTCGCTTATAGTGACCTTTCAAAACTCTGGCATTTCTCTCTCCACATACACCACTGCTGGCGGCTCACCTCCAACTGCACAACGCTACGTGCTGTTCACATCCAGCTACCCAACACTACCCAAGCAAATATTCCAACAATGAGTCCAACCAGCCACAGACTGCACACAGCACAGTCAGCGATATTCATACAGAGTGCTACGTGGCGTTACCAACATAAAAACCTAAACAGACTACTTACATAGCCCGCATGCTCCCCACAAAAAAATTTACAAACTTTTTGGGCAGTGTCCAATAATTATTTGCTAAAATTTATTTTTATATTAACGATAACAAATAAATCAAATGCACACAATTATTGATACAATGTTGATCAAAAGCAAAAATTGTTATCATAAAGACAGTCCTGATCATTCATCACAGTACTAATTACATTGCACAAAGTCTGAGCGAGCATTTAAAAAAATGCACACGGAAGTAATGGATTTCCATACAGTGTTGAAGAAGTAGTGTTGGCCTTCCAACGGAAAGACAGTGCTGACTCTTGACATGCAGACAGGTAATGGGCCACAACAGAGCAAACCCACAGCAGAATCAGTCGAAGTTTTGAAGAATATTGGTAGGTAGGTGATCACAGAGCAGACCAACTGTAGTCCTGGTAGAGATTATGGTACTGGTGGGCCACCAAAGGTGCAGACCTACTACAGTCCCTGTAGAGATAATGGTATTGGTGGGCCATCAAAGGTGTAGACCCACTGTAGTCCTTGTAGAGATGACTAGCAGCCATCTGTTGCTACTGTGCGGGTGCACAATCACCATCGAAGAGTGGACAATATAGCAACTCCATAAACCGCCACTTGCGCACTCACAAACTGTTTGGAATGTTCTTAGAATCCAGCAGTGCTGTTAAACAGTCCCTCGCTGACTTTTCAACACACGTGTGACCACTAACAGTCCCTCCCTTTTTTTTTAACTTCTCACGTATTGTGCATATACTATGACCAATAGAAATGTGTGCAGTGAAATGAAACTTAAATCGGAGAACTAGTGTCTATACAATTTTATGACAGTTACAAAGGTACAGAAATCATCATTAAAGAACATAATAATACAGATATTTTTAGTAATACAGACTTTACAAAAGAATAGAACTAAACATATACACCAGTGTTACAGGAATTATGACATGAGTAAATAAACATAATAATGAGAATAGCCTTTGAAACATTAACTTCACACATGAGCAATAAAACAGAACAGAATAAATAACGTCTAAACATCTTTGCAAAGTAAATAACAAATTATTAACGCAAATTATATTTGAGGATAACAGTATTCCTCATCATAGTGACTTCAGCTTAGTATTAGAAAATTCTACAACATAACTCTTATCAGCTAAACACATAAAGACAGGAAGAACACAAATACACAAGGGTACACAAACATATAGCGGAATAACACAAAAGGAAAGGACAGGGCTTGTTTTCAGTATAATATTTGGTTCTGCAGTCCAACCCAAAACTTCATTCCACAGATCTTTCCTGATATGTCAACATTTGTTTCTGCAAAAAAAAAAAAAAAAAAAAAAAAACTATCTCAACCTGTTGTCCCTAAACCCTACTGTTTTGTTCATATCCTCTTTCAAAATAATTTTTCTTCATTGTACACTACTTTTTTGGTGAAACCTTTTACATATAGCTTCTCAATGCATTTCTTCCAATTCATCACAATTTATTCTCTTATATAGCCTATCCCCTCTTAAGCCAACTTAAATCTCCTGAGCTCAGATATATATACTAGAGAACGAGTCAATGTAGCAGCAGAAACAATTAACACAAACAGCAATGAAAAAAAAAATGCAGATTGGCATAGCAAGCAGCAGTATATCTAAATTAGCAAAGAAAATGCAACATTATAACTAATATGAGCCAATGTGCAGCAACAAGAAAAATAAATCAGTAGTAGAACTGGCTTAACAGAGTAATACAAAGTGAAATTCAGTAGCACTATGCCTGACAAATGCAATAACTTATACCTAAACACGACAAAGCTCAAGCAGGAAAAATACTACAGTAAACATAGGAAATGTCTAATACCTATGTCATATTTTAACACTAGAGTGATGCATTGCAATAGCTTACTCTACCACTCAAGTTACCAAACGTTGGAAAAATTATGTATGCGATTCCTGTGAAGGGAAATGTCTATTTGTGCTCCATTTTTTAAGAAAGTGGTTCATAAAATTACTATTAAATTTGATTATAACCAATGCTGCAGTGCAGCTAGAAACTAGATATTAAACAAAATAAGCAAATATATACACAAAGCAAGGGATGAAACGTCATTCACTAGCCGTATGGCTTCTCCTAAGGCAGTAGAAAATCTCTCAACTAGAAAGACAATAGACGTAAAATGTTTCTCATCATTTCATCAGGCATTTCAGTAAATATCAGAAATATCCAAAGTGTAATCATATGTTTTCAAGTATGAGCATGTCGTATTTGCGATGCTTTCCACAAAGAAATGTCAATAGCGAGGTTAATGGCCTCTTTTTTCTCCACCTAATGGCTTTTTTCCAGGCGACTGTCACGCAGCTGTGCGCCCACAATGCATTATGTCAAGGTCACTTACCTTCCTTACCGACATATTTACGACAGCAGTTTCCACTACAGTGATAGTCTCATATAAAATATAAAAAAAAAACCTCACAGGTTGAAAAATTACAGTAGAAATGTGTAGAAACGAAATCTCATGAATAGCAGTGTTGTGATACATTCACGCATTTACACAGATTTCATAACTCTTAAAGTACAATTCTTGGTTTCCAACATCCCTTTCACAAACCAGTGTCCCTAACCTCTTTTCATTATTCATATACATATTTGTGGACACTTCTTCAATATTTCATCATAATAAAGACAGCATAATCAAATTCCTCATACAGCATCATGTCATTGCTTATAAACATACCTCAACAGCATAATACACATCGTTGTCATAATAATATCATCATAGCACATCAATCAAATCTCAAAATCGTCGTAGCCTCGTCCAGTAATCTCAAAACCTTTTAAAAATGCTCTCTGCTAGTTTCAATAAAGTTATCTACCTCAAACGTACTTCAAAAGTCATGATCCCATACAAAATACATCGTTTAAAGCTCTCATAGTATCACAATGGTTCCAAAAAAATATGAACAGTCCACAAAGTACAGAGAAAATACAATTTAATAAGTGTGAACTCACTGATGTAGTAAAAAAATGTATGTTTCTCTGTTAAATAATCAGATAGCTGTGTAATTCTGTGTTAGAGAAATATGGTACCGATTTGTAAAGTTGTATATGAAAATACCATATTAGCTAGTGCTCCTGGCACTTGCCACACTCTTAGTACACAAAGTAGGCGTGTACCCTCTGAGGATTAATGTAATTATACCCTCAGGTGTTACAGATTACAGCAATGGAATGAAAAG
This sequence comes from Schistocerca piceifrons, assembly GCF_021461385.2. Taxonomy (NCBI): domain Eukaryota; kingdom Metazoa; phylum Arthropoda; class Insecta; order Orthoptera; family Acrididae; genus Schistocerca; species Schistocerca piceifrons. The sequence goes on from NC_060149.1 coordinate 581,501,603, forward strand.
TCTCACCAAATACCTTCTTTGTATCTTTGTAATTCAAGAATATTTCTAAAAATGTTCTGAGTACAAAAATTTAATCACTCAAATGTGTCTCTTGTAGAGCTAAACTGTGCGTCTTGCTGTAAGATAATTTTTGTCATTACTTGAAGGTAAAAATATGCCAAGTGTCGTAGTTACCGTCGTCCGTAAGCAAAGATCTATAGAAGTCAATTTACTTACCTTGTCATAAACAAAAGTGAAATGCTATGCATATAGATATCGTAGTTATTACGTACATTACCATGACCAAGGAAGTACTACACTGTAACGTATTGTTGTGTAACGAAAAATACCTATCTCATTGAGAATAATTCAGAAAACTGTGCAGATATAAAACAGATCCAGCGCAAAAGCAATAAAATAAATTGTGTCACTCATTAGTGGCGTTGTGATATAATCGTGTAGCTGTCAAATAAACTAACCACTGTGTCATCTGGTATCTCTCAGAAAGTACTTTAAATCAAGAAAGTATTTTCAAGTAAACCAAAATGTTGCATTAAAGTCTCATTAGCAGTATATGTTCCAAATATGTAAGCCTTATAACGATAACGCTGTGTCGTCTGTTCACTATAACAATTCTTTTGTAATTACTGCTTAAATAAGGTCCCTTGGTTCTCGAGTGGATAGTTAACTTTAAAACATTGTTGTATGTTAACAGTCTCAGTGTGACAAAGTGTACTAGTCACGTGAAGTGAAAAATTTTATGGCAAAGACTAAGTTAAAAAGCAAGTTATTTCTCAATAAACTGTTTTACATGTGAAATGTGGTGTAGTCCTTTACTCTTCCTAGTACGCAGAGCTTCAGCTTCGACGCAATTATCATGTGGTATACAACGGTAAAGAATGCTCAAATTTTTCTCAAGTTTAGCGTCCATGTTATTTTTCTCTGAACCAGCCGGCGCACGTGGCTGCCTGCGGTGTGAGTCATTGTCTACTGTCTCTTTGTTGGCGCGCGTCGTTATTGGGATTAGGAGACCTAACTTCTACAAATTCACCTTGCCGAGAGGGCCCTGCCCTGTTTGACTCCCGCCTGTTCTGATGAAATTCATGTATGTCGTAATGATTACATCGTCTGTCGTTATGTCGGTAGTTTCTGTAGTTTCTTTCTTGTCGATAAAGTAGTGAAGAATTTCTTCCTGAATTGTAACTGCATCGTGCGCTGTTGCGCATGAAATTGTTCTGTCTCCGTTGATAATAATAGTTCTGGTTCCAATATTGTCTGTTTCTATGGTTGTCTCTGTCATAGTCATTACAGCAGAGAGGTGATCTTTCCCTGTAATTGTTATTACTCTGCCAACGGTTGTCATACCGGTGGTGTCTGTTTTGGTCACGACTTGCGTTGTAAGAATAGCCTTGTCGTGTCCAGTTATTATTTCTGTCATCACAGTATTGTGACAGATGTGACCTGTAATTGTTGTTCTCCTGGTTTCGCGTCACGCTATTGTCAGTGTCAATTTCCAATTGTTGTAAGAGTCTCTGAAGAGCTTTGATATTGTCTTTGCAACGTCCTGCCAAAATAATATGTCTCAAATGTTCAGGCAATTTGAGTAAGCAAATGCGAATAAGTTCTGAGGGGCTGTATGGGTTTGACAGATACTGATTCTTATGCGACATGTCTTCAAAATATTTGACAAGACTGGAAAATTCGGATTGTTCGAAATGTTTCGTCTTTATGATGCTGTGTTCTACGCGATCTTGAGTAACTTGAGACCAATATGCTGAGGGGAAGGCACGATAAAATTCTCCTTCACTGTGACAGTCGTGAATGATAGAACACATTCTTACGGCAGGTTCATTTTCCAAGTAGCCACACATAAATTACAATCTGTGCTCTAATGACCAGTTGGGAGGAAAACAATGAGAGAATTGATGAAGCCACGCTTGTGGATGAATGTCGTTGCCGGAATTCTTAAATGTTTTGAATTTACGTGTAGTAATAAACAGCTTATAGTCAAAGTCATCATGACGGCGAGTTGCATATCGGTCATTGTTACGTCGTGTCGGCGGTTCCATCTCAAAACTCGGTGCACCTTGCCAATTTCTTTCATAATTTCCGAAATGCACTGTGTTATTATTTTGTGGCTTTTCCGTATTTCTATGTCCTTCTTCCCATATTGGAGCGCGAGTGTCCTCTGAAATACACTACTGGTCTTTAAAATTGCTACACCAAGAAGAAATGCAGATGATAAACGGGTATTAAATTGGACACATATATTATACTAGAACTGACATGTGATTACATTTTCACGCAATTTGGGCGCATAGATCCTGAGAAATCAGTACCCAGAACAACCACCTCTGGCCGTAATAACGGCCTCGATATGCCTGGGCATTGAGTCAAACAGAGCTTGGATGGCGTGTACAGGTACAGGTGCCCATGCAGCTTCAACAAGATACCACAGTTCATCAAGAGTAGTGGCTGGCGTATTGTGACAAGCCAGTTCCACGGCCACCATTGACCAGACGTTTTCAACTGGTGAGAGATCTGTAGAATGTGCTGGCCAAGGCAGCAGTCGAACATTTTCTGTATTCAGAAAGGCCCTACAGGACCTGCAACATGCGGTCGTGCATTATTCTGCTGAAATGTAGGGTTTCGTAGGGATCGAATGAAGGGTAGAGTCACGGGTCGTAACACATCTCAAATGTAACGTCCGCCGGCCGGTGTGGCCGTGCGGTTCTAGGTGCTTCAGTTTGGAACCGCGTGACCGCTACGATCGCAGGTTCGAATCCTGCCTCGGGCATGGATGTGTGTGATGTCCTTAGGTTAGTTAGGTTTAAGTAGTTCTAAGTTCTAGGGAACTGATGACCACAAATGTTAAGTCCCATAGTGCTCAGAGCCAAGCCACGTGTAACGTCCATTGTTCAAAGTGCTGTCAGTGCCAACAACAGGTGACCGAGACGTGTAACCAATGGCACCCAATACCATCACGCCAAAATATACGCCAGTATGGCGATGACGAATACACGCTTCCAATGTGCGTTCACCGCCATGTCGCCAAACACGGATGGACCATCATGATGCTGTAAACAGAACCTGGATTCATCCGAAAAAATGACGTTTTGCCATTCGTGCACCCAGGTTCGTCGTTGAGTACACCATCGCGGGCGCTCCTGTCTGTGATGCAGCGTCAAGGGTAACCGCAGCCCTAGTCTCCGAGCTGATAGTCCATGCTGCTGCTAACGTCGTCGAACTGTTCGTGCAGATGGTTGTTGTCTTGCAAACGTCCCCATCTGTTGACTCAGAGATCGAGACGTGGCTGCACGATCCGTTACAGCCATGCGGATAAGATGCCTGTCATCTCGACTGTTAGTGATACGAGGCCGTTGGGATCCAGCGCGGCGTTCCGTATTACCCTCCTGAACCCAGCGATTCATATTCTGCCAACAGTCATTGGATCTCGTCCAACGCGAACAGCAATGTCGCGATACGATATACCTCAATCGCGATAGGCTACAATCCTACCTTTATCAAAATCGGAAACGTGATGGTACGCATTTCTCCTCCTTACACGAGGCATCACAACAACGTATCACGAGGAAACGCCGGTCAACTGCTGTTAGTGTATGAGAAATCGGTTGGAAACTTTCCTCATGTCAGCACGTTGTAGGTGTCGCCACCGGCGCCAGCCTTGTGTGAATGCTCTGAAAAGCTAATCATTTGCATATCACAGCATCTTCTTCCCGTCGGTTAAATTTCGCGTCTGTAACACGTCATATTCGTGGTGTAGCAATTTTAATGGCCAGTAGTGTATGTAATTCTGGCATTACTTTTACCAACTGATCTTGTACTACTCGGTTTTCCCTTTTATGTTGCGTATTAATTTGATTCTGATTTTGTTTGAAGTTTCTAATTTGTTCGTACTCTTCTGTGTCAGTGAAGGCAACCTGTCTTGTGTAAGTCAGATCATCATCTACCTTTGTAGATAAATTAATGAACTGATCCGAAAGTTCGGCTACTTTCTCCCATAATGAACTGATTTCCTCCGTGTGTTTTTCTGAACCAAGTTTTAGAGCATCTACTGTGTCCTTTAATTTTCCTGAGTTTTTGCAAGTTGCGTAACCGAATCGGTAGATGCAATTGAGTCAATTTTAGCTTGTATGGTGTCGTGATTTTCATGAACAATAGTTTGTAGTTCTTTCATAGCTGCTTCGTGATTCTGTCATGCATTTTCATGACGAGAAAAAATAGGTTGAAAATGCTCACAAATTTGTGTTTTTACGTAATTACAAACTTTTTGACATTTCGATTCGATTTTAAGTAACTCAGCAGTTAAACCTTCACGTGTTTGTTCAAGCGTGGTGACTAACTTTTGAAGCTGTTGCTGTGTTTGTCTCTGATTTTGTTTCATTTGTTGCATTAATTGCAATAATAATGTATTAATGTCTATAATCTGTTCCTCTATGCTTTTCGGCAGTGCATTTGCACCGGCAACTTTCGCATTTTGAAAAGCAGAAAATTTATCTTGACTTAACTGAGAAAAATGTGAGGACGCAAAAACTGAATCTACGGTATTTGCAAGATTGTGTCCTGTCATTTCGGGTTCCTGGGGCGACCTGTTGTCGGCCGATCGATCGACAATACTATCCTGTTCACTAGCTGTTTTACTGTCTACACGATTATTTATTGCCTGGTCCATTCCCCTATGCACGATTACCAAATTACTATGTTGAACATTAGTTAATTCATTACACGGTTGCGCTAACACACTACTCTCTTCTTCACTGTCATATCTCAGTTTACATTGGAGCCTAGTATTACGTTTCTCACACGCCATAATTGTCACAATATTTCACACGATAACACAGAAAAGCACAATTGAAAGAGTAAAATTAAAAAAAAAAAGATTAACATAGCACTGAAAATTATGTTTAATTGCAAGCACAGTTGCGAAATATTTGGTGCAAATCTACATTCATGCCACAACTGTCTTACAGTACAACAATGAAAAACTACAACTACAAAGGAGATTCTCTCTACAATTACGCGCTAGCAATAAACAATAACTACACTAATTACACAGACTACTAGAAAAAATCAGAAGATTCCAGTGAGGTATCCTCGGCTAAGGGTCGACATATGAAACGTCCCCTTAGAAAAATTATGAATTACTGTGCTGGTAAACTTCTACGTTATTTGATTTTCAAACACGGGTTCGATTCCCGGTCAGGGATTTTCTCTGCCTCGTGTTGACTGGGTGTTGTGTGATGTCCTTAGGTTAGTTAGGTTTAAGTAGTTCTAAGTACTAGGGGACTGATGACCATAGATGTTAAGTCCCATAGTGCTCAGAGCCATTTGAACCATTTTTCATTTTAAAACAGCTGAGCAAAACTCAACGTACTCACACAGTTCTCTTTGCTTATTCTGATCATCACTAAACTAACACACAATATTTTTAGCGCAACACATTCTGACTTTCAATAATCCCTACAAAAAAAATGGCCCTGACTAACAATAACCTATACCTTTCAAGAATCATTTACCTCACAAAAATCTTCGTTACTCGAACTGCTGCAATACAGTGAGCGACAATACTGCCAGCTAAATAAAAGATTCTAACTACTGAAGGCACTAACTACTGATAGGCATAGTTAGCAAAAGAAAGATTTTGGTAGAGAACAAACAATGTATTTACCTTAATAGTGTTCAAAAGTCATATATATATATATCAGTTCATGACATCCAGTCTTACAAATTTCCTTTTCCTGACGGACACACGTCCAGATCGTCCGCTCTCAAAATTCTGCCATCTCTCTCCCCACATCCACCACTGCTGGCGGCTCACCTCCAACTGTCCAACGCTATGCGCTGTTCACATCAAACTGCCGAACACTATCCAAGCGAATAGTCCAACAATGAGTCCAACCAGCCACAGACTGCACACAGCACAGTCAGTGATTTTCATACAGAGCACTACCTGGCGTTACCAGCATAAAAACCTAAACACCCTACTTACACTGGAAACAGGAAGTTCAGTTATTTTCGAAATAATACTAGTTTCTGTAACAGAAATAAGGGGGCATGGCGGCATACATGACCGTAACTTTAAATTTGGTATATATAGGTCATTTTTCATTTGAACCGTGTAATGTACATATCGATGTAATCAGGAAAGACTATAGCATTTAATAACGTCATAAAAAATTAGATTTTTCCACCATTTATAAGTACCCTGTATCTTTAAGCACGTCCGGCGTTACCTGAATCACACCACCACGAAGAAATTATCCGAGTGGGACGGAAATCAGTAGATAGGATGTACACGTACAGACAAACAAATGACAATAATTTCAGAAAAATTGGGTCATTTATTCAAAAGAAACAACTTTAGAAACTGAACAAGTCATTAACGCGTTGGTGCACCTCTGACCCTTATGCAAGCTGTTATTTGCCTTTGTATTAACTGTTAGAGTTATTCGATACCCTCCTCAGGGATATCGTGTCAAATTCTGTCCAACTGGTGCGTTAGGTCCTCAAAATCTCGAGCTGGCAGGAGAGCCTTGCCCATAATGTTCCAAATGTTCTCAATTGGGGTGAGATCCTGTGACCTTAATGGCCAAGGTATGGTTTGGCAAGTGGAAAGACAAGCAGTAGAAACTCTCGCTGTGTGCGGACGGGCATTATCTTGGTGAAATGTAAGCCCAGGATGGTATGCCATGAAGGGCCGAAAACGGGGTGTAGAATATCGTCGACGTATCTCTGTGCTGTGAAGCTGATATGAAAAGAAATGGCACCCAACACCATCACTTCTGGTTATCGAGTCGTATAGCGGGCGACTATCAGGTTGGTATTCCACCGGTATCTAGGGAGTCTGGACACCTATTAGCTTGTCTCAGTTCGAAGAGGGACTCATCACTGAAGACGACTGTACTGCAGTCAGTGATATTCCAGGTCGAAGTTGGAAATCTGACAATAAAAAATGTAATTATTCTTCTACTTATAATACATCCTGTCTTTCGAACATTTTGTTTGTCATCTATATGCATACTTGTTTTTTCTCATTTAGTGTTACAGAATCTGTAGTCCTCCTGATCAAGCAGCAGTCTGATCGGTGTTAGAAATCGAATATGTACTGGTGTAATAATAAATCATTATGAATTCAAAGATCTAATAAATTTTTCCGTCGCATGTTTCTCGAATTTCATCAAGAGAGTGCTGGAGTTGAATTTGTCAGTTATCATAAATGTCTCACCACTCTATAAGTTCCGTTTACCCAAGTTAGATGGGATCAGAGAAATGTGTGTGAACATCAAGAACATGCTTCTATCGCCCTCTGAGGACATCAGTGAATGGTACTCAACCAAAGTAACAAAGCTACTTTTTTTAAGAAAACGGGAAAGTTTCGAACGTCGCGACTCCAGGTAAGCATTAAAAGAAATCAGGAAACTTTGTTTTAATGTTGTTGTAAATAAGGATTTTATGCAGGCGTAGACACGAAAATGCCTAAGGCAACTGCAGATAACTAAGCAACAATAAACGTCAAGTCAAAGGATCATGACTGCTTCCAGTGGCCCATTCTGGTTGGATTGGATCGTGTAAATAAGCTTGCACACTGTGATTCTAAATATTATCCACGTGTAAAAAAATTGAAAATATTTCATTTTCTATTGAACTGAATCATATGGCAAGATTTGAGAAGACTATTGTAAATCTATCTGTTAATGCGCGCAATAAAGTATGCCTGTAAGAGGAGCAGAAGAGGAAGGTGAAGGAAAAAAGTTTCAAGTGGTTCCATTACATGTGTCGAAACAGTGTAAACTTGAGAATCATCTGAAACTCTTAATGGCCCCTGTCACAAACATAGAAATTTACCATTTCTACTACATTAAAAACCTTTCGAGACTAGCACGAAATAGCATTACTGCTTGTTTTCACTCAGTTGTACTGAGCGAACGCTGTTTATGCTACTTCCATTCTAGAGAGAAGTTGGCAGCCCATTTAACTGACTGTGCACAGTTCAAACAACTGAGAAGTATAATGCCCGTAGCAGAGAAACAGTTTAATAAATTCAAGTTACATAACAATGAAAATTATCATTTATCTTTCATGCAGACATAGAATGCTTGCAGAAACACGGCGTTAGTAACGAAGTTCATGCACATCAACTGTATAGTATAGCTTTCTACGTGCACAGCATTTATAATGACAAAAATTCTGAATTTCAGCTGTACCGAGGTACAGACTGCATGCAGTGTCTTACCAATCAGCTGTATTAGACTGCGAATAAATCTTGCTGCAGAACAAGCAGATGATTATTAGCGCAGAAGAGGAAGAACATTTCAAACAACTGGAATTTGTCACATCCGCAAAGAACGCTTCACGAAAGCAGACGTGAAACACCGGGGTGACTACCATTTTATAGACAGATGTCATGGTGCCTTGTGTGATAGCTGTGATGTAAATTATACACGTAAATTTACGCTACCTGTTGTGTTTCACAAACTAACGAATTATGACGCACTATGAATATCTGCGGAAGAGTGAAAGATATGACGAAAGTGAAATTCAAGCCATGTTTCCGTGATTACAGGGAATAAGGAAAAATATAAAACAGAGTTGAAGATAACAGTAGAGTATTTCCCCAACAGCGAGCAATTTAATTAACAAGACATGCGTCTTTTCCTATAAGCATATAACTGACGAGTTTGTTTTGATGGAGGAACACTTGCCAGCAATTGAGGCCTTCAAAAGCTCGATGGGCGGTGAGCCATCAATCAAAGAACAGAACTGCTAAAGAGAATGCAAAGTACGAAATTTAGTTGAGTGCAAGACTTTGGAAGATTACTCAGACTTATATTTGAAAAGCGATTCCTGCTTCTGAGCGATATGTTTTAAAGTTTTAGCACACTCTACTTTAAAACATACGAGCTGGATCGCGTCTTTTATGTAATCTCACCTTGCTTGGCGTGGTACACCTTGCTTTGTATAAGAAGGGGTATTGTTCACTGCTCCTATGGGCATACAGCTGCAGATAGCAGGTTCGTGGCTGAGTATGATGAAATAAGGATGAGTTCTATATTATGTATGTCGACGTTAATAGTTTGTACAGCTGAGCCATGATGCAACGCAACATCTACCACACTATGAGTTTTCATGGATGCCTGTTGAGGGTTTTGATATGATGAATGTAGGCTACGTAATGATTCAAACATGAGCCATATCCTAGAAATAGATCTAGAGTACCCCGAAAATCTACACGAACTCCTCAGATTCACCATTATGTCTGTAGAAAATTACGCCACACCAAGTATCAACAAGCAGGGCATTCCAAAGAAATTCATTTTCACATTGTACAATAGGCGAGATTATGTGAATCGTTACAGGCATTTAAGGCAGTGTTATAGGAATAATAATCTTATTCTTTGCAAAATTCACGGAATATTGCCATTCTATCGATCAGCATGGACGAAAAGTGTGTAGATGAATGCAAAGAATGATTTGGAAAAAAATTTCTTTAAACTGATGAATAACGTTGTCGGCAGAACTATTCGAAATGTTGGGCAACTGAGAGATGTGAAACTGTTAACGTGTTGCGAAGGAACATACGGGGCTGCTGCTATGATCGCAAGACCCAATTTCAAGCGGAGCATCATGCATAATGAAAACTTATTTTCGTTTGGAATGAGCGGAATTAAAATTGTTTCCTACAAACCTACAACCGTAGGAATGGCTGTTCTTGATATTTACAAGAACTGCTTCTAGATTTTCATTATGCTGAAGAAATTTGACCCAAAATATATTAAAATGTGTCACAAAGATACAGACAGCCTAATAAATTATTTAAATACAGCAAGTATTTATGATAGTAATAAAATGATGTGCACAGGAGATTCGATACAACAGCTTGCCCTGGTAGTATCATAATTACTGAATTCATTGGACTGAAAGCAAAAATGTACCCTCTAGAAACTGATACGCAACACATAATGCAGAGAGCAAAAGGCATCAAATGATCATCAGTAAAAGAACTTACTGTTGACGATTAGCGGGAATGTTTGTTAAATGACACCGAAACATCGACTGTGCAGTACATAGTTAAGTTAAAAAAACATGTTGTTTCTACTACCAGACAACACAAACTTGCTTTATCTGCAGAAGACGATAAACGTGTGATACTACCTGATAAGGTCACTACGGTAGCTTGGGGTCATTATCGTATGAAAAATGATGATTGTAAGTAACTGATACGCATAAAGGAAGTAAGGGAACAAGAGAGTGACATTTTCTAGGTCCGAACAGAACAGTATCGCTCAAGCACCCGGAAATATCAACACAATACAGCCGCTAGGCATAAACAGTACGGCAGTGTTATTCACCAACAGTGCGACATCAACGGTTCTGTGAGTGACTGTAAGCGAACTCAGTGGAAAAGAGTTACACGAGAGCAGACAAACCTGCCTTTGTTACTCTCTTAACGTTATGTAAAAAGTGCTAAGGAGTAAGCAACAACACCCACCAGGGGTTTGACAAAGCAGTTAAGACACTGGAACAAGTTGGTTAAGCAAATGTAGCAGAACAGAAGACCACTCACAACTCATAAAGAGAAGAACCGATTCGGTCATGACGAGTGAAGTCCAAAAGTAGAGCCCCTCCTCAGTGCCATATATGCTCCACCTCGCTAGGCTTGGGTCAGTCGATCAGTAGCATCGATGGTATTCATGTCGGTCTCACCCATTTCTCTGATTATTGTATAGTAACATCTTGTGTATGTAATTGTTTCAGCACTGGTCATAGTCCTGCCACCTTACGAGGCGACCACTGATCTGTAGCCACGGGTGACAGAAGCCTGTCTACAGTACCAGCCGCCACTGATGGGTAGTCCGGGGTTCTAATGCCACCGTTCCAGCCTGGGCACGAACTGTGATAAGCTACAGCATCACTTGAGCCACATGGCCTACCGAACTGGAGGGCGAAGATCAGCATTCACCACATCACGGCATCCGACATCATGGTCCACCTGATGGAAGGAAACGGGCAGTGACCTGGGAGGGACAGAGTACCCCCAGAACACCGTGTGAGACGCAACAAACACGTGCTGTGGTTTCTGCCATCTGAGAGCAGAGCGTCTGAATAGGCGCGTCGTCCACACGTACAGGGCTCATGCGGCGAGCCACGATAGTCTGAGCCAGCCTCTTGGTTCAGCAGATTCCTCGCCGGCTTGCTAAGCCACCAGCCGCCGCCGCATTTGCGGCGACGAGAACTGTTCCGAGAAATAAATCAAGTAATTTTTAGTCCTGTTTTATTGAGTCCGGTGACGCCACACAGGCTCTTCGGCCTTCGCTCCGACAAACAGTAGTGGTTCCAGCCGGGATAGGGCCGTTCCCACAGAAAGTAAATAACTGTAAATTGTGGACTGTAGCTTTATATTTTTCTCACTGAAAAATTTAGTTATCCGTTGTAATATGATGTTATTGTAAATAATGTAAGTTGAGGTGAATATTACCGTTCTCTTATGGAAAAAAATTATTTGATTCAACGTAATCTGATTTTATTGTAAATAATTTCAACTGTAGATTGTGGATTTAAGCTGAGGTGAGTACTTCCTTTCTGATGAAAAATAACTTGTGATACATTGTAATTTGATGTTACTGTAAAGAAGCAAATACTTGTAGCAAATATAATGTGAATATTGTAAATAATCTATGAGAAAATCTGTATTAAATTTCACAAGTGGCATAATTTTTGTGTTTGAGTTCGCGGTCCTGTTCACTCTATGGCTTGTTTCCACACAATATTAGCGGTTCTCCATTTGTCTCTCAGCTGGACTGTATCTGTACTAGGATAGGTGAGGCGTGCAGAGATATCTCCCCTCTCTCTACACTGGACCTTTCGCCCAGTCTCGCAGCAACAAGTGAATACATGCACCGATGCTGTGTAATATGCATACTTTATGCTTGTCTTTGTCGAAAAAGCTTGAGAGATCGAAGTACTTACACGTTTTCGTAAAAAGTAATGAGGGATTGCATTTCATATCGAGACGTAGGTGAAAAGATGTGCACAAACACATGTGTGATATGTCAAGTAATTTTTTGCTGCACATCTGGCTCCATTTTTAATATTACGCTCTGATTGGTTGGAATGAGGAGGGGGAGGTGACAAAGTACAGAACGGATTCATACATAAATAATATAACTTGACGCCGTTTCTACACCTAATATTAATATTATCTCACAGGTATATATGACTTTCATGGAAATAATGAGTATTTCTTTTACTTTCTAGTGGAGCTTGCGTAATATTTTTACTGCACGTATGGCGCCATTTTTTAACACTATGCAATGATTCATTGGAAACAGGAGAAGGGAAAGTGTATCTCAGAAATATTGTAATTTGACACTATTTCTGCACATCATTAAAATACTACACTGTGATTAGTTGGAGACAGGGAGGAGGTGAGATGGAGTTTAAAGCACAGTTGGTTTGTTTCCATCATCTTGGAATTTTAACTCTGCGCTATGACTGGCTGGTGATAAGGAAGGGGAGAGGGGAAGGGCCGTGAGATAATTTAATTTGACACCATTTTTACCCATCATTTTAATACTACTATCGCACTGACTGGAGTAAGAGAGGCGGGTGGCGTGGGCTATAAACCACAATTTGTCTGTTTCCATCAACTTGGACTGCGAATGTGCTGTGAATGGCTAGAGATAGAGAGAGAGAGAAAGGGACTTAAATTTAGTGTTAACACAATTGGACTATTTTCTAACAGTACACTGACTGGCGGCAGAGAAGATGCGAACTCAATTGGCCTATTCCATCACCTTGCATTTTTAATAGAGTGCTATAATTGGCTGGACAGATAAAGGAGGGAGACATAGTTTTTTTTAAGTTCCTCTGACACAGTTGCTTTATTACCGCCATCTTACATTTTAATAGTGGTGGCTAAAGATAGGAAGAGGGCGTGGTTTGCTACTGATAAGGATGAAGACGCCACTGATAGGGATGGTGACATCATTAGTTAAAAGTCATCCTGAAGGTCATTGTTAAATCCTCGCTAGCCACTTTTATGTCGTCTCGTTATCTATGCACAGCTGTACCATACGAAATAAGCAGAGGATGTTGGCTGTTGGCTGGTATCCTCGTTCTATAACACAAACTGCACGCAATTAATAACTGGGTTCTTTATTCATACAGAAAGAGCTACTTAACTTGAGCTTCCATGTGCTGTGGTTCAAGCTCTATTATGTATGGTCCATGTAGCCTCAATGCTGTTGGAGTAGAAGTCCGCTATGTTCACTGTAAGGTTGCTACATGCTGCCTGTCTCTGTGCCAGAGGCTAAGTCTGCACCTCCATCTCGGTGACACAATGGAACTCACTTGGTGCAACAGGCTCGAACTAACTCAACTAAGCCGTCCGCTGTGGCAGAGCGGTTCCAGGCGCTTCTGTTTGGATCCGCGCGACCTCTACGGTCGCAGGTTCGAATACTGCCTCGGGCATGGATGTGTGTGATGTCCTTAGGTTAGTTAGGTTTAAGTAGTTCTAAGTTCTAGGGGACTGATGACCTCAGATGTTAAGCCCAATAATGCTCAGAGCCATTTGTACCATTTTTTAACTCAATTAACTAACTGGCTCTCCGGTCCACAGCGGCTTTAGGAAACTGGCAGCTGAGAGGGCGTTGGCGGCACATTTCCAGCGAGTCTAACGCTGGCCTTAATCGATCTTCTTGCGACCTCAATGCCGCGTGTGAAGGCTCCAGCTTACGTCAGCACATTCTCCCCCCACCCCTCCTCCTAAATGACGCACCGTTGTCGTGTAGCGAGGTTGCTAACTACAACGGGGAGGGAGGCAGGACGCTGGACGTCGAAATGGGCCGGGGGCCTTGACTGTGGAGGACGGCATACTCCCAACCGTACCCTGCCATCTGGTTTGCGAGGCAATTGGAACATCCTCCGGAAAACTGCTGCCAGGGCGCACGTCCAGGCCTGAGGGAGTATGCTGGGGCGACGAAGGCGGCAGCGACGGCGACGGCGGGTCCGGTTCCATGGGATCGGCGAGCGGGGCGAGGGTGCATCGTCCATCCGCTTCCCTTGCGGTGCCCTGATGTCACTAGCGGGCGGCTGCGGAGGACGCGCGTTCCCGAGAAGCCGTGAGTGGGTGGTGCGAAGCTTGGCCGTATGTTGCTTGAAAGAGCGTACGAAGCGTTCTGCTTCTCCTTTGGACTGTGGGTGAAACGGAGCCCTTGTTAGATGACGAATACCATTGTATTCACAAAACTGTTCAAAGTCATGTGAAGTGAACTGTGGTCCGTTGTCCGCCACAAGACTGCTGACAAACCTTCGATTCAAAATATGGACGATAACACTTGAATGGTGCTACATGATGATGTAGAAGCCATAGGCACCGCAAATGGAAAGTTGCTAAGTCTACCTCTATGAGCCAACGAGTGTTGCAAAACAGTCCTGCAAATTCAATGTGCACTCGTTGCCATGGCGATTGAGTCTTAGGCCATGCTGAGATTGTCTGTGGCGGAGCAGATTGGTTCTCCGCGCATGCGCGACACTATGCTATCATCTGTTCAATGCGGGGCTCCATGACTTGCGAAGTACAGTGCTGGGCCGCTAACTGTTTAGTGCGAACAACTCCCCAATGTCCTTGGTGGAGCAATCGTAACACATCCTTTTGCAGCACTTTGGGAATAAGCACACGTGATTGTCCATTGTGATTTTGAACTAGGATCACATCTTGTTGAACTGAAAAGCCATGCCAACGTGAAAAATATCGGGGCAAAATTAAGTTCTGGATACTGTTCAATGAACGAGGCCAAGAAGTGCGAATGTATTGCAACAAAATCTTGAGGCCTGAGTCTGCTTCCGTGGTCTGTGCATTTTTTCTGTAGTTTAAGGGAAAAGATTCCAGCAATTCACTGTCCTGCGCATCGATTTGGCAACAAGATGCGGCAGAGGCATCAAAATCAGAGTCAGGGCCAATCGGAAGGCGAGATAGGGCGTCTGCATTGCCGTCGGTCTGTACACAATTTCAAACTGATACTGCGAAAGCAACAAATTAGAGTTTGCAATTTTCGAGCAGTGCGCGTAGGAACCGGCTTTGATGGATGAAACAAGGACTGCAAAGGGTTGTGATCTGTCACTTAATAGAACCTGCGTCCATAAAAATAGTGATGGAATTTAGTCGCACCTTACACAATAGCAAGAGCCTCTTTTTCTATATGCGGGTAACTGCAATGAGTCTAAGTTAACAACTTTGAAGCCAAAGCAATAGGTTTGTCTTGTGCACTAATTCTATACGAAAGCACAGCGCCGATCCCGTAGGAAGAAGCGTTGGCTTGCAAAACTACTGGTTTGGCAGGGCCAAAATGCAATAAACATCTGTCACTAAGCAAGGCATTTTTGAGTTTCTGAAATGCGTCGTGACAATCTTTAGACCACACAAAAGGCACGTTTTTGCAACGCAAGCGATGTAATGGAGTCGTGATCTGAGCGGCATTCGGTATGAACCGAATGTAGTATGTCATCTCGACTAATACTGACTGCAGTTCAGACACATTATGAGGAACAGGTAGGTCAGGGATTGCGAGCAAATGAGATTGGAGAGGGTGCACGTCCTGACTGTTTCTCACATGACCTAAGTACTGTAATTCAGTCTGAGAAAAGTCGCACTTTTCGAGACGACACTTGAGTCCTGCTTTTGACAACACTCGAAAAAGAGTACGCAAATTGGCAATGTGTTCCTCTGGTGTACGTCCTGAGACGACAATATCGTCAAGGTAGTTTGTTAGAATGTCGTTGCACAGCATTAGGGCGAGAAGGAGGCACATCTTTAATCTTACGTGTGTTGGAACCTGTTGTAGTTTTGGAAGAAACAACGTTCACTGCATCAGCACGAGCATATTTTTTCTGAGAGCGGGCAAAATTGGCGATTTTGTGTCGTTGAAAACAAAATGCTTTGACATGGCCGCTTTTTCCACACTTGTAACACGTTGCTTTACCTGAAGGGCAGTCTTATCTTTTAGGGCGAGCAAAACATCTAGGGCAAGACTTCACTAAGTTCGGCCGGCCGGAGTGGCCTAGCGGTTCTAGGCGCTGCAGTCTGGAAGCGCGCGACCGCTACGGTCGCAGGTTCGAATCCTGCCTCGGGCATGGATGTGTGCGATGTCCTTAGGTTAGATAGGTTTCATTAGTTCTAAGTTCTAGGGGACTGATGACCTCAGAAGTTAAGTCCCATAGTGCTCAGAGCCATTTGGACTTCACTAAGTTCACAGGTCTACGTGGCTATGCACAGGTGTGAAATTGAAAAACTATCCGAACTTTGTCAGACTGTTTTCAATCCTGTGTAAAACTATATTAATGCTGATTAGTGTGTTAAACATAACACGTAAATATAAGATATAAATGAAAGAAGAAACGCTAATTAGTATGAATTGTACTAATAACAATGAATTTCAGCTTGTCGAGATAACATAACTATTTTAGTAAGACAAAGTAGACCAGATCGTTACGAATTAGCAAAATATTATGCGCATTTGGCCGCGAAACTGTCTGTGTTAACGTTCAGACCAGTCATACTGGATTACCGTTGCTGACCTACCATGAAAGTGTGCTCAAATTCAAATGGTTCAAATGGCTATGAGCACTATGGGACTTAACTTCTGATGTCATCGGTCCCCTAGAACTAAGAACTACTTAAACTTAACTAACCTAAGGACATCACACATATCCATACCCAAGGCAGGATTCGAACCTGCGACAGTAGCGGTCGCGCGGTTCCAGACTGAAGCGCCTAGAATCACTCGGCCACTCCGGCCGGCTGAAAGTGTGCAGATTTAGCAATGCGTGAAGATTCATAACTAAATTCAGTTAAAAATCATACAGTGCCACACTTAAGTCAATTCAATTATTGACAGAAGCGGAAAAAGTTGGCAGTAACAAATATGAAATTCTACAAGATTTTCATATTTACATCCACAGGGCGGCGGTACAGAATAAAGATAGCAATAAAACGTATTTGGGGTGCGGGAATTTCTTAAAATTGCTTTACTTATAGTCTATCTGCCTCCATCGAGATTAGAACCGAAAACAAACCAGAGCTGCCTTGCAGTAGCAAAGACCTTTCACTACCGTAGCAGACAACCAAGGCAAACAGCCCTCTATTATTACCCCAGACATGAATAAGCCGGCAGTTTCGCAATGAAAATGGCAGTTTCTGTTGCATAGAGCTTTCTGGACTAAAAAACATGAATTTTCTACCTTTAAGTAACCGTGTATGTGACAATCATTACGCATGTATATCGAAATAACAAAATACTGTTATTAGCGAGTAAAAGTAGTAGGATAATTCGGCACCACCCTAGGAAATAAACGGCTACATAGCTGCCAAACGTATTCTACAATGTTTCGAATTCTCTTTTAGACTCACCACAGCCAGAAAACGTTCATTAGCCGAAGTGTTACTTAAGCTAGCTAGCAATGGGAATGCTCGCAATTCTAAAACAGCTGGCCTTTGTGGCCGAGCGGTTCTAGGCGCTTCAGCCCGGAACCGCGCTGCTGCTGTGGTTGCTGGTTCGAATCCTGCCTTGCGCATGGATGTGTGTGATGTCCTTAGGTTAGACAGGTTTAAGTAGTTCTAAGTCTAGGGGACTGATGACCTCAGATGTTAAGTCTCATAGTGTTTACAAGGGAACCTCTCCATCGTACCCCCCTCAGATTTAGTTATAAGTTGACACAGTGGATAGGCCTTGAAAAACTGAACACAGATCAATTGAGAAAACAGGAAGAAGTTGTGTGGAACTGTGAAAAAATAACCAAAAATACAAACTGAGTAGTTCATGGGAAGACAGGCAACATCAAGGACACCGGAAACGCTTGAGAGCCGTGGTCTCGTGGTAACGTGAGCAGCTGCGGAACGATCTTCCATCGAGTGAAAAGTTTAATTTTTTATTTTCAGTTTATGTGACAAACTCTTATGTTTTCATCACTTTTTTCGGAGTGATTATCACATTCACAAGAAAATCTAAATCGGGCAAGGTAGAAGAATCTTTTTACCCATTCGCCAAGTGTACAAGTTAGGTGGGTCGACAACATATTCCTGTCATGTGACGCACATGCCGTCACCAGTGTCGTATAGAATATATCAGATGTGTTTTCCTGTGGAGGAATCGGTTGACCTATGACCTTGCGATCAAATGTTTTCGGTTCCCATTGGAGAGGCACGTCCTTTCGTCTACTAATCGTACGGTTTTGCGATGCGGTCGCAAAACACAGACACTAAACTTATTACAGTGAACAGAGACGTCAATGAACGAACGGACAGATAATAACTATGCAAAAATAAAGAAAGTAAAATTTTCACTTGATGGGGAGACTTGAACCAAGGACCTCTCCTTCCGCAGCTCCTCACGCTACCACGAGACCACGGCACTCGTGTGCGAAGTGTCTCCATGATATTGCCTATGTCACCCATGGACTACTCAGTTTGTATATTTTGCTTATTTTTTCACAGTTACACACAACTTCTTCCTGTTTTCTCAATTGATCTGTGTTCAGTTTATCAAGGCCTATCCACTGTGCCAACTTATAACTAAATCTGAGGGGGGTGCGATAGGGAGGTTCCCTTGATAGAGCCATTTTTGAACTTCTAAAACGCTGTGGTATCAATGCTGCGATCTGAATTATCACATGTGTAGGCATATGAATTTTATTTGCATTCCTGTAAACGTGATTTGGATCGAAATCGTAGTTACGATTAATATGCTGATGTATCGACTGCAACTAGACCATTTAGAATAAAGAGTAGAGGGAAATATTTACGTGGCCCTCATCTTCGGTAACTGTCGTAGCTATTGTGTTGTTAGGATTTCGTCACCTAAATCGGTAAAAATGGAACCCTACTAGTCTCACTTTTTTGACCGTCTATCTGCCTACCTAACGCTTAAAACCCGCTTACCTCGAATACGGGTAGACACAATAAGCGGAAATGTATCGCACTTTTTGCGGTATACGGTCCCTTGGTGGTGTAAAAAACTGAGCTTTTGTGTCAACGCAGTCTAAAGATAGGGCCGTTTATGTAAAGAAAATTTACGCGAAATGTCAAAAAATGGCTCTAAGAACTATGTGACCAAACTGCTTAGGTCACCAGTCCGCTAAACCTAGAACTACTTAAACCTACCTAACCTAAGGTTCAAATGGCCCTGAGCACTATGGGACTTAATATCTTAGGTCATCAGTCCCCTAGAACTTAGAACTACTTAAACTTAACTAACCTAAGGACATCACACACATCCATGTCCGAGGCAGGATTCGAACTTGCAACCGTAGCAGTCCCGCGGCTCCGGACTACAGCGCCCAGAACCGCACGGCCACCGCGGCCGGCCCTAACCTAAGGACATCACACACATCCATGCCCGAGGTAGGATTCCAACCTGCGATTGAAGCAGCAGCACGGTTCGTGACTGAAGCGCCTAGAACCGCTCGGGCACCACAGCTGGCGAAACCCACTTCACCTCATGTATAATGATAATATATATATATTGTCTATTGAGGATAAAATGTATTCGCTAGAAATTCAGATCGTTTGTTCACGGAACTTTTATGAAGTTACATTAAAATTTTGTTCGAAGTATTCTGTAATATCCACTTATAAACACACTAGGAACGTCGAATGGAGTGTCCACTTCCGAAGACGCTGACAGATACTGCAGTACCATAACAATTAGTTAAGAATTTATTGTTGTTTGTCCATGCATGACACTTTATTTCAGTATCAATTTAATGCACCTAGGCGTTTGTCTACGGCTGAAAATAATGAACAAAAAATAAATAAACAGCTAATAACTTCGATGTTCAAATAAAATGTAAGTCACATGTCGCAATGGCAACATTAATTCGTTGTTACATCTACATGACTACGTCTACAGGATTTCTCTGTAATCTAGACTTACGTGCCTGGCAGAGGGTTCATCGAACCATCTTCAAAAATGGTTGAAATGGCTCTGAGCACTATGCGACTTAACTTCTGAGGTCATCAGTCGCCTAGAACTTAGAACTAATTAAACCTAACTAACCTAAGGACATCACACACATCCATGCACGCGGCAGGATTCGAACCTGCGACCGTAGCGGTCGCTCGGCTCCAGACTGTAGCGCCTCCAGCCGGCGAACCATATTCGGACTATTTCTCTACCATCCCACTCTTTAACAGCGTGCGGGAAAAGGGACGACTTACACCTTTTCTTACGAGCCCTGAATTACATTAAACTTCCTGGCAGATTAAAACTGTGTGCCGGACCGAGACTCGAACTTGGGACCTTTGCCTTTCGCGGGCAAGTGCTCTACCAACTGAGCTACTCAAGCACGACTCACGTTCCGGAGCGTGAGTCATGCTTTGGTAGCTCAATTGGTAGAGCACTTGCCCGCGAAAGGCAAAGGTCCCGAGTTCGAGTCTCGGTCCGGCACACAGTTTTAACCTACCAGGAAGTTTCATATCAGCGCACACTCCGCTGCAGGGTGAAAACCTCATACCGGATTTACATTATTACTATGGTCATTTCTTTCTATGTAAGTTCCCGAGAAAATGTTTTCTCATTCACAACAGATGTTGGTGATGGAAACTTCGTGAAAAATTTTCGCGGCAACGAAAAAACGCTTTTGTTTTCATGACTGTCACCCCAACTCGCTTATCAAATCTGGGACTCTCTTTCTTATTTCGTGATATTATAAAACGTGATACCGTTCCTTGGGCGTTTTGGGCGTGCACCGTCAATCACGTCTGTGAAGGATCCCATAACGCGCAGGAATATTATAGCAGTGGACGGAATAACGTAGCGTAGGCAGTGTTTTCAGTAGACCTGTTGTGTATTCTTAGTGTGCGGTCAATACAACACAGATTTTCGTTTGCCTTCTCCATAAAAGTATGTTTGCAATCGGTCCAGTTTAAGTTTTACTGGGTACTGATATGAAATGACAGTATTTCGACTTCTGTTTTATCATGTAACCGAAAGTTAATTATTGTTACTGGACGCAGCTTTCGTGTTTAATGTATTCCTCATTCAACAGAGTACACTCCTTGTACACCATACGTAACTGTTTCAAAGTATTAAATTGTTACTGATGTGACCAAGTTGCAGTGGCCATCTAAACTTGTCGTTTTGAAAAGAAGGAAAATATTATAGCGAAATATGGCAACTAAGAAGCGGACTATCCAAATAAACAAACATTTCCGGTTTAAGTAGTTGCAGTAGGTCTACTACACAGTAACGTAAATTAGGAGCAAAGTCCATTCGTAGATCGTTATCAGGAATACCAGCCCTCATAGTGAAAACTGCCACTACAAGAACGGAAGTTTCTAAACATGTGAATGAGTAGTCGAGGAAAGTGGACGCATTCTGTCTACTGAATCGCAACGCACACCACTTACGAGGGGACCCGCCAAGTGTCATACCCCGATCTTACTGACGACCGCTTATGAGAAAACGACGGTCGTAGTTTCCAATGCGCTGTTGCTATAGTGTAGATAACTTTTAGGATTCAATTGCAGCGGTGGCTCACCGGCTACTTCAGAACTTTGCGCTGCGAGTTCGAAACCCGGTAGTTCCTTTCCTTCTCCCCCTCACTCTCTGAGTTATCTACGAATGTTTATTACAGTTTATGTTGAAACAAGGTTGTCGTTATACGTCAATTAATTTACTGTGTAATGAAAGAAGTTAAAAAAATAAACGAATGAGAAAATGATGCGAAATATTTGTGACTGTCCTTGGAACCTTACAGGTTATAAGGAGCTTCAAAAATATTTCACATTATTTTCTCATTCGTTCATTATTTTTTTAAAAAAAATAGCTCTGAGCACTATGGGACTTAACGTCTCAGGTCATCAGTCCCCTAGAACTTAGAACTACTTAAACCTAACTGACCTAAGGTCATCACACACATCCATAGCCGAGGCAGGATTCGAACCTGCGACCGTAGCGGTCGCGCGGTTCCAGACTGAAGCGCCTAGAACCGCTTTTAATTCATTAATTACTCAGAAAGTTAATTGACAAATAACGACAACGGTATTTGAACGTAAATTGAAAAAAGAAAACATTTGTTGATAATTCTGATAGAGAGGGAGGAAAATATAATAATAAAAAAGAACCCATATGGCCTCGAACTCGGGAATCAAAGTTAAGAAGGAATGACGGTAGCCACTGAGCCACCGCTTCAATTGCATTCTCGGGTGCAAAAGGTATCTACACTATAGCAACAGCGCGTTGATAACTTTGACCGTCGTTCTCTAGGAAACGGGCGAGTGTCTGCAGATAAGCCGAAACACTTGTTCGCTTATTTTTGACCTCTCCTTCACTGAGCAAAGTTTCCAGACAAACAGCGTATGGCACCTGGCGAGTTCCCCTCGCTAGTCGAGTCGCTTCTTACACCCGGCGAGAACTATGTATGCCTCAGAGTAAATTGCGCCACTTGGAAACACGGCGAGCGAGGATAAACACGTTTTCCTTCTTATAAGGCGTCCTTCTACAGCTAAAATTCACGGAATGTTCTTCAGGATGCCTCATATATTTCAGAAATGTTTCTTGCGTCAGGCCTGCCGTATATGCAAAACGTAAACATTTCATTTCATGTGATATTTATCAGGATAAGACATGACAAGAGCAGACCAGTCCCTTATGAGAAAAGTTACAGATTCTAAGTTGCTCTACTATGTAATGACACGGCTACGGACTTGCGATCTCTCGTTTGTGCCATCGATTTCCGTGTTACACATACTTGGCCATTACGTTGTGGCTGCAGTCGTGGAGGTTCTCTGGAGCAGTAACGTGTTTTATACAAGAAGATGATTTTAGTTCATTTCATTTTAACCATTCACAGTATAGTTTGAGAGTCTCATCTATGATTTCATTTATTATTGTGTATCTTTTCTTCAGTGAAAGTGAACGGTAGTAAGTTTCAAGATATAAAGTGAAGTGTTGGCAGAAGCGCCAACACCGTGTTGCTAGAGGAAGCCGAAATGCACGCTTTTAAGCTCACGCGGATTGGCGTGAGGTCTGGAACAGCTAAGGGAATTAATAGTAGCAAATAAAGTACGTAGTTGATGTAATACTTAACTTTAATCCATCAGTGGTGTACATCGGTCTGACGGTACAGGCATCACAAGTTATATATCTATTGATAATGGCGCCTTGCTACGTCGTAGCAAATGACGTAGCTGAAGGCTATGCTAACTATCGTCTCGACAAATGAGAGCGTATTTGTCAGTGAACCTTTCCTAGCAAAGTCGGCTGTACAACTGGGCGAGTGCTAGGAAGTCTCTCTAGACCTGACGTGTGGTGGCGCTCGGTCTGCAATCACTGACAGTGGCGGCACGCGGGTCCGACGTATACTAACGGACCGCGGCCGATTTAAAGGCTACCACCTAGCAAGTGACACCACATAAAGAATAACTGGAAGTTTTTAACTTGTGGAATAGCGTATTTAACAGTTAATATTTTCAACAAATCTGTAGTTATAGAACATACTAAGAAGCAAGTAAAAATGGCATTGTGGAAAGATCAGGTTGGTCTCTAAAGGGTGATGACGGTCAAATAGCAAATAAAAAACTATGGGTAACAACTATCGTTGATGGTGAGGAGCCATAAACGATATACCACTATTCTATAATTGTATTTCTAAAGTTTATCGTCGATCCTAGGAATGAAACCGATACTCTGTTTTACGTAAAGAATATAACCTTTAAAATTTACGTAGAAGCGCATAATATTAATACACAGTATATAGATCAGGAACTTAATCCCACTGCCTTTAATTTTATTCTCACGCATGACATTGAGACAGTAAATAACAAGAGGAATAAAAAACCTCTGCCGGCCGAGGTGGCCGAGCGGTTCTTGGCGCTACAGTCTGGAAGCGCGCGACCGCTACGGTAGCAGTTTCGAATCCTGCCTCGGGCATGGATGTATGTGATGTCCTTGGGTTACTTATGTTTAACTTGCTCTAAGTTCTAGGGAACTGATGACCTCAGAAGTTAAGTCCCATAGTGCTTAGAGCCATTTGAACCATTTATTTAACATAACTCTGAGAATCAATATAGCGAATTCAAGTGTCCAGTGGATTCAAAAGTTTGCTATAATAGCGAATAATTGCTTTCGCTGACTCCTTCATGCCTACGTTTTCTCAGTCAGACAACGTTTCAAACTAGGACTAGCAAGGTAAAACATTTTTCCACAAATTGTCAAATTTGAAGTCGAAGAGCAAGTTACATAAATTACGATGACAACAAACGTTTTTCCAGTACACTGATCACTGTACGCATCCAACGCTTTTATTGTGTGTTACATGCGCAGTATGTACTCGTAAACTGGCAACGCCACCAACACACAATACCACTAAGCTATGAAACAACTGTAGCAAAACAGAGCATCCTCGTTGTCCATGTGATAGATAAGACGACTAATTCGCAACACAAATGTCAATGTAAGCAGCAATTTCTGTTGGGACGTACTTCCTGGACCAAATAACATACATTTCGTACGTCTTCAGTGCGAATAATGTGGCAAATGTAATTTAAAGGACATAAAAATATCGAGTGGATTTTCTAACATAATTATGAACCACTCAAGAACGCAAATCAATGGTCACATAGTTGTGAAACGTATTCTACGGTGTTGCCATTGTCCATTAGACTACCAGCAGGAAGAAAACGTTCGCTTCGCTGATGTGCTGAGATAGCTAGCAGTGGCGAAGCTCGCTCTTTGAATACACCACCACTTCGTGGCAAATGAAATACCTCAATCATAAGCCAATGTGTTGTATTCGCATAGCTTTGACTATGACTTGGCGCTAAAGTGTGGTTATGTATAGTACGTTTGCTCAGATTGCGAATCTAACATCATAAATAAAGACAAGGGAAAATGACTTAGGCATCTTTCCTCTCCCGTAACATCAAACATATTTTAGATATTATATCTTAAATGAACTGCGATGAAAATCATTCACCAGAAGTCAATAACTTTTTCGCAACACCAGATGATATTAACAGCTTGCCGGTTCGGGTTAGCAGTGCGTTCAACGGCGTCACATCGTGGACTGACCGGCTGCTTGCGGTGTCAGTTCGAATCCTTCCCCGGGCATGGATTTGTGTTAGGGGACTGATGACCTAAGCAGTTTGGTCACATAGTTCTTAGAGCCATTTTTTGACATTTCGCGTACATTTCTTTACATAAACGGTCGTATCTTTAGATTACGTTGACATAGAAGCTCACTTTTTTACGCCACCAAGGGACTGAATACTGCAGGAAGTGCGATACATTTCCGCTTGTTATGTCTACCCGTATTCGAGGTAAACAGGTTTTAAGGGTTGGCTAGACAGATAGACGGTCAAGAAAGTGAGACTAGTAGGATTTCATTTTTACCGACATAGGTGACGAAATCCTAACAACGAAAAAAGCTACGACAGTTACTGAAGATCAGGGCCGCACAAATAAATCCCCCTAGTCTTTTATTCGAAATGTTCTAGTTGCAGTCGATACATTAGCATATTAATCGTAGCTAAGCTTTCGATCCAAATCACGTTTACAGGAATGCAGATAAAACCATTTGCCTATACGCATGGTAATTCAGATCCTAGTATTAATGACACCGCGTTTTAGAAGTGCGAGCATTCCCATTGCTTGCTAACTTAAGGAACACTTCGGCTAATGAAAGTTTCTGGCTGTGGCGACCCTAATAGAGAATTAGAAACATTGTAGAATACGTTTGGCAGCTATGTAGCCGTTTATTTCCTAGGGTGGTGCCTAATTATCCTACTAAATTTATTCGCTAATAACAGTATTTTATTATTTCGATAAACATGCGGAATGATTGTCACATAAACGGTGACATAAAGATTGAAAATTCATGTTTTTGAGTCCAGAAAGCTCTATGCAACAGAAACTGCCATTTTCATTGCGAAACTGCCGGCTTATTCATGTCTGGGGTAATAATAGAGGGCTGTTTGCCTGGGTTATGGCTCTGAGCACTATGGGACGCAACTGCTGAGGTCATGAGTCCCCTAGAACTTAGAACTAGTTAAACCTAACTAACCTAAGGACATCACAAACATCCATGCCCGAGGCAGGATTCGAACCTGCAACCGTAGCGGTCTTGCGGTTCCAGACTGCAGCGCCTTTAACCGCACGGCCACTTCGGCCGGCTTGCCTGGGTTGTCTGCTAGGGTAGTGAAACGTGTTTGATACTGCATGGGAGCTCTGGTTTGTTTTCGGTTCTAATCTCGATGGAGGCAGATAGACTATAAGTAAAGCAATTTTAAGAAATTCTCGCACCCCAAATACGTTTTATTGCTATCTTTATTCTGTATCGGCGCCCTGTGGATGTAAATAAGCAAATCTTGTATAATTTCATATTTGTTACTGCCAACTTTTTCCGCTCCTGTCAATAATTGAATTGACTTAAGTGTGCCACTGTGTGATTTTTGACTGAATTTAGTTACGAATCTTCATGCATTATTAAATTTGCACACTTTCATGGTAGGTCAGCAACGGTAATCCAGTATGACTGGTCTGAACGTTGGAACAGATTGTTTCGCGGCCGAATGCGCGTAATACTTTGCTAATTTGTAACGATCTGAGGTATTTTGTCTTACTAAAACAGTTATGTTATGTCGATAAGCTGAAATTTCTTTTATTAGTACAGTTCATACTAATTAGCGTTTCTTCTTTCGTTTATATCTTATATCTACGTGTTGTGTGTAACACACTAATCAGTATTAATATAGTATTACACATGATTGAAAACAGTCTGACAAAGTTCGGATAGTTTTTCAATTTCACACCTGTGCATAGTACACTCCTGGAAATTGAAATAAGAACACCATGAATTCATTGTCCCAGGAAGGGGAAACTTTATTGACACATTACTGGGGTCAGATACATCACATTATCACACTGACAGAACCACAGGCACATAGACACAGTCAACAGAGCATGCACAATGTCGGCACTAGTACAGTGTATATCCACCTTTCGCAGCAATGCAGGCTGCTATTCTCCCATGGAGACGATCGTAGAGATGCTGGATGTAGTCCTGTGGAACGGCTTGCCATGCCATTTCCACCTGGCGCCTCAGTTGGACCAGCGTTCGTGCTAGACGTGCAGACCGCGTGGGACGACGCTTCATCCAGTCCCAAACATGCTCAATGGGGGACAGATCCGGAGATCTTGCTGGCCAGGGTAGTTGACTTATACCTTCTAGAGCACGTTGGGTGGCACGGGATACATGCGGACATGCATTGTCCTGTTGGAACAGCAAGTTCCCTTGCCGGTCTAGGAATGGTAGAACGATGGGTTCGATGACGGTTTGGATGTACCGTGCACTATTCAGTGTCCCCTCGACGATCACCAGTGGTGTACGGCCAGTGTAGGAGATCGCTCCCCACACCATGATGCCGGGTGTTGGCCCTGTGTGCCTCGGTCGTATGCAGTCCTGATTGTGGCGCTCACCTGCACGGCGCCAAACACGCATACGACCATCATTGGCACCGAGGCAGAAGCGACTCTCATCGTTGAAGACGACACGTCTCCATTCGTCCCTCCATTCACGCCTGTCGCGACACCACTGGAGGTGGGCTGCACGATGTTGGGGCGTGAGCGGAAGACGGCCTAACGGTGTGTGGGACCGTAGCCCAGCTTCATGGAGACGGTTGCGAATGGTCCTCGCCGATACCCCGGAGCAACAGTGTCCCTAATTTGCTGGGAAGTGGCGGTGCGGTCCCCTACGGCACTGCGTAGGATCCTACGGTCTTGGCGTGCATCCGTGCGTCGCTGCGGTCCGGTCCCAGGTCGACGGGCACGTGCACCTTCCGCCGACCACTGGCGACAACATCGATGTACTGTGGAGACCTCACGCCCCACGTGTTGAGCAATTCGGCGGTACGTCCACCCGGCCTCCCGCATGCCCACTATACGCCCTCGCTCAAAGTCCGTCAACTGCACATACGGTTCACGTCCACGCTGTCGCGGCATGCTACCAGTGTTAAAGACTGCGATGGAGCTCCGTATGCCACGGCAAACTGGCTGACACTGACGGCGGCGGTGCACAAATGCTGCGCAGCTAGCGCCATTCGACGGCCAACACCGCGGTTCCTGGTGTGTCCGCTGTGCCGTGCGTGTGATCATTGCTTGTACAGCCCTCTCGCAGTGTCCGGAGCAAGTATGGTGGGTCTGACACACCGGTGTCAATGTGTTCTTTTTTCCATTTCCAGGAGTGTATGTTGGTAGCACTTCGTCACCTTGCCTCTTATGATGTGTAGCAGGCTTTAAAACTGTGCGGATCAGCATAACGTAAAACCGAGTGGTCTCGTTCGTTTTGTCCACGACTGTGCGTCTGTTCCAGCAATTACTCCGTCATAACTGAGTTCGTCGGGACACGCAGTTGGGAATAGTTTTTGTATTAATCTGATCGCTGGGGACCTCGCAATCGAATGAAAGTTTGGAGCTTCACAGTACCTTGAACGCGATGAACTGCGCAATGAGCTCGTAACTGTCAGTCCTCTTGTGCGTTGTTAAATTGCCGGAATGATGGAATGTTCTGCGGTAGTTATTGGATTTGTCGGTCGGTCTATTGGGCTGCCGCCGTAGCTTGTGCAGCCAGAAGTTTTCTACCATCGTCAGCAAGGCAGCAATTTGTTGGTTCTGAAACTGAAAAGCTTGTTTTAGATCCATTACATTGGCCATCTGCGGCTGTGGCGCGGGGGCAGAGGGTGGAGGCGGCGGGGCAGCCATGGTTTACACAAATACGTTATAGCAAAAAAAAAAAAAAAAAAAAGCACAGTCTCTAAAAAGAGAAATTTGATTAATTCTGCGGCTCCCCTCCTGGAGTACACGCACGAACACAACAACAAAGTATGACACTTAGACAAGAGCACCCCAGCTATCTGAAACACAATAGAAAAAAATAAATTATTCTTCACTGAAGGTTCTCGTCGCCAGTGTTGAAACGTCGCTAGCCACTTATATGTCGCCTCGTTGTCTATCTAGAGCTGCACTATGGGAAGCAAGGAGAGGATGTTGGTTGGTGGCCGGTGTCCTCTTTCTGTATCACAAACTGCACACAGTTCGTAACTGGGTTCTTTATTCATAAAGAAAGAGCTACTTAACTTGAGCTTCCATGTGCTGTGGTTTAAGCTCTCTTATGTATAGTCCTCGTAGCCTCAATGCTGTTCGAGTTGAAGTCCGCTATGTTCACTGTAAGGCTGCCATACGCAGGCTGTCTCTGTGCTAGCGCTAGGTCTGCGTCTCCATCTCAGTGGCACACTGGAACTCACCAGGTGCAACAGGCTCGAATTAACTCAACTAACTAACTGGCCTCTGGTCCGTGACGGCTTTCTGAATACTGGCGGCCAAGAGGGCGTTGGTGGCACGTTTCCAGCGAGTCTGTCGGTTTATCATGCATGAACTTCAGGATCATGTGACAGTCACGTGGGTCAGTCAAAGTAAAATGTCGAAGGTCGTTGAGACCTGCACATGAATGCAGTCAACCCAAAGGTCAAAGATCAATTTGTATCCAGGATCTTGATATTAGTCCTACTTAATTCCGATTCGCAAGAAGGCTTGTGACGCCAGGTGTGAACATTACTAAAGTATCGGTTCAATTAATGACAGTTGCAAAACACTGATAAGAATTATTAACGAAAGAATAGAAAACTGATAGAAGACGACCTCAGGGAAGGTCAGGTTTGGTTCTGGAGAAACGTAGGAACACGAGATGACCCTACGAATTATTTTAGAAAACAGAGTGAAGTAAGGTAAATCTACGTTTATAACATCTGTAAATTTAGAGAAAGCTTTTGACAATGCTGACTGGAATTCAGTCACGAAAAAGTTATCCACAGCTTGTATAGAAACTAGACTATAATTGTAAGACTCAAAGGGCATCAAAGGGAGCAATAGTTGAAAGTGGAGTCAGAGTTTTTGAATTCTTGTGGTAGCTAATTGAAAATGGGTGCAGCAGACTTAAGGTTCAAATGGTTCAAATGGCTCTGAGCACTACGGGACTCAACATCTATGGTCATCAGTCCCCCAGAACTTAGAACTACTTAAACCTAACTAACCTAAGGACAGCACACAACACCCAGCCATCACGAGGCATCGAACCCGGGAACCCGGGCCTGGGAAGCGAGAACGCTACCGCACGACCCGAGATGCGCAGACTTAAGGAAGTGCGATTCAAATGCAGAGTAGATTTCTGCCTAGTATTAAATGGGTGAAAGCGATATTAAAAAAATGGTTCAAATGGCTCTGAGCACTATGGGACTTAACATCTGTGGTCATCAGTCCCCTAGAACTTAGAACTACTTAAACCTAACCAACCTAAGGACATCACACACATCCATTCCCGAGGCAGGATTCGAACCTGCGACCGTAGCAGTCGCGCGGTTCCGGACTGCGCGTCTAGAAAAGCGATATTAAACTATATATATATATATATATATATATATATATATATATATATATATAATACTATGTGTCATAAGGGAATGGGAATAAGCAGAGGAGACAATTTTTCCTGTCGAACTGTCACTTACTTCAGATACTGTTCTAATAGCACAAATGACAGCATTAAGTCTCTGAACAAGATAATGAACATGGGCCTTCCACGACAGTTTACTATCTATCTGAACACCTAGACATTTGAACTGTTCAGTCTCACTAATCATATACCCATTCTATGGAATTAGAACTTCAGGTTTTATTGAATTCCGTGTTAGAAACTATAAACACTGAGACTTACTCAGATTTAGCTTTCGTTTATTTTCTACAAGCAATGGACTTATGTCCTGAACTGTACTATTTGAAATAGTGCCAACGTTACACACAACATCCCTTATTACGAAGCAAACAGAAATAGTTTAGAACCACCTGTAATATTACAAGTCATTCATGTATAGAAATATGGAACAGAGTGACCCCAGCACTGATCTCTGGGTCACCCTTCCCCCCCCCCCCCCCCCATTTAACCATGATGCACTCGGATCTCACACCATAGCCATTCTCAGGACTGTAGAGAATGATCTTTTGCTGTCTGCTCTTAAAGTAAGAAGTGACCCAATTGTAAGCTGTTGCCCATATTCCATAAAGGTCAAACTTCTGGAGCAATATTTTTGTGACCAACCCAATCAAACGCCTTAATTGAATAAAAAAAAGATGCCTATCGCTCGAAATCTTTCGTTTAATCCATTCAGTACCTCATAGAGAAAACAGAATACAGCATTTTCATGTCTTAAACCACTTCTAAAATCAAACTGTACATGTGGCAGCAAATTACGTGAAATGAAATGATCAAATGTCCTTACAGACAGCACCTTTTCAATAACTTTAGAAAACACTGGTGGCATAGAAATAGGTCTAAAATTGTCTACATTATTCCTTTCTCCCTTTGTCTAAAGCGGCTTCTGCTAGTGAGAGTCTTTAGCATTCAGTGATTTAATTATTGACTCAGTCTCCCCTTTGTCAGTATCATGGAGGTATATTTCAGTTATCAGTCTCGGAAAGCCATTTTCCAAGGGAGTTATATGATTCCTCGTAGAAATTAAGTTTTTATTTCATTCACCATGTATCTCCAGAAAGTGATTATTAAATATTGTACATATATCTGACTTACCAGTAACAGAAACATTTTTTCCGTATACTGACTTTATATCCTTGACCTTGTGCTGCTGATCAGACACTCAGACACTTCCTTCTCGATTCACTGTATGGTGTTAATTTTATCCTGTGAATTAGCTATTGTATTTGCGTACCACATGTGGCAGCAAATTACGTGAAATGAAATGATCAAATGTCCTTACAGACAGCACCTTTTCAATAACTTTAGAAAACACTGGTGGCATAGAAATAGGTCTAAAATTGTCTACATTATTCCTTTCTCCCTTTGTCTAAAGCGGCTTACAGTGCTGTTTGTAGTAGGGTACCGTTGCTTGCTTGTGACTACTTCCTACATTTTGATATACACACATCAAAAAAAGTTTTGCATCACCCCGGTTCCCAGAACTCCTGAAGACAGACGTTGACTGTGGATATTGTATCACAGACACAGTCCCTTTGACTGTCCAGAGATATCACTAAACCCGCCGAAAGACGTAAGCAACCATGCATGAGCAGCGCCTATTAGATGGAGGGGTCCGATAGCCGATCAGTTCCAGTCATTCCACCAAAAAGGAGGTACACAGCGCGTGTTGTCTGTACTTCAATCATGCCAAGTCGGTCAATACGCATTGTTACTTTGTCCCACGAAGGGCTCTCAATAAGGGAAGTGTCCAGGCTTCTCGGGGTGAACCAAAGTGATGTTGTTTGGACATAGAGGAGATACAAAGAGACAGGAACTGTCGATGACATGCCTCGCTCAGGCCGCCCAAGGGCTGCTACTGAAATGGATGACCGCTACCTACGGATTATGGCTCGGAGGAACCCTGACAGCAACGCCAACATATTGAATAATGCTTTTCGTGCAGCCACAGAACGTCGTGTTACGACTCAGACTGTGCGCAATAGGCTGCATGATGCACAACTTCACTCCCGACGTCCATGGCGATGTCCATGGCGATGTCCATGGCGATGTCCATGGCGATGTCCATCTTTTGAACCACGACACCATGCAGCACCGTACAGATGGGCCCAACAACATGACGAATGGACCGCTCAGGATTGGTATCACTTTCTTTTCACCGATTAGTGTCGCATATGCCTTCAACCAGACAACTTGGTCAGGCTGAACGCCTTAGATACAAAGTCCAGCGAGTGCAGCAAGGTGGAGGTTCCCTGCTGTTTTGGGGTGGCATTATGTGGGGCAGACGTACGCCGCTGGTGGTGATGGAAGGCGCCGTAACGGCTGTACAATGCCATCCTCCGACCGATAGTGCAACCATACCGGCAGCATATTGGCGAAGCATTCCTCTGCATGGACGACAATTCGCACCCCATCGTGCACATCTTGTGAATGACTTCTTTCAGGACAACATCGCTTGATTAGAGTGGCCAGCATGTTCTCCAGACATGAACCCTATCGAACAAGCAACGTGTAGTTTTCATGAGCAATAAAAAGGGCGGAAATGATGTTTATGTTGATCTCTATTCCAATTTTCTGTACAGGTTCCGGAACTCTCGGAACCGAGGTGATAAACTTTGTTTGTTATGTTTAATGCCCACTTTGTTCTATATGGTATTATCTATCCCACTATTCAGTTACCCAGGCTGCCTTTTACTGCTAGTACCCTGCCTTGAACGTTCTAATGGAAAGCATCTTTCAAAGAGCATGATAAATGTCTTAAGGAAAGCATTATGCAATGATCAGCCAGAACATTATGACCAACTATCTAATAGCCGATATGTCGATCTCTGGCACGGATAACAGCGGCGACGCGTCGTGGCATGGAAGCAACGAGGCCTTGATATGTCGCTGGAGGGAGATGGCGCCACATCTGCGCACACAAGTCACCTAATTCCCGTAAATTCCGGGGAGGGCGGCGATGAGCTCTGACACAACGTTCAGTCACATCCCAGATGTGTTCGATTGGGTTCAGATCTGGTGAGGTGGGGTGCCAGCACATCAACTGGAACTCGCTACTGTGTTCTTCGAATCACTTTCTCACACTCCTGGCCTTCTGACATGCGCATTGTCTTGCTGAAAAACACCCCTGCCGTCGGGAAACATAATCGTCATGAAGGGGTGTACGTGGTCTGCAGTATGTGTACGATAGTCCTTGGTCGTCATGGTGCCTTGCACGAGCTCCACTGGACCCATGGATGCCCACGTGAATGTCCACCAGAGCTTAATGGAGCCGCTGCCAACTTGTCTCCGTCTCGCTGCACGGATGTCGAGGAGCCATTCCTTTGGAAGACGACGGATTCGTACCCCCCTATCAGCATGATGAAGAAAGTATCGGGATTCATAAGACCATGCAACGCTCTGCCACTGCACCAACGTCCAGCGCCGATGGTCACGTGCTCATTTCAGTCGTAGTTGCCGATGTTGTGGTATTAACATTGGCACATGCATGGGACGTCGGCAGCGGAGACCCATCTTTAAAAGTGTTCGGTGCACTGTGTGTTCAGACACGCGTGTACTCTGCCAAACATTAAAGTCTGGTATTAGTTCCGCTACGGTTCGCCGCCTATCCTGTTTTACCATTCCGCCCAGTCTACTACGTCCATCTGTAATGAGGAGTGGCCGCCCAACCCTACGACTTCTGGACGTGGTTTCGCCACGTGTTGAAGACACTCACCAGTGCACTGTTTGGGTACAAAAACCTTTTATTGTTAAAATGTGTGCATCATAGACTAAAGGACCACTCACCCTTTTACTAACAGAATGCCCATCTAGTAATGAAGAACGATTAAAGATATTGTCTATGGTTGTGCTACTGTTATCCTGCACCCTGCGTGGAAAAAGAATTCTGCATGAGACCATATTAATTTAGCAGATCTTCCAACAGCCTTTTTCTTGCTCAATCACGTACAAAATTAATATTTATGACACTACATACAACTAATTCTTGGTACTTCCTATCTCTCTAGCGCTAGCAGAAGAGCAGAAGTGCTGTGAAGTCCGAGTTAGGGGGCCTATAAATATCTATAATTAAAAGTTTTGTTTGACTAAATTCAACTGCCCCTGCAGAACATTCAAATACCTGTTCAGTGCAGTGCTTTGATTCGTCACCGATCCAAATGGAATACTGTTTTTTACCACCCCATTCCACAAAGAACTAACTGAAAAACACCCAGCTAAGCTGTATCCTGGTAAAGGAAGCCTCTGAACTGACACATTATATAAGTGTGCTTTGGTACACTGGAGCGCCAAAGGAACTGGTACAGGCATGCGTAATCAATATGTAAGTAGGTAGAAGCGCTGCGGTCGGCAACAGCTTTATAAGACAGCAAGTGTCTGGCGAGGTTGTTAGATCGGTTACTGCTGCTACAGTGGCAGGTTATCAAGATTTAAGTGAGTTTGAACATGGTGTTATAGTCGGCGCACGAGCGATGTGACACAGCATCTCTGAGGTAGTGATGAAGTGGGGATTTTCCAGTACGACCATTTAACGAGTGTACCGTGAATATCAGGAATCCGGTAAAACATCAGATCTCCGACATTGCTGTGGCTGGAAAAAGATCCTGGAAGAACGGGACCAACAACGACTGAAGAGAATCGTTCAACGTGACAGAAGTTCAACCCTTCCGCAATTGCTTCACATTTCGGTGCTGGGCCATCAACAAGTGTCAGCGTTCGAAACATTCAACGGTACATCATCGATATGCGCTTTTGGAGCCGAAGGCCCACACATGTATCCTAGAAGACTGCACGACACAAAGCTTTACGATTCGCCTGGACCCGGCAACACCGACACTGGACTGTTGATGACTGGAAACATTCTGCCTGGTCGGACGAGTCTCTTTTGAAATTGTATCGAACGGATGGACGTGTACGGGCATGGAAACAACCTCATGAATCCATGGACCCTGCATGTCAGCGGGGGATTGTTCAAGCTACTGGAAGCTCTGTAGTGGTGTAGGGCGTGTGCAGTTGGAGTGATGTGGGACCCATGATACGTCTAAATACGACTCTGACAGGTGACACGTACATAAGCATCCTGTCTGATCACCTGCATCTATTCCTGTCCATTGTGCATTCGGACGGAGTTGGGCAGTTCCAGCAGGACAATGCGACACCCCACAGCCGGCAGCGGTGGTCTAGCGGTTCTAGGCGCGCAGTCCGGAACCGCGCGACTGCTACGGTCGCAGGTTCGAATCCTGCCTCGGGCATGGATGTGTGTGATGTCCTTAGGTTAGTTAGGTTTAGGTAGTTCTAAGTTCTAGGGGACTGATGACCACAGATGTTAAGTCCCATAGTGCTCAGAACCATTTTTTGACACCCCACACGTTCTGAATTGTTACACAGTGGCTCCAGGAACACTCTTCTGAGTTTAAATACTTCCGCTCGCCACCAAAGTCCCCAAACATGAACATTTTTGAGTATATCTGGGATGCCTTGCAACGTGCAGTTGAGAAAGAGATCCCCATTCCCTCGTACTCTTACGGATTTATGGACAGCCCTGCAGGATTCATTGTTTCAGTTCCCTCCAGCACTACTTCAGACATTAGTCGAGCTCATGCCATGTCGTGTTGCGGCACTTCTGCGTGCTTGCGACACCCTACACGATATTAGGCAGGTGTACCAGTTTCTTTGGCTCTTCAGTGTATATCAACAATGTAAGAGTCAGCGTCTATAAGCAGTTAGCTAACTTAATCTTTAATACCTCTTATATGTTGACGAAATGTGCTAATTCCTTCACTACTTCGATACCTGACTTCCCTTAAGCAGTTACACCTTTCAGTCTAAAAAAGCTCCAGCTCTAACACCAAGCACTTACGTATTTACGTGCGTAAAGTTTCACTCTATTACGGTAAGCTTGAAGACTGAAAAGTCCACACGCACACATCATCCATAATCGTAGCCAGTTTATGGTAGTTATGGATTGTTCTTCACCGAAAGTATACAAACGGATTGGTTCTTTTAGAATAGCTCGCCCAAATGTTGCTACAATCAGTGTCACGGACACAAATATTCAAGTTCGAGAGTAAGTAACACGCCATGCAGTATTTCGTTATTTAAATGTCACCAAATGTTCCGAATTTCATACTGTGCTTTAAATTGAACTCCCTTCCACGCTTTATGGGGCTTCTCAAACATATTGGTACCGAAATATCACAATATTAATAATTATCAGTAGGTTTGATCACTATGAGATCCAAGCCCCGACTCTACTTTTCTCTGTAGACAAAAAAAGTTTCTAGTTCCCCAGAAAATGCATAAATACGCTAATTTCTGACTGGCACTGAAACATCACAGCCAATCGGAAAGCAACATCCAACCCGTTTAGTCCCACGCATATATACTGAACCAATCAATATTCGTCACTGAACCTCAGCAGTAAATTAACACAAATAAATTTTGAAAACCCACAAATATAAAATTAATTCCCTCTTAACAAAACTACTTTACTCAAATGATAATCTCATTTCCCCAGGACCGTAAACTGATGAAATAGTTTATAACACATTCCTCGGTACAGATGACAAGGCGTTCTCGAACATTCCTCACCTGACCAATTACTTCACTGTGTAGTATAAAAACTTAACATAAAACAGTATTTCACATTCTCACCTTCATTCATTCTCATAACTAAGCATAATAATAGTAGTAATTAATAAACAATTAGAAAATTAAACAAAGAGAACCATAAATAAAATTGATAGAATTTTGACTGCAGCCTAAACAGTGTCCGAAGGATTAAAGAGTAGGAAAAAGAGATTTATTGTCTGCGGTAGAACATACAGTCACCATTGACTTTTATTTTACAATTACCATTGCCAACTTTGGCCCAAATAAAAAGATATTCGTCTGAGTTGAGCTTCTTCTTTCTTCTTGTAGAAAAAGTAAATGGCTTATCTGGAACAAGGGTCCCATACGGAATTTTAGCAAGTAATCCTGTACTCTCTGTTATACTCCAAGTCTTCCAAGCCAAGATGTTAGCATCAGGGAGAGCTTCAAGACATCCATAAGTCGGTTCGACTTCTATCATACCGCATAGTAACTACATATTCTCGAGCAGTCTGGGGCCACCTGTCCTGCACGTGACTCACACTATACGCCTGTTCGCAGATCTTCCGTCTCAATAGGCACGATGTAAGTCACTTCGCCTCAAAAGATAACGTCCCAGTAACATCATAGCAGTGCGGAAGAGGGCTGTTAAAACATTGGAAGTTTTGTCAACCCAGTGGAAAAAAAAACCTGGACAAGCCTGCATAAAAATTATTTCCCATTCCGTCTTTATAACCGAAGATTGAGAAATTAAGGACTTGAAGAAAGAATTGGCTATTACGAAGAGTACAAAGCTTTAGTGTAGCGAAAAATTGCAGCTACGACGAAAGCCAAGATACAGGGTGTACCTTTCAAAACATCTGTATCTTATAGTAATAAGACGGAAAGAGTAAGGTTAAGACTACAACGTTTCACCCAAGGACAAGTTAGGTGCCTGATGAAGGAAAAAATGTATAAAGTGGACTTCGGAGGACATTGCAAACGCCATTACGTTGAGAGCTTTGTCTTCAAAAGCATATACTTACCTAATAAAAAGAACTATCCTTTGACCTTATAATGTAGCAAATTATTAAGAGTTGTCACCTAGCATTGAAAACGTATCTTCCCGTGCAGCCGGGGGAGAGGTGTTGGTTCGAACGCTCGCACAGCTGATGCTGGCTAAAGTGCCGGGCCAGCGGTGTACTTGACTAATGCTACGTGCAATAAGTTACACATACTCTACGAATCTAAAGAAGCACTATTAAATATTAATCGATCTTTTTCATAATTAGTATACCAAATTCTATGGATAACAGAAACTTACTCTAAAATGTCAAATCAATAACTTCAATACTTTCGAAGATCTAAATTTTTACCTAAAACACATAATAACTGTACTGGCATCGTGAAACCGAGTTAGGGATTGTAATTTATTCATCTATAGTATCAGTTGGTACTACATCCAAGAGGATAGGTTCATATAATCTAATTTTCTGGAATTTTCTTTAGTTTCATTGGCACAGATTTCTGACATAATTAACAGTACATTGGAAAATTATTATTTAATTGTATTTTCGTTGTGTGAGTGTTTTGGAGAGATTGAGAGAGTGAATGGAGGACATGCGTAAAGTGAGAATGTGATATTTTATTAAAACCATGTAAATGTAAGCGTGAGAAAGTTGTAAAAGGGGATTTGTGGGGTGTGTCCGAGTGAGCTTGGGCAGCCAGGAGGGGCGTTGAGCATTAAATTTATTAGTAATTTATTTTGTGAAAAGGAATCGTATGTTGTTTTCATTAAATTTTATCTAGTTTCGGAATTACGAGATTTCTAGCGTAAATTACGTGTGGTAATCCGATTGGCTGACATTAGAAATACCACGAGTATAGAAGTGCTCTAGATGATCTGATTGGCTGCTTAACATACTAGCCAACAGCAATTCAGCATTTCCCGTGCGTTGGAATAGGGCTTGGTGCCTCAGATCTATGAGCCTATATAGTCCCTCGGGAGCCGTCTTCTGGTAAACACCTACGTTAAATCGCGCTGATCAAATTTGTACCAAAATGAAGAAATCCACTCGTTTGATCGGTTCTCGTGTAGCTGATGAAAAGTGACTTCAGTGTTGAGTATCTTGAGAAAGTTTGAGGTTTGTGAGTAGTTTATTTTAGGAGATTTCGCGTGTGAACATTTCAAGTCGTACGTAAACTCCGCGTGACTTGTTTCTTGCAAATTACGAGACATTATGGCGAACACTTCTTAACAGGAAGACTATTGGACGACTGAAGGTGTTAACTCGTAAGTATTCGTGGGTCAGTGGCTGTTTAGGACGTTTGCAATATGGTGTCGGACTAAATATCTGTTGGCTGCTTTAGGGTGTGAACTTGTTACAGAGATATTCAGTAACATTGCATAATTAGTGTCAGGATACTAAATACGGACTTGATAGGCGTCTCCCTTGTTTTAAAGACAATAAATCAACTAAAAGGAAATATTAGACATTTTTCAAACGAGTCATACAAGAATCCCGAATACTGGATAGTTTAACTTTCAGCCACTGCCCATGGACTGGAGTTATGTGGCCTTTGCGTGGTTGTGTAGGGAATCAGCATACTCACGCCTTATCAGTCTTTCCATTGTGTGCCAGCCTAGTCCGCTGTAACTAGCTCTGACGTCATAAATATTGCGCAATACTTTAAAATGAAGTAAATAACTTGAAACGTTTCTAGCATGTCAGGAGTAATACAAAATCAATATGTGTTGGATATCAATTCAATAACTTTAACCATTTTCGAAATTTGGATGTTTTTCTGTAAAAATAATTGGCGCAACAGAAAAGAGCTAGAAACTTAAAAATTTATATTTAGATTCCTTTCGCATAATAATTTAGTAGAAAAAGTATTCTGGATCTCACAAATTAAAATTTTATTTGAAATTCATAATTTTCTGGTTTTTGTCTTAGAAATTAAGGACGCAAGATAGACTGAGTAGGCGAATGAATAAAGCTAGGATGTTTAAATTTAAGTAGAAGGGAGATCCGCTATAGTCATAAAAATGTGAGAAGTTTCAACAGAATAACTATAAAACTATAGCTATAGCGTATCTCCAAAGAGCAAGTTCAGAGCTCGTCTACTGCGTGTAGTGTAATTAAATTAATTCTCTCGCCCAAAATATTTGACTTAGCCACGTCAGACTTTTATTATGATTACTTACTTGTGTGCTGATTGCACAATTAAATTGAAAGCTTCATCGGCCATCAGCAAAGGAAGCAATGATTTATCCGATAACTTAAAGTGGTGCATTACTAGCCCAGCGGCTAGTCGGGAGAGCAGATTTGATCAGGCGTTCCATCAGCCGTCCGCACCGCGGCTTTATATGTAAGAACGCTGCGCGAGAGAAGGAAGGCCCCAATTCTCTCCAGATGCTGATTAGCGCACCACCTGTGCCGGGAGTCGCGTCGCGTCGGTATCGTTGATATAAACAGCCTCGGATGCAGTAATAAGTTACTCGGGATACGCGTAACCATGAAATCGTTTTCGAGTGAAGTGTTAATTTTGGGATGACGTTAATAATCTATCTTTAGTTTGCGTATGTTGTAATTTCACGTGCCGCCACAGGACAGACATTCTACCATTATTAGCGTGGCGTTTGATGAACATTATCATCAAATTATGGGGAGCATTCACTTAAACATTTAATTTGAACAGTTATAGTTGCATCAGCGCATTAGACACTGAACTCCTCTGGTAGTTGGATTGTGTGGATTCTTTTTGGTCTGTGACTTTCAGAATATAGTGAACATTTTAGAGAGAATGGTTTTTGATTATGAATCCCAGACAGTCTCCTAATTCCTTAGAACTATAAGCTGTAGCTATAAATGTATTTCTCAGATGAAGTGGGCACTAGGAATTCTAATTACAGGCTTCACGTTTTGCTAATCACTTTCTGGTTGCCAATGTTGTAGTTAGAGAGCCAGTGTTGAGAACGGCAAACAGCATAAATACAAAACATTTATTCTATTATTCCACCCGCTGCCCCACAGTTGGTATTTAGTCGAATTTTTGTCAACGCTGTTTTTGTCTGCTAAGCCAGTATCTACCATCGTAGAGTGAAGGGGCAGATAACCTGAAGCCTATTCAGGTTGGTGGAGAGATTGTTTACTAGATTGAGAGTAACCCCCCCCCCCACCCTGACGACTCCAAAAATGGACAAAGTACTTTAAGTGTCACCCAGACATTTTAAAGGAATTACTAAGTTTTATTAAGGCTAGGTATATAATTAATATACCAATTGAGGACACAGCTTTGATAAGCTTTGGCCGGCGAGAGTGGCCGATGAGTTCTAGGCGCTACAGTCTGGAACCGCGCGACCGCTACGGTCGCAGGTTCGAATCCTGCCTTGGGCATGGATGTGTGTGATGTCCTTAGGTAAGTTAGGTTTAAGTATTTCTAAGTTCTAGGGGACTGATGACCTCAGAAGGTAAGTCCCATAGTGCTCTGAGCCATTTGAACCATTTGTGGTAAGCTTTGATGAAATGAACATTAACAGTTGTGTGAGCTACATACTTGGAATAAACACGAACGTTCCAGTAGAGATGATAAGAAACTCACTTTCAAAGTGGAAGCAACCAGTGCATTACAATTTTAATGTGGCAGTGACAAGTAGAATGTTGCAGATAATCACTACAGAATTTGAAGAAATTGGGGGTAGTGTTGTAGCGGTTACATGCGATATGGGAGCGAAAAATACAAAGGTATGGAAACAACTTGGTGTATCACAACTAAGAAGTATTTTTAGAACGATGTGGGCAATGCAAGGACAATATCGGTTGTTTTGAAACGTATAGCATTTGCTAAAATTATTAAGAAGTCACTTTATTGACGTCGGAAACACCTAGCCTGACGGTACAGTATTTACAAAGACTTTAATAGAAGATCTTCTTCAGCACCACACAAATGATCTTCCGATTAGGTATCACATATCAGTAGCTCAAATGAATTTGAGTGAACATGCGCATCATAACGTTAGAGTGGCTGTATATTTATTTTCTCATCGCACTGCCGTAACAGTGAGATACGTCCTCCATAAAGATCGCGAAGGAGCTTCATAGAACTTTTCTGACGTGCTGAACTCTAGGTACATCTGATGTGCTGAACAAGATTAGAAAGACCTGCTCACAAGTGGGTATGGTTTCAATATCAGTAAGAAAATTCCCTGAAGAGGTTTTTCGGAAATTTGTTCGAATATTCAAATAGGGAAAAGAAACCCTCACCTCCTGCTTCCAGAAAGATTTGTTACATCAATAAACGCACAAATTGGTCTTTTCACAGCGCCAAAAATGCGCGGCAACCCACATCTTGAATGTCACAAGATCGTCTTTAAAATTTATTTTCTAGAAGTCGTGGTATTAGTGTATTTTAAATAATCACACGCCCTTCGGGGTGAAAAATAGAATTCACCTACTAATTCTGATTGGTAATGCGATATATATGTCATTGACCCTTTGTGCTTCCACTGTAAACGACAGAAATCAAAATTCTGCAGAAGAAGCTGTGGGGGAATTCGAGAAATTTATTTCTACTGAGTTGTGCAACAAAGTAGCTGACATGTCGTATCACGATTGTTCAGATGAAGAAAGTTTTCTTCGAGGTTGCGATATTAGCGATTCATCGAGCTTCAG
Source organism: Schistocerca piceifrons (assembly GCF_021461385.2). Classification (NCBI taxonomy): domain Eukaryota; kingdom Metazoa; phylum Arthropoda; class Insecta; order Orthoptera; family Acrididae; genus Schistocerca; species Schistocerca piceifrons. The sequence goes on from NC_060149.1 coordinate 581,544,382, forward strand.
TGAAGAAAAACATCGCATTTAAGCACAAAACATCGTCAGTTCATTATAACAGCAAAACGCCATCTCGGTGCCAAATTACCACTAAAAAAACTAGATTCGAATATTTTCGAAATGTGAGCTTGTTTCTATATCTCTCGACTACTTTGTTACGGTGTTAAAATTCGAAATTATTTTTGCGTCTTTTCGGTGAGTAAATCTTTCACGTTGCGAACGTGTGACGGAATCATTAGCAGCACTAATACATTCAAGATTTCCAGCAATAAAAAAGAAAATAATTGACATATATGTAAGAACGAGGACATTCATTCGCATTAGATTTTTGCATAAAAGGGCCAAATCAGATATAATGAAGCGTATAGTGCGTCGTCTTCAGCAAATTCGAGTTCAGTTTTTCGCGTCAACATTGTAAAGTACGTTTTATCATCTCTATCATTATTCTTTAAATACGTCTCCACTAAAGCAGCACACAAAATTGTAAAATACTCGTCGTGGTCATGTGCTTAAGCCTTAGATATGAGTGACGATCATCTACAGCTAGGTTTGGGTATTGACAAGTGCAGTCATCGGAGCTTTGCCGCTTAACATTTCCTTTCGAATATTTCAGATACTAATTCTTTCGAATTATCTTTAATCACATCAATGTAATGCTCAAAATCGAATGAAAGAGTCTTGAAAAACTGTTTAACTTCGTGGGATTCCCGTTGGCGAGTGCGTGACTGCGCCCGCGTCGGCTGCCGAGTGACGTAACGCGTCGCCGACCAATGAGAGCGTACTCGTTTGGATGCTCTAACCTTCTAGTCTCTGTACCTTCTGAAGACCCCAACAACAATGTACGATTTATGAAAATAGTTGAATAAATAGAAACAGGTAGTTTACACTACAGACTTACGCGTCTACGCACATGGCTGCCATTTATATCTGTGTGTCTGCATTGTTATTGTAGTAATATAGTTAGCCATAATTTACTAATGTATTTACTTATTAACTCATTTCCTTTGAATTTTTACTAGTTTTTTGTTTCTTATTTACAGTATCAAATAAGCGTATTTAATTCCGTTAACAGTGGTATCTGTCGGCATCCTTTTTTTTTAGATATGAAGATGGTACCTGTTCTTTCGGACATGTCAGAAAGAACAGATACTACGGTGACCATGCAGATAGTTAGAATGAAATTACAATGAAATGAGTACCCCTAGCTGCATACAGGCGTTGATATACGTCAACGGGGACAATCGAAAATTTGTGCCCCGACCTGGACTCCAACCCGGGATCTATTGCTTCCATGGCAAACGCTCTATCCATCTGAGCCACTGAGGAAACAGAGGATAGTGCGACTGCAGTGACTTATCTGTGGCACGCCTCCCTTGAGACCCACATTCCCAACTTATTGTCCCGCACTATATTCATAGTGCCCCTGCCCATTATACTCATTACTCGCGGCTTTTTGCCGATTCCCGTAAGAGTTCGGGCACTGTTTGTGCAACCGCACAGAAGAAGATAGTCAAATGGGCGGTAAGCCTTATATATACACTCCTGGAAATTGAAATAAGAACACCGTGAATTCATTGTCCCAGGAAGGGGAAACTTTATTGACACATTCCTGGGGTCAGATACATCACATGAACACATTGACAGAACCACAGGCACATAGACACAGTCAACAGAGCATGCACAATGTCGGCACTAGCACAGTGTATATCCACCTTTCGCAGCAATGCAGGCTGCGATTCTCCCATGGAGACGATCGTAGAGATGCTGGATGTAGTCCTGTGGAACGGCTTGCCATGCCATTTCCACCTGGCGCCTCAGTTGGACCAGCGTTCGTGCTGGACGTGCAGACAGCGTGAGACGACGCTTCATCCAGTCCCAAACATGCTCAATGGGGGACAGATCCGGAGATCTTGCTGGCCAGGGTAGTTGACTTACACCTTCTAGAGCACGTTGGGTGGCACGGGATACATGCGGACGTGCATTGTCCTGTTGGAACAGCAAGTTCCCTTGCCGGTCTAGGAATGGTAGAACGATGGGTTCGATGACGGTTTGGATGTACCGTGCACTATTCAGTGTCGCCTCGACGATCACCAGTGGTGTACGGCCAGTGTAGGAGATCGCTCCCCACACCATGATGCCGGGTGTTGGCCCTGTGTGCCTCGGTCGTATGCAGTCCTGATTGTGGCGCTCACCTGCACGGCGCCAAACACGCATACGACCATCATTGGCACCAAGGCAGAAGCGACTCTCGTCGCTGAAGACGACACGTCTCCATTCGTCCCTCCATTCACGCCTGTCGGGACACCACTGGAGGCGGGCTGCACGATGTTGGGGCGTGAGCGGAAGACGGCCTAACAGTGTGTGGGACCGTAGCCCAGCTTCATGGAGACGGTTGCGAATGGTCCTCGCCGATACCCCAGGAGCAACAGTGTCCCTAATTTGCTGGGAAGTGGCGGTGCGGTCCCCTACGGCACTGCGTAGGATCCTACGGTCTTGGCGTGCATCCGTGCGTCGCTGCGGTCCGGTCCCAGGTCGACGGGCACGTGCACCTTCCGCCGACCACTGGCGACAACATCGATGTACTGTGGAGACCTCACGCCCCACGTGTTGAGCAATTCGGCGGTACGTCCACCCGGCCTCCCGCATGCCCACTATACGCCCTCGCTCAAAGTCCGTCAACTGCACATACGGTTCACGTCCACGCTGTCGCGGCATGCTACCAGTGTTAAAGACTGCGATGGAGCTCCGTATGCCACGGCAAACTGGCTGACACTGACGGCGGCGGTGCACAAATGCTGCGCAGCTAGCGCCATTCGACGGCCAACACCGCGGTTCCTGATGTGTCCGCTGTGCCGTGCGTGTGATCATTGCTTGTACAGCCCTCTCGCAGTGTCCGGAGCAAGTATGGTGGGTCTGACACACCGGTGTCAATGTGTTCTTTTTTCCATTTCCAGGAGTATATATATATATATATATATATATATATATATATATATATATATATATATATATATATATATATATACGTGTGTGTGTGTGTGTGTGTGTGTGTGTGTGTGTGTGTGTGTGTGTGTGGGTGAAGATGGTATGCTGATACAATAGATCCATACATGCAACCGCTGTCTCAGAGAAAGATCCGTACCTAACTACTGGAAAATTGCTGGAATCACACCAATACCCAAAAAGGGAAATAGGAGTAATCCGCTGAATTACAGACCCATATCACTAACGTCGATTTGCAGTATGGTTTTGGAACATATACTGTGTTCGAACATTATGAATTACCTCTAAGAAATCGATTTATTAACACATAGCACGGATTCAGAAAACATCGTTCTTGTGAACTACAACTAGCTCTTTATACTCATGAAGTAATAAGTGCTATCGACAGGGGATGTCAAATTGATTCAGTATTTTTAGTTTTCCAGAAGGCTTTCGACACCGTTCCTCACAAGCGTCTTCTAACCAAACTGCTTGCCTATACAATATCGCCTCAGTTGTGCGACTGGATATCTAATTTCCTGTCAGAAAGGTCACAGTTCATAGTAACAGATGGAAAGTCATCGAGTAAAACAGAAGTAATATCCTCCGTTCTCCAAGGAAGCGTTATAGTCCCCCTATTGTTCCTGATCTATGTATATTAACGACACAGGACACTATCTAAGTAGCCGTCTTAGATTGTTTGCAGATGATACTGTTATTTACCGTATTGTAAAGTCATCAGACGACCAAAACGAATTGCAAAATGATTTAGATAAGATATCTATATGGTGCAAGTGGCAATTGACACTGAATAAAGAAAAGTGTGAAGTTATTCATATGAGTATTAAAAGAAATCCGCTAAATTTCGATTGCGCTGTAAGTCACGCAAATCTGAGGGCTCTAAATTCAACTAAATACTTAGGGATTGCAATTACAAATAACTTAAATTGGAACGCAGATAATGCTGTCGGTAGAGTAAACCAAAGACTGCGGTTCATTGGCAGAACGCTTAGAAGGTGCAACAGGTCTAGTAAAGAGGCTGTTTACACCACGCATGTCCGCCCTATTCGGGAGCATTGCTGTGCGCTGTGGGATCCGCATCATATGGGACTGACGGATAACATCCAAAAAGTACAAAGAAGGGCAGCTCGTTTTGTATTATCGTGAAATAGGGAGATAGTGCCACAGACATGATATGTGAATTGGAGTGGCAATCATTAAAACAAAGGAGATTTTCGTTGCGATGGGATCTTCTCATGAAATTTCAATCCTCCGATTGCGAAAACACTCTGTTGGCACCCACCTACATAGGGAGAAATGATCATTACGATAAAAAAGAGAAATCAGGGCTCGCACAGAAAAAGTTAAGTGCTCGTTTTCGCGCGCGCCGTTCGGGAGTGGAACAGTACAGAGAAAGCTTGAAGGTATTTCACTGAACCTTCTGCCAGACACTTTATTGTGAATAGCAATGTAATCACTTAGATGTAGAACTGAAAACATAATTAATGACGTATCTGCTAAACAACAATAACGTCTGCATTTTTCCCTGAATGCACTCTTGACACGTTACAGCTAAGTACCCCTCTTTCCAACTAAAACTACTACATTTCTTTAAGCTGCAGGTGGTGCAGTGCAGCTGAATTTTTCTCCCTTGGAACTCACTATGTCATAAAATATCATTGTTGTGCACATATTAATACCTTAATTGCCTGCTACCATCACTATTACTATTATTATTATTATTTGCAGTAGCAGAAGAAGTGGTCGTACCGCTGAGTCTGCTACCAGTACTGTTATTATTGTTGTTAGCAATGGAAGAAGAAGATATAGCACCTCTGGTATTAATTCTAGTAGTTCCTTGTCAGACCTGTTATTCACATTGTCATTAAATAATTCAAATTAATTTTAATTATATTTTACTACTAACTATTGCATTGGAACTCTTGTAAGCTCTTAAGTAAATGTGATTTAAAAATACTATATGTGTGCAACGCTTCTAGAATGTTGGAGAGATCCTGAGGGCCCTAATCTGATAGGATGAAATAAATAAATTAGTCATCCTCTGAGCCATTCACGACATATGATATGCAACCCTTTTTTAATTCTTTCGTTATGGGTTCATTAGGAAATTTATGCCCATTTTACTGTGTTGAGGGCTTCTTTGAGTTCCCAACTCGAGACAGGGTGTGGTATGCTAGAATAAGTCAGTCATTGTACAGCTATCAAAGACTACCCCTGAAGTGTCTGTTCAAAATAAAATCTATTACTTGAAGTTCTGGGGTCACGTCATAAACAAAGAAGCCTGTGTTGTCCTTTGCTATCAGAGCTTTAAATTTCTGGGTAAGGCGTCCACTATAAGAATGTAGCACCTGTATTCGTCTCATGTAATGCAAATAACTTGGTCCATTTTTACAAAATCCCAGAACTCATATGGCGTCAGGTCATTTGTCATCTAACCATTTCCTGGGGATCTGCAGAATTATACAGGGTGAAGCGGAACTCCAGTGACAACATTTTAGAGGTTGTTCAGGAATGATTTCTGAGTACTTATGTATGAGGAACTGGTGGTTTCTGAAGGCTCGTTACAGCCTAATACTGTAATTATGATTTATTTGCTATGTTAGTATTGGGACAAGGGGGACACGAGCCCACTCTGCATTGTTGAAAGATGTATCCAAGATGGCGGCGATAACGTCATCCAAGATGGCGGGTTTTGGCGGGAAGTTCGAATTTTGGCGGGAAGATAGGTTAGTCGGGGTGCCTCCACTAACCTAACCCCTCCCCTCCCCCAGAAAACAGCGCGAAGTTCAAATTCCATCAGGATAATGCATCACACCACAGTTTCCTCTACTAACCTAAGAAAATGGCGGGAAGATAGGTCAACTGGGCTACCTCCACTAACCTAAGTCATCTGACCACCACCTCGTCCCAGGAAATGATGCGGAGAGGACTTGACCTGTGCTGGACATAAGTCTTTATTTTGCATTCACTATTTATTTAAACAATTAGAGGCAGTACCACCATCAAGTGTAGTCGCCATGGGGTCTGGAGTCACCTATGCCTGCCTTTCTGGAGATATATAGCGTCCACTGTTCACATCCAGTTACGGTTCAGAAATTATACTATGCCTGCTTCAGCCCTATATAAAATGATCGTTAGTAATGGGGAATACCTCTTACAAGGAAACAGATAAACGCGTACCACTGGTGCCTGACATGTGAAAATTACAAGTCATTCCGCCACTAACTCTGCAAACAGCACATCTGTCAGCTAAATGTATACACTGGGATTGCAGTGCTTCACAAGCACCTATTGTTAACTTAGTTATGAAGCTGAAGTCTTGATTTTTCAAACGAGATTAGACAGGGGGATAGAGTACATTGCATAAATCTTAGTTCGTTTAGAGGAATGTGTCACGATTCATCACACATGAGATGGAAGTCCTCTGATGACCGACAGGTTGACCGTTAACGATCGCAAGTAGACAGTGCTTTAAACCACATACAGAACACGTGACTGTATACGAGTAGAACGCAGTCTTTGTCACGTGACTGATGCATCATCAGTCTACCATTAAATCGTGCCTTTTTACAGCTCCACCTCAATCGATCACCCCATCCACTCTCTGTCATCCTTTAACGCAGATGCATGTAAGTTTAGTGGCAGTTGGTTCTCTGTCTCCCTGAAAAGCGTCAAATACAGTAGTCAACTCGTGTGTATCACTGGTACCTCAATGGACATACAGTATAAAGCTGCCTCGACGGAAAAAAAATGACTGCTTCCCTGATTCCCTTCGCTTTCATGTCGACGTATTCCCGGATTCCTCTTGTTGCTGCATACTTGTTCCCATGTACAAATTGTTCGGCACGAACTAGAAGATACGCAAGCACTTCCTCAAATTCCCCACATTTTGGTGTATATTCGGTCATTTATCGCAATTCTATCGATTTTATGTCAGATCTATCCATGCGATCATGACATAATCTCTCGTTCTGTGTTCTAAAATTGCTTGTAAATGTAGCACAGCTGCCAACACCTAGCCCAAATGCACTGATCTGGAGGTGTAGTATAGCACTGTACTCTATTGTGTCCAGTCACCTAGACATTGGAGAGCGTTTGCTCTGTTTCTTGTATGTCTGTATACATACATGTGTTGCGGATGGCTCCCAGGACCTGTAGTAGATCCAAGTTAGCGTTCGAGTGTGGATCTGTCATGTGTTATATCCAGAGCGATGGTGGGATGCGGATCCACAATATGCTGTGCATGGGATAGGGTTTGAAGGTGATTTTTTTAAATAAATAAACAATATACCCCCTGAATTTCCTGTTATGAGGCCCTTCCTCTCCACCACCAGACCGCCATCTTGGATTACGTCACAGAAGGGATGCAGTGCCCTCTGGTGGCAGTACTTTGTACTAGGTCAGTTGGACTCCGGACCCCATGGCGACTACACTTGATGGTGGTACTGCCTCTAATTGTTTAAATAAATAGTGAATGCAAAATAAAGACTTATGTCCAGCACAGATCAAGTCCTCTCCTTGTCATTTGCTAGGACGAGGTGGCGGTCGGATGACTTAGGTTAGTGGAGGTAGTCCAAGTGCCCTTTCTTTCCTGCCATTTTCTGGGGTTAGTAGAGATAGCCCAAGTGAACTTTCTTTACCGACAAATTCATTTTTCACGCCAATCCCTAGTAAGAGGTGTCGGTCGATGACCTAGGTTAGTGGAGGTGGCCCAATTGACATATCTTCCCGCCATTTTCTTAGGTTCATAGAGGTAAGCATGGCGTGGTGCATTATCCTGTTGGAATTTGAACTTCGTGGCATTTCTTGGGTAGAGGAGGTAGCCCAATTGACCTATCTTCCCGCCAAAATTCAAACTTTCCGCCAAACGGCGCCATCTTGAATGACGTCATCGCCGCCATCTTGGATGACGTCATGCATTGTTGCCAAGTCTACACGCCGCAATCTTGGATGACGACATCGCCGCCATCTTGGATACATCTGGCAATAATGCAGAGTGGGTTCATGTCTCCCTTATCTTAATACTCATGTTATCCCAGTTACCTTTGTTCCTGTGAAAGTGGTATGTAACAGTTAATACATCTATAATATAGAATAACCAAAACGTACAAAACAAAATATCTATGTACAGCTGCGGAAGTACTATGACTTGGTTGCCGTTGCTGTGGGAACATACCAGAGCAGCATTAATGTGTAGCTCTGACTGACACCACTAACGAGATGCATATTGGCCAACTCTTAGTAAATCTATCCCTATTGCTGTGTATCAGTATTATCGTACAACTAACACTGCCAGAAATACAAATCCTCGAAAGAACAGAGCAGTACTGACTGCAAACTTCAGAGAAAAAGAGTAAGGTGGACACTATTGTTGACAACAGCAAGCGGTGTGACTCAGTGGCACAAGTTTGTTTATAAACAAGAAACCCATACTTACACATTTGATATTTTGACTGTTGTGCACTATTTTGAGTGAAATATATATAAAAATCTAATTGGAGCAAGAAACCAAACGAAATGCAGTAAAACTTGTAACGATCTGTCGGAGACCGTGGGTCTCTACCGAAATATTTAGCAGAACTCGCTGACCAACAACCGAAAGTCGGTGGAGGTCTGGTTCCCCCTGTATGCGGGGGCAGATTGCCACTATCTACCAGAGCGTCCATCATAACTGTCACTGTGGAATTTTAATTTATAAATATTCTTGTAATGGCACTTTTAACGTCAGTCGCGTCACCATGCCATTTGAAGTCGTATTAGAAGGAAGCAGGCGTCTGTACCTAGTTGCGACATGGACAGTCAAATAATAATAATCAGACACCCTGGCATTCTGATAGTGTCCATATTAAGGAATGAAGTTAATGGTTGTTAAGGTAATCGTTATAAGTGCCTTAGCATACAATTACTAAAATTAGGAACGTAATGAACAGTAACACGTTTCGGGAGTCAAGCTCCCATCATCTGGCTGTCCGAATAAACCCTACATAAAATGCGCTGCCCTAGTAAATCCTACATAAGATACACTTCAAAAGCACTCAAGGGTAAAATATGAAAATAAATAAGGTCCACAAAGAAAATAATCCAATCAGACCTATCGTTAAATTAATATAAAACGGAGTCCTGCTCAGAAATTGACGAATCTACTTAACTACTTCCTTACAAGGGAAACTTCCCAAACCTTCCATCGCACTCCCTCTTCCCCCTCCCCCCCCGCCGCCCCTCCCCCTAGATTTAGTTGCAAGATGGCCGAATGGATAGTACATCAAAAACTGAACACAGATCACACATGGAAACAGGCGTACTGAACTGTGAAAAAAGAAGCAAAATAGAAACAGCGTACTGTCCAAGCACAACATGTGCAACATCGAGCAAATTGGAAGAGCCACAGCATCTTGTTTATGTGGTCACAGTGTTGGACTGCAAAGTGGAAGACCCGGCTTCAACTCCCCCTCGTGCCTTTTTTTTCACAAAATTATGAACTGTCCGTCTGGTAATTGACGTGTCTGTTCTCTCCATGCTTGAACAAAGATTTTGCTTTACTCCTTGACAACTATACAGGAAAGAAGGATCAGCTATTGTACAATTTTGAGCTGGGAATAGACGTGATTACCATTCCTCTAGCATGTGCACCTCTTGTGCAACTGTTAGATGCGTCTGGCTTTAGAAAAGTGTAAAAAGACTTTAAGTTTTTGCAAAGCTGCACAGATACAAAGAACAGTGTTCAGAGTCCAAGCTCACACAAATTCGCTCTCCGAAATTCCAGGACATGTTCAGATTTCCTTGGACATACGCATGATTTGATGGTGTACATGTGGAAAAACCTCAAAACGTTAAAAGTATATGTTTTGATAGAGCACGGGGAAAACTATGTGACTTTGAAACTACTGTGTTCATTTGTTGCATCGTATGTGGCAAACTACTACGTTTCCATCATTTCTTTGCGAGTGGTCGCATTCACATTCATACGAACACCTAAATCGGACAAGGAGGCATATCTCGCTCACTCACCAGGCGTCCAAGTTAGATGCGTTAATAACAGATTCCTATCTATGACACACATACTGTCACCAGTGTCGTGTATGACACACCAGACGTGTTTACCGTTGGAGGAATTGGCTGACTTGTCATCAAACGTTTTGTCCGCAGCTCGTGGTCGTGCGGTAGCGTTCTCGCTCCCCGCGCCCGGGTTCCCGGGTTCGATTCCCGGCGGGGTCAGGGATTTTCTCTGCCTCGTGATGACTGGGTGTTGTGTGATGTCCTTAGGTTAGTTAGGTTTAAGTAGTTCTAAGTTCTAGGGGACTGATGACCATAGATGTTAAGTCCCATAGTGCTCAGAGCCATTTGAACCAATCATCAAACGTTTGCGGTTCCCATTCCGGAGCCGCTTCCTTTGGGCTGCTAATAGAGTAGTTGTGCGGAATCAACTTTCATTATACGTTCCTTCCTTACGTCTCGCTGTTGCAAACGGACGTTACACACGCCATAGATACAAATTTGAATACAGCAAACAGGCACGGCAATGACCGGAAGTCCATTCCTAATTTTGTGGGGAAAAAAAACCTGGCGCGAGAGAGATTTGAACGCAGATCCTTCATGGTTCCAACACTACGCCTGCCCAACTCATTCTTCCCGTGCTTCAACGTAAATACTGAATAAAAATATTCCTGACCGTTGGGTAGGACTTAATGGTGCAGTACAATGGCTGGTTAAGTCTCTTGATTTGACTCCTCTTGATTTCTTTTTATGCGAACCACTGACAGATGCAGATTATCATGCAACCCCAAATTAAGCTGAACTATTTGCGCCGACAAATTGTCACAGTATGCAGCAGCATATCATCCAATGTAATTTCATCTGTTCATCTATTTCTTTAACGGCGATTGCGGATGTGCCTTGCAGACCTGAGCACATACTTGAGTGAAGTGTAGAATTACGTTTCGTTAAGGAAAGTATTTAACATCAGGTTACCTTCCATTCAGAAGGCTGTTTCACGCAGTGACTGTTATATTGACTTGTAAATAGGAGATTTCAGCTATCAGTCGTCATTTTTGACTTTTTAAACTTAAAAAAAGTTAAAAAGCACGACTGATAGCTGAAATATATTATTTACAAGTATTTAACAGTCTGCCTTTGGCAGGGCAACAGAGCGGACGCATCCGTGTTAACCGCGTGCGTAGCGCGAGCTCGTCTTGCTTACATTCTGACGGCCGATGCGTAAGTGCCGGCTTACCATATACGATGTCCGCCCCCGGTAGCTGAGTGGTCAGCGCGGTAGACTGGCGATCTTAAGGGTCCGGGTTCGATTTCCGGCTGGGTTGGAGATTTTCTCCGCTCTGGGTGTTGTGTTGTCCTTCTCATCATCATTTCATCCCCATCGACTCGCAAGTCGCCGAAGTGGCGTCAAATCGAAAGACTTGCACCCGGCGAACGGTCTACCCGTCGGGAGGCCCTAGTCTCACGACATTTACATTTATTTACCATATACGATCCACCGAGGTGGAGCGTTTTCTGCGAGAGGAAGTGAAGATCCCAGCGACCGATATTATCGGCATGCAATTTGTTGATCGTGAGCAGCACGGTCTGTGTTAAAATCATTAACGACGCGGCGTGCGAATGCAACCTACGTGAGACCAAACAGGGGCTCCGTTTCTGTCATGCTGATGGCAATGTGGGGGCGGTAACTGTCGACCACGCGGGATTAGGTATGCGCACGATACGCATTTTCGAATTGCCATTCGAACTTCCTGCTGAGGAAGTCGTCGCGACACTCCGACCATACGGCACAGTCCATGGCCACACTGTGGTGAAGTGGACACACTTTCGGACATATCCTGTCCTAAACGGGGTCCGACAGGTCACCATTGATCTCCGAAGCCAAGTCCCGTCATACTGCAATAATTATATATGACGGCCAGCCTGGGAACTGTTCTGGGTGCGGCAAAGAAGGCCGCCTTAGATCCGAATGCCCACAACGGCAAATCACGCAGCTTCCAGCTGCCGAAGGACCACCCACGTCGCAACCTACGGTGCTACCGGTGACCTATGCCCCTGCTCTAGCTTCTCCTACCGATTCACAACGCCGCCCGGACGCCACAAACGACGCCACCAACGAGCCCGACCAGACACCGGCGGAGAGCGCCTCAGACGGCCCGCCGCCTCGGCCAGCCATCGACGATGCCAATGAAACCGGACCCTGACCCAACCCTCGGCAACACGATGGAAATCGACTCGCTCATCGTCCCTATGGCGGCCTTCCTGTCAGAGCGACGCTACTCCGATCCGTCGTCGGACACGGAGAGTCGCATAAAGAAACAATGTTCTCCGAAATGTCGCAAGAGAAGGCGCCGCATCGTTTCCGGCCAAGAGGAGACGTTGCAAGTCGAGGCTGACGCAACCGTCGACCAGCACGACGCCCCAGAACCCGGCTGACGAAGACGTTATGAGCGCGGAGACATCCACCGGTGTGCCTGCGCCCGTCTCCTTGACGCCCCATGCGGACGCTGAACAAATTAATGGACATATCACAAGCGACACTACACCACACACCATTACATCACCTTCTGCAGACAAAATAGACGATACACCGGTGCCTGCTTCCACGGCGTGGCACGAGGAGGAGATCGAGGAGCAGGACCCGTTACGGGACCCTGCGCCGTCGGAGCCGAACCACTAATCATACTCTCCCCAGCATCCCATGCAGGCGAGCGGGATAACGTTCCACTGCGACGCCCACGCCCTAGCGCTGACAGCATAGTGGACCAGCCTCCAGCAGTCCGCCACCAGGCCTACCGGTTAGCAACAATCAACACCATCAACATCCGTTCCAGAGTGAAAATCTGCCTTATGCAGGAGATGTTCTGGGCTTCTGATACTGAGTTTGCTCTTCTGCAGGAAGTTCACTTGGCCAGTCGTCCGGATAACAATGGCTATACTGCCCAGGCCTCCACGGGTGATCCTATTGGCCGTGGAGAGGCCATCTACGTCCGCCACGGGATTTCTGTGACCGATGTCGCCTTCCTTCCATCAGCTCGGGTCATGGTACTCACTGCCATGGGGACACGCATCATTAATGTCTACGCTCCATCAGGCACCGACCGACGACATGAAAGTGCCCAGTTTTATTAATAGGAAATCGCCCCCCTGTTCTTAGGGAGATATGACCACTGCCTACTAGGAGGCGATTTTAACTGCGTTCTGCACCCCAAAGATCAGATTCCACACTATACTACATGCCAAGAACTAAGTATAGTGATGCGGGACCTCCTGCTTCACGAGACCTGAGAAGTTCAACACGAAGACCGTTCTGGCTATATCTTTCTTACCAGTCATTCCGCAAGCCGACTAGACAGGATATATGCCTCACAAAGTCTTAGATCTGCCATATAGTGCCCCGAAAGCTGGCCACTGGCCTTTTCCGACCATTGCGCTTACATCTGTACGGTCCTCCTTCTTCCGCAATCTGTATGGCGCAGCCGTGCGCCATGGAAACTAAATACTTCTCAACTTCATGGCCTGGCATGTTGCCAACAAGTCACTGAGATGTGGACAGCCTGCGAACGACGCGTTCCCCGCTACCGCTCGACGTTGACGTGGTGGTTGGACCGCCCCAAACCAGCGATCCGGAGGACGCTGATGAGATACGGGAAGGACATGGCCGGCTGGCATCGCAACACTGTTGACTTCTGTTATGCGATTATCCGAGATCTGGACACTCAGCCGCCAATCCCAGGCAACCGGTTGGAACGGCAAAGAACTAAGGCGAGGATAATTGTGCTGGCACGCCGGAAATTGCAAGGGGAGGTGATACGGACACGGCGCCACGATCACGCGGGTTTAGAAATTCCATCCATGCATCATATAGTGTCAGACGAACGATGGCGTCGTCGGCAAATCATCAACACTCTGACTACGCCTCATAGCGCGCAGGTGACCAATCAGAATGAGATCGCCCACGCATTCGTCGAACACTACCGTCGTACTTATAGTGAAGATGATGCTGATACTGAAACAGACGACTCCATTTTGCGTTACGTCACGCTCACTCTCCCCCACACGGAGGCGGATGCTTTAACAGTGGCGGTCATGCGAGACAAAGTCGACAACGCAATCGACAAGGGTGCAGTCAACAGATCGACCGGCATAGACGGCTTACCGATTGAGTTTTGCCGTACCTTCCAGGACCCCATGGCACAGCGGTGGACGACTATGTATCAAGGACTGATGACATTTGACCAAGCAACTCCACCCGCCTTTGCTGAGGGCATCATCTTTCCGGTCCACAAACCAGCCCGTGGTTCGACGGTCACGAGTTACAGACCGCTCACTCTACTCAATGCTGGTTTCAAGATTTTCGCTCGCTTACTGGCAATGCGGCTTCAGAAAATACTCCCTCTTATCCTCTCCCCAGAGATACCCATCTACCGTTCCATACGGCACGGGTGCCCCCTCTCTACCCTCCTGTATACCATTGCCCTTGAGCTCCTCATTGGGGGCCTGACAACCAAGCTCTCTGGCCTCACCCTACGCCAACACACTTTTCGCTGTCGGGCATATGCTGATGACCTCCTCTCATTCGCTCCGGCTCTGAGGTTCGATCAGTCTTCGAATTGATTACCCATTAGGGGGCTGCCGCTGTCAGTGTCATGAATGTAACCAAATTTTCTGCAACGCACACTGGACGAGGCCTCCAGGAAGGTGAAGTGGCACCCCTGCCGCTTGTGCGGACCTAGCGGTACCTGGTCATTACCTTTACCCCACGGTCTCAAGCACAGCGGCAACAAATTTCCGTCGACTGTTACACGCCATCCGCAACGACGTCCGCCAAAACCTCTTGCGCCGCCAGGACACACTTCAACGCGTTGAGTTTCTTAATCTTTATGTGGCATCAAAATTGGTCCATATCGCCAAGTTCTCCCTCTGCCGACTGCGACTGGGCGCAACCTTCATGCGGCTTTTGGCTATTATCTCACGGCTGGTTCAATGTTTAAAGTCCGTTATGAAACACTTATCCTGCCCCCACGGTCTGGTGGCCTCGGACTCGTCAATGTCCGTATGCGAGCTGCTGCCTTGTATATGAGTACCATGAGAAGACAGAGGACTGGCCGGGGCACGTCTCTGACACGCAGCTTGCTTGAGGTCCTCCTGCCTGCTTTCACCTCACCACCGATGTCTGTCGGCCATATCGTGCCTCATTTGTCTCATATTTCGACCTTTTTCGTCAACTACAGTTACATACATACCAGTCTCCCAGATACGCGCCCACCCAGGACTAAGGATTTATACAGTCTGCTACTGCGCAGTGTTCCCTGGAATGTGATGGAGACCAAACATCCCTCCATCCAGTGGCCTATAGTGTGGGCTACCATCCACCAGCCCTTCCTCCCTACGAACGTCCGGACACTATGATATCACATAGTCAACAGGAAATTTGCCACGAAACAGTGACTGCACAGCATTGGCTTGTCAGATTCTCCTCTTTGTCTCCTTTGCCAGCAACTGGACACTGATGACCAGCATCTGGCATGCGCCTCTTCGCAAGATGTCTGGCACTTCGTGCAGCAAATCATTGCCTGCTATTTCCGAGTACCATCAGACCCAATCGAACCTCGAATGTTTATATATCCGGAGGACAAAAACTTTCCCGCCGCCAAATGTCATGCTATTACATGGGTCAAAGGATGGACGGTCGCTTATCTCTTTCATGAGGAACCTAACCACCTAGACCTATTTACGAACAGCCCATGCAGCTCTCAAAAACACGCCACGTTACCGAACATTATTTGCTAACGATCTTCGAGGGGTCTTTGTTAGACCTCCACTAAGTTGGGTATTGGGAGGGTGCCTGGAGCAGAGGGCACCTACCCCACCCCCCTCCCCTCCTCTCGGCGGTGTCTGAGTTTAAGCCGCCTATGATCGATTCTACCTGTGACCTCCGCGGGTGGGAGAGAGCGTCGTAGATTGCGCGGATTTTATTTCTTTTTTCTTTTCCTTTTTCTTTTCTTTTATTTACCCAGCATTTATATTTTTTTCTCTGTCGCCGATGTGTTCCACATAATTTAATGATAATAGTGAATATTAAAAAACACAATGCAAAATAAATAATCAACAACGACGCCTCCCACTTCTGTTGATTCTCGTGTCTCCCACTTCCTTATGCCCCACACGCTCGGTGGTGGTGCTGAGGGGTGAGGGGGACACTGTGGCCAGGCCTCGTGTTTCGAACCCTGCCCACTTTGACCCCCGAGCCCCCACTGGTGAAAAAAAAAAGTTATTAGCATTCGCGCTTCGTAAGACGAATAGGTATAAGGTGATGGTTGAATTCCTCCTCAAACTTAATTTTTTATTCATATTTTTTTCGTCATTGGTCGTGTTATTTAATTTATATGACATTTGAGAGGCAGTATAATTAAAATAAACACGTGTATTTGCATGAAGTTGTAGTGAATTTCATGTTATTTCACGTCTTACTATTTTTAATTAAATTTAGTTGGTTCATGGTGTGGGTTCCTGTAGTCATGTCCTAGTTCATGAACCACGGGCAACGTATGAGTGGCCAAGTAAGTGGTCCCGACAGTCGGGATACTAGTTACTTTGGAATAAGGCTGGGCATCTCGGACATATTCTGAGTCGTGGTCACCTTTGTGCTCATACGGCAAAGACTACCAAATCCACCGGTTAGTCCCTCAGCCGTTAGGGGTAAAACCCAATGGGACTCGGGGCAAGTAAGGCTAGCAACCTGCTTCCCTGGTACTTTAAATATGATGCTGGCAACAATCAAAGCAAAATGCCTCGGACCTTTGGAGGTGACGGAGTCCCACCTCTAACTGACAAACCAGGGACTCCTAAGATACGACTTGGCAAACAAATGGTAATGAGATGGGGTGCTATTAATATCAATGGGGGCTACTCTGGGAAGAAGGTAGAGCTGGCAGAGGCTGCAAGTAAGATGGGGCTGGACGTTTCAGCTGTTAGTGACATTCGGGTAAGGGGTGAGAAAGAAGAGGAAGTGGGAGAATACAAGGTCTACCTGTCAGGAGTCAAAGCAGGAATAGCACAATGGGGTGTAGGGCTTTACATCAGGAAAGAAATGGAACCCAGTGTAGTTGCAATAAGGTACGTAAACGAACGACTGATGTGGATAGATTTGACAGTGTCTAGCAAGAAAATTAGGATTGTGTCAGTATATTCGCATTGTGAAGGGACAGATCAGGATAAGATGGATAGTTTTTATGAGGCACTCAATGATGTAGTTGTTAGAGTAAAGGACAAGGGCAGTGTTCTGCTCATGGGTGATTTTAACGCCAGGATTGGAAATCGAACAGAAGGGTATGAAAAGGTTATGGGTAAATTTGGAGAGGATATGGAGGCCAACAGGAACGGGAAACAACTCTTGGATTTCTGTGACAGTATGGGCTTAGTAATCACAAACTCCTTTTTTAAACATAAGAACATTCACCGGTATACTTGGGAAGGCAGGGGAACCAGATCTGTCATTGACTATATAATAACAGATCAGGAATTCAGGAAGGCTGTGAGGGACACACCTGTATTCAGGGGATTCTTTGATGACACTGATCACTATTTAATCTGCAGTGAAATTGGGATTGTGAGGCCGAAAGTGCAGGCGGTCAGGTCCATATGTAGGAGGATAAAAGTGGAGAAACTTCAGGATAAGGAAATCAGGCACAAGTACATAACAGCGATCTCAGAAAGGTACCAGTTAGTTGAATGTAGTCAATTACAGTCATTGGAAAAGGAATGGACAAGGTACAGGGACACAGAACTAGAAGTGGCTAAGGAATGTCTTGGAACAGTAGTGTGTAAAAGTAGGATGAAGCAAACAGCTTGGTGGAATGATACAGTCAAGGCAGCCTGCAAAAGGAAAAAGAAGGCGTATCAAAAATGGCTACATACCAGAACCCTGGTAGACAGAGAAAGTTATGTTGAAGAAAGAAACAAAGCCAAACAGATAATTGCAGCATCCAAGAAGAAATCGTGGGAAGACTTTGGAAACAGGTTGGAGACTATGGGTCAAGCTGTTGGAAAACCATTCTGGAGTGTAATTAGCAGTCTTAGAAAGGGAGGTAAGATGGAAATGACAAGTATTTTGGACAGGTCAGGAAAACTGCTGGTGAATCCTGTGGATGCCTTGGGCAGATGGAGGGAATATTTTGAAGAGTTGCTCAATGTAGGTGAAAATGCGATCAGTAATGTTTCAGATTTCGAGGTAGAATGGGATAGGAATGATGATGGAAATAGGATCACATTTGAGGAAGTGGAAAAAATGATCAATAGATTGCAGTGCAATAAAGCGGCTGGGGTGGATGAAATTAAGTCGGAACTCATCAAATACAGTGGAATGTCAGGTTTTAAATGGCTACACAGGATAACCGAAATGGCCTGGGAGTCGGGACAGGTTCCATCAGACTGGACAAAAGCAGTAATCACACCAATCTTTAAACATGGAAACAGAAAAGATTGTAACAACTACAGAGGTATCTCTTTAATCAGCGTTGTGGGTAAAATCTTCTCAGGTATTGTTGAAAGGAAAGTGCGAGTATTAGTTGAGGACCAATTGGATGAAAATCAGTGTGGGTTTAGGCCTCTTAGAGGTTGTCAGGACCAGATCTTTAGCTTACGGCAGATAATGGAGAAGTGTTATGAATGGAACAGGGAATTGTATCTATGCTTTATAGATCTAGAAAAGGCATATGACCGGGTTCCTAGGAGGAAGTTATTGTCTGTTCTACAAGATTATGGAATAGGAGGCAAACTTTTGCAAGCAATTAAAGGTCTTTACATGGATAGTCAGGCAGCAGTTAGAGTTGATGGTAAATTGAGTTCATGGTTCAGAGTGGTTTCAGGGGTAAGACAAGGCTGCAACCTGTCTCCACTGTTGTTCATATTATTTATGGATCATATGTTGAAAACAATAGACTGGCTGGGTGAGATTAAGATATATGAACACAAAATAAGCAGTCTTGCATATGCGGATGACTTAGTTGTGATGGCAGAATCGATTAAAAGTTTGCAAAGTAATATTTCAGAGCTAGATCAGAAATGTAAGGACTATGGTATGAAGATCAGCATCTCCAAAACGAAAGTAATGTCAGTGGGAAAGAAATATAAACGGATTGAGTGCCAAATAGGAGGAACAAAGTTAGAACAGGTGGACGGTTTCAAGTACTTAGGATGCATATTCTCACAGGATGGCAACATAGTGAAAGAACTGGAAGCAAGGTGTAGCAAAGCTAATGCAGTGAGCGCTCAGCTACGATCTACTGTCTTCTGCAAGAAGGAAGTCAGTACCAAGACTAAGTTATCTGTGCACCGTTCAATCTTTCGACCAACTTTGTTGTATGGGAGCGAAAGCTGGGTGGAATCAGGTTACCTTATCAACAAGGTTGAGGTTACGGATATGAAAGTAGCTGGGATGATTGCAGGTACTAGTAGATGGGAACAATGGCAGGAGGGTGTCCACAATGAGGAAATCAAAGAAAAACTGGGAATGAACTGTATAGATGTAGCAGTCAGGGCGAACAGGCTTAGATGGTGGGGTCATGTTACACGCATGGGAGAAGCAAGGTTACACAAGAGACTCATGCATTCAGCAGTAGAGGGTAGGAGGAGTCGGGGCAGACCGAGGAGAAGGTACCTGGATTCGGTTAAGAATGATTTTGAAGTAATAGGTTTAACGTCAGAAGAGGCACCAATGTTAGCACTGAATAAGGGATCATGGAGGAACTATATAAGGGGGGCTATGCTCCAGACTGAACGCTGAAAGGCATAATCAGTCTTAAATGATGATGATGATGATGATGATGATGATTTACTTGTTAGAACAAATATGTTTATAACTATCGACAAGTAAATGAAAAAAACGTATAGAGTTTTCCTGAAAATATATGCCTGTAGTGATTTGCGAAATCCCTTATTTATGAAGCTGGGATGTGCGGGATTAACCGAGCGGTCTCGGGCACTGCAGTCATGGACTGTGCGGTTGGTCCCGGCGGAGCTCGACCTGCTTGAAGAACGTGAAACAGAAAGCCACTGGGTTAAATTTGATAATGTACTTAATATACAAAAAATGGTTCAAATGGCTCTGAGCACTATGGGACTTAACATCTGAGGTCATCAGTCCCCTAGAACTTAGAACTACTTAAACCTAACTAACCGAAGGACATCACACACATCCATGCCCGAGGCAGCATTCGAACCTGTGACATTAGCTAGCGGTCGCGCGGTTCCAGACTGAAGCGGCTAGAACCGCTCGGCCATAGCGGCCGGCATGGACTAATCAGACGCTCCGTTTACTACGACCCAGGCGATCCGACGAGGATTACAACACAGACTATGGAAAAGGCTTTCGAGAGGATAACAACACTTTATGACCACCGTGCACGTATTGCTAGCAGTCACCAAGAACCCAATTCCGGAAACGATTCACTCTAAGGCAGTCAACTGCTACCGGCTTTGCATGCCTCCAGTGGAGTGGACTAAATCCCATATTACAACATGGAAGACGATCTCTCACCTGATGTTTCTTCATCTCCGTCGAGCGACGAGGAGACAGATGACACTCCAGAAGCGCAAAACACTCGAGACACTGATTTTGAAACCATTGAATACAAACGTCGTCATCGGCAACGACTGGCTACAGAAGAAAACACGCAAATATCAGAAGCGTAGGTGGAAACAGCAAGTCGTTTCCAACCGATTGCCCCACAAATCTCCGAGCATGGGGAGACAGTAGCAGGGTCGGCCACCGCCCCCGCCAACCAATCACAAACTGCAGCTACACCTACACCGCTGCCAAAAATACCGACGATTACAGTTGACTACACGCAGAACTACGCGAAACTCAACGACGCCTTGAAGCAACACTTGCAAGGCTCCCTCGAGGTGATATTCCAAGGAGACAGAATCAGGTATGATCTCGATTCTTACGAGGACCACAAGTGGACAATTCAGTTCTCCGAGCAGTACAATATCCCACTTTCTACTCACTAGCCTCCAGGAACAAAAGAGCTGAAAGTGGTCATAAAACGACTACCTGTCCAAGTACAAGTGGCTGACGTTACATGGGCCTTACATGAGAAAGGGCTCACCTCGATGAGAGTGCACGAATATAAAAAGCGATATGAAGAGCCAAACGACTTAGTGTCCTACCTAAGTCGAAGGACAACGACAAAATTTATGCTGTGAGCTAATTGTTGTCACCAGGTCCTGATGGAATCCAAATTCGGTTTTGCAAAGAGTACTCTACGGCATTGGCCTCTTACCTTATCGAGGATCTCTCACCCAGCGCAAAATTCCAAGCTACTGGAAGAAAGCACAGGTGACACCTGTATATAAGAAGGATAAAAGAACGGACGTGCATAATTACAGACCAATATCCCTAGCTTCGGTTTGCGGCAGAATCCTTCAATCTTTGAACTTATTTTCAGTTCGAATATAATAAATTTTCTTGAGACCGAGAAGCTTATGTCCACGAATAAGCATGGTTTTAGAAAGCATTACTCGTGCGAAACTTAGCTTGTCCATTTGTCACATGATACACTGCGAACTTTGGCAACAGGCAGATTCTATATTTCTAGATTTCCGGAAAGTATTTGACTCGGTGCCCCATTGAAGGCTGTTAACGAAGGTACGAGCATCTGGAATAGGTTCACAGATATGTGAGTGGCTCGAAACTTTTTTAACCTATAGAACCCAGTATGTTGTCCTCGACGGCGAGTATTCATTAGAGACAAGGGTATTGTGAGGAGTGCCCCAGGAAAGTGTAAAAGGACAGCTGTTGTTCTCTATATACATAAACGATTTGGGGGACAGAGTAGGCAGCAATCTACGGAATTTTTACTGATGATGATGTGGTGTACAGTAAAAATATCGAAGTTGAGTGACTGTAAGAGGACACAAGATGACTTAGACAAAATTTATAGTTCGTGATGAATGACAGCTAGCTCTAAATATAAAAAAATGTAAGCCAATGTGGATGAGTAGGAAAAACAGACCCATAATATTCAGATACAGCATTAGTAGTGTCCTGTTGACACAGTCACGTCGTTTAAATATCTGGTCGAAACGTTGCCAAGCGATATGAAATGGAACGAACATGTGAGGACTATAGCAGGGAAGGTGAATAGTAAACGTGGGTTTATTGTGAGAATTTTAGGAAAGTGTGGTTCATCTGTGAAGGAGACCGCATATAGGCCGCTGGTGTGACCTATATTTGAGTGCTCTTCGAGGTGTTTGGGATCCGTACTAGATCAGATTAAAGGAAGACATCGAAGCAATTCAGGGACGTGTTGCTAGATTTGTTACCGAACAACGCCAACGGTCTTGCCGCAGTGGTAATACCGGTTCCCGTCAGATCACCGAAGTTGAGTGCTGTCGGGCTGGGCTAGCACTTGGATGGGTGACCATCCAGTCTGCCGAGCGCTGTTGGCAAGCGGGGTGCACTCAGCCCTTGTGAGGCAAACTGAGGAGCTACTTGATTGAGAAGTAGCGACTCCGGTCTCGTAAACTGACATACGGCCGGAAGAGCGGTGTGCTGACCACATGCCCCTACATTTCTACGTCCAGTGATGCCTGTGAGCTGAGGATGACACGGCGGTCGGTCGGTACCGTTGGCCCTTCCAAGGCCTCTTCGGTAGGAGTTTAGTTTTTTTTTAGGTTCGAACAACATGTAAGTGTTACAGAGATGCCTCTGCGACTCAAATGGGAATTCCCGGAGGGAAGTTGTCGTTCCTTTCCAGAAATGCTATTGAGAAAATGAAGAGTATCCGCATTTTAAGCTTACTACATTCTACTGCCACCAACATAAATTGGGCGTAAGGAAAATGAAGATAAGATACGATAAATTGGGGCTTATATGATAATCATGAAGTCCCATACTCCTCAGATTTCTGAAATGGAATGCAAATGGTCGCCATACTATGAAGACATAACTTAACAATTTTTTATCACGACACTGCATCGGCGTGGCGATGGTGACGGAGACACATTTAAAAGACGCAGCTGCCCTCCGAATTTGGAACATGCAAGCATACCGCACCGACAGACCTGAACGGCGTGGCAGAGTTCATTCGAAACTCGATGTGCTACCGCTTGGAAACGTTACCAGCCGCTGAATCCATGGAGACAACGGCAGTGAAGATTCACACCATGATTGGGAATGTGCCGCTGGTGGTGACTTGTGTCAGCCACGCTGTCCCACTACCCGAGGAAGATCTGTCTATTTTTGACCGATACCAGAACATACTGCTTGCAGGCGAACTCGACGCAAAATATGTCTCCTGGTATTCCATTAAAACGAACACCAGAAATCGAACCCTCCACCAAATGCAGGAGGAGCTGAACTGTGTAGTGCTTGACCACCACAGCTTACCAGGATCGGCTGTTTTCAACACCAGACGGATGACGTCTTCAATATTGCGCTTACAACGGTCATCGATTCGATCGCTCAACTCAAGACAATAACCGACATGTCCTCCAACCACATACCTGTTCTAGGAGTCATGGAAAGCAGTAATCCTTTACTTCCTTCGATCAGACGAATATACCAGTTTCGGAAGTATCCGGACAATAGCGTCAGGCCAACCACGCCCATCCTCACGACAGCAGACATCAATGTCACAGTGACGGCGTTGACAACGAAAATCCAATCAGCCCACCAACGAGCCGCGACAATTACGATACTTCTAGATCCGCATTTTGGCGTCTTTTCCCAAGTTTTGCAAGACCTGAAAACGTTGAAGAACCGCGTCCATAAACGAAGGTACACAATGTGATCAAAAGTGTCCAGACACCTCCAAAACCATACGTTTCCACATTAGGTGCATTGTGCTGCCACCTACTGCCGGCTACTCCACATCAGCGACCTCAGTAGTCATTAGACATCATGAGAGAGCAGAATGGCGTGCTCCGCGGAACTCACGGACTTCGAACGTGGTCAGGTAGTTGCGTGTCACTTGTATCATACTTCTGTACGTGAAATTTCCACACTCCTAAACATCCCTAGATCCACTGTTCCCGTTGTGAGAAACGTGAAGGGACACGTACCACACAAAAGCGTACAGGCAGACCTCTGTTGACTGACAGAGACCGCCGAGAGTTGAAGATGGTCGTAGTGTGTAATAGACCTTCACACAGGAATTCCAAACAGCGTCAGTATCCATTGCAAGTACTATGTCAGCTAGGCGGGAGGTGAGAAAACTTGGATTTCATGGTCGAGCGGCTGCTCATAAGTCACACATCACGCCGGTATATGCCAAACGACGCCCCGCTTGGTGTAAGGAGCGAAACACTGGACGATTGAACAGTGGAAAAACGTTGTGGGAGTGACGAATCTCGGTACACAATGTGGCGATCCGATGGCAGGGTGTGGGTATGGCGAATGCCCGGTGAACGTCATCTGCCAGCGTGTATAGCGCCTACAGTAAAGTTCGGAGGCGGTGGTGTTATGGTGTGGTCGTGCTAGCACACCTTGTTGTTTTGCGTGGCACTATCACAACACAGGCCTACATTGATGTTTTAAGCATCTTCTTGCTTCCCACTGTTTAAGAGCAATTCGGGGATGGCGATTGCATCTTTCAACACGATCGAGCCCCTGTTCATAATGCACGGTCTTTGGCCGAGTGGTTACACGACAATAATATCCCTGTAATGGACTGGCCTGCACAGAATCCGGACTTGAATCCTATAAAACAACTTCGGGATGTTTTGGAACGCCAGCTTCGTGCCAGGCCTCACCGACGAACATCCCCTGCGCAGGAGAGCTTCTGCAAAGTTTGGAGGGTAGGAGACGAGGTACTGGCAGAAGTAAAGCCCTGAGGACGGGGCGTGAGTAGTGCTTGGGTAGCTCAGATAGTAGAGCACTTGCCGGCGAAAGGCAAAGGTTCCGAGTTCGAGTCTCGGTCCGCCACACAGTTTTAATCCACCAGGAAGTTTCATATAAGTGCACACTCCGCTGATCTCAATACCTTGAACTCACTACACTTACCGGTGGCACTGTACTCTTTCTACATGAGCGTCCTTCCACGCGTGTGTCTGGCCATGACTACATTTTCATGGATGACAATGCTCGACCACATTGAACAGCGCAGCTGGAGGAGCTCTTGGAAGAAGACGATATTTGGCGAATTGGCGGGCCTGCCTATTACCCCCCCCCCCCCTTTCAATTAAATGCCGCCGAGCACGAGTCGCGTGCGTTGGGGAAAAGTATTGCAGCCAGTCCACGTTCACCAACACGATCCAGCAGTTCTCAACCACGCAGCCGGCCAGTGTGGCCGAGCGGTTCTAGGCGCTACAGTCTGTAACCGCGCGACCGCTACGGCCGCAGGTTCGAATCCTGCCTCGGGCATAGATGTGTGTGATGTCCTTAGGTTAGTTAGGTTTCAGTAGTTCTAAGTTCTAGGAGACTGCTGACCTCAGATGTTAAGTCCCATAGTGCTCAGAGCCATTTGATTTTAAACCGCGCAGGTGGAGGAATGTAATGGCCTTCCTCTAGGAACTCCTTCCCAAACTTGTGGCCAGCTTGGGGATCCGTGGTGATCGCACACCCTCTGAAGAACAATATTCCGCCTTTTGTAATGTCCGGAGGATAATAATAACTCGCGGTCATTTACGTGCAGTTATTGTCTTTGAATAAAAGTGTCATATCTGTCCGTCTCATTGGGTATTTCTTTCATTTACTGTCTGTACTCTGCTGTGGTAGTTCTTTCTATATATAATCCCAGGTGTATCGAGCTATGTTACTTGTCAGTGGCTTATCATGCGAAAGTTACTTTCGACCTTAAGTATGCACTCCAGTGTATTTATCATTCCTTGCTGTTATTAAAAATTCCATAGCTAACTTCTCTGATTTTGTAACAATGTTATCTCCCTAGATATTGTCATTTCACAACGTCGAAAGACAATGTAGCACCACGACAGACGGTAAGCCCCAAGCAAAATACAATCAGATTTTTTTTAGTTGTAACTTACTACTTTTCATATTGCCTCATGGAATGTTGAGCGTCCTGTTTTAAATTAATTTCACAATGGAGTTTAAGTAATGCAATGTAAATAATACGAGTAAAACGCTTAATAATGCGTCGCACAAATGAAATTAACTATTAAAATCAATCTTTTTTATGTTAATCACAATAAATTTTATACTTCTAACGAATGTCATAATTTATAATGTACAATACTTGAATTTAATACTGACAAATGAGCCATCCAAGTAATTAAGATTTCACTCTACTGAAGTCATTACTGTCCACTTATGACACAAATATCGATATCCTCTATACTTATATTATATTCTCTATATTTATATCATATGACTTCTTCGTCTGCCTTTTCTTAATGTGACATTTATGTAAATATTTTTTCATAATTTATGTCCATTTGTGTCGATGTAATTAATCTACAGATGTAATTTTAAATGTAATGTTCTGTGAAAGATGGAAATGTTAAAACTTTACTTATAATATTGATTCATGCATAGAGCATTAAGGGGTTTAATAATGCAAAAGTGGAGGGGAGTCCCTCCGCAACGAAACTAACTTGGCTGGAATAGAAAAGGTGAGTTTGGTCCAACAACAAGACTTTTGTGTGGGAAGAGTCAGTCGTTGGCTAGCTTGCAAAGTCTTCGGATCTTGCGAGCGGAATGAAGCAAGAAGAGACGCAAGATTATATTATATAGCCTCGAATGTGGAAGAAACTAGGCTCATTATTTATGGCATTCATTGGTTAACTCTGAAATACGAAAATACGAAGCTAAAAAGAAATTTTCTGAGCTTGTTGCGCTGCAAGAGCCATGGATACTATCTCCGTCTTTTTTGAATAGCCACAGGAGATCAATACTGTCACCACCTTCATCTTAAAAAATAAGTTGGGCTCCGTATCATTGCATGATACTGTTATATGTTTTATCATCCAATAGTAAGTTTGAATTCTGTAAATTTTATGTTGAGGAACCATTTTTTTCTTAATTATTTACCTGGACAGCC
Organism: Schistocerca piceifrons; assembly: GCF_021461385.2. Classification (NCBI taxonomy): domain Eukaryota; kingdom Metazoa; phylum Arthropoda; class Insecta; order Orthoptera; family Acrididae; genus Schistocerca; species Schistocerca piceifrons. Next base: position 581,571,375 of record NC_060149.1, read on the forward strand.
TCCAATACTAGTTGGTAATTTATTTCTGAGTATTTTAATTTACTGAACTGAAAATAATTGCCTTCTTTCACCAGAGGGAGTAAACTTAGTGGAGTAGTAGATTTCGTAATTATTCAGAGGGCCTTATGTTTGAAGTACTCCTCTGGTTTTCCTTAAAAGGATAGTTAAAGCTACATCAAAGTACAAGTCCAAAAATTTTGTTCTTAAATGTTGCTGTTATTGAAATCCCAGTACAGTGTTAAATGAAGAAAACTAGGATCATTCAGAATAGTTCACTAGCTAATAATCTTGAAGGGCCAGCAGCAGATGCAGTATGTGATCAAAAGTATCCGGACACTTGCCTGAAAATTACTTACAAGTTCGTGGCGCTCTCCATCGATAATGCTGGAAATCAGTAGGATGTTGGCCCACCCTTAGCCTTGATAATAGCTTCCACTCTCGCAGGCATACGTTCCATCAGGTGCTGAAGGTTTCTTGGGAATGGCAGGCCATTCTTTACGGAGTGCTGCACTGTGGAGACGTATCGATGTCGGTCGGTGAGGCCTGGCACGAAGTCGGCGTTCCAAAACATCCCGAAATTATTCTATAGGATTCTGTGCAGGTCAGTCCATTACAGGAATATTATTGTTGTATAAGCACTCCGCCAAAGGCCGTGCATTATAAACAGGGGCTCGATCGTGTTGCAAGTTGCAGTCGCCATCCCCGAATTGCTCTTCAAAAGTGGGAAGCAAGAATGTGCATAAAACATCAACGTAGGCCTGTGCTGCGATAGTGCCACGCAAAACAACAAGAGGCGCAAGCACGATCACACCATAACACCACCGCCTCCGAACTTTACTGTTGGCACTACACCGGCTGGCAGATGACTTTCACCGGGCATTCGCCATACCCACGCCCTGCCATCGGATCGCCACATTGTGTACCGAGATTCGTCACTCCACACAACGTTTTTCCACTGTTCAGTCGTCCAATGTTTACGCTCCCTACACCAAGCGAGGGGTCGCTTGGCATATACCGACGTGATATGTGGCTTATGAGCAGCCGCTCGACCATGAAATCCAAGTTTTCTCATCTCCCGCCCAACTGTCATAGTGCTTGCAGTGGATGCTGACGCTGTTTGGAATTCCTGTGTGAAGGTCTGGATGGATGTCTGCCTATTACACATTACGACCTTCTTCATCTGTCGGCGGTCTCTGTCAGTCAACAGAGGTCTGCCTGTACGCTTTTGTGTTGTAAGTGTCCCTTCACGTTTCTCACATCTGAAACAGTGGATCTAGGGATGTTTAAGAGTGTGGAAATTTCACATACAGACGTATGATACAAGTGGCACCCAAATACCTGACCACGTTCGAAGTCCGTGAGTTCCATGGAGCACCCCATTCTGCTCTCTCGTGATGTCTAATGTCTACTGAGGTCGCTGATGTGGAGTAGCTGGCATTAGGTGGCTGCACAATGGACCTAATATGTGTTACGACCGTTTGTTACTTGTTACGGCTTCTAGTGGCACTTGTTAGCAGCAGACACAGTGGCTGCGCCAAAGACTGAAATTCCGTGTCGTTTTACAATTATTTATTAAACTTTCTTTACAATTTCTCCCTTGTCATCGCTGCCCAGGCCTGCGGATCCCTACGCCTGGCTGCTGCTGTGTAGATCCTCCAACAATGCGCGCCACGCGCGCTGCTGACCACACTCGGTGGCCTCAAGACACCAGTGCTCCGCTGAAGCCAGGATGCCCTGTGGTTGAGATGAACTTGGAGCCGCGTCGCCGTGAGGTCAGCTGCCGACTCCTGCTGCACCGGCGGCGTGGAAGCCGTCAGTCGCGATGTCCTCGAGGTCTCCTCTTGGACGGACCACGCGCCATGGGGCCAGGTTGCCGTGAAGTCCGGGCAACAGTCCTCGGTCCCGCCTGTGACCAAGATCGCGCCGCGGCCGGTCCTGCTGGAAGTTCTCCCTGTAGTTAGTTAGCCATGGTGGCGACCTAACTCGGGCCGACCTCCAGAGCTGAAGTTGATATCTGGCGGCGATCGGATGACTCCTGCGAGCTGGAACAAACTTCCAGAATCGTCACCTACGAAGATTGAACATTCGGACACAGACCACGTCCGTCCTCAGATCCGAACTGCTTCCTAATGGCTTCTGTCAGTTGCTGCCTGCGCTCCACTATTTATATCTGGCAGGAGGACGTTTCTTACCCTCGGTGGTAGCTTCTTGTTATTACTCCCGCAGTATATTGCAGCGTAACTTAGTGTGCTGGCCTCACTTCTGCTTACTTAGCACTCTCCAGACTTCGCTCGGCGCTCGGTTTGTGTGCGTCCTTGCATCAGCTTGTTGGTAGACTGCAACTGTCAGCAAGTCTATCTGTGCCGCGCTTACTTCGCAACGCTTCGATCGCCGGCGTACCTGTCTTCCCATTCTCCACTGCGTGAAACAACGCTCACTACATGTGGCCGCAACATATGATAAACGTATGATTTTGGGGTGTCCGGATACATTTGATCACATAGTTTATAATGACTGTACAGGTTTGTAAGTAACAGTGTTTATAATTCCATGTGTATATAGATAAAAGTGTTTCTCATATTGGTTTGTGACTAAAACTTTCAGCCTGGATCTGAGTCTACTGATACATTCGATTCTGGGTCCCCATCGTAATTGGCAAACCAGACTGAAATTTCTTGTTACAACTACAGCATTAATAAAGCGCTCTTGCCAATCCTGTAACATTTGTGTGCTGTAGTAAGCAACTGGCTACAACTATTCACGCTATACCTGATCCAGACGTCACTTGTTTCAGTTGAGCTATATAGTACAAAGATTCTCCTTGAGGATACAAATAGTAACCAAAATAGAGAACATAATTATCAGAAAACCATCTCAGTGACAGTATTTTCCCAATAATTAAGCTGGTACAAGAAACTCATGTCCAAGTTAGACTTGCTTTCATCTGGTCCCGGAGGAGGTTCGAGTCATCCCTCAGGCATGGGAGTATGTGTTTGTCCTTAGGATAATTTAGGTTAAGTAGTGTGAAAGCTTAGGGACTGATGACCTTAGCCGTTAAGTCCCATAAGATTTCACACACAAAGACTTGCTTCACCATTATCAATAATTTATCTGGAATTATCATTAGCTTTCTGCTTTAATACACAGACAATAGGTGTTGCTGAGAGCCAGCTGTTGCCAAAACGTATTAATTATCCTTTTATATTATTCATGACAAACCAGTGATATAGTGTTGGCTAAAGTGTACTGCTGTCTTCTTTATGAACAATGCTAGTTGTAGGTACAACTTCGACCAATTAGGCTGACGACCGTTTTTCTTACGTAATTACAGTTTACTTTGTTACTAATAGAATCTTGGTTCGATTCTCGTTTGTTCCACTGCTGCTACCTTAAAAAAAATCCTTAGAGAAACAAAATTAGTCCGATACCTTAACAAGGATACACAGTCACGGCCAAATCTAATTACTTTCAGTATATTATTGATTGAGCAATAGCGGTTAGTGTAATACTTGCCGCTTCCCGTGACAGGACTGACAGTATTGTTAAGAAAGGGAGCTAAATCTTTCGCCGCGTAACAGGACGTTCCTTAGCTTGTTACAAGCTAAAATCCAGATTGCCACATTTGTACTAAGCGCGAAATAAACGTATTACGAGTGCTGAATATCCAGCGGCATGAACGTGCAGTGAATTCAATAAAACAAATAATAGCAAATACATCGGGAGTTTATAGAGTAAACTGTAACTCACATTCATCACCAACATGGATAGAAAAACAGTAGCAGATGAAAGCTAACAGGACGAACAGTACAGGGGGTTCCGAGAAACGTGGAGCCCAATAGCACTTGCCGAAATTAATATACAGGTAATGCCACAGAATGGCAGATGGCTTAGGTATAATACCACTCGTACGTAAGTGACCACTTTCAGACGGTGACCCTGTCACAAGGAAATCAGGAACTGAATGGTGGAGCAAATAAGAAAGGTTACGTGGAAGATATTGTTTACGCGAGTGAATGGACTGATATGTTCTTCTCGCCACAAACAGAGAAAGAACCGATCGAGACACATGGGGTGGAATCAGCTCATGAGGATACAATAGAACAGGACAGTGAAAAACCTTTGAGCATGAACGTTTTGTGAAAAATTTTATCTACACAAATTAAATAACAACAGCCAAATTGAGGCGCAAGTTTTTGGTCTTGATAGTCAGCTCAGAACACAAGTAAATAGCCTTGAGAATCAACTGAAAACACAGGTAAGTGGTTTTAGTATCCTTAATAATCAAATGAAAACAAAGGGCGTGAAAATCAACCAACAGATTGAAAACGTAGACAAAATATAGGCATTTTAAGTACTGGAATCAAGGACATGAAAGGAGAAATAAATACAACGAATAATAATGTGGCCACTATACCGGACCTGATCAATGATGTCAATGAAAGGTTCGATTTGGAAATCATAACAATCCAAGAAATGGTAGAACATTTAGTAGTAGGGTCGTTAGGACTTCCTCGCATTGGTTCAGCAGTATGTGAAGATCAGCAACTAGGGAGTAAAACTTTGGGAGTTGTTGGAAGAAGTTTGTGGTATGTGTAAGATACACGAAGATGTTCAGTACGGATGAGCAGGAAGCGGTATTAGATGAGTTAATAGAGCATCTAAGTAAATGAGAGTGGGGAGGCTGTGAACAAGGCAGAGTGCGTGTCGTTCTAAGATTTTGAGGGACACACATTCAGCCAGCACTGCCATAGGAAACGATGTGTCTGATGAAGAACTTTTAGTTGTGGAGAATGGTGGAGGAATGCACTACTCTTGTTCAGTCACTTAGCAGTTTTAGTTATTTTAATGTTTTTCAATTTCTGCTGGATGATTAGGAGGTGAATTTTCCATTTTAGATTACTACAAAACATTTTAGTGTGTTAGGCAACTGAATGGGATATTTTATTAGCAACTTGGTGGACATCTTGAGTACAGAAGACCCATGTAGTTTTTCCTGCAATCATTGCCCAAATGGATTTATCTTGAGGAGGTACTGTTTGCAGCTGGATGTAATATAGAGTTCCAGTAACCATTGTAATTTACGGAGTGTGCGATAAAGGCCTACGCAAGAGATGTTATCGAAGTACTGGAAGATATGAAGTGGAGAAGATGGCTTAGGCATATCCACAGCGTAGAGGATGGGCAGACGATAGGGGGGAAAGCTTACAGACACAGGTTCGCTGGGATGAAGATTTGGGAATTTGTGTTTTTACTGATGAAAAAGAATATGCGATTAGGTACAAGGGTTCTGGTCTGGCGCCTTAGAAGGTTTGGCAAACGCCACTGCTAGACGCCTGGCGCCCTTTTACGGTGTTTAACAGGTGTTGTAAAACTCTGAACCTCGATTTCTCGAATATGCTTGAGAAGCGCATCGACCTATAGCAGCACTCGTTACAGCTGAGTACGTACTACACACGTAAGCAAGGTTGGCAAAATCAGTGAGCCGTCGGCCGTATGGCTCCCTTGTTAGAAGTAAAGACACGAATTTGAGGTGAGCGAGCTTTCTGCCGTGGCGGCGCGAGGTGCGAGCAGGCGGCGGGAGGCGACAGCGCAGCCAACTCCACCCCCGTAATCGATGCCCTAGCTTTCCGGCTACATCACAGCGACCGCCTCGGGCTGCAGCAACCTGTTGAGCTGTGCCGCTATAACGGAAACTGCTGACTGCTCTCGTGCGTTTATCACAGTCCACGCGCGATGGGAACTTGTTCAAATAACCAACACTCATAATGTGGTAATCGTAAATATATGTGTAGTACAAAGCAAACAATGATATTAATTAGTCTCTGAAATAGAACTCAAACATCAAAGGTCACTCATTTTTTAATTTATATTTTTTCATTACCGAAGTTACAGATATACTTCTTGATTTTATAATTTCTAACTTTATTTTTTGTTAACATTCTCGCTAAATTAGATGATCCACTTCTACTCGTTTGACCTCTAAAATTCACAGTGATTAAGGCAGCAAGCGACAAGGAACATGATACACCCTCGCGTTTGGACGTCTTGATTTAGATTTTCTCTAGTTTTGTTACATCAACGGAGACTAATGTCGGGACAGTCTTCTGAGCAACTGTATACTTTAGCCTCCAAGTTTTTGCGATATGAAATTGTGTTTTATCTCTAAGGACCTACACGTCGGTGAGATTTAACACTCTCTACATCTACATCTAAGTGACTACTGTGCTCTTCACAATAAAGTGCCTGGCAGAGGGTTCAATGAACCACCTTCGAACTGTCTCTCTACCGTTCCACTCTGGAACGGAGCGCTGGAAAAACGAGCACTTCATTTTTCCTGTGCGAGCCCTGATTTCTCTTATTTTATCTTGATGATCATTTCCCCCTATGTAGGTGGGTGCCAACAAAATGTTTTCGCATTCTGGTGATTGAAATTTCATGAGAAGATCCCGTTGCGTCGAAAAACGCCTTCGTTTTAATGATTTCCACACCAGTACTATCTCCCTATTTCGCGATGATACAAAACGAACTGCCCTTCCTTGTAATTTTTCGATGGTATACGCCAATTCCACCTGATGCAGATCCCACACCTCACAACAATATTCCAGAATAGGGCGGACAAGCGTGGTGTAAGCAGTTTCTTTAGTAGACCTGTTGCACTTTCTAAGCGTTCTGCCAATGAAACGCAGTCTTTAGTTTGCTCTACCCACAACATCATCTATATGATCGTTCCAGTTTAGGTTATTTGTAACTGTAATCCCTAAGTATTTAGTTGAATTTACAGCCTTCAGATTTGCGTGATTTATAGCGTAATCGAAATTTAGCGGATTTCTTATAGTACTCATGTGAATAACTTCACAGTTTTCTTTATTCAGTGTCGATTGCCACTTTTCGCACCATACAGATATCTTATCTAAATCATTTTGCAATTCGTTTTGGTCGTGTGATGACTTTACAAGACGGTAACTGACAGCATCATCTGCAAACAATCTAAGACGGCTACTCAGATAGTCTCCTGTGTCGTTAATATAGATCAGGAAAAATAGAGGATCTATAACACTACCTTGGGGAACGCCGGATATTAATTCTGTTTTACTCGATGAATTTCTGTCTATTACTACGAACTGTGACCTTTCTGAAAGGAAATCACGAATCCAGTCGCACAACTGAGGCGATATTCCATAGGTACACAGTTTGGTTAGAGGACGCTTGTGAGGAACGATGTGGAAAGCCTTCTGAAAATATAAAAATATGGAGTCAATTTGACATCCCCTGTCGATAGCACTTATTACTTCATGAGTATAAAGAGCTGATTGTGTTCCGCAAGAACGATATTTTCTGAATCCGTGCTGACTATGTGTCAATAAATCGTTTTCTTCGAGGTATTTCATAATGTTCAAAAACCCTACTGCAAAGCGACGTTAGTGATACGGGCCTGTAATTCGTCGGATTACTCTTACTTTCCCTTTTGGGTGTTGGTGTGACTTGAGCAATTTTCCAGTCTTTAGGTACGGATATTTGTATGAGCGAGCGGTTGTATATAATTGCTAAATATGGAACTATTGTATAAGGATACTCTGAAAGGAACCTGCCGGCCGCTGTGGCCGAGCGGTTCTAGGTGCTTCAGTCCGGAACCACGCTGCTGCTACGGTCGCAGGTTCGAATCCTGCCTCTAGCATGGATGTGTGTGATGTCCTTAGCTTAGTTAGGTTTAAGTAGTTCTAGGTCTTGAGGACTGATGTCCTCAGATGTTAAGTCCCATGATGCCTAGAGCCATTTGAACCATTTTGAAAGAAACCTGATTGGTATACAATCTGGACCCGTGGCCTTGCCTTTGTTAAGTGATTTCAGCTGCTTTCCTACACCGAGGATATCTACTTCTATGTTTCTCATCTTGGCAGTTGTTCTTTATTGGAATTCAGGAATATTCACTTCGTCTTCTTTGGTGAAGGAGTCTTGGAAAACCGTGTTTAATAACTCTGCTTTAGTGGCATTGTCATCAGTGACTTTACCGTTGTTATCGCGTAGTGAAGGTATTGATTGTGTCAGGCCACTGGCGTGCTTTTTTATAACCAGAACCTCTTTGGGTGTTCCGCCAGATTTCGAGACAAGGTTTCATTGTAGAAAGTATTTAAAGCATGTCGCATTGAAGTACGCACTATATTTCGAACTTCTGCAAAACTTTGCCAATGTTGGGGATTTTGTGCTCTTTTAAATTTGGCATGCATTTTTCGTTGCTTCTGCAACAGTGGTCTGACACGTTTTGTGAACCATGGGGGATCTGTACCATCACTTATTAATTTATGTGGTATATATTTTTCAATTGCCGTCGATACTGTATCTCTGAAATCATTACACAGGTTTTCTACGCTTACATGACCAGATCGGAAGGAGTGAAGATTGTCTCTTAAAAAGGGGTTAGATCATTTTTATCTGCTCTTTTAAACAGATATACTTTGTGTTTCTTTTTGATGGTTGTAGGTGTTACGGTATTCAGCCTATCAGCAACTGCCTTGTGGTCGCTAATCCCTGTATTCGTCACGATACTCACTATCTGACCAGGATTATTTGTTGCTAAGAGGTCAAGTATGCTTTAGCAATCATTTACGCTTCGATTGGGCTCTTGAACTAACTGTTCAAAATAATTTTCTGAGAAAGCGTTCAGTACAATTTCAGATGACGTTTTATGCCTGCCACCGGCTTTAAACGTATAATTTTTCCAGGATATCGAGGGTAGATTGAAGTCACCACCGACTATAATTGTATAAGTGGGGTACTTATTTGAAATGAGACTCAAAAATTTTCTTTGAACTGTTCAGCAACTATATCTTCTGAGTCGGGGGGTCGGTAAAACGATCCAATCAATAGTTTAGTCCAGTTGTCAAGTATAACCTCTACCCACACTATTTCGCAGGAACAATCTACTTCAATTTCACTACAAGACAAACTACTTCTGACAGCAATAAATACTCCACCATGAACTGTATTTTATCTATCCTTTCTGAACACTGTTAGATCGTTTGAAGAAATTGCGGCTGACTCATAAAAAAGGGAGATGGAGTGTCATTCGTTGCTGTCACTTAGCCCACGCCTCTGGAATAGCACAAAATAGGTTCCCAAGATTAAAATCCCCACCTGGTGAACGTATCACCAATTTTATCACAAAACCTCCGTCAGCGATACAGTGTCACTGTGTTTGGAAGTTAACGTAGAACAATAGCATACAATCTGAAAGAAAGGAACTGTATATCTTCAGACTTTCCCTTCTTCTTCAGTAGATTATGCTTCTGATAAACTCTGCCAAAGTTAGAATTCGATAGCCCCGCCATCAGTACTGAGCGCTAGGCAATTATTTATTTATTTATTTATTTAAAAAATGGTTCAAATGGCTCTGAGCGCTATGGGACTTAACTGCTGAGGTCATCAGTCCCCTAGAACTTAGAACTACCTAAACGTAACTAACCTAAGGGCATCACACACATCCATGCTCGAGGCAGGATTCGAACCTGCGACCGTAGCGGTCGCGCGGTTCCAGACTGTACCGCCTAGAATCGCTCGACCATTACGGCCGGCTATTTATTTTTATTATCAAGTTGAGCCTCTATGGACTGCGTGGTAACAACCAAATTTATTTTAGTGTCTAGGTCTTGTTCTTGTTCCAGCTTTGACTTCCTGCCAGTATGTTCTGAGCCCACCAGAAGTGCCTGTTTATGCTCTTCGGATAATGGTCCTCTCTGTCTTTTGGACGTTGATGCCATATTAAAACCTTGGTAGTTGTTCACCAATCTTCTAAATTTGTTCCTGTCAGGAATTTCTCTTTCTGAGATACCAATCTGCCTAAGATCTTTTTCACATTCTTCGAACCATCTGGTTCTTGTTTTCTTAGATTGGATGAAACTCCATATTCTTTTAGTTAGTTGGTCACCTTCCATCCTCATGAGATGACCGTAAAATAACAATCGTCTCTTCTTAACTGATGCTGTGATAGGTTCCGTCTTGCTGTACAAGTCCTCATTTGCTCTCATTCGCCATTGTCCATCAACCCATCTATTACCTAGGATTTTCCTTCATATCCTATGCCCTCTCTTTTCCAGCCGCTCAGCTTGACCTTCTCTATTCATGGTCAAAGTTTCGGATGCATATAAGCCCTCAGGTTTTACAACTGTATTATAATGTGGGAACTTGGCCGCTATATTCATGGCCTTTTTGTTATAGGTATTCTTTGACATTTGGTATGCTTGGTCTAACTTCCTCATCCTGGCATTAATTACTTCTTCTTCTAATCCATTCTCCTGGATGACTTCACCGAGATACCTGAGATTCTTAACTCGTCCGATTTTTCCCAGATTGGTAATCATCTATTCAGGTCCATCACAGATGTTAGTCAAATATTTTGGTTATTGAATAGAGATCTGTAGTTCAACTTTTTCAGCAATTTATGACAGCCTATTGATCTTGTTGACTGCTGACTCTATGTTGTTAGCAAAAATGGCCAGTTCATCTGCAAAGGCCAAGCAGTCAATGTACACCCCTTTGTTCTTAGGAGCAAGTCTGAACCACTCTTCATTTGTTTCTTCTTAGGCTAACAACTTTCTCCACTCTCGAATGACCTTTTCCAAGACGCAGTTGAAAAGGAGTGGGCATAGTTCATCTCCTTGTCTTACGCCCGTTCAGATTGTAACGGATTCTGATATCTCACCCACAAATTTTATTTTTGGCACTTTATTAGTGACAGTTTGTTTGATCAGCTTTCTTGATGTAACATCTACTCCAAACTCTTCCAAAATATTCATTAATGCCTGTCGGTCGATGGAGTCATATGCCTTCTGAAAATCAACAAACACCACCACGTAGTTATTTCTTCCAGTTTTTTTTTTTTTTTGTACCTGATGATGTTCTTCAGGTTAAAGATCTGTTCTCTGCAAGAACGGCCCTTTCGGAAACCTGCTTGATATTCCCCAATCAGTAGGTCAAGATGACCTTCTATTCTGTTCTGTATTGCTTTTGAGAGAATCGTATATGGAACAGATACTTATTTATATCTTTTTACGAATTCAAGATGATATTGAAATTAACAAAATTTTCTCAGGTACTTCTCTATTTCTACTTATTGGTCATAACAATAGTCGGACTTTTAAATAGGATAAGTATGAGTAAGGAAGACATTGGTATACAACTTAACTACATTTAGGAAAACTATTTCCTGAAATAATGTCAGACTAAGACCTGTCTATGGTGTTGGTCCCACGCTGACGTAGCAGGCGAACATGACGTTGCAGAAGCGAAGTCCTTTAATGAAAGGTGACTATGTCCCACCACCCGACATATTATCCGTAACTGGGGCATTCTAGATCATGTCAGTGGCACTGTGATTATCAGTGTAATCCCTTTCCACTAGTGACTGTGGTCGCTGCTGCCACTCAACGCCAGATGCGAGACAACTAGCACATCGCAAATTTGAGTGTATTTCATATACCATACTCATGAGAGTGAACTGCATTCGACAGGCGCTCAGAAAAAGAGTTGTCTTTATTGTGTCCACGGACTGTTATGCAAAGCAGTTGGTTCAACGCTACCCTACTCCTGACAGTTCCAATATAACAAGTCCTTATAAAGCCCCCCCTCCCAGCTATGTAATATACGGATATATGTACATAGTTTCATAGAACGCAGAGAAAGATATATAAACGATAATTTTTATAAAAATTATTCCGAGGAAAGTGGCGATCAGACACATTGGCAGATAATCAGACACCTCCAGAAGGCATCGGTCTAATACCATGAAACACTACTTCTAGCCTCGATAACCGTCTCGGCGAGGAAGAGATCCACAGGTGTCTTCGCGTATATCATATCCAGCTGAAGGCATTCGTTGTTGATTAGATCTCTTAAATATACCAGATTTTGGGGTCATTCATTGCTGAGGTAGACTCGCAGTTCGAAATAGCCCCACACATTATCTACGGGACTACGATTGGGCAAGTTAGCTGGCCAGCAGGGATGCGATAGGGTACTGGAGTTTTCGTCACATGAGGAAAGTATACATGCAGCCAGAACACGGCTGTTGTTATCTTGGAAAACGTGAGTATCCATAATACTCATGAATATGTAGTACAAACGGCAATACTTATTCATCCATAATGTTGAAATAACAGTCTTATTTCATGTTTACGTACAAAAACGTCATAGAATCACCCTGGCCTGAACCGCCTCGCCCGCAAACTGCGGTTTAAACGCTCCAGCGGACTCGATGCCATTCATCATTTGAAAGGGGCATTTGAAAGAGGTATAATCACCACTAATCGGACCACACTACACGTCACCATTCAGCTACTGCCAGTTCCTGTGTTCTTTGGCAGACTGGAAACGTGCAGCTTTATTTGCCACAGTGAGCAATGGCCTTTTCCGAAGTGCCCGACTACAAATGTCAATTGCTTGTACATGGGTCGTTCAGTAAGTAATGCAACACTCTTTTTCTGAAAACAAGCTGGTTTTATTCAGGATTCCAATTCACCGTTTTATAACCCACTCTTTTGGCTACAAAACTCTATTTTTCAACTAGTTTCCTTTTAATGTGACGGCTTTACGCCACCTTACTTGGAGGGTCTGTATGTCCGCATGGTACCACTCTACTGGTCGACGTCGGAACCAACGCCTTGCTGCATCAAAAACCTCGGCATCATCCACGTCCTGCTTCCTCGCAGTGCGCCCTTCATTGGGCCAAATCCAAGGAAGTCTTCTGTTAGATGTCGAGGAACCCAGTGGGCATACACCTTTGAGTACTCCAACTGGTGAACGAGTGTGTCAGTACTATCAACAGAGACGTCCAGTTGAACAGGGTGGGGTTTGATTGTATACGTCGATCACCTCGAATGAGAGTGTACGCCCGTTCCAACACTGTACGAATCAAAGCTTCTTGTAGCCGGCCGGCACACGGGCGATCGGACAGGCTTGGGCGACCTTGTCGCGATGATGACAGACGTGTCGCCGACTCATCGTGCTTTTGTTTACTGCCAGTTACCCGTAGACATTCTGCAAGCGCCTATGAATTGCTGCGATGGTCTAGTTTTCCGGCAAAACAAACTCAATGACAGTTCTCTGCGTGGAACGCTCCTCCACTACAGATGCCATTTTGAAAGCTATATATAACGGCGGCACCTATTGTAACTTTATGAAACTTTAGGGGATAAAGAGGGAGTATTCCACGATGTATTACAAAAAATTCCGCATTTTTCAACCGAAATTGGCCGAGAAAATATGTGTGGCATTACTTATTGATCGCCCCTCGCACTTCCCTTGACAGTATTCGCTAAGTAACTGGTTGAGATGAAGTGCATTAACTGACAGCGGTAATTGCTGTGGGGTTTCAAACCGAATGTGACAGAAAAGGCATGACAGTCGTCTTCCGTTAGGATCCTCTTAGGACCACTCTTTTTTCGCAATTTTACACGGCTGCGAGTAGTACACCATTCCTTGTAAAAACTTTGGACAATCCGCCTTGATACACCAACATATAGTGCAACTTCATTGGTGGCGTATGGTGATGTGCACGTCCAATTACGACAGTTCCTTTCTGACATTTGCTTACGACCACCCAATTTACTGTGTTTATTCCGTACAACAGACAGTCCCGCAAGTGCCACTTCGCCAAAATGACTTACGAAGCGTTGCATGTACCATCCTACAAGTTCTACGCCGTCTATAACGCTCCAAATCAACCAGTGTGCTTAACCATTATCCTGGCGAATTACGCTATAAAATGATGCGTGACATCTGTGATATGGTGTTATACATGTTAGCGACACAGAATAACTGATACATTTTCTGTGCACCCTTACAAACCGCCATGACAGAGCTGATTGGCAATTATCTCGTTAGGAGCTTTAAACACCAGTTATTATATTATAATGTTAATGGGGCATGTCGCAGGAAAATGGGGGTACAAATGGATACACAATGCAGTAAACTGTCCACATAAAATATTTTGATTACAAATACAGGGTGTTTAAAAAATGACCGATATATTTGAAACGGCAATACAAACTAAACGAGCAGTGATAGAAATACATCGTTTGTTGCAATATGCTTGGGACAACAGTACATTTTCAGGCAGACAAACTTTCGAAATTACAGTAGTTACAATTTTCAACAACAGATGGCGCTGCGGTCTGGGAAACTCTATAGTACGATATTTTCCACATATCCACCATGCGTAGCAATAATATGGCGTAGTCTCTGAATGAAATTACCCGAAACCTTTGACAACGTGTCTGGCGGAATGGCTTCACATGCAGATGAGATGTACTGCTTCAGCTGTTCAATTTTTTCTGGATTCTGGCGGTACACCTGGTCTTTCAAGTGTCCCCACAGAAAGAAGTCACAGGGGTTCATGTCTGGCGAATAGGGAGGCCAATCCACGCCGCCTCCTGTATGTTTCGGATAGCCCAAAGCAATCACACGATCATCGAAATATTCATTCAGGAAATTAAAGACGTCGGCCGTGCGATGTGGCCGGGCACCATCTTGCATAAACCACGAGGTGTTCGCAGTGTCGTCTAAGGCAGTTTGTACCGCCACAAATTCGCGAAGAATGTCCAGATAGCGTGATGCAGTAATCGTTTCGGATCTGAAAAATGGGCCAATGATTCTGTTATGTCCTAGCCAGTAATGCCACCCGAGCCCGCTGCCAAAAGGTTGGCAGTATCAAAGTCCGGACGCCGTCCGCATAAGCAGCGCCAGCGAGACAGCAAATCGCCGCAAGTCTGCGCGCGCCACCGCTGACTTCTGGCTTCTTAAGCGCTGGAGTCGCGAGCGCTAGGACAGTTCTGTATTCGCCGCTCAGTTGTATACTCGCCACCGAATTGTGTACTTGCTAGTCAGTTGTGTGTTCATCGCGGCAGAGTTGTTGTTTGTCGTCAGCCGACGCTGACCTAGCCGCTCCGACTCGAACTAGACAGATTTCTGTAGACACCGAGTTCACTACTGTGTTTCTGTATCTTCATGAATAAAGATAAGTACCGACTTATTTAATCAGAGTGTTTGGGGTTTCATCTTTCTGTTTACTGTTCCAGCGGACCGGTCGGCCCGCTATTAAAAGTGTGGCGGTGACTTCGTAAGCCATTTCTACAGCCAAGTGTTTGTCGCTACGAACACTGCCACAAAACTGGCGACGAGGACTTCCGAACTCGTGTTCAGGGCTGGTTCAACTTGTTCTTGTTATACTAATTATAGAGATAAAATTTTGGGGGCTGGTTTAATTTGTGTTCACTATGTCTGCCGAATTACAACAGTTGATCTTGTTACAGAGTCAGCAAATACAAAGTCTGGTGGAAGCAATCGCCAAACAAGCGGCTAATCCTCCAACACAAAAGGAACAAGCACAGGCAGCACCACCGTTCCGGACTTTTGATGAATCCAGAGAAGAATGGCGAGAATATTTCGCGCAGTTGCAGGCGCACATGACAGTCTACAAAATCACAGGTACTGAGCGACAGCTTTATTTAATTTCCACTGCAGGCGTGGAAGTCTATCGACTACTTTGTAAGTTGTTCCCGGAATCCCAGCCAGAAGCTTTAGACTATGACGTTGTTGTTAACAAGCTTGCTGAGTATTTCGAGTCGCGAGTTCATGTGGCAGCAGCCCGATTCAAGTTCTTCAGATTAAAGAAACTGCCACATCAATCTAATAAACAGTGGTTAACAGATTTACGGGGCCTCACCCGTCAGTGCCGATTTAATTGTGTGTGTGGAGCTTCCTACAGTGATGTCATGTTACGAGACGCTATTACGCAAAACATTGCAGATTCTCGTATTCGTGCTGCTATCTTAAAGTTGCCTGACCCGTCATTAGAGACTGTGATGAACATCATTGAAGCCCAAGATACTTTTGACTATGCTGAGTGTGAGTTAGATCAGCCATGTTTTCTCAAATTGCCTGTGCTACGCAAGTTATGTCACGCCCGCGGCCCCACCGGCAGAGTCAGACTGTAAACACTAGCCGGCCGCGTCATGTTAAACACATTCGTCAGCCGCGTGTGCAAAATGATAGAGTTAAGTCTTGCCCTAAGTGTGTTCTTGCTCATCCTCGTGAACGTTGCCCGTTAAGAAACGCGGTTTGTCACTTTTGTCAAAGGAAAGGACACATCCAGACTGTTTGTTTGCGTAAACGCAAGAACAATTCTAGTGCTGCCCAGCCCATGGATATTCATGCTCTTCAAAGCCAACCCGCCCAGAAAGTCGCGTTTAAAGACTCTTCCACGGTTCGTGTGGGTAATAAACTTGTTCGCAATAAGCCACCCACCCAGCCCTCTGCTATGCGACCCAAGCGTAATTCAATCGCTGTAAAAAGTAATGTACAGACTGCAGGTGAAGCGGGAGTTGTTGTTCCGCCCGCCCAACCCACGAGTTGTCGTAAGCAGCGAACACACGCTAAACGCGCTGATTTTGTGTCTTCCGCCTCCACTGCACCGATCCAGAGACAGTGTAATAAACTATTTGTGAAGCTACGCATCCAGGATAAGACCTTCAATTTTCAATTAGACACTGGTGCGTCTGTGACTCTCATAAATAGTGCTACGTATGCGGCTATCGGCCGCCCTAAACTTTCAGCGGCAAAACATTCTTTGGCTACTTATAGTGGAGAACAAATTCCTGTGTTAGGTGTATGTAGCGTGCCAGCCACATTCCATGGCAATACAAAAACAGTTTCATTCACAGTGCTCCGCGCTACAGACAGTGTAAACATTTTCGGATTAGACTGTTTTGACTTGTTTGGCCTGTCTATCCAAGACAATGTGTTGCAAATTAATTCTGTTGTTGTTCCTCAAGACAGCATAACCGATTTGTGTAACCGATACAGTGACATATTTAAAGACGAACTAGGTTGTGCTGCGAACTTTGCCGCTCATATTACGTTAAAAGATAATGCTCAGCCTCGATTTTGTCGTGCTCGTCCAGTGCCTCACGCCCTCCGGGCACCTGTAGAAGATGAACTTCGTCGTTGGCAAAACAACGGTGTTATTCAACCCGTTTCAGCGAGCCAGTGGGCTTCTCCCTTAGTTATTATAAAGAAACCGTCTGGCAAGTTACGTTTGTGTGCTGATTTTAAGTCGACAGTTAATCCTCAGACTGTCATTGATTCTTTTCCTTTGCCTAGACCGGACGAGCTGATGGATAAGTTAGGGGAAGCTCGTTTCTTTTCCAAAATTGATCTCCGTGAAGCATATTTGCAATTGCCCCTCGACGAGCAATCACAACAGTATTTTGTCATAAACACGTCGTTGGGGTTGTTCCGTTTTCTGCGTTTGCCTTTTGGTTGTGCGTCAGCTCCAGCTGTTTTTCAGCGTTTTTTGTCACAACTTCTGGCTAATGTGCCATCGTGTTGCAACTATTTAGACGATATTGTTGTGTCCGGTCGGACGCCTGCTGAACATTTCCGTAATTTGGAGTGTTTGTTTAAAGTGTTGTCTCAGGCAGGCCTGCGTTACAACATCGATAAATGTTTATTTTTCCTTACGGAGCTGGAGTATCTGGGACATGTTATTAATGCTCAAGGCATTCATCCCTCCCAGTCACATTTAGCAGCTATTCGTGATTTGCCCGCCCCTCGCAATCTGCATGAATTGCAAGCAGTTCTTGGCAAATTGACGTATTATATTAGGTTTATACCTAATGCATCACAGATTGCTGCACCGTTGCATCGTCTCCGCCGTAAGAATTTTCCGTTTGTGTGGTCAGCTGATTGCCAGTCAGCCTTTCAGCAGCTTAGAGAGGCTTTATTGAATGATCGTTGTCTGGTCCATTACGACCCTAACAAGCCTCTGGTGTTAGCTTGTGATGCCTCTTCTTTCGGCCTCGGTGCTGTGTTGTCTCACCGAGTCGGTAACACCGAACGTCCTATTGCGTTCGCATCTAAATTGCTCAACAAAGCTCAGTGTGATTATAGCCAATTGGACAAGGAAGCGTTGGCTATTGTGTTCGGTGTCACAAAATTCCATCACTACCTCTATGGTAGACCATTCTATTTAGTGACAGATCACAAGCCCCTGACGTCACTGTTTCATCCGTCTAAACCAGTTCCTCAGCGGACAGCTCAGAGACTACAACGTTGGGCTCTTTTGTTATCACAATACCAGTATGAGATACTCTATCGCCCTACAGCTCGGCATGCAAACGCTGACGCGCTTTCTAGATTGCCGATTGCTGCGGATGATGTCTTCGATTCCTCCGAAGACTCTTGCCATCAGATTGACGCCGATGAGCATCAATCCCTCCGGGATTTTCCGATTGATTATCGTCAGGTGGCACGTGAGACAGCTACGGATCCTCATCTGAGTTTACTAGTACGTTTTGTTCAACGTGGTTGGCCGTCCAAGGCAAAGGACATATCGGATCCTGTGGTTCGTCGCTATTATCCGCAACGTCATCTGTTGTCTGTTTCGCACGGAGTTTTGCTGTTACGCACCGAGAATGACCAGCTTCGTTTAGTGGTTCCCCAAGTGCTCCACTCCAAGGTCCTCGACTTGTTGCATCAAGGTCATTGGGGAGTGGTCCGCACCAAGCAGCTTGCCCGCCGTCATTGTACATGGATCGGCATTGATAAGCAGATTACGCAGATGTCTACAGATTGTTCGACGTGTGCCGAACACCAAGCTGCTCCGCCTCAACGCTATTTTGAGTGGGCACGCCCTGCCGGTCCCTGGCAGCGAGTACATATTGATTTCGCTGGTCCATATTGGAATTCTCGTTGGCTCATCGTGATAGATGCATTTAGTAATTTTCCGTTTGTTGTGCCCATGCAGTCTACAACGTCTGCACAAACTATACAGGCGTTGACTTCAATTTTTTGTATTGAGGGTCTCCCAGAAGTTTTAGTGTCTGACAATGGTCCACAATTTACCTCTGCAGAATTTGAAAGTTTTTGTTCTGCCAATGGCATTCGCCATGTTCTTACTCCGCCGTTCCACCTTCAATCGAATGGTGCAGCGGAACGTTTTGTACGCACATTCAAGGATCATATGGACCGCCTTCGTGCTACGCACTCTCGTCAGCAGGCCCTCATCACGTGCCTGTCGTCGTACCGGACCACGCCACGCGACGGCCCTTCGCCTGCGGAGCTTCTCCACGGCCGTCGTCATCGCACCCTACTACGGTTGTTGCACCCCCCGGATCGACCCGCCGCTTCTGAGCATCGCACGCGTTTTCAGCGCAACGACGCCGTTTTTTTCAGAGTTTATCACGGTCGCCGTCGTTGGGAACGTGGTACCGTGATAAGTGTCCAGGGTCGCGGTTTTTATACTGTTCAAGGTGCTACTGGGGTGCACAGGAGGCATCAGAACCAGTTGCGCCGCGCTGGCCGCCCGGATTCTGCCGCTCGTTCTTTGTCCACAGATTTGGTCCGCGGCGGGTTCCAACCGCGCCTTCCGACTTCGCTGCCGCCCCCAGGGCAGCAGCAGCAGCAGCCGTCGTCACTACCACGCTGACAGCCCGTCCCGTTGATGCCTCCCGCGCAGCTTCATCCGGGAGCGCCCCAGGTGGTCGCTCCGGCGCCTGCGGTCCCTCTTCAGTCGCCACCGCCTTCGGAGCTGATGGAAGTCGACCCCTCAGCCGGGCCGCCTCCCCAAGCGGTGGCTGTGCAGCCTGTCCTGCAGCCGCTTTCCTTGGGCACCCCCAAGGAGTCTGACACCGCAGCGCCTTGTCCGGCGCCCACTCAGCAGCCGTCGACGCAGCGTCAGGAGACGCTGCCTCCCTTCGTGGGTCCCGACGCCCCGTCGCGTCCAGTACCAGAAGCTGCGCCCGTGGTCACAGGCGTGCACCCTGACCTCGGTTTTCAGTCGGTGTTTCCCGGGGCCCCGCGCAGCCAATGCTGGGGTGCGGACCGGGGACTGCCACCGACAACAGTCTCCGCCCCGGTCTCTTCTGCTACGCCTGCGGCCAGACCCCTCCCCCGCCGTCGACGCTCGCCACGTCATTATTCAACGACGGTGCGGCGATTTGGGGGGGAGGAGTGTTATGTCCTAGCCAGTAATGCCACCCGAGCCCGCTGCCAAAAGGTTGGCAGTATCAAAGTCCGGACGCCGTCCGCATAAGCAGCGCCAGCGAGACAGCAAATCGCCGCAAGTCTGCGCGCGCCACCGCTGGCTTCTGGCTTCTTAAGCGCTGGAGTCGCGAGCGCTAGGACAGTTCTGTATTCGCCGCTCAGTTGTATACTCGCCACCGAATTGTATACTTGCTAGTCAGTTGTGTGTTCATCGCGGCAGAGTTGTTGTTTGTCGTCAGCCGACGCTGACCTAGCCGCTCCGACTCGAACTAGACAGATTTCTGTAGACACCGAGTTCACTACTGTGTTTCTGTATCTTCATGAATAAAGATAAGTACCGACTTATTTAATCAGAGTGTTTGGGGTTTCATCTTTCTGTTTACTGTTCCAGCGGACCGGTCGGCCCGCTATTAAAAGTGTGGCGGTGACTTCGTAAGCCATTTCTACAGCCAAGTGTTTGTCGCTACGAACACCGCCACAAAAGATTCCTTTGGAAGAAATGGCGGCCCAGACCAGTACTTTTTGAGGATGCAGGGACGATGGGACTGCAACATGGGGCTTTTCGGTTCCCCATATGCGCCAGTTCTGTTTATTGACGAAGCCGTCCAGGTAAAAATAAGCTTCGTCAGTAAACCAAATGCTGCCCACATGCATATCGCCGTAATCAATCCTGTGCACTATATCGTTAGCGAATGTCTCTCGTGCAGCAATGGTAGCGGCGCTGAGGGGTTGCCGCGTTTGAATTTTATATGGATAGAGGTGTAAACTCTGGCGCATGAGACGATACGTGGACGTTGGCGTCATTTGGACCGCAGCTGCAACACGGCGAACGGAAACCCGAGGCTGCTGTTGGATCACCTGCTGCACTAGCTGCGCGTTGCCCTCTGTGGTTGCCGTACGCGGTCGCCCTACCTTTCCAGCACGTTCATCCGTCACGTTCCCAGTCCGTTGAAATTTTTCAAACAGATCCTTTATTGTATCGCTTTTCGGTCATTTGGTTACATTAAACCTCCATTGAAAACTTCGTCTTGTTGCAACAACACTGTGTTCTAGGCGGTGGAATTCCAACACCAGAAAAATCCTCTGTTCTAAGGAATAAACCATGTTGTCCACAGCACACTTGCACGTTGTGAACAGCACACGCTTACAGCAGAAAGACGACGTACAGAATGGTGCACCCACGGACTGCATTGTCTTCTATATCTTTCACATCACTTGCAGCGCCATCTGTTGTTGAACATTGTAACTACTGTAATTTCGAAAGTTTGTCCGCCTGAAAATGTACTGTTGTCCCAAGCATATTGCAACAAACGGTGTATTTCTATCGCTGCTCGTTTAGTTTTTATTGCCGTTTCAAATATACCGGTCATTTTTGAAACACACTGTATGTACAATACTTGTATCACAAATATGTGGAGCAGTATGTACTGTGAAAGGCTGATATATTTCTCACAATACCTCAGGATTCTTACCGAAAGAGGCGGAACAGAGAAGACACTAGGCTGAATCAGAATTCAAATCTCCATTTGGCAACCTTGAGTTAGATTTTCCTTGCTTCCATTAAATCAATTCAAGCGAAACTGAGATATTTATGTCAACAAGTCTACAGTCGACTTCCTTCCTATATGAGTGCTATTTCAGTTTGTGTTCCGTCATGAATGCTCCAATTCTTCCCTAAATTATTCAGACTCATCTCGTCAGGTTTCACTGCGAACCATACATTCAGAAAGCAGTTGCTGAATCCATTTATTCATGAGCCAGTGTGTTTGTAAACATGATAACAGCTTTGACTGAAACGAAAAAAACGAAAAGTGAAGTGGAACAACAACATTTTAGTGCGAGATGTGTGCCATTAAAAGTGCTTTGTTTTACTGAAATAGGCTGTTGGTTCGTCTGATGTACGTTTTCCAACGTATGAGTCTTGGCGTTACAAACGCGTGGCTTGCTGTAGTTCGTCTTGGTTTATCCGCCACACAAATTTTCCCAGAAAAACGTTGCGATCATAATTTTTATGTTCGGCTGCCACGTGCTTCTGGCCATGCTAGAGTGTCTTCTGTGTTGGACAGATTCTAGCGACGTCTTATTCCGCCCTGCTGCATTTGTTTTCCAGAGAGGGGCGCTTACTGACCGCCCCACGTCCGCCGACTAACAGCTAATGGGAAGCTTCCAAGGAGATCTCTTCTTGGGTACTGGAGTGCCTACTTTTCCCATTAAATACAGTTAAGGGCTGATCGTACACAATACAAATAACATAAAAACAAAATCACATGCTTGTTAACTCACTTCTCACTCCTATTTTTATCATCTAACTAAACTTAACTCTAAACTCCGTCTGAACAGTCCTTGGAAGGCCTAACGGTAGCAACCGACCGTCTTGTTATCTTCACCCTATAGGCATCACTGGATGCTGATATGGAGGGCCATATGGTCATCACGCCGCTCCCACGGCCGTTGTCAGTTTTCGTGACCGGAGCCGCTACTTCTCAGTCAAGTAGCTCCTCATTTGGCCTCAGAAAGGCTGAGTCCACCCCGCTTGCCAACAGTGCTCGGCAAAATCGGATGGTCACCGATCCAAGTGTCAACCAAGTCCGACAGCGCTTAACTTCGGGAATCTAAGGGGGAAGCGGTGTTACCAATGTGGCAAGGCCACTGGCACTTTTACCATCACAAATAGAAATTTCCGTCGCAGGAGGATTACCAAAATTTAACTGATGCAGGAAGTTTAAGATCTGAGTATCTGAAGGAGCGCCAGCCGTGGTGGCCGAGCGGTTCTAGGCGCTACAGTCTGAAACCGCGCGAGCGCTACGGTCGCAGGTTCGAATCCTGCCTCGGGCATGGATGTGTGTGATGTCCTTAGGTTAGTTAGGTTTAAGTAGTTCTAAGTCTAGGGGACTGATGACCTCAGATATTAAGTCTCATGGTGCTCAGAGCCTTTCGAACCATTCTGAAGGAGCGTGTATGTTGCAAACGTGTTATGTTTACGACCAGAACTTTTTAAGGGTATGGTTCTTATTAAAATTTGAAAGTGTGCATAAAACAATGTACAAGAAACTGAATAATACAGAAAATGTCATTTCTTACCATAAACTGGTGTATCGTAGGCAGTGAGCCCTGTCTTGTGACGGGACTTCCATCGAAAAATAAGAAGAAACAGCTGAATAAACATGGGTCCAAGAACGTCGAGTTTCTGAGTTATAATACCATCACTCAGGTGAAACAATTACTCATTTAGCTCTCCAGTTCTAACATTTTACGAATGTTTTGGATCTTGCACAAACTGGTCAAAGTGCCAGCCTTTTGCTGAATACCTGTACAAGGAATGATTTAGCGTCGAGAAATCTAAAAACAGAGCACTAGCACTGTTAGATAGGCGTGGGACAGGAAATCAGAGGAAGGGCGATACCTGTTATGCCACTGCCTGATCGCGGCTCTCATAGGCAGCATAATTCTGCTACCATAATGTTTCGGCTGCTCTAGTTTAATTCCTGGTAATATGTCTCTTTTGTTCCTACCCATTCACTGTGTCTGTCTTTTCTCTGCACCCGCCCGGCTACCCGCGCGTGCTAACGCGACCGATTCCGCGACGGGGAGTTATGCTGGCCCCAGATCGAAATCGACCGGCAGATTAACGACGAGCGTCGGTGTGCTGGACAGCTAGGATGCGGTTTTTAGGCTATTTCCCACACCCCACTAGGGGAATACTGGGCTGGTTCCCATGTTTCGCTTCAGATCCACGGTATGCAAACATTTGGAACACTTTTCTTACACTTGCACTCTGACTTTACTCTATTCACGTACATATTGGATACACTACTTCTGGCCTTTGTGGTGAATAACAGACTGGTGACTCTGTCTCTCTCGTTCTCTTTCTGTTTCTCTCTTTGTTTCGAAAAAGGATTTGTGGGTAGGATTTCAAAAACGTTTATGAGAAAAATTGGTAGACATTTGAGGTTAAATAACCATTCTTGTTACTTTCTAAGCATGTTTCATGTTAATTATCTCTTAAAAACACTACATTTGAAAGAAGAAAGTAGTAAAAGGAAACAAAATCGAGAATTTCGAAAACGGGAGTTTGTGCAATCCATTCCAAACAGGTTACTGATCTAGACAGTGTTTCGTCTCTTGGCTAATATCTCTGTATTTGTAAACTGAAGTCGCTTGCTCGCGTCCACCAGTATACATAACCAAATTTGAGGGGGTGCTATAGGGATTTTAATCTGATTCATGAGGAAGGTTTCTCTGTACAATTTGTGACTATTTCGTACAAATTGCCTCTTATGTTATGAAAACGATATCATTACTATCTAGCATACAGCCGCCATAACTAGCGAGAGCAGCAGTGCCTTGGCAAAGCAGCAGTAGTGGGACAAAGTATGTTGTGACCCATTTTGTTATTGTGGGTTGCCTACATCAGGGGCAGGTATGTACTCAGGGGCAAGCCTATTGTTGTCCTTTGATTGACAGGTCCTTAACCCATTGTTCTGCTAAAACGATACTTCCTTTTGGTTGACAGGCATTTAACCTATTGTTCCCCAACCCCTCCCACTCCCCTCCCCACCTCAGGAAACCTCCCCCCTCACTGCTACAGGTAGTCTTTCAGGTCTTAGTTATTGGAATAGCTCCTTTCACTCTTATCAATTTAATTGACTATTTAATCAAAGTTATTAATTAATTAACCTCTCACCCACTATTAAACCCTTTCCCCTCCCCCCTCCCCTCTCCTTCCCAGAAAATGGCGGGAAGTTTAAATTCCATCAGGGCAATGCAACACACCATGGCTACCTCCATTAACCTAAGAAAAATGGCGAGAAAAAGGGCACTTTGGCTATCTCCACTAACGTAAGTCATCTGACCCCCACCTCCTCCTAGAAATTGGCTGGTAAAGGACTCAGCCTGTGCTGGATTGGATGGATATAAGTCTTTATTTTCACTCTTTATCTAAACAATTAGAGACAGCAAATGGTTCAAATGGCTCTGAGCACTATGGGACATAACATCTATGGTCATCAGTCCCCTAGAACCTAGAACTACTTAAACCTAACTAACCTAAGGACAGCACACAACACCCAGTCATCACGAGGCAGAGAAAATCCCTAACCCCGCCTGCAATCGAACCCGGCAACCCGGGCGTGGGAAGCGAGAACTAGAGACAGCACCACCATCAAGTGTGTTCATCCTGAGGTCTGGAGTCCAACTGACCTAGTACACAGTACTGCCACCAGCGAGCACTGTTCTCCCTTCTGCTACATAATTCAAGATGCCGGACTGGTGGTAGAGAGGAAGGATCTCATAACAGGGAATTCAATGGTATATTGTTTATTTATAAAAAAGTCAATTTGTAGGGTTGGATTTCTCTTGCCCATCATTCTCTGCTGTTTGGAAAACATGTAGGTCTTCTAAGAAGTAATTACATGAGGCATATATGTTGCATAACCTAATGTTCAGCACTGCACTCTGGGTGTCTTAACCTAATGTTTGGCCCTTTGTTGGCACTTAACTGTTTGTTCTGTTAAGTGGTTTTCCAGGTGAATGTCTGTCTGAGCGCGCTGGACAAGTCGGTGCCAGTGTAACCACGCTGGACAAGTCTGTGCTGGTCTGTGAGCACTGCCTGTGTCCAGCTGTTTGTGGGATTTTTCCTATTCGACAAAACCGAACGTAAGATTTCGTGATAACTTTACGTTTAACTTTCTATGCATCTAGGGTTGCCACAATTTCTATCTGACGAACCAGGACATTACCCTCAAATTGACGAAAATGAACGTAATTTGGGAAAGATAATGTTTGGATCAAATGTCCTGACTCCTTTCCTCCCAACTATTAACAAATTGTCGCGTAAAGTAAATATGCTTTGGGTGCCTTAATTTCTCCTCAGACAAGTTATTAGCTGTGCATCTAGTAGACAACGCTTCCAGGGATCCGGTACGTGTTATTATGCCTACTGAAGAAACAAATTCATAAAGTTTAAGAATGCTTACCACCAGGAGCGATGTCTGTTCGTAGTGTACGCCGACTTTGAATTCCTCCTTGCTCCTGTGACCTGCTGTGAAGGTGACCCTACAGCCTCATACACAACCTTTACAGAAAAACACGTACCATATGTGGCAGCATACCAAATTGTATTGTCATATGATTCCAGACTTAACTGCTAGAAATCACGTCGCGACAGCCCTGCAGTTTGGCTGCTCACTGAGCTCGAAAAACTTTCATGGGAGGTTGATAAGCTTAACAGTTGCAACGTCACCATGACCAAATCGAAGGAGACTGAAGATCTGTATAATAACGTGGTTGATCGTCATATTTGTGGGCTGCCATTAGATAGAAAAGCAGAAACTCCTCGTAGGGACCATTGTCATCTTACAGGGAAGTTCCGTGGTGCAGCTCACAACACGTGCAATTTGAAGTACCAGCTACCTAGACACATACCAGTTTTCTTCCACAATTTAAGCAGGTATGACGCTCACTTTCTATTTGAGCAGTTGGGTGATTTGGTTTGGAGAAAGATCAGGTCAGTGTCCTACATGACAATGTCGAGAATTAGATTTCGTTCTCCAAAAGAATGACACCAACAATTATGTTCCGCTTCCTTGATACGCTACATTTTATGCAGGCACCACTCCAAAAATTCGTTGAAACTCTACCTCGGGGGGATATGCATATCACTCGAGCTGCATTTCCCAACAACGAAAAGTTTCAGCTTGTGACTACGAAGGGGGTTTTCCCATATGAGTATTGGATAGTATGGCAAAACTCAACAAAACCAAGCTACCCAACATAACTGTATTGTCCAGCAACCTTACAGGCGACGCCATAACAGATGCAGAGTATGAGCAAGCCGTGAATGTCTGCCGGGAATTCAATATTTCTACGTTAGGAGAGTATGCACGGCTTTACATGGACACAGATGTGCGCTTGCTTGCAGACGTTTTCGAGAAATTCCAGAGTCTATGCGTGACCACATATTCTCTGAATCCCGCCTTTTATTACATGGCACCTAGGTTGTGTTGCGGCACGGTGCTCAAGAAAATGATGTGCAGCATTGAATTATTGACCGATGCTGACATGCGTCTTTCCTTTGAGCTGGGGATCTGTGGGGGACTTTCCCAATGTGTCCATAGGCATGCAAAGGGAAATTACTGGTGATGGGTGACAGTTTCAATGCATCCCTTCATTGGAGTTACATAATGTACCTGGACGTAAATAACTGATACAGGCATGCCATGCAGCAGTCACGGCCAATTAGTGAGTTTCGATGGGTGCCCAAAGACGAATGCAAAGGATTAGGTGGAAAAATCATGAGTGGTATGGCAGCTGATTCTGATGTAGGGTATGTGGTGGAGGCAGAACTCACATACCCTATTAGTTTGCATGATGCGCACCCCAATTTGCCGCTGTGTCCAGAGCAACTAGTTCAGCGAGGAGGCTCCACGCCGAAACTGATTACAATGCTGGGGGATAAGTGGAGATATATCATTCAATATCGTAATCTCCAGCAGTGTCCCAGCTTGGATATGGAGGTGGTTACAATCACCTGGGCTATATCCTTCAAGCAATCCCCCTGGTTGAAGGAGTATATTGATTTGAATACGAGACAGAGAGCTTCCGAGATGTGTGACTTTGAGAAAGATTTTTATAAATTGATGAATAATTCAACTCTCGGTAAAACAATGAAGAATTTGAGAGAAGGACGTGAAATTTTGATTAGAACCGAATGGAATAGGCGTTATGGCGTAAGAAAATGCATTGCCAGACCAAATTTTAAGTGGGTCACCATATCCAATAAGAACTTTGTTGCTGTCAAGACGGCGAAGACTGCAGAAGTTTAAAAAACCTATTTATGTGGGAATGTGCATGCTAGATCTATCGAATCTCCACATGTACCACTCTCATTATGAGTTTGCGAAAACTCATTTCACAGATCCTAAATTACTTTATATGGATACAGATAGCTTCATCTATTGGGTGAAGAACTGTGATCTATATGAAGTAATTAGGCGCCACGGTAATGAATTTTACACGTCCTCATATACGGCTGACAATCCTTACGGTATTATTCCACAAAGAAGAAGATTATCCGTTTTATGAAGGACGAGGCAAATGGATTGCCGATTGTGGAGTTTGTAGGTCTACACTCAAAAATGTATGCGTATCGCACATTGGAAGGTGCACCCAGAGGCGGGCTAAGGGTGTTTGTTGTATGGCACCAGGGGCCCTCTCTATCGAAGACTACTTGTGGTGCCTGTGCAGTGGTGTTCACGGTGCTGCACCGCAACCACTGCATATGGTACAGCAGACCAGTATTCAATCGAGAGAACACAAGGTGTACATTGTGCTGCAGTCTAAAATCGATCTGTCGCCTCATGACGATAAAAGGGTTATTTGTGATGACGGTATTGAAACTCACCCGTACTCACACTACTCACTTGTAGGGAGAGGACGGGTGGGGGATTGAGTGATAGTGAGAGAGAGAAAGAGAGAGAGAGAGAGAGAGAGAGAGAGAGAAGAGTAGTAGTATGACCCTTTTATCATAGTCTAAGTAATTTGTGTGTGTGTGTGTGTGTGTCGTGTAAATATTTTTGTATACTATGTATATGTGCATATACATGCATAGAGAGAGAGAATGTGTGCAAAATAAAGGATAAAAAGAAAAAAGAACAACATTTATGTTTACATATGCACACCATGTGCGTGAAATAATGAAAAAAGCATACACAAAAAAATATTAAAAAAAGCAAAAATAGCAAAAAAAATTATGTATTGATTTATTTGTTCATATGCAATGTATGTGTTGCCTGTAAATATATATATATGTCTAGGCACCAGGTGCCTGTTGTAAATATAATAGCTTTTAAAACCCTTTAGTGACCAGTGGGAACTATAGTTCCCACTTATTTGTTTTCGCTGTAAGTTCAGTGGTAACCCGTGTTCCCACTTCTAACTTGTGCTGTCAGCTCTGTTAGAGGATGCTAACTACATGTAAATTGTCAACGGGTGTGCGAAAGCGGTTGTATTTCTACCTTGTTAGTCAATCAATTCAGAAGCGCAGTTTCCACGTGAAAACGAGCCACTGTTTCGACCGCCACAGCGTTTTTTGTGCAGTGTGCTTTCCTTTTACGTGTGAAGTGACTTGTGTCGCATTTATCTACTTTTACATTTGTGAGGGAGATAGTATTCGTGTATATTTGCTGGATTTGACTGAAAATTACGTAAATATTACAAGGTAAGTTAGTGGGAATTATTTTTCCCACTGAACTTGGGTGAAGTGCAATGCATATGGCTGCGTAATTGGCATCATAGTTATTGTTTGTTTCTTATTGTTTAGAATGCCTGGACTGATGGCAGAAGATGTTTTCTGAATTTGGTATGCTTTACCAGAAGATGTAGAAGATTCAGATATCGATGCTGACTCTGATGCTGATTTTGAGTCACCAAATACTTCACAGATATGCTGAAAAGAAATTCTAGACTTAGCAGGGGAGAATTCGAATTTTCTGTCAGGTCATGTGTTGCTGCAGTGAAGTGGCAGGATAGCAAACCTGTTTGTATACTATCAAATTACCACAATCCAAACACATTACAACTGTTTTGAGAAGAAACAAAGATGGAAGCAGAAGTGAAGTAAGTATTCTGCCCATTGGCTGTGGCAGAGTATAATAAAATAATAGGAGGAGTGGACAGATTTGATCACCTGCGTGAACGATATGCTGTAGGCTATCGTTCATGGAAGTGGTGGCACAGACTGTTTTACTTTCTTGTAGATTTGGCAGCCTTCAATTCCTACATTATGTGGAAGCTACAGAAGACAGAAGCAGACCAGCTAACATTTAGATTGCACTTGGCGAGGCAGCTTATCTCTGGAATCTCAGGTCATAAGCGAAGAGGAAGGCCTGTTCATTTTCAAACACCAGAAAGGGGACAGGTCTGGAGTGCCAGATGAAGTTCGTCTGGAGAAAGTTGGAACTCATTTGCCTACAAAAGGTACAACAAACACAAGATGCAGCCAATGTAGCATCAAGAACAAAGAAAAGAACAAAACTAATGTGCAGCAACTGTCGGGTACCCTTGTGTGTAGCACCATGCTTCTCTAAGTTCCATAGTACATCACCTTAGTGAACTCTAAGGACAATATGAACAAATACTAATATAAATGTAATGTTTGACATGCTTTTTGTACTAAAAAAAGGATATACATTTTTTTTTAAATTGGCAAGAGAAGTTACTCCAGAGTTCGGTGGGAACAATAGTTCCCACTAATTTTTTTATACTCTTAGGCTAAACTCTCACTTTTAAGATTTAAATTATGATTTTATGAATGGTTCCTTAGCCCAATAAAGTGTTCATAAAAAGTCTACAGCTTATGGAAATAATTTGGTCACTAAAGGGTTAAGTTTATCACCTGTCAGAATAGTTTTTAAGTGTATATAGCTCAGTCCTTCAGAAATGTTATTGTAAAGACCTTTGCTGTTGTGGACTGTTGAAATTAGATTCTAAGTCTGCACAGTCCATCAGAATTATTGTAAAAGCCTTGCTACTGGGGCTGTAGAATTAACTTGTAGTAGTAAAGAAAGTATCTCCACAAACGTTTTAGCGTATACGTAAATAATAATGTGTATATCTCAAATGACATTAGTTTTGCTGAAGATGAGTGCTATTAAGGAGGTGAAATTTAAGCAATCGTAATATTTAATTGTAGTTACACTGGGAAATATGTTCCTGGCTCCCAATATTCTTGTGAGTCTTGTATGTATTTGATGATCTGTAGACAACTTTGCGGGGTTTAATTGTCAGTGCAATTTAGCGATCTGTGCAAAAATAATTTTGTTGCAGAAAGTATCATCTGCAGCAGATGATAGTGGACTGTGCTCTCACATCTGCAGCAGCAGCAGTTTGACAGGTAAATTCAGTGACGAACGGGATTTCCTGTTAGGATCGCTAGGAACAATGAACCCTGTGCTGTACTGGGAAGAATTGGAACATCTCTCTCAGCATTGGGCCCGCACTGCAGCTATGAGTCATCGTGCCTTGGTGAACACGTATTTCGAGAGGAACTTCTCAGGTGTCAAGTATGAAAGAGATGCCGCCCCCTCATCCTTGCAGGATCTGAACTGACACCAACACGTCACTTGGCAGCTGAGGACTGCGTTGTCACTTTACGGAGATCGCTGATGCATCTTGACTTCTGGAGATGTATGCAAAGGCGACGGCGTTGGTGTCGGGTGTCGAGTGGCGAGATGTGTTTTTCACTAGCGATCTTTTCTTTAGACTATATTCCATCGATTTGACCGACCAATAGGATGCCATGAATTAAAAAAAAAAACAACTACCTTGTACATGTGAAGAACATCGATTTTACTAACCTGCATAAATTTTTTATATCAACGTGGTGTTAGGGGTACAATAGTTAAGGGGATTGTGTGTGTGCGTGGATGATATGGAGCAGAACAGTATGATAAGTGCAGAACACAACATTAATTTGCGTAATTTTTATGTAAAACTTAGTACAATATTTTAAGGGGGTGGATGACAAAGACGAATACACCAGAAATGGCGTTCAAAAGCATGTGAAATTCTAAAAGTGTACCAGAAAATGGTGGGAGTACGTAACTAATTACTTTATTTGGTATCAAAGGCGGTACAATAGTTTAAGAAAATGGGGGTTACATGCAAACTACTTAACAGAACAAAGGGTTAAGACATGGCAAAGGGCCAAACATTAGGTTAAGACACCCACAGTACAGTGCCGAACATTATGTTATGCAACATGTTTGCTCCATGTAGCTACTTCTTGGAAGACCTATGTGTTTTCAAACAGCAGAGAATGATGGGCAAGAGAAATCCAACCCCCAAAAACTGATTTTTATATAAATAAACGATATACCATCGAATTTCCTGTTATGAGATACTTCCTCTCCATCATCAGACCGCTATTTTGGATTATGTCATGGAAGGGATGGCAGTGCCCTCTGGTGGCAGTACCGTGTACTAGGTTAGTTGGACTCCAGATGAACACACTTGATAGTGGTACTGCCTGTAATTGTTTAAATAAAGACTGAAAACAAAGACTTATATCCCTTCTATCCAACACAGGCTGAGTCCTTTTCCAGCCAATTCCTAGGAAGAGGTGGGGGTCGGATGACTTAGGTTAGTGGAGGTAGCCAAAGTGCCTTTTTTCCCCGCCATTTTCTTAGGTTAATGGAAGTAGCCATGGTGTGTTGCATTGTCGTGATGGAATTTGAACCTCCCGCCATTTTCTGAGGAGCAGAGGGGAGGGAGAGAGGAGGGGTTTACCAGTGGGTGAGAGTCTGATTAATTAGTCAATTTAATTATGTATTCAATCAAATTGATAAGAGTGAGAGGAGCTATTCCAATAACTCAGACCTGAAAGACTACCTGTAGCAGTGAGGGGGAAGATTTCCTGAGGTGGGAGGGGAGTAAGAGGTGGTGAGGGAACAATAGGTTAAGTGCCTGTCAATCAAAAGAAAGGATCCTTTTAGCAGACTAATAGGTTAAGGTCCTGTCAATCAAAGGAGAACAGTAGGTTAAGTACCTGTCAATCAGAGAACAATAGGTTTGCCCCTGAGTGCATACCTGCCCCTGATGTAGGCAACCTGCACTAACAAAATGGGCCACAATATACTTTGACCCGCTACTAGCAGCAAGTGGAATCTAATTCGCAATCTGTTTTCATAGTCTAGCAGTTGAGCATGTGGTTGCCAAACGATTAGTCCACCTTTGGCAGCGAGGATACCTTGACTGCATCCTGCCTGATGTGCAGTGCATATGCAAGTGTTTCCTGTTTACCTTCTCTGTGTAGCAAGTGTATCACATCCATCTTTCGAGAGCAACGCGGCACTCTTTTAACGGCAGGCCACAATTGATGTCTCTTTTCAACTGATCCACACAAGACCTCGAGAATATGAAATTCAGTGTCTTATTTGAGATAATCTTCATGTTGCACCTGAAGGCATCATTGGGATCCACTCATCAGTTACTGGCAGCGTCATCTATATCAAATTTATAAATGAGGAGATGTGCACAGATGTCATGTACAGACATGCTCACATTTGGACACTCTGATGGTCATATAGGAGCTGCCATGATAGATCATACTGGATTTGGCCTCCACACTCCGAGGACCTTTGTGTTGACAATGTTCAAACTGTATGGTAATGTGATAAGCCACCTGGCTTAAAAGTGCCAAATGTTTGAGACATATCACATCTTAATGGGTGTGTGGCAAATGGAGATTGAATTGATGAAGTACATGCCATCCTACTTAGTTATTGGGGGCTGCAGGATATCGTCATGTATGAAGGACAGCAGTGTGTTGACTGGTGCTGGCTGCTACCAGAAAGGACATGTCTGACCAGTATGTATCCAACGCAGACTTCTTCAGATGCTACAGATGTTCTTGGCCAGGGCCGACACTTGCAGGTCGACGACTGTACAACAAACCACACACCTCCTCCCACATCGTCACTGGCTGAAATTTCTTATGAAAACGACCATTTGCACCCACAGCTGACCTTGAGGAGATGGATGTGGAATCAGGAGTTGTATTAACTACTGCCTTTCTCGCTACAAGGGCAGCATCAGATGAGTGCCACCTACACTCCAACATGGAGTGATGTTGTACACCATCTGACAATTGCCTTCTTCAGATGCATGAACAGGATGACAACCCGCCATTAGATGACATAAAGGACTCCACTACCCAGGCACTGGGTGGAATTACTTCCCTACCCCTCCCTATTGACGCAACCAGTCTGTCCATCCAATCATGAAGTTGCAGGGACTACAGTACCTCCACCTGCTACCGATGTTGCACCTTGTGATGCTGAGAATGTGTGCCAGCATTACGCTGACTGTACTCTTCAGTGACAACCAAATATCACATCTGAATATTTGGTAGATGGCATTGAGGATGAATCAGAGTGCCCCAGGGGGGGGGGGGGGGGGCAAGGGTGGGATGTCCCCTTGGCTGTGTCCAACACTGTTCCATGACAGTGCCCACGTCGGCAGCTTTGATGGGGCCACCCTGGCAGCCACAAATGCTGTACGAAACAACTTACTGAAGGGGGTTTTCATATCTTCGGATGTACCATTTTTGACTATGTTGCGATGATTTGAAAATGGGTTTCGCCCCGAAAGTACTCATCGAAAGAATAAAAAGAGTAAAATTTGCGACTCTGGACTGGTTTTTCGGTGTACCTAAGGATATAGCAGCCATGCATTAATGTTCAAAATAAAAAGGATCAGGCTTGCTTTGCATGATCAATCCTGGCTTGCGAGAGAAATTACAGAGATCATCAGCAGCGCACATCTCCACTGCCAATTGCTGGGCTTCGATGGAAGTCCGAAGACGAATGCGAGGGACTGGGTGGAAAAATCAAGGGGGTGTGGCGGATGATTCTGATGTAAGGTATGTGGTGGAGGCAGAACTCAAATACCCTATTAGTTTGCACGATGCGTACGCAGCTTTGCCGCTGTGTCCAGAACAACTAGTTCCATGAGGAGACTCCACACCAA
The DNA here is from genome assembly GCF_021461385.2 of Schistocerca piceifrons. Taxonomy (NCBI): domain Eukaryota; kingdom Metazoa; phylum Arthropoda; class Insecta; order Orthoptera; family Acrididae; genus Schistocerca; species Schistocerca piceifrons. The sequence continues at coordinate 581,605,935 of NC_060149.1, forward strand.
AACTTATGACAGCGCTGGGGAATAAGTGGAGATATATTATTTACTATCGTAATCTCCAGCAGTGTCTCAGCTTGGGATGGAGCTGGTTAGAATAACCTGGGCTATCACCATCAAGCAGTCCCCCTGGTGGAATACGTATATTAATTTGAATGCGAAACAGAGAGATTCCATGACGTGTGACTTTGAGAAAGATTTTTATAAATTGATGAATAATTCAAATTTCGGTAAAACAATGGAGAATTTGAGGGGACGACGTGAAATTTTGATTAGAACAGAATGGAATGGGATTTATGGCGTAAGAAAATGCATTGCCAGACCAAATTTTAAGTGGGTCACCATATCCAATTACAACTATGTTGCTGTGGAGATGCCGAAGACTGCAGTAGAATTTGAAAAAAAGTGTCTATGTGAGAATGTGCATACAAGACCTATGGTAACTCCACACATACCGTTTTCATTATGAGTTTGCAAAAACTCATTTCGCAGATCCGAATTACTTTATATGGATACAGATACCTTTATCTATTGGGTGAAGAACTGTGATCCATATGAAGACACACTTCACATCCCTGAAAGACCTTGATGATGCAATGTTTGCTGAGAATGTCTCTATTATTCTGACATCTTCTGTGTATGCTAAGAATACAACATCTTTAAATATGAACTGTCTACACTCATCATCATAGAAACCCAGATCGTCTGCAATGATGTTCACACCTTGAGATAACACTGTGTAATGATCTGTGTGTGGCACAGCACCTATTCATCTATACAGCTCGTTGCAGTACACCGGTGAGAGGGAAGTAGTTAATTACATGTTGATGTAGAGCTAGAGGATAGGCTGCAGTGTGTTCCAGGAAATTTGCGCAAGATTCAAATTCGATTCGTACATCTACAGCTCCAGACCGAATTATCTCGTTTCCTTTTGAGCATTCTATTACGATGATTGGCGTTAGCTCCTTGAATTTCCATGAACTGAGTAGACATTCCTCCACTTCACAGTATGAAGCACGGAACCTCGCATACATTTCAAATGCTAGACTGTACACATTTTCATCCCACTGTAGGTGTAAATTATCATATGGGTAGAATTCAGAGTTCGGGTAGACTCTGGCATTAGTTAACCCACTGTTATCAAATTTGGTGGAATCATTTGCTGTATTCCCTTTTCTATTGGTCTGAAACGCAAGTATGATTAATCTGGGCGTCTCCAGCTGAGCGGAGGTTTACCAGATCACATTTATCTGCTTGCAGTCGTTGGCACTGGGTACTTGGAAACATCCCACGAACAGAACTTTTAAAACCTTCAAATGTTGCTTATCCGATACTGTGATATGTGGCATTTTCCATATTATTTTAGTGATGGTGATCTCGTTCTCCTCTTGAGCTCCTTGAAAGTATGAGTTGTTATCAAAAAAATGACAAGTGTGTGTGAAATCTTATGGGACTTAACTGCTAAGGTCATCAGTCCCTAAGCTTACACACTACTTAACTTAAATTATCCTAAGGACAAACACACACACCCATGCCCGAGTGAGGATTCGAACCTCCGCCGGGATCAGCCGCACAGTCCACGACTGCAGCGCCTTAGACCGCTTGGCTAATTTTGCGTGGCAGTTGTTATCTGTTGCACTCCGTACCAGACTAAGTTCCATTTAGCAAAATGGTTCAAATGGCTGTAAGCACTACGCGACTTAACATCTGAGGTCATCAGTCCCCGAGACTTAGAACCACTTAAACCTAACTTACCTAACGACATCACACACATCCAAGTCCGAGGTAGGATTCGAACCTGTGGCCGTAGCAGCAGCGCGGTTCCCGACTGAAACGCCTAGAACCGCATGGCCACAGTGGCCGACTTCCATTTAGCAATCAGAACAATTCGTCACATGTCCTCAAAGTACCCCTTAAACAGATTTAAAGGTATACACGCAGGGAATCTCTTGTACTTATCCATTGTTCTATCCAGTAGCTCGTCAATAAACCATCCAACATTTTCTAAATCGTTCAAATCCTACGGAGAAGCAGAGACATACGTTTCAAGGGTTGATGTTATGCCTCCACTGCGTGTACAGTCAATCTCGATCCCATTAAGTTCATATCGTATGTCGTGAAACAGGTATTACACGTAAGGTTCGATGTCACTATAGCAGTATCATCCCTTTTCGTAAATGATCCATCAAGATATATGAAAATCTTGCACGACAGGGTTAAATCATCTTGGTGTTGGATGACAGTCCTAATTTCATAATTCTTGTTAAATGTGGTTGATGCATAAGGTTTATGCAAGAAGTATTGTTGGAGTATAATACACTCGTCATACTACACCCGGTTATTTATATCTAACGGCGTCATTGCGCGGCTTCAGACCCACTGATTTAACAAACTCAGAGCTTGCACGTGCTATCAGGAGAAACAAATCTGGCGTTCTACGAATCGGAGCGTGGAATGTCAGATCCTTTAATCGGGTAGGTAGGTTAGAAAATTTAAAAAGAGAAATCGATAGGTTAAATTTACATATAGTGGGAATAAGTGAAGTGCGGTGGCAGGAGGAAAAAGACTTCTGGTCAGGTGAATACACGGTTATAAATACAAAATGAAATAGGGGTAACGCAGGAGCAGGTTTAATAATGAACAAAAAATAGGAGCACGGGTAAGCTACTACGAACAGCATAGTGAACGCATTAACATAGCCAAGATAAACACGAAGGCCATGCCCACCACAAGTTTACGTGCCAAATAGCTCCGCAGATGACGAAGAGATTGAAGAAATGTATGATGAGACAAAAAGAAATCATTCAGATAGTGAGGGGAAACGAAAATTTAACAGTCATGGGGGGTTGGAATTCGATAGTAGGGATAGGAAGAGAAGGAAAAGTAGTAGGTGAATATGAAATGGGGGTAAGAAATGAAAGAGGAAGACGCCTTGTAGAATTTTGCACAGAGCGTAACATAATCATAGCTAACACTTGGTTTAAGGATAATGAAAGAAGGGTGTATACGTGGAAAAGGCCTGGAGACACTGGAAGGTTTCAGATAGATTATATAATGGTAAGACAGAGATTTAGGAACCATGTTTTAAATTGTAAGACATTTCCAGTGGCAGATGTGAACTCTGATCACAATTTATTTGTTATGAATTGTACACTAAAACTGAAGAAACTGCAAAAAGGTAGGAATTTAACGAGATGGAACGTGGATAAACTGAAAGAACCGGAAGTTGTAGAGAGTTTCAGAAAGAGCATTAGGGAACGATTTACAAGAATGGGGGAAATAAATGCAGTAGAAGAAGAATGAGTAGCTTTGAGAGATGAAATAGTGAAGCTAGCAGAGGATCAAGTAGGTAAAAAGACGAGGGCTAGTAGAAATCCTTGGGAAACAGAAGAGATATTGAATGTAATTGATGAAAGGAGAAAATATAAAAATGCAATAAATGAATCATGCAAAAAGAAATACATACGTCTCAAAAATGAGATCGTCAGAAAGTGCAAAGTGACTAAGCAGGGAGGACTAGAGGACAAATGTAAGGATGTAGAGGCATATACCATTAGGGGTAAGAGAGATACTGCCTACAGGAAAATTAAAGAGACCTTTGAAGAAAAGAGAACGATTTATATGAATATCAAGAGTTCAGATGGGGAACCAGTTCTAAGGAAAGAAGGGAAAGCAGAAAGGTGGAAGGAGTATGTAGAGGGTCTATGCAAGGGCGATGTACTCGAGGGCAGTATTATGGAAATGGAAGAGGACGTAGATGAAGATGAAATGAGAAATATCATACTGATTGACGAGTTTGACAGAGCACTTATAGACCTGAGTCGAAATAAGGTCCCGGGAGTAAATAACATTCCATTAGAACTGCTGATAGCCTTGGGAGAGCCAGCCCTGACAAAACTCTACCATCTGGTGAGCAAGATGTATGAGACAGGCGAAATACCCTAACACTTTAAGAAGAATATAATAATTCCAATCCCAAAGAAAGCAAGTGTTGACAGGTGTGAAAATGACCGAATGATAAGTTTAGTAAGTCATGGCTGCGAAATAGTAACTCGAATTCTTTACAGACGAATGGAAAAACTGGTAGAAACCGACCTCGGGGAAGATCAGTTTTGATTCCGTAGAAATGTTGGAGCACGTGAGGTAGTACCGACCCTACGGCTTATTTTAGAAGATAGATTGGGTGTATTGTATGTTAACCAAGGACCTAGAAAGGACGGAGAGGCTCCGTCCCCGCCACAGCCGCAGTGGTCCACAACCCCACGACAACTACCGCAGTCCACTTCACCCCTCCACCGCCGCACACCGAACCCAGGGTTATTGTGCGGTTCGGCCCCCGGTGGACCCCCCAGGGAACGTCTCACACCAGACGAGTGTAACCCCTACGTTTGCGTGGTAGAGTAATGGTGGTGTACGTGTACGTGTACGTGGAGAACTTGTTTGCGCAGCAATCGTCAACATAGTGTAACTGAGGCGGAATGAGAGGAACGAGCCCGCATTCGCCGAGACGGATGGAAAACCGCCTAAAAACCATCCACAGACTGGCCAGTTCACCGGACTTCGACACAAATCCACCGGGCGGATTCGTGCCGGGGACCAGGCGCTCCTTCCCGCCCGGAAAGCCGTGCGTTAGACCGCACGGCCAACCGGGCGGGCAGAAGATAGATTACGGGAACACAAACATACGTTCCTAGCATTTGTAGACTTAGAGAAAGCTTTTGACAATGTTGACTGGAATACTCTCTTTCAAACCCGAAGAAGGTGGCAGTGGTCAAATACAGGGAACGAAAGGCTATTTACAATTTTTACAGAAACAAGATGGCAGTTATAAGAGTTGAGGGGCATGAAAGGAAAGCAGTGGTTGGCAAGCGAGGGAGATAGAGTTGTAACCCATCCCCGATGTTATTCAAAATGGTTCAAATGGCTCTGAGCACTATGGGACTCAACATCTGAGGTCATCAATCCCCTAGAACTTAGAATTACTTAAACCTAACTAACTTAAGGACATCAGACACATCCATGCCCAAGGCAGGATTCGAACGTGCGACCGTAGCGGTTGCGCGGTTCCAGACTGAAGCGCCTAGAACCGCTCGGCCACACTGGCTGGCCCCGATGTTATTCAGTCTGTATACTAAGCAAGCAGTAAAGGAAACAAAAGAAAAATTTGGAGTCGGTATTAAAATCCATGGAGAAAAAGTAAAAACTTTGAGGTATTCCGACGACATTGTAATTCTGTCAGAGACAGAGGAGGATATAAGATGGACATCAACAACAGCAAAAAAAGGATAATGGGATGTAGTCGAATTAAATCGGGTGATGCTGAGGGGATTAGATTAGGAAATGAGACACTTGAAGTGGTAGATGACTTTTGCTATTTGGGGAGCAAAATAACTGATGATGGTCGAAGTAGAGTGGATATAAAGTGTACACTGGCAATGGCAAGGAAAGCGTTTCTGAAGAAGAGAAATTTGTTAACATCGAGTATAGATTTAAGTGGGAAGTAGTCATTTCTCAAAGCATTTGAATGGAGTGTAGCCATGTATGGAAGTGAAACATGGACGATAAATATTTTAGACAAGAAGGGAATAGACGCTTTCGAAATGTGGAGCTACAGGACAATGCTGAAGATTAGATTGATAGATTACGTAATTAATGAGGAGGTGCTGAATAGAATTGGGGAGAAGAAGACTTTGTGGTTCAACTTGACTAGAAGAAGGGATCGGTTGGTAGGACATGTTCTGAGGCATGAAGGGGTCACCAATTTAGTATTAGAGGGCAGCATGGAAGGTAAAAATCGTAGAGGAGACCAAGAGATGAATACAGTAAGCAGATTCAGAAGGACATAGGTTGCAGTAGGTGCTTGGAGATAAAGAGGATTGCACAGGATAGGGTACATAGAGAGGTGCATGAAACCAGTCTCTGGACTGAAGACCACAACAACAACAACATCCCCATGATGTTCTGTTGTAGAGTTCCACGCTGTGCGTTGTGCACATTGGTTCTGAACCTTATTCGCATCCCGTGCTCCTTGACAATACGGGGCTGCTGTGATCCCTGATCGGTTGAAGTTCACCACCAACGCTTCCGGTCCGGTAAGTTAACTGTCGTCGATTCTACCTCCAACAGGTCCCGGCTGGTTGAAGGCCGCCGCTGCTTCCGGATATCTGCAGGTACGAGGTCACTGCTGGTTCCGCCTTAGATGGAGCCGTAAAATGATTTCTTTGCAGCGAAAATCGACAGGCTTATTATCCTGGTCCACAATACGAGCTTCTGATAGTCCAAAGCCTGAATTGTTACTGGGAGGTAAGTAGCGTTGGTAGGGGTCTTAACAACGCTGTTCCCTCTGATGGGAAGAATCCGTAAATTGTATGAGTGAATCTGTTGTTGATATAAGAGTTTGTTGCAATGTTACACTTGACTCGGATTGTACTGACAGGAAATATATCCACTGACTAGTCGGATTTGTAGAATTTATTAGGATCCTTCTTCAAAACCTGTCCTTTTGTGAAAACCAGCAGTCGTCCTACTGATACTTGCTGGTTATAGTCAGTCGTTGCTCTCGTTATCTTTATTTCAAATTTAAGTGTACTGATGTTTGCACGTGGCGCAATTCTTTTTCCAGACCGTTTTAAAACTTCGCTTAAATCGTCAATATCGTATGCACCAGGATCTATTTCCACAATTTCTTTTCCTCCATTAATTTTCAGATGAAGTTTGTTGTTAGCCTCTGTGATATTCGGAATGCTGTTGTAGGTCTCCAGTCCAATCAGCGCAATACTCCACGCCTCGTTGCTGAAATAAATCGGTGGGAAGTAATCAGCAGGCAAATACTGAAGATCGTTCTTTTAAAGTCAGAGTATACCACATCGCATCTGAACCTCGACTTACTGGTAGATGCTTAATGCTTATCCTTAAATATATGCTTATTTGTAACCGTTAGGAGGAACATGATGCACAGATGCCGGTGTAAGTAGATATTAAAGTCTTGGTAGCGATGAAAACTGCAGAACACACTTCTTCTGTCGGTGAAGTATCGTTGTATCTCTTCTGGAGGCTGCAGGTATCCAAATGAGTAAAAATAGTAAACGATATTTGTATTTTTGTTAACATATGCCACCGAGTGGGTTCCTGGTCTTCCAGCAAAATCTAAATTCACAATTCCACATTCTCCGGATTTCCACATAGTCTTCGATAATGTATCCCGCATAAACAGACCACGGAATCTTGGAATGCTGAACTTTCTCCTGCTAAACTTGAGCAGATCTGTATTTGTAAGCGGTCTGTCCGGTAGGATAGCTAATGGACTTTTTTTCATTAATGAAAAGAGCTAGTCCTTTCTTGTATGGCTTCAGATATAGTCCTTTTCCGATGGCTGCTGCTTCCATCATGAAGTTCTTGTTTCTTCGAGCTACTCCTAGGAGTTTTGCGCGTTCTTCACTTTTCTAGCAATAGTCGTAGCACCAACAGCCAGTGAATCCATCGTTGAGAGACCTGTGAGGAGAGGAACGAGGAAGGGGATAATTCTAGCTGATGTCTTGGGTAACGGCGCTTCAGGGCACTTTTAGCTGCATACACAGCTGTCAGGATACAGTTTTTTAAACACCCCTGCCCTGGCCGCTTCTTCTCCTTCTTCTTCTTTGTCTTCTTCAGTGCACGACGTGCAGCATTCATAACTTGCTTCAAATTCATCACTCGTAAGCTCAATCTAATTTTACGACGCATGGTTCTATCAACTACAGATGCTGCAATGCACTGTCCTAGACCAAAAGACTTTCTAGCACGTATTGTCTTGGTCTCATCAGCTAAAATTCGATCTGCGGCGTGACGTCCTGGGAAATCTTTATGTTTTGCGTATGCAGTGTCGTGTCCCAAACATGCCTCGTCAAGCAGGTTAATTCCCTTATTACCAAGATCCAAACGTTTTTGAATCTTTGTACCAAGTCTACAGTAATTATACCCCGGAATGTGGAGTTCAAAGGGTAGGTCGTCTAGAATAACACCGCCTCCTATAATGCGTCCCCTATCACGCATGTTATGCTACTGTGCTGGTTGTGCTCTGTGCACCCTATTACACTCCTGGAAATGGAAAAAAGAACACATTGACACCGGTGTGTCAGACCCACCATACTTGCTCCGGACACTGCGAGAGGGCTGTACAAGCAATGATCACACGCACGGCACAGCGGACACACCAGGAACCGCGGTGTTGGCCGTCGAATGGCGCTAGCTGCGCAGCATTTGTGCACCGCCGCCGTCAGTGTCAGCCAGTTTGCCGTGGCATACGGAGCTCCATCGCAGTCTTTAACACTGGTAGCATGCCGCGACAGCGTGGACGTGAACCGTATGTGCAGTTGACGGACTTTGAGCGAGGGTGTATAGTGGGCATGCGGGAGGCCGGGTGGACGTACCGCCGAATTGCTCAACACGTGGGGCGTGAGGTCTCCACAGTACATCGATGTTGTCGCCAGTGGTCGGCGGAAGTTGCACGTGCCCGTCGACCTGGGACCGGACCGCAGCGACGCACGGATGCACGCCAAGACCGTAGGATCCTACACAGTGCCGTAGGGGACCGCACCGCCACTTCCCAGCAAATTAGGGACACTGTTGCTCCTGGGGTATCGGCGAGGACCATTCGCAACCGTCTCCATGAAGCTGGGCTACGGTCCCGCACACCGTTAGGCCGTCTTCCGCTCACGCCCCAACATCGTGCAGCCCGCCTCCAGTGGTGTCGCGACAGGCGTGAATGGAGGGACGAATGGAGACGTGTTGTCTTCAGCGATGAGAGTCGCTTCTGCCTTGGTGCCAATGATGGTCGTATGCGTGTTTGGCGCCGTGCAGGTGAGCGCCACAATCAGGACTGCATACGACCGAGGCACACAGGGCCAACACCCGGCATCATGGTGTGGGGAGCGATCTCCTACACTGGCCGTACACCACTGGTGATCGTCGAGGGGACACTGAATAGTGCACGGTACATCCAAACCGTCATCGAACCCATCGTTCTACCATTCCTAGACCGGCAAGGGAACTTGCTGTTCCAACAGGACAATGCACGTCCGCATGTATCCCGTGCCACCCAACGTGCTCTAGAAGGTGTAAGTCAACTACCCTGGCCAGCAAGATCTCCGGATCTGTCCCCCATTGAGCATGTTTGGGACTGGATGAAGCGTCGTCTCACGCTGTCTGCACGTCCAGCACGAACGCTGGTCCAACTGAAGCGCCAGGTGGAAATGGCATGGCAAGCCGTTCCACAGGACTACATCCAGCATCTCTACGATCGTCTCCATGGGAGAATAGCAGCCTGCATTGCTGCGAAAGGTGGATATACACTGTACTAGTGCCGACATTGTGCATGCTCTGTTGCCTGTGTCTATGTGCCTGTGGTTCTGTCAGTGTGATCATGTGATATATCTGACCCCAGGAATGTGTCAATAAAGTTTCCCCTTCCTGGGACAATGAATTCACGGTGTTCTTATTTCAATTTCCAGGAGTGTATATAACAAATCGTCAGCGTCAATACAGCTGTTTTATGTGCCTCGGTAGCGCAGTAGGCAGCGCGTAAGTCTCATGGAATACAACTGTTTTGGGCTGCAGGTAAACCAAGCCATTTAACTAGTACTCTATTGCATGGACATTTTATGACTTGCTGCTTGAGAAACACGTGTGGTTCTGAGCTCTTCTGTATTTCTGCTGTGTAAGAGCATCCCGAAATTTCAGTGCAGTTGCTATCGTTTGAGATGTAAGTTCTGGGATTTGTTCTCTGCACATTGGAAACTACGAATACCTCACTCGACCAGTTTGGAAGGTATGCTTCTCAAATGCTGTCTTGTGTTTTGAGACACATACCAAATCACCTACATTAAGTTTCTGTTTACGTGGATCCGGTATTTTAATACGATAGTACACCGTATACGTGAGTCCATTATCACGAGCATTGATTGGTCTCATTTTTATTGAGCTATGTTCGGTTCGATTATACTGTGCAATTATTGGTGGGAGGATATCTGCCCATTTGTATGGGCCGCGAAGATTAAAACGCATCCACATTTGACCTTTTATTGTTGTGTTGAGATGTTCCACGATACTCGCCTTTAGGTGGGTGAATGTTGTGTCGTGATATATTTCATACCGCCGCATCACGGTCTTGAAATTCTTATTGTAGAACTCTCCACCGTGATCGGTTTGAAGGTTGTCCGGGCGTCGATTCGTCCCTATCTGCAACAAACGCTCAAAAACATTCGCGACGTTTCTCCCCATTTTTGTAATGCCCAGCTAAATTTGTAGTATCTATGAATAACCATTAAGATATGTTTGAATCCATTATTCTCATGTGAATATTGTCTCATATCTACAAAGTCTGCCTGCCATAGGTCATTCACACCTTTAATCGCAATATACCTATGAGAGTATGTTTTGTGTGCTGGTTTGTGCAGTTCTCGAACTACTGTCTGCATACTTATTCGATTATGCCTCTCTCTCTCTCTCTCTCTCTCTCTCTCTCTCTCTATGCTGTCCGCAGCTCGCGGTCTAGTGGTTAACGTTGCTACCTCTGTATCACGGGGTTCCGTGTTCGATTCGCGGCCAGGTTGGGGATTTTCTCTGCCCAAGGACTGGATGTTTGTGTTATCCTCATCATTTCTTCATCATCATCATTCGTGATAGTGGCTCGATTTGATTGTGTAAAACTTGGACTGTTGAGTGCCCCACAAACCAAACATCATCATCACCATCATCTGTCTAAGCTCTGAAATTATTGAGACAACCTCATTCGAATGATAGGTAATGCACGCAGCAGATGAGGCCATGAGCAGTCGTAGTCGATCTATTAGCTCATCGGTGTCATCGTAGTATATATACTGAACAGGCTGATCGCTGACTCTTTTATGATGACTGTCAATACCATTTCCACTTCTATATCGACCGTCTAATGATAATGGTATTATAATGTCTCTGTATTTCGCACAGCGTTGGTTTCCTGCTTTCCTGGGTGCAACAGTCAGTTGTAGTATTTCACCATACATCTCCAGATTTTGGGTGAAAATTTTACTGTTTTTGAGGGTTTTAGGAAAATGAGGTTCAATAGACCTTGTGTTCTTTTAAATCGTCCATCCCTTGTCTGTATTGTATTTTAATTTAAAGCTATAAGCTGCGTGTCCAACTTATATGATTTTTCAGTTTTTTATGTCCTAGCGTGACTGTGATGGTTAAAGAAACAGGCATTAGCATCATCGTCATCGTTGTGTAATTTCGCTGAGAGTTAATCGAGAGATTCAGTAATTGATTTAAACGTTTCTGGCAGTACCTGCTCTCGATCCAGATGTCCTAATCTCAGCAACTGTAACTTCTCTCGAACGGCCTTCCGTACAGCGATGACCTTAAGCTTAGTTGACATCTTGCTATATACAAAGTGGGCTACTTCACAGGCTACACCTTACATAAATTTCGTTTAACCTTCGCAGTTAGGTCATGTACTGTCTCGTCAATCCCATCAGCCTTTAGAGCTAAATCGTTCACTTTCCTTCTCCGAATAATGTGGGTGTACGTCTCTTGTTCCTTAACCCTAGCATCTAATTCGTTGATCAGTCTCAGAAGTATCTTGGCTTACGTCTCTAGCTCCTTAACGTTACGTTTGAGAGACTGAAATTTTCCATCTACGTACAGACGCACTCTCTGCCTATTCACACCTATCCTCTTGGGCTGAGTGCCTGACATAGTGTCAGGGGTGTGATTTATACTGACATATTAAGAATTTTTTCAAATACGTGAGATTTCCACAATCCCAGACATCCCTAGGTCCACTGTTTCCGATGTAATCGAGAAGTGGAAACGTTAAGGGACACGTACAGCACAAATATGTACAGGTCGACCTCTGTTGACTGACAGAGACCGCCGACAGTTGGAGAGGGTCGTAATGTGTAATAGGCAGACATCCATCCAGACCTTCACACAGGAATTCCAAACTGCATCAGTATCCACTGCCAGTACTATGACTTGGATTTCATAAGCCACATATCACGACAGTATATGCCAAACGACGCCTCGGAGCGTAAACGTTGGACGATTGAACAGTGGAAAAACGTTGGACTGAGTGACGAATCTCGGTACACAACGTGGCGATCCAATAGCAGGGTGTGGGTATGGCGAATGCCCGGTGAACGTCATCTGCAAGTGTGTGTAGTGCCAACAGTAAAATTCGGAGGCGAAGGTGGTGTGGTGTGATCGTGTTTTTCATGGAGGACTTGCACCCCTTGTTGTTTTGAGTGGCACTATCACAACACAGGCCTACATTGATGTTTCAAACACCTTCTTGCTTCCCACTGTTGAAGAATAATTCGGGGATGCCGATTACATCTTTCAACACGATTGAGCCCTGTTCATAGTGCACGGCCCGTGGCGGAGTGGTTACACGACAATACCAGCCCTGTAATGGATTGGCCTGCACAGAATCCTGACCTGAATCTTACAGAACACCTTTGGGATGTTTTGGAACGCCGACTTCGTGCCAGGCCTCACCGACCGAGATCGATATCTCTCCTCAGTGCAGCACTCCTTGAAGAATGGGCTGCCATTTAGAAAATTCACGTGTATAGAAACTGAACGGTCACTTGGACTTATTCGTTGACACACTGCTACCGCATGTTGCGTTAGTCTCATGAATTAAGGACATGTGTATATCATGAAGAACTTTCACCAATAGTAGTGGAGCATAATGAGGAAATTTGACAGCAATATTTCGTCGGGATTTGGACATTGATTTTACAAAAATGGTTCAAATGGCTCTGAGCACTATGAGACTTACCTTCTCAGGTCATCAGTCCCCTAGAACTTAGAACTGCTTAAACCTAACTAACCTAAGGACATCACACAGATCCATGCCCGAGGCAGGATTCGAACCTGCGACCGTAGAGGTTGCGCGGTTCCAGACTGTAGCACCTAGAACCGCTTGGCCACTCCGGCCGGCATTGATGTTACAGCTGGGTTATCTGAACGTATCGTGGACTGTGCGAAATAGTTCGCTATTGTACATTGCTGCTGTAACTCGGAATAGTATCGCTGGCTGACACAATAAACTTGATAAAGTCAAACCACGTGAGTCAATTACTGGGAAACCGCCAGCTAGGAGGAAATGCTTAGCAGGCCGAAGCGAACACAGAAGAGACTGCGACACGCGGGTCCGGCTGAGCTGCCTAAGTGAAACACAGTGACATCATATCAACAGTCAGGTATTGTCATACTGGTGAGAGAGCAGAGCAGCACAAGAAAGTCCAATTATAACGCAACAGTAATATTCAGCCACTGATTTAGCATAAAACTACGAAAGCCTGAAGCCACCAGAAGAGCTGACCACACGGGGAAATTACTCTGCAACGAAACTAAAGGATAGCTTCTTCGGAATCCCGTAATTGTCTCCTACTGTAACGCGTAAGTTTGAAATTTTGGTCCAAAGGTGCCTACAACGTTCCTCTGTAATGGTGCAAAAGCGTGGTGCCCTGTGACGTCACCCTCGGACTAGATGACGCTGCGAACAGTAATGTGTCGGCACATGCGAAAAAAATCAGTCTTAAGAAGTTCATGTGAGGTGTAACGAGGGTTAATGATATCACATTGGCAGCGAACTGCACCACAATTCTGCCCATCACCACAGTGGACGAGTTACACTATGGGTCACCACATCCCATCACATCCACATTTCACCCCTTTTTTTACACTTCTGCGATGGGGATCAGAATCGTGATGCCGAGCGTTGAAATCACACAGTTTAGGTATTGGTGGCAGGGGAAAAGAATTCATACGTGCCACCGATCGGGAACGACACAAAAAGGCCCCAGGGGGTGGTGTAAAGGGTGTCAATGAAACCACCCTTCCCTTGACACATTGATTCACGCACATTTCGCTACTGAAACCAACAGTTCGCAGCGCAGTGATCACCGGATAAGGTTCTTGACAAATCTGGCCGCTGCTGCCACCCGCTCGAAATTTATACCCTAGTCTGTGGACATTGTGGGGCTGCAGCTCCACTGAAAATGGAGTGTAGGGTAACAGCAGTTTTTACTGTGCATTACTGGGTGGAGCAACTAGGTACTATCCAAAACCACTTGCCGAAATTCCGAAATTTGAACGTGACCCGAAGCAGTAAAATGCTTTTACGCGTTTGCATCCCTCCTTTCTCGCCCCCTCCTCTAGCGTGGTCACGGCAGGGTTCGAGACTGACTCGTCCGTGAGTAAAATGGCAAAGTTTCCCTCTATCAAGGGGAGGTCCCCAGCCGTACGATCGACTTTTTGAAACTATCTGTACGGAGATATAGATTAAGGTCCCACGTATCACACCTTGCAGCCTTTCATCCTGATGGGCCCTCGTTCGAGAGTAATTGAAAAAAAAATCGGTACTTTATGTGGCACGCAATAGCGTTAAAAAGTTGCTGGCTGTGTGGTGTAATGGGTAGGATAACAGCTACATATACAGCAGATTGTAGATACGAATCTCGTCAGATACACACAATTCTTTTTATTTTTAAATCCTTATCTAAATTATTTCAATCATTATTTTTGTTCAGTTACTTGGTTTAAATGCATTTTTTATTACTATTCGTTTGTCACGTTATTTTGCCCACCGTATGAACTTCATTTGTTTCATTTTTTTCTTTATGTAATTCTTCTTCCAATAGGATTTTTTTGTGAATATGAATTTAATTATATTACTCTATTATTATATTTAATTATCTGAAAATTCCGATCTATCAGTTACAAAACGAAAGACGAAATAATGTATTTATGTTTGTGAAATGTTGTGAAAAATGTATTTTTGTTATCAGATGTACAATTTTTTTGCACATTAATTTTTGTGGCGGTGTTCGTTGCGACAAACAATTCGTTGTAGAAACGGCTTACGAAGTCACCGCCACACTTTTAATAGCGGGCCGACCGGTCCGCTGAAACAGTAAACAGAAAGATGAAAACCCAAACACTCTGATTAAATAAAAGTCGGTACTTATCTTTATTGACGAAGATACAGAAACACAATAGTGAACTCCGTGTCTACAGAGATCTGTCTAGTTCGAGTCGGAGCGGGTAGGTCAGCGTCGGCTGACGACAAACAACAACTCTGCCGCGATGAACACACAACTGACTAGCTAGTACACAATTCGGTGGCGAGTATACAACTGAGCGGCGAATACAGAACTGTCCTAGCGCTCGCGACTCCAGCGCTTAAGAACCCAGAAGGCAGCGGTGGCGCGCGCAGACTTGCGGCGATTTGCTGTCTCGCTGGCGCTGCTTATGCGGACGGCGTCCGGACTTTGATGCTGCCAACCTTTTTGCAGCGGGCTCGGGTGGCATTACTGGCTAGGATATAACAGTAATCGTCATAGAAACATTTGAAACGTAACCTAAATACCTACTGCACTACGGACGAAACAAAGCAGATGAAAATTTAAATGAAAGATGGGATCATGAGTAAAACGAAATTGAAGCAAAATGAGAAACAGATATAATGAACACAATAATGTGAGTAAAAAAACAGTGTGATAGTACAAAAGAGATTACACCACACACTCACACTGTGCTATGACACTTTTCTAACGTTATTGAGTGTCACACAAAATTCCGAATTTTTTTCGTCAATTACTAGCCAACGATGGCCCATCAGGGTGAATGGGTGCGGTATGTGTTACATGGGATCTTAATCTACGTCACCAGATAGATAGTTTCAAAAAGTCGGTCGCACCGCTAGAGACCTCTCCTTGTAAGACCTTCCAATTCGGCAACGCCATCGTGGCCACCCACACACCTTCGTTGAGCATGTTAAAACTGTACCTGTCAGAAACTTCGATACTAATTCAGCCAAGATGCTGCTCTAGCCGCTGAGGGTTAGGCAACTGCTTCGACAGCCTTAGGTGGAATCTGCCTACTCTCTGCGCTAGAGCAGCTGTGGCGTTGAGCAGAATTGTGGTGAAATTTGGTGTCAATGTGATGTCACCTGACAGCTCACATGAGCTACTGAGGTGTGGCCTTTCTTTCATGTGTGTCGCCAGATTGCTGTATGAAGCGTCGCGGAGCTGGAGAGTGAAACGGCAGAGCGCTACGCTTTTGCACCGTTACAGAGGAAGTTTGTAGGCACTTTTGAGTTAAATTTCAAACTTACGTGTTGCAATGGGAGACAATTACGTGGTTTCGAAAAAGTGATCCTTTAATCGTATTGCACAGTGTAGTATACATGATGTCACTGCTACTCCCACTGCAGTAGAGAGCATGGAAATCATCAGTATAAATACTACGCCTTTCTTAATCGCACTCTCAGTTGCAGCAGTCCCTTGGTACTAGGGAGGCTATGTCAGTCTTCGCTTTGCGCTCCCAATCGTCTACAATTATATACGGAGTAGACTCTGCCACTGCAAGCTGCAGCGGCAACTTCCGAGTCACCATGGACATTGTGCAGAGACCGCCATCAGTGTGGTGTCCGAGTGGAGGCTTGACCAGCAGTCAGGAAGCTGTGCGCTATCGGCCATCTTGAGAGGGGAGCCAATCCTGCTACTCGCCCTATTCGTGCAACCGACACTGATGCTGGCGGCCTCTGTCTTCTAACTAGAGACTGCGGGTCACACCCTACACGACAACGAGTACTTCAGACTCGACAGGAGGACGTATCTCCTGGTCGCACCTCTTCAACGAGAGCTCTTCTGTGATCTCCGGCAGAGGTTCCTACCCATCGCTGTCCAGCGACAGCAGCGCTTGCCGGCGCCTGCGGGCTATCGACGGAGTCGTAGCGTAACAGCCGCCGCACGAGCAAACCACGACCCAGTAGAACTACTGGCGATGTGCTCTTACTTCTGAAGACTGGTTCCGCACTCCGCTCGCCCGATGGAGCTTCCAGCGCTCGGGGGAGACAATTCTGTACTCATGATTAATAAATGTTTTGTTGTCAATCATGTTTTCTTGGCGCTGTCGAACGTGAACAGACTCGTCTCACCGCACCCTGCTCGGTTCAACCCTGACAACCGGCAGCAGTAGCCGACATCGTCTGTGCAGATCGGCTGTAAGGTCAGCGTCTAGGGACTGCAGTTCGCTGTGATGCCATGTCTTCAGTGATATTTGTTGTCCTACTTTTTGTATCTTAGGTAGCGACACAGTTGAGCCGTAAGGACCTCCAAAGTAAATTAACAGTGTCATATGTTAGGCCGCAAGAATCTGCGGATTTGCCTTTGTTTCGTGGAAATACTAGGAAAATTTACCTGCAGTCATTGAGGTGTCAGTATTGAAATTTATCCAGGCATGACTTGCCTTATGTTCAAGCTGTGCCAGTTTCGTGTAGAACATGTGCAGAATATGTACAAACTTTGGTCAGGAGGTGTAACAGTGTGCAGAGTCCCGTTGGAGCATGATACTGTGCAAAGATTATATGCAGTTTGTCTTTATTTATGTATATTTACATTTGGGTGTACTGTTTTTGTATTTTTCGTGTATAACGGTATGTCACACACATGGCCAGCGACTTCGAATGAAATGGTGGAAACCCAGAAGGGGCAAATAGCTGCATGACTATAGATCTACTGAAACAGTACAATAAGGCAATGCGTTGAAAGATAGAGGAATGGGATGCCACTGGTGGGCAAGTACATCGTGATAACGGGGAGACCAAAACTGTGTTGAGGGTATCCGTCCCATTTATCCCGCAGGAGCTAACCTTAAAGCACCATTTTCGGGAAAAGCTACTGAGAATTTATCTGGTTTTATTACTGACGTGAAATTTGATCCCGAACTGGGACAATGGTCGGAGGGATCGTCTTTTAATATGGCTGAATTGTGGCCAGTAGGCAACCTTAAAACATACGTTATGTGTCACGAGACACTTAATAACGCCCCGACATTTGATGAGTTGGCTACTGGTCTCATCCAGTGCTAACGTAAGTAGAACAGTGCATGGTTTTTCAAAGAGAAACTGAGTGGACTGTAGCAGAAACACGGCGAATTAATGGAGTCATTTTCCAACAGAGTTAGGAGACTAAATGCACAAACGTACGAGTAGACGGGTAATGCATATGTCGACAGAGCCCTCATCCTCTATGTGGCAGAGAATAGGGATCTGGATGTTTCCGTAAGCAGCATTTTTTTGATGATTCTTCAGAAAGGGTCAGAATGGACAAGCCAAGTGATTTTTCTGCTGCCATCTGCGTTACCACATGCGACGGGGCGGTAAAATAATAAAGAAGAAGTTACCACGAAATGTGCATATACGAATGTTGGTTAAAAAATGGTATCGCAAATTTTGGCTCTCACGTAAGTCTCAGGGGATAATTTCCACACTTGGTGCATTAATACACTTCCACACCCGCGCATTTGTTATAGTTTTTGAATTAATTATTCACTCAGACATAAGTACAGTTTATGCTAGGGAACAAGAATTAGGCGATTATTATACTAAAATCAGTTTTTCACGACACACTTCAATCACTATTTATTGGCGTTGCCCTTTTCTTTCACACAATGAAATTAGCACTGGTGAGACGGTTTACAGTTTTACTTTAATAATAATTTGACTCCGAGCCCCCAATAGGAGTAATGTAGGCTGCTATTAACGAAATTTATTCAAATAATACGGACAGAACCACAAGTCCCACTGTCCTCTTTGTTCTATCAATAAAATAATAATCGTAGCACTTCCAGTTCACCAAATATATGCTTGCACACTTGCACTATTAAACAATGCTCGTTGTCGAAATAAATCGGCGCGAAAAAGAAATCTCAAACGACCACATGGGCTACCCTCAAGTGGGGCTTGCTCGCCACTCATCCTCCAAAACGATTGACCAACGACTGACCCCTGGCCAAGATGACCACTCGCTTATATAGGCTCGGACGTCAACCTCCTGGTTACGCAAGTACCAGTCTCACCAGTTAAGGTTACAAATTTTGATTCATACATCCCTCGACAGACATAAGTACACCATCGGAACCGCGCTAAAAAGTACATCCTATTTACTATGTTATTAATTTCTAGGATTATTTTATCGCCCGTAAATCAAGAAGTCGGTGCAAAATTTCGCCACTTAGCGCAAATTTGTTTGTTGACATCTGTGCTGCAAAGTTTTTAACATAGAACTGCATATAGCACCGTTTTTACACGTAATCTATAGCGATCTACACATTGCGCTGCTCAAAATCTTCATAACTATAATAATTACTTATGGGCGATAAATGTTGATAATAATTTGCAAACAATGAAAACTATTGCAAGTTAAGTGTATGGTATAACGTAACTAGTTTAAAATACGTGTGATGCCACCCAAAATATTATATAGTGCCGTTCTTTACGTCATGAATTTTCTATTGAATTTTATAAACAATTTTCCCTCAAACTTTGTTTATTACTCTTTATGGGCTTAATTATTTATGAATCTTAACATATGACTAAGTCACTCGATCCGCTATGACGAAACGTTTTTAATGAGTGCTCGATCATCCCTGTAAGTTGGTATTTACTATTTTTTTAATTTTTCAGTATTCGTGATATTAACCGATTTTGAGGTTACTATAACTTTTGCGTCGCATGACTTAAAATAAAGATTGATCTTCCAGAAGGTGTATATTGCTGACCACAATCCACTACCGCATCGCTCTTCACCGTAAGTTACATAGTTTTCGCGTAATGCGCGAAAAACCAAACAATGCCCCAAGCTGCAGGCCACGTGGTCTCCCGGCCGCGGAGACTGACCGTTGCAAATCTCGCGCGGGCGCGCCACATGCTTCCGCGAATCGCGCACCATGTAGCGCGCTCGCTCTCCACAAAGCAATCCTTGCATACTAGAAATATTTGTCTAGTAATGGGGGTTTGTACCGTCACACACATAAACAGGGGAAATCGACATAGCTACACAAAGGCAGAGTGACCACATTGTTTTCTCTTCTGAGGTAATGTGTTCAAGTGCGAGCGTTCGGGACCGTCAAAAAGAAATGTAGTTAGTCGGAACGTTATGAATGTGGGGAGGTGGGTCACAAGGCACGTGATTGCCGGAATGAAGGGCAGGAAGGCAAATCCGAAAAATTGGCCATCAAACAGGAACGGGAGTGCCTCATCCATCAGACGAAATTCTCAGTAAAACACGAGACTGTGAAAATGGATGCAGAGACGGAATGCTGTTTGTTAGGCGAAGTGGATGGGAAGGCGCATAAATGTTTAATGGACACAAGGTTTCATGTGCCGGTAGCCCGTTTGGATCTCCTGGGCAGAAAGTGATTGAGGATTCCCCGGTACAAGTTCCACGGAGTGGCGGATAACATGTAAGGTGACTGGGGTCAACGTTACTTAGTTTTATAGTTTTCGGAAGGATGTGGAAGTGTTGCCGCATGTTGGGGAACGGTACCGTGCGTTCCTGAGACTCGACTTTCTTGTTAAACATCACGCAAAAGTTGACTTTTCGCAGCATACAGTTGAATGTTGGAGGTGGGTAGGGGAGGCATTGTTTCGTCTAGAGACAACAGTTGCAAGTGTTACGATGTCGCAAGGTTTACCACTCATAAGGATGCCACGTAATAAACTGCGGACAAAAGCACAAAAGACCAATTCATAGGGCACAGTACCGCAAGGTACAGGGAAGCTGACTTGCATTAGCATAGATACGGACTTACCCAAGAGTTAATCAAGTGTTGTAAAGTTATTGGAAGCTAACAAGTAGTAGGATAATTCATACAATTTTTTTACAGAGAAGTACAGTACGTGACAGTTATGTGGATGGTGGTTTGATGGTTCCATGCAGCCTCTCGATAATTTTAGCATGAACCACTTGAGTCTGCCAAGAGGTCTGGTGATTGCTAAGTTGGATGTTTTAGAGTAAGACGACATAGATAAGTCAAGTGAGGACCTCTCCCACAAGCAAACCATCGACACATCTGCATTACGTGAAAAAGTAAAACATTTACAAGATAACGACCGGAAAGCAATGGAAACCTTGTTACTGCAGTTCACAGATTTGTTTAATCCGTTACCACGAACGCAAGATACAAACGGGGAATAACGCTCTAGATTTTAAGAAAGTATAAAGAATTTCGAAATATGTGCAACTGATAATGGAAGAATTTGCCGACCAACAGCCAGCTGATGGTATTATTGAATATAGTGATAGTCCATGGGGAGCACCTGCCACTTTGGTCCCAAAGAAGTTACCAGGGGGCATTAGGAAACAGATTTGGCTGTGACTATCGAAACCTTAATGCACGAACCGTCACAGATGAATATCTTATGCCGAACATAACAGAGGGTCTGGACAACTTGAGTCATGTAATTAGTTCTCCAACATGGATTTAAAGGGTGGGTATCATCAACTGGAGGTAGCGCCAGAAGATCGATTAAAGACAGCTTTTACCATCACCTACGACCATTTTCAATACCTTCGAATACCATTTGTATTCAAGAACGTAGCCGCCGCCTTTCAAACATTATTGGATGGAGTACTTTGAGGACTGAAGCCACAACACTGTATGATGTACTATGATGACATCATTGTCTTTTCAGAGGACATGGAAGAGCATGTACAATGGGTGGGGGAAATGCTCAGAAAACCAAGAATAGCATGAGTTGCGCCATAGGGTGGTGGGGTTTCTGGTTCTACATCTATATCTACATCTACATCCATACTCCGCAAGCCACCTGACGGTGTGTGGCGGAGGGCACCCTGAGTACCTCTATCGGTTCTCCCTTCTATTCCAGTCTCGCATTTTTCGTGGAAAGAAGGATAGTCGGTATGCTTCCGTGTGGGCTCTAATCTCTCTGATTTTATCCTCATGGTCTCTTCGCGAGATATACATAGGAGGGAGCAATATACTGCTTGACTCTTCGGTGAAGGTATGTTCTCGAAACTTTAACAAAAGCCCGTACCGAGCTACTGAGCGTCTCTCCTGCAGAGTCTTCCACTGGAGTTTATCCATCATCTCCGTAACGCTTTCGCGATGACTAAATGATCCTGTAATGAAGCGCGCTGCTCTCCGTTGGATCTTCTCTATCTTTTCTATCAACCCTATCTGGTACGGATCCCACACTGGTGAGCAGTATTCAAGCAGTGGGCGAACAAGCGTACTGTAACCTACGTCCTTTGTTTTCGGATTGCATTTCCTTAGGATTCTTCCAATGAATCTCAGTCTGGCATTTGCTTTACCGACGATCAACTTTATATGATCATTCCATTTTAAATCACTCCTAATGCGTACTCCTAGATAATTTACGGAATTAACTGCTTCCAGTTGCTGACCTGCTATTTTGTAGCTAAATGATAAGGTATCTATCTTTCTATGTATTCGCAGCACTTTACACTTGTCTACATTGAGATTGAATTGCCATTCCCTGCACCATGCGTCAATTCGCTGCAGATCCTCCTGCATTTCAGTACAATTTTCCATTGTTACAACCTCTCGATACACCACAGCATCATCTGCAAAAATCCTCAGTGAACTTCCGATGTCATCCACAAGGTCATTTATGTGTATTGTGAATAGCAACGGTCCTATGACACTACCCTGCGGCACACCTGAAATCACTCTTACTTCGGAAGACTTCTCTCCATTGAGAATGACATGTTGCATTCGGTTATCTAGAAACTCTTCAATCCAATCACACAATTGGTCTGATAGTCCATATGCCCTTACTTTGTTCATTAAACGACTGTGGGGAACTGTATCGAACGCCTTGCGGAAGTCAAGAAACACGGCATCTACCTGTGAACCCGTGTCTATGGCCCTCTGAGCCTCGTGGACGAATAGCGCCAGCTGGGTTTCACACGACCGTCTTTTTCGAAACCCATGCTGATTCCTACAGAGTAGATTTCTAGTCTCCAGAAGTGTCATTATACTTGAACATAATACGTGTTCCAAAATTCTACAAAAAATGGTTCAAATGGCTCTGAGCACTACGGGACTTAACTACTGTGGTCATCAGTCCCCTAGAACTTAGAACTACTTAAACCTAACCAACCTAAGGACATCACACACATCCATGCCCGAGGCAGGATTCGAATCTGCGACCGTAGCAGTCACGTGGTTCCGGACTGCGCGCCTAGAAACAATTCTACAACTTCCGCTTTTTAGGTCAGGAGTCCACTACACACAGCAGGCGGCTACACGGGTAGCAGGGGTTGTGTGGCGTGGACTGGGCGGTTTTTTAGGTTAGATGGCCTCGGGCAAGTACAGAAAGGGCAACAGCCTCAAAGGGTGCGGGGCAAAGTCAGGACATGCGAGGACCAAGCAGAAATCGGTACTGTAATTGTAAACTGTCGAAGCTGCGTTGGTAAAGTACGGGAACTTCAAGCGCTGATAGAAAACACCGAAGCAGAAATCGTTATAGGTACGGAAAGCTGGCTGAAGCCAGAGATAAATTCTGTCGAAATTTTTACAAAGGCACACACGGTATTTAGAAAGGATAGACTGCATGAAACCGGTGGTGGCGTGTTTGTCGCTGTTAGTTGTAGTTTATCCTGTAGTGAAATAGAAGTGGATAGTTCCTGTGAATTATTATGGGTAGAGGTTATACTCAACAACCGAGTTAGGTTAATAATTGGCTCCTTTTACCGACCTCTCGACTCAGCAGCATTAGTGGCAGAACAACTGAGGGAAGATCTGGAATACATTTCACATAAATTTCCTCAGCATGTTATAGTCTTAGGTGGAGATTTCAATTTACCAGATATAGACTGGGACACTCAGACGTTTAGGACGGGTGGTAGGGACAGAGCATCGAGTGACATTATACTGAGTGCACTATCCGAAAATTACCTCGAGCAATTAAACAGCGAAACGACTCGTAGAGATAACATCTTCGACCTACTGATAACAAACGGACCAGAAATTTTCGACTCTGTAAGCGTAGAACAGTGAATCAGTGATCGTAAGGCCGTTGCAGCATCCGTGAATATGGAAGTAAATAGGAATATAAAAACAGGGAGGAAGTTTTATCTGTTTAGCAAGAGTAATAGGAGGCAGATTTCAGACTACCAAACAGATCAAAACCAAAATATCTGTACCGACACTGACAATGTTGAGTGTTTATGGAAAAAGTACAAGGCAATCGTAAAATGCGTTTTAGACAGGTACGTGCCGAGTAAACAGTAGCTAAACGGTGTCAAAGTTAGCGTAAGGAGGGCTATGCGTGAAGCGTTCAGTGAATTCGAATGTAAAATTCTATGTACCGACTTGACGGAAAATCCTAGGAAGTTCTGGTCTTACGTTAAATCATTAAGCGGATCGAAACAGCATATCCAGACACTCCGGGATGATAATGGCATTGAAACAGAGGATGAGACGCGTAAAGCTGAAATACTAAACACCTTTTTCCAAAGCTGTTTTACAGAGGAAGACCGCACTGCAGTTCCTTCTCTAAATCCTCGCACGAACGATGAAATGGCTGACATCGAAATAAGTGTCCAAGGAATAGAAAAGCAACTGAAATCACTCAACAGAGGAAAGTCCACTTGACCTGACGGGATACCAATTCGATTCTACACAGAGTACGCGAAAGAACTTGCCCCCCTTCTAGCAGCCGTGTACCGCAAGTCTCTAGAGGAACGGAAGGTTCCAAATGATTGGAAAAGAGCGCAGTTAGTTCCAGTTTTCAAGAAGTGTCGTCGAGCAGATACGCAAAACTGTAGGCCTATATCTCTGACATCGATCTGTTGTAGAATTTCAGAACATGTTTTATGCTCGCGTATCATGTCATTTCTGGAAACCCAGAATCTACTCTGTAGGAATCAACATGGATTCCGGAAACAGCGATCGTGTGAGACCCAACTCGATTTATTTGCTCATGAGGCCCAGAAAATATTAGACACAGGCTCCCAGGTAGATGCCATTTTCCTCGACTTCCGGAAGGCGTTCGATACAGTTCCGCACTGTCGCCTGATAAACAAAGTAAGAGCCTACGGAATATCAGACCAGCTGTGTAGCTGGACTGAAGAGATTTTAGCAAACAGGACACAGCATATTGTTCTCAATGGAGAGACGTCTACAGACGTTAAAGTAACCTTTGGCGTGCCACAGGGGAGTGTTATGGGACCATTGCTTTTCACAATATATATAAATGACCTAGTAGATAGTGTCGGAAGTGCCATGCGGCTTTTCGCGGATGATGTAGTATACAGAGAAGTTGCAGCATTAGAAAATCGCAGCGAAAGGCAGGTAGATCTGTAGCGGATAGGCACTTGGTGCACGGAGTGGCAACTGACCATTAACGTAGATAAATGTAATGTATTGCGAATACAGAGGAAGAAGGATGCTTTATTGTATGATTATATGATAGCGGAACAAACACTGGCAGGAGTTACTTGTGTAAAATATCTGGGAGTATGCGTACGGAACGATTTGTAGTGGAATGATCATATAAAATTAATTGTTGGTAAGCCGGGTGCCAGGTTGAGGTTCGTTGGGAGAGTCCTTAGAAAATGTAGTCCATCAACAAAGGAGGTGGCTTACAAAACACTCGTTCGACCTATACTTGAGTATTGCTCATCATTGTGGGATCCATACCAGGTCGGGTTGACAGAGGAGATAGAGAAGATCCAAAGAAGAGCGGCGCGTTTCGTCACAGTTTTATTTGGTAAGCGTGATAGCGTTACGGAGATGTTTAGCAAACTCAAGTAGCAGACTCTGCAAGAGAGGCGCTCTGCATCGCGGTGTAGCTTGCTGTCCAGGTTTCGAGAGGGAGCGTTTCTGGATGAGGTATCGAATATATTGCTTCCCCCTACTTATACCTCCCGAGGAGATCACGAATGTAAAATTAGAGACATTCGAGCGCGCACGGAGACTTTCCGGCAGTCGTTCTTCCCGTGAACCATACGCGACTAGAACTGGAAAGGTAGGAAATGACAGTGGCACGTAAAGTGCCCTCCGCCACACACCGTTGGTTGGCTTGCAGAGTATAAATGTAGATGTAGATGTAGACTAACACTCAACATTGATAAATGCGATTTTGTAGCAATGGAAGTAAATTAGGCATGTAATTAGTCAGCAAGGATTCAGAGTTTGGAACTTTTCGCCACCCCAAGCAGTTAAACAAATTTCAGGCTTATTTCTTTCAGTAACTGTAATTATTATCGTGAATTTGTGAAGAAGTTTGCTGAAATTGCCGAGCCCTTGTGTCATTTGTTATGGAAAGGAGAAAAAATTTGAATGGTTTACCGAATATCAAACAGTCTAAAATACTTTGAAACGAGCTTTGACGTCAGGTCCAGTTCTGAAATTTCCAAACTTCGGAAAATAATTAATTTTGCCTTGTAATGTGAGCATTATGGCAGTCACTTGTTTCTTAGCCAGAGTACAAACAATAGATACACACTGTAGCACACTCATCCCAACAGCTGAACAAAGGAGAGCGAACTTATTTCACGACTGACAAGGAAATGTTGGCAGTTATCTATTTTATTTTTTACCTTCGACGTTATTTATATGGCCAAAGGTTTAAAGTATTAGCTGGAAAAGAGACATACCAAAGTAGATAGTTTGAGTAGAAAAATGATGGATGGGCTGGTGAGAAATTTTGATGGAGGACCAGGAAAAAGAGATGTGAAGCAATATATCAGCAACTGTAGATCGTGTGCACAACAGGCAGAGCTCAGCCACCGACCAATACCATTACAAAGGCTACTGAAAGCATCTCAATGGTTTCAAATACTAGGGGTAGATGTTTTAGGCCCTTTTAATAGGCCAACAGCAGGAAATAGGTAGATATTGACCACAATAGAGCATTTATAACAATATTTCTGATGACTCCAATCCCCGACGAACAAGCGAGCTAATTGCCCAAGCACTGGTGAACAATAGATTGCTCATATTTTGTATCCTGGATACTACACTGAAGCGCCAAAGAATCTGATTTACGCATGCGAATTCAAACACAGAGATATGTAAAAAGGGAGAATACGATGCTGCGATTGGCAACGCCTATATAAGACAACAAGTATCTGGAGCAGTTATTAGATCGGTTATCAAGTTTTAAGTGAATTTGAACCTTGTGTTATAGTCAGCGCTCGAGCGATGGGACACAGCACTCCGCGATAGATGTGAAGTGGGGATTTTCCCGTACGACCGTTTCAAGAGTGCACCGTGAATATATGGAATCCGGTAAAACATAAAATCTCGGACATTGCTGTAGCCGGAAAAAGATACTGCAAGAACGGGGTCAACGACGACTGAAGAGAATCGTTCAACGTGATAGAAGTGCAACCCTTCCGCAAATTGCTGTAGATTTCAATGGTCGGCCATCGATATGGGCTTAGGGAGCCGAAGGCCCACTCGTGTACCCTCGATGACTGCACGACACAAAGCTTTACGCCTCTCCTGGGCCCGTCAACACCGACATTGGACTGTTGATGACTGGAAACGTGTTGATGTGTTGACTCGCTTCAAATTGTATCTAGCGGATGGACGTGTACGGGTATTGAGACAACGTCATGTATCCATGGACCGTGCGTGTCAGCAGGGGACTGCTCAAGCTGGCGGAGGCTCTGTTTTGGTGTGGAGCGCATGAAGTTGTAGTTATATAGGACCCCTGATAAGTCTAGATACGACTCTGACATGTGACACGTACGTAAGCATCCTGTATGATCACCTGCATCCATTCATGTCCATGTGCATTCCGATGGACTTGGTAAATTCCAGCAGGATAGTGCGACTCTCCACACGTCCAGAATTGCTACAGAGTGACTCCAGGAACATTCTTCTGAGTTTAAACACTTCCGCTGGCCACAAAACTCCCCAGACATGAACATTATTGAGTATATCTGGAATGCCTTGCAACGTGCTGTTCAGAAGACGTCTCCACCCCCACATACTCTTACGGATTTACGGACAGCCCTGCGGGATTCATGGTGTCAGTTTCTTCCAGCACTACTTCATACGCTAGTCGAGTCCATGCAACGTCGTATTGCAGCAGTTCTACGTGCTCGCGGGGCCTTACACGATATTAGGCAGGTGTTCCAGTTTCTTTGGCTCTTCAGTGTGTAATCGAAGCTCAGTGCGCTAATTTTTTTGGATGTAATTAAGCAATTGTATATACCGCTCCGTATTCGCAAGTTGCAGACAAGCCGTTTCCACCCTCAAGCCACTGAAGGACAGAACAAGTTCATTACACGATTTGGAAGATGTTGAGCTATTATGTTAATAGTAATCACCATAGTTATGTGACCATGGCATACAATTCCAAAATATACACCTACCGGTCTTTGGCCATATGAGGTAATATATGTATGGAAAATGCCTTCACCTTTCCAAGTGATGAAACCAGAACTTCGAACTGACGCTTAATCGGCGAAAAAATTCGCGAAAAGTTTGCGAGACGTTTGACAACAAGTGAAACAGGCAAATACAAACAAAAAAAGAAAGATTGGGTTTAAAGTCCCGTCGACATCGAGGTTATTAGAAATGGAGGACAAACTAGGACTGTGTCAAAGGTAGGGAAGGAAATCGGGCGTGCCCTTTCAAAGGAAGCATTCCGAAATTTGCCTGTAGCGATTTAGGGAAATCACGGAAAATCTAAATCTAGATGGCCGGACGAATACGAAAGCTATAGAGTGCCACAATGCAGGGCTGGTCAGTGGGTATCAGTGATAAACTCGTACACACATAACGGTAAAGCAAAGAAATTCATGACTATACAGATAGCAACAAAAATATCCACGTGGGACTAATTAAGCCATTTTAGAGAGCTGTGGGTGCCTTGCCACAAGTCCAGTTACCGTCTGCACGGCGGAATACGAAATCTAGGAAAGCGAAGAAGTAGCACACGACTTGCTAATAAAGTACGTCTGATATGCCTTATGCACTTCGACAGTATTGACAGATAGCATTTGAGATTACTGTTTGATTACATTTTACAGCGTTTGTTTTTACCTCGGTTATTGGAGAGTATTGCAATTTTTGCTGTCGTTCTATTCGTTGTATGTTTGTCTGTTTGTTTATTTTTCCTTTTTCGCTAGTATCACAAGTTAAGGAATGGATTCAATATTAGTTTTGTATGTCACGGTTATATAGTTTTGTCCGATTATCCTCGCTTTTTCCGGAGAAAGGAGAAGTGGTAAAGGTCCCTTTCTCTCCAGTTGCATAAAGGAATGTGAGCCCTAGAACAGTACCATAATCCTGCTTATCCTGCACCTCACCGGAAGGAGAGTGGCAAATACACTACAGATCCAGCCCCTGGAGTCTGAAGTACTGTTATCCAGGCAAACGGACGTCTTACTGGAAAACCATCGGTGGGTACATAGACTGGCTTTCGAGGCATAGGAAGTTAGCAACGAAGTGCGTAGATTGTAAGATGTGTTCGTGGAGTTGCATCCATAGGCACAGAAGAAAGAGTATTAATCGAAGTACAAGGTGAATAAAGTGATTTACAGTTTTTGTAAGGAAAACTAAGGGAATTACTGACGCAAGTGATGGACCTGCTACCAAGAACTCTAATATGTAAGAAGATGCTGATGGGATGCTACTTGGTACAGCTAACAATGAGGACATCCGGAATTTGAATGGCACGATAGGACGGATACAGGGAATAGCGAATGCTACCAGATCCACTGTACAGTAGCATACCACTCAATTATCAAAACTGGAACAGCGTGTGATGAATAACAACAGAATAGTGGAGAATTAACTACCGGACTAGCGCAAAGCACGCTAGATACTGCACAGGACCGAGCGAGGTGGTGCAGTGGTTGCACACTGGACTCGGCAGGACGACGGTTCAAACCCGCGTCCGGCCATCCTAATTTAGGTTTCCCGTGATTTCCATAAATCACTTCTGGCAAATGCCGGGACGGTTCCTTTGAAAGGGCACGGCCAGTGTCCTTTCCCATCCTTCCCTAATCCGAGCTTGTGCTCTGTCTCTAATGACGTCGTTGTCGACGGGACGTTAAGCACTACTCTCCTCCACCGGCCAGGGTGGCCGAGCGGTTCTAGGCGCTACAGTCTGGAACTGCGCGACCGCTACGGTCGCAGGTTCGAATCCTGCCTCGGGCATGGATGTGTGTGATGTCCTTAGGTTAGTTACGTTTAAGTAGTTCTAAGTTCTAGGGGACTGATGACCTCAGAAGTTAAGTCCCATAGTGCTCAGAGCCATTTGAACCATTTTGAAGTACTCTCCTCCTCCATACTGTACAGGCCTAGAATAGCGACTTTGAAGCAGTAACAAATCGACTGAACACAATGGACGGAGGAATGACTGTGGGCAGGTTGTTTCGAACGCTAACAGACAGTCTGAATGACGCAAGGATGAGAGTGATACCATTTAAGAGGCAATATACCACTCCGTACACGGACAATTAAGTTCTACGTTGTTACCACCGCAGAATTCTTAACCGGACTACGCGAAGCACAAAAGGAATTCACAGCAAAGTTAAGGTGAATGGCGGAACCAACCGAGAGAAATTTGGTACTGTTCTACCCCTTTCCGCAGTGAAAATGAGTACTGACGGCGCAAAATTACCTGTATTCATTCATTCGATTCTCAGTTGTACGCGTGAACACGAAGTGTCAGTGCTTTATGGTACACCACTCTCCAGTGAAGCGGGAAATTTCTGGGAAATGTGTACAGGTGCAAGCCAAGGAAGTACTAATAACTTCGGAAGAAAGGAAGAGCTACGCCTCGATGTCGCTGGAAGAGTTACGGCGATGTCAGAGGATAAGTATTATAAACTGCTCGAGTAGGATGATACGGACTGGCGTATGGACATGCGAGGTGCAGTTATTTCTGGGACAAGGTGATGCGAGGAAATGTTAAAGCAAAGTGTTAACACAGCATCCTTATTTCCAGAGAGTGAGCACTTACTCGGTCTACTCAGTTTTTCTTCGGAAATAGTAACTGTAAATTGTTATGAACTCGGAAAACGATAGAGGATGGTTAT
This sequence comes from Schistocerca piceifrons, assembly GCF_021461385.2. Taxonomy (NCBI): domain Eukaryota; kingdom Metazoa; phylum Arthropoda; class Insecta; order Orthoptera; family Acrididae; genus Schistocerca; species Schistocerca piceifrons. The sequence goes on from NC_060149.1 coordinate 581,636,792, forward strand.
AATGGAGTTACGGAACAACGGAATACTAACAAATGGTACGGGTTGTGACATAGCAGACACGGAAATTTTTCTGCCAGCTTCAGTCAGTGATACAACCACACTTAAGAGAGCACAACCCATGTTGTACTGGCCCAAGAAGCCGTTAGAGACTATGTTTAGCCAAAAATTAACCTTTTTGAATAATACTCTACCCCCTGGACATACTTCGCTCACTCGGTGAACTGGTTGCAACACAGAAAGGGAGAATTACGGTACGTACAGGAATGTCACAATAGGCAGCTTCACAGTATGACAGCTTGAGGACCACGAGAAAGTCAGTTTGGACGTGTACGTCACATCACGTGATACTATAGGTCTTCCGGCGGGGAAGAAGTAACTACTTCAAACGAGTTTTATAAGTCTTGAGCGCATGTTTAAATGCATGCAAGCTCTAGATACCACATGACAGAGTTAATATCTTTAGTGGGTACCTTTTCGATTATACACTAATTTCACGTGGGCCCTGCACGGAGCTGAGCATTCGCGAAGTATGGCGGACAAGCAGACTAGTGTGATGTCACAAGTTCTTTGCAGGTCCCGTATTTCTCGTAGGTCCCGCACATATATAAGGGTGGTATCGTCCAACGCTATAGTGGTTCTGTTTGTGATTTGCGTAATATACTGCTGTTTCAAACTAAAGTCACTATATCATTTAGATTTACCTGTGTACCATATACGAGTTGACTGGTTCGTAAATAAAGCTTTATTTGTGAACTATTACGTAAACTTGTAATTATATGAAGTGTATTAGTCATTAAGCAATAACTTTGATAACTACTAAGGTGCTTAACTTAATGAATTAGACATAGAGTATAACGCTTTAGAAGTAGGGGTCAGTCCAAGACATCATGTCATTCAGTTTTGTGGATAGAGTATGATAATTAAATCGAGCAGTGTATAAATGTTACTGCGAAGTGTGGATGATAAGATTGTAACGGAGATACTACTAGCTGAAAAATTCGAGGCGAATTTTTAAAGGCAATGGGAGATGCACCCCGAAATAGTATTTCAGGCTAACACCAAAAATTTGTTAAAGTTCTTCGCTGGTGTTGGTGACACCACAATTGGAGCACAATGGCGTCATGAAAACAGATAGATTTCGTGATACTGTTGACACAGCAGAGTGTCGCAAGAACGCCCATTTATAACACAACAGTAACTACTGAGCCACTGATCCTGCAGAAAAGAGCGGCCGAAAGACGAAGTTACAAAAGTCTGAAGCCACTAAGAGAGCTGAGCACACGAGAAAACTAGTACAAATGATGTCATGAAAGGTGTCAAGCCACTCTCTCACTTTAACTACTCTGTCGGTCAGATTAATATTCATATTTTAGGTCGTGATCTCCGTGTTCCCCAATCTACATTTCGTATGTGTGGCTTATGACTTTTTTACTTGAGGAAATTGTGAGCAGAATGTTCTTACAACTGCACGTGAAGCCTGTAGAGAACTTTTATCTGAAGGGCCCTCGTGGAGGCGACGGAGAACAGCCAGAAAGAGGGATTGTCGGCCATAAATGTTGTGTCCAGTGACCTGGCTGTGCGAGTGATTTGAGGAAGCAGCACTCTGTGAATTGTACCTGCAGAGGACCTCGGGCCGTGGCACTCCACCCTTCCCAATTAGGGTCGGAGCAGGAGGGCGCTGGCTCGCAAAACATTTTACCTGGGCCAGGCGAAAGTCTGTTGCGAAGGCGGAAAGTGGGTGGAGGAAGCCATTTAAGAGAGACTGCTGTAATCTGAGCTTTTGCGCAAATGGCGGTATGGTCATGCAACTGTAAGCATTCTCATGTTAGAAGCTGGGCCGATATGATCAGAGTGGCTGACTCATGTGTTTAATGGAGGCTAGATTGTAACTCTCCTGACGCCAGGAAGTTGCCAGGTTCTTTTAGTGAGCGGAAAAAACATATATTTCACAGGCATGACTGTCTGGGAAGCTTAACAGCCTTCTTTCAGAAACTGGATATCGTCAGCTTGGAAAGATTAGATTTCTTCGTAAATTAGGGACTGTGGTTCCGTCTAGGTAGACGTTTTTTGCCGAAACATGGCCATGCTTACCGTGACAACGACACCTACCTAGTCAAAACCTTCTTTTTTCAGACAAGAGAGACTTTGCGAGACCTGAGTTCCTCCTGGAGTATACAATTTTCAAACAACTTACGGGAATTCAGCCAGGTGATAACTAACAGTGACCGCCGATATTTCGGTGGGAGCACACCACGCCATTTTCAAGGCAAACTGAAACGGACAGGTGATGTACAGGCAAATTTAAAACCTAGGTTCTTGGACTAATGCAGGAAAGATAACACACACACTGAACACTAGTGCCACCAAAGATGACCAAAGTCAGCATTATCGATAGTGAGACTACGAACTAGCAGGTGATGTAACATAGACTCTCTCCCTCTGTTCTTCAACAAGGGAGAGAGCAGGATTCCAAACAGAGTTCAAACAAAAATCTCCATACCTGTTTACAAGGTTGATCGCTAATGTAATCTCAACTGCCTCCTTAATAACATTGTCCCAATAGCTGGACGTGCATGCCTATATCTCGGTGTTGTTGTATAACATAGGGTGACCAATATCCATGCAATGTTCGGCAATAGCAGATATACTTGGCTGCTAAAATCGTGTGTGCCGTTTATGCTCAGTACATCGGTCCTCCACGGTCCTGATAGTTTGACCAATATATGCCACGCCACAGCTGCAAGGAATGTGATGCACATCCGCATTACGCAAACCAAGGTCATCCTTAACGGAACCCAAAGGCACTTTAATTTTAGATGGAGGTCGGAAAACACATTTCACATCGTATTTCCGTAAGATACGACCGATCTTGTTCGAAGTGCTTCCTACGTAAGGCAAAACGGCAGTATACTTAGGTGTCGATTCAGTATTACCATCCGTCACCCGATGCACAGTTGGTCGATAGCGCAACGCACGTTCACTCTGTATTTCACTGTAATCATTTTCACAAAACGTAGGTTCAAGATGGGACAGCTCAGCTGGCAAAGTCTCAGTGTCGCAAATGACACGTGTTCTGTGTAGCAAGGTACGAAGTACCCCTTCACGGCCGGCCGGAGTGGCCGAGCGGTTTTAGACGCTACAGCTGTAACAGCACGACCGCTACGGTCGCAGGTTCCAATCCTGCCTCGGGCATGGATATGTGTGATGTCCTTAGGTTAGTTAGGTTTAAGTAGTTCTAAGTTCTAGGGGACTGATGACCTCAGAAGTTAAGTCCCATAGTGCTCAGAGCAATTTGAACCCCTTCACGCTGAGCCGGATGGTGACAACTATTAGCCTGTAAATACAAGTCGGTGTGAGTACGTTTCCTGTAAACTGCATGTCCCAATGCCAAGGTTGTGCTCCATATTAATTCCCCTGCCGCCAATCGCATCAAGCAACGTGCTCCCTTGGCTCTTGTTTGTGAAAGGGTTCGTTTTACTCGTCGACGTTTGGATTCTGTTTCCGAAGAATTGTTTAGTTTCCATTTAATGGTTGCTTTGAAATTTTCTGATTTCACTTGGAATTGGCCGGACGGTGCCTTATGGACTCAAGCTGACTGGGAATAAAATTCATATACTGCCCGGAATTTGGCAAAGTTTGATCGTTTTCATCGCTCGGAGTCTGATGTTATATTTCGACGTTCTGTGATAAATCTCACAGAGAAGTCTTTTGGCGACACAACCTTATCCGTGCTTGGGAAGGGTTTAAATTTTGCACCCACACCGAAGAGTTTGCCGGTAGTTGATTTTATTAGTTAAATTGAACAGGCAGTTTGCAAACTACCTCCTGACGCTGCAGAGGAGATTAGGAGGGATGTATGCCGTGTGTTGACTAGGGCTCGTCCACCCAAGAGCAATGTAACAGCAGCAGAGAGGGCTGCTTTACGCTCTTTAAATGTTGATCCTGATATTGTTGTTTTATCTGCGGACAAGGATAATGCCACCGTTGTTTTAAACAAACAGGATTAAGTACAAAAGTTGCAACGTTAATTATCTGACTCAGCGTATCGCGGAATCGATGCTAATCCCACAATAAGTGATAAGAGAAAGACCATCAGCCTCCTGAAGAAAAGTGGTTTGTCGCAGAACACTATCAAGGGTCTTAACACCTATAGTGCTGTTCCCCCTAGGTTATATGGCCTTCCGAAGGTGCACAAGGAAGGGGTTCCTTTTCGTCCTATAGCGAGTAATATCGGGGCCCAGACATATCGTGTAGCCAAGCATCTTACTTCTCTGTTGAGTCCACAAGTTGGTCGTTGTGAACATCATATCACGAGCTCAGCTGATTTCTTACGTCGTTTGGAGCAACTGTTGTTGAATGACTCTGACATTTTAGTAATGTTTGATGTGGTATCTCTCTGCACTTGTGTTCCTGTCTGATTCGTTGCGGTTAATTGAAGTTAGGTTTGGTGCCGAATTAACTGATCTCTTTCGGCATGCGTTGACACCCACCTACTTTTTCATTCAATGATCAGTATTACGAACAGACACATGGAGTTGCAATGGGCAGTCCGTTGTCTCCTGTGATCGCAAATTTGTTTATGGAAGACTTCGAGGAACGTGCATTGGTGTCGGCGCCTTTGAAACGCACATGTTTCTTCAGATATGTTGAGGATACCATTGTTGTTTGGCCTCATGGCTTTGAATGCCTTTCTAGAACATCTGAACTAGATCCACCCGAACATTCGTTTTGCGATGGAGATGGAAGAAGATGGTTGCCTTCCCTTTTTTGACGTTTTGGTTAGGAGGAAGGTTGATGGATCATTGGGACATGCAGTTTACCGGAAACATACTCACACTGACTTGTACGAGGGCAGTTCAATAAGTAATGCAACACATTTTTTTTCTGAAACAGGGGATGTTTTATTCAGCATTGAAATACACCAGGTTATTCCCCAATCTTTTAGCTACACAACACTATTTTTCAACGTAATCTCCATTCAATGCTACGGCCTTACGCCACCTTGAAATGAGGGCCTGTATGCCTGCACGATACCATTCCACTGGTCGATGTCGGAGCCAACGTCGTACTGCATCAATAACTTCTTCATTATCCGCGTAGTGCCTCCCACGGATTGCGTCCTTCATTGGGCCAAACATATGGAAATCCGACGGTGCGAGATCGGGGCTGTAGGGTGCATGAGGAAGAACAGTCCATTGAAGTTTTGTGAGCTCCTCTCGGGTGCGAAGACTTGTGTGAGGTCTTGCGTTGTCATGAAGAAGGAGAAGTTCGTTCAGATTTTTGTGCCTACGAACACGCTGAAGTCGTTTCTTCAATTTCTGAAGAGTAGCACAATACACTTCAGAGTTGATCGTTTGACCATGGGGAAGGACATCGAACAGAATAACCCCTTCAGCGTCCCAGAAGACTGTAACCATGACTTTACCGGCTGAGGGTATGGCTTTAAACTTTTTCTTGGTAGGGGAGTGGGTGTGGCGCCACTCCAGTGACTACCGTTTTGTTTCAGGTTCGAAGTGATGAACCCATGTTTCATCGCCTGTAACAATCTTTGACAAGAAATTGTCGCCCTCAGCCACATGACGAGCATGCAATTCCGCACAGATGGTTCTCTTTTGCTCTTTATGGTGTTCGGTTAGACAACGAGGGACCCAGCGGGAAGAAACCTTTGAATATCCCAACTGGTGAACAATTGTGACAGCACTACCAACAGAGATGTCAAGTTGAGCACTGAGTTGTTTGATGGTGATCCGTCGATCATCTCGAACGAGTGTGTTCGCACGCTCCGCCACTGCAGGAGTCACAACTGTGCACGGCCGGCCCGCACGCGTGAGATCAGACAGTCTTGCTTGATCTTGCGGCGATGATGACACACGCTTTGCCCAACGACTCACCGTGCTTTTGTCCACTGCCAGATCACCGTAGACATTCTGCAAGCGCCTATGAATATCTGAGATGCCCTGGTTTTCCGCCAAAAGAAACTCGATCACTGCCCGTTGTTTGCAACGCACATCCGTTACAGACGCCATTTTAACAGCTTCGTACAGCGCTGCCATCTGTCGGAAGTCAATGAAACTATACGAGACGAAGCGGGAGTGTTTGAAAATATTCCACAAGAAATTTCCGGTTTTTTCAACCAAAATTGGCCGAGAAAAAAAATGTGTTGCATTACTTATTGAACTGCCCTCGTATTTACAGGCTGATAGTTGTCACCATCCGGCTCAGCGTGAAGGGGTACTTCGTACCTTGGTGCACAGGCCACATGTCATTTCCGACACTGAGACTTCGCCAGTTGGACTGGCCCATCTTGAAGCTACGTTTCGTCAAAATGGTTATAGTGGAAGACAGATTGAACGTGCGTTGCGCTATCGTCCAACTGTGCATCGGGTGACTGATGATAATACTGAGTCGACACCTAAGTATACCGCCGTTTTGCCTTACGTAGGAAGCACTTCGAACAAGATCGGTCGTATTTTACGGAAATACGATGTGAAATGTGTTTTCCGACCTCCATCTAAAATTAAAGTGCCTTTGGGTTCCGTTAATAAAGTGCCTTTGGGTTCCGTAAAGGATGATCGTGGTTTGCGTAAGGGGGGTGTATATCACATTCCTTGCAGCTGTGGCATGACATGTATTGGTCAAACTATCAGGACCGTGGAGGACCGATGTACTGAGGATAACCGCCACACACGATTGCAGCAGCCAAGTAGATCTGCTATCGTCGAACATTGCTTGCATACTTGTCACCCTATGTTATACAACAACACCGAGATATAGGCATGCACGTCCAGCTATTGGGAGAGTGTTATTAAGGAGGCAGTTGAGTTTAAATTAGCGAGCAACCTTGTAAACAGGTATGGAGATTTTTGTTTGAACTCTGTTTGGAATCTCCCTTGTCGAAGAACAGAGGGACAGAGTCAATGCTACTTCACCTGCTAGTTCGTAGTCTCACTGTCGATATCTCTGACTTTGATCATCTTTGGTGGCACTAGTGTTCAGTGTGTGTGTTATCTTTTCTGCATTAGTCCAAGACCCGAGGTTTTAAATTTGCCTGTACATCGCCCGTCCGTTGCAGTTTGCCTTGAAAATGGCGTGGTGTGCTCCCGTCGAAATATCGGCGGTCGCTGTTAACATTACTTGGCTGGATGCCCGTAAGTTGTCTGAAAAGAGAGACTCTGAGTACCTGATTGGCTCCCCTCAGGATATGCAAGGCAGAGGCTTGCTCCCCCGGCGAAGGAACTCCGGTGCTGTGGCTGGATTGGCTACCAGTCCAGCAGAACAGTCAAGTGGGGAGATTCAGTGAGTGGAAGATAGTTCGATTGGTTTGTGCGACGTGGAAGCGAGTTTTCTTCTGCTAATTCGTCTCCTGTACTGGGCTTAGTGGAAAGTGTTTCTACATCTACATATCTACATATATTCTGCTACCCGCCAAGCGGTGTGTGGCGGATGGCACTATTCGCTCCAAAGTCATATTTCCCCCTCTCTGTTTCACTCGCGGATCGCGCGAGGGAAAAACGACTGTCTGAACGCCTCAGTAAATTTTCCTTATCTTTGAATGGTGGTCATTGCGCGATTTGAATGTTAGTGGTAATAATATATGATCTACATCCTCGGCGAAGATCGGATTTTGGAATTTAGTGAGCAGTCCCTTCCGTTTAGTGCGTCGTCTATTTGCAAGTGTGTCCCAATTAAAACATTATATGAGATTTGTAACGCTCTTGCAATGGCTAAATGTACCAGTCACGAATCTTGCCGCTCTTCTTTGGACCTCTTCAATCTCTTGAATCAGACCTAACTGGTAAGGGTCCCATACAGACGAAAAATAATCTAAGACTGGACGAACTAAAGTGTTATAAGCCGTTTCCTTTGTTGAAGGACTGCATCGCTTCAGGATTCTACCAATAAACCGCAATCTAGGATTCGCCATACCCGTTACTTGTTATCTGATCGTTCCATTTGAGATCATTTCGAATAGTCACACCTAGATACTTGACGGATGTTACCGCTTCCAAAGACTGGGCATTTATTTTGTACTTGTACATTAATGGAGATTTCGCTTTGTTAATCGCAGTAGGTTACACTTACTAATACTGAGAGATAACTGCCAGTCATTACACCACGCATTTATTTTCTGCAAATCCTCGTTGATTTGTTCACAACTTTCGTGTGATACTACTTTCCTGTATACTACAGCATCATCGGCAAACAGTCTAATGCCGCTGTCAGTACCATCAACCAATTCGTTTATGTAACTCGTAAAAAGCAGCGGACCTGTTACGCTATCCTGATGTTAACGCTTGTTTCTGTCGAAGTCTCCCCCGTCTGGACAACATACTGGTCTCTGTCTGTTAGAAAACTTTCTATCCACCCGCATATGTCATCGGATAGACCGTAAGAGCGCACTTTTTGAAGCAAGCGACAGTGCGGACTGAGTCGAACGCCTTTCCAAAGTCGAGGAATATGGCATCAACCTGGGAGCCGGTATTTAGAGTCTGTTGTATATCATGCACAAAGAGGGCCAGCTGTGTCTCTCATGACTGCTGTTTCCTAAAACTGTGCTGGTTTCTGCGGATGAGATTCTCAGAGTATAGAAAGGTCATTATGTCTGAACACAAAATATGTTCCATTATTCAACAACAAATAGATGCCAGTGAAATTGACCGGTAATTATGTGCATCCGATTTTCTATCCTTTTTATAGATTGCTATGACCTCGGCCTTCTTCCAGGCCCGTGGAACTTTCCGCTCTTTCAATGATCTCTGATAGATGATGGATAAGAATGGTGCTATATTTGTTGCATGGTCAACATAAAATCTTACAGGAATACCGTCTGGGCCATATGCCTTCCTGGCGTCCAAGTATCTTAACTGTTTTACAATCCCAGATACACTAAACACTATGTCAGCCATCCTTGCGTTTGTTCGATAACTGAAAGGAGAAATGGTGCTGCAGTCCTCTACCGTACACGAGTTTTTGAAAGCTATGTTTAGAACTTCGGCCTTCTGTTTATCATCATCCGCTACATTTTCCGTACTGTCAGCAGCAGGAGGTATTGAATTATTTGTAGCGTTCATAGATTTTACGTTCGACCAAAATTTTTTGGGGCTATTTTTAGAATCTGCAGATAAAATATTGCTTTCAAATTCGTTAAAGGTATCTCTCATTGACCTTTTGACAGCTGCATTCATGTCGCATAATTTCTGTTTGTCAGTGGGGCAGTGACTACGTTTAAAACGAGTGTGCAAAAATCCTCTGCTTTCTCAGCAGCTTCCTAATATGCTTGTTGAACCAAAGTGGATCCTTTCCCTCCCCTATATTTTTGCTAGACACATAGTTCTCTAGCACGTGGTGGACAATACCTTTAAAATTCGACCAAAGATGCTCAATATCTTTGCGTCCCATGGTGAATGCTTGGAGCTGACTATGATGATATTGATTAATGACACTTCTATTTGCTTTCCCAAACAAGGAAACTCTACGCTGTTTCTTTGGTTTATTTGCAACTTCCTCTGACATAGAAGCCACAACGACATAATGGTCGCTAATACCTTCTTCTAGATTAACTTCCTCAAAAAGATCAGGTCTGTTTGTCGCCAAGATATCTAATATGTTTCCATCTCGAGTTTTTCTAACCAATTGCTCAAGGTTGTATGTTGAGAGCGCTTCTAGAATAACTTCACACGAGTCTTTGCTTCTGCCCCCTGTGATAAACGTGTAATCTTCACAGTCAATGGACGCCAGATTAAAGCCTCCACCTATAACTAATGAATAGATTGGATATTTACTTCCTATGTACTCAAGACTTGCCCTGAAACCTTCTGCGACGTTTGTTGCGGATACTGGTGGTCTATAGAACATACTAATACAATGATCAATCCATGTCTGATTGACAGCTTTATCCAGACTGTTTCGCAGTGTTTGTGATTCTTTGCTTTCTTCATCTTCTAGTCCTTCCCTCGTGGAGAACTACAGGTCTTTCCCTAGTGCGTGAGACTTGTGGTATGCGACTTGTGGTGGACTAAGAGCCAGTGGCAGTTTCCAATTGTACTGACAGTGGAACTGCATATCATCTAGGACATATCGTATGTCACGAGAGTGAACTTATTTGTCCTGAGTTGGTTGCCTGACGTTTGACAATTCCAGCATTCACCATGGTGTCTGTGAATCAAATTGGTTGGCCAGACCAGCGAGCGGGTGCACCTCACACTGAAATCTGCCAGGATTTCAGTTCTGTGATAGTGAATTTCCCGCATTCTAATAATCAGAAGGCATGTCCACGCAGTTTGCAAGTTTTCGTGGACGCATCAGAACATTACAGATGCCACCGTGCTCCACTTCTGGCCCACAAAATGCCGTTTCCTGCTGCCGCCCGAATCAAAATGAAAGCGTAAAGTATTGCTGGACCGGCGTAGGGTTGTTAAATGATATTCACAGCTCCCTGTTCTCCATGAACCATAGTTTACGGTGTACCTGGTCGTAGTTGATTCCATTTGAATAGAATTTGGCCTCCCTCACAAGGGATTCATTTGAATAAAGTCTGATTGCCTTGTAAAAGGGATTAAGTCAGGGAAGAACTTGAATAGTTTCCACCCCAATGAATGCTTCACCAACCAAGCACCACACCTCTCCTGATTTATGTTTGTCATTTTTTTGTAAGATTTATCAGCTCGATTGTAGTTATAAATGGATTAATAAAGACTTGTCTTTATTTTTGTCAAGTTAGGTACGCTACTATTCTCATAGACACTCCTCCAGCCATTCACTGTTTATATTTTATTGTGGTGATACATAGATACACCAACAATTCAGAATGCAGTCGTACTAAATTAGTTAATTTGATGATTAATTTGAGTTCTGAAAGTGACTGGAGACTACGGCAACAAACGTGCCATGAGTAATTTCATTAATTTAATATATAAAAATTACGCGTGTAGTTCACGATTTGAAGATTGTTGAAAAGATAATAGTTTTCTATATGCAAAGATAATAACAAGTAGCATCCCTCGGACACATATTTATGATAAAGAAAGCGACCGCTTGCAGTCACTGATGGCGTCCCTGCAGCAGAACGCACGGAGAGTGCCAGTGTAAATACTACACCTTTCTTAACCTCACTCTCAGTTGCAGCAGTCCCGTGGAACAGGGCAGGCTATGTCAGTCGACCCTCTGTGCGTCTAAATGCCTACGGTCGTCTATGAAGTCGCAAGTGTCGTTGTTGGAGAGAATCTGCCAATGCAAGCTTCAGCGGCAACTTCCGAGTCATCATTTATAAGGTGCAGAGAGGGCCACCAGTCTGCTGGCCTCCTGGAGGCTTGACCAGCAGGCCCAGGAATCTGCACGCCATCTTCCATCGCGAGGGGGAGCCACTGCCGCTGCTCGCCCCGTTCCTGCAGCCTACACTGATGCTGCGGCCTACGTTTCTTAACCGGAGGCAGCGGATCAGACTCTACACGACAACGAGTACTTCAGGCAGGACTGGAGGACGAGTTTCCCGGGCGGACGTCCTCAACGAGAGTGCTTCGGACGTCGCCCGCAGAGGCAGCTGTCCACCGGCGCCTGGAGGCCATCGACCGAGCCATGACGTAACGGCTGCCACAGGGCAAACCGCGACGCAGCGGAGCTGCTGGCGACGCGCCCTCGCCTCTGCTCGCGGGGTCCGCACTCCGCTGGTCCGACGGAGCTGCCAGGGTCTGGGGAAGACAATCGTGCGCTTCCGATTAATAAATGCTGTGTTTTGAATCATATCTTGACACTCTCAAGCGTGAACAATTCCTTCACTGCAACCTGTTCGGTTAAGCCCTAACAACCGTAGAGGTCTGGGTCTGGAGTCCTGTACCACATAACTACACTCGCTACAGGCACACTTTTAATAACGTTTTGGAAGGCTATCATCTTGACAATATAGTGTTCCATTTTCAGATCTAATTCGTTATTATTTTGTCTTAATTATTCACTCTTCTGTTTCACTTATTTATTCATTTTTATTTAATGCCTTTTTTCAATTAGTTATTGCCTAGCGGAAAAATGGTCATTTAAGAGTACAAAAATGGCATATATGTTCCTCTTTAAAAGACTCTGACAGAAAAATGTGAAACCAGCTGCCTCCATCCTCACTCCGCCTTCCTCAACAACAAAGTAGCAATGCGAACCGAACATATTCATGCTCTTCTAAAGCAGAACGTTCTAAATCCATGTATTCGGTCTCTCTTTGTAGTTGAGCCTTCATAGTCAGCACCTCCGTCTCACTGCCACTGTCTACACAGGGTTAACACCGTAACACTTGCACCGCAAGTATTTCTGACATGGAAGGCACTATTAATATGCAGGTCACAAAACTGAATTGTTGGCAAGGGCGAGTATTTTCATCCAACAGACATATTTTTGAGACGGTGATGAAAGTGCAGTTTTTTTTACAACAGATATAACTTTTTAAATCGAACAGTGCCTCTTGACAGAAGTGAAAATAGCTCTGAGCACTATGGGACTTAACTTCTGAGGTCATCAGTCCCCTAGAACTTAGAACTACTTAAACCTAACTAACCTAAGGACATCACAAACATCCATGCCCGAGGCAGGATTCTAACCTGCGACCGTAGCGGTCGCGCGGTTCCAGACTGTAGCGCCTCGAACCTCTCGGCCACCCCGGCCGGCGCCTCTTGACAGTGAAATCCTAAGCGTATCATAAATGAGTGTGTCAATGGTGTTCGTTGCAGGAAGGTAGTGCGAGTGGTTTACGAGTTATCGTATTGTGAACATTCTAAACACCGACAGCTCTTTGTTCCATCCTTAGGCGATAACGTTATGTTTGTACACATTGTGTTTTGTATACACTACGATTGCATTGCGACAGCCCTGTCACTTATTGTGTTTTAGTGGATGTAGTAAGACGTGCATGGAAGGTGGTCTTTCCCAACGTGAAAAAAGCGGACATGCTCACGGTTTATGGTGAATGTAGGTAAGTATAACGTTCTTTCGTGTACCATGTACGCCAGGATCCTGACAGACTTCAACCACTTCAAACACTTACGTACACTAATCAACTAGATCATTATTACCACCTACCTAAAAGCCGATAAGTCCGTCTTTGGCACGGATAACAGCGGTGGCGCGTCGTGGCAAGGAAGCAATGAGGCCTTGGTAGGTCTGCACACACAGATCACCTAATTCCTGTAAATTCCGGGGAGGGGGCGATGAGCTTTGAAGCCACCTTCAGTCACATCCCAAATGTGTCGGTTTCATGTTTGGTGTGTTGGGAGGCCAGCAATCAATTGGAACTTACCACGAACCACTCCACCACATTTTGGTCTTGCTATACGGCGCATTATCTTGTTGAAAATGCCACTGCCGTCGGGAAGCATGACCGTTATGAAGGGATGTGCGTAAGTCTTCAAGCAGTGTACGATACTACTTGGTCGTCATAGTGCCATGCACGAGCTCCACTGGACCCATGAATCCCAGCATGAATGTTCCCCAGATAGACCCGCCGCCAGTTTGTCTCCGTCCCGCAGCAAGGGTGCCAAGGAACAGTTCCCCTGGAAAACGATGGATCCGCGGCATCCCATAGGTATGATGAAGAAGGTATCGGGATTCATCAGACCATGCAACGCTCTACCACTGCAACAACGTCCAGTGCCGATGGTCACGTGTCCATTTCAGTCGTAGCTGCCGATGTCGTGGTGTTCACATTGGAACATGCATGGGTCGTCGGTTGCGGAGACCCGTCGTTAGGAGTGATCGGTGCACTGTGTGCTCAGACACACTTGTACTCTGCCCAGCATTAAAGTCTGATGTTAGTTCCTCCACAGTTCGCCGTCTGTCCTGTTCCACCAGTCTTCCCAGCCTACGGCGTCCGACACCTATAATGAGGGGTGGCGGCCCAACCTCATTACGTGCGGACGTTGTTTCTCCTTGGTTTCGTCATGTGTTGCAAACACTCACCACACCACTCTTCGAACGCCCGACAAGTTGCACAATTTTCTAAATGTTCGTGCGGAGCCTCGGGCCATCACAATCTGCCCTCGGTCAAACTCAGATAGATCGCGCGTCATTCCCATTGTACACACAGACAGCACGCTCACTGATACTACATGCACAGTGCATGTGTCTCACTAGTATTCATTCCTCGCCGGGTGATGCTGCTATCGCCTGGACGTGCTTATATCGATAGTAGGTCAGTGGTCATAATGGTCCGGCTGATGAATGTATATGAAACGGCTATTATTGCAACCTGCGCTACAGTAAACGCTGAAATGCAAGACTGTGCGCAGCAGTCGTTGCATAGCAGACTACAAGATTGTATTAACGCTGGCGGTGACAATTTTGAACACAGACTTTGAGAGTACATTGGTTCTTTACGCGTCAGACCCCATAGACCTACTGTATTCACATTTGTTTGTCTTTCGTTTGTCCTAGGCAATGTCCCATTTAACAGCACGATAGCCTCGGAGACGTATTAATATCTATGTACGGCTGCAGGTGCGCAACCATCTGAAATTCACATTCGTTTGAGCTACAACATGGAACAAATATTTGAGGTGTTTACAATGTTCGAACTATGATATATCTCGTAAACTACTTGCACTAGACGCCTGCAACAAACACCACTAACGTTCTAATTTAGTCTACTTTGATTGTAATACTGTCAACAGGCGTCGTTCCATTGAAACAATTGTACCTTGTGTAAGTAAATACACATCTGAAACTCACGACGCCATGTGTATAGGCTACAAAGGTGGCCCCTGTCTTCCAATCCAATCTGTGAAATCCGGATATCAAGGGCGCCTTCCATTACCGAAATATCTATGGTGCAAGTTTTAGGTGACTCAACCAGCATATGTCTCTCTTCCACAGTTTCCTTTCCCTCCCACGATTTACAGTCCATCTCACTACTACTGTCTCCTCTCACACTAACACTTTTTCCTTTTATCTTTCTTCCCAATGCCATTTTCTTCATCATACGTTGGCAACTCAAAAATTCTGGGGGATCCAACTCATTTTTCCCCTGTACCTATATGTTTAAAATTACGGTCGAAAATGAGCCCTTCGCTACGCCTATGTTCGAGTTAAAGTTCGTTGGTCTGAGTCTGTCCACACCCCCCAAAACATTTCCATAGTCTCCTCTCTCTTTTACTTCTACTCCTTCTGTCTCCACGCATCTCTCTTTCTCTTTCACTATCACTTTCTCTCTCCCACCATAACTGTCTCCTCTTCCTTTCTCTCCCACTAGCACTGTCTCCTCTCTCTTCTATCGTAATTGTCTCTCAGCTACTCTCTTTCATCCCCCTCCCCCGCCCCACGCCAAGAAAAAACGAACATGTTCGCATGCTATAAGTTTTCGTGAGGACGGTGGAATGAGGATTGAGGCAGCTGGTCCCCATTTTTTTGTCAGAGTCTTTTAAAGACGAGCATATTCTCCTTTTTTGAGCTCCGACAAGAGCATTTTCTGCAGGCGCTCTTCTTTTCTCTGCTACCGCTGTGGGTGATGCTTTTAAAAAACGAATTTTATACGTCAGTGAGTTTTGACAATTTATTTATAAAGGATGCTCAGAAACAATCTGAAAAGCTTGTAAGGGTGTTTCATGATAGGTTATGCTGTGGAATAATTGTTAAGAAAATAATTCGATACTTCGCTTCGTTCCTGAGTCAATTAGCATTGATGTTAATGGTGCGACAGGTCTACTAAAGAGACTGCTTACACCACGCTTGTCAGCCCTATTCTGGAGTATTGCTGCCCAATGTGGGATCCGCATCAGGTGGGACTGACCGATGACATCGAAAAAGTACAAAGAAGGGCAGCTCGTTTTGTATTATCGCGAAATAGGGGAGATAGTGTCACAGGCAAGATACGTGAATTGGAGTAGCAATCATTAAAACAAAGACGTTTTTCGTTGCGACGGAATCTTCTCATGAAATTTCAATCACCAGTTTTCTCCTCCGATTGCGAAAACATTCTGTTGGCACCCACCTACATAGGGAGAAACGATAATCACAATAAAAGAAGAGAAATCAGGGCTCGCACAGAAAAATTTAAGTGTTCGTTTTTCCCGCGTGCCGTTCGAGAGTGGAAAGGTAGGGAGACAGCTTGAAGGTGGCTCATTGAACCCTCTACCAGGCACTTTACTGTGAATAGCAGAGTAATCACGTAGATGTAGATGTAGAACCAATGACGCCGTTTCACACACAAGTTCAAGCGGCACTCCACATACAATTAGCGTCCGTTGTTCTTACTGCGTAGATGACAGAGCACGGGGCTGCTCAATCTTTGGCTTGAGTTAGATCTTTGCTATCGTTCCATGTCCAATATTTTTATCGCTTTCTTGCTGGGTTTTAGGAAACCAAATGAAAAACACGTTTGGTCACGCAGTCTCTGGCAGGCCGACCTGAATATGCGCACGCGACAGTCAGATTGGCAACTTCAGTACTAATTAACTCGGAAATGACACAACGTATCGAACTGTTTTCTCAACAACTATTACTCAGCATAACCTACTCTGCAACATTCTTACAAACGTTTCAGACTGTTTCCGACCACCCTGTATACTTAGACATTTTGATACAGTTTGATGCATAATTATAAGCAACAAATACGCACGCATAAAATAAGATTTAACTCACTTACTTTCCATTTTTTTCTGGATATTTTGCTAGTCGATAGCAATTCATCGAAAACGCCAGGCTTATAATTTGCATCTTAAAAAAGTATAAATGTTGTTATAAATATTTTACAGAATGTTGTAGTCTTTCCAGTTTTAATAATTTTTCAGCCATTTCAAGTTCTTTTCAGGCTTGTTAAGACCCTTTCTAGCGCATTTTTTGTCACTACAGTACCACTTTGGCCATATTTGTTTAAGCGTAAAGTGCTCATTGTAGAGAGACAGCGAGGCATAAATTTTAATTGGCGAAAAAATGCTGACTGAAAACTTAGTTTGGTGGTCTCAGAACCCTTACGATGACCGTAGAACCTTTGCCATGTGTTCACTACGTCATTTACAACTACATTTACACCTCAGACCGGATATTACGTACATATTTTACACGAAAAAGTACAATAACTTTGATGCCCTGGATAACGGTAACGGATGATGATGTCGAAAAATGTTTCAGCGTTTCATACCAGAGATAACATCTTAGGTAAAAATTTCGTCGATTTACCATGAGTCGAAATTACACAAGTGGCCATCACACAATTAGATTGCACTGTAGTCCCTTCTCTAGACTGTCGCACAGATGACAAAATGGTAGATATCGAAATAGATGACAGAGGGATAGAAAAACAATTAAAATCGCTCAAAAGAGGAAAGGCCGTTGTACCTAATGTACCAGTTCGATTTTACACAGAGTACGCGAAGGAACTTACCCCTCTTCTTGCAGCGGTGTACCGTAGGTCTCTAGAAGAGCGTAGCGTTCCAAAAGATTGGAAAAAGGTACAGGTCATCCCCGTTTTCAAGAACGGACGTCGAACAGATGTGCAAAACTATAGACTTATATCTCCAACGTCGATCAGTTGTAGAATTTTGGAACACGTATTATGTTAGAGTACAATGACTTTTATGGAGACTAGGAATCTACTCTGTAGGAATCAACATGAGTTTCGAAAAAGACGATCGTGTGAAATCCAGCTCGCGCTATTCGTCCACGAGACTCAGAGGGCCATAGACACGGGTTCCCAGCTAGATGCAGCGTTTCTTGACTTCCGCAAGGCGTTTGATACCGTTTCCCACAGTCGTTTAATGAACAAAGTAAGAGCATATGGACTATCAGACCAATTGTGTGATGGGATTGAAGAGTTCCTAGATAACAGAACGCAGCACGTCATTCTCAATGGAGAGAAGTCTTCCGAAGTAGAAGTGATTTCAGGTGTGCCGCTGGGGAGTGTCGTAGGACCGTTGCTATTCACAATATATAGAAATGAGCTTGTGGATTATATCGGAAGTTCATTGAGGTTTTTTGCGGATGATGCTATAATATATCGGGAGGTTGTAACACTGGAAAATTGTACTGAAATGCAGGAGTATCTGCAAGGAATTGACGCATGGTGCAGGGAATGGCAATTGAATCTCAATGTAGACAAGTGTAATGTGCTGCGAATACATAGAAAGACAGATACTTTATCATTTATCCACAGATAGCGGGTCAGCAACTGGAAGCAGTTAATTACATAAATTATCTGTGAGTAGGCATTAGGAGTGATTTAAAATGGAATGACCATATAAAATTAATCGTCGGTAAAGCAGATGCCGGAGTGAGATTCATTGGAAGAATCCTAAGAAAATGCAGTCCGAAAACAAAGGAAGTAGGTTACAGTACACTTGTTCGCCCACTGCTTGCATACTGCTCACCGATGTGGGATCCGTACCAGATAGGGTTGATAGAAGGGATAGAGAAGATCAAACGGAGAGCAGCGTGCTTCGTTACAGGATCATTTAGTAATCGCGAAAGCGTTGCAGAGATGATAGACAAACTCCTGTGGAAGCCTCTGCAAGAGAGACGCTCAGTAGCTCGGTACTGCAGTATATTGCTCCCTCCTGCCTATATCTCGCGAAGAGACCATGAGGATAAAATCAGAGACATTAGAGCCCACACAGAGGCATAGCGACAGTTATTCTTTCCACGAACAATACGAGACTGGAATAGAAGGTAGAACCCATAGAGATACTCAAAGTACCCTCCGCTTGAGGAGTATGGATGTAGATGTGGCTGTAGATCTAGTAGTTTTATACCTAAATACTATGGTTTTTCGGGCTTTTCTCAGCAACCGACCGTGATCAAATATTGCTTGTATAAGCCTCCTAAAGTCCACCCTAGACCACACCTAATGCACGAGAACCAACCGACTTACTCCATTTGACTGGGCTGGGAAAGTGTGTAATATTTAAATTTTGACCATGAACTGTAGGATAGTTATTGTGTGTCCTTTTCCTACTATGGAAATACAGCTAGTCGCTAGGCCAAGGGCTATCCAGAACTCTTGACCCCTTACCTCTGTGATCAATAGAGCCGAAGTATGGTCCGCTGAAAAGTCGCATTTTCGTGTGCGGTTTTTTGGAGTATCTCTACCGTGCAGTGTCTCGCACGGACCGACCAGTACTGTCACTTGACTTTATTTATGTTGATCTGTGTTTGCCTGTAAAACCGTACGATAACAGTGGGTGCCGTTACTAGGATAAAAAAGCGTAATGGTGTTCTCCCGCAAAACAGAAATAGAGCTAAACGAGTCTACAAGAGGAGCGTCCCCTAGCAAGTCCAAAAAAAAAAAACACGATAAAAACGCTATGACCAAACACCACAGTCGACTACACAAACAGTGGCTTTGATATATATCCTCGGAGTCTTTTTCGGCGGAATGTCTGAATAAAATCTTCTCGGTTTTCAAAACCGCGTCATTTCGAATAAAACTCTCGAGTTTTTGATGGCCATCTCCGCCATCGTTGTAGGAAGCAAAACCACTGACTGGTGGCCATCGAAAGCTCGAGAATTTTATTCAAACTGGAGCGGCTTAAAAACAGAAAAGATTTTATTTAGCGGCTTTGGTGCAGAAGGTGCACTCGTTCACATCCATAAGCACTCACCCCTTGCCATACCTGCGGGTTCTATCCAGATATATTTCTCTCTACCATCCGAAATTCGCGTCAGCGTTTCTTTAGCGGCACACTTCGACAACGATTTTTTCTTATTTCATGCCACAAAGATCAAACATCTTAATTTCTTTAGAGCCTGTCTCATTCGGCTGTTATTCATATCGACGGGCACTCAAAACAATGCGTCGACAGTTACATTATCTCAACCTTTCACTTACCGAACTCAAAGGAAACCTGCATGCATATTGCCTATCGCGCTGTATCACGTTAAAAGCTTAGAGCTTTATTGTCTGCAAAGGTAGCACCTACATTTTCGAAAAGCGAATACCATTGTCAGAAATTATTGTTCTGATATGAAGTAGTTCCTTTCCTCTGCTGTAAATGCCATTTCTGCAAAAGCAGTGGTATTGTCAGCTTTCTTGCCTTCAGCAGTTTTAATTGGGAAAAAACCCAAGGCAGTACCGTATCCTTATGCATCCTTTCTTATGCACAATTGAAGTGAGAAGTCTGGCTCATATAGCTCATTACTATTCATTAATCAGAACCAAGAGAAGATTTTCTTTAGTAACTTACCACGGCACTGGGCATTGAAGGAAAAATTCAAGGAGATTCTGTAGACTTCAAAGTTCCTCAATTCCTCTCAATTTTCCAGAGTGTAACACTATACCTTTTTCGCTAATCAGGTGACCAGAAAAATGCGTTATTTGTCTGACAAATTAATTATTGGATAATTTCAGTTTTGTTTTCAAGGCAAACAGACCTTTACCCAGGAACTGGCCGTGCTCCTCCCTAGTGGATGTAACAATCATTGTGTCATCGACAAACCGTTAGCTTGCAGCATATAAGGTACCACTGAGAGAATGTTCCTTTATAGGGAAAAGTTGTGTACTTCCTCCGTCCATTTGCTGATCCCAAGTTCCAGTGTCCATACATCACATTAAGAGGTAACATAAATGGACTCAAAAAGTTTCTGCAGTATTCCATCAGAATGACCATAGAAAGCGGTTCTCTTTCGAATATTTCACCAAGCTTCTTAGCATACCGAACCAGCCTGAATTTAGCGTCCGTTTTCCCAATTAAAATCCACTGCCCATTGTAGTCACTGATAGCCTTCTGCATTACACCACAACCCAAACAAGGATACGTAGCGCTGGTGTAACTTCAGCCGGCACCGCTGTACATTCTCCCAAGGAAGAAGAGTGACGTCACCGCCTTCTGTACTACTGCTGCTGCAAGGGAAAAGGCGTGCGGGACGAAGCAGTTTAGGAAAGACAGGAAGCAGATATGGTGTTAAAAACGCAACTGACGTCTTGGATATCGTAACTTTAATGCAAACTTTTTGTTACGTAATGGTCACTTATCGTAAACAATTGCATTTTGGCTCAATGCTATGACAAAGTATATAAGCAGTCTAGTGAAGAACACTCATGTTATAACGTAAGTTGAATAGAACGTAATACCATTTTCACTACAATTTAAAAGAGTGCTCTGCAGAACAACTATGTGGACATTTTTCGACAGTTTGTGTTTTTCTTTCTGTTTCAATTAATATGTATACCCTCTACGGGAATATACATTATGAATATTCGAGTACAGGTTGTTGACACATGGTTGACTACGTATAGAAGTTTGGGTCTGTCCGTGAGTCGTGTTCAGATACCATAAATGGCAGTGGTAAACCTACTGTGTCCTCAGTGGTGGCCGTCAGATAAAAACTGAACTGAGGAAACACGTACCTTCTTACTTGGCTAATGCCGGCTGCAGAGCGGTCGTCATGTACGATGGCTAGCCGCGCACTTGTTCAGCTTGTGGCCGGGAAGGCCATGTCCGTTCTGAATGTCTCCAATGCAGACTGGTTGAGATGCAGATCGGAGACGTCACTCTCTCTGCGGTGCCCACTGCATTACCTCCGTCATACGCGTCTGTGACGGGGCTGCCTGCAGTTCCCACTCTGAATCAGATGGTACTGGGGTCGACTCCTCTCGACGACGCGATGAACGTTTACGTTTTGCGTGTCTCTTCTACACTGTCGCTGGAGGCAGTACGCGATGAACGTTTACGTTTTGCGTGTCTCTTCTACGCTGTCGCTGGAGGCAGTACCAAACGACAATGGTCGTCAGAAGACACCATCCGTCTTTTCGGACCCCATGGTTGTTGATCTTGGAGCCGTACCGACCTCCGCTTTTCTGCCGTCTGGCCGCATTTCGGACGACAGCTTGTAAGGTTTTGAGGATAGAACAACAACTGTGTAAGCTGTAAATATTTTTGGTTTAATATTGCAATCTTATCACAGAAATACACGCATTTACACAGTTCACATAGTGGCAATGTTACAACAGTCGTCAAACGAACGCATCTTGTCGTCCGAAAGTGAAATAATCCTAAACATGACAGTGGTAAATTTTAACTAGAAGTTTCTTTACAAAATTATTCTTACTACAATGTCATGATGTTGGCCAGTACTACGATAGATCATCTGATTCTGGTTCAAAGTTCGGTAGTATTTAGGATGACAATCAAGTCTATATAGGATGGTCAGTTTTGTGACAAGTTGAGCAAAAGATTACCCAAGGTTGCTCGAGTTTACAGTGGACGCAAGCTGGTGAACCAACAAGTTTACACCCCTGATAGCGGCATCTACCTTAGCTGCGATGAGCTGTCGCCTGCATCACTGCTCTCGTCATCTGAAATTCGTATAAAAACTAACTAAGCCTTTGCTGATTTTTCCAGCAGAAATTCTCCCTATGTTTATCGTTATGCGAGAAACCATGTACTCATCCATAGCCTTGGAATATGGCGATATGCACGCGCATGACTGGAGCAGTGTGCATATTAAAATGCCCTCTCAGTCCTCACAAGAACAATTAACTAACTGGCTGGTTCGTTTCTCCACAGTCGGAGCTCAACGACGCTATAGCTAATATCTAGCTGAATGTCAGCTACAGTGAACGCAGTGTTCACAGAAATTTCTCCTCTACATCGTACAGAGTGTTATGCACCCCATTCTGTACATGACGCCAGTTCCGAGAAGAGTCCCCGAAAATTTCGCTCTTGTCTTTCTGGTAGCCAAACTGTGTCCCCACCTGGGTTCTTTCGTTCTCCACGTCACAGCTTTTTTCGACCAATAGGAGCGTTCCTCTTATGTTGTGGAAACTCTCTCTGCGAATCGCAAGGGTCCTACCATTCAACTGCATCTATATCTTGGCACTTTACTCCTTCCTAGTTCGTTTCCGCTAATTGGACGTTTTGCGCCTGCTCCAGACGCCTAAAAGTTACATGCGTATATCACATGTGTACCACTCGCTGTGCACGTGATCAACTGCGTCACTGGTTTTGTTCGTATCCAGTTGGAATTCCGAAACGCAGTTTTCTAAACCCTCTTTCTGTGCTACTTTTGGTGGCCCATTGCTTGCTCTCCAGTATGCGTTACCTGCCTTGGGACGCCCCCTAAGAGGTTTACGTGGTGCCTCCGGTGGTGCGACCTTTGCTACTGCCTGCACCTGCTTCCACACAAAACGTTTCCTCTCGCTGCTTGTTTCACCTTCTGCTCATTGAAATGCATTACATAGGAGTGGTGTGTTAATAATGTCAATTGAGTATCATCCCTTTTGCATTACATACTTATAGGTAAATCTGCTCATTACCACCAAAGTAAGTTAGGTGTCATGTTCACCTTCCCGTTACGATGTATAAAACTCTTATGTAAGGTGCGAAACTGACATCCATTTATTATGCCACCTTACAAGCTGTCCACCATCCAACATGGAACAACATGTTAGGAAGCAGTGGTCGCCATGGAAACGAATGACAAAGCGCTGTAAACCTTCTGATGAATTCCTCCAACAGATGTCTGCACAGGATGTCGATCCTCCTACTGATGATGCGCTGTCCTCCTACGCCCTGCACCCGACGACGGGAAGTCTCTCCCTGCCTCCGTCTCCATTCAGCATCCACTTACGGACACTGCCACCATCTGATATGGTCGTCCCCCTTTCTGTGCCTGATGCTACCTGTGGGCGCAACTCTGATAGTGTTCCGTTGAACTGGCCCAGTGAGACATTTGTATGCAGGATGGACGACGTCGATGCTGAGGGTGGACGTTCTGGGTGTGTGCAGAGGACTGGAACCCCTTCAGTGTGGTCGGCTCCCACCTCGTCACAGTGATGTGCCCTTCCACAGAGGCCTATTGGGGGGCTTCCCACGCTTTCTCTATGTTTGCATCACCTGTCTTCCTGGCAATGGCAGCTTTTCAGTCTTATCGTATAGCCACAGTCAGAGTCAATACAATTTGGAAAAGCCGTAACCTGGCAATACTCCATGAAATGCTGTATGTTGCGGACGCTGACGCTGCCCTTCTTCAGGTGGTGCATGTTGCAACCTTCTGTGCTCCCTGTGGCTTTAAAGCACACCTCTCTCATGCTTCCCCAACTGGTAGCGGGTTAACGGTCCCCTCACTTGATGATATCCCCGCTGATGCAGTTGATACCAGAGGTATGGCTCTCATGTATAGTAACGTCAGGGTCGTCAACGTCTATGCCCCATCTGGTTTGGGTCGCTACAGGCGAACATTCTGCCTTCTTCTCCAAGGTGGTCCCGCATCTCTTCCTGGGTCAGCAGCCTTAATCACGGAAGCCGACTTCAACTCCACCCAGTCGCCATAAGACCATGTGCTACGTCATTCTTCGCGCGCGGCGCTAGCGGCAATTGTCCAGCATCTCAATTTTATGGACTCTTGGGAGCATGTTCATGGTGATCATCTATGGTTTACGCATTTCGCTAGCCATTCTTCCATTAGTCTCTATTTTGTTTATATCTCTCGTTATAGGTCAGGAGTCCACTACACGCAACAAGCGGCTACACGGGTAGCAGGGGTTGTGTGGCGTGGGCTGGGCGGGTTTTTAGGTTAGATGGCCTTGGGCAAGTACAGAAAGGGCAACAGCCTCAACGGGTGCAGGGCAAAGTCAGGACATGCGGGGACCAAGCAGCAATCGGTATTGTAATTGTAAACTGTCGAAGCTGCGTTGGTGAAGTACCGGAACTTCAAGCGCTGATAGAAAGCACCGAAGCTGAAATCGTGATAGGTACAGAAAGCTGGCTGAAGCCAGAGATAAATTCTGCCGAAATTTTTACAAAGGTACAGACGGTGTTTAGAAAGGATAGATTGCGTGCAACCGGTGGTGGAGTGTTCGTCGCTGTTAGTAGTAGTTTATCCTGTAGTGAAGTAGAAGTGGATAGTTCCTGTGAATTATTATGGGTGGAGGTTACACTCAACAACCGAGCTAGGTTAATAATTGGCTCCTTTTACCGACCTCCCGACTCAGCAGCATTAGTGGCAGAACAACTGAGAGAAAATTTGGAATACATTTCACATAAATTTTCTCAGCATGTTATAGTCTTAGGTGGAGATTTCTATTTACCAGATATAGACTGGGACACTCAGATGTTTAGGACGGGTGGTAGGGACAGAGCATCGAGTGACATTATACTGAGTGCACTATCCGAAAATTACCTCGAGCAATTAAACAGAGAACCGACTCGCGGAGATAACATCTTGGACCTACTGATAACAGACAGACCCGAACTTTCCGACTCTGTATGTACAGAACAGGGAATCGGTGATCATAAGGCCGTTGCAGCATCCCTGAATATGGAAGTTAGTAGGAATATAAAAAAAGGGAGGAAGGTTTATCTGTTTAGCAAGAGTAATAGAAGGCAGATTTCAGACTACCAAACAGATCAAAACCAAAATATCTGTACCGACACTGACAATGTTGAGTGTTTATGGAAAAAGTTCAAGGCAATCGTAAAATGCGTTTTAGACAGGTACGTGCCGAGTAAAACTGTGAGGGACGGGAAAAACCCACCGTGGTACAACAACAAAGTTAGGAAACTACTGCGAAAGCAAAGAGAGCTTCACTCTAAGTTTAAACGCAGCCAAAACCTCTCAGACAAACAGAAGCTAAACGATGTCAAAGTTAGCGTAAGGAGGGCTATGCGTGAAGCGTTCAGTGAATTCGAAAGTAAAATTCTATGTACCGACTTGACAGAAAATCCTAGGAAGTTCTGGTCTTACGTTAAATCAGTAAGTGGCTCGAAACAGCATATCCAGACACTCCGGGATGATGATGGCACTGAAACAGAAGATGACACGCGTAAAGCTGAAATACTAAACACCCTTTTCCAAAGCTGTTTCACAGAGGAAGACTGCACTGCAGTTCCTTCTCTAAATCCTCGCACAAACGAAAAAATGGCTGACATCGAAATATGTGTCCAAGGAATAGAAAAGCAACTGGAATCACTCAATAGAGGAAAGTCCACTGGACCTGACGGGATACCAATTCGATTCTACACAGAGTACGCGAAAGAACTTGCCCCCCTTCTAACAGCCGTGTACCGCAAGTCTCTAGAGGAACGGAAGGTTCCAAATGATTGGAAAAGAGCACAGGTAGTCCCAGTCTTCAAGAAGGGTCGTCGAGCAGATGCGCAAAACTATAGACCTATATCTCTGACGTCGATCTGTTGTAGAATTTTAGAACATGTTTTTTGCTCGAGTATCATGTCGTTTTTCGAAAACCCATAATCTACTCTGTAGGAATCAACATGGATTCCGGAAACAGCGATCGTGTGAGACCCAACTCGCTTTATTTGTTCATGAAACCCAGAAAGTATTAGATACAGGCTCCCAGGTAGATGCTATTTTTCTTGACTTCCGGAAGGCGTTCGATACAGTTCCGCACTGTCGCCTGATAAACAAAGTGAGAGCCTACGGAATGTCAGACCAGCTGTGTGGCTGGATTGAAGAGTTTTTAGCAAACAGAACACAGCATGTTGTTATCAATGGAGAGACGTCTACAGACGTTAAAGTAACCTCTGGCGTGCCACAGGGGAGTGTTATGGGACCATTGCTTTTCACAATATATATAAATGACCTAGTAGATAGTGTCGGAAGTCCCATGCGGCTTTTCGCGGATGATGCTGTAGTATACAGAGAAGTTGCAGCATCAGAAAATTGTAGCGAAATGCAGGAATATCCGCAGCGGATAGGCACTTGGTGCAGGGAGTGGCAACTGACCCTTAACATAGACAAATGTAATGTATTGCGGATACATAGAAACAAGGATCCTTTATTGTATGATTATATGCTAGCGGAACAAACACTGGTAGCAATTACTTCTGTAAAATATCTGGGAGTATGCGTGCGGACCGATTTGAAGTGGAATGATCATATAAAATTAATTGTTGGTAAGGCGGGTACCAGGTTGAGATTCATCGGGAGAGTCCTTAGAAAATGTAGTCCATCAACAAAGGAGGTGGCTTACAAAACACTCGTTCGACCTACACTTGAGTATTGCTCATCAGTGTGGGATCCGTACCAGATCGGGTTGACGGAGGAAATAGAGAAGATCTAAAGAAGAGCGGCACGTTTCGTCACAGGGTTATTTGGTAACCGTGATAGCGTTACAGAGATGTTTAACAAACTCAAGAGGCAGACTCTGCAAGAAAGGCGCTCTGCATCGCGGTGTAGCTTGCTGTCCAGGTTTCGAGAGGGTGCGTTTCTGGATGAGTTATCGAATATATTGCTTCCCCCTACTTATACCTCCCGAGGAGATCACGAATGTAAAATTAGAGAGATCAGAGTGCGCACGGAGGCTTTCAGACAGTCGTTCTTCCCGCGAACCATACGCGACTGGAACAGGAAAGGAAGGTATTGACAGTGGCACGTAAAGTGCCCTCCGCCACACACCGTTGGGTGGCTTGCGGAGTATAAATGTAGATGTAGATGTAGATATTGTTGGTAGGGTGCAGACTGCTGAAGTCTGGTCCATTGCGTTCTCTGACTATGAGACATATCCAGTCAAACCTCGATATAACGAATTTCATGGGACCATGAAAATTAAATTGTTGTACCAGGGTTATTGTTATAATGAGGTTTTGTTACCGTGACACGGAGCAAGGAGCCATGTTTCCGTGGTTGAGAAGCACATTACTGCAGTACTTTTCTGATGAAAAATAACATTAAAAGACAAATAATGAAACACATTTTGCTCACTTCCTTTGTTAATACTGTACCTGATGAATATCTTACTTTTGTGTACATAAAAATTCACTTACTTTCCTTTGTTTCTTTTTTCTTAACGATCTGCTTGTGGCCGCGCCGTCTAGGTCGTCATGTCGCGGATTGCGCGGCCCCACCCGCCGGAGGTTCGAGTCCTCCCTTGGGCATGGGTGTGTGTGTTGTTATTAGCATAAGTTAGTTTAAGTAGTGTGTAAGTCTAAGGAACGATGACCTCAGCACTTTGGTCCCTTAGAAATTCACACACATTTGAACATTTTGACCATTCTCTTGCGAATATTGTCTTAATCTTCTCTGAAACACTGGGGATTGAAGATGCAACTTGCTGAATGGTTTCCAACGGACCTATTAGTTCCGTCAGAGGAAGGGGATTCGCACTTATTACATCACTGTCATCGTCAGACCCTTCAACAGGCGAATTACCTTTTAACTCCTTGATGATAGATTCGTCGGTATATGCCTCAAACACAAACGCCTCATCATCCACTGAGGAGTATTCAACGACTGATGCATCTATGGTTTTACCAATAACTGCTGAATAAATCTCCGGGTCACTTTGAACACCATCCTGCGTTATTCATCCACCACAACATTCTCACCAACATCTTTACTGTCAGAAATTCTTGAATTTTTCCAGCAGTTCACAATCACATTCGGCTGTATACTGTTCCAGGAACTAGCAATCATGTCACAAGCCTACTTCACATTGAAACTGTAGCGACTGGTTACCTTTCCTCCAATATTTGCGATCATGTGTTGAACTAAACGTGAACGGTATTTTGTCTAAAAATTCTTAATTATACCCATATCTAGGAGCTGAAGAATCGAAGTACAGTTCGGGGGAAGTAACATAAATGGTTCAAATGGCTCTGAGCACTATGGGACTTGACATCTGTGGTCATCAGTCCCCTAGAACTTAGAACTACTTAAACCTAACTAACCTAAGGACAACACACACATCCATGCCCTAGGCAGGATTCGAACCTGCGACCGTAGCTGTCATGCGGTTCCAGACTGAAGCGCCTAGAACCGCACGGCCGGAAGTAACATAGTTCAACGTCCTTCAGCGCTGGCACGTTGTTATGTGCACTACAATTATCCACCAGCAATGCAATTTTCCTATTATTCATCGACATCTCTTTATCAAGCGAAAGCAGATCGAAGGATGACCTATGCCATATCACATCTATAATCTAGGTTTAAATTAAGTTTCACAAAAGAGCAAACTATCAAAATGGTCTACAGTGACCCTCAATTATCTTTAATTACTTATCTAACTTGTCGTAAATTACAGTGGCTGATGTGGCTTCTCAATATATAACAGAAAAATCATCGCGTTTCAGATTTTTACTTCAAGTGGCAAATGTGAACACCATGAGCTTTAATTGACGATCGACACTAATATTACGCAAAAAGGGGGTGTAACAGATGAGACTTCTGCAGTTCTGAGAGAAGCTTTATGCGCTGTTATGCGGCATCGTGTGCGTTCATTACCTTGTCGGTGTTCGTCAGGGGGCGGCGGACAGCACAGCTCCGCTCACCTCGCCATCTCGCAAGTAACTCTCGCCTAACTTCTCCTTACTACAATTTACCGAAGTTGGTTTAAAAAAAACTATCTGGCTGTGTTTTCATCTGACCAATCAGGGTCTCAATGTTAACCTTAAGCTCCGCCTACAAAAATTCTGCCTATCCAATGAGAAACGTTATACTTTTCGTGGTGGGACAATATTTTTAAAGTTTGCAACATAACAGAGACGCGAAAAAGTCTCACGCTAAAACTTGCAGCTGGTGTGGTCCTTTAGTGTTATTGTAAGATCTATACTGTTCTTCTGGAGGGCTCTATCTTTTAACATGGGCTGGGGGGTCGTCCTAACGTAACAGAGACGCGAAAAAGTCTCACGCTAAAACTTGCGGGTGGTGTAGCCCTTTTTGTGTTATCGTAAGATCTATACTGTTCTTCTGGAGGGCTCTAGCTTTTAACATTGGCTGGGGGGTGGTCCTGACGTAACAGAGACGCGAAAAAGTCTCACACTAAAACTTGCGGGTGGTGTGGTCCTAGCGGTTAGCTGGCGACGTGGGTGTCCGTCCGTCCCTTATCGTAGGGCCTCGCCGACTGGAATGCCGTCTGACGATTGGTGTGCAATTGTTTTCTTGCCACTGATGTCCAGTCTGCATGGTGCCTTATGGTCAAACCTTCAAGGAATTCACCTCTTATACATCCAGTTGTGCATCGCTCGTGATGTTCTGGACAAGAATGAGCATCGCTTTATGTGTGGATCGGCGATAGGTGTCTGATTCTTGGTGCGACAGATGCTGGCCTTAATTACCCTTACGGCTTATTATCTGATAATTCCTCTTCCTGGACTCGGGACACATCCCAGAAACGAAGACGAACGCGGTAAAGTGGATTTGTGGACACCCAGTTCGATACTTGTTGGGTGACGGCGAGAATAATACCCTTGATTTTTGGCACTTCCTTAACGAGTGACATTATGCAATCCCAATTACAGACAATTTCTCTACCCCTTTCTTTGCACTGTCTTTCTTAACCGACCCCAGAGTTGGAGTATTACTGCAAAGAGGAGTTGATCCACGCCTTTTCCGTTCTTTGTACCGATTATTCGCGTCATTGAAGTTCTTCTCCAAAAACCTAAGCATCAGTAGTCTCACCAAGTGTCAACTTCCCGCTTGCCTCACATCAAGATGTCGGTTTCTTGCTAGTCTCGGTGGTATATAAAAAAATCATTGATGAGCTTTATACCTCTAATCCACGTTCGCTACGCTTTCCTTGGTTCCTGGGGGAGGGAACAACCCTTTCTTCGGGCACCAGGAAGGTTCTTTTGGTATAAAAAGGGAATAAAGAAAAAGATAAGACAACCGCTCGCGATAAGCGGGAAATCCAGATTCAAATCCCGGTCCGGCACAAATTTTCGCTGTCCTCATTCCATGGCACAGCTGGCGGTTATCTATGTTCGGGACTGCGGATATATTTCATGTATTTTATAACGGCTTTAGTCAACGCAGTGCCTGTTCCTTCGGACATGCATGCATGTCAGAAGTAACTTTGCATCGTACTTCTGAACAACACTGGCAGTGAAATGTTGCACTTCTTTCGCAGTCTCCGTGAGTAAACGCCTTTATGTTCTTGGCTGTATGAGGAGCTATTCTGTAGCTCAGAAGGACAGACGTTTCGCTACGTTCATAGTCCTCCACAATAGCATGTTCCTTTATTTCCGATATTACTGCGTCAGCTTCTTCACCCTGCTACGTCTCTCATTCAGTTGCATGGCACACACAATATGACGCTGTCAATTACATTTCTTAAAATTCCGTACTTTTTAGTTACACACTAAACACTCTGCAACATTATTGCATTGCAAAAATTGAAAACTATTTACCCACACAAACGGAAAAACTGGTTGTTCCGTTTTGCTTGTTCTCGTCATGTTATTGTCGACGACAGCGCTACAGCTCGCTGAACACTCCGGTTCCGTACTCACAGAGCCGTTTCTCTAGGCAACACTGCAATACACTGCGCTCAGGGCCCCACGGGAAATACGAGCCCGCAATGAACTTGTGACGTCACGCTAGTTGGCTTCCCCGACATACGTCTCGAACGCTCGGCTACGTCCGTGGCCAGGCGGGAAATCAGTATATCAGTGAAAGGTAGCCAAGAAAGTCTTTAACTTCATCGTAAGTCATCGAGAGCATGAGTTTATTTAAACGCGTAGCTCCGAAGTATTAGAATGATCTGAAATAGTAATTCGCTCCCCGCGGGAGACGGCATCTGCAGCTCATAAGATCTGTAGCGTCACGTGCTGTGACGTACGCCACAGGGCCCGTATATCTCGTGAGCCCCGACAGCGCTCGACTGACGTCACGTCAACTGACACACCTCACCGCCTGGAGCCGTCCCCCCCCTGTCCCAGCCTAACATCGACTACATCTCGATCATCTGTGCTATATTACTTGTGAAGGATATACGGACCCGCCCATATAGCCGTGCATGTTAAAGCACCGCTTCCAGGGAGGGGAGGTTCCCTGGGAGGATTAAAGACGTGGGTTGCTGTGTCAAACAGACTGGAAGCGGTACGACGTGGTTTGCTGTGTCAAACAGACTGGAAGCGGATTTTAGGCGGCTTCCCACATAACAATATGTGAATAAGGGGCTGGTGCACAAGTCCCATCTCAGTTACACGATTTGCAAACATTTGGAAAACTTTCGCTCGCCTTTACATGAGTAACATTACACGCAGACAGCTGGTGTACTCATATTTCATCCCGGGGAGGGGGAGGGGGGGGGGGGGAAGGCGTAACGGGATGGCGACAGGAAGGGCATCTGGGCACCCTTTAAACATGGCAAATCCGTTAACAACTATGTCGACCCTGCGACGATGCGAGTCAAAGGCACAAGGAAAAGATGAGATCTCATACGGCTTTGCAAAAGAAGTTTTGAAGTTTTATCTTGAAGTGCCCTCCATGAACCATGGACCTTTCCGTGGGTGGGGAGGCTTGCATGCCTCAGCGATACAGATAGCCGTACCGTAGGTGAAACCACAACGGAGGGGTATCTGTTGAGAAGCCAGACAAACGTGTGATTCCTGAAGAGGGGCAGCAGCCATTTCAGTAGTTGCAGGGGGAACAGTCAGGATGATTGACTGATCTGTTCTTGTAACACTAACCAAAACGGCCTTGCTGTGCTGGTGCTGCGAACAGCTGAAAGCAAGGGGAAACTACAGCCGTAATTTACCCCAAGGGCATGCAGCTTTACTGTATGGTTAAATGATGATGGCGTCCTCTCGGGTAAAATACTCCGGAGGTAAAATAGTTCCCCATTCGGATCTCCGGACGGGGTCTACTCAAGAGGACGTCGTTATCAGGAGAAAGAAAACTGGCGTTGTACGGATCGGAGCGTGGAATGTCAGATCCCTTAATCGGGCAGATAGGTTAGAAAATTTGAAAAGGGAAATGGATAGGTTAAAGTTAGATATAGTGGGAATTAGTGAAGTTCGGTGGCAGGAGGAACAAGACTTTTGGTCAGGTGGGTACAGGGTTATAAATACAAAATCAAATAGGGCGGGGGGGGGGGGGGGTAATGCAGGAGTAGGTTTAATAATGAATAACAAAGTAGGAGTGCGGCTAAGCTACTACAAACAGCATAGTGAACGCATTATTGTATTCAAGATAGACACGAAGCCTACGCCTACTACAGTAGTACAAGTTAATATGCCAACTTAATCATAGCTAACACTAGGTTCAAGAATCATGAAAGAAGGTTTTATACATGGAAGAGGCCTGGAGATACTAGAAGATATCAGACAGATTATATAATGGTAAGACAGAGATTTAGGAACCAGGTTTTAAATTGCAAGACATTTCCAGGGGCAAATGTGCACCCTGACCACAATCTATTGTTTATGAATTGTAGATTAAATCTGAAGAAACTGCAAAAAGGTGGGATGTTAAGGAGATGCGACCTGGATAAACTGACTAAACCAGAGGTTGTACAGAGTGTCAGGGAGAGCATAAGGGAACAATTGACGGAAGTGGGGAAAGAAATACAGTAGAAGAAGAATGGGTAGCTTTGAGAGATGAAGTAGTGAAGGCAGCAGAGGATCAAGTAGATAAAAAGACGAGGACTAGTAGAAATCCTTGGGCAACGGAAGAAATATTGAATTTAATTGATGAAAGGTTCAAATGGTTCAAATGGTTCTGAGCACTATGGGACTTAACATCTGAAGTCATCAGTTTCCTAGAACTCAGAACTACTTAAACCTAACTAACCTAAGGACGTCACACACACCCATGCTCGAGGCAGGATTCGAACCTGCGATCGTAGCGGTCGCGCGGCTCCAGACTGAAGCGCCTAGAACCGATCGGCCACTCCAGCTGGCTAATTGATAAAGGGAGAAAATATAAAAATGCAGTAAATGAAGCAAGTAAAAAGAATAGAAACGTCTCTAAAATGAGATCGACAGGAAGTGCAAAATGGCTAAGCAAGGATGGCTAGAAGAGAAATGCAAGGATGTAGAGGTTTATCTCACTAGGGGTAAGGTAGATACTGCCTACAGGAAAATTAAAGAGAACTTTGGAGAAAACAGAACCACTTGTATGAATATCAAGAGCTCAGATGGAAACCCAGTTCTAAGCAAAGAAGGGAAAGCAGAAAGGTGGAAGGAGTATATAGAGGGTCTATACAAGGGCGATGTACTTGAGGACAGTATTATGGAAATGGGAGAGGGAGTAGATGAAGATGAAATGAGAGATATGATACTGCGTGAAGAATTTGATAGAGCACTGAAAGACCTAAGTCGAAACAAGGCCCCGGGAGTAGACAACATTCCGTTAGAACTACTGATAGCCTTGGGAGAGCCAGTCCTGACAAAACTCTACCATCTGGTGAACAAAATGTATGAGACAGGCTAAATACCCTCAGACTTCAAGAAGAATATAATAATTCCAGTCCCAAAGAAAGCAAATGTTGACAGGTGTGAAAATTACCGAACTATCAGTTTAATAAGTCACGGCTCCAAAATACTAACGCGAATTCTTTACAGACGAATGGAAAAACTGGTAGAAGCGGACCTCGGGGAAGATCAGTTTGGATTCAGTAGAAATATCGCGTAAGGCAATACCGACCCTACGACCTATCTTAGAAGATAGATTAAGGAAAGGCAAACTTACGTTTCTGGCATTCTAGAATTTGTAGACTTATAGAAAGCTTTTGACAATGTGGAATGGAATACTCTCTTTCAAATTCTGAAGGTGGCAGGGGTAAAATACAGGGAGCGAAAGGCTATTTACAATTTGTACAAAAACGAGATGGCAGTTGTAAGTGTCGAGGGGTATGAAAGGGAATCAGTGGTTCGGAAGGGTGTGAAACAGGTTTGTAGCCTCTCCCCGATGTTATTCAATCTGTATATTGAGCAAGCAGTAAAGGAAACAAAAGAAGAATTCGGAGTAGGTATTAAAATCCACGGAGAAGAAATAAAATCTTTGAGATTCGCCGAAACCTTGTAATTCTGTCAGAGACAGCAAAGGGCTTGGAAGAGCAGTTGAACGGAATGGACAGTGTCTTGAAAGGAGGATATAAGATGAACATCAACAAAAGCAAAACGAGGATAATGGAATGTTGTAGGATTAAGTCAGGTGATGCTGAGGGAATTAAATTAGGAAATGAGACACGTAAAGTAGTAAAGCAGTTTTGCTATTTGGGGAGCAAAATAACCGATGATGGTCGAAGTAGAGAGGATATAAAACGTGGACTGGCAATGGCAAGGAAAGCGTTTCTGAAGAAGAGAAATTTGTTAACATCGAGTATAGATTTAAGTGTCAGGAAGTCGTTTCTGAAAGTATTTGTATGGAGTGTAGCCACGTATGGAAGTGAAACATGGACGATAAATAGTTTGGACAAGAAGAGAATAGAAGCTTTCGAAATGTGATGCTACAGAAGATTGCTGAAGATTAGATGGGTAGATTACGTAACTAATGAGGATGTATTAAATAGAATTGTGGAGAAGAGGAGTTTGTGGAACAATTTGACTAGTGAAGGGATTGGTTGGTAGGACGTGTTCTGAGGCATCAAGGGATAACCAATTTAGTTTTGGAGGGCAGCGTGGAGGGTAAAAATCGTAGAGGGAGACCAAGAGATGAATACTCTAAGCAGATTCAGAAGGATGTAGGTTGCAGTTGGTACTGGGAGATGAAGAAGCTTGCACAGGATAGAGTAGCATGGAGGGCTGCATCAAACCAGTCTCAGGACTGAAGACCACAACAACAACAACAACATCTTGAAGTGACATTCAGAATATGTCATGAAGTTTCGTTATTCTGAAAATATTCCAGTTTGTGCTAGTACGGACTGCAGAGTTTTTCTGTACATTTTCTATTGTCTCTCACCCACTTATTTTCATCTGTTTTCAGAAGCATCGTTGACTGTTCTGAGTACAAGTTTGTAGCATTTCCACTTTTGAAAATCCTTACAGTAAAAGAGAGAAGAAGATCCTGTCATCACGCATTACTATGTCATATACACTAAAACTGTAAATTGTTATCTGCTCGGGGTTGCATATGGAGGGTTATGATGAATTAATCAGCAAGGTAAATTCTAGCAAACTGCGCTTGATTCTTCACTAGATGACCAAGTGGAGGACTACTTACCTCATATCTTCTAATGCTGTGTTGGTGTCCCCACTGAATTCTTTCTCCATGAGATGCAGCTTCTACATGTGATTTTAAACAGTGAAGTCTGGATTGCCTTTTGGGAATGCTATTATGAAGCTGCAATAACGTCTCAATATGTGCTACCAGATTTATTAATCCAAACCAGAATGAGGAAAATCATCATCACACTCAGTCCTATATGAGAGTCAATCGACACTGCGCTTGATTCTTCACTGATTATAACACTTGGAGCACCATAATATTTACAAAATAATGTATCTGTTTCCATCTTTCTGCTCCTCAAGGTATCGTTTTATTAGCCAATTAATCTTTAAATCATCATCTACAGTAAAATGAAGCACTATTGATTAATATAAGTAATAGGGAGATGGTGGCATGGGTGCAATTTTGATAGCAATTGATATGCAAATTAATTAAACAGATCAACTAATTACCCCCAATCACGCCCACTCCCACGCCCACCACCACCCACTCCCAGATGACGTCTTGTGTTTTCCTCAACCTGCACGTTGGTCCCCGCACCCTCCCCCCTCCCCACCGCTCCCCTTCCCCCTCCCCCACACCCACCTACCTTATTGGAGGAAATTTCGAATTTTGGTTGGAATTTCATTGCCCCAGGGCTGTTCCGTCGTCCCACCCGCACCCCATCCCACAGAAATGGCCAGGAAATTCAAATTTGGATGGGAATTGTTTTTCTCCACTCATGTGATCAGAATTGGTGGGAGAAGTTCAGTCTATGTTGGGCTGTCATTGTGGAAGCGTTGCTATGCGTCCAATCAATGAGATGAATGTGAAGAATAGAACAGCTTTCAATAGTTGTATTACATGTACTCATTCAAAGGAGGACTGTAGATACAATGTACTACACGGGGAATGGAAGACTATGCAAATGGAAGAGTGTAGGAGAAAGAAGCAGAAGAATTCAGTTCAACATATTGCGACCATGCAGAGGGATGGAGCCAAGATACATGTCGCAACCGATACATGCTCATGCACAAACTGCTGAGATATTCCACATGAAGCATTCAGTCTTCGAAAATGGAAAAGGCGGGCAGTTGATGCTAATTCGCTTCAGTGGAAGCATATTTGTATGCGTGATATACACCACTGAAGAGCTTCAGCTGCTCATACTCATCCAGTTCCCCCTGCAACAAACCCATCCTCGCTTCCGTGCTGAATGTGTTTTATCGAAGAGCTGTTTGTGTCTGACCAGGTGGAGTTTAACAGCCATGTTGCCTGTAAGTATACAGCCGAGGAATGCGCCCATAGCCTCCTACATGCAGTATAGAAAAGAGTTATGTAGGATGAGTGCCTGAAGAAGAAGAGGAATACTGTCCAGAAGATAATGGCTATGCAGCAGAATGGTATCAAGATGCATTCTGTAAGTCAGACAGACCAATGCTGTTGTTATAACTGCCTGATATTTTTGAAATTCACACCCAGTACCTGACGTAGTACGTATCATGGCAGGGTGGGTGAAGCATCAAGACTGTATTGTAAGTGAATGGAGCTGTGGCGGTATGCAAGAAGACCGGAAGAAGAATGGCATACTCCTTCCCGACAACATAGTGCAATAATTGTTGGTCCGTCCAACTGCGGCAAGACAAATTTTCTCATGTCGCTGCAAACACATATTGTCCGCAGCTCGTGGTCGTGCGGTAGCGTTCTCGCTTCCCGCGCCCGGGTTCCCGGGTTCGATTCCCGGCGGGGTCAGGGATTCTCTCTGCCTCGTGATGACGGGGTGTTGTGTGATGTCCTTAGGTTAGTTAGGTTTAAGTAGTTCTAAGTTCTAGGGGACTGATGACCATAGATGTTAAGTCCCATAGTGCTCAGAGCCGTTTTTTTTTTTTTTTTTTTTTTTTTGCAAACACATGCAGATGGAGATGTATTTTCAAAAACACTGTTTCAGCCCAAGTACCAACTATTACAGGAGATACTGCACGGTGTAGGTGGTGTGACATACACGACATTCAGTGTGAGCAGTGATATCCGTCCACCGGAAAAAGTAAAGCCATACACAGTGTTCATATTTGATTATGTTGCTGTGGAAAACCAAGATCAAATTTGGCGATATTTCTGTTTCGATTGCCATATGGCTGTTGATGTATTATATCTGAGTCAGGCATATTTCACAATCCCAAAACACC
This sequence comes from Schistocerca piceifrons, assembly GCF_021461385.2. NCBI lineage: Eukaryota > Metazoa > Arthropoda > Insecta > Orthoptera > Acrididae > Schistocerca > Schistocerca piceifrons. Next base: position 581,674,771 of record NC_060149.1, read on the forward strand.
TGGTGAGGGATAATGCAAACCTAATTATGATATTCAAACAGGACAATCTGAATTTAAAACAACAATCAAGCAATGGAAAATCCAGAATGGAATGTAAAAATATTATGAAAAGGGAAGTTGCTACTCACAATATAGCGGAGATGCTGAGTGGCAGATAGGCAGAACAAAATACTGTCTCAAGTAAAGCTTTTGGCCAGTAAGGCCTTCGTCAAACGACAGACAGACAGACACACACACACGCACGCACACACACACACACACACACACACACACACACACACACACACACACAAACGCGCCCGCGCAAACGCAACTCACTTGCCTGAGACTGGAGTCGGTGTCTGAGCTGCGTTTGCGTGAATGTGTGTGTGTGTGTGTGTGTGTGTGTGTGTGTGTGTGTGTGTGTGCGTGCGTGTGGGTGGGTGTGTGGGTGTGTGGGTGGGTAGTTTTGACGAAGGTCTTGCTGGCCGAAAGCTTTATTTTTGATAGTATTTTTGTTGCATTTAAAACACATTTACCACTCTCTTGTAGTAACCGGTATGTCGTTCAATGATTTTGTAAAGATATGTGCAGATTGCAGGAATCACTCACAGTATGGGTTTCTCGTTACTGATAAAACAAGAAAACTGAATGATGGTTGGTATAGACGGAATTTCCAGGAGGTAAAGAAGTGAGTACAGCAGTATATGAATCACCATGGATTAATTCGCACGCATACGGGCAGCTCAGTTTGATAGGATGGTTGTACATAGACAAAACATTCCCTTGTACATGGACGCGAAAATTTGAACACTCGAACATAAAGTTGGAGGCGTACGCAAGGAACTAGAGACGTATTGTCATACCCTTCCGAGACTGAACAATACACTGAATGATAGGATTAATGCATTTGAGAAGAAAGTAAGCGACTTGACTGAAGGGGAAACAGCTGTTATTGAGAGGTTAACGCAAGAAGTGGGCGACTTAACTGAAGGGACAATAGCTGTTAACGAGAAGCGGGAGAAGCATAAGATGAAGAAGAGCATATGTATAAAACCTCACGCTGTACAGAAGTCCGATTAGCATACAACATGTCGACTAAGCATATAGTCATCGAGGCACGGAAGGCCGTTCGCGAGAAGTTACGGTTGCCGATGTTAGAGCATTTGAAGCGGGAGCAGACACTGCGAGAAACCTTTAAACCACTTACTGAACCTCTCGGTGAACTTTCAGCGAAATTCCACAACGACGACGATGACGCTATTCCCGATTTTATTAACCGCCACAGCGTCTCTAGAATAGGCAAAATATTCGGTGTCAGTGGTCAAAGAAAATACATGTTGGGCAAGCAATCTATAACTTTAAATAAAAAAGAATACAGATCGGCGATAAACAGTTTCAAAGGACATCCGGTTTACTGAATCATATTTTCCTAAGACCCACGAAAACTGTAAATTATTCGCCTAAAGATCTGGACATGTATCGTGAAACACTGCCGAAGTAGTATGAAATACAAGTACATTATAAAACATGTATTAGTTGGTGAAAAAGAGCAGTGGTGATGATATTGAAATTCAGGATAAAAGTGTGAGTAATCGACTCCCGAAGATTATACGTATAATACGACGACTCCAATAAACTAATAGATCGGCTACGACTACTCATAGCATCAGCTGCCACTGGTAACACACCTCATTCTAATGAAGTTGATTCAATAATTCCTGAACTTATCGAGAGAGGCAACATGGAATATGTATGGAGACTGTAGTTCGAGAAGTGCACAAACCAGCAATCAAAACATACCCTCGAAGACATGTTATGATTAAAGATTTGGACGACCTGTGCCAGGCGTATTTTGTAGACATGAGGGAATATTCAAGTGTGAATAACAGATTCAAATATATTTTAATGGTTGTCTACACTTATTCTAAATTTGCCTGGGCATTACACGTGAAAGCCAAAACAGGAAAGGATGTCGCGTATGTGTTTGACAGGCTGCTGCAGACGGGGATGAATCGAAGCCCAAACAACCTTCAAACAGATCACGTCGGAGAGTTTTACAATAGATATTTCAAGACTATGATGGAGCGGTATGGAATACATCACTACTCGACGTTCACCCGCCTGAAGGCTAATATCGTGGAACGTCTGAACAGAACAGTGAAAACCCAAATGTGGATGCGATTTAATCTTCGTGGCTCACACAAACGTACCTTTATCCTCCTGCAAATAATTTCACAGTACAATCGAACCAAACATCGCACAATAAAAATGAGACCAATCGATGTTCGTGATAATGGACTTCTAGACACAGCATGCAATCGTATCAAAATGTTAGATCTGCTCAAACAGCAATTGAATGTAGGTGATTTAGTACTTTTTTCAAAACACAAGACAGCATTTCAGAAGTCATACATGCCAAACTGGTCAACCGAGAGATTCACGGTTTCCAAAGCGCAGAGAACGAATCCCATAACCTCCCTATTAAAGAACAGCAGTGGTGCTGAAATTTCAGGATGCTTTTACACAGAAGAGTTACAGAAGAGCTCAGAACCAGATGTGCACCTCGTAGAGAGAGTCACACGGCGTCGAGAGAATAGTGCGTTAGTTAAATGGCTTCATTTTCCCGCATCACAAAACAGCTGGATCGACGCTGACGATTGCAATATAACAAGGTGCGCAGACGACAACCACCTCAGTAGCGTAACATGCATGATAGGAGACGAATTAGAGGAGAAAGAGCTATTCTCGACAAACTACCAGTCGAATTAAACTTTCCTGGATATAGCTGCTGTGGCCCTGGAACAAAACTTCAAAAATGATTGGCACAGGGTGATAAGGAGTAAATCTGCTCGACGAAGCGTGTATGGAACACGACATCGTATACGCAGCAAATAAAGTTCGTCACACCGCCGATCGAATTTTAACTGATAAAGCTAAGGAAATAAGTGCGAGAAGGGATACTGGCATAGGTCAACACACTTCAGCATTTACAGTTGAAAAAACTATGCGTGGTGAAGTTAAGCTGGGCTTGGGTGTGAAGAAGTTCAGCCAAGTTACGAGCACTACACGTAGGACGTTAAGGAAGAAGATGACAACCAAACGGTGCATGAAAACCTGTATCCTGACAGCGCTGTATGCAGTTAAAAGCGCCCTGAAGCAGAACGGAGCGAGAAAAAAAAGGATTAAACCACGTATGTTTCTACCAATACTCAATACGTATGGTGGTATTATTCCCTTCCCTATTCCAGTCCTAGCCGGTCTCTCACTGGTGAGTTCACTGGCTGGAGTTGCTGCGGCTATTGCCAGGACGGTCAAGAATGCACAAAACTCTCAGGAGCTACTGTAGGAAGCCCGAAGACATAACCGCAAGATGTACGCAGAAACCATCGGAAAACGACTATACCGGAAACTGTATAAGTAAGGACTATGCTCTTCACAAAACAAAAAAAAAGCCCCTTAGCAGTCCTACCAGACAGGGCGCTCACAAATACAGATCTGCTTAAGTTTGTTAAGAAGAAATTAATCATTCCGAGATACCGAGGGGTGTTTATGCGGAATACACTACCAAAGACTATGTGGAAATCACGAGAATGCGGAATTGTGAATCTGGATGTAGCAGGAGGACCTGGAATTCACTTGGTAGCATACGTTAAAAAAAGAAATACAAATAGCGTCTACTATTTCGACTCATTCGGCGACCTGCAACTCCCAGAAGAATTACAACGATACTTCACAGACAAAAGACACGTGTCCTACAATTTTCGATGCAACCAAGACTTTACAACATTGCTGTGTGGTCATCTATGCATCATGTTCCTTCTGACGTTTACGAACGATGTACTCTGAAACGCCAAAAAGACTGGTATAGGCATGCGTATTCAAATACAGAGATGTGTAAACAGGCAGAATGCAGCACTGAGGTCGGCAGTGCCTATATAAGAAAACAAGTGCCTGGCGCAGTTGTTAAGTCGGTTGCTGCTGCTAAAATGGCACGTTATCAAGATTTAAGTGAGTTTTAACGTGGTGTTATAGTCCGTGCACGAGCAATGGAACACAGCATCTCCGAGGTAGCAACGAAGCGGGGATTTTCCCGTACGACCACTTCACCAGTGTACCTTGAATATGAAGAATCTGGTAAAACGTCAAATCTCGGACCTCGCTGCGGAGGGAAAAAGATACTGCAAGAACGGGACCAAAGACGACTGAAGAGAATCGTTCAACGTGACAGAAGTGCAACCCTTCCGCAAATTGCTGTAGATTTCAATGGTCGGCCATCAACAAGTGTCAGCGTGCAAACCATTCAACGGAACACCATCGATATGGGCTTATGGAGCCGAAGGCCCACTTGTGTACCCGCGATGACTGCAAGAAAAAAATGTTCAAATGTATGTGAAATCTTATGGGACTTAACTGCTACGGTCTTCAGTCCCTAAGCTTACACACTACTTAACCTAAATTATCCTAAGGACAAACACACACACCCATGCCCGAGGGAGGACTCGAACCTCCGCCGGGACCAGCCGCACAGTCCATGACTGCAGCGCCTAAGACTGCTCGGCTAATCCCGCGCGGCTGACTGCAAGACACAAAGCTTTACGCCTCTCCTGGGCCGGTCAACACCGACAATGGACTGTTGATGACTGGAAACATGTTGACGTGTTGACTCGTTTCAAATTGTATCTAGCGGTTGGACATGTACGGTTATGGAGACAACCTCATGTATCCATGGACCGTGCATGTCAGCAGGGGACTGCTCAAGCTGGCGGAGGCTCTGTTTTGGTGTGGAGTGCATGAAGTTGTAGTTATATGGGACCCCTGATAAGTCTAGATACGACTCCGACAGGTGACACGTACGTAAGCATCCTGTCTGATCACCTGCTTCCATTTATGTACATTGTGCATTCCGACGGACTTAGGTAATTCTAGCAGGACAATGCAACACCCCACAAGACCAGAATTGATACACGGTGGCTCCAGGAACACTCCTCCAAGTTTAAACACTTCCGCTGCTCTCCAAACTCCCCAGACACGAACATTAATGGGTATATCTGGGAAGCCTTGAAACGTAATGTTCAGAAGAGATCTCCACCCCCTCGTACTTGTACGGGACTTGTACGGGTTTATGGACAGAACTGCGGGATTTATGGTGTCAGTGCCCTCCAGCACTACTTTAGACGTTAGTCGAGTCCATGCCACGTCGTACTGCGGCACTTCTGCGTACTCGCTGGGGCCCTACACGATATTAGGCAGGTACTGGATTCTTTGGCTGTTCAGTGTATAACACAACCACTCTCTACTATCTTCCAGTATTTATTACTTTGCCACTGCCACTGTCTTCTTCTCTCTCAGCATAAAAAAGCGCGAGTTTGAGGATATTTTTAAAGGTGCTTAGGAAGGTAAAATCAGGCAGCTGGTACCCCACTTTTCAGTCAGAGTCTTTTAAATAAACAGAAACATATTCACATTTTTTGTGCTCCGATTGGAGCATTTTTCGCTGTTTTCCTTCTTTTCCGTGCTGCAGCAGGGCGAATAACTCACATGACATGTGTTGGTCAGCAAAAGTTAGACAGTTTACTAACGTGAAATTGAAATAACGCAGAAATAGTTTTCTACCTCAGACCGAATTTTATGTGTAAGAAATTGTGCATGTGCTTCTGTACTACAATATAGGTTTGCCAGATGATAACGGAGACACGTTACATCATATTTCTCCGTGCTACGTCATTTCATAAACTACGTTTTAGCCTCACACCAGGTTTTACGTGTGTATTTTACGTGTACGAGTAGGGTAACTTTGAAACTCTGTATCTCGGAAATGCTAAGGATTTCAAGAAAATTTTAGAGGTTGTTCGAGATCGGCATCTTAGGAATACATAGTAAAAATTACAACCATTTGCGTAGCCTCCTCGGTATCCGAGGGTGGTTTATGGTACAAAAAAAAAACATGTTTTTGAGGTATTTCTCAATAACGGATGAAGTTTTTTGAAAACAAGGAGGTAGCCCTTCCACATAAATGCCTAGAGAATACAGCGTTAAAGTTTGAGTAATTTTCTGGTGTTATTTACGATTTAGATTTCGCCTCATATGGGATTTTACGTGTATAACTAGGGTAGCTTTGAACCTCTGCATTTTGTAAGTGGATAAAGACACAAAGAAAATTTTCGAAGTTGTTCGAGATCGGGAGCTTAGGAATATATTGTAAAAATTTCAACTATTTTCTGTGAATAGCCGTCTCGTAATTCTCGGCAGGGATTTGGCGCGCTGGTGACGGCGAAAATATACTAAAGTGTTTCCCTTGCAATGATTGGAGTATAATGTGATGGAACTTTGACATGCGACAGCTTGCTGGTGCGTTCAGTCTGAGAGCGATCACGTCCCACTCTCCTACCACCGCCACGAATCCGCTGACAGACACGACGAGATATTCAGATGAAGTGAAAGTATGATTCTGTCTGATTCTCACTTTTTGTAGCGCATTCTTTCTCTCACCAATGCCCTATCGGCTCGTTGTTTAATCCTATTTGTGGACGCAGAGTCTATGTAATGGATAAACTTGGCGAATATCGCTATAGTTTGCTGGTACCGATAACACAATAAAAATGCGAGAGAGCACAACAGTCTGTTTCTCTTGTTACTGGGTTTAGAGAAACCCACGTATTCTTTTGACCATTCCCTCCTCGCATTGGTACCAGATGTGCTGTTTGTGAATTTCCCAACGTGGTAACTGCTTCAGTGGTTCACGGACGCCTCGTAGGACAATGTTGTGATAGCTATACGAATTTCAACGAGACAGCTCCTCGTCATCTTCAGGTGCTTGCTGTGGCTCGCCAATATATGTGCTAGGACACTAGAAAAGCGAAGGGGTAGTATAACGTCATTGTAGTAGCTATAACGTCATTGTAGACGAATCAGAGGATGTGGACATCTAGAGCCCTCTGACGGAGAATGGGGCCAAGATCTTCGCATGTACGCCAAGGAAAAAGCGCGGCTACAAACCGCATGCCCAGTGTACGTATGGACAGTGTGTTGTCACCCAGCTTAAGTGTCATGACTCAGTTTCCTGTCTGTGTTAACTCGTTGGATATATTCATCTGTGGCAGACGATGTCTTAGTACCGCCAATGCTGGTTTCCATACTTTGCTAAGTAGAAATCCTGTATCCCTATTCATCTGATCGTTGGTTATAGCCTACGTATTTTGACTGCTTCTTTAATGATCGAGTCCCATTACACGCAGGAAGATGAAAGGATCTTGTTCTCTCCATAGTTGATGCTATATCCCATGTCAAGACAACGTTCAGAAAGAGCAGACTTTTCTGGTTGACATAATCTGGAGTGACATTTATCTTCATTGCAGTAGTAGGGCAATTCTGTTGTATGTTGTTTGTGCATATTGCATACAATGAGGGGAAGGCATACATTCAGGAGCAAATTTCTTGTTCTGTTAACCGACTTATATCTCCCTGGGGATTGATTTATGACCCACCGTAGACCAAATCAAATGCAAAAATAATCAACCGATTTGCCCTATTTGTCTAAGCAGAATGAAGTTTTTAATGTTCACACTTTGACCCGGTACTGTAGAACTGTGCTGGGTATACAAATGGTCACCATTCCAAAGGCTATCTAAGGCATTTGTCCCTACCTTTTTATTATTAGTAGAACTCGTGCTATGAGCACCGAAAAATCCTGTTTTTCTCCGTGGCGTTTTGGAACATTTAGGTACACATGCTGTCGGACACATACAGATAGTTTTTTTGAAATTAAAATATATTAATCAAAATATCCACGGGTATGCTGCCGGTCTATAGTGTCCAACGGGCACAATATTTCGGCGCTCATACATGTCGCCATCATCGGGTGAACTGACGGACTGAGCACCTGTGAACGTGCCGGCACGGAGATCCGTACGCTATGGCTACTCAGAGGGAACTGGGTTCGGTCGCGGCGGCGGCCGATTTAAATACCCTCCGCCCGCGGCGCGCTCCCTCCGCCGTCCGCGCCCCGCGCCAAGGTCGCGCGGTGGAACAGATTGCGACGGCGTCTGAGATGACGTCGGTGTGATGGCTCTGTCCGCCGTGGCCGTCACAACTATACGTTTGCTCGATTTACTCTTGATTAGTCCGATCGCTGGTTCCCAAGCCTTGCTAAGATTATAGCCACAGTCACGGTTTATGAGGTCGTCATTGGTGCGAATTTCGATGGCCTCTCTAACAACGCTGTCCCAGTATCTCGACGTCTGTACCAGAATCCTCGTGCGGTCATACTCCATGGCGTGATTTTCCGACAAACAATGTTCAGCGACCGCCGACTTGCTCGGATACATCAGTCGAGTGTGCCTCTGGTGTTCACGGCATCGATCCTCCACGGTACGCATCGTCTGACCAATATACGACTTGCAACATTGACACGGAATCTGGTACACGCCGGCCTTCCTCAAACCCAGGTCATCTTTGGCGCTCCCCACCAGTGCACGAGTTTTATTTGGAGGACAAAACACAGTTCCGACCCGGTGTTTCTTCAGAATGCGGGCGATTTTCCCCGAGAGTGCGCCTGTGTATGGAATAAATGCAGTGCCTACCTCCTCCCTCGTGACTTCATCCATCTCAACAGGTTGTGCTGCAGTGGTTGGGCGGAGAGCACGTTGAATCTGCCACTCTGAGTACCCATTTTTTCGAAATACCGTTCTAAGATGTTCCAATTCCTGGGGTAGACTCTCTGCGTCAGAGATAGTGCGCGCCCTATGTACTAGAGTTTTAAGTACCCCATTCCTCTGTGAAGGGTGGTGGCAGCTGTCTGCGTGCAAATACAGATCAGTGTGCGTAGTCTTCCGATACACCCCATGACCTAGGGTGCCGTCAGCCCTTCTCTTGACCAAGACGTCAAGGAAAGGTAATTTACCCTCCGTTTCAGTCTCCATAGTGAATTTGATGTTGGGGTGTATGGAGTTTAGACGTGCAAGGAAGTCAAGGAGTTAATCCATACCATGTGGCCAGATGACGAACGTGTCGTCCACGCAAGCAGGTTTCCATACGGATGACGACAGGGCTTCCTCCTCGAAGTTCTCCATGTACAAATTCGCTACCACTGGCGAGAGTGGGCTACCCATGGCGACTCCCTCCGTTTGTTCGTAGTATTCTCCATTAAAAAAGAAAATACGTGGAAGTCAAGACATACCTAAAAAGTTCAGTGGTCTTCTCGTCAAACTTCTGACTAATCAATTCTAGTGACTCTCGCAGGGGTACCCTCGTAAACAAGGAAACGACGTCAAAACTCACCATGATATCTGACTCATCCAACCTGAAGCTATCAAGGCGTTTAACAAAATCCACGGAATTACGCATGTGATGAGGGCATTTACCCACATTAATATTCCCGTCAGGTATTTGGCCAACAAATATGTAGGTGCCCTGATGTTGCTGACAATGGGGCGTAATGGTACCCCCTCTTTGTGAACCTTCGGGAGTCCATATAGTCTAGGCGGTACCGGACCTTGGGGTAACAATTTCTTAGCGTCACCCTCCGGTAAATCTGCGTCCTTGAGAAGCGCCCTCATCTTGTTCTCCACCTTCTTTGTAGGGTCAACGCTGATCTTCCTGTAGGAATCGTCATTTAGCAGGCTCTGCATCTTATCAGTGTAGTCCTTATGGGAGACAACATCTGTAGCATTGCCTTTGTCAGCCGGTAATACAACAATTTCAGAGCGCTCCCTCAGATCACGAATGGCCGCCCTCTCTTTACTGCTGATATTTGACTTCATCGGCTTGGATTTCGTCAACGCACGACAAGTTCCACGACGTATTTCCCCGGCTGATTCTGGCGGAAGTCGAGCTGCAACCTATTCAACAGCACTAACAATTTCTGCGACCGGAGTGAACTTGGGGGTGAGAGCGAAGTTGAGACCTTTCTGCAAAACCGAGACCGCATCATCACTCAACACCATGCCACTCAAATTGATGACAGTCTTGCACGGAACCTGCAGAGATGGTTTGTCAAGGAGACGTGAGAACTTAGCTGTTTGACGTCCCGTAGCCATCTTATGGGCGGAATCAGCTGACACCCAGGTGACACCATCAATCCAATCCCAGGAACAAGAAGTGAACTTACTAGCCAGTTGCAAATGTAGTTTGAGTAATTCCTGTGAGATAAACTCAAGGCAGCATACCCGTGGATATTTTGATTATCAAATACGCCGGGAGAAACTCAAGAATCACTTAAAATATATTGTTCCTGTAATTACAATCCTGTAACTCATGTTATTTCTTGAGCAGTCTCACTGCGAAGTTTAAAGCTCAACGGCACAGACAGAATCTAAAAAGCCGACCGCCGCTTCCTGTCCACCTCCTCCTCCCCCACCCATCTGGGAAATCCCAACCCCCTCCCACTTTCCAATACAAGCACAATCTTGCTGTCAAATTAATTGACTACTTAATTAAATTAATGAATTAATTTAGCCCTCCTTCTCTGGAAATCCCTAGCCTTCCCCTCCACCCTTATCTGTAAACTGGCAAGAAAAGGCAGTCTGTGCAGAGCTGCTGTAGACTATGGACACAGATAGTTTATTATCGATATTCTGGGTGACATCCTGTTGGAAACTGGAGGAAAAAGCTCAGCCACTCCACTCCCCCCCTTCCCCCCTGCCCCTCCCCCCATCCACCATCACCCAGAGAAATGGTAGGAAACGCTCAGTGTGTGCTGAGCTGTTGGACTGGGAGGTTCAAGTATTACCTTGTCCAGCAACTACATGTCCTAATTATGTCATTGCTGTAATGCAGATTGGAAATGTTGTCTGATGAATGAAATTAAATTGCTAAAGTCTCCAGCATTGTCAAATTGGTTTCTTCATCAGTTAAACAGTAAATATTTTTACTGCAAGTTATGCATCTTGACATCAAATTTAATATGGGATTTCCTACGATCTATTGTCACCCAAAGACGACTTACACTACTCAGACTGCTTTTCCATCCTTCCTGACAATGTGGCGTGACCACGTGTCACTTGTGAAGTTGATGATCAGTCTTTTCTACTGGCGTGAATCACTACAACAGTGCATACAGCTCAACGCGGTGTATAAATCATAGCCTGCAAAGTGACATCACTGTATGCAATCATGCATCGTATGACCACACTTCTGAAAACCAAGACAATGCATGTTCAATTTATCTATCGCGATATGTGGCTTTCTTTGAAATCTATTCCAAATTGTAGTGTCATTACATAAGCCATATCCAAAACGTGAGGCAATGCTGACCATACGACTTATCTTAGAAGATAGATTATGGAAAGGCAAACCTACGTTTTTAGCATTTGTAGACTTAGAGAAAGCTCTTGACAACGTTGACTGGAATTACTCTCTTTCAAATTGTGAAGGTGGCAGGGGTAAAATACAGGGAGCGAAAGGCTATTTACAATTTGTACAGAAACGAGATGGCAGTTATAAGAGTCGAGGGACATGAAAAGGAAGCAGTGATTGGGAAGGGAGTGAGACAGGGTTGTAGCCTCTCCCCGATGTTATTCAATCTGTATATTGAGCAAGCAGTAAAGGAAACAAAAGAAAAATTCGGAGTAGGTATTAAAATCCATGGAAAAGAAATAAAAATTTTGAGGTTCGCCGATGACATTGTAATTCTGTCAGAGACAGCAAAGAACCTGGAAGAGCAGTTGAACGGTATGGACAGTGTCTTGAAAGGAGGATATAAGATGAACATCAACAAAAGCAAAATGAGGATAATGGAATGTAGTCGAATTAAATCAGATGATGCTGAGGGAATTAGATTATTAAATGAGACGTTTAAAGTAGTAAACGAGTTTTGCTATTTGGGGAGCAAAATAACTGATGATGGTCAAAGTAGAGAGGATATAAAATGTAGACTGGCAAAGGCAAGGAAAGCGTTTCTGAAGAAGAGAAATTTGTTAACATCGAGTATAGATTTAAGTGTCAGGAAGTCGTTTCTGAAAGTATTTGTATGGAATGTAGCCATGTATGGAAGTGAAACGTGGACGATAAATATTCTGCACAAGAAGAGAATAGAAGCTTTCGAAATGTGGTGCTACAGAAGAATGCTGAAGATTAGTCGGGTAGATCACATAACTAATGAGGAGGTATTGAATAGAATTGGAGAGAAGAGAAATTTGTGGCACAACTTGACTAGAAGAAGGGATCGGTTGGTAGGGCAGATTATGAGGCATCACGGGATCACCAATTTAGTATTGGAGTGCAGCGTGGAGGGTAAAAATCGTAGAGGGGGACCAAGAGATGAATACACTAAACATATTCAGAAGGATGTAGGTTGCAGTAGGTGCTGGGAGATGAAGAAGCTTGCACAAAAAGTGGTTCAAATGGCTCTGAGCACTATGCGACTTAACTTCTGAGGTCATCAGTCGCCTAGAACTTAGAACTAATTAAACCTAACTAACCTAAGGACATCACACACGTCCATGCCCGGGGCAGGATTCGAATCTGCGACCGTAGCGGTCGCTCGGTTCCAGACTGTCGCGCCCAGAACCGCACGGCCACTCCGGCCGGCAAGCTTGCACAGAATAGAGTAGCATGGAGAGCTGCATCAAACCAGTCTCAGGACTGAAGACCCACACACACACACCCAAAAGCATATTATTTTACAACTAACCGAGACATAATTAGGAACCTGAGTTACAATTCTCCATCTAGTATATCTGCTGGAAATAACAGTTTCTAGTTGCCTTTTATGAGATATTCTGCTGCCCTAGCAATTTTCACGCCTGAAGCAAGCATTTTACTCACTGCTATCGCTCTTATACCGGTACTCTGGAGGATGTTTCTTCGGTAAGAACACTGCTACAGGAAGCACACATCCTTGTGATGCCAACTGAGCAGCTAACTGACCAAACGGTAGCGGCTCCACTATCTGAAAAGCCTGGAAACTGGCCAGGAATGGTGTGCTGACTACATGCCCCTTCATACGGCATCCTCATGATGCCGCAAAACAGAGGATGACATGGCGGCCGGTAGACATCCGTTTGGATTCACAACCTGGATAAGGAGCTCTTTCAAGCTTGTTTTTTCTCTCTAACAGTGAGTAAAAAAGTTTGATAAAAACAAGACGACTCTGATACATAGCTACAAAGGCAGCTACGATAGCGTTCCCTATGCTTCACTGAATGCTCGTGTATGTGCTACTCCCTCACACTCATGGTGGTAAATTTCTAGTAATAGTTCTCTGTTTATAGCTAAGTGGCTAAAATCAATACAGCATTCAGCTTCGAGGTGAATATTTGTAAACATGATGCAACACCTGGCATTCTGACGTGTTGCATAATCGTCGCAGGTGCTGCTGTCCTACTCTGAAGTTCAGTTTGTGTATTTTTACATCATTGTACTTATTTTTGCTTATGTATGTAAAATCCTCATCACACATATTACAAACAAATCTTCAGTTGCTTCAGTTTTAGAACTGTCGTGAGTGAGGCTCATATTTGCATCTATTGTTCCATCTCCATCCTGCTCATTAGCAGCTACATTCTAATATTGCGTTTAGGTTAATGCTGCGTAACTTATTTTACACATTTTTGAGGCATTTTTTCTTGTAAATCGAGCTCGAGATCTAAGGTTTTGTCTGAGTTATCTTTAGCCCTGCCCATTACTTTAGAGTGCCTACTATTATCCTATAAGGCAGTTGTTCCTTCAGGCATACTTTTCCTCTAAACAGCGCAACGTTACAACTGTTCTTATCGTAAATTTAGTGTTTGCACACTCCATCACACATTCAGGAGAAATGTCAGTCGTTCCCTGTAGTATCTTGTTAGTATCATGTACATTTCTCTTTGGCTGATGCCAAGAAAATGAGACGCTCATAACTTTCCGTGTTCCTTATTCTCTGAATTTAACTTGCCATCGAATATACTTTCGGGGTTGGTGTTGAAAAGCTGCTGAGCTGGCGTTGTTGTATCTTCATCGCTGCAGTTGAGTCTTGTACCATAGGGATCAAGGGAGAAGCTGCTATTTGGTGGCCACTATCCTCTTTCTACAACACAACTGCCCACTTGCATTAACAGGGTTCTTTATTTACATGAACAGGAAGCTAGTTTCCTTTAACAGAGTCCATGTGTTATGGTACAAACTCTTCCATAACAGTCCACGTTAGCCTCACTGCTGGTGAAGTACACATCCCATTATACGATTAATGACAGATGCCAAACTGGAGTGCGAATTGGTGCGTCAGTGACTGAGCTAGTGACTGAGCGACTATGCTTGTGTCTGAGAATGAGACTGAGCCCTCCGATCAGCGGTGGCGATCTAAATACTTGTGGTCGAGAGGGCGTTGGTGGCATTTTGCCTGCGAATGTGTCTTTGGCCTCTCTTCTGATAGGCACGCTTGATCACACACCTACTATCGATCTCCTTGCTACATCTTTGCCGACCGGTGTGCTTTCGACAGCTTACGTCAGCACATTTCTCCCTCCCCCCCCCCCCTCCCCGAATCCCCGAAATGCCTCACTGTTGTCATGTCGGGAGGATGGGAACGACAACGGGGAGGAAGGCAGGACGCCGGACGTAGGGATGAGCCAGGAACCATAGCTGTGGAGGACGGCCAACTCCTGACTGTACCCTGCCATCTGGCTTGTGAGGCAACAAGAACATCCTGCAGAAAACTGCTGCCAGGTCACATGTCCAGGCCCGAGGGCGTGTGCTGGGGCTACGGCGGCGACGGAGATGGCAACGGGGGATCCACGCCCATCGGACCGGCGAACGGGGACGACGGGGGCGTGGGCGCATCGTCCATCCGCTCCTCCTGGGGTGCCCTGCTGGCACCAGTGGGTGGCTGTGAAGGCCGGTCGGTCCCGTGAGAACGTGAATCTAAGGGAAGAAAAGCAGCAGAACCACGAGGCAAGTGACATGTACGAATTTGATTCTGGTGGCGGCACTGCAAACCATGTTTTTGTTTCTGGGACGTGCAATTAAGTGCATAAAAGAGCCAATGCGTTCCTGGATGATGCCTCTTTCCCAGCCCCCACGGTAGCCATAAACTCTAAAATGAAGAAGATCGCGCTGCGCAAAGCGGTACTTGCGGACCATTGGCGGCGCCGGATGCTGCTGTGGTTGTAGCAAGTGTAGCAGCGTCCGATGGCGGCGGCCATGGAGAAGTTCCGCCGGTGATGCTCCGTCTCGTGGGTAGGAGCGATAGGAGAAGAGAAAGAGCTGCAGCGCCTCTTCTCGTGTGTGGGTGGTGCAAAGCTTGTCCATCTGTTGTTTAAAGGTGAGTATGAAGCGTTATGCTTCTCCGTTGGACTGGGGGTGAAACGGAGCACTTGTTAGATGAAGAATGCCATTTCATTCACAATATTGTTCAAAATCACGTTAAGTGAACTGTGGTCCGTTGTCCGACAGAAGTATGTCTGGCAAGCCTTCTATGAAAAATATGGAGGACAACGCTTGAATGGTGGTACGTGACGTGGTGAAAGCCATAGGCACCGCAAATCGGAACTCGCTAAAAGAGTCTACCAATATGAGCCAACGAGTGTTCCAAAATGGCCCTACAAAGACAATTTGCGCTCATTACCATGGCGATTGAGTCTTAAGCCAAGCTGAGAATGTCTGTGGCGGAGCGGGTAGGTTCCCCATGCATACGCGACTCTGTGGCATCTACTGTTCAATGAGGGCGTCCATGCCCCGCCAAGTACATTGCCGTCCCTTTAACTATTTAGTGCGAACAATTCCCCAATGTCCGTGGTGGAGCAACTGCAACACATCCTGTTGCAGCACTTTGGGAATAAGAACACACGATTGTTCACTGTCACTTTGCCCTAGACCGAGCGAGGTGGCGCAGTGGTTAGCACACTGGACTCGAATTCGGGTGGACGACGGTTCAATCCCGCGTCCGGCCATCCTGATTTAGGTTTTCCGTGATTTCCCTTGATCACTTCAGGCAAATGCCGGGATGGTTCCTTTGAAAGGGCACGGCCGATTTCCTTCCCCAACCTTCCCTAAACCGAGCTAGTGCTCCGTCTCTAATGACCTCGTTGTCGACGGGACGTTAAACGCTAATTTCCTCCTCCTCCACTTTGCCCTAGAATCACACCCTGCTGAACTGAAACGTTATGACGACGTGCGAAATATCAGCGCAAACTGAGTTCTGAATATTGTTCAATGAGCGAGGCCAAGACGTGCGAATGCAATGCAACAAAACCTTGAGATCTGGGTGTGCTTCTTTAGCCTGTGCAATTTTTCTGTAGCGCAAGGGAAAAGATTCCAGCAATTTAGAGTCCTGCGCATCGATTTGGCAACAAGAGGCAGCAGGTGCATCAAAATCAGAGTCTAGATCAATCGGAAGGCGAGATAGGGCGTCTGCATTGCGACGCTTTGTCATAGATCTCTACACAATTTCATGCTGATACTGCGAAAGCAACAAAGCTCAACGTTGCAATTTTTGAGCAGTGTGTGTAGGAACCGGCTTTGTCGGATGAAACAAGCACTGAAAAGACTTTTGACCTGTCACTCAAAAGAACTTGCGACCATATGGATAGTGATGGAATTTTGTCGTACCATGCACAAATGCGGGAACTTCTTCAATGTGTGGATAATTGCACTGAGCTTGAATTAACAACGTTGAGGCAAAAGCAATGGATCTGTCTTGTGCACCAATTTTGTGCGAAAGCACAGCGGCGATTCCGTAGGAAGAAGCATCGACTTGCAAAACTACCAGCTTGCCAGTGTCAAAATGCACTAAACGTCTGTCACTCAGCAAAGCTTTTTTGAGTTTCTGAAATGCATCTTGACAGTTTGTACTCCACAAAAATTGTACATTTTTGTGACGTAAGCGATGCAATGGAGTCGCGTCATTCGATATGAATGTAGTATGTCATCTTGCCTTGTACTGACTGCAGTTCAGACAAATTGCGAGGAACAAGCAGATCACGGATTGCATGCACATGAGATTGATGGAGTGCACACCCTGAATGTTTATGACATGTAGTACAGTTATGAACTGTAGTTCAGTTTGAAAAATGTCACACTTTTCAAGACGACACTTGTGTTCTTCTTCTGACAACACTCTGAAAAGACTACGCAAAGTGGCAACGTGTTCCTCTGGTGTACGACTTGAGACGACAATGTCGTCGAGGTAGTTTGAACAAAATGGCACTTTTGCAGTCAGCTGTTCCAAGTAACGTTGAAAAATGGCGGGTGCGGAAGCACTGCCGAAGAGCAAACACAAATACTTGAGCAGTCATAAGTGTGTATTTACGACAAACACTTTCTGTGAGTCTTCATCCAACGGAATTTGCAAGTAGCCATCAGCAAAACTATCTTCGAAAAGTAACGTCCAGCACTAAGCCTGTCCATGAGTTGCTCAGGACGAGGTAACGGATAAGTGTCAACTACTGTCTGCGCTTGAATGGAAGCAATTACACTATTATCTTGCAATTATTTCAATTCACTATCTACTTTCGCTCTTAAAGCAATTGGAACTGTGTGAACCCGGAGAATTGGAAATTTGTCGTAAGTCTTATGGGACCAAACTGATGAGGTCATCGGTCCCTAAGCCTACAAATTATTTAACTTAAACTAACTTAGGCTATGGACAACACACACACCCATCCCCGAGGGAGGACTCGAACCTCCGACGGGGGGAGCCGCACCGACCGTGCAAGGTGCCTGAGACCACGCGGCTACCATGCGCGGCTGCGGACCTGGAAAAGCTTTGAACGTAACATGCGCTAAAAAGTTATTAGCTTTTTCCATTCCTTCATAAAATAGTTCATGAAATTCTTTAAGCAAGCTAGCTACTCTGTCTTTTAGTGCGAAAGCCGATAGTGAAAATAAATTGTCTTGGATGATAAGTCCAAACAAATCAAAGGCATCTAATCCGAATATGTTCTTACTATCTCTTGATTTCAACACAGTAAAATTCACTGTCCTAGTGTGAGATTTGTAAGTGGCAGCCAAACTACACTGTCCAAGCACTGGAATTTTCTGTCCGTTGTAAGCAGTGTGGTGCTGGCTAGATTTAGAAAGGCTTGGTGAGCGTAACTGTTCGTACGTGGCATGATTACGCAAAGTTACTGAGGCTTGGTGAGCGTAACTGTTCGTACGTGGCATGATTACGCAAAGTTACTGAGGCACCTGTGTTTAAATCAAAGATCACACGACAGCCTGCAATTCGTAATGAGACAAATAGTTACTTAGACCGTCGTTGCTGAGCACTAGGGTGAGCAGGAGGCACAACCTTCATCTCACTTTTGTCTGAACCTGTTGTAGGTTTTGAAAACATAGCGTGCACTGCTTGTGCACGAGCCTGTTTTTCCTGGGAGTGGGAAAAATTGACGTTTCTGTGCCGTTGCAAATACACTGCCTGGACATGACCTTTTTCCACATTTGTAACACGTTGCGTTACATTACGTGATGAGTAATACTGTCTTCTATGGCGAGCAAGACATCTAGTGCAAGACTTCACTAAATTAACGGGCCTGTTTGCCTGTCTACTTGGATGCCCACGTGGCTGTGTACGCGCCAGTTGTGGCTGTTTGGGGCGGCCGCGAGCAAGGGGTGACTCGACGCTAGAAATCGGGGCCTGGTCAGACTTATCGGCCGCTATGGGACCCGAATCATATTGCTGTAAGATTTCCAATACTTGGGGAAGTGATGGATCAGAGTACTTTAAGATCTGCTCCCGTATTCTACTATTTGGGACACTGAATATTATAGCATCATGAGATCACAATTACACTTAAATTCACATTTTCTAATCATGTTCGTTAATTCTGCTTACGACTTGCTGTACGTCAGTTCCGACTTTTTCTGCAAACGAAAGAACTGATATCTAGCTGCAGCTACTTGGATTTGCTGATGATAATATTGAGTCAATGAAGCGATTATTTGGTCAAAGCTGAGTTCGTCGGGAGACGCAGTTGGGTGTAGTTTTTGTATTAACCTGAATACTGGGGACCCCGAAATCGAAAGGAAGTATTGTAACTTGGAGTACCTTAAACACGATGAACTTCACAATGTGCTTGGAACTGAGTCAGGCATTCGAGCCATTCCTCTTGTCTCATTAAGTTGCCGGAACGTTGGTATGGTTGTCGGCGGCGCTTGTTGGGCTGATTGGTTCGTCGACTGTGGTTGTGGTTGTGCGGCCGACGCAGCTTGTGCAGTCAGTAATTGTTGTACCGTCGCCAGTAGGGTAGCAATTTGTTGGTCCTGAAACTGAAAAGCTCGCGTTACGTCCATCACGTTAGTCGTCTGCGACTGAGGCGCCGGGCAGGGGTTGGAGGGGGTGGGGTAGCCACGGTTTATACAAATACGTTATAGCAAAAAAGCGAGAAAACACTCTGAACAGTGAAATTTGGTTAGTTCTGTGCCTCTCCTTCTGGAATACATGCAGGAACACAACAAAAAATTAGTAAATACTTGATCATGAGCACCACTGCAAGCTAAATAACAAGAGAAGCTGAAAGGTAACACTGTTTGGACTATATAAAAATGATTGTGAATGTATGCAAAATTATAGCTTACTAACAACATTTATTTTCCCAAAACAAAGTCAGGCATAAATTATGCTAAACAAGTTTTTATTTTATACCATAGACAACTAACAGTTGGTTTAAAACCGCAGTGGACGAGGATCCTGGGTGGCAGAAGTGAGTCAAGTAGTCTGGCCCTAAAAATGTGGATAACGCAATCTGAATTGATCTGACGCTGAGCAGACTTTGACTGATGATCTACAGAAGTTTCTCAATATAGGTGCAGCTGAGAGCAAGTGGCGGTTTAGATCTGTATGCTCTGACAAGGCCGGAGCGGCAGTACGTTACCTTGATTGCTTCGTGCAGCGATGTAACTTGCGGCTGGCGATATGTGTGCGGCGGAGGCGAGACGTGAGGCGGCACCTGTGAATAGATCACGGCCACGAAAGAAATACAAAAATCTCACGGTGTAGCGATTTGGTAGACGAATTGCAATTTACTCTCTAACAGAATCCTGAAATCACGGTAGATTTCAGTGTGTGACCCACGCATTCGCTAGTCGTAGCAAGGACCAATTTGGCTCACTTATACGACAGAGTGCACAAGGATACCAAACGTCAAGACTGGTAAACCAAAAACGAATAAGTGTGCCCTCAACAAACGAGTAGTCCGAGACGTTTGGAATCACACCTTCAGGACAGTAAGAACTTCACCACAGGCTCCCCAGTCTAAACTGTTTGCAAGCGACGTCAGTCTCAGGACAGGTCCCAAAGACCAACCACACATGCCAGAGCAGCATCGACCAGAAGTCCCCTTACCAGACCAAAGACCAGCACCCGCGAGCCTCGCACCTCTTCAGAAAAAAAATCCGTCTTCCTGGAAAGTGCACGAACGACACCGCCTTCTCGCCGTCTTGAGCCAATCATAGGGCTCCAGAGACGGTAAATCTCCCCTCCCACACGACAGCATAAACTCATGTTGAACTAGGGCAAGAGTTAAGAAACTTGTGTCTCTGGAAAAAGCAGAAACCGCCAATTACTGGCTTTTTAAAGTTTTTGCGGTGGGGGAAGATGTTTTTCTCTGAAGTCGCGTCGCTTCCCGTGGCAACAAGCAAACAGATAAATCTTAAAGATCTTTATCTAAAACGCCTGTGCCTTGGAGCTTGTTAGTCCTAGCTATGAGGTGTAATAAAGATTCTATCTCAAAACGTTCCTCAGACGCTGGAGTTTCTTATACAACCGAGGCAGCCGATGGAAGTGGGTCACAGGCCTATTTGCAGTATCGGCAAACACGAAACCTTGTGAATTTTTATTATGTGTGGCTCTGCACAAAATGCCCACTTTATGACTCCACTGTGTAGACAAGACCCTTCAGTCCATCGCCTCCAGCCCAGCCTTTGGCTGGCGCCAATGCAGGTATAGTGGCATTGTTCCACTGGAGACCTGTCTTAACAAGGCGCTGCTCTGTCTGCCCCGTATGGCTGTGAGCCTGTCCGCCAAGATTTACTGAGGGATGGGCTCGCCGCCAATTGCTTCCAACTCCAAACATGCCATTTCTATGAGCTAAGAACCATAAAAATACCTCATGCTTTTAGCGCCCTACCACACTCCATCAGCATCAGCTCAGGCCTTTAACTTCCTAGAGCCTCCCTCAAAGTGCTTCAGGTTGTAATAAAATCTTTAATAATTTTCTATATACGAAAAATAGGTGAGAGAGTAACTTGTCCTCTCTCAAAGCAAGCAAAATCTTTGGCAAAGTTAGTTAACTTCGATCGCCACTGAATTGTCTTCATCACCACTGTTGTATCCTCGTCGCCACTGTTGAGTCTTGTACAATAGGAACCAAGGGAGAGGATTTTGTTTGGTGGCCGCTATCCTCTTTCTGCAACATGACTGCACACATGGATTAACAAAAATGGTTCAAATGGCTCTGAGCACTTTGGGGCTTAACTTCTGAGGTCATCAGTCCCCTAGAACTTAGAACTACTTAAACCTAACTAACATAAGGACATCACACACCTCCATGCCCGAGGCAGGATTCGAATCTGCGACCATAGCGTTCGCGCGGTTCCAGACTGTAGCGCCTAGAACCGCTCGTTCACCCTGGATGGCCATGGATTAACGCAGTTCTTTATTTACATTAACAGGAAGCTAGTTACCTTTAATAGTCCTCACATTATGGTACAGTTTCTTCCATAATTGTCCACGTTAGCCTCACTGCTGGCGAAGTACAAGTCCTGCTATGTGATGAATGACAGATGCCAAACTGGAGTGTGAATTGGTACACCAGTGTCTGAGCTAGCGACTGAGCGACTACGCTAGTGCCTGCGACTGAGCCATTCGATCAGCAGTGGCGATCGAAATACTTGCAGTCGAGAGGGCGTTGGTGGAGTGTTGCTTGCGAGTTTGTCTTTGGCCTCTCTTCTGATAGGCGCTCTTGATCCAGCACTTACTATCGATCTTCCTCCTACATCTTTGTGCAGCCGGCTGAAGTGGCCGTGCGGTTAAAGGCGCGGCAGTCTGGAACCGCAAGACCGCTACGGTCGCAGGTTCGAATCCTGCCTCGGGCATGGATGTTTGTGATGTCCTTAGGTTAGTTAGGTTTAACTAGTTCTAAGTTCTAGGGGACTAATGACCTCAGCACTGGAGTCCCATAGTGCTCAGAGCCATTTGAACCATTTTGAACCATCTTTGTGCATAATAATACACTGTTTATCTGTAAAATTCACATTCCATAGCAAATCGTAGGGGTTGGATCTGTTTATTTGGTGGGAAAACCTCATCATTCTCTGCTGTTTGTTTAGTTCTGGAAGATGTAAGCCTTGTAAAATATATCGAAAGAATGTAGTTAAATACGTAAATAGTTAATTTTTTTCCGATCACGGAGGGAATACCGTTATGAAATCGATGTCAACATAACTCACTGCACCTAATTACAGTGTTAAAAGCCTCCTGATTACATCTTCACACACGAGTACAGACCATCTGCTGGGCTGTGCCATGCACTGGTGTACACCACAGTGCTCCAAGCCTGGCGAGAGGTATCCACATGCAGTCCACTTAATGCTACGCCGCGCCTGGGCTCGCAACACTGCACTGCACTGGGAGGCCCCACCAGCTGTTTACCACAAAGCGAACATTTCCGTATATTATCAGACTGACTGTACAGGGACTCTCCAGCAATACTACAATTACACAATGCATACTCAGCACTCAGAGAGCTCCGCTGCCTGTGTCAGTGGAGGCAAGTTACATTTGTTATGACAGTCCAGCAGCCAGTTCATGACGCAGCAGTAGTCCCCTTCGTTTGTGTTGGCGTCCTTTGATGGGGAATCCCCATGTTAAGTGGGTATTTGCGGTTGCAGCGTCTGCCCAATCTGCTCCCAAAGACACATCTTCCACACCAGGTCAGTGGAAGCAGTTACTCTATGTGCTCTCCCTGCTGTGCGTGTACTTACTGAGCTACTTCACAATACCACTGCCAGAGGACGCTAGAAGAAGGAACCTCCCCACCCCTCCTCCTTCCAATACCCTCCTCCTCTCCCCCTCAGCCCTCTGGTTACTTCTTGTAGAACAGAGGATCAGGTGGCAGCAACTCTTTGATATTTATATCTGGGAAAGCCCTGTCGAAAAATGTGCTCTCTCTCACTTTTTCTACCTCTCTGTCTCCCTCAAGTGGGTACTTCCTACCCACTGGTTATTTATTGCATACCACACGAACCCCTATTTGTCCTGAACGAAGCTGTGAATACTTGGTAAATCTGTAGCGGTGGATGTCTTGGAAATAGTCCATTTGCTCTACCGCCACTCTATTAAATTGATTGACTAATTAGTTAAATTGATACCCTCTGTGTGGAATAGTTTTTCCTTGCTTCCTGTTGGTGGATACTAGGATTGGAATTTGTGGCAGGAAATACTGGGGCTGGCCGAAGTGGCCGTGCGGTTAAAGGCGCTGCAGTCTGGAACCGCAAGACCGCTACGGTCGCAGGTTCGAATCCTGCCTTCGGCATGGATGTTTGTGATGTCCTTAGGTTAGTTAGGTTTAACTAGTTCTAAGTTCTAGGGGACTAATGACCTCAGCAGTTGAGACCCATAGTGCTCAGAGCCATTTGAACCATTTGAAATACTGGGATTCGATCCCATAGCCACACAGTTTCCAAACCTATCTTTCCCCCTTCTGGATTTCCTCTTGGTGGATACTGGCAAAGGTAGGTCGTTTGGCTGGAAATTCATTACATTGGAGACAGCTGAAAATTTCAAATTTTAGTGCAATTGCACAAAGCGTCCTTACAGAAGTTGTGGGAGACCGGGCATGGGGTTAGACGTGTGTGCTCACAATAGCACTAACAGAAACAATGAATTGATCAATCGGTAATTTGACATTGCGATTGGGGGTATAAAGCACTATATAATTCCTAATTTCGTTTTGTCAGCTACACCAGGACGAAGAATGTGGAGGAGGAGGAGGAGGAGGAGGAGGAAGGGTCCAGCCCATGATAGGATGATAACAACAATTAACCACTCCCACCTTTTCCCTGCAGGGCAGAATCCACTGGACTGTATAGAGAAGCTGTAAACACTGCATACTTTAACTACTTTCTATTCGGTAATAGAAGTTGTCACGGTTAGATGTCAGACATCGCTGAACCACTCGTACATCCAACGCACTCATGTCCCAATGTCCACATGCAGCATCCCAGGTCAGAGGTCGCGCAGCGCTAGTTGGCCCCTAGGAGTCACGCCCAAGCATTCGCGCCTGATCTGCAGCCAGGCTCGGCCTGCCCGAGAAGACTGCCCGGCCACAGAGTGTGTCCATGATGACTGGAGTGGTGGGAATATGGATGTTATCAATACACGAAGTGCCAACACTTGTCAGTAGCAGATATTGAATTTTCTCAAATATCCACATAAAATTTGGAAATACTCGCACTACAAGCGATTACAAAGGCTGCCCAACACATACGGAGTGTTAGTTCGCTATTCACCCACCCAAAGGGCGACATGATGAGGTCAACTGCATCCCTGTACCCGACCTGACTGGTTCAGGAGGCGCCTTAAGCCTGAAATGTCCATTCTATCTGGCTACCTACTACCTCCACCAGGCACCAGCACACCAGGCAGAGCTACCCTAGGAAACCAGCCACATATTTATCAGTGTAATTATAATTTAATATTACGATTGTAGCGCCAATCTGGTGACATTCAACAATGAGCGAAGTATGAGAAATGTCTCCTCCTGACGACTGTACTTCTGGAAATATCAGTTTCCCACATAAATCTACATCCTCCTTACGACCAGACATAACTTTTCATAGATTCAGGGTGGGACTAGGACAAAGTTCACAGGTGGATCCCCCATGTATTAATCAGGGATATTTGTTGAGGATGGATCCACCAGCTATTATGGTTAGGATGGGTTTCGAAGTTAGTTGCACCATGTGTTATGGTCAGGGATAGAGTTCGGAGGTGGAGCCACCATGTGTTACAGACGGGATAGTGTTCGAAAGTGAATCCACCACTCGTTATAGCTGGGATATTCTTCGGAGGTGGATCCACCATGTTTTACGTCTGGGATAGGATTCGAAGGTGGATCCACCATATTTTACGTCTGGGATAGGATTCGAAGGTGAATCCACTCGCTACATGCCCGGAGTATTGTCTGAAGGTTGATTCACCAGCCGGTGGGCTAGTAATATGATCTGAAGGCCCTCACATGAAACTGATACAGTCACGCACACATACGGAAAAATAGTGCAGTTGCACTAGGCATTGACAACTGTACTACATTTACAAGCAGTTTTAGAATACGTGACGAGAAGTAACCACATGCGCAGAAGTGACATAAAATCTGTAAATTACGATAATTGACGGAAAGTACGTATAAATTGAGAGAAAATACCCAAAAATGCGGGTAAATTGAGGGAGAATTAGGAAGAACTCACATGTTTGCTTGGCGCAGGTAAATTCTTGTACATGGAAACGAGTATGTGACAGCAAGAGGAATAAGAGAAAAAGTTGACGTGCAAGCTCCGAGAAAGAGGGAAACAATCGTTTGTCATGGACAGAAATAAGACAGCTGGAATAAATATTTTAACGTGGATGACTCCCAACTGATGAGTTATAAATTTATATATGTGGGATCACAAGCCCGGGTGTGACCCCAAAGTTATTGGCAGCCACCTTACAGATTTTTATAAAGTGTACTTAACTTAAGAGCATTGTATTACCAGCATGGGGACTGCAATATGCAACTACAGAATTAATCGCATGTCTGGCCCTGTGCAAGGCTGTTTACGTGTTTTAAACGCTAATGTACAGTATCTACAATGTGTGTCTCTGGATTCTCTACCAATCTTACAGAACAGTTGCTGCATGGTTTTTAGCAACATTCTGCTGTATGGCTATTGAGGTAATAGGAATACATACATACAAGTTGACTGTTGCCTTTGACTTTTCCTGGAAATAGAACCATCTGCCTCTAAATTGACGTGGAACAGCGTTAACAGATGACAGAAAATAGATGGAGTAATCGTTTGAGAGGGTTTGTAACGATGTATGATGTAATGGTAGATCAATGATGCTTTCCAGAGAGAGGGCAGGTCGTTTATCACATATTTAACCATTTTTTCCGTTGTTCTCTCGGGGTGTATCAGTTGTGTAGTATAACCTGCATTTGACTCGTATACAATTGCATGTTCTGTGTGTGACTTACGCCGGCCGGAGTGGCCGAGCGGTTAAAGGCGCTACAGTCTGGAACCGCACGACCGCTACGGTCGCAGGTTCGAATCCTACCTCGGGCATGGATGTGTGTGATGTCCTTAGGTTAGTTAGGTTTAAGTAATTCTAAGTTCTAGGGGACTTATGACCACAGCAGTTGAGTCCCATAGTGCTCAGAGCCATTTGAACCATTTTTTTTTGTGTGACTTACAGCGCTATCTACCTGTGACCATTAACAGCAAAAGTCTCAATACCGCAGTCAGCAGAGGATTTCCAATGCATATGTTATGAACCATGTCCACCAAACCGACGTAATACCTATTTTGGTACCCTTCTCTAGACAAACGGAGATGTATGCGAAGTACTCCATTCCCCTGCCACATCTTGGACATAAATAGGGTCTTTAGTTTCACTAATGCAGTGATACTAAGTTAGTGACACGGGTTTGTAAGGTACTACAATCCATGTGTATACCTTTGCTTGACAGATATTGTTTGTGGAAGAGACTGTGTTCTGTTCACGAAGTTAGAGCAGCAAGGCGTGTTATTTCACATGTCAAACACCGCTGCTATGCGTTTGTTTATTTTCTCATAAGATATTCTTTCACGCATTTTCCGTTGCTGACGATCATTTTATAGGACTGATGCGAGAAAAGCATAATTTCAGAAGTGTATTCGGATGTGAACAATGGGTGCTATATACCCCGGGAAAGATATATTGTGCTTGGATCACAAAGAATCCATATTCTTTTCTTTCCTCTGGTGTAGAAGATAGTAGTTTTATCAAAGTTTATCAATAAAGTGAGTGGGATAGTAAACTTTCAGGGTGAATGTATGTCGTATGTTGGAAATATATTTCCTGCATTGGAGTATAAACAGTGTTTCATTCCAAGCGAGTAATGTATCGGAACCCAAACTGATTTAACATTATAGCATGCCTAAGTGCAGAACCATGTGGCCTTAGGGGTGTGTGTTTATGTTCTATGATCATTTCTCTCTTCCCAGTACTGTCGTGGAATGGAATCCAAACACTACAACAATTCTACAGTATTGATAGTACAAGTGATTTACGAAAAATGTTTCAAGTTGAATGCCGAGGCGACAGCCGTTACATCCCGGTATTCTTTCAGCGCTTGCTGTATTGTCCTCCTTGGGACGGCACACGACTGATATTGACCAACTAGGCGACCAGCAATGGTGTTCAATCGACGAAGCAATACCTTAGCAACTATCTTGTAGTCAGCGTTTAGGAGCGATATAGGACGCATGGTTTTCAAATCATTAGTACATCCACTTTTAGGAACCAGCACTATAAGCTCTTCTAAAAACTCACAGGTAA
Organism: Schistocerca piceifrons; assembly: GCF_021461385.2. Lineage (NCBI taxonomy): Eukaryota > Metazoa > Arthropoda > Insecta > Orthoptera > Acrididae > Schistocerca > Schistocerca piceifrons. The sequence continues at coordinate 581,702,243 of NC_060149.1, forward strand.
CAGTGGCGGACGTACGTAGTTCGTCAAACACTCCAATCAGCGTACTACTGATTAAATTCCAGTACTTTAGGTAAAACTCTACTGGTAACCCATCGGGTCCAGGAGATTTGTTCCTCGGGCTTCCTTTCAACGCTCCGTACAGTTCTTCTGTAGTGATAGGAGCTTCCAGCTCTGCGTTTTCTGCATCCGTCACAGTCGGGTCAACGCAGTTTAAAAGGCCTCACAATTGTCGTTGTCGCCAGTGTCCCCTTCAGCATACAGTCTCGTGAAATAATCATGGGCAAACTTTTGATGTCCTGCTGGTAGATAAGTTGGGATCCGTCATCATTTCGGAGAGAACTTATGTGCAGCCGGCGTCCTCTTTTGAATTCGGCCAGAAGGTGGAAAAGAGCAGTTTTTTCATTCTTAATGCCTCTGTTGTCTCTCGATCTTATTTTAACTCCCTCTATTTGCTAGCGTTTCAGAGCGGTTATTTTGGTCTTGATCCGTTTTCTGCTCTTGATGTGACGTGATACATTGGTGGTATCTGCGTATAGTTCCTTTAGGCGCTGGAAGTAGAATTACACTGTGTCTCTTTCCCACCGTTTCTTTTCAAAACCGTAGCGTTTGAGGAAAGTTCGTATTTTAGGTTTTGCATTTGTTACCCACCATTCCATTTCTTAAACACATTTCCCAACCTCGTTTTAACTCGTGTTCAAGTCCAGTGACCATCAGATGTGAGATATTGAATTTCCGGACCCCCCGTACCCCGAAATGTTCTTCGCCTGGGCATGTTAATCGTAGCCACAACTGCCAAATGGTCAGAAAAACTCACTGGAGAAGTTTCAACGCTGAGAACACTATTTTTTAGGCGACGAGAGACATAGGTGCGGTCTATCCTACTCATGAAATGGCTAGTAATATAAGTTAACCCTGGGTTCGCTCTTGGCTGGCTTTGCCATTTGTCGGTGAGGTGCAGTCCGTTCACTAAGTCTCCCAGTTCCAGGCATTTGTTAGGATTGGGCGTTTGGTCGGCGGCGGAAATAATACAGTTAAAGTCACCAGCAAGGATGATGTTCTCGTTCGCACGAGTGATTAACTCAACTGTACTTTCCTGAAAGAAGGTAGATTGTTCCAGTCTGGCTTGCGAACCGGACGGAGCGTAAATATTAATAAGCTGAGCTCTATCTGTTTCGAATGAAATTCCTCCTCCACTTGCTAACTTTTTAACACCTCTAGGTATAATCCGGTCCTTGAATAACGTGGGAGTGCCGCTTTCAGGTCCGCTATTGAAGATAGCATTGTATCCTCCGACATGTTCCACTCTGTCCGTACACACTTCTTGCAACATGACTATGTCTGTATCGAAAGCGTACGGAGATCACTGTGTTCTGTGCCAAAAATCGCGGATTCGCGGCTTTGCGATTTGTAACGAAACATTTCTCCAGAGACGGTAGATTCAGCGTCTGCTGCTTACGATTGGGGGGGGGGGGGGAGGGTCTCGTGTTGGACGGAGTCCCTCTCCTCATATTCTTTATGCTTTGCCTTCAGGTGTTGCTGCCATTGCTTGGTTTTAAATACCGGCTTCGTTATCCTCCTGGAATGCCCCTAGACGGTTGTCTCTCCGTGGTTCTTTTTCCCCTTCGGTGCGTGTGTGGGTTGGTTGTTCGTGTTGGCTGCGAATTTTTGAATCATTATGGCGTTTGTGGATTCCTCTAATCTTCCTGTTCCTCAATCTGACAGCACTGCCCTTCGTGATTTCTTCGACATTTGTTAATATTCTTCCTGTCTGTCTGATAGCATGTCATATAGTTTCTGTCGTATCTGCTGCGCTTTTCTCTCAAGGTGGGCGCAATATTTTCAGCTCCGTGACGGGCAGTCCGGCGTTTTTTGTTTTCGTTTTCGTCGGTGGAGCTTGCTGGTGTTTTATCGTTTGTCATCTGTGCTTCAATTTCATGTGAAGACTGCTTCTCGTTGTTCGGAGCTAAGGTCGCGCCAATGTCTGCCTCGCTGCCTCGTCCAGTGTCAAACGGATGAGCTGTAACTGTACCTTCTAGAGTTTCTTCTGCAATGGTCGTTCTCATTCGAGTGTCCTCTTCGATGTCGCCTCTGCCTCTGATGTCGTAGCTGGGGTTCCACGAGCCGCTGCGACGTACGTTATCGGTAGCTGTGACATAGCGGGTGGAACAGGTGCCTCCCCCGTCGGTAGTTGTGTCACTCGGCGCTGCAGACACTGAGCGCGTACGAGTCCTGTGGAGCCACATCCAGCTCATATTCTAGGTGGTGGTGGTGGTGGTTAGTGTTTAACGTCCCGTCGACAACGAGGTCATTAGAGACGGAACGGAAGCTCGGGTTGGGGAAGGATTGGGAAGGAAATCGGCCGTGCCCTTTCAAAGGAACCATCCCGGCATTTGCCTGAAACGATTTAGGGAAATCACGGAAAACCTAAATCAGGATGGCTGGAGACGGGATTGAACCGTCGTCCTCCTGAATGCGAGTCCAGTGTGCTAACATATTCTAGGCTGCCCATCATAAATAACAATAGCCCTATATCCACAGACATTAACATGGAGGGAATACGCTTTATCAAGTCAATTTTAACGTGCCGCACACCATTTAAGACCGGGAGTTTATGTGCACCGGACCACTTATCAGCAATGTTACTTAGAATGGTGCCATAAGGCTTCAACACTGCATTAATCTGCTATGAGATTATTTCAAATAGTAATTCTAAAATTCTACTACTTCTGATTCCAAATTCAGCGTGAGTAACTTTAACATTAACTACATTGCCGTTAGAATGTTTGAACTTCAAGTTGTTCCCATATCATTCTACAATTTGGTCACATTTTTCAGGATTCTTTAACTTAAGACAGCCGGTACTACCACTGATCGACAGATGAATTCCAATTATATCTTCAGCTGTTAACTACTTCTTCCAGAAAGTCCTCTACTTCAAACGATTTTAGTCGTGCATAATTATTGTCAAACATAAGCTTCAAAGTATCTTTTCTTACAGGTTCTGCCATTAGAAATCGAATCTGCTCGGCGCGAATAATTTACAAAAGCTCTACGGCGTTACACTCAACAACAGCTCACGGCCGCTAGCAGCAGTGACGTAAACACAGCTCACTTCCGCACGCCAAGGGCCGACTACCGACTGAGCCACCGAGGACACAGAGGATAGTGCGACTGCAGGGACTTATCTCTGACACGCTCCCCATGAGACCCATACTTCCAACTTGCTGTCCACGCACTACATTTGTAGTGCTCCTACCCACTATACCCATTACTCACGGTAGTCAAACTACCGATTCCCATAAGAGTTTGAGCAATGTGAGTGCATCCGCACTGAAGAAGATCATTGGCCGGTAAGCCTTATCTATATGAAGATGGTATCTGTCCTTTCGGACATGTCAGAAAGAACAGATACCATCTTCAAATACAAATGTAGTGGGTGGACAGTAAGTTGGAAATGTGGGTCTCACGGGGAGCGTGCCAGAGATAAGCCCCTGCAGTCGCACTACACTCTGTGTCCTCGGCGGCTCAGTCGGATAGAGCGTTTGCCATGCAAGCAAGAGATGCTGAGTTCGAGTCCCGCTCGTGGCACACGTTTTCAACTGTCCCCGTTGATATTTATCAACGCCTGTAAGCAGTTAATGGTTTGGATTCACTGCAATTTCATTCTTTGAGAGCTGCAAGATCACTAATGGTATCTTCATATAAATTTTAGACAGGTCCGTGGAAGCGACTTCGATCACTGGCCACCTTTTCCAGTGGACCAGTACATGTATATTTAATGGGATCGCGATATGTCGTTGATATCAACACGCAGACGGTGTTTGTTTCAGATATATCGGAAGAAAGAATCAAATTCAAGTGGCTCTAAGCACTATTTGACTTAACATCTGAAGTCATCAGTCCCCTAGACTTACAACTACCTAAACCTAACTAACCTTAGGACATCACACGCATCCATGGCCGAGGCAGGATTCGAACCTGCGACCGTAGCAGCAGCGCGGTTCCGGACTGAAGCGCCTATAACCGCTCGGCCACAGAGGCCGGCTCGGAAGAAAGAGGTGCAGTAAAATCTGATTCAGTTATCTACCAGATGACGTTAGCGAAGTTTTTTTAGTGCATAGTTTCACTCCGTTGGACGTTACAAAAATAATGAGCAGAGGGAGAGAGAGAGAGAGAACGAACGAATGTGTGACACTGTGCTCTCAATGAACCTTCTGACACCATTACCCTGTCGTATTTATAATATGGTAATCATAGGAATAAGATAAAGGAGATTAGGACATGTACAGGGGGATTTTTATTGAATTTCATTTGGAATAGGTGAATTGTAGGTGTTATGCTCCTGAGTTCCTGTGTGCTGTCCATGTATGCTCTGCATGGCTGTGAATATCGTCCTGGACGTTACTGAGCTGTTTTTGTCGTTGTGATAGCTCTGTACCTAGTCAGTGATGGACAGAGGACTAGACAACCTCTTAATTATGGAAGAGTGCTGTTAGAACGTGATGGGATTTCGATAGAATTAGCAGGGGTCTGTGAGTTGGCTGGAGATATCAGTTCTCCCTGCTCTGTCAAACGCCGGCTATCATGCAAGAACGTAGGTAACGTAAATAAAAAACGCGAGGGCTTTCTAATTATAATTACGCTCTATATTTCTGGACAAATATGTAATAGCGACGATGTGGCCACAGGGTTTAGTTATTGGGAAGCTATGGTAAGCCATGCAGAACAACACCCAGCTAGTGTGAGTGTGGACATATCATAATTTTTCCGACGCTATACACCTTTAAATGATAATCACGCTACTTGTCAGGAATCTTATGCTCTGGGAATCTAACGTTACTATGGTCAGTGTTCCGACGTTTGCAATGAAATGACTATGCCCGGTTGTAAGGGAGGTATAGATCTGATGTGAAAAACTGTTACTTCAATGCATCGATAGCTATAAGGGAGATGAAAGATTTTACATGGAAAATTATGTCATAAGAAGAATGTAGATTTACTTGGGAAACTGATATTTCCAGAGCCACAGTCGTCAGGAGGATTGTCACCACAATCGTACTATTTAATTATAATTGCACTGAGAAACTCATGGGTGGTTTCCTAGGACGGATCTGCCTGACATTTGGGCACATGTTGGAGGTAGCAGGTAGCCGAAATAAATGATCATTTCGGTTTTAGGGCTCGAGCCGCCGCTGAGCCTCATGAACTGGTCAGGCAGGGTACAGGGATGCAGTTGACCTCACCATGTCGCCCTCTGGGAGGATGAATAGCGAACTAATACTCAATATGTATTGGGCAGACTTCGTAATCGTTTGAGTTGCCAGTATTCTCCGATTTTTATGTAACTATCTGAGAAGATTCAGCATCGATTACTGATAAGTGTTGGCGCTTGATGTACTGATAACATCTGAATCCCTATCACTCCAGTTTTCCTGGACACCATCCACGGACTTAGCAGCAGACCTGGTGCGATCATTGAGACGTGCATCCATGGTGGAAACTAGTGCTGCGCGACCTGTGACCTGAGGCACAACGTGTGGACATATGGACATTAGTGCATGGGACATACGAGTCTTTAAGTAATCTCTGACATCTAATCATGACAAGTACTACCACGGCTTTAAGTGTAAGTTGTTTACTATTTCCCTGTACAGTCCACTGGACTCTGTCTTGCAGTGGAGAGGTAGGAGTGTTTCGTTGTCATTACTGTCCTATCATGTGGTGGCCGCTTCCTCTTCTTCCTCCTCATTCTTCGTTCTGATGTAGCTGAGAGAACCAATCAGGGATTATGTAGTGCTTTAAAAACCCAATAGCAACATCGAATTAACAATTGATCAATTTACTGTTTCTGATGTTGGTATTGCGCTCACACTCACCAGTCTAACACCAAGCCCTGTCTTTCACAAATTGTGCAAGGATATAGCACGCAACTGAGCTGAAATCTGAAATTTTCAGCTACCTACGCGTAATGGATTGCCTGCCAAACGACCTACCTTTGCCAGTATCTACCAACAGGATGCAAAGAAAGTGCAGAAATGGGGAAGACTAGGGTTTGCTGTACCAGTATCAAAACTTGGAATTTCCTGCCACATAAACAGGTCCTAGTATCCCTGAATAGGAATTATCCTATACAGAGGGTATCGATTTGATTAACTAGTCAATCAATTTGATAGAGTGTGGGTAGTGCAAATGGGCTATTTCAAAGACATCTACAACTGGGGATTTACCAGGTATCCACGACTTTGTTCAGGAAAAAAAGAGGGGTCGGTGTGGTACCCGACAGACCCTCCTGGGCAGGAAGTAGACAAGAGAGAGAGAGAGAGAGAGAGAGAGAGAGAGAGAGAGAGAGAGATGGTGAGAAAGAGAGCACGTGTTTTGGCAGGAATTTCTCAGGTATCAATATCAAAGAGTTGCCACCACCTGCATCAAAGAATCACATACTTTGCCTAATAGGAAGTAACCAGGGTGGTGAAGGGGAGGGGAGGAGGGGATTGGAGGGAGGGGGGGGGGGTGGAGAAGTTGCTTTTCCCAGCGTCCTCTGCCAATGGTATTGTGAACTAACTCAGCTAGTATCTGAACAGCAGGGCGAGCACATAGAGCAGCTGCTTCCACTAACCTGGTGTGGAAGGAATGTGTTTGGGAGCAGATTGTGCAGGTGCTGCAACCAGAAGTATCCACTTGAGGTGGGAATTGGCTAGCGAACAACGCCATTGCAAACAAAGGGACCACTGCTGTGTGGTGACCTGGGTGCCAGGCGGTCATAAAAAATGTAGCTTGTGTCTGTTGTTGCGGACAGTGGAGCTCTCTGGGAGCTGAATATGTAGCATGTAATTTCAGTTTTGATTGACAGTCTTTGTATGGTAAACTTGCTAATACCAGGAGATGTGTCTTTAACAGTAGATGGCTGGAGGTCACAAGTGGTGTGGCTCAGTGTCACGGGACTGGGCAGGCTGTGGCCTCCAGTGGATGGTGTGTTGAAGCCTCGCAGCTGGTTTGAAGCGCTGCAGTGGACACTGACGCGTGGCGCAGGCCAGCGGACAGCGTGTATGCATGTATGAAAATGTGATCAGGAGGTTTTTCAACAGTGTAATTACGTGCAGTGAGTTATGTTGCCATCGATTCATAACGGCATTCCTTGCATGATCGACAAAAAACGAACTACTTACGTATATAATTACTTCTTTTCGACGTATTTGACAAGATCTGCATCGTGCATAGTTAAATAAACAGCATAGAATGATGAGATTTTCCCACTATTAAAGAGATCCAACCCCTGCGAACTGGTATGTAAGCTGAGTTTTATAAAAAACAGTAGATTATTATGCCCTTGAATTTCCTGTCATGGGATCCTTCCATTCCACCGGCTAAGTGATCTCTTCCTCGAATTTTTTCATGGAGGATGTGGAGGGAGGGCGTGAGGGGATGAGGAGTATGCGGGAATCTCCTCTGGTGGTGGCACTGAACGTTAGTTCAGTCGATCCCTGCACATCAAAATGCGTATGCACACTAAAATTTTCGAACAAGACAACACTTCCAAAATGCAGTAGTGTAATTATGTAATTGGACAAGGTATCAGTTCCACCTTCCAGTCCAACAGCTCAGTGCAGAATGTGTGTTTCCCACTATTTCTCCAGATGGGGCAGGGAGGAGAGGAAAAGGGATGAGCTTTCCCCACAAATTTCCAACAGGTTAGCACCCACAATAAAGAAAATTAACTACTCTATGTCCTTCCTCTCCAGCAGCTCAGCACTGACACCAATTTCCAAATGAGGAAGGGGGGGATGGAGGGGAAGGCTGGGAGATTTCCCAGAAGGGGAGGGGTTAATTAACTGATCAATTTAATCAATTAGTCAATTTATGTGATATCAAAAGTGCGTTGTGTTTGAAACCCACACAAACAAAATTCATCAGAACACGCATTGGCCTACTACTAATCACATCTACCTTTAACTGAGCGACACGCGTGGTCAGTGTATAATTTCTCACACTGGCATGAGATTTTGTATATTCCTATTCTCCATAGATCCATGTTGTCTGTAACGGAACCCAGCGACATTTCCACTATCACTGGAGGGTGCAAGACGCATTTTATTTGACGTTTCTTGAGAAGCTGGCCTTCTTAAGGCACACACCACCAACGTAAGGAAGAAAAAGTATCCTCGTTGAGTTCTCCACTTCTTCTGGCTGTTCTTGAGTATTAGTGTACGCTAGTTGCAATGAATTTCGAACCTGCTTGTCAGAGTAGACGTTCTGGTCAAACACAGAGTGAAGATGGCTGAGCTCTGATGATAAGCTCTCTGGTGTCTGCCTCCACATACTGGGCACCTATCATTTAAGAAGCAGTCGAAATACGTACAACTAATGACCTCATTAACAGAGTTTCAGAATTTCAACTTAGCAAAGCATGGAACCAACATTGGCAGTACTAAGGCATTGTCACCCGTAGACTAACGAATCCAATGAGCCAAGACAGACGGCGAAATGAAATCAGGGCACAAACTGGGTGCCAACACACTGCTTGCGTGAGCACGGGGCATGCAACTTGCAGATGTGTTCTTCCCGCATGGCACATAGGAAGTCGTCAGCCATTTCTCCAGCAGGAGGCTCTGGATGTCGCTGTCCTTCACGATTCATCTACAATGGCGTTATAGCTGCATCTCTTGGCCACTGCACTTTTCTTGTGAGGCAGTACATTTATTGGAGAGACATAACAACAATTTTTCAGTAAGCACCTGGAGATGATGAAAAGTTGTCTCGCTGATATTGTGCAACTTTCAGAATATTATCCGACATGACAGCAGTGAGCACTCGTAGTGCTACATTGTTATTTCTTCCTTTGTACTAATTTGTGTTTTTCTAAATGAGTTTTGATTACGATTTATTCCTGTTATTTTTTAGCTTTTTGTTTGTGAAGGTGCTTTCGTTTTTCTATTTTAGTTTCCGTCATTTGTTCTCATCGTAATGATTCCTTAAATTCCTTTGGATTATCTTCATCTTCAAGTATTTATTTCTATCTATTTGTCTGATTTTTCTCTATTTATTGAATAATTACTGATGATTGTTTCATTCTTAAATGTTTTCTCTAGTTTTGATTTTATAATATTTATTTATTCTTATGTTGACTTAAATACAATTCGATGCTATTTTGGTATTAATTTTTTTTTGGTTTGATTTTGTTGAGATTTTAGATTTGTTCTTTAAGTACCACTAACAGAGGTTCAGTTTATTAATCTTCCATCAGTTAAATTGATCTTTTTTTTGTCAAACTGATTTAAAGCCATTACCAGTTTATTCTTGTGCTACTCATGTTAGAATTATTTTTGTTTGTTTAATGAGTACAAACTGACAGTGTCTGATGAGTTTCCTTTCTTTAATAATTGGTCATGATTTCTGTTCTCCTTTTTTTGTCAGTTAAATATTATTTCTCAAGTACTGGGGAGGTGGAAACTATTGATTAACAAAGGCATAATTGTTCTTGTATCCCATATACACTCATTGATGATTCTTTTAAAGATCATGAAATATAACTGCTCCTTTTTAAATTCATTAAGTGAATTTCGTTTGTTAAGCAATATTATTCCTTGATCGCTATTTGTTAACTTTAATTTTTTTCCTTTTTTAAAGAACTGTATTTGTATTCTTTGTCTAAACATGAGTCTTATTACACTGGTGAATATACTTTTTCTCTTTGTAATTAATGTGATTATCATCTGTTATTTTTACATTGATTACCGTTGAGTATCCTTTGTTTAAAGGGTTAATATTCCTTTGTCAAATTTTGAATATGTATTTTAATATAAATAATTGTTTCATAGAATCAATGATATGGAATTTATATTTAAATGGTTAGTTGTAATGACTTTAATTTTACATTGAATATCTCTTACTTTTGTATCTTTTGACTGGTTACTATATTAACTTCTGTTGCTTGGATATTAAATTTTGTTGGCAGAAATTACTTTTATTATTATAATTTTAAATTATTTCAAAATAAATTTTATTATTATGTTTGCTGTTTCAGCAGCTATTACTAAGACCTCACATATTCCCTTTTCTTCTTGACTTCCTGGAACTATAGCTGCTCCAACTCCTGTATATACTTTGGTTCATTCATCTACTATTGTTATTTCTGGTGTTTGTTTATTAATTCCTTTTAGTCAAATATTTAATACTTGACACTTAAAGCTGCGATTGGTTTTTATTATTAATTGGTTGTATGGCCTGTATTTATACTGTAGCTGGTCTTGGGGTAATTCTGAGTTTAACTTGAAGAAGATTATTGATCTTCCTGTTCTAAGTCAGCTTGGTTTAATAATGATAATTTTGGCAACAGATTATCCATTTTTTCTATTTATTAGTTCATGCATTACTTAAAGCGTTGTATTTTATTGTGCTGATTCATGAATTCATAATTTAAAGGATTCAAAAGATACTCATTTCATAGGTACTATTGCGAATTTTACATTTTTAACTTCTCTTTGCATTAGTGATTCTACAGTGCATCTGTGGAATACCTTTTCTGGTTGGTTTCTATTCAAAGGATTTCAGTCCTGAGACAGTTTTTGAAACATACATTAATTGTTAACTTTTTTAAATTTCTTTTCTCCTGGTTTAACGGCTTCTTATTCTTTTCTTTTATTTTATTTCTCGATGTCTGGTGATGCTTTATTTTCCATTTTTCTTATGATTATAAAAATTATTGTTTCTATCGTAATGGCCTGGTCACCCACGCCCCCTGTCTGCTGCCAGTCCTCTGTGGGAGGCAGGCAGGTACCCGATGGGCAGATGGACTGAAGAAACCCCATCCCTCGTCTGGGACATCCACACTATGGTACATCATACTGTTTTTCTTTGATTTTAAGTAGAAAGGACATGGTATCAGATCAAGGGTCAGAGGAGACACTTGGATGCCTCCACCAGGCATGAAATGTTAATGTGAAACAGGCAATATGCATTTTGCTAAGGGAAAGAGTGCTCGCTATAAAAAGCCAAGGATAAGTATGGGAAAGATCGCACTGAAGTGGAAGGAGGTTTTAGTAGAGGAGGATGTAGACATGACAAATAGACAGGACACAGACTATCTATTCTTAACTGGTACTATGGGGCTTGCTCAGTGAAGGAATTCTATCCCAACAATGTCTGTGTGTGGTCCTCCCTGTCTGCTGTAAGGATTTCGAAATTGTGGATGGTATAAAAATGTTTCACAATAATGTAATTGGCCAGAAGAAGAATATGAGCCAGTCAGCCGAATGTACATCGACATGCACGGATATAGACGTGGAGGACGCAAAGACATCGCCTTGCAGGGACACCTGTGACTGTGCCGGTAAAGAACACGGAAAAAGGGAGACCTACTAACGGACGAGAGTGCCTACCATCATGCCACCAACGTGGGACAACCACTTCTGGCCCCTGGCGAGGGATATGAACCAGCCAATCGAACACGCAGTTACTCAAGCCCTGACTGCCATCCGTAGGGCGCCTTTGTCACCTCCAGTAACTGTTGAATTATTCCAAAACCATGTTCTTGGGGTACCAACATCACACTAGATAAAACTGTTTTCCATGTTGTTTCAAATCTGTATAATCTGTATAATAATCTGTATAATAAAGGTTTCTATTTCAGTGTTTCAGAAAAATATTGTAAGGTAACAGTAATACATCTATACAGGGTGGAACAGGTATAAGGGCAGATATTTTATATGTGGTACCTTAATATGTACACATATCAGTTTGTTGACTGTTTTTCCTTTGCATCGAACAGTCTTCCATCAAACACGTGACAAATTTTATCAGCTGGCGTTTTCTGCATGGTCGTAAGTGCACCTCTAAGTGGACTACACCTGTCAGTATCGACTAAACGTTTTGCGTCCACGTGTCCACATTTCAACACTTCACCTGCAGTCCAAGGGAAAAATAAGCATTAATTTCTTGCTCTTGCTACAAATACTTAAAGGTACTAACCAAGAAAACGGTTGTCTTCTACAAATAATGATGGACGAAACGCCTTGCCACTCTGTTGTGTTGCATAAAGCTCCAACAACGCAGTGGAGGAAAGCGGATATTTTGCTCTGGGTGCAAAGAAATGTTCCACGAGATAAAGCTGAACCTAGCATGTATAAGGTGAAGTTAATGGAACATGTACTACTGTACAAGCCAAAACTTCACGCTACCAGGTCGGCGACCGGGCTAACGGTAAAGGGCATGGTTTATTCAGGCTTCCAACGTATCATGCTTGTTTAAATCGACAGAGAATATATCGGCCTAGGTGAAAAGTAATGTGGCAAAAAATAGCAAGAAATTTACGCTCACTGAGGTTGAAATGTCGACAAAAGAATTCACTGCAAATTTTACACGACAGAACTGGTTTTGAACAGTCAGTCATATCAAGAACATAGCTGAGAAGATACTGATTCACGAAGGACAGTGACGAGTTTTGGGGAATACGTAGCTTCTGCTGTTGCCATGTTAAAATCGGCTTCTTTTGTCGAAGCACAGCAGAGTTTAGAAAAATTCATTTCGCTAACATTCTAATGCAGTTGTAATTGCAACAGACCCCTGAAATAGTGTATTATTAAACTAGCAACTGCTTGTGAGTCAGGTCAATTGTTTATGAAATGGCCCATTCTCAGTATAAAAACAAACGTGTAACTTCTTCACTTATAATGTTGCGAAACCCACAGCAGTCCTCGTTTCACCGGGTATCGATTGCCCTCAATAATTGCATTATTTCATTAAAAAAATCTGTAGACGCTTGAATATATCAGTAGATATGTATGTTTCGCATATTAATCATATAGCAAAACACTCTCGTCTTTGCACGCTATCATTTGCCAAATTCTTGTTTCGGTATTTCTCACCATTTATGAGATACGAGAGGAATTTGTAAATATTTCATTCTATTATTTTTTTTTCACTGATCACGAGTTCGTGACGGAGCGCTTTACATGCATTCCATTTTCTCGAGACTGGAAACCGAGAGTGATATCGCTTCAAGTTTAAAGAATGATTCACTAATTATCTTTATTTAATACGCAGCAAACTTGTAACCTAACATGCACCAAACGCAAATTCATAGCGACACCTATTTTTCACTACAAACTAAGAATCTCTAGCAGTAGTTACCTATTAACGGAATATCACAGTAACTGTGGCCATTAACGAAATGACAGGCTTTTTATCATGAAGGTGTTATTAAACTTTGAGATGTGCAAGAATGAGAGTTTATTACCGAATTTTTTCTTAAAAAAGCGTTTAAGAATGGTCGTAGCACGCAGTCAAGCGGGCCTGCCATTGTACTGTGGTCACGTGCTGATGCGCCAAGCACACGCTGACAACTACGATTCCCTTCACTCGCTTCGCACTGAACTGTCAAAAGTCGCAACTAATTTTAAACGCACTATAAACTGTTCTCACTCTGCAATAAAAATATCTGCATTTTTGCCTCTTACATCCTGTATATGTTCCAGAACACTTTGATCATCCTTGACAATAGCCATGTCACATGCAGACGGTGACCTTAACAAATGGCTCTCAGCACTATAGGCCTTAACATCTGAGGTCATCAGTCGTGACCTTAACAAATGATGTCATTTATGAGCTTGGAGATATTATATCAGTGATAATGGATGGTGAAAAAATGCTGCTGCAGGGAAATTGTAAAGTAAAAAATGCCACTGCTAGGAAATTTAAAAATAGAAAATGACACTAGACGGAAATTTAAAAAAAATTGCAGAATGGCGTTGATGGTAAATTATTTGTAGCTTCCATTAAAAATGAAATTTAAAATCACAAATCACAAAACAGGAAGTTTAATAAATTACTATGTGGTGCTTGTACCAAAATATTTTTTTAAATAATTATTGCATTCATTAAAAATGAAACATCCAATTACAATTCAGTATTTGTTTTGCCTAAATCGAAACAAACAGTTAGTGTATGTAGTTTACATATTCCAGAGCTGCGCGGGGTAGCCGTGCGGTCTTAGGAGCCGTGTCATGGTCCGTGCGGCTGCCCCCGTCGGAGGTTCGCGTGCTCCCTCTGGCATGGGTGTGTGTGTTGTCCCTAGCGTAAATTCGTTTAAGATAGGTTAAGTAGTGTGTAGGCCTAGGGACCAATGACCTCAGTAGTTTGGTTCCATTAGACTTAACCACATTTTTCCAAATTTACATATTCCAGAGTACGAAATAGCAGTGCCTGTGTTATTAAGACGTGCATGCATCTCTGAAGGAACAGGCACTGCAGCGACTACAGCCACAGTTACGAGTATGAACCACCTTTGGCTGTATATTAGAATGACGGTAATGAAAATTTGTGGCAGACCGGGACTCGAACCCAGATTTCCCACTTTACCTGAGCAGTCCTCTTTACTGCTTTGGCTGTTTGCACATATCATGGCCGGAACCAAACTTCCGTATGTCATGCTCCTTGTGTCACAGCCTACACTCATATGTTACGTATATTCCTCTCCAGGAAAATGAGTCTTTGTATCCCACTGAAGGTTGATGGCCTAGTATTGGCGAATAAATACAAAATAGCTGGGCCTGTGCTATTAACAAGTATGATGCAATGTTTTTTATGGCACTGATTTTCATTGTCATCATTCCAATATACAGCTGAAAGTGGTTCATATTTGCAACTGCAAATACATTTCACATTTTCAAAGGTATCTAATTATACACGACTATTTTTTTTAAAAAAGGAGAATGCTTAAGCGTCATCTGAATTGGCGCTATGTTCAAAAGTATCCGATTATTTATCCCAATTTCGTAATCTCTCTCTCTCTCTCTCTCTCTCTCTCTCTCTCTCTCTCTCCCCCCCCCCCCCCCCCCCACACACACACACAACCCAATGTGGGATGCATAAAGCATATTCTGGATTCAGATTCACTTGCAGGAAATGTGCTTTGTTATCCACGAGAGGAGTGAGCAACAAAAACACTATTCAAAAATATGAACTGAATACTGTGAAGTTAAATCTATTTGACAGGAAATTATAGTAATATGCATTACTGGAATTAAAATCTATTTCAAATCTATTTCAACAAAACTTGGTCACATATCACTTAGTGTGATGAGGCTGAAAGAGAAGCGTAACTCATGATGCACGAATACCTAGACCATATTCATCCAGTGTTTGAGAATGATGATAGAACTTAATTATCTAAAATAAACTTTACTCATAATTTTAAACCTGTATGAGACTTTTTCTCGTTACACACCCCAAAAAATTATGAAAGGAAAAAGTGTATCACTTAACACATTTTTGCTGTTCACGCACTAAAACTGTCGCATCAGGCATGAATTTTAATTTATTAATTCGTTAATAATAACAATTCTATTCCCAACACTTTTTGTAGACAGTATTCATGTATACACGGTATGCACCTGCATAAATATGGATCATTGTACGACCGACAGGTCAGGAGACATTGTGTCATAAACACTGAGATGCGTGGAAAACTGCCGCATCTTGCATGACGTTTTAATTCATTGCTTCTTTACTACCAAGGCTATTTGCAGCATATTTTGCAGGAAGTATCCACATATTCCATGAACGTATCTGAAAAACTGTATCATTGTACAACAAATAGTTCAGAAGATGTCATGTCATAAACACTGAGCTGTGTGAAAAGTAAACCGAAGGGCTAATTTCGCTAGAGATACAGGTGAAATAAGTGTACAAATAATGTGAAATATGTTAAATATATGTGAGATGTGCGCATGTGGGCAAAGCGGTTGGTAAAAAGCTCGTTCTAAACATCTGTATCGATTTCCAAGCCAACCTGGAACACATTTTACTTACTATCTGGAAAGAAATACTATGGGGGTATGAACCAGCAGGAACACATTTTACTTAAGATCTGGAAACAAATATTGTGAGGGGGTGTGAACCAACAATCTCTTATTGGAGTGGGGTGTGGAGTGATAATGTGGAGAAACGGGTACGGAAGAGATGAACAGACAGAGGAGGGAAAGTAGGAGACGGAGACAGATATGGGGAGTGGTGAAGATGGCCAGAGACAGTGGTCATGTGCGTGAGTTGTGCTTGTGTGAATGTGTTTGCGTTTTCGACTTTATAAGAAGGCTTTTTGCTGAAAGCTTAAATGTATAACACTTTTTTTGTTGCGCCTATCTACGACTCAAAATCTCCTCTATATAGTGAGTAGCAATCTATCCTTTTCATGATCCATCCTGGATTTTTCATTATTTGCTTTTGTCCACCGATTTTTCTTCCACCCCACAAACCCGTGTTGCATTCCTTTCTTACTATTCGCTTATACATTACTTTACTCAGCGTACACCCTTTTCTTCCTCCTTCTTCTGTGTTTCCAGACAAGTTCATCCACAGTGGCCGGAGGCCGTGGTCATGTGTGTGTGTATGCACGCGAGCGTGTGTGTGTGTGTGTATGTGTGTGTGTGTGTGTGTGTGTGTGTGTGTGTGTGTTTTCTTCTTTATAAGAATCCCTTTTGGCCGAAAACTTGAGTGTATAACAGTCTTACTGTTTTGCCTGTTCGCAACTCAACGTCTCCTCTACATTGTGAGTAGCGATCTGTCCATTTCATAATACTGAAATTATCGACATAAATCACCTCTGGAATGACCCTAATAAATATGTTGAGTTATTAATTTTCTTGCTAGCTTCGAAAGCGACAGGAAATAACTCACATGATAATGAAATATTGTCTATTGAAGAGGAACTTTAAGAAGTATCGATTATTTTTTGAAATATACAATAGCTGCAGAAAGTAACGTGAAAGACTCGTTTGCAGAATGAGGAGTTGCAAACGGAAATATTCTGTCAGTTGACAGATTCGAAAGATTTGGAGACAGCGCAAGTAATTACGAATGGGAAGTGACATATCAAACAGCACACATTGGACCGTAGGATCAGATGGAGAGGGATAGTATTTGATTTCAAAGTAGAAATGAAAGTATAGGCGGAATTATAGTCCCAATATTACAAGCATAATGTGAGAGCTTAGCTGACGCACGTGTTTTCATATTTGTAGAACGTCGTTAACTCCAAGAGATGCTGATAAAATTGCTTTATTTGATAACTGGTATCAGTCCACAGACTATCATCAGGTCCATAAAATAATTATACTCACACAACGCCATACAAAATTATTGGCATCGGATAATACAATCAGATAATAAAATCTGTTGTTATATAGTAACATAAATTACATCGTCTATCATAGACTGTAGCAGACAGTGCACTCATTCATGCCACATCAATGTGGTTTTCCCCAACTCCCTTGATGTCACAGCTCATCTAATTGTCAATAAGTGTACTCTGAAGGGAAATTAAAATAATCTGTGTTGGGGAAATATCATATTGATGGGAAATTCAAAAATCAAATATGGCTGATTTTAGCATAACCTTTATAACATTAGAATCCAAAATGGCGATAGAAGATGGCGGAATTGGTGATACTGGCACAGTCCTATAATCTCAGAATCCGATATTGCTGTCCAAGTTGCAGCTTGAAAATCCTGGCACAGGCTGAATGTTTGTCAGGGTTCCCCAGTCCTATAATGTCACATCCAATATTTCAGAACCGATGGATATGAACACAACCTGCATCTACATCTACATACATATTCCGCAATCGACCATACGGTGCGTGGCGGAGGGTACCTCGTACCACAACTAGCATCTTCTCTCCCTGTTCCACTCCCAAACACAACGAGGGAAAACTGACTGCCTATATGCCTCTGTACGAGCCATAATCTCTCTTTTCTTATCTCTGTGGTCTTTCCGCGAAATATAAGTTGGTGGCAGTAAAATTGTACTGCAGTCAGCCTCAAATGCTGGTTCTCTAAATTCCCTCAGTAGCGACGCACGAAAAGAACGCCTCCTTTCCTCCAGAGACTCCCACCCTAGTTCCCGAAGCATTTCCGTAACACTCCCGTGATGATCAAACCTACCAGTAACAAATCTAGCTGCCCGCCTCTGAATTGCTTCTATGTCCTCCCTCAATCCGACCTGATGGGGATCCCAAACGCTCGAGCAGTACTCAAGAATAGGTCGTATTAGTGTTTTATAAGCGGTCTCCTTTACAGATGAACCACATCTTCCCAAAATTCTACCAATGAACCGAAGACGACTATCCGCCTTCCCCACAACTGCCATTACATGCTTGTCCCACTTCATATCGCTCTGCAATGTTACGCCCAAATATTTAATTGACGTGACTGTGTCAAGCGCTACACTACTAACGGAGTATTCAAACATTACGGGATTCTTTTTCCTATTCATGTGCATTAATTTACATTTATCTATATTTAGAGTTAGCTGCCATTCTTTACACCAATCACAAATCCTGTCCAAGTCATCTTGTGTCCTCCTACAGTCACTCAACGACGATACCTTCCCGTACACTACAACATCATCAGCAAACAGCCGCACATTGCTATCCACCCTATCCAAAAGATCATTTATGTAGATAGAAAACAACGGCGGACCTACCACACTTCCCTGGGGCACTCCAGATGATACCCTCACCTCCGATGAACACTCACCATCGAGGACTACGTACTGGGTTCTATTACTTAAGAAGTCTTCGAGCCACTCACATATTTGGGAATATGCTCGTACCTTAGTTAGAAAGTCTGCAGTGGGGCACCGAGTCAAACGTTTTCCGGAAGTCAAGGAACATGGCATCAGTCTGATATCCTTCATCTATGGTTCGCAAGATATCATGTGAAAAAAGGGCGAGTTGCGTTTCGCAGGAGCGATGCTTTCTAAAGCCGTGCTGATGCGTGGACAGCAACTTCTCTGTCTCAAGGAAATTCATTATATTCGAACTGAGAATATGTTCGAGAATTCTGCAACAAACCGATGAGTGTCAGATCAGCTGTGCTATGTATAGAATTTCAGATGGCGGATCTGGTGGAGACTGGCACAGCCTGCGTAATTACTAAGTCACTGGCGTTCTAAGTTTAGAATCCCTTCCTGGCAGTTATTAAAAAAATCATATGTCTTCCCCCCGCTCGTATGACACTATGGTTCTCTTGCGCTGAAAGTCCCTTGTTAAACAATTTGCCCCACCCCTTCAACACCACTGTTTAAAAAAATTCCCCCACCCCGCATGGCCTGTATATATTCCACGTAAGATAGGTCAGAGCATCCACAAAGGGAACTGCAAAATGCACCATCGGGTACTGTGTCACATTGTACCGTGTGTGTTTTGTTGTTGGAGGACCATGGCCATGTACTGACAGCACCTCAGCCGCTGTTCAACCACTCGGAGTGCCGAACCTCCTCACCACCACATTTAGTCTATCGCCTCAGCCATCCCCATACTGTAGTTGGCATATAAACTTGTACTACTGTAGTAGGCATGGGCTTCGTGTCTATCTTGGCCACAATAGTGAGTTCACTATGCTGTTTGTAGTAGCTTACCCGCACTCCTGTTTTTTTTTGTTCATTATTGAACCTACTCCTGCATTACCCCTATTTGATTTTGTATTTATAATCCTGTATTCGCCTGACCAAAAGTGTTGTTCCTCCTGCCACCGAACTTCAATAATTCCCACTATATCTAACTTTAACCTATCCATTTCCCTTTTTAAATTTTCTAACCTACCTGCCCGATTAAGAGATCTGACATTCCACGCTCCGATCCGTAGAACGCCAGTTTTCTTTCTCCTGATAACGACGTCCTCTTGAGTAGTCCCCGCCCGGAGATCCGAATAGGGGACTATTTAACCTCCGGAATATTTTACCCAGGAGGACGCCATCATCATTTAACCATACAGTAAAGCTGCATGCCCTCGGGAAAAATTACGGCTGTAGTTTCCCCTTGCTTTCAGCCGTTCGCAGTACCAGCACAGTAAGACCGTTTTGGTTAGTGTTACAAGGCCATATCGGTCAATCATCCAGACTGTTGCCCCTGCAGCTACTGAAAAGGCTGCTGCCCCTTTTCAGGAACCACGCGGTTGTCTGGTCTCTCGCCGGCCGAAGTGGCCGTGCGGTTAAAGGCGCTGCAGTCTGGAACCGCAGGACAGCTACGGTCGCAGGTTCGAATCCTGCCTCGGGCATGGATGTTTGTGATGTCCTTAGGTTAGTTAGGTTTAACTAGTTCTAAGTTCTAGGGGAGTAATGACCTCAGCAGTTGAGTCCCATAGTGCTCAGAGCCATTTGAACCATTTTTTGTCTGGTCTCTCGACAGATACCCCTCCGTTGTGGTTGCACCTACGGTACTGCTATCTGTATCGCTGAGCCACGCAAGCCTCCCCACCAACGGCAAGGTCCATGGTTCATGGGCGGATTACTATGTTTATAAAATTCAACATCAAAAATTAATGTGTGGGATGGATGGCAGATTTTAAACAAGCAGTATCCTGCCTTATTCACAGCCAAGCCCCAGTTCCATCAAAATTTGTTGAATTTATATACACCAGGCATGTAATGTGCAGTGGAAAGGATGTACATTAGGCAATAGTATAAAGACCTTTTACAACTCTACCGTCCCTCAAAAGACGTAAGATAACCAACACTGTCCTTGATCTACGATTGTGCAAAGACGTCTGTACTCTTCACGAACACCAGCCATGTAAATAAACAATTCTTCCCCTGAAAATGATGGTGTGAACCATAGAAACGCGTGGTTGCAAGATAAACAAGTGGCTGACGCAGAAACTGTTTTATTTGCATTGATCAGCCGTCGCCACCCTCATAAGACCGTCCCTTATGGACGAAATATTCATTCTCGCACATTGCAGTGACTACTACTTCGTTAATAAGCAAATACCAGTATGCAGAAGATTTTAGGTACGCAAAATATTATTCTGTGATTTTTGTGAGACTGGCTGCTGATTTCTCAATTTCTCGCTCTTTAATGTTCTTTTCGTGTTGTACACAGCGGTCGTCAACAGTATAGATAGAAAGACTAATATAGTTGCTTCCGTCCTTATAAGGACTCCTATAAATTGCAGAGATCGTTAGACCGGGATTGTCCGTAATCGGGTACAGCTTCTCCTTTATCATCTTCCGTAGTGGGAAAATAGATCTTATGCTCCTTCTTCTCGGGAGCCTGCCCATTATGCTAGATGAAGGACCGCTTAAGGATGATCGTCATGTGAAGAAGGGTACGGAACTTATTTTCAGCCACCAAAGAAGATAAAGATGTCGGCCTTACAGGGGGATCGCCCCTGCTAGTCAAATCCGATATCATCCAACACAATAGTATAGGCAGAGCTTGGCCAGAAATGAATGTGACATGTGACACGATTGGGAACTCCAGATGATCAAGCGTTTAGAAATAAATGGTATTTTCGGTCCATGTCGAGAAAGGTATCAACCAAAAAAACAAAAACAAAAAAAGTGTTAACATTGTTCTCAAGTTGCCGTTAGCTCAACGGAAAGATTGCGGAACGCTAATCTGAAGGTCATGAGTTCCAGAACGTATGCTGAAGCTTTTCAACTTTATTTACACTGTAAACAAACTGAAATAATACTCAATATATTGTATATATTAATATTTTCATAAGAGCCATGAAAGGAAGATGAAAGGAAAACTTGGGATTGGAAATAAATTGCCAAAAAGGGATTGTACTTGCAGCGTCCACTAGGCCTCTGCAATTAATATTTCAAGAAGGGATTGTAATTAGAGGATCCAGCACTTCGTACTGCGTTAGTTTTATTTTGACCTTGGAGAAGACTGACGCAAAATACAGTCCATGGTACAGTCGTGCTCAAAAGTACCCGAACGACCTGAATTGCATTTCGCCTGATTCGCATGCAACCGACATAACGCAGCTGTCTAGCAGGTCCTCTAATCGATCCTTGGTACAGTCGTTTGACTATTGAAAATGGTTCCAACAAGTCACCACTAGAAAACACTGCTCTGTATCGCAATAATTCAAGATGTAAAGTAATACTACGATATTACAAATATCAGGGAACACCTCATCACAGGTAAGACTGTCTTTAAGGCTTGTAAGCTCACATTTATTGCATTAAATGACATACCTGAAATGTTACCACTCTCATTGTTACGTCAGATAGGTAATGCACGTAGTAAGTTCGTCGTATTCATGCTTTCCTCTTCAAAGTAACATACCGTACTTATTATTTAACACAAAATGACAATAAAATTTGAAGTTATTCACGAGCAGCTAGTTGAGAATATGTATGAACTTCAAATGACACAACGAACCGTCTCGTTCTGCCATATGGATTCAAACCCAGGTCATGCAGACTAAGCAAAGATTTCGCGACTAACGGAAACTAACAGTCATTTCTGATTAGGCATACAGAGAGTGATATACTTCGATTCTAGACAGTGTCAGTTAGCAAATATCAACTTTAAATTACATAACGCAAACATTTTTAACGGACGCGAATTCCTACCCAGCACCTATCGTCCCTGTTAACGAGCTACGAGAGATGTCAAATACTGCTTCTTAACAAGTAACTTATTTGAAATGCCGTGAGGTGAAGCTTTGTGTCGGACAGGGATTCGAACCCAGAACCTAATAAGATAAATATCGAAGCACAATCTACTGTGATATATCGCATTTTCTCGGCAGTAGCTCGATGTTTTAACTGAAATGACGAGACGAAACATTAATTTTTTCCTTCCTAGGACTCCAACCCAGCACCTATCGCTGTTTTATTATAGAGAAAATGAACGTTAAATATGGGTTTGTTGCACCAGCAGCGACATCTGAGCATGTTTGAACTAGAAATAATATGACGGAGAGTTCAGTGCTGACTGGGAATAGAGTCCCACACATATCGTTGTTGACTACACACAAAGAGACGTCAGCTACCGAACTTTTCTCCACCAGCAGCTCGGAATAACATCTTGAACTTCAGTGATCTCGCAAATAGTTCTGTGTCTCATTGGGAGTCAAGAACGTCAAATATCATTAGTGTTGACAACGAATGAAAATACATTAAAAATCGAAATTATTATCCACCAGCAGATAGGTGTTCTCATGCTAGATCTTGATAATACATAATGAAATCTTTAGTGCCGGGCCAGGATTCTAACCCATTTACGCGCAATATGTGGAGATGTTGAGGAAACTGCAGGTTTGAACAAACAACAAATTGTAGCCGAGCTGTATTGTCACGAAGGGATCAAATTCCGCGTTAAGGGCGGTCTGAGTTGCATTCCCAGTTCAGAACCAATTTTATCGACATACAGAAGCTCAGATAAAAGATGGAATAAGTGTCCTGTGATCCTACATAGCGTTTGTTTCGTCACTAGAAATAAATAACTAGTATAAGAAAGGTTGCTGGTGATAGAGTTTCTACATGTCGCCACTCCAGACTTTATTGTGGCTCAACCTAACGTCTAGAGAAGGCTTATCATTTTTAAAATGAATTTCAGACCACAATGCCATTATATCTTCTTCACTTGGTGTAGCCAGAAGAGAATGGAATCTGTCTCTCCCTATCTAAAATCACTGCCCGAAGTTGGAATCGTACCCAGACCATAGATATATGAACGTATCATCAGCCCAACTTTTTTCTTTATAAGGAAGGGAAAAATAAACATTTGCTGCAATTTGTAACGAGAATAGAATGAACAAAGTATATATCATTTCTAGGCTGCCGTTGCGCAGTATAAGACATGAAATGTGTTCTTGAGGTTTTTTTGGCAAGTAGTAAACAGAAAATTTTATGGTGCACAAAATACTATCACTTCATTGTTGAAGGAAAGTTGCTCCACTGCTCTGCGAGAGAAGGAAAATGTTAAGACGAAAATGGGAAAGAAAAAATGCCTTCTGCATTGGTGATATTGGTAATCATCTGAATATGAAGCAAATAGGATTCATACATACAGGCCACTGGCAACCTTTGCTATCCGAAATATTGTATTTGAAGCATTTAACCGTTAATTGTGATTTTCAGCATATTTCCAAATATCCTCCTGTAGTCACAATGTTGGCTCATTTTAAAGTGTTCAATTTCTATGTAAGAATAATAGTCTAGGAAAGTAGCATGCCTATTCTGCATAATAAACGATGCTGTGTGGCCCATGATCCACGTTGCAGCGTTGTTTTTTGCTCGTGGATATCTCAGTTTTTGTGGCTGGATGATCTCTGAAAGGTCTACACCACTGGGCGTCGTACGGTCTATCACCAACAATCGTTGACGAAGAAATGTTTTAATTTCTTCTGCATGTCCGCACGTGAACCTATGAATAAGCGTATCGACTCTTCCGCATGCGTCACAGTTGGGCGTTGGATGAAGGCCTATTTTGTATAGCTTTTCATTCGTTGCTACTTTATCGTTGACTGTTGGATACCAGTCGGCTATGACGCGTGATGGTAACCATGTCGCTGTGCACATTCAGTCATACTATACATCAATGTGCATGTGGATGTTTTTCTTCGAGACGATTCCTGTGGTTTGTTGTCATGAGAAGGTCATAAAGCTTCCTGTTCGTCAGGCTTCCGTTATCGACAATGTTGTGTCGAATGTAGCTCATTTCCATGTAGCACAGTCGCACATGTCAGTAATAAAGTGGAATGCCGGCGATATTAACGGGTGGGTCAAGGCTATGAGGCTTCCACCGCTGAATAAGGTTTCTAATGATACTGGTCCTCCGGGTACGAAACTCCTTCCTGATGCGATTTAGGAGCAGGGTGATACATTTTTTTGTGTACTTTAATGAGGTTAAGGCCACCTTTGGACGAAGGTAAGGTTAAGGTATCGAATTGAACTTTGAAAATATGCCCCCTAAAAAGAAACCAACATAACGCTTGTTGTATACTCTTGGCTAGATGGTCGGAGATTGGAAGAATTCGCGCCAAATAATTCATCTTGCTCGTAATGGCGATCTCTATGGTCTTAACTTTCTGTAGTATGTTCAAGTCACGATCGGAGTGAAGTATCAAAGCAGCACGTAATTTATTAAGCATGTATGACCAGTTCTTCGTCAGGAATTTGTCTGGTCTGGCCTCAAAGGTAACACCGAGGGTTGTGTGATAATCCTTGACCTTGTACCAGGTAATATGGGATATGTCTCCGATACCGCCACCGATCTGCAAAGCTGTGGTTTTAGTTCTATTTAGTATTGCTCCTGAAAGAAACGTGAATGTTTGTAAAAGAGTTTCTGCTGACAGAAGTTGTTGCAATGATGACACAGTTACGCATATATCGTCAGCATACGCAATGCATGGGATGGTGACAGACTCGACGCTAAGCTCGATCCCGCTATGCGCTAAGTTGTTCAGTAGCGGCTCCACTGCAATGGCGTACGAAATCATTGACAGAGGACATCCTTGGCGGATGGATTGCTCAATGAAAACTTCTTTCGTAAAAGGGCCATTAATGAGAATCCGTGAAGAGGAGTTTGTAGTAAGTTTGCGAATTAATTCTATGAGATGAGGTCCAAATCCTAGTTTCTTCATGCTTTTAAAGAGGAAGTCATGACGTACATGGTCATAAGCCTTCTCAAAATCTACAAAGATCAGAGCGCCCTGTCCTTTGGTTTCACCATATGAACAGATGATGTCCCTCAAATCGCAGGCAGCTGAGATTGCACTTCGGCCTTGCACTGCACTGTACTGGTAACTGCCTAAAACCTTGTACATAACGGTTTGCATCCTATGCTTAATCGATCTGGTGGTGATTTTGAAATCGGCATTTAGGAGTGTGATGGGTCGCATGTTTTCGACCTTGCTGCTGTTCCCTTTTTTCGGTAAGGGCACGATGATACCTTCCGTAAATGCCTTGGATATGACTTCCAGGTGCCAGAGTTCATTCGCTATCTCGAGGAGTGTCGGACCGAGGAGGTTCCAGTATAGCTGGTAAAACTCAGCGCTGAGACCGTCGGGTCCTGGTGATTTCCCTTTCTTTGCACTGTGGACCGCCAGTCGGATTTCGTCCTCTGTGAAAACAGATTCCAGCTTTGCATTATCCTGTTGTGACAAGCGACAGCTCAAGGTCCTAAGAAAATCGTCGCACGAGTGTTCATCAACGGATTGCTTCGTGTAAAGTTGACTATAATAGTCGTAGACGTGCGAGATGATGTCACGTTGCTTCGTGATGGCATTCTCAGCGTCATCAACGACGGCTTCAATCAACATGGCTTTACACCGTTTCGTCGTTCTCAGGATGTGGTACAGAGAGGCCCGTTCTTCGGCGGCAACGTCCTTGGGGTGGGCTCGCACGATGATGCCGTGCATTCGTTGGCGTTGTATTGCCGTGATTTTCGCTTTATATCGTTTGATCTTTACGTCGATATCGCGAGAAGGATTGTTAGTGCGACTTTACAGTTCTCTCAAACAGCGATAATAAAATTCAATAGTCTGTTTTTGCCAAAAGCTCTTTTGTCGGGCGTGGCTCATGAGGGTGAGGCGTAATTTAGGCTTAGCACACTGAATCTACCACTGTAGAACGCTAGCGTAACGACGTCGGTGCCGCTGGAGCTGTTGCCAAGTTATGTTCACCTCCTCTTCAAGTTGGGCATCCTGCAGAAGGCTGACATTCAATTTCCAGTAGCCTTTCCCGCGGTAAATTTTCTGGCGTTGTAGGTTAAGCTAACACTGATATGCACAATGGTCGGAGATGTTGACAGGAGCTATGTCACAGTTCACAGTGTGTCGCTGGAGGGCATCGGACACATAGATCCTATCCAGCCGACTGGTAGAATGAGTGGTTACGAAGGTGTACGCTACCCGTTCACCGTGCAGTTGTTCCCATGTATCGTGAAGACGCATGCCATGAATTAAATGTTCAAGTTCGATACATCTGTTCGTGTTAGGAGTTTGGTCTCTGTCATTAAGCACACGATTGAAGTCACCACCAAGGATGAGATGTGCACGATAAGCGCTAAGAAGAATGGGAACCTCGTTTTTATAAAATTTTGAACGATCTCTCTTATGAGTGCTACCTG
Organism: Schistocerca piceifrons; assembly: GCF_021461385.2. Classification (NCBI taxonomy): domain Eukaryota; kingdom Metazoa; phylum Arthropoda; class Insecta; order Orthoptera; family Acrididae; genus Schistocerca; species Schistocerca piceifrons. The sequence continues at coordinate 581,729,110 of NC_060149.1, forward strand.
AGGGGGCGTACACGTTAACAATCTGCACACCATTCACTCGATGAGAAATACCACGACCACTAGGCAGCCGCTGCACATTCGTGAAGGGTATACCGTCGCGCAGAAGTATGGCAGTGCCTACAGCATCCTGGAGATTGATGTTATCAATAAGAACGTAAACGGGCACATCTAACACTGTGAATACCTCCTGTAGGAGGGCAATTTCAACGCTGGTACCATACAAGAAACCAGTTAGCGAACGGAGTTTTACCGCACTTTGAATTCTATTGACGTTGAGTGTGGTAATGTTGTAGGTTTGGCTGTCGCACATGATGGTTCAGAGGACAATGAGCTCTGAGTGTTGGATCGTCCTTCTCGACGGCTTTGAACCAAACTTGTTGGTAACGTCTGGAGTACGAAACGAAATGTCAAAACCAATAACGGGTCAGGGAGTGGAAAGATCGCAGCGCGATGGTCATGTGCGAGAGCAGCTACTGCTGCATCTCCTGTCCTGCTGCCATCACGGCTCATTGCTGTCGGGGTGCTGCGCGGTGCGCGCGCCGCCCTGCCCGCCACCGCCGGCTGAGTCTGTGAACGTGGCCGCATCCGCCTGGCCACCACGCGGGGCTGCGACTGACGTCATCGAGTTCCTGCGGGAGCGCTGCTGCAGTTGCTCGCTCTTCCTCTTAGCCGTTACGGTGCTCTGTTCCCTCTCAGCGCTCAGTAGTGCCTTCAGGTGTTTGGTTTGTTCACGAATGCGTTCTTGCCTCGCGGTGTCCTCGCAGCGCACGGAGCAAGAAGATTGAGGTTCAGTCTCGCTGCCACTTTCTGACATGTGTACGGGTCACAAATCATCCGACTTTTCCTCTTTGCTACTATACCCTTTGCTTCTCCTTCGGCGGCCTTTCTTCGTTTCTGCTGCAGTCTCTACCGGTAGGGGTGGTTCAGGCAAACTGATCTGCACCCGCTCCTGTATCTCACACGGCTTAGTTTCAGAGGTGGCTGGCGCATCGTTGGTATCCAGCGGTAACTGCCCCGGTGAGGATGACGATGCCGAATCGACCTCCGTCCTACCGCGAATGTCTTTGGCACTGCATTCCACCTGAACTGGCATCTCCGCCATGCTAACATGTTCCGCCTGCCGGGGGTGGTGGTACAGTCCCCGCGACTCCCTCGCTCAATAGCGGAACAAGCTTTTCACTACCGTCTGCAGGACGTTCCCATGGAAGTTGAAATGGACGTCGACGTGTACAGTTCATCCGCAGATGTTCTGTTGAATGGCAGATCGAACAGGTAGGGGGCTGTCCAACGTAAGTTACCTGTGCACGACAGCCGCCAATGGCAATATACGAAGGTATATGCTTTTTTAAGTCTACACGTACACTTCGCAGCCCGCTGTTAACTTGGTAGCGATATGCACTCGACCATTTTTCGTTTGTAACTGACAAAACAGCGCCGTACAATGACAGAGAACGTGCAATCAGATAATTAGGGCACTCAGGTGGCACATTAAATACCCTAACGGTTCTCACTCCGTATCCCGAAGGCACGATTTGGACATTACTAATACTGCCATCATTATGACGAAATGGTCTCACACCAGCATGCTCCTCAACGAATTTCTCATAAGTGTCACTCGAAATAAATTTGATAAATAACCAGTACTGCACAAAGTCCAACTGTAACGTGTCGAATATATCTTCAGGCAATTTCAAATCCTCAAAAATCCACTCATGAATTTCAAACGCCGTCGGACGCAAGGCAGCGCGATCGAAAACACACTGAACACTGTTCGCTCTGTTAACTGTCGACATCTTACTTACAACAGTTATACAGAAACAAACGTTAACAGCGCTCGCACGCGCTGCTCAGCTCTCCACCTCAGCGCTGCTCGCGACGTAAACACTGGCCCGCGCTACCGCCCGTCACCGCGCGATGTGCACTGGCCCAGTGCCTGAACACGACTGTGCCCAACAGACCACCAAATCCTTTCCTCACTGGCTCATTTTTCTCTCATAATGCCGTCGTGCCACACTGGCTGAGAATTCTGACACACAGGCTCCCTGTATCAATTTGCAGTATGTTCAGTAAATCCATTTATTTGGTTGACCGAATCACCATGAACTAGCTGCCTCGGCTACCCAGTGCATACGTTCAACTTTATTTTGTTATCACCGAAATAAAAGCACGGAACTGCCACCTACACAGAACTGCCAACAGTGTAGGATGCAGAAATTTAAATAGGAAGTGTTCCTTTCCACTTGAGCTACTCTATAGCGCTATCTGTTTGTTGAAGACGTCGTGCAGTGCAAAAGAAAAGGTATAACTGTTTGTCTCTCATAAGTATTGACCTGGCCATACGCATTATCCCACAGCGCTGTGGAATGCAGATGTTCTGGAGGAATTGTTGTAAACTTCTGGAGGTGTTATACCTACGTGTTAGCTAGTAGCGTAATGCTAAGTATCGCGCGCGCTGGATAAGATGTCTCGAGTTCGAGTACATTCACTGCTGTATTTTTTTAAAAGCGCAATTCTGCTGTCTGCTAAAGTTATCAATCTAATGGAACTTGTAACATAATTCCCTTCACTTCTAAACCCAAATTAGTCGTATGTGGAAAAAGGGCTAACTTCTGCGACATTTTGTTCATTTCAGGTTTAACAGACAGCCAGACAGTAGATGCATCTCGAAACTTTGTATTATGTATGGGGAGAGCGCATCGTGCCAAAATACGTCGGAAAAGTATTTTCTACATTAGCTGTCGTCTGGTAGTGGCATTTTATTCTTCTTCAAACCTTGTTTGAGAGCTTTAACTCAGAACAAGTTTTCTACATGCATGTAATCAATAAACCGCATGTGCATTTTCAGACTGTTATAGATAACATAAGAGAATTCGCGTATATCGTTGACGATTAATTTCTCTCTCATGTTTACTATTGTTTTAACAACACTAAAGGAAACCTTACGAAAATTGTAAGCTGTATTATAAGAAATGTAATAAAACTACCCATAATAACCTTACGACGAAAGTCTGTTTTAATAAAACTGAGTATCTGTACACGAGCGTGCCTCTATCGACACGAATTGGTAAAATACTACTCACTTAGATTTTGATTGGGTCTGTGTTTAATTGGTATGATGTGTCATACTCAAGAGGTATGCAAATGTGGCATTTCATAAATAAAGTTATGTATTCCTAGAAATCCAAAATTTGCTTGTCAGAAGCGGAAAGAGGCGTTACCTGTTGTGCAGCACTGTAAGTTTTTCACCATGAGCCGAAAGTATTTTCTTGAGATTTCCTTAGCGATGTTTGATCTGACTGCTTGTAGCTCTTTCACAGAAGGGATAAAAACGCTACACACAGTGAGACTGGAACTGCGAACCATAACAGAAGATTTTTCACAAGTCAGCACGTTACCACAGAGCTGGCGGAGAAGTAGTATGGGCTTTGCTTCCTCTTACGAAACCAATAGTGGCTATAACTCGTAAACCGCTGTTTGAAGGACGAGATTGGTTGCGTTTTATCACGTGCAACGACTTTCCTGGGCTGAGAACCGTAAACTTACCATCTTTTGTTACACCTCAAGCGATAACAACTAAGATTATTCAATGGAAATGACAGGTAAATTAAGTGAACTTTGAGGCTTAATTCCGTGCACACCAGGAAGTAACTCGTCGATCACAGAGTTGCCAAACATACGTTGCCAAATTTCAGTTACAATACCAGCTGGAAGAAGACGAACCAATGTGATCCTACAGCGGGCTGGGAAGTGACCATAGCTGGTGTCTCCAAGTCGCGGCTGCTACGGCCAGGAATACGTAATGTGTCTGATTCGCATTTCTGTATCTAGGTTTAGGGACTGGAGCGTATTTACTAATAATACTCAGAACTGACTGCAAACTAAGCATCATAAATCAGTAACTCTCATAGTTGTTTTTAAATTTCTTTCGTAAGTGTACGCAAAACTAAGAAACTCATTCACAGGCGTTTTCGTGCCTCGCCGATAGTCGAGCACAACAAACAGATAAAAATAAAAAAAAAATGTGTGTGTGTGTGTGTGTGTGTGTGTGTGTGTGTGTGTGTGTGTGGGTGTGACAGAGAGAGAGAGAGAGAGAGAGAGACAGAGAGAGAGAGTAAAAAATTGTAAAGAAATTGAATCATGGTATGTAAAGAAATCATTCATTAAAATGACACATTCCACATCATTACGAAATATGGTATTCATGATCTAAGAAACAAGAATTAATCTAATGTAATCTAACCTAATCATATCATATTGATGACTAGCCATGGAGAGTCATGAATTACCGAAATTTTTGCTAATACCAGTAACCAAATCTAATCTTGAAAATAAAAGACGACAGTTTTTGTAATAAACCGGGACTTCTATCATGACGATTTCGTCCCTGTTAACTAACCACGAAAGATGTCTCATATACCTCTATTCTGAAGTAACAAAGTGTGCGTGCATTTAAAGGTGAAGTGCATCATGCGAAGTTCTGTGATGGAGATACGATCCCAACACGTAATCGGATTGTTAACTAAGTAAAATCAAATGTTTCGTATTGGTTTTTCTTACTAGCTGCTGGGTGTTTGAATCTAAAATAACGATACAAACTTTTGTGCCCAAGCGACAATCGAACTGCACACCTACCGTGCATCCACTAATATAGCTTAAGTATCAGTTTCTTATTCACCAATAGTAAGATGTGTGCTTGTTTGACCAGAAATAACGACACCTATTGCGATTGTTGGCAACACATGAACAGGCATTAAAAATGTACTTTAATTTTCACTAACAGGCCGGTGTGCACGTGATAGGGCTTCAATTGAAATTATGAATATTTTTGTACTGGATCAGGATCCTGATGCACATACTTACCTTTGGAGGAGACGTAGATAAGATTGCAGTCTTGAGAAAAGGAACGAAATGATTGAACTATACTGTTCCGAGAGATTCAGATACTCGAAAGAGGAGATACGAATTCGAATCACAGTCCAGCACAAAATTTTTCAACGTCTCTAGTTCAATCAAGTACATGAAAAGTAAGAGCCCTGTTCATTTAAATGGCTAGCGGTTCATCAAATAAAATAAAATTTTCTAATGTAAGTAAGTTTACTGGCGACTGTATTTCTGTTTACCATTACTTCTGCCATGTCTTTTCCCAACGTAAACCGGCTCTGCCTAGTTGGTAATGAAGGAACGTGATGTTTAATGCGGTTTCTGGATTATAACGTCTTTCTGTTGATGTTACCAGGGGTAAAGTAAATCTGTTTGTGCCTCTTAAAAGTCAATGCCTGAACCCACGCATTACTCCTGTGATAGTTCGTTACGCCAGACCATTGTGGCCACATTTTCCAGCCCCAGGAGTGTGCTGTAACAGATGAGATGATGTTCTTAGCTTACAAAATTAGTCACGGTGGAAAAAACGCGAGTCTATTAAATGGTTAAGTAGAAGCAAGTTTCTGAAGAAGAGGTTATGCTATTCTCATGTCAGCAGGATGTAAAGACTCGTCTAGGCATCATAGGCTCGATGTGAAGCCATTTTGAAATTTTCACAAATTCATCAAATTTCTTAGTTCGAGAAAATCCACTGGGAAGTGTGAAGTTACCGGATAATTCGATTATTACCGTCATTATTACTATCATTTTCTTCATACCGATGCTGGAACATTGTACTTGAAGATCATTTCATGCCTTTTGCTCACTATAGAAGTAGTTTCCCAAGAACAGGTTCATTCCCTGTCTGCGGAATCCTTTTCATGTTAATATCGAACATCAGTAATTACTCGTAGATTACATCAAAACTAAAGTAATTGATGAAGACGTCACTTGATAACAAAAACGCGCTGCCTTTCTTCATTTATTTGCGCCTAGAAATGGCTATCGGGTACTGCCAAACCAAAAGGCAAAAGATCTTACTGCCTTCTGATATACGTCGCTGTCAGTTCTCCCATATGATTAGGTCGACATGACCTGTTTCAAGTTGTGTATGACAGACAATGTTTTAGAAAATCAATTGTTTTCCTTTGCAATAAACAGAAAGATTTTCATTCTAAGCTATCCAAGTACAAATTTTTCGCAATATTAGTTCAAATTTAATATTCGCTTCTCTAATGTAGGAAGGTATTTCACAGCTGCAAAATTCGCATCCGACTCATTGACCTTACACTTAGTCGCTGACCATAAACTCTAGCTCAGAGTGACACCAGATTAAGTAACCTAATGTAGCGAAGACTGTTTGCTAGTGCTCTTTCTCATCGGAAAATACGCAACTCATTCATTGGGCTCCATAAGTACACTGTAACAGTAATTTCTGTGTGTATGCAATGCATACGGATTAGAATTTAGTGGTGCTCTCTCTTCCACTTCTGTGTACAATATGCCTTACATAAACGGGCCCTTTATCATTACCGGCCCTGGGCAGTAAAACATCATACTGACAACAGTACTGTGCTTATACTGACAACCTGACTGTTCGTTTTACCTGATTTTGTAATCATTTAAATAAAACAACATGACCTTCCAGTCGGAGACATTTCGTCCCATTTTTCCATCTGTGAAATTTGTCACTGAGCTTTTAGCCTTCCAACCAGCGAAATGCGGCAGAGTACGGCCGGTAAATGATTCACAAACCACGATTTAGTGCCATTAAGACGATTTATTTAAACGTCACAAGACTGCACATAGGTACAATCGATTTAGAGGTACAAAGGCCGGCCGTGGTGGCCGTGCGGTTCTAGGCGCTGCAGTCCGGAACCGCAGGGCTGCTACGGTCGCAGGTTCGAATCCTGCCTCGGGCATGGATGTGTGTGATGTCCTTAGGTTAGTTAGGTTTAAGTAGTTCTACGTTCTATGGGACTGATGACCTAAGATGTTAAGTCCCATAGTGCTCAGAGCCATTTGAGGTACAAAGTGTTTGTTATCTTACTTTTGTGACGGGTGGGCATAAGTGGTGTCCAAAGACTTTTTATTGTACTGAAATAATCTTTTGTCACAAAGTAACAAGGTAAGTGTTTTATTCGTATATATTTTGTAGGAAACTGTAATCATGATGGAAGATTATACACCTAACTGTTTGACACAACTGGTAGGAGAAAACGCTCCATATTAACCAAACCCCGTGCCTCCTCTTCATATCCTCCTATGACACGAGCACGGGATTCTCCTCGCATACCGCTACAGAGCTGTTCCTAGCACAGCTGAGAATTGGCAATATCGTCACAAACATTAGGCAACACTGCGACAGTGCAATCAGTTCCGCGTATGGTACTGAATTGACACGCTAAATTCACTTGATATTCCCTTTCCATTTGACTGACTCGTGCTATATAATCCTTATGTAAATTACGACACTGAGACAGAAAATTCAATTTTTTGCCTAAAGAAATGCTATTCTTCACATAAGTGACAACTTTTATTATCTTTCACGATGCGTTATGAGGCTGAGCGACAAATACCATGATGAGAGTGGCGTTCTGGCGTACAGGCAGCAGTGTGTCCGTAGCCCGATGGTATCAGTCGGCTCGCAGCTGCTCCGCGCTCCGTGTGACGCTCCGCTCTTGGCGGTGTTTACTTCCGCGTCGCGGTGTTTGTGTCTATCGAGTCCCGTACTAACGTACACCATGGCGGACTCGTACCGCCGTGCAACGATCAAAGAAACGTTTCAGGCCGAACATCCACGACCCAGAGCTTTCGAAGTCGAACAGTTCATACGTGAGGATCTACGTTTGAACCCCCAGGACGTAATCGGCATACATTTTTCCATCACTGGAAGTGTTGTCTACATCAAGATGTCGACGGAGGAAATTTGCAATGACATAATTCACCGTCATGCCACCGGACTGAAATTTAAACACTCTGATGGACATATGGGTGCTGTGACAGTCGCCCATGCTGGATTCGGTCTCCGGACATTGCGGGTGTTTGAACTCCCGTTCGAGGTGCCTCAGGATGTGGTCATTGCCGCTTTCCAACCATATGACACCGTCTTGGGTCACGTCGCGGAGAAGTGGCAAACATTTACGACCTACCCCGTATTAAATGGCGTCAGGCAAATAAAAACTGAGCTGACGAAACATGTCCCATCGTACCTGCTGATTGGCGGTCTGAGGGCCATCGTCATGTATGATGGACAGCCACGAACGTGCGCAGGATGTGGCCAGGAGGGACTTGTACGTTCCGAATGCTTACACCGCCGTTTAATACAGACGCCGTTACGTGAAGAGACCCAGGCTTCGACGGTCACGTCCTTACCCATCACCTACGCCAAGGTTGCACAGGCCCCGTCGTTCCAATCTCGATTGCGCCCGCAGCACAACGCGCCGAGGACACAAGCACGGCGTCACCTCCAGTGCTCGCTTCAGGACCGTCCGGTTTGCAGACCGCAACCGATGTTCCTGTTGGAACCATGGACGTCGACCTCGGTGTCGTGCCGACGTCTGCCTTTGTCCAGACGGGTTCGGCGTCAGACGACGGGCGACCACATTCTGATTCAGAAGACCACATCAGAAAACAGCGGTCGCCTCGCAAACACAGGAAACGACGACGAACGCCTTCCGATGACGCCCTTTCTCAGACGGCCCCACGAGATGTCGACCTGATGTCTGACGGTGATCTCCCACATTGCGTCCAGTCACGCGATGTGGCAGCAACAGGAGCCCCTCCTGTGACGCCTACTCTCCCAGCCAGGGACGTGTCCTCGCCGTTGTCAACGAATGATGACGGCGGTCCCCCTGCCACTCATGTTGCGGAATCCACAACACCCGTTCCGGAAGTACGTGACCGTCACATGTCCACGTCGTCAGCTTCCTGGGCCGATGACGTTGAAGAAGAAGCGGAACAGACTGCCAGCGTGTCTGCACAGGAGTCCACCTCGGCGACACTGGGGCTGGCGCCCAGCCAGTAATTATCACCACTGCGGGACCACCGGCGGGTCTCCACCTGCCGGCTACTTCTACCGCACGTTCTGCAAATACTGAGGATGGCGGCACACAGCAGTATCGTATCGCCACGATGAATCTTGCCACCATTCGTGCCCCCCATAAACTGGCCATGTTCAGAGACACTATTTACTCTGCGGATGTGGATATAGCACTCTTACAAGAGGTGTTTGTGGCTGACTTCCTAGTTTCCACCGGATACAACGCCCATGTTTCCACCGCATCCGATACCGGTAGCGGCGTCGCCATCCTGCTACGCGACGGACTCCCTGCAGAGGACGTCATCTACCTCCCCACTGCGCGAGGTATGGCCCTCACACTGTTCGGCGTGCGTATTATTAATATCTACGCTCCGTCCGGCACTAGCCGCCGTCATGACCGACAAACTTTTTTTGCCGAAAGCGTCACACCCCTCTTCACCGGTCCGCAGGACGATTTGGTACTCGGTGGGGATTTTAACTCGCCACAAGAGCCCGCGTACCAACTCCCGCGACATTCCCCTTGTGCATCTCTCTCAGTGGTCATCGACCATCTCCGACTTGTTGACACATGGAAGAAGCTCCACGGAATTCAACCGGGCTATACATTCTACACCTCTCACTCGTCAAGCCGCATAGATAGCATCTACGTTACCCGCTCCCTTGCTGATGGCACACGTCATGCGGAAGTCTGGCCCTTGGCCTTTTCAGACCATGATGCATACCTCTGTGACGTCACTCTCGCCCGACAGCAAGTGTGGCATAGTCGTGGTCTGTGGAAACTCAATGTCGCTCACCTGACCTCCTCAGACTGTCGCCGTATGGTCGAAGAAGCGTGGGCACGCTGCCACCATCGTCGAGAAGCCTATGACTCCACCTTATCATGGTGGCTCTCCTGTGCAAAGCCGACCCTCAGGAAGACTCTGATGAGTTTTGGGAAGGAATTAAAGGCGTGGCAAACTAATACCCTGCACTTCTACTACACCATTCTACGTGACTGTGCGACGATGCCTTTCTCGCCAGCCCGGCAGTCGATGGTCCATCGCACGAAGGCGCAGATCTCCTTGATCATGCGGCGTAACTTGGAAGGCACTGTAGTCCGTTCTCGAGCTTCTAATCGAATCCCTCAAGAACGTCCGTCGATGTACCACCTCCTTCAGGAAAGACAACGACGACGACGAGCTCTGATCCAAGTCCTCACTGATGTGGAAGGGCGCCGGCACGACACCCAACAAAGCATCGGTCGTGCTCTCCATGCTCATTTTGCCGGGCTATACGCAGCCGTACCGCATTCTGCAGCACTGATCACAGAAGTCGCTCAGCTCACTACGAACACTCTTCCGGAGGATGCAGTGCATGACCTCCAAGACGACGTAACCACAGATGAAGTGGTAGATGCTATCAAGGCGGGTTCCGATAACAGGTCTCCTGGACCTGACGGTATACCCATCGAATTTTATAAAAGTTTTCAGTATTTGTTGGCTTCCACGTGGACGGCAATCGCACAAGAGCTGATGTCACCGAGGACAGTGGTCCCGAGCGCCTTTCTAGAAGGAATTATTATCCCCGTACATAAACCGCGCGGGTTATCGAGGGTCCAGGACTATCGACCAATTACTTTGCTCAACAGCGACATGAAAATATTCACACGGCTACTGGCATCGCGACTCAAGAAGGTCGCACGTTACGTCACATCCTGCGACCAGACTTCCCTAGGAGGCGACAACAACATCCGTACGGCCCTTTGCCGTTACAGAGACATGATAGCATTAGCGCATCATAAGCGTCTCCCTGGCGCCTTGGCTTCACTGGACTTTAGCCAGGCTTTCGACCGTGTTGACCACTTCTATATACGGACAGTTCTTCAGCATATGGGTTTTTCTGGCGGTATTGTAACAGTGGTTATGCGCCCGTTGAGTAGTGCAACCTCTAAAATCATGTACAATGGTCGTCTTACACCGTCCCTGGTCATCGCACGATCTGTACGGCAAGGATGCCCTCTTTCCACGATTTTGTATGCTTTCGCCTTGGAACCCCTGCTCCAGGGCATGCGCCAACGTTTGGAAGGCATGGCTGTGCAAGGCCACCGTTTTTGTTGTACAGCCTACGCAGACGACATAGTACTATATCTGCGCAGTGAAGATGAAGTACGAGCAGCACTGACATGGGTGGCGACTTACGGCGAAGCGTCGGGGAGCTGCCTCAACGTGTCAAAATCCAAGGTCCTGCTCATTGGTGAGGGCTTGCCGGAGAGATGCGCTGCCCCCCTTAGTGTCGCCGCCACCATACGGTGTCTTGGACTTGATTTCACAGCAGACCTGCGCCGCTCAGCGGCTATCAATGGTAGAGCTTGCTACAGACAATCAGAGCAAATCTCGCAGATCACCGGCTACGAGCTCTCGACGTTATCCAACGCGCGCAATACGTGAACATGTATCATGCTTCCCGTATACCACACGTGGCTCAAGTACTACCAGTCCCAAATCTCCTGGCGCGACGACTGTTGATGGCTTTCGGCTCCTTCGTCAGCTCGGGGATGTTATTCAAGGTGCAGTATGAATCCCTTGCACTGCCACGAGATCGTGGCGGGGTGGGACTCATCCACGTGCCGACTCGTGTCAAGGCACTATACGTCAGCTCCCAACTCAAACTTTGGCATCGTTGCCCGCAGAGCCTTACTAGCCTCCTGCTTCACAACTTTGCACCGGCCTCCTTGTCCGCCCCAGTACTGATATCGACCATTCCAACCCCCTTTTATTACATCCAACGATTTTTCCTGGAGTTCAGTTATATCTACCGGTCCTTACCACTTACACGTTTGTACCTCACGAAAACAGTCTCCGAATTGTTACAACAGTGCCGCCCGTCCAACCACATCGAACGTAAGTATCCACAGTACGTGTGGCGACACATATGGAAGGCGATCCATGCGCGTTTTCTCGAATCAGACGTTCAATCAGCGTGGTACATCACCGTGAATGGCAAACAAGTTAACTGAGATCGTCTGCACCGCATCCATCTCGCCGATTCATCCCTCTGCACCCACTGTGGCGTGGATGACACGGATGTCCACCGGTTCCACTGTGGCACAGCGCTAGACGTCTGGACACTTGCGCGGCGAATTTTGGCGTTTCTTACTCAGCAGACACCGGCTCAGATCGACGTCCACATGCTTTTGTACCCCGATAAGACTTTCTACCCCTCCGCCAAAACTAACTCTGTGAATTGGATCTGTGGCCACACGATCCGCTATCTTTTTACTTCAGGCGACAAGTCTACGCTAGGATATTGGACTTATCTCAACGAACGACACTGCGTCCTGATACGCAACCCACGCTATAAACAATATTTTTCTAATTTCTTACGGAGCACTTTCGATGACCCACCTAGTAGCTGGAACGTCCAAGCCCTGAGAAGCTGAAAACTGTATAAAACGAACCGAACTGAATAGATCTGCTACCCAGAACTCACGCCTACGCCATGAGAAGACACGTTTGGACGGGCTGGCATGCTGTAGGCGGATACACTTCAGGAGCTCCTGTAAGAACTGGACTTTAACTACAAGTCGCATGACGACTTAAAAAGCTTTTCCTTATTTCTTCCTCATAGTTTGTTCTTAAAGGAAAATGAAATTTGATTTTGACTTTGAGAACCTTTTTTTTGTTCCAAAGGATTGCTTCTTCGCCAACAAGACGAAGGAGAAACCAGTATAATCGGAGTCTTTGTTTTCTTTCGAAAAAAAACTTATTATTCCTCACAATTTGTTCTTAAAGGAAAAAGAAATTTGAGTTTGGCTTTGAAAAAAATTAAAAAAAAAGAAAAAAAAGAAAAAAGATGTTTAGGTCTCGGAGTCTTATGGCAGAGGTCTCGGGTTCGATTCCGCCTCTGGCACTTTTTTTTTATTTCCATAAAAAAATAAATAAAAAGATGGTACCGCCCGTGTCTCCGGTCAGAACGGCTCAATCAGTCGTCAGTTATAACGGTGGTAGGGGCCAGCGTATGCGAACTCTTTTTTTCTGATATATTTTATGGAGCTTCGAATTTCCAGAAGAAATTCTGTATCGAAATCGGAAGAAAACCTTTACACATCAAATCCTCTTGGTAGCTCGACTCAGTAAGTTGTGTTAATGGTCATAGATCCTGGCTTTCTGACCGCCAAGCTGCTTCGCAATACCAGCGTCTCTGAAGGAATTCGAATCGACCATCAGCGATACGAATTTCAATATTGTTCTTCACTTAAGACTCACATGCCAGGGTGATAAGTATGAAGGAAATGAACCTCTTGATTACTATAGGGCCTCTATGCTAAATTTCCACTGTAGCAATTAGGAATTCCCTGCAGACATCTGCTAACAGCGGCTCTACAACTTACTTTTTCTCTGGGTAGCTTCAAATACGGGCAATTTTGTCGCCTTAAGGAGACCCGGAACGTCCTATACCTCCAATGTTAAATGTAAGGAACATTTTCTTATGAACTATTAACACCAGAATGATGAAACTTTTACAGTATAATATTACATATGTTTAATACCATGTAACATATGGATTTGAATTTATTGGTGTTTTTTGGGAAGATATTAATTATTTTGTTACTGAAAATAATTGATACATTTTTTGCATAGTATCTTTGAAATAAAATCTGTTATCAATTATGTATCACAAAAAGGCTATGATACAAGGTGTATATTGGCACTGTTTACATTCCTTGAAAATTTTAAGTCTTTATCTCTAATAGTTTAGCAGAAAATGTTCCTTATATGGCAAAAAAGTGAACTTGTGGAAAACGAGTTTAAAAGTTTCACTAACATTTTAGTGGAGTCCAGCACCATAAGAGGGGTTTTCACTGTCGCTAGACATCTCCCCATCTAGCCTTCTTTTCACACCTTTCATTCTTTGTCTGGCTTGCCTCTCACACTCCTTTTCTTTCCTTTCAGCATCCTGTTTCCTCTCATTGTCTATCGACATCATTGCTCTCACCACTTACTTTCTGGGCATCACATTTAACTTCTGCAGCACATTGCACTTTATAATGGTACCTTTGTTGTACGTAGCAATGGCATCATATACTCCAAAATGAAGAGTATGAATTTCCACAAACACATTTTTTGGGGTTCTGGTCCAAATTACATTATTCACACTCTCATTTTGATTTTGTGTACGTCCATGGAGACATTTCTTCAAAGGTTCAGTTGGAGAAACATCTCTGAAAATTGGTTTTATAGCCTTCAGGACAATTTCTGGTAGACTGTGATGATGCTTGTATACACGTTGAGATCCCTGATATTTGTTGTACTTGCACCATGAATTGGGTCCCTGTGGGCATAGTCCATGTAGTGGTTCCTCGTCACTCGATATGGTGTGGTAGTAAAGTGCCATTACAGCCTTTTCCATTGCATCAACACTGTATTTTGTCTTATTGAAAGTCCATAGTCTCTCTGCAATCTGTTGATTACCTCGTCTGTCAATCTTTTAGCTCCACCCAAAGGTTTTCCATCACTGAGTACTTGACCTTTCATTGTGGTCTTCAGTCGACGCAGCCTTGTTCCCATACGTTTCTGCATGTGACCTATGCACTCCTGTTTAGTAATGGTAACATCATTTCCATAAGTTTTCAGCTCAGATACAGCAGCAAAAATCTTCGAATCACCATCACCCAGGAACTGTAGATATCTGACCTTGTACCACAGAAGAGAGCGACTGAAAATGCCTTTCACACTGGAAACTTCCATGGCCTCACTAGACCCACTGTGATTCCTTCGACAGTTTCCTGCATGCTCATCCTTCACTCTTTTAGGACACCTAAAGTGCTTGGATTTAATTACAACATCTACAACTTTTGTAGTATCAGCACTTGTTGCCGTTATTACCCCATTATGTGAAGTGTGCCCGCGTTTCTGCCACGTACCATCTAGTGCGACAGTCAGGTCCCGAGGATTCTGAACATCTGGAATTTCTTCATTCACCGCCACAGCCTCCTCCATTGCTTCGTTCATGGATTCTTGGGCAATATCTTCGACACAGGATCCAACAACCGAGTTATATTTTGATAATTTCGTTGGTGGTGGTGGTAGATTCATTACACCACAAAATATTTGACTAGCAGAGTATCCCTTACCGATTGACCTTAGACATAAACACATCTAATATTTACACCATAGTACTTACTTTTCTCACTATCAGTTTCACCTTGGCCTATTTCGACATATTCTGAGTTCCAAAATGAAACACTGTAATGACAACTAGTACAATGGAGACAGATTTCTGCTGCATGTCCTATGTGTCGCTTTACATTTACTGACATACTCAATGTGCAACATTCCTTACACAGTACTGGACTCTCAATGACCTTTGAGAGCAATGAAATGTTAATTATTTCGTTCACATTATCCTCACTACACTTCTCCAATAAACTGCAGTATTTTTCAGTTGATCCATGCAACTTCTTGCTTGTGCTACAGACAGGAGTAGATTTCACTTCATGAATAACCTCGCTATTTTCAGAATCATTTCCCAAGGTCGGAGAAATTGTCACAGTTCCACTAGTGTACCTCGGAGGAGGCTTCTTCCTCTTATAAACTCTGTTACTAAATCGAGGCATATTTAATAAGTTCCAGTTACGCAATAGAAATACAACAGAAATCGTGCAATAACCACCAAATGCTCGATGCAGACAACAGTATCCAAAGACTACAATACGCAAACAAAACAATTGCCTATCAGATCGTGTTGCCAACATAATATAAATTCTTTGGAAAGACCGGAAGTTTTGAAAAACGATGTTTTCAATGAACATGTATCCATGGAAATTCAATGTCGCGACATGCCCTCTACAGCACATTATTGAAAATAATATTTTCAATACTTGGAGTTGAGCTACAGGTAAGATTCATATGTCATTTTAAAGAGGAAGATCTGTAGTATTTTATTTCACAATAAACTGAAAAATCAAAATTTCATCATTTTTAGGTTCCGGGTTCCCTTAAATCCAACTGAATATTTTAAATATCACTTGTGAACAGCGTTCACTTCTCCATTAATTAATGTATAGACCTCGAAACAAACCGATTGCCTGAATAGCTATAGAGCAGGTTCTGATAGGTATTGACACAATCTTTTGCATCCATTTACCATAGAGAATCAAAGAAAGAAATCAAACACATTACATTGCATTTACTCTCTGTGTCTTGACTAACACATATGAATCCATGAAAATAATAAATTATTTGGAGAATCTCCCATGAAAGGAAAAAGAACAGAATGTGACGCTTTAATTGTAGTGCACTGGATCAGAAACAATGAAATTAATTCTGTGCCACATTGATGTATTGCATTCTTATGTAATAAAATAATCATCAAATAGAAACGGTTTTGTGCGCCCTTTGCTATCAAGAGTGAAACACAAATCGTAGACAGATTTTATGGGTCACCACTCAACAACATTACAGCATTTTACATGGTCGAGAGTGCGGAGTGGAGCAGACGATGTCGGCAGAAGGCGAGACAATGCAGTGCCTCAGCCCGCGCCGGTAGGCAGTAAACGGGTCCCAGAGAACTCAGACGCATGCGGTTTCAGAGGCAGATGGTCGGCAAAGAAATCTTTCGCTAAAACATTGTTGGACCAAACTGTTACTACCACTGTGACAGAAAACCAAATCTATTGTAGATTCGCTTGAATTACACTCATAGCTTCAGCACCGAGAGGAAAGGAGCGATAAAAACTTTGTCGACGTGTGATTTTAGTTACCAGCTACTCTCACGTTTTACCTCAAGACTACGGTCATAGTCAAGAATAAAGTACTAAGACTGAAGTCAAGACTTCCTCTGGGACGTGCCGCTGTCTACAATGTTGCCACATCGAGCATATTGCCGGACATAGGAACCTGAGAGGCGCACGACTGTATTGCCTACCTTACATGAACGACTCGGTGGTCAATTTTTTGCTCAAAGACTGTATCTACAACGCATATTGCACGCTGAAGACCCAGAAGAATTAAAAAAACAAAAGTAGTTTATGAGAGCAACGTTAACTATAGCGTTCGAAGTATTCATAGTATTGTATACGTGTGTGTAAACGCCTTCCAATGCCCACTCAAGGAAGACAATGATACACAGTCTAGCTTCAATATTACAAATTCGCCTCATTTTGCGGATGAACTCAGACTTAGCTTGATAATCATTTTGAATATTTAGCAGTACTGTACCCATTGGTGTTAAACTCGTTTTCAACCAATGATTCCCACAGCTACAGGAACACTACTTGTGATACCTCATAGACAAAACACTTACGCAATGCTATCAGACGAAAAGATTAACCTGACACAAACTGTGGAAAGTTTCTTTTACAACCTTCGTACCTGGATAATGACCTTTTCCTATTTGAGATGTCTGTGAACATTGCTGCTTGAGACGATTTAAGACGAAACTAAATTCCTTCAGCTACGACAACGTTTAAAGAAATCGTCTTAACGGCACTAAATCGTGGTTTGTGAACTGTTTGCCGGCCGTACTCTGCCGCATTTCGCTGGCTGGAAGGCAAAAAACTTACTGACAGATTTCACAGAAGGAAAAGTGGGACGAAATGCCTCCTACTGGAAGGTCAAGTTGTTGTATTTAAATGATTACAAAATCAGGTGAAACGAACAGTCAGGTTGTCAGTATAAGCACATTACTGGTGTCAGTATGATGTTGTGCTGCCCAGGGCCTGTAATGATAAAAGGCCCGTTTATGTCAGGCATATTGTATACAGAAGTGGAAAAGAGAGCATCACTAAATTCTAACCCTTATGCATTGCATACACACAGAAATTACTGTTACAGTGTACTTACGGAGCCCAATGAATGAATTGCGTATTTTCCGATGAGAAAGAGCACTAGCAAACAGTCTTCGCTACATTAGGTTACTTAATCTGGTGTCACTCTGAGCTAGAGTTTATGGTCAGCGACTAAATGTAAGGTCAATGAGTCGGATGCGAATTTTGCAGCTGTGGAATACCTTCCTACATTAGAGAAGCGAATATTAAATTTGAACTAATATTGCGAAAAATTTGTACTTGGATAGCTTAGAATGAAAATCTTTCTGTTTATTGCAAAGGAAAACAATTGATTTTCTAAAGCATTGTCTGTCATACACAACTTGAAACAGGTCATGTCGACTAAATCATATGGAAGAACTGACAGCGACGTATATCAGAAGGCAGCAAGATCTTTTGCCTTTTGGTTTGGCAGTACTCGATGGCCATTTCTAGGCACAAGTAAATGAAGAAAGGCAGCGCGTTTTTATTATCAGGTAACGTCTTCATCAATTACTTTAGTTTTAATGTAATCTACGAGTAATTACTGATGTTCGATATTAACATGAAAAGGATTCCGCAGACAGGGAATGAACCTGTTCTTGGGAAACTACTTCTATAGTGAGCAAAAGGCATGAAATGATCTTCAAGTACAATGTTCCAGCATCGGTATGAAGAAAATGATAGTAATAATGACGGTAATAATCGAATTATCCGGTAACTTCACACTTCCCAGTGGATTTTCTCGATCTAAGAAATTTGATGAATTTGTGAAAATTTCAAAATGGCTTCACATCGAGCCTATGATGCCTAGACGAGTCTTTACATCCTGCTGACATGAGAATAGCATAATCTCTTCTTCAGAAACTTGCTTCTACTTAACCATTTAATAGACTCGCGTTTTTTCCACCGTGACTAATTTTGTAAGCTAAGAACATCATCTCATCTGTTACAGCACACTCCTGGGGCTGGAAAATGTGGCCACAATGGTCTGGCGTAACGAACTATCACAGGAGTAATGCGTGGGTTCAGGCATTGACTTTTAAGAGGCACAAACAGATTTACTTTACCCCTGGTAACATCAACAGAAAGACGTTATAATCCAGAAACCGCATTAAACATCACGTTCCTTCATTACCAACTAGGCAGAGCCGGTTTACGTTGGGAAAAGACATAGCAGAAGTAATGGTAAACAGAAATACAGTCGCCAGTAAACTTACTTACATTAGAAAATTTTATTTTATTTGATGAACCGCTAGCCATTTAAATGAACAGGGCTCTTACTTTTCGTGTACTTGATTGAACTAGAGACGTTGAAAAATTTTGTGCTGGACTGTGATTCGAATTCGTATCTCCTCTTTCGAGTATCTGAATCTCTCGGAACAGTATAGTTCAATCATTTCGTTCCTTTTCTCAAGACTGCAATCTTATCTACGTCTCCTCCAAAGGTAAGTAAGTGCATCAGGATCCTGATCCAGTACAAAAATATTCATAATTTCAATTGAAGCCCTATCACGTGCACACCGGCCTGTTAGTGAAAATTAACGTACATTTTTAATGCCTGTTCATGTGTTGCCAACAATCGCAATAGGTGTCGTTATTTCTGGTCAAACAAGCACACATCTTACTATTGGTGAATAAGAAACTGATACTTAAGCTATATTAGTGGATGCACGGTAGGTGTGCAGTTCGATTGTCGCTTGGGCACAAAAGTTTGTATCGTTATTTTAGATTCAAACACCCAGCAGCTAGTAAGAAAAACCAATACGAAACATTTGATTTTACTTAGTTAACAATCCGATTACGTGTTGGGATCGTATCTCCATCACAGAACTTCGCATCATGCACTTCACCTTTAAATGCACGCACACTTCGTTACTTCAGAATAGAGGTATATGAGACATCTTTCGTGGTTAGTTAACAGGGACGAAATCGTCATGATAGAAGTCCCGGTTTATTACAAAAACTGTCTTCTTTTATTTTCAAGATTAGATTTGGTTACTGGTATTAGCAAAAATTTCGGTAATTCATGACTCTCCATGGCTAGTCATCAATATGATACGATTAGGTTAGATTACATTAGATTAATTCTTGTTTCTTAGATCATGAATACCATATTTCGTAATGATGTGGAATGTGTCATTTTAATGAATGATTTCTTTACATACCATGATTCAATTTCTTTACAATTTTTTACTCTCTCTCTCTGTCTCTCTCTCTCTCTCTCTCTCTCTCTCTCTCTCTGTCACACCCACACACACACACACACACACACACACACACACACATACGCACACACACACATTATTATTTTTTATTTTTATCTGTTTGTTGTGCTCGACTATCGGCGAGGCACGAAAACGCCTGTGAATGAGTTTCTTAGTTTTGCGTACACTTACGAAAGAAATTTAAAAACAACTATGAGAGTTACTGATTTATGATGCTTAGTTTGCAGTCAGTTCTGAGTATTATTAGTAAATACGCTCCAGTCCCTAAACCTAGATACAGAAATGCGAATCAGACACATTACGTATTCCTGGCCGTAGCAGCCGCGACTTGGAGACCCCAGCCATGGTCACTTCCCAGCCCGCTGTAGGATCACATTGGTTCGTCTTCTTCCTGCTGGTATTGTAACTGAGATTTGGCAACGTATGTTTGGCAACTCTGTGATCGGCGAGTTACTTCCTGGTGTGCACGGAATTAAGCCTCAAAGTTCACTTAATTTACCTGTCATTTCCATTGAATAATCTTAGTTGTTATCGCTTGAGGTGTAACAAAAGATGGTAAGTTTACGGTTCTCAGCCCAGGAAAGTCGTTGCACGTGATAAAACGCAACCAATCTCGTCCTTCAAACAGCGGTTTACGAGTTATAGCCACTATTGGTTTCGTAAGAGGAAGCAAAGCCCATACTACTTCTCCGCCAGCTCTGTGGTAACGTGCTGACTTGTGAAAAATCTTCTGTTATGGTTCGCAGTTCCAGTCTCACTGTGTGTAGCGTTTTTATCCCTTCTGTGAAAGAGCTACAAGCAGTCAGATCAAACATCGCTAAGGGAATCTCAAGAAAATACCTTCGGCTCATGGTGAAAAACTTACAGTGCTGCACAACAGGTAACGCCTCTTTCCGCTTCTGACAAGCAAATTTTGGATTTCTAGGAATACATAACTTTATTTATGAAATGCCACATTTGCATACCTCTTGAGTATGACACATCATACCAATTAAACACAGACCCAATCAAAATCTAAGTGAGTAGTATTTTACCAACTCGTGTCGATAGAGGCACGCTCGTGTACAGATACTCAGTTTTATTAAAACAGACTTTCGTCGTAAGGTTATTATGGGTAGTTTTATTACATTTCTTATAATACAGCTTACAATTTTCGTAAGGTTTCCTTTAGTGTTGTTAAAACAATAGTAAACATGAGAGAGAAATTAATCGTCAACGATATACGCGAATTCTCTGATGTTATCTATAACAGTCTGAAAATGCACATGCGATTTATTGATTACATGCATGTAGAAAACTTGTTCTGAGTTAAAGCTCTCAAACAAGGTTTGAAGAAGAATAAAATGCCACTACCAGACGACAGCTAATGTAGAAAATACTTTTCCGACGTATTTTGGCACGATGCGCTCTCCCCATACATAATACAAAGTTTCGAGATGCATCTACTGTCTGGCTGTCTGTTAAACCTGAAATGAACAAAATGTCGCAGAAGTTAGCCCTTTTTCCACATACGACTAATTTGGGTTTAGAAGTGAAGGGAATTATGTTACAAGTTCCATTAGATTGATAACTTTAGCAGACAGCAGAATTGCGCTTTTAAAAAAATACAGCAGTGAATGTACTCGAACTCGAGACATCTTATCCAGCGCGCGCGATACTTAGCATTACGCTACTAGCTAACACGTAGGTATAACACCTCCAGAAGTTTACAACAATTCCTCCAGAACATCTGCATTCCACAGCGCTGTGGGATAATGCGTATGGCCAGGTCAATACTTATGAGAGACAAACAGTTATACCTTTTCTTTTGCACTGCAAACAGATAGCGCTATAGAGTAGCTCAAGTGGAAAGGAACACTTCCTATTTAAATTTCTGCATCCTACACTGTTGGCAGTTCTGTGTAGGTGGCAGTTCCGTGCTTTTATTTCGGTGATTACAAAATAAAGTTGAACGTATGCACTGGGTAGCCGAGGCAGCTAGTTCATGGTGATTCGGTCAACCAAATAAATGGATTTACTGAACATACTGCAAATTGATACAGGGAGCCTGTGTGTCAGAATTCTCAGCCAGTGTGGCACGACGGCATTATGAGAGAAAAATGAGCCAGTGAGGAGAGGATTTGGTGGTCTGTTGGGCTGATGATACGTTCATATATCAATGGTCTGAGTTTGATTCCAACTTCGGACAGTGATTTCAGATAGGGAGAGACAGATTCCATTCTCTTCTGGCTACACCAAGTGAAGAAGATATAATGGCATTGTAGTCTGAAATTCACTTTAAAAATGATAAGCCTTCTCTAGACGTTAGGTTGAGCCACAATAAAGTCTGGAGTGGCGACATGTAGAAACTATATCACCAGCAACCTTTCTTATACTAGTTATTTATTTCTAGTGACGAAACAAACACTATGTAGGATCACAGGACACTTATTCCATCTTTTATCTCAGCTTCTGTTTATCGATAAAATTGGTTGTGAACTGGGAATGCAACTCAGACCGCCCTTAATGCGGAATTTGATGCCCTCGTGACAATACAGCTCGGCTACAATTTGTTGTTTGTTTAAAACTGCAGATTCCTCAACATCTCCACATATTGCGCGTGAATGGGTTCGAATCCTGGCCCGGCGCTAAGGATTTCATTATGTATTATCAAGCTCTACCACGAAACACCTATCTACTGGTGGATAATAATTTCGATTTTTAATGTATTTTCATTCGTTGTCAACGCTAACGATATTTGACGTTCTTGACTCCCAATGAGACACAGAACTATTTGCGAGATCACTGAAGTTCAAGATGTTATTCCGAGCTGCTGGTGGAGAAAAGTTCGGTAGCTGACGTCTCTTTGCGTGTAGTCAACAACGATCTGCGTGGGACTCTATTCCCAGTCAGCACTGAACTCTTCGTCATATTATTTCTAGTTCATACATGCTCACATGTCGCTGCTGGTGCAACAAACCTATATTTAACGTTCGTTTTCTCTATAATAA
The DNA here is from genome assembly GCF_021461385.2 of Schistocerca piceifrons. NCBI lineage: Eukaryota > Metazoa > Arthropoda > Insecta > Orthoptera > Acrididae > Schistocerca > Schistocerca piceifrons. The sequence goes on from NC_060149.1 coordinate 581,752,015, forward strand.
AACAGCAATAGGTGCCGGGTTGGAGTCCTGGGAAGGGAAAAATTATTATTTCGTCTCGTCATTTGAGTTAAAACATCTATCTACTGCGGTGAAAATGCGATATGTCACTGTTGATTGTGCTTCAATATCTATCTTATTAGGTTCTGGGTTCGAATCCCTATCCGACACAAAGCTTTACCTCACGGCATTTCAAGTAAGTTACTTGTTAAGAAGCAATATTTAACATCTCTCGTAGTTCGTTAACAGGGACAATGGGTGCTGGGTAGGAATTCGCGTCCGTTAAAAATGTTTGCGTTATGTAATTTAAAGTTGATATTTGCTAACTGATACTGTCTAAAATCGAAGTATATTACTCTCTGTATGCCTAATCAGAAATGACTGTTAGTTGTTGTCAGTCACGAAATCTTTGCTTAGTCTGCGTTACCTGGGTTTAAATCCATACGCAGAACGAGACGGTTCGTCGTGTCATTTGAAGTTCATACATATTCTCAACTAGCTGCTCGTGAATAACTTAAATTTTTAATGTCATTTTGTGTTAAATAATAAGTACGGTGTGTTACTTTGAAGAGGAAATCACGAATGCGACGAACTAACTACGTGCATTACCTATCTGACGTAATAATGAGAGTGGTAACATTTCAGGTTTGTCATTTATTGTAATAAATGTGAGCTTACAAGCCTTAAGGACAGTCTTACCTGTGATTAGGTGTTCCCTGATATTTGTAATACCGTAGTATTGCTTTACATCTTGAGTTATTGCGATAGAGAGCAGTGTTTTCTAGTGGTGACTTGTTGGAACCATTTTCAATAGTCAAACGACTGTACCAAGGATCGATTAGAGGACCTGCTAGACAGCTGCGTTATGTGGGTAGCATGCGGATCAGGCGAAATGCAATTCAGGTCGTTCGGGTACTTTTGAGCTTGACTGTACATCAGCAGCAATCTTCGTTTATATTTGGTGAAATTTTGCGTTGTGTATGGTATGCTGCCGAACTGTGTGATGAGAGAGTCTTTTATGAATACAAAACAATTTTTGTTTTTCCACAGAGGATTTAAAACAACCATGTAATTGTAAAAATGTGGTGTTTATAACGTTTACGAGATCCCAGAAAATTACTGGTTCCCCTGTTTTTATGATGAATATCACGCAAGCACGTATAAATGATGAACTGTCAGATAATAAAAGTATTTAATTTTACACACGAAGTTCTCGTGCACTCATTACAATCCCTTCATATGAATTGGCAATCCCAATTTTTTTTGCCTTTATTTTCACGTCTTTTACGAAAATATTAATAAATACAGTAAACGTAGTATTATTTCGGTTTATTTGCAGTATAAGTAACGTAAAAATTGAAAATGAAAAAGGCTTCTACATGACTCGACCACACGAACCGATGATTACCATTCTGTGACCATCCAGCTACGCCAACTGCTGCCTGAAAACTACGATAACAAGTGCCTTATGTCTCGCCCTACCTATGCCAAAAATGCTACATCGACCAGTCTATCCACACCGTGACGGACATCTATGCCGAAAAAAAAAAGCCGTGTTCAAAATCGAGAACTTCAGAAATCACCAGTTGCTGAATGAAATCGTACAAAGAAACACAAAATAAAATTTTATGAAATAAAATCTTGTGCTTCTATATAGTGGTATTAAAGAAGCAGTTTTAATTACTGTGTGAGAGAAGTTCAGCCGGAACAGCGGTTATTATGTTGCAAGAAGAGCATGGCAAGTACCACAAGCCGATTTCCCAGGCACTTCGCTCAGGAGAAGAATACGGCACGTGCCATCTCCTAATTTTCCAGGAACTTCGTTCCGTGGAAGAGGAGTCAAAATAAGAGAATAAGTGTCTTGGCTTACGCGCAGATATTCCACTGTTTCTGAAAAATTGACAGTCAAGTTTTTTTAGGTATTTTCGAGGTTTTGTACGTGCCTTTTACCGCATGATTCCTCAGACGAAATGCTAGCACAGTGGTAACCGTCGTGGTTTAATAACTTTGCGGCCCGTGTTCTAAAAGCGATTATTACTTCCATTTTTTGTCTTTCATTTATCTACCTATGTCTGTAGAAGATTACTACACGAGTGTTTTCCAGTGCATGTTGAAATAAAGTTGTCCTCGATCGTCTACTAATTGCATGTTATGTGAATTAATTTTAAAAAAAGAGAAGAAATAATTGAATAAGAAAACTATTTGAAATAGTTTACGGTGAAATTCCTGTAGCGTATAATGACTCATAATCAACAGCAAGCGCCAGTTCTCGGGAAAGTGATATGTTATGTATGGTTTGCCGCGAAATTATTTCCTATGCGCGTAGTCTTCATCGTGAACAACGTTTCTTTTTCGAGTGAGATTCATACTAAGAAATTTGACCATAGCAAACCTGACTTCGCGCGATGTTCGTAACATCTGTGCTTCGAGTGTTTCTACGATCAGTATCATCCAAGGGAATGCACCAAATCTTGACGAAGAATATACATATGAATAAAATATAAGAATAAATACAAAAATTGACATGGGATTGAAACATCAGAAGATGAGAATTTAAAACGATTATAACCCCTCAACATACCATACACACACATATTATATAATAAATGTGTGACATTTATTGTGAAATCCGTTCGTAATCTTACAATTAATATAACGCTCTTACATCCCTTAATATGATAAGGAACATTCGTGTAGTAACTTTCCACAGACATGGTGGACAAATGAAAACAATAAAAATAAAATGAAATAAATAATAACAATAATAGGGTTTCGAACAAGGGAAGGAAAATTAAGAAGCCACTACGCTAACCACTACTTTTTTTCCGAACATTAAATAAGATACTGTTTCTCCTGCATAAGGTAAATAAAATTATGCTTCTTCTTCAGTCTTTTTGTTATTAGATGCATGAGTAAAACTTAAACTCCTTAGAAGGCACTAAAGAAACTTCCCTTGAAAACGTATTGATCTTTTTCACTACTTGAAAAAGTTGTATTATGACTTCTCGTGACACTAACATAATAAAATAAAATGATATCAAGCTGATGTTTTTCACTTTCGTTCACAGTTACTTGCAGTATTCACTTGACGCTTTATGGGGGATGACATTTCACGGTTCTACTGAGGCTTTCAAGCTTGCTATAACGGCCTCTGTACCCACGAAGTATACGCCGTACTTCACCCTCAGCAAGTATCCCCTACTTGTTGCCGTCACCACTACACGTTTCACAACAATAAATTGTGGAGCTAAATGTTTCTTATCCTACACACGACTTTTGAAAAAGGATGTTCAGTCTTTTACCAAATTGCACTTTGTGATATTTCAATCTGTTTAGATAAACGTTTGGAATTCCTGTCTCCTGTCTTCTCCTTTCTTGTTAATTACATAGCTGACATAATTCCCAATGATGTTATTTTTCATGGAGAGATAATGGTTCAAATGGCTCTGAGCACTATGGGACTTAACATCTTAGGCCATCAGTCCCTTAGAACTTAGAACTACTTAAACCTAACTAACCTAAGGACATCACACACATCCACGCCCGAGGCAGGATTCGAACCTGCGACCGTAGCAGTCCCACGGTTCCGGACTGCAGCGCCTAGAACCGCACGGCCACCGCGGCCGGCATGGAGAGATAAGCTACCCGACTTTGGACTAACAGTTCTGAGATTTATATCTATTTAATATCAGTTCTTTTAATGACAGCAATTTTTTTTATGCCCTTCCAGATATCTAAAGAGCGGTCACATGTGAATCGGTGTGGGAGGGCATGAACGAGGATGCATTTTTGACGTAGGTTTGTGTTGCATAAACCAACAGAATAAAATCTCTAATTCCTACTTATAACGTTACTGACCACTCAGTACCAGGAATCATTAATAACACTTCATAAGACATCTGTAACGAGTTTTTTCCAGAATGTCTTCCCATTCTTGTTTGGATAATTATGTTCAATTTTGTCCCGTTTCGTATTCCGCATCATCACTTCCACGATCGAACGGTTGTTTGGTGATTTCTTCGCTTGACTCTGATGTAACTGAGTTCGATGTAAAATTGCTTTACTCGTTTTAATTCAGGGACTGTTCGGTGTAACATTCATCAGTGAATCGAGACTCTTGGGCTCTGTCGCTTTCAGCAGTGCTGCAGTGACGGTGTTCAGATAGTTTTCAGTGCACTCTACATTTCTATTGAAATAAAAGGCTGTTGTTTTTCGTGAATATCTATGAGACCCAGGCCTCCTTCGCCCATCTTTAGAGTTAAAGCACTGTATGCGACGCGAAATACGTGCTCTTGCCATATTTAATTACGTATTTGAGTCATTATCGATTTCGCTATCCCTTTGGGTATTACCAAACCTCTTACGCTTGGCAAGGAACTTTTGGTCTCACAGACAATTGCTCCTGAGACCTTACTGTATGGGTCCAGTGCAGTATCCAATACACTCAAATCTTCTCTGTTCCTGTCACACCTGAGTCGTCAGTATAGACATCTGCAACTTTTTGACTACCCATAACGGTGATGCCTTCCAGTCACTGTGTAACTTCCTTATCAATGGGTCTACCGCTGCCACAAATAGCAACATCGATCGTGGGCTTTCTTATGGGGCACCTCTCAGAATGTTGATTTGCTTTGTGCACTGGCCATTAATAACTATTTTCGTCGCCATCCCTCTCACCATATTCCCCATTAGTTGCAGGAATATGTTCTGAAAACCCATTTTCTACATGTTTGAACAGGTATTTATGACTCACATGGTCAAACACCTTCGCGAAGTCGATAAATATTACTCCTCCTTCTAAGCTGACATGGTAAAAAAGGCGATAACATCTTTATACTTGCTTACAGTTACAAAGATACTGCGACCTTGTAGACTGGTTTGGCCTTTATTGATTATGCGCATCAGAAGTGTTCTTACACGTGATTTGATGGCACGGTCTATCAGCTTGTTGTCGGGGTTCAGCAGGCACACTGGGCGTGTTATATTGATATCTTTGGTACCCTTCCCTTTGTGAATAAGGATTGTGAGATTTTCTTTAAAGTTTTTTTGGGGATTGGCTCGCCGTTTAATACTTCATTTACGATATCTACGCATTTATCACTGATAATATGCCAGAATTTTCTACAAAATTTGACTGGTAAACTATCAGGACGAGGTGTTTTCTTTGATGCTGTATCGGCTACTACTTACAACAGATCCTAGCTTTCGAAGCATATAACGAGATCATTGTTTTGATCCAGTGTGACGCTCTCATATACCTCTTCAGTTTGTCTGCAGAGTGCCCATCGTTAACAGTTTCGCTTTACAGTTGGGAGAAGAACTAGTACATCCCATTGATTATATCGTTTTGCTTTTTCAGCAACGCATTGTTTTGTTTCTGAATATCATTTTGTCGGTGAAGAGTTTTCTCTTGTTCCGTGCGAACCTCAACAGGTAGCACAACGAGGCACTCTCTCCTTGAAGTGTCGTTCTGGGCTTAGATCGTATTGTTAGACCTTCAAGCTGTTTTCATTTTAAAGCTGTCAGTTTTGCTTTGATGTTTTTAATTTCAGCGTAGTGCACAGTGTAAACCGAAGGTTGATTGTCAGGCTCCCTGAGACGTGTATAGTAAAATTCTATCATGTTTCTTGTTAATTAAGCGCTCTCTTTCCCATAATTAATCACTGTAAACCTTAATTTATTCTTTACATACAATGTCTACCAGTAGACATTAGATTTGTATCTGGGACGAACTATGAGACACGCTCTCCAAATGATTTGTATACTTTCTTCTAACTCGTTGTCGTCGAGTGATCACACCACCAGTACGTTGGTGTTTGCCCAGTTTAATACAGCATTTCACTGCACATTAGTCTGTAAAATCAGCCGAGATTATTGCAGCAGAAGAAACGCTTCGTTCCAGATTGTATGTTACATATATTATGTCCAGAGAGCTTGCTTGTACACTGATAAGAAACCTAAACTTGACATTAGTGAGATATTATTTCCCAAACATCCTTCATTTGCACATTTTTAACTAAATGAGAAACTGTTTATCTAGTCCTAGGTACTAAGTACATTGCCCAGTTGCGTCTTATTGCCATGTATTCGGTGTCGCCATTCAGTTGACATAAAATATCTTATTTCAAAAGCACAGCCCTTTCCTGTTAAGAATTATTACCAGATGGGGCACAAAATGTTAGTGAACGTTAAGTTAAAAATCTTACAACTAATTCCTGTCCGTATTTAATTTTACATTTTCGACGGGTATGCCATCTCTTACTAAACAAGCTGTCCCACATGAATTTTCGCTTGCCACATTTAAGATCTCTTGATAGCCTATAATGCGGAGATCCTTAAGATTGACTTCTTGTAACATTTTCACGTCTGTCTCATTCATACAGGAACTCCTGCACTAACTTTCGCCAGAGATTGCATTCTATTGATGCCTAATGTTACTATAGTATACGTCTGGTCCGTAGTTGTAGAGAATGAAGGGAATACATGATGTCATTAATCAGGTAATTATCCATATTCAAAGTGTACCGATGCTTGAAGTTGATCATAGGAGAGTGGACACTGACCTGATATTCTTTCGACCGAGTCCCTCAGACGCAGTTCATTTCTTTCCCGAATTATCTTCAGATGCTGCGCCTTCTCCGTCTTCGACTTCTGTTGGCACCATTGTACTCGCCGTTGTCTGCATTGTAACATCCTATCTTTCAATATCATTTTCCCAGTACAAGATATTGTCCACATCTTGACTTTAAGCTTTCCTCGTTACACGTTTTGCTGGGATCGCATTATTTTTTTTCCTTCCTTACTAGTGTCAGCACCAGAGACATGGTCATTGACTTTTCCCATAGTGTGATTATGATAATTTTGTTCTTGCTTCAGTTACCTGTGTCCGAACATTATCCTGTCTCGTTTTTCTTTGCATGTGTGATAGTTTCTCTCTTGATATGGGAGCCAACCGCTCTTCCTTAATTTGAGCTAGTGATGAATGTGATGAATGACGGGATTTCTTTGATCAAATCAATTTTCACCTCTCGAACATTGTTAAGTACAGGCAGTAGAAAACCACTACTTATCCTCTACTCGAAAACTGAAAATACACTTCCATACGGAATAAGCGCCCCGCTAATGTGGTCAGGAGGAACCTCGAAAGGTAGTTCGAATACTTGCACAGTATGATAACCCACTAGTACAGGTGACACTTTCACTACGCTAATACTTCCATCCATGTCTGTGAACTTTAAGATACCTCCATACGTTTCTAGAACATGACTGCACAATTCGTCATTCTTTAATTTCAAGTACACGATAGCTGCAATCTGCGACACTAGAATTCCAATGATATTTCTACTGTTTGAGTGACATACTTATAAATCTCTAGATAACTAGGCTTAGGACATTCACAAATGAGCGATAACTTGGTAGTACCTCAACCTGAAATCGTATCCACCTTCAAAAAAGGTACACTATGTGATCAAAAGTATCCGGACACCTGGCTGAAAGTGACTTACAAGTTCGTGGGCTCTCCATCGGTAATGCTGGAATTCAGTATGGTGTTGGCCCCCCCTTAGCCTTGGTGACAGCTTCCGCTCTCGCAGGCATACGTTTAATAAGGTGCTGGAAGGTTTTTTGGGCAATGGCAGCCAATTCTTCACCGAGTGCTACACTGAAGAGAGGTATCGATGTCTGTCGGTGAGGCCTGGCACGAAGTCGGCGTTCCAAAACATCCCAAAGGTGTTCTATAGGATTGAGGTCAGGACTCTGTGCAAGCCAGTCCATTACAGGGATGTTATTGCCGTGCAACCACTCCGCCACAGGCTGTGCATTATGAATAGGTGCTCGATCGTGTTGAAAGATGCAACTGTCATTCCCGAATTGCTCTTCAACAGTGGGAAGCAATAAGGTACTTAAAACATCAATGTAGGCCTCTGCTGTGATAGTACCACGAAAACAACAAGGAGTGAAAGCCCCCTCCATGAAAAACAAGACCACACCATAACACCACCGCCTCCGAATTTTACTGTTGGCACTACACATGCTGGTAGATAACGTTCATCAGGCATTCGCCATACCCACACCATGCCATCGGACCGCCACATTGTGTACCGTGTTTCGTCACTCCAACACAAGTTTTTCCACTCTTCAATCGTCTAATGTTTACGCATCTTACACAAAGAGAATCGTCGTTTGGCATTTACCGGCATGATGTGTGGCTTATGAGCAGCCGCTCGACTATTACATCCAAGTTTTCTCACCACCCGCCTAACTGGCATAGTACTTGCAGTGGATCCTGATGCCATCTGAAATTCCTGAGTGATGGTCTGGATACATGTTTGCCTATTACACATTACAACTCTCTTCAACTGTCGGCAGTCTCTGTCAGTCAACAGACGAGGTTGGCCTATACGCTTTTGTGCTTTACGTGTCCCTTCACTTTTCCACTTCACTATCACATCGGAAACAATAGACCTAGGAATGTTTAGGAGTGTGAGAATCTCGCGTACAGACATATGACGCAAGTGACACCCAATCACTTGACCACGTTCGAAGTCCGTGAGTTCTGCGGAGCGCCTCATTCTGCTCTCTCACGATGTCTAATGACTATTGAGGTCGCTGATATGGAGTAACTGACCGTAGGTGGCAGCACAATGCACCTAACACCAAAAACGTATGTTTTTGGGAGTGTCCAGATACTTTTGATCACATAGTGTACATAGCACAACAAATCTTTAATAATCAACCTCCAGACAGTACTCAATATCAGATATCAAACAAAATACAACACTTACAGTATACAGCTACCAATTTCAACCAGCAAAATAAACAAGCTTGGCCAGCGAGTAACAGCTACAGAGAACTCTGCTAAGCGACTGCTCACAACGACGGCTCGAGACAGACTGATCACTGAACCACCACTTCGTCTGAGAATACTGCACGATAAAATACACATAAAGTAACTCGAAAATGACTCGAAAACTTTTACCATCGTTATTTCAGAAAAGTTCGAGCATTTATGGATAAGGAGAGATAGATACTGTTTCACTTAATGTAATCCTCTTCAACTGAACCAAGTTCCTGGGAAATATGGTTATGGCATTTATCTGGTTCTCCTCATTAGCAGTGCATTGAGGCGAGCACTCTATGCCGAGAAAACACAAAAATGCGCTGCATCATTTACACTCGTACAGATTATTGGCAACAAGTGCAGACATGGGCTCACTCTCTACCAGCATGAGATAATGAAGATGTGCACCGAACAAGTATTAGCTGCTGATGGCTCACCACAACAGAAAATACGGCAGTCTATATTTCCTGACGAAGGTGATGGAAGATGTCGTCGAAAATCCTACGTTTTACCCAGATTTGAAGCGAAAAGTGAACCGAGAATGTTTTATGCAAGGTGGCATAGTGTCTGCAAAGTGAAGCTAATCGGATCAGCCAATTGTGCTAGGTGAAATCCATGCTGGATCAAACTTCATCGTTTGAATTGCAGCTGTATCTCTTTTAGGACTCTGTAATGGTATCTTTCTTCAACCAAAAACTATTCAGTGCATCTAAAACTAGACAAACATGGTAGATGGTATTACTAAACTGGTACACTTAAGCTTCTATGATGTCCTCAACGATAACTGAATTTCATCTGCTGATGTCACTCATCTAGTCCAAAGTTTTAAGTTATGCAGAATATATATAGTATATAGAGAACAATGTAAGATTTAGGTAATGCCACTGATGGTAAACTCAACTATGATTTTTGGAACTGCAATTTTAGTAGAATATTGATGAGAGTTCTGTCTGAAGAACATTTTCCAGTAAAGGTCCAGGATGCAAACCAAGATTCTAATTTTGCATTCCTCTCCAATCAAAAAATGTCATTTGCCTATTACAAAAAAGAAAATTCTACATAAATTCAAAAAAAAGAACTTACCAATTAAGTTGAGTTATTAAAAGAACTGGGAAAATTATAGTAAGGGAAATTTTAATTTAATGAAAAGAGTTTCATTAAAAGAAAAAATAGAATTTTTTAAAAATTTATTCAAAGAGAACAACATGAATTTGACAATCTCTGTTTTTTACCTAGATAAACAAAATGCAAATTTACAATTTTATCTAATCATCATTTGTAAAGAGCTTACTATAGCAATATGGAAGAGTAATTTTGGATTTATCATCTAAAAGTAATAAAACTATGTCTCCAAATTTATTTGGTAAAGTTTCACCTATTGAAATGATGTAAGATTTATGTTTTCTCAACTTTAATAATTTGGTCAACACTTCTGAACAACCATTACTGTAATTGTTAAGATCAGCTAATAGATCTTCAGTGCTATCATTCATATTAATTTTTATTTACACAGAAAAAATTTCAAGAATCAAGAATTTGGAAAACATTTCGAGAAAGTTTTAATTTTTGAAAAACTAAGGTTTTCAGTTTCTACCTTCTCTAGTTTCTGAAACTGTTTCAAAAGGAAATGAAAACAAGAAGTTAAAAGTTCTTCAATTTTTTGTAATTTTTCGTTCATTTATTTAGTTAAAAATTGCCAGTAAGCATTGTATGTTGTGAATCATAAGTTGAATCTGTTTCCAGACATAATAACATATGCGATTATATCATTTGTAATATTTGCATTAAAGAATGTACATAATTTGATTGTCGTTTTTTGAGTAGTTAAAACATTTGTTCTTCTAGATATATTAATTACATAAATAGGATAATTTTGAATAAAAGTGAAAGGAATTACATTAACAGCATTATTTAACTTTGTTATTCGTTTAAAATCTCTAAAAGATTCATAAGCTTTTATGAAATTATTTGGTGGATCAAGATTCCATAATTCTCGAGAAAAAACTTCATTTCTTCCATTTTTAACATGAGTTTTCGTCATTTAACATGATCGAATAAAGAAGAATCAAGAAACTAATTTTTTTAAATTATTTTGGAAATCAATGAAAATAAAGTAAGGCATGTCAAATTCTTTACTACAATGTAATAATTAGCAATATCTAGCTCAAAATTTCTATACCTTTTTACAACAAGTTTACCTGTTTTTGGAAGTGTTGAATTATCATTTTCTGTTGTCCAATGAAGTCTAGAATTATCTTGAGCATTTTCTGAACTCCAAGTAAAAATAACTGTTAAATCACCATTGAGCATAATTTCTTTATAATCTTCAAAAATCCGCCAGACAATTCTAAAGGATAAAGAACTTCATTATGTTTGGTTTTAATATTTCAATTGTTAAGAATATGTCCTTCCATATTTAATTCATTCAAAGGAATAAAGTTAGTCAAATAAGAGTTGAAGAAGAAATGGAAGGATGTTTCATTCTACATGAAATACTGTTTTCACCTTTAAGTGTAATAACATCAAACAATTTTAACAGATAATTATCAATTAGTTTAATATCTGATTTTCTATCATATGCAGAAATATCAATTCGATCTCTGTGAATAACATCAAGAGTCATATGAAGTTGTAAAAACAAAAATGAATCCCACCATCACAATATTAATATTAATTTCAGTTTAAATAATTTTTTTTCTCTTTAACAGGAAGTGAGTGAAATTGACACCTTTCAATTTGCTTCATGATTCATTAAGCAAAAAGATTATTGATTCATATCTATTTCATCTGTTACATCAGAACCATTGAAGTCAATAAATTATCATTTTCATCAGTAATAATTATTTATAAATCTTGAATTTTATCGAAAATTGGAAATGTTATAAATTACGTTCATAAATTTCTCGTCCACCAAATTTAGAATCTAGTTTAAATGATGCAATAATATTAGTTTCTGTACAAAACATACATTCCATTAGCCAAATTAAAATTTATATTTATTAAATCAAATTAAATGATTCTAGGAACATCTTAAACAGCACTTTTTTTATTAGGTTCAATAATCTGATTATTAAATCCTAAAACTTTACCAACACAATTTTCTTTATCCATAGATGATTTCTTATCGTTTTCGATAACAGTTCTATTTAAAATTTTATCTCCCTTAATACGAGTATTTTGTTTTTTTGAATGAATAATTTTTTATAATTGGACAGCAGAAATTTGTATAGTTTCACAAATCACAGTAAAGTTTATTTTTTTCGATGTAATATTTGGAGTTTAAAAGTTTAACAAAATGCAACTAGTGAAACAATTTTTTTAAGTTTCTCCTATTGGTGCAGCTTACCTTTTCATTAGAACACAAGAATTATAACTGAATTGAAATAATCTACTCATTTATATTAGCAAAGATTATGTAAATAAATTACTGATTGGGAAACAAAAATAAGAATTCCAGAAAAGAAATTAAAACAAACATGATAAATTTTTACTAAATTCTATTTGATGTCCAGTTATTGTCCCACGTGGTTGTGGAAGAAAAATGGTCAATAATTATATTTTAATACCTGGATAGTTAAATTGGAAAAAATAAATCATATGTACGTTTATTCAAAAAGTTTAGATTAAGCAACATATCAAGCATTTATGAAAACATATTAAAAATTAAAAACAAAATTAATGAAAAATTACGAGGTTTACTAAAAATAATGATGAAATTATTTCATTAGGTGATTGTGAAGTTAATTCATTTGTAGTTATTGATGATTTCATTCTTGGAATTTAAGATATAGTTAGAATATATTTTACTAGTGGAAGACATAAAGGAATAGATTGTTCTTAGTTAAGTCAAACTTATGCAAAAATACCAAAACAATTAGTTAGAGATTACAATAATTTCTTAAGTATTTTTACACAATGTGTTACAAATTTAAATCAAACATATCATGAACTTGTTAGTGCTGATTTAAAGTTTGATACATGTGAGGAATTATACAGTAATTGTTGGTATAAAAATAAATTTGTTTATTAGAAGAAAGTTAATGAAGGTATATATTGAGAAAAAATGGTGAATTTTCCAAAGGCTGAACATAAACATAGAACAAAAGATGTTGAACATAAACATTGAACATAAACATTGAACCAAAAAATTATACATAAATCTTGAATGTAAACTTTGAATATAAACAATGAATGTAAAACAAAATAATCGTTATTGTATTTTTTCTCTTATTAGATGTTTGCAAAATACGATCTAGAAATTGTTTGATGACCTAAACGAAATAAAAAAGTGAAAGAACAATTAAAAGAAGAGTTTAAGCGGTGCTAAAAACAATCAATATTGGAATGAGAGAAATTAAAAAAAGACGAAACAGTTAGTGAATGAAAAAATCCCAATAAAATCAACTCATGTATAGGTATTTAATACAGTGTCCACCAGAAAAATGTGTAGACTCTTTATCAGGCTCTATCGAGATATCGATACTGTCATTCGATATGAATTATGAGTGTGTTGTATTATGGTGTTTGGCTCAACAGATTTTAGTACCTTGACTCCATATTTAGAAAAAAAGATGGTGGAAGCACACTTTACATCAGAGCAACGAAAGTGTATTTTTAAGTGGTTTTTCAAGTTTGTATAAAGCCATTGAAGCGCAACATCAGTGGATGTGGGAGTCTGAAACAAAGCTGCCAACCCACCTAGCAATTAAACACGTCACCGACAAGTTTGAATTCCATGGAACGATTTGTGATATTCACAAAGAAAGTTGAGGAAGGCATTGCACAGCTACAAGTCTGCATCATCCGCTCTCATATTGGAAACGTTTGTTAATTTTACACAGAACTCTGCTACACAATGTGCACATGGAGTGGGGGTTAGCAGTACAAGTATACGAAGAATTCTGAATGCTCGAAAGGAGGAAGTTTGCATTCCACAATTACTGCACACAATTAATGATAATGATCCTGGTGGCTGAATGCTATGTTGCGAATGGTATCAGCAAATGGTAACTGTTGGCGAACAATGCGTCACAGTGGTAGTGTGCATTGTAGAGGCACAACTTAAACTTAATGGAACAGTGAATCGGCATAACAGTGTGTACTGGGCACCAGAATATCTTCATGTTTATGTGAATAAAGTGGCCAATCTACCAGGGGTTCAAGTGTGGTGTGGACTATGATCTAGGGGCTTAGTAGGACCATATTTCTTTGTTGCTACTGTCACTGGAGAAGTGTACCTGGAAATGTTCTGCACATCAATTTTCTCAGGTATATGTGCACTTTATGGAGCTAATAAAAAGGTCTTCTATCAACAGGATGGGGTGCCACGACACTACCACCTAGCCATATGAGATTTCCTGGATGACAATTTTCTGGGACATTGGGTTGAATGAAGAGGGCCCACTGAGTTCCCTCCACAGTCGCCAGATCTAACACCTATCGATTTTTACTTGTTGGGAACTATCTCTATCGACGTAAGCCACACATTCTGGAGGATCTTCACTAGGATATGACAGAGACATGTGCAGCGATCTCACTATAACCCTGACTGACATAGTTGCAGCAACTGCTTGCTGTGCTGTTATGTGTATTATGTGTATAGCTGCCAAGGGTGAACATTTGAACAGTTAAAGCAACCATGTGCTAAATTGAGGGTTGTACAACATATGTGACCAATTATTAAGTGTAAAATGTGGCATAAGTAATACTTTTCGTTCCTTAAGGTGTGTATACATTTCTCTGGTATACACTGTATGTATAATGATTTGTTAAGCAAAACTGTTGAAGAATATTTTCCTAGTTTTTCAGAAAGAAATCTTGGTGATTCATTTGCAAAAGTTTAGTAAAAAATATTCAGAAAAACCAGTCAAATATATTTAGATGAATGATGTAAGAGTTTTATTGATTAACAGATAGATTAACAGTAATTCTTGTTGAAGAATTGGCTGGAAATGAAAATTATCACAATGAAAAAGTTGGAAGAAACAAATGTTGACTAGTAAAATTAGTGAAATTATTATTAATGGCCATAAATGAATTTCTCATTTAATAACATTTTTATAATATACCACATACATTTTGGAAAAGTGAAAATATGGAATAGGTTTGGTTAATACATTACCTGCTTTAATTATTGTGGTCCAGGAACTAAATTAGAAACAAAATTAGCTAGAAATGACAAATGAATTAATCCATTAGACAAATAATGTAAAGAGAATGATATTTTTATAGAAAGAATAAAGATTTAGGAAAAAGACATAAAGCTTTAAAAAAATTACAATTATTTGCAAAAGACAGAGTCTATGAAAATAATTCTTCACTAGGAGAAAAAATGCAACTGTAGTAAGAGAAATTATGTATGGAAAACAAAAATTAGGTATGGGTCATAATGATGATAGGAATGGATAAGGTTTATAAAATTGTTTTATTATTGTATAAACATATATAAGAATAAATTATCAATTGATCATACTTTGCTATCAAATGGTAAAACTAAACGAAAATCAATTAAACTTAAACTCAATAATTAACAGTTAAATATTATTGAATCGCTTTTAACTGATGTTCAAAAAAGAAAGAAAGAGAAAATAACTGGTAGAAATTTACTTGTTTCATTGACTATTCCTGTGGTGAAAAAGAGTGTTGAAAGCTTAACAAACCAAAAGAGTAAAACACAACGGTGGATTTTAAGCATTATTATTAGCTGCATTACCTTAATTATCAACAATTACTTCACTTGCTTGTGCAATGGCAGCAATCGCAAATGCCATTATAAATAAGACAAAAGGTGATGAATAATGGAAAAACAAGTATGTCATAATTTGGAAATGGAAAAGAAAGAAAAAGGAGTGAAAAAATCCAAGAAATAATTAAGAAAATAAATAATCCTTTTCCTTATTTTGCCAATGAAGAATCAGTTGAGGAATTAAAAATTAATCATTTTCGTGGCGTTTTTATGATTAATTAATGACCTAACCGAAAAATATGAAATGTAGAATAAATAAATTTCGATACTTCTGATCATGTTGGAACTCACTGGATTTGGTATTATGAAAATAAAGGTATAAAATACGTTTCTCATTCATATGAAGGAAATAATCCAAAACAACTTGTTAACTATTTGGGAAAAAATCTTTACTACAATACCAAAAGAATTTAGTAGTTTGATGAATTAATTAGTGCCCATTTGTGTTTATTTGTTTTAAAACTATTATACATAAATTGCATGTTTAATGATATTTTAAATTTATTAAATGGACTTTTTTGGAAACAAACTCAATAAAGATTTTCAATCATTACAACCAAAAACTAAAATAAATTAATTTTAAAAGTGAAAAATAATCAATCTGCAGTAGATGCAAAAATAATTAACATGAATTGACAATGTCAATAATAATTAAATAACATTATTAATGTAGCTAAATATTTATCGATTTTAAAAATAGAAAACTTGTTAATATCAATGATCCATTTGTTGATTTGGATGCAAATATTAAAAGATATGTGGAAACAAGGCTTTTAGAACCTAAATAACTATGTTTCAGAGTTATTATTCCAAAAAAGTTTTTAAGACAGTCTTATCTCATTATTTCTGAAAACCAGAATGTAGCTAAAAATTTATCGATTTTAAAAACAAAAACTTGTTAATAAAATGATCCATTTCTTGGTCTGGATGCAAATATTAAAAGATATTTGGAAACAATGCTTTTAGAACCTAAATAACTATGTTTCAGAGTTATTATTCCAAAAAAGATTTTAAGAAAGTCTTATCTCGTTATTTCTGAAAACCAGATTTAACTTCATACTTAATGATTCAAAAACATTAATTATAAAGTACATGATGAACCATTTATTGAATTTACGTTTGTATCTGTGGGTGACCGAAATATGTTCAGTTTCAATGAATATGATTTAATTCTTTAAAAAGTTCTTATTACTGGTGAAAACATACACAAAGATTTAACATTTAATGATTTTAATACTTCAGTGATTGTTGTTGACAAACTTGACAAAATAAGAAATAAAGATACTTCTCAAATCAAATTTTCTGTCACATTAAAAGATCCTGTTAAAACTGTTAGAGTTGATGTATTTGGTGAAATAATTTAATTATTTTTTCTTCTATGTAAATGAAGAATGATAATGACATATACTGTTTGAAATGCAAAAAATTTACTGAAACACTTTATCCTCAAAGGTTAACAACCAAGAATGGAAAAAATAGAATATGAGGTCTTTGTTCAATTCGTAAAATTTAAACCAGTGAATTAGTTAAAAGAAATTGCAGGCAAGGGTTTAAATATTTGTGAACAAATTACATATGAAATACATAAACGAATGTGAAAAAAATTTAAAAGAAGAAATGTAATATCTTTTGGAATTGATGACTTATGGCAATCTAGTTTAGTCGAAATGGATTCAGGTAATCAGAAAGGATTTTCGCAAAATAAATAAAGGATCCAAAAATTTAATAACTGTTTTAGTTGCATATTAGAAATTTGCTTGGGAAATTATTCTTAAAGACGAAACACCAAAAAATATAACTAATTCTTTGGAAAAAATATCTGAGTTGAGAAAAAAAATTGGCAAACAGACAATGGTAAAGCATTTTATAATAAGGAAAATAAACAATGAATTAATAATTTCCCATAAACTATTGTTTAACTCTTAGTGAAGTAAAAGCAACAGTTGCAAAAAAGTTTAATAGAACACTGAAAGAAAAAATGTGGAAGAAATTTGTTATTCAAAGGAATTAAAAATGGGTTGACTTGTTTCGAAATTAGTACATGAGTATACTAGCACAAAACATTCAACAATAAAAACGTGAAGAAACACATAAATAGTGAAACTGAAAAACTTATATTGAAAACTGTTTATATAATAGATTTTCTAGATACTCAACCTAAATATAGAATTGGTGATACTGTAGGGATAAGTAAACTTACAGGAATTTTTGATATCATGATACACAGCAAAATGTCATCATAAATGTTGGCAATGGAAGCTGTTATTCATTCGAATTCAGCCACATATAAACTGAAAGATTTAAATGGCAAGCAAATAAACTTCTATGAACAAGAAATATTAGAAAAGAATTTTCCAGATGTGTACCTGGTTGAAAAAGTTCTCAATAAGAATGGTAATGAGGTTTATGTAAAATTTTTGGGTTTTGTTAATTCACACAACAGTTGGGTAAATAAAAGCAATGTAATTTCTTAAGAAGTTAATAAGAAATTTCGTATATAAATTTGAGAACCTTTCTGAAAATTTAAAAATGTCTTAGGTTGAATATAAAAATCATTTTGTTTAATCTTTTCTTAAGAAAGATATAGTTTACCTTGATATTGAAATAGAGGTTAACAAAAAAGAATTAATCTAAAAATCATTTGAGGATTTTATATTTTAGTTGATTGAATAGGATAGGCTTCATAAGTTTTGTGTCTTAGGTGCATATAAAAATGTATCTCTAAAATTTAGGATATCTGCTCCAATGAAAACATTAGATATAAGTTATATAATCTAAATTCTTAATTTTGAAAGTCTGTTTTAAGTGTTTCTGCTCTTTCATAATCTTCATCAGAAAACTTAATAAGTTTTCAATAAAAACCATTTTTTCAGATACTTTAGTCTCTTGTGATTTTTCTTCAGACTCAAAACATTCGAAATGCTAAAATCCCTTTTTTTAATATATCTAATTTTTCACTATCTAAATGATCAGTTTGTATTTGTAAATCGGGCTTTTGCAAGATTTGAAGTTAATTTATCTATACTTAAGCCACACCTTTAAATGTGTCTAGGAACCTTAAAGTTAATCCACCTTCAACATGTTCACTACAAGAAATAAAGGTTTATTCCTATCTGGAATGACATCACTACATTTATTATCACTTACTAATTTGTAATAAACAAATGAAAATAGTAAATTGTTGAATTATGAAAATTAACTGTATTTAATTTAGGATGTTGGTAACTCTTTTTCACATATATGACAAGTTTGTGAATTATTAAAATCTATTAAATCTTCTTTAGTTATTTTCATCGGAATATTTTATGCATATATTCTATAAATTTCTCTTCGTTCTTTTTTGACACATCGACGAATTTTTTCTGCATCTTTGCCTGTATAAGTAACATGATGTTGGTGATATCCGTTAGCTTATTGAACATAACATCTGAATGAAATTGGTAAATGTTTTAGATATTTCTTAAAATAAGATTTTTCGGGATATGGTTGATAAGTTCGAATATCTTTTAATAAACATTCGAAATCTGTATAAATTGACAAAGGTTGTTGTTGTTGTGGTCTTCAGTCTTGAGACTGGTTTGATGCAGCTCTCCATGCTACTCTATCCTGTGCAAGCTTTTTCATCTCCCAGTACCTACTGCAACCTACATCCTTCTGAATCTGCTTAGTGTATTCATCTCTTGGTCTCCCTCTACGATTTTTACCCTCCACGCTGCCCTCCAATACTAAATTGGTGATCCCTTGATGCCTCAGAACATGTCCTACCAACCGATCCCTTCTTCTGGTCAAGTTGTGCCACAAGCTCCTCTTCTCCCCAATTCTATTCAATACCTCCTCATTAGTTATGTGATCTACCCATCTAATCTTCAGCATTCTTCTGTAGCACCACATTTCGAAAGCTTCTATTCTCTTCTTGTCCAAACTATTTATCGTCCATGTTTCACTTCCATACATGGCTACACTCCATACAAATACTTTCAGAAACGACTTCCTCACACTTAAATCTATACTCGATGTTAACAAATTTCTCTTCTTCAGAAACGTTTTCCTTGCCATTGCCAGTCCACGCTTTATATCCTCTCTACTTCGACATTCATCAGTTATTTTGCTCCCCAAATAGCAAAACTCCTTTACTACTTTAAGTGTCTCATTTCCTAATTTAATTCCCTCAGCATGACCTGACTTAATTACACTACATTCCATTATCCTTGTTTTGCTTTTGTTGATGTTCATCTTATAGCCTCCTTTCAAGACACTGTCCATTCCATTCAACTGCTCTTCCAAGTCCTTTGCTGTATCTGACAGAATTACAATGTCATTGGCGAACCTCAAAGTTTTTATTTCTTCTCCATGAATTTTAATACCTACTCCGAATTTTTCTTTTGTTTCCTTTACTGCTTGCTCAATATACAGATCGAACAACATCGGGGAGAGGCTACAACCCTGTCTTACTCCCTTCCCAACCACTGCTTCCCTTTCATGTCCCTTGACTCTTATAACTGCCATCTGGTTTCTGTACAAATTGTAAATAGCCTTTCGCTCCCTGTATTTTACCCCTGCCACCTTCAGAATTTGAAAGAGAGTATTCCAGTCAACATTGTCAAAAGCTTTCTCTAAGTCTACAAATGCTAGAAACGTAGGTTTGCCTCTCGTTAATCTTTCTTCTAAGATAAGTCGTAAGGTCAGTATTGCCTCACGTGCTACAGTGTTTCTACGGAATCCAAACTGATCTTCCCCGAGGTTGGCTTCTACTAGTTTTTCCATTCGTCTGTAAAGAATTCGCATTAGTATTTTGCAGCTGTGACTTATTAAACTGATAGTTCGGTAATTTTCACATCTGTCAACACCTGCTTTCTTTGGGATTGGGATTACTATATTCTTCTTGAAGTCTGAGAGAATTTCGCCTGTCTCATACATCTTGCTCACCAGATGGTAGAGTTTTGTTAGGCCTGGCTGTCAGTAGTTCTAATCGAATTTTGTCTACTTCCGGGACCTTGTTTCGACTCAGGTCATTCAGTGCTCTGTCAAACTCTTCACGCAGTATCATATCTCCCATTTCATCTTCATCTACCTCCTCTTCCATTTCCATAATACTGTCCTCAAGTACATCGCCCTTGTATAGACCCACTATATACTCCTTCCACCTTTCTGCTTTCTCTTCTTTGCTTAGAACTTGGTTTCCATCTGAGCTCTTGATATTCATACAAATCGTTCTCTTATCTCCAAAGGTCTCTTTAATTTTCCTGTAGGCAGTATCTGTCTTACCCCTAGTGAGATAGGCCTCTACATCTTTACATTTGTCCTCTAGCCATCCCTGCTTAGCCATTTTGCACTTCCTGTCGATCTCATTTTTGAGACGTTAGTATTCCTTTCTGCCTGCTTCATTTTTATATTTTCTCCTTTCATCAATTAAATTCAATATTTCTTCTGTTACCCAAGGATTTCTACTAGCCCTCGTCTTTTTACCTACTTGATCCTCTGCTGCCTTCGCTACTTCATCCCTCTAAGCTACCCATTCTTCTTCTACTGTATTTCTTTCCCCCATTCCTGTCAATTGTTCACTTATGCTCTCCCTGAAACTCTGTACAACCTCTGGTTCTTTCGGTTTATCCAGTTCCCATCTCCTTAAATTCCCACCTTTTTGCAGTTTCTTCAGTTTTAATCTACAGGTCATAACCAATAGATTGTGGTCAGAGTCCACATCTGCCTCTGGAAATGTCTTACAATTTAAAACCTGGTTCCTAAATCTCTGTCTTACCATTATATAATCTATCTGATACCTTTTAGTATCTCCAGGGTTCTTCCATGTATACAACCTTCTTTCATGATTCTTAAACCAAGTGTTAGCTATGACAAAGGTACATATAATGAATTGCTATAATTCTAAAATTCTATTTTTTGACCTTTTACAGGCATATCTATTTTTACTTCTTTATGTTCTTTACAATTTTCTCCTTGGATCTCTAATTCTTCTTCTGAATGGAAATATCTTAAATATGGATCACAAAGATAAATTCTTCCACTCTGCTCACTTATTTGTGAACTAATTTATCTAGAAAGATTTTTATTTGGTAATAGTGTGAATTATTTTCATTTTGCATTTTGTGTATGCCAAAGTGGATATTCACAATTTTTTCTTCTTCCTCATTGTTTTCATATGCATAATCGTTAATAGAAAAATGAGATTTATTTTCAAATTAAGGATTGTCTGTTAATTGAGCAGGAAAGTTAACTTATCATTTTTGAAAAATTTCATTCAATTCTAATCCAATATTTTTATATATATCAACTCTTTCTGTATTTTTATCTAACGGACACAATGCAGATTTCTTAGGCCACAGAAAACAGTTTTAAGATGTGTTTGTTACATTAACTACAGCTTTCTTATCTTTAATTACTTTATGAAATCGAAATAAGAAGACCCTAAACAGAACTGTGTTTATTAACATTTAATTCTAAATCATCTATGTAAAATAAAGAACAACGAGATTTATTCCTTTGCATTTCTTCCATTTCAGTTAATAGTTTATTCATTTACTTTTGAGAATAATGTTCTAAATCAGTTGTTATTAATGAAACTTGGTTGGTTATTTCAAAATTCCATTCTTCTATTTCTTCTGGTCTTTTAAAATTACAATAAAATTAAATGATATGCCTAGTTGCTGTTCTTTCAGTTAAAACATTCTTTTTATGTTGATTATTTCTTGTTTATTTTGATTAAAAATAACTTGCTTTTCAACAGTGTTATCAATATTTTGTATTGCATAAGTTATTACCCTTGATTTGAAAGCAGAAACGTTTCTATAAATTGTTTAGTTAATTTGAAAAATCTTCATCATCTAGAAAATTGAAACTAGGTAAATTTTTCTGATAATTATTTGCTTAATTTTTGATATTTATTTACTAGAAGATTTTGAAAATAGTTCCCATTATCGTTATTGTTACTATTTTCTTATCGATAGAATTAGTAATTCTGTTCTCATTTAAGGATTAATTACTCAAATTGTTATCTTTGTTAATATCATTCAGATTTTGTGATAAGATTAGTTAATTTTCGTTTTACAGATTTGATGAAGTTCTTTTAAAGATTTTTTATGCACTTCAATATTGTTATTACTGTTATTAACATCACCAACAGTATTTACAAGATCGTTAATTTTTTATTATGTTTGGATTGGTTATTGAAATTTTCTGTAATAGCAAGTCATCGAAGTTCTTTTAAAGTCATAAATTTTAGTTCTATCTTTTTTATTTCTTTATCCATTTGTTTCCTACTAAAATAATCTTTAAATTCCAACAGATCTTCTCTAATTACATTTGAGTAGCCTTTTTCTGCACAATAATTTTCTAAATCTGTATAACTCATTACATACTTCCATTCACTAAAAAATCCTTAAATAGGTAAACATATTTGCCATATTAGAATGAATTTTGATGTTTGTCTTTATTAAAACGTTTTGAGTTGAACCGTACCTTTGAGATTTTAGGTTTGATGCTTCTAATTTATAAAGAATAAAATTTATTTGATTTGAAAATTTTTAAATGAGAAAATGATCATTTGCATTTTTCGATGTAAGTAAATGAGTTTTTTTTGTTGGAAAAAGCTGCAAAATTAAAATCTTGGTTTGCATACCGGAATTTTTGTTCTAAAATGCTCTTTAAGTCTGAACTCCCCTTCAATATAATACTAATTTTCTGTTGAAATGATTTAAGAGACAGAGCAATGCATCGACCCTTTTGCAGTAGCAGCTGCAGACATGGAGTAGTGATCATATTAGTGGCAAGCTATGTACTGCTGATCATTGTAGGTGATAATGAGCTCTTGTCATGTGCAGTTGTTGGTGACCAGGGGACTGCTTCTCTCATAGAATATCGCTTGTGTTATTGTGCCAAGTCTGTTGGAGAAGTGTGTATGATCTGAGAAAGTTTGAAATATTTGAAATACTTTGTATAGATAACAGACTAGAGATCGTAGAGAAGTTGGAAGTGATACCACCAGAATTGACATAGCATTAAAATTTAAATCCCAAATTCCAAGCTATGTAGTATATCTCTTCCAAACCTTCCCATCTTGAACACCTTCCATTTTACCTGTAGCCAGTTGCGAATAATGTAGCTCTCATATAACTGATGTAGAGACTTTTGTACAGCATAGAGGCTTTGCTAATGTTACAGAATTTTCGTGACCTTCTTTCTAGGTGGTACTTCATCATTTTCATCTTTCTCACCCTGGAGCAACAGTTTACAGACCTGTTGAATACTTTATGAATGTATGTTGGCAGTAATTGCCTTGTTCCATGACAATGCCTGACTCATGCCCTCGACAGTGCCAGTAGCTGGGCAGGTTCTAATTGTGAAGGTCAGACTTAAGTCTAGTGGCATTCAGATGAAATGTTGGCAAGATATTTCTTTTCTTTTTGCTTATATCTCCACCTGATCGTAAAATAGGCGAATAACTATTTAGAGTGGCCTGTAGTTTTTCTGCAATCTTGGGTACAAATAATTCTCCACCCAGATGTCAATGGAATTCAGTTCAGGAAATGACATTCAAAAGCAGGGGAAGCCAAATTAATTAGTACCTTCTTAATAAGACTCTCATGAGGCTGCAAAACTCTTCCATTGTTTGCTAGTCATTACTATCATGGAAAGTAAGGTTTGTGCATTCAGCAGAATGCATACATTTTGGTGTACTGTACTGCTTCTCCATGTCCACAGAGTTTTACAGAGCCATGCACAAGTCACCACACTCACCATTACAGTTCATACTATGGGAGATTGTGAGATGCTTTATGATTTGCATATGATATTCTTTTACTAACCCCACTTTTGTCTTATCTGAATTATCCTTGACTATACAGTATCTATTAGTTAAGGAACAAGATTTAAGTATCTTTTTCTGTTCATTATTTCTTGATAGAAATTATGGTTGCAGTTTATTTTCATTTTTTCTTCTTACGTGTATGTGAAGTCTAGCTCTTTTCCCAAAGAAATGCATATGGGGTTCATATAATAATACTAACATTTCTATACCTATGCCAACTCCAGTACAGAGTTCAAGTTTCTGTCACTAACTGGAGCTGCCCTGGTTGTGGAAGGGTATACAGAAATTTAAGTTGAATGTAGGTGAGAAAAAAGTCCAAGAAGGCATGAAATTAAAATAAAAACTAAAAATTAAAAATCCAAGATGGCGGAACTAGCCTAGTACGTCTTTGTACCATCTCCCCTTTTACACCCCACTCCTTGCACCCATCCAGTCCCATCCCCTCTGCAGCCAAACCAGCGAAGTATTAAAATTAAATAAACACACCGCAGTATTTTTGCGGCTATTAAAAGTAAATTGCGATTGTAGGCCTGGAACAATCATTTTTGTTCTGCTTGAAAGTATGTGATTGGCCTAAATTTTTGCACCATTTACATAAAGAGCTTATCTTCCAGTATTTCCACATCTAATATACATCAGCAAAACACACTGAGATGTTCCCTAAATGGATATACTGCTGAGTAGCAGCTTCTCGAACCAGCATTCTATTTGAGCAAATCAACTGCGATTTTACCTGATGTTGCTTGTACCTTAGGTAACTTGGCTATATACAGTCCTGCTTAAAAAGAATAACTCAATATGTCATAGGATTGCACTCCCTCATCAGCTTTCATGCCCAGCAGCTGACACACAGCAAATAATAACCTGTAACTGTGATCCTGCAGTCACATAGTCAATGCAATAGCTAGAATTGCGAATTAATAAAATAAACAGAAATATTAAATAAAAGATAAATTAATAATTAATAAAGAAGAGTTCTATTCTAATGTCTGTAATTGATGTAGAAGACACCACACAATTACTTTGAATAATGTTAATTGAAGAAGGTAAATCTCAAAAGTATGGAAAGTGGTCATATGTTAACAAATTATACAACAGATGGAAAATAACCTTATTTAATTCAGTAAAGTTGGACTGAGAGTGTTGCGAGGATGAAAGTAAATTCATCAAACTAATTATCCATCAAAGATTTGTGAAAAACTAAGTCCATTTAGTAATCAAGAGTTCAGTATGACAATTTACGCATTAATACATGGGAAATACCTAGTAGAAACTCATACTCTGTCTGTTTTTAATTCCATAACACAAGCAGAAAAGTTAAAGTTCTACACTAGGACACTTTGAGGTGCTGCAAGTGTCAGTTCTTTCAAAGCTGAAGTTCTGTAGCAACTGTTCACAATGCAGAATCATTCACCCACATGACTGTATAACACACATTACCAGAGGCAGGTCTGGCTTATTCAATAACTCGTGTAAAAGAGAGCCTTGAGTACAGCATTCAAAAAGTATCTCCCTTTGATTCCTGTAGTGTTCTGCTACTGTCTGTTTTTCCATTGACCAAGGCCCATCCCCTGGAAACTTATCGTTCTTATGTTCTATAGACGTAATTTTGACTCAGCTTGACCACTTCCTGCACTAAGCTAATATAACAATATTTCAATAAAGGAATAGCATAAACATTCTATCACACTGTGACAATTCACAACGAAAATAAATAAAGGTTTGTTCATGAATACACCTACAAACATTCTTGGACCAGCACACTCACATTAAAAGACTACAAAATATAGTGTAAACAGCTGTTTGCATCCTCTTGAGAGAAGTATATTTTTCGTTGAAATCACATGAAACACTTAAAGCTTGTTAATTGTAACATTCTCTGTGAAAATATTTAGTCACTGTAAATATTAACGTGTGTAGTTTTTAAGATATAGAAGATACTGTTGTTTCATTTGAGGCACGATATTTTTCTGAGATATCAGATATATTTAGATTTTTTTATTATCTAATTGTGATTTATTATAGAATTTCTAAGAGCTGTAAGTAACCATATCATGAGAGGCACCATATTTTCCTGAGATCGCAGATATTTTTAGATTTTCTTTATTATGTAGCTGTGATATATTATAGAATTTCTAAGAGCTGTAAGTAACCACATTTGAGGCTGTCTGACACTCTACCATTTCTGGTGCATTGTTTGTCCTCAGGATAAGCAAGCACCACTGTCCAAATTATCCCTGTTCTGAGTGTTACCGATTTATGGCCAAGCACTGCATGCCTTTATACCTGACCTCGGCCTGGACCAGGCCACCACGCCCTGGGGTCGCTTGCTGGAGTTCAGAAGCACAACAAATTCACCTAATGTTACAACACAAAGACACACACATACACACAGACATACATGTTGCTTCATGTAATGTGAAACTATAATTATGTATCTCTGAGTGCAAAAAAAAAATTTCAAAATTTGCAACAGAATAAAATTGTATTGCTTCTGAAAGTAAATGAAAACTTCCAATACAAACTACATGTGGCTCTACTGTAAGAATTAACTTATTCTATAAGGTTAAAAATGTACATATTGGCACTACTGATAACAACTTACAGGTTAAGTTGGGTAGACCAATCTAACTGTGATCGTTAACAAGTGCTGCTTAACCTATACAGTCTTCTCAGCAGTGCCAATACACAAGCCATGGGTACCTTTTTGGTCTTATAGCATAATTAAATTATTACAGTAGAGCTGTGTGTGTTTTGTGCTGGAAGCCTTCGATATTCTTTTGCAATTAGAGATGTGTAATTATAGTTTCAAATTACAGTAAGCAACCTGTGTGTGTGAATTTTTTTGTACTGAACATGTGATAAATAATTTTAATTAGGTGCCAAAGACCATGTTTTCGAGGTATCAGTCTTCCACCTCTGTCCTCATGGACCATCATCTTTGACTATGTTTCAGCTCTGTCTTCTTCCAGTTTGGCTGTGTTGTGATGAATGTCATCATATCGGAAGTTGTTCTATGTGACGAAAATACGCAGGTCAAGTGTACAGAGCAATAAACTCTCATCAAAACATTACCATAGTTTTAGTTGGTAAATATAGCAGAATTTCGCGATACTTAACGTCTAGTATGTTTAGTGAGATGTTATAGACAGTAAAGTACTACTTTTCGTTTAATTTCTATGATATTTTATAACATAGATTATGATGCATTATCTTCTGTCCCATCCTGCATAAAAGGCTACGTGATGAGGTCAAACATTACCGAAAAACTTGTGGAAACAACAGGTAATAACAATTATCTGAACCACCTGTGTTTCCTGTGATTGTAATGGCAACACGCTTAACGCATTTTGAATGTGTAGATACAATTGCAACACTTGACAAGCAGCATAGAAGAGTTTAGATGTGGAAATCTCTAGTTTTCGGGTACATTTTGTATTACAATAAGTGCAGGCGTAAATAACAAGTAACAATTTTCTAGTAGCTCTCAGTAATTCGTACCACCTGTTTGTGTGTGTTCTTATATGCTCAGAGTAGTATTTTAGCTGAGGAGTGTTTTCTGGTGTTATAAGCTTAGTCAGGTTACTTTCGCTTCATTGCCTGACTGACTGTTTCGATTTAATACTACACTGATATCTGTTGGAGGGGGGAGGAAAGAGTAAGATGGTAGGTGTATTGGAGCACAAAGAGCACCATCATATTTGGATCTTTGAATTTAATTTTTTTTTTAAATTTCGCCAGAGCACAGCCGGTTTCGTTTTGCCATCTAGGATTTTGATCGACTGTCAAATTTTAATGGTTGCAGTTGCATTGTGATTGGCTGTTTCATTTAAATGGCTGCTAAAATACTAGGCTGTGATTGGATGAAGAAGGAAGAGGATAGGTTGGTGAGTGGCACCGCTCCTTCCTGTGAACTCGTAACTGGGATACAATAACGCACCACCAGCAAATACAGTGACACATCAGGACTTTAGTAAAGCAAAAAAATGCCGCTACTGGCGCCAGACATACACCAGAATCAACACTAAATTGCCCATAAACTCTTCCAAGTACTGGAAAGTACTCACAGGCGATAACCCCATACGCTCCTCCACAGCAACCATTCCTTACATGTTAATCTGAGCAAAGCTGAAAATTTTGCAGCCTATCTCTCTGACATTCTCTCCAGTGATAATGACCCTCAATTTGATTACTCCCTGTTCCCTACCACCCACAAAGATATTAACGCTGATATCTCACCCATGATCCCCGCTTCCATGTGACATAAAGCAAGTATTTCACATAAAACGCGACACATTCCCTGGTCACGACTGCATCACCTATTGACAGCTTGAAGAATGTCCCCCATTTCTTCTCGTCAGTCTTGCGACCTTTTATACCATTACCCTCCTCACAGGTTACTATCCTGAACTCTGGACAACCTACAGAATCCAACTTTTCCTCAAACTGCACGAACTCCCTACTAATGCATCCTCCTATCGCCACATCTACTTCACCTCAGCGCCCAGGAAGGTCTCGAATCCATCCTCTCTCAAAGCATTCATCAACACCTGAACGAACACTATGTTCTTCCATCTAACCGGTGTAGCTTCCGTCCCAATTTATCTTCTGATGACGTGCTCCTGCATCTCACGCATCTCTATTCCACTAACGAAACTCCCGTAAATCTGCTATTTTTGTGTCAGTCAACCTAGAGAAAGCCTGCGACCATGTATGACATGCCAGCCTTCTTTTCACACTCTATACATTTGCATATCCAATTAACTACATAGCCTTCATATCTAATCGACCGCCCTTTGTCACTGTTAAAAACACCAATTCCTATACCTTCATTCACATTGCAGGAGTATCACAAGGCTCCATCCCCTCTCCTCTCCTTTATCTCCTCTACACTTCTGACATGCTCAAACCACCTCCACCAGTCCTCCTCCTTCAGTACACTGCTGATACCACATTCCTCGCCCTCTGTCCTACACTCTAGAAATTCCAACTTTTCCTCAAACTCCACCTCAATCAATTTACCTCCTAGTGTAACCAGTGGCTCTTCAAGATCAGCCCCAGCAAAACCAGGCAGTAATTACATGACGAACCACCTGAACCTTCTGCTGCCATGACTTCTACCTTACCATCTATAACCATCCTATCCAGCCAACTAACTCACTAAAATATCTTGAACCAACCCTCAGCTGGCAACTAACATGGGAACCTGATCTACTAACGATCCAACAGCAAGCTCACAATAGACTAAAACTACTAACAGACTGAACTTGTGGATTACATTGCTCCACTCTTCTTCACACCTACAAAATCCTGATCTGACCCCTCCTCTACTATGCAGAAGTTACATGGATACCCATCCCACCAAAGTTATATAAGTTCCTCCAGATCCTCAAACGCCATGCACTCTGTCATGCTTTCCACATCAGTTTACCTTCCCCATGTGTATCCTCTCCCATATTATCGAATTCCCAACCCTCTTTAACCACATCGAATACCTCTGCATTTCCTATACTATCCGCAAGCCTGATTCAAAAACACCACTGTCTCACCTCTGATTGCCAAACCTGGCATGTTGCCACGCCTTCAGAAACACATTCCTCCATCCCTACACCTATGCACAATCTATATCCTATCTCAACACAACTTCAACCCACCCCTCTCCCAGACAATGAGATACACTCCTGGAAATTGAAATAGGAACACCGTGAATTCATTGTCCCAGGAAGGGGAAACTTTATTGACACATTCCTGGGGTCAGATACATCACATGATCACACTGACAGAACCACAGGCACATAGACACAGGCAACAGAGCATGCACAATGTCGGCACTAGTACAGTGTATATCCACCTTTCGCAGCAATGCAGGCTGCTATTCTCCCATGGAGACGATCGTAGAGATGCTGGATGTAGCCCTGTGGAACGGCTTGCCATGCCATTTCCACCTGGCGCCTCAGTTGGACCAGCGTTCGTGCTGGACGTGCAGACCGCGTGAGACGACGCTTCATCCAGTCCCAAACATGCTCAATGGGGGACAGATCCGGAGATCTTGCTGGCCAGGGTAGTTGACGTACACCTTCTAGAGTACGTTGGGTGGCACGGGATACATGCGGACGTGCATTGTCCTGTTGGAACAGCAAGTTCCCTTGCCGGTCTAAGAATGGTAGAACGATGGGTTCGATGACGGTTTGGATGTACCGTGCACTATTCAGTGTCCCCTCGACGATCACCAGTGGTGTACGGCCAGTGTAGGAGATCGCTCCCCACACCATGATGCCGGGTGTTGGCCCTGTGTGCCTCGGTCGTATGCAGTCCTGATTGTGGCGCTCACCTGCACGGCGCCAAACACGCATACGACCATCATTGGCACCAAGGCAGAAGCGATTCTCATCGCTGAAGACGACACGTCTCCATTCGTCCCTCCATTCACGCCTGTCGCGACACCACTGGAGGCGGGCTGCACGATGTTGGGGCGTGAGCGGAAGACGGCCTAACGGTGTGCGGGACCGTAGCCCAGCTTCATGGAGACGGTTGCGAATGGTCCTCGCCCATACCCCAGGAGCAACAGTGTCCCTAATTTGCTGGGAAGTGGCGGTGCGGTCCCCTACGGCACTGCGTAGGATCCTACGGCCTTGGCGTGCATCCGTGCGTCGCTGCGGTCCGGTCCCAGGTCGACGGGCACGTGCACCTTCCGCCGACCACTGGCGACAACATCGATGTACTGTGGAGACCTCACGCCCCACGTGTTGAGCAATTCGGCGGTACGTCCACCCGGCCTCCCGCATGCCCACTATACGCCCTCTCTCAAAGTCCGTCAACTGCACATACGGTTCACGTCCACGCTGTCGCGGCATGCTACCAGTGTTAAAGACTGCGATGGAGCTCCGTATGCCATGGCAAACTGGCTGACACTGACGGCGGCGGTGCACAAATGCTGCGCAGCTAGCGCCATTCGACGGCCAACACCGCGGTTCCTGGTGTGTCCGCTGTGCCGTGCGTGTGATCATTGCTTGTACAGCCCTCTCGCAGTGTCCGGAGCAAGTATGGTGGGTCTGACACACCGGTGTCAATGTGTTCTTTTTTCCATTTCCAGGTGTGTATATCCCGATATTTATCCCTCTTACCAACATACACGTTTCTCCACCTATCCCACTCCACATCTGGTCTCCTCTTTCCTATTCCCTCTCCACGCACCCCCTATACCACTATTCTCCCCACACACCAATATTCCTCCTCACTCTCTATCCTTCCCACCGTCTGTATTCCTGCTATCTATTTCATCTCCTACCTATTCACTTACAGAGTAGCCCATCTAACAGACCCATGCCTTGTTATGCACATTCTTCAACGTTTAAAGAACTTATTATCTCCCCTACAATACTTGTCATCCAGTGCAGGACCTTCAGACGTTAAGTGAAACTGCAATGCTCCAGTGCTTTTTTCATAGAAGATATATCCCCTCACCGGAATTGTGTTTTTTTTTAAATTGTATATATTTTTCTTTGTTTTAGCTACCTGTTGTTAATCTTTTTAAATTAAAATAGAAACATTCTTCATTTTTCTTCTATCATATTTGTTATATCTTTACAAATGCTCTTGGCTGAAGAGCAGAGCACTGTACCGCTACCAGCCCACCCAACTCCACCACGGAGCGTGCGGGATGACATAACAATAAAGAAAAAAAGAAAGTTGACAGCCGTTCTTTGCATAAGTGTAGAGTGGAAATCAATAACAGGCTAAGTTTCGACAAAATTATTTTAATGAAAAAGTTTAACAATATTTTTATTGATTGTCTACAAGCCACACAACTACTGCAAAATTTAAGTTCCCTTCTTTTTATCAATGAAAATAAATATTTTATTCTGAAAAATGCAGAATGTTCCAAATGCCACACAGGTATCGACAAAGAAGAGGTAAGTGCCAATGAAAGAAATCCTGTGATTAAATTATTTTTAGTCATTCTTTCAATTCTAAAGAGCACAAAGCAATTTTAATTGACTAACTGTTCGAAAAATATTCTTTGAAATACGGCAGCAGCTGTTGCAGATCCTTTTTCTTTTCAGCTAAAGATTACATTTTTGTGACGGCAAGCTAAGTTCTTTATTATGTCAGTGGTAATCCCATTCTTGAAAATCTTGTAGATGCTGGGGGTCTTCGAGTTCATGAAACATTATTTTTATCTTAACGACACCAGGAGGTATATTTTCACTTGAACCCATCTATATTTTGAATTATTTATTTTCGTTGTGTTGATACGTGTATCGGCTGTTTTTTTTTAAATAAAAAGTCCTCGACTGGAGTATAGTAACCACAGATAGGTTGTTAGCCGTCTCATTCGCCATAAGTTCTGCAAAGTCTTAGGTACTTGGCACTCTGACATTCTCCCAGTATCTTATGTATTGCGGTCTGGGCAAAATTTCTGTCACAAGTTACAAACAATTAGAAAGCTTTATGTCATTTAGCTCGCTTGAGCCTCACCAGTGGGCTGGCACATACCGCTCAAGCTATCTTTTGGGTCCTGTATGCACTACTAGAAATGAACGCAGCGCTTAGCCACCCTTTTCAGGTTGTTAACAACAGCGCTGAGATTGTTTTTTCGGGTGTAGCTCAAAAAAGCTGTTTTGGCGCACAGCTCATCATTGATTTCCACTCTGCACAAATATGCACGTTACATGATTTTTTAACGAACTGACAGCGACGTGTCCATATCTGCTAGTACAGGTAACTGTTATGTTTGCTTAACGCTATATACAATTCTGTTCTATGATTTTCATGTTTTTGCTGTCTTTTTCATTATGGTGTGTTGTATGTTTTAGATGCACTTGAAAATGGACAGTGTCTGAAAATAATAATGAAAAAAATTAATTCAAAACACAGCATTTTGTAACCACGTCTTTTTCAGGTATAGTTAAGACATTTAACTACGCAGATTGGTTCAGCTGCCCATGACGAAGACACTTTAAGCGTGTTATGTCTGGTCCTCAAAAACTACACTCACTATTTTCATATTCTCAAGCTCGCCACGCGAGCTATCCGTCTTACAGAAAAAATGAACGAGACATTTATGCAGGAAATTTAATGTAGTCCCACACCCAGCACCCACCGGTCAGGATTTCTAATATGTTGGTCATGGCACTCGCTCCTATCACTGTACAAAAATTTCCGACTACACGAATAATTCACAATATTCAACCTTTTGTCTGTCTGGGCTGTTACGTCACCAGCATAGTCGGCTATTTCGTTAACATTATTAATTTAAACGTGATAATGTGAGTAATAAAAGAAAAACGACCTTTGTAAACGTCATGCTAGAACTATTTACTTTGACAATTCAGTCCAGACTTAACCCTCAAAAGCAGAGTAGTTTTGTAGTCAGAAGGCTTGACGAATACAATAACGTAATTGTTTAGTTTATACTGCCGAAATTCACAAAAGAGTTAGGTAAATTTTACATAAACATCAATTTTACTATTTGTAAGTGCTCGCCTAATGCCCGTCATTGAAGAGCAAGAAAGATCGAATGTCTAAAATTATTCGTGCAGTAGCAAATGTTTGTACAGTTGTAAGAGGGAGTGCCATGATCAACATAGTAGAAATCCTGACCGTTGGGGGATGAGTGTGGGGATGGAGTTTGAAGCTCACTTTTGTAAGTTTTTCTTGAATAGCTCGAAAAGCACGTCCTCAACAGAAAAAGTACTCAGTACATAATTTAACTATATTAAATGTCCTACAAAAATGGTCCCGATCATTTTTTCTGTAGGAGTAATAGCCTGTGAAGTGCGAGCGAGAAAATACACAAATATCGCGCTTGGTGTTTGGAGGCCAGACGTAATATTGCGGGTTATATTAAATGGCATCGATAGGGTCTACTGAATCGCCCTCTATATGTCACTGAGTTTAAGAGGATGTCCTGCTTCATGCATGACGGATTATTCAATTATGGCTAATCATAAATGAAGTCGGTCTTGTTTTCAGACGTGATGTATCTCAGTGGCGACCATGCAAAGTGTGGTGTCACCGCCAGACACCACACTTGCTAGGTGGTAGCCTTTAAATCGGCCGCGGTCCGGTAGTATACGTCGGACCCGCGTGTCGCCACTATCAGTGATTGCAGACCGAGCGCCGCCACACGGCAGGTCTAGAGAGACGTCCTAGCACTCGCCCCAGTTGTACAGCCGACTTTGCTGGCGATGGTTCACTGACAAATTACGCTCTCATTTGCCGAGACAATAGTTAGCATAGCCTTCAGCTACGTCATTTGCTACGACCTAGCAAGGCGCCATTACCAGTCACTATTGATGCCGTAAAACATGTACCGTCAAGAGCGATGTTCACCAATTATGAATTAAAGTTAAGTATTCCAGCAGCTACGTACTTTATTTGCTAGTCTCAATTACTTTACCTGTTCCAGACCTCACGCCAGCCTGCGTGAGCTTAAACGCGTGCCTTTCGGCTTCCTCGTAGTGGATTGGCTGTCTTGCCAGTCCACAACACAAAGAATCTAAAAATCATCACTAAAATGGTTCCAGCAGCACTTCGATGAATCGTGCTCACAAGACAATTTTTACGTATGTATTCTGCCAACCACAGGTAACTGCGTGGCAGGAGGTATGTAGTATGGTATCATGTGTTCCATAAAGTAGAAACAATGTGTAACTACCAGGAGTTGTTTGTTAACCATTGGTGACGTAGCCTCAGTTAAAAGTAAGATAGGAAGTATATTTCTTTTTTAACTATGCAGAGGCCAATTCCTCAAAGTTCCCATCTATCGGCTAATTTAGAAAAGTTAGCAAATCTGCTGCAGTAAAGCCAGTGGAAGACGCAGCGGATTTAGACAGCACGAGAAATTTCTACAGTATTCCTCTAGCGAGACCTTTGCCCTTGCAGATTTCACAGCGTTGCAGAATGCTCACGAGGAAAAGTTGAGTGGATGTGTACATAAATTCCTACTATCATCCTCGTGCCATATGAAAATTGTGCTCTGTGCAGTGAACCGAACTGGAAACTCTGGAGTTCCACGCTAACGCACAGACTGACAGTTTAACTTTATATTGCGTGCACAGGCCGTTAATTGAGCGCCAGATTCAGTGAGGCCTGTGCCCAGTCTGCAATGCGCCACTGATGATTAAAGCCTTGCTGGTTGCCCAGAACAGTTAGCATTACATTAATCTGATAGGACGATTTCTCGTTTCTAGTCACACATTGTTTAGCAGTGTTCAGGTTTTATTAAACTAGCGTCTGAAATGTTACCAAAGTTTTCATTTCTATCTAGTTTCGCTACTGAAAACAGACAACTCAAAGAGTAAGTACGCTAAAAATTATTTGAAAAACTGTACGGTGTCTGTTAATAGTCAAGTATACTCGTCCAGTAATCGTATCGATATGCACCTGACCATATCCAAGCACGTTTAAATAGACACCCGTACGTATATTGCTTAAAGGAATAATCTATCATCGCTCTGAAGAATAAACAACCTCTGCCTGATAAAGAAAATCTCCCTGATAAAGAAACTAAACCATAGATACGTTTGGAAGAGATTAACATAAGAGACCTGGAGGCGCTTTTTCGTCGGTCTGCAGTATGACTTACCACACATTTGCAAAATTCGCCCAATTATTGAGCAGTGACTCCTCATAGACATCTTACTTTGGTACACAGTTAGTAGGAAAACCTAGTCAGTCGCACTGCCTTTACGTAACACAACAATCCGCGCGGGAAACAGTAACACTTTACTTCTATCATGAGGAGAATAAAAAGAGGACGACATCTGCTTGTCGTAATCAGTTTAAAAAATATATACCTCGATCTCTCAAGACATAATACTGTAGCCACTGTCAATACCAGTTCAAATATTATGCACTCCTTCTCTTGAAGTCAGTAGCAACAGAATTATCAGACTACGGCTTGTTTGATAAAAATTTCAAACTCCTTCTTCGGACTCAGAGCTACCTGCCCGCACAAACCAACAATAACATTCACTTCTCACGTGCTACAGGGCAGGGTGAAGTGGTAATGCGGCCGTAGCAAGAGCTTACTCGGTCACGTGGCTGGGTACAGCCACGCTCCGTTTAAAGTACATCGCAGTATGAGCGTGGACGGTGAGCGCAGAAATTGTCTTCGTGGGCGGACGCGACAGCTTACGGTTACCACGATTAAAATTGTTGACGGTGAGACAGAGAAGTGATTCTTAGCGTAGACATAGCGGGCGACGCAACGGCAGCCAAAATGTTAGAGCTGAGTAACAGAACCGTTTGCAAGAACAGCTTTTGTCTCGTAGAACTGAACATCAAGGCTAGAAGCGTAGCCCTCAGAAAAATGTTTCCGTTTATAGCATCTAGTTTTAAAAGGTGGTGCTATTATGTGCGAAGGAGAGGACATAGTTACAAAAAGGGCGTACTAAATTTGGTTTTTACGGAAGAACGAAGCTTCAGAACCAGTGCTGAAATATTTTCTGGATTAACAAAACAAAATTAATTGACTACAGCCGAATTGTGTTTCTTAATGAGCTAATTTGTAGATTATTATACCCACTTTCTTTTACTGGTAAGCGCTCTCTTCCACAGTCGTTTGCTGGTGACAATACGTTCCGCAACTCACAAGAGGAGCGGTAGAATCGACTTTTTGAAACCATCTGTAAGGTTCACAAGTTGCTACATAGACACAGTAAGGTTCTGCAGCGGTTCGGGAATTATTTATTTGATTATTAATCCAGTCACGGACCACAAATGTTTATGAGTCGGGTTATTAATTTCGGTCAACGATAAACATTTTCAGACCTCAAAATGAAATTACAGTTGTAACTTGACGTAAATCTTTTCAAATTACAGAAAATACGAACTGTGTAGTATACTGCATGTACTCAGATGTGCAAATGTTGTCATATTTGCTCATAGTGATTTCTGACTCCGTATTCTGTGGAATTTAGAAACACTTTAAGTCAAGCTACATCTGTATGCTTGTTTTTAGGTCTGAAGATGCTCATCATTGACTGAAATTAATAACCTGATTAATAAACATTTGTGGTCCATGACTAGACTTATAATAAAACATCCGTATGGTGGTGGGCAATAAAAAAAGTTAATATGATGATTAAAACGGCACGACTAAGGATCAGAAATAAAATAAACGCAATTAACTGAATAAAAATAATGAATAAACTCATTTTTATAAAGATTTAGAAACAAACCCATAACCCTTTGCTTGTCACGATTTTTTTTTCTGGAATAGTCTTGTGGGCAAAGTGCGCAGGTGTCAATATACGAGGTCTGGCCACAATGTCTCTGTCGCCTAATAAGAAGAAATGGAAGGGTTAGATGGCCACAGCAGAATACTCATTTATTTATTGAGAAAAAACAAATTCACCTTCCCGAGATGTTTTTCTATCGCCAAAATTTTAGAACAAGAAGGGATGCGAACTAAGTGCGTGAAAGAAAAGAAACAAACACAAGAGAACACTTATGGAAACCACACATGTGGCATCGATACTCCACGAACGCTGTCCCGCATTCATGCCATGTCTTCTCGTAATGTCGTGTAGGTACCGTTGTAAGTTCAGTCTTCTACGTCTGGATGTACCAAATTCAATCTCCTGTCATGAATAATCCAGCTGAGGGGTGGATCGTGGAAGACACTCCGCTAGAAGTTTGAAATAGAATTCTTCACAATAGCGCGATGACGATCGTTTAAATAGTTTCAAAAATCCATGCGTCCTATTTCACTAACTTCAAACAAATAACGAATCACGGGCATATGATCCACGTGACGGCGTTGTGCTTTGTCCTCAGGTAATGAACATCGTCCGGATAGAGGAGAGTGCGTAAATCGACAGAAGTGCCTGACACACATATTAAGAGAGCCAAAATCTGACGCACGAATAGAGGATCTCTTCAGCCGGCCCACAACGTAGC
The DNA here is from genome assembly GCF_021461385.2 of Schistocerca piceifrons. NCBI lineage: Eukaryota > Metazoa > Arthropoda > Insecta > Orthoptera > Acrididae > Schistocerca > Schistocerca piceifrons. Next base: position 581,790,325 of record NC_060149.1, read on the forward strand.
CGGAGTCTGTATCCTGAACGTCACAGTTCGCGCAAAAAGGCGGATTGGTAAGATGGATCCAATGAGCATCTCTCGAGTAATCTGTATTTTGTTCACTGTGGTGTACCAGATCGAACATAAGTCTGAATCTACGGTTATCGTGTTGAAAATGGGGCATACTACACTCCAAAGCACATTAGGATATGTCAGTTCGACGGCAATGGGCGACCGACGACGAGGCACGCTGTAATATATGTCAGTGGCCGTTGGTAAGCGAGAGACAGGGAGAACGTCGCGTAGATAGCAATACTCCAGATAAAACTTTTCAAAATAGGAAAATGGCACCGGGATCTCGGTAAAAGCCACTGGAGGGTGAAGAGAAGACGGTGTCAGAACTTCCATCAGTAAGCCGTTGAGATTGGTCGGACATCGCCTCCAAGACTTGAGGTGCATATCAAAGTAGAGAGACACCGCTCGCTCATGAACATTGACAAGGCCAAGAATACAGCGTTCTTTAGTAAGAGGAGTCGTATCGTACCTTAAATATCATTCCAGCATTGGCATATGAACTGTGTGTCCCCATGAGAGGCATGTTTAGGCATTGGTAGCGTCTCGGCTACACGCAGCATTCGTGAAGCCTGACAGACATTAATAAATTCGGTTCGTTAATAAAAGTCCAAAGCCCAGACACGATGATCCACAAGTCCAGTATGGATATATTCCAAGAGGGTCGTATAATTAACGGCCTTTGTGCGTGAGATGTTATCCGTGAAGTCGATACCAAGACAGTGGATTACATCGTACATTCTGAGTGAGGCGACATATCTTAGCAAGGGCAATCAGATTGCTGTAGCGACACAGGGCGACGCGGATCTTCTGCGTCCCACCCATCGATGCCTGATCCACTGATACGACACTAGATGCCTTACGCCGAATTTGAGCCGGCAATAGGCGTGTGAAACTTTTCATATCAGAATTCAACAAAGATAATGGTCGATACGTGATCCTCCACAAGGTTTACAGTCGGGATGTTGACAGCTTCCACAAAGAACAAAGACAGCCGGGTGTTGCACCTTTGGTGTCATGAGCTATTAACACATAGTCATCCAGTAGGGTACCAATAGACTCCGGAACATCGTGTAAAACTCCAGGGGTAACCCATGTCGTCCAGGTGCCTTATTTGGTGCCTCTTTTCCTATGGCATTCGATACTTCTTCTTTAGTGAATAGTTCTAGCAGTTCCTATTGGAGTTGTGGAGTAACCGTGGCACGTGTCAAAGCAGCAACAGCAGCAATGATCTCAGGATCAGATCTCTTCTCCACTTACAGATGAGAATAGTGGGTAAAATATGCATTGCTTTTGTCTCTTTGGTGACATGGCGCACGCCATTTTCTGTCATCAGCTCACAGATCAAAATCCTATGCCTGCGCATTGTTCCATGGCTATATGGTACATGGAGGGCCGTTCGTTGGCAATTACGACCGTTTAACATGTACAAATGATCGTCCCTTCCCAGTGTTGACGCAACATCACCATCGCTTTGGCTCGATTGACAATAATCTGGCTGTCCGGTGATGGAGAGATACTGGAACACTCCCTGAGGATGGCATAGTAGAGCTCCGTAGTGTTGCGCCTCAATACCGCAGCTTCCCTCCTAAACGTCCTCAAGGTGTGCCGAAGGCTCGGATTCACACAGTCCAGCCACTACTGTAAAACTGGCATGTACATCTCTCGTAGTCGTAGGCACAGTCTCCACTTGTTTCCCACCATTGTCTGACGTCCCAGTGCGGCTAGGTAAGCAGGTTTAAATCTTCATAGGCTGGGTCTGTACCACAGCCATCGGCGTCCAAATGTGATGGTGCAGATGTAAGCAGTGTGGTCAGTAAACGCTGCAAGCCGCAACTCGGCTGCCGTGACCGCATCCCTGAGAAAGAGGAGGTATATATGCTGTCAATTCTGCTAGACAAATGTTCCGTGAAGTCCGAGAAACCCGGCCTCTCAGCATAGATGATGTCCCAAATGTCTACCACGCCGACCTCGCGAATGACAGCGCTGAGTGCTGGGCATGGTGAGTGGTAAGAAATTTGGTCCTTCGGATATTGTGTACAGTTAAAATCACTCCAGATCACCATAACATCTATCCTGCCTTTGCACAACTGCGTTAATTCCTCAGCAAAGAACAGCGAAAGTTCACGCCTGTCGCTGGTACCGACTGGTACATAAACACTGTCGAGGTTTATCCCGTGAACCGAAAACTTCGTGCACCTGGCATTTAGAAGGTAACGTACATCAGTGGTTACTAAACCTTATTTGAGAAGAACTGTGATTCACATATCCGACGTATGAGGTTCGCATTTTGTGTATGCAGAAATGTCCAGGAATCTCTTGCAATAGGGACACGTCAGTGTCGGCTGCATAAAATGCGTCATGTAACATTGACAGATTCACACCTGACCGGAAGGTGTTGATGTTGACAGTCGTGAATCGTTATGACTGTCGTTCACCATCTAAGATAATGCCAGTCGTCAATGTGAACAGTGGCGGCGTGTTATGTCGCCTCGACGTCACCCTGTCGTCTCTATTATCGTGCCGTCCGCAGCAGATTTGGGGGGCGAGGATGTAACTCCCCGTCTGCGACAAGTGATGTGCTCGCCCAAGTGTCGTCTTCCATATAGTGCGCCCACGAATCAATGGAGAGAGGCCACCGGTGTGTTACAGCGGCTACCAGAGAAGCCCTCGTCGTGTTTTCTCACGGATGCGATGGTGTTCCACCACCCCCACAACCTCCGAACAGATTTTCAGATGAAGAAGAATCCATCTTCTCAGTTCCAAAAGTGGGAGTAGTGTCGGTTGATGCTTTCATAGCAGGTGTGTTCACGACAGGACAGAGATCAGTACGATTGTGTGTATCTGTCCGCAACAGACAGTCGTCAGGCGGCGTCTGTCGGCATTCCTTGTGTTTACGGGGCGAACGCTGCTTCGGTACTTGCGGCTCCATGCCATAATGCGTGTGTAGATTCGACTTCTCTGTTCATTCCGAGAGGAAAGTTTGGGTTGGCACGACTCCTGGAGCCGGCAGCTGTGGCCGAGTGGTTCTATGCGCTTCAGTCTGGAACCGCGCTGCTGCTACGGTCGCAGGTTCGAATCCTGCCTACGGCATGGATGTGTGTGATGTCCATAGGTTAGTTAGGTTTACGTAGTTCTACGTCTTGGGGACTGATGACCTCAGATGTGCTTAGAGCCATATGAACCATTTTTTTGTCCGTTGTACATGATAACTGCATGACGACCGACATTATTGGAGTAGAAAGCAACATACTTCGTGAGTTCGTATTTGACCTGTCTTACACCTCTGAGTAAGGGATACATTGTAAAAGTCTACCACTTATCAGCCACATGGCTGATAACAGTCCTTACAGCTTAAGAGCAGAGATAACTGAATCGGCGAGTACCCCAAAAGGTAGGTCGAAAACCCTTAGGGTCCTCATGTGTACGCCTGCATGTACAACGGGAGCAGGGCCGGTATCTCCAACTGAATGCCTGAACTGGAGCTTGCTCTATGTAGTTCAACACTCAAGAAGTTTTCTACTTCATAAACTCGGTGTCGTGTACATTCGGAAAAATTTTTGAAATTTGTGATAAGGTCTTACGGGACCAAACTGCTGAGGTCATCGGTCCCTAAGCCTATACACTACTTAATCGAACTTAAACTAACTTACGCTGTGGACAACACACATACCAATGACGGAGGAAGGAATTTATATTCGGCTTAGAACGAGATCTTAATAGTGTTCTTCCAATAGGAGTGCGCCACGTTGCTTCAGTGAACTTGCAGTAAGCAATTCGTCTTCGCGGGAAGTAAACAAGCTGGAGCACGACACTCGACTGGCGGGACGCTAAGCACATGTCCTCGCTACTCCGTCGCCGAAGACAAACTGCCTAAGCTATGCTACTTATGCTACTTCACTGGTTAACACTATGAAATTTTATGCTGTAGCAAATCACGCGAAATTCATTTTCGTTTTTGTTGATTACTCGCAGTTTGTAGCTATTGTAAGTGTTCGCAACGTGGTTACAATAATGTTCAACCATGATCACTTCGCAAATTATGTTTGATAATGATGTGGTAGGAGTAAGATTTTTAAACGTATCTTCTAGAACAACCTTCCTCTCTACTTAAAACTACGAAGGCGCTGATAATCTAACTTTGCAGTTGACTAAATCTGAACAGCAGATTTACATAATCCATTCGTGTCAGACAAGTGATCCAAGGAAACCGAAATTTGATCAACTTAGGAAAATAGATTAAGGCCTAACATGTAAACATGCTAGCGAATATTTCATTCGGACTTCGAAATTAGAGTTTCGTCTTCCTAATATTGTGTCGCAAATAAATACGGTGATGGACGGACGGCGTGTGACGTCGCTCCCCGGGTAAGAGCGCAGGAGTGTGCACCATAACTTCCCCCTTCCTGCTTCTCGGGCATAAAAACGACGATTCTGTCACCGTAGCGAGATTGCCACTTCGCTTTGCCGAGTAATAAAACTGCTCAGCGCCGACTACCTCACAATAACACGCACCGCATTAATAGCAAGACCACTTAGGGCTGCTCATGCCTGACCACAACAGTCTGACTAACTTCATACAACTGCCTTTCCTGCTTCGTTTCAAATTATACGTTCTCACATGCGTTTTTATTTTCTTTCTCCTTTATTGTTGTTTCAACTCCCCACAAAGGGGCCGAGCTGGCAACGAAAGAAGCCGCTCTTCAGACGTAGGTTACACCAGTGCCCTTTTTCTAAAAAAGTTTCGTAGCGCCTTCATACTACATATAATGCAGCGGTAATTACTGAAGTTTTCAATATAGCTGATTAGTTATTTAACTAAAAAGCTACATTTAATTAACATTACCTAGTATTAAAAACAGTTTACAAATTGACATCAGTTCATGGTGACATAGTCTTCGCGCCTTCATGCTTTACTATTGGTGTCAGTAGGAAGAAGTCTGCCTTTCATAACCCTGCATTGGAGGACCAACCAGTTTAACGAACATCAAATTTCTGACGGTAGAAGAATGGCGTGAAACTCTTGTAGGTGTAATAATGAGAGTCATTTGCGCAAACCCAGGTTCACATTCACTACAAGGTATGGGATTCACTGCAGTAAATAGAGGAAGGAGGCATGCTGGCATTTTCGTCGCCATCAAATAATCCCAAAATCCTCTAAGCACCCCTTTCTCTGGAAAACCATAACGACGACATAAGGTTTTTATACTTGTTTCACCATACGCTATTCCAAGCTTTTCTGGTCAAGTCGTTGAGTCCAACACTTCCATATATTCAGAGATAGAAATATCCTGTCTGCAGAAGACGATTCTCTATCTGCTGTTTTAGATAATCATAAACACTGCTGGTCCCAAGAAGTCTGCTTTTTATTCATCCTTGCAGTGTAATTCCTCTGAAGTTCAGCTCCGCTACTGCTTAGAGAGCTTCAGAGTAATGGGGACCACCTCTCTGTTTTCTTTCTTCGTGCACCACAGCTGATTTCTGATCTTTCGTTGTGCAAAATATATTGTCATGTCTCGTGAATATATTTCAAAACTTAGTGCTGATAATTATGGAAGGCCATCACGCATTAGAGCTCAGTCGAGAGTGAAATCAACTTCAGTGATGCATTTCAGTACATCGTACATACCTCTTTCAGTTGACTCCCCGCTTTGCTCATCTTTTGCAGATGTGATGTGACCAGTCAAAGCTTTAAAGTTTTTCCATTCTGCTGGCACACTTCATTCACTTCATTCTCATACGTCGGTTCAGTGTTCAGGTGTACATTTTAACTTTTATCATCCACAGAGAATTTCGAAATTTCTGACTTTTCAGTAGCACAAGAATTATTGGCAAATCTCTAGTTTTTCAGATGCTGAGGAACAATTTAAACAGTTTGTTATTTTGCTGCTAATCATACATTTTCCTCCAGTCTAACTTGCGACGAACTACAGTGATGCATACAACCAACGAAAAGTGAATAGTAAGTGAATAACCAAGTATGTCATGTCCCGTGTGTCGGCTCATGCACAGAACCAGACAGCAGACTCACCAACGCTGCCAGCAATTCTGACGTCGAGAGCTGTTGCCTGTTGCTTCGATACGTTCGAACGGTTAAGTGTACCGCTTTTCTCATCACAGACTGCGGTGGTTTCGTTCATATTGCTATCATCAACAAGAAACAAAAATGAAATAAATACGATCTACGTCCTTGGAATAAATCATTGGAAAACTTTAAGTTCTCCAACATCGTAAAGTAGTTACTTTGCTCACAGAAAAGGTTAGGGGTATGCGTCTCTCAACTTTCCCCAAGAAAAATTACACTGGGATATAGAAATTGAAAATATGTTTTAAAAAACATAAAAACACGGAACAAGAAGTGATACTTAAAAGAAACAAATTGGTGAACAAAATTTACGATTTTTACAGAAAAGCACATGACAAAGTGAAGATTTTTAGGAAACACCCTTGTGGACAATATTGAAGATTTTTGAAGTGTGTGTCGATGATTTCGTATTACATTTAGAATAAAATCGCTGATGATAACGTGGACGATGTTATGGTCTATTGATGAGGCTGGTGCTGCTTGAAAATGGTCATGGTTATGACGAAAGTGGAATGATGTGTATGACTAAGGCGCCTTGTGAAACCTGAGGAAGCGACCGAAAATCAGCACTGTGGAGGAAGAGGGAGGAAGGAAGAAAGATGAAAGGTTTGATGAGGAGTTTAGGGACTAGGGTTGGAAAGAGGGATACATTTCGGGACGGATTGAAATTCCGGCGGGAGGGAATGAATAATGCATAAAAGGTGCGTGGAAGGTGGAATATGGATGCAGTGGTGCCACAGGGTACCTAGATTGTTGATTAGTGTGTGGGAAAGTGGATGCTGGAAGTGGATATTTCTATTAATGTATCGGATCCGAAGGTGCTCCGGGAATAGAAGAGGGTAGGGGAAATGGTTGAGTAGGTAGAGGATGAAACTTGGGAAATACAGGTGGATGCGTGTCTTTAGAAAATTTCAAGGAACTTGTAGAATTTAGGGGAGATGTTGGTCCCGGCAACTTCGGCACAGGTGAGGTTGAGGGGAATGAGGGATTTACAGATGAGGATAATGGTGGAAGGATGTAGACCCCAGGTGCGGGCTGTTTCTAATTTTGGCAGTTTTAGTCGATTTAAGGCTTTGTGTTGGATGATAAGGAGATTTGCACTGCGTGTTAGTTTTATGACGAGGTTAGTCATAAATTCTTATCTGTGTGTCAGAGGGATTGATTGATTGTAAATAGAAAGATGGAAATCGGAAAGGTGAAACGCCGAGTGTTGCGACCAAAGATAGTGGCTTGGCTTGTCTGTGGATTTACTGGTAATTTCCACGTATTACACCATTCGACCAGGAGATTGTATTGGCGTTGGAGGGGGTAGTGAGTGGCTAATTAGGCGGTGTCGTCAACAAATCGCAGGAGGTAGACTGAGAGTGGCGATTTGGGGCTATCTGCAGAGTACAGGAAGTAAAGGAAGGGTGAAAGGACAGAACCACGAGGCACATCTGAAGTAGGGAGGAATATGCGGTTGATAGTGACGTATGTATGAGCGTGGTAAAGGAAGGATTCGATGAGGTTGATACAGTTAATTGGTAGTACATCGGTTTGTAGTTTGAAGAGCACTTCAGAATGTCATATCTGATGAAAGGCTTTCTGGATTTCAAGCAAGATAAATATGACGGCTTTCCTTTTATTGATTTGAAGGGGGATAAGGTGCGTAAGGTAAAGAAGTTGGTCGTCGATGGAATAGTTTAGACGAAAGCGACACTGGGTGCTGGGGATGGGTAAAACGGTTGCGAAGTGCCGATAGATACGTTGGGAAGTATGTTTTCAAGAATTTTGCTGAAAACTGACGTGTGCCTGGTAGGTCGATAGGATAAGGTCTTTGAGGGTTGGGTTCAAATGGCTCTGAGCACTATGGGAGTTAACTTCTGGGGTCATCAGTCCCCTAGAACTTAGAACTACTTAAACCTAACTAACCTAAGGACATAACACATATCCATGCCCGAGGCAGGATTCGAACCTGGGACCGTAGTGGTCGCGTGGTTCCAGACTGTAGTGCCTAAAACCGCTCGGCCACCCCGGCCGGCAGCCGGCCGCGGTCGTCTCGCGGTTCTAGGCGCGCAGTCCGGAACCGTGCGACTACTACGGTCGCAGGTTCGAATCCTGCCTCGGGCATGGATGTGTGTGATGTCCTTAAGTTAGTTAGGTTTAAGTAGTTCTAAGTTCTAGGGGACTGATGACCACAGCTGTTAAGTCCCATAGTGCTCAGAGCCATTTGAACCATTTGAACCACCCCGGCCGGCTTTGAGGGTTGGGTTATCAGGTTTCAGGAAGAGAAGACTTAGGTCGTTTTCCAATGCTCTGGCTAATAACTTGTGTAGAGGATGGTAGTGTAAGGGATGGCTCTGAGAAATTCCTTGAGGTGGCCGTAGATAACTGGGTCGTGATCAGGTGCAGTGCTTCGCTTTTTAACAAGTGTTTGTAATGCCTTCAGCTGTTATTAGCGTGTTTAGTCTTGTTTGTGGAGTAACAGGAAAATAATGGAAGTTTGTTGCGAGAGGTAGTATAGCTGTGTTGGTACGCTCATACACGTTACATAGAAATTCATCATATAATGAAAGTTGGGATCATTTGGGGTGGTGTAAACGTCTTCTTGGTAGGATGGGAAATGGTTGGTTTTGGCGAGGTTATTAAGAAGTGGTCTGTTGCTACGTATGATGCAATAGGTTGGAGTGGGGTTGTTTCTGGAGAGTCTATGGGATGATTTCGAATATTTTGTAGACTTTATAGCTGTTTCGCTTAGTTTAGTGCATTTGGCGTGCCAGTACCGACGTAGTTTAGCTTATAAGGAGCTGCAAACATGTCACTAGAGCTGTCAGCGGCGTGTGAGCGTGGCCCATTCAATAGTACGAAGGAACTCTCTGTAGACACGACGGGATTCATGGAGCAGGGCAAGAGTATGTGGAGAGAGAACAGGGCGGTCATTGTGGATAGTCTAGAGTGGGATTTAACAGGAAACTGCACCGGAGATGATGTGTTGTAGGAAATCCTCATGTTTGATTTTGTCAGGATTTTGAAAGTTGGAATCATGACTTTCGATTATGGTACGGATCTGGGCACGGTATGCATTTCAATCTGCACGAGGATAATCCTGGATTTGTAGCGGAAGATGATTATGAGTGGGGCAGGTAGTGTTTGGTATATGGAATGAGATCTGGAGAAAAATGTTCAAATGTGTGTGAAATCTTATGGGAATTAACTACTAAGGTCATCAGTCCATAAGCTTACACACTACTTAAACTAAATTATCCTAAGGACAAACATATACAGCCATGCCCGAGGGACGACTCGAACCTCCGCCGGGACCAGCAGCACAGCCCATGACTGCAGCGCCTTAGACCGCTCGGCGATCTGGAGAAGGACAGGTAGATGATCACTCCCTGTTCGATCTAGGACTTCTACTGTGTTGCACCTCAGAAATTTATGGGAGACAATAATGGCATCTGGAGTAGTATCTGTATTAGGATGGGTGTGAACAGGGATGTGGATATCATGGCCATTTTGGCGTTTATTAACTGACGCCACCACTGTTTTTGGGCAGGTGTGCGAGAGTAAAGGTTGAGGTCGGTAGCGACTGTGGATGTGGTAGAGGTTCAGTATATGTGAGTTAGGGAATCGTAAGGAATGGGATGTTTAGGGCGGATGTAGATAGTGGCAAGTGTCAACGCGAGTTTTGGTAGAAAGATGGTGCAGACTGAGTGTTCAGTTGGATCGTTTAGGAGTGGTTGTGGTGTAGAAAGGATATTTCGGAGGTGGGTGATGGCTACTCCACCATGAGAAATAGGACTGGGGTAACCAATGTGATGCACGATGTAAGGAGACATGCGTAGGGAATGGTAGTGTTGGATAAAGGTTTTGTTGAGGGGAAGAGCATAGATTTTCTGTTTTTGGTGTGTATGAATAAGAAGATGTTTATTGGAATGGAGGAAACTGATATTTTGGTATAGAATGTTGTATGCTTGCAGCGCCATTTTCAGTAAAACAAGGAGGTGTTTGAAGGGCAGGGTTGACTAGTGTTTCGAGGCGATCAAAAATGAAATGAGCGTGATTTTTAGGGTAGATGATGTATGTTTTGATACAGAAGTTGGTGTGGTTGACGACGGTTATAACCTGTAGGATATGTGGGCTTTCGAAAGGGTGTATGTTTTGCGAGACAAAGGTTATGAAACGGATATCATCTTCAGTGGCCGGTGGAGGATGGAGGGAATTGTCTGTGTGGAATGGTGGATAAACTGTGGGGATGGTGATGGAGAGTTCAGGTTTTTGGGATTTACGTTTATATTTGCACTTCTAGAAGTAAGAAGGATGGGATTGGTCGCATGTGTTACAGGTAGGTGGAGATTTAATATTCGGGCATTGTTTGTGGAGATAACGTTGTTTGCAGTGTGAAAAAGTGGGTAGGAAAAAAATGGCTCTGAGCACTATGGGACTTAACATCGGAGATCATCAGTCCCCTAGAACTTAGAACTACTTAAACCTAATTAATCTAAGGACATCACACACATCAACGCCCGAGGCAGGATTCGAACCTGCGACCGTAGCAGTCGCGCGGTTCCGGACTGAAGCGCCTAGAACCGCTCGGCCACCGCGGGCGGCCAAGTGGGTAGGAATTTGCAATTTTTGGTTAGGTGCTTATGATACTGGTGGCATCACTGAGTGTAATATGCTTGCGTGGTTGTTCGAGATATTTCTAGAGGATGCTTTCTGTGGTAAACTAAAACCCCATTTTTGATAAGGTGATAGTGTCGCGTGATCAGAGAATGCTCTTACTAAGAAGTCAGGTCCATTACCACTCTCAATGCGTGGCACCTTGCGCACATTGATGCTTACCTAGCAGTTCAGTTCGCTTTTGATTTCGTCGTACGTGTGCTTTTAGTCAGCTAACGGCCTTACCATAGTGGTAACACCGTTACCTGTCAAATCACCAAAGTTAAACACTTCTGGGCTTGTCTAGCACTTGGATGGATGATCGTCCATGTCTGTAGAGTGTTGCTGGCAAGAGGGATGCATTCAGCCCTTGTGAGACCAATTGAGGTGCTACTTGGCTGAAAGTAGCGTCATTGGTAATGAAAACTGACAATGGCCGGGAAGGCTGTGTGTTGGCACATGCCTCTTCATATCCACATCCATTGACGCCTATCAGTTGAGAATGACACGGCCGTCGGTCGCCACTGCTGGGCCTTCCAAGGTCTGTTCGGACGGAGTTTAGTTTTTTAGAGTATTAGTCAACTTATTTGATTACTGCTGTGAAAGTTGGGGATTGGCGTGGAGGCTGAGTTTGTTTTGGTGGTGAGTTGGTGAGGGTCATGATGGTTGCATTTCCTCCAAAAGAGAGGTTAATTCAGAGTACAGATGAATGGGAATTATGATCGTCGTTTCTAATGATAATGCAATCTCTCCTAAGTATAAGTTTCAGGATTTAAATTACTGGTATGTATCGGTGAACGTGAGTGAGGAGTCTCTTAGGATTTAGAAACGTGGGGCTACATGTGCTGAGCAAAAGGGAAGGAGAATGTACTTGGTTTTATGGTTCTGGGATGTTTTCGACCTGTGTGTCGTCAGTGTCTGGAAGAGTTAGCTGGATTGTCTTAGTTTCACTGTGACGTTCACTAGTACGCGGCCTTTTGATGGTTATAGTGATAGGTTTAGGTTGGGTGTGGAAGGGAGATTGAGCGATGACTGGGGAGTTTGAAATGTTTACTAGTATTAGTATGTACCCCACAGCTGGTGTTGTGGGTGGCGGCGTTGGGACTGCTCCTGCTGCTGTTGCTGGTGATGCTGCGGCTGATGACTATGCTGACGATGATGCAGCTCGTATTGCAATAGCTGGAGGTTATGGTGATGGTGCTATGTCTTGGGCAGTCAGTGGCGACATTGGTGATGCTGGAGTGTAGTCGAAAGGTGCTGTGAATGTTCGACAGATAGTTGTTGTCCGTGTTTTCAGGATGCAGGCGGTATCGCGAAGATTTCGGCTGTTGTTATGGTAGCAGTTCCTGTCGATGACTTCATTCTGATAGCTTGGGCGTTGTAGTACGGTCCAGTGATGGAGGTAGCGTCCGTCCGCTGCAGGAGAATCTGACATCACGGTGTCGATGTTGCGAAGACTGCTGGTGATGGATGTAGTGACGACGGTGAAAGTCTGATGCGATAACAGAGCGATTTTAACTTACAGATTCCAAATCTAGAAGGATAGCTTCTAGCACTGCAATTACTATGAATTATGTGCTTCCAAGCCTTGCTGTGACAAGCTCACGTAGCACGACCATTTCCTAAAACCATTAATAGGTCGAGCTACCCACTCCAAAGACCGCAAGTAGAACTTCAGTACCTCCCATGTAGCAGAGATAAATATAGAAAGCGATCAACGTGCGATCGGGAAATAACCCAGTAATCGATGGGAATAGTACGTGATGAAAGGTGGCTGTATCAGAAGACACCTTTCAAAATTAATTTACGAAAGGCGTATGATATCAAATACCTGCATCAGTTACGCGGTATTTAGATTCTACACGTAAATGACTGTTAAGTTATTAAAGAAAACTCATCTGATGTCATGCAAGAAGTTGTTGCACAATGTTCGATCTTTAACTTTCGTTGACTGATACACAAATCAGACACTTCTACCATATAATGACTGATCATTAATTTACCACGAGAACACTAAAGGAGAGAACATGTTACATTGCTACTAAACCATCGTAAATTTTACTACTCCAGATTTATTCGAGGAAAGTCATAATTTATAGGTTATACATTAATTAATTAAAATTATTAGATCTCCAGTGGCATGTTAAATACCAGATTAGGTGCAAGACGTCCTGTTTTATACCCTACTGCCACTGTAAATTTTAAGTGGTTTTAGTGATCTAGAGTTCAACAAACTTCCACACACGAGGAAGACAGGTAAACTTACACTTATTTACTAGAAAGGCACATCTATCTAGAGTTATTACTGCGTATGAAATAGTATTCACTTTCACATTTATATTTAATAGCAGCTATTAGCTCTTTATGATAAAGTCAGATATTTTGTAATGAGCGCTTCTAGATTGCTCATGATGCTTCCTTTCTCAAGAGTTGCACATTCCTGTATGTCATTTAATATTGTTATTTATATTAAACGCCTTTGTAAAGAATTGCTGATAACTTTACTGTAACGATGAAGCAAATACTGATATGACTGCATCTTTGTTAAATATACCGTTAACGGAAAGTTTTCTACAGACATCTGGTTTTCCGATACATCCCAGTACTGATTTTCATGATATATGTTTAACACTATTAACTTATTTGACTCGAACGGGTGGCTGAACTGAAATACACAGCCTTCCAAAGAAAGTAAAACACGGAGAAGACATGGCCGAATGTCAGCTTAACTACGTATATGTACAAATTATTGGCGGGTATGTAAAGATTGGAGCAGAAATTCTCTGTGACAGGTAAACCGACCACTAGAGTGCGTTGGTGTTAAGTCGTGTTTAGTGTTGTTATCAGGCCTAGTAGTGTACATAAGGGGAGTGAACAGCGTCAGTTCTTGAACCATTACTGTGAAGGACAGGGAGATACCGCGTACTCGTGTAAGACAGCGTTATCAGCATCTGACAAGATTTGAAAGTGGCCTCATTGTGGCTCTCCATTTGGCAGTATGGTAGAATCGTACAATAAAGAGATTTGCGAGGCATTAGAATGCGACAGTTGCCCGAAGTTGGACTACGAGGGTCAAAACATGTAAGCAGATAGAATAACGTGCCATCAAGGGAGAAAAAATTGTGTAAAAGTAATGGACTCCCTGTAACATTCTGTAACATCCCACAACATTGGTCGAAGACTAGCAGCATACGGACTAGAGAATTACCATTCCATGCGTAGGCTGTCGCTAAAACCACAACAGAGGCGGCTGTATTTGGAGAAATGTCGTGATCGGGAAGCATGGACTGCTGATGAATGGCGCCGCGTTGTGATCAGCGATGAATCCTTGTTCCGCGCTATCGCAGATGACCATTGTCGGCGAGTAGGTTGGCTACGTGGGAAGAGGGTCACGTACTTCCAGATTTTTGGAGAAGCACATACGTGTCAGTCCTAGTGTTGGGTATGACTTCAGGTTACGGCTGGAAGTGACTGAAAGAACCCTGATGCCATGTCACGGACATCTTGCGTCCATATATGTCTCCTCTCGTACGACAGTATCGTGGTGCCATAGGACCACGTTCGGCCATACATGGCACATTTCTCTATGAGCTGTCCGTGCGATTTTGAGGTACTACCGTGGCCACAAAGATCCCCATATCTGTTCTGACAGAACGTGGGTGGGATCACCTCGAACGACGACTTCGCCCCTGTCTCTACGATATCGACTGTCAGCGATAACAATTGTAAATCATCTTTCTTCAGAGAAACATACAATGGCTTTATGGCACCCTTCGCAACCGAATCAATGCATGCATCCAGGCCAGAGTGGGTGCAACTTCATACTGATAAGAGGGCTAATATTGCCAAGTTCTGTGTTAATTTGACAAATTTTGTAATCACCGAAATAACACCATACACCATCTCAATCCATGAAGTTTCTTTTCGTTTCCTTCACCACTTAAGGGTGCTTCACTTTTTTTGTCAGGTAGTGTAGCAAAGCAACCCCAAGTTTCACTGTGTGATTCATGTCTTGATATTAAACACATCTCAGAGAGTAAATGCTATGTCAGATTCTAAATGTTTTCAAAAGTAAAATGTAATCGTTAAATATCTACACTGACGGTAGAGGATACAGTTAGCATTAACAGACACACGTGTGTGGCGCCGACCGTGTAATATCTCCGCGAACTGAGGAAGTTTCGGAGTTATCATCTCGTCGCCAACGAGGAAACTGGAGAAGAAACACAGGTTCGAATAGGATAAGGATGGAGAACGAAATCGACCTATCCTTTTCAGACGAACCATCACGACATTCATCGTAACTGGTTTAGCGAAACCACGGATAAGCTACATCTTATCGGCATGAGAGGGTTAGCAAGCCCTCACATCTCTAATAGGAAAGCCCAAGAGGTGGCGCAGTGCATCGTATTCGGAAGAGCGGTGGTTCAGACCCCAGTCCGGCCACAAAAATTTAGGTTTTCTGCGGTCTCTAAAGGAAAATGGCGGCTTGGTTCTTTCAAAAAGTGGAAGGAAGGTTTCCTACCCTATCCTTCCCCAATTCGAACTTATACTGCCTCTCTGATGACCTCATCGTTGAAGGAAATGTAAACCCGAATCTTCCTGTTCCTTTCCGAATACAAATAGCGCCTTAAGGGGTTTTTCAGGCATCGAGGTTTAAAAAAAAAACATTTTTTTGCATATTTTGACTCCTTATAATCCGAAAAATACGTGATTTAAAAGATTAAAGATTTTGTGGGGAAATTATTCTTTATACGAGAAAACAGTGTTTCAGTGGAAGCGCATATATGCCAATTCTAGCAGCTCTTCAGTCGATATGTCTTTCCCTTAAACTTAAGGTCAAAGAAAATATCGATACTGATGTTGTACACGCCCACCAGATGTCTCAAGTATATGCTTTCTGTTGTGATCAGACGAAACTACAATCGTCCGGCTATATCTGTGGGTTCTTTGATTGCTCATTAGAAGGGCAACATATGAAATATTAGTTCACTTTATTACACGAATGAACAAAAAGATTTCATTAACTTGATACAATCCTTTGTCAAAGGAGTGCTTGAATATTGACAACTGTCCTTGACTAGTAAAGCATCCCTTGATGTATACAAGCATAAACTCTTCTCTTTAGTACAATGTTCGACATCTGCAAAAGTACTCTTTGGTATTACTTGATGATGTTGTCTGCAGCAGCTGAGGTCACAGACTTGACAGAGCGCATCCATCCTTGGCTGTACACTGACTTCCGTGTGAGTGCGCTGCTGTGATGAGACAGAGGGTGTGTCATCTTTAGCCTCTCCCATTCATCACTGCAGATTGCAGCGAGACATCGCTAATGTCTTTGGTATTGATGTGCGTTGGTTGCCGACTTCGGTGTGATGCGCGATTTTTGGACGATACCACAATTTCGAAAAAAGTGAGATGAAAAAAGCGGGTATGGTGACACTTCATCACAGGATTTCAACGAATGACAATCTGCAGCACGATACTGTTCTGAAAGTTGGTGTAAATGGAAGCAAGATGAGATGAACAGGACACTGGATACCTTTGACCATAAGGTAACAGTGAGGAGTGAGGTTATTGATGCTATTGCTGATATAAACAAACATCTGAATGACGACAATTTCATGGAGAGATGCCTTTGAGCCTACGACAATGAAGCACTGATTTCACTAATTTGAACTTACGCTTCCAAAAACATGTCTTCGAATGTAAAAGTCGACCAAATTTCTAACAACAGGCCTTCGTCATTTTTAGCGACGTATTTAAGGATGCCCTGTATAACATGAAAGTCGTGGGAGTGATTATCGGCACCAGGGCTTCCTTACTTGCCACGAAAAAGGGGGAGAAGCACCTCAAACGTTCGGACCGGCGCAGCCGGAGCAGCATCTAGGCTAGAATTGTGGCTAGAGAGACTAGCCCTTTAGAAAATGAGAAAAATGAGATCTTCCAAGAAATCGAAGGATTACTGCATGGCCGAGGAATAGTGGATTAATAATAAGATGAAAAATTTTAAAGTTATAAATATAAAAATCGAACTCAAAACTTTAAATGAACATTTATCGTGACATATTTTTTAAAGCGGGTTTGCATGATAAAAAAAAATACTGGGCATATTTAACAGTTGAATGATGTTTCGGATTTAATAAAATAGGTACTTGTTGTTTTGACGCGAAGGTCAAACAACAATACGTTTGTCATCAGTTTGTAATTTCCTTACATTTAAAGGCAACAAAATAGGTCTGTTTACAGTACCTACGTTTTGAAGTGGCCACCATTTTGAAATGCACGTCAGAAAATTTGATTTTCAACATTATTAATTATGATAATGCACATATGTTTAATTTTGATTGCAGACCTATACTTCACCCTCAGTCGTGCGAACCGTTTAGTTGCGCAATCTACACACAGATATTCTGGCCGCAGCTTTTTGCTGCATAGACTCATCAATTTACAGGCCAAGTGTGATTTACACAGCGTTTAAGTGTGTACTTTTGTTTGTTGACAAAACTTGGTACAGCCCGCATCTCGTGGTCGTGCGGTAGCGTTCTCGCTTCCCACGCCCGGGGTCCCGGGTTCGATTCCCGGCGGGGTCAGGGATTTTCTCTGCCTCGTGATGGCTGGGCGTTGTGTGCTGTCCTTAGGTTTAGTTAGGTTTAAGTAGTTCTAAGTTCTAGGGGACTGATGACCATAGATGTTAAGTCCCATAGTGCTCAGAGCCATTTGAACCAACCAAACTTGGTATGAAAAAAAAATTTTTTTCAGAAAAAGTGTTGAATATGAGAATAAAATAAGGTTCCGAGAGCAGCAAACCCCCTTAACCATTACGCCACTTCTCTTGGTTGGATGTTATCATGTGTTTCAAAAACTCTCTGGTCAGTCATTTCCATTTATATTTCAGCACCGTGTAATAGTCATATGAAATAGTCACTGGATTCTGCATTCCAGACGCTTTCGATCAGATACAGATCAGGAGGTTCATTGGCTCCTGCATTCCGGACACTGTCGATCAGATATAGATACGGATGTTTTGCTGACCAGTCAGTGCAGTTGATACGCCTGCTCACGATAAATTCATCAATCAGAGAAGCTCCCTGCGGAACTCAGTATGGTCTATGAAGAAAAACTTGGAATCACCAGATCTTTAATACGTCGCACTTCTCTGTACATCTAGCTATTAATAGTATTTCTCAAACCATCACCGAAGAAGTTAAGTTTTCTGCGGCCATACAGCAGCAGAACGCTAGGACCATTTGACTGGCCTCTTCCCTCGATGATCCTGTAACTGTACCGGCACCACTTTCCTTCCACATGAATGTGTGACGAAAATAACTAGGAAAACTGAAGCGGGATTAATATGTCAAGAATAGGAAATGCAGTTTTGTATATTTTACTTTTACCTATACTTCTATTCTGTTTACACTGCAAGAGTATTCCTCGTGCGAATATGTATAATCAAAATCTGCTCGTGAGAAACGTAAATCAGTAAGAGCACCTCGAATTAACGTTAATTCAGCTCCACAGTTCCTCTACCAAAAAGTGTCTATATTTGTCCTTCTAAGGGCTAGTGTCCGTTGGTCATATTTTCATAAATATTTTTAGACGATGTGGATAACGAAATTAATACGCTTATTACAGAGATAAGGCCATGTTTATGTTACGCTGAGGAATTGTAGTTGAAAATTGGTCAAGTGTCCATTGTTCGCCAACATAGTCAGCCAGTCACTTCGCTTTGGGTCGCAGAAGCGTGTGGTACTTCCACAATAAGCGGCACTAACTTACTCGTATCCAACATTTTGTAATACTACGACGTCGTACCGTCAATCGCAAAACGACAGCAAACATATGTGGTCGGATTTGTGGGAAAGGTGGAAACTTTATGCCTGAGTTACCGTATTCTGTGAACCTATTTACAGAATCACGTAAGACACATGTATGAGATCCTGGAATTTCTCAAGCAGAGAAGTATTAGGCGAAACTAACCAGGCACATATAAAGTTGGGGAGCATTGGACAAATCAGCGTCATACCATGAGATATTTCCAACCCAACCCAAAAGGAGCAGCACTGAAAACTACGGAACGAGTCTGTTACTGAAAGACAAGGAAGGAAGATTGTGGTTTCACATTCTGTCGATGACAAAGTTGTTAGAATTGTAGCACAAGCTAGCACTAGGGTAGACTGGTTCAAGTGTCTCTGAGCACTATGGGACTTAACATCTGAGGTCATCAGTCCCCTAGAACTTAGAACTACTTAAACCTAACTAACCTAAGGACATCACACACATCCATGCCCGAGGCAGGATCCGAACCTGCGAGCGTAGCAGTCGCGCGGTTCCGGGCTGAAGCGCCTAGAACTGCTCGGCCACACTAGGGTCTTTTATAAAGGAGCCGTCAAAGCATTTGCCTTAAGCAATCCGGGGAAACAACGGAGAACCCAAATTTCAAAATTTAGACGAGCATATGAACCGCCGACCTACCAAGTGTGATTCCAGTGTGCCACCGCGCTCGCTGCCTTGAAATACCCCATGGCATCTCATCTGTTACCCCATTCTGATCACGTCGACAACAAACTCACATCCTCCGTTCTAGATAGGTGGGGCAGGAAATGTAACTGTGACAAAGTTCACTAGGAAAGACGTTCAAAATCGGTAAACTAGGAAATGCAGAATTTCTGTTCCTACCGCTTAGGAAGGCTTCTTAGTAGACGCGCTGGAATGGTGAAATCCGCGATACTCGCGTGCTGTCACTTTAAAATGATAAATGTTATTAGAATTTAGGTAGTAGTCAACATCATAAATGTACCTACAATACAAACACATCGATTCCAAGGTCAAGTTAATCTTGAAATGACGCAAAAATGGCGCTCGCTGACTCACGGCGCTAACATGACGTCAATATGGCGGAAGATTCTCAAAATATTATATTTATAGTTACTGGCTGGAGAGAAGACTTTGAATACACTATCTGTCCACCATTTGTCAATCCTCAAAACGTTTCATTTAATGTCTTAGCAGAGGGTTGTTTTCTTTGCGCTATTTGTACTATAAGGGAACTTCAGGCATTACTAAATCTGCATCGAATCAGTGAAATGTAGCCTACGGAAACATGATTCACACAAAATAATGTGTCCATACTGAAGAATTGAAAAGAACCCGGTACCACGGTGTCTTACAGGTCAGCTGCACTAAGCCCATGCATTATTAAACCAACGGAACAGATTGCTAAAAAGCGACCGAAATGGTGGCTCTAACAGAATTAATTACTCCCTAGAACCCAAAATAGTGTCTGAAAACAAATATTAATGACTAATATCTTAGTCGATTACGTCCGGTGTATCGTCGATACCTCAGCTGCTTCACATTCGGCGGGTATTACAATGGCATGGAGGGCCAAGAAGAATCTCTTAGGACCTTCCTCAAGTGGTGTTTCTCAACAGGTTAATATATACTATATATACTGCTGATATCGACATTCCTTCATCAAGATATGTTGAGCTACTACAACATATAGGCGATATTTTCCCGTACTCAGTCTCTACGTCTCTCCAACATATTGCTCACCTCATTTTTTTCTGTTCATGGCTGATTTTTTGAGAGTAGTGTAGTTGACGTTTTAACTGTCGTCACTTCAGGAAACATCCAACGAACTAATTATAACAATGAAATAGATGAAGCCAGTGTAAGTAGAGAGACCGAACAATTAGACAGATCAAATAAATTCTAGAATGAGTTTCATGAGTGATAAATAAGGTGTATGCTGTAATATTCGTAAGTCAGGAATGCTCCATAAATGTTTTGACCATTTTTTGAGTTCACATGTCCTTACTCAATAAACATTCACTTATTGACAACCAAAAACGGTTTCATAGGTCTCCACAATCTAAAGACATGCACACACACGTTCTCTCTCTCTCTCTCTCTCTCTTCCACTCCCTGTCCCCCACTCCATGTCTGTCCCTCCCTTCTTTCCGTCCTCCAACCCTCTCATTCTTCTGTCTGTATGCCTGCCTCTTCCCCCATACTTCCTTGCCGCTGATTGTGTGTGTGTGTGTGTGTGTAGTCTATTCAGATTACAACACAAAGTGTTTTTATCTTCAAGAACCGGACTGTTACAAAACTGCACAACTCTTTTCCCAACAAGGTCAATATTTTACTATCATTCTATATGTATTACAATGACAGTAAATAAAACTGCTGTCACCTTACAAGTGATAAACCCTTAGTTATACGGTTAGGCGCTCCCCTCTCACCGCATAAGGAACTTTTAGGACCGGCTGATCTGTACATTAATACTACAGATTTATTAGGTTCTTACGCGATGTTATGCAATGTTCCTGCATCTAAAAATGCTAGCAAAATTTTCTAAATTTGAAGAGTAATGGTAATATATACTGAGTGTCACACTGTTCACTAAATTACGAAAGGCGAAAACCAGAGGGAACAGTGAGCGCGCTTAGAAGCTGCAACACTTCTAAATTAAACCAGGAGGCTATTATTCCACGCGACACGCAAAAATTCCGATAGCAATGTGCCAGCCATTTTTATGGGTTGGGTGCCATTTTAACTCAGCAGTGTCAGCGAAAGCAGGGGAAGTATAGCATTTCCATTTAATACGATCAATTGGTAATTGTAAAGTTCCCGCAGTAGAAAGCTTATAATGAAAACCGATGTCGAAATCAGTGCTTTCAACATGCTCACATGATATGTCCTTTGGGAGAAAGCAAAATGAAAATAAAGCAAACAATTTAAAACAGAAGTGGAGTTTAACAAGGGATGAGGTCAACTGAAAAATTTATCAGCTTTAATGGCGAGTTAAAGTTTTGTTTTGAGAAAATATTTATAATTTTTGAAGAAAACTAGATTGTACGGAACTTTACGTGTAACTTCACTCTTTTCCCTCCAGCATCGTCTGCTGATCGTTACAAAAAACTTGTCCTAAGTACACTCGTGCAACCGTCGGTAGCATGTGACTGCGTAGATAAGTACATGAAATAAAGATGTAATTGTTTTTGTCATTTGTATTACGTGAAGTACACTATTTGCAGCCAGAGAACGAAAACGTGTATGTGTGTGAATTCTTGAGAGACCAAACTGCTGAGGTCATCAGTCCCTAGACTTACACACTACTTAAACTAACTTATGTTAAGAACAACACACAGAACCATGCCCGAGGTAGGACTCGAACCTCCGGCGGGACACGACGCGCAATCTGTGACTTGGCGCGCCAAACCGCGCGGCCACTCCGACGAAAGCATGGTTACTTAAACAGTTGTAATATGTTTCGTAATAAGTTTGGTGTCGATGCCCTGATAGCCGATGATTATTTCCTGGAGGGAGGAAATCTTAATGCTTCTCCTTAGACTAGGAAAGGACCGAATGTTTCTCAGTAGCTACATAATCGTCGTTATAGCGAGCTGTCTATTAAAAATCGTGGAATGAACAGTGAGCTATGGTTCAAATGGCTCTGAGCACTATGGGACTTAACATCTGTGGTCATCAGTCCCCTAGAACTTAGAACTACTTAAACCTAACTAACCTAAGGACATCACACATATCCATGCCCAAGGCAGGATTCGAACCTGCGACCGTAGTAGTCGCGCGGTTCCGGACTGAGCTCCTGAACCGCTAGACCACCGCGGCCGGCCAAACAGTGAGCTATCGTCTGGTCTGGATATTAGAGACCACGGAGTTCCTTCGCCACTCACAGTATGGTTTTAGGAGATATCGATCGACTGTTGAGAAAATGATCCTACTAGAAGTGGCAGTACAACAGGATTTATTACGTACACAGCATTGTATATGGATAGTTTTTGACATAAATTAACTTACGGCATTACTTGGAGTCACAATATTCCAAGACACCTGCCATGTCCTCTTACCCCTTTTCATTACGCCATTCTTATCAAAATGATTTTTTAAGTAGCGAGTGGGTGAACAGCTGTCTGGTAGTTTGCCGGCCGTTGTGGCCGAGAGGTTCTAGGCGCTTCAGTCTGGAACCGTGCGACCGCTACCGTCGCAGGTTAGATTCCTGCCTCGGGCATGGATGTGTGTGATGTCCTTAGGTTAGTTAGGTTTAAGAAGTTCTAAGTTCTAGGGGACTGATGACCTCAGATGTTAAGTCCCATAGTGCTCAGAGCCATGTGGTAGTTTAGCGCTGGAGAATGGTGTTCCGTAAGGAAGTGGTATGCTCTTTCTCCATGCCAAAGCCATAAACAGTGCAACGTCCACAGTGAGGAGTAAGGTGTAGTTTTCCTTATTTGTGAAAGATTTTGGAATTTTTTGTTCTTTCTCCAACCCTGTAACAGCAGCTCGTGAGCTGCGATTAGAAGTAAAGAGGTTTGAGAAGTGAGCTACAGAAAGAAGGGTTAAATTTTCCACAGGTAAGTGTTGTGTATTACTTGTAATAGTTCTCTTAATACTTTTAATTTGTCCACCTTACAAATGAGGGACACCATTTAATAATTTAAGTATTTTGTGAGGTTTCTGGATCTCATGTTTGATGCATAACTCTTAAGGTTATAACACCTGATGGTCCTGAAGGAAAATATCCTGGAAGCATTGAACATCCTGAGGTATCTTAACCACCGTCCGTACCATACGCTCGCTCGCCCAGCCACGGAAGAAGTTTTCTCGAAAAGTCCAAGAACAAAAAGGCCACTTGCGATCTACGTGAAACTTGGGCGAGAGTCAATTGCTATGGGGCAAGTACAAACTGAAACCCAAGGGAGGAACCGACTGCCATCCTGATTATTGGGAAGACCTAGAGTGATTTTGAATTTAGTGTGGTACAGGAGAGACTGCACTCCTACATTTAGTTTAAATACAATATTTTACGACGTTTTAAATTCGCACCACAACTATTTAGCTACATTCACAGACGGGACTAAACAGGGACATCCCTTGGCTGCTCTGCGTTTTCCCTGAACTTTTCCTCAAGATCCGACTGTGAAAAGAATTCACTGTGATCGATGCAGAATTATACGGGAAAGGAGGGGAAGGACTCGAGACAACGGACATAGAGTATGAACGTCTCGTTAATGGGAAGGAAAGCTAACATTTACACTCTGGTTGTTGGACCTCGTAGTGAGCGGTAGTCTGCCTTTAGGCAGCAGCGAGGCGAGGAGGTCTGGTTTGCATCCTGCCTATCGTGTAGTACACGCTTAAGTGTTTCCTGTTAACGTTTTTGTCACAGCAAGTGTATCGCGTCCATCTTTCGAGACCGCCATGGCACACTCGTACCGCCAGGCCACAATTAAGATTTCGTTTGAAGCAGACGACACAAGACCTCGAGCAAACGAAATTGAAGGGACGATCTTTATCTTGCACTTCAAGACGTCACTGGGCTCCACTTATCAATTACTAGCAGCGTCGTCTATATCTAACCGACACAAGTGGAGGTGTGCACAGATATTCTGCGCAGAGACAGTCACGATCTCAAATTTAGGTACTCTCTCGGCCGTATAGGTGCTGTCACGATAGATCACTCTGGATTTGGCCTCCGCACTGAGGGTCTTCGACCTCCATTTCGAAGTCCCACCAGATGTTGTGATGATAGTATTCAAACCGTATGGTAAAGTGATAAGCCACCCGACTGAAAAGTGGCAGTCGTTTGAGACATATCACGTCTTAAACGGAATGCAGCATATCAAAATTCGATTGATAAAGCACATGCCATCCTACTTAGTTATTGGGGCTGCGGAGCAATCGTCATGTACAATGGACAGCCACGTACTTGTGCCAGGTTGCGATCAGAAAGGCCACGCGCGATGACATGTATCCAACGCAGGCTGCTTCAGACACCGGACTGTGACGTTGCATCCTCTCCGACGCCCAATGCACTCCCCCTCACCTACGCGGCGGCTATGAAAGCGACAGATGTTCTTGCCAAGGACCGACACAACTCGCCACCGTCGATTAACTGTCGACAACAGCGTGGCGGACCCTACGCCTCCTTCCATATTGTGTCTGGCCAAACTGCATAAGGCAAACGACCACTCCCACCTACAGGCGGCCCTTCGTGAGAAGATGGATGTCGAATCTGGAGATGTACTGACATCTACCTTCTTCTCAACGGGGACAGTGTCGGATGACTGCTGCCTGCATTCTGACGTGGTACAAAATGTCCGCAAACAACGTCCCCCGCGAATAGGCAACTAATGCCGCCGTACGCCATCTGATGACTGCCTTCTTCGAATGCATGAACAGGACGAGGACCTGCCATCGGATGACGCAGAGGCCTCTATAACCCAGGCGTCGGCTAGAATTATCCCCCTCCCCTGTCTGTCCCGTTACGATGTCGCAGCAACTACAATTCTTATACCTGTCACCGATGGTCCACCTTCTGCTGCTGAGCGTGCACTCGAACGCTTGACTGGCAGTACTCTCCAGCGCCTACCAAGTATTACGTCTGACTCTTGGATGGACGACGTTGAGGATGAATTAAAGCACCCTATGGGGGTGCCCCTTTGGCTGCGTCTAGCACCGTCATGTCACAGTGGCGGCAGTTGCATCGGCTACTTTGATGGGGCTGCACCTGGTGGTCACAAACACTGTACCAGATAACTCACTGGAAGGGGAGACTGATCAGACCTAGCAACAATTAACATTAATAACTACTTGCATGCATAAACTGGCCATGCTCCAAGACACGCTCAATGCAGTTGACATTGACACTGCCCTCCTTCGGGAGCTGCATGTCGAAGATTTCACAAGAACATTCAGATGCACAGCTTGCGTATCACGTGCATCTACCAGTGTTGCTGGAGTGATAGTCATCTACCGTGAGGATATACTTGTCAAAGACGTCGAGTATCTCTGACGCCGGAAGTATGCCTTTTACTATCCAAGGAGTGAGACTCATAAAAATCTATGCGCCGTCAAGATTAGGTCGACGTAGTAAATGATCTTCCTTCTTCGTGGATGTGATCATGTTTCTCTAGACGGGACGACAGGACGCCTTGGTACTGGGAGGGGATTTCAATTGCATCCAAGGACTAGTTAATCCATCACTCTCTGTGCGCAGAACTTGACACAGTTGTCAGTCACCACCAGCGCGTGGACTCATGGGAACACGTTCATGGTGACTGGTCTGGATTTACATACTATACTATATCAGCCATTCATATAGCCGCATCGATCGGATTTACATCTCGGGGTCCATTGCCAGGGCGAAGACAGCTGCCGAAGTGTGACCCATAGCGTTTTCAGACCACGCAGCCTATGTTAGTCCCAACACACTCGGCCATCAGAGTGAATGCCACAGCCGTGGTCCATGGAAGTTCAGTGTGGTCTAATTAGTTTTTCCGGAACGTCGGCAGCTCGTAGAGGACACGTGGAACTCCTGTACTCGCTGGAACGTCGCCTATGTCTGCCCTTTCATGGTGGTTAGACTGCACCAAGCCTACCCTTCAGAAGTCCTTGATTGGCTATGGTAGAGACGTGGCGGAATGAAGGTGACATAAAAAAAATTAGAAATGTTCAGAATGTAACCGTATGTACAAATTAATTTGCGATGTGAATGTATTATAACACGTTCCACATCATTACGATCTATCGTGCAAAATAGTCCATGGAACATGTTACTATCTAACTAATTAACTTCCACGGACTTATATTAAAGCATTCTTTGGGAATGTTGCGCACTGCCACACCTGCCCGCAAGGCAGACAATGGTGAAAATCGCTCCAAGGCCCAGATCAGCACACTCACATACCGCCTCCTTGAGGGGGCAATCGTCAGAGTGCAACCCCACGACAGCGTGGCTCAGCAGGGGCCGCCCGTATATCATACCATTGCAGATAGACAATGTCGGTGACGGGCCTTGATCCATGTTGTCTCGACGGACAATGGTCGATACCTAGTTACTCAGTGCGATATAGGGAATGCTCTTCACGCCCAATACAGTAGGCTGTGTTTGGAGCACCGCCATCCTCTGAAGGCTATCGCGGAAATTTTTCAGCTCACTTTTGTTAAATCCTCCTGGCTGAGGCAACGGATTTGATTGAAGATGTAACGAAAGCAGAGGTCCTTGAAGTGATACAGACAGGAGTCAATCACAAGTCACTGGGACTCAATAGCCTCCCTCTGCAGTTCTACTAGGCTTTCCAGCAATTGCTGGCGTCAGCCTGAATGGACACCCGCTATCTCCCACGGTGCAGCTCCCTGGAGCCTTCCTTGAAGGACTGATCGTACCAATACGTAAACTACGAAACAGAACCGGGATCTGTGATTATCACCCCTTGACCTTACTCAACAATGACGTGACTATTTTTACTCAGCTGCTGGTGGCGTATCTCAAACGAACGATCCGTTATGTCGTTTCACACGACCAGGTATCGTTAGGAGGCGATTGTAACTTCCGCACTGCACCCAGTCGGTATCGCGATATGATGGTGCTTGCAAGGCTCTCCAAATGCCTCGTGTCTTGGCCCAGGTCTTTGAGAGGATTAACCACGCGTTTGTCATGCAGTTACTACGACAAATGGGGTACCATCATAGAGGTAGTGATGCGTCTTCTTAGTGGCGCGACGTCCAGGATGTTGTACAAAGGCCGTCTCACACCGCCGATCCGGATCCAGCGCTCGGTGAGACAGGGCTGTTGTCTCTCAGCGATGTTGTACGTCTTCGCTTTGGAACCGCTGTTCTGCGACCTCTGACATCGCCTGGCTTGGATGACACTTGGCGGACACACTTTTTGCTGCACAGCTTATGCTGAGGATCTGGTACTCTTCCTTCCTGGCGTAGATGATGTCCGCGTAGCATTGGCGTTGGTGGCAACCCACGGCGCGGCATCGTGCAGTACTCTAAACGTCCACAAATCGTATTCTCTGTCTATCGGCAAGGGACTGGCCGACGGGTGCGTCGCGATTAAGTGACGCGATACTTTGATTGGGTTGATTTTGCAAGTGACCTGCGGCGCTCGATAGCCAACAACTGCAGACGTCTGATAAACCGGATCGGAGTAGGGATAATTGATCACATCTTAGGACTGGAGAGATATTTAGCAACGGCTTTGGGGTCCTTTGTTAGTATGGGCACGCTTTTTAAGATGCACTATGCCCTATGAGTCCCTTGCCCTCCCAAGGGACAGAGGGAGGTTAGGCCTTTTTCATGTTCAAGACAAAGCGGAGGCCCTATTAGTAAGCTTTTACATGAAGATTTGGCGACGTTGTCCGATAAGTCTGAACGAGACTGCTGCTAGGGGCCTCAGTGCCGATCGCTCTTGCTCCACCGTTGCCGTTATCGAACTTCCCAGCCCCTTTATTCTACACTGGCCAATTCTTCCTTGAACTAAGATACATCCGCATTGTCCTCTTAATACGGACGTTCATTCCGCTTGGTACGTAATGGTTAAGGGCGAGAAGGTGTGCCAGTCTCACAATACCAAATCCACCTCGTGGACTTTCCATTCTATGTCACCTGCAGTGTGGTGGATACGGATGACCATCGCCTTGTCTGCGGCTCTTCAAAGTATATTTGGCATTTCGTACGCCAAATGTTGGCTTTCTTCACACGCGTGACTTCCGACAGGATAACTGTACAGTCACTCCTCTTCCCGTTACTTGTTTTGTGACTGTGAGAGGATAGTCCTTGATATTTGACTGTGAGAGGATAGTCCTTGATATTTGACTCTACTTAAACGAACGACAATGTGCCATCGTACGAAAGCCCAGGTACCTAAAATACTTCTCAAATTTTCTCTGGAGCGCGTTCCATAACCGACTTCACAACAGTGACAATATAGTAGATAGTGTCGGAAGTTCCATGCGGCTTTTCGCGGATGATGCTGTAGTATACAGAGAAGTTGCAGCATTAGAAAATTGTAGCGAAATGCAGGAAGATCTGCAGCGGATAGGCACTTGGTGCAGGGAGTGGCAACTGTCTCTTAACATAGACAAATGTAATGTATTGCGAATACATAGAAAGAAGGATCCTTTATTGTATGATTATATGATAGCGGAACAAACACTGGTAGCAGTTACTTCTGTAAAATATCTGGGAGTATGCGCGCGGAACGATTTGAAGTGGAATGATCATATAAAATTAATTGTTGGTAAGGCGGGTACCAGGTTGAGATTCATTGGGAGAGTGCTTAGAAAATGTAGTCCATCAACAAAGGAAGTGGCTTACAAAACACTCGTTCGACCTATATTTGAGTATTGCTCATCAGTGTGGGATCCGTGCCAGATCGGTTTGACGGAGGAGATAGAGAAGATCCAAAGAAGAGCGGCGCGTTTCGTCACAGGGTTATTTGGTAACCGTGATAGCGTTACGGAGATGTTTAATAAACTCAAGTGGCAGACTCTGCAAGAGAGGCGCTCTATATCGCGGTGTAGCTTGCTCGCCAGGTTTCGAGAGGGTGCTTTTCTGGATGAGGTATCGAATATATTGCTTCCCCCTACTTATACCTCCGTAGGAGATCACGAATGTAAAATTAGAGAGATTAGAGTGCGCACGGAGGCTTTCAGACAGTCGTTCTTCCCGCGAACCATACGCGACTGGAACAGGAAAGGGAGGTAATGACAGTGGCACGTAAAGTGCCCTCCGCCACACACCGTTGGGTGGCTTGCGGAGTATAAATGTAGATGTAGATGTAGAACCATGAACCCTTTTTTTTTGCGACTGAACCATCAACGGCAACCACACTGATACAAGAAGACATGCATCGACAATTCCGCAGTGAGCACCACCATGGAACCCCTTGGATCCCACGCCTTCCATCCTTCTTAATTCTGTGGGAGAAAACGGTGCATCGCGGCCAGGCCATTGGTTGCGACTCCTACCCACCTTTTCCCCAGCCCCCTCTTAGCAATGGTAAAAAAAATAATCATACGCGAAATGTCCCCGGTCTTTGATCCCGAGTGAAAACATTATTTTCTCTACGGTCCTTCTTCCTTTTTCCTCGTTGTGCATTCGTCCCAAATTCAATATTTTTTCAAAGAAATAGCACTGATGCGACTGCAAATTTTAGACATCTTCGCTCCATTTTAATAATATTTATACCGCAGCAGTTTCGTTATTTACATTTGAGGTTACACTCAGCACACTTTATGTACGTACAGCTCGCGATTTTTTAAAAATGCGGTAAAGCTCTTGCCTAAAAACCGAAAGGTGGCGAGACCGGCACCCGATCGGATCATTTATTTTTCAGTCTACTTTTTGAGCTAGACTTCACCTCTGAACGATGTGAGAAGTCACCAGGATGCGAACTTCCTTGGATGGTTCGCTAAAGGGCCGACAACCAGTGGAATACAAGCGATGCAAATCAAACAGATTCGAACGAAGTTTGGTTGCGTTTGGCTGAAGTTGACATCAGAGACAATTCTTGTTCGCTGGTGCTTTTTTGCATATATTCGTTCCTGTGTAAACTAGGCATGAATTATGCAAAAAATGTTTCATTTCATTAATTTCTGGAATAATTCCAATTCGAATCGACACCTAAATAGCTGCAGATGTAATTCTCACAAAGGTGACTAGCAGAGGAAACAAAATAATGTCAGTTTTTGATGTCACATTGCAGACGACTTCCATCAATCAGCACTTTAATTTGTTGAAACGAAATATGTCTTGCACATGCTTCATTTTATAACAATTCATATAGCACAGCTCTTATGATAATTTCTGAATATTATACATTTGACTAACAAAGAAAAAAGAAACAGTTCCTGGTTTATTCCCTGTGGTCGTCATAAAAACGCGACGTTCCAACTGAATAAAAGAAAGCAACATTTTCCTCACATCAGGCACACCGGACAAAAGAAAAATTAATGTACTCAGGAACTTCACAGCAATTACTAGTTTAATTTAGACAGAGTTGGGATGATGTAAGAAATGGTTCCGGCCGTCATTCTGAATACTGCGCTGCGTACCAGGCATACTTGGTCAAATCCGTAAAACGTGGCGATGCTAACCGACAGTGCACAAACGACTAAAGACTAAGAATACTGTTATGCTGATAAACCTGAAATGACAAAGAGCAATCGGAATTTATGTTGTCCGAAAATTTCCTGAAAAATTCTTTCCATTTTCGAAAAACTTCTTCATCGAGAGGTTGAATCACACTAGTAGTTCCGGGCGGAATCTGCATTACATCAACAGTATTTTCGTTGTCTTTCTCTAGTACAGAGTGTCGTTATGTCCAGGCCAAGCAACTAAGGCAATGAATTATTTTCTGCAATTAATAGGACGACGTTTCGAATGAAATGTTGAAAACTATCCTTTCCCATTTTTCCAGATTTTGATACGGCGATTACAAGATTTTTACAGCTAAAAATCCCTTATTTATTTTTGGCCCTAAATTGCCTTGAGTTTCATGAAGACAGATATATACAGGGGATAGAAAAAATAATATGAATGTTTGTGTTTGATAGACAACAATGCAGATAAGGCATGTGTCGCACTGGACTGTGCGTGTTCAGAATGGACTAGGCATCAGTGCAGGTTGTTTACGAGTAGTGCAGACTTCGTGTTTGAATTCAGAGACCGAGGTCAACGTGCAATGAAAGACCTAAAAGTTACAAAGAGGGCAGATTGTGAAGGCCCGATTAACTGGAGCATCAATAACCAAGACAACCAACTTATTAAATGTTGCAAGAGCAAGAGTAATGGAAGCCTACACAAAACATGGAAAGACATCATCCTGTAAACGAAATAGTAGGCGCAAATCAAAACTAAATGACAGAGATTGTCGTACGCTAACACGAATTGTGTCAAAACAACACAAAACTACGGCGGCTAAAATGACTGCAGAGCTCAATAGCCATCTTCGAGACCCAGTAGCTATCGACACTGTCCGCCGAGAACTCCATAAAGCGAATATTCGTGGACGAGCTGCCATACTGAAACCATTAGTGACGGCAACCAGCGCAAAGAAGCGTAAAACATGGTGGCAGGAGCTAAACGTGGAAACACGTCACATGGAACGACGACTCAATGTTTTCATTATTTCCGTCATCGGGCCAGTTTTACGCCCGGAGAACGCCAAAAGAAGTCTACAATCCTGACGGCTTGATTCCAACCTTTAAGCATGAAGGTGGAAGTGTGATGGTATGGACAGCCATATCATGGTATCGTTCGTTCACTCTGAGCACTATGGGACTTAACAGCTATGGTCATCAGTCCCCTAGAACTTAGAACTACTTAAACCTAACTAAGCTAAGGACAGCACACAACACCCAGCCATCACGAGGCAGAGAAAATCCCTGACCCCGCCGGGAATCGAACCCGGGAACCCGGGCGTGGGAAGCGAGAACGCTACCGCACGACCACGAGATGCGGGCTATCATGGTATTCAAAGGCCGTGTTACAGCCAATGATTATGTGAACATTTTAGGTGATCACGAGCACCTCATGATTCAAATGTTGTTCCCTAACGATGATGCCATATTTCAGACGATAATGCACCCATTCACACAGCCAGGACAGTAAAATCGTGGTATGAGGAGCAAGCAACTGAACTGTCCCCGAACCTGAACATTATCGAACCCTTATGGGCGGTATTGGAGCAGATTTCCGCCCCCCTCGCCACTAAGGGCGTTAGAAGAGGTTCTGATCGAAGAGAGGCATAACATTCGACTGGAGACTATACAGTCATTATATGCCAGTATTCCAAGAATAATAGTAGCTGTATTGCGGGCAAATGGGAATCCATCCCCTTGTTAATATACCATTACCAAGTAAGTACAGGTTTTCACATTATTTTGCCTACCCCCTGTAAAACTGCGGGAATAGTAATCCACTCATCCTTGTAACTGGCATTATCTTATACATATGTGTCATAGCATTCATCTATTGCACAATCGACTCCGTCTTCTTTTCACCCTGGAATGACATACTGCAATGTGCACGCAGTTCTTCCAGGAAACCTGACTGATCAGCGTAATGCACTGCAGTTGTGAGGATAACAGCAAGCTTCGTCTTTACATCAGCTATGAATTTCTCTGTTGTATTGTCTATTAATGGCAGCTGCTCTATACGTTTACTTGAACTAATTTTGCGACTTCCCATTTAGATCCAAACCTACACCTGCGTCACCACCCTGCAATTCACATTCAAGTGCCTGGCAGAGAGTTCTTCGAACTACTTCCAGACTACTTCTCAACCGTTCCACTATCAGCGCATGGGAAAAATGAACACTTAAATCTTTCTATAAAAGCGCTGATTTAGCTTCTTTTATTATGGTGATCATTTCTCTCTATGTAGGTTGGCGACAATAAAATGTTTCACATTCACAGGGGAAAGCTGGTGATTGAAATTTCGTGGAAAGATTTCCTCACTACTTGCTTATATTCGTGACAATCTCTCCATTATTTCGCGATAATACAAAACGAGCTGCCCTTCTTTGAACTTTCTCAATGTTCACCATCAAACCTTATTTGGTAAGGATCCCATACAGTACAGTAGTACTCTATCAGAGGACGAACTAGCGTAGTGTAGACAGACTCTCTTTAGGAGACCTGTTGCATCTTCTGAGAGTCCTGCCAATAAAACGTAGTCTTTGGTTTGCTTTTCCCACAAAATTATCTTTGTGACTGACGCAACTTGACAGCCTAGATAACAGCACGGTCAACACAACTGGCTGCTAACTGAAGGGGTTGGGGTCGATTACCGCCTAGGTCGGAGATTTTCTCGGACTGGCTGTTGTGTTTTCCCTACGTTCATTTCTTTATAATTGACACTCGACTGTTGAGATGGCTGTATGGGCACGTCCCGAATTAAAAAAGAATCGTTTCAAATTAAGCTGTTCGTAATAGTAATTCCTAGGTACTTAGTCGAATTGACAGCATTTAAATTTGTGTGATTTATCGTAAAATCGAAGATTAATGGATTCCTTTTAGTAGTTGTGTGGATGACCTTATACTTTTTCTTATTGAGGGACAATTTCCACTTTTCGCACCATTCAGATATTGTGTCTAGGTAATTTTGCAATTGGTTTTGATTTCCTGATGACGTAACTAGCCGGTAAATGACAGCATGATTAGCAAAAAAATCTGACAGGGCTGCACAGATTATGTCCTAAATCGTTTATGTATAGTAGGAGCAGCAGAAGGCCTATAACACTTCCTTGAGGAACGCCAGATGCCACTTATGTTTTACTCGATGATTTTCTGTCGATTACTGTGTACTGTGACCTCCCTGACAGGAGCTCCAGTCGCACGACTGAGGCGATACTCCATAGGCACTCTGTTTGATTAGAAGTCCCTTGTGAGGAACGGTATCAAATGCGTTCTCGAAATCTATAATTATGGAGTCATTTTGAGATACCCTGTCAATAGAACTCATTACTTCGTGTGAACAAAGAGCTAGTTGTATTTCATAAGAACCATATTTTCAGCTTTCGTGCTTACTGTGTGTCAATAGACCGTTATCTTCGAGGTAATTCACAATGTTCGAACACAGTATATGTTTTAAAACCCTACTGCAAAAGGACGTTAGTAATATGGGCCTGTAATTCAGTGTATTACTCCTATTTCCTTTCTTGAGTATTATTAGTGTGACACGTGCAAGTTCCCAGTCTTTTATTATGGAGCATTCGTCGAGCGAGAGGTTGTTTATGACTGCTATGTATGGACTATTATAGCAGAGTAGTTTGAAAGGAACCTGACTAGTATGCTATCTTGATTGGAAGATTTGCATTTATTAAGTACTTTAAGCTGCTTCGCTACACTGAGGATATCTACTTCTAGGTTACTCATGTTGGCAGTTGCTCTCGATTCGAATTCTGGAATGTTTACTTCATCTTCATTGGTAAAGGTATTTAGGTAAACTGTGTTTAACAACTGCGCTTTAGTGGCGCTGTCATCGGTCACAACACCATTGGTGTCGCGCAGTCAAGGTGTTGATTGTGACTTGCCAGAGGTGTACCCTACATATGCCCAGAATTTCTTTGGATTTTCTGTCAGATTTAGAGTTACATTGTGGAGGCTCTTAAAAGCATCTCACACTGAAGTCCTCGCTAAACTTAGTGCCTCTGTAAAAGTCACCAATCTTGGAGCTTTTTCGTTCTTTTAAATTTGGTATGCTTTTTTCGTTGCTTCTGCCCTGTTTTGTGTACCACAGGTGATCAGTACATATTTGATTAATTTATTTGTTACAAACCTCTCAGTTCCAGAAGATAATATTTCCTTGAAATTATGCCACATAGTCTAAATTTCTAGTTAGTTGGGAAGGAGTAGAGACTGTCTCTTAAGAAAGGAGTCACTCAAATTTTTATCTACTGTTTTAAATAGACATGTTTTGCGTTTAGTTTTGGTGGGTTTGGATGCTGCGGGGTCAGTCTTGTTACAACGACCTTGTGGTCACTAATACCTGCATCTGTCATGGTGCTCCATGTTTGTTCAGGATTATTTGTTGCTAAGAGGTCAAGTATATTTTCACCACCGTTTGCATTTAGAGTGGACTCTTGACGTAATTGCTCGAAATAATTTTCGGAGAAAGCATTTAGTACAAATTCTGACGATGGTTTATACCTATCACCGGCTCTGAATACGTATTTTCACCAACAAATCGAGGGTAGACTGAAGTCACCAACGACTGTAACTGTATGAGTGGAGTACCTATTTGTGATGAGACTCAGGTATTTCTATAACACAACTTGAACCTGCTTACCCACGTTGAAGAAGCCTGGAAATCAGCAATGTTCATCTCACTTGCAATTCGAGGGGCCAGTCTCATAGATCTCAATCGGTAATGGTGCACTGTTTCTCTCTAGCAGTTCTAAACCTTCTGAACAGGTTCTCTTCCGCACTTTTGCGAGTTTCATTTGGCGCATCTTTGTTTCGTGTATTTCCTTCTTCCATTTATACAGTTAACATTCCAATATAACGAAAAGAAAGCGTCTTTGCACACTGCTTGACTTTAAAAGTTTCTTCCCACCTTCTTTCAACCAAAAATTCACAGTCTTTTCTTTATCACTGAAAGCTATTGTAGCACATGTTATTTGCGGGCCAGTGAGATATTCTTGTTCCAGACTCTTGTTGGCACGATTGTCGTCGTCTGAACCACTGTTCACCGAATCATCAGAGTTATTTCTTATTTCGTCTAAAGTTTCCATAGGGTCTGACGAAATGTCGACGTCATCCGAATGAATGTCCAAGAAATTAATTAGCAAATGACAAATTTGTATGTCTTCAGTAGAAGTTGGTGATTTCGACTGGAAAGCGTATTCCTGATGTTTCATCCTCACAAGACTGAGAACGGTAACTAAATTCCACATTACTCTGAAACTCTGGAACATAAAAGTAATGTTATTAGCACGCATATATTACTAAAACACGATGAATGTTAATTCAGTTTTATCTCTATTGTCAACACTTAATAGGACTATACTACAAACAGCAATTGATAATTTATAGATTTCCAGAGAACAGTAATAGTATACTAGTGTCGTAGGAAACAGTGCAAATTCGATTAACAAATTACGATCGGGCCTGTGTTGTGTTTCTTGTTTACAAATGTACCGCGACCAAGCATATGCGTCTGGCTCACGAGCAATTGCAACAGCTCCAGTAGGGGTGTCCATTTCTCCTGCCGCCTTGTGGCTTACGAATTTGGCCGAATCAAAAGTTTAAAAAAAATATTTGCAGTGCGTCTTAGCGACCAAAACTTTGACAGTGCATTTCTTTAGGGGTATTCTTCCTTTATACAAATTTCGAGG
The DNA here is from genome assembly GCF_021461385.2 of Schistocerca piceifrons. NCBI lineage: Eukaryota > Metazoa > Arthropoda > Insecta > Orthoptera > Acrididae > Schistocerca > Schistocerca piceifrons. The sequence goes on from NC_060149.1 coordinate 581,826,747, forward strand.
CAGATTTCGACATATCGGATTGGACCATTTCCTTGTATGCAATTTACATTGGAGCAGAGCACTCACTGGGCTTCTTACTTACAGTACATGCCACATGTAATGAAAAGAAATTTCAGTCTGCGCCTGACGGGTAGCAAATGGAAAACTGCAAATAGGAAATTGGTTATATGATGTAGAGAATCTGAAATATTATCTACAGCGATCCATTGAGGCATATGGAGTACGTGTAAACACAAATAGTTTAAAAAGGAAACTTTAAACTTTCGCACTGATAATTTTATTAGACAGAATTTTCCAAGTCACTTACTGTGGACAATGATTAAATAAATTTTACGAATTCGTTTTGCGTGTGCCGTTACATGTCATCAATACAATTTGCAATGAGTATATTATCTCAGCAGATTCGTGTCTTAAAAGATGTTTAACAAGAATCTATTCTACTTACAACATCATAGAAATTATGAATAACATGATACACAGTAATTGTTAATAACAAGCCACAAACTGGATGAGATTCCACTGATTTATGTTCGTATAAATTTTTACAGAGAGGAAGTTGCTGTACGATTCCATCTCAAACAACAATTTGGGGGAAACCTATAAAATTACCAGACAGAACGTACAGTATATTATTTGACAACGGCTCAGGGCGCGATAACACATCATAATGAAAGATTATTCGAATTTAAATTCCTCTTGGAACCTTATACTTATCGATATAACCACACCCAAAAAAATCACACCCAATAAAATAAAACATACTTTTCACATAAGCCATTTGCTTGAACAAAATTTAGTGATAAGCTAGAAATACGCATCTCTACAAGGTGTCCCAGGAGGAATGGTCAACATTCGGGAATTTGAGAGGACAGCTTATTTGAAGCACAAAATTTTATATGTATGTGCTCTCTATAAAAAAAAATGGTTCAAATGGCTCTGAGCACTATGGGACTTAACATCTTAGGTCATCAGTCCCCTAGAACGTAGAACTACTTAAACCTAACTAACCTAAGGACATCACACACATCCATGCCCGAGGCAGGATTCGAACCTGTGACCGTAGCGCCGGCCGCGGTGGTCTCGCAGTTCTAGGCGCGCAGTCCGGAACCGTGCGACTGCTACGGTCGCAGGTTCGAATCCTGCCTCGGCCATGGATGTGTGTGATGTCCTTAGGTTAGTTAGGTTTAAGTAGTTCTAAGTTCTAGGGGACTAATGACCACAGCAGTTGAGTCCCATAGTGCTCAGAGCCATTTGAACCAGCCATTTTTGTGACCGTAACAGTCCCGCGGTTCCGGTCTGAAGCACCTAGAACCGCACGGCCACCGCGGCCGGCCCGTGCTGTCTATCCCGACTGGGTTTCGAGATATGACACATTTAACGTATACTTATTTTCGGATTAGCTTCTCGCACTTAGGTATCTTACAAACCCAGCCTCTTCGAATTCTTATTCCAGTCCAACCTAATTTGTTACTTTCAACCTCTTTGCTCGGTATGTTTTTCGGCCATTAAACTTGCTCGTTGAACGCGGATTCTTCCATTCTGTATTGTGGGAAGTTAGTGCGAGGGATTGAGAGCGTATCAGAAAGGAGCATCGGTTAACTGTGTTTGTACACGCGCTAGGCAAAATGCCACAAAAAATGTTCAGATGTGTGTGAAATCTTATGGGAGTTAACTGCTAAGGTCATCAGTCCCTAAGCTTACACACTACCTAACCTAAATTATCCTAAGGACAAACACACACACCCATGCCCGAGGGAGGACTCGAACCTCCGCCGGGACCAGCCGTACAGTCCATGACTGCAGCGCCCAAGACCGCTCGGCTAATCCCGCGCGGTAAAACGCCACATACCTGCGCTGATGAAGAATATGAAGCTAAGTTGTATGTTATCGGCTTCTGTGATGGAAGTAGAAGAATACGGTCGGCGCCTTACGAGACGTCGAATTCCACATCGTAGAATGTTAATCACTGTTTTCACCACACTGCGTGAAGCAGATATTTGTCTAAATTCTCATTTATCTTCTGAGCTTGTAGTTGAGCAACATGGGCAGAAACAGTAGAAAATTGTAGAAACCGTGCAGCATTGCCCCACTACCTGCTCACGGCGACTTTCTCCACAAATCAGTGTCCCATGAACACACGTGTCGCGAACATTACATGTGGAAAACTTATACCCATCACATACAGCGTGTCCACAATCTACACGTTGGCGACAATTCCACAAGACTTGAATTTCGTCACTGGTTAAACAACAATCGTCATTATCTTCCATTAGTACTACTCACTGATGAAGCCACATTTACATGGAACGGAATCATAACACACGTAATAATCAACGATTGTCGCAAGAAAATCCACAAGCTATAGTGAAAATCAATTTCCAAGTTCATTTTTCGATGAATGTTTGATGCTGCATGATAGGAAAGAAGTTGATAGGTGCAATGAGTTTAGAACAGCGAATGACAGGTCAAAATTACTTGCATTTTTTGGAAAATTCATTTATGAATAGCTTCGGCCACGCGGAATGCAATTTACTTCTAACATGACAGAGTCCCTCCATATTTTACCGGCTGTGTAAGAAAACACCTCTACCGCACGTACCTTATGTTCGGTAGGTAACGGGCCACCACCACCACCACCAGACTTTACGCCACTACGTTTTTGTTTATAGGGTTGGATGAAGTCCGAGGTGTACAAACGCAAGTTGATTTTAGAAGAGCGAATGACATGATCGCACCATGGGCGCAGTTCCCTCATTAGGGAATGTGCAGAAGCACTCAGACAAGCAGCACAATATGTTCTCCCGAGAGTGCACAAATGCAATGAAGTTGAGGACGGGATATTTGAACATTTATTGGAGCTGTACAACAGCTGTAACACGACATGTATGATAATGCTTAGAGGTAAATATGTTAAAAGAAGTATTTCTCAACTGATACTTTTAAAACACATGTTTTAATGTTTACTAACTGTAGTACATGTGAAAACCTGACTGTTACTCAATAATACAGAACATAAATAACAATGTACGTTAAATGCGTTCTATCTTGGAAACCATTCGGAATAATGAATACGTCCTTGTGAAGTTTTTTTGCTTCAAATGATCTTTTCTATCATATCCCTGAAAATTGACCATTCCTCCTGAGAGACTCTGGATATAACAGCAAGGTTTTATAACAACCCCAATGACAACTACCTTTATATCGAGATTCTTTTGGTAAGACTCATGGTAGCCCTTTAACCACAGCCTGACCTTTGCAGACTCCATTCGCTTTACTATTTCCAGGATAACGTATGAAGTCACTGTAATAGAAATTTATGGAACACGAAGTATGGATCAATTGTATCCTACAACTATAAGTCTCTTTTTCCAGTACTGAGCTCAAAATCTTAGCAAACTCAGAGTGTTGGTCGAAAAAAAAAAAAAAAAAAGAACACCGAGCTTACAAGTCGGTGATAACGTTTCAGTGCAAGTAATCTGCTCAGATTGCTAGTGGAATGCTTTTAATAAATGGAATATGTCATAATCAACGTTAAACAAGAGTCGATTTGGATTTGAAGTGCCATGCATACTGCTGGATACGTACGAGGACCTAACTCAAGAGAACTGAATAAATAAGGAAATGAAGAAGTCGTGTGGAGTATGCCTCACGTTCGTGTATCACGTGTAAACGTCGTATCGCATTGTTTGTAGAGATATAACACACTGTGAGTTCAGCCCCTTGCGGGAGAGGGTGTTCTCTGCATATATTGACCCCTGACGTTGCTAATACGTGAGAGTTGTGTCGTAGAGTACATGTGTTTATAGAGAGTAGGTGAGTGTAGTGGATGATTTTAAAGTGTAGTGATACATCTGTGTTGTACGACGAGACGATGAGAGAGCATAGAAGGTGAAACCCGATGCCGACACATAGCCTGCTCGTCTCCAATAGCAACAACGTTCCCATCCGACTGACCGATCACCATCAACGGTGTCACATGCCCTCACGTCATTAGTCACTGCAGGGAGGTTTGGAACTTAATTCAGCAGACTGAGACGAAGACTGGCCACCAGAAACTTAACATCACCATTTCTCCTCCCCTTTCAGGCCAAATACTGGCATTGAAAATTAAATCCACCGCCAATATTCGAACCGGTGTACCTTCGATTCGAGTGCCACAAGAGAAGCGTGCGTCAGCGCACTTTTTTCAGGCCTCTTCCACTTCAGACATCGGCCCCTAACACCCTTACTTCCCCCCAAAACCTATCTAACCTCCTTCTCAGTCAACGACCAGCTCCTTAACCTTACCAATCTTCTTTCCCTCCAACTTAACTCCTGTCTCTCCGCTATCTTTGTTTCCATCGACCTCCAGAACACCTACAAATATGTCTGGCATCCCCTCTTCAAACTCCAGACCTATGCTCTCCCCATCAATTTCGTCTGTCTCGTTGCTTCTTCCTCTCCCATCGTCCGTCCTATGTCACTATCCACAACTCCAACTCGCGTACTTTCTATCCCACTGCCGGCGTGCGCCAAGACTCCATACTTTCCCCTCTCGTCTATTTCCTGTGTATTGCCAATATGCCCAAACCTCCCCCGCATCTTCATCTCCTCCAATTTGCTGATGGCACCGCCTTCCTGGCCCTTTATCCTACCGTTCAACGGTCCCAATGTACTCTTCACACGCACCTTGACCAGTTCACCACTTGGTTCAACCTGTGGTTCCTTCGTATCAACCCCTCCAAGACCCAGGCAATCATCATAGACCACACCACCCACTCCTTCTGTCTCCATGATTTCTACCTAATCATTTGTGGTCGTCCTATCCATCTCACTCCTACCCTCAAATACCTTGGCCTCACTCTTGACTGTCACCTCACATTGACTCCCCATCTCCTTACATTCCAACACAAAGCGCACAATAGGCTCCGCCTCCTAAAACTCCTGTCTGGCTGGACATGGGGACTGCATCCTTCCCCCATCCTTCGCACCTAAAAATCCTTGATTCACCCCATCCTTTGTTATGCCAGCGTCGCTTGGATTTCCATCCCTCCCAGATTCTATAAAGCCCTCCAAATCCTAGACTGCCATGCACTTCACCTTGTCTTCCGTATTCGCCTTCCGTCTTCCACACACATACTCTATGACCTCATCCCCTTCCCCCACCTTCTTCATTTCCTCGAACACAGCTGAACCTCGTACATCATCTGCCGTCTCGATTGCCCCCACCCCTTGGTGTCCCCCTTCCTCTCCACCCATAGCCTGTTGCCGTGCCTTTACCGCAGCGTCCCGCCCTCTCTCCATCTCCATACCCTCCACCTCCTTTCTCAATGCCACTTCCAGCACCTACCCCTCCCAGATGATTAGGTCTGCCTTGACATCTACCCCTCCTACCAACTTTAATCCTACCTTCCCCCCTTCTACTCCTCAGGGCTCCCTCCCCTCTCCTCTTTCCTTCCTGTGAGCGATTTTCCTCCCTCCTCCACTCCACTCCCTTTCCAGTGCACTCACTCCTGACTTGCTTTCCTCTCCATCTCCTACCCCGCCCATCTCCTGCCCCTTGGTGCGCCTCTGACCCCCCTATTCTTTTCATCCCACCCCCTCCCACACTGCACCTTGATCTCCCTTCTTTTTCCCTCCTCTCAGACCTCTCCCTTGGCAGGTCCCTCCTGGCAGTTTTTATTCTTCCTCATGTGTGCTTCATCTCTTACAGTAGTTTTACGTGTCTTTGTTCTGGAGTGTTTTAATACTGTGGCCAACTTTTAACCTGTGTGTGTGACGCCAATGTAATTTATGTGCTCCAGGAATTGCCAACTGTGTTTTTTAACTTTATGTCGACTTTTTTTAACTGTCCCACAATGAAAGTCTCCATGTCAGTGTATATCTTAACCCCCATTGTCTCCACTTATTCTGTTTTTATGTACACATTTTTATCGCCTTTATATGTATAGATTTCTCCTTTTATTAACTGTCATGTCACTTGGCTGAAGAGCAGCGGATTGTGCCGCTGCCAGCCCTCCCCTGCCCACATGGGGCAGGGGAAACCGCTCAGTCAGCCGTGTACTTCGTCTGATTTCGTTCGTTACTATCACCACCATACTACTGACTACTCATCGACGACTTCGCTTTGCTATTGGTTTACGTTTTTGGTCTCGATTTGGATTTTGACTGTTGACAGCGTTGTGTCGAAAGTTCGTTGCATTTCATTGCTGCATAGGTTGCTGTTGACTTGCTGCTGCAGTGTTGGATCCGCCGTTCAGCACACTACGTTGCTTGACTCTGGCGTGGGTATGAGTCCCATCCTCAGGAGGTACCCAGGCACTCTCGTATATAGCATACTTGTTATCATATATATGGGATTAATAATAAGCATGGCAGTTTCTGAAGTTGTGAAACGTATCCACTATTTTGGAAATAGTTGTAAAGCTACTAAGTGCTGTCTCATGTTATGTCCCAGTTTGGTGACAGTGGTGGTTAACTTCTCCTTCCATAAACTGTTTTCTACGGTATTGTCAAATTTCTGAAAATTGTTTGAAATGAATACTTTTCAAAAGATTTTTTATTTATTTATTTTTGCAGAAATTACACAGAATCTCAGCAACAGGTTAAACGTGTTAGGTAAACCATTTCATACAATGGCTATTCGGAACGTAAGGTCTGACATGGAGCAAATTGGAAACCACACTGGAAACTCAATGAAGCTTTCCACAGATGTGTTGGGCAATGTCTCTAGTATGCACGTCGCTCTTCCCAGTTCTGAGTGCACAGTGAGGCAAGATTTATGACAAGATTGATTTACGGGATGCTTACTTTCAGCTCTCTCTGGATATGGCATCACCGAATATTCTAGTCATTAACACTCCATTTAGACTATTCTGCAACAAAATGTTTCCTTTTGGGACTGCCAGTGTCACAGTTATTTTTCCACGATACTTAGAACGGCTGACACAGGATGTAGTCATGGTGAACTACCTGGACGACATTCTGGCCACTGATAAAAACATCAAAGAGCTGGTGGCCGATCTTGACGCCTTTTATTGCCATTCTGCAACAAGCCAATCTCAAGTGTGACATGCACATATTTCGTTTTTTCGTCCCTCAAGTGGCATATCTTGGTCACGTTCCCGGTCTTCAGGAATATATAAACCACAATATGTGCAAGTTATCCAGCAACTTCCAGTCCAAAAGGCCATTAAGCAACTAGAATATGTGCTCAGCCAACTTAATTATCATCACAAGTTCACCCCACATGCCGCGGTGATAGCGAAACAGCTACATCGTTAAAAAAAATGTGGAATGTAATTGGGACGCCACCTGCGATAAATCCTTCCGAGTTTTCCAGCAAGCCCTCCGCCATCCGACGTGCCTTATGGTCTATTACCCATCAAGAATATATATTGTACTCGTAGCATTTGAACTTCCGATTACATCTTGGGTGCAGTGTTAGCTCACGAAGTAAATGTAAATGCTGTGGAACGTACTGTTGCATTCATATCCAAGAATCTGACACAGGCAACGGAACTCCAGACAAATAGAAAAAGAGGCTCTGGCTACTATTTTCGCACTCAAAAAAATTCCACGATTGTATTTATGACCGACATTACTGACTGAACATAAACTTCTTTTACCATTATTCAAGGCAGTCTCCAGTATTGTGACCTAATCGATGCTACACCTCCAGAGATGGGCATTATTTTTGTCCAGATACTCACATGATACCAGATATCATGCAACATGCCAGTGGCGACATTCTCTCTAGGTTCACGCTCGAAACGTCGCCTCACTGGACTTCGTCTCCAACTGTCCTCGAGTTCACCGCCTTCCTAGACTTCCTTCCTAACAGTCCGTGATCTCAACGCCTTTCTGAACTCTACATCCATTCTTTCTTCGAGCCACCCACCAATTGCCATATACTAAGCCCACTCGGATTTTGTCAGTGTAAGAACATTCACCTGCAACTTCAGTGATAGACTTTCGGCCAAGAACATTATTGTGCAACGTCAGTACTGACTTTCAGCCGTATCAAGTAACTGTGTCATTGTATGTGTTCATTAGGCACAATAAATGTATCCTAGTTCCTGGCTACCTTGGCATAAGAATTGTAGCGTATTTCTCCACTAAGTTTCAAATACAAATGTGGAGACGACAGACATTTTTAGGAGTGTTACGCTTTCTGTTTGCCCTTCATATTAAATTGTAACCACTTTTTCAGTGTTGGAGGAAACAGTTATGGCAACAGGAACCGCAAAAGCAATTGCAGTGGTAGCTGCTCCAGGGTTTTCTCAAACAACATGTGGGCTTATTCATTTGTCACACTGCACTGTGATTAGGGGGGGGGGGGCACCCGAGGAGTCGCCTTCTCCTCCTCTTCCCTCGACGCCGTTCATGGGTTTCGACGACTCTATGGACTGTGGAGTTGTCTAGAGTGGTGCTTCATTCACGCCCCTCTCTCTCTCCCCCTCTTGCGCCGCCACTACCACACTGGCATCTCCGCCAACGCTGTCGGTGCCTCTGCCACCGCCGCCGCTGCTATTCTTTCTACCATCCCTCTGCCTGCATCTTTTCTATCATCTCAGGGATAGTTATTTCTCGCGCCCTCCACTCTGTTTCCTGTGTCTTCTGTGCACGCACACTCTGGGGAAACCTCCCATTCATTCGCTGGTGATGTGGCACCACCTTCCACTAACTCAGTTTCCAATTGGTGGTTCCTCTTTGTTCAGGTCCCACAAGGATTCTCGCCTGCTACGATTCCCTTGGTAGCGCCTTCTTTCCCATCTGTAGCTGAGAATCACCCCGCATCTCTGGTATCCCTGCCAGCCTTGAAGGGCATTATCCTTCCTGTTTTAAGCCATGTATCACCCAAGTGTGTCACCTTTGGCACTCGTAATCTCTCTCTGACGGGTGCTTCTTCACGACCACTGAATCGTGACAGAGCGGGCATTGAGCCTTCAACAACGTTCCCTGGCCCTCCAGCGTCCTCAACACGTAACGGAGGCTTATCCACCCTGTGGTTCCAGCCAGCAACTGCCCTCACTCACCCATAGCATCGCCAGTAGCTGCCGTTGGTCGAGCTTCCCGTCACGTCAGCTTATGTCGCCTTGCCAGCACCTTTGTGTCTCCGGCATCCGTTGTTGGTCAATCCCCTTCCAACCAGCGCCCGCCGATGATCTGGCGAAGCTGATCTCACCACTTCATATCGCGGTATCCACATGCATTTCGTCTGCTGGCTTTCACCTATTTCCTACCTCGGGTTCATCCTGTCGGTTACCCCTCGTTGTCAGGTCCCTTACGCAACGTATTGCGATTTCTTGCATGCTTCTCCTGTTATTTCCCTGTCCTTCGTTCGGGAATGGACATAAACTTCTTGCTTTTGCCCTGTTCTCAGCGAGGCATCATCACAGTATGCACAATAGGTCACGCCCTTCGCTGCCCCTGCTAGGTCGTCAGTCTCCGGGACGCCTATCATTGGTGGCGCATTGTGTAACTACGGGTATTCCTTACGTTGTGCAGGGTTGTTGCCATGCCTAAGGACACGCTACGTGGACCATGTAATGGGACATCCTCCTATAGCACTACTTTTCCTCAACAGTAGTTTTCGATACCAGTATTATTTTTCGAATTTTGGACAGGTCAGTATTATTTCAGTTGCTTTTCTGAATACTTTCATATAATTTTATACACAGTATGTTATATTTGAAGCTAAACTGTATGAAAAGGAATTCCTTTATTGAATATTTTAGTTTTATTAAATATATTGTTTATAGTCGATAATTCTGAATGCACAGTTAAAATTATTTTTTTAAGAAACATTTGAAATTACGAATTATTTGCTCACTTAAAATTTCTATTATTAATTACGCAATCTTGTACTGTTTACTGTGTTTATTTCCGAATTTATTTATGAAATAATAATCTAAGTTAATAATGTAACGAAAGCTAGTAGGAATTCATTTGTTAAGAAAAGTTGTAAACCCTTTGGAACATTATTATTTCTGCAGAGTGTTAGAGTCTTAAGCTTGCCTCTGAAGTGATTAAATGGTTCAAATGGCTCTGAGCACTATGGGACTTAACATTGGAGGTCATTAGTCCCCTAGAACTTAGAACTACTTAAACCTAACTGACCTAAGGACATCACACACACCCATACCCGAGGCAGGATTCGAACCTGCGACCGCAGCGGTCCCGCGGTTCCAGACTGAAGCGCCTAGAACCGCTCGGCCACTCCTCTCTGACGTGATCGGACGTATTTTTGTATATAGGTGCGAATAATGTAATTCCGGCTTTGTTAATGTGAAAAATCAAAATACTGTATGATATACTAAAATGTGAGAAAATCAATGGAAAATATAGTTATCTAAAAAAATTCTGCAACAGTAATCTTCCAGTTTATTTAGTAAAAACCAGTCTTGAGGACCCGATGTTAGATTTTCAGCTTCAAGAATAACACCACTAAACAAGAAGAACTGGAGCCATCTCATCATGACAAGCTAATTAAACGTGAAAGTTTATTGTAATCTTTGCTCCTCTCAAATCTTCATAAAAGACTTTGCGTATTAATTACTTGGACTGGGCGTTGTTCAATGTGGACAATGGATGGAAGAAGAAAGGAAGGGGGAGATACAACAACCAGCTGGACGTCCGAGGCCTTCAGCTGTGTGCCCCTATAAATTTGTCCTTTCGTCTGCCACTTTGCCTCTGAGACGGATCCGTCACATATTCCTTAAAGGGTGAGGAATGTTCTGTCTCCAGGATGCTGACTGCAGGTTACCAGCAACCATACAGACATACATATTTTACGGGAGATACTGTTCCCAGTGATCTATCATTAACAGTATAGTTGCACAGTAGTGGATTCGTTTTTGTATGTTTGCACAGTACGTTACATTTACTTACGTTCACGGCCGAATCTCAAAGCCTGCACCATCAATCAATCCACTGTCGATCACTCTTCAGATGGATACCCTGGATAGACAACTCCATCATCTGCGAGCAGTCTTAAAGAGCTTCCGACGCTTTCTACTACGGGTGATCCAGTGAGCGGTTTGTGTTTTTGCCAGTGGGGTTAATGTCACAGTGGGATAGTATAGTTAGTTACCAACTTCGTCTCGCGGTGTTACCTATGATCAAACAGTTAGTTATGAATAAATGTTAATACCGAAACTCATTATCGGGCCGTATACGCCCTTTCAAAATGTATCTCTTGGAACTCTGTATTATATACATTATACAAATATATACCCTAGGCCTTTGCCCATATCCTACTCCCCTCCCTCTCTCTGTGCACCACCTCCTCCCCCTCTATCTGTAATCTCCTCCTCATGTACAGGGTAAGGTGGGGTAAATGCGACCGGGTGGGTAAACCCGATCGCACTCTATTTGTCAGAAACGGCAAAGTGGAGCGATTTCGCATTAGTGTTACCTTATAGAGCATTTGAAAGAACGAAAATGTCACCTAAGTGATTTTGCAGCGCATTTAGTGACCTATTCAGTGTATGTATCGTTTTTGTAGGAAATTTCGTGTAAATTGTTTCTACGTGTGTTAATGAAAAATGGCATGGTGGGGTAAAACCGACCGCTAAATGGTGGGCAAAATGGCATGGTGGGGTAAATCCGACCGCTAAATGGTGGGCTAAATACGCTCCAAATTTTTTATCGTTTAGGTGTATGGAATTATTTATTTATGGAAACAAAGTGAATTTTTGTTTATTTTTAGGAAAATGGTACGAAATTACAAACGAAAAACGACAAAACACAATCAAAACGATATTCGCCGAGCAGTTGCTGCAATGCTGTCCCTCGTGATTTTAACATTCCGAGATCGACACTGCTGTTACACCGCCGTGCAATGAAACTCTAAACATTGTTATTTTTTGAATACATTTTGTTCATTTATGTAAAAAAAGGTAATTGCTTACAATTATTTCCCAAAAAAATCTGTTCCTTTAGAACTATTTCTGTGCAAAATTAGCCAAACAAATAGGGGGGTCGGATTTACCTCATCATTTTGTCAAATGACAAAAATGGACGTTTCTTAAAATACGGATATCTCAAAAACTATTGATGGCCTAACAAAAATATTTTGCAAACAGTTGCTCCTTTATATTACCAATAATGTAATGTATATAATGTTTTATAGCCACAAGAAATAACTAGGTCGGATTTACCCCATATATAGCCTCTGGCAATCCGAATGTCCATTACAGTGATGGCTAAAAATCTGAAATAAATCAATCAAAAACTTTTCGACATATATGGCGTCAACGTTTGCAGTTTATATATTACATATATATGTACTGGTATATACTACATACATTAAAATGTATAGACTATGTGTTAATTCACGGTATAAACTGTCTCAATTCCGAATTTCATCCAAATCCATTCAACCGTTTCAGTGTGGAGGAGTAAAGGTATGTCTAGGCGATGCCTCTTTCCTCATGCGCAGTCGCAGATGCACTGAAACAAAAGCGCATGCACAAAAATTTACTGGAAGGAACGCACGTACGGGTGCGCGTTCTCGTGTCCACACATTGACTCGTTTCTGCAGCCTTCTGCTATGGATCCGTTTCCTTGTTCGGTAGTTTGTGTTGCGTTTATTGTGATAAAAAACAAGTCACAAAGGCAACTATGGGTTAAAAGTATTTACACACCAGAGGTACTTTACTGCGAGACATGCTAAATGACGACGATGGCCGGCCGAAGTGGCCGTGCAGTTAAAGGCGCTGCAGTCTGGAACCGCAAGACCGCTACGGTCGCAGGTTCGAATCCTGCCTCGGGCATGGATGTTTGTGATGTCCTTAGGTTAGTTAGGTTTAACTAGTTCTAAGTTCTAGGGGACTAATGACCTCAGCAGTTGAGTCCCATAGTGCTCAGAGCCATTTTGACGACGATGTTTTGTTTGAAAATTTCACAAGAGTGTCACAGCAAGATTTTGAATTTTTGGTTATGGAACTGAAACACGTATCTCTAGGCAAGATACTATTATGCGAAATAACAGTATCTGTACAGATGTGGTTGGCAATAGCACTCCATTACCTGTAACTGGCGTTTCATGTACTAGTCTGAGCTACTTGTTTTGCGTCTTAAAATAAGCGTTTCAGTTATTATTCCCGAAACTGCGAAGCATTTAAGTGTTATTATTAGTGATTAGGTGAAGGTTAGATAACTTCCATTAAATTTTTTATTTTGAAAAGATATTGTTTACACTATTAACACAAACACTTACAGAGCTCAGTTGGACAGACTGCTCCTGAAGATTCGAGAGTTTGGCAGTTGATTTGTCAAGGGCGCTATAGTGCTGAGACTTGACCCATCTTGCTGTAAACTTTTCTTCAGCGAAACAGTGCAATAGAGGTCCATTTATTGAAATGAAAAGTAGATTTGAAAGTGTTGGAATTTCTAAAATCTGTGTTCACATTCACCTGTAGCTATAGGTACAATTTCAATTGCTTTCAAAAGTTCTTTCACAGAATTGTGCATGTATTGAGGATTTTCTTTATAGTTTCGAAAATCTTTAACTAGATACATGCACGTGGTTTTGCTCAATATAAAATCGACCTTCGTACATAAAAGAGAAATTCACACGTCACCATAAAACACATGTTCGTAATCGTCTGAAGGCCATGTTTCTGAGTTTAATACGGCTGCATCCGAAAAGAAACCCAAGTCTTCAGAGATTTTTTTATATTCTCTGCCATAGATTGAAGAAATTTCTTCCGCAATGTCTGAAATTTGTTACATTCATCACAACATGGTTCTTTAATTAGTACACCTTTGGATGTACGCTTTTCCTCCGGCTCTTGTACTGTCATCGTTATTCGTGGTGAGTCATTTGTTTCCAGTGTTCTGAGTTTTTATACTCACGTCAATTTCTTGTTTCTATTTAAGGACTGAAGAATTTGTGTTCTGCATAAAGAATGATAGTATTTGTAGAACTTCTAGGGCCTCATAAAGCACAACTAATTTCATTATAAGCAACCAGTTTGTGAGATGTTTTATCAAACCTTCGAATTTACATCTCTTGGGAGTTGATCAGGAATCATCATGACTCTGTTTTTCAAAAAGATTGGCAAGAGAATTATGACATTCAAGACGAACTCTAACGGCATTAAATGAGGAAGCAACCCAAAGTATGTGAAAAACACCTGACAGTTTTAATAGCTGCGAGGATAATTCTTGTGAAACATTCACTCTGATTTTTGATACTTCGAGAAAAGACAGTATACAAGGAATCTAAAAAACCCTGTATACGGTATACATCAGCTACATTATTCATAACGTCGTGAACAACGAGTTCCTTTTTGTGGTTCATAAAGTGCACGACAGTTAAATCCTTACGTAAACGATTACGCAATAGAGCGGATACGCCTTTTCAAGGTGCAAGAGCTATTGATACACCATCTATTGCGATACCTACAAGACGGTTTTTTAGTCTATCACATTTAATGTCATACTTTTCATGATCTGCTAACAGTGCAGAGAAAATGCTATCCCCTTAAACATTTATGCACTTGTTCAAACAGGCTACAAGCTTTTTTTATTCCGGCTGCACAGAACTCTTTATCTTGATGTTTGAACCAATTTCGCACAAACTTTTTCACGTCCTCTTTGTCCTGGAACCTCTTCCCATGTAATGCTTCCTTCAGTGCACCAAACAAATGGAAATCACTAGGTGCTAAATCATGACTGTAAGGGGGATGAGGCAATACTTCCTAGCCCATTTTGTCGTTGGTTCCACGGGTTAGTTGAGCAATATGAGGACGTGCGTTGTCTTACTGGAAAATCGCACTTCTCCTCTGATATCCACGATATCTTTGTCTCATGGCTGGCTTCACCTTGTTTAAAAGCAAATCCGAATAGTATTGGCTGTTCGTTTTACGCTGCTCTTCGAGATAATCACAAAAAAACTGGACCTTAAGCATCCCAAAACACCGTCAACATCACTTTTCCTGCTGATGCTTGGGTTTTGAGTTTTTTCTTGACTGTTGTGCTTCCACTCCACGCTTTGTCTTTTTGAGTCTGGCTCGTAATAGTGAATCCAGTTTCATTACAAGTTAAAATTTTGGCGAGGAAGTGCTCAACTTCTCTTTCATAGCACGTTCTTTAGCTTTGTGCACACTCTCAACCCTGTTTCCTTGTGTAGCCGCGTCGACTCCTTTCGGACCTCATGTTTTTCGGTACTTCAGCTTGATACAGATAATGTTATGAACTGTACCAGTACTAACTTGAACCTTATCAACCATCATTTTCACAGTTACACGACAGTCGGCACGAATAATATCATCAATTCGACTGTCAAGTGAAGGAGTTGAAATTGCAGCTGGTCGGCCAGAACGGTGTTCGTCAGTCACTGAGTCACGACCATTTCTAAACTGCTCTACTCATTTGCAAAGGCCCGCATCTCGTGGTCGTGCGGTAGCGTTCTCGCTTCCCACGCCCGGGTTCCCGGGTTCGATTCCCGGCGGGGTCAGAGATTTTCTCTGCCTCGTGATGGCTGGGTGTTGTGTGCTGTCCTTCGGTTAGTTAGGTTTAAGTAGTTCTAAGTTCTAGGGGACTGATGACCATAGATGTTAAGTCCCATAGTGCTCAGAGCCATTTGAACCATCATTTGCAAAGATTTGTACTATTCATACAACCTTCACCATAAACTTTAGACATTCTACAGTCTATATTCAGTGGTTTCTCGCCTTCTGCAAGTAAAAAAAGAAAAACCGAACGTTGTTTAACAAATGTGGACGTTTCAAGCGGACTTTACTTCTTGAAACAATGTTGATATATCACCTGATCGGGGCTCATCCTAGTGATGCCAACTTAAAGCCATTAAAGTACCAAACTTGCCCTACTAACAGTATTTTCCCCAGACCAATTTGCCCCTTTAATTATTGAATAACCTTCGTATATTGCGGAAAAGGTTTTATTGGAAATGGTTGTACTTTAGTCTGTCATGATTTAAGGTGGCGTAGTCTCCTGACCTTCATTTCTTACATATTCCGTCCTCGCAATCGTATTCTGAACGTCAAGACATTTCATTCGAACCCAAACTCGATAAAGTAGAGTCAATTTTGTATGAATTCATGTAAGCTATAGGCAAATTTAATAATAAATCACAAGTGCCCACTGAGGTTGAAAATGTCGAGGCTGGCGTATACAACATGACTGCCACAGGAATTTCGTTCTAAAGAGGCAACCAGCCCACTGGGAGGCTCGTCCCTTCAGAGGGGTGAGTCAACACACCTACTTCGGCCAGAGCGACCTCCCAGAGAGAGGACAGCTTTTGCCAAAGCGAAGGGATAATGACCCCCCTGTTCGACTTAAAAGCAAATTTCTCTACATTGTGTGGGAACGCCCAGAAGACGCATTTTTTTACGGACTGACTGCGCAGTTATGGAATTCCCACAGAAGGTCAGTATATGCCTAATGGAGATGCTACATATTTCTGCAATGGTTGACTTAAACGAAACGTCATTCTCCTGTTTAAATGAGCAACGCTGATTGGCGGAATATTTCTGACGCAAAGAGTCAGAGGAGTGAGGGAAGACAGCGAATGATATACCCTTGCAATTTTTCCAGAAAAGGGGGCCGTTCAGTTGTCACTCTTGGAGCGGGAACACGTAATGAGAGCCAGTGCGCTCGTACGTGTATGCAAAGAGCGAGGAACAAAGTCTCTCCTGAGTAATTCAGCCGGCCGGAGTGACCGAGCGGTTCTAGCCGCTACAGTCTGGAACAGCGCGACCGCTACGGTCGCAGGTTTGAATCCTGCCTCGGGCATCGATGTGTGTGATGTCCTTAGGTTAGTTAGGTTTAAGTAGTTGTAAATTCTACGGGACTGATGACCTCAGAAGTTAAGTCCCATAGTGCTCAGAGCCATTTGAACCATTGGAGTACTTCACTGGGAGAGCACCTCTGTCGTTAGTGAATCAGAGTGATACTCTATATTGAGTCGCTCGCGATTAAGCGTTGTTCACTGTGTTGGCCGCCACACTTATTGTGCATTGTGGACATGGACAGAGTACTAGTTACACATCGCGGTGGACTGGTTATCTGACTGGCGTACCACGCCAATAGTTAGACTAGGGGCGGATAGTAGTCCTTGACTTCATCAAGGTGTAGGGAGAGTTTGATTGGCGAAGGTCAATCCAGACAGAAAGAGATAGTTGTGTTATTTGTCAGCAGCGAGTGACGCAGGCATCAGTCATCGCAGCTCACAGGTTTGTGCACTACAGCATATACGAGCCCAATCTTTCCTCCCTAATAGTACACTCCATTACATTTCTCACCCAACAGCCTTGACCGTACCTAGAAAAGTTATTCAAGTTATGTAGGCGCAGCTCTCAGCCACTTTGCCGAGTAAATAACATTCTTAAAGCAAGGGAGAGAAGAAGATTTCCATACTTTGTAAAATAATAGCATTCCTATCCGTAAGAGGCAATCTACTGTTCCGAAAAGAACTCAGAAATTTATTAATTTATAAGAAAAAGTTTCACTTGATTTCTCAGAATTTTTTTTACAATAAATAATATTTTTCGTTTGTTTAATTTTTTTCTTACACTAACTAGCAATACTCCGGTACCCAAGTATTCCACCAGTTATGTAATAATATAGAATATTTTTGTGTCTGTTACTTACAGCAGACGTCTCCAGAAGAAATTTGTTGCTGAAAGTTTTTCAAGCAGTTCTTGTTGGTACATTAGGAGCGTCTGTCTGACTTCTGTAGTAATGTGAGGTGGAAATTGTTTGTTGCAGGAGCCAAAGAGTACTTGTTGGATCAATCCAGTGCGCAACTTGACAAAATAGAACCCACAAACTCACAATTATACTGAAGTTTGGTGACCCTGCCAGGATAGGTAAAACTGCTAGGATAGGTAAAACTGCCAGGATAGGTAAAACTGCCAAGTAAAAATAGGTAGATTAATAAGAAAGGATAGTGTCAGACTTAGGTATGGCAGGTCGCTATCGTAGTTGGAAAATTTTTTCATATAGTAAAGAGATATTTAAAAGATTTAGGGTTTGAATAGATACAAGTAGAGAGGAAATTAGAATTCTAGGGACAAGGTCTTGTGTCATTGTGTTGGAAAATTTTGGATTTTTACGATTTTTGGGAAGCTATTAGGGCATAGTACTTTCAGGTGATAGACACAGATGCAGGGAGACGCAGAAATGCAAAGCGACGCACTATCAAATGAGTTAGAATCAAGAAATAATATTTTTCTCCCTTTGCAAGGGCACAGGTGAAGATTGGAGACTGTAGCAGAGCAGACAGAACAGCCGAGAAGTCACAACGTTGTTGTTGTTGGGTCAACCAACTGGTAAGTGGTCGTATAGTTTTGTAGATAGGGTTGTGGTGTGCTGAAAGAACTTTCATGTTAAGAAGAGCACAAGCCAAAAGGTTACGGGATAGACAGCGGGTAGAAAAGATGGGGGACAATCAATTAGATAAACATTAAATAAACGAGCTTGTTGAGAATAGGACAGACGGTGAACCTGAGAATAGGACATATGGTGAATCAGAGAATATGACAGTCGGTGAGCTGCAGAATCAACAGGCTCAGTTAGATTAGGATAGCATTGAGACAGATCAGACGGATAGGAATCGAAGGGACGAGAACATCGAATTTCCAGAATACGAAATTCCGTGTGGGGCACATTATGAGCCAGAAATAGACAGCCTATGCAGGAAATGGCAAAGATTAGCAGCGAAACGAGCCAAAGAAACGCGTTTGTTTGGCGCATATTCAGAGACAGAATACGCGTCAATACAGTCAATGAATCGGCAGTCAGCTGACGTCCAAAGAGAAGTACACAGTAAGGAGGAGGGGGACCATTTAGAATACGTCGAACCTCTCGTACACATTCTCAGTATGCCTCAGCAACAGGCACAGAATCTTGTGGAGTTACGAGCGCCACGAAAAGGTTCCGTAACAGACGCAACTGTACCTGCAAACACAAGACATAGACAACACTGAGGGCAGTGTGCGGAGTTGCTTGCGCCACGTAGTGGTTCACTGACATACGCAACTAGTCCTCACCACAAAGAACAACACAGGGAGAAGGGAAGGCAGCTTGGATTGTTGCAGTTATCAAACTTAGAAGCGCCACAGCATACCCAGTAAACGACGTAACTGACCGAGTAGAAAACAATAGAACGAGAACACACAGTTCAGCAGAAGGCAGTGTTACAGGACAGGACGCGATCATGGAGTTGTTACAAAAAATGAAAGATAGTATGACGAAACAGTATCAGGATTTCAAACAGGATAATCAGAACTTGAGACAAGAGATAAAGATACAGATTCAACAGGTTAAAATCCAGATGGATGAAGGGATCGCTAGAACTGATAGTCAGATCACACAGATAAAGACGCGAAAGAATCTAGAGAAAAAATTCAGGTACTAACACAAAGTCAGCAGCAATTACGCACTGACGTGGACAAGGTCCAATTGGACCTCATAAACGTGGACAAAAAGGTGGAACGATTTACGAAAAATGCCACTCGAACAGCAATACAGATTTCGGAAGAACAAGCAATTCAAAGCAAGGTCGCAAAAGTTGCACCGAAAAAATATGATCAGCGGATCAATAAGACAGAACTTAAAAACAAAGATCAGTTTGAAAAACTTCGAACAGAGTTGATACAAACTATCGAAGTAAAGCTCGAGACCGATTACACCTGTAGCGAAACAACTGATAGGTCAAGCAAAAATTCAGTACACGAACACGCGCCGTCTAAGAAAGTTCAGGTAGAACCAAGGCCAGGCGTAACACTCGCGCAGAGATCGAAACATAAAACCCCGATTAAAGTAATACATGACATACCGCAGAACCAGGCACAGTATCTAGAAAAACAGGACACAGTCATCCGATACCAATAGAAAGACAGGCGACTGAACCAGTAAATCAAATGACACAATATGACAGTAGCACAGGTAAAGTACCGCGAATGACGAGAGCAGAGACAAACGAACAACACTTTTGTTCACCAATGTTCCGATATAATGCAATTATGGGGCAGGAAACTGAGCATATGCAGACAGGCAGTAGATTACCAGAGAATAGGCAAGATGACACAAGCAGTGGCAGATTATTTGAGTCCAAGAATCCGCCACAAACCAAATTTGTGAGTAGATATGATACAGACACATCAGTTCCAAGTAGGCTTGCCAAATCATTGGAGCGTGGCTCACAAACATGACTTAATTTGTGCACACATGTCAGGAACAGTAGCAGAGGTGATGCAAAAGATCGCTGCTACCTGTACGTCTTACCTACAGTTCAGAACAGCATTTCTCGAAAGATATTGGTCTATGGAGGCGCAAAACAAAATTAAATACGAGTTTCTTCAGATGACACCATATGAAAACTCAGGGGAGAAAAGTGCGGTAAGATTCTTTGACACAATGGACAGAAAGAATCAGTGCCTAGACAAATCAAATAGTAACGGAGAGCTGATACGTCTATTTAGAATGAAGTTACCCGTAAAATATCAAGAGGCGGCAGTAGGAAAAAAGAGAAAATACCGAGAATCCAAACAGGTCTTGTTTAAAGAAGGAGAGGTGAAAGAAAGAAGAAAGGAGAGGGAACAGCAAAAGGAGAGGACTAGGAACGAATATTCCAATAATAATAATCGTAATCGTAATACCAATAATTTCAGTCAGTTTAAGAGATCAGGGCAGTGGCATAATGGAGGTAATTGGCATAGAAACGAGAAACAGAATAATTGGTACCGAAATAGGAACGGTAATGGACACTCATACAGTGGTGGATATGGGTTTAGGAATCAAAATGCCAACGGTCAAGGGTACTTTGAAAGAGGTCACGATGTCAGAAACAGCAACTGGCGAGACCAGGGAGCGAATAATTACAGAGGAAATTATGGTCCACAGAGACAAGAACAACACAGCAAAGAGAAACCAGAAGTAGAAGTTAGGCCACTGAATACTGCAATACGTAAAGATTGATGTGAAAAATGCGGAAGAGGTTAGGCAAACTAACGTCCACCCTATCTTATACTAACCACTAAATAAAAGTTAAATTAATAGATCAACAGAACAACATAATTAAAAGAAAAAAACGGATACAAAACAGACTAACAATTTCTTGTAGTATTCTATATCCTGCAACATGCACACAAACAGGAAGTGACACACAACTCATAAAAGGATGAAGAAGTGTAGGACATAATTAGAACAAAGAAAAAAATTATATATATATATATATATATATCTGATAATATTTGCCACTATCAGAAAATTTTTGCATTATATAAAATCAGAGTTTTTTGTAAATAACAATAACAAATATATGTAAAATAAAAATTGTAAATATTTCTACGCATCAGAGGGACGTCGCTACCAACATCAATCGCCAGCTCCCTCAACACCAGATGCTTCGAGATAGCGACGGAGAGGGTACAAACATGTTGAGAAAGCACTTAGGGCAGTGACAACAACATGAAGACCTACACCACACTAGAAATGCAGGTTGCAACCAAGTTGGACTTCAGAAGAACAACACGCAGCATGGACATGTCATATGCCACGATACTGCTACTTCATGGACAAGTGTGGGGAGAATCATGTTACGACGAGACTACAAAGAAGGTACAAGAAATAAACTCATCAACTTGTATTTGGAAAGGCAGTCAGTTCCTACAAATCCTATATCTCTCCTACATTAAAATTCACGTATTCCTAGCCCAAGAAGAACAGAAGAATGCAAGAAAGCAGAGAAGAACAGAAGATGCAAGATGAAGAAGGGCAGAAGACAGCAAGATACCTTTCTCTCCTATCCTACAAAGAAAATTGTTATAAACTTCGAGGCATGGTAACTACTGCAACCACCTCTCCAAAAATAAACCTTGAATAGTCAAACAAATACAAAGGAACGGAAAATGGAATATGAAGTAGAACCAACAAACATTATCCAGAAATGGATTCAGCAAAATGAACATCATTCTTCGTACTACATCACCAAATTGCCATACCGAACCAGGTGTGGAGTACCAAGACGTCACGGTACATATATTAGGTGACGATCGTCGGTAATCACCAACTTACTACAATCATCGAACTGCCATACCGCCCCAGGTGTGACATCAGAGGAGCACCAAGACTTCACCATATACTCTATAAACCGCAGTCATCGTCATCGATTTAAAAAAAAAACACTCGATGATGACAACATCAACAAATAAGACGCGGTATTGGATGCTAGAGTGTTTCTCACATGATTTGTGACACCCATATAAAAGAGTCGACGCCTTCCAGCACTTCCATGGGGATCATCAAACAAAGAAATGGACAGAGTAAATACAACCAGCGTAGATTATAAAAATTAGATATATGTGAATAATACGTACCTTCTTTCTATTTGTAAAAGCAATTATTTTATTAAATATGGAAAGTCCCTAATTTATACATACCTCCAAATTTTTGAGAAAAAAAACTAAATTAGAATAGTCATACAATCTCTTATTTCCTTTATATGTAGAATTTGAAAAAGAATTATGTAGTATTTTCCTTCTGTAAGGAATCTTTATACATACATTTTTATTGCAATCATAACATTAGTACCGAGGATAGAATTAAGAGAAAAGCTTCTTCATTGTTTAAAAAGAAATAGTGACACATAAAAGAAATAAATAAATGAAACAAAGTAACACAACAGAGCTTTTGTGAACATTCACTCAAAGCTTAACTAAAGAAAAGAAATAACCACACTAAGACATGATACACTGTACACTTACGAGTTTAGAAAAATTAATATTGTCAACAACCAAGAAAATCAATCGTTGTAAAGTCTATGTTTGCCTAACAACAAAACACAAATTGTATAATTAAAAACTTGAAACAATACCTATAAAGAAATAATTACAAAATTGTTAAGAATGGCTGAGAAAGTTTACTGGAAAATCTAAGAGAACAATTTTTGCCTGACTTTGTCAATGTTTTCCTCAGCATTGACAAACCCCACACAAAAATTTTGTTACAAGGGGGGGGGGGGGGGGTTATGCAAGGTGATGTGGTCTCCTGCTTCATTTCTTACATATTCCGTCCTCACAATCATATTTGGCACATCAAGACGCTTTATTCGAACCCAAACTCTATAAGGTAGAGTCAATTTCGTATGAATTCATGTAAGCGATACGCAAATCTAATAAGTAAATCACAAGTGCTCACCGAGGTTGAAAAAGTCGAGGCTGGCGTACACAACATGATGGCCACAGGAATTTCGTTCTAAGGAGGCAACCTGCCCGCTGAGAGGCCCGTCCCTTCAGAGGGGTGAGTCAACACACCTACTTCGGCTGGAGCGACCTCAAAGAGAGAGGACAGCTTTTGCCAGAGCGAAGAGATAACAACCCCCATGTTCGACTTAAAAGCAAATTTCGCTACATTGTGTGGGAGCGCCCAGAAGACGCATTTTTTAATGGACCGGCTGCATAGTTACGGAGTTCTCACAGGAGGACAGTATATGCCTAATGGAGATGCTACATATTTCCGCATTGGTAGACTTAAACGAAACGTCATTCTCCTGTTTAAAAGAGCAACACCGATTGGCGGAATATTTCTGACGCAAAGAGCCAGAGGAGTGAGGGAAGACAGCGAATGATATACCCTTTCAATTTTTCCATAAAAGGTTCAAAATGGTTCAAATTGCTCTGAGCACTATGGGACTCAACTGCTGAGATCATCGGTCCCCTAGAACTTAGAACTACTTTAAACCTAACTAACCTAAGGACATCACACACATTCATGCCTGAGGCAGGGTTCGAACCTGCGACAGAAGCGGTCGCGCGGTTCCAGACTGTAGCGCCTAGAACCGCTCGACCACTCCAGCCGGCCCAGAAAAGGAGGGGGGGGGGGCGTTCCATTGTCGCTCTTGGAGTGGGAACACGTAACGAGATGGAGTGCGCTCGTTCATGTATGCAAAGAGCGATGAACAAAGTCTCTCCTGAGTACTTCACTGGAAGAGCACCTCTATCGTTACCGAATCGGAGCGATACTCTGTATTGAGTCACTCGCAATTAAGCGTTGTTCACTGTGTTGGCCGCCACACTTATTGTGCGGTATGAACATAGAGTACTAGTTAAACACCTGTGAGCGGATATTGAGTGGCATCACGGTGTACTAGTTATCTGACCGCTGTACCACGCTAATAGTTAGAGTAGGGGCGGATAGGAGTCCTTGACTTCATCAAAGCATAGGGAGAGTTTGATTGGTAAAGGTCAATCCAGACAGAAAGAGATAGTTGTGTTATTTGTCAGCAGCGAGCGACGCAGGCATCAGTCGTCGCAGCTCACAGTATTGTGCGCTACACCGTATGCGAGCCCCATCTTTCCGCTCTAGCAGTACACGCCATTACATTTCTCACGCTACATCCTTGACCATACCTAGAAAAGTTAGTCAAGTTGTGTAGGTGCAGCTCTCAGCCATTCTGCCGAGTAAATAACATTCTTAAAGAAAAGGGAGAAAAGAATCTTTCCATACTTTGTAAAATAGTAGCATTCCTTTCCATAAGAGGCAATCTACTGTTCCGAAAAGAACCCGGTAATTAATTAATTAATAAGAAAAAGTTTCACTTGATTTCTCAGAATTTTCTTGCAATAAATAAAATTTTTCGTTCGTTTAATGTTTTTCTTGCACTAACTAGCAATACTCCAGTACCCAAGTATTCCACTAGTTACGTAATAATATAGAATATTTTTGTGTCTTTTCCTTACAGCGGACGACTCCAGAAGATATTCGCTGCTGAATGTTTTTCAAGCCTAGGTTCTTCAGTCTGGAACCGCGCGACCGCTGCGGTCGCAGGTTCGAATCCTGCCTCGGGCATGGATATGTGTGATGTCCTTAGGTTAGTTAGGTTTAAGTAGTTCTAAGTTCTAGGGGACTGATGACCTCAGATGTTAAGTCCCATTGTGCTCAGAGCCATTTGAACCATTTTTTTTTTCAAGCAGTTCTTGTTGGTACATTAGGAGCGAAAACCCACACACTCACAATAATACTGAAGTTTGGAACCGATTCCAGAAGGAAGTGAACCTGATGTTTTTCCTCTTCTTCTCCTATAAACATAACGATATTTTGGCACGCATGGTCAGAATGAAGTGTATTATCGTTTGATAAACCATTACAGTGTAGGATATGATTTTCATGATAATATCCGTTTACCTATTACATATGCACATCTGAACAATGAAGCAATTGTGATCACTTTTTCTTCATGTTGCTTTCCCCACAACTTTTAACTTTCACTCAAAGGTTTTTTTACACTGTACTTTTCTTCGTTACGTATGATTTCTATGCACTTCATGTGTTATCTGCATTTTGCGTGATCACCGATTTTATCAATTAGTTTGCATTATTTGCAGAAACAGCAGCCAAAAAACCGTTATTGACACGTACGCTTTCCATGCTTTCCAGTTTAAGTTCACGAACTTCGGAACACACATTGCATGTTAGCAAGTTTTGGTCATTTAAAGACAGCCACGGCCTAGGCTTTTGGCAGTTTTGAAAACGTGATAATGCAATACAATTTCCTACTGTAATTTCAAGATTACTGTTACTCCCATTGCTACCCTGCGATTGCTCACAGTTCCCGGTTCCCAAAGATTCACTCTCTTTCTCTTTATTAGCACCATAATTACCGTTTTTTTTAGAATCAACGTCTATTACAACTCTTTTAGCACCGCTGTTAGTATCCTGACTGTTAATGTTTATACACGTATCTAATAATGCAATACTCTTCAGGAACGACGAAATTTTGCTTTGTTTTAAAATCATGCTGAAATTCCGTAGTTCTTACAGGCCTGGACACACTCAACTTGGTAACAGTGCAACTGAAGCGGGATCGTGTGGAGATCGCCGTGTCTTACGTGGACGCGAGAGAACAACTGAAGGACACCAATTAATTTCGCGTACGCGATACAGGGGAACCTGCATTAAGCTCGACCCACATGATGCGCGGCTAAAAAAGTCAAACTGTTGATTCCCCCCTGCCAGGTCCCGCTGCTCAGTTTGCACCGCTTTGTACTTTTGTCCCGTACGCGTCCGTCCATGCCGCACCGCTGGCAAAATCTGGCCTAACGGTAAATATGCATGCAGGTACCCGGCTGCTTGCGCTGTGCCGGAACGCAGGTGTGAATTTCAGCTCCGCCACTTAAGTACCTTTGTGGTACGGATTTGGTACGGTTGCCACACTACTTACCTCGAAACGTTGCAAGCACAGACTGCAGACCTTAGACGAAAAGCAACAATGACAGCATGGGTGCGATAATTCATTTTGAAATTGTTTGAAATGCTTTAATACAGAATACTTTTTCCAATACTAATGTGTAAAACATGTCAATAGTAATAGTGTGGTAGTATATTTCCTCTCCACCTGGAGACCTTTGTTTGTGTAGAAATCTTGCGCAGGTAGCAATTGTTTGTAGACAGCCACGTACATTACTCGCAGAGGAAACGCTGGATAACATAGGGCATGCTGTGGAAAGGTCTCAAATAAAATTAGTTCAATGTGTTTCTTAGCAAATGGGAACGTACTGTGACTCTTTTGAAACGGCTATATATATATAATAACTACAACGAAGAACTTAAACTGGGTGACCCTGCTAAAAGCTTCTCTGAATGGATTTCGAGTAGGGGACATGATGGAGAAATTGACCCTCATCTAACTTTCTTTTCAGATGAATCATGGTTCCTCCTAAGTGGATATGTTAATTCACAAAATAACCGTTACTGCAGCTCTGAAAGTCCTAAGGTAATACACGAGGCACCCACGGACGATCAAAAAATAGGAGTGTGGTGCGCTATTGGCGGTGAGAGAATAATAGGATCTATTTCTTTTCATGAAACAATTAACAATGAGAGATACGTGAAAAGCTTTTCCGGCCTTTTTTTGGACAAGTAATTAAGAGAGAAAGTGCTTTCGTAACCTTTCAACCGGGCTCCGCGACGGCACATACAGCCAAATTCTCATTACAGGAAATTCATGAAGTGTTTGAACACAGAGTTATCACTAAGAACATATGGTCTCTTCGTTCCCGCCGGCCGGAGTGGCCGTGCGGTTCTGGGCGCTACAGTCTGAAGCCGCGTGACCGCAACGGTCGCAGGTTCGAATCCTGCTTCGGGCATGGCTGTGTGTGATGTCCTTAGGTTAGTTAGGTTTAAGTAGTTCTAAGTTCTAGGGGACTTATGACCTCAGCAGTTGAGTCACATAGTACTCAGAGCCATTTGAACCATTTCTTCGTTCCCCCGATTTAAGTCCTTGCAATTTTATCTACACACTTTAGATGAAGTCAAAAGAAACAAACATTCGTCAAGAAATTGCTACCACTTCTCAGGGGGAACTGCAATGTGTAACGAGCAGTTTATAAAGAAGTGTCAGAAAAGGTTGAACAACGAAGGGAGACAGTTCCAGTACCGCCGTGCTTAATGTAAGTGAATAATTTACTTTATTAAGCCTATCCATTGCGAATATTTTGGAACCCGCGACTGTTAATTGAATGTCAATACATAAAACTGCCACCAGTCAGTTTTTTGAATAGTTATTTATTATTCCATAAATCGGTTTTCGCCCAGATGGTTTCCTGGAAGTTACATCACTATTTCTAGCATAAAGCTGGGTGCTGGCTCTGTGAAAAGATGTGGAACACGCTTTAATGTATCGCCATGATTATTATCTGCCGACATGGATGCAAAATTTAGGTTTCTACTTACTGCAACAGTATGGGCGGCTTTTTTCGTTAGAGTCCATCTGTCTGCTTCCATTTTGATGGCCAGTTGGTACATCACTTCACACACTTATACTTTGACAGCGAAATTTTGCCAGCATCCAGCATACACTATACAACTATTGTTTGTAACAAAGATCTTGACGAAAAGATATGGCATTAACCTGCTTTGCTCAGAGATGTAGTTTGTTCTTGTTTACATGCATTAAAGTCGATAGAAGGGCAATTATTTTAATCAGACTGAAGATAACATGAGAGCACAAAATGAAGTAATTAAATACACTCCTGGAAATGGAAAAAAGAACACATTGACACCGGTGTGTCAGACCCACCATACTTGCTCCGGACACTGCGAGAGGGCTGTACAAGCAATGATCACACGCACGGCACAGCGGACACACCAGGAACCGCGGTGTTGGCCGTCGAATGGCGCTAGCTGCGCAGCATTTGTGCACCGCCGTCGTCAGTGTCAGCCAGTTTGCCGTGGCATACGGAGCTCCATCGCAGTCTTTAACAGTGGTAGCATGCCGCGACAGCGTGGACTTGAATCGTATGTGCAGTTGACGGACTTTGAGCGAGGGCGTATAGTGGGCATGCGGGAGGCCGGGTGGACGTAACGCCGAATTGCTCAACACGTGGGGCGTGAGTTCTCCACAGTACATCGATGTTGTCGCCAGTGGTCAGCGGAAGGTGCACGTGCCCGTCGACCTGGGACCGGACCGCAGCGACGCACGGATGCACGCCAAGACCGTAGGATCCTACGCAGTGCCGTAGGGGACCGCACCGCCACTTCCCAGCAAATTAGGGACACTGTTGCTCCTGGGGTATCGGCGAGGACCATTCGCAACCGTCTCCATGAAGCTGGGCTACGGTCCCGCACACCGTTAGGCCGTCTTCCGCTCACGCCCCAACATCGTGCAGCCCGCCTCCAGTGGTGTCGCGACAGGCGTGAATGGAGGGACGAATGGAGACGTGTCATCTTCAGCGATGAGAGTCGCTTCTGCCTTGGTGCCAATGATGGTCGTATGCGTGTTTGGCGCCGTGCAGGTGAGCGCCACAATCAGGACTGCATACGACCGAGGCACACAGGGCCAACACCCGGCATCATGGTGTGGGGAGCGATCTCCTACACTGGCCGTACACTACTGGTGATCGTCGAGGGGACACTGAATAGTGCACGGTACATCCAAACCGTCATCGAACCCGTCGTTCTACCATTCCTAGACCGGCAAGGGAACTTGCTGTTCCAACAGGACAATGCACGTCCGCATGTATCCCGTGCCACCCAACGTGCTCTAGAAGGTGTAAGTCAACTACCCTGGCCAGCAAGATCTCCGGATCTGTACCCCATTGAGCATGTTTGGGACTGGATGAAGCGTCATCTCACGCGGTCTGCACGTCCAGCACGAACGCTGGTCCAACTGAGGCGCCAGGTGGAAATGGCATGGCAAGCCGTTCCACAGGACTACATCCAGCATCTCTACGATCGTCTCCATGGGAGAATAGCAGCCTGCATTGCTGCGAAAGTTGGATATACACTGTACTAGTGCCGACATTGTGCATGCTCTGTTGCCTGTGTCTATGCGCCTGTGGTTCTGTCAGTGTGATCATGTGATGTATCTGACCCCAGGAATGTGTCAATAAAGTTTCCCCTTCCTGGGACAATGAATTCACGGTGTTCTTATTTCAATTTCCAGGAGTGTAAATGAATTAATACAAGAACAAACTTCAAGTGATCTTATGTCTTGTTTCTATTCGTATATTAATAATTGTGTATAAATACATGTTGACTTTATAGTGAAGATTTTTGTTCTCCAAAAACACCATAATTCTTGATCATTAAATATGATACATAATTCTATAACAGATTGCCAACAACGATGTAGGCCTATAATTAAATACATCTGTTCTACTACTCCTTCTGAAAACGGGAATGACTTCTGCTTTTTTCAGGTCGCTGGACACCTTTCGCTGCTCCAGGGAACTATGATAAACTACTGCTAGAATGGAAACAGTTTCTTTTGCACAATATTTGTAGAATATTACAGGAATCTCATCTAGTGCTGATGCCTTTGCACCTCTAAGCGATTGTAGTTGCTTTTCTATACCACGATCGGTTATCTCAATATCTGCTATTTCGACATTCGTACGATGACTGAAAGGAGAGACCGTGTTACAGTTTTCTGTGGTGAAACAGTTTCGGAAGACCGATTTCAATATTTCAGCCCTCTTTCTGTTATCATACGTTTCGGTGCCAATATGGACACTGAGTAACTGAACAGATGATTTCGAACAGCTTACTGATACTAAGTAAGACCAGAACCTATCAGGGGTTTTAATCAGATCGACTGACAAAATTTTACTTTCAAAATCATGGAAAACTTGTCTCATTGGTCTCCTTATGCTTATTTTCACCATTTATTTATCAATTGGGTTTTGAGTTTTCTTGAATCTGTGATGAGGTTCTGTTTACACGGCTATTAAACCACGCCGAGTCTTTACGATCCCGTAAGGCCTTTTACGGAACATACTTGTCTAAGACATGTTGTACGAGGCTTTTAAATTTTTTCCATTTGTGCTCCACTCCGACCTCAGCAGTGAATATTTGATACTAACTACTCAGATACCTATTAACATTCCTTGTAATACCTGTAGTCATAGTTGATATCACGGCCTTATGATCATTAATGCCTTCCTTTACGTTAACTGATTCGATAAGTTCGGGTCTGTTTGTTGCTAGGAGATCTAACACATCACCTTCACTAGTCGATTCTCTAATTATTCACTCGAAGTAATTTTTGGAGAAGATAATCAGAATACTGTCACATAAATCCCTGTCTCTGGCACATGTTTTGCTAGTATGACTCTCCCAATCCATATCTGACAAGCTGAAGTAATCCTCTACTACACCGTGATTTCCAGGAAAGTTACTAACGATATTCTCCAGTTTCTCTCCGAAGAGCACTACCACTACATTTCCTGACCCAGGTTGACTATAAAAGCATGTGATTCCCATGTTTGACCGAACTTTGTTGCTTACCATCATACATATTAATTCATACTCACAATCCGTGATAATCTCGTTAGACATGTCGAATTCTTTCCTACAATAAACACGCGGGGACCATTGGCGGCTAACCTATCCTTACGATAAATATTCGAGTTTGAACACAGGATTTCATAGCTATCCACTTTCACTATCCACGAACTTTCTATTCCTAACACTGTCTGAGAGTTATAACGTTCAATAAGCATTCTGGAACTGTTCCTTGGGTGTTCCTTCAGTTTACTAATACCATATTAACCTTATCTATATCCGATCTGCTATGAAGGTCGTTCTCTGAAAACATTGTGGCTGGTGTTCCTTCGATTCACGCAGGCAATTCGTCTCTAATGCCATGGGGGTACTCTAATGGGAAAACGCCCAAATACACACCACACGTACTCCGCTAGTCTATTACCCATTTCCTGCCTATACTGCGCACCCGATCTATAAGGAGAACCGTACATTTCTCCACCAGATAGTGGAGGTAGAGAAATTCGCTTCCGATACCGTCACAGAATCGTCTGGTTTAGACCTTCCACTTTAAACTGGAGGACCGCGATCGACCCTGGATACGATGTTACAAATAGTAAGCGTAGCCTGCACCCCACCTGCGATGCTAGTTGCCTTCACCAAATCAACCATCTGACAAAAGAAACCGAAGGTGGCCTCATAAAGCAACAGGCAGCCGCCATTCTTGCCGATATGTGCCACTATTTGCAGTCAGTTACACACAGTCCGGCATTATCACAAACACGCTGGATTGTTTGCAACCGAGCCTTCAGACAAAGCTGTGTGACGCCAGCCTCACAATTAGTGTCATGTGCATAATATAAAAAAGCACTGCAATTGCAGGGACGATTTCTCTTCGGTGAAATCACGTGCCTGCTAAACGCTGCGCCGGTACCCTTCCACCGGGCGGGTATTTAGGACGCCTACTTTCGGTTATGAGCCGGCCGCGCTTATCAGCCAATCAGTCGGAGTTTATGCTCGATCTCTCTCCCACTGAACCTCGTCTCCAACCGTCCTCGAGTTCACCGTCTTGCTGGACTTCATCTCCAACCGTCCACGAGCTCAACGACCTGCAGGACACTATCATAGTTTATGCCTACATGGATTTTGTCAGCATAAGAACATTCCATTGCAATGTCCGTGACTGATATTCAGTCAAGAATATTCCTGTCCAACATCAGTATTGACTTTCAGCCCTACCAACTAGTGCAGACTCATGTCCCAAGGTACTGCCTCGTTGTATGTGTTCATTAGATGCAATAAATGTAACCTATTTCCTGCCTACCAGGGTGTATGAATTATACCGTATTTCTCGACTTAGTTGCAAATACAAATGTGGCGACGTCAGACATCTTTACAAGTGTGACACTTTCCCTATTCCATTCATATTAAATTCTAGCCGCCGTGGTTCCAATATTTTCGCAATGTTTTAGGAAGCAGCTAGGGCTCCAGTGACAGCAAAAAAAATTGCAATGGGAGCTGCTGCTGGAGATTCTCAGAAAGCCTATGGACTCATTGATTTGTCACACTGTACTGGTCAACTGAGAAGACGCCTTCTCCTCTGCTTTCGCTGGCGTCGTTCGCGGGTTTCGACGAGTCTGTCGATTCTGCGGAGTTGTTAGAAGTGGTGCCGCATTCGCACCCTCCCGCCTCCGCCACAGTCGCTACCTCCGCCACCGACACCTCGCCCACTACTGTCGCTGCGTCTGCCACCGTGGCCGCCGCCATCATTTCTAACACACCTCTGGCTCCATCTTATCCCTCTTCTTAGGGCTTGTTTCCATGTCTGTTTCCTGTGGCCACTTTGCACGCACACTCTGAGAAATCCTCCACGCCATTCGCTGGCGATATTCCACGGTCCCCTGTCTCAGCTGCCCGCCAGTCGTTCCTCTGTGTGCAGCTTACCCAAGGTTGCCGCAAATAGCGCCTTTTTTCCCATGTGTTGCTGAGGCTCTGCCTGCATCTCCGGTGCCGTTGTCACACTTCCAGGACTTTTCCCCTCTGGTTTTGGGTCGAACATCATTCAGGTGCACCATGTTTGACCCTCCTAGCCTCTCTCTATCTGGCGCTTCTCCACAGCATCTTGATTCTGATAGAGCGGACGTCGAGTCTTCAGCAAAGCTCCCTATTCAACCTCCGTCCTCTGCACGCAACGGACGTTTGTTCCACCCCAAGGTTCCATCAAGTAATTGCCCACACTCGTCCATCACGTCTCCGCCAGCCGCCATTGGTCTAGTTTTCTCTCACATCAGCTGCCGTCGCCCTTCCGGAGTCTATGCGTCTCCGGCAGGCGTTGTACGACGAGCCGATTTCAGCTTCTAAGAACACCATGGCGGGGGATGGGGGGAGAGGGGATTTTAGTACCCAATACGTAAGCCAGTCCAAGTAACAAACCTTCATTGTAGCTAAGACCTAAAGACACTGCGTTGAAGAGGTAAAGGAGCATTTCTTTGAAATCTAATCATTTCCCCCCCCCTTTGGATACATAAGGTTAAAAGTTGTCTTACTCATGCCTACAGCTTGCCTCTGGAATGTTGCAAAGCAGTGGTGCCCTCCGACGTCATCCTCTGGAATGGTGACGCTTCAAATAGCAAGGGGTCGACATTTGCAAGAAAAAGAATGGAGCTCAGAAGTTGATGTGAGGTGTAAAGTGGGTTGATGATGTCACATTTGCACCGGATTTCACCATAATTCTGCCAAATGCCACTGTGGACGTGTAGCTCGATGAGGAGGTCATCACACCTAACCTTACCCACATGTAACTCCTTCTATTGATGCCTCTGCAAGGAAGGTCATAGGCGTGACGCCCATCGTTGGAATCACGCGGTTTTCTTATGGGTGGCCGAGGGAAACATTTGACACACATCGCCACTTATAACTGACACGAAAAGGCCGCAGGAGATGACATAAAGGGCATCAATGATACCAGTCCATCTCTTTGGGCTTTTGACAAAGTGTCTATTGGCTTCTGTCTTGAGTTCTTCCTCCGACATTTGTTTGATAATGTTTCTGACGT
Organism: Schistocerca piceifrons; assembly: GCF_021461385.2. Classification (NCBI taxonomy): domain Eukaryota; kingdom Metazoa; phylum Arthropoda; class Insecta; order Orthoptera; family Acrididae; genus Schistocerca; species Schistocerca piceifrons. The sequence goes on from NC_060149.1 coordinate 581,860,519, forward strand.
TCTGCCAGTGCGAGTGGCTGACATTGTGAAAGCTTAACCGTCCACTGCTGGTGGTGGGCTACCACCAATCACATGTGCTGGCGAAACGTCAGAAAAATCGTCAAACAAATGTCAGTCAAATAACCCGAGACAGAAGCCAACAACGAGTTGTCAACAAGTGGCCACGAAAAACTTAAGAATTTTGTCTTTTGGCTTCCATTTAAAAACATTTCATAGTCTAAAGTGGCAGTTTAAAAAAAAATGATGGTTCAAATGATTCTGAGCACTATGGGACTTAACATATGAGGTCATCAGTCCCCTAGAACTTAGAACTACTTAAACCTAACTAACCTAAGGACATTACACACATCCATGTCCGAGGCAGGATTCGAACCTGCGACCGTAGCGGTCGCGCGGTTACAGACTGTAGCGCCTATAACCGCTCGGCCACTCTGGCCGGCGGCAGTTTACAGTGTGATGTGCAGCAGTACGACATTCTTGACAACCTGTGACACTGGCAAGAGCCACCGGAAGATTCAACCCTTCTCTAAGAGGATTGTAGGATGAAAACAAGTTGAAAGTGATCTGTCCCCTTTAAAGTGTAGCGTGACTGCAATTTTTGCTCTGGTATACAGAGTGGATTCTCTAGAGACATTTGAAAATCATTCGGCGAAATTTGAACATGTTCTGAATCAGCAAAGGTTTTCTGTCTAAGAACACCTCCACCCCCTCCCCCATTTGGGCAACTCCCTCGCTGCCACCCATGCACATGTGTTGAGTACTTAAAAATGTACCTTTACAGAGACAACCTTTTACTATTTCCTAAGTATCTGTGGGCATGCAAACGTTCCACCACAGCTGAAATTGACGTGTCCACAAGCAAGCGATAGAGCAGTAGCTGAAAAGTTTTCCTAGGCCACCTATCAGAAAACCGCATGATTTCAGTGGTCGGCGTCACGGTTCTGACCTCTATCACAGGGGCGTCAAGAGAATGGGTAAGATGTGGGTAAAGAGGGGGGGGGACATGACAACCTCACTATCGTGTGACACATACCTGGTGGCGTTGGGCAAAATTGTGCTGAAATTTGGTGCTAATGTGACGTCGTTAACCCACGTTACACGTCACATGAACATGTCATCTCTGGCATTTTTTCGCATGTGTTGATTGAAGCATCGCCAAGCCACCGGATGACATCGCAGGGCGCAACACTTTTTCACGATTATAGAGGAAGCCTTTACGCACATGTGAGCCAAATTTCACATTTGTTTGTCGCTATGAGGAAAAATGACGGGGTTTCAAAAATTTTACACTTTAATTTCTTGCGCGGTGTATTTTAGCCAAGGAAGTGGGCCTGGAAGGTATTTGATACATTTGAAAGCAAACTGGACCGAATTAACGCACACAAAACTTTTAATGACAAGGGGCCAAACTTACAATTGCGGTCGGTATGTTCTTCGAACTACTGTGCTTACCACGTTTGGTGTAAAGGTAGCGCTTAAAAAATTATCACGATGGGAGTGTATAGTAGATAAACAACTCGCTTATGCCAAAAGCGGACCTAAAACTAGCTTTAATTAACCAGTGTAATGCGACGATACTAAAGAAGTTACGTTACAGGAACCGACTATGGTTCAAATGGCTCTGAGCACTATCGGACTCGCCGGCTGGTGTGGCCGAGCGGTTCTAGGCGCTTTTTATAAATTCAGCTTCAACGTGCTGTAATCACTTACATTGTCGGTTCGCCGGCCAGAGTGGCCGATCGGTTCTAGGCGCTACAGTCTGGAACCGCGCGACCGCTACGGTCGCAGCTTCGAATCCTGCCTCGGGCATAGTTGTGTGTGACGTCCTTAGGTTAGTTAGGTTTAAGTAGTTCTAGGTTCTAGGGGACTGATGACCACAGAAGTTGAGTCCGATAGTTCAAATGGCTCTGAGCACTATGGGACTTAGCTTCTGAGGTCATCAGTCCCCTAGAACTTAGATCTACTTAAACCTAACTAATCTAAGGACATCACACACATCCATGCCCGAGGCAGGATTCGAACCTGCGACCGTAGCGGTCGCGCGGTTCCAGACTGTAGCGCCTAGAACCGCTCGGCCACTCCGGCCGGCGAAGCGACTATGTAAGTGATTACAGCACGTTAAAGCTGAATCTATAAAAAGCGTTCAACTTTACGTCCTAGCATTGGCGGCGTGGAATCAGAGCACCAGTGAACGAAAGGCTCTCGAGACCCTGCGGATGAAACCAAAAGGCCTTTTACAGATCTGTGAACGACATATTCGTAGTTTTCCGTTTGGTGAAGAAAACTTACAAGAAGTCCTCTGGCATCTTAACAACGTTCGACAATGACTGGTTCATCATGGTGTGGAACAAAACGGTTGCCAAACGTTTCTACACATTCTAATGAAGAAGAACCTTGTTGGAACGTTGGGGAACGCCGTCAACAGAACGAAGAAACACACGGTGCTGTACCTAACCACTGATAGCTGCCACCATTCAGTACACCGCAAATCTGTGCTCAACACTCTGGTACGCAGGGCGCCAGCCGTTGTGACAAGGAAAGTCGGCCAAACGAGTTACAGCATCTGCGTGAAATCTTTCGCAAGAAAGACCACTCAGAAACACAAGTGCGTTACGCTCTCCAGCTGGACAAGAGGAAGAAAGAAAACAATGCAGCAGAAGACGTAATGCACATGACGTTCCTTCCGTATGCAGGGTCGCCCGTACCTCCGATTGCCAGGGTAATGGAGAAGCTCAACATACACACATCAACATAAATTTTGCATCACCCCAATATGTCGTGCAGGTTTGCTGCTAGTCTGACTACTCCACTACCGATCGGAAAGTGGCCCATGAAATTGTTTGTAAACATTAACATACGATCACTATGAACATTACCTATGGGTACAACGCCGCACTCGAATGAATTACAGTATTAATTAAAGACGTCCGTGGATCAGTAGATTGAACATCCATCATGCCACGAAGGACAGTTGTGATCTATGTTCGATCCACATCATCAAGTTACGTACATAAGGTTTGTCAATCAGGGAAGACGGTCGACGTGTACACAGGAGTCAAAGTGATGTGTTGCGGACATGGAATCGGTTCCCGTTGATAGGTAGTGTTGAGGACTTACACCTCAAAGGCCATCCACGTTCGACAGGTGAACAGGATGATCGATATCTAGACTTCTGAGTCAAAGTAACCGTGAGCCTAGTATTCCAGAATGTAGTTCGGCGTTTTAAGAGCCTACAGGACGTCATGTATCGCATAAAACTGTTAGGAAACGATTACACGAAATGAATCTCCGTTCCTGGCGACCGTGGTGAGCATCATGTCGTACATCACAACTCCATGGACCCCGTTAGAGACTGACAGGGAATCATGCACAATGGACCCCACATGACTGATGTCGTGTTGTTCATGGATGAAACTCGGAACTGCTAAACGCAGACAACGTCCTTAGAGACAACACGACAAACGCCTCCAACCCTGTGTCTCACATTGCAACTAGGCGATGGAGGAGTGATGTTAAGGGCTGACACCGGACACTGGAGGGGGGGGGGGGCACTGTACACCTCTCACGGCTGTGGAGGGCAATCTTACAGGTCTACGGTACCAGACAATAACGAGACCATGTGGCCAACATTTTGGTGACAATTTCATCTTGCAGGATGATAACTCCGGTGCTTGTCGTGATATTCTTCTGAAGATTTTCCCATCATCATGTTAGGACATCAGAATGGAGTGACTTGCCAGTTCCTCGGACATGAACCCAATCGAGCATGTGTAGGACTGATTGAAAGAGCTGTTTTTAGACTTCGACAACGATCACTTACTTTGTTCGACTTACACGGAATGGCCATTGAAGAGTGGGGCAGTTTTCACGAGGGTCTGTTTGATGATGTCGATGGTTTGCTACGAAGGATTAAAGCATTAAAGCACCACATGTTGACGTTATTCGGGAGTGCTGTGAAAAAACCTCCATGGGAAACAAACGATTTTGTCGATACAAAAACGTTTGTTTTACTGGTTTGATGATCTGGACTCTCTGCAATGAACATATACGCAAGAATCAGAGTCGGGTTTTGTCTGCTGAGCTATGAGTTACGAAATAAAACAGTGTGGTGCAACTTCTGTTGATGTGTTTAAAAACCAATTTCCGCTTAATGGCTAAAATCAAGAAGGGTCAGTCAAAGACTAACAAGCTACGGGCACCTCGCGTCTACTGCACAGTTGTGAGTGTGGCAGGCTGTACACCGACCAATCGCAGTCATACATCTCAAACGCTTTTGAGAACGTGTGATGAGCGTTCGCCTAGGCAGAACCTACAAATCTGTAGTGCAAAGCATAGCATCAACCAAGGATACGTGTTTGTTTTTGAAGAGACAAAGGTGCTGTGTCACGCCAACGGGTTTGGGATTCTGTCACCAAAGAGGCAGAGGAAATAAGAGTACACGACGATCTTGGTAAACCGAGACAGCGTTTACCAAATTAGCTCTACATGGAATGTGGCGTTAGCAAAAATACGCTGTCATGGGAAAGCGTCGGAGGCAGCGGGTGAGATAAATATGCAGTACCAATATTTGAATCCTCGATTCCCCTCCACCCTGTTGGGTTTCCCCCTCCGTCGCCTCCCCTCCAAAACCGCTGCCTCGACATCTGTTCCGGAGACACGGAACTGAGCACCCGTTGGGCACTCGGGAGACGAGTCTGCGGTCCAGTGGCTATAAAGGAACCAACTGGGCATGATCCCAACACTTCACCTGGAGATGACGAGCAGGAAACTCGTTGAAACCGTGCGACAACACAGCTCCACGATTCGGGTGATAACCCGAGAAGAGCCGGCCGTTGTGACCGTGCGGTTCTAGGCGCTTCAGTCTGGAACCGCGTGGCCGCTACGGTCGCAGGTTAGAATCCTGCCTCGGGCATGAATGTGTGTGATGTCCTTAGGTTAGTTAGGTTTAAGTAGTTCTAAGATCTAGGGGACTGATGACCACAGATGTTAAGTCCCATAGTGCTCAGAGCCATTTGAACCATTTGAACCCGAGAAGAATTCATCAAAGAAATTCTCAGAGAAAGCCTGTGGTCCTGTACACCTGTGAATACCACTTCATCTACCATCAAGGAATCTACGCCAGCCACAGCTGGAAGAAGGTTTCTCATAAATTAAAATGGTTTAAGACAAGCTTAACTTCATAATTCAACAGAACCTTTAGCCCAAAAGAGTAAGCGTGCTCGACAATGACGAACTAACTAAAGAAAATCTCCCTTTTCCGTATAATGTGAGAAAATAAACGCGCCAAACAAAAATTAATCTCGTAACTAACTGACGAACATTGGGTTTCTCTTTAAACAGGGGCGCTCTTAAAGCAACATTCAATAACACTCTTTTCATTGCGTGTTGAGATAGTAACCCATATGGAACAGGAAAGCGAGATCCTTCAATCTATAAGTAATTACCATCGAGAAGAGCAGACTTAAGTTCAGTTGGGAGAGAGCGTGGAGCGTGTGTAGATAGAGAGTTGATGCAATGTGTCAGTAAAGCATCGCAGCATTCTAGTATTGGAAATTAGAGGGCTAACAAAGAAACTGTTCTAGTCGTGTTGTTTAGGATGCACACGGTGGTCAGGAACAGGTCGAAAAGCTTTCAGGGATGTTGCAGTGTAGCAGGGTAGGTTGTGCTGATAAATAATTATTTAGAAAATGATTATGTAGTCTGCACTGTTTCCGAATCAATTACTGCTGATATTGGCCAATCAGGCCTTTGGCGGCAAATTAGAGCTGCCCGCCAGATACAATTACTGTCAGTTGTTCTCATAGCGGAGATGATAGCGCAGTAGACTGCTCAGCCTTTGCTCGGGTACATGATATGGACAGGCTGACAGTTGGCCTGCACTATCTAATCATTCAAATTACCGTATAATCCAGATCATGGATAAGCTTATAGCCCATGTGCGGGGGCAGACAGCTACTGATCGTGTCACTGTGCACATGATTGAATGGCATATGAAAGAATACACAAATAGTGTGTGCCTTTCAGATGCTACATCTGTTTCTCTCATTTCATATGTCTTGGGACTGGCTGTATGGATCATGTATATAGCTGAATTTTGTAAGGGACTAAGATCGCCAAACCTGTCGTTCCCGAATGGCAGCCATCGACTGACTACCACACTTATAATTTGTAACACTAATATAGAGATTGTATCGTTGTTAAGGCATGGCCCTCCACTAATTTTGAGCTCTAGGATTAAGGTGGTGGTACGTTGGTATTGCTTCCATTGTGTATTTGGGTATTATAATTCAAAGTAACTACCGGGTGATCAAAAAGTCAGTATAAATTTGAAAACTTAATAAACCACGGAATAATGCAGATAGAACGGCAAAAATTGACACACATGCTTGGAATGACATGGGGTTTTGTTAGAACAAAAAAAAAAAAAAAAAACAACGAAGTTCAGAAAATGTCCGACAGATGACGATGACCAGCAAAACGTCAGTAACTGCTACCGCGACGGGTGAGAGGTACGCCGATATGTTACAGAATCGCATCATCCCCAGCCTGGCTGATAAACACCTGGTGGAACGTACGATGTTTATGCGCTCCACCCCATATTGCTAGACGCGTGAAAGATCTCTTGCGCGCGTCGTTTGGTGATGATCGTGTGCTCAGGCGCCTCTTTCGTCATGCTTGGCCTCCCAGGTCCCCAGACCTCAGTCCGTGCGATTATTGGCTTTGGGCTTACCTGAAGTCGCAAGTGTATCGTGATCGACCGACATCTCTATGGATGCTGAAGGACAACATCCGACGCCAATGCCTCACCATAACTCCGGACATGCTTTACAATACTATTCACAACATTAATTCTCGACTGCAGCTTTGTTGAGGAATGATGGTGGACATATTGAGCATTTCCTGTAAAGAACATAATCTTTGCTTTGTCGTACTTTGTTATGCTAATTACTGCTAATCTGATCAGATGAAGCACCATCTGTCGGAGATTTTTGAACTTTTGTATTCTTTTGGTTCTAATAAAACCCCATGTCATTCCAAGCATGTGTGTCAATTTATACCTCTCTATCTGTATTGTTCCGTGATTTATACAGCTTTCAAATTTATACTGACGTTTGATCGCCTGGTACTTTCTTTTGAACTACAATTTGGACCTAGTGTGTTAATGGTCAACGAATTGTTCAGTGATAAGATCATATACTGTCACTTGATATTGTGATATGTCTCTGGGTGTTGGGATTTATTGTGGTAGTATTCTAGAATAAACATGCTAAGGGGTTAAGTCAACTGTAGATGGGATTACTTTACTTCTAAACCATTTAGGCAGTCTACTAGACTATTCTCCTATAAGAGGTTAGAGGTTGTGCCATCAGCTTTTCCTGTTTAATTAAGCTTATTAATGTTTATTGTTCGATAGAAAGACAAGCTAGTTAGTAATAGATCTAGTAGCCTCTACAGCTGTTTTTAAACTCGTCATTTCTCCCCTCTTGTAAAATCTGCCTCCTGAATTTCAACTGATGGCCCTCTTTGATAGAGTGTCACAGCCCTGCCTCCAGTGACATACCATTGCGCTTGCTACCACTAATCGGCATCCCTGCATTGTGATTGGCACCCCTACTTCGTCACTGCACGGCCACATCACCACCACGCCTCGCCTGCTTTGTAGCTATCATTGTAAATCTCATTATGGAGCTGAAGTCACATCAGACAAAAATATAGTTGTTATTATTATAAATATTATAACACGGTATTATATTGTATCATGACCGACATTTGTTTACTTAAGAAATGTGAATTTGACTCACTTTCCCTTACTGAATAGTGTCCCTAATAAGTGTCGCCTGTCCATGGGAGCATTTCCATCGAAAGATAGTTAGCTTCTCTTCTTGTCTGGACCAGATTTTCTGCTCCTGTGTCTCATTTATTGCCAACACCGTACCACAGACAAAAGAGACTTAAATGATGTAGGGCCAGAGTCACCTTGAACATTGGATTGAATTTTCTGGTGTTCAGTGACGTGTCCTGGTTCTGTTTTTGTCCATCAAATGGATGTGAACAAGTTCATTGGCGACATTGTGAAAGGTCACAGGAAGTAGCGATTCTCGAGACCTATGCTTCTCGAACTCCTGGAGTCATTGGGGTGGGAGCTATTTGATTCGACAATGTGACAGACTTGTTAATTGTTGAAGGGTAACCGAATATTTGTCAGGATCTGACAAGAATGACCAACAACATAATCGTCTACTTGATCACTATTTACATTTGTATTTTTTAAAAATTGTACATGTTAACGCCTTTTGGCCTCGGAGATAATGAGATTCTGTCAGATAAACAGAAAAAATATGAAATAATATTTCTACAAGTGCTAAAATTTTAAATTTAAAGATTATAAAATAATATATCACAATTAAAATCTTGTCAGTTCAGAAGTACTCTTGTATCATGGACTATCTGTGTTCAGTGGGGCGACCAACCTTAAATAAAAGCCTATGGCCATTAGGTGACATGAAATTCAATTTTACTTGTCACATTATAATTCAGATTAACATCTACAAATGAAGCACACAAACATTTCATGAAAATAATCTATAAAAATAATAAAATGAACAGTTGTGACAATAAAATACTTTAACATGTGACTTAGAACTACACAAAGCAGAGCTTAATGTAACTATACCTTCTGGCGGCCGGGGTGGCCGAGCGGTTCTAGGCGCTACAGTCTGGAACCGCGCGACCGCTACGGTCGCAGGTTCGAATCCTGCCTCGGGCATGGATGTGTGTGATGTCCTTAGGTTAGTTAGGTTTCAGTAGTTCTAAGTTCTAGGGGACTGATGACCTCATATGTTAAGTCCCATTGCGCTCAGAGCCATTTGAACCATTTTGATAAATCTGTCAAACTTCCAAAGTATTCGTTTTAGCAAAAACTCACAACTGAAAACTAAGTTAGGATGGTAAACAATTACTGGTTCAGGCTGATTATGACAAAGTAAGCGTCAGCGACGGTTACCGCAACTGTACTTGTGTAACGGAATTGCTTTGAATCTTACATAACGTAAAAATAACTAAGAAATGATTTTACATGCATCTGCAGTTTACAATTTAAAACCCTCACATCTGGTGACTGAAATGGCTAGTGAAAAGGTGTAGCGCCAATTCGGTTAAGTGTCACTTTGTTGTTTCAATTCTTACTGAGAATGTGTGTTTTTACCGTGAGTCTTCGTTGTCGTGTCGCAGCTTTCTCTACAAGCCACGGTCTTCTTCTTTGAGCTGTGTTTTTTCCATTGTTGTCATCCTCATGCTAGACTGCTGTCAGCCGACGTTTCATCTTCACGCCTTTTGCACGTCTGTCCGTCCGTCAATCACCAATGAGACTGAATTTTCAATTTTTTCTATTCACCTGCACTGCACTGCGTAATGCCACTACAACCAGCATATTTTACACCTGCTATTCCCAATATTGTCATACATAATCAGGATCTTCTTTTTCTTCTGTGCAATTGTTCTCTGTTTTGATGTAACGCCTTGTGTATCATCATCCAAGTAGCAGTCAACAACAAGATTAATATTGGTAGGACTACCTTATACACCACAACGAGCACCATCAATAGAGTCAGTGCCGTCTGCCTGATCATGATCATGATCATGATCATCATCGAGTATGGAATACAAATACATTGCAACTTCTTCATCAAAAACACATAGGAGGGTGGGTAGCATATAACATATAATAAGCGTAGTTGTCATCGTCTTCTGCCTTGGAGTCGTCAGTGTGCATGCAATCGTACTGCTGCTAGTTGTGACCAGTGAGATGCATTAGTTCCTGCTCACCGGTATTAAACTTTAATCAAATGGTTCAAATGGCTCTATGCACTAAGGGACTTAACATCTGAAGTCATTAGTTCCCTAGATTTAGAACTATTTAAACCTAACTAACCTAAGGACATCACACACATCCATACGCGAGGCAGGATTCGAACCAGAGACCGTAGCAGCAGCGCGGTTCCGGATTGAAGCGCCTAGAACCACTCGGCCACAGTGGCCGGCTTAAACATTAATCCTCATCGTTCAGCGGACCTTAAGGCTCAGTTTACTACTGGCTGTCGTACATTGTTGACATAACGTAAAATTCGATTCGGTGATAGGAAATGGTTATTGCTGTGGATAGTTGTGACTATGTGGGAGGAAGGGAACGGTAACTATTTTTAGTAGATAATCAAGCACTCAGTTGTAACGTAGTCGGTGAAACTATATCGGTAGCCTTAATTTCCGATTTGGACTACAAAACTATTAAGAATATGTAGATAATGTTTGCGATAGTCGACCAGGAGGACAAGAAATAACAGAAAAAGAAAACAAAACACGGATAGTTTTTTGAAAATGTAGTGGCAGATTAACTTTCATAATCCGAGCTTGATCTCGTAGTTGAAGGAACGTTAGATGCTAATATTTCTCACTTAATTAAAGAGTCCGTCATTAAGTATAGACCGACCAATAGAGTAGTGTGCCACGAAGGACAGCAATGCCTTTCAGAAACAGATTAGCCTCCAGTTTGCTGAAATCGTGTTTGACTTTTCCACTTGATGTCCCTCTTTGAGAGTAAATTGTTAATCAATTTTACTGCATTTGCACTTAATAGTAAGTACATTGTTGGGTACACAATTTACAAAACTTTTCATATAAGTTTCGTTTATGATACAGTTCACATAAAGATGTATTTATACTGCATTTTTGTTAAACTTGATAGAGAGGCAGATGAGATCTGGTTTTGTTAATTTCTCCTGCTACGAAAGAGGTGTCTTTGTCAGATTGATAGTTATTGTCCATTACGTGGATGGTGCTTCCAACAATTTCCATTGCAATTGTCTAAAATTTAACAGTAAGTATATTCTGTCCAAGTTTCCTGTAACTAGCATCAGCGACAACGAGGCGGATGAGTACCAAAGTACAAGGGACAACGACAACAAGTAGAATGATTTATATGTTCAGTAAACTAGGTAAAAAATCAATTGAATCATATCTCAATGAGGAATTTGAAATTTTTAGCACAGGACAGGAGCACGTAGAGGAGCTATGGCTCGAGTTTAAAGGAATAGTTGACCATGCACTGGGTAGATACGTAGGCAGTAGAATAGCTCATAATGTGAGAAACCCTGCAGGGTATACAGTCAGTGTAACTAAACTGCTAAAGAGACAGAGACTAGTGTCTAATTGGTGTAAAACAAAGCATAGGGCTGTAGATAGATAGATGCTGAATGAAAAGCGTTTAGCAATCAAGAGAGTAACGCATGAAGGCTTCAGTGACTACCGTAGCAAACTACGATCTTTGCAAACCCCAACGAAATTTTTATCAAACGTAAATGCTGTTAGTGGCATCAAAGTTATTGTCCAGTCACTCACGATTGAGACAGAAACTGAAATATGCTGTAGCAAAGCAAAACTTGAAACATCTAGCTCCGTTATCGAAAGTCCCTTTACAAAGGAAAACGCAGGAGAATTGCCCCAATTTTATCCTTGTACCACTGAAAAGATGAGTGTAATAAGTGCTATTATCAATGGTGGTGATAAAAAGCCGAATTCGTCAAAACTGAACAAAGCTTCATGTACAGATGGAATTCTTATCGGGTTATATACTGAATTTGCGGCTGAGTTACCCTGTCTATTATCTATAATCTACTGTAGATCCCTCGAACAAGCAACCGCGCCCAGGTACTTGGAGGAAAGCACAGCTCACACCAGTTTACAGGAAAGGTTGTAGCAGTAATCCACGAAACTACCAACTAATATCATTGACATAGATTTGTTGCAGAACCTTAGAACATATCGTGAGCCCAAACGTAATGAGATAGCTCCGACAAAATAACCCGCTCCATACCAACCAGCTCGACTTCAGAAAACAACGATCAGATGAAACCCAACCCAGACTTTTCTCACGTGATCTACTGAAAGCTTTTCATGAAGGCACTTAGGTAGGTGCAGTATTTCTTGATTTCCGAAAGGCATTTGACCCAGTACCACACCTATGCTTATTATAAAAAATACGGTCATATGGGATACCAAACGAAATTTGTGACTGAATTGAGGAATGTTTGGTATGGGGGGCGCAGCATGTTATCTTGGATGGAGAGTCATCTTCAGGTTTAGAAGTACACTATGTGATCAAAAGTATCCGGACTCCCCCAAAAATATACGTTTTCATATTAGGTGCATTGTCCTGCCACCTACTACCAAGTGCTCCATATCAGCGACCTCAGTAGTCATTAGGCATCGTGAGAGAGCCGAATGGGGCGCTCCGCGGAACTCACGGACTTCAAACGTCGTCAGGTGATTGGGTATCACTTGTATCATACGTCTGTACGCGAGATTTCCACACTCCTGTACGTTCCTAGGTCCACTGTTTCCGATGTGATAGTGAAGTGGAAACGTGAAGGGACAGTTACAGCACAAAAGCGTACAGGCCGACCTCGTCTGTTGATTGACAGACCGCCGACAGTTGAAGAGGGTCGTAATGTGTAATAGGCAGACATCTATCCAAACCATCACACAGGAATTCCAAACTGCATCAGAATTCACTGCAAGTACTATGGCAGTTGGGCAGGAGGTGAGAAAACTTGGATTTCATGGTCGAGCGGCTGCTCATAAGCCACACATCACGCCGGTAAATGCCAAACGACGCCTCGCATGGTGTAAGGAGCGTAAACTCTGGATCATTGAGCAGTGGAAAAACGTTGTGTGGAGTGATGAATCACGGTACACAATGTGGCGACCCGATGGCAGGGTGTGGGTATGGCGAATGCCAGTGAACGTCATCTGCCAGCGTGTAAAATTCGGAGGCGGTGGTATTACTGTAAAGGAGAAGACATTGATCTGTAAATACAACCATTTCATGTATTCTATATGGACTGTTGCAACAATATACATTTAGTGAACTGGAAATCTCTAAAAGGCTGTATAATTTTTTTCCGGGAGTGTAGTAACCTCAGACTTTTCAGATGATGCAGTTGTCTACGTAATAAAGTTCTCTCTGAAAGATGAAAGAGAATTACCGACGTCAGCAGCACGAGAGCACTGAAATAATTCGAAGCCGAAATTTCCACCTTCAGCAAGCTGTCGCCTTAACCACTTCAGCCATCCCAGCACGCTTTCCCTCTTCCTCAAATTCCCAATTTGTCGATACTACTTCCGCAGCGGCCATGTCCATTTTCCTCGTTGCCCGCAGCATCTCGCCTGATTCCCGATAGAGGTCAGACACAGGGCGCATCCACAATGAAGATATCATGAAATTCCGCTAGGCACACAAGTAATAGTAAATAATATGAGGAGATTGGTGTTTAACGTCCCGTCGACAACGAGGTCATTAGACACAGAGCGCAAGGTCGGGTGAGGGAAGGATGGGGAAGGAAATCGGCCGTGCCCTTTCAAAGGAACCATCCCGGCATTTGCCTGAAGCGATTTAGGGAAATCACGGAAAACCTAAATCAGGACGGCCGGAGACGGGATTGAACCGTCGTCCTTCCGAATGCGAGTCCAGTGTGCTAACCACTGCGCCACCTCGCTCGGTGTAGTAAATAATAGAAATGTCTGAAAGAAGCTGCGTAAATAGTCAGTCAGATCTTCATAATGAAGGTTGGAGATCTTGAAAAAATCAGCTAGCGAGTTGCAAATAAATGTTTACGAGAAACCTTGACCCATGTTTCGACAATTTTAAAGCTGTATTTTCGGAAGGTGTAATGGACTTGTTACATGACGTACTGATAAAGTGCACTGAATAAAGCCAAACAGCGCTTGCCATATGAAACATTCATCTTAACTATGCAAATATCACAAGCCAAGACTTAGGATTGCAGCACTATAGTATTACATGTGTGCAGACCAAATACCAAGTTTAGTGATCCTTTAACATAAGGCTCTTCTCGAAGTAAAAGTAAAAGCCATGTTCAACATCTTGATAAGATTACAAAGATGTGCAAAGATTGGTAACTTTAAACGTCAGAAGTGTAAATTTGTTCACTTCACAAATCGAAAAAAAGTAATACCCTATGACTATAATGTCCTGTGTCTCCTAGGAGTCGTGAGGGCAAGATTAGATGAATTACGGCACCCACAAAGACATTTAAACATTCTTCCTGTTCTCCATTACTGAACAGAATGGGAAGAGGCACTAGTAAGGGGCACGTACCCTCTGCAATGAACTTAACAGTGGTTTGCAGAGTACTGATGTAGCTGTAACTTAAGGGATGGAATTTGTGAGTGCCATCTGTCAGTGAACGGTGTCAAATTTGTCCCATGAATTATCGTATTTCAACTTCTAGTATATTGTATTGTCTGAGGTGGAATTTGGGGATCAGACAAGCATTTGCCTAAACGAAGTATGGCAGACCTCCTAAAGTTGGCAGGCTGGCGCGTAGCAGCTCACGGTAATCCGCCGAGCGGATTCGATTTAAAATGCGGCTCACCTCCCTGTCTCGCAAACTTGCGTGTTGCGAATTACGCTAAAAGGCCAGGTATGATACTGTTTAAATTTATAACACTGTTACGATTAAGCATGAGTGTATTACTGAAAAACGAGATTTTCTGTGCTACCGTGACACATAGTCAACATGGATCTAGGAAACATCGTTCTTGTGAAACACACCAGCTCTTTACTTACACAGTGTGTTGAGAGCTATCGACAACTGATTACGTATTTCGAAATTTACAGAAGGCTTTGGACACCGTACGTGACTATAGGTTTGTAATCAAACTGCGTGCTTATGGAATATCGTATCAGTTTTGCGATTGGATTCGTGGTTTCCTGTCAGAGAGATCAAAATTAAGAGTAACTGAGAAAAAGTCCTCGAGTAAAATAGAAATGATTTATGGCGTTCCCCCAAGGTACTGTTATAGGACCTCTGTTATACCTTATCTATATAAACGATTTAGAAGACAATCTGAGCAGCCTTCTTGGGTTTTTTGCAGATAATGCTGTCGCTTATCGTCTAAAACATCAAAAGATCAAAACCGATTGTAAGACAATTTAGATAACATATCTGTATGGTGCGAAAATTGGCAATTGACCTTAAATGATGAAATCTGTTAGGTCATCCGCCTGTGTGCTAAAAGGAATCCGTTGAAATTCGGTTACACGATAAATCAGTCAAATCTAAAAGACGTTAATTCAATTAAATACCTAGAAATTAAGATTACGAACAGTTTAAATTGGAAAGAGCAAATAGAAAATATCGTGGGGAAGGCGAACCAGATACTGCCCTTTTTTGGAAAGCACTTTGAAGATACAACAGATCTACTAAAGAGACTGCTTACACTACGCTTGTTCGTCCTCTTTTGGAGTACTGCTGCGGGGTGTGGGATCCTTACCGGATATGATCGACGGAGAACATCGAGAAAGTTGAGAGAAAGGCATCACGTTTTGTATTATCGAGAAATAGAGAATACAGTGTCACGGACATAATACAGGACGTCATTAAAACTGTGGTGTCACCGCCAGACACCACACTTGCTAGGTGGTAGCCTTTAAATCGGCCGCGGTCCGGTAGTATACGTCGGACCCGCGTGTCGCCACTGTCAGTGATTGCAGACCGAGCGCCGCCACACGGCAGGTCTAGAGAGACGTCCTAGCACTCTCCCCAGTTGTACAGCAGACTTTGCCAGAGATGGATCAATGACAAATACGCTCTCATTTGCCGAGACGAAAGTTAGCATAGCCTTCAGCTACGTCATTTGCTGCGACCTAGCAAGGCACCATTACCAGTTTATATTGAGATTGTAAATCATGTATCAACAAGAGCGATGTTCTCCAATTATGGATTAAAGTTAAGTATTCAAGCAACTCCGTACTTTATTTAGTAGACTCAACTCCTTTAACTGTTCCAGACCTCACGCCAGTCTGCGTGAGCTTAAACGCGTGCATTTCGGCCTCCTCTAGCAACACGGTGTTGGCTCTTCTGCTAACACATCAAAAACAACGGCGCTTCTTGTTACTGTAGGATCTTCTCACGAAATTTCAATCACAAACTTTCTCCTTCGAGTGTGAAAATATTTTGTTGGCGCCGACCTACATAGGGAGAAACGATCTTCATAATAAAATAAGGGAAATCAGAGCTCTCACGAAACATGCAGGTGTTCGATTTTTCCACGCTGTGTTCAAGAGTGGATTAACAGAGAATTATTGTGAAGGTGGTTCGATGAACCCTCTGCCAGGCACTTAAGTGTGATTTGCAGGGTAGGCATGTACATGTAGATGTAGATGTACTTCTGGTTGTACACTGTAATTTGCCTTCACTGCGGTCTCTAACATACTATGTTACCACATCGCTTTCTTTATTTTATGTTTTGTCGTAAAAGGCGGTTCGTACGACATTTTGAAAGTATTTTTGTCTTGAAATTGAGCATTGTCTCACATGGTTCAGAGCCTGAAGAGAATTTTCGGACATTTATGTTATCTATATATTTGTGGACATGAATTTCTTGCACGAGACTCAGTTTACGTCAGCAACACATACGTAACTACAAATCTGCCTGGCGGTATTAGTCCCCGCTAATTTTCCTCGATCATTTCTATTATTTGTTTATTTAGAGTTCCACTGCTTCGTAGGATGTAAGCGGTTACGCAAAACAGCAAGTCAACAGTGGCTTGATTTGTGGCAAATAACAGAGGAGACACAATTCTGCCGCAGTCCGTTTCCTGCCCTTGACACGCGCGCCACGTGTCGCCGGATTAGCCTCTCCGCTCTCCGCAGAGAATTAGCGGTCGCATCGTTTTTGGCAACACGTGTATGTGTTAATTGGAATGATCGTGGCATTCTGTAAATTCCATCGTTCCACTACGCCGCAATAATGTCGGCTATTCCGACGGAAATTTCCAGACAACTCGCGTTCGATCAACGTTCGCGGATAAGGCCCTTTATTGAGTTAAATACCATACGACGTTTCCCGTCCGTTTTATCTACCATTGAAAATACTTTTTTGTTAAAGAAAAGCCTGATATAAAATGACGTAGTGCCAGGTGGTCACACACATGAGGGATTTTTTTTTTCAAATTTTTAACAAAAAAAGCCGATGGTTTCCTACAGCATTTCTAAAGCCAGTTACTTCTTCTCCCATTCTGTCTACTTCGTATAATTTGATTTACAATCGTCAGTGAAAAATTATGGGCATGAGGACTACTATGGATTTTTTCCTTAGCAATTAACTATGAAATCTGTAAGGTGACTATGAAGGTAAATGATATTGAGAATCCATGACAAAACATTAGCTCCAACGGTGCACCAGCTCACGTGCACTGTTGGGTAATTTTATTACGTTAGTGTCAAGATACGTCACCGTCTGTAGTATGGCAGCTATGCTCATTCAAGTGCTGATACGCGTTCAAGGATTTTGTACGCATCCTGCCTGCATTGCTTGCTATGTATTGAAGTATATCTGACGGAGGAGCCGCGCTTCTAGCGAGGTTGTCCCACAGATGTCCAGTTTCTTTAACATCCAAAAAATGGTGGCCAACAATCTGTGGACACTTCCAGCTGTATTGCAGGGAGCACTTTTACTGCTGAAATACTCAATTTCTCTACTAAATCCCACTATAATGTATGGGTAAATGTTATCATCACCCAAATGATGCCAACAAAACCGTAACCATAACACAACCACCGTCACTTATTTATCTTATAGTAATTATTGAAAAATTCCTGTCTCCGATATTTCTCGTCGTACACTTAGAAATCCATCAATGCTGGAAAACAGATAACTTGGCACATTCGAGAAGAAAACATATTGACAAGCGGCATGGTTGATTTGACGGTTCTAATGGTCCTCTGATCAATTTGTGGTGCAAGATGTTTCACTGTTACGTTTCGTTTAGGCTTCACGTACCCTGTGCGTTGCCGGCAAATGGAGCTCCGCAGTTTTCACGACAGTTATTCATAATCTTGCGTTGAGTGCCCGGCCAGCTTCTGGCATCTTTTACGAGCTTGTGGGAAGACCTACAACTTTGGGTAGCGGTATATTCTGATTGCGTAGCGATACAGAAATACTGCTTGAAAAAATACTGCAAGGAGCCAGTTTTACATAGATTTATTTAAACAAAAACGCGTTCGGAATTCCATGCATCTCTGCTGGCGAAAGAAAAAGACAACTACACGTTACAGAATACAAAAGCGACGGTAGCGTTCGAAACGCAGTCGACAGTTATGTTGCACTGATGAAGGCATAAACAAATTACGTCAGTTAAATAAGCGTGGAAGTCCGACACGCGCCTTCTCATAGATAAACATTTATAAGCTTTATAAAAAGACGCTGTATTTCATCAAATAATTTAATTCACAGCGACGGAGCTCTTGGTACCATACGTGATCTCTGACCTTCAACAGCACTTTTCAGTAGCATTTTTGTGCATCGTGTGTGGCTGTTATTTCGGTTACCTGTTTTTAATACGTCATACTATACTTAATAGGTGTAGACGCCCATTTATTTTTAGTGAAAATTTTTTTGCTGAATGCGGCAAGTATATTTGGCGCCCAACATAAAAGGTAGCAGGAAGCGAACTCCATACCACAGAAAAGTAGTTACTGAGTTCAGGTGTTTTACTTGCACGCTTGCAACTAGTGTAATTAAACTAGAAAGCAACACAAGTAAAAAGATAAGTAAAAACTAAACATAATTTATTGAAATAATGGGTACGGTGCACAAATATTCATCATTAGTTTGATGATAAGGCGTGGCGCTGCAGTAATAGCTAGGAACACTGGCCCAACTTAACTCACAATATGTTGTCTAACTAACAAAATAGGTATTCAGTGGTCTGCGGTTGTAGGCACTACCTCACATCAGGCTCACATAATAGTTCAAATGGTTCAAATGGCTCTGAGCACTATGCGGCATAACTTCTGAGGTCATCAGTCGCCTGAACTTAGAACTAATTAAACCTAACTAACCTAAGGACATCACACACATCCATGCCCGAGGCAGGATTCGAACCTGCGACCGTAGCGGTCGCTCGGTTCCAGACTGTAGCCCCTAGAACCGCTCACATAATGACAAATCGACACTCGCCGTTGTCCGTCCGACGACCATCGATCCGTTCTCTTACTCAAGTTGTTTCAGAAATTTCTTTTTTTCGCAGTTATATCCAACACCATTTCATTAGTTATCTGATCTAGCCATTCAATCCTCAGCTGTGTCCAGAAGAACCACATTCTCTTCTTGTCTAAAAAGATTTTGAGCCACGTTGCACTTCTGTGCAAGGCTACCCTCTACACAATTACCAGCGGAAAGGACTTCCTAATATTTAAATTTATATTCAATGTCAACATATTCACATTTCCTGAAATGCTTTTCTTACTGTTACCAGTCTGAATTTCGTATTCTCTCTGCTCTGGAGTGTGGAGATCCTAATTAATTTTACTGCAAAGAATATGTCATCCTGCGCTTTTAGCGTCTCGCTTCCTAACCTTATTATGTTAATACCGACAGGTATAATTGGAATACATTCCATTACCCTTGCTTGATTTCCCTTGATGTTCATCTTACAAGCTATTTTCAAGAGCTGTTTATTCCCAGTAGCTATATAATATCGTAGAGTGAAGTCCAGCGAACCGTATGAAAACCTTTTTGTAAATTGTCTAGTGTGATCATACATTTCTTCCCAATTCAAATGGACCTCCCCCCCCCCTCCCTCACCCCCTCCCCTTCCAACCACAGGTCAATGCCTACCTGTTGTGCTATTTTTCTGCAATTATTCTGTATAAATGTTATGCAACTACTACTTTTCAAACAGGTAATTCGATAAAACTTACAGCTGTCAGCAACTGTCTGCTTTTGCTCGTGTTTATTCATTCTTCTTTAACTCTGAGGACACAGTTCCCGACTCGTGTACGTAGCATACCGCGTGGAACAATTTCTTCGTGTTCCTCCCAAGGATCTTAACAATTCTGAGGAAATATCGTCTACTTCAGGTGTGTAGTTTCGACTTAGCTCTTTTAGTTCTCTATCAAATTCCTCTCTCAGTGTCAAATCTCCCATTACTTCTTCACCTACATCTTTAATTTTCATGCTGTTTTCTTTAAGATTATTGATTTTCTATAGCTCTTCTGTATATTACTTCCACCTTTCAGCCTTCATTACTGGTAGTAGCTTGCTATTGTAACTTGTGATGTTCATACTTTCTTTCTCCATTCACGGCTTATGCCTCTGCCTGCGTCACGAGTGCTTCAACAGCTGCATACTTCTTCTCCAGCAATTCCTGATTTGTCATTTACGCGTCAGGGCTTGAAAATGTTCTGTAGTTTTCAACGTAGGCTCTAAATACACTACTGGCCATTACAATTGCTACACCACGAGGATGACGTGCTACAGACGCGAAATTTAACTGACA
Organism: Schistocerca piceifrons; assembly: GCF_021461385.2. NCBI lineage: Eukaryota > Metazoa > Arthropoda > Insecta > Orthoptera > Acrididae > Schistocerca > Schistocerca piceifrons. The sequence goes on from NC_060149.1 coordinate 581,880,881, forward strand.
GGAAGACGATGCTGTGATATGCAAATGATTATCTTTTCAGAGCATTCGCACAAGGCTGGCGCCGGTGGGGACACCTACAACGTGTTGACGTGAGGAAAATTTCCAACCGATTTCTCATACACAAACAGCAGTTGACCGACGTTGCCTGGTGAAACGTTGTTGTGATGCCTCGTGTAAGGAGGAGAAATGGGTACCATCACGTTTCCGACTTTGATAAAGGTCGGATTGGAGCCTATCGCGATTGCGGTTTATCGTATCGCTACAATGCTGCTCACATTGGTCGAGATACAATGACTGTTAGCAGAATATGGAATCGGTGGGTTCAGGAGGGTAATATGGAACGCCATGCTGGATCCAAACGGTCTCGTATCACTAGCAGTCGAGATGACAGGCATCTTATCCGCATGGCTGTAACGGATCGTGCAGCCACGTCTCGATCCCTGAGTCAACAGATGGGGACGTTTGCAAGACAACAACCATCTGCATGAACAGTTCGACGACGTTTGCAGCAGCATGGACTATTAGCTCTGAGACCATGGCTGCGGCTACCTTGACGCTGCATCACAGACAGGAGCGCCTGCGATGGTGTACTCAACGACGAACCTGGGCGCACGAATGGCAAAACGTCATTTTTTCGGATGAATCCAGGTTCTGTTTACAACATCATGATGGTCGCATACGTGTTTGGCGACATCGCGGTGAAAGCACATTGGAAGTACGTTTTCGTCATCGCCATACTGTACCGAGCGAGGTGGCGCAGTGGTTAGCACACAGGACTCGCATTCGGGAGGACGACGGTTCAATCCCGTCTCCAGCCATCCTGATTTAGGTTTTCCGTGATTTCCCTAAATCGTTTCAGGCAAATGCCGGGATGGTTCCTTTGAAAGGGCACGGCCGATTTCCTTCCCAATCCTTCCCTAACCCGAGCTTGCGCTCCGTCTCTAATGACCTCGTTGTCGACGGGACGTTAAACACTAACCACCACCCCCCCATCGCCATACTGTCGTATCACCCGGCGTGATTGTATGGGGTGCCATTGGTTACTCGTCTCGGTCACCTCTTGTTCGCATTGACGACACTTTGAACAGTGGACGTTACATTTCAGATGTGTTACGACCCGTGGCTCTACCATTTCATTCGATCACTGCGAAACCCTACATTTCAGCAGGATAATGCACGACCGCATGTCGCAGGTCCTGTACGGGCCTTTCTGGGTACAGAAAATGTTTGACTGCTGCCCTGGCCAGCACATTCTCCAGATCTGTCACCAATTGAAAACGTCTGGCCAATGGTGGCCGAGCTACTGGCTCGTCACAATACGCCAGTCACTACTCTTGATGAACTATGGTATCGCTTGAAGCTGCATGGGCAGCTGTACCTGTACACGCCATCCAAGCTCTGTTTGACTCAATGCCCAGGCGTATGACGGCTTTATTACGGTTAGAGGTGTTTGTTCTGGGTACTGATATCTCAGGATCTATGCACCCAAATTGCGTGAAAATGTAATCAAATGTCAGTTCTAGTGTAATATATTTGTCCAATGAATACCCGTTTATCATCTGCATTTCTTCTTGGTGTAGCAATTTTAATGGCCAGTAGTTTATATGTCCTAGTCTTACGAAATTGATTATATAATTTTTGTGGTCTCTCTTATCGTGAATGATGCAATTGAGTAAACAGTGCTCTTTGCGAAATTATTCTAGGTGGCATTCGTATTTTCATTTCTTCTTTTTTCGTCCTACATGTCTTCAGTCTCTTCATCATCTGCTGTATTAGTAGGCACATATACCTATAAACACAAGGCCACGACCCACTATACAGGTGAAGTTCCTTGTGTCTGTCTCGTTCACTGTGCCGTTCGTAGCTGCTCGCCGGCATTTTCTGAGAAGATTGTTCGAGCACCTAATCGATACTACAAAAACTGCAAACATAACATCATACCCAACATCTATTTATATTGTAGTAATTGCTGCAAAAGCTCTTGTCTCCGACATTACACGTGGAAGTCCATCTGCGTCAGGAAGCAGATAACATGGCACATTCGAGAAGACAAACCATCATCGGTCAGTCATTTTCAATAGCGTTACGAAAATACTTGGACTTCCGCCAGTGGCAGTGTTGGCTTGACTGTTCTGATGGTCCCCTGATTAACCTGGACGGCGAGCTGCTCCACCGCTAATTTCAGTTTAGAAGTCCCGCTCCCTCGGCCCCCACCTCCACCAGGGCGTCGTCGGCAGTTTTCTTGCGTCGAGTGTGCGGCCACCTTCTAGTATCTCATTTACGAGCTCTAGGGAAGACGTGCACCTTGGGGCAGCAATATAGTCTGACAAAATAAATACCGTGTGGCGAGGGCCTGGTTGAAGTCTTTCGAGATGACGCCACTTCGGCGACTTGCGTGTCGATGGGAATGAAATGATGATGATAAGGACAACACAACACCCAGTCACTGAGCGGAGAAAATCTCCGACCCAGCCGAGAATCGAACCCGGACCGGTAGGTATGACATTCCGTCGCGCTGACCACTCAGCTACCAGGGGCGAACTATAGTATGACTGTGTAGCGATATAGAAAGAGTACTCGCAGAAATACATCAATCAACCAGTTATAAAGATTTATTTAAAAGAAGACGCGTTAGGGCTATCACCCATCTTCAATTGGCGAAAAAACCAGCTACATGCTATAGAATACAAAAGCCCCTGCGGTATTCGAAATATAATGGATAAAAACTTTGTACTGATGTAGATGTAAATATATTACACCAATTAAATGCAGGTGAAAGCCACATATGCGTCTTGCCAAAAATAACCTTTATAAGCCTTACAGTGCTTTATTTATTTCGTCAAATAATGTAATCCAGAGCCACGGAGATCTACCACCTATGTCAAGGATAAATCAATGAAGTAAGGAGATACTGTATTTTAGCAAGTGAAAGTTAGTTTATATTCAGGGGAGACCACAACAGCAATGACAACCACGTAACTTAAAGATTATTATAGCTACTGTACGCTCCTCTTAACGTAAAATTGCGTTTGAATGCGATAACATAGACCTAGGAAGGGACTTAGAGCAAGAGATCAACGATTTACAATTTATACTAACAGACATCGATGAGGATTTTCCTTGATGTTAGTGGATACTCGTCCGGAAGTTTTAATTATCTGATAGTAGAGAGCAGTAGATTTGGGGAGAATTACTACCCTGAGAGTTACTGATTACTGAGTGTAATGTTTGGGGGACTCGTTTATGACTTACATTACAGCAACAACTCTTGTTATAGGATGTATCGTTCACTGAGCGATTGCGAATAATCGGCATCTTCTTTATCATTTCACAACTAGTGTAGAAAGACGTTTGTATTAGTCCCTGACTTTCAATATTAACTTCCGGTTCGCCAGAAATTTTACTGCTGCTACCAGTCATTATTCAGAGTCATGCGTAACTGTAATTGTAGGTACTTGGCGCACCTACTTGTGATAATCTATTCCTATTGCATATGGACCCCACACCTGATTAAATTTTATCATTTCAATTATTCCTCATTCTTCGCTTAGATCAAGCTTTTTATATTCCTGGCCATCATCTTACACCATTTGTAGCAGAATTTAAGTACAGAATTCTTATTACTGCAATTAATATCCATTTTAATTTAGAAAGATAAAATTAATTTATGGTCGAGATTAGAGGAAGTGTATCGCATTGAGAATCCATAATGAGAATTGACGAGGCTGGTGGTAATTCTGGCACAAATTTTTAACTCTTCTTCAGAGATACTTACGAGATCCCATTTGTTAAATCTGCAGTACTAGTTTCACAAATCATGCTTTCCCAAAGAAACAGTATGCTACAAAGTGTGGTTAATTAATTATTTCATTGTTTAAGTTAATGACTGCAGTCTCAGACGAAACATTTCATTTTGGTAATGTTATCCCCTGTAAGGAGGTTAACAGCTGCCACACTATAACGAAGTAGGATTTTTAAAAAGTATTTTGTTATACAACATGTTGTTTGTAAAAGGATATTTCATATGACTTGTCATGAATTATTCACTTTGTATTTCAACATGGTAAAAGGGGCAAAATGGAAGCCTCTCAATTGCTAGGGGCAGTTAAATTTATGGACGGTAGATCTAGTTCACGTTTATTACAATGAACTTACTAGTTATAGATACGGAACTGATGAATTTTGGTTGCCAACGTACTGCCAATTAAAAGACGCATGACATACAGAAGACTCTAGGTAACTATTGGCAGTGATACCAGGTCACGTAACCGTATTCTCCTCCGATGAAGCAATCAGACATTATACCACTCTAGCCTGAGTCACGACAGGCAATAAGTCACGCAATAATATTCTCCTCCGATAAAGCTGTCACACATTACAGCAGTGTAACAGAGTCACGACAGTTATTTTACCACCGAATACCTAGGGTCTCTGTACGACTGAATTTTAATCTGCGTGGTACTTCGAAAAAATTTAGTGAAATTTCTAATCAATAATTACAATTTAAATACTTAGAGTAACAGAGGCAATATCGAAAGGAACTTTTCGTCGCTCTAAACCACCGAAATACGACACCCGTCCACAAAGAATTTCCTATTGAGCTGCACGCAGGTATGTGTAACATTCATCCAAACTGTCTTGTTAATGGTTTGATTGTCCATATGTCCGAATTATTTGCTTGTATTCGCAAGAGTCATAATCAGCTGTAACTATTTGACAGTGAAATGAAAATTAAAACAAATTTCAGTGGCGGAATTGTTGAGTGAGGTTGCTCCAAGCTGGAAATAAAATATACAGAAAAATCCATTTCTGTGCACTGAGATTTTAGAAAAAGAGGCATAAGATGACAATGGTGATTCAGTGCTTCAGTGCATGTTGGATAATGAGGGGACGAAACGTTTAATAAACGTTAGATATTTATACTCCATACAATTTTCTTAAGCAGTTACAGACATTCTTTACGGGATAATACTAGATATTATTCAATATATGGGTATGCATAGATATCACATGAGTAATGGAGGTGGAATCATATGAATATAGATGCAACGAAAGCCACTCTCAGGCTGAAGTCGCATATCTGCAGAGATTCCTGTGGTACGAATTCCTATCTCGTTCAACAGGTGGCCATCTGCTCTGGACGCACTTGCTAATATTGAATCGTTGTCGCAGCCAGCGTTAAGTGCAGCCCTCTATACGGGTCTACGAACTTCCCGCACGCGATAAGATCGTAGATTTCCTAGAATGAATAAAATGTTAAATAAGCGGCTTGATTCTGCTGGCAGCGATTATTGTAGCAATATTTAAAACCTGTTCTTTCAGTAATGACATGAAGTATTATGGCATAGTGTACTTCAGTACAAATTTCAACATGTAAATTATCATTATAACCGAATTAGAAGTTACATCTGTAGTTCACCTTAGTATACCAATCTGTGAATTTGACCGATGTGTAAATACCTTCCCCTGACTGACGTAATCTGAAACTGTGTAGAGCAATTCGCCACATGAAACGCCCACATAGCTGAATGCGCTTTCGTCGTAGCTTTTCTGGTGCACTTCTGGCGCATACTCACTTTACTTTCTAGTGTTTTCGTTCTATTTGATTCATACTTTGCCAACGGCTTTGCCACAGTGATAACACCGGTTCCCGTCAGATCACAGAAGTTAAGCGCTGTCGTGCTAGGCTGGCACCTGGATGGGTAACCATCCTGTCTGCCGAGCGCTGTTGGCAAGCGGGGTGCACCCAGCCCTTGTGAGGCAAACCGAGGAGCTATTTATTTGAGAAGTAGCAGTTCCGGTCTCGTAAACTGACATACAGCCGAGAGAGCGGTGTATTGACCACCTGCCCCTCCACATCAGCATCCAGTGACGCTTGTGGGCTGAGGACGACATGGCGGCTGGTCGGTCCCGCTGGGCCTTCATGGCCTCTTCTGACTCAATTTAGTTTAGTTTTGAGTCATACTTTTCAATGTTTGACTCAAATCCTTCTCGTAAGTCAAAGCACTTTTCTACGACGCCATGAGCAAGAGATACACTATCTGATAAATACTATCCGGACACTGTGCGTAATACGGTATTGACCATTAGTTTTCACGAGAGGCGAACCCACCAGTATAAAAGGAGGTGGGGAATATTGTGCTGTCAATAGAGAAGAAATATCAGCTTAACAGGATGGCCCGGAGAGCTCAGTGACTTATAAAATTGACTAGTCGCTGGATGTCATCTGAGTAACAGATCCATTAAGGACACTGCAGTTCTTCTAAAACTGCCCAAATCGACTGATGCTGATACAACTGTAAAGTGTAAACGCGAAGAAACAGCCATAGGTAAACCAAGACGTCATATACCGACGAGTAGGGACCTTCGAGCATTGCGGAGGGCTGTTGCAAACAATTGCGTAAAACCTTCAGAAGCCATCAGTCGTGAGTTCCCAAATTCTACAGGCGATCCAGTAGCACAATTACTGTGCCTAGGGAGGTAAAATGAATGAGGTACAACGGTCGGGCTGCTCCTCATAAGCCACCCATTTCAGCAGTCAGTTCTAAGCGACGCTTGAAGTGGCATAAAGAGTGACGCCTTTGGACAGTGGATGACCGGAAATGAATGATTTGGAGCGATTAATAACGCTATACACTGTGGCAATCCGATGGAAGGATTTGGGGTTGGCGTGGAGAGCGTTACCTGCTATCGCGTAAAGCGCAAACAGTGAAGTACAGAGGAGGTGGTGTTACATTATGGGGATGTTTCTCGTTGTTAATGTGTGGACCCCTTATTGCGCTTAAGAAAACGATAAATGCGGAAGAATGAGATCAAATTATTCAGCATTGTGTACTGCATGCTACAGGAGAACAGTTCGGAGATGATGACTGTTTGTATCAGATGACGATGTACCCTGTCATAAAGCGACATCTGTTAGGCAATAGTTTGTGGACAATAACTTTCCTGAAATGGACTGGCCTACCCAGACCGATCTGAACTCAATGGAACACCTCTAGGAGCAGTTACTCCGTTGACCCCAGCGACCAACGTAACTACCTTTTCTGGTTTTAGCTTTTGACGAAGAATGAGCCTCTACGCCTGCATAGACATTAGACTCCTCACTAAAAATGTACCCAGCACAGATCAAGCCGTTGTAAAGGGGAAGGGTGGACACACACCCTTATACCTTACTTATCGTCCAGTATTAGGTGTCCTGAGCCCGATATTCTGAAATGATTGGGACGAACACTGTCCTGATTAATGGGAATTAGAAATAGGCGGATTTCATGAATAAAAAAATGGTTCAAATGGCTCCGAGCACCATGGGACTTAACATCTGAGGTCATCAGTCCCCTAGAAATTAGGACTACTTAAACCTAACTAACCTAAGGACGTCACACACATCCATGCCCGGGGCAGGATTCGAACCTGCGACCGTAGCAGTCGCGCGGTTCCGAACTAAAGCGCCTAGAACCGTTCGGCCACCGCGGCTGGCTAATTTCATGAATAATATCAACGTATTGACTTGTTAATTGACTTGTTAAGGGGTAAATTAAATGCGGGGACACCTGCTAGTGATCTTCGACGGCTCATTGCGCAAACACCTTACCTATTCCTCCCCTCCCCTCCCCCCCCTCCCACGTTCCAAACCCATTACTGCAAATTTATTCTTAAGCTTTGTTCCGTGAGTGTTGAGTTACTTTGCCGAGTCAGTGTTCCTTTTTTTATTTATATTCATAGTCCTTGACGTCAACTGTTAAACATTAAACATTGCAGCTAAACGAAGTCGGTCGTCGTGTACTTTCAAACAAAAACGTGAAGTATTATAAAGACTGGACAAGAGAGAAAGTGGTGCTAAATTGTCACTGTAGTATAGTGTCGGGAAAGCAACGATTAGTCAGTGTAACAAATCGCGTTAAAATTGAGCATTTTGTTCTGCTTCAAGAGAAATAACTCGTGAAACGCGGCAAGAAACGACTGTGTCTTCATATGGAAATCTTGACCAGACCTTAGTCTTGTCGTTCACTCAAGAAAAACAGAAAGGAATCCCCATTTCTCGTTTTTTGGTAAAAGAAAAGGTGCTTCAGCTGAACAAGTTTATGGATGGTGACCCATCATTTTCAGCTGTGGTTTTTTGCATCGTTGGAAGAAAAGGCACGGAATTAACAGCCCACGATTTCTGGGGAGAAGCTGTCATCTGACAACGAAGCGGCTGCCAATTACCTAACAGAATTTAAAGGCTTTGTTTCATCTCAAAACTGTTCATCGCAGCTTGCTTACAACCCGGATGAAACCGACTGAATTTTAAGTCTTTGCCTGCCAAAAGTCTTGCTTCGCAAGAAGATAAATCTACCCCAGGGTTTAAAATGGACAACCAACGTCTAACTGTCTTAGCTTGCAGCAACGCCTCGGCAACAACCAAACTTCCGCTAAACCACGAGTGTTCAAAAACATTAACATCAACTCACAACCGATGTTTTTTAAGAATCAAACAAATGCTTGGATGGAGTGCGACTTGTTCAAGGAATGGCTCGAGCACCAATTTGTCCCTGAAGTGACTGCGTTCAATGGAGAAAATGGAGTGTCTGATGGTGCTCTGCTGTTTATGGGCAATGCTCCGTCCCGCCCAAAAGAAACGCAACTTGTCTGTGAAGACATCAAAGCAGCTTTTCTGCACACTGAATGTAACTTCAGTTCTTCAACGTATAGACCAGGGTGTGTTGCAAGCCATTAATCGAAAAGACGTAAAAATGCTGTTTCACTCCTTAATTGTAGAGGATGAAAATGAAGTCACACTCCCACAAAAACTTAAGAAAATTACAATAAAAGATGTGATTTACTATTTGGCTGAAGCATGGGATAACACCACTATAGGCGCATTACAAATATCATGTAAAAATCTCTGGCCTTCATTGTAATTTGTTGAAGCAACTTTTACACAAGTGAAGGACTGTGATATTCTTCCTCTAGTCAAGAAAATCCCTGTCTGTGAAGAAACGCAAAAAGCTGTGTTGAGGAGTGGACTGCTGTCGATGACAATGGTCACCAGGTGTACGGAGACGAAGATGTCGTAGCAATGGTGCAGGATTCATCAGCTCAGATTGACTCTGAGGAATGCGAGGAGGAGGTGAACTCTCAAACTGAGCTCGTATCACACACAGACCCTGCAAATACTCTTGACCTCGCCTTACGCTACTTCGAACAGCAAGCTTCATCAACGGCAAAGGATGTTATATTCTTGTGGCGGTGGCGGAACATTGCATCATCAAGTGGACTGAGTTCTCTTAGTCGGAAAAAATGACATACTTCACTTCTTAAGTGTGTGCAAACTGATTAGTTTTTGTGCTTAGCAAGTAATTAAAAGTGATTCAACGGATTTGTATAAATGGACCCGACATATATTACTTGTATAGTACTGTAATTACCAGGTTTCATTGCAATGCGGTTTCAGGCGTTTTCATTAAGCTTGGGCTCTATGTATGTCTGTAACTTGTTTGTATAACAATAACGAACGTCTTTTTAATTTCTCCTGTTTTTAAGTTGCAAAAATCGGTATTTATTCTGAACTCTGTTCGGGATAGGTGGATGGACTTTTGGAATAGCGAGTTTCGGAATAGGGGGACTCTACTAATATTGTAGCCTCATTTCAGTGAAGTGACAACCAATTAAAAGATGTGCAGGTATATCATGCACGACAGAGCAAGAACACGCACCACCAGTGGTGAACCTCAGACTTCTTTGTTAGGCTTCTGCTAACTTGCCGAACTGAAACCGATACCTCACCTGCGACACTGGCAGAGCAGCAGGACGGCAATCGGGGCCTACGTAAGTGGCTAGCACCAACGGAGGTACTGCTTCCCGTGTCTGTGTCCTATTTCATTCATCCTGTCTTTCCCACTACAGAAGGACACACATGAAACTGAGGAAAATGTACTTAGAAATTAATAAATATATTGGTTAATAGGAGAATGCCAACACCAGATGATTATTGAGGGTGTTATACCAAAAGTCACGTAGAGCTTTTCCTAATACATCAGTATCAATATCGGCATACGTGTACTTTTCGTCGATAAAGACTGAAAACTTATGTAGATTATCGGAGATGTTCAACTGAACATCTATAAAGGCTTTTAGTGAAAAACTCTGTACGAACTACCCATGACTGCCCTTTATCATCTTACTCATAATCTTACAGTACACGAGATTAAAACTATTGGATAGAAAAACTGAACTGAAATTGGATACTTTCCCGGTTAGTGGACAGTTATAAAATTGAACGATAGAAGATGAATGGTTATCTTTGAGAGATGAAATACTGAAGGCAATAGAAGACCAAACAGGTAAGAAGACAAGGCCTACTAGAAATCCTTGGGTATCAAAGGGGATATTGGAATTAACTGATAAAAGGCGAAAATATAGACTTGCAGCAAATGAAGCACGTGAAAGAGAATACAGTAGTCTAAAAAATGGGATTCACAGAAAGTGTACACTGGGTAAGCAGGAATGAGTAGAGGACAAACACAAGTCTATAGATACCGCCTATAGGAAAATTGAAGAGGCCTTTGAAGAAACGAGAAGCAGCTGTATGAATATTAAGCGCTCACGTGGAAAACGAATACTAAGAAAAGAAGGAAAAGCTGAAAGTTGGAAGGAATATCTCGAGGGTGTATACAAGGTAAATGAACTTGAGGGCAAATTATGGAACAGGACGTAGAAGAAGGTGAGATGAAGAGAAGAAGAATTTAACAGACCACTGAAGGATCGAAGTTGAAAAAAAGCCCCCAGAGAAGACGACATTCCGTCAGAACTACTGACACCCTTGGGAGAGCGAGCCAGAACAAAACTATTCCACCTGGTGTGCAAGATGTATGAGACAAAATGACTCTGAGTACTATGGGACTTTACATTTGAGGTCATCAGTCCCCAAGAACTCAGAACTACTTAAACCTAACTAACCTAAGGACGTCACACACATCCATCCCCGTGGCAGGATTCGAGCCTGCGACCATAGCAGTCGCGCAATTCCAGACTGAAGCGCCTAGAACCGCTCTGTCACAAGGGCCGGCTGTATGAGACAGGTGAAATATCCTAAGACTTCAAGAACAATGTAATAAGTCCAACTCAAAAGAAGGCAGGTGCTCACAGGTGTGAATATTACCGAACTATCAGTTTAATGTCATGGTTGCAAAATACGTTCCAAATAACTGCTGGAACATGTGAGGCAATACTGACCTTGCGACTAATCTTAGAAAATAGACTGAGGAAAAGCAAACCTGCGATTATAGCATTTGCCGAATTAGAGAAAGCGTTTGTAAATGTCTACTAGAATACACTCTTTGAAATCCTGAAGGGAGTAGAGGTTTAAAATATAGGGGGCGAAATGTTATTAACAACTCGTACAGAGACCAGATGATAGTTATAAGAGTTAAAGGGCTTAAAACAGAACCAGTGGTTGAGAAGGGAGTGAGAAACGGTTGTAGCGTGTCCTCAATGCTATTCGATCTGTACATTGAGCAATCAGAGCGAGTGTTTTGTATCAGTGTAATAAATAACCTATGTGAAATCCGCCCCTAAATAAATTGCTCTAAAATAAGTAAAGTACACTCCTTCCTCTCTCCAGCTGCCCAGCACAGGCTAAGTGATTTTCCAGCCATTTTGCCCTACCCCATACCGCCATCTTGGATTATGCCACAGAATGGACAAGAGTGTCCTCTGGTGGTGGTACTGTGTACTAGATCAGTTGGACTCTGGATCTTGTGGTGAAGACACTGGATGGTGGTAATGCCTAAAATTGTTTAAATAAAGACTGAATGCAAAATAGAGACTTATGTCCAGCACAGGCTGAGTCCTCTTCCCGCCATTTCCTAGGAAGAGGTGGCGGTCGGATGACTTAGGTTAGTGGAGGTAGCCCAAGTGACCTATCTTACCGCCAAAATTCGCCATCTTGGAGGACGTCACGGCCGCCATCTTGGATGATGTCATGCGCTGCGGCCGTCATCTTGGATGGCGTCATTGCCACCATCTCGGATAGATCTGGCAACACCGGAGAGCAGGGTAGAACATACTTAGCCCCCCTACCAACGTTAATCATTAATAAGTAATCAACAACTATAACAAATTTTGATTAGTGATTTACATTACCAACTACGATTTTTCAATTTAAGACGAGAAAGCTCTAAGAATGTGTAATGATTGTCACACCCTGAACAACATTTCAGATAGACATGAAGGTGGCTCATCAATGAGCCGAAACCGGCAATCAACAGAGAAATTTTGTGATCTTGACGTAGGATTCTTATCTATATTTGTTTCGCTAATTTTGCTAGCGCTAACCCTCACGGATTCAAACTCTGACTTCTGTTTTGCAACCAGATGCCTCCTTTGCTTTTTCTTATGTTTACAATTAGCCTTAGTGTAGTAGTTAGTCTGACTGCAAATAAACAACAGTAGTTAGACTCCAGAGTTCCATGCTGCGCCTGCTACGAGCATCCTGTCGAAGCTCTAAATCCGTGCTTATCGGAGGTGCATTGTGACAGTGCTTGGTGCTGCTGCAAGCAATGAACCTTTCATCACTGGACGTTTGCCTTTCTGCATTTGCTTCTAACCGTTCGGAATTTGCAGAATGACCTGTAATCGTCTCTCTTCCCTCTATGTTGTGTTAAGACTCGTCTTAGGTAACGATTTTCTGGTGTCAGATGTGTGGTTCCCTTAATGATTATTAAGATAGGTAGGCACTTTGCACATGTTCAGCCTCACATTAAGACTGGCCTGACGACTTTGAGAGTCTTATGAGAAGCAGCACTTGCACACCAGTGAGAGCAGCGGAGCGAGAACTGTAGAAGAACGGAGTGGAGGTCTGGAGATCGACGCCAGAGGAGGGAAGAGGCGTACAAGACAGCCCTCTCTAAACAACTTCACTACAACGCGAGGGTCGTGGGAACGGCCGGGCGACAACGAAACCGAGTGGTGATCGCGGTCCTGAGAGGGCTGCCAGGACAACAACACACGGTGGTACCGTGGTCCAGCAGCAGAGGATGCGCGGACTATTAGCAGCAGAGGGTGCCCGGAGTATTCGCGAGCTTCAGCAGCAGTGGCGTTTAGAAAGAGGCTCGCAGAGCACAAAGGCTTGTCGCTGCACAGCGGGCATTGCGCGGTCACGTTCTGCTCATCTCACCTCAGCGCAGTGCAGCACATCGCTCTCAGCTGTGATACTCTCTCGATTTGACTCGACTCGATTCTACACAGCTCTTCAGAAACAAAGATAAGTCATGGTCTCATCTTACAACACAGTTGCTCTTAAACTCATTCCCCAGGCTTTTGATGGCTCGAAAGCCAAATTAAATAAGTTTATAAGCAATATGGACGCAGCTTTTGCACTAGTGCATGAAGCAGACCATCCAATATTGTTAAAGTTCGTAAAAACCCGTATTCAGGGTCCTGTACAATGTAAACAACTCATGAGTGAATTATCTTCCACGTGGGAAGAAGTAAGAAATACGGTGTTGGAAAATTATGCATGTAAGCGTACTTTAGATTCTAGGCTTCTAAAACGTTTTCTGGTAGGCAACCAAAAGGAGACTCGATTGCAGATTGGGACAGTAGAGGAGATTCATTCAACATCAATTTGGCCATTAGTAGGAAAATTAAGCAGTGCAATATTCATTTAGGGAATCTGTGACGAATGCATATGACAGTTGTGCACGCAATGGCTGGAAACATCAAAATGAGGCTACCGCGGTAGGTTTGATGGAAGAGACGAGAGTTACGTCCACTAAAGAAAAACGATTTGGGAAAAAAATCATGAGGGCAAAGTGGGAAGGTCACCCATAAGTGCTTATGGTGTGGACGTTCAGGGCACACATCTAAAGATTGCAGAAGTAATGTTGAATGTAAGACCTGTGGCAGATCATTGCATTTAACACGAGGCTGCCGACTTGAGAAAAGAACTCGTAAAGTAGAATCGGCTCAAGCGCGTCGAGAGTCGGAGACTCCAAAGCCAGTCAGTCAGGTGCGAAAGTTGTAATTTATTGGGATCTAGATGTCTTTGTAAGAAAGCGAAGCTAGTTGTGTGTTTTGCGTGTCATAGTCACATGGTTAGAGAGTGTACTGGGAGCGTGGGGTATTTTCTGAAAAATAAGACGTACGGAAACAAAAGAGAAGCATAAGATTCTAGTACCTAATTCACAATTGGGAAATGTGTTTAAGGTCTACTATGGAAGTAAAAATGAGTTTGTAGAATACAGTTGCCCATCAGAGAGGAGAAAGTCTGTTAAAACTGTTTCTAGGTAATGTAGCACAGATTAGGTTGTTCAGTATGAAATGTCTGCGAAGCCAAGTGAAGAAATGATAAACATTAAAGGTATTACAAGTCCGGTCATACATACATATGAGACGACAGTTTTAGATCTTGGAATAAATCGAGAACTAACAGTGAAGTTTCAACTGGTAGGAGGGGAACTGAATATTCCGCACGCCGGTTTAATTTGTAGAGACTTGTTTACGAAGCATGGTGTAGTAATTGATTATTCCAAGGGAACCCAGTGGACCTGATGTAGGGCCGTTAAAATGGGCACACAAACAAATGAGCAAGGCGCAGGTACACAGGTGCAGGGGCTTAGAAAGCCACAAACAGATTTTGAAACTGCAGAATGTGAATACAGCAGAATTAACAGTTCTCTGAGCTGCTCAGAGGAGCACATAAAACTAATTACGTCGAAGAAATGGCGAAGTAAATAAAGTACCGGTAAGCAGACTATCACTGACAGGGAACTGACACTATGGACCCTAAGGTAGAACAGGTGGATAAAATAATATTAGGTCCTCGTGAGGAGAGTATTTTGAGCATAAAGGGTGCAGATACTAACCTAAGAGACGACGTTGTTGAGAAGCAAGAGTTGCAGGAAGGCTTGTACGTACCAAAGGCGCTGGTGAGAGTACGGAAAAGCTTTTTTTTAAATTAGCATACTAAATACACGAGAGGAGGTGGTTTCTGTTGAAATACCTCGCATTAAGATGGAAGAAGTTCCTCCATTTAGCCCAAGTCGGAAGGTAGACAAGGTCTCGACTGATAAAAAATCGAGAATTAGGTTATTAAAACAAAACTTGCTGTTAGATCATTTAAATGCCGTAGAAAAACAGTCCACAATATAGGTGTATGCTGCGTGTAATTATATCTTTCATTTGACAGGGTATAAGTTGACACATACAAACACAATCTGGCATCAAATGAAATTGATTCCAGAAGCACAGGGCCGAGTAATTTGCTCTCGTCCTTACAGAATACCAGAAGTAAACGTTACAGCAGGAGGTAAGTCAGACGTTGGAGAACGATATAGTAGTGCCTTCAAGAAGTGCTTTGAATTTTCCGTTAAATATTGTTCCCATAAAATGAAGGTGCACCTAGTAAAAAGAAATGGAGGATGGTCGCAGATTGCAGAAAACTAAATGACATTACTGTCAATACAGTGTTTTCACTCACCGTATCGATGAAATTTTGGACGGATTGGGCAAGGCAAAATGTGTTTCAACGCTTTATTTGGCTTAGGGATGTTAGATGATAATGACCGAGAACTTACTGCTAATAATACACTGTTCGCCATTTATGTGTGTAAAAGAATGGCAACAGGACTCCGTTCCGAATCCTCCACGTTCCAAAAACGGATGAATTCAGTTATAATGAGTTTACAGGGAGGGACATTGTTTATTTACATAGAAGAGTAGCAATTTTTGGTCCAACTCTGAAAGAAGAGACTGCCTGCCAGGAATTATAATAAACTTCGTAAGGAGAAGAATAAATAGTGCAATAAAAGACCAGAATCGGAAAGATTTCAAAACAGGTGATCAAGTTCTATTGTACGATGAAAGTGTCAGAAGAAGCAGAAGCCGTAAGCTAAACACGCAGTGGCGTGGTCCATGCACTGTAGGAAGGACAAAAGGCGCAAATGTGGTCATTCGTTTAAGGGGAAACAAATTTTTTAACGGTGCATGCCAACATGTTACAGGAGTTCTACTGAAATAGAACTTTTCCTTAAATTTCATGTGAGGAAAATGGCGGGAGTGTTGAACCTGCTAAGCTGTTTGCAGCGGTGTACGCACTTGGATAATATCAAGATTTTATCATAGAGAAGGTTTCTTCGTCACTGGGCTTATATTATCACAGCAATGGCAAGGTAAAAATCTATGGCGTGATGTGGGAAATCATTGGCTATATTAATCTGGAAGAACTTCAGAGAAAAGCTTATGAGACAGAGAGACTTACACATTTACCTCCAATACGCTGTAAACAGAAGTTAACGAGCTGGGTAATAAGCGATGATGAGGGTACGGCTGTAGAGCAATCCTCGGCATGTTATGTCAAAAAGATTCGGAATTTGCAAGGTCTAATTGAACAATTACTGAGACATCAGACACGTAGAAAACAAGGTGTCTTAAATTTTGTGCTTGAAATTATACGTAAAATATTATTTGTAAAATTAGCCTAGCAGGTAGCCTTCTATTTCAAAACAAAGACTGACTCAACTGAAAATGAGCAGAGGCAGTTGCTTCAGTTCCCAAAGACCGAGTAACAATACATGAATGAACATGCTAATAGCACTGATCAGAAGATACAACACTTAGATGTGATCACTACTGTTAACAAACAGTTAATGGAGTTGGCATCGATTTACACTGAGTTAGAAAGGGACTACGAGATGTTAATTTCTGCCATAGAAATGCACAGAAAGGAAACTGGAACCTCACATATTTAATCCAGCGCAAATAGTTAAATACTTATATTTAATTTGGGATGATATTAACGACAAGAACTTCCCCACTGCTCTCGCAGAACAGAGCGGATACCGGTCGTCACGTATAATTGATGATGATGCGTATATGTCTGGTCATACCTTAAGCTATGTATTGACTTCCCCATTTGCAGAAAACGAGCTCTTTAATTTTTACAGAGTATTACCCTCAACCTTCCCTAGTCGATGGAAGTCAAAATTTATTTGCGTACGTAGAACCAGAGAAATATTATTTGTTAAGTGATGAATCCAAGAGGTGACATGGAAAATTGAGTAACGAATAACTGTTGAGTAAAGAAATAGATAGCGTTCCCAAAATTTGTAAAGAAAAGTTTGTTTTAATGTACAAGTATGATCACGAAACGTGTGAACCTACTATGTTTCAACCAATAAGCGAAATTCGTAAGGACTTTACCAAAAATTGTACGAAACTAATGATAGTATTTAGACTACAGTGAGTCAAGGCCAATGGTTATTAGTTGCTCCAAAAGAGAAAGGCTTGACAATTTTGTGTAATGACAACAAGCCAGCTGATGCACTGGTCATGGATACAGGGAAACAAACATTTTATGTGAAATGTAAAGTGTATGGAAAACAGGTGTTCATACAGTCGTAACAAATAATAAGAATTAGTAACACCAGTGAAGACATAGCGCCAGCTTTAAACATGGAGACTGTTTGCTGCATTACAAATTAGTAAAAGAGGAATAATTCTGAATTAAGGTTAGATCTACCACTGGAACACGTAATGAATGAAACATTTAGATGATTTTAAAGTAGTAGGTCATAAAACAGCGGAAATAGACGAGGAAATATCTTTCCAAGACTAGCACAGTTTCTCAGAAATATCTTGATCCCATTATTCGTTCTGGTCTTGCCTATGAGTTGTAATACTTACGAGCATGTTTATACGTTGTTTGTGCAAGTGCTGCAAAGTTTTTAGATTTTGTTTTAAGTGTATGTGGAAACGCATCAGCCATGATTGTGGCAGAGTATGTGTGAGGACGACTTAAGTAAACGCATGTAAAGAGTTGGAGATGACACGCATTTGTAGTAGACGGCCTCTTCGGTCAAGTAAAGGAAATAGTGAAGAGCGTGATGAAAGCTCCGTTAGGTTGGAGCGTAATGAGGAAAGAGCCTCGTTATCTATGCCAGCTCCACGCAGAGTTCAAGGGTAATGCAAGGCACTGCAGAATTCTTTTCGTAAGTAAGAAATTACTATTGTGAATCACAGAGGGAAAATGTAAAGGAGAATCTTGTAAGGATACGTGTTCTTTTTCAGATTTCTTATTATAACGACGATATATAATGTTGTGTGACGAGGTGTTTATCTGCTTGTGATGTAAAGGAAAAATAAACAAATATATATGTGTATGTAATGTGAAAAATAGGAGACATAAAATTTTTTATTCTTGTTGTGTATATTATGTATTTCTGATGTGAAAAACAAAAGTTATTTTATCCATGACTTAAACCGGAATTTATATGTATCTGTAAAGTAGAGAGAAAAAGGAATCAATGATTTATATTGATGTTCCTATGCGTATGTACCTATGTGTATATAAGTGCAGTGAAAAATGAAACATTGTGATTCTTGAGTTTCTCCCGGCGTATTTGAAAATCAAAATATCCACGGGTGTGCTGCCGGTCTATAGTGTCCAACGGGCACAATATTTCGGCGATCATACATGTCGCCATCATCAGGTTAACTGACGGACTGAGCTCCTGTGAACGTGCCGGCACGGAGATCTGTACGCTATGGGAGCTCAGACGGAACTGGGTTCGGTCGCGGCGGCGGCCGATTTAAATACCCTCCGCCCGCGGCGCGCTCCCTCCGCCGTCCGCGACCCGCGCCACGGTCGCGCGGTGGAACAGATTGCGACAGCGTCTGAGATGACGTCGGTGTGATGGCTCTGTCCGCCGTGGTCGTCACAACCATACGTTTGCTCGATTTACTCTTGATTAACCCGATCGCTGGTTCCCAAGCCTTGCTAAGATTATAGCCACAGTCACGGTTTATGAGGTCGTCATTGGCGCGAATTTCGATGGCCTCTCTAACAACGCTGTCCCAGTATCTCGACGTCTGAACCAGAATCCTCGTGCGGTCATACTCCATGGCGTGATTTTCCGACAAACAATGTCCAGCGACCGCCTACTTGCTCGGATGCATCAGTCGAGCGTGCCTCTGGTGTTCACGGCATCGATCCTCCACGGTACGCATCGTCTGACCAATATACGACTTGCCACATTGACACGGAATCTGGTACACGCCGGCCTTCCTCAAGTGCTTCAACGTGCTCTACGCCCAACCACCGCAGCACAACCTGTTGAGATGGATGAAGTCACGAGGGAGGAGGTAGGCACTGCATTTATTCCATACACAAGCGCACTCTCGGGGAAAATCGCCCGCATTCTGAAGAAACACCGGGTCGGAACTCTGTTTTGTCCTCCAAAGGCTTCCTCAAACATAGGGCGCGCACTATCTCTGACGCAGAGAGTCTACCCCAGGAATTGGAACATCTGAGAACTGTATTTCAAAAAACGGGTACTTAGAGTGGCAGATTCAACGTGCTCTCCGCCCAACCACTGCAGCACAACCTGTTGAGATGGATGAAGTCACGAGGGAGGAGGTAGGCACTGCATTTATTCCATACACAGGCGCACTCTCGGGGAAAATCGCCTGCATTCTGAAGAAACACCGGGTCGGAACTGTGTTTTGTCTTCCAAATAAAACTCGTGCACTGGTGGGGGGCGCCAAAGATGACCTCGGTTTGAGGAAGGCCGGCGTGTACCAAATTCCGCGTCAATGTGGCAAGTCGTATATTGGTCAGACGATGCGTACCGTCGAGGATCGATGCCGTGAACACCAGAGGCACACTCGACTGATGTATCCGAGCAAGTCGGCGGTCGCTGAACATTGTTTGTCGGAAAATCACGCCATGGAGTATGACCGCACGAGGATTCTGGTACAGACGTCGAGATACTGGGACAGCGTTGTTAGAGAGGCCATCGAAATTCGCGCCAATGACGACCTCATAAACCGTGACTGTGGCTATAATCTTAGCAAGGCTTGGGAACCAGCGATCGGGTTAATCAAGAGTAAATCGAGCAAACGTATGGTTGTGACGACCACGGCGGACAGAGCCATCACACCGACGTCATCTCAGACGCCGTCGCAGTCTGTTCCACCGCGCGACCGTGGCGCGGGGCGCGGACGGCGGACGGCGGAGGGAGCGCGCCGCGGGCGGAGGGTATTTAAATCGGCCGCCGCCGCGAGCGAACCCAGTTCCCTCTGAGCAGCCATAGCGTACGGATCTCCGTGCCGGCACGTTCACAGGAGCTCAGTCCGTCAGTTCACCTGATGATGGCGACATGTATGATCGCCGAAATATTGTGCCCGTTGGACACTATAGACCGGCAGCACACCCGTGGATATTTTGATTAAAAATGAAACATTGTTTTATACTGGTGTTTACATATGCGCAAGTAAGTGAAGTAAAATTGAACTCTACAAAGTGCAAAATGTGAAAAGAACCAAAGTGATTAACAAAGAACGTATATAAAGTCATTTTTAAAACTAAGATTTTTAATGAAAACAGAAGCCAAATTTCAAATTTGTTTCCAAGCGACTGTCAACAAATTTTCCCATGGGGAAGTCGTCATATATTGTCGATGTAATTACTTGTACATTGTTAAGCGTAAAGTTGTTGGAAGCCAGCAAGGATACTCCAAGGTAGGAAATCAGTATCACAATGCCGAGAGAAGACAAATGTGTTACCGTTTAGGTTACCGGAGGTCACCAGTAATGCTAGAGCCCTGCGAATTGCAGACGCTGAGGGCAGCTGTCCCAAAGGAGAATCTTCACTTCAGATAATTAACTGGTAATTCCATCCACCGCCTATGACTGATGTACGGCGTCATAGAAGAAGATGGTCACAAAAGGGCACGTCTTAGCAGACATGGCAAGCTTGATGCTTACCACTAAGAACCGCAACCTCAGTGAGTTTACACAGTTTAGAGCGCTACAACAGTGGTCCCCTCTCACGAAAGGCACCTGGGCGGGGTCAAGTGACGTGAAACACTGTCGTTGTTTTCCGTTAGAGGAAAGGCAGTGACCTTTAGCTTTCAGCTGAAAGCTGTTGCTACCAAACTTAGAGTTTGTTAATGTAAAGTCCAGAGACATTCATACCTACTGAGGATGAGTTGTGGAGGAATCTCGATGTCGTCAGCCAGGAGTGCCCTGGAGATGCAGAGCTACTCATCAGATTGGCTGAAGCCTGTAAAGTGATGATGGGTTGGTGGGCCGACTACAGAAAGGGATAAACAGTCCGCCGCCACAATCCTTTACAAGCCCCTGTATTTGTATTCAGACCGAGTTCTCAGTCAGATCGCTGGGGCGCCAACTCCGTGTCGCTCGTTGCTAGCCTCGGTATGGTCCGACAGAACTGCTTTTTCTCACTTGGAGTGCTGCTCTCTAAGTTAGTATTTAAAATGCTGCTGGTGTTCGTTACTTCTGTTAACGATCTCCACCACGGATTCAGACACCGACTTGTGTGGTGCAACCAGTTGGTTTTTCTAATGTTTAATCTGTAAATAAACAATGTCAATCACACCCATATGTAGCACGAGTCGCCTGCTACGAGCATCCTGTCGCGTCTCAAAGTCTACGGCTGTCGTAGGTGCCCTGTGACAGTGCTTGGCGCTGCTGCAAACAATCAACCAGCCGTCAATGGAAGTTCGTCTTTCTTCATTCGCTAGTAACCACTCGGGAATTGCAGACTCACCTGTAACCCTCTATCTTCCCTCCATCCTGTTGTTAGAACACGGCATTACATCCACATCTACGTCTATACTCCGCAAGTCATCTCATGGTGTGTAGCGGAAGTGCATTGTGTACCAGTGTCACTTCCCGTTTTTCTGTTCCAGTCGCGAATGGGTCGCGGGAAGAACAATAGCTGGTGAAGCTCCGTGTGAGTTCCACTCTCTAATTTTAGCTTCATGGTTTTTTCACGCGACGGGAAATAAAATATTGGTTGACTCTTCTAGGAAAGTACTCTCTCGGAACTTTAAAAATAAACCACTCTGTGATGCAAAAAGCTTCTCTTGTAGCGTCTGCGAATAGAATTGGCTGAGCATCTCCATGACACTTTCGCGCTTTCTAAATGAACTTGTAATGGAACTCGCTGTTCTTGTTTGTATCTTCACTATTTCTTCTATCACTCCTAAGTTCCATGAGAGGCCTGTGTGTAACCGTCTCCTGTTTCACCAGGAACTCCCTGGCCTTATTCGATACTGTTGTAACTGACTTTCCGCAATTTTTCACAACACAACTTTCATTTATGTACGTTTACAAAGTTGATGACTGAGCAACAAAAGAAAGGTAACAATAACAATGCAAAGTCTCCTAATTGAGGCAAACAAAAAGTTCACTTCTAATTTTCCACAAAGGTTCATGGTAACACACACACACTAGTAAAAG
Organism: Schistocerca piceifrons; assembly: GCF_021461385.2. Taxonomy (NCBI): domain Eukaryota; kingdom Metazoa; phylum Arthropoda; class Insecta; order Orthoptera; family Acrididae; genus Schistocerca; species Schistocerca piceifrons. The sequence continues at coordinate 581,903,126 of NC_060149.1, forward strand.
TCATATTCAGAGGCGAAGACGTAATCTTCAGCGATCGAAGTCCACGAGGTCGTCATCTGGAGTGAACTGAACTTTGCGGCTGGTTCTAGGCCCTAAATAGCTGTCTCCAGCCAATCAGGTTTTGGCGTAGTGATAACTTCCTACAGACCATGGTTCGAGCTCCCCCTGCAGGAAGTAGTGTTCGGAATGTCTGTTTCCTTTATCTTGTATGTTAATAGCCGGTGTTTACCATGTTGCTTTTGGTACACCTTGGACATAGACAACCCTATCCTCTGTGGTGTAATATGGGTTGCCAGCCCGCAGGGGCTACCTTGGCTCCGGCATAACACTCCTCCCCCCCTTAGAAAAGCTGGAGCGGCACAGGCGACCGTGGGTGAGAGAGTACCAATATAGCCCGGTGCCATAGGCTGATCTGCAGCTGAGTCGTCCCGAAGGAGGCGGTGGAACCCGGCCGCCGGAGAGTATAGTGCCACCTTCCACCCGAGGCAGCTGGAACGCCGAAGCAGTGGCGGCTGCGAGGCGACGTCGGACTGGGCAAGCGGCATGGGGACGTCCGCGTCGTCCAACCAAGGTGGCGCCAAAGATGGGCCAGGAAGTGAGTTCAGGGCAAAAGTCCTGGAGCTGCCCCAGGTCCTGAGTATGCAGTGGTGTGGGGCTAGCAGCCGGCGTCTGCTGGCTATCTCTGGGAAGATCATCCATCAACGGAGGAGAGGCAAGATTCTCCCGAAGGAAGGGTCCGGCGATGGGACAGAGAGAGAAACCGGCGATTGGGGCTGTGGCTGCTCGACGAAAAGAGGCTGAAATTGGTTGCAGTGACGCGAAACCACCCTGTTGTCCAGGCATATGTTGAACAGTTGTCGACCAAGGGCCCAGAAAACGACTCCCCCCCCCCCCCCCCCCCGAAGCCAGCTGCACCTGGGCCCAAAACTGTGAGCCCACACCTGGAACTGGATGAATGGATGAATATCGGGAAGCACTGGGCAGGGCACGAGGTCCAACCTGCAGCGGGAGGAGATGGAGTAGGGTCCGAGGCTGGTAGCCATGGGGCAGTTCGGCTGGAGTCTTGTCATCCACTGGTGTGGCCCTTTAGGTACTGAGAAATAACGTACGAGCTTCCTCCAGAGAGTGGTCCTCCGTGTACTTCTTAATCTGAGTTTTGAAAATGCGAACAAGGTGCTCCGCTTCTCCATTGGACTGGGGATGGAAGGGAGGGGTATAGACGTGGTGGATACCATTATAGTGGCCGAATTAGGCGAACTCTTGACTGCGAAATTGCGGGCCGTTGTCTGATACCATGCTGACAGGAAGGTCTTCAATGGAAAATATTTTTGACAGGGCCATGATAGTATTCTCTGTGGTGATAGAGGAGCAGCGGATAATGAAAGGGAAGTGGGAGTACGCATCAGTGACGAGTAACCAGTAAGCGCCAACGAAGGGTCTCGCAGAATCTACATGGATGGGTTCTCATGGGAGGGAAGCGGCCGACCAGGATTGGAAGGACTGGCGCGGCGTGGGAAGGGCTGGGTACACTGTTAACAACCCCAGACCATGCGCTTAACGTCTGCTGTCATGACTAACCAGAAGACATGGCGACGCGCCAGGGTTTTCGTCCGCGCAATATCCCAGTGACCTTGATGTAAGACGTGGAAAATCCGGGACCGCAGGGAAGTTGGTACAATGACTCGTGGGTTTAGCGTTATTTTCCGCATGGAGGAGCACCCTGTTGACAGCCACCAGTTGATGGTGGAGAAGAAGAATCGGATGTCAGCCTGGGCGCGAGGCGGGGGAAGCGTCGGCCAGCCGTGGAGAACATTGCGGTGCACCAGTTATAGGAGCGGATCTGCGGTCGTCGCCGACGATTGCTTGTCTACAAAACACTTGTAAATGTGGACGGTACTCTTGGTGCTTCCGCATCTTCCTCGAAGGGAAAAAAGAACGAAGTACGGGGAGTAGGTAAAACTACTCAATTTGTTCTTTTAAACGGGCCTACATTGTTTTGTGGCGCGAGGTTTAATTTTTCACTAATGAAAACTTCATCTTCTTCGAGTTTGGGTAATGGATGGATTACTGTTGCTTTCGTTGCCTGTAACAGTGCAGGGAGAGCTGGTTTGGAATCCTTTGAAACTCGTGAAATTTTGGCCTACCGTACTATACCTGTATCAGAGATTATTATCTCTGGTGAGGGTTCCTACATTATGCCACATGGGAGTTTGTCTTTGACTTGTCGTAGACGTGTTAAGATAAATTCTGATTCCAATATTCATTTATGGGTTAAGGCCAGTGGGTCACCTTCTCAGCTGTGACTGTGAATGCATCTAAGGTATCCTGTATGTCGTCATCGACCTGAAAAATTAGGAGGTCCGACGAATCGAACGCCGAATTTTGGTCGGAGGGGAGCCGAGACAAGGCATTGGCGTTTGCATGCTGGGAGATGGACCAGAAATGGATGGTATACCTAAAACGTGAAAGGAATAGGGCCCGTCGCTGCAGGCGGTGGCAAGTCTTCATTGGTAACTGGGCTGACGGGGAAAATAGTGCTTATAGTCAGTGATTAAGCGAAAATACGTACCGTAACGGCGTGGGAGGAATTTCCTACAGGCAAACACGATGGCTAAGGCCTCCTTCTCAATTTGGGAATATTTGCATTGGGCATCTGTAAGAGATTTAGATATGTACACCACCGGGCGTTCTGATCCATCTGGTAGACAGTGCGAAAGGACATCCCCAACACCATAGTGTGAGGTGTCCGTAGCCCAGAGGAGAGGAAGAGAGGGGTTAAATGGCAAGAGACACGCCGCTGAGTGCAACCTCCGCTTTAAGATTTGGGAAGCCGATTCACAAGCCGGCGATCAATGAAGAGGCACGTTCTTTCGGCATAGGTGATGGAGGGGCACCGCAATGTGGGCGGCGGAGGGAATGAAATTTCGATAGTAAGCAAATTTACCCAGGAAAGACCGCAATTGGTGGACGTCGCGCGGACGAGGAAGGGCCGTTATAGCGGCGATGTGTGGGGAGGTAGGTGATGTGCCATCGCGGGAAATGATGTGACCCAGGTAGGAGATAGGAGGTTCAAAAAAGGAGCATTTAGCAAGGTTGCATTTTAGGCCCACAGTCAACAAGCGCTGGAACAATTGTCGCTGATGAATGAGATTTTCCTCCGCGGTACGGCCGGAGACGATGTCGTCGAGGTAGTTTATACAACCTGGCAAATCCCGCAAGAGCTGTTCCAGGTAAAGCTGAAAGATGGCCGGTGCACTAGCGATGCCATTCATGAGGTGGTTCAACCGGAACAGCTCAAACAGTGTGTTGACGACGACCGAGTGAGTAGAAGGCTCACCTAAAGGTATTTGGAGGTACGCCTCGGCAAGATCAATCTTAGAAAAAAAATTGTCCCCCTCCGAGCTTGGAGAACAAGTCCTCGGGACGCCGGAGGGTATAGTTTTCAACCTGTAGTTGAAGGTTAAGCGTAGCCTTGAGGTCACCCCAAACTCGAAGATGCCCATCTGGTCTCTTGAGGACGACCAAGGGTGTCGCCCACGAACTGTAACGGACCGGAGTGACCTCTCCCTCCGTGGTGAGACGCTCCATTTCTTATTGAAGAGGCTGCTGGAGGCCGTGGAGAACCTGCCGGGCCCGGGAGTACTTCAGGCGGGCAGACGGTTTCAGCTGGAGCGACGCATGAAAATCTTGAGCACAGCCGACACCCGGTGAGAAGAGGTCCTGGAATTCCGTGCACAAGGTATCGACTGCTGGAAACGGAACGTGGGAAGACACCAGATGAACATTGTCGTCGATGGCAAAGCCAAAGGCCCGGAAGGCATTCTACCCGAAGAGATCTTACCACAAGGAAGGCAACTTCCCGGCGAAGCTATTTATGCAGGACGGAAGCCGCGAACTGACCCAAGAGGGCGATCGCTTGCTTATTATAAGTAAGGAGGCGCCGAGGTGTGGGCGCCAGGGGGGCCCCCTGAATAGGTCAGACGTCCACTACACGCAGGAAGCGGCTACAAGAGTAGCGGAGTACGTATGGAGTGCACATGTGGGTTTTTTAGGTTAGAAAATTCCCTCCCTAGGCCCGACAAGGCGCCTCCTGAGACGCGACAAGGTAGCAGGAGGAAAAACACAACAGGGAATGACAATATTAATGTGGTAGTAGTAAACTGCAGGAGCGTCTACAGAAAGTTCCCAGAACTGCTCTCATTAATAAACGGTCACAATGCCCACATAGTACTAGCGACGGAAAGTTGGCTGAAACCAGATGAAAACAGTAATGAAATTCTAAACTTAGATTGGAATGTATACTGCAGAGACAGGCTGGACAGTGAAGGGGGAGGCGTGTTTATAGCGATAAGAAGTGCAATAGTATCGAAGGAAATTGACGGAGATCCGAAATGTGAAATAATTTGGGTGAAGGTCACGGGTAAAGCAGGCTCAGACGTGGTAATTGGATGTCTCTATAGGCCCCCTGGCTCAGCAGCTGTTGTGGCTGAGCACCTGAAGGATAATTTGGAAAATATTTCGAGTAGATTTCCCCACCATGTTGTAGTTCTGGGTGGAGATTTTAATTTGCCGGATATAGACTGGGAGACTCAAACGTTCATAACGGGTGGCAGGGACAAAGAATCCAGCGAAATTTTTTTAAGTGCTTTATCTGAAAACTACCTTGAGCAGCTAAACAGAGAACCGACTCGTGGCGATAGCATATTAGACCTTCTGGTGACAAACAGAGCTAAACTGTTTGAAACAGTTAACGCAGAACAGGGAATCAGCGATCATAAAGCGGTTACAGCATCGATGATTTCAGCCGTAAATAGAAATATTAATAATGTTAGGAAGATTTTACTGTTTACCAAAAGTGACAAAAAGCGGATTTCAGAGTACTTGATGGCTCAACGCAAAAGAGTTTTATCTCAAGTACAGATAGTATCGAGGATCAGTGGACAAAGTTCAAAACCATCATACAATATGCGTTAGATGAGTATGTGCCAAGCAAGATCGTAAGAGACGGAAAAGAGCCACCGTGGTACAACAACCGAGTTATAAAACTGCTACGGAAGCAAAGGGAACTTCACAGCAAACATAAACACAGCCAAAGACTTGCAGACAAATAGAAATTACACGAAGCGAAATGTAGTGTGAGGGGGGCTATGCGAGAGGCGTTCAACGAATTCGAAAGTAAAGTTCTATGTACTGACTTGGCAGAAAATCCTAAGAAATTTTGGTCTTATGTCAAAGCGGTAGGTGGATCAATACAAAATGTCCAGACACTCTGTGAACAAAATGGTACTGAAACAGAGGATAACAAACTAAAGGCCGAAATACTAAATGTCTTTTCCCAAAGCTGTTTCACAGAGGAAGACTCCACTGTAGTTCCTTCTCTAGAATGTCACACAGATGACAAAATGGAAGACATCGAAATAGATGACAGAGGGATAGAAAAACAATTAAAATCGCTCAAAAGAGGAAAGGCCGCTGGACCTGATGGGATACCAGTTCGATTTTACACAGTGTACGCGAAGGAACTTGCCCCCCTTCTTGCAGCGGTGTACCGTAGGTCTCTAGATGAGCGTAGCGTTCCAAAAGATTGGAAAAGGGCAGAGGTCATCCCCGTTTTCAAGAAGGGACGTCGAACAGATGTGCAGAACTATAGACCTATATCTCTAGCGTCGATCAGTTGTAGAATTTTGGAACACGTATTATGTTCGAGTATAATGACTTTTCTGGAGACTAGAAACCTACTCTGTAGGAATCAGCATGGGTTTCAAAAAGACGATCGTGTGAAACTCAGCTCACGCTATTCGTCCACGAGACTCAGAGGGCCATAGGCACGGGTTCCCAGGTAGAGACCGTGTTCCTTGACTTCCGCAAGGCGTTCGATACAGTTCCCCACAGTCGTTTAATGAACAAAGTAAGAGCATATGGACTATCAGACCAATTGTGCGATTGGATTGAAGAATTCCTAGATAACAGAACGCAGCATGTCATTATCAATGGAGAGAAGTCTTGCGAAGTAAGAGTGATTTCTGGTGTGCCGCAGGGGAATGTCGAAGGATCGTTGCTGTTCACAATATATATAAATGACCTTGTGGATAACATTGGAAGTTCACTGAGGATTTTTGCGGATGATGCTGTAGTATATCGAGGGGTTGTAACGAAGGAAAATTGTACTGAAATGCAGGAGGGTCTGTAACGAATTGAGGCATGGTGCAGGGAATGGCAATTGAATCCCAATTTAGAATAGTGTAATGTACTGCGAGTACATAGAAAGAAAGATCCTTTATCATTTAGCTGCAATATAGCAGGTCAGTAACTGGAAGCAGTTAATTCCATAAATTATCTGGGAGTAGGCATTAAGAGTGATTTAAAATGGAATGACCATGTAAGTTTAATGGTCGGTAAAGCAGATAGAAGACTTAGATTCATTGGAAGAATTCTAAGGAAATGCAGTCCGAAAACAAAGGAATTAGGTTTCAGTACACTTGGTCGCCCACTGCTTGAATACTGCTCACCGGTGTGGGAACCGTACCAGATAGGGTTGATAGAAGATATAGAGAAGATCCAACGGAGAGCAGTGCTCTTCGTTACAGGATAATTTAGTAATCGCGAAAGCGTTACGGAGGTAATAGATAAACTCCAGTGGGAGACTCTGCAAGAGAGACGCTCAGTAGCTCGGTACGGGCTTTTGTCGAAGTTTCGAGAACATACCTTCACCGAGGAGTCAAGCAGTATATAGCTCCCTCCTACGTATACCTCGCGAAGAGACCATGAGGATAAAATCAGAGAGATTAGTGCCCACACAGAGGCATACCGACAATCTTTCTTTACACGAACAACACGAGACTGGAATAGAAGAGAGAACCGATAGAGGTACGCCCCGCCACACACCGTCAGGTGGCTTGCCGAGTATAGATGTAGATGTAGATGTAGACTTTCGCATAAGAGGAATAGTTGATCAGTGAGACCGCTGCTCCGGTATCCACCTGCATCTGCAGCAGCCGACCGTTGACCTGAACGTCGGTCATCGGCTTGGAGATCTCGAAGACTGCACCTGGTTGATATCCATGGGTATAGGCCCCCGACGATCATTGGCCGGATGAGGAGGGGGCTGCCGAGATCGGCAGACCGAACTGCCATGTCCGTTACGGGTACACACTGCACAATACGCCCACCTGTCAGGGCAGTCTTCCCGTGCACGGTTCTTAAAGCATCCCGGGCAGGACTGCAGCTGTAGGGGCTGGCGACGCTGGCGAGGGCACAAGGGCCTCCGTACACCGACGGTCTGCGCCGGACCCGTGGAGCCGTCCGAGGGCGCGAACCCCTGGACAGGGCGGCTGCCTGTCGACGCTGTGCAGAACGGGACGGGCGGCGCCTGTCATCTGAACGGACGGCGGCAACGTCTTTCCCCTCTGCCAGCGATGCGACGGGCTCCGAGGCGTCGTGGTCGCTAAGGGCCCCACTTCTGTCCAGGATTCCAAATGCTTGTCGGCAGCCGTAGACACTTCGTACTTGAATGCTAGATGAATGATCTGGTCCAGAGTAGGATCGTCGAGCCGGAGGGCGTCGAGCCGAAAGCCGCGTCAGGATGAGGTGGTCGCGGGCCATCTCGTCCGCGTAGGATTCTTTGGAGACTCGTGTGTTGAAGTGACATTTCCGGCTGAGACCTTGCAGTTCCACTGCCCACTGCCGATAGGATTGTCAAGCCTTCTTGCGACACTGGTAAAATTCGACACGGGCAACCAACACGTGGAACCGTCGTCGGTAGTAAGCTGCGAGAACCTCACATATCTGGGAGAAAGTCAAAGAATCCGGAGATCGAGGTTGGAGTTTCGTCAAGAGAACATGCACTTTGAACTGATTCCAGGACAAAAAGTAGGAACGACGAGCAGCCTCTTACACAACGTGGTGGGTTTGAAAATGCTGCTGGAGCCGCTTCTCGTATGTTTCCCAGTCTTCAGCATCTTCGTTGAAAGCGGGGAACGGCGGGGGTGGCGGAACCGGACGGTTTTGCAAGAGTTCCGTAAATATACGTTCCTGTGTATCCAGAGATTTCCTGCAAAACTGTTGAAAACCTTGTACTAAGTTGTGCACCTTGGACCAGCTGCTGAAGTACAGCTTCCGCCATGAAGAAGACACACGCAGGCACCAACGCGCCGCCACTTATGTTGTGACTGACAATCCGCAATTTTTCACAACACAACTTTTATTTATGTCCGTTTACAAGGTTGATGACTGAAAAAGAAAAGAAAGGTAACAATAACGATGCCAATAAAAGTCTCCTAATTGAGGCAAACAAAACGTTCACTTCTAATTTTCCAAAAAGTTTCGTGGTAACACACACACACACACACACACACACACACACACACACACACACTAGTAAAAGTCCAATTCAGAGACGAAGATGTAATATTCAGCGGTCCAAGTCCACGAGGTCGGCATCCGGAGTAAACTGAACTTCGAGGCTGGTTCTAGACCCAAAATAGCCGTCTCCAGTCAGTCAGGTTTTGGCATAGTGATACTTACTGCAGGCTGTGGTTCGAGCTCCCACTGCAGGAAGTAGTGCTCGGAATGTCTGTTTCCATTATCTTGCCTGGATATAGCCGGTGGTTGCCATGGGGCTTTTGGTACGCCATGGACATAGACAACCCCGTCCTCTGTGGTGTAATATGGGTTGCCGGCCCGCAGGGTCTACCTTGGCTCCGGCGTAACAGATACCAATACGGCTTAGACCGGGAAAATGTGTTGGTGACTCAATTAATCTGGCTTTCCTAATTGTAGAATAGACACTAAAGAAGTACGCAATTGCTGTTCTTATGGACACTGCTAGCGGCTTTGATAAGCTTTGGTTGCCAACAATGTTTGCGCAGTTTTAAGAACTACAAATACCCAGATCTCTGTACAGTAATCTCCTAGACTATTGTAAGAATTGAGTATCATAGCGGCAAGAGGGCAACCGCAACATTCTCAGAAGGATTACGGAAGGATGTTCACAAGGCTGTGTCTGCGGACTCATCTTCTGGTATATCACGGTTGAACATCTCTTGAATTTAGTCGAGGTAGATGATCATTCAGACGGGACCATTGCCTATGCTGACGACCTGTTGGGTTGTGATATCGGCCAAGACAAGAGCAATGTTTGAAAACACAGCCAGTGGTATGCTACACACAATACGAGATTGGTGCAACGAAAACAAATTATCCATAGCAGCACAGAAAACAGCATACATAATGATCAAAGGATCACTAAACACTAAAACCGACAGTTAAAATCAACAACACTATCATAAAACGCGAAGCTGTATCTCGGTACCTGGGGTAAATATTGACGAACGACATAGGTTCAACGAACACATGCGCTTAATCAATAAAAAAGCTGTATGTATACTTTACAAACAAGCGACATTAAATTCGACACAGTACAGACTACGAGTTACACATATGAGAATGTACTACTGTGCACTGTTTTAGGCGGCTTTACAACTAACACATGGGCACACAGACTCGCTTTCATCACGGATAAGATCACTGTTCGACGGGAGTTGAAGAGTGTTGAAAGGTCTCTGTTGGATTCCTTTCATGTTAATTTCTTAACTCTGTTGTCATTTACGGCATAAATTCCTCTTCTAAATTTACTGTGGTGTTTCTGACTATCTGGGAGGAGACAGAGCAGTGAAACGTGTTACTTTTACACATAAACAAGAACGATCTGTCACACCACTACACTTTAAAACACAGTTTATATGTAATTCATGTCACACAGTCTTATACGGAACCTACATCTGCTTTCTTTTATATACTGTATATGATAAGATACTGACATCCCCCTTCCCTTCTGTGTGAGAGGATGAATGAGCAAATATATTTCTAGTTGCATGCTTGAGGGTAGCAGACAAGCCTGTCTGCTAGAGAACGGTAGGACCAACGTCGGAACAGGTAGCTACGCTTTCTAAAAGCAGAGAGGTTTCTATTCTTAGTATGGTCCTGTCTGTCCCTTGCCATGTTGGTATAGGAAGCTGTCTCTCTGGTCACTTCCGTTTGTATCTGTTAAGCACGCTCGGTAGGGGCCCAGGTCAGTCTGTCCGCGGCGAGCGTCTGAAGTGGTAAGATCTCCGGCTAGGCGCGTGTCTGCTAAGTTCGTAGGACAATGGATTTCTTAAGTTCAGCCTAACTGAAAATTTAGTCACCTTTATTTCAGGTTTAGCTCTAAAATATCTAATGTTATCTTAAATTGCAACGCAGTGTAATTCGAGTGTGAAGTTCAGAATATCTTCTGGTAGTTGCTTTGTCACTACTTTGTGAGTAAAGTGGAACCACGTGTTGATCAGTAACTCTAACTAAGATCATCAATCTTAAATGCGAATGTGCGTGAGATTATAACGTCTCGTCTTGACAGTATTTTTCAATATAGCAACTTTTCTTTATGTTCAACCCACGTGGGGTGTACTTTGTGAGACCAGTACCACGTGCTTATACAATTGTTTGACCCATCAGGTTAATCGTAAGACGATAGTAACCAGTTCGAGGTTTTTCTTTTGTAAATTGCGTTTCGATGTAATTTATTTTAATTATCAAAATTATTGTGCAGTTACACTCTTTGTGTAAACGAAGTTGAACACGTGAAGCATGTGGTGTAAGCATCAAAGTAGTCCTCAGCTATTCTCTTCAGGAAGATTTCACAGAGAGTTAGTATGAATTTAGTATACCAGTGTGTGGTAATTTCGTGACGGACAGGATTGCGCTACGAACGTGACTTCTTTGGGTGAAAATTGAATCGGTTGGTTGTGGTTAATTTCCTCTTGGATATGTTCCAACGTTCTTTGTGTGTTATTTTATGAATGCAGTGTTGTATGTAGTCTCCCAATCTTGGCTTCCTATTTGATATGTTCCGTAAGATTACAAACTCTATTTTCACAGTCCTAAATAAGGCACCAGTTTAGTTATGAATCAAGTTTAATATGCTGAAATTTTAACGGAACAATGATCAATGTTAAAATAAATGTCCAAATATAAACTGATTTATTTCTTTTTGTTTAAATTGTCTTTATATATATATATATATATATATATATATATATATATCACCGGTTATCGTAAGATGAGTACTAAAAGATTATTATTAATGTAAGTCTGGTTGGAAATTTGGTAAGCTAGACTGGATACCTGGTGAAACAGTTGCGCAGTAATGCAAGGTTAGCTTCCTCAGATAGTTCACAGCTTTTAACCCACTTTTATGGTCTTGAATATCAGCACCGCTTTCAGAGCAAATTAATGCAACAACATTACTGTGTGCTGCTTGGACTATCTTGGTCGTTCGGCACAACATCAGTCTATCTGCAGTATATGGTGCTTGGAATGTACCCTATCGATATAACTAGCAGGTGTAACGGGTTGCAACATACTCGCAGAAGATGGGTAAAACTGAGAGAACGTTGCAGATGTCTGGGCCGCACATAGGAGATAGGATACTTGGCAGAAGGAGTGGGATAAAAGTGATAAGGTCAGTCGAGTCTACTCATTTTTCCCTAATATCTGGGAGCGGTCATGGACGCTCTATGTCAACCATCAACTCCGAAAGAGGCATCGCTCATTTTTTTAAAACGGCCCTTATCCCACGCGCATGCAGTGCGTGTCGCTTTCAGAAAACATTCATTGCACTTGAGGGGAAAATTTCTCCCCAGAACACTTCGTTTTGAAATGTATTACATACACTGAGATGACAAAAGTTACTGGATACTTCGTAATATCGTGTGGAACCTCTTTTGCCCGGCGGAGTGCAGCAACTCGACATAGCATGGACTCAACAAGTTGTTGCAAGTCCCCTGCAAAAATACTGAGTCAAGTCCCCTTTATAGCCGTCCATAATTCCGAAAGCGTTGCCAGTGTAGGATTTTGTGCACGAACTGATCTCTCGATTATGTCCCATAAATTTTCTGTAGGATTCATGTCCCGCGATCTGAGTGGACAAATCACTCGCTCTAATTGTCCAGAATGTTCTTCAAATCAGTCGTGAACACCAGCGCCCTAGTGACTTAGCGGATTATCACCCATAAAAATTCCATCGTTGATTGGAACATAAAGTCTATGAATGGCTGCAAATGGACTTGAAGTAGTTCAGGTGGACCAGGGGAGCCAGTCTATTCCACTAAACACATCCGACACCAGTGTGAAGGCATCACCAACGTACATAATAACTTGTTTACAACTTGGGTCCATGGCTTCGTGGGGTCCGCGGCGCGCTCGAACCCTATCATCAGCTGTTACCAATTGAAATCGGGTCTCACCTGACCAGGCTACGGCTTCCCAGTCGTCTATGGTCCAACAGATACGGTCATGAGTCTAAGAGAGGCGCAGCAGGCGATGTCGTGCTGTAAGCAAAGGCGTTCGCGTCGGTCGTTTGCTGCCGTAGTCCAATATCGCCAAATTCCGGCTCATTGTCCTAACGGATACGTTCGTCACATGTCCCATATTGATTTCTGCCGTTATTTCATGTAGTGTTGCTTGTCCGTCAACCCTGAAAACTCTACGCAAACTCCGCTGCTCGCGGTCGTTAAGTTCAAAATGTTCAAATGTGTGTGAAATCGTATGGGACTTAACGGCTAAGGTCATCAGTCCCTAAGCTTACACACTACTTAACCTAAATTATTCTAAGGACAAACAGAGACACCCACGCCCGAGGGAGGACTCGAACCTCCGCAGGGACCAGCCGCACAGGGTCATTAAGTGAAAGCCGTCGGCCACGTCGTTGTCCGTGGTGAGAGGTAAGGCACGAAATTTGGTATTCTCGGCACAGTCTTTACTCATGTGTCTCGGAACGCTCAATTCCCTAACGAATTACGAAATGGAATATCCCATGCGTCTACCTTCAACTACGACTCCGTGTTCAAAGTCTCTTAATTTCTGTCGTGCCGCCATAATCATTTCGGAAACCCTTTCACACGAATTACCTGACCACAAATGACAGCTCCGTCACTGCGCTGCCGTTATATATCTTGTATACGCGATACTACCGCCATCTGCGTATGTGCAAATCGCTGTCTCATAACTTTTGTCACCTCAGTGTAGAACACGTAGTAGAAAATACGCTGTACGCTGCACTGATTAACTCAGACACATACACACACCTGAACACAATCGCTAACAACATCTCAAAGGCAGAACATACATAAACAGACTCATCAATACAGGAGGTGTAGAAGACAACAGCAGAGTGACATAGACAGTTCGAGTACTGATGGATAAACGACGAGTGACAGTGACAACATAGACACAGATCGCAATTTATATTTCCTGACGTACGAATATGAAAGGAGTATAAGAAAATAGAACAGTCCGTAGATAGATGTTCTAGAAGTTATGGATGCCTTGTTAGACCTGGTAAAGTAATAATATATTATATATAGTATAATGCCACTGTAAATGAAATAATATGAACGTAATAGAAATTAACACACAGCAGTAATTCAAACAGAGTTATTATACAACAGTGACAGCGTGAATGTTACCCAATATATACAAAATTAACAAGTACCCTACTCAAAAGAACTAGTTTTATTATAGAAATACGTTTTTATGTTTCTTGTGGCTTGTTATTTTTTTCTACAGCCGCGGAAGATATGTGCATTAATTAGTTAGATGTCTCTGTAGTAGGATACTGTCCCTAAGCCATGGAAAGTTAGTTTTGCTTACATACATAATAGTAGTAGCAGTAGTTGCTCTGTAACCTAACAAACATTAACATACCATGCACGCTAACAAACAACATCAACATATATTTGATTATATCAGCATAGACTGAATAAAGTCGAGATTTCAGGAGGATTGATGTTCATGCGAATAATACTAACCACTTGGGGACATTGGACTTGAAACTCAATACCGTGTCCCCTTTCCCGCGTGGTGTTGGTGAAGGACGTATATATCTACTCTTTCCTGCTTTATTTTTGTTCTGTTCTTTAAATATGTCACAAGTTTATAACATCTTACTTCTATATTCATGTATTTTTCTTTAAAAAGTAAGTGTAATTGCAGTAAGTAAATAAAAAATAATATAGACGAATAGACAAAATAATTCCACGTAGCTCCACGTCCATGTGGTCCTGTACGAGCACCAGTGTGTGCCGCCTTAACTGCGTAGCACAATTGTGCTGCGTGAAGGGGACTGTGGGCTCTGGTCAAGAGGTCTCTGTGGAACACTACAACCTGTATAAAATAATAAGATGGTAGGCGCTAGTAGTCGTAATACAGTTTGAAAAAAGAAAAAAATTGACCTATCACTCCTATCTTCTACGGATTCCAGACTAACGAGCAATACTCAGATACTGGTCGATCGAGGATGTTATGAGCTACCTCCTTTGTGGGTCCGTGAGAATCTTTCCAATGAATTTCAGTCTTACATCTGTCTTACTGGTACACCCAAATACTGTAGTGATGTTACTGCTGCCAGCGATGGTTCTCCAATAGTGTACTCATATAATAATTAGTATTTCTGTATAATTATGCGTAATACGTAACATTTGTTTATGATGAGGTCAACTGCCAGTCGCTGTACCAAGTGTTGATCCTCTGCACGTATTCCTGCATTTCGTTACACTATTCGTATGTTGCTACTTCTCTGTATACAACGGCATCACTAGGGAAAAGCCTCATGGAATTTCCGACGTTATCTACTTGGTCATTTATATATTCTGAAACGTAATGTCTCCATAGCACTGACATGGACTACGCCCGAAATTAGTTTTACGTTTGACGCTTCCTCTCCATTGAGAAGGACATGTTGCGTTATGTTTGTTGGAAACGCTTCAGTCGAATCATACAACCGGTCTGATATTCCGTGCGCTGGTATTTTGTTGAAACTGTGGTCTCTTTCAAGACTGTCAGTGTACGGTTCCCAACAGCAATTTCGGTATAATGGAGAATATACTAAGTCATGCAAGGTTGCTGAGTCGACCGTATAACAGTTTAGTAACTGTAAACTTTTGTAACTAATTGAATGTTCAAAATACAGGAACAACAAAACATATTACGGTATATGTGCATTTGTAGTAAACTGTTTTTCGTTTTGTGTATAGCGAGTATGTGAGATCTAGCGTGCACAATTTATAAAGTTATTGAGGCTTTGTGGGTGAATGTAGTTCACATACTACTGTCGACTCTTCGTAGACTCAACCTACCATTCTACAAATCATGTTTCTCATCCCTAACCGTCATGCTTCAATAAATCACTATATCATACAACTCACGATAAATGTCGTTTTGCCATATTTACGTTATGAGTACAGTATCATGTTTACATGGTCTTGCTTCTGTTTGAGTGGTTATTTCCCGTGTTTCTGCCTTAGTCATGACGCCAAAAATGAACAGTTATCTAAACGTTTCAGCGCGTAATTGTTGACATCTTTGCTCTGGTCTTCTGTGGCTGTCCCGCTACAACCGCTGTTGGGTTAAGTGCTATAGTGAACCTCTTCATCTTGTAAGTTTTCCCTATACTCAGTGTAAATAGGCCAAGTATTTGCTGTCGCTTGTCCACAGATATGCGTTTCAGAAATCTTTTGGCTAGTCCTACTTGCTGACCGGGCAATCTTTATTTGAAGTTTCTCGTCTTTAGGATATGCATGTGCTCTGAGGTCTTTCTGCTCTGCCACAACCGTCAGAATGCTGCTTCATCTACTTACCTATGGCTGTTGTCGCCGTCCTACGGTTTCTCTTAATCTTACAGGCAGTATTGGGTCGGGGCTATCCCTTTAAACGTCCCTCGCGCTGCTTACGCTATCTACAGCGGTCATCTGCATGACGACTTTGCCCGAGCCCTGTAACTGGAGAGGTGGCAGTCACTCAGCAAGCTGTCTACCTTCGCTCTGCGGAACAGCGATACGGGCCCCCGGCGTCCTTTCACATGCAGACACCAAGCGGTCCTCGCCACATTCGCCAGGTGTGGTTGGCTCCTTGTGCTAATACATCTTGGTTTACAGTGGCGTCACGTGTCTACTCTCGTGACCTCCTCTAACCGAAAATGCGGACTGAAATGCTCTACGTAATGTCACATTGGTCTTCATTACTTAACAAAACCGATAAGTTATTAAAAAAGGAACTTATAAATTAACGAGGCGAACACGCCAAGTGCCATAATCCGATTTCCCACTAAACTATGCTCAGTGGAAGAGGAGCCAAACTAAGGAAACACGTGTGTCTGCTAATCCGTAGATACTCGACCGTTACTGAGAAAGCGACGATTAAAGTTTCAGCTGTATTTTAGAGGCCTTTAGCACACGATAATCTCAGCCGAAATGGTGGCGCAGTGCCTGGCGTCGCGGCTTCTCAGTTCTGTGCCCCGTTTTTCAAAACCCGGTTATTGTTCTTACTTATTTATTCTATTTATTTATTTTTCATTTATCCACCCATGTCCACTGAAGGTTGCTACAAGAATGTTTCTTATCAAATTAGGAGATATAAGGGTGTTATATTAATTGTAAAATAACAACTAGTTTCACAATAAGTATCATACATCTATTATATTGTTATGTGTGTATGGTATTGTCAGGGGTTACAATCTTTTTAAGTTCTCATATTCGTATTACTTATATTTTATTCTTATGTTTACTCTTCAGGAAGATTTGGTGAATCTCCTTGGATGATATCGATCGTAGGATATATAGAAATTCCGGAACACCAGGAGCATCGTGCGAAGGCAGATTTGCCACAGCGACATTTCTTCGTATGAATCTCACATCGTTAATGTTGCTGAAGATTTCACACGTTGGAAATCATTTAGCGGCAAACCATGCATAACGGATCACTTGATAGAAAACTGGCATTTTTAATTGATTATCAATAACATACAATACAGGAATTTCACCGAAAAATATTTAAAATAATTTTCTCATTCATTTATTACACTACTGGCCATTAAAATTGCTACAATAGGAGGATGACGTAATACAGACGTGAAGTTTAACCGACAGGAAGAAGATGCTGTGATATGCAAATGGTTAGCTTTTCAGAGAATTCGCACAAGGGTGGTGCCTGTGGCGACACTTACAACGTGCTGACATGAGGAAAGTTTCCAACCGTTTCCTCATACACAAACAGCAGGTGACCGGCATTTCCTGGTGAAAACTTGTGATGCCTCGTGTAAGGAGGAAAAATACGTACCATCACGTTTCCGACTTTGATAAAGGTCGGATTGTAGCCTACCGCGATTGCGGTCTATCGTATCGCGACATTGCTGCTCGCGTTGGTCGAGATTCAATGACTGTTAGCAGAATATGGAATCGGTGGGTTCAGGAGGGTAATATGGAACGCCGTGCTGGATCCCAACGGCCTCGTATCACTAGCAGTCGAGATGACAGGCATCTTATCCGCATGGCTGTAACGGATCGCGCAGCCACGTCTCGATGCCTGAGTCAGCATATGGCGACGTTTGGAAGACAACAACCATCTGCACGAGCAGTTCGACGCCGTTTGCTGCAGCATGGACTATCAGCTCGGAGACCGTGGCTGCGGTTGCCCTTAACGTTGCAACACAGACAGGAGCGCCTGCGATGGTGTAGTCAACGACGAACCTGGGTGCACGAATGGCAAAACGTCATTTTTTCGGACGAATCCAGGTTCTGTTTACAGCATCATGATGGTCGCATCCGTGTTTGGCTACATGGCGGTGAACGCACATTGGAAGCGTGTATTCGTCATCGCCATAGTGGTGTATCACCCGGCGTGATGGTATGGGGTGCCATTGGTTACACGTCTCGGTCAACTCTTGTAGGCATTGACGGCACTTTGAACAGTGGACGTTACATTTCAGATGTGTTACGACCAGTGGCTCTACCCTTCATTCGATCCCTACATTTCAGCAGGATAATGGACGACCGCATTATGCAGGTCCTGTACGGGCCTTTCTGGATACATCCGTAACCGATATTCTGGATGTCCATACACCAAAGACGTCCACCAGGCTCGTCGAATTTTAAGGATAGCAGTGTCAAATCATACTGCTGCCACAGCACAGGTAAGAGGACTTGTGAGCCCAGACGTGTCAACACGAACTGTTGCGAACCGCCTATTAGCAGTGGGACTACGAGCACGCACACCTCCCGCCCATCTTCAAGTCAGCATTAACGTGCGTGGCTCGATTGGTGCCGTCAAAGGATCACTTGGAAGATGAAATGGTGGACCTTTGTCTTCGTCGATGAAAGCAGATTCTGCTGCACGCAAGCGATGGTCGGTTGCGCTTGCGACATAGACCTGGTGAGTGCTGTCTCGCAGAGTTCTTTCGTCCATTACACACTGGCCTCATCCCAAGCCTTATGGTCTGGGGTGAGACAAGCAACAACTCTCGTTCACCTACCGTGTTTCTGGAGGAGACGCTAACCAGCGCTCGGTATGTGCTGAACATAGTTAAGCCTGTCATCGTCGTTTGCAACTGAGAGGTGATGTGTTGTTCCAACAGGATAATGCTCGCCCACACAACGCCTGTGAAACTCAACCTGCTCTGCAAGGCGTGCAGCAACTTCCCTGGCCAGCATGATCTCCGGAGTTGTCTCCAATCGAGTACGTGTGGGCTATGATAGGACTCGTCAACCAGCAACTCTTGTAGAACAACATGAACAAGTCGAGTAGGTGTTGCATAGTGCATCCTCCCCGTACAGAATTCATCTTTAGGATCGACAGAGTCAGTGCCTGCGTTGCCACTCGTGAAGGCTACATCATGTACTAATGTGGATGTTTCAACATGGATCGGTATCTGGTATCTTAGAACTGGACGTGCTGTTGACCTGTAAATGTAATCTACTTACTAAACACAGAAGTGATAGCATTTAAGTTGTTGATTTTTATTTTTAGATGGCCAGTTTCATGATAATCTCTTAGAAGGTCAATATCGGTTATCTAAAAGTGAAAATTAATAATTTACATGCGATCACGACTGTTCTTATTAAACAAATAATAATAATAATATATCGTTGTTTTTCCTCGAACAGTGCTCCAAAAAATTGTGAATGTAATTGTTTTTCGTTCCCTTAGGCGAGTTGATTCTTCAACCAAAGTGCTGGCACAGTGACTTGCGCAGTGGCTTTACACTTTTGCGTTCAACTTCGAAACCCGACTTTACTTCTATTTTTGTTTACATTTATGTGTCAAAAAAAATAGTGGTTCAAATGGCTATAAGCACTATGGGAATTAACATCTGAGGTCATCAGTCCCCTAGACTTAAGACTACTTAAACCTAACTAACACAAGGACATCACACACATCCATGCCAGAGGCAGGATTCGAACCTACAACCGTAGCAGCCGCTTGGTTCCGGACTGAAGCGCCTAGAACCGCTCGACCACCGCGGCCGGCATTTATGTGCCCATGCCCGAGAAGATTACTACGCAAATGTTTTCCAATGTATATTTAAATAACGTTCTCCTAATTCTTCTACCAACTGTATGTCCGTTGAACGAATTTAAAAAAATAAAAAATACACTACTGGCCATTAAAATTGCTACAGCAAGAAGAAATGCAGATGATAAACGGGTATTCATTGGACAAATATATTATACTAGAACTGACATATGATTACATTTTTACGCAATTTGGGTGCATAGACCCTGAGAAACCAGAACCCAGAACATCCACCTCTGGCCGTGATAACGGCCTTTATACGCCTGGGAATTGAGTCAAACAGAGCTTGGATGACGTGTACAGGTACAGCTGCCCACGCAGCTTCAACACGATACCGCAGTTCATCAACAGTAGTGACTGGCGTATTGTGACGAGCCAGTTGCTCGGCCACCATTGAACAGACGTTTTCAATTGGTGAGAGATCTGGAGATTGTGCTGGCCAGGGCAGCAGTCGAACATTTTCTGTATCCAGAAAGGCCCGTACAGGACCTGCAACATGCGGTCGTGCATTATCCTGCTGAAATGTAGGGTTTCGCAGTGATCGAATGAAGGGTAGAGCCACGGGTCGTAACACATCTGAAATGTAACGTACACTGTTCAAAGTGCCGTCAATGCGAACAAAAGGTGACCGAGACGTGTAACCAATGGCACGCCGGGTGATACGCCAGTATGGCGATGACTAATACACGATTCCAATGTGCGTTCAGCGCGATGTCTCCAAACACGGATGCGACCATCATGATGCTGTAAACAGAACCTGGATTCATCCGAAAAAATGACGTTTTGCCATTCGTGCTCCCAGGTTCGTCGTTGAGTACACCATCGCAGGCGCTTCTGTCTGTGATGCAGCGTCAAGGTAGCCGCAGCCATGGTCTGCGAGCCGATAGTCCATGCTGCTGCAAACGTCGTCGAACTGTTAGTGCAGATGGTTGTTGTCTTGCAAACGTCCCCATCTGTTGACTCAGGGATTGAGATGTGACTGCATGATCCATTACAGCAATGCGGATAAGATGCCTGTCATCTGGACTGCTAGTGATACGAGGCCGTTGGGATCCAGCACGGCATTCCGTATTACCCAACTGAACCCACCGATTCCATATTCTGCTAACAGTCTTTGGATCTCGACCAACGCGAGAATCAATGTCACGATACGATAAACCGCAATCGCGATAGGCTTCAATCCGACCTTTATCAAAGTCGGAAACGTGATGGTACGCATTTTTCCTCCTTACACGAGGCATCATAAGTTTTCACCAGGAAATGCCGGTCACCTGCTGTTTGTGTATGAGGAAACGGTTGGAAACTTTCCTCATGTCAGCACGTTTTAGGTGTCGCCACCGGCGCCAGCCTTGTATGAATGCTCTGAAAAGCTAATCATTTGCATATCACAGCATCTTCTTCCTGTCGGTTAAATTTTCGCGTCTGTTGTACGTCATCTTCGAGGTGTAGCAATTTTAATGGCCAGTAGTGTACGTTACTCATGTTGGCTACTGTTCTTGACTCGAAATTTGGAATATTTAATTCGTCTTCTTTTGTGAAGGCATTTCGGAAGGCTGTGTTTAGTAACTCTGCTTTGGCAGCACTGTCTTCGATAGTATCTCCATTGCTATCGCGCAGAGAAGGCATTGATTTTTTCTTGCCGCTAGCATACTTCACATACGACCAGAATATCTTTAGATTTTCTGCCGGGTTTCGAGACAAAGTTTCGTTGAGGAAACTGTTACAAGCATTGAAGTCCCCCAATCTTGGGGATTTTGCGTCTGTTTAAATTTGGCATGTTTGTTTCGTTGTTTCTGCAACAGTGTTCTAACCCGTTTTGTGTACCAAGAAAGATCAGCTCCGTCGTTCGTTAATTTATTTGGTATAAACCTCTGAACTGCTGCCGATACAATTTCTTTGAATTCAAGCCATATCTGTTCTGCACTTATATTATTAATTTATAATGAATGGAGATTGTCTCTCAGGAAGGCGTCAAGCGAATTTTTATCTGCTTTTTTGAATAGGTATATTATTCGCTTATTTTTGGAGGATTTTGGGATTACAATATTGAATCTCGCTACGACAACCCTGTGTTCACTAATCACTGTATCTGGTTTGATGCTCATTATTAAGTCAGGATTATTTGTTGCTAAGAGGTCAAGTGTGTTTTCACAACCGTTTACTACTCGCGTGGCCTCATGGACTAACTGCTGGAAATAATTTTCAGAGTATGCGTTTAGCACAATTTTGGATGATAATTTATGCCTACCTCCGGAATTAAACATGTATTTTCGCCAACATATCGAGGGTAAATTAAAGTCACCACCAACTATAATCGTATAGTCGGGTACGTGTTTGAAATCAAACTCAAGTTTTCTTTGAACCTTTCAGCAACTGTATCATCTGAACTGGGACGTCGGTAAAATGACCCTACTATTTTTTTATTCCGGTTGCCAACAATGACCCCTGCCCATACAAACTCACAGGAAGTATCTACTTCAATTTTGTGACACGTTTAACTACTTCTAACAGCAATAAACACGCCACCGCCAATCGTGTTTAGCCTACCATTTCGGAACACTAATAGGTTTTTGCTCTGGAGCTCTGGTACTTTCCCAACACAGCTACGACAATTCACAACTGTTATACCAATGGTTCCTGTATCTACGTTCGTTTTGTGTTCGACCTGCACCCTATGTGACTAAAGCCCTTCTTGTGTTTTCCCGAGACCCTTTAACCTAAGAAACCGTCCAGTCCGCGAAACATTGCCCCTGCTACCCGTGTGACCACCTCCTGCGTATAGTGGACACCTGACCTATTCAGCGGAACCCGAAACCCAACCACTCTTTGGCGCAAGTCGAGGAATCTGCAGCCTACACGGTCGCACAACCGTCTGAGCCTGTGATTCAGAGCCTCCACTCGGCTCTGTACCAGAGGTCCGCAATCGGTTCTGTCGACCATGCTACAGATGGTCAGCTTTGCTTGCTTCTAGCAAGCAAGACTGGCAACCTTTACCACTTCTGTCAGCCGCTCGAAACCAGAGAGAATCTCTTCTGATCCGAAGTGACACACATCTTTCGTACCGACGTGAGCAACTACCTGCATTTGTCTGCACCCTGTGTTCTTCATGGCATCCGGGAGGACCCTTTCCACATCTGGAACGGAGTGCAAATTGATTTTCTTTCCCTTCTTGTCAGCCAAGTCCCTAAGGGGCCCAGTAACGCGCCTACCGTTGGAGCTCTCAACTACCAATAATCCCACCCTCTGTGATTTCCCGGATCTTGCAGGCTGAGTGGTTTCCTCTGAAATAGGACAGGCGACAGCATCTGGCTCAGCGACAGTGTCAGCCACAGACAGCACCTGGAACCTGTTTGTGAGACAAACCGGGGAGGCGTTACGTGCGGCCGCTTGGGAAGTCTTTCGCCGCCTGCTTCGCACCGGGGCGACCTCTCACTCGACTACAGGTGCGGGTTCAACCTCAATGCGAGCAGTAACTGGGTTGGCAACCGGTGAGGATCGATCGGAGGACTCGGCCGTGCTGGACGTCCGTTGGATCCTCACGGCCGGCCCACAACAGCGGTGCCCATCCACTACAGCCTCAAGCTGTGTAACCGAAGCCATCACAGCCTGAAGCTGAGAGCGAAGTCTCACCAACTCGGATCGCATCCGCAGTCCGTGTCCATACAAAAGACCGTGGAAAACTAAACTATGCAGATAAACGGACTATCGACAAGTGCTGCGCAGCTCTACTGTAGATCCTGCCGAAAACGCGGGAACTGTGTCCAATAATACGCAGATATTCAAAAACCTAACTACCGAAGCACTCAGGTGCAACTAAATAATTCGCCCCTGATTAGGAACTTATAATGTGTCACAAAATCGGTTTACTTTCTGCCGCAAACGAAAACGCGAGAACTGTGGCTATTAGATATTAAATTTACACACAGAAACTCAGGAAGCTACACTGTCAAAGCACACAGATGATATAATAAAATTCGCTCCTGGTTAGGAACTCGTAAATGTCACAAAAGCTGTTACTTCCCTGTTGCTGGTCTGTCTCGGTCGGCTACTACTGCCTGACTGTCTCATGAGAGGTAACAGATTAGTCGCAGGATTTCCTTGACGTACTGTTGTGCCGTCAAAGTTCCCTCAGTCACTAGCCGGCCGGAGTGGCCGAGACGTTCTAGGCGCTACAGTCTGGAACCTCGCAACCGCTACGGTCGCAGATTCAAATCCTGCCTCGGGCATGGATGTGTGTGATGTCCTTAGGTTAGTTAGGTTTAAGTAGATCTACGTTCTAGGGGACTGATGACCTCAGATGTTGAGTCCCATAGTGCCCAGAGCCATTTGAACCATTTTTTTGTCTTCAGTGATTACTCAACGTCTGACACTGTTCACACCCATTATATATCACACCAGGCCTGGTACTAACACTAAAGATGATAAATACAACTTTAATGATATACATACCAGCCATTGGTGCGCACGTGCATGAAGTTACATTGACGTCCGACCATATTTTCTGGGTGTATCATTTTTTTTCAGGCCCTGTATAATTTGCGAGTTATTATTCTGTGACATTTAAAGGGTACAGAACATTGAAGATTCACCAAATCTTGGTACAGTTAATTATAATTAAATGTGAGTTAATAAAATAATCGCAAATAAAACCTCAGTAATACGAATATGAAAGACATGCTACTATGTAACACAACTTCAGCGTAGTGTTGCGGATAGGGGCTCATTGTTATGAAGTAATGTGTAACCGGATCGCGTCTTTCTGTGCATTAAAAAATTATTCACTTCTACATTTGTTAAAAAGGACGAATTAAATGAAAACTTCCCTGCAGTATTGGGTCTCTAGCATTGATAACAAGAGTCGTGGTGCATAAACTCTTTTAATGACGAATTCGTCCACGACTCTATCAGAAATTGTTGTAGGACTGTCAAATGAAGCTGATGATACACCGTTCGAGACACTAGACTGCTCATCAGGTGAGATCGCAGACGCAGTAGACATATACGTTTCATTTGTTGTTTTTTCCTGCTCTCTATAAAGGTTCTTGAGAAATAATGTGTGACAGATTCAGGACAAAGTTTATTCTTCTGAAGATGATCTCGTAGATGAGGAGCCACTTCATGATGCTGTATGGTTCCACAGTATCTACACTTGGCTTCTGTCATGTTTTCGACCATCCTTATATTGTACATTTCCCACAATTGGTCACATAGTAATGCTGCCCTTATATATTCTCATTCAGTTTCTAGACGGTTCAATGCTTCCGGTTTCTATGGGATTCTAGTAAGGAAATGATTGCATACGCTATCGATATGAGGTAACCCTGACACGTATGCAACACATGTAACGTACGGGTAACTTGGGTAGGTTATTGCCCAAATGTACCAAGAAAACTACCGCAGTTTATTCTTATTTATCATAGCCCACAATGGACAACAGTAATTTTACAACCCTAGACATGGTCAATGTGTCGCTTGTGGATGGCTTTAGCGTCCAGGTCAATGTCGAAGACAGCTACTTCATCCCATGAGGACGACTTCACCCTTTTCGTCCATGTGTCATATTTTTGGAAACAATAAGTTTAGAAAACTTTGGCCATTTCTCTCTCTACCCTTTATACCAGATTCGATGACAGGGCATGTAGAGTGCTTTAATTCCCAGATCTCCTGGTATTCCGGTGCAGGGGGGGGGGGGTAGGACGTCAAACGGGCCGACTTGAAGCAGCAGAGGCACCACAGGACATTTTAATTTCCACTGTCTATACTTTTACAAGTAAATTCATAAAACTTTGTCAGCATGACCAGGAAGGATTAAGGATTCACATTCGTAGCAGCGGAAGTTCAAAAACATAATAAAATATTTTTTTTTACATGTGAAATTTTATCATTTTTTCACTTACTATTGCCTGCATTTGTTGTTATAGGTACACATTGCTTCATAAGTAAGAAAGACTGTTCGATGAATTTTGCACAGCATACAAACCATACTTACAAGTGTCTGAAACTCTAGAATCTATTTAATTTATGAAAAAATGAATGAGCTGTTACGCCTTAAACTTTATGTTTAGAAAAAAATCAAATTTTGTAGTTAATTACCTCAATTTTTACTACAGTTTTTAAAAGATTTGGAAAATTCTAGAGTTTCATACACCTGTAAGTATGGTTTGTATGCTGTGCAGAATTCATCAAAGACTCTCTCTTACTTGTGAAGAAAAATGTACCTATAGCAACAAATGCAGCCAAGAGTAAGTGAAAAAATGACGAAATTCCATATCTAAAAATAATTTATTTTGTTATGTTTTTGCACTTCCACTGCTATGAGTGTGAATCCTGACTCCTTCCTGGTGATGCTGACAAAGTTTTATGAATTTATTTGTAAAAGTATAGACAGTAGAAAATAAAATGTCCTGTGGTGCCTCTCCTGCTCCAAGTCGGCCCGTTTGACGTCCTACCCTCCTTAAACTGGGAACTGTAGCTGAAAAACAGCTCCTAGGTCACTCTTACTGCAGAATGTATTGCATGCTCGTTAACTTTACCACAGTGGCAGTACTGACATACTTTAGTGGAAACATTTTCACGTATTTGGACATAGCATCCAAGAGAACCACCAGAAATGCATACCAAGTGCCGTGAGGGAGAGGTCTATAGGTGTCAAATGCTAATCATGGTGTGGCAGTACATTTAACATTAAAGGCATAATTGCCACCATTGACACTCTGGTACACTGACCATTAGTGCGGGCGTGCAGCACATTTAGTATTCAGTGAGCCATATTGCAGATAAAACAACTTGGTTTGAGAGGCTTGGGAAATTTCCTACACCCATAGCGTGACATTACGGAGATGTTGAAAGTTGTGTATTATATTGTCAAATTCAATGAAGAAGTTTTTCTCATTTATTCTCTGCTAGCAGTCTTCTAATCTAACATCCGTGCCCGTTATTGAATTATCTGTGTAATTGCTATTGTTCTGTTACAATGGTTTATCTCAACTAAGGTGTCTGAGGCAAGCAGGGCTCAGTGAATGGAATTGTAAGTAAGGTGGCTGCAGAGACACCACACTTTGCAAGACATGCAGTGCTCTCCTGGTTTGTTCTGGATGGTTCTGCTCTGTGGTGTGATAAGGAATGAGGCTACCATGGAACATACTGATAAGGAAACAGAGTAATGTATAACTGCAGCCAGGGTTTGTATCAGTGATAATGATAATTGCAAACTGTATTTTCTCTACAGATAAGTGGTGTAAACCAGGCAATAATAGAGCAATTAACAAGCTTTATGAGCTACATTTGAAATATATTGTTCTTCTCTGAGTCGAACGATGATGACTTATAGTGTGGGATTTGCAGGCTTTGATTCACGTAGGCCAGACTTGTGTCTTCTATGTGATATACTGATTCGTAATTGGAATGAGTAGAGTATTTCCCATTCATCCAGCATTTTCCAATTTTTTGATGGTTTCAATATTAATTTGTAAACATGGTCTTTCTCTGATAGTAGGATAAACACCACATGGTTCGTCTAACACTAAAACTGGTGTTCTATGTGAACTAATTGTATTCTTTCAACATTAATAATCAGAGATTAATACTAAATCTTCAATATTTATATACACTTCGTTCCCTCATCAAATTAAATTGAATTATACGTGCACTGATGCCTTGTATAACAGTGACAAAGGAGCATATTTTCTGTCTTTAGCACAATAGTTACCACGATGAGACCCATTTGTCATATTGTACAAACTGTTATGAAAGAACCAGATCGTTTACATTGTTCAGACAGATTGTTTTTCAGGTTCCAGTAGGTAATCTTGCCTCGAGAGCTTCGACCAACACTTGTTATGCCATACATTCAGGTAATTTTTATGCAGTACTCTGAGTTTCTGAAAAGACAAAAAGGGTAGCTGACGCTACTACTTGGATAGAAGCGTGTCATTTAATTGGAAAATATACAACTGAGAACAAACAATTAATGAAAATTATTTTAAATATCTATACAATTTCTGATTCTGTCGACACTAGCAAGTCGGCTGTATTGTTCCTTGGAAATGGTTCAAATGGCTCTGAGCACTATGCGACTTAACTTCTGAGGTCATCAGTCGCCTAGAGCTTAGAACTAATTAAACCTAACTAACCTAAGGACATCACACATATCCATGCCCGAGGCAGGATTCGAACCCGCGACCGTAGCGGTCACGCGGTTCCAGACTGAAGCGTCTTTAACCGCACGGCCACTCCAGCAGGCTCTTTGGAAATGCTTCATGCTCAGTTCTTTACAGTAAGGTCCTGAAAAGCGCAGTCGACAGTCGAAGCATAGTGCAAGCTTTTTCTAGAAGGAGTAATCTAGAAAATGTTCATGGAGTCAAACATAACATGTTCCATGTATAATACTGTGTAGAAAAACCGTTGGCGTCCAAAACAGCTTCCGGATTTCTCGGAAGGCGTAACTACAGATTTCCTGCAACGTTTTCAAGGGAATCCTACACCATTCCTCTTGAAAAATATTGGCAAGTTCAGATAACGATGATGGTGATGGATCACGCACTCATCTCTACAAAGTAAACTACAGTCTCCAGAATACTGAGATCTGGTTACTGTGGTGCCCAGGAGAGATGTTTCGTGTTCACAAAACAAATCTTGGACCATGCGAGCTGTGTGAACAGGGGCTCTGTCTCCTTGAAACACAGCATCACCACTGGATGACAAACATTTTATCATGGGGCGGATATGATCAGCCAGTATGGTCACATATACCTTGGCAGTAATGCAATCTTGTAAAATAACCGTGTGCTGCACGGAATACCACCATATGGCTGCCCAAATCATCGCCGAACCCCCGTCATGTTCCAGTTTTGGTAGGCAAACTCAGCCAGAAGTTGGAAACGGTGCGAAACAAGGCTCATCTGACGAAATCACAGCCTTCCATCGTTCCATTCTACAGATTTTATGGCTTCGGCACCACATTTTCCTGTTACTGGCATTTATATCATTAGCAAGGGAAGTACCCCAGTCTGAACGGCTGAAACTGGTTGGAAACACGTTTAAAATATAATGTTGTACCAGTTAGAATAGCTATCAATGTATACTGTATGTGTACAACTACGTGTGCGATCTCTAACGCCATCTGAAGGTCAGCGTACTAGCCTCACTGCGGCTTGGTTGTAGAGATAGGGCGAGCGAGACCGTTGCATTGTGCGGTAGTGAAGTGCACATACTGTTGTCAAACATGAGTAGTCAGAAGCCAATTAATCATGTGAACGTTATGAACCTGCTGCGCGGAAAGGTACGTCGAACTTACGCACCGGGTAATAAGGATGTAATTGGAGTGGAGGATGAGCCGTTTGTGTGTATGTTATTTAACAGCGTAGTGCAAAAATACTGGGGGGATTTAACAGAAATACATACTGACAGACTGGATAGGAATAGTGATAGGAATAGTAAGTCTAACGGCGGAGAAGGAACTGCACATAGATTTGAGAGTTCCAACAGTTTTGGAACATCCTCGCCAGCAAATGAAGGAACTACAAGTCAAAGTGAATACGCACCTTAACCCCAAGAATATAACAACCCAATATGCTACAGTGTACTGTTGATCGAACATGAGGATTATTTTAATCGCGGTTACCAGTCTTACAGAAAACTTATGAACCGTTATAGTTGCATTCGTTCGAAATCCAGCAGAAAGATAATTTTAGATTATGTGACGCCCAAAAGGCAAAACTCAGTCTCTTTCAATAGAAACAATACACCTAAAGAAGCCGTCAGAGCACAATCTGACGAAGCCAGAGACTGAGGATCAGTAGTCCACTATTGGCACATTCAAACGTGACCTCTGGAAGCTGCTATGGCAGTTTCTATGTCAATTTTAAAGCTTCTTTCCAGTCCGTCAGTGGCTTCGAAGAAGAATATACAACTTCTTCCAGGAATATTACTAAAGTCATGGTGCCCAAAAACACTGAAGACGACCATATTATTAGAAAGAGAGCAGAAACATTTGCGACAGATGTAAGTAAACACGTTCATTAAGACAAAAACGCTATTAAGGCAAACGTGTGGAATGATGATCAGAGATAAAAAATCAACAGCTAGTGTGGTTCAATCTGTTCATAGTGCCACACAATAGATGTGGCTGCGTTGATGGATGGTAGAATAGACAACGGGCTTTACATCTGTTTCCAGGAAACACGGGTTGCAAAGAGACTAACAGTAATTTGTCCACGGAACATTCATACTGAAGCGATTAAAAGCTGAAAAATGATCAAAGGGCACATGAAAAGCTTTTTCAGTTCGGTCCTTGTTGAACGTGTTGGTGAGAATGGTCTAACTTTGTGATTCATGGTCAGGGCACAAATGTAACAGTCTGATAGAAGGTTCTCCCAACAAGTATATTACGTCACAGATACTGCCACCAATGGCAACCAAATACTGCCAACCTCTTTATGAATATATCTTTAGACAGTACAAACTCTGCTGCAGACGTCTTGTTGATTTTGTACCCTTGCAAACTGAGAAGCCACAGATCACATTGCAACACTGATATTTCATCATCCGCTTTCACTCTGTTATCTACAATCAACTTCCTGCACTGAGGCTTTTTATTTAGAGTATGGCTTACATGGATTAAATAATAACATAAAATCAAGTACGGATATCTAAGTCAGTGTTAACATGATGATGGTGTACAGTTACAAAACAAACTACAAAATAAATGTTCATATTTATAATTTTGCAGTTTAAATACAAACAACTGTATACATGTTTAGAATTTATTATGATATCTGACAATTAGAACTATATTGTAATATCGAGGCCATTGATCCAGTCCAGCGCCGTGTCTGCAGCTTGGAAGAAATCGGTTGGGTTTCCAGGATATGATCTTAGTGGGCAGGTGGTTGTAATGTGTGGGATAGTCTGGCGAGGTTCACCACAGTCGCAAGACGGTGATTCTGCAAATCCCCATTTGTAAAGTGCATCCTGACAGACACCATGTGAGGTTCTTATTCTATTAAGTATCTTCCATATGTGGCGAGGCAGTTCCCTTCCTGACTGGCATGATCTCAGTACGGTCGAAGGTGTGGGGGGCGAGGGCTTGCATAGTGGACTCTCAGTAGTCCATTTGTCATCTGTATTGAAATTTTCTGCTAGAAGTTGTTCTGCAGTAAGGAGTGGAGGAGACCTAGATTGAAGTCTTTTCAGAGCTATATCAGGGAGGTCTTCGTGGACAGGTAGACTGTGATTTGCTAATATTTTTTGTATTCTCTAAGGAGGTGTTCTTATCCGCGAATGTGGGGGCAGCAGTATGACACAGGGCAGGAAGCTAGGGAACTGGAGTACTTCTGAAGCTACTATGATTATTCTCATAGTTTCATTCATCTTGATGTCGACATTCTTTGTGTGGCAACTATTTAGCCAAGCGGTGGAGCAGTATTCAGCAACGGAATACACCAGGCTAAGAGCTGAATTTGTAAGTGTGGAGCCGGCCGCGGTGGTCGTGCGGTTCTAGGCGCTCCAGTCCGGAGCCGCGCTGCTGCTACGGTCACAGGTTCGAATCCTGCCTCGGGCATGGATGTGTGTGATGTCCTTAGGTTAGTTAGGTTTAATTAGTTCTAAGTTCTAGGGGACTGATGACCACAGCAGTTGAGTCCCATAGTGCTCAGAGCCATTTGAACCATTTTTTTTTTGTAAGTGTGGATGCGTTTGCACCCCAGGCTGTGCCGCAGAATTTGTGGATTATGTTGTTCCTAGTATTAACTTTAGCTGTGGTGTTCTCCAAGTGCCTTTTATACTATACCGTTCTATCCAG
This sequence comes from Schistocerca piceifrons, assembly GCF_021461385.2. NCBI lineage: Eukaryota > Metazoa > Arthropoda > Insecta > Orthoptera > Acrididae > Schistocerca > Schistocerca piceifrons. Next base: position 581,934,306 of record NC_060149.1, read on the forward strand.
TGTGATGCCCAGGTATTTCGGATATGGATTGTAGCGTAGGAGGTGGTTGTTAAAATATACTACTGCCTGCTTATTTGCTTGTCCATTGTTGAGGTGAAAACTGGACACTTCAGTTTTATTCATGTTAGGAGTAAGTCTCCAGTCAGCAAAGTATTTGCCCACTACTGAGAGGTCCTCTGTGTGTATATTGCTGGTCTCTTCTATGGTTTTACTGCATGCAGCTAGTGCTAGGTCGTCAGCATAACCGTATTTCTTGGATCTTGTTTCGAGCAGGTCAGAGATACATAGATTGAAAAGAGTAGGTGCGAGCACCGATCCTTGGTGTAGGCCATTATTCAGTTTCCTTATTTTGCTCTTGCTTTCTCCTATGACTATTTGAAAAGGCCAGTCATAAGGCATGTTATTTATTAAGGATACTATTTGGATGCATGGTATTTTACTCAGAAGTTTGTAAAGAAGGCCCTCTCTTCAAACTGTATCTTAGGCCGCAGTTAAGTCGACAAAAACAGCAGTGGTTTTTAGTTTATGTTCAAATTCAGCTTCTATGCTCGGTTTGAGGCTTAATACTTGGTCAGCACAGCTGCGCTGTGGTCTAAAACCTACCTGTTTCACTGGGACACTTTCCAATATAACAGGGCCTAAACTTTTTAGAAGCATCCTTTCCGGTAATTTGTAGCATGCACTAGGAAGTGCAATAAGTCGGTAGTTCTCGGGCAGTTTCTTCGGTTTATTTGGTTTTAATACTGCGATAATTTTGGCTTTTTTTAGATTTTGCGCGAGATATCCTGTTGATAAGATGTTTGAGTAAAATTTAGCCAGCCACATTTTTGTATGTTTGCCGCAGTTTTTGAGAAATTCTGGCTGTATCCCATCAAATCCAGGGGCCTTGGCAGATATGGTATCATCTAATGCTCTGTTTATTTCTGTTACAGTGAAAGGTCTCAAATATTCTGGATGAGCTCCTGTTGACCGACGAAGAGTTTTTAGCTCTTTTTTCATACTTTTTATGTGCTGTTTCATGCTGTGAGCCCCGGAGAGCGTTACAATTCGTGCGGCGATTTCGTCGGCTGTTACCTCTGGTATTTCCCGAGTGGGGGTATTAGTGCTACCTAGTTACCTCAAGAGGCTCCAAGCTTTCCTACTCGATCTTTTAAGATCTGTATTGCTAGTGGTTTCTTCCCATTTCTTACCTCGTTCCATGTCAAGTCTGTTGAGAAGCTCGTCTGCTACCTCAGGGTCTCCATCATTCTGGAACTCCTGACACTGCTCCCCAGTTTCGCTGTTCCAACCAGGGATATATTCCTTACAGAAGCCACGTGGTACAAACCTCTTTGCTGTGGATATGACAGCTCTTGCAAAAAGGCCCTAGTTAGTACTTTTAGGAGATATCTACCAGACATCCCCATCTAACTGTGCTGCAGATTTGTCCCACTCTGCTTTCTTCAGGTTCCATCTGGGTCTGGGAGTGGAATGAATAACTGGAATTTTTATGCCAACCTCAAGTATAATAGGGCGAGCTGTGTATGTGGGAAGTCGTTCAACACCCTCCTTGAAACTGTGACTAGACGATTTTGGGTGTCCTGCGCAACGAAGAATAGGCCTGGGTTCGTTTCCGTGTTCCATGCCACCGATCTAAAGGTTCCTCTATCTTTTGCACTGAAAATTAAGCTGAAATTATGAGAATCTGCCCAGTTTAAAAGTTGTTCACCGTTTTCATCTGTTGTTCTATACTTCCAAGTTGTATGATGACTGTTCAAGTCGCCCGCATATATAGCTGGGTGAGGATGGACATATAACATCCTTTGGGGCCATTGTATTTGCAGTGGCTTATATATGTTAACAACAGTTGTATCGGATATTTTGGCAGTAAATTGATGGATATCGCGATCTGTGCTTGACTGTACTAGTTGGGCGTTTTCGATGTTGTTCCGGAGATAGGTCGCGACACCGTATGATCGATGATAGGTTGCGCCAAGTAGTTCACATCCATGGATTTTACCCCTATACTGTTGCTGGTTGTCGTTTTCTATATGAGTTTCCTGGATCAAGGCAATGTCAATATTTTCTTCTAGTAGGAACTTCAAGATGTATTCACTTTTGGCTCTGCTATGTCCCTCAGCATTTAGTAGGCAGATACGGATTATTTTTGCTAGGTTCTATGTCATTTGGGCCTGATAAGGACCTTGACTTACTGGTCTTCTTGGATCTATGTATGTTAGCCAGGAGATCAAAGATATAGTCTGGCTACCGAAAATCACTCTAGCTCATTTAGCGTTACCCAGGGTGCACGTGCAGTATTCTACTGCGGACGCGAAATAGTTTACACCCCTGTACTGAGGTATAGACTTCTGTTAACATATGCGTGACGAAGGTCTGGATGCGATGTCGATGTTACTGTCACAACATTTGTTAGTGTGATCACTTTGACTTTTGTTATTGGGCCAATGCAGTGCGGTTACACCGAAGACAGTACAACATATCCACATGTCGCCGTTGTCAAGTGTGCATACGGTTCTTTTCCATTGTGTTTTATTCACTTCATTGAAACTCCACATTTGCAGTTTGATGACCAATAAAGTTTGAACATTCCACAGCAAAACATTTACTAGTTTGGAAAATACGGACATGTACGTACCTACCGAGTCAGTGGTTAGCATAGTGGACTCGCGTTCGGGAGAATGACGGTTGAAAACCGCGTGTGGCCATCCAGGTTTGGGTTCTCCGTGATTTCCCTAAATCGCTCAAGGCAAATGCCGCGGCGGTTCCTTTGAAATGGCACGGCCGATTCCCTTACCCAACCTTCACACAATCCGAGCTCGTGCTCCGCCTCTAATGACCTCGATGTCGACGCGACGTTAAACTCAATCTTCCTTCCTTCCTTTTAGGTACTTACTGCATCTGTTAATGTATTATACTGTTTACAGCAAATATGTAGCTTTTGGACGAATAATACCTAATTCGTATTTTGTGGATCTGCTGGTCATAACTCTATGTTACATGGTATTATTTCATCAGTGACTTGTGATTCCCTAGTCCTTGCATTCATTATGGCGGAAACATCGATTGCACAAAACTGTGGAGTTTTACAGATAAATAACCCTGATTAGAGGTAGAACAGGCACAGCTTACTATTGTAAACGCATTTGTACTCGGTTTTAGCTGTTCGAGAGAGCGATTTTGGAAGTCAATCCCGTCCTGCGATTCCCTCCTAATGGAGCTCCCTTCGTATTGTTTCGGTGCTGACAGGGTTCGCGAGTGAGACATTCAGTTCTGCAATGACTTTTGCAGCTGTCGTCTTTTTATTTTTCGTCACAATCCTCTTCAATGGCCGTCCGTCACCATCACTCAACACACACTTTCATCGGCTTTGTGAGGTAGCGGATGATGTTTCTCCGCTTTCCCTGCATGCGATATAAACCTTGGGTATGATGGCTCTTGAAACATCAAACACTTTGGCTACCTTCGTTATGGTAGCACCCACCATACGAATATCAACAATTTGCTCACGTTCGAAGTCACTTAGCTCCTACACAATGCACTCACAACTAGACAGAACACTATTCTGACAACGACTGATGCTTACAACGTATTGAGGGCATTGCACAGGTGGCGTTTCGTGATCGGATACAACAACATAATCTCCTGGCTTGACTATTATGCGTTTCCCACGGTCTTTCAGTATTTTTGTGCTAGGTTTGTGTGACTGTATCAAGTTATGCCTGAAGCGCAGTCAGAACCCACTTTGATATTGATGCCTTTTTTTTTTTTTTTTTTTTTTTTTTTTTAATCGCTACTCATATAGTAAAGAAGATATCTTTCGTCAGGGCAATCTTACATGGAACTTTCATGTCCCATAGTTAAAACGTTTTTACATACAGGCGTCATGCAATGTGCATAGCAGATTACTGTGTTATCTACTTCGTCTGACATGCACACCCTCCTATTTTCCATCTGCCTTATCATCCCACTTCTGAATTATTTTTCTTAGCGCAAGATCCTTTCCCTGTACATTATTTATGCTTTTAAGTAAATAATTTAAGAAGTTCTCTGACTGCGCATAATTCATATCTGGAATCGTTAGACCTTTGCCCTCCTCTATCAGCCTTAGTATTTATTTTCACCTACAGGTGATGTCGATGATACATTTGTCAGGTAGTCCCCTTTTCCAGGGAGGCGGGGAATCTCAAAGTTATGCTCTCAGAGGACAAACCTCCATCCCATTAGCCGTCCATAATTAATTTAAACCCTAAGAAGAATTCAGGAACTTTGTGATAGGCCCATACTTTACTGTACTGTCGAGTAGGCGATAAAGGAAACGCTGAAATGCTCATGTGTAGGGCTTCCAATTTCCTAAACGAGTAATTCCTCTCCCGTACGTGTCCCATACCAACTGAACGTTTTTGGGTCAAACAACAAACAAGATCTTGACCGTAGCTAACTGCTGGCGTTTAACGGTGTCTGTGGAGACATGATGTTTCTTGTTTTCAAATGAGGCTAAGTGTCAGGTGTACTGACGTCCCAATGAGGCGTTTAATCTATAGTAAGTGGAGGGTATTGTGCAGGTCGGCGACGGTAGTGTGATGTTATGGGGTGTTTTTAATACTACACGGTCAAGTCACGTTAATGCTCCACGTCAGCGTGCACCACCGCCTGTAGGCGGGACTAACAGTGAATACTATATAAACTGTGTCACGCGGACGCGGACAACAGTGCAGTTGTATGTCGTGGAATCGGGTGTACTGCCGGTGCTCTGCGTCTTCCCAATACAAAATTTCGACGTCGTAACCCGGCGTCTTCTCAGATGTTTCCTGCAACTGGTCGACAAGCTGATCGTGTCCCACCGGCAGTATACTTGATTCCACTAGATGACACCGAATCGCCAGGAAAGTAGTTATGGTAATGTCGAAACGGATCGGTTTATCTGACGTCTAAAATGGCATCATTGGCTTTCGGGCCAAGGTGTTGTGCTGTCTTCATCATCATTTCATCCCCATCCGGCGTGCAGGTCGCCCAATGTGGCGTCGAATGTAATAAGACTTGCACCAAGGCGGCCGGACCTGCCCGCAAGGGGACTCCCGGCCAATGACGTCAAACGCTCATTTCAATTTTTTTTTCCATTTCCAATGTCTGAAAGCGAACACCCTGCAACATCGTTGGAAAGCTCTAGGTCGGAGGACATTCCCTGGGTTATTCGTCATTCAGGAAGGCTCAGTGGATCAACACAAGTGTCCATCTATCCTCGTGGACCATGTCGGCCCTACATCCAATGGTGTCTTTCTTTGGGATGATGGCACCTCCCAGCATTACAATGCCACGCAGCTCTTAGTATACATTTGTGGTTCCAAGAGCATTAGGAAGAGTTTACTGAACTCCTCTGGCTACCAAACTCCCGGATTAAAACCCTGTCGAGAGTATGTGACACCACCTCGACCAGACTGTTCACACTATAGATCCTCAACCGCGAAACCTAGTGCAGCTGGCCACAGCACTGGAAAAAATGTTCAAATTTGTGTGAAATCTTATGGGACTTAACTACTAAGGTCATCAGTCCCTAAGCTTACACACTACTTAACCTAAACTATTCTAAGGAAAAACACACACACCCATGCCCGAGGGAGGACTCGAACCTCCGCTGGGATCAGCCGCACAGCACTGGAGCCGATCACGCTTCAAATCCCTGTTGGTACCTTCCAGAACCTTACTGAATCTCTTCTCGAGCGTCTCGCAGCGGTCTGTGCTGCAAAAGGGGGGTTGTTCAGCCATCTGACGGGTTACGTTAATGTTGAATGTGTTGTTTGTGTTCTTTTGGACACATCCAAAAAAACAGATACCAACTGTGAATCAAGATATAAAGAATTGAAGACTTTATCTGCTAGTAGGCTTTGACTTATATCAATGGGGCAAGTCGAAAATGTGCCTCAGGCAGGGATTCGAACTTGAGTCTCCAGCTTACTAGTCAGATGCACTAACCAGTAAGCAGTCCAGACGCAGTGGTTCAAAAAAATGGTTCAAATGGCTCTGAGCACTACGTGACTTAACATCTATGGTCATCAGTCCCCTAGAACTTAGAACTACTTAAACCTAACTAACCTAAGGACAGCACACAACACCTAGTCATCACGAGGCAGAGAAAATCCCTGACCCCGCCGGGAATCGAACCCGGGAACCCGGGCGTGGGAAGCGAGAACGCTACCGCACGACCACGAGCTGCGGACAGACGTAGTGGTCATCACTGCTAATTATGGCGATGACTTCCAATGAACTGCAGTGGAATTTTTCAACAAGATAATACCTTATGTCACAAGGCTAGGAGTGTGATGGAGTGGTTCTAGGAACTCAGTGGTGAGTTCTAATTGATATGCCTGCTTCCCAATTCGCCATATCTGAACCCGGTCGAACACAATGTGATTGAACGTCGCGTCAGAACTCATCACTCCCCTCCCCGTAATTTATGGCAATTAGGTGACTTGTGTGTGCAGGTGTGATGCCAACTGCCTCCAGCGACTATCAAAGCGTCATTGCTTCCATCCCACTAGAGGTAGCCGCTGGTATCCAAGCCAAAGTTGGACACTCTGGGGATTAGGAAGGTGGTCATAATGTTCTGGCTGATGAGTGTACATCAGTAGCGTGTTTTATGTAAGTTAACGATATGGGTCTACATGCGAGGGTAGTCCATGCAGTTATGGTGACCACACGTTTTGAACATTCCTCATTCACGTACGTCAGTGTTCACTGTCAGCTAATGTCATCAATTCCTTTGTGTCTTGATCCACATTAATGTGACTGGACAGTGTATGAGCTGGGCATAGTCATTCAGGTTACCATGAAATTGAATCATGATGTTTATTTCAGCACAATCGGTAACCAGGTGGTGCCCTTTCTTCCGTGTCTTCATGATGAGTAAGCTATGGACAGTCTGGTCTTCCAGTAAGTAGAGAACCATGTTCAAAGTGGTACACACATATGTCCACGGGCTGGCGAACACTCAGGCATCCTATCGCACCTTGATTGGTCCCTTAATTCACCCCATCGTAAACCAACAGAAAATATCTGGACTGGTTTGGGGTCAGCCGAAGTGGCCGAGCGGTTCTAGGCGTTACAGTCTGGAACCGCGCGACCGCTACGGGCGCAGGTTCGAATCCTGTCCCGGGCATGGATCTGTGTGATGTCTTAGGTTGGTTACGTTTAAGTAGTTCTAAGTTCTAGGGGACTGATGACCTCAGAAATTAAGTCCCATAGTGCTGAGAACCATTTGAACCATTTGAATTGGTTTGGGACAGAGGGTGTAATGGAGCAGCCAACACCTCCGCAGTGTGTTTGTTCTAAATGCGTGCCCCCTGACTGTTGTGGTATACCTGAAGACCCTTGTGAACTGTTATCCTCGCCGAACTGACATCATTAACAAGACCAGAGGCCAGGAGGGGACTGGTTTTTTGTCCAGTGTGCTTACATGCTACTGCCGTACGAGAATAACATGTACTTACGATACTATGGGATCAATGTGGTATGCCAGTATCCTCGTGTCAGATATAAGATATACGTGATTCTAACTTTATGAAGTCACAGTAACAATTCCACTACCATCTCTGGCCAGTTCCGGTCTTCTGCTAGAATTGTGTTAAGCTTTCTGCAGTCCATCGCTAAACTAAAAATGTTACGAGGTTAGACTTGCACTTCATATGTGAATTTATTGATCCTTCGAGGGCGAATCGAATATAGTCCATTTGCTGCTCTATTGTACTTTTTATATTAGCACATTCGCTGGCAGTCATCCTTGTTGTTCCTTCGATTTTAAAATCGGGTACTGCTTTTAATGTCCAGAACCGGTCGATTCACATTAGGGGGGACAGCCGCTACTCTATTATCCCCACGTCGGTAAGACGTTCTTTGTTTTTTATTCTCTGTAAAAGATGATATATGACACTTCACTTCCATCACTAACATGATGCACACTCTCCTCCTTTTTGGGGGGTCGTACAATACAGATCCCTCTCTTCATATACAGGGCGAATCACCTAGAAGTTGCTCCGCAAATATTGCGGAAATGGAAAGTGCTATTGATGTGAGGTTTTCACAGAATGGATTGATAGTCAGAGGCTCGTATTGTTAGCCAATAAACAGATTGTAATAATACTTAGAAACTGTATTTTTTGTGCAAACATACACTTTTAAAATGGAAAAACGCCTATCGACATCAAAAAACTAAAATTAGGATAATTAAAAATGTCATTGGTGTTCATTGCAGGATTCTAGCGGCAGTCGTTTACGAAATATCGTATTTTGAAAAGTTCTCGTAGCGACACTTGTTTGTGCCACTCAACCTGAGCACTTGCTACGTACGATGTTTACTTACAGTGTGCTTGTCTGTTCCTTGAGGGATTTGCCACTTGCTAGTCAGTTAGTGTGTGACAGTCCAAGCACTAGGTCGTGAGCGTGCAATGGGATTTACCAATACACAAAAGGCCTGCATCCTCGTGGTGTATGGAGAGCGTAAAAGAATGCAGTTCTTTCTTGTACGATACATGCGGCAAGATATACCAATAGACGTCAAACATCTTGGCAGTTATTTATAAATCTCTTCAATCAGTCACGTGAAAGTGGTAGTGTAGCACCTAGATTACGTAACAGAAGAATACAAGTGACAACAGAAGATGGGGAAATTAATGCTCTTGCTTCTGTTGCACTTCATTTGCACATTAGCTGCTGCGCAATTGCAGAAGGAAGTGACATGAGTCAGGCAAGTGTCCTACGCATTCTCCATCGACCTACGTTGCATCCCTATCACATCCTCTCCATAAAGAGCTGCATGGAGACGGTTATGAAAATCGTGTTAACTTCGGTACGTGGCATTAAGATAAGGTACTCCAGATGTATATGTATCCTGTTTAGTGATGAAGCCACACTTACCAATGACAGCCAGATAACCCGCGAAACATGCGCTGCTGGTCTGTTGACAATCCCCGTTGGCTTCGTCAGGTGGAACGTCAGCGTCCATGTAGTGTAAACGTATGGTATGGAGTAGTGAATCATTAGCTCATGGCCTGTTTTTCATAGAGGAAACGCTGAACGCGCACATGTATCGCAGCCTCCTAACAGGTCATCTTCTGCGGATGCTAGAAGACGTTCAAAAAATGGCTCTAAGGACAATGAGACTTAACATCTGAGGTCATCAGTCCCCTAGACTTAGAACTACTTAAACCTTAGTAACCTAAGGACATCACACACATCCATTCCCGAGGCGGGATTCGAACCTGCGACCGTAGCAGCAGTTCGGTTCCGGACTGAAGCGCCTAGAACTGCTCGGTTACAGCAGCCGGCAGAAGACGTTCCTCTGCAGGTTATCCCCCCGTGGAGGTTCGAGTCCTCCCTTGGGCATGGGTGTGTGTGTGTTGTTCTTATCGTAAGTTAGTTTAAGTTAGATTAAGTAGTGTGTAAGTCTAGGGACCGATGACCTCAGCAGGTTGGTCCCATAGAACTTACCACAAATTTCCAATGTTTTGCAGGTTAGGAGGAACCTTTGGCACCAACATGATGGTTGTTCAGCCCATAGTGCACAAAGTACTACAGCATGTCTTCAACGAATTGTTTCCAAATCCTTGGATTGGACACAGAAGAGCTGTACCTTGGTCAGTCCGTTCCCCAGACTTGACGTTGATCATTTTGAACGCCACCTGTGATGTTCAGTTGTCTCTTTATTCGCCCGAATCCCCATAACCAGGTAATGCACTTGTATTGTGCAGGTACTGTTCAAGTATCGGTGTAGAAACTTTTCAAAATACAATGTCTCGTAAAAAACTCGCACTAGAATCCCGCAACGAACACCACTGACATTCTTATTTACTCTACTTCTAATTTGTTAATGTCAACAGGTATTGCTCCATTTAAAACTGTATATGTTTGCACAAAAAGACACTTTATAATTACTATTACAGTCTGTTTATTGGCTAACAATACGTGCCCGTGATTGTCAATCTATTCATGAAATGTATTCGCAGATGCTAATGTGGACAACCATCAGCTGTATAATGGAATGACGACAATGAAAAGCTGTGCCGGACCGGGACTCGAACCCAGATTTTCCGCTTACTGCGGTCGCCTTACCATTTGGCTGTCCGAGCAAAACTCACGGCCAGACTGACACTTCCATACGTCGTCAACAACGCGTCTACAACCTGTATATTCCCGTGCAGGGGAGATATTTTACTTGAATGTCGTTTGCCCGATGTTGACTGATAAATACGATACTGCAGTGCCTGTTATTCCGAATTACGAAGCAATATCGTACCAATCCAGTCTGTGAAAACCGCACATCAATAGCACTTTCCATTTCCGCAATATTTGCGGTGCACGTTTTAGGTGATTCAGCCTGTATAACTTCACCTTGGCGTTGAGAGGGCAATCCCATCGAAGTATGACGCAACTGCATAGTCGTGGCACAGCGGTCATTTTCTGATTGTGCGAACTCAACTCGCTAATGCTTCATTACCAACCTCTTTACAACTGATCACCGGACACAACAGATCTGTAATGGGAACAGTGGTATTGTTCCTTCTTCGTTAATTCTCTCTAGAGTGGCTTCAGGCAAGGCTGTAACTTCAGAACACATATCCAGACGTCCACAAACCTCCTTATTATGTATTTTTATCATTACTAGTTGTGATGACCATTCTTAGTATCGTGTGACAGCGTCTCTCATATCTCAGGTCCGTACTTCATTACTCTAAGTTGCCGTGCTCCGTTATTCCAGCTCGTTTTCTAATTTTAAGCACTTGAACCGTATTTTCCATAGGATCTTTCCAGAAACTGCTTCCTGTTTACTGCTCTCTTTGGCTCCCCACGGCTTCCATGCATGTACCCTGTTAGTCCTGATTCCGGCTCCTCTGTTCTGTTTTTCTTGGAAAAATATGTTTCTCATGTAGGAGGAATGGTTTTCGAGGCGTGATTATTATTAAAATTTTTATTGCCACGTTCCCTCGCAAGTGTGGTTCGTCGTTCACTCCCCTCTCACGACAACTATTTCCTACGCTGCTACAAGTTACTAACAGGGGAATGGTCCAGCCTGACACGTCGAAAACTACCATCAAATTTATCACCCATGAAGAATACACCAAAAGGAATGCACTGTCAAAATTTTAGCTTCTAAGGCAGCCTGCAAGTATTTAAAAAAGTTATAGTTACTCATTATTGCCCTATGAAGAACAACTTATTACAGCGGTTTGTACAGCCCTTCCTGCCTGGTGCGCGAGTCGGCGAATAAGCAGACGCAGCCGTGACAAGAGGACATAGCGCAAGTCCAAAGTGCACACGCGCAAATTTTAAGCACTTAAACCATACCAAAAATGTCTTAACTCATTAATTTTTGAATAACTTGCAGTTAATAAAGACAGATAAACTGTTGCAGGTGTAACTGTTATACAAGAAACTAGCAGAGGAAGAAATATCAAGGCAGTGTATGATGTTACAATAACAGACGACTTTCATCAATCTGGACTTTAATTTGTTGTCATTAAATATTTTATAACAATTCCTGTAGCACAGTTCTTATGATAATTTTAGAATAATTTATATTTTGCTAACAATGAAACATCTCCTTGTTTGGTCCTTGTGGTCGTCACAAAAGTGCGAAGTGGCTACTGAATGACGAAAACATTTTTCCTTATGCCAGTCACGCCCGATAAAAGAAAAATTTGTACAGTCAGGTACCCCACAGTAATTACTAAATTTAAACAGATATAGGTAGGAGTAAGGAATGGTCTTGGCTTTGTTCTACATATTGTGCTGTACACCAGGCATAATTGATCGCACTCGAAATATGTGGTGATGCAAACCGAAATGTAGAAATGACTGAAGTTTAACAATACTGTTCCGCTGATAAATCTGAAATGACAGAGCTATCGGAAATTACACTGTCCGACAGTTTCTGAAAAAAAAGAATGCTTTTCACTGCTGAAAATTTTTCGTCGACATCCTGAAGATAGAAGTGTCGTTATGTCTAGGCTAAGAGTCCAACTACAGCAATGAATTATTTTGTGCAAATGGTAAGAAAGTGCGATTTGCACGGAACGACTCTGGCTTCATACGCAGCTTTTAGAAGATAACAAGGAACTTCATCTTTACGTCAGCTACGAAATTCTATGCTGTATCACTTTTTAATGACAGCTCCTATACAAGTTTACTTGAAACAAACTTTGTAATTTTGCGACTTTATTTTCTGTATAATTTCCTGAATCTGGTTAACCATCTCGAAGAAGCAGTCAGTCCAGCGTCGTGGGTCGGCGCAGCATGCTCCATGGAAGTCCACCTGCCGTTCTGGGGTCTGAAGATGATCCTTAAGGATTGAAACCGGCCACTCCAATTAAAAGAAATTTGCGATCAAGAGTGTTTTTAATTATATATATTTAATCACGTGTGTGTATTCCTGGAGATGTATTTGTTGGTCTTCATTCTCCAGCTGGCCGATTACTGGCGTTGTTCCATACGCACTTGCCACTTCGCATGTTTCACGTTCACTTCCATTTGGTGATTAACATATGTGCTTTTTCGGTGTGTAGTGGTGGCAACTGTTGTTCTGTGTTTGTCTGTATTTTGTCAGCTGTTTTTCATTTGTTGTATGTGTGTGTGTGTGTGTGTGTGTGTGTGTGTGTGTGTGTTTGCGCGCGCGCCCGCGCGTGTGTATGTATTCTGCTGGTTTTTGTTTTTAATATATGTATGTGTGTGTAATTTACTGTGCGCAAATGTATTATCATTTTTATTTAAATAAATATGAGTGTGTGTGTGTAATCTGCTGTGTGGAAATGTAATCTTTTTTTAAATGAAAACAATGAGTTCATGTGTCTGCGTGTGTGTTGGGGGGGGTGGGGGAGGGGGGGAGGGAGAGAGAGAGAGAGAGAGAGAGAGAGAGAGAGAAGAGGGGAAGGAGATTCATTAATTATTTATCCTGGTTACAGTTCGGTTTGTTATTGTTTTGGTGGCTAGCATGATCAGGGAGTTAATGTTTATATGGGTATGGTCACTGAGTACCTTCTTTTACATTGCAATGGCTCTTTGTACGTGGAAGTTTTCTTGTAATGTCAGGAGATTTTTGTAGTGATTATTCACTCTGAAAACTGTCATGTCACTTTCCACGTTGGATGGTTAAGGTCCATGTTTTATCAGGTGTTCAGTGAAAGTAGAATGACTGTTTTCATATTTCCAACTTCTTATATGTTCTTTATATCTAGTTTTAAACTTCCTGTTTGTCATCCCCAGATATACCGATTTACATTCTTGGAACTCTACCTCGTATATACCTGCTCCTTGGTATTTATCTGGTATTTCTGTTGTTTGTAAATGTGACTGGAGTGTGTTTCTTGTTCAATAAGCTATTTTTAATCCCTGTTTCTTTAGTATATTTGCTATCTGAAGTGTTGCTTTGTGTTTGAATCTAAGATTTACCATTTTTTCTGTTATTCATATCATGAGTGTTATTGTTTTTTGTTTCGGTGTGTGCTGTAGTGTTTGTGGGGTTCTGTGCTCTCTGCTTGTTTTGATTTTTCTTTGGTTGTGATTTAATTTTTTGATTGGTTTTTGTACTATATGGGCACTGTAACCATTGTTTGTGGCTATGAGTTGCGTTGTTCGCAACTCTTTTTCATAATTTTCTTTGCTGAGTGGGATTTATTTAGCCTGTGTAACATGTGTCGTAGGGAACCAAATTTTTGATTTTGCAGGTGGTTGGATGAAGCATGTATGATTACGTCTGTGGCTGTTGGTTTTCTGAAGATGTCAAATGTGTGTTTATTGTTCTCTTTCTTTATTGTTACAACCAAGAAATGTATTTGATTTTGTGTTTCTTTTCCATGGTAAATTGAGTATTTTTATGGATGTTGTTTGTATCTGTATGAAGTGTTTCAATTTTCACTGTTGGTTCATCTACCTTAAAGATTATGTCGTCCACGTAGCCGGCCGCGGTGGCCGAGCGGTTCTAGGCGCTACAGTCTGGAACCACGCGACCACTACGGCCGCAGGTTCGAATCCTACCTCGGGCATGGATGTGTGTGATGTCCTTACGTTAGTTAGGTTTAAGTAGTTCTAAGTTCTAGGGGACTGATGACCTCAGAAGTTAAGTCCCGTTGTGCTCAGAGCCATTTGAACTATTTCTTTTCGTCCACATATCTGTAGCAGAAAACAATTTTGTATCCTTTCTTTGTGATGACTGTATCAAATATTGTGTTTTCTATGTGGTTTACACAGAGTATAACTTAATCATAGCTAACACTTGGTTCAAGAATCATGAAATAAGGTTGTATACATGGAAGAAGCCTGGAAATACTGGAAGGTGTCAGATAGTTTATATAATGGTAAGACAGAGATTCAGGAACCAGGTTTTAAGTTGTAAGACATTCCCAGGGGCAGATGTGGACTCTGACCACAATCTATTGGTGACGAACTGTAGATTAAATCTGAAGAAACTGCAAAAAGGTGGGAATTTAAGGAGATGGGTCCTGGATAAACTGACTAAACCAGAGGTTGTACAGAGTTTCATGGAGAGCATAATGGAACAATTGACAGGAATGGGAGAAAGAAATACAGTAGAAGAAGAATGGGTAGCTTTGAGGAATGAAATAGTGAGGGCAGCAGAGGATCAAGTAGGTAAAAAGACGAGGGCTAGTAGAAATCCTTGGGTAACGGAAGAGATACTGAATTTAATTGATGAAAGGAGAAAATATAAAAATGCAGTAAATGAAACAGGCAAAAAGGAATACAAACGTCTCAAAAATGAGATCGACAGGAAATGCAAAATGGCTAAGCAGGGATGGCTAGAGGACAAATGTAAGGATGTAGAGGCTTATCTCACGAGTGGTAAGATAGATACTGCCTACGGGAAAATTAAAGAGACATTTGGAGAAAAGAGAATCACTTGCATGAATATCAAGAGCTCGGATGGAAACCCAGTTCTAAGCAAAGAAGGGAAAGCAGAAAGGTGGAAGGGGTATATAGAAGGTCCACACAGGGGCGATGTTCTTGAGGACAATATTATAGAAATGGAACAGGAGGTAGATAAAGATGAAATGGGAGATATGATACTGCGTGAAGAGTTTGACAGAGCACTGAAAGACCTAAGTCGAAACAAGGCCCCGGGAGTAGACATCATTCCATTAGAACTACTGACAGCCTTGGGAGAGCCAATCCTGACAAAACTCTACCATCTGGTGAGCAAGATGTACGAGACAGGCGAAATTCCCTATCAGTTTAATAAGTCACAGCTGCAAAATACTAAGGCGAATTCTTTACAGACGAATGGAAAAACTGGTAGAAGCCGACCTCGGGGAAGATCAGTTTGGATTCCGTAGAAATGTTGGAACACGTGAGGCAGTACTGACCCTACGACTTATTTTAGAAGCTAGATTAAGAAAAGGCAAACCTACGTTTCTAGCATTTGTAGACTTAGAGGAAGCTTTTGACAATGTTGACTGGAATACTGTCTTTCAAATTCTGATGGTGGCAGGGGTAAAATACAGGGAGCGAAAGGCTATTTACAATTTTTAGAGAAAGCAGATGGCAGTTATAAGAGTCGAGGGACATGAAAGGGAAGCAATGGTTGGGAAGGGTTGTAGCCTCTCCCCGATGCTATTCAATCTGCATGTTGAGCGAGCAGTAAAGGAAACAAAAGAAAAGTTCGGAGTAGGTATTAAAATCCATGGAGAAGAAATAAAAACTTTGAGGTTCGCCAATGACTTTGTAATTCTGTCTGACACAGCAAAGTACTTGGAAGAGCTGTTGAACGGAATGGATAGTGTCCTGAGAGGAGGGTATAAAATGAACATCAACAAAAGCAAAACGAGGATAATGGAATGTAGTCGAATTAAGTCGTGTGATGCTGAGGGAATTAGATTAGGAAATGAGACACTTAAAGTAGTAAAGGAGTTTTGCTATTTGGGGAGCAAAATAACTGATGATGGTCGTAGTAGGAGGTTATAAAATGTAGACTAGCAATGGCAAGGAAAGCATTTCTGAAGAAGAGAAATTTGTTAACATCGAGTGTAGATTTAAGTGTCAGGAAGTCTTTTCTGAAAGTACTTGTATGGAGTGTAGCCATGTATGGAAGTGAAACATGGACGATAAATAGTTTAGACAAGAAGAGGATAGAAGCTTTCGAAATGTGGTGCTGCAGAAGAATGCTGAAGATTAGATGGGTAGATCACATAACTAGAGAGGAGGTATTGAATAGAATTGGGGAGACGAAGAGTTTGTGGCACAACTTGACTAGAAGAAAGAATCGGTTGGTTGTACATGTTCTGAGGCATCAAGGGATCACCAATTTAGTACTGGAGGACAGCGTGGAGGGTAAAAATCGTAGAGGGAGACCAAGAGATGAATACACTAAGCAGATTCAGAAGGACGTAGGCTACAGTAGGTACTGGGAGATGAAGAAGCTTGCACAGGATAGAGTAGCATGGAGAGCTGCATCAAACCAGTCTCAGGATTCAAGACCACAACAACAACATGTGGTTGATGAATATGTTTGCCAGTGTTCCTGAAATAGGGGATCCAATTGGAAGCCCATTTTCCTGTAAGTAAAATTCCTTTTCGGATTGGAAGTATTTTTCGGATGTGATTGCTTTGAGGGTTTTTGTTATTTCATGAATATTGTCTGCAGGTAGTTTGTTGTATGTCAGTAAGTTTTCTTCGATTAGTTTTATTGTGTCTGGGGTGGGTACTGAGGTGTACAAGTTCTGTATGTCGAAAGAGATGAGTGATGCTGTTTGTGGGGTGTGTAAGTCTTTTATTTGTGTTATGAGTTCTTTTTTGTTTTCCACTCTTCTGTTGTTTTTCATTTCACATTGTTGCATTATGACTTTGTTCATGTGTTAAGCCACATGGTATGATGGTGCATTCATGAAATTAATAACAGGCCTCAATGGAATGTGGGGTTTGTGGACCTAGGGTTGGCTCCTGAGTGTTGGTGCCTTTGTGTTCTTCTGTAGGATGTATTGTTTTCGTTTATCTGTGAGTCTTTGTCTGAAACAAACAAACTGCCTTCATTAAGTTGAATAGACGGTATATACCTTCACGAACTTAGATAATTTCAATTTACTAGCTGCTGCATGATACAGAATGCATATGCACTGCCGGAAAAGGAATGTTATAGCCTCAAGGCACATGTTGTTGTGATAAAGCCGGGAAATTATTTTGTGACATCAGCTACCGGTCGCCGCATGTTGGACGCCGAAACTGTAGTGAATTCGAGCAATTAAATGAAATCAAACACAAAGGGTAGAAAATTAAGGGGTTCATGTATGAATATAAAAGATTGCTTATATGTTCAAAACGTGAGGGAAATGTATTTATTTTCGTGCTGTTTACACAAAACAAAACAAAATTATAAATCTCAGGGCCGATTTGACTGGGCTTGGACACAGCTCAGTTATTAAGTGGAAGGATGAGGGAACGAATCGTCTCACCATTCTTGTTATCGTTTGTCGTGTACTGCTGTCGGCGGCAGGCGCTGCGTCGGTGCGTCGCGTCGCGTCGGAGCTGTGCTGCACGGATTGGCTGCCCTCATTAGGAATCGTGGCGGTACGATCTCCGCGTTGTCTGCCCGTTGTCGGTTGCGTGACCGAAGCTGGGCTGTCAAGGTGTCGGAAGGCGGATCTTCTCGATGGGTGGAGGAGCGCCCATGTCCTCTCGCTTCCGCGGTGTCTCCACGAGTCTCCCTTTCGCTTCTCATCCATCTCTCAGCTCAGCTCCTCTTCGAAACATTATTCCTTTCGGCGTTGTCACTGGTGGACGAAGTTTTCAATGTAGCCCAATGACAGATCGCCGTTTCATCGCCACACCTCTCCGTGCAGGGTGGATATTTTCTATCAGGCCTGGGCTGGCGTGTGCCTAGTGAATTGGCATCTTTCTCACGACTTCAGGTTCTTAAGATGTTTTCCTGCACTCCGAGGCTGTCAGCAGAGCGGCTACACAACACTTCTTTATAACCTCCCTGGACAGACTAATGTTTGGGCTCAAAATCTGCCGGTGTCCGTCATTTACAAGGAATGTCCTCACTATCGAGGAAAACATCATCTTAAGAATGCTGGTTTCTTTCACACGCCTCCCTGCGCCAATTCCCCGCCCTTTTTGCACGCTCTTCCCTGTGTCCGTGGGGTGCTGGAAATGTCGGTACATCACTGTTTTCTAAGGCAGGTAAAATGACTGCCGCAAGGCAAGAAGAACTCAGATGCTTTCGCGCATGCATTCTCGGCGTTCCGTCCTAATCGCTGCAGTTGTCCATCACCTCTTGGCACGCTTCTCGTTGTCAGACGGGCCCTTCGCATCGTGACCCTTCTTGAGCGAGGCGAGGACGTCGGCCCGGCTTCCCGCTGTGTGCTTGCAGAACGACTGCAGCCGGGGGCTCGCCCCATGGAGTCCGGCGCCTTCCTCCTCCATGGCCGGTCGCGGTGACATGGCGAAAGTGGCTGCAGTATTACAATGTTCATTTGCAGCAGAGTACAATATTTCCATACTTAGGGGTTGTAGTATTAGTGATTCATTTTTCACTGTCATTGGCGATCAGATGGCACTCAGGAAGACTGTCAGTGTATCCCGCGTTTTGATTCTGCAGGCAGTAATTGTGCTGAAATTGGAGGTGAAGAGTGTTTGCAACATTCGTTCCAGACACAACCATGCCCGCCAACGAGGGCATACTTCTGCTGAACAACTTCAACATTTGAATAGAGTCGCTTAATGGGCGTGTAGGAATTTCGATGGACGCATCAGCTGGTTGTTGCACATGTTGGGCACGATGTATCGGTGATCTGTGGATCCCCCCTCACCCATAGACCAGGTTCTGGACGTCGATGTATTAAAGATGCACGTTAAGAACGATGCAATGACGAGAGTAGGTTCTGTCTGTAGCTGTGCGAGTGAGGGACATACACGAGTGCGGGGTAATGGTGAGCTGCCTATTCCAGAGTGCAATGGCTCATGCTACATAGTTACCATCCCAAGCTTCCATGGTGTGGGGGTCATCAGTTATAACTCGCCTTCAAATTACTGTTTTCACAGGGTAAAGTAACCAATGCCCGCTAAATTGCACGGGCTGTTACCCCTGCGCCACTGCCATTTCTTCGAAAGGAAGGTGATGCTTTTTGCAAGCAGGACAATGCACATCTAAATTCGGATGTTTCGACGCAACGTTGTCTTCATGGTGTACAACAACTACCGTGGTCAGGAAGATCACTAGATCACTCGCCAATTGAACATGTCTGGAAGGCAATGAATCGGGGACTTGATCGATCTCCAGGGCCTGCAAGAACCATTGCCGAATTGCGACAAAAGGCACAAGATGCTTCGGGAAATCTGTCGAATGATCGTTTACGTGGGAGGATATACGCTTGTGTTAACGCCAGAGGGGAAACATTGTGTGTCGATGCGACTGCTTTGGCACCCTTTAATGTGACACGTGTGTTTCATTTGGTCTGAATTTGTTATCATGTATTCCGACAATGATGAACCACCTGTCACCGCAATGTTTCATAAAATGAAATTGTGATTGACGATGTTGCATTGCTTTTTTCCGGCAGAGTACATGTGCCTTGCACGAATTACACCTATAAGATGTAATTCCCATACATTGAGTGCGAGTAGCTAAATGACATTTGTTGAGAAGGTTATGGTTTCAAGTTGTCTTGGTGTAGCTTACGCTAAAACCCCCGTTCATTATTCCATTGCGCTAAGAGAAAGTCCTGGTTCTTACAGAATGTAAAATAAAGAATATTCAGATTTGCGGTTTTGTTCACTTATGGGTCAGATTTCATTTAAAGGGAAATGTTTACGGGTGTTATATCCGGAGTCGTAGTTTAAGGTTTAGAAGTGGTGACTGGATTACACTTTTTTTCTTTTTTTAAATGGTTACTTGCATTACATTTCTATTCTCTTAGTTCCATCGGCCTTACCCGATTTTAAGCTTATTTCTATCTCTTACAGACTCTAGTTGTGTGAGGGTCATTCAATAATTAATGCAACATATATTTTTCTGAAAGCCACGTTTCTTTTATTCAGGATTCCAATACTCTATATTATTCCCCACTCCTTAGGCTACAAAGCCCTACTTTTTACATAATCTCTGTTCAACGCGACGGCCTTACGCCACGTTACTGATAGAGCCTGTACGGCTCCAAGGACTGTGCAGCTGGTTCCGGCGGAGGTTCGAGTCCTCCCTCTGGCATGGGTTGTGTGTTTGTCCTTAGGATAATTTCGGTTAAGTAGTGTGTAACCTTAGTGACTGATGACCTTAGCAGTTAAGTCCCGTAAGATTTCACACACATTTGAACATTTTTGAAATTAGTCCTTGCTATCTGAAAAGGGCTCCTTTTTGTGTGAAACTAGAGGACAATGCAGTCTGAAGGTTATTGTCGCTTTCGTAGCGGTCCTGGCTCTTTCAGTCTAATCCTTGCTTGTGTTAAGGCTGAGTGTCTCTATGAGTGAGTAATGAATTCCGAAGACAATGTTCAGCGGCCTAAGAAACAAAAATGTCGAGAAAGGAAAACTTGATGAGTGAAGAACACACAAATCACGTTGGCAGAAGTGTTTCCCTCTAAAGTTGTTAGAGGTGACTGCACGTAAGCACTGTTTCCACTCTTCCCTTTTTTCTGGCAGCAAATTTAACCAGCTTTCGTTTATTGTCATCTAACTGTATAGATAAACTGATATCCAGTGCCCTTAGTGGTAGACATAAAAGCCTTCGTGTTTCCAATCGTCAATCGTCACCTTATCTGTGAATTCTGTAGAATGGAGTCAGAAACTGTTAAAGGCGCATATTTGGCTGCTTTTATTACATTTTATCATGTGAAACAACGAATACGTGAAGAGGGAGCAAGTTACGATGATGGCACAAGTTCAGTGTCCGGTGCAAATTTTGCTCACAAGGCGTCTGTCTGTCATAAAGTCCAAATGACTGTTGATGCTGCTACAACATAGGGACGTACGTGGTTTTCCATATAGTCTCACGAAGTCGTGGTAATTTCACACAACAGGGATTTTCCACATTATTTGGGTTATTTGGACAACTGTACATCGTAGAGAGAGAGAGAGAGTGGGAGGGGGATATAGAGAGAGAAGACACCCCTAATTAGTGTAAACGACCAACGCAACAAACGTTATTTACGTAGACTGTGGCAACAATGAACTTCAAATATCACGAAGGGCAATTCACTGATTACGAACTTATCATATTGCAGCGTCTCATCTATTTTTCCTCAGAATTCTAATTTCAACTGCTTATTTATTCCGTAATTGCTCATCAGAAGTTCGAAACAGATATAAAACTTTATCTGTCACATCGAGAACTGCTACGTTGAACTGAAAACACAAATTACTTCCATTAAAAATGATGAAGCCAAGTGCCGTTACTCCTCTATACGTTCATCTATCCGTGCAATATCGATACCATTTGTTGACCTTGACCTACAACTTTTTTCAGAAGGAGATTTACGTATCATTGGTGGTTGAGATACCTCAGTGGCCTGTTTACAGTACCTCATTCTGTGGATGGGAGATGCAGAGACTCATTTATTTAATTTAAAAGTGTCCTTTGACTGCATACAAAGGCTTATCGTTCCAGAGAAGGAGTGTCGTAACGAATTGAAATAAATCCAGCACGGAGTGCGTCATTGGTGTTATTTAAAAGGGAGGCTATATCGCTGCAAATATCAACGCCCGCTGCGTTATACAAAAGCCTCTCTAGCAGAGGCTCTCAGCCGCGTAAATGCGACAGGCGAGCAACACACCGTACAACACCCGTTCATTGCTAGCGGAATTTAGAACTCTTTTTCATTTCATAGAGGTCAAACGTAACAAATCCCAGCGCCACTCAGTGGTAAGCCGCAGAAAAAAAAATCTACCTGTTGCGACGACTGGTAACGATTCAGGCAGGCTTGCGCTACAGGCGCGGCTTGATGGATCTCTACCCTACTTAAACGATTAAGGGACTTTACATTCGACGCCCCGGGCAGTAGATCGCTACAATTCATTTTTCTTATGACAACATCCTCCTCAGCAATGTGCGCCATGTATCCAAATGAGGGGCTTTTCAGGTCCAAAATATTATTTTACGAACAAGGTTTGCATTATCATTACATTGTACAATAGAGCTGTACAACCTCTAAAAACGCAACTGCCACACTACAAATATAGGAGGACCACCTTAGCAAATGTTACAAGGCCTGATCATGCAGTTATTCGAACTGTTGCTTCTGCAAGCGCTCAGAAACCTGCTGTCCCTATTAAGGAACCATAGTTTAGGCTGCCCTCTTTACAAATACAATCCATAGTATCACACTAAAATTAATCCATAAATCATAAACTACGCCGATCTACGTATATCAGTAGGCGTAGTATAAATTCGTGTGGGTTGTAAGCATTTTTAGATGATTTTGAGGACACTTTATCACAGTTTAACAAATTTCATTAATCTGGTGTTGCAATAGGTGACTAGTTAAAACACAACTAAAAGGGTATCGAGCAGATACGATAAGGAAATTTCTATGGTTAAGTCAAAGTGAAGCAGTTGGTATTATACATGTGCGTGTCAATTTGAATCTCAGTATCAGTGACTAATTATCAGAATCACTGTTTCTACACGTGTCGCAATTGTAAACAGGTGTCAGACTTAAGTTTTAGAATGCCACAGGCAGAAACATGAAATGCGGTGCACACAAATGTTCTAGGAAGCGAAGCAGCCTTTGACTCCATTTTCAGAGAAAACGTCATAGAACTGGTAACGTTCATTTTGAGTGAGAAGATATAGCGAATTTTGCTTCCCCCATTTCCAGATGACTTCGAGAATTTGTTCTTTGGACTCAAAGCTCAGGTAATTTTATTTGCTCTAATTGCGTGAAGCATAAGAAATACACTCCTGGAAATTGAAATAAGAACACCGTGAATTCATTGTCCCAGGAAGGGGAAACTTTATTGACACATTCCTGGGGTCAGATACATCACATGATCACAGTGACAGCACCACAGGCACATAGACACAGGCAACAGAGCATGCACAATGTCGGCACTAGTACAGTGTATATCCACCTTTCGCAGCAATGCAGGCTGCTATTCTCCCATGGAGACGATCGTAGAGATGCTGGATGTAGTCCTGTGGAACGGCTTGCCATGCCATTTCCACCTGGCGCCTCAGTTGGACCAGCGTTCGTGCTGGACGTGCAGAGAGCGTGAGACGAAGCTTCATCCAGTACCAAACATGCTCAATGGGGGACAGATCCGGAGATCTTGCTGGCCAGGGTAGTTGACTTACACCTTCTAGAGCACGTTGGGTGGCACGGGATACATGCGGACGTGCATTGTCCTGTTGGAACAGCAAGTTCCCTTGCCGGTCTAGGAATGGTAGAACGATGGGTTCGATGACGGTTTGGATGTACCGTGAACTATTCAGTGTCCCCTCGACGATCACCAGTGGTGTACGGCCAGTGTAGGAGATCGCTCCCCACACCATGATGCCGGGTGTTGGCCCTGTGTGCCTCGGTCGTATGCAGTCCTGATTGTGGCGCTCACCTGCACGGCGCCAAACACGCATACGACCATCATTGGCACCAAGGCAGAAGCGACTCTCATCGCTGAAGACGACACGTCTCCATTCGTCCCTCCATTCACGCCTGTCGCGACACCACTGGAGGCGGGCTGCACGATGTTGGGGCGTGAGCGGAAGACGGCCTAACGGTGTGCGGGACCGTAGCCCAGCTTCATGGAGACGGTTGCGAATGGTCCTCGCCGATACCCCAGGAGCAACAGTGTCCCTAATTTGCTGGGAAGTGGCGGTGCGGTCCCCTACGGCACTGCGTAGGATCCTACGGTCTTGGCGTGCATCCGTGCGTCGCTGCGGTCCGGTCCCAGGTCGACGGGCACGTGCACCTTCCGCCGACCACTGGCGACAACATCGATGTACTGTGGAGACCTCACGCCCCACGTGTTGAGCAATTCGGCGGTACGTCCACCCGGCCTCCCGCATGCCCACTATACGCCCTCGCTCAAAGTCCGTCAACTGCACATACGGTTCACGTCCACGCTGTCGCGGCATGCTACCAGTGTTAAAGACTACGATGGAGCTCCGTATGCCACGGCAAACTGGCTGACACTGACGGCGGCGGTGCACAAATGCTGCGCAGCTAGCGCCATTCGAGGGCCAACACCGCGGTTCCTGGTGTGTCCGCTGTGCCGAGCGTGTGATCATTGCTTGTACAGCCCTCTCGCAGTGTCCGGAGCAAGTATGGTGGGTCTGACACACCGGTGTCAATGTGTTCTTTTTTCCATTTCCAGGAGTGTATAATAGAGTGTGAAATCTTCCTATTACCGTGACAACGAAGAACAAAGGAAGGAAGTCGAAAAATAGTAATGTTCTACAAAGGAAACTGAAAGAACTGAAGAAGTGCAGTAGTGTAACATTCTGTGGTTGTAGGAAAGCTATTGAAAGAATGTGATCCTACTAATGGACACCTTTCTGGAGGAAAGTGAGTGACTTTAACTCTTTATGAAGATTGTTGTTATTTGTCTTACTGACATTAATTCCGTGAACTCTGCTGTTATCTTGAAAGATATATGCATTACTTATGATAAACTTGATTCAGAAATAAATATAATGAGCAGCAGTGGAGAACATATTTCAGCGAGGCGTTCTATAATTCATCCCATAATTAATTCGCATGAGATGCTTTCAAGCCTGGACATCTTCAAATTTTTTTGATGAGTTACCCAAAATACTGTGTGAAATTCTAGAATGAAAATATGGCATTTGTGCAAACTTTTATTATTTACATCACCTATATCTGACAACATACACATTGCATGCAAATACTCGTTTAGGTGTTTCAGCAGTTCAGTTGCATGCTCCTCCCAGATGAAATTATTATCAAGTTGTTATCACAAGAATGTAACGGTGTCAACCTCTTCTATTTAAATGTTCTTGTGTTTTACATATGTTTCAGACGGACAGTTTTTGAAGTTTCTGAGACGTATATAGTAAGTTTTTCAGTGTTTAATGATAGCGAGTTGGCTAGAAACCATTTCTTAAAGACCATGAAAATTTCATTAACAGCTGTTTCTAAGTTTATAATTTCTTTACTATGGAGAGCAATGTTTGTATCATCTGCAAATAAAACTAACTTAGCGTCTGGTTATATTGAAAGGCTAGTAATATACATATGAAAACCTTGTGTACGACAGGATATAATTAGTTCTCATTCGAATGAAGACTCATAACTTGACATATGACTGTTTCCGGCAGAAAAAAAATTGGTTTCCTGTTCCTACGACACCAAGATACACTGTCTGACAAAAAAGTGAAGCACGTAGAAGACACGGTTGGCTGTCTATGAACTTCGTACATGTTCACACAATCCGTGGGTATGTAATTGATTAGAGTTGCAATTCTCTGTGACAGGCACTGCGGACACGTGAGTGCATTAGTGTTATTCGTGTTAAGTGCTTTTACTGCAAGTGGTAGGTCATATATAAGAGCGTAAAAGTGTCAGATGTTGAGTGACCACTGCGAAGGACACGGAGATGGCGCGTACTCACGTGAGACAGCGATGTCCTGAGTCTTGGAGCAGTCTGATGTGCCAAGGCCCGATGTTGGACTGCATGGGAACGAGAGGGCGGGCGTACATACTCTTTATAAATTTCCAGTCTACCACGTCTGACCACCGCAAGGGATGATAGCTGTACTGTGGACCAAGCACAGCGTAAACCCCTCCCATCTGCGCCTACCATCCCACAACAAGTAATGAGCTCGATATCGGAAGTTAGGACGTCTTTGTAGTAGTCAGCAACCATGTTTAAGCATTTATACGCAATTTTTTTGTCTCTTTGTTGCACTTCACTATTTCTGATTGTTTCGTCACTGAGCCATTAACTTAAAGAATAAATACAACGTTTTATGTCAAATGTTACACGACCATTTACTATTTGATGTAATACGTTGTACCGATTTCTTAAGTTTTTGATCTAAGGATGACTGAGGGTAGAAACACGTAAGCAGATGTAATAAAATGCGGCAGAAGCAGAGGAGGAGGAGATTAGTGTTTAACGTCCCGTCGACAACGAGGTCATTAGAGACGGAGCACAAGCTCGGATTAGGGAAGGATGGGGAAGGAAATCGGCCGTGCCCTTTCGAAGGAACCATCCCGGCATTTGCCTGAAGTGATCTGACAGGAGCAGAAAAAATATGTGTAGAAGTAATGGAGTCTGTGAAACATTCCATGACATCCCGCACCATTGGTCGGACACTAGCAGTAGCGGGACTATGGAATTACTGGCCCATGTGTAGTCTGCCGTTAACACGACGACACAAACGTCTGCGTTTGGAGTGGTATCGTGGTCGGGAAGCGTGGAGTGCTAATGAAGAGTGTCGCATTGTGTTCAGCGATGAATCGCGGCTCTACACGACGCCGGATGAATCTGGTCTACGAGAATGGCGGCGATCTAATGGAGATCCAGTTCTTCCAAAGTTTTGAGGAAGTACGGTGCAACCACGCCTGTCGCGATACTATGGGGAGCCACTAGATATGATTTCAGGTCATGCCTATTAGTAATTGACGGAACTCTGACGGCACAGCGGTGCATCACTGACAACCCGTGTCCTTGTGTGTCACCCGTCATGCGACAGTTTCATGGTGCCATTATTCAACAAGACAAAGCACGTCCACACATGGCACGCGTCTCTTTAAACGGCCTGTATGATTTTGAGGTACTCCCGTATTCAGAACGTTAAGGATCAGTTATAACAGTTGTTGGCCCGAAAATACAACGGTTTTATAACACACCTCCCAACCGAATTAGTGCATACATCCTGGCCAGAGTGTGCGTAAAGTCTTAGTGATACGTGGGCTGATAGTGCCTCAGTTCTTCGTAAATTTGACTCGATACTTTCACTAAAACATCATATACCCGCTCAATCCTTGAAGCTTCATTTCATTTCCTCCTTTCTTCTAGGTGATTCACTTGTTTTGGCAAGCAGTGCATCAACTTATACAGTAAATACTTTTGACAGATCACTTTGTTATCTGGTGAATTAACTAAATTCTGTCTGTATGTGTAAACATCCTTCGAAGTATCAGACCGTTTTAGAAAACCAAACTGAGGCTTCAAATAGTTAATAAGCCACGTACACAGCAACTTTTCTAAAATTTTTGAGAATATTGGCAAAATTGCAATTAACCAAAGTTATTTTTTCTCATCCCTTCGTCGTACAGTGGCTTATGTTCGGGACATGTCTACAAATTAGAAAATTTTCTGATGTAAATGGTTAGTCACACGAATAACTCGAGGTATTGCTTAACTGAAAAGAATAGTCTTTAATTGACTTGGTTGATACTTTATGAAGAACACATTTTATTTAATTTTAAAGGTTTTTATGGTTTCCGATACTTCCTTTGATGTAAACGGGACTCACATTTACGTTGCCAGAGTTATTTTTTAAGGACTGCCTGAGATATTCTAGGATAGCATTTACATACCATGACCATCTCCACTTATGAGGTACTGACATAAGGGGCTTGTTGAAGAGCTTCATGACACTGTACACGTCTTTTAACAAAAGTTTCATATATTCTTAAAACTATCTCTAATCTTTATCAGTAGTTCTACCAGTATCCTTCGTCATTACATGTCGTATTATCTTCTGCGTGTATTCTCCCCTGGCTACCCTACCCTCATAACGCATTTATATGATAACTAGGTTACTTACTTCAGTATTCTGGAGTATTTCTTGTAATGACCTGCATTATCAACATCAGAGTTATTGCTGACTGACAAAAACTGTCTCCATTATGTCCTGTAAGGTAACTTGATTCCTTGAGTATCCATGGTTTTTCTGTCACATTTGTGATACTACCTGGGGAAAACAAATAAGTGGAGGTGATAATTTATAATTGTGTCCTTTTCCATTCCTATCATGAGCATAGTAAACATGTCTCCAGTTCATGACTTTCATAAAATAGACAAAATTTCCGCTTATCAACCACATCCGTGAACTTCGATTCAGTGAGCTTTATAACTCGATCAGTACTAATGCCTGATATAAGCAAGTGCGTGACATGATCTGAGGGTCCACTGAATATTGAGTTTTGGTGGGAATTATTGGCGACCGCCTCGTGAGACTAGTCATCTTTCCACAACGCTTCACAGGCGAGGCATATCTGCACTTCTTGCGTACGCCCATGGCTCCCCTGCTGAAAGACGTGCTTTTGGAGGTACCAAGAGTGAAGTGGCTGTTACATGATGCTGCTCCGGTCCACTTCCACATTGCTGTGCTGAGGTATCTCGGCAATGTCTACCCCGACCACACACTGAGACATGACCGGTGCTGATGGTTCGCTGCGGCCATAAAAATAAAACGCTAGTACGGACTGAAGATTCCCATTTGATGGTGTGTTGTCATGTATACTTTCAAATACTGTAACCTAATCTCCATCTTTAAATAGGTGTACTTCCTTTCGAACGCATTTCCCGCGATATATCTGTGTGTCTATGTTTGTTCCTCTCAAAGATCGTTTCCCGTTTAGCAATATCACTTGTAGAACATCATTCACCATTGAAATTGCAGGAAAAATGTTTTTGATGATGATGACGTTTGGTTTGTGGGGCGGTCAACTGCGCGGTCATCAGCGCCCGGAAAAATGTTTTTGGCTAATATTCAGTACTGTGTGGTATAATAAAGAAGCGAATTTACAGGCGGAAATAGATGTAGAGTATGATACAAAAGAGCAGCATAGGATGTTAGATACTGTACAAGTATATGCGGAATGCGACAGAGCACATCCAGAAAAAGACACCAAGCTTTTTGTCGATATACACTGAAGAGTCAAAGAAATTGGTACACCTGCCTAATATCGTGTAAGTACCGCGCGAGCACTCAGAAGTGCCGCAACACAACATGGAATGGACTCGACTAATGTCTGAAGTAGTGCTGGAGGGAACTAACACCATGAATCCGGCAGGGCTGTTCATAAATCCGTAAGAGTACGAGGGGGTGGAGATCTCTTCTGAAGAGCACGTTGCAAGGCTTCCCAGATATGCTCATTATGTTCATGTCTGGGGAGTTTGGTAGCCAGCGGAAGTGTTTAAACTCGGAAGAGTGTTCCTGGAGCCACTCTGTACTAATTCAGGAAGTTTGAGGTGTCGCATTGTCCTGCTGGAACTGCCCAAGTCCGTCGGAATGCACACTGGACATGAATGGATGCAAGTGACAGACAGGGTGCTTACGTGTTTGTCACCTGTCAAAGTCGCATCTTGACGTATCGGGACTCCCATATCACTTCAACTGCACACGCCTCACATCATTCTAGAGCTTCCACCAGCTTGAACAGTCCCCTGCTGACATGCAGGGTCCATGGATTCATGAGGTTTTCTCCATACCTGTACACGTCCATCCGCTCGATACAATTTGAAACGAGACTCGTCCGACTAGGCAACATGTTTCCAGTCATCAACAGTACAATGTCGGTGTTGATGGGCATTGGCGAGGCGTTAAGTTTGTGGCGCGCAGTCATCAAGGGTACACGAGTGGGCTTTCGGCTCCGAAGGTGCATATCGATGATGTTTCATTGTATGGTTCTCACGCTGACACTTGTTGATGGCTCGGCATTGAAATCTGCAGCATTTTGAGGAGGGGTTGCACTTCTGTCACGTTGAACAATTCTCTTCAGTCGTCGTTGGTCCTGTTCTTGCAGGATCTTTTTCCGGCCGCAGCGATGTCGGAGATTTGGTGTTCTTCCGGATTTCTGATATTCAGGGCACACTCGTGAAATGGTCGTGTGGGAAAATCCGAACTTCATCGCTGCCTCGGAGATGCTGTGTCACATCGCTCGTGCGCCGATTTTGATAACTGGGTTACTTACTTCAGTGTTCCACACTCACTTAAACCTTGATAACCTGCCACTGTAGCAGCAGTAACCGATCTAACAACTACCCCAGACACTTGTTGTCTTATATAGGCATTGCCAACCGCAGCGCCGTATTCAGCCTGTTTACATATCTCTGTATTTGAATACGCATGGTGGTATCACTTTCTTTGGCGTTTCAGTGTAAAAGAAGGTTTGGCAGTTCAGAATATTAAGTTGCGAGAAAAACGGTATGGGACTCAGAGAAGCCAGTACATGCAAGAAACAAAGGTCTACCACAGGGAAGTAGGCAACAGAACAGAGGACAATAGCGATCCACGGCAGATATCTGAAACCAAAGAGACTGTGAAGCAGTTCAATAGCCTGGAAGAGGAAATGAAACTACAGCGTTAAAGCATGTAGTAAGGAATACGCACCCAAAACGGAGGTAGAGTACATTTTTTGGACCTGATATTGCAGATATAATACATTTTAATGTAAATAGTTTGTCAGTAGATAAGCTGTAAAATCTGTTCCAGCAGGTTTCTTCTGCAGAAGTGAATGTACTCCTTATACAAGTTGTACAATAAACACGAGAATTCAATTTGGCAACATACCTAGCATGTATCGACTATGAAAAAGCATTTGACCGCACCCACAGAGAAAAGCTCTGGTCAATAATGTAGAAAAGAGGTTTCCCCAGGCACATGGTAAAAGTATGTCAAAATAAGAACAATACTGGCAAAGAGATGCCATCACAAATAGAGATACAAGAGGCCAATCTACACTGTTCAACATGTACATCGACAGCTTGGTCAGGAAATGGATGTTGGACAGAGTACCTCAGGTATAAGAACGAGGACGGATAAATTTCTAAATAAAATGCTTTTTGCCGACGAGGACAGAGAAGACAAATTACAAATAGCGATACATAGGTTAAACAATGGAAGCTAAATTATAACCTGAAAATATCAGCAACAAAAACAAAAAGGGTAGTCTTTTTATGAAAATAACCCCATAAGAAAAAAAATAACCATCAGTACCATAATAATAGAACAGGTGTCTCATTTCGAGGATGTAACAACTTTTGAAGAAGAGAGAGACGTAAGTAAGAAAATTAATACCTATCAACTTATATGTAGCACGATAAGAAGAACGCTGAAGTGTAAAGCGACAGAGGAAACTGAAACAAAATTTTATTAAGTCATCGCGCTACCCACAGTACTAAATGGTGCAGAATGTGGTACATCAAGATCGAAAGACCTAAATCAACTTGAAGCTTCAGAAATGAAATTTCTTAGATCAGTGAAAGGCTGCACAAAAGACGAAAAAACAGAAAATGAAGAAAACAGGAAAGAACTGTGAGTACAACCCTTAACTGCAAAAGTAATCCACCGAAAGGAGAATTGAAAAGAGCATGTATTGGGTATGTCACTTCAGAGAATCCCTCGACAAACGACGGAACACAATCCTATTGGAAGTATGAGGGATGATTGAGGAAGAGACGGTGAGGCCGGAACACGCCATATTCTCTAATGCTGGGTTGGCAGAAGAAGATGGGTTACACTAGCATTTCGCAATGACAAATGGCCGCATAGGATGAGATTACGCACGAGGGTGCACAAATTTTCAAAAGGATGGAGCATGAAGGAATAAATACAGGAAAGTTTACCGTAGTAGGCACCTGTGTATTGCATGAGTTTCACAAAGTGACAGAAGAGTAGGAGTTAGATTCATATTATCTCCAAGACCCGTACGCTAAGGTACGATATGTCCTAAGTATGCTGTTGTCTGCTCTGATAGGCATCCGAGGAAAACATCATATGGCAACACTAGTAGTATTTAATACGACCAGTACAGCATAAAATGCTGCGACATGGTTCGAAACCGGAAGTTTGTGTGGAACTGTTAACCAGAAGATAGTCACGTCCTGATTTTTACGTACATTCACTTAAGCGATAAGATTGGCAAGTACTTAATGAGGCTTAAAGATATTAATCGCATGACCATTAAATGTGGAAGGCAATTGCAAGACATCTTCACTGAATTGAATCCAGAGATATTGAATTCACCTCGTAATTGGATAACCTATCAGGAGATGGCGGAAAGAACTTCAAACATTGTTGTCACCCTAGTAAATAAGGCAGTGGCAGAAAGTTTTAAAAGCTGGAAGAGTGAGAGTGAAATAAGTGAGAAACTGAAAGGGAAACTCACGACACGACGGAAAAGGTGTTCATACGGGCAACGCACAGCACCGAAAAGGATAAATGGGAAAATATCAGAAGACTGTTTCACTGTCCGGGAAGTACGCTTCTGGGTGAGAATTAAGATTGGTCGATGGTATGAAGAAATAAAAAATAAATTCTCTGTTGGTCCAACACGGCCAGGAGACATCGGCTGGTATATACTTTTCAATGTCAGTAAACTTTACCAACAGCCGTACACTTTTAAGGTTCGGCAATTCATTTTGCTATCTTCAGGACCCACACACCTTTTCAAATCTACGAACTTATCGTATTGCGCCATAAAGCTGGTTATCGCTAATTCCAATCGTGGTACAGATGCTTCATAGAAAGACGTGACAGCAACATACGGTTGATAAAAAAGTAATGCTAAAATCCTGAGTCAGTTGGAGGGAGGTGCTGGCCCCATATTGGCTAAGGGAGCCACAGATTGTGTGAGCCTATCGGGAGACGAAGATTACGAAAAGACACTTGTATCTGGTGTCGCGAGAGGTTAATGTGTGCAGAGACAACGTCAGCCTTGAATAATGTGCGTCACTGGTCAGTTGTGGCACATTCAGTGCTTTGTTCTTTCCTCTTAAATGACGGATCTTGAATTAGGTAGTTTTAAAGGATGGAATTAACAAAAAATGAGCACTATGGTAAAGTTAGATATAGTGGGAATTAGTGAAGTTCGGTGGCAGGAGGAACAAGACTTTTGGTCAGGTGAATACGGGGTTATAAACACAAAATCAAATAGGGGTAATGCAGGAGTAGGTTTAATAATGAATAAAAAATAGGAGTGCGGGTAAGCTACTACAAACAGCATAGTGAACGCATTATTGTGGCCAAGATAGACACGAAGCCCATGCCTGCTACAGAAGTACAAGTTTATATGCCAACTAGCTCTGCAGAGGATGAAAAAATTGATGAAATGTATGATGACATAAAAGAAATTATTCAGGTAGTGAAGGGAGACGAAAATCTAATAGTCATGGGTGACTGGAATTCGAGAGTAGGAGAAGGGAGAGAAGGAAACATAGTAGGTGAATATGGATTGGGGTTAAGAAATGAAAGAGAAAGCCGTCTGGTAGAATTTTGCACAGAGCATAACTTAATCATAGCTAACACTTGGTTCAAGAATCATAAAAGAAGGTTGTATACATGGAAGAATCCTGGAGATACTAGTAGGTATCAGATAGATTATATAATGGTAAGAGAGAGATTTAGGAACCAGGTTTTAAATTGTAAGACATTTCCAGGGGCAGATGTGGACACTGACCACAATCTATTGGTTATGAACTGTAGATTAAAACTGAAGAAACTGCAAAAAGGTGGGAATTTAAGGAGATGGGTCCTGGAAAAACTGACTAAACCAGAGGTTGTACAGAGTTTCAGGGAGAGCATAATGGAACAATTGACAGGAATGGGAGAAAGAAATACAGTAGAAGAAGAATGGGTAGCTTTGAGGAATGAAATAGTGAGGGCAGCAGAGGATCAAGTAGGTAAAAAGACGAGGGCTAGTAGAAATCCTTGGGTAACGGAAGAGATACTGAATTTAATTGATGAAAGGAGAAAATATAAAAATGCAGTAAATGAAACAGGCAAAAAGGAATACAAACGTCTCAAAAATGAGATCGACAGGAAGTGCAAAATGGCTAAGCAGGGATGGCTAGAGGACAAATGTAAGGATGTAGAGGCTTATCTCACGAGTGGTAAGATAGATACTGCCTACGGGAAAATTAAAGAGACCTTTGGAGAAAAGAGAACCACTTGCATGAATATCAAGAGCTCGGATGGAAACCCAGTTCCAAGCAAAGAAGGGAAAGCAGAAAGGTGGAAGGGGTATATAGAGGGTCCACACAGGGGCGATGTTCTTGGGGACAATATTATAGAAATGGAAGAGGAGGTAGATGAAGATGAAATGGGAGATATGATACTGCGTGAAGAGTTTGACAGAGCACTGAAAGACCTAAGTCGAAACAAGGCCCCGGGAGGAGACAACATTCCATTAGAACTACTGACGGCCTTGGGAGAGCCAGTCCTGACCAAACTCTACCATCTGGTGAGCAAGATGTATGAGACAGGCGAAATACCATCAGACTGCAAGAAGAATATAATAATTCCAATCCCAAAGAAAGCAGGTGTTGACAGATGTGAAAATTACCGAACTATCAGTTTAATAAGTCACAGCTGCAAAATACTAACGCGAATTCTTTACAGACGAATGGAAAAACTGGTAGAAGCCGACCTCGGGGAAGATCAGTTTGGATTCCGTAGAAATGTTGGAATACGTGAGGCAATACTGACCTTACGACTTATCTTAGAAGAAAGATTAAGGAAAGGTAAACCTACGGTTGTAGCATTTGTAGACTTAGAGATAGCTTTTGACAATGTTGACTGGAATACTCTCATTCAAATGCTAAAGGTGGCAGGGGTATATTACAGGGAGAGAAAGGCTATTTACAATTTGTACAGAAACCAAATGGCAGTTATAAGAGTCGAGGGGCACGAAAAGGAAGCAGTGGTTGGGAAGGGAGTGAGACAGGATTGTAGCCTCTCCCCGATGTTATTCAATCTGTATATTGAGCAAGCAGTAAAGGAAACAAAGGAAAAGTTCGGAGTAAGCATTAAAATCCATGGAGAAGAAATAAAAACTTTGAGGTTCGCCGATGACATTGTAATTCTGTCTGACACAGCAAGCGAATTGGAAGAACATTTGAACGGAATGGACAGTGTCTTGAAA
The DNA here is from genome assembly GCF_021461385.2 of Schistocerca piceifrons. Classification (NCBI taxonomy): domain Eukaryota; kingdom Metazoa; phylum Arthropoda; class Insecta; order Orthoptera; family Acrididae; genus Schistocerca; species Schistocerca piceifrons. The sequence goes on from NC_060149.1 coordinate 581,969,129, forward strand.
GGAGGATATAAGATGAACATCAACAAAAGCAAAACGAGGATAATGGAATGTAGTCGAATTAAGTCTGGTGATGCTGAGGGAATTAGATTAGGATATGAGACACTTAAAGTAGTAAATGAGTTTTGCTATTTGGGGAGCAAAATAACTGATGATGGTCGAAGTAGAGAGGATATAAAAGGTAGACTGGCAATGGCAAGGAAAGCGTTTCTGAAGAAGAGAAATTTGTTAACATCGAGTATAGATTTATGTGTCAGGACGTCATTTATGAAAGTATTTGTATGGAGTGGAGCCATGTCTGGAAGTGAAACATGGACGATAAGTAGTTTGGACAAGAAGAGAATAGAAGCTTTCGAAATGTGGTGCTACAGAAGAATGCTGAAGATTAGATGGGTAGATCACATAACTAATGAGGAGGTATTGAATAGAATTGGGGAGAAGAGGAGTTTGTGGCACAACGTGACTAGAAGAAGGGAACGGTTGGTAGAACATGTTCTGAGGCATCAGGGGATCACAAATTTAGCATTGGAGGGCAGTGTGGATGGTAAAAATCGTAGAGGGAGACCAAGAGATGAATACACTAAGCAGATTCAGAAGGATGTAGGTTGCAGTAAGTACTGGGAGATGAAGAAGCTTGCACAGGATAGAGTAGCATGAAGAGCTGCATCAAACCAGTCTGAGGACTGAAGACCACAAAAACAACAACATGGGACTTAAAATCTGAGATCATCAGTACCCTAGAACGTAGAACTACGTAAACCTAACTAACCTAAGGACATCATCCACAGCTATGTCCGAGGCAGGATTCGAGCCGGCGACCGTAGCGGTCGCGCGGTTCCGGACTGAAGCACCTAGAAACGCTCGGCCACAGCGGCCGGCATGGAATTAACGGAAGGCGGAACTTGTGATTCTTGAAAGCCAATAAATGGTTCAGTTGTGACAAGCGATTGGCCTATTAGTTAACTAATGCATCTTTTACCATTAGAATAGGATACTCACATGTGATCCCATAAAGCAGCTCTAAGTGGGGGATGCTTATAGCAATAAAATCTAATTAATGTGATTTTCATGTATTAATTTCTGTGTAGTTATCCGGTGGCGACTTTGGCGTTTCAGCAATCCCTGCTGATATGATGCACCTCCTATAAGCAGAGTGTTGTGTGTCGCCGTTATGTAACAGGGGGCACAGAGATGACGGTTTGGATTGGGAATACTTGCTTAGGACGTCGTGACGAAGATCTATGTCTACTGGAATCCGAATGTGATGGAATCTCGCACGTACTGGCCCAACTGGTCACGGCATCACACCCTATTTTTTATATATGCTGTAAACCCCCAAAAAACCAACTTATTTTTTCAATGTCAATAAACTTTCCCGGATGACATGGTGGGAAATAGCCCCTATTTACCTTTTTGTAACGAGGTGAACTATAATTCAAAAGCCTACCTGTGAGTTACCTATTATATGTTCCAGCTGTTAACACTGTAATTTTTGGGGGCAAGGGACGACGCGCCGTATCCAACTGTTACTGCCCTTTGCACGTGTGCTCGGTGCCGCGCCGGCGGAGGTATTACGTGCCGCTGTATCCCCTCTGAGGCCATATCTCACACTACCACAGAGCCTGCTGTGGCGATTTTTCCTCTCAGGACTTGAAGTGGCCGCTTGCTTAACTAAAAGGACTTGTTACTCCTCTTGTAGTGGAGTATCTTTTGCCTCGGCTGAGGCACTGCAGGAGACAGTGGCAGATGTCTATTAGGTCCTATCACTCTAATTCATCAATGAAATTAAATTTGCTCCTCAGTCCTAGAATATTCTGATGCAGTAAGAAAATCTCACTTCTTACACTAACTGAATTTAAGTGGCTGTGGAAAATCTCTGGCTGTTCGAGGAAAATTTTGAAATAATAGCCTTCTGCACCAGCAACATGGTAGAATTATACTGCTTAGCTACTTTCTCAGACTGAATATGTATTTCATCACTAATACACCCTCGAACATTTTTCTTTTCTTGTCTTCTCTACTCCAAGAAAGTGGTGGTTCCCAGCAGTAGTAACGGGTGTTTTACCACTCATAACAGTGCCTTCCCTCCCCCTCAACCCCCCTCAAGTTTTCTGATAATAGTTCAGCTCCTTTCCTGTTAAGATGTTGGAAATACCTATAGTTACCCCACCTACAACGACAAGAACCTCAGTAATTCACCTGACAGAAGTTTACAGATGATTTAGACAATGACTGCCAAGACCGATACAAAGCCAACACTCGTATGGCTTGATATTGCTGCTATTTTTAGCAGTCCCACTCTAAATAATACTATAGATCTTTGTCAGTACAGTTTTCACCCCCCCCCCCCCCCCACTTAAACCACGGTGTGTGCTCCAATACATTATCTATCCCCTTAACAAGGTCAGCACTACATTTAAGAACAGTTGGTGAACTGGTATTCAGATCCTAGTTCAGTTTGCAACATTTGACCAACACCAGTAGCTTGAGAACTTCTGAAACTACAAAACTTTCCTGTTCCTTATCGTCTTCCCAATACTCTCACTTTCCAGTTTCTTGCTGAAAGTTTGTTGGGTCCAGTGAACACATAAGTCGAATGACCACATAAAACAAATAGTAGGAAAATCGAATGCCAGACTGACATTCTTAAGAAGAATCTTAATGAAATGTAACTTATCCACGAAGGTAGTTCTACCGATTCTTGAATAGTGTTCATCAGTATGGGATATTTATCAGGTAGGACTGATCGAGGAGACAGAGAAGATCCAACGAAGTAACGGGATCATTTAGACGGCGCGAGAGCGTTACCGAGATGTTCGAGAAACTCTGTTTGCAGACTTCACAAGAGCGGCGTTGTTCATAACGGAGAGGTTTGCTTTTCGAATTTAGAGAGAGAACTTTCCGGCAAGAGTCGGAAAACATATTACTTCCTCCCGCATACATCTGCGTAATGACCACGACGAGAAAATTCCAGAAACTACAGAGGCTTATTGACAATAATTCCTCCCACGCGCCATTAGCGAGAAACATAACTTATGCAGATAGGTCTGTGCTAAAGATGGAAGTGGGACCAAAAGTACTGTCATTCGCACACGATTAAGAAGCTTGCTGAGTACCATGTGAATGTAGATGAATCTGCCTCAGGCGTGTCCCTTTCTAATTTGTGCAACGGGAGAAACTTATTTTCCATCTTTAGTATAGAGCTCCCTACGTAAGTTATTTTTCTGAGCCTTAGCCACATGTTATCACTTTGCACGTTTCTTTAGCCTTCTCCGATCGTCACCTGTCCCGATCGTTTCACGCCTGTATTACGTGTTACTGCCTCCCATCTATATTTAACCTTCTCGTCCTTAACCTGCGCAAATCATTTCTTGCCTTACTCAATTCAGCCTGAAATCATTAACCTTCCTTTCCTGTCCGTTATATTTATATCTCTATTGCATATTTTACATAGCTTGTGAAAACACTCATTTACTTCTCCAATGCCCTCCCTAGCCACTACAGTCACACCTACAGAAAAGAAATTTTGCCTTCATACCAAATACCGAAGCTAATGATGCTATGGTACGTTGAGCAAGTTTCACTTATAATGAATAAGAACGATACAGAAACTACAGTAATGAAGAAGTTTCGTCAGTGCTAAGGTTTGTTAGATCGACTCAGGACTTCACTAGCAGTGCTCGCGTTGGGAGGAGTGTGGATTTTTGTTTTACTTCCGAAGTGGTCGTTAGAGGCGGGGCACAGATTTATATAGAGGAGGAATAGGAAGCGAAATATGCCATATTCTTTGAAAGGAACCATTCCAACATTTGCCTTAAGTGATATAGGGAAACTACGGAAAACTTTACCCTGCTTGGCCGGACGGAGATTTGATGTGCCGTCCTTATACAAGTAAATGCGACCTAGTTTGTAAGCACTGCGCTACCTCACATGGTACTCGTGTTGGGGGTGGTTTGCACTTGGCTACATAAGTAGCCAGCAAAGGGCGACCTACAGAACAACCTGGGCGCCGGATCACGTTGCAGCTAGCAATTTTCCATACTATCACATTTATCCCGGAAACAAATTAGGACTTTTGAATATTGGGCAGGCTAAGAATTGTTTGAAGGGATCAAATCCTGCGTAAGGGAAGATCCGATTTCGAATCCCAGTCGATAAGCAATATACTCAACATCTCAGACTCAAATCAAGGAGAGAATGGCTACAGTGACTCTGTAAGTAGGCTGTTGAGGTTTTCTTATTGGTACCGCCACGTAGCGCTCTGTATGAAAATGACTGGCTGTGCTGTGTGCAGTCTGTGGCTAGTTTGCATTGTTGTCTGCCATTGCAGTGTTGGGCAGCTGGATGTTAACAACGCGTAGCGTTGCGCAGTTGGAGGTGAGCCGCCAGCAGTGGTGGATGTGGGGAGAGAGATGGCGGAATTTTGAGAGCGGACGATCTGGACGTGTCTCATTAAGAAAGAGTAAATTTGTAAGACTGGATGTCATGAACTGATATATATATAATATGACTTTTGAACAATATTAAGGTAAATACATTGTTTGTTCTCTGTCAAAATCTTTGTTTTGCTAACTGTGCCTATCAGTGGTTAGTGCCTTCAGTAGTTTGAATCTTTCATTTAGCTGGCAGTAGTGGCGCTCGCTGTATTGCAGTAGTTCGAGTAACGAAGATGTTTGTGAGGTAAGCGATTTGTGAAAGGTATAGGTTATTGTTACCTAGGGCCATTCTTTTGTAGGGATTTTTGAAAGTCAGATTGCGTTGCGCTAAAAATATTGTGTGTCAGTTTAAGCACAGTCATGTATAATTGTTCTAAGGGGACGTTTCGTAGCCGAGGATACCTCACTGGAATCTTCTGATTTTTTCTTGTAGTTTGTGTAATTAGTGTAGCTTTTGTTTATTGCTAGCGCGTAATTGTAGAGAGGATCTCCTCTGTAGTTGCAGTCTTTCATTGTTGTACAGTAAAACAGTTGTGGCATGCATGTAGATTTGCACCAAGTATTTCGCAGCTGCGCTTGCGATTAACTAGATATTATTTTCAGTGCTATATTAATGTGTTTTCTTATTTTTGCTCTTGAAATTGTGCTTTTCTGTGTTATCGTGTGAAATATTGTGACAATTATGGCGTGTGAAAAACGTAATACTAGGCTACAAAGTAAACTGAGAAATGACAGTGAAGACGAAAGCAGTGTGTTAGCGCCACCATGTAATGAATTAACTAATGTTCAACATAGTAATTTGGTAATTGTGCATAGGGAAATGGAGCGGGCGGCAAACAATGGTGTAGACAGTGAAACAATTAGTGAACAGGGAAGCATTATCGATCGATCGGTCGGCAACAGCCCGCCTCAGGAATCGGGAATGACAGAACACAATCTTGCAAATACTGCAGATTCAGGTTTAGGGTCCTCACCGTTTTCTCAAATAAGTCAAGACACATTTTCTGCTTGTCAAAATGTGAATGTTGCCGGTGCAACTTCACTGCCGAAAAGCACTGAGGAACATGTTTCAGTCACCAGTGCATTGTTATTACAGTTAATGCAACAAATGGGACAAAGGCTACAAAAGTTAGACACAATGGAACAAAATCTTCAAAAGGTAGACACAATGGAACAAAATCTTAAAAAGTTAGACACAATGGAACAACACCAGAGACAAACACAGCAACAGTTAGACGCAATGGAACAAAAGCTTCAAAAGTTAGACTCAGTGGAACATACGCTTGAACAAACACGTGAAGATTTAACTACTGAGTTACATAAAATGGAATCGAAATGTCAAAAGTCTGTAATGACGTAAAAACACAAATTTGTGAGCATTTACAACCTATTTTTTTGCGGCATGAAAATACGTTACAGAATCACGAAGCAGCCATAAAAGAACTGCAAACTATTGTTCATGAAAATCATGAGACCTTGCGAGCTAAAATTGACTCAGTTGCATCTACCGATTCAGTTACGCAACTTGCAAAAACTCAGGAAAACATAAATGACACAGTAGATACGATTTCAACACAAATGGACACTCTGAAACTTGGTTCAGGAAAACACACTGAGGAAATAGGTACACTATCGGAGAAAGTAGCCGAACTTTCGGATCAGTTCACTAACTTATCTGCAAAGGTAGATGATGATCTGAATGACACAAGACCTGTAGCCACCACTGACACAGAAGAGTATGAACAAATTAAGAAATTCAAACAAAATCAAAATCAAATTAATACGCAACACAAAAGTGAAACCCGGGAAGTACAAGATCAGCTGACACAAGTAATACAAAAATTACATATTTCAGAGGACATTCGCGCTCCAACACGGGAAGAGGGACTTAGAAATACGGAAAAGCCACAAAATAATAACACAGGGCATTTCGGAAATTATGAAAGAAGTTGGCAAGGTGCACCGAATTTTGAGATGGAACCGCCGACACAACGTAACAATGACCGATATGCTACTCGCCGACACGTTGATTTTGACTATAAGCTGTTCATTGCTACACGTAAATTCAAAACATTTAAGAATTCTGGCAACGACATTCATCCACAAGCGTGGCTCCATCAATTCTCTCATTGTTTTCCTCCCAACTGGTCATTAGAGCACAGATTAGAATTTATGTGTGGGTACTTAGAGAATGAACCAGCTGTGAGAATGCGATCAGTCATTCAAGATTGCCACAGTGAAGAAGAGTTTTACCATGCCTTCCTCTCAGCATATTGGTCTCAAGCTACACAAGACCGAGTAAAACATAGCATCATAATGATGAAACATTTCGAACAATCTGAATTTTCCAGTCTTGTGAAATATTTTGAAGAGATGTTGCACAAGAATCAGTACCTGTCAAACCCATACAGCCCCTCAGAACTCATCCGCATTTGCTTAATCAAATTACCTGAACATTTACGACATATTATTTTGGCAGGACGTTGCAAAGACGACACTGAAGCTTTTCAGGGACTCTTACAAGAATTAGAAATTGACATTGACAATCGCGGAACACGAAAACAGGAACACAACAATTACAGGTCACATCCGTCGCAATTCCGCGATGAAAGAAATAGTAACTGGACACGACAAGGCTATTCTCACAACACAAATCGTGACCAAAACAGACACCACCGGTATGACAACCGTTGACAGAGTAGTAATAATTACAGGGAAAGATCACCTCTCCGTGGTAGTGACTATCACAGAGACAATCAGAGAAACAGACAATATGGGAACCAAAATAATTATTATCAAGGGAGACAGAATAGACGCAACGGTCCAGCGCGCAGTTACGATTCATGGAGAAATTCCCCACCACGTGACCGACAAGAAAGAAACTATGGAATCTACCGACATGACGACAGACGATATGATCGTAACGACAGACCTGAATTGCATCAGAACTGGCGGCATTCAAACAGGGCAGGGCCCTCTCGACAAAGTGAATTTGTAGAAGTTAGGTCTCCCAATAACGACGCGCGCCCTCAAAGAGACAATAGGCAATGACTCATACCGCTGGCAGCCACAAAACGTACTTATGAAACTGACGACGCAGCTGCCGTAGCTAGTAATTACATAACGATGGAAGACATTAGGGACATCTTACTCCAGGAACACGACGTCATACATAACAACATTGCATATCCTGTGATTCACATGACAGTAAATGACGTAAAATCTACGGCACTACTTGACTCTGGCAGTCCCATTTCAGGAATTAGTGAAACAGCCTTTAGCAAATGCAACAAATCGAAAGATTGCCCCACACTTCCATTACGTAAGATTAAATTACAAGGTGCAATCCTTGGAAAAAGTGTAGATGTACGCCAACAAACCAACTTAGAATTCTTTTGCCAAAGCCACAGCTTCTCTATGAAGTTTCTTATTGTTCCATTATTGTCGACGGAAATTATATTGGGAGTAGACTTTTTGAATGAATACAAAGCAATCTTAAACTTTCACGATGCTGAAATAAGTTTAGAGAATGAAGGTAAGTCAATAGCTTTGAAATTTGAAGATTGGCTCTCAAACCATCACGAAGAAATTAACCGGCTTTACCTCCTGTTAGACAACAGTTCCGAATTTGCGACGGAACTTGACGCTAACAATCACTGTGCAAGCACTGAGAGGGATGATACCGACGGCGCATTTGATACTAATGAGTTAATTCAGAACAAAATTCAAACAATTGAGAATTGTAATGACACTGATAGGCAAGACCTTCTTGATATTTTAGAAGCACATTCCACAGTTTTTACTCACAAAACAGGAACAATCAAGGGATTTCAATACCAATTTCGTGTTCGTGAGCATACTAAATTTTGTGTTAGACCATACATAACTCCGGCACATTATAGGGACCGTGTTAGAACAGAAATACAATCTATGCTTGACGGGGGCATTATTGAGCCTGCAGTAAGCTCATACAACACTCCATTACATGTTGTTGAGAAGAAAAATGGATCGATCAGGCTTGTCTTAGATTCGAGACAAATCAATACTATCATCATTCCTGAAACAGACAGGCCGCAAACGTTAGAAGACCTTCTTCAAAATTTTAATGGTGTAAAAGTGTTGTCTTATAATGATCTCAGATCCAGCTTTTATCAGATCGAACTTCATCCAGAATGTAGAAAATACACAGCTTTCCTTTGTTTCGGCGTTTGTTATCAGTTTCGGACATTTCCTTTTGGTCTGAACATTTCTTTGGCAGCATTCATTTGCGGGCTAAATTCCATATTACCTGAGTTCTTAAAACGTCACATCACCTTATATGAGGACGATATTCTGATAGCAGAAGCCTCATGGGAACAACACAATCGCATCCTCAACAGCGTGTTACATATTTTTGCAGAATCTGGAATTACAGTTAACTTGAAAAAGTCTGAATTCGGTAGGACAAAGGTGAAGTTTTTGGGACATAGTATTTCTTCTGAAGGCATTCAGCTGGATGCTGAAAAGTTAGAAGCAATCAGAGCCATTCCAGTTCCATCCACAAAAAAACTAGTCCGTAGTTTTCTAGGTCTCGTAAATTTTTGCCGTCGTTTTCTGAATATGCAAATTCTAGTTACACCAAAACTTTGTTCTCTCACTGTAAAAAAATACTATTTGGAACTGCGATGAACAAGCACAGTTGGAATTCAATTCTTTGAAAGAAGGGTTAGTTAGCGCGCCAATACTAGCTCATCCAGATCTGTCACAAGATTTCTGCCTTAGCACGGATTCTTCTGAAGTCGGTCTTGGTGCCCATTTATTTCAAGAAGCCATAGAAAATGACACTACTGTTCAGAAAACCATTGCTTTTGCTAGCCGAATGCTAACAAAATCTGAAAAAAATTATTATTATTCCGTTACTGATTTAGAAGCTTTAGCTATCGTTTGGGTATTTGACAAATTCCGTTTCTTTCTCTCTGGTAAGCACGTAAAAGTATACAGTGATCATCGTGCATTACAATTTCTTATGTCTTCAAAATTTAATCATGACAGGTTAAAACGTTGGGCATTGTTTCTGCAAGAATTCCACTTCATAATAGTCTACATTCCCGGCAAGGAGAACATTGTTGCGGACGCACTGTCACGCGCACCGGCTGGGCTTCAGAAAAGTAACACAGAAGGCAACCTCGAGAAAAATTTCAGTATTCTTTACATTCAGAAAGTCGCCTTTGAAAACTTCATCACCACATCTTTAAAGGACATTGCTCATGAACAAGATAAAGATCCGATTTGGAAAGACATCAAAAGTAAATGGCATCAAAAGACACACACAGATTCGGCATTATTATCTGGTTAGAAACAACATACTCTTCAAACGCTGCACTGTTGATGACAAGCTATGGGTACTTTGCATTCCTGACGATTTTGTTAATAAGCTCATTTGGTACATTCATTTCAGCTATGCACATTTTGGTCCACGAAAATGTTATCATATTCTTCGGACGACTTGTTATTTTAACAATATGGAAAAGAGAATTCGAAGAGTCTTGTCTCTTCGTAAACTTTGTCAAAAGGCTAAACCATCTACTGTCTCACATCGTGCTCCGTTGTTTCCTATCATTCCTTCTAAATTAAAAGAATTTGCTGCTGTTGATCTCTTGGGACCCCTTGTCAGAACATCAAATGGATTTTCGTACGTTCTAGTCACTGTTGAACTCACTTCAAAATTTGTTTCTTTCACTCCGTTACGTAAAGCCACTGGACGGTCTGTATCCAACGCCTTTGTTAAAAATTTCTTACATGAAGTTGGACACGTTAGTAAAGTCATTTCGGATAACGGACCGCAATTCAGATCTGCTGTTTGGTCACGCATGCTTCGGAACCATAAAATCAAACCTGCTTTTATTTCATCGTACTCACCACATTGTAACCCGTCTGACCGGATTATGAAAGAAATCAATAAGCTTTGCTGACTTTATTGTCACAGAAAGCATCAGTATTGGGACAGATATTTATACTTATTTCAAACCGTGCTGAATGAAATGCCTCATGACTCCACTGCTTTACCACCTATTCTTGTACTGAAGAATGAAGAACCACCGAACAGAATCAGAGAGCTTGTACCTTTCCCGAATACACTTAAACTTCGACACAAAGACGTAATTGATTTGGCTGTTAAAAATATAAAATCTGCAGCAGACAAAAGGAGGAAACTACACGGTAAAGCAAATGCAAAGAAATTATATATTGCTCAGAAAGTTCTCATTAAAGCTCATTCATTGTCGCATAAGAAGAAACACTTGAGTCACAAATTCTTTCTAGTTTAGATTGGACCTTACAGAATCCGACGTATACCACATGATAATTGCGTTGAAGTTGAAATTCTGTGTACTAGGAAGAGTAAAGGTTTACACCACATTTCACATGTGAAACCGTTTATTGAGAGATAATCTGTTTTTTAACTTAGTCTTTGCCATAAAACTTTTCACTTCACGCTACTAGTACAATTTGTCACACTGAGAAACTGTTAACATGCAACAATGTTTTGAAGTTAACTATCCTAGGGAACATTTTTAAACAGAAATTACGAATGCATTTTTATAGTGAACAGACGACACAGTGTTGTTATTTGTACATTCTTGCTTGTTAGTTGCACGATTACGTAACGACTATCAGGCTTACATACTTAGAACATATACTGGTACTGCTAATGAGATTTTAATGCAACATTTTGGTTTACTTGAAAATCCATTCTGGATTTAAAGTACTTTCTGTGAGATACCAGATGACACAGTGGATAGTTTATGTCACAGCTACACGATTTTATCATGACGCTACTAATGAGTGACAATTTACAATGTTGCTTTGTGGTGTTTCTGTTTTATATCTGCACAGTTTTTCTGAATTCTTCTGGAAAGAAAACATGTTTCAGTAGTAACTTTTGTGGTGTAGCTACAATGAGACAGCCTTTTCCGTAGCACAACAATACATTACAGCACAGTACGTTCTTCATCACGGCAATAAGCTTAATAAGTAAGATATCTATACACAAAGCATTTCACTTTTGTTTATCATGAGGTAAGTACATTGACTTCTGCAGAACTTAGCTTTCGGAGGACGATATCTACGACACTTCCACAGAACTATCTTATAGCAAGACGCACATTTAGCGCTACAGGACACGCATTTGAGAGATTAATTTTGTACCTAAAACATTTATTTTTAAAGATTTTTGAATTACAAAGAAAGTTTTCCGTGATACATTTCATTCCATTGCTGTAATCTGTAACACCTGAGGGTATAATTACATTAATCCTCAGGGGGGTACATGCCTACTTTGTGTACCATGTGTTTGGCAAGCACAAGGAGCCCTAGCTAATGTGGTATTTGCTTATACAACTTAACACATCGGTACCATATTTCTCTAACACATAAATTAGACAGCTATCTGATCATTTAACTGGGAGAGACAAACATTTATTTTACTATCAGTGACAGATGTTTACGTAATTACACAGTTGGATGACTTCACACTTATGAAATTGTATTTTGTCTGTACTTTGTGAACTGTTCATATTTTTTCGGAACTATTGTGATACTATGAGAGCTTTGAATGATGTATTTGGAATGGGATCATGATTTTTAAAGTACGTTTGAGGTAGATGACACTACTGAAATGAGCAGAGAATTTTCTATACGTTTTGAAATTATTGGAGGAAGCTTCAAAGTTTTTGAGATTTGACTGAGTTTTTATGATGTTATTATTATGATGACAATGTGTATTATGCTGTTGAATTATGTTTATGATCAATAAGCTGATGCTATATGAGCAATTTGATTATGCTACATATTTATAATGATGAAATATTGAAGAATGTCGACGGTTATGTACATGTGTAATAAGGTAAGGCATGATGGGCAGTGGTTAGGGACTCTGACTTGTGAAAAAGGATGTTGGAAACCAAGAATCGTACTTTAAGAGTTATGAAATGTGTGTAAATGTGTGAATGTATCACAATGCTGGCGAAAATTTTTTGGACACTGTTATATTTATAGGATTTTGTTTCTACACATTTGTAATGCAAATTCTCGACCTGTGAAATTTTTATATGAGACTGTCACTGTAGTGCAAACTGGTGTCGTAAATATTTCGGTAAGAAAGTTAAGTGATCACCTTCACGCAATGCATCGTGGGCACCCAGCTGCGTGACAGTCGCCTGGAAAAAAAGCCATTAGTGTGTGCCTTTCAGAGGCATAGGTGGAGAAAAAAAAAAGAGGCCATTATCCTCGCTATTGACATTCCTTTGTAGAAAGCATCGGAAATACGACACGCTCAAACTTGAAAACATATGATTACACTGTGGAACTCTTAATTTATGATATTTACTAAAATGCCTAATGAAATGATGAGAAACATTTTACATCTATTGTCTTTCTAGTTGAGAGATTTTTTTGCCTTTGGAGACGCCATTTGCCTCGTGAATGACGTTTCATATGTTGCTTTATATAGATATTTGCTTATTTCATTTAATATCTAGTTTCTAGCTCCACTGCAGCATTGGTTAAAATAAAATTTAATAGATGTACTAATATCACTATTTTCTGTCTACGGACTCAGTAAAGAATAATTTTATGATGTACTTTCGTAGAAAAGAGAGCACAAATAGACATCTCCCTTCACAGGAATTGCAAAAATAATGTTTTAACGGTTTGGTAACTTGTCTGCTAGAGTATGTCAAGGTGATGCATCACTTTAGTGTTAAGATGCGACATAGGTATTAGACATGGCAATCTTTACTGTAATATTTTTTCTGCTTGAGCTTTGTCATCATTAGATATAAGTTATTGCATTTGCTGCTACTTGCTTTGCCAATTTGCATTTTTTTGTCATTGCTTTTTGTTTTAATTGTTTTGTGCTGCTGCATTGCCTCGTCCCTTAGTTTAGCATCTGAGCTCAGTAGATTTACGTTAGCTTAAGATTGGGTAGGCTATATAAGAGAATGAGTTGTGATGAATTGGAAGAAATGCATTGTGAAGCTATAAGAAAATGGTTTGGCCAAAAAAGTATTTTGAAAGAGGATATGAACAAAAAAGTAGGGTTTAGGGACAACAGGTTTAGGTAGGATTTTCTTGGAAATAAATGATAAGGTAAGATAATGGAAAATAAATAACGAGGTAAGAAATATGTGAACATATAAATACAGAAAGCATGCTTGGATAGGGTTTTGATGGTGGAAACAAATGTTGAAATAAGACAAAAGATCTATGGAATGAAGTTTTGGGTTGGACTGCGGTACCAAATGTTACACTGAAAACAAACCCTGCCCTTTCCTCTTGTGTCATTCTGCTGTGTGTTTGAATACTCTTGTGTATTTGTGTTTTTCCTGTCTTTATGTGTTTATCTGATAAGACTTATGTTGTAGAATTTTTCTAATACTCAGCTACATTCACTATGATGAGTAATACTGTTATCCTCAAATATAATTTGCATTAATAATATGTTATTTACTTTGTAAAGATGTTTAGACATTATTTATTCTGTTTTGTTTTAATGCTCATGCGTGAAGTTGATGTTTCAAAAGTTATTCTGATCTTTTATGTATGTACTTATGTCATAATTCTTGTAACACTGATGTACATGTTTATTTCTATTCTTTTGTAAAGCCTGTGTTACTACAAATGTTATCTGTACTATTATGTTCTTTAATGATGTATTTTGTACCTTTGTTATTGTATTCTTATGTTATAAAATTGTAATGGACGCCAGTTCTTCAAATTAAGTAACTTGTAAGCATACATTTCACTGCACACATTTCTGTTGGTCATAGTATATGCACAATATGTGAAAAAAAGGAGGACTGTTAGTGTTTGCACCTGTGTTAATGATTCAGCAAGGGACTGGATAACAGAATTGCTGGTTCTATGGACATTTCAAAAAAAATTTTTGTGAGTGTACAAGTGGTGGTTCATGGACTGGCTATATTCTCTGCAAGACTCTTCAATGGTGATTGTGCATCTGCACAGTCACAGCAGATGGCTGCTAGCCATCTCTACAGGGACTACTGTGGGTCTACACCTTTGATGACTCACCAATACCATTATTTCTACAAGGACTGCACTGGGTCTGCACCTCTAGTGGCCCACCAATACCGTAATCTCTACCAGGACTAGAGTTGGTCTGCTCTGTGATGACCTACCTACCAATATTCTTCAAAACTTCGACTGACTCTGCGGTGGGTTTGTTCTATTGTGGCCCATTACCTGTCTGCATGTCAAGAGTCAGCACTGTCTTTCTGTTGGAAGGACAATACTACTTCTTCAAGACTACATTGAAATCCACTACTTCCGTGTGCATTGTCTTTTACTGCTCAGACTTTGAGAGAAAAAAGCTGCAATTTTACTGTGACGAATGATCAGGACTGTCTTTATGGACTGTGAGAAAATTTTAGCTTTTGACCAACATTGTATCAATAAGCGTGGGCATATGATTTCTTTGTTATTGTAATTGTGAAATTTTTTTAACAAATATGTATTGACCAGTGCCCAAAACAATTTGTAAAATTTTTTGTGGGGTGCATGGGGGCTATGTAAGAAGGCTGTTTAGGCTTTCTTATTGGTAACGCGACGTAGCGCTCTATGAAAATCACTGGCTGTGCTGTGTGCAGTCTGTGGCTAGTTTGCATTGTTGTCTGCCATTGTAGTGTTGGGCAGCTGGATGTTAACAGCGCGTAGCGTTGCGCAGTTGGAGGTGAGCTGCCAGCAGTGGTGGATGTGGGGAGAGAGATGGCGGAATTTTGAGAGCGGACGATCTGGACGTGTCTCATTAAGAAAGAGTAAATTTGTAAGACTGGTTGTCATGAGCTGATATATATAATATGACTTTTGAACAATATTAAGGTAAATACATTGTTTGTTCTCTATCAAAAGCTTTCTTTTGCTAACTGTGCCTATCAGTGGTTAGTGCCTTCAGTAGTTTGAATCTTTTATTTAGCTGGGAGTAGTGGCGCTCGCTGTATTGCAGTAGTTCGAGTAACGAGGATTTTTGTGAGGTAAGTGATTTGTGAAAGGTAGAGGTTATTGTTATTCAGTGCCATTCTTTTGTAGGGATTTTTGAAAGCCAGATTGCGTTGCGCTAAAAATATTGTGTGTCAGTTTAAGCACAGTCATGTATAATTTTTCTAAGGGGACGTTTCAACTCTACATGCCATTTGTTCATTAACTAAAGGTAAAAGTGTAAGAAAGATTACCTGTGACAGCTTCTGCATCCTTACACTCTTACCTCTGCTGTGGCTGAATCTAACCTCTAATCGGTACTGAAGGAACACCATGTTTAGTGTGAATTTAGAGCCACGCTGCAATCTTACCTTGTCACTTGGCGTTATCACAGGTAAATAGCCTATTAAAACCCGTCGTCTGACGTTGGACTAGAACTCAGACCCTATGTATACAACACTAGCATTGATCCACAACTTCACCTACCTTCACACATGGCTTCATAATGATTTTTTAGCGAGGTAGGTACGTGACACTGATTGAGTCTTATGACTCTGACTCCCTGGAGTGGATTACAGCCTATTCAATACATTATTTGATCGAACTGTCATTAATCAGCGGCCTCCTCTCCCAATGCATACGTTCGACGTGGTTTTTCAATCACTGAAATAAAATGACGTATCGAACATCTACACAAATAGCCGACACTGTAGGTTGCATAAGTTTTCGAAGAAAATGTTGCCTTCCACTTGAGCTAGTCTGCTTCACTATCTGTTCGTGGGAAATGTCGCGCACTCCAAAAGAGAACCTGTATTACTGAATGCTATTTTTCCGTAATTCAGTAACCTACACCTCGTTTGTATACTGACAGTATCAATTTGATGGAAGCTCAGAGAAAATTTGCCCCATTTTATAGGACGCCCGTAATAGCAAAACCTTGGGAAAACGCTTCCGAAAAAGAGCTTGTGGCTGCCTTTCATGACCTTAAAAATTTCTTCTCCAGCAAATTGTGACCGCCTGACGATAGCCGGTGTAGCACGAGTAATGGTGATGCATCGCGTCTTGAGCCTATGATCCACAGGGAACGTTTCTGCATTCACATTGGCAAGCATAAGATTATTCCATATTGTAATTTGGTTTTCAGCATGATATCTTTTCCATAAACTCAGTGTACAGTACACAGTACAGCAACATTGCAACCAGTGCTCGTACAGTATATGACGTGAGATATTCTAAGTACGTATTCTGCAATTGTGGGCAAAATTTACCCGGAAAAAGAAGTTTGGTGCATACGTTTGGCGTGTTGGTATGCAGATTGCTGTAAGTATATTTATCAATCGCCATTTATTTTTGAGATTCTAGTATTGTCTTTGCACTGACACCTCTAATATTGCGTATTTGGAGGTTATGAGTAGCGTTGTTCATGGGTTAGGAAAAGGAGCATTAAACGGAAGAAAGTTTAACACCTGTGACATTTTGTTGATTATGGATTTAATAGAGATGTGAAAGCAGTGAGAGAAGCTCAAACATTTGTGCCATGTACGAGGTGAGGGCTATCTAAGAAGTCACGTCAGAAAATAATTTTCTCCCTTTATGCAGGGTCGGTTCGACATGAATTATTCGCTACCTTCAGGAAGCCCAGCGGCTAAAGCTCTGTCACATAAGAGATACAATGCTTTCGTCTCCATATTTGAACCTACAACGATAGCAGGCTTCATGTTATAGGGCGGCAACGTTTCCACACACTTCGCGACCAGCTGTGGCATCTAGGGCGACCTCTTTGTCCTAGTGACGGATAAGACAGAGAATTCACAATGAAAAAGACGAAATTAGCTACATTATTGCGAGGAATGACCTTCTTGGACTAACAAGACGCATTTCATGGATATACAGTAGTGGAAATCTATATAAAGGCATGGATATTTGCAAGGAAAATAACATTGTCGGTTGGAATACTTGTTTAGGATGTATAAGCAATTGTATGAAATCCAAGATACCGGTAAAAGCAGTAAAACGGGGCATGTGACGTTAGTAGTACAAGTATATAACAAGACATCAACGATTCAGGTGATAGAGGGTGGAACTCGGTATAAAGGCAGTCGGCTCTGTGTAGTGTTAGTGTATGCGAATGTGCCTTTACTGCAGATGGGAAACAGACACAGTTACCTACAATGAATGTTGTGTACATAAACCACGACTGTGACAACGCCACGCGACAAACTGCTATTCTTGCTAGAGAACAACACACTGACTCGGCTGTCAACCCGAGAAGATCTTATCATCAAAAAGACGAACTGCTTAAACCGACCGCTGTGACCGAGCGGTTGTCGGCGCTTCAGTCTGGAACCACGCGACCGCTACGGTCGCAGGTTCGAATTCTGCCTCGGGAATGGATGTGTGTGTTGTCCTTAGGTTAGTTAGGATTAAGTAGTTCTAAGTTCTAGAGGACTGATGACCTCAGATGTAAAGTCCCATAGTGCTCAGTGCCATTTGATCAACTGCTTAAGTAAAGTGATTGATAATTTTGTTAGATTGGGCGCACGATGTAAACAGAAAGGAAAATATGGCAAAGCAGAAAATTACCTGTGGCATAGAAAGGGTTACTTACGCACAAAGCAAGGACCACAAGCCTCAACTTGATGACACAATTAATAAAACATTCCAGGCTGTTATGCCGTGCTCAAATAGATTTCACCTTAAAACACAACGTTTCGTCCTCATCTGCGGAGAATATTTTCAGGGTGGAACGTAAATGTCCACCGATCACTGTGATGAAAAGTTGGGTTTTAATATGAAATCCATTCGACCATGGTATAACAGCCTGCAACATTTTATTAATTGTGACATTTCCTGTGGTGAAAGTTTACATTTTATAATTAACATGTTAATAATTTACAGTTGTCAGTAACTGCCAGATGTGTACAACAAATTTTGTCAATGACAAACATCTTGAATTCAAGAAACGACGCCGGCCTGTGTGGCCGAGCGGTTCTAGGAGCTACAGTCTGGAACCGGGCGACCCCTACGGTCGCAGGTTCGAATCCTGCCTCGGGCATGGATATGTGTGATGTCCTTAGGTTAGTTAGGTTTAAGTAGTTCTAAGTTCTAGGGGACTGATGACCTTAGAAGTTAAGTCCCATAGTGCTCAGAGCCATTTGAACCATTTTTTTTTCAAGAAACGACTGCAAAAACCTGCATTAACTCCTAAAAATAAATAGGCTCCGTTGGAGTTTGCTAAACCGTATGTCGTGGACCTCAGAATGGGATAAAGTGATCTTCAATGTTGAGAAGAAGTTTAATTCAGATGGGCAGAATGGAATTCAATATTATTGGCCTGATCTGAGAACAGAGCAGCAGGTAAGAATTGGGAGAAATTTTGTTAGTGGAAATACTATGATTTGGGCACCCTTCTGAGCTAAAGGCAAATCACGCTTTGCTTAGCTGAACACTAGTCTGTAAACACTAGACAGAACTCTGTGTACACTGAGATGCTAGACACAGAATGGCTTAGAATGTATGAGGATCTAGGGGACGAAAGTTTCAGTTATGGTGTGTCATCCAATTAGGAAATGCATATTGTTAGTGCAGGAAGGTCATTCCACGCAAAAACTGCCACTAATTTCATATTTTCCATTTCGAATTATCTGTTTTAACCATCACTGGGATAAAAAGGGAGCCCTTAATGTCGCAGTTGGTCGATGCATGTGTGGAAACATAATCGCCCTGTAAAATTACGACTCCGTTGATGATACGTTCAAATATTGGGAAGAATGAACTTTATCTCTTAGCTGACAGAGCTACGAGGTGCATTCAAGTTCTAAGGCCTCCGATTTTTTTTCTCCGGACTGGAAAGAGATAGAAACATGCGCATTATTTTAAAATGAGGTCGCGTTCATTGTCAATACGTCGCAGAGATGGCAGCACCGTACGGCAGATGGAATTTTACTGCCAGCGGCGAGAATGAGAACTGTTTTAAATACTTAAAATGGCGACGTTTTCCTTACTTGAACAGCGTGCAATCATTCGTTTTCTGAATTTGCGTGGTGTGAAACCAATTGAAATTCATCGACAGTTGAAGGAGACATGTGGTGATGGAGTTATGGATGTGTCGAAAGTGCATTCATGGGTGCGACAGTTTAATGAAGGCAGAACATCATGTGACAACAAACCGAAACAACCTCGGGCTCGCACAAGCCGGTCTGACGACATGATCGAGAAAGTGGAGAGAATTGTTTTGCGGGATCGCCGAATGACTGTTGAACAGATCGCCTCCAGAGTTGGCATTTCTGTGGGTTCTGTGCACACAATCCTGGGTGACGACGTGAAAATGCGAAAAGTGTCATCCAGGTAGGTGCCACGAATGCTGACGGACGACCACATGGCTGCCCGTGTGGCATGTTGCCAAGCAATGTTGATGCGCAACGACAGCATGAATGGGACTTTCCTTTCGGCACTTGTGACAATGGATGAGACGTGGATGCCATTTTTCAATCCAGAAACAAAGCGCCAGTCAGCTCAATGGAAGCACACAGATTCACCGCCACCAAAAAGATTTCGGGTAACCGCCAGTGCTGAAAAAATGATGGTGTCCATGTTCTGGGACAGCGAGGGCGTAATCCTTCCCCATTGCAGTCCAAAGGGCACTACGGTAACAGGTGCATCCTATGAAAATGTTTTGAAGAACAAATTCCTTCCTGCACTGTAACAAAAACGTCCGGGAAGGGCTGCGCGTGTGCTGTTTCACCAAGACAACGCACCCGCACATCGAGCTAACGTTACGCAATAGTTTCTTCGTGATAACAACTTTGAAGTGATTCCTCATGCTCCCTACTCACCTGACCTGGCTCCTAGTGACTTTTGGCTTTTTCCAACAATTAAAGACACTCTCCGTGGCCGCACATTCACCAGCCGTGCTGCTATTGCCTCAGCGATTTTCCAGTGGTTAAAACAGACTCCTAAAGAAGCCTTCGCCGCTCCCATGGAATCATGGCGTCAGCGTTGTGAAAAATGTGTACGTCTGCAGGGCGATTACGTCGAGAAGTAACGCCAGTTTCATCGATTTCGGGTGAGTAGTTAATTAGAAAAAAGTCGGAGGCCTTAGAACTTGAATGCTTCTTTTTATTAGCCATAAACAACACTACTCATAGTCTTCAAATGTGGAACGTTAAAGATGTCAGTGCAAGAACAATACGAGAACATCATATAAAAATTACAACTTATAAACACACTTATAGCAATTTGCATACCGACACGTCAAACAAACTCACCACAAACGTATGCACCAACCTCCTTTTTCCAGATAAATTTTGCCCACAGTTGTAGAATACACACTTAGTATTTCTCGCGTCATATGCTCACGAGCACTAGTTACAATGTTGCTGTAGTGCACTACATATACTCAGTTTGAAGAAAATATATCATGCTGAAATCCAAACTACAATATGAAATTATCTTATGCTTGCCAATGTGAATTCATAAACGTCCGCTGCAGAGCATAGGCTTAAGACGCGGTGCATCACGATCGCCTGTGTTGACGGGCGGCTACTGTCGGGCGGCCTTGATTTGGTGAAGAAGTTTTTAAGGTCAGGAAAGGCAGCCACAACCTCTTTCTCGGAAACTTTTTCCCAAGATTTTGCTGTTAGGAAACGAAGTAAATTCGATATTGCAGTGCCTTTGTTGTTCAGAAGTACGATGCAATGTTCATTCGGACATCTATGAATGTCCAAAGGAGCAGACACCGCGCAGAGTTCAAACAATTAAGAAATACATGAAATGTATTCGAAGTTGCGCATATGGACAACCACCAGCTGTATAATGGAATGAAGACAACGAAAGTTTGTGCCAGACCGGGACTCAAACCCGAGATAAGCGGGAAATCCGGGTTCGAGTCCCGATACAGCAGAAATTTTCATTTTCGTCTTTCCATTATACAGCTGATGGTTGTCCATATTCACAACTGCGAATACCTGTCATGCACGAAGTAAACTATCTCTGAACTTCAAAAAATTGATAGTGTTAGCGTACAGACGAGGTGAATTTACTAAACTACGGAGAAATTGGGCTCGTTAATACGACTTACCTTCTACACTGTGCGACATTTGCAACGAAAAGATAGTGAAGCAGAATAGCTCAAGGGGACGGTAACAATTTCTGCGAAAACTTCCTTACTCTACAGTATCGCCTATTTGTGGAGGTGGTCGATGTGTGGTTTTACTTCAGTGATTACAAAATTAGGTCGTCTGTAGGCAATGGCGGTTCTATGGAACAAGGAAATGAATGTACTGATTAGGCTCTAAGTCACTCTTGCGACTCAGGGAATCAGAACACTCAACCAATGTTATCCACCTGCGTTGGCACAAAATCATTACGAAGCCACATGTCAAGGTTGGTGGTCGTTAGTGCTGGCCTAGCCGCCGTCGTGTGCAGAGCTTGCCGCAAGTGGGACACGTCGTCGCCCGTGTGTCGCTGTAGCTTGTGAGTGCAATATTGCCAGTGAGCAATAGATGTTCAGATTTGGAAGTCTACGTTAAAGTTTTCGTTTCCGTTCGGTACGATAAACCGGAAGTGTCTCAACTCGATGATTGTTTGTTCTAAAAGGTAGGTTTGTAAGATGACGACGTTCACGGTTTGGCATACGATTTGCTTGGTAATGCAGTTTATGGTAAAGTGCTAGACATTGACATATGTACCCGAATAATGAGAAAAAAACAGTCGGTTTCGTGAACTTTCTTCATTCCAATTGTAAATCTAATTGAACTGCGATCATCTATGCTAGTTTAGATTTGTGATCTATGCGCATATTGAACCTCCCTTTTGAATTGAAGTTCGATACTAATTAAACAAGTGTTTAGCCTTATGGCACGGTTTTGCAGGTTACTGGCGAGAAGTGGACAGGTAACAAACATTCGAATGTTGACAATGGAGTGTGAAATGTTAGAATTGATTTTCATAAGTATATCCCGTCGTATATTATGCTTCAAGGCTTCAAAGCCTTAATTGTTTATGATGACCAGCCAAGGACCTACGAAGCATGCGGATCCAGTGATCATCTCAAGGCTACCTGTCACCGTTTAAAATCCTTACGGAGGAAATCTCAGGCACTCTACTCCTCATATGAGGCTCGAAATCAATTAAAACTGACGTATGCACATACATTATGAGACCCATTACAGGAAAACGGTCATTGAGAAGGACTGGGCATATCACGTCGGGGAGAAAACGAAGAGAATCAAGGTTCAACTGCATTTAGCGTTTTGACTAACAGATTCCAGCTGTCAACTCGCCAAAATTTTTGGAAACTAATTTTTTGTTAAACATCCCGCAATACCACAAAGCTGTAATCCAGGTAATGTTCAAGTGTTAACAGCAGGCAGTGACATGCAAGTTGACAAGATCAAAAACCAAAACATTCTAACATTAAACGACCCATTGGATCATCCAACATCAAGTCGAAACAATTCAAAAAAGTCGTTTAAAGAAAATAGAATACAAAGTCAGGAATAGACACAGGAATTAGAAACAAAAATGACACGCACCAGAGAAATGCTTAAGAAATCTTAGACGGGCGAAAAGGCAGTAGCTAGTGTAATGCTGGTTATGGCTCCCATTCAGCATGACGACGACTATACTGACTTATACACTCACACAAACACAACCGTGGTAGTACCTCCTTCGTATACTGCGGATAAGAGCTTCTTTGACAGGAAGATAATAGGCAACAGTAAATATTACTATACAGACTAACAAGGTCGATAGTCATAATACAAGTGTTTGTAACAATTAAAGTAGTGGTCATAACAGGTTATGGTGCCGTCATCTGAATCGGAAATGAAGAAGGAACAGTAGTTATACTAAGAGGAGGAATCACACGTCAAGCTGAAGCTATTTTAGACTCGGGTGGAGGTAGAACTGTCCAACTTCATCGCCTCATTTGATTTAACGTATATGCGCCGTCAGGGGTCAACAAAAGACGGTGCAGAATTCAGTTTTATCGGAATGGGATAGTTGAACTGCTAACGAACGTTAGTACCGCTGTCATACTTGCCGGAGATTTTAACTGTGTGTTGCACCATGAAGACCAATTTTAATTCGCGTCAAGCGTTGCAAACATTGGTGAATGAATTACAACTGCAAGTAACCTGGACCTATTTGAATCCCAAGTCACCAGTTATACTTACGTTAGCAATACGTCGGCAAGCAGATTAGATACAATCTGTTTTACTAAGGAATTCAATCGCTAATTCGATCATGGTGAGATATGGCTGATAAAATTCTCCGATGATTGTACATATAATGTTTCATTCAGCTACATCCGTAAAAAAATTTTTCGTGTCTGTGAGGTGTGGCAATTTAACGCCTCTTCATTACAGGAATCTCAGCTTAAGCAACAGATTAGGCAAACTTCACATAAATGCTTACTCTCTCTATCTAAGAAAGAATAATCTGGTGGACCGAAAACGCCAAAACCTTAATTCGTAAATGCATTACACAGTATGCAAAGGGCAGGTATCTTGCACTAACAAACGGCGGAATATTACTTCTCCTGTTTGCAAGACCGTTATAAATAACCAGATGACGTTTCGGCTAACATAATTAAGCTAAAACCCTTTTAGCTGAAAATAACCACCCTAGTCCGACAGTGTCTGGACGGGGTGCATACGCGAGCCCGAGGCAGGAACAATCTTCTGCAAAAACGTAAGTCGTTTTACGGGGTAATAACGGAGACACACAGAGGGAAACAGAGAATAATAACCGCGCTGAGGGACGATGAAGGAGGAGAATACACCACTCAGACCGCCATAAAATAATATTTGGTGGAGGATCTCTACACTGAAAGAGAAATACATAGGTATATTGGACGGTGAAGAACTTTTAGCAGATGCTACATCAGTAGTACGTGAGGAGTACAATGTTAGTTTAATCGAAAACATTACTCACTGCGAAATAAAACCTATGATTCACGACGGTCCGAGGAGCTTGTCCTGATGGTCTGAAGATCGAATTTTGTGTGTGCATATGGGACATAATAGGGAATGAACTCAACGGAATGTATAATGATTTATTGAAAAATCAGGTGTTACCTCCCCAATTCACGAAGGAGTGATTGTCCCAATAATAATAATAATAAAAAAAACGCAGCAAAAGAATTCATGATTTAAGATCACTTACTCTACTCAACGCAGACTTCAAAATTTTCACTCGTATTCTGAATAGTAGAATGAAGCCTCTCCTGAAAAATGTCATATGTCTTTAGAAAACGAATGCAATAAAAGGAACATCAGTGTTAGATACCTCATGTGAAAAAAGGTTCTCATAAACCTAACTTTGATAAGTGACAGCAGCCTTTCAGTAGTGTTTTTAGTCTTTGACAAATTTTTCGATAGGATCAATCACGGCTTCTTACACAGCACCATGAAGAAAAAATGGGTTCCAACCATCATTTCATAAACGTCACCCATAAATGTGTTAAGTGGCGCATTTCAAGGAATAAAATCTGTCGGCAAACTTAATGAAGCATTTCCAATTCCTGAATTAGAATGCCAAAGATGTCCTCTATCAGTGTCATCAGTCCGCCTCGGTAGCTGTGCGGTCAGAGCTGCAGATTGCTAACCGAAGAGGCCCGAGTTCGATTCCTGGCCGGATAGGAGATTTACTTTGCTTAGATACTGGGTGTTGTGTTGTCCTTACATTCGTATCGTCGTAACATACAAGAAAGTCTTCTCCAAGACTCTACTGTATCGTCTTTCCATTACTGCGATGGCTGAATGGGCACGACCCCAAAAGCTAATAAAATGAAATTAAGAAAGAAAAAAAATCTGTGTTATTATATGCGATCGCGGTGGAAACTTTGCTTTCGATACTGTATCAGAAAATGAGAGGCTTACAGATCTCTAGCAGTATGAAAGTCTATCATGGCTATGTTGAAAGACATTAGCGTTATTGTAATTTCGGGTAATAAGGTGGAAGAAGTGCAATATGTGGTACACTAATACTTGCGATCCTATGGTGCAAAACTGAGTCTTCAAAAATCCAAAATAATGCATCTTGGCCCTTACAGTAGTGGAACAGGTGCGGACTGGTTAAATATGTATGAAGAGAGACTTCAAATAGGGTTGTGTTCGAGGGCGAAACCCAAGCTCATGGCCGCGAACAGTTAGGAGTGGAAACTTTATGTCAGCAGAGCCTTGCTGAAGGAACATAACGTGATCTCGTTAGACTGTTTACAGAAAGCCTATTTTATAAATAATTATATACTAAGCAAAATATTTCCTGGCATAGCAATGTTACCGATACCGCACGTCACTGGGCGAAAAATATTAGCTGCAGAGTGGTGGTATTGGGGGGGGGGGGACAATTATTTTTTTCAAAGTATTCTTCCATACGGTGACGTTGCAGAGACATAACGGAGGACTGGGAATTAAAGATGTTGAATCTAGTTATGACGCGCTGCTTGTAACTCGTGCTTTCAAACTAATACATGCCAATAAGGCAGGCATTACGAAACTTCTATTCGTCTCCTTAGATCCAGGAGACAGCAAAACTCCCATTAATGGTGCACATTACGTCCGAAAGCACCATGTAGAGCTATGAAACGTCCTCCGGCACAAATCAACACCAAAACCATCAATGATTTAATTACCAGCAGTCATCCTTTCAACCCAATAGAGATAAAATATCCTACGAAAAACTGGATGAATATTTGAAAAAATATCAATAATATAACCACCCCCAACAGTTATCGCCGTATGATATGATGCAAAGGAAACCATGCCCACGGCGGAATGATTACACAAAATCCAATTGAGACCATACACATACTGCGACAAATCGAAGCTTGCAGAAGATGCAGCGCACATGATCCTATGTGGAAACAAAAACCAGAATTTGGAACGGGTCTAGAAAGACAGTATCCATTATAAACAGAAGCACAGAAAGAAATATATCTGTAACTGAAGTTGTACAACCCGATGGGAAATGTTACCGGTCCGCAAAGCATAACATCTATTCGTGGCTTATGAAGAGTGTGTGTTTTGCGTGCTAACAAACAAAACTTCGAACTTACGTTCTATATTTTTATGTTACAGAAGGATAATAAATATAAAGTTTAGTTTAAAATATTTATTTGTTGCCTTATGTGGGCTACCATAAAAAGTACAGTTTTGCTATTTGGAATCAGAATATTTATTCCTTTTTCGTCCGTGATTACTCAAAAATCACTCTTATGTTCGTACTAAAACGAAAACTGTCCTAACATGCCAAAAATTCTCGGCCGACGAATTTTATTTCATTTGTCGAAAGACATTTAGATTCCTTACAGGCATCGCAAGGCAACCAGTGCATAATACCTTAACTTGTAAAAATGTTTTCGAATGAAAATTTGTTTGATAATTTCATTAGTCTCTATATTGGCTGTTTTAAATTATGTCAAAAGGAAGAACTCTGGCTATTGGAAGTGGCGATCTGCTATTTATTTCACATCACTTTATTGCTTCAGTTTGAATTTTTGCGATTTAAGGCATATATGGAAACAAACACGTGACAGTGCTTAGCGTCGAATTTTATTTTCCCTACTAGTGATAATTCGGGAAATTAGGGCCTATGTGCCAGCGGCCTACGAAGGCGTCACTATTTTGACTGTTTTGAGTTACGTAAATAGAATTAACTCTCGCCATTGGGAGTGGTAGTTCGTTATATATTTCATCCCAACTTACTACTTCAGTTTGGTTAAACAATTTGAGGCATAAACAAAAAAATGTGAAATGCTTCGCGTTGGATTTTGTTTCCCTACGTGTGATAATTAGGGAAATTATGGCCTATGTGTCAGCTCCACAAGGTGGTATTGGCGAGCGTAAGGTCTGGGTTCTAATGCCGGTTGATGCGGCGGTTAATAATATATTTATCTGTGGTAACGCCAAGAGAACAAAGTAGGACTGCAGCGTGTTTCCAAATTCACATTATACATGACGTTTCTTCGCTACCAACAAGAGGTTAGGTTGGATCACAACAGGGGCGGAAGTGTCAGGATGTAGAAACTCTGTCTCCAGTGACTTTTCTTACACTTGTAACTTGAGTTAATGAACAGTAGACGACGACATGTGCAGGGTTTCATTTTCAGTCAGCATTGAACGCTTAGTCACGTTATTTCTAGCTCAAACACGCACACATCTCGCTGCTGGTGAACGAATCCTTTATTTAACGCCCATTTTTGCTGGAAAACAGCGGCGTTGGATGCCGGGTTAGAAACCTGAGAAGGCAAGAATTATTTATTCATCAGGTCATTTCAGGTTCAAACATCTTGCTACTCCGGAAAAAAATCAATATCTGGCATCTGATTGTGATTAGTGACCAATCAGATTAGGTATTGAGTTTGAATCCCCGTCCAACACAAAATTTTGCGGCACGTCATTTGACGGTTGTTACTTGTAAATGAAACCAAATTTAACATCTTATATAAGTGGCGTTCAAAAAGTTTTCCTTTTGAAGGTCATACAATCCAGAATCCATGTGCCAATCAGGCAAAATCGCCGTGAGAATTGAGGCAATCATCCCACCGACGCACGAGACTGGAGAAACCCATTTAGCAAAACCAAAACACTGTGTCCTGCTGCGTGAAGACGGCCAGAACTGCCTGCTGCACGTCCTCATCCAACAGGAAACGTCGATCCTTCAAGGTCTTTTTCATGGGACGAAGCTGGTCGGAGTGGCCGAGCGGTTCTAGGCGCTTCAGTCTGGAACCGCGCCATCGCTACGGTCGCAGGTTCGAATCCTGCCTCGGGCATGGTGAACACGGCGAGTGGGGTAGCAGCTCCCTGCCAAGTGTTTTGATTGTATCCTGAACCAGTTTTGCTTTGTGTGCAGGTGCATGTGTATAAAAATTAGTTTGCCATGTCTTCTGGCCCATTCTGGTCTTTTTTTCGATCAATGCATAGTTCAAATTGATCATTTGTCGTCTGTAGCGATTAGTATTCACAGTTTCACCGGGTTTTAGAAGCTCATGATACACCACACGTTTCTGATCCCACCAAACACAGAGCATTGTCTTCTTGCCGAATCGATCTGGTTTTGCAGTCGATGTTGATGGTTGTTCCGGATTAACCCATAATTTTTCCCGTTTAGGATTCTTCAAATAAATCCATTTTTCATCGCCAGTAACAATTCGATGCAAAACTGATTTTCTTTCATGTCTTTGAAGCAAAATTTGACAAATGGTTTTTCGGATTTCCATCCGTCTTTCATTCAATTCATGTGGCACCCATTTCCACACTTTTGGATCTTTCCCATAGCTTTTAAACGGTCAGAAATTGTTTGTTATGCAACATTTAGCAATACTGCCATTTTCTTCTGACTCAAAGTATCATCTTCATCCAATATTGCTTGTAATTCGGCGTCTTCGAACTTTTTTGGTGGTCTTCCACGTTCTTCATTTCTTACATCAAAATCATTATTTCTGAACCATTGAAACCATCTTTTGCATGTTCTTTCTGATAGAGCATGATCACTATATGCATCGACAAGCATTCGATGCGACTCTGCAGCACCTTTTTTCAAACGAAAACAAAAAATTAATGCTTTCCGCAAATCATCACTTTCTGGTACAAAATTCGACATTGTTAACGAGACGAAAATATATGATGTTGTTTGTTCCATGACTTGATGTATACTAAATATCTTTGACAGAAGTCATACCAACCAAACAAAAAAAATTAAGGCTCGTTCACAACAAATGTTCCCTACCGACGCATTTGTATCTTAACGCTCATTTCATACCGGTACGCCTGGTACTATGCAGACTGACGATGCCAGTTCTCCTAAAGGTTGCTTTGACGTAAAAGAGGACTGACGACAGAAATCCTATGGTTGTGACGGTCTGGTGCAAAAACCAGCGCCAAAATCCTTCCCATAGAGGGAAATCCGCTACAGATAATCCTTGTATTCGTTGCATGTGTTGGGGATAGTAACGGTTGTCATGCATCATGTATATAATCGTACTTTGGCTAAGAGCATGTTGATGGGTTACTTGCCTGGTACATGTACTAGGGTTCCTCTCAATATCCTGTAGAGTCCGATCCTCTAAATCTGATGTACGCACAGTCCGCCGCCCCCCTGCTCATTCGTCTGTCTGAGAGGGCCAATTATCACACAAACGCCTCAAAAGGGCTTGAAATGTTAAGTGATGCGATTGGTGTCTGTGAGGGTACTTATTTTGACATAGCCATGCTGCCTCTCGACAGTTTTCGTCTGGTTGGCCGTACACAAACATCATATCAGCTTGTTCCCGACACCAATACCGGACCATTCTAGTGCTTACAGTACGTAGCGTCAGTCACACAGCCTGCAACACACAAACAACACATGGCACGTGGTCAGAGTAACTGCAATTCGTCAGCGCCGTCTACTATGACAACGATGCATTTCCGGACACATGTTCATAGCACCGCTTTTCCTTCATTTCCGTCAGGAATCCGCCCTGAAGTTTGTCGGTTTTATTAATGTATATATTGAAATTGCATTCTGATTGGTAGCCTCAATTTAATACCACACAGACGTGGGGCTGTAGGGGTGGAGGGCGGAGGGGCGCGTGTTTGTGACGTCATTGACAAGAATCATGACAATAGTTATAAGTGTCATGATGTACATTACAAGAGTAATGAAATCACTGATCAAGAGGGTCTGGCTAGTGATGCCATAGATATCTCAATGACATCGGTCATATGAAGTCATAAATGTAATACAAATGGTCTAGAATTCCCATAGATATACTTCTCCTAAGGCATCATTGATTTAAGATATGGCATCAGTCTCAAATGTTTTTGAAAACGTACGTAGCTATAAATTATGTTATAGCAATAAAATTGATATTCATTGCGACATTACTAGTCTGTGACGTCACTACGTGATCTTTATTCTATCCGAGAATTTCTCTGTCTTCGTAACTGTACTGGGAGAACGGACACATGTAGTGATTGTGGGACCCAAGTAAGAAAATTTTCTCTTGTGTGAATAAGGTCACGTGAGTCAGCATCGTGAATGGCACGGCTGGTCGCTTCCGAACTCAGGGCTCTTTCCCTAAGCTTCTCAAGCACCACGAAATTCTAAGAGCGCACAGAACACCTGTGACCTTTCTTGTTTGGTGGCAGCACAGAATGCACACTTGGAAGTCAGGAACTTACACCAGCGTGAGAAATTTTCGTATTCTTGGAGCTCCAGCCGCTGTCTACCCCCTACTTTGGTTTATCCAATGAGTGGCGAGATAGCAGCCGGTGTGCTAACTTTCATACAACTAAGGAATACACAATAGGTGCTATTCAAGAACTTAAACAGTTTCTCTCCTGATATTTGTGCTGCAAAGAGAAATCCGGGGCTGTCTGGCTGGTGATCTTGATGGAGTCTTCCCGCGAGGATGTAGTGTTGTAGAGCGAGAGTGTGTGGTTGTAGCGAGGGCAGAGAGCGGCGCATGAGTCTGCGAGGTCCGATTTTTCGATCGCCGAGACGCTGGTCTGTAGCCTCGGACGGGTTTACTGTTTGAGTATGTGTCGCTGTATTGCAGCACTGCAGTCCTTTCAACTCTGAGCAACTCGCAACTTGCGTGACCTTTAAATCGCTACTTCTGTTGCGTTTCCGTTAATTCAGAGTTGGATTTAGTATTTATCAGTTTCCTTCAGTTGCATTTGTGAACTGCTCAGCCCTATTGGAGCGCCATCTTCGAGTCCGCTAGTAATCTTCCTTATTACTAGTTTCAGTTCCTCATAAATAATTAAGGGACAGTCAATTATCCGGTTTGATAAATTGATCTACTTTGTGAAGAACATTTTTAGTGATTAGTTTAATAGTGTTGCACACCCAAAATTTGAGAATCTGAAAGCACTTTGTTAACAGTTAAGTTTCCACGATTTTTAGTTTCAAGCTAGCTTTTTCTCATTATACCATTCTTATAACAAATTCCATTTTTATGAGTATCATTGGCCTCAGATTTTACTGTATACCTTACATCAACGAAATAAACTAGAGTAATTAAAAGTTATCCATTTAACTTATTTGCTAAATCTCGTGACTTTGAACAAATGACCCTTCACTACTAAAAATCTTATAAATGTGTTCAGTCACAGTTGTTTATTTGAATGTGTGCTTTCATTGTGCAGGCGATCCTTTGCAAGAAAGGTACCCTCACTGAGATCAATTTGAGGACTTTTCAGTGGAAATATTTGATTGTTATTTTCTTCATGAAAGATTATGCGACAAGCAAAGATCTGCGCATTGGTGAACTCCAGAACGTCTCATTGCAAAACTAAACCAATATAAAAAGAGTAAAATCGAGAAGGAAGGTAGCATTTGATGTTCACCCTGGGCCGAAATGGTTTACTTCTAGATGGTCTGATACGCAGTGAGACTGGCTCAGTGGAGCCCAGATTAACACGCACGTATTGTCCAAACGGCGGTCACAATTAAATTGTAGCTTGTTTCTTTTTCCTATTCATTTGCAACAGCGGTGGCTGTGTGCTGATTTTATTGATGTATGCCGGTTTTTTTTTGTTGTTGTGTGAAAATATACCAGTTTACGGCTTGTGAAAATGTTTCATCTGCTTAGGTGTTTTCGTTTGTCATTAATATCTCTTTTTGTGTTAATTTACTGTACTGTAAATTAGTTTTGCGTAAAATAAACAATGGACAGGGCAGATAGAACCAGGTACAGGGAGAATAGGAAAGCTACCGACAATGAAAGTCCGATTCAGTCGGAAAAGAGTATCGCAGAATTTCCAGAGGGGAAAGCGGCAACTGTAACCGCTACGAAGGTCACTCCAAAGGAAATGCACACTATTTTTTTAAAAAAATCATCTTTTATTCTACATATTTGAATGTTTTACAGTGTGCAGATACATCCTTTAGGAACAATATTTTCATTTCACCACATAATTTCCATCCCTCTCAACTGCCTTACGCCTTCTTGGAACCAGCGCCTGAATACCCGCACGGTAAAATTCTGGACAAACCTGTTGGAGCCACTGTTTAGCAGCGTGCGCAAGGGAGTCATCATCTTCAAACCTTGTTCCACGAAGAGAGTCTTTCAGTTTCTCAAAGAGATGATAGTCACATGGAGCCAGGTCAGGACTATAAGGCGCGTGTTTCAGTGTTGTCCACCCGAGTTTTCTGATCACTTCCATGGTTTTTTGACTGACATGTGGCCATGCATTGTCGTGCAACAGCAAAACATCCTGCTTTTGCCGATGTGGTCGAACACGACTCAGTCGAGCTTGATGTTTCTTGAATGTCGTTACATATGCATCAGAATTTATGGTGGTTCCACTTGGCATGATGTCCACAAGCAAGAGTCCTTCTGAATCGAAAAACACCGTAGTCATAACTTTTCCAGGAGAAGATGTGGTTTTAAATTTTTTTCTTGGGTGAATTTTCATGATGCCACTCCATTGATAGCCTCGTCGTCCCTAGTGAAAAATGATGGAGCCATGTTCATCACCTGTCACAATTCTTCCAAGAAATTCATGTCCACCATTCTCGTACTGTTCCAAACGTTCGCTGCGTACCGTTTTTCATGTTTCTTTGTGAGCCACTGTCAACATCCTGGGAACACACCTGGCGCAAACCTTTTTTAACGCCAACACTTTCAGCATTCTGCAAATATTTCCTTCCCCCATCCCAACGTAGCGTGACAATTCGTTCACTGTGATGCGTCTGTCAGCAGTCACCAATTCGTTAACTCTCTGCGCATTGTCTGGAGTGTATGCAGTACGAGGCCCGCCACTGTGAGGACAATCCTCAATTTTACCGTGCCCGCTTTCATTACGTAACCTGCTTGCCCACCGACTAACTGTACTGTGATCGACAGCAGCATCTCCACACACCTTTTTCAACCTCTTTTGGATGTTTCCCACTGTCTCGTTTTCACAGCACAGGAATTCTATGAGAGCACGTTGCTTCTGACGAACGTCAAGTGTTGCAGCCATCTTGAAGACATGCTGTGACGGCGCAACTCGAGGGATCAGGTTGAACTAAGTTTGAAAACAAGTGGGAAGGATGTATGTGCACACTGAAAACTTTCACACATGCAGAAAGAAAACTGTATTTTTACAAAAATAGTGTGCATTTCTTTTGGAGTGTCTCTCGTACAATCACAACGACGGAAGGTGCACAACAGGTTAGCGAGCAGAGTAATGAGAATCAAATTAGCATAAGCCGAACAGATGTGAGGCTTTGAAGCGCTATTTTTGGATAAATTTCGGACATTCTACTATGGATTTAAATGATGTTAGATAAATCAGAAGAAAGGGATAGGAATGCAGAGGAAGATAGACGGAATACAGAGGAGGATCGAGAGAAGGCTGAAGCCGATAGAGTCGCGCGGCATTAGCCGAGCGGTCTCGGGCGCTGCAGTCACGGACTGTGCGGCTGGTCCCGGCGAAGGTTCGAGTCCTCCCTCGGGCATGGTTGTGTGTGTTCGTCCTTAGGATAATTTAGGTTAAGTAATGTGTAAGCTTAGGGACTGATGACCTTAGCAGTTAAGTCCCGTAAGATTTCACACACATTTGAAGCCGATAGAGAGAAGGTGGAAGCGGATCGACAAGACTCGAGGTAAGATAGGAAAGCAGCAAGTGAAGAGAAGATACAAGCTATAAAATATCTGGATGATTTCGGGAAAAAATGGACCTCACTTTCAAATATTTTGATGATCGAATCGCAGATTTATCCAGAAAAGCAGGCAGCAGTGTAAATACAATGCCGTAAAAAACCGGTACAGCCTTTTAGAGGTTTCTAATTCACTCAAGATTTACTGTTACAACAGTTAATATGCAGTACATGAAATGTCAACATTTATAGATTCTGAGGTACCGAGATTCGACCTACGCTGAAACACACGTACCTGTACGTTGTATAGCATCCACGGGCGGCAATGCAGGCACTGACTCTGCCATCCAGTCGTTCACATGGCTGGCGAATACTGTCCTGGATACGTTGTGCCTCACCTGCTCGACCTCTTGACGATGTGCAGAACTATAGACCTATATCTCTAACATCTATCAGTTGCAGAATTACGGAACACGTATTATGTTCGAGTATAATGACTTTTCTGGAGACTAGAAATCTACTCTGTGACCAAAATGGTACTGAAACAGATGATGACAGACTAAAGGCCGAAATACTTAATGTTATTTTCCAAAGCTGTTTCACAGAGGAAGTTCCTTCGCTAGATTGTCGCACTGATGACAAAATGGTGGATATCGAAATAGACGACAAAGGGATAGAGAAACAATAAAAATTGCTCAAAAGAGGAAAGGCCGCTGGACCTGACGGGATACCAGCTCGATTTTACACAGAGTATGCGAAGGAAATTGCCCCCCTTCTTGCAGCGGTGTACCATAGGTCTCTAGAAGAGCGTAGCGTTCCAAGGGATTGGAAAAGGGCACAGGTCATCTCCGTTTTCAAGAAGGGACTTCGAACAGATGTGCAGAACTATAGACCTATATCTCTAACGTCTATCAGTTGTAGAGTTTTGGAACACGTATTACGTTCGAGTATAATGACTTTTCTGGAGACTAGAAATCTACTCTGTAGGAATCAGCATGGGTTTCGAAAAAGACGATCGTTTGAAACCCAGCTCGCGCTATTCGTCCACGAGACTCAGAGGGCCATAGACACGGGTTCCCAGGTAGATGCCGTGTTTCTTGACTTCCGCAAGGCGTTCGATACAGTTCCCCACAGTCGTTTAATGAACAAAGTAAGAGCATATGGACTATCCGACCAATAGTGTGATTGGATTGAAGAGTTCCTAGATAACAGAACGCAGCGTGTCATTCTCAATGGAGAGATGTCTTGCGAAGTAAGAGTGATTTCAGGTGTGCCGCAGGGGAGTGTCGTAGGACCGTTGCTGTTCACAATATACATAAATGACTTTGTGGATGGCATCGGAAATTCACTGAGGCTTTTTGCGGATGATGCTGTGCTATATCGAGAGGTTGTAACAATGGAAAATTGTACTGATATGCAGGAGGAACTGCAGCTAATTGAGGCATGGTGCAGGGAATGGCAATTGAATCTCAATGTAGACAAGTGTTATGTGCTGCGAATACATAGAAAGAAAGATCCCTTATTATTTAGCTACAACATTGCAGGTCAGCAACTGGAAGCAGTTAATTCCATAAATTATGTGGGAGTAAGCATTAGGAGTGATTTAAAATGGAATGATCATATAAAGTTGATCGTCGGTAAAGAAGACGCTAGACTGAGATTCATTGGAAGAATCCTAAGGAAATGCAATCCGAAAACAAAGGAATTAGGTTACAGTACGCTTGTTCGCCCACTGCTTGAATACTGCTCAGCAGTGTGGGATCCGTACCAGATAGGGTTGATAGAAGAGATAGAGAAGATCCAACGGAGAGCAGCGCGCTTCGTTACAGGATCACTTAGTAATCACGAAAGCGATACGGGATGATAGATAAACTCCAGTGGAAGACTCTGCAGGAGAGACGCTCAGTAGCTCGGTACGGGCTTTTGTTAAAGTTTCGAGAACATATCTTCACCTAGGAGTCAAGCAGTATATTGCTCTCTCCTACGTATATCTCGCGAAGAGACCATGAGGATAAAATCAGAGAGATTAGAGCCCACACAGAGGCATACCGACAATCCTTCTTTCCACGAACAATACGAGACTGGAATAGAAGTGAGAACCGATAGAGATACTCAAGGTACCCTCCGCTACACTCCGTCAGGCGGCTTGCGGAGTATGGATGTAGATGTAGATGTAGAATCACTTCTCGTCGCATCTATTCCCACAGATGCTCAATTGGAGATTAGTCCGGAGATCCTGCTGGCCAGGGAAGTTGCCACATGCAGAGCACATTGAGTTTCACGTTCAGTGTGAGGGTGAGCATTATCCCGTTGGAGCAACACAACACCTTTCTGTTCCAAGAACGGCATAAGGACGTGTCTAACAACATTCTGCACGTAATGAGTGCTGGTTAGTGTCCCCTCTAGAAACACCAGAGCTGAGCGTGAGTTGCAGCTTATCGCACCCCAGACCATAAGGCATGCGGTTGGGCCAGTGTATCTTGGACGAATGCACTCTACTGGACGGGGCTCGCCAGGCCTACGTCGTACGCACAAATGACCGTCACTTTCGTGCAGGGATAATCTGCTTTCATCGCTGAAGACCACGACGTGCCATTCCGCCTTCCATGTGATTCTCTGACGTCACCAGTCTAGCCGTGCACGTCGTTCCTGTGGTGTGAGTAGAAGATGTGTGCGTATCCACTGTTGCACTGCTAATAACCGGTTCGTACCTGTTCGTGTTGACACGTTTGGGCTCACAAGTCCTCTTAGCTGTGCTGTGGTAACTGTTCGATCTGCCACGGCTTCACTTATAATATGACGATCATGGTGGGCGTCTGTGCTGCGCGAACGTCCAGAACCTCTTGTAAGCTTGTGACCACTGGTACCAGCATCGTTGCGCAACTTACGCAGCTCGTCCAGCTTGTGTGGCAATTATCCGAGAGGGCCATCCCGCCACTCGGCAGGCCACAATTTGGCCCCTTTAAAACTCGATCATTTGACTGTAGGAAGCACAAGTGTGTTTCCGAGGCGTGGTTACCTGCTTGCTTCACACATATGCATCGCACTGTGCCTTCTGCCTGTGAGCATTCTCTATTAAAGTGCCGACACAGATGACGGATGACGCTCAGGTTACTGTGCCACTACGCTGTCTGTTGGCAGACAACGGTGAAAACTTCATTATTAGTACATCTACCACCTCCCAGGTGGCATACGCCGTCATCAGATCAAAATCAACGTCGTCTTTCCAGGGGTATATTTTTTTTCCTGAAATGTAGATGACGAATCGTTGAAGAAACAACAGGAAAAGTGTAGAAAAGGGCGCCTCTCTTGTTAAGAAAGTAAAAAGCATTAACGGCGAAAATAAAAACTTAGCACACAGGCAAATCCAGTTATTGAAATGACTGAGCCAGTTCAGCTTACTGTCACTGAAGAATTTGTTTCGCTAAAATGCAATGTAGGAAAGTTAGGAAGGGGAAGCGGAAAAAATCGCGTAATAGAATATCTATTACCTGTAGCGGAAGACAGGGTTAACACCAAAAACGCATGCAGTACATGTGAGATCTACAGCTGAGCAGCACAGCGACGACCGTTGCCGATCTGAGACAGTTACATGAACCACATGAATGGCACATGTCGCCACATAATGATCTCATGGATTTGAGAGGTGTTAAGCAAATACTCTGCAACAGCACAAATCACCATATAACGATTTCAAAAAGTGGTTCAAATGGCTCTGAGCACTATGGGACTTAACATCGGAGGTCATCAGTCCCCTAGAACTTAGAACTACTTAAACCTAACTAACCTAAGGACATCATACACATCCATGCCCGAGGCATGATTCGAACCTGCGACCGTAGCGGTTGCACGGTTCCAGACTGAATCGCCTAGAACCGCTCGGCCACACTGGCTGGCCGATAATGATTTAAGAGATGTAGGGAGTGTGAAGCAGCTGTTTAGATCAACAAGGAAAGGGGCATCTCCTCAATACACTCTCACAGGTTTGAGAAGCTCAGAGCGACTTCGGCGCTCTCTACTACAGCAGAAATCACCGCATAATGACTTAAGGGATGTGAGGGGTGTGGAAAATCTCTTCAGGTCACCAAAAACATTTAAATCCCCAAAGAATGACCTGTCTGATCGGCAGATTATCGAAGAGGTCATTGCAAATATCAAAAGACTGGCAGAGCAATGGCAGAAAAGGATCGAGAGAAACGCGAAGCAGCGGTTCTTCTTCGCAGGGCAAAAGGTCTTAGTAACAAATCACAAGCTACCATCCAAAGCGAAGAACAAAACGCAAGTTTTCTCCCTTATGTTGTACCATACCGCATTAAACGTTTAGTTTTCACAAAAGCTGTCATGTTCGAAACACTGCAGAAAAGGAAAAACATTAGCACTCACCACTTCTCTAAACCAAGCTTATTGTGCAGTGGATATCAGAAAACTTTAGAAAAGTTAGTGGATGTTCCTTTCTTAAGAGTCATAAGTTAGATATTGATGCATTTACATTTTTTTATGTGTACGGTTTTAGTTTCTTTTTATATGTATACAGTGTTTGTTTACGTTTTATGTGTGTCATATCAATTTCGCATTTAGCGAGTCCTGGTATAGAGTTTGAATTTTGTATGTTCTATACGATTTCCGCTTTTGAGTGTGGAGACCCTTGTTAGCAGCGCGCTTTGCATGTGACTGTAGGTTGTCTGCCTATGGACATGGGGTTTCTCTTTTTATATGGACTCTTTTCACCATGTGGACAATAATGTTATCTGCGTTTTAACATGTTATTGTTTACTGTTTTAGATTAACCTACGACGCGGTGAAGTACAGGTAGGGGTGGCAGTTTCAGTTGAGGAATGTTTATCTTGTTTTATTTCAGGAACATCGACGCCGAAACTGAGGTAAAAATGTCGTGTATCATCTCCTTTCATTATTATTCTGTTTGTATCTGTAATTCATGTATCGTGTTGGCAAATCCGTTTGCGAATTTGCGTTTTATTTTCTTTGAGAAGTATGGAGTGTTTCAGTGGTAGAAAACAGTTAGGTCTCGACAGTCTGTTTGCTTTCAGAACGGTATGAGCAGCAGGCGAATCTTGCCGGGAGAGTGTTTTAGTATTCAGGCGATTTCGGCGATGATAGTAAAGGCCCCACCAAGAGATGCTTTGAGCTCTACCGGGAAGTTGTCACTCGCATTCTTTTTACTTAAAATTTCTGTTGTTTTGTTTTGTCGGCAGCCAGTTTAAGCCGTTGGTTCGCTTAGCCACCCAGATGTGATTCTTTTGGAATACAGTAACTCTCACAGTCAACTTTGTGTTTTTGTTATGTACCGTAAACAACGGACGGTCCATACCCCAACAGAAGTGTACAGAATTTCCTTCTCACAAATCCCAATCACATGGGATGATTTTGAAAGAAAAATAGAATGGGCGATTCAAATAAGCTTTTAATTTGTTTTTGAAGGAATTGAATTGTACCTGATTGTTCATGAAAATATCATTCTATTTATTATCTTATCATTGTATTGTTCTATATTTCTGCTACGTTTCTATGAGCAATGATCAATACCTTGGATAATTTTTAAATTTGAACTGAAATAACTAAGAACAAAATTCTGACATTTCCTTCCGCAAATTCACTATTGCAATAAAATGATCAATAATCGATTCTAAGAAGAAATTCATGTGTAGCAACTTGCATCAAGTTTTTTGTGTACTTGTGAAGAAGAGAGGGATGGAGGATGGGGTTTTTAGACTTGCTTTCGGTTTTTCAGCGCTGCTGCGCCAGCTTGCAGTTAGAATTGCGATGTTACGATAGCCTCTTGAACAGCGTCAAGAAGGTAGCCAGCATTACAAGGTGTATCGGTCAACTCTTACGGCCTGTAATCCGAGCTTTGTCTATCGGCGGCTTCTTTCATCGGCACCGTCATCAGTTTTACCCCAGCGGCCGTCCACACCTGTGACGAACAGGGTTGGTCACTATGTTTTAGGACAGCGAGAAGCCTTGCTGCCAACTTAGGAAAAGCAGGTGCACATGGACTGAAACCCATGACACATACACCGAGCGAGGTGGCGCAGCGGTTAGCACACTGGACTCGCATTCGGGAGGACGACGGTTCAATCCCGCGTCCGGCCATCCTGATTTAGGTTTTCCGTGATTTCCCTAAAATCGCTCCAGGCAAATGCCGGGATGGTTCCTTTGAAAGGGCACGGCCGACTTCCTTACCCATCCTTCCCTAATCCGATGAGACCGATGACCTTGCTGTTTGGTCTCTTCCCTCAAACAATCCAATCCAATCCATGACACATACAGTACGTAGCACGGAAACATCTTTCACTGAATATATAAAATTTTGAAATTTTTCTTTCTATGGTTGACTAAGTCGAGTAACCACCTTTCGTTATGTCCTGTGTAATTATTGTGAAAAATTGTTATATATTTTCCTATGTATATTTCTGATAAGTCATCATAGACGTTTTAGATCAATGAGGACTTTACATCGGTTTTATAAACGTTCATCAATAAAGGCTCATCAATAAGAAATTCTTTCGTATTAATTCAGAAACAAAGTGTCCCACAAATCTTTTTGTTGCTTTAAGGAAGAGTATTAGGAGTATTTTATATTTCGTGTTTTTCTTTTACTAGCTCCGAAATTCTTTTGAAGAAGATTTTACTTCTTTTATTACATTTATACTTTGGCAACTGGGGATGACTACTAAGTAACCCCCCTGATCTGCCACATGTCGCTACTCAGTCTTTGTTCAGTCTGAACGTAATTGTGTTTCCTTTACAGTGGGGGGAGAACGGAGCCATGTAGTAATTGTGGGAGCCAAATTACAATATTTTCTCTTGTGTGAATCAGGTCAAGCGAGTCAGCATGGTGCATGGGAGTTCTGGTCGCTCTGGAGCACAAGGCTCTTCCCCTAAGCTTCTCAGGGGGGCAACGAAATTCTAAGACGTCACAGGATTCCTGTGGCCGCTCTTGTTTGTCGGCAGGACAGAGCGTCCCGTTTGAAGTCAGGAAGTTCTGCTGAGTCCTGGAAGTGTTTATAAGTGTGACGAATCTGCTCCCCCTGTAGGGCTGGACTCGCATTCTGGAGGACGACGGTTCAAACCCGTGTCCGGCCATCCTGATTTAGATTTTCCATGATGATTTTTGGTTTGTGGGGCGCTCAACTAAGGGGCTGGACTCGCATTAGTGAGGATAACGGTTAAAACCCGCGTGCGGCCATCCTCATTTAGGTTTTCCGTGATGATGTTTGGTTTGTGGGGCGCTCAACTGGGCGCTCATCAGCGCCCGTACGAAGACTCAATTTGTACAGAGTCCAATTCTTTTACACAATCCAATCTAGCCATTGTCACGAATGATGATGATGAAGAAATGACGAGGACAACACAAACACCCAGTCCCCAGGCAGAAAAAATCCCTCACCCGGCCGGGCATCGAACCTGACACCCCGTGATCCAGAGGCAAGAACACTAGCCACTAGACCACGAGCGACGGACAAGTTTTCCCTGATTTCCCTAAATCGCTCTAGGCAAATGCCGGGATGGTTGCTTTCAAAGGGCACGACCGACTTCCTTACCCATCCTTCACTAATCTGATGGAACCGACGACTTCGCCGTTTAGTCCCCTCTCTCAAATTAACCAACCCTGTAGGACACTGACGTACGCGACTCCGCCGTTTTGTGCTTCCACAGCGTGCTCCCACATATTATGGGATTTCAAGCAGCTGCCCACCACTACTTTTGGTTTATCCCAGGGGCGGGCAAACGTTGCACGCGGCTCATGAGCACACAGCGCTGCACGTGTGCTGTTCGCGTGCAGGCGTCGACCGGGGCTGTGGCGACAGCCGGCAGGTTGCGGCAGTGTAGTGCCAGGCTAAGCTGCGGACGTTGATGCGAAGCGAGCACTATGTAGTGAACGTTGTTTTTCAAGAAACGGAGAAGTGGAGATTTGCTATCTTTTAAAAAGTAATGGGAGAATCATTTTTTCTTTGTGCTAAAACGTGTAAATTCTAAATGTTTAATATGTGGCAGTATTCTCGCTGGTCAACGGAAGTTTAGTATTGAAGGCCATTATAATAAATTTCACAAGGACGAGTACAATTTATTGTCGGATTCTGAGCGGATGGGGAATTGACTGAGCTTAAGAAGACCGATCTGACGATACCAGATGAATCTGTCGTAGTTGGCCGGCCGGAGTGGCCGAGCGGTTCTAGGCACTACAGTCTGGAACCGCGCGACCGCTATGGTCGCAGGTTAGAATCCTGCCTCGGGCATGGATGTGTGTGATGTCCTTAGGTTACTTAGGTTTAAGTAGTTCTAAGTTCTAGGGGACTGATAACCACAGCAGTTAAGTCCCATAGTGCTCAGCCATTTGAATTTGTCGTAGTTGCTGTTGTCACGAGAGATCTGCGACTTTCTCTCGTCATGTCTCTCATCTAACTGATTTAACATTTTATGGAGCACTGTTTTCAAGTTTTC
This sequence comes from Schistocerca piceifrons, assembly GCF_021461385.2. Lineage (NCBI taxonomy): Eukaryota > Metazoa > Arthropoda > Insecta > Orthoptera > Acrididae > Schistocerca > Schistocerca piceifrons. The sequence continues at coordinate 582,011,575 of NC_060149.1, forward strand.
AGGACGACAACAATAATAGCCCAGCGGTATGTGCAAGTTATAAGACTGCGCTTAATATAGCGAGAGCTGGAAAACCATTTGCTGAATTAATAAGTCTCGGTTAAGAGCAAACATCAGTGATGAAAATTTACGTAACTGTTTGTGTTTGTCTGTATGTGGAAATTTTGTTCCAGATATTAAACGTTTTGTAAACTCCACCTGCGATAATTAAATAAAACGTATCGTAAGTAATAGGTACTCTTTCAAACCATGATTTCTTTCAAGCACTCCTACTAATCTTATTCATACACTCAATAAAGCAAGCTATGAAACAAAACGCATTACAGAGGAAGGAGCGGACAGGAGGTATGGTGGGGATGGGAGATAAGCGGGTGGCCAGCTTTCCCCTGTGTGCACGCGGAACACCTGATAACTGCACGCGTGCAAGTGCACCGCACATGTGCAGGATTCCCGCCCGCCCCTGGTTTATCCAATAAGCAGTAAGATAGAAATCGGTGTGTCACCCTTCAAACAACTAAGAAATACACAATGGGTTCTATTCAAGAATGTTAGCAGTTTCTCCCCTGCGATTTGTACAGGGAAGAGAAATCATCGGTTATCAGACAGGTAATCGTAATGGAATCTTCCCACGAGTACGTTGTATTCTGGAGCGAGAATGTGGGGTTGTAGCGAGGGCGCGGGGTCAGAATTTTCGATCACCGAGACGCTAGTCTGCAGCCTTGAACGGCTTTACTGTTACAGTAAGTGTCGAAATTTTGCAGCGGCGCAGTCCTCTTACCCCTGAGAAAATCGTATCTTACATGTCCTGAAAATCGCAACTTGTGTTGCTTTTCTATTAATTCAGTGTTGGATTAAGAAGTCAACCGTTTCCATTAACTGCGTTTGTTAGCTGCTCAGATCTAACGGAACGCCACCTGCACGTCTGCTAGAAGTCTTCCTTATTGCTAGTTTCAATTGCTCATAAATAATTGGGGAACAATCAATTGTCTGGTTTGATAGATAGAACTCCTTTATGAAGAGACTTCGTTAATAATTAGTTTAATGGTGTTGTACTCCAAAGATTGTGAATCAGTAAGCACTTCTTTGATAGGTGAGTTCAAAATGGCTCTAAGCACAATGGGACTTAACATCTGAGGTCATCAGTCCCCTAGACTTAGAACTACTTAAACCTAACCAACCTAAGGACATCACACACATCCATGCCCGAGGCAGGATTCGAATCTGTGACCACAGCAGCAGCGCGTTTCCGGGCTGAAGCGCCTAGAGCCGCTCGGCCACAGTGGCCGGCCTAATAGGTAAGATTGCAACATTTTTAGTTTGAAGCTTGCTTTTTCTTATTATACCAGTCTTACAGCAAATTATGTTTTTTATAAATATCATTGGCCTCAGAGTATATTGCATATTCTACATCAACAAAATGAGCTACATTAATTAAAAGTAATCCACTTAAGTTATTTTACTCAACTTCATGGCTTTGAATAAGTGACTCTTCACTATTAAAAATCTTATAAATACGTTCAATCACATCTGTTTATTTTAATGTGTGCTTTCATTGTGACGGCGATCTTTTGCAATACAGGTACTCACATTGATATCAGTTCGATGATTTTTCAGTTGAATGATTTGATTGTTATACTCTACGTGAATGATTTTCCAACCAGCAAGTACCTTATAAAATTTTTGAAGGCATGGAATCGTCGGGAGAGTTTTCCTTTTTTGTTAAAATTCGTAATAGTGGCAGGTAGACTGCACGACCGCTGCCAAACTCCAGAATTTCTCATTGCAAAACCCAACCAACATAAAAAGATTAAAATTCAGAAGTTAGGTTTCTAGCGGTATTGGGTTGCTAAATGCGCACTGTAATTTATTGTACCCGAAAGAATTACTAATATCGTGTCGGACCTCCTTTCGCCCGCCGTAGGGCGGAAACTCGACGCGTCATGATCAACAAGTCGCAGGAAGTCTCCTATAGAAATACTGAGCCATGCAGCCCTTATGGTAGCCTTCCATAATTGCGAAAGTGTTGCCGGAGCAGGATTTTGTGCACGAACTGAAATGTTCCATGACGGGCAATCTGTGCGTCCAAATAATTCGCTCGAATTGTCCAGAATGTTCTTCAAACAAATCGGGAACAATTGTGGCCCAGTGACATAAAATTCAATCTTTGTTTCGGAACATGAAATCCACGAATGGCTGAAAACGGTCTCCAAGTAGCTGAACATCACCATTTCCAGTCAGTAATCGGTTCAGTTGGACCAGAGGACCCAGTCCATTCCACGTAAATAAGGCCCACATCACTGTGGAGCCACCACTAGCCACACTGCCTTCTTGACAACCTAAGTCCATGGCTTCGTGGGGTCTGCACCGCACTCGATCCCTACCATCAGATGGTACCAACTGAAATCGCGACTCATCTAACCAGGACATGATTTTCCAGTCGTCTAGGATCCCATAGACATGGTCACGAGCGCAGGAGAGGCACTGTGGATGATGTACTGTTAGCAACGGCAATAGGGTCGATCGTCTGCTACCATAGCCCATTTATGTCAAATTTCGCAACACTGTCCTAACGAATACATTCGTCGTACATCGCACATTGATTTCTGCAGTTATTTCACGCAGTGTTGCTTGTCTGTTAGCCTACTGACAACTGTGCGCAAATGCGGCTGCTCTCGTTCGTTAAGTGAAGGTCGTCGGCCACTGCGTACTTCGTCGTGAAAGGTAATGCATGAAATTTGGTATTCTCGGCACACTCTTGGCATTGTGAGTCTCGGCATATTGCTTTCACTAAAAATTTTCGAATGGAACGTCCCGTGCGTCTAACTTCAGCTATCATTCCGCATTCAACTCTGTTAATTCCCGTCTTGTGGCCATTATCACGTTGGAAACATTTTCACATGAATCATCTGCGTACGAATGACAGCTCCGGCAATGCACTGCCCTTTATACCTTGTGTACACGATACTAGCACCATCTGTATATGTGCATATCACTTTTGTCACCTCAGTGTAAAGAATTTCGTCATCACCAGATTCAAAGGCAACTTTGGTACACGATAAACCAATGTAGATTCAAGTAAAACAACCCGTTTTGTCATGAAAATCCGGGTTTACGATGATGGTAAGCGTTGACGTATCACCGAGGTTAAAGCACTGGAGTCGTGTTAGGGAGGAGTGGGATAGTCATACCTGATAATTAGCTTTTCAAATCGACTAAGGTGAAGAGCAGCCCCCCCCCCCCACCCCCAAGCCCATGTTAAAAGATAGATCCTTCCAGAAGAACAGTATAGATCTTACGATAACACTAAAGGACCACACCAGCTGCAACTTTTAGCATGAGACTTTTTCGCGTCTCTGTTACGTTGCAAAATTTAAAAACATTGCCCCACCACGAAAAGTATGTGTCTCATTGTATAGACAGAATTTTTGTAGGCAGAGCTTAAGGTTAACATTGAGACCCTGACTGGTCAGATGAAAACACAGCCAGATAGTTTTTTTAAACCAACTTCGGTAAATTGTAGTAAGGGGAAGTTAGGAGAGAGTTGCTTCCGAGACGGCGAGGTGAGTGGAGCTGTACTGCACGCCGCCCCCTGACGAACACCGACAAGGTAATGAACGCACGCGATGCCACATAACAGCGCATAAAGCTTCACATGCTTGAACATGATATAGCGGATTTCTTCCACCATTCTTGTCCAATCCGAACCTTTGTTTCGTTTCTTATGATCTCGTTGTCGACGGGACGTTAAACATTAATATTACTTGCTTCGAAGTTGAGCTAAAAAAGGAGATTAATACTGGCATGACAATAGCCGATTTTCCACATGGCTTGACAGATATGTTCTTATTGATCTTATATGATTGATCGAGAGTATAACGTATAGAATATGACAGATTGATATGAAAAAGCTGAAAATGTAACAAACAAATTTTGACGGGATTTGTCTCACCAGTTTCCAATTTGAGACTCAAAATAGCAGTCTAATTTCCTTAACTTAGTTGAGATCTTCGGTAATATGGCTTGGCGAAAGTACTGTGTCCACTAAGAATTTTCTGCTGACGGATTTAAAATGCTAAATGCCCTGACTATGAAACAAAGTTTAAGCATCAGTCGGCCGGTGTGGCCGAGCGGTTCTAGGTGCTTCAGTCTGGAACCGCGCGGCCGCTACGGTCGCAGCTTCGAATCCTGCCTCGGTCATGGATGTGTGTGATGTTCTTAGGTTAGTTAGGTTTAAGGAGTTCTAAGTTCTAGGGGACTGATGACCTCAGATGTTAAGTCCCATAGTGCTCAGAGCCATTTGAGCCATTTAAGCGTCATGTTATGCAAGTTTGCATCCGATATACATAGGGAACTCAGGAATTAAGTTATACAGGGTGATTCAAGAGAATGAGAAATTTTGGAATGGAGATTAATGGATGAGCGCAATTACATTACACACATTTATTGATGTCAATGTGTAGTACAGAGTAAGCCATTGCATGTCACATATGGTAGATGAGATCCCCCTCAGCTCACACGTTCCTGTAGCCTGCAGCAATTCTGGAGATTTCCTTCTGTATTCTTGCTTTATGTTCTTCAGTGGGAACAGATGGAGTACGGTAACCCGCGCTCTTACAGCGGCCCCACAAGAAAAAAAGTCACACACTGCCAGGTTAGGCGACCTGATGGGGCGATGCAGTGTCTCCGTGCCTTGAAATGACACGGTTATCAAACAAGTTCTCATCGATATGCGTGCCGTATGTAACATTGCTTCGTCATGTTGAAACCAAGTGTTGACTGGAAAATGGGACGGTTAGTGTGCAGCAAAACTTTCCATCATGGCAACATACTGAACGAACTTTACGGTATGAAGATGGTATCTGTTCTTTGGACATGTCCAAAAGAATAGATGCCATTTTCATATCGTTTAAGGCTAACCGGCTGATGACCTTCTTCAGTGCGGATGCACACGATTTGCCTAAACTCTTACGGGACTCGGTGGATTGTCTGCCGCGAGTGATGGGTATAATGGCAGGGGCACTACGACCGTAGTGTGTGGACTGTAAGTTGAGAATGTGGGTCTCACGGGGAGCATGCCGGCGATAAATCCCTGCAGTCGTACTATCCTCTGCGCCCTCGGTGGCTCAGATGGATAGAGCGTCTGCCATGTAAGCAGGAGATCCCGGGCTCGAGTCCCCGTCGGGGCACACATTTTCGACTGTCCCCGTTGACATATATCAACGCCCGTCAGCAGCTAATGGTATTGATTTAATTGTAATTTCAAACTTTACAGTGGTTGTTTACCCATCATCATCTTAAAAAAAAAAAAAAAGAAATAGGAGCTTATAACGCCACTAGATGACATTGTGCAACATACAGCAACTTTGCTGCTGTGTAATTGACGCCCGGTAAACTGACGTGGATTTTGCTAGGACCAACAGAGAAAATTCTCTCTATTGAAAAAGTCGCTGCGGTGGGAGTTAGTTTTGTCCGACATCCACAGGTTGTTAATCAAATTGTCGTCGTCGTGCACTATTGCTAACATCCGTTCAACATATTGTCTACGCATTAGCAGATCATTAGGTTGAAGTTGCTGAACGATCTGTAGCTTGCACGGCTGGAACTTTAAATCCACTTTCAGTATTCGTTGAACACTCGAAAGAGGCAACTGTAGAAACTCTGCGTGACGTCGAACAGAGAGCAGTGGGCTTCTTGCAAAAGCAGTTCGCACAGTCTAGATAGCGTCTCCCGCACGAGCGGTTCAGGGTCTCCCTGCAGATTGCTTCTTCAATGCAGAACCCGTTTCTCCAAAACTGGGGACCTAGGCGTTGACTGCATGCGCTAGGGGAACGCCGAAAATCTCGACGCATGGCCTCCACGCTTCTATTCTTGTAATAGGTTTTTACCGGAAAGGAACGCCGCACATCGTTCTATTGCTCCATGTTTACTGTTTACTAAATGGTATGGCAGTGCGGGCAGCCTTCTATCTGTCTCGCAGCGAAACGTCCAATTCTTTTGAGTCACCCTGTACATGTCGTCCCATGATGAGACCATTGCGCCATTCTTGTAGCACAATAGCAAAATCTCAGAAGACAATACATGTTCCGTGTTTTCTCCAGACTCAGTTCTGCTGCGGTGCAAGTTACAGTTGCACCACAGTGTGCGAGTGAAACGGTGCGGCAACTGGAATCTTCTTCCTAAGATGAAGTACGTGCTACATTACGATTCCTGCGGGCAAATCGTACGCATTTCACATAGATTCACGTTGATATTTTGGTAGTACATGGATCAAATGGATGTTGCTTCCAGCTATAGTGAAGTGATGCCAACAATTTGACGAGGTCCCCACAGACGTGGATCGTGCTGATCAGGAAGGAAGGCTATCGACATCGACAACAGACGACAATGTCCATGCAATCGAGGACCTGATCCGCAGCAATCACTCACTTTCCGACGATGATGATGTTCACACAGCTATTCTCGAACGGTTCCACGATTTCGTAGCCAAGGAGTGGATTTCTATCGTCAAAGATTTGCAAGAATGGTAGAACGTTCTGATCGTTGTTCGCAGGAAATTGGTGACTATGTGCCTGTGTCACTGTGAAGTTTAGTGGAGAATTCAGTAAAAGTTAGTTGGCCTGCAGCTTTAATATGTGACCTACTTCTGAAGTTCCCTAGTAACACTTTTTAGTTGTCCAAGGCTGCTTTTTTCTTTCCAGCGCTGTAGATTTTTCCAACGCTGGCATATACTATGTTATACGAAAGAGCATGAAGTACAGAACTTCTAAAATCTATCTTGCAATAATGACAAAGCTAATAAGAGAAAACTGTATCAACTCGATATTTCGTAGATACCGTTCAGATTCAGAAGAGATCATCACATATTAAGGAAGATCAGGGTTTGACGACTCTTCAGCAACGAGGTCATTATAGACGGAGCAAAAGATCAGAATGGAGAATTTCTAACAAACCATCCTGGCCTTTGCATAAAGTCACTCTGGGTACCCACAAAAGTTTTGAATTGGAATGGACGAACAGTAAATGGAACAGCCGCTTACGCTAATGCGAGTCCACAATCTTCTCTTCCGTTACACTGTAGTACTGGAACAAGATTTTTCATTGTAATTATTGTTATCCTTGTACGTCGTATGGGTCGTTCAAGACGCCGTTTGTCTTGTGATATGACTTAAATCCTTGCCAAGATTCAGCAGAAAATTTCTCCTTCATTACGTACAACTTGGTGGGAGATGCTGACTTTTTTCTTTTCCATAATACACTGAAGGAAAAAAAATCACAACAACAAGAAGGAGTTGTGCGACATAAACGAGAACTGGTAGACGTGTTTCTGCAACTGAAGGGTGCTGTCTATTCAAATTTCGTGACAGTCGCATAAGAGTGGCACTAGTAGCGTTGCTATGAGGATGCAAATCAGGTTTGCTTCAAATACAAGCTGTAACGGTTTTGAGTATTAGTTACCTTAGCGACTGGATATGGTGGGCTCATGTTAGTCAAGAATGCCTTTAAGGCGACAAAGACGCTATTATCAACAGTTCACTGAGTTTAAATGACGGCTTGTAATACGACTACAAGAAACTGGATGTTCCTTCTGCGACATTGCAGGAAGATTTGGGAGGAATGTAGCCACTGTACATCAATGCTGGCAGCGGCGATCACGAGAATGTACGGTTACAAGAAGAGCCGGCTCCGGACGGCCACGTGACACTACCGAGAGGGAAGACCATCGTATTCAGCATATAGCTATGGCACATCGTAGTGCATCTGCAGCAGCAATTTGGGTAGCAGTTGGGACCACAGAGAGACAACGAACTGTTACTTCAAAGACAGCTCCGAGCCAGGCGCACTTTAGCGTGCATCCCACTGACCGCTATTTGCGACTTCTATGGTGTGAAGTGAGAGCTCATTGGAAGGCAGGATGATGGCCTGTTGTCTTTTCTGATGAAAACTGGATCTACCTTGGTGCCAGTGATAATCTTTTGTTAGTTAGAAGGAGGGCAGTTGAGGGCCTGCCAACAACCTGTCTGCTTGCTAGACACTCTCGACCTACACTTGAAGTTATGGTCTGTATTATGATTTAATATGACAGCAGGAGCACTCTTGTGGTTATCCCACGCACCCTGATTGCAAATTTGTACGTACATATGGTAATTCGACCTGTTGTGGTGCCATTCATGAACAGCATTCTAGGGGGTGTTTTTAAACAGGATAACACTCGCCCACATACCGCTATTGTAACCCATTGTACTCTAAAGTGTGTCGTCTTTCTGCCTAGGCCTGCTAGATAACCAGATCTGTCCCCCATCGAGCACATATGGAACATCATCAGACAACGGCAGCATCATCCACAAACAGCATTAACCGTCATTTTATTGACCGACTAAGTGCCACAGACAAGTAATTCCATCCCTCACACTGACATTCGGCACCTGCGCAACACAATGCAAACACGTTTGCTTGCCTGCATTCAACATACTGGCGCTTACACCGCTTATTAATGTACGATCACTTCACACTTGCAATGACTTCTCTTGCGCTTACATTAACGTGTGGTCTTACAACGTTAATCATTTAAATATGTTATCTACATAAATAAATCCACGAAATTTCGTTACTCTACATCAGTTATTATTTAGTGTGGTGATTTTTTCCCGTCAGTGTATATAATCGTTCAATCGCCCTACATTGACAATGTTGTGGAATAAGAAGTTCTTATCACAGAATATTCATTGACCATCTTGTCCACTGCATCGACACAGCCGTTGGTGGTGTTATGCAAAGCTTTCATTTTCGGCTCCTACATTCTCGCGATGATGCTCGGTGCTATGCAAAATCACAAGTTTCCTCTACAGCACATAGGACAACTATGTAACCTCATTACGAAAAACGAAGACAGTTGGCATTACTTTCTTTATAGGCTTGGGCAACAAAGGTTTATGTATTTCTTGCTCATTGTTCCACAAAGTGTACAATTTCTCTAGTAAAGTTCATTTACAAGTGTAAGAGACCAAAAAGCATTGTCGATAGTGATGTTATAACTTACTCTAAGACAGGTAGTTGGATCAAGCACTACTCTTTGTCATAGGTTTTTTTTATGGTGGGCAGCAGTAGCCTCTTATCCATTATACACTCCTAAGTTCAGTCCAATGCCAATACTTCTGCGCTATAATTAGAAAGGTTTCACTTCAGTGTTCTCAGAAAGAACAAGTTGTTCATCTGCTGTAGGATGTGAATGAGTATTGTAATTTGACTTATAGTAGTTGACAAACAATGTTATGACATCTCTGATAGTAGCGAGTTTATCATACTTTCTTCTTTGATTACTTGTAGTGATGTCCTCAAATCTGATGAACGTAGATTACAACTGAAATCGAGTTACAGACATTGGAGCAGGAAAAATGTCTCTTTAGTACATAAGATCTGTGGTCCAAATCAACTCTACAGATTGCCATTTATCTATCAGAACACCCTTAATTATGCGAATCCCTAAAAATGAATACGTTCCATCAACATCTGATGACAGTCATTCTTTCTGCTTTGGTGGGTATTTTGTGTTTCATTTCTCATAATATACCTATGCCTTTTTATTGGTACAGTCCACAAGAATTGTTAAAATACTTTCGTCAAATGACAGCCTGAAAGCGTCACTTACTGGTTCAGTTCGTCTCCATGCTCCAGTAAGTCCTGGAAGTACTTCAATGTGTACTGTTCGACATATAGTTTTTGATGTATTTTTAGACCAAGAAATTTCGTTTTTAATTATGTAATTTTTGTTAGTTCTTGTATCACTAATATCATTTTCATCAACACTGTTTCCTAATTCATCTGCTACTTGTTCTTCTAACTGTAACAAAGTCTCATTTTCTAATGATTCTGTTTCGTTGTCATAACTTAGTTCTACACTATTACTGTGGGCTATAGCTACACGATCGTTTTTTTCACGTGCATTTATGCAGGAATTCATGCTGATGTGATGACCACTGTTTGTTGAATGTGGCTGGCCACACGAATCGTTTCCGCACACTGCGCCCCTGTGGACTTTAGCGTTGACGGACCGCTAACGCGGTGGGATGCATATTCGACCTGCGCGTGTTTCACGCTGGGTGCTGGCCACAAGTGCGAGAAACGTGCTGCGCATTATGATCTGTCTGGGAGAAGCGGCCTTCCAGAAAGAACGACAGCTACTAAGCTGTTACATTTATACTGAGGACATAAAACTCATGGGATACCTCCTAACATCGTGTCGGACTTCCGTTTACCCAGTGTGGTGCAGCAAGTCGATGGGGCATGCACTCAGTGAGCCGCTGGATGTCCCCTGCAGAAATATTGAGCCATGCTGCCAATGCTGTCCTTCCTTGTGAAAGTGTTGCCGGCGCGGGATTTTGTGCACGAACTGATCTCTCGATTATGTCCCATATGTTGTGTTGGCAGAAGAGCCAACACCGTGTTACGAATGGAGGCCAAATTGCATCCGTTTTAGCTCACGCAGGCTGGCGTGAGGAGGGAAGAACTATACTGACGTGAGGTCTGGAACATGACAAGGAATGAGAATTCAGAAAGCAGACGTAATTAGTCTGATAGTTAACTTTAATCCATTAATGATGAACGTCGCTCTTGACGGTACATGATTCACAATATTATCTGTTTCGAATACATTCTAGTAACTGAATATGGCGCCTTGTTATGTCGTAGCAAATGACGTAGCTGAAGGCTATGCTAAACTGTCGTCTCTGCAAATGAGAGCGTAAGTAGACAGTGAACCGTCGCTAGCAAAGTCGGTTGTACAACTGGGAAGAGTGCTAGGGAGTCTCTCTAGACTACACCTGCCGTGTGGCGGCACTCGGTCTGCAATCACTGATAGTGGCGACACGCGGGTCCGACGTATACTAACGGACCGCGACCGATTTAAAGGCTACCACCTAGCAAGTGTGGTGTCTGGTAGTGACACCACATTCCTCCCCCGCAAATCGGCGTACGGTTGTGGTATAAGACTTCTGCCCGCCGTGGAGAGGACCCCATCTTGACGTATGCGATGAGGTGGGGAGCCTAACAACAGGCGAGGCTGTGCCACCCGCACCCTGCCATTCGGACCGCGGGGAGCTAGGGAACGCCTGAAAACCTACTGCAGGGTGCACGCCAACATGCGGTGTATGCACCCTTAGAGAGACGGGAGGGGCCGAAGGTTCAACCTCCATCGAGCCGGGGCACCCGACGGGTGAAGACGACATATGGTCCGGAGCGGGCAAGAGTTCCATGTCGGAGGACAACTGGTCACGGGAAGCAATCGGCGGCGCGTGACCCAGGGAGGCGCCCGACGGCCGCAGCGACGCGTCCACTGCGGGCGTCGCCGGTGGGAGAACAGGCAGCAGCGGCGGCGCGTCGCCAAGGGGAAAAATGGAAGGCAGCGTCGGTAACACCAGGGGCTGAGGCGAGCCAGTAGATGGGTCCCCAGGGCGCTGACCGGACGGCACCGTCGCTGAAAGCAGGTCTCGTGCGACGACAGAGGCGCAGCTGATTGAGATGCCGGCGCACCTCACCAGAGGCCCCCAAAACCAGATACATAGCGCGTCCGAGGCAGCGAAGAATGCGCCCTTCAGGCCAACGCCGTCAACCGCGATAGTTGCGGTAGTAGACAACGTCGCCTGGGGCAAAAGCAGGTGTCTGCCGCTGCATAGGAACCTGATGCGGCGGATGTAGCAAAGACATCATGGTTCGATGATGGCAACCGTGCAGCAACTCAGCCGGCGAGCGACCAGTTCGGGGCTGAGAGCGATACGAGGACAGAAAGAGCAGTAACACATCCTCCTGAGAATGCGACTCTTTCAACTTCAACATCTGTGACTTGAAAGTCCTGACCAATCCTTCAGCGGCACTGTTTGACTGTGACGAAAACGGCGCGGACGTCAGACGTTGAATACCATTGGCCTTGCAGAATGACTGAAATTCTGCAGACATGAATTGTGGGCCATTGTTGGAAACAATTGTCTGTGAAAGACCATCAATGCAAAAGATAGCAGATAACGCTTGGATGGTGGCAGATGATATCGTGGAAGACATCTGGACAACAAAAGGAAAATTACTTAATGAATCTATCACAACCAACCATCGAGCATTCCACAATGGACCAGCAAAATCGATGTGTAAGCTTTGCCAAGGGAAACTGGCTTTTGACCATGCAAAGAATTTCCGTGGTGGTACTGATTGTTGTTCGGCACACACCATGCAAGAAGAGCACATATTCGTAATCGCGGCATCGATTCTGAACCAAGTACAGCGCTGACAAGCAAGTTGTTTCGTTCCCACTATACCCCATTGTCCTTGGTGGAAAAGCGTTAAGACAGAGTACTGTAACGAACGTGGTACCATGACCCTGAACTGATCATTATCAGAACGCAACAGCAAAACACCACATCGAACAAGAAGTCTCTCCTTGTGAGGAAAAAATCAGCGAACCAACGGGTCCCCGATCCATGACTTTGACAAGGGTCATTGTGTAGCAACAAAACGCAAAACGGTAGCAAGGACAGAGTCGACAGTTGTGGCTGTAGCTACACGACGAAAATCAATCGGAAACGATTCGACCACGTCATCGGTTTTCGAATCAATGAACATGGAAGCAAGTTCGGAGGAATCGAATGCCCTATCCTCAGCAACAGGCAAACGGCACAACGCATTGGCGTTTCCATGCTTAGCAGTGGACCGATACAAGATATCGTAACGGTACTGCGAGAGGAAAATGGATCAGCGAATGAATTTCTGAGCTGTACGCAGGTACAAGCTTGTTCAAATGAAAAAGCGATGTCAAAGGTTTGTGGTCTGTGATTATGGTAAAGTGACGACCATACAAGAAGTCATGAAACTTTGTAACACCAAATACGAAAGCCAATGCTTCTTTCTCGATCTGTGAATAATTTCTTAGAGCAGACAAGAGCAGTTTGGACGCAAAGGCAATAGGGCGATCGTGCGAGCCATCTTTGTGCGCAAGCACAGCACCGATCCCGAAATCCGATGCATCCACCATCAGCAAAAGGGGTTTCCGGGGATCGAATGGCGTAAGGCAAGTATTAGAAAGCAACGCCGATTTCAACCGGCGAAAGGCGCGTTCGCATTCCGTCGTCCAGACGAACGGAACACCTTTACGGCGTAAACGATGAAGCGGAGCTGAAATGGAAGAGGCATGCGGCAGATATCTGTGATAATAGTTGTTTCATTCCCAGCACACACTGTAGCTGCTTCAAATTTTGCGGCTAAGGCAAGTCTTGTACGGCACGGATGTGTGTGGGACTGGGATGTATGCCTTGGGCATTGAGTACATGTCCCAGGTAGGGCAAGTCACGAGCAAAAAACATACATTTGTCCTTCCGTAAGCGAAGACCATTTTGTCGCAAGACCTGAAATAATGTTCTGAGAATGACTAAATGTCCTTCTTCCGTCTTTCCAGAGATCACAATATAGTCCAGATAGTTTGCTGCAGTAGGGACCGACGCACAAACAGTTTGTAGATATTGCTGAAACAATGCAGGGGCGGATGCACACCCGAATGGCAGTCGTTTGAATTGATACAAACCAAGATGCGTGTTAACCACCAAATCGCGCTGGTATCCTTCGTCCACCGGTATTTGCAAGTATGCATCTGCTAGGTCCAACTTCGAAAAATATGTGCCTGGGCACAGCTTGTCAAAATGGTCTTCCAAGCCGGGTAAAGGAAAAGTTGCAATCACTAGTTGTGAATTCACTGTTGCCTTGAAGTCCACACAAAGTCTCAATTTTCCCGAAGGTTTTGGCAAAATTACTAAGGGTGATGCCCAGAGAGAAGCCTGCACACGTTCAGTTACACCTTGTGATTCCAAATCGTGTAATGTTTTTGCGACCTCATCACACAATGCGTGGGGAAAATTGCGTGCTCTGAAAAATTTCGGTTGCGTGTTTACTTTCAGTTCCAAATGTGCTTTACAGTTCTTAGCGCAACCAAGGCCAGGTGTAAAAATGTCTGCAAATTCTTCACATAGACGAGAAACACTGTCTGAAGGCACAGTCTGGTTCACTGATAGGACCAGATTTACTAAAGACAAGTTAAACAACTGAAATAAATCGAAACCAAACAAGTTCACTGTCAAAGAAGAACAAAGGACGTAAAATGACACAAGTTTTGTTTGTCCTTTGTATGTTGCAAGAAGGCTGCACCGTCCTAACACAGGGATCTCTTGGCCTGAATAGCTAGTTAACTTAACATTTGCGGCACGCAACGGAGGTGTGCCCAGCATTTTGTAAGTGTCTTGATTGATCAGTGAAACTGCAGCTCCGGTATCGAGCTGGAATGCTATCACTTTGCCGTTAATGTCCAAGTCTACAGAAAGTTTATTGTCCTGCTGACGACAAGAGCGACTGTCTCGTGCAACGTGAACTGACACTGGTACAAAATCACTTGCGACTTGACGGGAGTTCCGGCGGCGTCGATGCACACTATTTGTGGGACGAACACAGTCACTGTTAGAGAGAGTGGCACTGGGCGGAGTGGAATGAACGACATTAATTTCCATGGGCAAAGTTCCGCGAGCCTGAGTATCCTTGGTTTGATTCCGATTCTGCCGCGAAGCAAAGGGCCTGGAATGGTTTGAAGTTTCCTATCTGAGCTGTTTCTGGCAAACACTCTGAACATGTCCTTTTTTACTACAGTAAAAGCAAAAAGCATGGCGTGACGGGCAATTCTCACGCGAATGTTTAGTAGCACACTGCGGGCCTGATTTAAGCACTGCATTTGCTTGCCGGCGCGGCGCACGTGGCTGCGAGCCTGGCGGCAGTGGCATGGCCGGGCACGAGGGCTGTTTACTGCTCCGTGCATCTCGCCTGGCGGGCCGGTTAACCTGACACATGGCTGGCGAAGTTTCAAATGATTCCTGAGCAAAGTCAAGTGTGTCCTGCCGATCCAATATGTCCATCACTTGTTGAAGGGAGGGGTTGACTAGTTTCAAAATCTGTTCCCTTATACGAACATCTGAAACGTTCTGTGCAATTGCATCACGTGCCATAGTATCTGAATAAGGGAGTCCACATTGACACTCAAAAGCACAATCACTAGTAAGGTCTTGCAAGGCTGCAACCCACTCCCGATTAGTCTGACCTGCCGCACCTTTTGTACGAAAGAAGGTACACCGTTTTGCAACTACAATGACTGATTGTTTGAAATATGCATCTAATGCAGACAAAATTTCTTCGTAGGACAGAGTTGCTACGTCGCGGCGGGGGAAATAATTTGACTATCACACGGTAGGTTTTGCACACCGACGGACGACAAAAGAAAAGGCTGCCGCCCGTTACCTTGAATTCTGTAGGCGGCGAGATGGAATCCAATTTGGCGTGACCGCTCCGTCCAGTTTTACAGTGCTGCATCAAAAGGTCTGAAGGTTGGTACAACTGCGTGTTGTGGCTGCATTAGCGGTGGAGCGGCGGCTGCCACATTGTTTTGCACTGCACGTTGACTCTGGACGAGCTGTCCAAGGGCATCCAGTAATGCCTGCGTCTGCTGATTCTGTAAGCGATAAAATTCGGACAGTACATCTCGAGATTGTGGCGAAGCCATTACACAATTAAATCAGGGCAGTCCAATGACAGATGGCAGTATAGTTAAGATCACCGTTTTTACTACTCGTCGCCAATGTTGTGTTGGCAGAAGAGCCAACACCGTGTTACGAATGGAGGTTAGGTTAGTGTTTTTTAATGTCCTGTCGACAACGAGGTCATTAGTGATGGAGCACAAGCTGGGGTAGGGAAGGATGGGGAAGGAAATCGGCCATGCCCTTTCAAAGGAACCATCCCGGCATTTGCGTGAAACGATTTAGGGAAATCACAGAAAACCTAAATCAGGATGGCTGGAGACGGGATTGAACTGTCGTCCTCCCGAATGCGAGTCCAGTGTGCTAACCACTGCGCCACCTCGCTCGGTACGAATGGAGGCCGAAATGCACGCGTTTTAGCTCACGCAGGCTGGCGTGAGGAGGGAAGAACTATACTGACATGAGGTCTGGAACATGACAAGGAATGAGAATTCAGAAAGCGGACGTAATTAGTTTGATACTTAACTTTAACCCATTAATGATGAACGTCGCTCTTGATGGTACATGATTCACAATATTATCTGTTCAGAATACATTCTAGTAACTGAATATGGCGCCTTGCTAGGTCGTAGCAAATGACGTAGCTGAAGGCTATGCTAAACTGTCGTCTCTACAAATGAGAGCGTAAGTAGACAGTGAACCATCGCTAGCAAAGTCGGCTGTACAACTGGGAAGAGTGCTAGGGCGTCTCTCTAGACTAGACCTGCCGTGTGACGGCTCTCGGTCTGCAATCACTGACAGTGGCGACACGCGGATCCGACGTATACTAACGGACCGCGGCCGATTTAAAGGCTACCACCTAGCAAGTGTGGCGTCTGGCAGTGACACCACTCCATAAGTGTTCGCTGGATTCATGTTGCGTGATCTTGGTGGCCGAATCATTCACTCGAATTGCCAAGAATTTTCTTCAAAACAACCGTGAACAGTTGTGACCCAGGGACATGATACATTGTCATCCATAAAAGTTACATCGTTCTTTGGGAACATGAAGTCCGTGAGTGACTGCAAATGGTCTTCAGGTATCTGAACATAACGATTTCCAACCAATTATTGGTTCAGTTGCACCAGAGAACCTAGTCCAACACATTTAAACATAGCCCACAGCATTATGGAGTCACCACCAGCTTGCTCATTGCCTTGCTGACAATTTGGGTCCATGGTTTCCTGGGTAGAATATAATTGTGTGCTCTAGCTCACTTTTCCAGGATAGTCAAAACTCGAAAAATTCCTCATAATTCCCACAGAATTTCATGATTCTTCCACTTTGGGTAACATTACCCAAAACATACTTCTATATTCTATTTTTATATTCTGATGTAAGATCATGAGTGTAAATGAAGGTAAATACCAATTAATGAAGGTACATATATTAGTTTTGCTAAAAGAAAAACAGAAAATCTGAAAATGAGGTTTATTGATACATTTAAATTTATGGCTTAATGTCTTGACTAACTTTCGTCAAACTTAAGAAAGGATCAAATAACAACCATGAGAAACTATTTTCAAGAACATATAACAGATTTAGTAACTAAAACAGGAGTTTAAATTTATGATTATATGGGGAGTTGGAAAAAATTTGAAGAAATATATCTTCCATCAAAAGAAGAATTTTATAATAAATCACATGAATGTGAAATTAGTGTGATGATTACAAACATGTAAAATTAATTTGAGAGAAGTTAATATAAAAATTATCAGTAATATCATGATTTATACTTCAAAACTGATATTTTCTTAATATGTAATGGTTTTGAAAATTTTTTGAAACGTTGTACAAAATCTTATGGTTTTTATCCATCATGGTATTTTACAGCGCCCATATTAGTTAAGGTTCAAAGTTAAAAAAGACAAAAGATAAATTCCAGTTATTAGACGTATATAACATGATTATTATGATTGAAAAACGAATTAAAGGTGAAATATCTCAATGTTATAGAATTTATGTCAAGTCAGATACTAATTTTTTCAAAGCTTGTGATGCAAATAATAAATAAAATCATTTAACACATTTAAATGGTAATAATTCACATAGCTGGGCCATAAGTCAATTTTTACCATATGAAAGTTTTGAACGGAGTTTTGGTGCTAAAAATGGTGAAATTTCTGATAATTTATATATGTATATATTTTTGGAGTGCTTCAGAATAAAAAAAATTCGTGATAGACTTAAAGAAATACATTATTAACAGTGCAGTATGACAAAAGATTTGTGTAGTTCACTTTAGAAATCTTAAGCAATATTTATCTACTGGAATGAAAATAACAAAAGGACTTAAATTTTAAAGTTTAAAGTGTCTGTTATGTTGAAAAAAGATAGATTTTATTACAGAAATGTGGACTAAAGCGAAAAATAACTTTGGGAAAGATTTCTACTAATTAACGAAGAATTCAGTATATCGAAAACACTGGAAAATATAAACAAAAGGGTGGATACAAAATTGATTTCAAATGCAAAAATGAAAAATTTATAGTAAACCCAAATTTCGAAGGAAGCTTTCTTTTGCCCTATGTGCAAAAATACATTCCATTATTCATGTCAGTGTATCATTCAAATCGTAGCAATCATGTTGTTTCACAAAACTGTCAAGCGCACAACACACTTGTGTAAAAGCATCCTGTACAACCACACTAACATCGACTTGGTCATGGACGATTCTCCATTTATTAGAGCAATTTCCAAATGCACATTCTACATGAAGTTGTGCTTGTGGCAGCCTGTAGTTAAAGACATTTTTGTTTTTAGTCAGGTTTTTTGTGAGGTATAGTCTCAATAAGTTACCACTCACTGCAAAAGCCTCACCAGCCACAAACACATAAGGGTTCTTTTGTCCACAAGGATCAGCTGGAGGTAGTGCTGCACCTGGCTAGTTCAAAGTTGCATTCTAATTTTTTTACCTAATTCAGTTGCGTTGAATACATTACAGTTTCCTTGATGACCAAATGCCTTTATGTCAATGAGTCTGAAGCAATAATTGCTGTCTACTAATGTCATTAATGAAAGTGCATTTTGTGATTATAATATTCGCTCCCTGATCTTCATGGCTTAATGAGTCTTACGTGTTTTCCATCCTTAGATTCCACACAGTGAGGACGTTTATTGTATTCATCTTTTAGCATCTGACACAAGAAAGTTCCTATATCTCTGATAATGCTTGCAATTGTAGATCGGCCGAGAGCGATCTCAAGATACAGAGAACATACCGAATTTCCACCCCCTATTTAGCTGTAAAATTTCAGTTGATACATTAGAAATTGTCGGTGAAAGGTTACGGATTTCCTTTTTGTTTATATTCTACACGATGTTTTTCTGGAAATTCTTCCCATTTTCAGGTGCGTTTTCTGTGCTCTATGCTATTTATGCGTGATGTTTTCAATGCGTGAGGTGCTGCATTGTTCAGTTGTCTTTACTGTAATGGATAGAAACACGGGTAAATTCTCATTAATTACTAATGTTTTTATGAAGTTAGTGGTGAAACTCTTTATAAAGATCGATCATTAATTTAAAGTTGCAAATTTTTTAATACCTTATCCGACACCTGTGGACAACTATTATTGCAGCACATAATGCAAAAGAGGCACTTTTACTTAATAAAATTCCGCTCATAGTTGACACTAACAATAAGTGCGTACGGTAAATGTTACCGCAGCTTGTAGCGACATCTGATAGGATTTCCGTGGGTTTCACATTGCGTCAGGAAAGCGCCGGTGTGGCCAGCACTGACAGAACGGCGGGAATTCCGGCAAAAACGCATGTGAAAAACACAACTGCCAATATCACGTCTTGGTAGTCTGAAGGTTAATATACTGAAGTATAGGGCAGTGCATTGGCGGAGCTGTCATTTCTACTCAGGCTATTCGTCTGAAACGCTTTCAGACCTGATTATGGCCTTACGACAGTGATCAACAGACTTTGAACGAGAAATGGTTCAAATGGCTCTGAGCACTATGGGACTTAACAATTGAGGTCATCAGTCCCCAAGAACTTAGAACTACTTAAACCTAACTAACCCACGGACATCACACACATCCATGCCCGAGGCAGGATTCGAACCTGCGACCGTAGCAGTCGCGCGGTTCCCGACTGAAGCGCCCAGAACCGCTCGGCCACCGTGGCCGGCGAACGAGAAATGATAGTTGGAGCTAGTCGTATGGGAAATTCCATTTCGGAAATCGTTAGGGAATTCGATATTCTGAGATCCACAGTGTCAAGAGAGGTGGCCTACGGCTTCACGTAACGACCGAGTGCAGCGGCGTTTGCGTAGAGTTGTCAGTGCTAACGAACAAGCAACACTGCGTGAAATAAGCGAAAGCAGTCAGTGTGGGACGTACGATGAACGTATCCGCAAGGACATTGCAACTACATTTGCCGATAAAGGGGCCTTGGCAATAGACGATCGACGCGATTGCTTTGCTGACAGCTCCACATCGACTGCTACGTCTTTCCTGGGCTCATGACCATATTGGCTGGATCTTAGAGGGCTGGAAAACCGTGACCTTGTTAAATTCGACCCGATTTCAGTTGGTAAGAGCTGATGGTAGGGTTCCAGTGTGGCCCAGATACCATGAAGCCATGGACCCAAGTTGTTAACAAGGTACTGTTCATGTTGGTGGTGGCTGCGTAATGCTGTGGGCTATGTTTACATGGAATGGAATGGGTCCTCTGGCCAAGGTGAAGCGATGATTGACTGGAAATGGTTATGTTCGGCAACTTGGAGACCATTTGCAGCCGAAAACTGACAAAATTTTTATGGATGACAATGCTTCATGTCGCCGAGCCACAGTTATTCGCAACTGATTTGAAGAATATCCTGGGCAATTTGAGAGAATGATTTGGCGATCCAGATCGCCTGACATGAGCCCCATCGAACATTTATGAGACATAAGCGGGAGGTCAGTTCGTGCACAAGATCTTGCATGGGCAACACTTCTGCAATTATGGATGGCTACTGAGGCAGCACGGTGCAATATTTCTGCATGGGACTTCCAATGATTTGTTGAGTTCATGCCGCGTCGCGTTGCTACACTACGCTGGGCAAAAAGAGGTCCAACACGAGATTTAGAGGTATCCCTGTGTCTTTTGTCATCTCAGTGTGTAAGGTTAGTGATAAATTATTCAGTAGGAAGTAACGTAGAATAACATGGACGCAGCAAAGCATTTTTGGAGAAAATGAATTTAGAAGAGGATGTTCACATGAGATTCACTACTTTTCGAAAATTGAGGATAAATAAGAAAAACAACAATGGCGGGTAAATGTAGATTCTATATGAGACCCAACTTAGCCAAAGAGTAGAGCATGAGACGCCTGAAAACATATTGAAAAGTTACTGTTCGTTATTTAATTAGTCTGAGCAGGATAACTGAGCAAGCATCTGTATATTTATTTGTCACCCCATCAACGTTAACTCAGTGGCAGATCAGCTCAGGTTCAAGGTATCGGGTGGTGGTGTTGGGAGGGGGGGAGGGGGGGGGAATGTGTGTGTGTGTGTGGGGGGGGGGGGGGTTAGATGAGTTAAGTTACTAGCATGGGCAATGTGATACTATTTCTCGTTTAAAGGTCCAATTTATTGTTGAACTCTGCCCAAATCGCAGAGGGGGCCGAGACATATTTTACATATTTCATGTGATCAGATCACTCGACATACATATTTAAGTGGTCTCGTAATTTACTGTGTATGAAGTTACTCGTAATTTTCTGTGTATGGAATTGGTAGGAAAATATGTTGTTGGTAAATGTATGTTTCACGCTCATACCGCCCATACACTGGTTAATCTCTACCGTTTCTAATAAGTATGCTCACAAGAAGACTAGTGGGAGTCTGAATAGATTCGTCGGGACCAGCGAGTACGTAAACACTAGGTGCCATAAGGGGAAAAGTGAGGGCCTCAGACAAAAGTACACTGCACAGAGCGCATATAAATCGATATTATATCTTACGAAATCTCCACGCGATCACAATCTTAGCCTGTCATAAAACACTTCAAGAACGATCAACATCCATTGACGGTGCTGCCAACACAGTGTGAGTAATTGGAAGTCAGTGTCAAAATGATCTACTAACCATGTTGAATCATTCTTGGTTCTTTGTTAAAACTATACACGAAACACACAGATAACCCAGTATTATATTCTGCAAGAATGATCGTCGCTCATTGACTGTACAACAAACCACGTGGGTGGTTCGATGTCAGTGGCAAAACTATATGCTCACCATTCTGGATCGTTCTTAGATCATTAGCAAAATTGCACAAGCATTATACGCAAATACTATCCTAAACTAACTCAGGAAGCAGATGGTCCCTCATGGGAGCATTTAGGCAATGACCAAGCAAGATAAAACAAATAAAATTAAATAGATCCACTCGCACGAATATTTAAATACTAACATAGCGCCCGCTGCTTCGCTCGCGTAGACGGTAAGGCTTCCAGTGATTTCTTTTTTTTAATCGAATTTTTATGTTGTTCACAAATTGCAACACCTTCTAATATTTTCACACTAATTAAGGCCATATAAGCATTGTCTTTTCCGAATTTACTTGACGAGAAAGCGATTCTGGTAGCTGGAGTTCAAAGTTTTTATTAGTCATGCCTGTTGCGTTCTTGTGGAGACATTTCCATAGTAACTTCCACCCCCTAATAAATATTTCTTTTTATCTAACCGGGAACACCAATTTTCATAAATTCAGTTTAAAATTTATTTTTGATGTTAGGAAATATCTTCTTAAAATTTTTCATCCCTGTTGCGCTCCCAAAGGGGTTGAATATCCAGAAACTCTGAAACACGTATGTTTTTATTTGTAAACGAGAAGTCAAATACCAATTGTCATAGATGTAGCCTTAAAAATGCTTTATTAATTATTTATTTTCAACGAACTATAACCTACTTTTTTACTGCATTAGTGGCTGAATTTCCAAAAATACTCAAACACATATTTTTTATTTTCTGAATGAGAAGCCAAATATCAGTTTCCGTAGTCATAGCTTCAAAATTCCCTTAATAGCGACATACTTTCAAAGAGGCTTTTATTCCGTATTTCACCTCCTTAGGAGTGGAATTTCGGACAATCCATTCAGTACAAGATCCACGCCTTCTCCAAACTTCAAGTTTCTATCCTTCGCGGTTTGGGCTGGAAGATGATGAGTCAGTCAGGACATTGTCTTTTATATATTAGAGATTGCACACTGTTCACACGGTTATAAACTTATGCTGAAACAAGTACATGAGAGCACCTGTTCTTAGTTGCAGCAGTTGCCATCACATTGATGTCTTATAGACAAGTGCTAAGCACCAAATCACAAAGAAAAATAAGAAAAAAAAACGTTAAAGAAGCTCCAAAATATTAACGAAAATGTTATATAAAGCCGCCGCACATTAAATCTGCTAAAGACTCCACTTGATTAACTTCATTCCGGTGGATTCAAATGAATACAAACGCTCTTTAGAAACCGAGGTACTAACGACTGAATTAACTTGAGAAATTATAACAAATTGTTGTCTCAACGTAACCCTACCTATGACGCTCCTGAAACTAATCGGATTACTTACTTTAATTACAATATGCCTCATACTCTGAATTTACCAAGCAACCTGACGAGGACGCATACTGTCCGTTCACCCTCTAAGCCATCGGGAAACCGATCCTCCAAAATGGCGGAGAGCCGCCTAACGGTCACTCTCGGCTTCCTTGAGGGAGTGGAGAGTTGGCTAACCCTGGAAACTACACCACTACGGGTTCGTCTTTGAACGTTCACCTCATTTATTAAGTTGACAGCAAAGCTTAAATAAAACACGTACCACTGCACTATTACTACTCTACTAGCGAACCTACATCCAAATCACTCACTCATTAGGTAACTGATAGCTACGTATTAGTGATAGAAGAAATGGATGTGCATCATAAAATAAGTAAACACAGTGAAGCCGTCCCTTCGCCAAAGGTTCTTGAAACCTGAACAAGGTAGGAACATGACCAGTGTGACACTGGAGCTGAGAAATGTAGAGTACCTTAAGGGAAGTAATAGGATGGTTCTAACAGTTCAGTCTCAACATTTTCAGAAAAAAAAATTAACATAAAATATTAGCATATGCTTTACGTGCCACATATTGATGCGTTTTCTTGATATACCACATGTAGCGTCAATGAAGACTGGAATTAAACTGAGTAAATACCGCAGCTATAAAGATATTTGATGCTACGAGTGTTAACTACAAGAGAAAATGACGTTATTCTTATAAAGTGAATCACAGTGCGGAAAATGGTTAGGGAGGTGGAATGCGAATTGCGCCCGGGTGGTACGCAGATTTTCAATGAATTGCTGTAGAAGGTATCCGTTCACGACAAAACACGTTAGTGATTGAGCGTAGTCTTCTCCTAGGACGTTATCATTACTAGTTGCATAGGGACTGAAACGTATTTAAGCTTCAAGGTTTGTGCAGTCATAGTTCCACATCAAGAAACAGAGAGGCATGTGCACTCTCCTTAAGATACAATACCTTACGGATGTAGAGCAATCCATTAACTTCAAGCATTTTTAACAGGGGATAACTGGCATTCTTATCTCCAGATCAAGACACGTCTGCTGTCATTTTAAGAAATAAGCCGAGACATATCCGTTACTTTAGCTCCATTTACACATCGGCGTGTCTTCTGCTGAAGTTTCCCGTTGTAACAAGCAGCTCGCATACGCCGGTAGCTGCTGTCCTCTCATACATATCACCTTCACATTCATACAGATCAAATTTAAGTTCACTAAGCGTTCTGTGTACAGTACTCGAAGGTATTATCCTTCCGGTGTCTGCAATAATGGTAGAACATACTTCGGGTCGGCTTCTAGGCATGATTTCACGGTGAACAAATATCGGTGACTGGTGCCTGTTGCAGCGTCTGGCAGTCCAGCGCTGAAAGCTCTGTTTACAAAACATGTCGTTTGCAATTATCGTAGCAGTGTACGAAAAATCTGAAAGACAAATATTTAATCGCAGGCTCACATCTGATGTGTTATACTCAAACATTCTGTCTCCTGTATCGTGTTTGCTTCCGAGACAGAGATCTGTAACCATTTCAGATCAAACGCTTGCGCCGCATTAACTATAATTAGTCTTGTATATCAGGTAGACTGAGTGTAGTACTTAGGCGGTTTTCCACACTTGTTTAGGCAAATCTCACGTTGGTTCTCGATCAGAAATGCAATACACAAACAGCAAATATAGAAACGCAAATTATGTTTACACTGTTCACAGACATTTTCCCCTTAAGTTATCTGCCGTTTATGTTCATAACGAGGGCTCCAGACCACAGTATTAAAATAAAAACTGTCAAATCTTGAATGGGCGATTGCCCACAATTCAATTAGTTTCAGTACAAATATGGAAGAAAAATAAGGTCACTGGTGTACCACCACACTAAACTTTGTTGTTACGTTATTCTAGTGGAGATTATAGCGTTAAATATTTGTCTAATGTATGTTAATTTTGTATATGCCGCTGTAGAACTGCCTAGTGAGAAAATAAATTACAGAACAGTCTAGTTGCATTTTATCATATTCATTGTATGCAGAGTTTGCGGAAACAGATACGCATTATTCAGTAACTTTAGGTTTGTCCATAAGTTCGTATCGTTTTTGATTTGCCTGTTGGTACTGATATGGGCTTGTTTATCGATTTTCATTTTTTATTGTAGTCTACTGTTGGTGTTTCAGTTGACATGTTGTCATTTTGTCATTTGGAGACGGTGAGTGGAGCTGTGGACGCTAGAAATTGGAGTGCCAAGTGGAAAAATCAGAACATTTCCAATATATTCTTCTGTTTGAGTTCAATAGAGGAGTGACAGCTGCGGAGGAAGACAGATACTATTGCACCATGTACGGGGATTATTCCTGTAGACAAGGGCGGGAAGAAAATGGTTTTCTCATTTTAAGGAGGATCATTTTGACATTAGCGACACTCCACGTTCAGGAAGACCTTCGGGGTTTGATGAAGAGCGTTTTAGCGCATTAATCCACAGTGATCCACGTCATTCTACTTGAGAACCGACAAATGTGATGACTGTGATCGTTCTAGCATCGTTCAATATTTGCATACAATGGAGAAGGTTCAAAAATCGGGTGTATGGGTACCGCATGCTCTAAGCCAAAATCACAGAAATCGGCAAGTGGCTATATATATAATAATTCCAATCCCAAAGAAAGCAGGTGTTGACAGATGTGAAAATTACCGAACTATCAGCTTAATAAGTCACAGCTGCAAAATACTAACACGAATTCTTTACAGACGAATGGAAAAACTAGTAGAAGCCAACCTCGGGGAAGATCAGTTTGGATTCCGTAGAAACACTGGAACACGTGAGGCAATACTGACCTTACGACTTATCTTAGAAGAAAGATTAAGGAAAGGCAAACCTACGTTTCTAGCATTTGTAGACTTAGAGAAAGCTTTTGACAATGTTGACTGGAATACTCTCTTTCAAATTCTAAAGGTGGCAGGGGTAAAATACAGGGAGCGAAAGACTATTTACAATTTGTACAGAAACCAGATGGCAGTTATAAGAGTCGAGGGACATGAAAGGGAAGCAGTGGTTGGGAAGGGAGTAAGACAGGGTTGTAGCCTCTCCCCGATGTTGTTCAATCTGTATATTGAGCAAGCAGTAAAGGAAACAAAAGAAAAATTCGGAGTAGGTATTAGAATTCATGGAGAAGAAATAAAAACTTTGAGGTTCGCCGATGACATTGTAATTCTGTCAGAGACAGCAAAGGACTTGGAAGAGCAGTTGAATGGAATGGACAGTGTCTTGAAAGGAGGATATAAGATGAACATCAACAAAAGCAAAACAAGGATAATGGAATGTAGTCTAATTAAGTCGGGTGATGCTGAGGGAATTAGATTAGGAAATGAGGCACTTAAAGTAGTAAAGGAGTTTTGCTATTTGGGGAGCAAAATAACTGATGATGGTCGAAGTAGAGAGGATATAAAATGTAGGCTGGCAATGGCAAGGAAAGCGTTTCTGAAGAAGAGAAATTTGTTAACATCGAGTATAGATTTAAGTGTCAGGAAGTCATTTCTGAAAGTATTCGTATGGAGTGTAGCCATGTATGGAAGTGAAACATGGACGATAAATAGTTTGGACAAGAAGAGAATAGAAGCTTTTGAAATGTGGTGCTACAGAAGAATGCTGAAGATTAGATGGGTAGATCACATAACTAATGAGGAAGTATTGAATAGAATTGGGGAGAAGAGAAGTTTGTGGCACAACTTGACCAGAAGAAGGGATCGGTTGGTAGGACATGTTCTGAGGCATCAAGGGATCACCAATTTAGTATTGGAGGGCAGCGTGGAGGGTAAAAATCGTAGAGGGAGACCAAGAGATGAATACACTAAGCAGATTCAGAAGGATGTAGGTTGCAGTAGGTACTGGGAGATGAAAAAGCTTGCACAGGATAGAGTAGCATGGAGAGGTGCATCAAACCAGTCTCAGGACTGAAGACCACAACAACAACAACTGCTTGCTCTTCATGAATTCGCTCCTTAACAACAACGACCATTCGTATCCTCTATCGTTACCGGTGACGAGAAATGGTGTCTTGATGCCAACATAAGGAAAAGTAAGGAATGGTTGAGCCCAAAGAAAGCAGCAATGCCTCTTACAAATATCTGCGCGCATCCACAAAAGAAAATGTTATGCATATGGTGGAACAGCGACGGTGTGTTATGCTACGGATTGCTTCTCCGAGTTGTAACTATCACTGCTAACATTTACTGTCAATAACTGAGATGTCTTGCAGACGTGATCCAGGTTCAGCGACCAAGAAGACCACGTGAAGTGATGCTACTCCACGATAACGATCGCCCGCATTCTACCACACTGACGAGAAACGCTAGACAGGTGTTGAGTTGGTAAATCATTTCGCACCCACGTTATTCACCTGCTCTTGCACAGTCACATTTTCATATTTTCCGCTCTCTATCGAACAACCTTCAAGGAACTTCCTTTCCAGATGTAAATGCGCTTCACGATTCATTCGCCTCAAAACCATGTGATTTCTACAGTCGCAGAATCCAAGTTAGCCCAGCGTTGGCAGACTGTTGCAAACAGTGAAGGAGAATATATTATTGATGACTGAAGACTCTGTATGTATCTATTCAAAATGGTTCAAATGGCTCCGAGCACTATGGGACTTAACTTCTGAGGTCATCAGTCCTCTAGAACTTAGAACTACTTAAACCTAACTAACCTAAGGACAACACACACATCCATGCCCGAGGCAGAATTGGAACCTGCTACCGTAGCGGTCGCGCGGTTCCAGACTGTAGCGCCTAGAACCGCTCGGTCACCCCGGCCGACTGTACGTATTTATTAAACTTACGTATAAACACTACGAACTTATGTACCAACCTAATGCACCCATAATGCGATAGAATTGCAAATTTTGGAAAACACCATCAAAGAAACTTTTAAAATAATAATACCAAAATTATCTTCATAAAAGTCGTTAACTGTTCCTAATTACGGGGTGGGAGTGATTCTTCAGTCAATGGCAACGGGCTCTGTGGATGCGAAATTAAAGTATTTTCATATACGACTGTGCATATGTTGCAGTGGCCTAACGATCAACAGCACGACGCTATCAGGATTGTGCTAGCAACTACACAACAGTCCCGTACCACTTGACTATGGTTGTATATCAGTCGGCAGAATACTCACGAAGCTTGCACCTCTTGACGCTGCTGGCGCCCGGAGACGTTTTATTAAATCTGCAAAAAATTCTTTTCTGATTCTGTTCTACGTGGTTGAAGGTGTTTGAAGGCGGTTCTGAGGAGCCTCAAGTCACACCGGTCAATATGACGTTTCTCAGGACGGAGTCACCACCCCACTACCGAATTCGTTTCCATTATATGCACGACATTTATTTTCTCTGTCCCTTATTAACTTTAGTTTCACTGATTTCGGTGGCCAACGTATCACTTCCCCAACCCCCAAACATTTCTAATCTCACTACGGGCGCGTTTCGTATACTTCCATACCTCTAGGGTTTGAAGTGCGCAGTCTCGTAAAAGTGCAATATAAGCAGACGCAGCCTCTTGTAAGTTTTTATTAAGTAAACTGGGAAACTTTTTTATCGGTGAACGCGTAGCTGTCATTTTCATTTGTAATGTAATGAAAAAAACTGGAAGGTGCTGACTGTAGGAGCGTTTGCAAGGCTGTTATTGAATTTACAGCTGCAAGATTTTAAGCAAACGGGTAAAGTTGGATTGGAGAATGGTTATGACTTACTCAACTACGAAAACAGTGAGCAGCAGACAGAAAACTTGGAAGTTATCAATTACGTAAATAAGGAGTATGAGGGTGTGCGTATTGAGAAAGTGAAACACAACACGCGGCACTCATGGAAAATCGTAAGTGAGAGGAATGTTAACTAGAAACAGGCGTGTACTCGAGAAAAGGAGAGACGAACGTGGCCTGCGTCATCAGCAACGTTGCTGCCTAGCGTGGTTTAGCCGGCAGTAGGGGCAGACACAGCGGCTGGAGCAAATATGAAAACAGACAGGAAATCAGTGACTGCAGGTACATGGAGTCTCCGAACCGGTGAAACAGATAATGATAAGTGAAGAAGAAAAATTAAATCTCTTGCGAGTATTGAGAAGTGCTGTAGACGAGAATAATATGTGAGATCAAGAATTAAATATTAAACCCAATTGTAGCAGCCTAATATTAAGGGTAGTCATTAAGTTTCTCAAAGTCGGGTGTATTTCGAAATAAAACCGGACCCTTGTTACGAACCTCGGTGGATAGGCAAACACATTCAGTTGCCAGTACTGCCGTCGCAGATCAGAAAAGCGGTAGCATATCTCTATGAAAAACTAAGAGCTATTACCACTACAACTGTGGCGCTTGCAGGAAACATTAATTTCAGTCCTGATTTCATCAGACATTCTCACTTAAGTATTTACCGTGGAAGGGTGTTGGCAGTTTAATCAGAATGGTGAGATAAATACTTGAACCATAGAGTCGGAACCGCTAGCAGAATACATTTATTATTTCATGAATAACACGTAAAAATACACTGTTGAAAAATGAATTAGTACACCATTTTAGAGGTTTCCAATTTATTCAAGATTTATTGTTGCAACAGTACATATAGAGTACATGAAATAATTACATTTACAGATCAACGGCATAAGCGGTTCTGTGGTACCAGGTATGGACCACTGCTGAAACACCCCTACTAGTACATGGTGTAGCCTCAACGGGCGGCAATGCAGGCGTTGATTCTAGCATCCAGTCGATCGTGCTGATGGCGAATACTGTCCTGGGATACTTTACGCCACGCCTGCTCGACCTGTTCACATACTTCTGTTAGAGTTGTTGGTTGACGAGTCGCAAGAGTCACTCATCGTCCCATCATATCCCACACGTGCTCGATTGGAGACAAGGCCGGAGATCCTGCAGGCCAGGAAAGTTGCTGCACCTCTTGCAAAGCACGTTGAGTTTATGGACAGTGTGTGCGTGAGCATTATGCTGTTAGAACAAAACATCATTTTCCCGCTGCAAAAACGGTAAAAGAACGGGTCCAACAACATTATGCACGTACCGAGCGCTGGTTTGCGTCCCCTCCAGAAACACGAAAGGTGAATGAGAGTTGTAGTTTATCGCATCGCAGACCATAAGGCCTGAGATGAGGCCAGTGTGGCCTGCACGAATGCACTGTACGAGACAGCACTCACCAGGTCTACGTCGTACTGTCACTTGCGTGCAAGCAGAATCTGCTTTCATCGCTGAAGACCACGGCGCGGCATTAACCTTCCAAGCCGCGCGGCATGAGCCGAGCGGTCTAGGGCACTGCAGTCATGGACTGTGTAGCTCAGGGGCGGGCAGGAATCCTGCAAATGTGCGGTGCACTTACACGCGTGCAGTTAACAGGTGTTCCGCGTGCACACAGGGGCAAGCTGGCCACCCGCTTATCTCCCATCCCCACCATACCTTCTGTCCGCTCCTTCCTCTGTAATGCGTTTTGTTTCCTAGCTTGTTTTATTGAGTGAATGAATAAGGTTAGTAGGAGTGCTTGAAGGAAATCATGGTTTGAAAGAGTACCTATTACCTACAATACGTTTTATTTAATTATCACAGGTGGAGTTTACAATACGTTTAATATCTGGAACAAAATTTCTACATACAGATAAATACAAACAGTTACGTAAATTTTCATCACTGATGTTTGCTCCTAACCGAGACTTATTAATTCAGCAAATGGTTTTCCAGCTCTCGCTATATTAAGCGCAGTCTTATAACTTGCACATACCGCTGGGCTATTATTGTTGTCGTCCTGGAAACTTGAAAACAGTGCTCCATAAAATGTTAGATCAGTTGGATGAGAGACATGACGAGAGAAAGTCGCAGATCTCTCGTGACAACAGCAACTACAACAAATTCAAATGGCTCTGAGCACTATGGGACTTAACTGCTGTGGTCATCAGTCCCCTAGAACTTAGAACTACTTAAACCTAAGTAACCTAAGGACATCACACACATCCATGCCCGAGGCAGGATTCGAACCTGCGACCATAGCGGTCGCGCGGTTCCAGACTGTAGTGCCTAGAACCGCTCGGCCACTCCGGCCGGCCAACTACGACAGATTCATCTGGTATCGTCAGATCGGTCTTCTTAAGCTCAGTCAATTCCCCATCCGCTCAGAATCCGACAATAAATTGTACTCGTCCTTGTGAAATTTATTATAATGGCCTTCAATACTAAACTTCCGTTGACCAGCGAGAATACTGCCACGTATTAAACATTTAGAATTTACACGTTTTTGCACAAAGAAAAAATGATTCTCCCATTACTTTTTAAAAGATAGCAAATCTCCACTTCTCCGTTTCTTGAAAAACAACGTTCACTACATAGTGCTCGCTTCGCATCAACGTCCGCAGCTTAGCCTGGCACTACACTGCCGCAACCTGCCGGCTGTCGCCACAGCCCCGGTCGACGCCTGCACGCGAACAGCACACGTGCAGCGCTGTGCGCTCATGAGCCGCGTGCAACGTTTGCCCGACCCTGGTGTAGCTGGTCCCGGCGGAGGTCCGAGTCCTCCCTCGGGCATTGGTGTGAGTGTTTGTCCTTAGGATAATTTAGGACAAGTAGTGTGTAAGCTTAGATACTGATGACCTTAGCAGTTAAGTCACATATGATTTCACACACATTTGAAGTTCAAATGGCTCTGAGCACTATGGGACTTAACTTCTGAAGTCATCAGTCCCCTAGAACTTAGAACTACTTAAACCTAACTAACCTAAGGACATCACACACATCCATGCCCGAGGCAGGATTCGAACCTGCCACCGTAGCGATCGCGCGGTTCCAGACTGTAGCGCCTAGAACCGCTCGGCCACTCCGGCCGACACACACATTTGAACAAACCTTCCAACTGATCCTCTGACGCGCAACAGTTGAACCGTGCACACCGACGCTGTGGTGCGAGTGGAAGACGAGCTGCAGATGTGCGTGTCCATAGATCCACTGCTAATAACCGGTTCACAACACTTCATGCTGAGACGTCTGGTCTCTCAAGTCCTCTAATCTGTGCTGTGGTAGCTGTACGATTTGCCACTGCTGCCCTTACACTGCGACGATCCTGGCATCCGTCTGCGCTGCGTGGACGTCCACAACCTCGGTAGCGGGTGTGGGAATGTTCAGTTAAGATTTTTCATGGGACCACTGATACCAGCATCGTTTTAAAACTGGCGCAGCACGTTCAACTTGTATCGCGATTCTCTAAAAGGACCATCCCTCCACTCGGAAAGCCACAATTGGTCTCTTGTCTAACACGCTCATTTGGCTGTAGGATGCATGTCTGTATCTCCGTGGCATGGCTGCTTACTTGCTTCACACGTCTGCACCACACTGAGCTTTCTGCCTGCGAGCGTTCCGTATTAAAGGGTAGATGCAGGTGACGCTCTGGTAGCTATACCACTACGACATTTGTTGGTGGACGATGTTGAAACCATTATCCATACATCTACTATCCCCCAGGTGGCATACGCCATCATCGGATCAACATCAACGACTTCTTTCCTGGTGTACTAATCATTATGTCCGCGTGGCCGCACGGGGTAGCCACGCGGTCTTCGGCGCCTTGCCACGGTTCGCGCAGCTCGCCCCATCGGAAGTTCGAGTCCTCCGTCGAGCATGGGTGTGTGTGTTGTCCTTAGCATAAGTTAGTTGAAGTTAGATTAAGTGGTGTATGAGCCTAGGGCCAATGACCTCAGCAGTTTGGTCCCGCAGGAACTTACCACTTATTTTTTTCCAGCAGTGTATATTTCGTAGACACTGAAATTATTCAGAAAGACAAAGTACCAGAGTACTCCTCACAATAGTATCTGAATTAACACTAAATTACTGGCTGACTTAGCAGTTTAATTCAACTGTGGTTTCGTCTAGGCAAGAACGTGACCTACATCTACATCTACAGTATATCTACGTGATTACTCTGCTATTCACAATAAAGTGCCTGGCAGAGGGTTCAATGAACCACCTTCAAGCTGTCTCTCTACCGTTCCACTATCGAACGGCACGCAGGAAAAACGAGCACTTAAATTTTTCTGTGCGAGCCCTGATTTCTCTTATTTTATGGTGATGATAATTTCTCCTTATGTAGGTGGGTGCTAACAGAATGTTTTCGCAATCGGAGGAGAAAACTGGTGATTGAAATTTCATGAGATGATCCCGTCGCAACGGAAAACGCCTTTGTTTTAATGACTGCCACTCCAATTCGCGCATCATGTCTGTTACACTATCTCCTCTATTTCGCTATAACACAAAACGAGCTGCCCTTCTTTGTACTTTTTCGATGTCATCCGTCAGTACCACCTGATGCGGATCCCACACCGCACAGCAATACTCCAGAATAGGGCGGACAAGCGTGGTGTAAGCAGTCTCTTTAGTAGACATGTTGCACCTTGTAAGTGTTCTGCGAACGAATCGCAGTCTTTGGTTTGCTCTACCCACAATATTATCTATGTGATCGTTCCAATTCAGGTTATTTGTAATTGTAATCCCTAAGTATTTAGTTGAATTTACAGCCTTCAGATGCCGGCCGAGGTGGCCGAGCGGTTCTAGGCGCTACAGTCTGGACCCGCGTGACCGCTACGGTCGCAGGTTCGAATCCTGCCTCGGGCATGGATGTGTGTGATGTCCTTAGATTTAAGTAGTTCTAAGTTCTAGGGGACTGATGACCTTAGAAGTTAAGTCCCATAGTGCTGAGAGCCATTTTTTGAGCCTTCAGATTTGTGTGACCTAAGTACACAGCTTCACTATGAAAACTCGAAGAAGGAAATATTTGTATCAGTATGATCTCAAAGAAATTATTCGTCGTTCCAAAGGCGAAACCTGAGTGGTCCTTAGTTGGTTTTCCCCCGTATTTAACATGAAAAGGAAAGAAAGAAGTATGCAAATAGTTGCGTGAAACGCATGTTACAGTAAGAGATTAACGGAAGCTAAGTCCTAGGAATGAAACCCTCTCTCCTCGGACAGTTGAAATTTCTGGCGTCGATCGATTGAATTGCAGCGAGGGCTTCCGTGTCTGCAATGAATCTGCGTGTTATCACCGTACACTGTGCGGCTGGCGTAGGGCAGGCAGCGGCTTCGGGGCGTACTCATCTTCTCAGAAGTGATCACGAGAAACCTATCTAAATCCCGACAGAAGTGGATCAAGGGTTCGTTTCTGGAGGGAATCACAGGTCACCGTGTTTCTCTCTTTACCTACAACCCCCTCCTCACAGCTACAGCCTGCCGTCACCGTCACAACGTGCCACAGATGTGCACAAGATTAATAAGGATAAAGCACATAAAAATTTAACATAATAATAAAAATTGATTAAACGCCATAAAATATATGAAATTTCAAAAGTAGGCTGAGAGTTCCGTAACTGACTGCCATTTTTGAGAGTCTCTGAGTTTCCATTCTACTTTTTTGTCCAAAAGCCAGCCGTGAAATATGGGAATTGATATACGAGATGTGTTTAAAAAAAGCGAAATTTTGTTATTTCGTGAGTTGTAATGGACTGATTCGGACGATTTTTTCGTTGTTACGTAAATGAGCATGACTGAAAAATACTGAGTTGGTTATTTAGTCTGTTGTGAGCTGTCAGAAAGGTTGGATGTATGTTAGTAGTATCGCTTACTACTTATTTTGTATAAATTTCAATCAGAGTATTAGTGTTAAAATTTGATGTAAGAACGGAATGAAGTGTATCAAAGTTTTAGGAACGTTAAATATTGTTTGTAGTTGGTTTTCTATGAGTAAACAAGGATTCACGAGTAATATAATCGTTTCGGCGAAGGCCGTGAAGTCGTTATAGATAACGAGAGTCCTCGACGTGGCAGTACATCATTAGACGATGAAATTGTGCAAAACTTGAAAGAAATGATTTTGAACAATAGCCGAATCGCTATCAGAAAAGTTGCTGATGAAGTTGCTATACCTCTTTGAGCCCTGAATTTATTTTCGTTTTAATTAGATTTGCAGACTACGATTAGGTCCGAAAAAATTCTAGAGGTTTTTCTCCGTTAGATTCACAGAAAAAGAACCCACACGTTAGTGCCGGCCAAGATTTATTTATAAAATATATGCTTTGTGCTTCGCATGTACATAGGACTCTGACTGAAGATTAAATGTGTGTTTATCGCGTCCACGTGTAATTCAAAAAAATGCTTCAAATGGCTCTGAGCACTATGGGACTTAACATCTATGGTCATCAGTCCCCTAGAACTACTTAAACCTAACTAACCTAAGGACAGCACACAACACCCAGCCATCACGAGGCAGAGAAAATCCCTGAACCCGCCGGGAATCGAACCCGGGAACCCGGGCGTGGGAAGCGAAAACGCTACCGCACGACCACGAGCTGCGGACGGTTATTCTGCGTTCCAGCCTGCTGTTAACTGCGGCTAATCGAGGGAATGGAGACTGGCCTTTAAAATCCATTTCCTTGTCTTAAAGTAAGTACAGAAACACACCATTTGTTGATCACAAATTTCCACCTCACCCATTGACTGGTTATATCTGCATATACGAGATGTACGTGGTAACAAAATATGTATTTTCCACATTTTTTTACCAGGACCCCATCTAGTGTTCTGGGTGAATTCCAAAAATGAGCATGCCATTAGGATCCAACTGCTTCTTTCCACTGTAGTAAAACTATCTTCAGTTAACGTGCTGAAATATAACACGATTTTTTCATTTGCACATGTAGGGCATGGTAAGCACATACGAATTATAGATTTAAAACAGTTCACTGAAGTTTTCTAATAAAATGGAAAAGTACTTACAGCTCACCGTCTAATTTGTTATTTGTATGCCAGTGAGCTTTCTCTAACCCCTTAACTACTCTGGACGTGTTAATTCGCGCACCTTTGTACCTGTCCCTGTGTGCTCTGAACGTGTTTATGCGCGCCACCAGTCCTTCTACCTGGTACTCTGAACATGTCTACGCGTAGACACGTTCAGAGTACCAGTTAGAAGAACCGGTGGCGCGCGTAAACACGTTCACAGCACACAGGGACAGGTACAAAGGCGCGTCCGTTAACACGTCCAGAGCAGTTATAGGGCTAATGGACAAACTAGTTAAAGGTTCGAAGTTTAACTTGTGGTCACTGTTTTCGAAATATAGCACAGTACTTGTCATTTCGCCGCGCGGGATTAGCCGTGCGGTCCAAGGCGCTGCAGTCGTGGACTGTGCGGCTGGTCCCGGCGGAGGTTCGAGTCCTCCCTCGGGCTTGGGTGGTGTGTTCATCCTTAGGATAATTTAGGTTAAGTAGTGTG
Organism: Schistocerca piceifrons; assembly: GCF_021461385.2. NCBI lineage: Eukaryota > Metazoa > Arthropoda > Insecta > Orthoptera > Acrididae > Schistocerca > Schistocerca piceifrons. The sequence continues at coordinate 582,047,996 of NC_060149.1, forward strand.
TAAGCTTAGGGACTGATGACCTTAGCAGTTAAGTCCCATAAGCTTTCACACACATTTGAACATTTTTTGAACTTGTCGTTTCCTGTGTCATTCGTTTTTCTACGTGTTGCCACCTTCCATACACGCATATATGACAATAAATAATAAAAATTAAATACAAAGGCACTTGCACACACACACACACACACACACACACACACACACACACACACACACACACACACACACAAAACTTACATCACTTAACATATAGCCACAGAACAAAAAATTGAATGCAAAACCTCAGAAAGTTGGCGACACTTACAGAAATGAATGACAGTCTAGACACAGAAAACGGCAGTTACAGTGCTCTATTTCGAAAACAGTGACCACAAGCTAAATTTAAGATTGCGACAAGAAAGAAAGTTGCTTGGCTTACAAATAGTGAACTACACTCTGATCTGTGTGTACGTACTTCTTCATTTTACTCAAAAAACTTCGATGAACTGTTTTAAGCCTATAACCCACATGTGCTTACGATGACCTATATGTGCAAACGAAAAAATCGTGTAATATTTCAGGCTACTCACTGAAGATGCCTTGTAACTAAGGCGAAACACGTCTGAGTGCATACGTTTAATAAAAAAAAACTTAATGTGCTGTTTGCTAAATGCGATTTCTTTAGAACTATTGCAGTTTATATGCAGGTGTTGCGAAAATGGCCAACACAAGAAACTTGTCATGTGTCATTAGTTCGGAAATGCAAAACTTCAACATGTTTGGTACCACTTTCTGCTATTAAAGGCATGTGTCAGTTCTGATGCAGAAGTAAAGAAATCTGCAGATAAATACTGAGACCAGTAATGCATATTGCTTTTCTACGTCACTAGAACCTGAAAGGTTCAAATGGTTGGTTCAAATGGTTCTCAGCACTATGGGACTTAACTACTGAGGTCATCAGTCCTCTAGAACTTAGAACTACTTAAATCCAACTAACCTAAGGACATCACACACATCCATGCCCGAGGCAGGATTCGAGCCTGCGACCGTAGCGGTCGCGCGGTTCCAGACTGTAGCGCCTAGAACCGCTCGGGGACATCGGCGGCTTAGAACCTTAACCTGAAAGAAAAATATCTTATGCACCCTAAAATATTTAAGAAAATCGTCGAACAAACGAACATGCGCTTCACCTCAGTATTGGAAGCTTGTGCAGAAAGAAATCTTCTCATTAAAATACTTCTGTCTCCACAACTATCTCCGTGTGTCATCTGTGTAGAAGGCTGAGGAATCGCTTCTAGGAACGCTTCTAGTATTACATATTGTTGTGAAGATGTACCGTGAGATACGCTCACTGACGATAGTTTTGGCATAGCAAGAAACGTTTCAGGTTCATTACTGCTTTTGAGGAAACTTCCTTTTTAACTTCTTTCTTCTGAAGATGCTTCTTTTGTATCACCCATCGGTCGTTGTAATGGACAATTAACATTAGCGTTGTTTCTTCAGTCTACTGCTGATATCTGACGTTTCGTTCAAAGTACCAAGTGTTTCACTTTCGGACAAAATACTTACGATCTGGGATCTGAGAAGCAAATGCAATGATATCAGACTGGCAATAAATACTTTTTAACTTGTAAATATATTTCAGTTAACATTTCTTAGCTGAGAATTAATACTCACACCATTGTGCAGGTGTTAAAAATACCAAATATTAACCGCACGCGGGGGATAGTTATTCCGTAATAAACAGCTTAATTTGAAAAGACATACAAAGAATGGCGTTCAGCTGTAGTTATTACACATCTATTGATAAAAAAATTAATATCGTTGTTTATTTAAAAAGTATAATGAAAAATAACTCGCCGACCTAGTGTATTTTATTTGTCGAGCAGCATACCGCCAAAACTGGAATCCGGATTGCTGCCGTACCAACACGGAAGCGACTGACGCCAGTCGGTACGAGCCAGAGAAGTGAAAACAACCAAGAAAAAAAAATTATAAACTGATCCGCACATTCTTTCGGGTCAGGGCAGAAACAGATACCAACTAGCTCGTGCTGTGTTTTGGTTATGTCAGATGTTTAGTTATGAAGCTTATGACAGACAACTCTGTTCCAAAATTGGTGAATTATGAACCAAAGCAGGAGCGAATGCAAGTTGCTCTGGAGCCGCTAGAGCTACTGAAACGTGTCATAACAGGTGACCAAAATGGGTGCACGAATATGACGTCGGAACTAAGGCTCAATGGTCCCAGTGGAAAAGTATTATGGATCGCTAAGAATCAAATTTGAAGCGAAGGTTAGGCACACTCTGTTCTTCGATGTTAATACTATAGTGCACGACAAGTTCTTGCCACAAGCTCGAGTGATCAACAAGGAGTACTACTTGCAAGTTCAGCACCTTAACATCCAGATTTGTGATGACCTAAAAACGATAATGTACTCTATCACACTTTGTTGACTATTCATGGGGCCGGCCGGGGTGTCGAGCGGTTCTAGGCGCTACAGTCTGCAACCGCGCGACCGCTACGGTCGCAGGTTCCAATCCTGCCTCGGCCATGGATGTGTGTGATGTCCTTAGGTTAGTTAGGTTTAAGTAGTTCTAAGTTCTAGGTGCCTCAGAAGTTAAGTCCCATAGTGCTCAGAGCCTGCAACCGTAGCAGTCGCGCGGTTCCGGACTGAAGCGCCTAGAAACGCTCGGCCACCGCGGCCGGCCAATACCATCATGATGCCCTACCATTCGTCATCCCAGGCATGGCCCCATATTACTTTTTTCTGTTTGTTAAAGCAAAGGAGACCTTAATGGATGCCCGCTTTATAAGCATAAGGGGATTAAAACCTCGTCGCGGAGAGAGAACTAATAGTTATTCCAAAGATAGAATTCCACAAGTGTTACAAGGATGCAAAAATTGTTCACATAAGCGAATAAAATCTTTTCTAAAATTGTACACAATTTTCTGCTTTTTAAAATATAGATACGAACATTTTTCAGAATCTGAAACTATTGAGTGGACGTAGTGATACTATAATAGAATGGGAGAAGCTTTGCAGAGTTAATTTTCAATTAATTTGAGAGGAAGGTAAGAGTAGCGTGTATGTAATTTGAAAGAAAAAATTGAGTAATAATAACTGAAATTAGAGATCAGTGTAAAAAACGAGTTTTAAACATTGGCGGAATAGAGCAAATATGAATAGAAAATTTTCCATGAAAAGAAATAGTGAAGAAGGGATGAAAATTAGGAAATGCGTAAAAAAACAGTGAGGAACGCATGGGAGCTAGCAAATGTTTACAGAAATAGACTACGGAACTGTGGTTTATCTGTAAAGTAAACTATACCTAGGTACATTAAAAATGCAAGAATGTAGTGAATATGAATTCACGTTTTATGCTGAGGTGATTATAGATCAGTAAGTGAAGTTGTCAGTGGATCTAATTAACCAGCGTGAACTCTGAGGACTGAGCCATGATTTACCTCCTGGTGTCTCTGATAATACCACACCAGCTGAGCCCAACAGGCTCATAAGCACGGGGCAGTCATATCACCCAGTTAACTGGCAAGTACATAGGAGCTTCCGACCAATGCGCTCAGTGCCATCATAGACGCCGATGTGGAAATGTATAACATTACCGTCATTCTATGATGTCATATCGAACTTAGTTTCCTAATTTGATAATCGTCTAGCTTTAAGTTACGGAACTCAACCGTCAAAAATTCTATCTTTGGTGGCAAAATCGTAAGAAATACCGGAGCAAAAAAAAAAAAAGAGAGTATTTTCTTTCTTATGTTTTGTAAATGAGTGCATGAATCAAAAATAATGTGCCAGATCAGTCAGTACTCCACCTCAGAACTCTGCTTACTACGGGTAATCCTCTTACCAACTCAGTATTCTTGAGCTGTGAGTACGATTTCCAGTCCAGCATACAGTTCTAAATCTGCCAGGATGTGTGTGATGTCCTTAGGTTAGTTAGGTTTAAGTAGTTCTAAGTTCTTGGGGACTGATGATCTCAGAAGTTAAGTCCCATAGTGCTCAGAGCAATTTGAACCATTTAATCTGCCAGGAAGTTTCAAAAGTATGCCCAATCTGCTGTAGATTGAGTCCTAGCTTCACAGTGATTTACAGTGATGACATAAATATTAGTATAGCGTGAAGAGGCCAAATAATAAGCGCGTTTGAAGTACGAAAAGGAAAACATATACATGAAATTTAATATACCTCAAAAAATATATTAAGAAAATGAATCAAAGACTGGTTCCAATAAAGGTAAAATGTTAAACACACTAATTTAAAATTAAACTTGGATAAAATAAACAGTGTAGGAAGTTCATTAGAATTCAATTGTGTTTTTCAAAGAAATACCCCATTGCACGTAATATTAAAATTTTATGCCATAGAAGCTATAAATGTTTCATTTTATTTTGTTGTTAATATTTTTTCTAAAACTGGTGAACTTTGACATATAGAAATAAAACTTTGGCATCTTTGCAACCAAAAACAATTTTGAGTTTTACTTACTTATGAACCACCATTATCAAAATTTATTATCGTTGATAGTAAAATTCTCAAATTATAAATCAGTATGAATAAGGAAAAACAAGGGTTAACACATTTCATGGTGCAGCTGTGAGCGTTATTTCAGATATTTTCTCTAATATAAGTGGATAATTTACATATTTGTTAGTGTGTAAAACTCACAGAAGGTAATAAACCTCAAAAAAAGCACCAAAAATGGTAGAGGAATACTTGAAAGAATTTATGCAATATGTGAAACTAAAACGAGGGATGTTTAGAAAAATTCATAGAATGAGTCAGCATCAGCACTTATCGAGGATTGCAAATGATTTGATTAACCAATGACAGAAAATTTTAAGAACAGCGTTGTTTCTATTCATATTGCTAAATTATGGCAAGCAAATTTAGTTGAAATGTTTTGAGGAATATTGAAACAACATTACTAAATAACCAAACGATACAAATATTTTCTGATTATTGTTGAAGTTATTTCTAAATCTGAATTGGCTAGTTACAAAAAAAAAAAGACCAAAAAAGTTTGAAAACTCATTTCAGAGTATCCTTACATTTCCCAAAGTTCTTTAAACTGTTAACGGAACAGAAAATTATGATACTGGATTTTTGTGAACAGCTGGAAAAAGTCGTCAATAATCAAGAGTCAACATTTCTGTTGTGGAAATACACTACCGGCCATTAAAATTGCTACACCAAGAAGAAATACAGATGATAAACGGGTATTCATTGGACAAATATATTCTACTAGAACTGACATGTGATTACATTTTCACGCATTTCGGGTGCATAGATGCTGAGAAATCAGTACACAGAACAACCACCTCTGGCCGTAATAACAGCCTTGACACGCCTGGGCATTGAGTCAAAACAGAGCTAGGATGGCGTGCACAGGTACAGCTGCCCATACAGATTCAACACGATGCCACAGTTCATCAAGGGTAGTGACTGGCGTGTTGTGACGAGCCAGTTGCTCGGCCACCATTGACCACACGTTTTCAATTGGTAAGAGATCTGGAGAATGTGCTGGCCAGGGCAGTAGTCGAACATTTTCTGTATCCAGAAAGGCCCGTAAGGACCTGCAACATGCGGTCGTGCATTATCCTGCTGAAATGTAGGGTTTCGCGGGGATCGAATGAAGAGTAGAGCCACGGGTCGTAACACATCTGAAATGTAACGTCCACTGTTCAAAGTGCCGTCAATGCGAACAAGAGATGACCGAGACGTGTAACCAATGGAACCCCATACCATCACTCCGGGTGATACGCCAATATGGCGATGACGAATATACGCTTCCAATGTGCGTTTACCGCGATGTCGCCAAACACGGATGCGACCATCATGATGCTGTAAACAGAACCTGGATTCATCCAAAAAAAGGACGTTTTGTCATTTGTGCACCCAGGTTCGTTGTAGAGCACACCATCGCAGGCGCTCCTGTCTGTGATGCAGCGTCAAGGGTAACCGCAGCCATAGTCTCCGAACTGATAGTCCATGCTGCTGCAAACGTCGTCGAACTGTTTGTACAGATGGTTGTTGTCTTGCAAACGTCCCCATCTGTTGACTCAGGGATCGAGACGTGGCTGCGCGATCCGTTACAGCCATGCGGATAAGATGCCTGTCATCTCGACTGCTATTGATACGAGGCCGTTGGGATCCAGCACGGTGTTCCGTATTACCCTCCTGAACCCACTGATTCCATTGGATCTCGACCAACTCGAGCAGCAATGTCGCGATACGATAAACCGCAATCGCGATAGGCTACAATCCGACCTTTATCAAAGTCGGAAACGTGATGGTACGCAATTCTCCTCCTTACACGAGGCATCACAACAACGTTTCACCAGGCAACGCCGGTGAACTGCTGTTTGCGTATAGGAAATCGGTTGGAAACTTTCCTCATGTCAGCACGTTGTAGGTGTCGCCACCGGCACCAACCTTGTGTGAATGCTGTGAAAAGCTCATCATTTGCATATCACAGCATCTTCTTCCTGTCGGTTAAATTTCGCGTCTGTAGCACGTCATCATCGTGGTGTAGCAATTTTAATGGCCAGTAGTGTATTTAATAGACGATTAAAGGAGAACATTTAAAAGAAATTCTCTCTCTAAGATACTTATAAGTGTGCAGCTGTAAAATAATAACAGAAAGCATAATGCTACAAAATTTGTCTACCGAAGTTAATAAATTTATTAAAAAGCCATATTAAAACGAAATACTGTGAAATGAAAATCTGTAATTTAAAGTAGGTGATAAAGCAAGAGTTAGCCAAACCAAAGCAGTTTTTCAAAAAAGAAGTGACTGAAATAGAACAAATTCTATTCATACAGCATCATATATATATATATATATATATATATATATATATATATATATATATATATATAACACGTTGAACGACTAGAGATAGTACGTGTTCCAATCCGGCACACAGTTCTAATCTGCCACTCTGCTGTAGAAAGAGGTTCACTGTGGACTAAAAGGAAGCTAAATGTGGCTTGTGTGGGGGGTTCTGTGTTACAGGTGGTGACAATCCTAACTTCACAATGTGCCAAATAGGCACATGGTCCGCCATGAGAACTTATAACTTGTCCTTGCGTAATGACATCGACTCGTGTAAGTCGTGAATGGCGTCCTGTGGTATAGCCGTCTATGCTGCGTTCACCTGGTTCCAAAGTTCATCTGTGGTGGCTGGAATTGGTTCACAGCGCTGCACCCGTCGTTTCACCATCTCCTACTCATTTTCGATTGGTAAGAAGGTTGGTGATCTGTCGGGCCAAGGCAAAAGACTGAATCCTGTGACACCAAGAAGGCACTTGTTCGTGCAGCAACATTTGGTTGTGGATTCTCCTGCTGAAAAATTGCGCCTGGAATGTTGTGCAGAAAGGATGTGGCTAGGGGTCATAGGATATCATTCACGTAGGTCACACTGGTCACAGTGCCCGGGGCACGCACCAACTGTGATTTGTGGTTGTACCAAGTAGTACCCCACACCATAAGCCCCTGAGCTGGCGCTGCATGTCTTGCGGGAATGCAGTCACCGTGACGCCGCTCCCTCTGTCTGCAGCGAACCAAAATGCGGCCGCCATTTTCAAACAAACAGAACCTGGATACGTCCGAAAACAATTCCATGATGCTATTCCTGTCCCCTGTCCTGTCGTTCCACACACCATTGCCATCTAGCATGTTAATGCACAATCGTCAAAGATAGGCGGAGAAGTGTACGACGTGCACGTAGCCCATGCCGTAATAAACTGGGACGGGCTGTCACCGCTGATAGTGTACGATGAGTTCCACTGTTGGACCAGAGCCGAGAAGGACGTAGATCTGTCCTGCAGTGCCATTCAGATGAGGTGTCGATATTCACGGTGGTTGGTCTAGGTGGCCCATCTCTCCGTGTAGTGCTGCCTTTCGTGAATCATTTTACACGCACCCGTTGTACTGCCGAAACACTTCCTCCCACACGAGCAGCATTGTCCCGGATGGATGCATCACTTTCTCACATACCAATAATGCGCCCTCTTTTCAAACTCACTTATTTGACGGTACGGTTTGCGCATACGTCTGCGAGGTATCCTGCACGTCTGCTCAAGTCGCGCTGACCGATTACCTTCGGTTTATAGTGACAACGAGAACCGCAGGCACATTTCCCGGTATGTGGAGTTGCTTCGCGATATCGATGTTGACCTTGAACCAGCGGGCCGATGAGGTTCAAATGCTAATCACTTCTCTAGAACATACCGATATACATATCCTATCTTTAGTCGTTCAAGGTGTTCTGTTCTTTTTCTGATCATGAGTGTATATAGTTTTGGTTTGACTAGCTCTCGCTTTATCACCTACTTCTGGTGTTTTGGCAGATAATTGCTATTTATTTTTTGCAAGATGTAGCTGGACTCAGTGCAAGCGAAAAAACAAATCCTGCTTGTCACGTCTCACATAGGACGCCCAGTGTTGAGAAAAGCGTCTGCTTGGTTCCTATCACAAACAAAATGATTTTTAAATCGTAATTTTATGTGTCCATTGGATAGAGCAGTCCCAAATTAGTTTAATGCGTTATTCGCTATGTAGATATGTATTAACAGGAGCAGTATAACACGAAGAACAATCAATACTCCAGCAGCGCCTTTCTAAAAAAATTTAATCGTTTCAGTGTACGACCGGCCGTTGTGGCCGTGCGGTTCTAAGCGCTTCAGTTTGGAACCGCGTGACCGCTACGGTCGCAGGTTCGAATCCTGCCTCGGGCATGGATGTGTGTGATGTCATTAGGTTAGTTAGGTTTAAGTAGTTCTAAGTTCTAGGGGACTGATGACCTCAGTAGTTAAGTCCCATAGTGCTCAGAGCCATTTGAACCATTTTTTCAGTGTACGTTTTTTTTTTCTTCGGATTGACCGCGCGGTTAGAGGCGCCGTGTCACGGATTGCGCTGCCCCTCCCGACGGCGGTTCGGCTCCTCCCTCGGGCATGGATGTGTGTGTTGTTCTTAGCACAAGTTACTTTAAGTTAGTTTAAGTAGTGTATAGGCCTATGTCTAGGGACAGATGACCTCAGAAGTTTGGCCCCTTAGGAATTCACACAAGTTTGAACCCTTTTTGTCTTTTCTTTTTCATTTCGTTCGTTGTTGTTCGTTTCATTTACTCGGGGCGCGCGTCACATGACATACGTTCAAGTTCATCGTTGATAATTTCACTCAGTATTTTTTAAATTAAATACAGAGGGCAGCCAGCCCTCTGACCGAACACGCTGAGCTACTGCGCCGGAACTGGTGAGCAGCCCCTCTGCATGCCGGCAGCAGTCGGTGCGAGCCAGAGCGCTGCTATCGGTGCTGGAGTAATGGTTATTCTTCATGTTTTACTGGCCCTGTTAACACAAATCGATAAAACGAATATCCCACTACACTAATATGGGATCGCTCTGTCAAATGGACACTTGAAATTCAATTTTAAATATTATTTTGTTTGTAACAAGAAACAAACTGATGCTTTCCATCTACCATGGGCGTCGTATGTGAAACGTGATAAGTAGTATTTGTTTGGGCTGACTCCAACTACAAGCAGCAAAAACTAAATTGCAGATATCTACCGAAACACCAGAGAAAATGCTCCCGACGACTCTTCGAAGACTCATATGATAGTTCTTACTTTTGTTATTTATATACAAAGAGATACACCATTTCAGAGCAAACATACGAAACAGACACTGACTGTATGTTGTAAACTCGGTCAGATCGCGGTCGTTTCAAAAGCTAAGTATAACCGAGAAATGAGATGTAATTTTCTGAACATGGTGTCGGATGCCCTCAAGAACAAATTGAAGTTTAAACGCAAAAATTTTGATATTTAAAGTGCCGTGGTCCTAAACACGCAGCTAGAATAGCATTGTAAGAAAAACTAGTTTGAAAGTTTTTGGTCGAATAATTCCGTTCGACTGACTGGAACTGTAATCGAGCAACTTTGACTTTCTCGATAAAATATTCTACCAGGTTAAACTGGGATGGAAAACAAGTTGTTTCACCGATAACCGCCACCCCCCACCTGCACGTCACCTGGGCATTCTGTGTTGCTAAAGTTGCAATAACATTAGATACCCCAAATAGCCATCGTTCATTCACACCATCCTTCATCTGAACGAATGTCCATTTTCTGTATTTAAATATGCTCGGACGTGAAATTTTAATCAACGTGTCCCACAAGTTTGATAGCCTTCAGTCAAGTTGTTCATTTTGTAATACGAGGGTGAGTGAAATGAAAATCTTAAATTTGTAATAACAAATCGAAATTTCGCTCCATTATCCTGAAAGTTGGTAAGCGTGCTACAAACGGCGTGCAGAATAGCCTGTAGCTGGTAGCATAGCGCAGATGCACACATACCGTCGCAGTATCAGTATAAAGATGACCGCCCCACTTGCGACTTGCACCGGGGAAGAACAGCGTTCTGTTACTCGGTTTTTGCGTAGTGAAGGTGTGAAACTTATTGAAATTCATCTATGAATGAAGGTTCAGTATCGTGATGCATGTTTGTCACATCAGAAAGTCCACGAATGGAGTAGGAAGTTCGCAAATGGTGTGACTTCAGTGGAAGATGCTCCTCGTCCAGATCAGGCACAACGAGTTGTGACTCCACAGAACATTGCAGCAGCTGAAGCCATAGTGAAGGAAAACCACCGAGTGACACTGAATGACATTGCAGCAGGTTTACCGATTATTCGTGGGTCAGCACACCACATTGTGCATGATGTGCTTCAGTTTCACAAAGTGTCTTCAAGATGGGTACCACGGCAGCTGACTCCTGAAATGAGAAAATGACGTGTTGATACTTGTGAAGAACTTCTTCGGCGCTTTGAACTAGAAGATGATGGCTTCCTTGCAAGAATCGTTACTGGGGACTAAACCTTCGTTCACTTCCACCTTCGGAAACGAAGAGAGCGAGCAAGGAATGGAGCCATTCCTCATCGTCAAAACCAAAGAAGTTTCGAACAGAACCATCAGAAAGGAAGGTTATGCTGACTCTCTTTTGGGACGAAAAAGGCGTCATTTTGGAGCTTTACATGCCTAGAGGGACCACTGTCACCAATGCATCATACACAGATCTCCTAAAAAATCATCTGTGGCCTGCAATCAAATCAAAGCGACGTGGATTGCTGTGAGCAGGTGTCCTTTTGCAACATGACAATGGAAGGCCCCACACTGCCCGTGCAACAGTTGCAACAATCACAGACCTGCATTTTGAGTGTATTCCTCATCCACCATGCTCACCAGACCTTGTCCCAAGCGATTTCCATATGTTTGGACCATTCAAAGACGCAATGGGAGGAAAGAAGTTCCGTTCTGATGAAGAGGTACGCCACGCGTTGCATGAGTGGTTGCGCGGACTACCAAAAGAATTTTTTTCTAAAGGAATTTATGCACTTTGTAAGCTCTGGAGGACTTGCATTGAGCGTGGTGGAGATTATGTTGAAAAATGATACAGCTTTGTACCACTTCTGAACAATAAATAATATTTAAAAAATATTTAATGTTTTCATTTGACTCACCCTCGTAGTTACTTCCCATTTCCCTCATTTGATACGGAATAGAAAAAATCCTTGTCTGTATAAATAAAAAAAAAATTCAGGAACCTCGGAAAATCATGACGCTCACATAGTGGTTTTTCTCTCCATCTCTGTATTCCTTTATCATCTTTAATCAGTACTCTCAATGTAGGATCGCTACTGCGTTAAAAAGACAGTGTACAATAAATCTGGTCAAGCGTGGAACCTGATACATTTTCCTGTCACGACAAGGAAATTTCTCCGACTGGTTCAAATTCCACCGTTGATACTTTTTCCATTTTAATTTACATTACTTTCTCGCATTTCACGAACATGTGGTGCACATTTATTTCAATTTTAAAGTAGGGTACAGCTAGTGGCCGAAGCTCGAGGAGGGAAGTAGAGAAAACTCGCTGTGCTGGGCGTTCGATCGGCGGGTGCAGGGTGTAGGGTGACGGGCAGGCTGCATCTGCGTGCGCGGACAGCTGTACCTCGCAGGGCGGCTAACCGCGCCACATCGATTTACGATAGTGCGCCCAGGTACACAATGGGCGCCGCTGCCCCTCCCGGCCTGGTAAATATCGCCCCTTTATTACACCGACGTGCTGTCACGCAGCGCGCTCTGCTCTGTACAGCCTGCCGCCTGCGTCTCAGTTCCTCTCTTTATTCCGAAGCCCTCCAAAAAATGCCATCTGATCCAGCTAAGCTCTTCACGTCAGATATTTTCCGAACCGTTAGAGATATCGTTTTTCTGTTTTCGACTAAATAAATTGGGAAAAACTCTCATTAAATGATGCGCAATCTCTTCCCATAGCTGTATTAATTACAGAGATATCAATTTCGCTATTTCAAACAGGATAATGGTACACGCGTCTGCAGAACTTAAGGCCGAAGTAACTTACGCATGATATGTCACTGCCGAGTAAAATAACTCCATGAAAATTGGACTAGATCTATACAAAGAAAGAACTGCTACAGTACACTACCGATTATAACTGAAAGAAACACGCAATGAAACGAACAGAAATGACACTTTTATTTAAAGACAATGATCACGCTGAAGCCACCGCTGTTTTGATGGTCCCTTACACGTTACAATAGTCAGAAAATGGTTCTTAACAGGGTGTATGATCACCACAGACAGCACTACGTGTAATGCAACGTGCTCCCATGGTTGGTGAAGAGTTTATTGTGGTGGGGCGTACCAGTCCTCCACCAGCGCAGTTGACAACTACTGGGCCGGCCGGTGTTGCTGAGCGGTTCTAGGAGCTTCAGTCTGGAACCACGCGCCCGCTACGGTCGCAGGTTCGAATCCTGCCTCGTGCATGGATGTGTGTGATGTCCTTAGGTTTTTTTTGGACAGCTACTGGATGGTTGTTGGTGCATGTGGACGTGCTGCTATACATCTCGCCAATACATTCCACTTATACTCAATGAGATTTAAATCGGGTGAACGGTCACGCCAATTCGTTTGCCGAATATCATGTCATTCCAAGAGATCTTTTACCTGCGCATTTCAATGAGATCGTGCACTGTTGTCCATAGAAATGGCTTCAGAACTCACTGTACCCTTGGAAAACCACTTACGGGGAAGGAGTACAGTGTCACAATAACGTTCATCGGTGAGCGTACCGTGGTCAAAGATTTGGAGGTCAGTAACCCCATACAACGTTACGCCTCCCGACGCCATAACACCTACACCACAAAACATGAGGGTATGTAATGCACCCCGGAGTATTGCGGACCATGATTGTTTTGCTTGTTCATCTGTTATGGCGTGGGGAGGCATAATTTCCAATGGACGTACTAATCTCAAAGACTGTGGACACGGTACATTCACCAGTCGACTTTATTGCTACACTGTACTGCTTTCCCACGTGCGTCCTTCTAGGGGAGCGTTCGGCCATGACTTCACTTTACTGGTTGACAGTGAGCGATAGCATCGAACTGCACAGAAGGAGGAGCTCTTGGAACGAGAGGATATTTGGCGAATGGACTGGCCTGCACGAACGGGGGAGACGTACAGCAACATGTCCACCACAACAAACGACTTACCAACCTTGTAGCCAGCATGGGAGCATGTTGCAGTCCATGCAGTGCCGTCCTGGTGCTCACACACCCTATTAAGAACCATTATCTGCCTATTGTAATGTCCAACGGACCATCATAAATAGCGGTGGCTTTAGTGTAACTATTGTCTTTAAATGAAAGTGTCATTTCTCTTCGTCTCATTGCGGATTTCTTTCAGTTATCTTCGGTACTATACTGTAGCAGTGCTTTCTATGAATGATCCAAGTTCATCGAGCTGTGTTACGTGGCGGTGACACATCATTTGTAATTTACTTTCACCTTTAACTTTCGCACATCAGTGTAAATTCAGCTGCTAATATCTCAGCCTTAAGAGAGAAAAATTCAGTCGTACTTCACTCTCCAAAATTCGTTTACTAATTCTGAAGAAATTACATTATTTAAAACTCAGGATTTGTTTACTTTGGGTAGAACCCGTTGGCTGTCCCGTCTGGTTGAAGAGGCGCTCCAGCTTGACGTAAATAAGACAGACATCCTACAAAAGCGGAAAAGTGCAGGAAAGTTTAGTTTAAAACTGATTATAATCACACTTGGCTACATGTGTACGGACCGACACACCGTTTGGAATGCAAAGGTCGTGAAATCTCAGGACGATTCACCAGTTACTTACGATAACATTTCTGATTTTGTTTATTCAAGAGTGTTGAAATAAAGGTCCACGTCAAAAACTGGATGACTCTGTAAAACATGGACTCAAGGTATAAAGATTACTAAACTCACTGATGGAAAGAAATCCCAACATCAAGAAATAGTTGTGCGAGATTAATGAAAGTTGGTAGGCGTTTTCCTGCATTACAAATTATAGGTCCATTCAAATCCTGCACCAGGCGCGTAAGGGTGACACTAGTAGCGCCACTATGAGGGTGCAACTCAGGTTTGCTTTAAATACGTGCTGTAACGATCGTGAGCGTTAGTTACCTTTGAGACAGGATATAGTGAGTTGATGCTAGTCAAGACGACGAAGATGCCATTACCACCAGTTCACTGCGTTTGAACGAAGTCGTGTAATAGGTCTCCGAGAAGCTGGATGTTCCTTCCATGATACTGCAGAAAGCCTTAGCAGGAATGTAGCCAATGAGCATGATTATTCTCAGCGGTGGTCACGGGAACGTATGGTCGCAAGAAGACCTGGCTCTGGATGGCCACGTGGCGCTACCGAGGATGAATAACGCTGTGTTTGGCGTATGGCCGCTGCGCATCGTACTGCGTCTGCAGCAGCAGTTCGAGCAGTAGTTGGAACCACAGTAGCACAAGGAACTGTTATTGATCGGTTACTTCAAGGACGGTTCCTGACCCCAAACTACCGCCGTTTGCGACTTCGGCGGTGTCAAGCGAGAGTTCATTGGAGGTTGGAGTGGAGGTCTGTTGTGTCTGGTAACGAAAGCCAGTCCCGCCTCGGTGCCTGTGATGTCTGTGTGTTGGCTACAAGAAGGTCAAGTGAGGGCCTGCAACCCACCGGTCTGCGGCCTAGCACACTGTACCTACACCTGGAGTTATGATCTGGGGTGCGATTTCGCTTGACAGCAGGAACACTCACGTGGTCAGCCCACGCACCCTGGTTGCAAATTTGTGCTGCAGTCTGATGATTCTACTTGTTGTGATGTCATTCATGAACAACATTCCAGGGGGTGTTTTCCACAAGGATAACGCTCGTTCGCATACCGCTATTGTAACTTAACATATCCTACAAAGTGTAGACATGTTGTCTTGGCCTCCTCGATCACCAGATCTGTCTCCATTCGAGCACGTATGGGATATTGTCGGACGACAACTCCGTCATCCACAAACAGCACTAACCGTCCCTGTACTGACCGACCAAATGTTACAGGCATGAAACTCTACCTCACAAACTGACATCCGACACCTGTGCGACACAATGCATGTACGTTTACATGCTTGCATTCAACATTCTGGCGGCTAAGTCATTTATTAATGTACCAGAATTTTACATTTACAATGGCTTTTCTCGAATTACGTTACCCTGTGATCTTTCAACGTTAATCACATAAATACGTTACCTAAACAAATGTAATCCAAAAATTTAATTACCCTACATTAATTATTTTTTGGTGACGGGACTTTTTCCCTCTGTGCAATAAACCCGCACCCTTAGTTTAATCTCAAGATACACACATAAAATGCAAAATTACGTCAGCAACAACAGCTCAAAAGAGATCACAAAAGAATCATAAAATTCCAGTTATGCCATGAAGTATTCTAACTGCCCACCGCATGTTTTTATCCGAAGAGATTTTTTTAGATATCACTGCAAATGCTGCAAAAACGCGATATTTTAAATTCGCATGGGTTTCTCAGAGCTTTTGCATAAACTCAATCTTTGAGTTAACTCCAGAGAAAAAAATCCAGAGGCGTCAAATCAGGCAAACGTGCAGTCCAACTGACAGCGCCTTAATGTCCAGGAAACAACTGGGTGAGCCCTTTCTTAGCCACAGACGAGTAGTGAACCGGGCACCCGTCATTCTGGTACACGCACATCTACGTGAGTCAGATGATTCTTCTTCCAGGAGAGCAAGTAGCACATTTCACTGTCTCCACTGTTCATCTACCTCAGCCAGTGTGAACTATGAGCCACCCAATAATTCAAAAAATTTTTCATTCAGCTTTCCGTGATTTGTAAAGGGTGCTTCATGGGCAACGAGAATTCTTTTCAGAAAGAAACTATTATTACGATGTCGAATTAGTAATGAGTGACAGAATTCCATGCGTCTTCTATAATCCTGCTGCTTAATCTTCTGCTGAAGAGACACATGGTACAAACTGGAGCTGTTTGCGCTCGAAGTGTAAACTACGCAGGAGTGACTTAATCCAGAGGTACTCGCAATTTATCTGAACCTAACATCTATTTCGTTCGCTCCACTCATTGAGGATTTCTCCAAATCTTCTGTGTAGTATTCCAGTACCTCCTCAATAATAACCTCTGGCACATTCGCTGAACTGTCATTCTCCTTGGACACTGTGTCGTGATACCTTTCTGCGTAGATCTCAGCTGTTCTCTTGCCATTCCTTAAGCATACTTCGTAGAAAAGAAGCATATCTAATTTCTCTCGGTATGTGAAATAAATTGATTTATTTCAGACTAATCATCACTCTATACACGTGAAGGACACAGAGTAGTTTCTCTGTGCCCCTTTCATACCAGTATTGCACCGGTGCATCATTCTGTTTCCTTCTCATCTGACAGATATATTTCCTTACTTGGGTTGCAATCAATAACTTCCACGTAAGACCGCAATCGGTTTCACGTTCATAACAGATAAATCCTATGTTCTAAATGTCGTCAAATGCTGAAGAGTGCAACGCCGTTGAATTCGTCTCTTTTGACACTACTATAGTACCATCAGAAATTACTATGGTTTCATTTGAAAAAAAAAAAGTTGATACCGGTATTTCTATAATTAATTCAGATGCGGAAAGCGACTATTCTTCATATATTAAGAAATTCTTCATAATTGATTTAGGTGAAAACAGAATTACTATAGACATCTTGGATATTCGGGAATCCAGCAGGATGTTCGCGTCGTTCTCGCACGATATTTCAACAGCGTGCCTCGCTGTCTTCTTCAGGTGCTACCTGAGGCTGGTCCATGGGTCGATCGAGTCCAGTATGTATGCCTGGGAGGAGCTGGGCGTTCCCTAATCGGTCCGCGCCGAGTCGAGTGTTCCACCTGTGGTCCGCGCCCACCAGACGCGGCTACATTGTCCCTCTCTGGCCGCCGGTGTTCCCTCCGCCGTCCGCGCCCGGCCTGGCCGTCTTCTGAAGTCGAGTTCATGATCTGGGGTGTGTCAGATCTGGTCTCTAATGTCCGACACCTTGTCTCACGGGTGTTCTCTCGGTCTCCACTTCTATTTCTTGTATAATCCCGGAGTGTCCTGCGTTAAGTTTTCACAAGCTCAAGCGATGGATTCCAGGCAGTGCTGATTTGGTATCCCGAGTCACTGTTGATTAGATTGTCTGTGACCTTAATCTCAATGGCTTCTTTGATGACACTGTCCCAAAATCTTGAGGTCTGTGTCACAATCTTGGTGTCATTATAATCCATTGAATGACCAAGTTCCAGACAATGCTCTGCTATGGCTGATTTAGTTGCCTGCCTGAGTATGGTATGTCTCTGGTGTTCTTTACACCTGATGTCCACAGTTCTGGTGGTCTGGCCAATGTATGACATCCCACACTGGTATGGTATGTTGTAAATACCTGGCTCGCGTAGCCCCAGGTCATCTTTTACATTCGCCTGCATAGCCCCAATTTTGGTCGGTGGGCAAAATATGCTCTTGATGTCATATGTTATTACTATATCTTAAAGGGTTCGGAAATATTTGAGATGAGCAGCCAAGCTGAATCACCTCGTATATTTACATCGATTTGTTAACGGAAAAACAGAGCAATATCGGCAACTATCCTGAGTAATAGAGAGAGTGATGTAAACGCTTTCTCATGTTCTAACGCGAAAGCAAACGGCAATTTGATAAGATATGTGAAATAACCAAAAACGGGCGGATGAACTAGTCATTAGTTTATTAAAGATATAAGTAGCAGCAAATCAAAGTTAATGAAATGTAGGATGAAAGAAAAATAAATTAACATTCTTAAAGAACCCAGTTAAGATTGAATTCGAAGTTTCCCAAAATGACACACCACTCATAAAAATTTATTTATTTTTTCCACTATTATTTGATGATTTCATTTAAAACAGTCTCAGTATATTTCCACCATTCTGTTACTGTCAAGGTTGTCCCAAAAGGTACTCTACCACTTACTTCAGTGTCATATAACTTGTAATTAACTTTGAGAAAAAAGGTAACCAAATCAAAAAGATATTTTTGTATAAAGTAATGAATAAAAGTCTTACCTTTGTAGGTGGTAAGACCAGCACAACTGAAACAAAATTTCCGTTGTTGTGGCAGAGTGGTCGGAGCAACAAAAATGAGTCGAAGAATGGAGTCTGCAAGGGAAGCAGCGCAGTGAGTGGTTTGGTTTATTGAAATGAAGTCAGATCCCCAAGTTCAGAGAAATTTCAGACTGCGATACAGGAGACAAGTGCCCCCTCGGCCTGCTGTAAGAAAATGACACGGGAACTTCATGGAAACAGGGAGTGTTGATTTGAAGCACCATATGGGCAGACCAAGGAGAAGCGACGAAGATACGACGAGAATGGGAGAAGTTTCCAACGTTCGTCACAGAAGTCTGTTTGTAAGACATCAAAAGAACTGTGAATCCCTCGAACGACAGTGCACAGGTGCTCCATTTGTTTCCGTGATGACTACAATTTTTATAGGAAGTCAAACCTGTACATAATGATGCTGATCTTAGGGAACAACAACGACAGCAATTGAGACAGTTGACATTGACATGTTAGAACAGGATTGGATAGATTTGGAATACCGACTGGGTGCTGTACGTGCCACGAGGCGACCGCATTTAGAATCTGTTTAAAAAACCAGAAAAAAAAACTTTATGAGTTGGTGCCTCAGACGGACGTTACCTTTTTCTCTAAGTTAATTACATGACTATGAAGTTATTAAGTACCTTTTGGAACGCCTTTTATCTAAAATTGTGTGACTGTATAGCTACAGTTACGTACTGGAGAGTCTCCAAATGTACATTAACATGTAAAAGTTATCTAAATGTCTGTCAAGATTTATTCACGATTCATAGTTGTGTTACGGGTATAGGTAATGGGTATTCCGAGGTATTCCTTTCTTCGAACAACTATCTGATTTAAACGTAACAAAAAACAGTCATCAGATTCATAACTAGCGACTCTTCTATGAGCGGAGTGGAGTTTCTTCGTAGCATTTATAACATGATGCCTCAAAGACGCAGTTTGGAACCGATTTTGGAGAGTGGATTCCTCAGACGCCTTATTTTGCTTGGATATTGCTGTCTCAGCAACAGTGGATGACATTTACTGTGATTTCAGGTCTTCAGTGACGATTCTCAAATTTTCATAGGTGCATATAACGTCGACAAAAAATAAATTTTTCATAACTCACTCGGTATCTGGCGTTAATTGCACGTCGAAGTCCGAAATCGTAATCAAGATAATTGTTTTCAGCTCTTACAGCTGCATTGGGAATTGAACCGTCTACATAATCTATTCACTGGAGACACAGATTTGTCCGCAAAATCAGAGGAGCAACGTGAGAAGAAGGGTATTTGGTACTGGATGAGTCCTAGCACCTGTACTTCCTTAAAAATATTGCTTGCTTGCATCTAAGTTATTTCAGCTGCCAAAATTCGTGGTGTATCCTCCAGGGTAGCCGTCTGTCGTCTTGACAACGACATGAAAACCCAACAAATAAAAAGAGAAAAAAGTTACGATGAGGATATTTTACTACACTACTAGCATAAGCCTGAATGGGTACTCACAACAATCGTTATCACATTACACTGATCAGCCAGAACATTATGAACAGCGATCTACTATTGATCGTCCAGGCGACAGCAATGTTTCCTGGTGAGGAATGACTGTCTAGTCAGACACACGCATAGTGCATGTAGTATCAGTGAGCGGGCTAACCGTGTGTATGATGGAGAAGGCGCTCGAACCATCTGTTTCATCGTGGGCAGATTGTGATGGCCTGGAGATATGGCATGAGCATTTCGGAAATTGCAAGACTTGTCGGGTGTCCGACGAGTGCTGTGGTGAGTTTCTTCAGCACGTGGCGAATCCAAGGTGAAACCACGTCCAGACATCGTGGGGTTCGGCGATCAGCCCTCATTACAGATGTCGAACGTCAAAGGCTGAGCAGACTGGTAAAACAGGACAGGTGGCGAACTGTGACGGAACTGACATCAGATTTTAACACTGACAGAGTACAAGTGTGTGTGAAAACACAGTGCATCGAACACTCCTAACGATGGGTCTCCACAGCCGACGACGCCTGCATGTGCCAGTGTTAAAGCCACGACATCGGCAACTACGACTGAAATGGGCACGTTGGCGCAATGGCGGTGCGTTGCATGGTCTGATGAATACCGATACGTTCTTCATTATGCCGATGGGAGGGCGTGAATCCGTCGTCTTCCAGAGGAAGAGCTCCTTCGCACCAGTACTGTGGGACGGAGACTAGCTGGCGGCGACTCATAATGCTCTGGGGAACATTTACATGGGCATCCATGGGTCCAGTGGAGCTCCTGAAAGGCACCGTGACGGCCAAGGTGTATTGTACACTGCTGGCAGACCAGGTACACCCGTTCATTACGATCATGTTACCCGGCGGAAGAGCATTTTTCAACAAGATAATGCGCCATGTCACAAGGCCAGGAGTGTGATGGAGTGGTTCGAGGAACAAAGAGACGAGTTTCAATTGACGTGCTGGCCCCTAAGCTCGCCTGATCTCAACCCTATCGAAGAAATCTGGCATGTGATTGAACGCAGCGTCAGAGCCCATCGCCCCCCTCCTCGGTATTTACAGGAATTAGGTGACTTGTGTGTTCAGATATGGTTCCAGTTCCCTCCAGCGACCTTCCAAGGTCTCACTGGTTACATTTCACGACGCGTCACCACTGTTATCCTCGCTGAAGGTGGACGTACCGCCTATGAAGGAGGTGGTCATAATGTCCTAGCTCATCAGTGCATTTAAACACTCTCAATCATTCTCCTTGCACACAACAGTATACAACGCCCATTCAAAACGATACAAATTATTAACATAATCTCAGGACATCATTTGCGTTCAGTTTCCTCATCTTATGCATAGAAATTCATTTACAGAGCTGGCAAAAACCGATTTATTCTCTATGATCCTTGCAGTAAAAAAAAAAAAAAAAACAAAAAAAACAAAAACAAAACACCAGAAGAAAAGAGCACTTACCATGATGCATGCCGAAAAAACTGCAACCCGGAAGTAGTAGAGTCATCTTCTCCAGGGATGGATACAGGTGCGGTTCCTCTGTCACGGAAACGTAGAGGTGACGGTCCCTTCTGACAGAAGAAGTAGCGCATGAGGTTCGGACATTACGCTCGATAACGGTATAGGGCATGTCGATGGCAAGGTGCTGTAGAACACCATCCCTAGACAAAATGAACAGTGGCTTGCTGAGTGGGTTTCTGTTTAATGCCTGTTGGGCGTTAGTAAAACTGTATTACAAACCCAAGCACCTTCAGATCGAAGGTCATTTCCTTACCATGGATGGTGGTGCTGCAGATAACAATGTCGAAGTCCCCAGGGTGGAACTTGTTATTTCATAGAAATATGCAGACAGCTAGAGGGGTAGATGGTGGAACGACGTAGGTCCCCTCTCCAGATGGTTGGCTACAGACTGATAAACAGAAATATTTATACATGCTTATTACGCTCCCATACTAGTGTCTTCACGACAACTCATGTCATTGCTGAAACCTGGACATGGCGACATGAGGCCATCAGAATCGCAGCTGTTCCCCCGTTTTGCTGCGTCCGTTGTTTGGCACCTCGGACTGCCTGTCTCGGGAATGGATGAGGTAAATGGCTTGTGTTGCGCCCCTAATACTGTGTTGTCAGCAGTGTCCCCTGCTCAGCTGTTGTGACTTGATCCATTTTCCACTGCTTCTTGTGTCGCAAGAAAGGGTTCTGAGTTTTTCTTGGCTGCACCAAATATATTGTTTTTCAGAATAACAAATTGCTTGGTACAGTTTTTTATTTTGCTTATGGACAAAAAGGTTATTTGAGGTGGTAGACACAAATGGAATGCCCTGTATATAGGATGCAAGAGATAGCTGTTTGTAACGTATCGCAGTGTTGAAGGTGAACTGAAGACGAATAAATTTATAGTGCACTTGTGGTCTATCAACCTGGCAAATAGACTGAAATTCGTCTACAAACACCAGCTAAAATATAGCACTTGCGTGCCATGCATTATGGTACAAAAACACTGACATGTAGACTAGGGATCAGTGTGGCATTCGTTTCTTTCCGACGTGCATTCGGTAAATGAAGAAGCATTAACTATGGCGATGTTATTACCAATGCGTCCAGACAGTACCAATGCGCTGTTATTATTTATTTCGCCGCAAAAGATCATGCACTGGCAGGCATCCATCGTAGAAAAAAATGGTTCAAATGGTTTTGAGTACTATGCGACTTAACTTCTGAGGTCATCAGTCGCCTAGAACTTAGAACTAATTAAACCTTATTAACCTAAGGACAGCACACACATCCATGCCCGAGGCAGCATTCGAACCTGCGACCGGAGCGGTCGCTCGGCTCCAGACTGTAGCGCCTAGAACCTCACGGCCACTCCGGCCGGCATCCATCGTAGAGTGAAGAATGTGTATGAGAGAGCATGTTCCGTGCTGGTCACGATTCATGATGACACTTCAGTACTCGCCCTATAATCCTTATCTCCCCCCATGTGATTATCATACCTTCTGTACCTTAAAAAAGGCCTTGAAGGGTCGACGATTTCTGTCGGATGAAAATGTGCAGCAGGCAGCTACAGACTTCTTCACACAGCAGGACACAGTGTTTTACCTGACGGATATCTTCAACCGGGTGCATCGGTGGGATGATTGCCTCTATGCTCATGGCGATTTTGCCCAATTTTCATACGGATTCTGGATTATACGGCATTCGAACGGCAACTTTTTGATCGCCCTTAATTTTTTTTGAGCCAGTTTCAAATAATTTTTCCTGCACCCAGCGTCAATGAATTTCACAAGCACAGGTTTACTCAGATGAAAACAGAGTCTGGAATTGAATGAGGAAACAAGGAAACATCTACCACCTCTACGACGAACCTTTCTGGATCAAATATATTTAGACTAAACATTACACCCGGATTGGACCATTTTGCTACCCTGCAAGACATAATAATCGGATGTAAGGGAATTATTTTGTTGTATAGCATTTAATCACAAATACAGGGTTATTACAAATGATTGAAGCGATTTCACAGCTCTACAATAACTTTATTATTTGAGATATTTTCACAATGCTTTGCACACACTTACAAAAACTCAAAAATTTTTTAGGCATTCACAAATATTCGATATGTGCCCCTTTAGTGATTCGGCAGACATCAAGCCGATAATCAAGTTCCTCCCACACTCGGCGCAGCATGTCCCCATCAATGAGTTCGAAAGCATCGTTGATGCGAGCTCACAGTTCTGGCACGATTCTTGGTAGAGGAGGTTTAAACACTGAATCTTTCACATAACCCCACAGAAAGAAATCGCATGGGGTTAAGTCGGGAGAGCGTGGAGGCCATGACACGAATTTCTGATCATGATCTCCACCGCGCCGAAAATTCAAAGCGTTTGACTTTTCTCATCGGGTGTCAGGGCTTGTAGCCATTGTAAACGGTAAGGCTTCAGCTTTAGCCTTTTCCGTAAGATTTTCCAAACAGTCGGCTGTGGTACGTTTAGCTCCCTGCTTGCTTTTTTTTTTTATTCGTCGACTTCCGCGGGATACGCGTGAAACTTGCCCGCACGCGTTCAACCGTTTCTCACTGCAGGCCGACCCGTTGATTTCCCCTTACAGAGGCATCCAGAAGCTTTAAACTGCGCATACCATCGCCGAATGGAGTTAGCAGTTGGTGGATCTTTGTTGAACTTCGTCCTGAAGTGTCGTTGCACTGTTATGACTGACTGATGTGAGTGCATTTCAAGCACGACATACGCTTTCTCGGCCCCTGTCGCCATTTTGTCTCACTGCGCTCTCGAGCGCTCTGGCGACAGAAACCTGAAGTGCGGCTTCAGCCGATCAAAACTTTATGAGTTTTTCTACGTATCTGTAGTGTGTCGTGACCATATGTCAATGAATGGAGCTACAGTGAATTTATGAAATCGCTTCAATCATTTGTAATAGCCCTGTATCATATCGACAAGACACTTAGACTACATCAATATATCTCATAAAGAATATCATCGTAACATCGGTACCAGACGAAAAGAAGAAGGTCATGACAATGCCATGTCGAGGTTTCAATTATACATATTAAAGATAAACTAAGCCTTGCCACTAAGGAGTGATGATTTTTTCTTTACTTTATTATCTTTATATAGACGTTTGGAATATATAATACACTACTGCTAGTGAAGAGGACCTTAAGTTCATTACATGATTCTATTTCTCGCTAAAGACGCCTTCGCAACCGAATAAGGTTTCTAACTATAATTTAGTGTCTAGATCACTGTAAAAGTCTCCACATGCTCCTTGGATTCAAATATTCTATTATTGCATGATGGTAGACTTCCATTCCCAATTTTATTTTCGTAGTGGCCAATTTTGAGCCGCACAAGAAAAGAAATTAAGTTTGTTCTCAGATCTTCTAGTGATGCAAAGAGTTTATCGTTTCAATGGAGAAGCTCCTTTTTAGCTTCAAGGAGACCGAGTAAAAGTTAAAGGAAAATGAGTGAATTCAATTTATCCTGAATTTTCGTTGATGTTAAGGCATAAATGACTAGTATGAGGTGGGCTGTGAGCAGACGACGGAGGCCCTTGAAAGGAAAAAAAAACGAAAGGTTGTCACTAACACACATTGATGGGGTGTTGTTCGACTCGGTTGTAGCCAGCTCGAGCCTTGGTGATGTAAAAACCAATTCACCACCATCACATGGCCGAAAATAGGAGTAGACGTTTGACGTAAGCTTCCTGATCACCACACTTTGCTCCAGTGTAATGGGTTGATTTCCAATCCCCTTCTCAGTTTCTTGAAGGGAGGGTATGTTACATTGTTGAGTGTTACTAGTCCGTGGAATAGGACGTTAAGTTCAGTATCCCTCCCTCTCTACTATTTGCAAGGATTGCGCTATGTGCGGGCTCCAGGTTTCAACCTATCCCTCCTTTAATCATCGTACAACAAGAACATAACATTACAATATACACATCCATTACATGCATTAACAGATACACGTAGGACATAAGTTACAAAACAGTGTGGAAAGAGGTCAGTGTGCACAGGAAACGAAAACGCTTTTCCAGTTAGGTGGCTCAACCTACTCCTCGTGTACTCCCAGCCACCAATTCCATACTATTCTTTATTTCTTGCCAGAACAGCCGTTGATGGAAAGTATGTATACACAGCGACAGAGCTGTGAGTAAAGCTAGATATTACTAAACCTTTGAGTCTCCGACAGATTCAAATAGATGAAAGATACTGGTGTTTTTAAAATCAGAAATCCTAATTCAGATGACATCACCGAAATGTACTTACTTGCGTTTCACACATACATATTTTGTGACGTGTATCTACGTCTACAGAGCTACTCTGCAATTTACATCCTAGTGCATGGAAAAGGTTTCACAGAACCACCTTCAAAGTCCTCCTCAACCTTTCTACTCTCGAATAGCACGAGGAAAAAATGAACATCTAAATCTTTCCGTGAAAGCTCTGACCTCTCTTATGTTATTATGACGGCCATTTCTGCATATGTAAGTAGCAGTCAAGAAAATATTTTCACATACGAAGGAGAAACATGTGATTGACATTTTGTAAAAATCTCGCCGTATTGGAAAACGCCTGTGTTCTAGTGATTGCCTCCACAGCACGTGTATTATATTTGTGACTCCGTCGCCCCTGTTTCATGACAGTACAAAACAATCTGCCTTTCTTTGAACATTTTCGGTGTGCTCCGTCAATCGCATCTGGTAGAGTCCCCCGACGTGAAACAATACTCTAGCAGAGGCGGACAAGCGAATTGTAGGCAGTCTAGTAGATTCGTTGCATCTTCTAATCGTTCTGCCAATAAAATGTAGTCTTTGGTTCGCTTTCCCCAAATTTTCTTTGTGATGTTTACCAGTTTTACGTTTTCCGTAATTGTAATTGGTAGGTATCTAGTCGCATCGACAACATTTAAAATAGTATAATTAATTGTTTACCAAAAATACAACGGAATCCTTTTAGTAATCATTTAGAGGGCCACACAGTTTTTATTGGTCAGGGTTGTAGTGAATCAAGAAAGTCTCGTTTCTGATATCACGTAACATGCAAATTACGAATGGGATCCCCGACGCTGAGAGCCAGCAATTAAGTGATATCAATAATTAAATGAAATCGAAGACAAAGATTATGAGATTAAGGGGTTGATGTATGAATGGAACAAATTGCCTTTAGGATTAAAACATGAAAGAAGTGTATTTATTTCAATACCGTTTACACAAACCAAAGCAAAATTACAAACAAGAGGGCCGATTTGGCTGGATGTGCACACGACCCAGTTATTAAGGGGATGGAGGGGCTGACAAATCATCTCACCATTATTGGCGATTATTCGTGGTTTAGTGGTGTTGACGGCAGGTGCTGCGTCGCTACAGCGAGTCGCCGCGGAGCTATGCGGAGCGAGTCGTCTGGTGTGGGAGTCGGGAATTTGCGTCTTTCTCACGATTTGTCGAGCGGTGGCAGCACATTCTTCCAACGTTTCTCTGCATTTCAAAGTTGTTGTGAAATCAGCCACACAACACTCCTCTCTAACCGCTATCTCTGCGTGAGTCCTGGACAGGCTCGTGTTTGGGTTTCGTCTCAGAGTATGCTGGCATCGTTGATTTTTAATGAACGTCCTTACCGTTCAGAAAAAATCTTTTTAAGAAGGCTGACTTGTTTCTCACGTGTCTCTGTGAGAATCCTTCGCGCTTTGTGTTCTCTCTGCCCAGTGCCAGTGGGGTGCTGAAATTGTTGACCTGTTCTTGCTTTCTAGGGTAGGTAATGCAGCTGCCGCCAGGCCAGAAAAATCCACGTACCTTTGTGTGTGCATTCTTGACGTTCCGTAGGAATGACTGCAGGGATCCGTAAGTTTTCGGCACACTCCTCGCTGTCCACCAGTCTCTTTGCACCGTGTCCATTACTAAGCGATGCGAGGGTGTCCACCCGTCTACACCCTGTGTGGTTGTAGAATGGCTCCAGTGTCTGTATCTCAGGCGCCGTCGACATGGATTCCAGCTGGCTTTCTCCTAGGCTGCTGGCGGTGTAAGTCGCGAAGGTGGCGAAGGTGGCCCAGGAGGACGTATCACACAGCTCCTTGTCATGACCATTAAGCTTTTGACATTGAAGATTGTTTGTGACGGCAAGGAAGTCTCTCTTTGCGTATTATTATGTTCCTTTTGGAGTGTGTCTTCCGCACTCGCTTCGGCGGCTAGTGGCAACACGGGAACGTTCTCACTGTAGCGTGGGACTACAGTACCACGGCGTGTGCTCGGCTTCACGTATTAGGAATGGCTGGACCATGGGGAAGGGGGAGGGGGAATCGAGCGCCGTTCGTTTAAAACATTTTTTAATTTATTGGGCCATAAAACGATTAATATTACAAAAGCAAATTGAGCATCAGATAGTTATTGTGAATTAAAGTGATTTTAACAAGGGAATCAGTATTCCGTTAGAAGGAACATAAAAAACAGAACCAATAAATCTTACAAGGTAGACTTTGGTTCTCTTTCAAGACTAGTTTAAAGTTTATCCAAATATCCTAACAAACAGGTTTAAGATTCTTTAGTCAAGAAAAAGAGGAAAAAAACGCATGCACAACAGCAAAATTTACAAAATGGTTCAAGTGTCTCCAAGCACTATGGGACTTAACATCTGAGGTCATTTGTCCCCTAGACTTAGAACTACTTAAACCTAACTAACCTAATGACGTCACACATCCCTGCCCGAAGCAGGATTCGAAACTGTGACCGCAGCAGCAGCGCTGTTCCAGACTGAAGCGCCTAGAACCGCTCGGCCACAGCGGGCGGCTGCAAACTTTACAAACGGTGAAAGATAAAAGTACCAAACACAGCGCGCCGAATACAGACAGATGAGATGCCAGTAAGGCGTAATCAACAACAGCATGTCCTAAGACCAGCTAAGACGCCCAGCCGATTGCACATTCCGAGGCTGACGTGTGCGGCCAGATTAGAACTTCTTAAGACAAGTGAGAAAACGCGTATTTCAACAACCGCCCTTTTCAACGTAATTTGAAAAAAAAAGTGGTGCCTCGAAAGAGGGTGGAACTTTTACAAATTCAAACATGAAATACCATAAGTTGTCTCAAATAGCCAAACATGCTTCATAATATTTATGGCGGACACATTATTCAGAACGTGATAACATACAAAGCTCAATCAATTGGCGAACACAATAAAACAGAAAATGGCTCAAATGACTGTAGCGCCTAGAACCACTCGTCCGCCAAGGCCGGCCAATAAAACAGAAACGCTTGGCAATAGAACCCAACAGCGAAAACAAATTACATCTAAGAGGTAGGTAGAGCATAGTGTTGCTACATCGACATGAACACACCAAAGACACACCAAATAAACAATACAAGGACAAAAGAAAGTGATGCACCACAACTGGGAAAATGGGCAAGATGCCGTATAATATTCCAAGAACTGTGCCAAACAATCCACTGCCCAGACCTGAAGAAAAACACCAACGCACGAGGATAATTACGACGCTCACCCAGTCTTAATAAGTCCAGGAGCAGCAAGGCTTCGTGCTCCGGATGAACCTGCTTCAACAACAACATGTGGGAAACGGAAGTTGCTGTAGGCCGCACGTCTTCTGGCCGCGGCGCGTCCCCGGTGCAGGAACGTCCCCTTGGAGTGTTTACGCTGTTTCTCCTTACTCGCCGAGCGAGCTCCAGTGTCCTCCCGTACCGAGCGTCTAGTAGCCAAAACAGACCACCAGCGACCTCTTTTAAAGGCAACCACCTGAAATCTCTCCCCGCACGCTGCCTCATCCTGTTCTCTCTATGCAAACCAAAGAGAGCCTCACATCGCAGTACCACAGACACTCGTGAGTCGGGCGCGAGGTATTGACCTTGTAGCACGGCTCAGCATCCTCCCCGAAAACTCGAGCACTAGGACGAGATTGGCCAAAAGGATTTGGTCAGTTGGGGCTAGCACTTTTAACTTGGCTGACATGTACTCTCTGGACTTGTCCTATCTCTTTGCTCTCGGCACCCACGGTAACCGGAGTGGACACTCTGAAGGCAGACCAAGGGCCGCTGAAGTGCGGCGCTAACGTGCTCAATACCGCACCTTCCTGCATTCACCCTCCAAAGTTTTTAACAGAAACAGTATCGCCTCCCATAAATTTAGCAGCTTTGCGCTCGTAGTTGTACTATTCCACCCCTCTTATGGGCTCTTTCAGTATTCCTCTTTGTCCTTTGCCAATTATCTCGAAAATCTTCAGGTGTTGTTTTATCTGGGAGAAAATATGTAATTTCCCACAAGTTGACAAGTTGGGAATTGACTGGGTGGTGGAAAAACGGGGAAATGGCGTGGCCTGATGGAACTCATGCCTCACCATGTTTGAAAGTAAATTTCAACCACGGCAAGGAACGATCCCATTCGATTTGCTCCTCGACATGGAAGGTGATCAACGCTGCCTTTTATTTTCGATTAAACCTTTCGGCAAACGAAGTACGAGGATAAAATGATATAGTTTTCACATGGGTGACTCCAACTGAAAGCAAAAACGTCGGAATTCCCGATAAACAAGGGGAAGAGCATTGTCACTGACCAATACGTTTGATGGACCAAACCGCCAAAGTATTCCGCTTAGATGTTTGACACTGATATTAGAAACCACCTCATCTCCCTCCCTCCCGCCCCCCTCCCCCCGTACTTGACCATAACCAAACAAACCTAGTGAAAGCACCAATGGTCACGAAAATGTTTCTGTACTTAGCCTGAGTGTAGGATAGCGAATTCATATATTCAATGAAAATTCTTTCCATTAGCCATTCTACCAGGGAGAACTGCTGCAACCCCTTCCTGTTACTTGAACTGGGCTTCACTAATTTACATGCCTGGTTCAAATGGTTCAAATGGCTCTGAGCACTATGCGACTTAACTTCTGAGGTCATCAGTCGCCTAGAACTTAGAACTAATTAAACATAACTAACCTAAAGACATCACACACATCCATGCCGGAGCCAGGATTCGAACCTGCGACCGTAGCGGTTGCTCGGCCCCAGACCGTAGCGCCTACATGCGTGGCATTGGCTGATTAGCTGCCCAATATTTCTATACAGAGTTGGCCAAGTTATGACTTCTATAACCTTATGTATGGTGTTCTGTATGCCAAGGTGTTTCCCTAAAACGACTCATGATAATGTTTGAAGACTGGCGGAACCAAAGCACGGAGCAGATAAACATTCAACCGATCCCCACCTCGCGGCCTGAAACACAAGATCCCCTTTTTGATATGAGACCCTGGCGTCTCCTTACCCAACGTAACTCGCCGTCTAAGAGCACACGTGTCAGTATCGGCCTGTTGTTCCTTCTCTAAGTTGGTAAGCAAAGCCGTCACCTCGACAAGAACACCTCCCACGATTTCCAGTTCGTCAGTGGGTCGAACGAAATCTTCCGCCCCTTGCTCCTCAAACATGCGGCTGAGGGCATCAGCCACCATATTCTCACTGCCCCGAATATGCCTCACCGAGAATTTGAAAGCCGATTGGCGCACAGCCCAACAAGCAAAGCTGCCGATCTTAGGTGGGCGAGACAGCATCCAGATTAGGGCCCGGTTGTCAGTTTCAACTTCAAACACTCGGTGTTCGAGATAAAACGTAAATATTTCGACCGCGGACAGGACCGCGAGTATCTCCAACTCATACGTAGAATACTTAAATTCAGCCGGAGCCCGGGAACGGGCAGCATAAGCAATAGGCCGTTTCTCTCCATTTTGCTTCCGCAGTTGCCCTGCTGCTACTCGAGAGTTGGATGTATCAGTTTGCAGAATAAATGGGAGGTCAAATTCAGAGGCAGCCAGCACGGGAGTATAACTCAGTGCGGCCTTGAAACTATCGAAGGCTGCCTGCTGGGTTTTCGTCAACTTAAGTTCTACGTCCTTCCAGAGCTACGCGTCGAAAGGGGTCACTAGTTGGGCAATTTGTGGAATATACTTTCGAAAAATAGTTTATCATATCCATGAAGCGGGCTATCCCTTTCTTCGTTTTCGGAGAAGGGAATCCATATACATCCCGAGTTCGTGAGTTGTCTACCTGGACCCCACCAACAGAAACCAGGTGCCCAAGAAACAAACTTCACGGCGCATGTGGTTGACCTTCAATGGGTACACCGTTAATCCCGCCTCACTCATCCTACCCAGTACCTGACGGAGGTACAGCAAAACGTCGTCAGTATAATTATAGACCAGCTGAAGCTTCGGGTCACCCAAAACAGAATCCAGCAACCTAGATTGCAAGGCTGCGCCGGTAGAGACACCAAAGGGTACCCAGCTAAATTCATACAGATTCCAGTCTGCGGCGAACGCAATGGCACCCTTGGATTTCTCCGCCAGTGGTATCTGGTAATACGCTTGATTTAGATCAAGTACCGTAAAGCACTGGGCGCCTATGAATCAGGTGAAGTAATGGTGAAGGTCAGGAAGAGGGATAGATTCAAGAACTACCTTCCGATTCAAGGCGAGGTAATCCACCATAGGACGGAAACCGCTCTCATTTGGCTGTTTAACCAAAAATATGGACGATATATAGTGGGAAGTCGTAGGACGAATCACTAGATCCGCTAACATTTCGTCACTTTAGTGTCTGAACGACCTCATCTTAGGCAGTGAAATTCTGTAGGAAGACTGCCTAATGGACTCTCGATCCGATAACTGAATTGGGTACTCTATTTTATTAGTCATGTCTAACCTGTCAGTTAACAGGTGAGGGAAATCACAAAGCAGTTTCTAAAACTGTTGTACCTGTTCATTAGATAAATCAATCAACTCAAACTCTTTAGGTTCAGAAACCATAGAACAAAGACCTAAATGACGAGTAAGCTTGCAGAACAAAATCTTTAATGAAATGCGAAACCTCAAAAAAAATTCTTCCTGAGTATAGTCTAACACTAGCCCAGTTTTCCTTATAAAATTGCACCCTAACAGGAGGTTTGTATACAACCCCTTCACCACAGTGACCTGAACAGCACACAAAAATTCCCCAGTACCGCAATACACACTCATTGTGCCTATTGAATCCAATTGCTGCACGTTAACTGCTCTACAGCTCCCTGCAATGGGTTTTACCTTGGACAGTTTACAAATACGCCGATATCTGGAATATCCAACAAGAACACATGCTATCTGATCAAAAATATCCGAACACCCCCAAAAACATACGTTCTTCATATTAGGTGCATTGTGCTGCCATCTGCTGGCAGGTACTCCATATCAGGGACCTCAGTAATTATCAGACATCGTGAAAGAGCAGAACAGGATGCTCCGCGGAACTCACGGACTTCGAACGTGGTCAGTTGATTGGGTGTCCCCTGTGTCATGCGTCTGTACGCGAGATTTCCGCATCCCCAAACATTCCTAGGTCCACTGTTTCCGATGTGGTAGTGAAGAGGAAACGTGAAGGGACACGTACAGCTCAAAAGCGTAGAGGCCGAACTCGTCTGTTGACCGACTACACACCGCCAACGGTCGAAGAGGGTCGTAATGTGTAATAGGCAGACATCTATGCAGACCATCACACAGGAATTCCAAACTACATCAGGATCCACTACAAGTACTATGACAGTTAGGCGGGAGGTGAGAAAACTTGGATTTCATGGTCGAGCAGCTGCTCATAAGCCACACGTTACAATGGTAAATGCCACACGATTCCTCGCGTGGTGTAAGGAGCGTAAACATTGGACGATTGAACAGTGGAAAAACGTTGCGTGGAATGACGAATAACGGCACACAATGTAACGATCCGATGGCAGGGTGTGGGTACGGTGAATTCCCGGTGACCGTCACTACGTGTGTGGTGCCGACAGTAAAATTCGCATGCGGTTGTGTTATGGTGTGGTCGTGTTTTTCATGGAGGGGCTTGCACCCCTTGGTCTTTTGCGTGGCACTATCAGCCTGCATTGATGTATTAAGTACCTTCTTGCTTCCTACTGTTGAAGAGAAATTCGGGGATGGCGACTGCATCTTTCAAATCTTTCAACACAGTCGAGCACCTCTTCACAAGGCACGGCCTGTGGAAGAGTGGTTACACGACAGTAACATCCCGGTAACGGACTGGCCTGCACAGAGTCCTGACCTGAATCCTATATAACACCTTTGGGATGTTTCGGAACGCTGAATTCGTGCTAGGCCTCGCCAACCGACATCGATACCTCTCCTCAGCGCAGCACTCCGTGAAGAATAAGCTGCCATTCTATAGGGAACCATCCAGCACCTGATTCAACGTAGGGCTGCGAAAGTGGACGCTGCCATCAAGGCTAACGGTGGGCCAACACCATATTGACTTCCAGGACTACCGATGGAGGGCGCCACGAGTTTGTAAGTCATTTTCAGCCAGGTGTCAGGATATTTTTTTACCACATAGTGTAGTACTACCGGAGTCGAGGAAGGCGCACACTGGTTCGTGTTGAGGAAAGCCCAAGATAAAGGCAAAGAAGGACCTTTAACACCCGCCGCCTCGTTACAAGCTTACGGAAAGGTTTCTGCAGCTGACCGCCTACCTTTTACCTGGCGTCAACTGTTCGAAAGCTTCGCTTGAGGAACACGAAATTCCCAGCAAAATTTTCACCGCAACAATAGCAAAGCCCTTGCTTCCTCCTGCCCTTGCCGAGATGTTAGGTTGAGCTTGAACTACACGTGCTACCTGCTCATCACAACTGAGCTTTGCGTCCGCTTGAGGAACCTCGATGGTACTAGAAGCCAAAAGATTTAGGTATTGGTGTGTAATTGGTTCTTTTGAAAATAGAGTGCAGGAACGATCCTCGGGATTAATTCCCTGTACAATAGCACTGACGCCCTGTGGCTCTGCTACGCAAAATAACAAGAGGTGCCAGCTCCCTCCACGAAAAACACGACCACACCATAACACCACAGCCCCCGAATTTTACTGTTGGCACTACACACGCTAGCAGATGACGTTCACCGGGCATTCGCCGTACCCACACCCTGCCATCGGATCACCACACTGTGTGCCTTGATTCGTCAGTCCTCACAACGTTTTTCCACTGTTCAATCTTCCAATGTTTACGCTCCTTACACCACGCGAGGAATCGTGTGGCATTTACCAGTGTAACGTGTGGCTTAGGAGCAGCTGCTCGACCATGAAATCCAAGTTTTCTCACCTCCCGCCTAACTGTCATAGTACTTGCAGTGGTTCCTGATGCAGTTTGGAATTCCTGTGAGTTAGTCTGGATAGATGTCCGCCTATTACACATTA
Organism: Schistocerca piceifrons; assembly: GCF_021461385.2. Taxonomy (NCBI): domain Eukaryota; kingdom Metazoa; phylum Arthropoda; class Insecta; order Orthoptera; family Acrididae; genus Schistocerca; species Schistocerca piceifrons. Next base: position 582,082,719 of record NC_060149.1, read on the forward strand.
CGACTCTCTTCAACCGTCGGCGGTGTCTGTCAGTCAACAGACGAGGTCGGCCTGTTCGATTTTGTGCTGTACGTGTCCCATCCGGCCGTTGTGACCTAGCGGTTCTAGGCACTTCAGTCGGGAACCGCGCTGCTGCTACTGTCGCAGGTTCGAATCCTGCCATGGGCATGGATGTGTGTGATGTCCTTAGGTTAGTTAGGTTAAGTAGTTCTAAGTCTAGGGGACTGATGACTTCAGATGTTAAGTAACATAGTGCTCAGAGCCATTTGAACCATTTTTTGTACATGTCCCTTTACGTTTCCGCTTCACTATCACATCGGAAACAGTGGACCTAGGGATATTTAAGAGTGTGGTCTCGTGTACAGACGTATGACACAAGGGACACACAACCACCTGACCACGTTCGAAGTCCGTGAGTTACGCGGAGCACCCCATTCTGCTCTCCCACGATGTCTAATGGCTACTGAGGTCGCTGATATGGAGTATGTGGCAGTAGGCGGCAGCATAATGTACCTAATATGATAAACTATGTTTTTTGGGTGTCCGGATACTTTTGATTGCATAAGGTATATACTTAGTCAGGAGTTCCCCAGTACACTGAATAAAAAATTAAAAATAAATGCTGATTAAGTAAATCACTCCGAACTCTTTCGGAGAGCCACTTTCTTAAGATGCAGGTACGCAACTCTTGTACTGCACCACGACTAACCAAGACAGCGCTAATCAAGTCGCTTACCGAAATTTTGCACCTGTTAAGCTACCTCCTAAGGAATAATAATAAAAAAAAAAACACTGATCAGCCTTTCCAAGTAGACCGAAAACGGCAAAAACTTTACTAAACGAAGAACAGCTTTTATTGCTAAATAATCTATTCATTGTATCACGTTGCAAAATGGGGTCGGAAGGTTGGCCAAATGACCGGAATCACAACCGTTCGGGCGCCTAGCAGTCCTTGGTCCAGACCGAAGTTTTCCAGCGACACACTGCCCTCGGCGCTTCTGCGTAAGCCCTTTCCCCATTCTAAGGCACTTACCCTCCTCTGTGAGGCCATTATTCCAACAAGTAATTCGCTATGCCTGCCTTTTCAAGAAGCATGAGTCGTTACCAAACTTTAATACTCTGTGCGATTACTCCTGTGAGTAATCTAAACCTGAAGCTTATAGATTTGGGACCGAGAAGGTGAATTGCCTTCTAAGAAGTGGATTATCTTGGCCAAATTACTGGGAGAGGCCGAACAGTATTCCAGCGTGGCACGTACGTGCCCTATACGCCAGGGTGTAATATGTACAGGAAGCGTGAGGACGCCGCGAAGCCGCGAACACTAATCCGGAACGTCACCGTCTTCGGACTGGCCAAGAATCTTGAGCTCGTACCTGAGCTGTTCCTTAGCAACACACACAACCTGACCACGTGGCACGGTTCCATGTCGGTCAGAGAAAACCTGCAAACATCAAAAACTGGTAGCCTCTGAACCAAGGACAGAATTAACCAAAACCTAAAAATAACAAATAGAGAAACGATCAATGATCAATCGACCAGAAATCCCAGAAGATAAACAACAAAATCACGATCTCCTACCAGAATGTAGCGTGGTACTACGGTACCACTGTGCGTGCTCGGCTTAACATATTAGGAATGACTGGACCAAGGTGGGAATTGAGCATAGTTCTTTTAAGACATTTTTAAATTTAGTGGGTCACAAACCTATCATTGCTACAAAATCAAATTGAGCACAAAATAATTATTGTGAATTAAAGTGATTTTAGCAAGGGACACGCTGTTTCGTTAGGAAAATCATAAAACAGAACCATTGAAGCTTACAGGTTAGGTAACAGAATTTGGGTGATCTTTCAAGACTCGTTTAACTTTTATGCAAGTGTCCTAGTAAGCAAGTTTAAGTTTCTTTAGTTAAGAAAAAGTGGAAAAACGCACACACACAACAGTAAACTTTACAAACGGTAAAAGCTGAAAATACTAACATAACGGGCAAAATACGGACAAAAGAAATGAAAATGAACGTTTGGCGTCATTGGCCGGGAGGCCCCTCACGGGGCAGGTCCGACCGCCTTTGTGCAGGTCTTATTACATTCAACGCCACATTGAGCGACCTGCGCGCCGGATGGGGATGAAATGATGATGGAGACAACGCAACACCCAGACCTTGAGCGTGGGAAACCCCCCACCCAGCTGGGAATCGAACCCGGACTCCTCAGGACGGTAGTCCGTCATGCTGACCATTCAGCTATCGGGGCGGACAAATTCCGGACGGAAGTGGTGCTAGTAAGGAGTGATCAACAACAGCGTGTCCGAAGACCATTGGAGGCTCCCAGCTGACGCGTCAAACAAAACAGGGACTTACAAGGTCCGCCCAGGGCACGCAGATACACGCCGAGGCTGAGGTGAGGGACCAGATTATAACTTACTTCTACAACGCACCAAAACTCCTTAAAACAAGAGAGAAAATGCGTATTACAACCTCCTTTTTCAACGTAAATAAAAAACAATGGTGGTGCCTCGAGAGAGGTTGGAACATTTAACAAATTGAAACATGAAATACCAAAAGGTGTCTCAAATAGCTAACCATGCTTCAAAAAAATTTACAGCGGGTACATTAGCCTGAACATGATAACATATAAAGACCAATCAACGGGTGAACACAATGGAACAGAAACGCTTGGCAATAAAACGCAAAAGCGAAAACAAATTACATTCTAGATGTGGGCAACGCATAGTGTTGCTACATCGACATGAACATACCAAAGACTCACTAAATATGTAATACAGGCACATGTCAAAATAAAAAAGAAAGTGATGCTCCAGAACAGCGCAAATGGGCAAGCTGCCGGATTATATTCCAAGAACTGTGCTAAACAGTTCACTGCCCAGCTCTGAAGAAAAACACCAACGCACGAGGATAATTACGGCTCTCGCCCAGTCTTAATAAGTCCAGGAGCAGCAAGACTTCGTCCTCCGGATGAACTAGCACCAACAACGAGATCTGGAAAACAGAAGTTGCCACCTGCAGAGTGTTTTCAAAGGTATTACCTGAACTTCGATAGGTAGGAACTATTTCAAAAGTTAAATGTGAGTTCGGTTCAAGACTGAATATTAGGTTTCTTTAATAGTTGTGAAATAACAATCGTAATTCTCAAAGCTAACGATATTCTGTGACGTAGGTCCCAAGTCTGTAGCAGTTTAGGCAGTTTGCGTGGGGGCTCTGAGCTACCAATTTCGCAACAGTTGTGTGCACCGAGTTTTAGCAGTGGTTAGGAATGATAAAAAAGTAACACGGAAGCAGAGGAGACATCGAAAGCACGTGGTTGCAGCCAGCAGCGGCATTTTCAACGGCGATTCATCACGCAGCGGCGGTTGCAGTACCACAGCAGAGGCTACGAGATCTTTAGCGTCGGCTTCAACTGCAACATCGGCAGCAATACCATGGCAGAAGGATCCAGCACGACAGAGCTAAGTACTTGCGCTGATAGCGAGATTGTGTATGATTGTGTAGTTAAATCGCCAATAACAGGCGTCGCTAATATTAAGCAGTCGGCCAGTTTGTGTGGGTCATAAGATACAAGCCAGCCGCTTAGCCCGAAATCGGAGCGGGAGAGCGTGATCGGGGTGAATTCAATAGGGCAAGCAGTCCGAAATCAGGCAAGAGAGATGAATTTGGGGGAGACATGATGTCGCAATTAATGCAAGTGATTAGAGGATTGGGATCCAAAATTGATTCTGTTAAAACCAATATGGGTGACGTATATTAAAAAATTGTGTTAAAACCGATATGGGATCCAAAATTAATTCTTTTAAAACCAATATGGTTGACGTAAATTTAAAAATTGATTCTGTTAAATCCGATATGGGTGACGTAAATTTAAAAATTGATTCTGTTAATACCGATATGGTTTAAAAATCATTCGGGAAGAAATGGGCAAAATTTCTGATGAAGTTAGGATCAAGGTAGATCAAGCGGAGAAAAATTTCAATGATAAGGTGCAGAAGTTGCAGGCAGATAGGAAGGCAACGTAAGAAATTGTATGAATAGGCAAGATACTCTAATGACTGAGACGACAGAGGTTATTAACAACTTATCCGTTCGAATACGTAAAGGGGAGGAAGAAGTACCTAAAATAAATGAACAAGTAGAATCTGGCAATACAATTGAAAATAGTGACGTTAAAAATCAAATCAATGAAATAAAAAGCGAATTGAATTCCTTAGCTGCACATCAAATCACTACAGTGATCAGTGTTCCGTGGATGAACTCAGGATCTTTCAAATGCTTTGGAGACGACGGGAAATATCACCCAGTAAATTTTCTAGTAGCATGCAGGGATGATTTTATAAGGGGAATGTCCGCCGAGGCGAAGACAAAATTCGGGAAAAGACATTTGGAAGGTGAACTGCAATCGTGGGAAAGTATACCTACGAAATATTTGAAAGCAGATTCCTGAACAAGTGCGGAAGTGAAGGGAAGCAAACGCGACTCCAAAATGAGTTTCTGTACGGGTCAACACTTAAATTCGGGAACAGGTCGGTGCGAGAATTTTGTAAACGTGAACTTGCGAGATTAATGTATGTGAATCATTCATTGGGAGTGCTTAATGAAATTACGACGTTGAAAAGGCGGTTACCGGAAAATTTTCTGTGGGATCTAGTGCACAGTCCTAGCAACTCAATAAACAAATTTTTGGACTTTGTAGAAAAATTATAACGGCCGTTGAAATATAAATCACTAAGTACGAAGACAAATAGTTTTCAGAGTGAAAATCATAACTACAGGCCGAGTGATTACTACGAAAGACATCCGGGAAGTTATCAACGAAACGCAAAATGGTTCAAATGGCTCTGAGCACTATGGGACTTAACTTCTAAGGTCATCAGTCCCCTAGAACTTAGAACTACTTAAACCTAACTAACCCAAAGACATCACACACATCCATGCCCGAGGCAGGATTCGAACCTGCGACCGTAGCGGTCGCGCGGTACCAGCCTGTAGCGCCTAGAACCGCTCGTCCACCCCGGCCGGCAACGGAACGCAAACAGCAGTTTTGATAAGGGAAACGGTAACAGGAACGCATCCAATGATGTGGGGTAATGGGAACGCATACTTTCGTGATAGGGACCGACACCAAGAACGTAGATTTGAGGGACCGGCACATGGCGAAATGAACCAGCGTAATGGGTGATAGGGAAACTAAGTTTCGCCGCATCTCAGGTCCAGAGATGGCAAAATAAACCGGCGATGAATAGGATGCGATTAAACGGAAATGTGATGGGTTCTAATAAATCGGCAGAAAGGCGTCAGAATATTGAAATGAAATTAATAAGATATGAGAATCAAATAGGTAAATTTTCAAATCAGATCGTATGTAAAAGGCGTCATCCTAAGATAATGAAAGATAACGATAAAGGCGATGACGACATTTAGGGCTAAATGATTTGTTTTATGAATGTGAGACGAAAGAGTGTGTCAATGTTAATGCAATGAAAGATTCTATGTGGCAAAAGCAGGCTGAGGTGGAGCTGAATTTGGTGGAATTAGATGGTATAGAAAATTTTAAAGAGGTACTAACCAGCGGTAACGATTATAGAGATTAAGGTGATTATGTTTCAGGTGATATTGTGACGGCGAAAGTTGTTAAGGAGGTTAATAAGGGTGGCCTAGCATTAGTCTCGTCAGCTGTTGACGAATTTGTGTGTCTATCGGTGGGTATTGGTGAATTATTTTTGAAGGAAAATAGTAATTGTGTTTTATGTGCTGAAGTTACGAAAGTTGAAACTGCTGGTATTGATACTTCAGAGGAAGGAATCTGTGCGTATCTTTCTATTAATGGAGGTGAATCAGAAAGTCTGAATGAATCTGTGGAACTTGAATGTTTGTCTGAGAATGAATGTGGATCTGAATTTGATGTGCGATCTGAAATTAATGTGGTGCAGGAGCGTGTAGGAGAGGAAAGGGTATTATGCTCAGGTTTAAATCAAAACGCAGCGGAATTTAATGGTACTGTTGATTCTGACAAAGCACGACGCTGTAGCTACAATTTATGTGATGTAATGGAAGAGGATGGTGAAACTATGAACGGTTGTTATGTTGGCGATTTGTCGACAGAGGTAAATGAGGTTTTACATAGCGAGTTGAACGACGTATCAGCTGCTGTTGAAAGTGCTGTTAGTGAAGGTGTTTGTAATGACGTGGAAGTGAAAAGTAATACTTTATTTCATGATAATGATGTTGTAGCTACTTAAGTCGATAATTGTAAGGGAGAATACAGTGAGTTTGATTCTAATATAGAAAGTGATATTTGGACGGAATGGTATCTTAAGGAGGAATGTGATTTTACTGTAACTAATTGGCGATGGTGCAGTACAACATTACGATCATTACTGCCTCGTTTGTTGACTTAAGAGAAGTTTAAGATAGCGAGAGGTCCAGAAGGAAGAAAAAATAAAATTGGGGGAAAGAAGCATTTAATGAATTATTTTGGGACGAATACGAAATTGAGGGGTGGATCAAACAGGATATGTGTACTCTAGAGATGGAAGAGAAGGGGAAAGTACGTTAAGAAATAAGTGTATCGGTGTTTAGATTATAAGATTCTTTGGAGGGGTAATTAACAATGTTTTATTTCAGGATTTATAGTAGCTTGTTTGTTGTTTAGTCGCATAAGGATTTTTTTGGGCACTAGGTCTGTGCAATTATAAAGAGATAGTTTAGATACACATTTGTGTGTGAGGAGGTGGAGAACTTAATTATTTGGTGAACGGTACCAAGTCAAAAATCACTGCACAGTATGCATATGAATTAGGTTTTAGGGGTATATAAGGGGTTTATTAATATGTATGTATCTGTTAAGCTTTAAAGTTTCTGGATGGTTTTATGTTTGTTGTAATTTCCAAATTATAAGTTTTCGTCGCGCCATGGAGGTCGGAGAAATTTGAAAAATGAAAATTAATAATGCTTACCTAGGAAAACAGATGTATGTTTATCTACTTATCTGAGAATATTTTGGGGGAATAATCTATTTTTGTACGGAGTAACGACTTGTGTACGTAGCTTCAATACACAGAATTAAACGAGGGGTGAGATTTGTTCATACTTGTTGTTAGTTTTGAGTTATTTAAATTAAAAGAAAATATTAATTCGCTGATGAAGTCGACTGGGAATCTGTCACTAGATGCATGTCTCTAGTGGGACTTGAAAAACGTGGCAGAATCATTGAAGAACTTACGAGCATCTTGCATATGCTGTAAATCAACCGTGTAGTTTAGATCTGTTTGTATCGATTCCACTGGGGGAAGCGTTCAGTGCAGATCGTGGGTGGTTTCGGAAAGTGTTTGTTTTCTAGTATCTACAACCAATTCGAATTTCAACAGATCTGTTCCCGAAAAACGCTGGCGCTGAAATGCAGAGCCATACAGAATTTCGGCGGGGTACTCGGCTCCGAATCTGTGGAGCGCCGCTGGAGACAGAAAGGTTCTGTGAAAGTGAACGCAATGGCGCTGATATTTCTGCGGCATTTCAATAGACAGTCGATTTTGATAAATGTATAGTTTTATTTGGCATTTAATAATATGCCGCAATTCATAATTTGTGTTAGATATAAGTTTTTTAAGTTTAAAGCATGCTGCATCATACCACTACAAATAATTACGCTATTGATCTGGCGCTTAGGATATTTATGTTATTGTATTATGAATTTGTGTCTTGTAAATTTGGGTGCTACTTTATAACATATATGTCACGCCAACATGTTATGAAGTGTAGGTGTGTGAGTTAACGAGCATTGCGCTCTCATTTAAATATATGGCCGAAAGAGTCAGTCTACAGGAATTGTGAAACGAACCCTGTCGTCCACGACCATGTGAAACAAAGGGCGCAGATTCACCATGAGATGGGGAAACTCACAGGCGTCTATTATCTATTGAGGCCTAAGCGCTGTAGAGTGCGAATGAGACAGACGAGAACCCATATCATAGGGAAGCCTAGTAGTAGGCGTTTGTGGCCAGGGAGACGTAGCAGTGTTAAATATGGCGGACCTCAGATCGATCATAAAGGGAAACATTTATCAAAACTATTTAATTCTGTAGTAGTGCAGGGAATGAAGCCACAGTCATTTTAATCTACTGTCTTGAATATTGATCATATCTATAACAGTTTAGGATTTACTGTTAAAGTGAAATTAAAAAGTTTTGTAACGAAGACCTGAATGCTAAAATCTGAATGCTTTGGTCGATCTTAACGATCGACATTTCATATAGAAGCGCATAATTAAAATGACAAACGTTGTAAATATCAACTCTGTAACTTTGTTTGGGTAAGAGATATAGTAAATTTAAATTACCAGTATTTTCGGTTGAGCATAAAATCATCACTTCCTCCACACAAAACACATTGAACGATGACAGCATGACACCTTATTGAATCATTAGGTAATATAATATTGTTGTAAAGTTTAGTGCATAATAGTTACTTTTGTTCTTTATTTATTTATCAGAAAGCACATTGGTGCAAGGCTACTGGCAGTGACATTCAGAGTTTATAAAGAAATTGTAATATTTTTATGTAATGGAAATTATTGTTACTATATTTAGAACGTGAAAGTGGTCAAGCTTTGATTATTTAAATGCGTTAAAAGGTAAAATAATGTAGAATAAGTTGTAGTCAATCGGTTGGATGGCTTCAGGAAAGGGAACTGCACTAGTCAGTTGAGCGAGTATGTTCAGCGCGCGGGAAAACGCGGCAGGGGACGGGCAGAAGGACAGTGCTGTGGCAGACGCGAAAGCGGGCAGTTCGGCTGGAGACATCAAAGGGTACAGTTTGGATGCAGACGCGAAAGCGGACGGTCGGTGTTTAGGCAGCTAGGAAGTGAAACGACTTAGAAAATTTCGCATTGTGTGGTATCGCGCGACTTAGTGTCTGAGCGGTGAGCAGCCGCGCGCCTGGTGTGAACTCTAACTTTTCGTGTAAATGACGTGGTGGAGTGTCGGACTTGTGTTTCACGATGAGATTGTGAATGACCGAACTGTGTCAAATGGATATGCGCTAGAGTGTAACAGTAACTATAAATACGACCACTTTCGCTATTAATTTGCTTTCTGAATAAACATTATTCTAACCAAATCGCAACTCTGTGGCCTACATCATTTATGGGTCGTTAATTTAGTTCCCGATATTATTATTACGGTTATTGTATGTTATATTAACTTTGTATTTCGCAAACTTGCCTTTAGTCAGACAATTTAACCAAAGGGTCACAAGTGTCTAATTTGGGCGTGTAATGGGACACGTGCGATTCAACCCCTAGACGAGTTTGAGCCAAGCTATTTCGATGAAGGGGAACCGCATGTGAGCCCCAACATGCTAGGGATGTTAGCTCGCATCTGAAACCGCAGTTCTGCGTAAAAAGTCATCGAAAGTGCTGTCACTTACGACCCAGAATCCAGACATACTCTCGTCTTAATTGCTTCTACGGTTATCTCAGTGAGGTGACTTCGACTGTCTTTTTTTTCAGCAACTCTACGTCATCACAGTACTGGTCTATGTCGTCTTGCACTTGTAATGCCAGAATCGCACATTGCGTATGAGATTTCCCTTTTCTGCTGTGGCGATATCTCATTGTCTTGGGTCATTCACTTGGGTGATCTCACTCACTTCAGCCTGAGGTTGGGTCAGTGGTCTCGTCCTGACTATGCGACGCTTGCACACATTTCACGTGGCGTCCGTGGTCTACCATTTCATTACTGCCCTGTTCTCCCTAGTGTGGACCATGGCATCTATCTCGCTCTCGCCTATCCTCTTCTTTTCGCCTTTGTTCGTTAATGTGCCAATTCTGCCTGTCACTGTCCCGGACAAACCCCTGTGGCGACCTATTTTCCGTCTTTTTTGTGCTAGCATGTGCCGTCCTTCGTTGCTCCTGCTCTTCGATGACGTCCAAGAATCTTAAAATATCGAGGAACTGTTATCGCGACAGTGATCCGACTAGTGCACGTTGTGCATGAACAGGAAAATGTGAGCGCATCGTGCTACATCATTCCTCATCTGTCATTTTGTCGTTCAAGTATCCCACCAGAACGACAAAGTTAATGGCATATGTTACCATGTGTGGTGTGACTGTGGCGCATGCTATCACTGATATATGCTCATCTGTGCACTAACCTGTGCGGCTGGTTTCCATAAGGTTGCCAGAAACTTTGTGCAGAAATTCTTGTAACTAATGTTCTCACAAATTGTTACGTCGTGCTAGGCAGCCTCCTCCTGGTCGAGCGTCTGCCGTGTCACGAGTAAAGCATAACATTCCGCCACTCATTTCGCACACACACACGCATCTAAATTCTTTAGGTATTCCTTCAGGTGGGTGTACGCGTTTGGCCGAAATTAGGCAGTGATATGTACACTCCGTACATCGCGAATGTGACCTGAAAATTTGCTGGCGTGACCTGAGTTACAAGGACATTACCTTGTCGTATTGCAGAAAATTCTTGCTCGAGGACTGACGCTTGCGTTTGTGTTTTCTTGGACGATTTATTTTCCTCATCTATGGCGCAGAGATGTCAGTCATCTTCGCGTTTACCCTCGTCACTAAGTTGTCAATCTTCGTTTCACACTCTTTTCTCACCTCGTACATGTTGTTGGTTGCCTCCGGCCGTATCTTTTTGCTTTCGGTCTCCAGATGGTGCCTAAATTCATCGATCTGCCCCTCAACATTTTCACTGCAAAGGCTTAGCTGGGTTTCCAGTTTCTCAAATCGTGTTTCATTCTCCTTCCGCATGGCGGCTGACTGAGATGTGTGGTTTTCTAATATCGAGAGAATTCGATGCAGTGGACTCTGACTTTGCGAGTTCCCCACACACGTGCCTTGTGTTTCCTGGTTCAGCCCCGAACTGAAATAAAATCGCGCCCCGCGTTGGGCACCAAAAATGTAGCGAATCGAGTAATTCTCCTATGTGATATCAAATAACATGCAGATTACCAATAAGATTACCCAACGCTGGCAGCCAACAATTAAGTGACATCAATAATTATTATTCGTCGTGTAGCGCTGTCGGCAGCAGGCGCTTCGAGTCGCCTCGGAGCTGTACGGTGCGAGTCGGCTGCTCTCCTCGGCATCCGCGGTTTTGCGGTGAGGTCCGTGTAAGATCACCGCGGTGTCTTCCCGTTGTGGAATGCGTGGCCAAAGCTGTGATATCATGGTGTCGAAAGTTGGATGTTGCCGATTGACGGAAAAGCCCCCACGACCTCTTGCTTCCGCGTTGTCTCATCCGTTGTCCTCGCTCCTCGCTCATTTCTCAGCTCCATGGTTCCCGAAATTTTCTCCTCTTTCAGCGTTGTCGTTTGCGGACTCGATCTGCAATGTCCCTCAATGACTGATCATCGTCTCATGACGGCGCCTCTCCTTGCAGGGTGGAAATTTCTTCTCCTGCGTCGGCTCGTGTGCGAGTCGGGAACTGGCGTCCTTCTCACAATTTCACCAGCGCTGGTAGCACAGTCTTCCGATGTTTCTCTGCGTTCAAAAATTGTTGTGGAAGCAGCCACACAACACTTATTTGTAGCTGCTGTCTCTGTGTGATCCCTGGACAGACGCATGTTTGGGCTTCGCCTCAGAGTCTGCTGGCATCCATGATTTTTAAGGAACGTCCTTACTATCCAGAAAATATCTTTTAAAGAAGGTTGACTTCTTTCCTAGTCTTCTCTGTGAGAAATTTTCGCGCTTTATGTACTCTCTCCTCAGTGCCAGTGGGGTGCTGGAATTGTTGACACGTTCTTGCTTTCTAAGAGAGGTAAAGACACTGCTGCCAGCCCACAAAAATTTTCATGTTTTCTTGTGTGCGTTCTTGACGTTCCATCCTAATGACTACAGGGGTCCATCAGTTGTCGGCATGCTTCTCATTGTCCGCCAGGCTCTCTGCAACATGTACATTACTAAGTGAGGCGAGGATGTCCACCTGCCTACCCCCTAAGTGACTGCAAAATGACTCCATTGTTCACATTGCAGGCGTTCGCCACATGGGCTCCAGACGGCTTTCTCTAGGGTTGCTGGCGGTGAGAACCGGCGAAGGTTGCTCCCGGAGAGGAGGAGATTAGTGTTTAACGTCCCATCGACGGTTGTCCCTGGCACAGGTATCACAGGGGCCATTACCATCTTTCGTACCATACAGATGAAGAGGTCATTTCCAGTTTCTACATAACGCCGACTTGGTGTGTCAATCAAGAAACACTGTCGTCAGAAACCGGACTCCCGAAATTGCTTCTTCCCTCGCTATTTCCCAGAATTACAACCCCCATCCCCTTCCACTCTCCCCCACACATCCCGAGGCCAACTAATAGGGAAATGTGTGTGCATAGACGTCTTCATGCTCTCAGCCAATCGCTGTTGGGTTCTGGGACACTGAAGTTTCAGGCAATTGCTTGCAAGCTCAACCCCTTGCCTACCTTTCTAGCCATTTTAATTGTTATAGTTAGATTGAGTGCTATATTTTGCTGTCTGCACTTTGTAGTGAGGTGAACAGTATGAAACGCCGCCAGCAGCTGCGATCAGCCGGTTAGAAGAAGACTACCAGTAAGTCTTTTGTCGATACACCTCTAATTACTGTAATTATTACTCTTAGTACTATATGCACGCGATTCGTTATACACTCAGATGACAAAAGTCATGGGATACCTCCTAATATCGTGTCGGACCTTCTTTAGGCCTGCTCACTGCAGCAACTCGACGTGGCATGGACTCAATAAGTCGTTGCAAGTCCCCTACAGAAATGTTGAGCCATGCTGCTTCTATAGTGCTGTAGGCGCCCCGGTGTTCCCGGTTGCCTACGGTGGACTGGAGGCCGAGCGCTGACCTCTCCAGTTGTCAGGATGCTGTAGAAGCATCAGAAACGCCAAAGAAACATTATTAATTTATAATACCTTTATTCCTGCCGAGTACAATGTGGTTTGGTGATATCAACGACCTTCCCCGAGTCCTCGCTGACTCGTAGCGATGACACCAGATCCGGGCCGCACCAGTCGGCACGAGAAGCGTTCTCATAGTACGAAGTGTACTCTATCCCACCCCGTCTTCTTCTTTGCTCTTCCTGGTGGCTCGTCCGCGGTGGACGGGCGGAACAGGCTGCAGTCCCCCAGCTAATCCTGCGTTGATGATTGACAGCGGCAGCAGAGAGGACCAGAGCTGGTACTGTCCCCTCACGTCTGCTGCTGGATGGGCCGCCCTTACTGCAACATCTCCTTAATAAAGATTAACATATCGATCACCGAGCTGAGCGCTATGCAGCGACCCAGTACACATCTAACTGCAAGTCTAACTACGAATGCCTTGTTGCTATCAAAGCAGGTGTATTTAAAGGAAGCACGAGCGACGTCCTGACGTCATGCTCGTTTGTAATGAACGCATTCGTTCCACTTATACTGCTGATTCATCTGTCGTACTCGCCCCTTAGGTGTTCTTGCGGCAGAGTTACGTGTTGTTACAACAGACTTACGCGAAGTTGTGAAATGCAGTACAGCTGACGCTATACCTCTGTCTTGCACCCTACGAAAGTCTCCGTCCAACACAAACCCGCGTGCTAAGCAATCCTCTCTCCTGTTGTGTGTAACCAGGCCATTGCCCCTGCGTGACGACACATTCCGATATATGTGCAATCCTCTTAGCTCTTGGCTAACATACTGCCTCTGGCTCTCGGCATAGGCAACTAAACTTTGACAATATTCCACGTTTCTAACTCTTTACTATTCTGTGACACTACAGTGCTATATAATTGCGAAAGTGTTGTCAGTGCAGGATTTTGTGCACAAACTGACCTCTTGATTATGTCGCATAAATGAGATTCATGTCGGGCGATTTGGAACTGTCTAGAATGTTTTTTAAACCAATCGCCAACAATTGTGGCCTGTTGGCAGTATTGTCATCCATTAAAGTTCCATCGTTATTTTGGAACATAAAATCCATGAATGACTGCAAATGATCTCCAAGTTGCCGTACACAATCATTTACCACCAATGATCGGTTTAGTTGCATCAGAGGACCCAGTCCATTCCATGTAAACACAGTCCATTCCGTTATGGAACCATGAGAGATTGCAGGGCACTCTCACTTCTGATTCGGTGTTATGCCACTTCATGTTCTTAGGAAATATGATCTTTATTGCAATTTGACGTCATAAAATGTTCAAATGATTGTGAAATCTTATGGGACTTAGCTGGTAAGGTCATCAGCTAAGCTTACACACTACTTAACCTAAATTATCCTAAGGACAAACACACACACCCATGCTCGAGGGAGGACTCGAACCGCCGCCGGGACCAGCCGCACAGTCCATGACTGCAGCGCCGTAGACCGCTCGGCTAATCCCGCATGGCAATTTGACTTCATACATCACGATGAAATGGTGGGCAGTAGTTAATGCTCTTACTTGCGAGCTCTAGGGAAGGAATAACGGTAAGCTTTACCTGCGTTCAAAGGAATAAGGTGCCGACTTAAACGACTGCTGTAAAAGCACGGTGACGGTGGGCCGAGGGAAGCGTGTTTTTTCTGGACGGCCGAGTTCCGTGGTCTCATTGTGCAGACACGTTGGTTGGCGCTGGTCGGTAGGCAGCTGCGTCCAGGTAGGCTGACTAGCGCGGAGAAGACGTCGCTGCAATGGCCAGCGCATTGTAGACCGGCAATAAAGCAAAGGATGGGCCCTTGTTAGGCAGGAAGCCTACAAGACAACTCTGAGCGTTCTGCCAATTCCCATGGGACAGGTCACTGGCGCCCAGACGTCCAGACTCTGTTACAAAACAGATTTGTGATAACACGAGGCTTGTAGCGAGTTCTTTGGAAACTTTGAAATTGATGCAACAGGCGAGATAACAAGCTTTTTATGGAGGGGTGTGGTTCCATCCTGGTCATGTTGTTACCAAAAGACATGGTGTAAACGCGTGGGAAAGAGGCCGCAAAGGTGAATCTTTTTTCCTTTTTTTCCAATTAACTTTATGTCTCTGACTGGTCAAATCGGCGTATGCAGAGCAAAGGGCGCTCTCCCAGCTTCAAATCCCACGCTCCAGTTCCTGATTGGCTTGTGCTAAAGTGGGGGAAGTCGAAGATGTAAATGTGCTTTGCTACTGAGCTGACGAGGAAGCGGACAGAAACAGAAGAGATCACTCTTGTACTGGCGCTTCGCTAGTAAAGAACTGCAGGTCTCTACTTAAACAGTGAGACTTGTGTCCTTTGCTAGTGTGCCACTTAGAGCCTGTGCGAGTAGCCTTCTGAACCGTCAGAGGTACTGCTTCTAGCATCACTCACACAACAAGTGATGCGTAGGTGTACTTATTTGTCTTGAGTCGGCCGTCTAAACGTTTGACATATTCCGTCACGCGTAGTCGTGGCACTGAGCCGAATTGGTTTGGAAGACCAGCAAATAGATCCACCTGCACATTGGAATCCACCATGGTTTCAGAGGATCATAAGGAAGTACCTGCGCTCTGAATTAACCGAACACGAGACCGCGTACTTGCATTTTTCGGGTGCGCGCCATTAATACCAGATTGCGGGCGTCCATGATTTCAGTCGCTGAACGCATCATGGTGTGCCGCCTTGATCAGCAGGAGGGTAAAGTATCCGCTGCTACAGCGTGGGGCTCCAATATATGTTTCTCAGCACCCTGTTTCATAGAACCATATTTTTCTTTTTTTGAGTAGTACAGTATAGATGCTTCATGGTGGCGTAGTTTTTGTGCCATAACCCGGATTCACGTGTATGAAGTCATATAAAGCGATTAGTGTCCTGGTTTGGGTCGTGTGTCGATCCCCAGCTGATCACTTTGTCCACCATAGACACCATGTTAGTGAAAGCGTTTGTCAAATGAAAATGTTTGTGTGACGATTCTTTAGTCATTTTTTTGTCTTGTGATGTTAAGAATGAATAACTCTGCTGTCATTTAGATCACAACTTATCCCTGTGTTCTAATTAACAGTACCTTGCCATTTTTATTAAAGTCCAGATTCTAAAAGAGAGTAGCAAGCTTGCAACCACCACCATCTTGCACAGTGGCATGTTCACACCTTGGGTCCATGGCTTCGTGAGATCTGCTCCACACTCGAACCCTACCATCAGCTCTTACCAAATGAAATCGGAACTCACCTGACCAGGCCATGGGTTTCCAGTTGTCTAGTGACTCATCGATGTGGCGACGACGCCACGCGGAGTGGCCGCTCGGATTTAGGCGCCATGTCACGGATTGCGCGGCCCCTCCCGCCGAAACTTCGAGTCCTCCCTCGGGCATGGGTGTGTGTGTTGTTCTTAGCATAAGTTAGTTTGAGTTAGTTTAAAGTAGTGTGTAAGTCTAGGGACTGATGACCTCAGCATTTTGGTCCCTTAGGAATTCACACACATTTGAACATTTTTTTATGTGGCGACGAGCTCAGGATAGGTGCAGCACTCAATGTCGTGCTGTTAGCAAAGGCACTCGCGTCGCTCGTCAGCTGCCGTAGCCCATTAACGCCATATTGAACCGCACTGTCCTAATGGATAGGTTAAAACGTACCTCCCATATTGATTTCTGCGGTTGTTTGATGCAGTGTTGCTTGTCTGTAAGCAGTGACAATTCTACGCAAACGCCACTGCTCTCGGTCGTTAAGTGAAGACGATCGGCCACTGCGTTGTCCGTGGTGAGAATTAATGCCTGAAATTTGGTATTTTCGGAACTCTGGCGCTGCGGATCTCAGAATATTGAAATCCCTAACGATTTCCGAATAGGATGTCCAGTACATCTAGCTGCAACTACTATTCCGCATTTAGAGTTTGTTAATTCCCGTGGTGCGGTCATAATCACGTCGGAAACGTTTTCAGATGAATCACCTGAGTACAACAGCTCCGCTAATGCACTGACCTTTCATACCTTGTGCACGCGATTCTTCCACCATACGTACATGTGCATATAACTATCCAATGACTTTAGGAAAGTCAGTGTAAGTTGCTGTGGTTTACAATTATTATTCTTACAGGCAATGATTCGATGCTGGATGAGGACACGCAGATGTACTGTGACATACTCTTGCCTCAGTAGCAACAGTCACTGTCTACAGGATGTCTTCCCTTTCTATCGGAGCTGCTGTAGTTCGAATATGCTGCAGCACAGCCGCTGCAGCAGCAGTAGGCTCTGGAGCTACCACTGCTAGCCAAGCAGTACTGCTTTTCGCTCACTTATAACGCGACAGCGAGTGGATCTAATCACGTTAATGTGGACCTATCACCGGAATCTGACTTTAATGTGATAATAGAAATGGCAAATGCACAACACGTTGGTACTAAACTTTAGTACTCTGCTACACATAGAGAGGAATATGATGGATGAGTGTGAGCCATCACATACTCTGACTGGGAAGCACATGTTTGTTCGTAAGGTGCGTGTAGTAGATACATATTGTGAGGGAATCATAGAGCTAAATTCATGCGACACGAACATGCATCTAAAACATTCAAGTATTGTTAAAGTCCTGTATTGTGCGTTATCAATTGCAACAGATATATTGTGTCAATGGTACCCGTATTTACAGAGGGCACTCCATGAATTTGTTCAGTATTTTCACAACAACAGCGTAAATATGTATCAAGTGGAGCAATGTATCAGTGCCTGTATTCCTCCGTACCAAAGTGTGTATGTGTCGATCTTATTAAGTCCATAGATGGTATTCTACTGAATGTGTTCGTGCGAGTTGGACAATAAATTTTTTTGCAAAATACTGTGCTGCAACGTGAGTATTGTAAATATGTATGTATACATACATAAAAACAACCATACTACTATATACCAAAGAGCCTGTGTGGCAGCAGTTGAATTCTAGCTTGAAATATCAAGTTCTGAGTCATTAGTAGCAAGACAGTCAGTTGCAGTTCATGAAAGCTCTTGTTTTAAACATGCACTACGTATAGACTCACATTGCACTAGTTTCAACGCTGCTACTGTTGAGATGGTGACATGATTGCTGCCTATATTTCTATTTGTGTTTGCATGAAGTACACTTACAGTCTCATGGGTCTGAACTTTTTAGGGTAAACGAACAGAATACACACACAATCGTTGCTGTGTTAATGAAACAAAGATATGAAACATATGATAAGCGTGTTGGTGTTTGTTACGAAAATTAAATTTATTATTATTATTGTTATTTCAGTTATATGACGCTACAGTGAGTAGCAGAGTTGAAAGAAAGACGAGGTAAGAAACTTTGACAGCATAAAATAATGACATGACGCTACAGTCTGCATTACGTTAGTCGAGCGGCATACGGAATCTGGTAGTATCGGCTGTTCAACTGGCAGACTGGTAGGATGCCAAATCCAGAAACCGGTAAAATTGCTAGGAAATTAATAATCTGGTAGGATGCCAAATACATAAATTGGAAAATTAACTGTAGAAGTGTCAAACTGGTAGGAAACCAAATCATAAAATTTGTCAATTATCTGTAAAATTGGCAAATCGGTTGAATGTCAAATCAGGAAACAGGCAGATTGTCTGTACAATTGGTATACTGGGAGGACTCCAAATCGGAAAGTTGGTAAAACTGGTTGAAAAATTGACAATTTGGTAGAAAGCTAAGTCTGTAAATTCGCAGATTGGTTGTACAATTGGAAAATTTGTAGGACACCAAATTCCGAATAACGAAATTGGTTGTAAGATTGTCAATCTGGACACTAAATCCGCACAAAAGCCACCTAGAACACTTAAAACTTGAAACGCTGTCTTTCAGTAGAAACGTTTAACCATTCGAACATACACAAATGCCGTGAATTAACGGACATACAGTGGTTGCTGCTCTTACACAAGTTAACAGCACTACATTTAGCGAGTTTATTGCGTTAACCTTTGCACCAAAACCGAAATATGGCATTTAAAGTTGCACATACTTTAACAATTGTCAATGAAACTGCTGCCAGGAAATAAAGAAGCGGTATTGCTTATCTTGCATATGTGAGTTTCCTTTCTCTGAGCTTCCAGCTCATCTCCAATCATTTTGCATTAGAATTGTTTGAAAAGACATGCATTTTTATTTATGCAGTGGAAGTAAGACGATTTACAGTGGTAGATGTTATTTAGAGACCAGTCCTATGACGCATTTACATAGGCGACAAATGTTCTCAATAATCATTGTGCTACTATGGGTCAAACCATGTGTTGGAATATCATCAGTGACAGCACACACTCTTCCTTCCCCTTTTATGGTATAAACACAGAGACAATTCCTACAGTGTGAGCATTTGTATACTTTCGGGAAAAGGATTGGTCCGAAGCCATATACAAGTACCACCTGTCTTACACTAGATATGCATTAATACCAGCAGCTGATTATGGCATGTGATTTTCACTCACTTTGCACTTTTCACACCTGATATCAGTTGTACGTGTTTCATGCCACCTTCCACAGACACGTCAAAGGCATGAAATGTAATGCATTTTACAAAGTACACCTTGACCTGTATTCTACCCACACAGATAATTATTGCCAAAGGTGAGCCCATGTGAAAAAGGTTTTGCTTTTGACGATGCTTTTCTATGACTGCTAACTTCTGGTGGTAATAGATCCAGTAGCAGTATTACATGATGTGACCACTCACACATATGGGCCAGGGGTTTGTAACTTGTGACAGTGTAATAATAATAACTTTAGATGTCGAGCTGCCATGTTGCTGGTCTCCTGTCAGCGTCATACTGTGCTGCTGAGTCCCATGATTAATTTAGTGCTCAGCAGTGTCTGAAGTATTTATCAATCAGATACTGTAGTGCAGGGCTTCACAACGTACGTGTTCGCGGAGCAAGCTGTGAGCAGCAGGGCGCGAGCACGGAGCAGCGCGAGCACGCTACCCCCACTACCGGACCAGAGCGGAGAGTGGGGAGAGTCACGTGGGGCACACAACAGCTGCCGCCAGTCAATGTAAATCCGCGGCCACCTGCAGGGTATACAGGGATATCACTCACGAATTATTACTGCGACAAACGAAACAAATAATTAGAATGTACACGTGCCACATAATTTTATTAGCTTAGTGTATGCCTCTACATTGGTATTAATTTGTGAACTGTTACACAATAAAAGGTGTCACTGAAGTGTGGGATTCTCGGTTATCTTGTACTTTTTGCCCTTTACAATTGCGTCTATGTTCGGAGTAATTGTTCTTGTGCATAGTAGGCGCATCGTGCAGTTTAAATTTCGACCAGACAATGCGTTACATTTCATTGCAGAGAACAGTTGTTCACAAACATACGTGGAACCGAACGTTGATATTATTGTAGCCGCCAGTTTGTGCAAAGGAGGAAATCTATCCTGGGGGAAGTGTCTGTAGAATTCCAAAATGTTTTTCTTGTTCTGAAATTTGTCTCTGTATTCTCTGTCACACTGCAGGTCAATAATTTCTAGTTGCAGCTCAGGACGAATCTCTTCAATATTTGCTGAATATGGAGAGGAGAACAGATCAAAATCACTATCTCGTGCTGTCAGATCTTGAAAGCGTTGATCAAATTCTTCCTTAAGGGCAACTAAACTATGTGAATAACGTTTACAGTATTTGTGAACATCTTGCATGGATGATAATTTAGGAAAATGAGCTAGATTTCCTGTTTCCAGTTGACTCACCCAAAGCGTCAATTTCATTTTGAAAGCTCGTATTCGATCTATGAAATGAGTAATTAGCAGATCTTTAGCTTGTAGTGAAATGTTCAAAGCATTCAGATGGCTAGTTAAATCTGCTAAGAACGCGAGATCACATTTCCATGAAGGCTCTTTCAATTCAGGAACACACATGTTATTTATTTCCACGAATATTTTTATCTCATCTAATACGCAAAAAATTCGATTTAATAATTCGCCACGACTAAGCCAGCGGACCTCGCTGTAATAAGGCAGGCTACCATACTGGCTTTCTACATCCTCAAGAAAGCTTTTAAATTGTCTATGTTGTAGCCCATGCTTCCTTATATAATTGGTTGTACGAACAACAACACTCATCACATTTTTTAGAGTGATACTCTTTGCACATAAGTTTTCCTGGTGGATCACACAGTGAACGCCCCTTATTTCATTCGGCACGGTCAGTTTTTGCATTTTCTCCTTCAACAGCGCAACGAAACCTGATTTTTTCCCTGTCATCGCTGGTGCACCATCTGTAGACACTGAAACTAAAGAATTCCACGACAATCCTATATTTTCAACACTTTCTTCAACACTACTTAAAATATCACCTCCGGTTGTAGTGTTCTTCATGGCTACTACATCGAGGAGCTCCTGCCTCACCTGAAGATCTCTATTAACACCTCTAATAAATATGGCAAGCTGCGCTGTTCCAGTGATATCAACACTTTCGTCCAGAGCTAGAGAATACGCCATAAAATCTTTACAGATATTTGCAAGCTGGCTCTGGACGTCGTCTGCCATGTCCTGTATGCGACGCATAATGGTCATGTTAGATAATGGCACAATCCGAAACTTTTCAACTTGAGATGGTCACAAATGCTCCGCTGCAACTACCAAACATTCTTTTATTAAATCGCCATCAGTGAAGGGGCGCAGGGATTTTGCTAAAAGCAAAGCAATTTTGTAACTCACTCTGAGAGCTGCCTCAGTTGATTTTTCTTCATCATCCAGATCTTCTTCGGATAGCTTCCTTTTAAGTTTAATAACTTCCTGTGCACGATCTGGTCCATCACATTTTCCACTTCCGTAGTCTTTCGCGTGGTACGACATATAATGTCGCTGAAAATTAAATTTCCTAAAAGAATTAGGCGTTTTGTGACATACTAAACATTTTGCAACACCATCTTGTTCTGTAAACAGATACAATTCCTCCAAATGGGGGTTGAACTGCAAAATCATGGTTGGGGCTACACAACGGCGACTTGACATGATTCTTAACCAGTGAAGTGACTGTTAGAGCTGATCGTAGTACTTTAAATGTTACACAGTCGGCGCGAATTCAATACGCACGCTGCGGCCCTATTCAAACGCGCGCGCGCATTTCCTCTCCCTCCCCTCCCTCCCTACTCCGTGACCTTGCACTTGCTCGCGAGCACGTGCCTGAGCAGACGCGAGTACTCGTGCTCAAAGCCGGCCAGTTCTTAAGCCTTGCTGTAGTGAGAAGCAGAGGTAAATAATGGCGAGGTAAGATTTTTGAAGATTTTGTGTGTGAACCTAAAAATGGTAGCCCAAGTTAGTATAATTAGTCGCTTTCTTGTCTTAATCAACAGCCTTAGCACTAAAGTATTGGACATTTTCTGTAACCACTCCACATATGCTTACAATAAGTTTGAGTCTGTGTAAAGCATTTACATTTAATATTTGGATGCTGTGACTTTGCATTATCGATTTTATATGTCAGAGTAGTTGTTCGACATACATCTCGATCAGGCAGCTCACATATTTACAAGTCACAGCCCGTTCTAATACACACACGCACTTTTGTTGACGCTACAGCTTGTCAGGACTTGTTGCAAACCATATGTAAACCAGTGCCATTATGCTAATAGTCTCAGCCAAGTGGTACAAGAACCCCACTCTTCATCAACATATATACACTCCTGGAAATGGAAAGAAGAACACATTGACACCGGTGTGTCAGACCCACCATACTTGCTCCGGACACTGCGAGAGGGCTGTACAAGCAATGATCACACGCACGGCACAGCGGACACACCAGGAACCGCGGTGTTGGCCCTCGAATGGCGCTAGCTGCGCAGCATTTGTGCACCGCCGCCGTCAGTGTCAGCCAGTTTGCCGTGGCATACGGAGCTCCATCGCAGTCTTTAACACTGGTAGCATGCCGCGACAGCGTGGACGTGAACCGTATGTGCAGTTGACGGACTTTGAGCGAGGGCGTATAGTGGGCATGCGGGAGGCCGGGTGGACGTACCGCCGAATTGCTCAACACGTGGGCCGTGAGGTCTCCACAGTACATCGATGTTGTCGCCAGTGGTCGGCGGAAGGTGCACGTGCCCGTCGACCTGGGACCGGACCGCAGCGACGCCAGGATGCACGCCAAGACCGTAGGATCCTACGCAGTGCCGTAGGGGACCGCACCGCCACTTCCCAGCAAATTAGGGACACTGTTGCTCCTGGGGTATCGGCGAGGACCATTCGCAACCGTCTCCATGAAGCTGGGCTACGGTCCCGCACACCGTTAGGCCGTCTTCCGCTCACGCCCCAACATCGTGCAGCCCGCCTCCGGTGGTGTCGCGACAGGCGTGAATGGAGGGACGAATGGAGACGTGTCGTCTTCAGCGATGAGAGTCGCTTCTGCCTTGGTGCCAATGATGGTCGTATGCGTGTTTGGCGCCGTGCAGGTGAGCGCCACAATCAGGACTGCATACGACCGAGGCACACAGGGCCAACACCCGGCATCATGGTGTGGGGAGCGATCTCCTACACTGGCCGTACACCACTGGTGATCGTCGAGGGGACACTGAATAGTGCACGGTACATCCAAACCGTCATCGAACCCATCGTTCTACCATTCCTAGACCGGCAAGGGAACTTGCTGTTCCAACAGGACAATGCACGTCCGCATGTATCCCGTGCCACCCAACGTGCTCTAGAAGGTGTAAGTCAACTACCCTGGCCAGCAAGATCTCCGGATCTGTCCCCCATTGAGCATGTTTGGGACTGGATGAAGCGTCGTCTCACGCGGTCTGCACGTCCAGCACGAACGCTGGTCCAACTGAGGCGCCAGGTGGAAATGGCATGGCAAGCCGTTCCACAGGACTACATCCAGCATCTCTACGATCGTCTCCATGGGAGAATAGCAGCCTGCATTGCTGCGAAAGGTGGATATACACTGTACTAGTGCCGACATTGTGCATGCTCTGTTGCCTGTGTCTATGTGCCTGTGGTTCTGTCAGTGTGATCATGTGATGTATCTGACCCCAGGAATGTGTCAATAAAGTTTCCCCTTCCTGGGACAATGAATTCACGGTGTTCTTATTTCAATTTCCAGGAGTGTAATTTAACTGTTGGTCACTTGACAATGTTAGTCCACCCATCCCTCTATGCGCGTTGTGTGAGACTAAGCTGCTATCCTACATTAAAAGAGTTATCGGCAATATTACCATAATTAATGACTGTATTCAACTTTTGTACCTAGCAAAAAAATATTGGGTACCTTTGTATAGGAACATCAAAAATATCGGATTGTATGGAAAATAGGCTGCTGTTATGAGCAAACTCATTCCCAAACGCGTAAAACACTAGGTCAATGACATTATACTTTGTGTTGAAATGGGTGTATTATCCAATCGACAGAACTGCCATTAATTTAATGTCAACTGTAAGCACTACAAAGCATGGTCACCACTCATCTTTTTCTGCTACACATTCATGATTTAATATATTACATTCTCATGCAGTAAAGCAATACCTTCAGCAAAAGTTCTATGTATCTGCAATTTTTAATGATAGTTATTCCCTCTGTCACATGGCACACCGACCAAAGCATAATACACATATTGTCGATATCACGTTCACATCACCTGTGAAGCCTGTCAGCTGAACAACCCACTGCAGACAACCTTCTAGACTGGATTGAAAAAATCATTTTATAATAATGGCGTTGCCCATTTTTGACTTCATTGCACATGTGTGGTCTCAGATACTAGAAGTGCGATCTGAAAAAAATCTTGGGACACTGTGCTGGCTACGAATGCTGTAAAGCAGCTGCATGGTGAATTTATATTGTTCTTGATAATAAGATTGCTAGAATACTATAATAACATGTGACCTGCATCCATGTAAGTGTCTGCATTACATCTTAATGCATGGAGCCTCCCATACATCACGATGACGTTAGCACTATACTGAGTGCATTTTCACGAGACACTGCTTGATCTAACTCCTCGCTGTGCCACATGTATACAGAAATGTCACTGCACCAAAAGATATCAGGCACATACCACACACGGCTGGCACACATTTTGATGCAATGCACTCTCATTCCAACTCAGTGATAAACGAACCACATAAACTGTACGTAACCAGACACTGATAGGAATCTGAAAGCCTCTTGAAATACAGCTACAATATAATGCACTCAAAAGACACAGACATTGCACATGTGCTGTCCGTAGTCATGCAACCCGCATCAATTTCTTGTGATGTTTCTGTGCAACCCCAACGTATGGTTGGTCGTCAGTCTTTAACTGTACGTCTGCGTAAACAGCATACTGACAATGTTTGCTCATTCAAATAAGAAACCGAGGCGTTACAGCTGAGTACACAGGGATATCCCATAAATTCTGCCAATTCAGCTACCTAACGCAATATGCTGAATCACAGTCCATAGAAAACACGAAGGATCCGCAACTTGTCAGAATAATTAGCTACCATTTCAGTCTAATAGTTGTATATATGTAAACAATGGACTGGTTTGTCATCCACAGAGTAAAATAGCCTACCATCATATCTTCTCGTGATAATTATACTCAACATCTATTAATCCAACCTGATTAGTGTCCCAGGCTCATGAAAAAAATCGCATATTTTGCACATAACACACCACGAAAACTGGAAACGTGTTATGCAGGCGATAAATGATTATAGATGGGATTTAACTTGGTGGGTAATCATGGGTGGTTTACATATGCATATTGAAATTATTGTACTGTGGTGGAACTGTTAACACATTTACACATATAAAGTTATATGTTGTATTGTTATAGCACTAAGCTAACAAATCCAAAAAAAAGAGACATCATGGTCATGTGAGCATCTTATAAGCCCTTATTAGGTAACGTTGTAAGTGTGGTCGAATTCTTCGCATTCTCACAGTTGCTGTCATGGAGACAATGACTTTTACTAGATTTTTCTTTGTTCTTAACACTAGAAAAAAACCTGTGGGAATGTTGTATTTTCGCCTGCCATAGGAACCGCAAATAATAACCATGTTTCCCATTATCATTAACTTACCCACTCACGACTCTATTGAAAGTATCCAACTCCAGTAACGTAGCTGGCTAATCGATCTCCTCCCATTAACAAATGTTGCAGTAAAAACTGGCAGTGTTGTAAAGCATATACATTCCATACTGAATTTGAAATTTAGATTGATTACGAGGAATAGAAAGTCATCCAGCAGCACAACACAGAATTTCATCAAGAGGTTGTCTACAATTGAAGTAACTTTATCGAACTTTCGGTAGCTTATGTAATCGATTTCTACATTAAATAATTAAAACTATACATGTACAGAACATAAATTTGTAACCCATTATCAGTCTTGATTGCCTGGGCTACGTGTGCGTCTACACAAGTCAACCATCTGTAAACTCTCCCTTACTAATCGGTTAATGCGACAATATCACAGTGATCGCGTATACCTAATGAACTTGATTTTAGACAAGACTAGCGACTCTGAAGAAGTTTTCGTCGATTGATGGAGAGAAGTGTACAAAAAGTCGTTCTAAAGCACAACCTATTTTACTCCAGTAATTTCTACTTTATCGCAGCCCACAACAAACTAATTGAAATAATACAGAAATTATTTAATACGGTCGCCAGTCCAATTGAGCGCGGTCTGTCCAATATCCAATCAATAATGCGGACAGAAATGAATACGTAAATTTTTGGTTGTACGCGCTACAACAGAAGGTCGACACAAGTTTCTGATAACGCTATATGTTACGAAATAATAATGAATAAGGAAAGAAATTGTCTGATATCGTTAATACTGAACTATATTAATTTGGAAAATATACTTAAACTCGTTACTAAAAAGTAAATGATTTACTGGAGTTAGCTCTTTCGTTACAATAATTTACGTAACCTCATATTAACGCTTTGTAAGTAAGCTGTTTAGGTTTTTATGTTGGTAACGCCATGTAGCGCTCTATATGAAAATCACTGACTGTGCTGTGTGCAGTACGAGGCTGGTCGGCATTGTTGCAATATTTGCTATTGTAGTGTTGGGCAGTTGGATGTGAACAGCGCGTAGCATTGCGCAGTTGGAGGTCAGCCGCCAGCAGTGGTGGATGTGGGGAGAGAGATGGTGGAGTTTGAGAGCGGATGATCTGGACGTGTGTCCATCAGAGAGAGTAAATTTGTACGACTGGATGTCATGAACTGAGATATATATTATGACGTTTGAACACTGTTAAGGTAAATACATTGTTTGTTCTCTATCAAAATCCTTCATTTGCTAAGTATGCCTATCAGCAGTTAGTGCCTTCAGTAGTTAGAATCTTTTATGTAGCTGGCAGTATTGGCGCTCGCTGTATTGCAGTAGTTCGAATAACGAAGATTTTTGTGAGGTAAGTGAGTCATGAAAGGTATAGGTTATTGTTAGTCAGGGCCATTCTTTTGTAGGGATTTTTGGAAGTCAGATAGCGTTGCGCTAAAAATATTGTGTGTCAGTTTAAGCACAGTCATTTATAATTTTCCTAAGGGAACATTTCAGCTTACTTAGGTGCACTAGTTTCTTGGATATGGCAAGCTACATACTTTGAAGAGAATGTAATTACTCTGAAAATTCTACTGGATCAAATAAGCAACTGTTGGTTTCCGATAGAGTGAGATGGCCAAAATGCTAACCATGCCAGCACACAATGTCATTATTACAATAGACACTGACATGAAATATGTGAACTTAACTTATTCTTCTTCTTGATTTAAGATTTCCAAAATTACTTTAGTTTTAGTTACTTTACTTTACTTTGTCTTCAGTCAATTAGCAAGAATGACTTCGTCCCAAAATATTAATGAAGAACATTGCTAACTTATTAAGGCTTCATTGTTATTTACTGTCAGTTATCTTTTAACAGACAAACAAAACTGGCAATGCTAGTCTTTTAATACTTCTACTTTTACCTATTTAAACATCTACACTCAAGTACTCAATAACTGGAAAGGAATGGAACTCTAAGTCGGTAGCAAAGGCTAAGGACAGCGACAAGATCAAATACCCACAACTTTGCTGCACAACACTTATTACCGAAATACAATTCACTGAGAATGTCACTGGGTAACGCCTCACAAAGTTTCTAACCTGAACTAAAACAGAATAGCCTTACAGCACGTTGCATATTTTAAACCATCGTCTTCGTTGTAGTCTACTATGCTCCCATTGCTCCATGTAACATTGCGGACACAGCTTTATTCGTAATGAATTATGGGAAATGATACTGATGTTATTGGAGCGTCTTGCATCTGTCCACGCTCATTATGCTCTTGATGCCTCTCTAGTAAGAGCTGCCCAACAGTGCGTTCCACTTGCGTGTGTTCACTCTTAAGTCTCACAACCAGCTAGGTCTCCTGCACACCCTGCTCTAACGTCATACTCGCGTCCAAAACAACTCCTACACAAATCTTTACTGGCCGACAACGATAGTGCGTACCCCAATTTTCCCTAACGGTATTAACCCAGAATAAATACATTACAATAAATAATAATTTATGCAGGTTACAGCATGTATCACATTTCTAGTTAACACAAAGAAGGAAACAATTATATCATATTTACAATAAACATAATGGGCAAAATTTTTCGGTAGCACATCTGTATCATAGTGTTACATATCAACTCCTACGTATTTACTTCAGCTGTCCAGAAGGTGTTCCTTTATATCCCATATTAATCTATCATAGTATTTGTATGTGTGTAGGATGAACGGGGAAAGGTTTCAGTAGGGTAATGTAATCACAATAGCTAGTGCTTTCATTACCTTAATGCCGATTATTCGAACCGGTAGCAAAATTGCTAGGTGTACACCAAGGTGACAACACTTCTGGTCACGTGTTCTTCTGGGCGTGTCTTCAAATTGCGGGGATTCTTGTAGTCCAATTACACTATATTGTATGTGTGTGTGTGTGTGTGTGTGTGTGTGTGTGTGTGTGTGTGTGTGCGCGCGCGCGCGCGCTGCGATGTGGATACCATCAGGGCCAGGGGTAGTGTGTATGCATACTAGGGGAGGAAACACAGTGGTGCATATAATTATTACTGTATCAGCCCCGGTGTCTTTAAAACGCGAGCAAAACGTCCTAACCCGACAACTGTATAGAAGAACGAGGTAATTATAATGTAGGAAGTTACCCACGCATGCAGGATCGTCATAGTGAATCGGTGAATTTGATCTCGTTTTACGTAGAACCAAGACAAGTATTTTGACGAAGTAATAAAGACATTCTAGCCTTTGGTCATCAGTCCAACCCATCGCATGCTTGTGCATAGAGAACACATTTTTTTTATGTGTACCACACCAGTACGAGTTCGTGTTACAGGTTTCCACGTTAAATAATTAAAAGTGTAGACAGGCAGATAATAGTTTCCATTAGATCCCAACGTAACAAAACTTAGTCACATGCAGTAATAGCTTTACGAACCGTGCTGTGGTGTAGACGAAGCCTAAAATACGTTTTACCAGCTTTTTAATAATATGACGCTTATACAGGTTGTTACAAAAAGGTACGGCCAAACATTCAGGAAACATTCCTCACACACAAAGAAAGAAAATATGTTATGTGGACATGTGCCCGGAAACGCTTATTTTCCATGTTAGAGCTCATTTTATTACTTCCCTTCAAATGACATTAATCATAGAATGGAAACACACTACAACAGAACGTACCAGCGTGACTTCAAACACTTTGTTACAGGAAATGTTCAAAATGTCCTACGTTAGCGAGGACACATGCATCCACCCTCCGTCGCATGGAATCCCCGATGCGCTGATGCAGCCCTGGAGAGTGGCGTATTGTATCACAGCCGTCCACAATACGAGCACGAAGAGTTTCTACATTGGTACCGGGGTTGCGTAGACAAGAGCTTTCAAATGCCCCCATAAATGAAAGTCAAGAGGGTTGAGGTCAGGAGAACGTGGAGCCATGGAATTGGTCCGCCTCTACCAATCCATCGGTCATAGAATCTGTTGTTGAGAAGTGTACGAACACTTCGACTGAAATGTGCAGGAGCTCCATCGTGCATGAACCACATGTTGTGTCGTACCTGTAAAGGCACATGTTCTAGCAGCACAGGTAGAGTATCCCGTATGAAATCATGATAACGTGTTCCATTGAGCGTAGGTGGAAGAACATAGGGCCCAATCAAGACATCACCAACAATGCCTGCCCAAACGTTCACAGAAAATCTGTGTTGATGACGTGGTTGCACAATTGCGTGCGGATTCTCATCAGCCCACACATGTTGACTGTGAAAATTTACAATTTGATCACGTTGGAATGAAGCCTCATCCGTAAAGAGAACATTTGCACTGAAATGAGGATTGACACATTGTTGGATGAACCATTCGCAGAAGTGTATCCGTGGAGGCCAATCAGCTGCTGATAGTGCCTGTACACGCTGTACATGGTACGGAAACAACTGGTTCTCCCGTAGCACTCTCCATGCAGTGACGTGGTCAACGTTACCTTGTACAGCAGCAACTTCTCTGACGCTGACATTAGGGTTATCGTCAACTGCACGAAGAATTGCCTCGTCCATTGCTGGTGTCCTCGTCGTTCTAGATCTTCCCCAGTCGCGAGTCATAGGCTGGAATGTTCCGTGCTCCCTAAGACGCCGATCAATTGCTTCGAACGTCTTCCTGTCTGGACACCTTCGTTCTGGAAATCTGTCTCGATACAAACGCACCGCGCCACGGCTATTGCCCCGTGCTAATCCATACATCAAATGGGCATCTGCCAACTCCGCATTTGTAAACATTGCACTGACTGCAAAACCACGTTCGTGATGAACACTAACCTGTTGATGCTACGTACTGATGTGCTTGATGCTAGTACTGTAGAGCAATGAGTCGCATGTCAACACAAGCACCAAAGTCAACATTCCCTTCCTTCAATTGGGCCAACTGGCGGTGAATCGAGGAAGTACAGTACACACTGACGAAACTAAAATGAGCTCTTAACATGGAAATTAAGCGTTTCCGGACACATATCCACATAACATCTTTTTTTTATTTGTGTGTGAGTAATGTTTCCTGAAAGTTTGGCCGTACCTTTTTGTAACACCCCGTAGATCATATGTGTATCGTTTACTCTAATAAGAAAATAACTTGAAGTAAGAAGGTACATCACACGTCAGCAAGTATTTTCTGCCTCTATTCAGCAGTTCAGCAAACGAATGGATGGCTAGAAGTTTATGTCGTAAAGTCGTACGTTTTATAGGAACAATATTTTTTGGTTAATTTTTGTAAAGAGCCAGTCTCCTATGCATATATATTTTCTTTAATAGCTTGTCCATAAGGAAGAAGAAAAATCGCGCACAATGTCTAATTCTTCACTGAAATGTAATAATAAAAATAGTTATATTCTGTGATACCGTAGCGAAAATTTATCAAAGATCAGTGATACTGAACGGAGTTGTTACTGAGACCTAACATTGTAGGGGAAAAACTTTTCCTTGTTTTTGTGTAGGACGCGAGCTCATTCACTCTTTTCTGTCTTTCTTAAAAGTATATTGACCAAAAAGAAAATCGCAAAACCAAAAATAATTAATGTAGAGTAATGATATTTTGAGAATACATTTATCTAGGTCACATATTTAAGTGACTGCCATTCCAAGATCACAGGTTAATGTAAGATCGAGATAAGCCATTGAAGACGTGAAACTTTGGTACATTAATAATCTTCGTAATCACCAGAATGTTGAATGTAAGCATGCAAATGCGCCTGTATTGTGTCGCGCGGGTGCCGTATGGGACGGAGTGCCATACCTGTTGCACTTATTCGGACAACACAGGGATGGTTAACGCTGTCTGTGGATGACACTGGAGTTGTCATCCGATGATGTCCCATATGTGCTTGACTGGAGACATATGTGGTGATCGAGAGGACCTAGCAACATGAGGACAGCCTGTAGAGCACGTTGGGTAAACAGCGGTATATGGACGAGCGTTATCCTGTTGGAAAACGCCCTCTGGAATGCTGTTTATGAATGGCGACACAACAGGTCGAATCACAATACTGACGTACACATTTTCAGTTAGGGAGTGTGGGATAACCACTAGAATGCGCCTGCTGTCATACGAAATCGCACCCCAGGCAACAACTCCAGGTGGAGGTTCAATGTGCCTAACACGCAGACAGCTTGGTTGCAGACCATTAATTGGCCTCCTTCTAAACAACACA
Organism: Schistocerca piceifrons; assembly: GCF_021461385.2. Classification (NCBI taxonomy): domain Eukaryota; kingdom Metazoa; phylum Arthropoda; class Insecta; order Orthoptera; family Acrididae; genus Schistocerca; species Schistocerca piceifrons. The sequence continues at coordinate 582,114,808 of NC_060149.1, forward strand.
CCGCCATCGTTGGCACCGAGACAGAAGGAGCTTTCATCAGAAAACAAAACAGAACTCCATGGTGACCTCCAATGAACTCTCACATGACACCACTTAACTCGCAAATGGCGGTAGTCTGGAGTCAGTGTAATGCACACTACAGGGCTGCTGACTCGGAACTGTTCTTGAAGCAATCGATTTGTAACAGTTCATTGTGTCACTGTGGTGCCAACTGCTGCTCATACTACTGCTGAATATGCAATGCGATACTCAGAACCATACGCCGAACAGGATGGTCCTCCCTCTCACTCGGTAGTGCCACGCGGCCGTCCGGAGATACGCCCTCTTACGACCATACATTCTTGTAACGACCGCTGCCAGCAATCATGTACGGTGGCTACATTCCTGTCAAGTCTTTTTGCGGTATCGTAGCAGGAACGTGCAAATTCTCGTAGTCCTTTTCCACGACCTCGTTCGAACTCAGAGAGGTGTTGACAAAAGCGTCTTTGTCGCCTTAAAGGACTTCTTGATTGATCTTAACTCACCACGTCCGGTCTCAACGTTAATTGACGCTCAAGGACGTTTCAGCGTGAATTTAAAGCAAACCTGATTTGCGTCCTCATAGTGGCGCTACGAGAACCATTCTTATGCGACTGACAAGAAATTTGAATAGACATTATCTTTCAGATGTAGAAATACGCCTAACAACTTTCGTTTATCTCGCACAACTCCTTCTTGTTGCTGCAATTTTTTTCTGATGGTGTATGTAATGTTTTCTGGCTTAAAGCAATTAAATGTGGTATCTGTTTAGAACTTCTGTAATTATTTGAAATCTAGCTACTTCCAGTGTGGATGGTTACATGATTTTTTGCTGTTGTATAATTTGTTACAGACTGGATCCAACGAAGGCGGCAGATCATTATGAAGAGATGTAATGACCGAACGCTTGCACTCATAGCAATCAGCGACCCAGAGATTAAAGGCCGAGTATTTCAATTTACCTTGCAGTCATTTCATGCAATAGATGTGGGAATGATTCGGTCATTCGTCCCAAACAATGTTGCTGGCGGTCTTTGACCATGTCAGACACCGGCCCCCTATTTAATAATTAGGTTTTCCACCATCTTACAATAATGTGTTGTCCTCCTGTAAAATTATAAGGGCAAGGTGAAAGGAAAGTAAAAAGCGAGAGGTGCAATAAGTCATTCTGGCGCCCAACGTGAGACGCGTTAAAAAATAATTGTTTTTGTATTATGTGCGTTTACAAGTGTGCGCCTTGCGCCTAGTCGCCTTGTGACTGCTCTTACCCCACACGCAAGTAGAGATCCGTGTGTAGGTTGCATGCCTGTTCCTCAACATGAGCGTGCGAACGATTCCATTCACACTTGTATTCACACTTGGCTCCTCTACTTCCGTGTGGGGCTAGCTGCAGCTGTACGGCAACTAACCGCAAGGTGTACAGGTCACCTTAAGGGTCATAGTTAGCTCGCCTTTACATGTTCGACAGCTTTCTTAAATTTTTCATAAATAACTCTTAAATAACTTTTGACTTTTTCATGATGATCCTCGTTATCTGTAATTTCGTTTTTGCTCATTGTTGTACAGAAGTTGTCAAACACGGCCGCTATGGCGCCGCCCATTGGCGATATGGAGTGCTAGCCGACCTTCTGTTACTTAAATGTGCGTCCATCTTGTCTATATGCAGTAGTCAAAAATTGTTGCAGTGCATAGTTATAGAATGAAAAAACTCAATCTCTGTGAATAATTCTGTTTTTAAATATTACTGTGTGTTGTGAGGTTTAATTAAAATTTGAGAACCCAGAAAAGATGGAAACGGAACCTAATACAGAGAAACAAGCCCTTGTCGACGGGAGCGACATTGTCTTTCCGATAACTCAAAAACGGGTTCTGGTGTTGACACTACAGAATCAGTGATTGCCATCATACGTGGTTTTTTCGAAGAGACTGCTGTAAACCCGCCAGTTTGTCCGGAAGGTAAGCCGAGCAGACAACCTCCCTCATCGTTCGAAGATTTATTTGAAAAATCGTCTGAGCTAATGACTTCTCGGGATACTAAACTAAAGAATTAATTAACTTCTACGGATGCTAAATTAAAGAATGAATTAGCTTCAGTAGGTAAACTGAAAGGAAATTTTTCTCGAATTGGGTAGAAAGTTTGATGATGAAAATTAAGATATTAATAATCAGATTGCCACCACTTCAGATTCCCTGAAATATGAAGCATCAGGTCTTACAGAAGCACACTGTGAAATACCTGGTGCAATAAACCAATGGTATGAGAATGTTAAGGAATTAAAAACTACTCAGACTATTATAGAGACTGACATGAAAAAATTGACGTAACAATTTAACAATCTGGCACTTGATCAAAGACAGAGAATAAAGCGAACCTTGTGTGTCTAGATGAACAGTTTAACAAAACGTTTAAAAGAAAAATACTGACACTGTTGAAAAAGCCGGAAAGGAAATTCATGCTACGGTATAATCGATTGGCGCGGAAGTCCTACCTGAATCGGGTACTTTCGGAGAGATAATACGACACGAGCTAGATCAGATAAGACAGATATTAACTCGTTGCTTACCTGACTGGCGTGAGGACGTTAATACGCAGGTCTCTGACCTAGAACAGGAAATTTTGAAAAACTCAACCACGTGAGACAATGCCCACACCGGCAAATGCAAATGAAAGGTATGGTAACACCAGTCACTACAATCAATCCATTCAGCGTTATGAAGAGCCTAATAACCCGTGTCGCCGCGCGGGATTAGCCGAGCAGTCTTAGGCCCTGCAGTCAAGGACTGTGCGGCTGATGCTGGCGGAGATTGAAGTACTCCCTCGGGCATGGGTGTGTGTGTTTGTCTTTAGGATAATTTAGGTTGTGTGTAAGGTTAGGGACTGATGACCTTAGCAGTTAAGTCCCGTAAGATTTCACACACATTTGAACATTTTTTGAATAGCCCGTGTCAGGAATGTTCGTATGGTTCGGTGGGGGCAGCATCTACGCTAACCGCTGTGCTTTTAGAGGAAAGCTTGCTCAAGCACCAGCAGTTCCAGGTTTACACGCCCGAATAAGAGTATCCGCATCCCGTCATTTCCATTCGAAGTTTTAAGGGGATCCTACCTAAAACTTGGAGTGAGGTACATAAATAAAGCTTGCAGTATCCTACATGCAAAGAGATTCGCGCTATGGGCACAGCAACTTCTGAAATTTGTCCAATTTTTTTATCAGTTTGAACAAGCTTTTCTTGTGAAGTATTAGTCAGAGCGTGTCGAAGCTCGCTTAATCTCGTGACAGATAACCAGAAACAGGGCAGTCTCAGAGAATATTTTGAGAACTATTTAGGGAAATCAGCATTCGCGGAAAATTGATTCATGTAACTCAAGAAACAACAGAAAAACTTTTGTCTGTAGTAGATTCACTCGATCTGATTCAAGAAGATGCGAGGCATGTTAACGGCAAATCGGGCGTGCCGACAAAGCATTCTGCGAACCACTACAACACTGCTGAAATCACGTCGTTTGCAGCAACGACGCTCCGCCTCCAGCTCACCCTATAAATGAAAACGGTCGTAATCAGATGCGAAACGGTTTGGTGTTTTAAAGACGAATGAAAAATGATCAGTATCGATAACGTCTTGTATATAAGACGGTTAGGAACGTACCGAATAGTGGCAGTCGAATTTTCACGGACCTCCGCCTATATAAGGTATGAATGTTAACTACAGTTGGCCATTAAATTACTCAGAACGACTTTCTGGTTGGCCAAAGCAACATTCCGAATCTGTAAGAGTACTTGAGGTCATTGAAAAACGGTCTCCAATCTCTTATCAATCAACAAACTGAAGACTGTCATGTGTTCATGTTTTCTCGATTAAACGCGTAGTGATATGAGGTTACGCATATCATACGGATGTCGTTCCCCATGACACTTCTCCATTCCAAACTTATTCCATTCCGTGGGCAAAAGAGGATGCAGTGAAGCAGAAGATACCACATATGACATTTTGTAGTCTTTATTGTAAAACTGTACGTACTTGTCATAGCGTGTAGGCTTTCACGGCCGGCGTCTTCAGTAATTAAAACTTCCGGGCTAAGAGGCTGTGGTCCAATAGTAGAAATACTTCTCCCTGACGTTTCGTTGCCAGCTGCGGGCAACATCATCTGAGGTGAGTCTACGACTGGCTGCTAGGCCGTGGAGGTCCTGGTTATATAGAGCGCGTAGAGGGCGCCACCACTCGTCACGTGTTGTCAACAGTAAAACTGTTTTACTGTTGACAACACGTGACGAGTGGTGGCGCCCTCTACGCGCTCTATATAAACAGGACCTCCACGGCCTAGCAGCCACGCACGCACACGCATTCCGAGTTGCGATGTCGAGGCGAAAGGACGTGTTTGACGATCGAGCGAAGGGTGTGGCGGATCGCTGTCCGGCGGGGTCAGCTCAGGCGACTGAGTTGATCCCGTCGGCGGCCCCATCCGGCCCCCCACTTATGACGAACCGGCGCCGACTACCTGACAATGACTTGGATGTTTCTTTTGGTGATGTTTCTCGCTCCCAGGGGCGCATGCTCGTGCGCATGCACAAGCTTGCACATGGGGGTGACTACCCCTGTCGTGAGGACGACGTAGCTGCCGTGCTTGCATACTGCAGGGTCCGGAAGGCTGCTGCACTGCCGGGCACGGGACGACAGGCGGCAGGTGAGCCGGTGGGGGCCTCGCCAGGCGCAAAGTCTGCGTCCCTGGCGACGGCGGTCTCACTGGGTGCGCCACAGGGGCCGGCCATGCAAGAGGTCGGTTCGCTGGTGGCTGCTCCTACGGCCCTGCAACATCAAGAACCCGTAGCCACGCCAGTTTCTTCCCCGCCCTGCGCGAAGGGCACTACCGCGGTCTGGGCGGGTGCAAAGGCAGCTCAAGAGGCCGCCGTGATTGCCGACGACGACGAATTGCCAGACGCAAATCTTGCGGAGGCCATTGCTGATGCAGACCGACGTGACGCTGACGATGCTCGTGCGCTCCGGAAGCGCCGTGCTGACGCGGCTGACGACTCTGACGTCCGCTCCCAAGCCTCCGACACTGCTCGGCCGCGGAAGAAGGCCCCTAAAGCCTCCCGCGCCGCCGCTGCCACTGCGGCCCAGACGGTCGCGACGACGGTGTGCGCGAGGGAGCAGCGGTCCTCCACAGGGCCTGCTGCTGTGCGCCACCCTGATGAGGAAGGTTTCGTCGCCCCTGCCAGGCGGCACACGGCAAGGGCGGCTGTCCTCCAGCCTGCGCTGCCGCTGCCGACCGCCAACGCCTTCCAGGACGCGTCTGATGACGTCCCGGACGACGCCGAGGTTCCGCCCCGGACAGCAGCGCCGCGCCCCACGCCGATTGTGGTCCAATGGGACGGCCCTTATAAACCGTTCGAGCAGAAGATCACTCGGGTGGCGCCCACTGCCAGCGTCAGGACTGCCGGCAATGATCTTTACCGGCTCTCCATGACGTCTGTCGAGGACTACTGTGCAGTCATGGATGTCATCTCCAAAGATGGCCTACATTGCTACACGCACCCGTCGGAACCGCTCAAGCTGTTGAAGGTGGTGTTCCGCCGCAATCCCACTCCAGTTTGGGGCGGATTACCTACGTGAAGAACTGGAGGACATGGGCTTCGGCATCCGCCACACGGGGCTCATGATCTCCCCACCCACCCACCGCCCCATGCCGCTGTACCAGGTCGTTCTTGTCGACAACCTGGCGAATCACAAGATCTTTCAGGTGCGGCGGGTTGGGCGGGTCGACGTCGAAGTGGAGCCGCTGCAGGTCAAAGGCAGGAGGGCCCAATGCTTCGCTTGCCAATGGCTCGACCATGTGTCTCGCTACTGTTCGATACCGCCCCGCTGTGTCAAGTGCGGGGCCCACCATCAGAGTAAGGAATGCCCGCTCCCACAAGAGGATAAACCGACGTGCTGCAACTGCAGTGGCGCGAGCTACCGGGGATGTGCGGCCTTCCAGCGTGGCCGCCATCAGCGCCGTGATCCGGCTGCCCCTTCCCGCAAGGTACAGCCTGGCACCAGCTTCGCTGATGCCGCCAAGGGGGGGGGGGGGCGCCCGCCCCCTCCACTCAGCGGCCTGCTGCCTCCGATGGCACTGCGCCGCAGCAGCCTGCCTCGTCCGATGCGGCTGCTGCCCCTGCACCCACGCCTCCCGCACAAGCGGCCGCCCCCCGCCGGCGCCGCCGACGACCGCGGCGTACCGCGGCGGAACGTCCAGCCACTGCTGCCCCGCGACGGCGGTCTGCCCCTCAGGCTGTGCCCCCGCAAACGCCGCCTCCTGCGGTCCCGCCGCAGCCTCCTGTTCCTGCCTTGGAGGCCGCCCAGGGGCCCCCACGGCTCCCGATGCGGCTGAGCTCCGTACGCTCCTGCGTTCGTTGAGCCAGCTGCTCGAGCAGCTCCCGGTGCTCGTCACCGCCGTCACGTCCGCCCTCCAGGCCGGCGTTGTTCCTGCTGACCGTCATGGATAATGAGCATGTCCATGGGCTCACCGTGTGCGGTTTCAACGCCCGCGGCTTGGTTCCCCAACAGGGGGAATTCCGCCTATTCCTCCGGGATGAGGCGATAGACGTTTGTCTCGTCTGCGAGACGTTTCTGAAACCTGGTGTGGCCGTCGGGGTGGCGAACTATCGCTGCTACCGTACCGACCGGCCCACCCTTGGCGGAGGCACCGCCATCTATGTGAAGACTTCGCTGAAGCACCATGCCGTCCTGCTGCCGCCTCTCGCTGCAGTGGAGGCCACCGGGGTGGCTATCGCCACCACGGCGGGGGTCATTACCTTCATCGCCGTCTACAAGCTCCCGAGGGGCCACCTCCTGGAGGCCGACCTTGATGCCCTGCTGACGCTGCGTGGGAAACTGTTCATTGTGGGTGACTTGAACGCCAAGAGCCCGCAGTGGAACTCTCGCGTCACCAACGTCAGCGGGCGGCGCCTTCTTCGCATCACACAACGCCATGGCGCTGTCGTCCTGGGTCCATTCGACCACACCTTGTTCCCCAACCGAGGCCAGTCCGACGTGCTCGACGTCGCAGTCCTGAAAGGCGTCGGGCACTTAATGTCGGCTACCGTCTGCTGCGCCCTGTCCTCCGACCACCTTCCGGTGGTCTACGACATGGACGTCGTCGGCGCCTCCCTGCCGCCTGCCCGCCGTACCTTCCGCGGTATTGACGAGGCCCGCTTTCAGGCTGAATTGCTCGGTCGCTTCGACGGTGCTCCAGATCCTGCCCTGGCGGGGGCCGATGCTGCGCTGGCTTTCTTTACGCGGCAAACACTCAGCGCTGCTGCCGCTGCGTCTCCCCGCCAGCCGCGGCGGCCTCGCGAGATGTCCCGGCAGCTTCCGCCGCACATCTTGGAGGCTATAACGGCCAAAAACCGTCTCTTCCGTGAGTGGCAGCTTACTCGCCAGCCTGCGACCAAGCGCCGCCTCAATTGGGCGCGGCGCGAAATCCGGGCCGCTATCGACCAACACCGAAACCGTGACTGGGCTGGCCTTGTGGCCACCCTGAACACGACTGATGGGAGTGCGTGGCGGACCGCCAAGCGCTTCCTCCGCCGCCATCAGCCTGTTCCTCTGCTCCACGTCGGCGGCGAGGTTATCTGTGCCCCGGACGCCAAGGCCAACGCCCTCGCCGACGTGTTCGCCGACAACTTCCGCCCGATCTCGGACGTCTTCGATGCCGACCACGTCCGTCTCGTGGAAGACCGCCTGCCGGTTTTCCTCGCCGCCAGGGCCGCTGACGATGTGATTGCACCCATCACCACCTCCTGCGGTTATTGCCGCCGGCACTCCATCAATCACTGGCGGCCACTTTAGACTGCATTTTCCGCTCCGGGATCTTCCCTTCCGCGTGGAAACACGCGGAAGTGGTGGCTGTCCCCAAAGTCGGCAAGGAACCGCGTCGGGTGGAGCACTACCGGCCGATCAGCCTGCTCCCGTCTCTCTCCGAGATCTTTGAGAGACTGTACGTGGAGCGGCTGTGGCGCCACGTCACTGCCGAAGGGCTGCTTCCAGCGGAGCAGTTCGGATTCCGGCGGGGCCACTCGACCACGCACCAGCTCTTACGCCTGGTGGAACAGGCGATGCGGGCGCTGGAGTCGCGGGAGTACCTTGGGGCGGTACTCCTCGACGTCTCTAAGGCGTTCGACTGCCCTGCCGCCTGTCTCGATCTCGGGAGGCGCCATCCCGTGCTCACCAACCGGCCGATACCTCGGTGTGACGATGGACAGGCATCTCACCTGGCTGCCGCACATCCGTGACATCAGGGGGCGGGCGATTGGGCGTCTCCGGGCGCTCTACCCGCTGCTGAACCCCCCTCGGCACGGCCTGACCGTGTACTTGGCCCTCGTCCGGCCGGTACTCGAGTACGCCGCCGTCGTGTGGGGCAATGCCGCTCCGTCGCACGTTGCGATGCTCCAGCGTGTCCAGAATCGGGCACTGCGACTCGCACTCCACAAGCCGCCTCGTTACTCTACGCGGCTGCTTCATGAGGAAGCTGGCGTCCCGTTGCTGCGGGATCGCTTCCGGCAGTCCGCCAGGGTGTTCTATGCTTCTGCAGAACACTCTGGCAGTCGTCTTATACGCGGACTGGGACACCAAATCCACCGCAGGCCGACCACTCGTTGGCCTGATCTGCTGCGGGAGTAGTTTCTTCCGCAGCCCCTATAACGCTTTTGACACAGCGTCCGCACCCGCGCGGCCGCTCACATAGGCCAATCCTAACCGTGAGGCCAACCTATAGTTCTTGAGGTCCACACAGGAACAGCAGCTTGGCTGCTTAGCCTGTCTCCCTCCTGGTAGATGAAACCAGAGACTTACAGTGCAGTGCAGTGCCTAGCAGCCAGTCGTAGACTCACCTCGCCGGCCGAAGTGGCCGTGCGGTTAAAGGCGCTGCAGTCTGGAACCGCAAGACCGCTACGGTCGCAGGTTCGAATCCTGCCTCGGGCATGAATGTTTGTGATGTCCTTAGGTTAGTTAGGTTTAACTAGTTCTAAGTTCTAGGGGACTAATGACCTCAGCAGTTGAGTCCCATAGTGCTCAGAGCAATTTGAACCATTTAGACTCACCTCAGATGATGTTGCCCGCAGCTGGCAACGAAACGTCAGGGAGAAGAATTTCTGCTATTGGACCACGGCCTCTTAGCCCGGAAGTTTTAATTGGTTCGAATGGCTCTGAGCACTATGGGACTCAACTGCTGAGGGCATTAGTCCCCTAGAACTTAGAACTAGTTAAACCTAACTAACCTAAGGACATCACACACATCCATGCCCGAGAGTCCGCAGCTCATGGTCGTGCGGTAGCGTTCTCGCTTCCCACGCCCGGGTTCCCGGGTTCGATTCCCGGCGGGGTCAGGGATTTTCTCTGCCTCGTGATGACTGGGTGTTGTGTGCTGTCCTTAGGTTAGTTAGGTTTAAGGAGTTCTAAGTTCTAGGGGACTGATGACCATAGATGTTAAGTCCCATAGTGCTCAGAACCATTTGAACCATGCCCGAGGCAGGATTCGAACCTGCGACCACAGCGGTTGCGCGGTTCCAGATGTAGCGCCTAGAACCGCTCGGGCACCCCGGCCGGCCGTACGTTAAAGAAACAACAACTGAGTGGCGTGGGTGGATTGGGGGGACGGGGGGGGGGGGGGAATACCTGAGTTTACATGAGTTGGAAATCATAAACAGTACCCACATCTCTACTACAGCACTACATTGGGCACGTAATGTGTAGAACCAGGGAAGTTAGCAGCTCAGTTCCTTCATAACCTGTGATGCTTTTAATGTTTGCACATCTACGTTTTATTGAAAAAAGTTGGTACAGTGTGATATATATTTTTAGTAGCTCTCGGAGAGGGTAAGTGTATTATTGAACAAAATGTACATGGTTCCATTTAAAAAATTTAACCTCTACCCCGTATCTGCTACATCTGAGGGTACATAAAACGCATGCCCTCATCAAGGAACACCCATTTATGTTCAAAAGCATTGGTTGAAACAACTTTTCATTTAACCCATGAGGAAAAAGTTATTTTGGCTGAGCAAGATAAATGGAAATCCCGTGAAATAATTTATAGAAATAATTAAAATAGGTAAACCAGTCAACTGTCACACCTGAGTTTCATATGTTGCTTGTTGAAGCCTGGGTGGAATGGAAGAGCGTCTGCATTCATCATCGTTGCTATGCTGATCAACGCATCAACATGTATGTATGCGTATATATGTATTAATTCACCTACACACGAAATGTTGCACTAGTTCGATGAAATTCTGCAATAAACCATACATATAAGTCGCTCTGTCTATCAAGTTTATAGTATCACTCTTTCATACATAGTCTCATGAACACACAACGCTTGCCTGAGTCACGAAATTACTCCCATCCCTCCGTACTGGGAAACTAACTTCAGAAATCACTAGGGGATTGCGCAGCAGATGTCAGCTTCTCTTCACAACCTGACTCCTACATCAGGCTCACACGGAGAAGAAAGCAGCAGTGTCACACCTCCCACAGATTACCCAGATGTGGTGCTGTGGCCGTACCATGCATACTGCAACATAGGTCATGTTCCAGACACACAGTTTTAAAATATTCGTATTTGTGTGTTAATGAATGTTAGCCAAGCTGGCAGATTGTGCTGATGTATTTAACCAATCACTATGCTACAAATGTTTCACGAGCCTGTGTAGCAAAGTTTCCAAGTTAATATCCAGTGCCAACCGGCTGTGGTGCACTAAGTTAATTTATAGGTATGCATTAAGATGTGGTGGTGACACATTCATCGATGGATGAGGTGTGCTATTCCATGATCCTGTATTCACATGAGTACTACCACCGGAATCTAGTGTGTTGCATAGTCTCTGGAAATTTTTTGTGAGACCTCTCAACCTCTAAAGCTATTATGTAACTCAATATTGTTTTTGATTTCCTCATATATACCAGATTACAAGCCGCAAATTGTTCACATGAGGTCACCCATTTCACTTGTATCAAGTGCCTCTAACACAGCCTCCAATATCCATTTGAAATACTGGATCAAAATCCACAAGAGCGTTAGATGCTGTACTTTTAAATAGCAGAATTTTATCACAAACTCGTTAACTTTGTGTGTTTTAGTTACGTTTCTGGCGTGGAAAGACGTGACAAAAGAAGGATACGCCAATAGCGAAAGCAACTTCTGATACATATTTCCATTGTAATTCAAGTTCATTGAAATCATTGCTCCATAATATACGACGCTGCACAGATGGCATCAAGCTTTGATTTCTATGATTTGTGGAAGGAAAGTGTTGAACATCGCATTCTGTACGTGCTAGAGAAGAATAAGTGGATAGTGTAACTCATAGCGCTGTAATCACATTATTATTAAAATACAATATCTGACTGATAGATTTCGTAGTAATGTCAGATGTATATGTTTTATGTCCCATATTGTGAACACCATGTAAGCAGAAGAAGAATTGTAGTATTCTGCATATTGATGTAGGGAAATTCCTCTAGTCTGCTGGCTGTTGTTTGATAAGAGTGCAGATTTAATACCTTTGTGTCGCTGTGGGAACAGCTAAATAAGTTGCATCCATGCTATTGTGTGTCACAGAAATGAATACAGGCTTGGGGAATGTCACTTGCTGCGTTTCCCCAGGTATATGCCATGGCGCACGTAGCAGTGGATTTAAGCACTGCGGTGTGCATTGGCGAAGTTTTATTTAAGGATAAAGCATTTCCTGCGATCGATACGTTCACAATGTGTTCAACACGTGACGTGCAGAGAATGCATTAGAAACACACTGAGTAATTATTGTATATTTCGCACTTAAAAAACAAAAAAAAAAGAAAAGAAACAACGCATGCTAGCAAAACAGTAGTGGCAAGGGCGCCAGGTCGTAGAATTTCTTTCCTCACCTATGTGCAGCACCGCAGCTGCCAAACGTCTCTGTGTGTCGGTTAGCGATATGCGACATGCATCCGCGTTTTTAGCAGGAAAGTATTTTCTATAGAATTTGCACTGTACTGGAATTGCCGCCTATAACTTCACATAACTAGCCCTGTTGCTAGCAAACACAATCCAACGCCAGTAAGAGAAGAAACTGAGAAAAAATTTAAGTAGTCTTAAGAATTATGATTTATAATGTGAAGAAACGCAGCGATAAAGCGATAACGCTCTCGCTACACGGATGTTCAGGCTCTGCGGATTTACAATTGAGCTCATAAACGGCATCTATTTGCGTAGATTCTTGTCCATATAGTTTCTAAATATCTTTCCGTCATTTGTCATTGTTATGTGAGGGTCAGTAGAAGTGAATTTTAGTAGGTGGTTTCTCCTACATTTACGTCAACAAGCAAACGGAAAAGTGCAATAGCGTATCGTACACTGCCCAGTAACACCGAAGATAAAATCCCATAAATTGATCGTAAATAATCTGAAATTATTTTGTCTAAACATGCATGTAAGGAATAGTGCTCTAGAACTCTTTCTATAACAGAAATAATTTAATTTTCGTATTTGTAACCTTATAGTGTAGCCAGGAATCAGTACTAGAAATACTCACGTCAGACCGCCCTTTAATATGTCATAGACCTTAAATGTGCTCACTTTCCCAGTGAGCTTTTAGTGAAATCACCGGAAAGGTTGATATATTTTTCTATCTTCTTACTTGCGCGTACTACCTTTACCAAGTATCCAAAATGTTTCAAATGTATGAATTTTGACAGATACAGCCAGCGATCTATTTTGTTGCTACGGCAACGCTCGTCAATAATATAATCAATGTCTCAGTCTTTATGTTACGAAACTACGTTCATAAATTTTCAACTTTAGAACAAAAATAAATTCGGCCTTCGTATTTTTTTGTACTTTTAAATACAAAGTATAGCCCTCATTATTTAATGATGGTTTGATCAGTTAAATGATCTTGAGGTAAAATTCTTTAACTCGTAAATGGCTTGGATTACGCGTCTTGTGTTCATTCGTCGCACAAGATTCTTTGATTTGCACAGCTCTTTTCTACCTGTTAATTCCAAGGTTTCTGTCATAATGAATGATTTCTCTCAAATAGCAATTATTTAGGAACTTCGGACTAAATGAGAGTGCGGAGACAATAACAGTTTATTTCCTTCTCTTTACTAACTACGTACAGAGATAAACGCCGACGAGTGATCGAGTGACAAACAAAATTAAATCCCCACTCTAAAAACGAAATGAAATAATACAAAAAATCAAACAAAAATCCTAGGTACTATTGCCACTTTTTAACTCATTATAAAACACAAGTTTCAAAATTCTCAGCCACTTCAGGTGTTAGCGATCCGCGATCCCACTAAAAAAACCTCAATGAAAATGTCACTCGTCACTTTTAACTACAGGAATAGTGGTTGCAGTGGTATTCCGCTTGAATATGGTTCTACTATGGTCTGGATCAACACGAAACGTTACTATCGCAACTTGAATAAAGTCTCGGTCTACCAGTAACGACCTTCAATTCTCTTCAAAAATCGAGAACTCCGCCCAACAATAAAATAATTCATTATCCACAAAACCCTACTCACGTACCATCTCAAATACCGAGAACGCCTTCGTCAACTTTTACAATTAATCACAGCACCCACTTTATAGGTGTGCTACAGATACACCATAGCCGGGACACCGACTCAGATAGCTTCAGTCTGATCTCTGAAATCAAATAATACTTCTTCGAATCGCGATTCACAATCCCCAGAAAACTCATAACCGAGTCACAAGTACAAAACTTAAACCTATGCTCCGCTAATTGAAGAACGCGTCTCTGCGGTAATTCCTCAAAATAAATCGCGGAACCCAATATAATTAAATTATTTCCAGTCTTTAATATCCAGCCTATACCCGTTGCTGCAGTCTTTAACCAAAATACAGACAATTTCAGTCATACTTCTAAAATTTCGGAAACTTCTTTCCTACACAATAAATCGTACACAATAAATGGATACAACTGCCCGATTAACTAATATCGATAGCTAACCGCATCAGCTCAAGTCAGCGAACAAATAACAACTACATATCCGGTACTTCCGACCCCCTACACACAAACTCCGTTCTTCGTAAGTGTCTCTCACTGCTCCTCGGTAGGATCTGCCTTTCCTCGGTCATAAATCTGTACCTGAACCATTTCGTTGACAAATGTGCGGCGTCATCGTTATTACTTAACAATTATCAATGAGCAATATATAACCGTCGGTCGTTCTTCTAGCAGCCAGCTGGCTCCATTGCTCTGCGTTTGTCTCTGGGCTGACGGATGATATTTGCCACCACTTCCCGAACATGCTATACAATGTCCTCGACTATCAGCACAAATACTTAAGACATACTTTACATACGGATAGTTATAAAATTTTCCTTTTTCCTTTTCCCATATTTTATTGGTCTCGTGCTGTTTTAATAGAGTGAAAGGAACGTTAAAGAAACTACATCGCCAACGTGCGAAATCGTTCTTCCTCAGTGCAAATTTTCCGAGAACAGTCGCGTATTCGGCAAATGTGCCACCGCTGGCGGTCAGTGCTGGGGCGCCTCTCCCATGAGTCTCACAGGCATCACATCGGCGTATCACTGCCACCACCTCGGTTATGCGATGGAGTGAAGTAGGCGTCACACTGGCAAAGTTATTATTACTACATCGTCAGAGGTTACAAAACCCATGACACCGTGTGTATCTACTACTACCAGAAGTTAGCAGTTACAGGTAAGTAGTCTCAAAAGACGTTGTAACATGGACTCATTAGTGATAGTCTACCTATTGCAGTGCAAATCACTTTGGCACTTTAGATATACTGTACACTGTTCTGTTACTTCTCTGTTATTGCTGCACTGCTGCTGCTGCTTTCGTGGATGCATGTTGTAGGATAGATACATAAAGGTAGAGGCAGATGCCGAGCTGGGAGAAACGTAATTCATCCACCCTCTGTCAAGCACTGTACAGCGGCATGCAAGGTATTTGTTTGGACGTAGGATGTTGTCTGCTAGAAGCCAGAAGTGAACTGAATGTAAATAAATTTAAGTATCATAGTGTCGCCAGAAACATTAACTATAGTAAAAAATACCTAGCAGTAAGCATCTGGAGCGAGTATTCATTTGAAGAAATCTCAAGGAAAGTAAAGGACATATTTGAACTTGACCACCTTGATATAAGACCCAATTCCATTGCCGGGACTCACAGACTCCATAGAACACTTGTGTAGTGATGGGAGCAATGAGAGTGGTGATGATGAAAGCTGTAGTTTTGGAAGCATTTTGCTGTAATGTCGGGGCATTTTTTTTGGACATTTTAGTACAGTTTGGGAGGTTATTTATTTATTTTGCTGTAACGTTCACTGACGGCAAAAATCGTAACACCAAAAAATAATTAATGCACAGTAATGAAATTTGGGGACAGAGTGACGTATCATTTTGGCAGTCAGGCTGCGTGTGATAACCACTATAGTGGTCCTGGTGTTATATGAAATCGCATGCCATCCATAACTCCCGGTATAGCTCCAGTGTGTCTAGCACGCAGACAGGTTCGTTGCAGGCCATCAACTAGTCTCCTAACCAACACACTGTCATGACTGGCACCGAGGCAGAACCAGAAAATCGTAGCAGGCCTCCATTCTACCATCCAATGAGCTCTCGCTTGACACCACTGCAGTCGCAAACGGCAGCGGTTTGAGGTCAGTGGAACGCACGCTACAGGACGTCTATCTCGGAGCTGTCCTTGAAGTAACCTATTTGTAACAGTTCGTCATGTCACTGTTTTGCTAACTGCTACTCAAATTGCTGCTGCAGAAGCAGTACGATGCGTGAGAGTCATACACCGTACACGATGGTCTTCCCTCTCGGTAGTGCCACGTGGCTGTCCGAGTCCGATGTTCTTGCAACCGTACATTCTTCTGTCCACCGCTGGCAACAATCATGTACAGTGGGCACGTTCCTGGCAAGTCTTTCTGCAGTATCGCAGAAGGAACATGGAGCTTTTCGTAGCCCTATTCCATGACATCGTTGAAACTCAGTGATGTGTTCATGCTGACATCATTGTCGTCTTAAAGGCATTCTTGACTAATATCAATTCACCTCTTTCAGTCTCAAAGGTAACTAATGCTGACAACCGTTACAGCGCTTATTTAAAGCAAAACTTGATTTGCATGCTCATAGTGGCGCTTCTAGCCCCATTCTTATACGAATGGCGCAAAATTTGAATAGACATTATCTTTCAGATGTAGAAACACGCCTACCAACTTTCGTTTATGTCGCACAACTCCTTCCTGGTGCTGTGAATTTTTTCCGGCGTTTATGTTGGGGTGAAGTGTTGCGTAGTCTCCACAGACCTATTTCCTGTGTCATATAAATTCCTCAAAGTCTGATCATCTCCTAACGAGCTTTACTCAAGGACTGATGTAATAATTAACCGCAAGTTAGCTTATTCACTGTGTAAAGATATATAAGGTCATCAGACACAGTCTGAAAAGGTTGTAATAGTGTTTGCGGGTTGGTTGTGCTGAGAAATAATTGTTAACCCAACTTTAAATTTCTAAATACCAATAAAAAAACAGCAGTTAAACTATCCTCACTGTAATATCTGCCAGTCACCTCCCCCCCCCTCTCCCTGTGGTGGTGTAAATTATAATGCAGGCTCCATCAAAGACGAATACGAGTACAGGCCGTGGCCATGTTACAAACTGCTGTATTGTGAGACTACACGTACTGAATTTTAAAAAAAAAGTGTTTTTATAAACTGTAGTTGAGTGTCTTGCTACCAAGAACTAAGAATTTAATTTGTTAAGGTAGAGTTCAATAGCTGGTACAAAGATTCATACTTCAAGGTGCGACACATATTGATAGTTGTGTGTCTTGTCTGTGTGTTTCATGTCTTAACATCCATGGACGGACTCCAACAACAATGAAACAGGCACTTTCTATCCATTCACCGTACAGAATGGTTATTATTACGTCGTGACGAGCACTAACCTGTAGCGCTGTGTGTGTGTGTGTGTGTGTGTGTGTGTGTGTGTGTGTGTTGTATTAATCTATCAGTTAAAAGACTCTACTGCTGCAAGTTTAGCTGCTGGCACTTAATAAACTGCAGGTTTACATGGTGTTATTGAATGTTAGCGTTGAAGATAAATGTAGCTTCTTAAAGGATGTATTTATTTACATACATCTATACTGCCCCTCTAGCTGTTATATCTCTCTTCGCAGAGTCAGTCATGTGTATTCATGGCAGTCTCTCTCCAGGTGCCAATATCTTCTACGCACTGAAAAAACCGCCCGCAATATATGCTGGTTCCACATCAGGTCTTGGCGACTAACAGATTCCACTCCGTGCATTTGATTGGGTTCAGGCCACTGCCCACGTCTGTAGCTCTGCCAGCACTGGATCAGGAGTTGTACCAATAAAAAAAAGGCAATTTGAGCATGTCAAAATATGCATAGTGTGTAAGAGAATGCCATTACATTATTAATTTATCACAATAGTTTAGTGCGTCTGTAAAATACATATGCACTGCGAAAGAAAGTTCTCTAAGTCTGCATGGAAACAGTACAACGGAGGCTGCTGCCTTCGTGCAAGCTGAGTTTGTTACTAATAATCCCATCGTAATAACAAAAAACTGACAAATACTTACTATCAGACTTCTGCCCGGGTGACTCGTGCTGGCACTTCTCGCTATACATCTCACTACAAAGTGAAGACAGCGAATGATGACACTCATGCAATCGATTCATATTGATTGGAACTGCCAGAGGGTAAGCTTGCAAGCCACTGGCCGAAACGTCAGTGCACTGGGTCTCTGCGGCGATTTGGTAACTGCATGATGATGTCGGTACAAACACATATCGCCATTGGCCATGGAGTGAAGAGGGTGAGCGTGAGGAAATTTTGAGGAATGGTGGAGAGGGAGGGAATTCTGGGAATGCTGATTCTGACATCAGCGTTACTGCAATGCCTTCTAAGTCGGGGTTATCTAGGTCCCGCAGTGACCGCCTACTTACAATCTTGTCTATATTAATCTGAAGGTCGTACTGACCTTCTGATGACTTTATTAGACGGTGGACGACAGCATCATCGGAAAACTATCTAGAAGGGTTGTTCACACCGTCTCCACTACCGTTTACACAGATTAGAAACGCGAGATATCACTTCTGCTTCACTCGATGACTTCCGATAAATTACAACGAACTGTGCCCTTTATGCCAGGAAATCAGTAATCCAGTCTCACAACAGACACCATACTCCATAAGTATGCAGTTTGATTAGAAATCGCTTGTGAGGAACGGTATCAAAATCTAGAAATCTAGAAATATCGAATCAACTTGAGAGCCCCTGCCGATAGCACTCATTACATCGTATGCGTAAGTTGGAGACTCCTTATACCTTCCAGCAATCGAGGATTACTTATGGCGATTCTAACTGCCTAGTATGTATAGATTTTGCAAAAACAGACATAACGTCTGATGGGATACCGCAATCACGGGTTATACAATGTTACTTATAATCCGCCTTGATTGCAAAAATGTTTATTCACATGACCGGTTTCGGTTCCTCTAGAACCATCTTCAGATCTGAAACGACAATGGTACTAATTTACTATTTCACAAACGCAAACCTTTTTTTACACTTGCCGGCCGGTGTGGCCGAGTGGTTCTAGGCTCTTCAGTCTGGAACCGCGCGACCGCTATGGTCGCAGGTTCCCATCCTGCCTCGGGCATGGATGTGTGTGATGTCCTTAGGTTAGTTAGGTTTAAGTAGTTCTAAGTTCTAGTGGACTGATGACCTCAGATGTTAAGTCCCATAGTGCCCAGAGCCATATGAACCATTTTTTATCCTATCCGATCAACATCAAATGTATTAGAACGTACCAGCAATTTCAGTTACAGGAGTAACCCGTCCACACACAGCAATCTTCACATGCTGCGTCACATTAAAATGGTTGGCAGAATGCACCTCATTTATATTAATTATAAAATTACTACCGACAGGTGGCGTCTGGTACATTTGTTATATTACATATGCACATACTGTATTACGTAGATTTTGCAATCAAGACGGATTATAAGTAACATTGTATACAGGTTGTTCACGTCCATCACATGTGCATTTCGACAGTTCATATGTTTAGACCAGTGACATTTCAGGAATGTATTTGTCTGGGTAACATATTTAAGAGATTAATATTGCAATATCACAGGTTAATGTGAGCGCGAGATACGCCATTCCAAATGTGAAGTACTGGTACAATAATGATCGGTGTAGCCGTCAAAATGTTTAATGTAAATATGCAAACGTGTATGCATTATATTGTATATATGCGGAATGTCAGTTTGTAGGCTGGAATTCCATGCCTGTTCCACTCGGTCGGTATATACAGGGACGATTACTGCCGTTTGTGTATAACGCTATAGTTGTCGTTCGATGATGTCCCATATGTGCTCTATTGGAGACAGATCTGGTGATCGAGCAGGCCAAGGAAACATGTCGACACTTTATAGAGCATGTTGGGTTACAACTGCGGTATGTGGGCGAGCGTTATCGTGTTGGAAAACACCCTCTGGAATGCTGCTTAGTATCGCAGCACAACAGATCGAATCACAAGGTTGACATATAATTTTGCACGCTGGGTGGGATAATCATGAGAGCTCTCCTGCTGTCATACGAAATCGCAAGCCAGACCATAAGCCCAGGTGTTGGTCAGTGTGTGTAGCACGCAGATCTGTTGTTTCCAGGCCCTCAACTGGCCTCATAACCGACACACGCTCATCACTGACACCGAGACACGACCAGAAAATCGTAACATCCTGCCCTCCAAAAGCTATCATTTGACACTACTGTAGTCGCAGAGGCGGTGATTTGCGGTCAGTGGAAGGCACGCTACAGTGCGTCTATCTCGGAGCTATCCTTGAAGTAACTTATTCGTAACAGTCCGTTGTGACACTGCGGTGCCAGCCCCTACTAAAATTTCTTTTGCAGAAGCAGTACGATGCGACGGAACCATATGCCGAACACAATGGTTTTCCCTCTCGGTAGCGCCAAAAAAAAATGGCTCTGAGCACTATGGGACAACTATGGTCATCAGTCCCCTAGAACTTAAAACTACTTAAACCTAACTAACCTAAGGACATCACACAACACCCAGTCGGTAGTGCCACGTGACTGTTTGGAGCCCGGTGTTCTTGCGACCGTACATTCTCGTGACCACTGCTGCCAGCAGTGATGTACAGAGGATACATTCCGGCCACGTCTGTCTGCAATATCGAGATAGGAAAATCCAGATTCTAGTAGCCCTATTACTCCACCTCATTCAAACTCAGTGAGGTAATGATAATAGCGTCTTTGTTGCCTCAAAGGCCTTTTTGACTAACGTCCAGTCTCAAAGTTACGTAACGCTCACTACCATTACAGCGTGTATTTAAAACAAACATGGTTTGCAGCCACATACTGACGCTACTAGCGCCATTCTTATGCAACTGTCGCGAAATCTGAGTAGTTATCGTCTTTCAGATGTAGAATCACGCGTATCAACTTTCGTTTATGTCACACAACTCATTATTGATGTTGTGATTTTTTTTCTCGCCTGTGTGGCTCCCTCGGCAGCTGCTGAATGACAGTTCGGCTCGTCTTCTCTGAGGTGAGTATAAACTAATATGCAATGTGACTACATGAAGCTTATCTTTATTTACAGCAGGTGTTCAGACTAACGTTCCTCTGAGCCAAGAGGTGCCTGACACACATTGTCTAACACTCATTGATTTTCAGCTGCTGAAACTCCTTTCATATGATCGTAAGCCCACAATTCACACACAACTCTATTCTTGCATACTCTAATTTAACACAAAAAATGCTCATTGGCGCTTCATGAACATCTTGGTGAACGGAAAGTACACAAAATAGTACACAAAATAGCAAATCAGAGCCTATACTCAATCGACCAGTAAAATAGGCACAACAGATTATTAACCGATACATCTGCTACACTGACAGTGGATCGGACCAAGGCGTCATCTGGTAATCGAAAATTACTTACGGAAATTTTGTTTCCCAAGTATTTGCGTCGTATATGAAGCATCTTGTATTATTACACGCTTTTTTTAAAATTAAATTTGAGTCAATACCGCTACGACTGTGATTTGCATACGTAGAACGGAGCTAACAGTACATCCTAACAACAGCAAATTGTGCAATAAGTAATTTATATTCCTCGATCAAAGTTCAAACGTGATGGCCTCCGCCGAACTGGTTTCACATCTTTGTCTCGTGGAGATCGCTAGTGTAAACCTCGCTCGTATTTGGACGGGTGCGCATTTTTTACAGTAGCTTTGACTCTCTGCTGAGCAGCCATTACACGAACTTAACTTGTTTATTCACCAAGCGTATATGGTATACTTACATTATTCTACGCAAATATATTAATATTACCGTTAATATTTAATCAAATAGTACAATAGATACTTCTTAATGGTCCACAACAACCCAACTAGCCAAGCTACTGCGTTTATTGTCAAACGTGTAAGTAAATAGTGATAAAATAAAGGTTTGTATGTATGTAAACAATACGAGTGATGCACATAAAATGTAACGTGAATACTCGATCAGTAGATACTCTAGGGCTACACCTGTAAAAAAAATGAGACTGCTCTATCGCCTAAGTTTCAAAACTGCAGTTAGTTAAAAAGTACTTAAGTATTTCATGACATCAGAGGCTTGTCCATCGATCCTAAATGAATCCATTTCGAAGCATCCATTTGAACGCCACCGCAGTTTTCTTTCAACAGTGTACTTGATCCTTGATAAACCTACATTTCTTTGTATATGTGTCGTGAGAAACAAATAGGAACGTTATAGAAAGTAACAGGCCTCGAAATTACGTCTACAAGGTCGACACCACGTCATACATCTCAGTGTCACAGGTTGCCTGCTTGCCAGGCAACCGCTTCTCGCCGAAAAGCAGATTAGCAGGATGAGTTTCGGCAGCATGTTGCCATCATCAAGAGCATTAAGAGTTACGTTTACATTGTAGTTAATATGCAGTAAGGTTACTTTCCTTTACTGTGTGTGCAAGTGAATTTATGACTTCTGTTCAGGAAGATAAATATGTTATAGTATGTACATTATGTGATATACATGATTAGTCATTTTGTTACTGCATTTACTTACATTTCTGTTTGAAATTTCATTGTCTGGCACACAGAGCACACTAACAAGTGCGTCACAGTTTAACACTTTCGCAATCATTTATTCACATGAGTCCAAAGAGTCTTAAAAACGAAGGTAAACTAGTTTCTATTGAGTATACAGTGAAGATGAATCTTGTATGTGTAGATCTATTTATCTCATACAAATATTAGGTGAGTAGTTTATACAGAAAATTAATATTAATCACTATGTAAAAGTAACTGTAAATGCACCTGATGATGGGAGCATGCTGCCGAAACGTCTGTGCCAGTAAAATGTTAGTAACAAGTGTCTGTCAGTATATATTATAATTTCATAAAATCTTACGGTACAGTGAAAGCCCTCAAACAACATCCACATAATATAGAAAAATAGAAGACTTCGTGGTGTTCCACCACGTAGTCCTAGAAGCGCCGTCAGAGGGTTACGGGGACCTACTCGTTTTCGTGAGATCCCAGATATCCTGCTGCTCGACAGCATTTAGACCCGTGCACGGCCGTCCGTTAGCAGTTCACTCCGAGCCAGGACTCCATTTCGGACAATTTCAGTTCAATTTTGCAGTTCAATTTATTTATTGCTACGGATTTTAGACCTGTTATCTGGAAACTCTGAACATGTTGTACATATCCGTTAATTATGGTAACATACAATGTTCTATGTTATGTATGTAGTAGCAAATCGTGCTAACATCAACCATTGGTAATAATAACGTAGAAATAAAAAAAAAAACACTTGAAAAGTAAGAATCACTTAAAAAAATAATAATAACATAAAATAAAAGGAATTAACTCCAATTGCAAGTGAATAATTTCCATCCCACATTACCAGATATGTTACTGGCAGCCTCGGAAGAACTCAAGGTTTGTCGACGAACTGCAAGTATACTTACTTCTAACTTCAATTGCGCACCGCTGAATTCGTCACAGTACTGTTTTGTACCTGCCTAATCTAAGTCGATGTGCCCAGACACTAGCAGCGAAGGCCACAGTAGCTTTGCTTCGTGATATGACCGCACAATACGCAACGGTAATTTATAGTAAGCAGTGCCAACACGGGCCATTATTTTGGCCTCTTTCTGAGTAGCAGATCTTACGAGTTGTAGAACGAAGTATTTCTGGCAAGGGAAAGTCTTCCCTTCAGAAGTACGTATGTGGTTTTATGAACAGCTGTAGTAAGTTTGCTGCTCTTGCGCCAATGCGGCATGTGAGGAAGCAAATCATTCACTTTTTCCTCAGGTCCCACTCTGGAGCCTACAAACACAGCTACTAGTATATCATCTACGTATGCAATCAGCTCCATCAGTAGAATCTGCCCCGCCCAACAGATGTAATAAGAGTTCAGTACTAAGATCCGAGAAAGTGGACCATTTAGGAAGACTTAAGGACAGTCCTTGGTAGCCTTTCTGATTACTTTGCTCTGCCCGCAAGCCACTGAACACTACAATAATCTACAAATCTCTTATACAAACTTTTAGACACATTGAGGTCTATGGCGTGCGAACATTGCAGGCCACCAAAGATTGTCGAATACACCTGCGATATCATTCATGAGTGCGACTGCATACAATCTTGTCAAATTTTCTACCATCTTAAGAACTTTGTCAATCGCATTTTCTATAGACTTCCCGTTTTTGAATCCATTATTGACACTGGTTTAGACCCAAGGGCTTCCTGCATGTCTGCAACCGACAGCAGAGCCAACGTTCCTGAACGTTGGCCAAGACGTTTAATAAGCAAATACGTCTATAATATTTCGGTGATGCTGAGACTTTATCCTTTGCCCTTTTAATCACTATATCCTTACTATCCTACCCATTCGCAAAGCCTCGATTAATAATGTCGTTAAAATGGTACAAATAGTGGCTCTGAGTGCTGTGGGACTTAACTTCTGAGGTCATCAGCGCCCTGGAACTTAGAACTAACCTAAGGACATCACACACATCCATGCCCGAGGCAGGATTCGAACCTGCTACCGTAGCGGTCGCGCGGTTCCAGTCTGTAGCGCCTAGAACCGCTCGGCCACCCAGTAAGCCGGCCGGAGTGGCCGAGCGGTTCTAGGCGCTTCAGTCTGGAACCGCGCGACCGCTACGTCACAGGTTCGAATCCTGCCTCGGGCATGGATGTGTGTGATGTCCTTAGGTTAGTTAGGTTTAAGTAGTTCTAAGTTCTAGGGGACTGATGGCCTCAGAAGTTAAGTCCCATAGAGCTTAGAGCCATTTGAACCACCCAGTAATGCCGTCAATATGGCATTATTAGTGGACCTACCATCCGCACGACATCACGTTAGACAACTTGTAGACCAGGTACCTTTCCAGTTTTGAGCTTGGAAATTGAAGCAGCAACTTCTTCTTGAGAGAACGTTATCACCAACATCTGACTGTCGAATACGTTATCTAGTTCATTTATAAGTTTGGCGTGTATCTCTGTATTTGTGTCTGTGTTTCCCTCAAGAAGCAGGGTGGTTACGAGATATTCTGTTGACTCTATATATATAAACTGTAACACCATAGAACATGCGACGAGGTGTGCAAAACATATTGTACTTCTTTATTACCGGAAATAATACGGCATCTTGTAAACAACCTGTCATTTCTTATAAGAATGGTGAATATTGTTCTCTGTTCCTATTATAAGTTTGAAATGTTGTACTGAGTTGTTGCTATTCGTAATAAAATCTTTTCCAAGCTTCATGGCGCTGTAATATCCAGTAGCCACTCAAGTAACGCCATCTAGTGTTAAAATGTATTTACTTTGTACACAGCTCAGGAATCTTGTTGGTTACGTTAAATCATGTAACTAAGAGGTCCATTGGTTACCTTGATTGCCAGCGTATGCGCCTTATGTCAAAATTTTAGAAAAATTGTGCATATTGATTTTATTTTTTTGTGTCATGTATATTTCTATTTTGGTACAGTTTTTGATGATGGCATACGCCGAAACGCGTCATTTTGGATCAAGAAAGTCATTTTATATTCAGTAAATGGCTACTTACATTGCGACCTACTCAGCTTTCTACGTACTATATATATTTTTTTGCTGCCAACGACGGATTCTTCATAAAGTATTCTAAATGACGAAAACTAAAACAAGTCATAAACCAGCAGAACCTCTGGTGGTCGGTTCCCTCCACAGTTTAAAGAATTAACACAACAGAACCATGTGTCGTGCAAACCACAGCGTGCAGTAGCAACAAAGGAAAATCAGCCACTTATAACCCAATCTGAACAAGAGGCAATCGAATGGTTGCAGTTATATCGGTTTGCTGGCGGTTTGTTGAGAGGGCGAGGTCGGCTGGCGCACAATGCGTGGGCCATAACAAAGCCGCGGGCGCATGGACGGCGTATCAGTAGCGGCAGCGCTGCAGCCCTCACGCTACAAATCCTCTCGCTACAATGACCAGCACCTCCTACATACGGGAACGAGCTAACTTTGATCACATGAAATGGTACATCGACATTAGCTAATATCCCAGTTCCCGGCGCCGGCCGTTGTGGCCGTGCGGTTAAAGGCGCTTCAGTCTGGAAACGCGTGACCGCTACGGTCACAGGTTCGCATTCTGCCTCGGGCATGGATGTGTGTGATGTCCTTAGGTTAGTTAGGTTTAATTAGTTCTAAGTTCTAGGCGACTGATGACCTAAGAAGTTAAGTCGCATAGTGCTCAGAGCCATAAACAACATATAAATTTCGCCTAATCAGCAGGATAACATAACCCACGTGGTACCCTTGGCACAGTCATACAAAGACCTGTCACGTCACGTAGATTCGAAAAAAGAATATAAAATACAAAGATCTTTTGAATAATGAAATCCTGGCTTTCTAAACCTGATGACGAATCCAGCACGGTACGTAAAAAGAACAGAATGTACCCCACCTTACTCCTAAACACATACGGCGCTCTGCTACTTGTTATTCCTCACTGCCTAGGAAATCTTAGCGTTCCAACACGGTTCGTCAAGCATATAAGGTAAAGTTACGCGTTTGTGTACTACACGGGCCGGCCAATTGGTCTCGACCGACCACCGTGTCATCCTCGGCCAATGGCGTCATCTGAATCGATTGGAGGGGCATATGGTTAACACATTGTCCTCTTGGTCGTTGTCGAGTTTCTTGACCATGGGACCGGTACTAATCGGTTAAGTACCTACTAAATTGGCCTCACAAGTCGACTGAACTCTGTGCCAGTCCTTACGCCAAGGGAAATTCTTTGGCAGTATCGGGAATTGAAGCCAGGTCCTCTGCATGGCAGTCAGGCACTCTGACCACTAAGCTAGGAAGGTGGATTCATCGACCATCTTGTTGCAATAGAACATTACCCTGTGTTTCAGACGAGCAGCATCGAAAGAGCTGCAAATAATTCTAACTACACCAATACAAATCCGTAGCTGGTTTCATACGTACATACATCTTCAGGATAATGCAATGCTGCCACCATCATTAGCACAACATACTACACGCAGGAAAAAGCACACCTTCCCTCAAGAACAGTCTGGAACAGACTAGAATTAAAGAAGAACGCTTTGTCCTCTTTCAAATTTTGCAAGCCGTGTGGAGCAACTCAGTGCCCTCGCTTTTCAGTGCTCGAGGCTGCACTCGCCTCAGAGATCATGTGCAGAGAAACTAGCGTAGCAAATTCTGCAGGGAATACACAGGAGTCAATCATTGGGAGCAGCAAAGATTACTCGCTAGTAGTAGATACGTAATAAACACTCGGTCACAGGTTCGAATCCTGCCTTGGGCATGGATATGTGTGATGTCATTAGGTTAGTTAGGTTTAAGTACTGATGATCTCAGATGTTAAGTCCCATAGTACTCAGATCCATTTGAACCATTTTTAAATAAACATAACCTAATGAAGTCGGCAAATATAACAGAGAGGTTTCCTGTCGGGTTAGAGTGGTTGTTGCTAGTTCTATACACTACATTTCGCGTCCTCTGTACCCCAAGTCACCTAGAAATATACGGTCCAGTCATATTAATGTGACCATCTGTCACAATCCTGAATAACCGCCTTCTGCAGTACGGAAGTGTAAGAAGAGAGTCAATGAGATTCTGGTAGTTACTGACAGGGATGTCGAGCCACGCCAGATCCAGTGCCGTGGACACCTCCTCTAGGTTTGTCGGTTGAGGATCCTTGGCGCGAACCGCCCGATCGAGGTAGTCTCAAAGGTTCTCGAGTCTAACTCCGCTGAATTTGGTGCCCAGAAGATAAAGTCATCGTGGTACTCTTCGAATCACTCAGGTACACTGGGATCCGTGTGACACATTGCATTATCCTGATGGCAGATACCGTTGTGCCTAGGGAAAAAAAAAACTGCACGCAGGGAGGGATACGGTCCCCACGAATAGATACCTACTTATGTTGATCCATTGTGCTTTTCAGAATGACGAGGTCCCCCAGTGAATGCCATGAAGCGATTCCCCAGACCATAACATCTACATCTACATGACTACTCTGCAATTTACATTTAAGTGCTTGGCAGAGGGTTCGTCGAACCACAATCATACTATCTCTCTACCATTCCACTCCCGAACAGCGCACGGGAAAAACGAACACCTAAACCTTTCTGTTCGAGCTCTGATTTTTCTTATTTTATTTTGATGATCATTCCTACCTATGTAGGTTGGGCTCAACAAAATATTTTCGCATTCGGAAGAGAAAGTTGGTGACTGAAATTTCGTAAATAGATCTCGCCGCGACGAGAAACGTCTTTGCTGTAATGACTTCCATCCCAATTCGCGTATCATATCTGCCCCACACTCTCTCCCCTACTACGTGATAATACACAACGAGCTGCCCTTTTTTGCACCCTTTCGATGTCCTCCGTCAATCCCACCTGGTAAGGATCCCACACCGCGCAGCAATATTCTAACAGAGGACTAACGAATGTAGTGTAAGCTGTCTCTTTAGTGGACTTGTTGCATCTTCTAAGTGTCCTGTCAATGAAACGCAACCTTTGGCTCGCCTTACCCACAATATTATCTATGTGGTCTTTCCAACTGAAGTAGTTCGTAATTTTAACACACAAGTACTTAGTTGAATTGACAGCCTTGAGAATTGTACTATTTATCGAGTAATCGAATTCCAACGGATTTCTTTTGGAACTCATGTGGATCACGTCACACTTTTCGTTATTTAGCGTCAACTGCCACCTGCCACACCAAACAGCAATCTTTTCTAAATCGCTTTGCAACTGATACTGGTCTTCGGATGACCTTACTAGACGGTAAATTACAGCATCATCTGCGAACAACCTAAGAGAACTGCTCAGATTGTCACCCAGGTCATTTATATAGATCAGGAACAACAGAGGTCCCAGGACGCTTCCCTGGGGAACACCTGATATCATTTCAGTTTTACTCGATGATTTGCCGTCTATTACGACGAACTGCGACCTTCCTGACAGGAAATCAGGAATCCAGTTGCACAACTGAGACGATACCCGATAGGCCCGCAGCTTGATTAGAAGTCGCTTGTGAGGAACGGTGTCAAAAGCTTTCCGAAAATCTAGAAATACGGAATCAACTTGAGATCCCCTGTCGATGGCGGCCATTACTTCGTGCGAATAAAGAGCTAGCTGCGTTGCACAAGAACGATGTTTTCTGAAACCATGCTGATTACGTATCAATAGATTGTTCCCTTCGAGGTGATTCATAATGTTGAATACAGTATACGCTCCAAAACCCTACTGCAAACCGACGTCAATGATATAGGTCTGTAGTTAGATGGATTACTCCTTCTACCCTTCTTAAACACTGGTGCGACCTGCGCAATTTTCCAATCTGTAGGTACAGATCTATCGGTGAGCGAGCGGTTGTATATGAGTGCTAAGTAGGGAGCTATTGTATCAGCGTAATCTGAAAGGAACCTAATCGGTATACTATCTGGACCTGAAGACTTGCCCGTATCAAGCGATTTGAGTTGCTTCGCAACCCGTAACGTATCTACTTCTAAGAAACTCATGCTGTTCGTGTTTCAAATTCTGGAATATTCCATTCATCTTCCATGGTGTAGGAATTTCGGAAAACTGCGTTCAATAACTCCGCTTTAGCGGCACAGTCGTCGGTAACAGTACCATCGACACTGCGCAGCGAAGGTATTGACTGCGTCTTGCCGCTTGTGTACTTTACATACGACCAGAGTTTCTTCGGATTTTCTACCAAATTTCGAGACAATGTTTCGTTGTGGAACCTATGAAAGGCATCTCGCATTGAAGTCCGTGCCAAATTTCGCGCGTCTGTAAATTTTAGCCAATCTTCTAGATTTCGCGTTCTTCTGAATTCGCATGCTTTTTCCGTTGCCTCTGCAACAGAGTTCTGACCTGTTTTGTGTACCACAGGGGATCAGTTCCATCTCTTACCAATTTATGAGGTATGAATCTCTCAATTGCTGTTGCTACTATATCTTTGAATTTGAGCCACATCTCGTCTACATTTGCATAGTCAGTTCGAAAGGAATGGAGATTGTCTCTTAGGAAGGCTTCTAGTGACACTTTATCCTCTTTTTTAAATAAAATTATTTTGCGTTTGTTTCTGGTGGATTTGGAAGAAACGGTATTGAGCCTAGCTACAACGACCTTGTGATCACTAATCCCTGTATCAGTCATGACGCTCTCTATTAGCTCTGGATTGTTTGTGGCTAAGAGGTCAAGTGTGTTTTCGCAACCATTTACAATTCTCGTGGGTTCGTGGATTAACTGCTCGAAATAATTTTCGGAGAAAGCATTTAGGACAATCTCGGAAGATGTCTTCTCCCTACCACCGGTTTTGAACAAGTATTTTTTCCAACACATCGAGGGAAGGTTGAAGTCCCCACCAACTATAACCGTATGAGTGGGGTATTTATTTGTTACGAGACTCAAATTTTCTCTGAACTGTTCAGCAACTATATCATCGGAGTCTGGGGGTCGGTAGAAGGAGCCAATTATTAACTTAGATTGGCTGTTAAGTATAACCTCCACCCATACCAATTCGCAAGGAGTATCTACTTCAACTTCACTACAAGATAAACCACTACTGACGGACACAAACACTCCACCACCAATTCTGCCTAATCTATCTTTCCTGAACACCGTCTGAGACTTCGTAAAAATTTTTGCAGAACTTATTTCAGGCTTTAGCCAGCTTTCTGTACCTATAACGATATCAGCTCCTGTGCTTTCTATTAGCGCTTGAAGCTCAGGGACTTTCCCAGCACAACGCTCCCTCTCCCAACCTGAACACTTTCGACGATTGTTTCAGGGACACACAGGTCGACGATCATGTGTCCGATGGAGCGTAAAACGTGATTAATCTGAAATGGCCACACAGTGGACGTCCATTTGATTTACTGGCATGCAAATTCCAGCTTTTGCAGTCGATAAATAGCACTCTGCGTAGGCGGCTGAACGAGGTGGCCGCTGGCCTGCTGCGGAGGCGCATACACAGCAACGTTCAGTGAACAATAATTGAGGATACACTGTTGGTAGCTCCTTGGTTCACCTGGGCGGCAGGTCCTCAACAGCTGCACGTCTGTTCACCCGTACGCATCTCCGCAGTCGTCGTTCACCCCTGCCATCTATGGGCTGTGGTGCACCACAGTTGCCTCGTCGCCGCTTACATAGTGCTATTTTGCCATCACGGTGTACTTTAACTATGATGCCACACGAACAATTCACAACCTTCGCTGTTTGGGAAATGCTTTCCACCCTTGGTCCAAAAATCAATGATCGTGCCCTTTTCGGCGTCAGATAAATAGGTCCGTCTCCACATTAAGACAACGACTGTACTATTTTCCGAATCCCCACGACACGCTCTATATAACGTCCACTGATAGTGCTGCCATCTGCCGTCGCTGAGTAGTTATTGCACGTTGACGTTAAATATGGATGGTGGTGGTCACATTGCTGTGACTGGACCATGTATAATGACGGGTATATGCACCATAAGTAACGTTTCTTTATTTGTTATCCTTACTGGTTTCCAGTTTTAATGGGTGTATCTGTACGTATCTTCACTATCACCTCTTCGATAGTAAGTCTCTTTTCTCTCTAAATATTCCTTGAGATTTTCGTTATCTACGGCCCCGTAGCCGTAGAAGTGAGGAGCCAACTAGGGGATCTTAAGTTAAAAAATCTCCAAGCAGCCTCAGAGGGGCAGCAGATAAGCAGAATACTCTGTATCTGAATTCCCAAAAAGACCAGTAGATGAGGTGAGATCTTGAGGATGTATGTGACGGCAGCTCGAGTCAGCAGACGATAAAAGAACGGCACCCGTGGCTCCAAGAAGCAGTCATCTGCAGGATTAAACAATAAAGAAGGAAGATAAACGTTTTGATATAAGTTTCGTGGCTGTCAGGCAAATCTCTGTAACGAAACTTCGGTAAATATGACACACACATTCTTCAATACGCCACACTTCAGGGGGAACTACACGCTCATATCTGTCAGAGATTATACCATTGTTCTGAGGCTACCAGATTTGCGGATAAATGAGTCTAATAAAGCAGCTGTTACTCATCCTCTCTCTCCTCTCCGCAGAAAATTTGGGTAATTTATATAAGAGAAAGAGCTTCACAAATTGAACAAGTCAATAATGTGTTGGTCCAACTCTGGCCTTCATGCAAGACGATATTCTACGCCCCGTTTAACTGCCCTTCAAGGTAAGCCATCCTGGGCTTACATTTCAGCAAGATAGTACCCGCCCGCACACGGAGAGAGCTTCTACTGCTTGTCTTCGTGCTTGCCAAACCCAATCTTGGCCAGCAAGGTTGCCGGATCTCTCCCTAATTGCGAACGTTTGGAGCATTATGGACAGGACCCTCCAACTAACTCGGGATTTTGACAGTCTAAAGCGCCAATTGGATACTTCAGCTAAAGACTTTTTGGGGAAACAGGAAAATGTACTCTCCTTAACTGTATTGGTCATTCGGAAATAAATGACGCCGGAATTCAGCTATTCACCTGCATCCAACCACTGCTCGGCATTGTGTGAAGGAAGTATGCTGTTTGTCATGAGTTTTTCCTAGACCTGAGATAACTGGGAGAAACTTTCTTTCCTTGAGGAGCGTCATAACGTTAAAGTTTAGAATATGCTCTAGGATTTTGCAACAAATGGCTGGAAGGAAAAACTGTTCATTACCCTCAGCGTACGTTCTTCTTGCGATGTTATAAATGGAAGTGATGAACGTTCTGTTTCAGTCACATATTTTTCAGTAATAAATTTTGAACCAAGAGAAAGCTATTTGCTAAGACCAGCTACGTTTTCCCTGTTCCCGCCTCTCGTACTCTTTACTGAAAAGATTTTGCGATGATGTTGTATTGCAGAAAGACTTTCTGTCTACAAAAAAATGTACAAAACTCACATGAAGCGAACGAACATGGAAAATCACGTATGGAGAGTGAGCTGCAGCTGCAGCTAAATGAGTCCAGCAGAGCGCGCAGAGATAAATAACAGTTGGTGACAGATGTCTGCTCGGCTCTGCAGTTGCTGTCGCACCAGCCGCTGAATTCCGAGCACGGCCCAAGGCCTGTGGATCACTTTACAGCTCCGCGCTTGCACGTATCTTTCTCCTGCGGCCCTCATACTGAGACGGGCGTCACTAGAGGTAACTTCGTTATGGAGTTTCCTCTCAACTGTTGCATCTCTTGGTTCCTAAACAGCTTCTCTCTTTCATTTTTTACTAACTTGAGCCATGGAACATAGTTATAACTATTTACAGTAACCGAAATGTAACTGAGGAGAGTACGATCACACAATGAAGCACTAAATACAAGGAAGTTAAAGGGTGGGTCGTCTAACATTTTGACTTTAGATTTCTTTCGAATCGTTAAAAATCACATATTCGTAATACTTTTCTCCACCTAGACGAATTGTCATAAGTAGCTCGTAAACTAATGATCAACGTAATTTATTAATATTAAGCACAGAGATAGAAGTTCTCTGTGAGACAAAATAGCCGGCCGAAGTGGCCGTGCGGTTAAAGGCGCTGCAGTCTGGAACCGCAAGACCGCTACGGTCGCAGGTTCGAATCCTGCCTCGGGCATGGATGTTTGTGATGTCCTTAGGTTAGTTAGGTTTAACTAGTTCTAAGTTCTAGGGGACTAATGACCTCAGAAGTTGAGTCCCATAGTGCTCAGAGCCATTTTTTTTAGACAAAATACCCTCCACGTCCCTTGAGGGATACCCCTACCTCTGAAGCATACCAGCCTCGACCGAAAGATGTGTGAAAAACAAAGTCTCAAAATTAGGTTACTGTCGTCCCACGCTGTAATGCAAAAGGGCTCAGTCAACATGTGGAAGAGATCAAAAAGTGGTTCAAATGGCTCTGAGCACTATGGGACTTAATATCGGAGGGCATCAGTCCCCTATAACTTACAACTACTTAAACCTAACTAACATAAGGACATCACACGGTAGCAGTCGCGCGGTTCCGGACTAAAGCGCCTAGAACCGCTCGGCCACCGCGGCCGGCGGAAGAGATCAAAATTCTAGCGTAAGATCTTAGTATCTGTGTTCAGAACAAGAAAAAACTTTGAAAAACTCGTCCAGCAGCCCTGTCCAACGGTATATCATACTACTCAGAGAAGGGGTGTCCATTTTTGTATATGAGTTGAACCGATGAGTTCCTCTCCCTTTAGGCACTAGTAGTTACTCGTGACAGTTCAAGTTTGTAAGAGGATAACTCCATGATACTTCTATCTGCCGCATCAGAAACAATTGACCTATATTTTCCAACATAACAAATAATTTGAACTCGATCAGAAGCAATTATATCTCGTTGGTTATCTGTAAGAATTGTAATTGACGCCTAGGGCTATGTGGCTACATTAGCACATATTCCTGTGACTAGGGTCCAGCTGTTTCAACCCTATAGCTCACATAGAATTATTAACACCCGATAACGGAGTACTGCACACACATAGCACTACCAAGCGACAAGCAAAGTGTTATCGTGCTGGCGATGCAATCGATCCACTTTTCGACAATGTCTCTCTGTTCTGTAGTGTCAGAACCTATATTCAAGGAAACTTGAATTAATTTGTAAGAAGCTGCTGCGAAGTATTGCAGTAGCAACTGCTGGTCGATAAGCATAGTGTGGCTAGATGAGGGCCAGGTAACAAGTAAGCCAAAGAATTGCGAGACGGGCTAGCTGTACTTGGCTGAAAACTACACCACGCAGCGGTAATAGCTTTAGCGGACAGGACGATGTCACCACATCAGGGCAAAACTCTTGTGATGTACGTTAACGGGTGCGAGGTTTTAACGCAACAAATGCGCCTCAGAGCAGTAGAAATAGCTGTCGATTTTGAGCCAGATTCATTCTGAGTCCAACAGTACCATCACGACGCAAGTCCACGCCACACGACGAAACGACTGCGCACCGTCAGCTGCAGCCACGGGTTCGAGGTCGGGTAGGGTTGGCAGTTACCGATGAAACAACCAGTTTTCGGCTATAACGGTTTTTTAAACACCAGTGTAAGCGGTCTGTCAAAACCGCTCAAAATAGCCGGTTTCGGAAGTAGCCGACTTTCGGGATTATTTCCTGTAATAAATGTAGGATTTGAACAAATATTGAAAAATTTTCACGCCCTCAGTTCAAGATCCATAGAA
This sequence comes from Schistocerca piceifrons, assembly GCF_021461385.2. Lineage (NCBI taxonomy): Eukaryota > Metazoa > Arthropoda > Insecta > Orthoptera > Acrididae > Schistocerca > Schistocerca piceifrons. The sequence continues at coordinate 582,149,579 of NC_060149.1, forward strand.
ACAAAATATTAAATTAAATAGGCAAATAAAAATAACTTAGTCCTTCCACAATTCGCTGCTTTTCTCGAAAGTGTAAGTGGTTGAATGCTACAAGAAAATCACCAGTACACTCCTATTGATTCTAATTTTTGAAACTATTCTCAAAAAATCATTTTGTAAACGGGATCATACCACCAATTGGACACTACGAATAGTCAGTCTAAACAGCGAAAATTAAATTTGAAGAACTCTGTCTCTCGCGTTAATTTCTTGATTTTCAAGGGCTAAAAGCAAAAACGGCACGTTGTCTAGGCACAGGCAGCAGACCAACTGCTTTCTGTTTTTGTTGTAGATTATGAATGAACTGTTAAGTTTTCTCCTTAAATTATGTCGTAATATTGTTGCGGCCCCTCCCGTTTTTAAACTTTTAAAGCAAATGGAACATTGCACCTTACGGATTTTGTAAAATACTTCTAGACTATAGTCGAGAAGGCGTAAGATGATACCTACAGTTCGTAGAGCTGTTGCTCGCTTTCAACTGCGAAACGATAATGGCTGCAGGCGCAAACAGTAGCCGTCAACGGAGCGGTGACAACACTGTGGCGTTGCCGTAGAGGCGTTTTCAAAATTTCGTGAAGTTATTAGTTGAGGTAGTTCTGCGAAGCTGCCGCTCCCAGCCGACTGCAACTGCCACGGATCAACTTTACGCCCACTCACCTACAAGGTTGATACCATTCTGTAATACAACTGATGTTCCTCGACGACAGTGAGAAACTACCATAAAGACCAGATGGGGCACGTCTTGCACACTGCATTTACACACGTACCATCTGATAGGCCACGTCACGCGATAATAGGTACATTATTGTGTCAGCAATGACATAGCGATTGCCATGCTGTTTGTCTGTAGCTCGTTTCTGTCGGCATCGTTATTACAACATCACTGATCGCTTTTCCCATTTTCTATAATAACGCAATATTTCAAAGCAATGCAGATTTTACGAATAAAAATTATTCGTTTTTTAAAAAAGGTTTATTTAAAAGCGAAAAATTTTAGCACTGCTGCTATGGCTAATTGATATTTTGGCTATAACTGGGACCAAACAAATACCGAAAAATATCGGTTATTCTAAACTAAAATACCGATATCGGTTTTAACCGATCGGCTTTTCCCACCCATAAGACCAGATCGAGCCAGCCGTCTCGAGCACGGACTGAGTCTCCTTGTGAAACTTGGCACCACAGCGCCGCAGACCTACTGTCCGCTCTGCCGCTGTCCGACTCCCGCCAGAAGGCAGCAGATCGTGTCCCGTGCGCAGCAGTCTTCCCTCGGCCCCACGGTGAAGCAAGCTAGGCCGGAGTCGCCCCACTGTGAGCGTCCGCCACCAAAGACGGCAGCCGCAGCAACACACGGAGTGCACCGCTGAGCTCCAAGGCCGTGCCCCACCGTCGGGTCAGCCGTCGCTCGGCCTGACGTCAGCATATCAGGGCGCGTACGCGGGCGGCTCCTCGCAAGGGCGGAAGGTGTTGCCTGTGAGCTTTTGCTGTCCTGAGTCGCTGGCGTGGGTGTGTCTGCATCGCATTTCTAACGGCGTGATGTGTATCTCAAGTTAATAAAATGTTTCTCTCGGTCATCAGTCTGTCATTGGGCCCCAACAGCCTGTCACCAGCAGCACTCAACCTACCGAGTGCAGTATGCACCAAGGGATCTTCGAGCCCGACATCACGCCGCTTGGTGACAGAAGACGGAGAAACAACGCGTGGATGAAGAAGATGAATCGACTACTGCAGGGGTGCAGCTTTGTCGACACGTGGTGTAGTGAGTACGTATAGTTCAAAGGTACACAACAACACCCAGTTGTCGCCAAAGGAAGTCTTCTGGTAAGAAGATAGCATCACCATCTACACCTACATCTGCATCTACATACGTACTCCGCAAAGCACAGAACAGTGCATGGAAGGGGATACTTTGTCGCGTCGTATTTTCATGGTGTTTACGCCAAATGTACATTGGCAGCAGTAGAGTCATTGTGCACTCGGCCTTACATACCGGTTTTGCGGAGAGAGCATCGCTTTCCCTCCAGGGACTCTGATTTAAGTTCAGGAAGCATCTCCGGAATACTTGCGTGCTGATCGAACCTACCGATAACAAATCTCGCAGCCCGCCTCTGAATTGCTTCGATGTAGTGCTTTAATCTGACCTGGTGCGACGCCAAATACATGAAGAGTACTCAAGAATTAGCTGGACTATCGTTCTATACGCCGTCTCCTTTTTGTATGAGCTACACTTTCCCAGTCTTGTTCCATTTAAATGAAATCGACCATTCGCTTTCCCTTCTGCCAACCTGACGGGCTCATTACATTTGATATCGCCTTGCATCGTTACGCAAAATATTTAATCGAAGTGACTGTATCAAGCTGTACCCTGCTAATGCCGTATTCGAACGTTATAGGACTGCTTTTGCTATTCATATGCATTTACATTTTCTACATTTAGTGCAAATTCTGTCTAAGTCATCTTGTACACTCCTACAGTCACTCAACAATGACACCTGCCCCACGCACCATAGCATCATCAGCAAACACCCGTGAATTTCTGCTCGCCCTGTCCATCAGAACATTTACATACACAGAGAATATAATCGGTCCTATCACACTCCCCTGAGGCACTCCTGACCAGACCCTTTTTTCTGATGGACACTCATTTTCGAGGACTATGTAGTGGCTTCTATTACCTAAAAAGCATTCGAGTCACTCATATATCTGGGAAAATAAGTCCTATATTCGATCCTTCGTCAACAATCAGCAGTGGAGCACCGTGTCAAACTTAAGTCTATGGAATCCGCCTGTTGTCCTCCATCCTGGATTGTAGGATATCATGTGAGAAAAGGGCAAACTGATTTTCACACTAGCAATGCTTTCAAAATCTCTGCTGGTTTGTGGACAGAAGCTTTTCTGTCTCAAGGAAATTTATCACATTCGAAGTCAAAATGTGTTCAAGACTTCAATAGAGAAACCGATGTTAAGGATATTGGTCTGTAATTTTACGGGTCTGTTCTTTTACCCTTCTTATCTACAGGAGTCGCGCTCCTATCCATTGACTTGGGACTTTTCGCTGGGCCAGATACTCGCGATAAATACAGCCTAAGTAAGCAGGGTACTCTCTGTAAAACCGAACGGGAATTCCATCTGGACCTACTGACTTATCTGTTTTCAATTCCTTGGGTTGCTTCTATGCGCCACTGATGTCAGTTTACATGTCCTCCATGCGGGATTCTGTACTACTGTCAAACGACGGTCCCCTTGCGTGAATGATTTCTTAAACGTGAAATTTAAAACTTCATCTTTCCTTTTGCTGTCTTCTATTGCCTTCCCAGACTGGTCGACGAGTGACTAGACAGAAACCTTCCGCCCGCTTAACGCTTTTATGTATTATTCGATGTGGTTAAGCAGAACGGAAGCACGAACGGAGAGTCGGTCCGAGAAATTGGGAGAACGATGAGGAAGGTGTGGGAGCATGTCCAACAAGGGAACACCAAGGTATTAGAAATTCAAGGGGAGGCAAGATGACGTAAGGAGATTATACCACCATACAAGATGGGCGAGTGGATGATGTCGAGTCCGCATACTCCGAAAGGCAAGACGAAATAGTCTGTGACATGGTATCAGGACTCGTAACAAGTAATTGAAACCACGTCACCTGTGAATGTGGAGCGGCAGTTGCCAACGAGATCAACCATTGTACATGTCAGACATTTAGGACCGCTCCAGGTGCACCAGAAGCAATTCAGGGCGCGGAGGGGGCTAATATTAGTGGAACGAATGTCCCGAAAGTATGTAATCTACCTGGAAACGTCCAGTACCTCTAGATGTATTCTACGTATATAACCTTCTTTCACGATATGTATGCCAAGTGTTTGTAACGCTTAAAACGTGGTATCAATAAAATTCCTTCTATCTGTTTAGCTTCATATACCCATCACAAATATTTATCTCCTTTAAAGAACTGAATAATCTGTTTCATCCCATTATCTACTTATCAATCTGTTCTCCAGTTACGCCGACCGGGGTGGCCGAGGGGTTCTAGGAGCTTCAGTCTGGAACCGCGCGACCGCTACGGTAGCAGGTTCGAAGCCTGCTTCAGGCATGGATGTGTGTGATGTCTTAGGTTGGTTAGGTTTAAGTAGTTCTAAGTTCTAGGGGACTGATGACCTTAGAAGTTAAGTCCCATAGCGCTCAGATCCATTTGAACAATTTTTTTCTCCAGTTACGAAAGTATCAGGCACACAATCTTGTACAACTATAGTGGAACATTGCTTTCTGTCTGCTGGAATATGATAATCAGTCAGCTATGCTGTTAGTGACAGTTCACTCACCTTCCTATTTTCTTGTTCATCATCAGACCGAATCCTGAATTAGCGCTCTTTAATACTGCGTTGATAAACCTGCACACATCAGACCAAACGTCCCGTCCTCGGTGCTACCACACTACACCTGTTCCCATTGTGTCCTACTTCTGTTTTGAATGTCTCTAACCTATCTGCATGATTATATGAGCTAAGAGTCAACACTCTTACCAGCTGCATGCTAGCATTTTTTCATGTGACAACACGTGCCCGAAGAGTCCCTGTCCAGAGAAATGAATGGCTGACCATTTTACCCCTGGAATATCGTCATGAAGCCATACAACAGAATGCTCATCCTCTGGAAATATAACGACTGTGGTCTTCCCTCGTTTTCAGTCCTATCGTAGTATTAACAAAGTTTTGTCCTGTTGGCTCGTATTACAAGGCTAGATGAGTCAGTCATATAGAGTATAGCCCTTTTAACTATTTAAAATGACGTTGCCCCTCTTCTGACAAACAGTATGCAGACACTCTTATGCAATGCGGAATTGTCACAGTAGATGGGCCCGCCTGTATAATAGGAGGCGGATAGAAGGGTGCTGGCATTAGACAAACAGTAACAGCAAAATGGATCGGCCAGGAAAGCTCAGTGACTCCGAATTTGTACTAGTCAGTGGCCTAGTCAGTGTTACCCGAGTAACAGATTCATGAGGGACGTTTGAACCCTTATAAAGCTGCCTAGTCAAGTGTTGGTGATGTGACTGCGAAGTGGAAGCGCGAAGGGACAACCACAGCTAAACCAAGGCCAGGCACAATTCATGTACTGACTGACAGTGACCCTTGAGCTTTGCGGAGGGTGGCTGTAAAAAATAACTTGGAAATCAGCAGAAGGAAGCACTCGTGAGTTCTAACGTGACACTCGCTGTCCAGCTACCACAATGACTAGGGAACTGGAAACGATTGATTTGGGGTTATGAAATACGTTATATCCCGTGGATATCCGTTGGAAGAATGTGGGTTTAGCGGATGCCTGGAAAATGTTACCTGATATCATGTGTAGTACACACGAGGTGGTGTGGTGGCATTTTTTGTGACTACAGTTTGGTGCCATTATTACCGTAAAGAAAACGCTAAACGCGGAGGGATACGAACACATTTTACTGCATTGTGTACTGCGTACAGTGTAGGAACAGTTTGGATATGATGACTGCATCAGCATGACAGTACACTCTGTGATAAAGCAGCAACTGTGACGCAATGATCTGTGGACAATAAAATTCCTGAAATGGATCACTCAGTCCAGAATGCCGAACTGAACACAATGAAAAATCTTCGGGATGACGAACGAGGGGTGTTCAATAAGTAACACAACACATTTTTCTTTCTAAAAGCAGGTTGGTTTTATTTAGGATGCCAATACACCACATTATCACCCATTTCCATGGCTAAAAAATCCTGTTTTTCAGCACAATGTCCATTCAGTGCGACGACATTAGGCCACCTTACTGGCAGGGCACCTTTGCCCGCATGGTACCACTCTACTGGTCGACGTCCGAACGAATGTCTTCCTGCATCAATAACCTCCCCATCATCCACGTATTGCTTCACGCGGAATTTGGGGTGTAGGGTGGATGAGGAGATTTGTGAGTTCCTATCTGGTGCGCAGACTTGTGTGAGGCCTCGCGAGTTGTGGAGGAGTAGAAGTTCGTTTGCATTTTTGTGGCGACGAACACGTTTAATTCGTTCCTTCAGTTTCCCGAGGGTAGCACAACACATTTCAGAATCGACCTGTTGCAGCATGAGGGATGACATAAAACAAATAACCCCTTCAGAGGCTCAGAACACCATTGCCATAGCTTTACCGGCTTAGGAGGCGGCGTGGCGCCGCACCATGGATTGCCGTTTTGTTTCCGGTTAGAAGTTTTGAACCAATGTTTCATCGTCTGTAACGATGTTCGACTAAAAATGATCACGATCAGCCTCGTAACCTTCAAGCAGTTCAGCACGGATGCCCCTTCTTTGATATTTACCGTCTTCTTTTACGCGGCAAGAAACCTAGCGGGCATACACCTTTGAGTACCATAACTAGTGGACGAGTGTGTCAGCAGTACCAACACAGACATCTAGTTGAGCAGAGATGTGTTTAATTGTGATCTGTCGATCACCTCAATTGGAGGTATCCACACATTCCAACATCACGAGAGTCACACGGGAGATCGGACAGGTTTACACGGCCTTAGTGTGATAGTGACAGTTGCCTCGTCCAGACCCACTGAACTTTTTTTTTAAAAAAAAATCTTTATTTTAATAACATCTATAATAATTATACAAATTAACCCACCACCTTAGTGATTAGTGGGTCCTAATGTTAATACAATATTATATGTTATCAGCAGCTATTATTGTTATTACAATGTTACAATATTTATTTATGAGCTACAGACAGTGTGACACAGTACATGTTAATAAGCAGATTACAATTGTTAATATATACGCTACTACCTAGTTGTTAATTTTCCTACCTACTTGTTAATTCCTAACTGCCTGCAGCGTTACAGGTGTGTCAGCCTAGATATAAACCTACTTCATGGCCGTGCTCATCGAGCTAATCCCGATGAGCGTGCCCCTGACACCGGGCAGGTCAAAATTGCTTGTCGCTGCAGGTTCCTAATTTATTATCTACTTCTAATACTACTAACTACTGTACTAACCTACGTCAAATCCGGTGCTGTCTTAGTCAAGAATAGGTGTACCCCGGTCCCCCTAGTCCTGCACGTGGCGGATTCCAACTGAAAGTCGACCCGTCCATCCACAGGCGGTACAGGATTAGGGTACTAGGACACATTCAGTGGTTGTTTCTAGTCGCGAAAGTCCCTCAGGTATGCAGTCAGAACTTTTCGTGATACCTCATTTGCCAAGTTGTTCAGAGTTTCAAAAGTCTCTTCGTGTCTTAATAGGTCGTATGTGTTGTTGTTTGGAAGTTGTTGTCTTAATGTAGCTGTTACATCATCGAAAAGGGGGCACTCGTAAACCACATGGTCAGGAGTGCCCTCCAAAGCGCCACAGTCACACTCAGGTGTAGCCCTTTTCCCAAACCGACATAGATATGTCGGGTAGGGCCCATGAAGGCCCATGAAGGCCGAAGGCTCTTCTGCCAGATTCATCTGTTTCTCAAGATTCCTGCCATAAGTCCTCATCCCTTCTTCGTATTTCTCCCTTGTCCCTAGCCAAAGCTCCCTGTATATTCTCCGGTTTCATGTCGTTCCCTTTCTTGAGCCAATACCATGCTGCTTGTTCCCGTATTTTGATATCTAGAGGACAGAGCCCCATTATCACTAATAGGACACTTCCTGGGGATGTTCTGTAAGCCTCCACAGATCTTGACAGTATGTTTCTTTGTACTCTTCCCACTCTCATGGCAGGCACCACCCTTGTGAGCCTGTGCGCCCAGACTCCCGATCCGTAACCCACTATTGAAGTTAGTATACTGTTGTGATATAACGTTATTAGGTGTGGTGGGTGGTGAAATCTTTTGTGCCCTATGGAGATAAGGTTATTGAGTACTTGAAGTGCTTTTTGGGTTACGGACTCAATGTGCCTTCCGAAGTTCCACCTTTCATCGATGATGACACCCAAGTAGCGAGTCTCTTGTCGCCTGAGAACTGGTGAGCCCCCAATTCTAACTGTAGGGTTTCTTACTAGCTGTCCTTTCAGCAATAAGTATGTTGATTTAGTTGGTGAAATTGACATCTTGGTATTGGTATACCATAGTTGCAATTTTGACATAGCTCTTTCTATTTTTGGTTCGGCCGCCGACCAGCAGAAAGAGGTCATCTGCGTAGGCTATCACCTCTAGCATCTCTTCACTCTGTTGCAAACTGTCTAGAAGTGGTTCCATGTGGATATCCCAGAACAGGGGACCTATGACGGAACCCTGGGGACATCCCTTAGTTATGGTCTTTCCAACTTTGCCGCTAGGGGATGATAGCCAAACCTCCCGTCCTTCACAATAGCTCCTCAGGCAACCATACAGCGACCCTGGACACTCCTTTTCCCGCAAGCAGGAGAAGAGCGAAGGCCACCACAGGTTGTCAAAGGTGCCGCTGATGTCAACCATGATGCCGACAACGTACTTGTACGAGGTAGAGCCACAGACCTCGGCCGCCAGAGCGATTGCGTCGGTTGCCGATCGCCCCGGCCTGAAGCCGAACTGCCTGCCGCTCATCCCGCACAGCACTCGGTGTGCAGTCAGTCTGTAAGCTAGCAATTTTTCGAATAACTTCCCAAAGATGTCTAATAGGCAAATTGGTCTATAGAATTTAGCATCAGCTGGGTCCTTGTTAGCTCCTTTTTTGATAATCACTACATTTGCAACTTTCCAGATTTTTGGGAATTTTTCCTGTCTAAGACATTCGTTGTATAAATGGGTAAGTGGAGCTACCAATTGGGGTGCCAAGAACTGCACTACCTCCGCCACAATGCCGTCTGGGCCCGGGGCTTTCCCTGTCTTTAATGCTTTGATGTGGGCAGCCACTTCCTCTTCGAAAAAGGGGTAGACTGCCCTATCGTTTACTGTACTGTCAGGATCTTCGTTACATAATTGAGACTGGTCTTCGGCGTCAATAGCCCCATCGTCATCAGGCAGCAGGGATCGAAGAAGGACCTCGGCAGTCTCCTGCCAGGATTCCGTCATCCCATCCCCATTCCTGATCGTTGATAGCATCATTGGGGAGCGGATCTTTTCCCTAACTAGTTTATAGGCTACGCCCCATGGGTACAAGGCTAATCGGTCCAATACAAATCTCTCCCAGCTCAGTATTCTGACTTCTTTAAGTTCTTTTCGACATTTCTCTTTCGCCTCCCGGTATTGCAGTACCCATCTTTGCTTTTCCCACCAGACGACACTGCGCTGGTAGTGCCTCCTCAGCCTTTTGACAGACTGACGCAAATCCTCTAGCTCCGCTGACCATGGTGACGGGGGGGCCGCCATGGCCCTCCTCCTGGTTGGAACAGCTGCCTTCACCGCTATGGTAACTGCACTCACCAGTTGTTCAGCCCTCTTGTCTATGTTCAGGTCCTGTTGAGCGTCACCTTCTGCCAATGGAGGAATGTCGCACTCTCTCGCTAGTCTCTCCCAATCTGCTCTTCTGAAATTCAGTTGCAGCTCCCACCCCATGGCCCAGAGGCACTCTCTGTCTCCTAGGCTAAAAGTAACGAGATTATGATCACTCGTTGTAGCGTTTTCTTTGACTTCCCAGTTTTGGATTATGTTGGCAGTGTTTGGTGTGACTAGTGTTACATCGATGTTGGTGCCTTGGCCCCCTCCCGCCGCTTAGGTGGGAGGGTTGCCAGGTTTGTTTGCCACATCAAGTTGTAAAGCCATAATCAGATCCTCCACTTTTCCGCCATTTTCATCTCTTGTTCCACTGTACAAGAGGGGGATTTTGCATTTATGTCGGCTGTTATGATCAGTTTTCGTCCCCGCAACTCCGTGGCTACTCATGTCAAATGATCTAGGTGTTGTTCAGTATTGTCTCCGTACTGAAAGTACATATTTATGAAAGTTATAATTCCCACAGGAGACTGTATCTCCACGACGTTGCGGTGACTGCGGAATATTGTGAAAGTGTTGTGACTCGTAGAGATTGGTTTGTGGTAACTATTGCCGCTTTGGGGGCATCCCCACTGCTAGCTATCTGCCATGTAGCGGCTGCAAATGATAGTTTCCCAGCTTGAAAGTACGGCTCCTGTAGGCAGAGTACATCAAGCCTCCTCTCCTTCACCTCCCTTCGAAGCTCCTGCATCACAAGTCTGCTGTTATGTGTTTTTGGCTGTCGGAAAGTTAGTTTGGTCATCATGGGATATAGGTGTGCATTCTGTCGTCAGGCGAAGTCTTACTCCAGTCAAAGGCGATACGACCATGAGCTAGGACTGACTGAGTGTAGATGTCGTCTAGGTCAAATGTTCATCTACATCTACATCTACATTTATACTCCGCAAGCAACCCAAAGGTGTGTGGCGGAGGGCAATTTACGTGCCACTGTCATTACCTCCCTTTTCTGTTCCAGTCGCGTATGGTTCGCGGGAAGAACGACTGCCGGAAAGCCTCCGTGCGCGCTCGAATCTCTCTAATTTTACATTCGTGATCTCCTCAGGAGGTATAAGTAGGGGGAAGCAATATATTCGATAACTCATCCAGAAACGCACCCTCTCGAAACCTGAACAGCAAACTACACCGCGATGCAGAGCGCCTCTCTTGCAGAGTCTGCCACTTGAGTTTATTAAACATCTCCGTAACGCTATCTCGGTTACCAAATAACCCTGTGACGAAACGCGCCGCTCTTCTTTGGATCTTCTCTATCTCCTCCGTCATCCCGATCTGGTACGGATCCCACACTGATGAGCAGTACTCAAGTATAGGTCTAACGAGTGTTTTGTAAGCCACCTCCTCTGTTGATGGACTACATTTTCTAAGGACTCTCCCAATGAATCTCAATGGTATACGCCTTACCAACAATCAATTTTATATGATCATTACACTTCAAATCGTTCCTCACGCATACTCCCAGATATTTTACAGAAGTTACTGCTGCCAGTGTTTGTTCCGTTATCATATAATCATACAATAAAGGATCCTTCTTTCTATGTACTCGCAATACATTACATTTGTCTATGTTAAGGGTCAGTTGCCAGTCGCTGCACCAAGTACCTATCCGCTGCAGATCTTCCTGCATTTCGCTACAATGTTTTAATGCTGCAACTTCTCTGTATACTACAGCATCATTCGCGGAAGCCGCATGGAACTTCCGACACTATGTACTGGGTCATTTATGTATATTGTGAAAAGCAATGGTCCCATAACACTCCCCTGTGGCACGCCAGAGGTTACTTTAACGTCTGTAGACGTCTCTCCATTGAGAACAACATGCTGTGTTCTGTTTGCTAAAAACTCTTCAATCCAGTCACACAGTTGGTCTGATATTCCGTAGGCTCTTACTTTGTTTATCAGGCGACAGTGCGGAACTGTATCGAACGCCTTCCGGAAGTCAAGGAAAATAGCATCTACCTGGGAGCCTGTATCTAATATTTTCTGGGTCTCATAAACAAATAAAGGGAGTTGGGTCTCACACGATCGCTGTTTCCGGAATCCATGTTGATTCCTACAGAGTAGATTCTGGGTTTCCAGGAACGACATGATACGCGAGCAAAAAACATGTTCTAAAATTCTACAACAGATCGACGTCAGAGATATAGGTCTATAGTTTTGCGCATCTGCTCGACGACCCTTCTTGAAGACTGTGACTACCTGTGCTCTTTTCCAATCATTTGGAACTTTCCGTTCCTCTACAGACTTGCGGTACACGGCTGTTGGAAGGGGGGCAAGTTCTTTCGCGTACTCTGTGTAGAATCAAATTGGTATCCCGTCAGGTCGAGTGGACTTTCCTCTGTTGAGTGATTCCAGTTGCTTTTCTATTCCTTGGACACTTATTTCGATGTCAGCCATTTTTTCGTTTGTGCGAGGATTTAGAGAAGGAAATGCAGTGCGGTCTTCCTCTGTGAAACAGCTTTGGAAAAAGGTGTTTAGTATTTCAGCTTTACGCGTGTCATCCTCTGTTTCAATGCCATCATCATCCCGGAGTGTCTGGATATGCTGTTTCGAGCCACTTACTGATTTAACGTAAGACCAGAACTTCCTAGGATTTTCTGTCAAGTCGGTACATAGAATTTTACTTTCGAATTCACTGAACGCTTCACGCATAGCCCTCCTTACGCTGACTTTGACATCGTTTAGCTTCTGTTTGTCTGAGAGGTTTTGGCTGCGTTTAAACTTACAGTGTAGCTCTCTTTGCTTTCGCAGTAGTTTCCTAACTTTGTTGTTGAACCGCGGTGGGTTTTTCCCATCCCTCACCTCACAGTTTTACTCGGCACGTACTTGTCTAAAACGCATTTTACGATTGCCTTGAACTTTTTCCATAAACACTCAACATTATCAGTGTCGGAACAGAAATTTTCGTTTTGATCTGTTAGGAAGTCTGAAATCTGCCTTCTATTACTCTTGCTAAACAGATAAACCTTCCTCCCTTTTTTTATATTCCTACTAACTTCCATATTCAGGGATGCTGCAACGGCCTTATGATCACTGATTCCCTGTTCTGCGCTTACAGAGTCTAAAAGTTCGGGTCTGTTTGTTACTAGTAGGTCCAAGATGTTATCCCCACGAGTCGGTTCTCTGTTTAATTGCCCGAGGTAATTATCGGATAGTGCACTCAGTATAATGTCACTCGATGCTCTGTCCCTACCGCCCGTCCTAAACTTCTGAGTGTCCCAGTCTATATCTGGTAAATTGAAATCTCCACCTAAGACTATAACATGTTGAGAAAATTTATGCGAAATGTATTCCAAATTTTCTCTCAGTTGTTCTGCCACTAATGCTGCTGAGTCAGGAGGTCGGTAAAACGAGCCAATTATTAACCTAGCTCGGTTGTTGAGTGTAATCTCGGGTGTTGAGTGTAACCTCCACCTGCTGCAGCTCGCCCACCGACCTCGCCCCTAGGTAAAGGGCATTCCAGAGCTACCGGGTTCAACGCACCGTTGCCAGCGTACTGGTCGCCCTCAGTGACTCCGTCATCGACGATTTCACGCGACGCTCCTCGGCAACTGCGACCCGCACTCCGGAGAGGCGGATGCACCTCTCGCCCTTCGCCGCCTACTTGCCCGAGTTTCCACCTCTCGGCCAAGGACCCACTCCTACTCAGGTGGCGGGCCGGTCCCACAGACGTTCGGCGGTCTGGACCCATCTAACCTGGCCAAGGCGATGTCACCACCTCCTGGGCTTGACAGAACACGCCCCGGTTACCCAGGGGCGCGGCGAAGCACCCTTGCCGACTCGCGCCGCGATCCCACGCCGACAAACGAGATCGCCGGCATGCAGAGCACCTGCTGGTCTGTGCCCTGCGAACAGAAAGGGACTGATGTTCGGTCCCTCGACACAGCTCCCCCTGTGCCACACACCCTTCGCTTTCGCATCGGGTTGGGTCGCAGCTCTCCCTTTTGTTGCAAGGCAAAATGCGAAGCTTAACGTCCGTCACCACGGGAAGGTGGAAAGAGCCACTTGGAAAGGAGAGGCTATGAGAGACGCGTCACTTCCCCTGTGAGGACTGCCGCGGCACGCCCGACTAGAAGCGATACGCCCTAGTGCGAGCCTCCGTGCCTTACGGCGCGCCGGCAACGGGCAGGGCCGCGCCGAACGCGCCGTCAAGCGACCGACCTCACTCCAGACCCATTGAGCTTTTGTTCACTGTAACGTCTCCACAGACATTCAGCAAGCGCCTATGAATACCTGCCATGCTCTGGTTTTCCGCCAAATGAAACTCAATGGCGGTTTCCTCCTTGGAATACACCTCCGTTACAGACGCCATTTTGAAGGCCACGTATAGCTCCACCACCTATCGGAACTTCACGAAACTATAGGCGCTGAAGCGAGAGTATTCCACGATGTCCCACAATAAATTCCGCATTATTAAACCGAACCTGGCCTAGAAATATGTGTGTTGCATTACGGATTGAACGTCCGTCGCAGAATGTCGACTTCTCTCCAGACCCCAACGTCCAGGTGTAGTCCACTTTATTGTTCGAGTATGTGTATCTTTGAGACACACAAGCAGCTCCATTGCCGCAATGGCCACTGTTCGTACTAGGAGTGATAAATTCACCAAAACATCCTCAGATACCGCATTAAATTTCTTTAATTCTATTCAGTAATTGTACTATAATACAACGAAATTGAATTGAAATGGAGCCCGGCAGAATGGAACTTAGACTCCGACCCAGTGTCAGTCTGCTGCCAGGTCTCGCGAGAAGCATTTCATTGTATTTTACTACTATATACAATTCACTCCACATCTGCATAGCTTTCTGACCTAACAGCGAATTGGCACACTCCAAGAAAGGAAATCAAATTTTGAATTTTAAATCCCATCGACGACGAGATTCTTAGAGACGGAGGAAAATGTCGAATTGGGCATTCACCTTAAACAGTTTATTGGAATCAAGGATACTTAAATCCGCTGACCGGACGGGTATTTTACCCGCCGTCTCCCGCAAACGAGTCCAGTGGCTGACCACTACACTACATCGGCTGGTGGCAGCCTGAAAGGCTCCTTGACAGCAGTGTGTGTTTCTGGATTTCCACAAAGGATTCAGTGTCCTGGTACCCAAAAGAGTCATACTTACTTCTCCTTCTATTCTGAAGAAGAAATATGTCTAGGTATCATTTTCCCTGCTAGGTAAACTATTTATAGTTATATATTTATAGCAGATAGAATCTGATCAGACGAATTTTCCTCCCTTCATGCCGCCTCAACTGATCCATTGCTCCGAGACAGAGTACTGCTCAGCACTAAATTAAATAAAAATTAGCCAGAAATACATGATGGTGGGGACTGATGAGAGGCCAGAGCTGTTTCATTGTTTCTAGCCAAACTTATATTACACGACATAATCGTGGTGCCTAAATGTTGCTGTTGTCATTTTAGTCCTGAGTTGGAAGATTGGTTTGATTCTAATCTGTCTTGTGCAAAACGCTTCATTTCTGTGCAACATACATCTATTTGATAATGCCAACTGTAGTCAAGCCTTGGTCTTCCACTAGAGTGTTATCCCCTACACCTCCATCCATCACCAAATTGGCTATTCCTTAATGCCTCCTTTCTTTTAGTCAAATTGCGGCGTAAATTTATTTTCTCTTCAATTTGGTTCTGTATTACACGGTCCATTCATATTCATGTAACCACTGCCTGTATTCTACGTTAACGTACAATAATAACCACTTACAGACGGCACCTGGCAGCACTAGATTTCAAGGGTATATAAAGAGTGTCAGGGAAACGCAGAAATCAGTGCTGTCGTTCGAATGATGTTAAAATGGAATGGTGTATCTGGATTTCGAGCCACGGTTGGAAGCAATTCCGAAACGGCTAAGTTTCTAAACTGTTCGCATGTCGCCGTGGTTAAAGTATTCCGTGCATGGCAAAATACAGGTATCCAAAACCGGCGCCGAGGCAACTGTGGTACGCCACGGGCCATAGATGAGAGGGGTGAACGACAGCAAACTGCTGAGCTACTGACCGCCCAGATCAGCCAAGTGGCTACCAACAGTGTCTCCTCAACGACAGTTCAGCTGTACCTCTGCAGCAGACGCCTATTTCATTCACCTATGCTGACTGTTGTTCATCAGCATCAGAGGCTGGAATATGCGCGCCAGTACTGCAACTGGACGTTCACAGAGTGTTGACAGACGGCCTTTTCAGATGAATTATATTTTACGCTCTATCGGACAGATGCCCGTTGGCACGTACAACTTGAAATATCTGAAATAAAGGGTCGAGGCCTCAGAGGATAGCGTTATGGTCTGGAGAATGTTTTCATTGCATTCCCTGAGTGATTTCGTGATTGTGGAAGGGATCAAAGAAAGTATGCATCTATCTTTGGGGGTCATGTCCACCCCTTCACGCAGTCTGTTTTTCGTCACGACGATGGCGCCTATCAGCAATACAATGCAACGAGTCATACAGCTCAGCTCGCAGTTTATATGAGTGGTTCGCAGACAACCAGAATTACTTTTTGTACTTTTCTGCCCACAAACTCACCGTATTTAAACCCAATCGAGAATCTGTGGGACCACCTCGATCAGGCTGTTCGCTCCACGAATCCTCAACAGAGAAACCGAGCGCAGCTGGCCACAGCACTAGAGTCCAGAACCTCTTTGACACTCTTACTGTCTCACTGCGGTCCGCACTGTAAAAGCCCGTTATTCAAGCTTCTGACAGGTGGTCACGTTAATGTGAAAGGACAGTGTAGTTATCGTCTGATTTCCAGTAACACCAAATATCAGAAGCTTCTAATATCTTCTTATGTGGAATGTATATCGTCTACGTTCCACTTCCATACAAGGCTACACTCCAAAGAAATATCCTTAAAAAACGCATAAATTTATCCAGAGTTGAGACAACTACTGGTAGAAGTAAGGATGTGAAGGCACGTCCTATCTCCTGCTTGCATAACTCTTGTCGGTAGAGCACTTCTCCACAGGAGGGTAACTGTCCAAAGTTCGGGTTATGGTCCCACACACCGTCTTAATCTTCCTGAAAACTTTATTTAAATATTTTAAATTATGAATAATTAGTGTTAATAAATTTATCTTTTCACATATGCTTTTATTGATACTTGCAGCCGGTATTTTGTATCCTCTTTACTTCAACCATCGTTAGATTTTACCACCCAAATAACAAACCTCATTTACTACTTTCAGTATCTCCTTCTCTAATGTCATTCCCTCAGAATAACCTCGTATGACAATATTCTCTGATTTTTGTTTTACTTTTGTTCATGGTAAACTTACTGTTTTGTTTTTCTTGATAACTGCGAACCTTAACAGTTCCCACCCAGAGACACGAATAAGGAACTATTTTACCTCGGAATATTTTACCCAAGCGATTAACATCATTATTGACCTGCACCTCTTCGGAAGACATAATGGGTGAAGTTTCCGCTTGCTTTCATCCGTTCGTCGTACCAACACAGAAAAGTCATGTTGGCAAATGTCTGAAGTCCAAATCAGTCCATCATCCAGACTGCTGCCCCTGCACTAACTGAAAAGGCTTCTGCCCTTCTTAGAGAACCTTATTTTAGTATGGTCTCTCCACAGATCTCCTGATATGGTTGCTCCTAGGGTACTGGTGTCTGCATCGTTGAGGCACACAAGCCATCCTACTATAGTAAGCTCCATGATTCGTTGGAGAGTGGGTCTTTAATAAAGTAAATGAAAGAGAGATTTGAAAACAAGGTTTTCAGTACTTTCGTTTTCATATGAAGTCAAATCTAAAGTAGTTGTTGTCAGGCAAGGGGTTACTGTAGGGGACTATTATAGCTGCGTACATATCTCGGTAATGGGTGTTAAAGAGTCTTTTGATAGATAGCTTAACTATGGTAATGAATATGGGTGTTTTGTGGTGTGAGTACAGTTCACATTAGGCAGAGTTGTGGGACAGGTTCGAAAAGCCGCATTCGCGAGAGCAATAGGTTTAGCTCTCGGCGACAAAAAAGGGGCAGGAATTTGGCAGGTGCCCAGCGATATGCGGCTAGCCGCACGCACCTAAAAGGAAGCGATTATGGCGCGTTGCCTACTTTCAGTCGTAGTGTAAAGTAAGTCGCACACCAACAGTCGCAATAAGGTTTTATATATGGATTGCGTATGATTTTTCGGAAATACATTTCCGAATGAACAGACACCATTCCTATATAATATCGCTGTTTAGAATCATAACGACGTATCGTGTTTTGAGATACAGGCAAAAGAATTTCTGCACCACTGGATACACTATCATCGTGACCACCTAAGTTCATGACTCTAATAATCATAATACCTCGTGGTTGTTAGTGTGTTTGCACTCATTCAACAATTCCTTAACTTCTGCATTAAGAACTACATAGCAAAAAGGTGGGAACTACCGTAGATACGTTGTTTTGACTTCAGGTATCTTGGTGCTCTGGATAGTTCCATCAGATGTAGTAGAAATAACAATGACATGAAATTCACTCTTAACATAATGTTTTGCTTAATTCCGTTAAAAATTATTAACATCTTGTTTTACAGATTTATAAGTGTTTTATACTGCTCCACAAATTACATAGCTCATAGCTACAGGGTGTTTCAAAACTGACCGGTATATTTGAAACGGCAATAAAAACTAAACGAGCAGCGATAGAAATACACCGTTTGTTGCAATATGCTTGGGACAACAGTACATTTTCAGGCTGACAAACTTTCGAAATTACAGTAGTTACAATTTTCAACAACAGATGGCGCTGCAAGTGATGTGAAAGATATACAAGACAACGCAGTCTGTGGGTGCGCCATTCTGTACGTCGTCTTTCTGCTGTAAGCGTGTGCTGTTCACAACGTGCAAGTGTGCTGTAGACAACATGGTTTATTCCTTAGAACAGAGGATTTTTCTGGTGTTGGAATTCCACCGCCTAGAACACAGTGTTGTTGCAACAAGACGAAGTATTCAACGGAGGTTTAATGTAACCAAAGGACCGAAAAGCGATACAATAAAGGATCTGTTTGAAAAATTTCAACCGACTGGGAACGTGACGGATGAACGTGCAGGAAAGGTAGGGCGACCGTGTACGGCAACCACAGAGGGCAACGCGCAGCTAGTGCAGCAGGTGATCCAACAGCGGCCTCGGGTTTCCGTTCGCCGTGTTGCAGCTGCAGTCCAAACGACGCCAACGTCCATGTATCGTCTCATGCGCCAGAGTTTACACCTCTATCCATACAAAATTCAAACGCGGCAACCCCTCAGCGCCGCTACCATTGCTGCACGAGAGACATTCGCTAACGATATAGTGCACAGGATTGATGACGGCGATATGCATGTGGGCAGCATTTGGTTTACTGACGAAGCTTATTTTTACCTGGACGGCTTCATCAATAAACAGAACTGGCGCATATGGGGAACCGAAAAGCACCATGTTGCAGTCCCATCGTCCCTGCATCCTCAAAAAGTACTGGTTTGGGCCGCCATTTCTTCCAAAGGAATCATTGGTCCATTTTTCAGATCCGAAACGACTACTGCATCACGCTATCTGGACATTCTTCGTGAATTTGTGGCGGTACAAATTGCCTTAGACGACACTGCGAACACCTCGTGGTTTATGCAAGATGGTGCCCGGCCACATCGCACGGCCGACGTCTTTAATTTCCTGAATGAATATTTCGATGATTGTGTGATTGCTTTGGGCTATCCGAAACATACAGGAGGCGGCGTGGATTGGCCTCCCTATTCGCCAGACATGAACCCCTGTGACTTCTTTCTGTGGGGACACTTGAAAGACCAGGTGTACCGCCAGAATCCAGAAACAATTGAACAGCTGAAGCAGTACATCTCATCTGCATGTGAAGCCATTCCGCCAGACACGTTGTCAAAGGTTTCGGGTAATTTCATTCAGAGACTACGCCATATTGTTGCTACGCATGGTGGATATATGGAAAATATCGTACTATAGAGTTTCCCAGACCGCAGCGCCATCTGTTGTTGAAAATTGTAATTACTGTAATTTCGAAAGTTTGTCTGTGTGAAAATGTACTGTTGTCCCAAGCATATTGCAACAAACGGTGTATTTCTATCGCTGCTCGTTTAGTTTTTATTGCCGTTTCAAATATACCGGTCATTTTTGAAACACCCTGTATATTGTCAACTGATTCTTTTTTTTTTTTTTTTAAAAAAAAAGAATAATCTCCATGAGTACATGACAACACGTGTGAGAAACACAATTATTGTTTTTATTTGTAAAAGTATCAAAGAAACAGTAAAAATGACTTACTGAGAGCTGAAGTACTTTAGTCATCATTATCAATATCAGTTTCTTTTTCTTCACTAGCTGTTTTGTCTACCATCAATAACTTGTAAAAGTGATGATACTGCTCTGGTATGATCTCCATGTTACAGAATTCTAGAAAAATCTTAAGCTGAAGTGTGAAAAATTCTTGCAGCCTTGTTTAAGCTCTGAGGGACACTTCCATTCTTTTAAATTAATCAGAAGTATTGTTGATGTTTTTAAATAAATGTGTTCTGTGTTTTCTTTCCGATACTGAAACCAAAAAATCTTGAGCCAGTTGACATTATTTCCGTCAGTGTTAATTTTTCTATTGTTTAACTCGCAGCATCTGAGTTCTGGAAAACCCAGGACATCCCTCTGTTGAATTTCAATAACACGCCATTTTTTACTTGTCATAGCGACGGCGAGGAACCATCCTGATGAATCAAATACATCAAACAGTTTTACTGAATTTTCTCATTATGAGAGTATTGAAGGGTGATCTGTTTTAATTGTAAAAAACCATTCAAAAGCCAAAATCGCACAAAATATTTTTTATTCAAGACAATCGGTTTCAACAGTCTTAGCTGTCATCTGCAGGCCTTAAACATTTCTTGCAGTAAAACATGTTCATTTTACGCTGAACCTGATTCACAAGGTGTCAAATGGATAAGTCAAGCGGATAAGTATACAATGTGCTGAGTTTTATCCACCTGACACCTTGTGAATGAGGTTCAGCGTAAAATGATCATGTTTTACTACAAAAGACGTTTAAGACATGAAGATGACAGCGAAGAGTGTTGAAATAGGTTGTCATGAATGGTTTTTATCAAGCTATGTTGTCTTTCTCTCTATTGACGCATGAAATGAGTGGCACTCCGTTTGGGAGTGATCTCGCTCAAAGAGCATATGGTTTATTACAGGGATATCAAGATGCTCAACAGTATGCAGCAACATAGCATACATGCTTGTATTTCTATTTTGACCTCCACGTGTATCGGAAAAGAAATTCCAGTTTTTACCATCTGCGTTTGTTTCTAGAAAATTAAACAAGCATGAGCCAATTTCTGCAAATCCACGTTTGGCTGTTCTTTCACTCCACATGTGGCATGCAGCTTACGATGAAGATATATTCAACAGTTAGGCTGTACACAACGAGCTTTTGTCGATAAAGTAATGCTTTAGCATTTGTCTTTGGACAGCAGCAGACAGCCTCCAGATCAGAACAGCTAAATGGGTTTCTCCACATGCAGCTTCTAACATAATGCTGTTTTTTTTATAGTTCTAGCTAAACACTTCCGATCAATATCAGCATCCTGCTCTGAACGTTGAATTTCTTTCTCTGACGCATTCATATGAGAGAACTTATAACATAAATCACGTACGTAATTTTTGGGTATATGGAAGGAAAGGTTAAATTCAGTATTAAATATCTTTCCACGTAAAGATCTCTTTTCAGGAGTTTTGTGATCATTTTTGAAAGTTTCAACATACATTTGGTACATATTTAGAAGATTTAACTTATGAGACACAAACTATTTCCCCAAACCCTTCCTAGCATAACGTGAAGGGAATTTTGGAAAGCTATTGATGTGAGATCTAATTCTGTCTTTCACAACATCTGATTTAACTATAGCTGGTTTGTGCAGTCCTCTTTCATCTCTAGGAATTATGTTGTGCTCATTCCTTTTTAACAGAATCTGGCGAATGAATGATTCAGTCACATCAAACGTCACAAGAAAGAAGAAATGACAAATCTGTACCTACTGACCATTTTTGTTTAAAAAATATTTATTTGTTAGGTCCCTCCTGGACGAGCCTGTAGAAGTACTATTACTGTACTTACCCGTCTTTTCTAAAAGTGAACTGACGAACAACAGCTGTTGTATCAACTAAATGCCAAAATCCTTCATGAATTTGGTCTAACAGCCTCAGCGAAATTAGAGTAGCATTTCCTTAAGCACTGTGAGTAATCTTTTGGTTTGGTTCAAATGGCTCTGAGCACTATGGGACTTAACAGCTGTGGTCATCAGTCCCCTAGAACTTACAACTACTAAAACATAACTAACCTAAGGACGTCACACACATCTATGCCCGAGGCAGGATTCGAACCTGCGACCGTAGCAGTAATCTTTTGGTTTAACTGACTGTCCAGAGATATGTTTGCCTGTGGAAGAAATGGATGGTTTTCCCGTCAGCCGTTTGATCTTTCTGTCAATTTTCTTCTATTTCTCAGGTTGGGCAATTCGTCTGTGTTTTGCTTTTGTCCTATTCCCTTCATCATATTTTTCATTTACTAACAGGGTTCTATTATTACTAAAAGTATTAGAGACATCCTGATCTAAAATTTCGTTCAGATTTTTCCCTTCTTCTAAGATCACATTTGGATTGCCAGTAATAATGGTTTGTCCCTCAATATTCGAAAAGGCGCAATGTTTAATGCTTTATGAAAAGAAGTCGTAGGTTAATCTAAAAAAATAAATATATTAAAACCATAATTCACCGAGGGAATCGAATACAACGGCTCAAAATTTACAAAATAAATGTTCATAAATTTATAAGGTAAGTATTAATAGAAATCTAAAAGGTACTTGTGTACTTATAGTATTTTTGGAGAAGCAAAATTTCTAATTAAGATTTATTTGTTGTTCACATTAGTCTATTGTGTAGTGTTACACAGTACTGCGAAAAATAGCGTTAATAACCTAAAACAAATTAGTTATTATTTTTGCTTAAATACTTTTATTGTCATCCTTTTAGCCCCGATAGATTCCTTTACGTTAGTGAGCTGTACTTACCATCACTGCCATCACTATCGTCCTTTGTTGCTGTCTGATAATTAGGATTATTTGAGGAATCATCATATAAGAATTCCAAATCTGAGTCAATGGCAGCGTTCAACAGTTTTTCAGCATCTTCAGCTGTCAAACAACTGTTTTCTTTAATACAGTTGCAATACAGTTACGAAATTACGCATAAGGAAAAGGCTTTAACTTGCAGTTGCGTATACACCACTTAAACATCTAGCTTCAATTAAAACAGCAATGTATTATTTGATGTGAGTAATGAAAACTAACACCAGAGTTTCAAAAGCATTGCTGCCTGGTGATGAGAGCACAATGTGGAAGGTTAATGAACTTGAATCTTCTTCCGTATTACACTTTCGATTCTTCAAACGATTATACATTTTTCTTCCTCTGTTAACTGGACAACAGCAAAGTCTTGACTAATGAAACTAACAATTTTTGATGTGTTCCATGCACAAAGATAACGGATAAGCATTGTAGGTAACAATAATGCAATTGTTACGTCTACAGTGTGTGTGTATTTCTTCCGTAGCATGCTTCTGAGTCTTCAACAGATTACGAAGTTTTCTTCCTCTGGAAAATATGTTCCCTGCACAACAGTAAAGGCTTGAATAATGAAACTATGAATGGTTTGATGTGTTCTATGCAATGAAATAATGGATAAGCACTGTTGTTAGCAACATTACAACTGTTACGTCGACAATTTCTGTATTTGTATAAGGCGACAGGCTGCTCCACATTTTCGACATGTATCTAAAAATTAACAATCTTTGTTTAGTGACAATCACATATCTGCACTTACTGTGTTAAGTTTTTTAACGCCATAGTACTGCAAAAGCAGCCAAAATGACGTAAAAGTCAATACGCTGCTGTGATATTAAATATTAAAGTGAATTCGAGGATACACCACACACCATCTCCGGAAAGGCTAAAGATAGGAGTTCCGCTGTGTTTGCATTCGATAGATTGATTTTCCTAGATGGTGGTGAAGTAAATATGTCAAAATGTCCAATTTTGTAGATATGTCGTTATGACTCTAAACCAGACGGCGTTACGGTACTTCAGTGCGGACGCACAACCGTATCTGAACCCTTCAATAAGAGGCGAAGAACGATGGGCACAACTAAATGCATTAATAAACGGTGTTTAAAAAACAACACATGAAAAGTACCTGCAGGCACGACATAACAAACATGCCGATACGCAATGTAACAACAATCTCTAGACGGTGGACAGCGACACCCACAGTTATAGCGGAAACAGTGACACTGAAGACGAACAGGACGAAGAGGGAGATGAGATATAATAGTAAATAAGACATCTAGAATGTCTTCACACATAACATGGCAAAATGCACTGTCAAATTCTACATATCAGTCAAATGATAGTAAGGATAGCGGATACTAGAGTAAATGTAGTGTAAGGTGCTGGCAAATCTAGCCAAGAAAGCAGCCAGTTTTGTCGACAGATGAGAACCTAATGTTAATGCATAGGATTAGCAATACTATTTCTCTACTATTAACTGTAAAATATTTTATTGTGACTGAGGCCAACAGCTCGAAGAAACCATTCCGAAAATGGCTGAAATGGCTCTGAGCACTATGGGACTTAACTTCTGCGGTCATCAGTCCCTTAGAACTTAGAACTACTTAAACCTCACTAACCTAAGGACATCACACACATCCATGGCCGAGGCAGGATTCGAACTTGTTACCGTAGTGGTCGTGCAAACCATTCCGATGTGTTCACCGCCAGTCACAATCGGTGATGGCGCTAACATATCTCTCTTCTACGTTATCATCTTTCCACATTCGTCTTAAGAAAACAAAGTATTATTTATATTAAAATTCAAATTATCTATTTTAAAAATATACACTCCTGGAAATTGAAATAAGAACACCGTGAATTCATTGTCCCAGGAAGGGGAAACTTTATTGACACATTCCTGGGGTCAGATACATCACATGATCACACTGACAGAACCACAGGCACATAGACACAGGCAACAGAGAATGCACAATGTCGGCACTAGTACAGTGTATATCCACCTTTCGCAGCAATGCAGGCTGCTATTCTCCCATGGAGACGATCGTAGAGATGCTGGATGTAGTCCTGTGGAACGGCCTGCCATGCCATTTCCACCTGGCGCTTCAGTTGGACCAGCGTTCGTGCTGGACGTGCAGACCGCGTGAGACGACGCTTCATCCAGTCCCAAACATGCTCAATGGGGGACAGATCCGGAGATCTTGCTGGCCAGGGTAGTTGACTTACACCTTCTAGAGCACGTTGGGTGGCACGGGATACATGCGAACGTGCATTGTCCTGTTGGAACAGCAAGTTCCCTTGCCGGTCTAGGAATGGTAGAACGATGGGTTCGATGACGGTTTGGATGTACCGTGCACTATTCAGTGTCCCCTCGACGATCACCAGTGGTGTACGGCCAGTGTAGGAGATCGCTCCCCACACCATGATGCCGGGTGTTGGCCCTGTGTGCCTCGGTCGTATGCAGTCCTGATTGTGGCGCTCACCTGCACGGCGCCAAACACGCATACGACCATCATTGGCACCAAGGCAGAAGCGACTCTCATCGCTGAAGACGACACGTCTCCATTCGTCCCTCCATTCACGCCTGTCGCGACACCACTGGAGGCGGGCTGCACGATGTTGGGGCGTGAGCGGAAGACGGCCTAACGGTGTGCGGGACCGTAGCCCAGCTTCATGGAGACGGTTGCGAATGGTCCTCGCCGATACCCCAGGAGCAACAGTGTCCCTAATTTGCTGGGAAGTGGCGGTGCGGTCCCCTACGGCACTGCGTAGGATCCTACGGTCTTGGCGTGCATCCGTGCGTCGCTGCAGTCCGGTCCCAGGTCGACGGGCACGTGCACCTTCCGCCGACCACTGGCGACAACATCGATGTACTGTGGAGACCTCACGCCCCACGTGTTGAGCAATTCGGCGGTACGTCCACCCGGCCTCCCGCATGCCCACTATACGCCCTCGCTCAAAGTCCGTCAACTGCACATACGGTTCACGTCCACGCTGTCGCGGCATGCTACCAGTGTTAAAGACTGCGATGGAGCTCCGTATGCCATGGAAAACTGGCTGACACTGACGGCGGCGGTGCACAAATGCTCCGCAGCTAGCGCCATTCGACGGCCAACACCGCGGTTCCTGGTGTGTCCGCTGTGCCGTGCGTGTGATCATTGCTTGTACAGCCCTCTCGCAGTGTCCGGAGCAAGTATGGTGGGTCTGACACACCGGTGTCAATGCGTTCTTTTTTCCATTTCCAGGAGTGTATTATTCTATGTCAAATGTAAATTAAAAAAAAAAAAAAAACTACAGAGATGACAAGCGGATACGAACGAAAACTGCTGTATGTGCGATCTGTTTTAAAAAATCAGGTAACTTTTCTTTAAATGTGTAATAAATAAATATCCGAACCCTTTCGGGCATACATTTACGCTGCGAACAAGGGGATTAACGGATAGGGGGCGCTACTCTATAGCGTGCTGCATGTAAAGGTTTGATTCGGACCGGGCACGTGCTCGTATTGATGAGGCGGTTAAGGCGAGCGCTCGCGTAAAGCGAAAAATCCGGTTTCTACTTTCGGTCCGGAACAATTTTTCATCTGTTGCTGCTGAGTTCGCTTAATGTCCCACTGCAGCTAAATCTCGGATATTTCTTTCGCAATGGTATTTTCGACATGTCGCTATTGCTTAGTGCCAACGAGTATGCCGGAGAGAGGTGTCGGCTTACAGAGCTACTACGTTCTCGATGCCCTATTTTACGTCTTTTCGTTTCAAGTAGCCCATATCCTAAATATAGAGACAGTAAATACGGCAGTTTTAACGGCTGAAGTATAAAGAAAAAAAGTTTTGTACCTGAGATGCGATGAGAGAAGAATATAAATTACAAACAAGAAAGATGGGACATGGCATACGGTGTTATTTCTATTTCTCACTGATAATTCATTCGCGGAACTAAAAGCTGTTGCTAAGTTGCCCTTCTAAGCTTTTCTTATTAGTTGTTAAGAGGATGCACCTAGATTCCCAAAAAATTCTTACCATGTATTTCCCCCAATCTTGTTAATCAATTTTGTTTAGATAAGCATCACTAGCGCGGCATTTAGAGAATTCCTTACATTTTTTTAAATATTAACGTGTCAGATCTAGCTTCTCTTTCCATAACACAGCAAAATTTACATGAGCACAAGGTAAGATCCGTCTTAGTAGTCGAGGTCGCTAACGCACACCTGTGCGGCAGCGCTCCTCTCAGAGGCAAACTGGTTCGAATCCTGGTTATGGAAAATTTTCATTGTCAGTATTTGGCCGGAGATGGAAGGACGGGTGGTGACTTGAACGATCGCCAGTCTTTGCGTGAATCTCCTGAATTATATTCCAAACCTCTCCGCAATTGCTCAAGATGTGCGTGATGTCTTCCGAAGAGCGAGGTGCCAAAACGAGGTTGGTATCTCTAAACGCAACCACAAGAGAAGACAGTTGCTGAAAGCAGCGTCGACGAATGAGGAACACCGGCGTAGCCACGCTAAGAAAAGTTTCGCTATGCCACGGAAACTGCTCCTCTACCTACGGCCGAGCGCAGAACCGCTCAACTCAGTCTACGAACATCAACTACACTGGTGTCCGGAATTAAAGCAACAAACCGCTGTTTCCCCGTCCTGTGTCTAATTCGCGATATAATCATACAAACTGTCAACAGATGTCCGTACTATCGTATCCTGCACGGAAGATGGCATTTCGGTCAACGGAAAACCACGTCAACGATGACGTCCGGACACCTATCAAACGGAGTAGTGTTTGCCGAGTAGTCGCACATCCACAATCGCTGTGTACATAGCCACAGAGGGTGCAGTATGTCACAGAGGAGACGCCTACCAGAGTCTGTGCGGTGCAGCGCCATAGGAAGAATGGAAGCAGGACAGCCACAGAATCAGTGACCCGATGGCTTAAGGTGAATCGTTCTTTCGTTTCTCGGATGTGGCGGCAGTTTATAGAGACCGAAACTGTATCCCGAAGACCAGGGCGGGGCCGACCACGGCCACCATCAGAAAGAGAGGACAGTTATCTTGCTGCAAGGGCACGACGGTATCGCCTTAATACTGCGCAGCAGCTGGCATCTTACCTGGCACCATCCACTGGACGTGTTTTATCGAGGTAAGCGGTGTAGAGAAGGCTTCGAAACAGTGGCCTTTATTGTCGGAAACCTGCTGTATGTGTACCTCTGACGCGTCTTTACAGAAGGGAACGTCTGGAGTTGAATCGTGAACATGCTACATGATCAGTCGAGAGGTGGCCCAATATTATTTTCAGATTAAGTCTGAAGAGTAATTCTCGACAGATTCGCGTCTGAGCACGATTAAGAGACCCGAGCATTGCGGAAAGAGACAGATATCGAGGAGGATCGATAATGGTGAGGGCGGGCATTCTGTTGACCACTCGAACACCTCTTCATGGAATTGTACGGGTGAATCGGTGCTGTGCGCCCAGACTTCGTACTGATGGACAATAGTGCTCGACCTCATAGAGCACGAGTGGTTGATATTTTCTTGGAAACGGAAGATATGCACGTATGGCGTGGTCTGCTCGCTCTCCCGATTTGAATCCCATGTCTGGGATGCACTAGGGACACGGGCTGCATCACGTCAACATCCACCAACCACTCTCCGAGACCTGCGAGCAGCTCCGCAGGAAGAATGAGTGTTATTTTCTGCCGCGGTTCTAGGCGCGCAGTCCGGAACCGCGCGACTGCTACGGTCGCAGGTTCGAATCCTGCCTCGGGCATGGATGTGTGTGATGTCCTTAGGTTAGTTAGGTTTAAGTAGTTCTAAGTTCTAGGGGACTGATGACCACAGCTGTTAAGTCCCATAGTGCTCAGAGCCATTTGAACCATTTTTTGTTATTTTCTGAACATGACACTGATGACATTATTCACAGCATACTGCGTCGTTGTTTTTTACGTTCTGTATTCTTTACGTTGCTTCTACTTTACTATCATCTGTTTATACTGTTTTGTGGCAGAATAAACGCAATCTTACATACTTTCCGTCTGTTGCTTTAATTTTGGACACCAGTGTATGATGTCAGCATCGTCTTTTATTATGACGGCTGTGTGATCAATGTACGAGGCAGAACTCTAAGTGAAAGTTATTGTTAAATTTACTCTGAGTGAGAGGCTTGTATGTTACCTGTATCAAATGATACGTTAATGATCAGAGACAGTGGTAAATACTCATAACATTGCTGTGGAAATGGAACGTGCATAGTTAAGTAATTTTACTTTTACATGCTGTAATAAAGTGAAATAATATTGTATTTGTTATAGTATCCAATCAGTCTCCTCCCGGAGCAAAGTAAAGAACCTTCCATTGTACCGACGAGCGCATTTTTGTCCGGTTCCACGAAGTGAGGGCATGTGACACTATTGATGGTGATTCGTTCGTCGCATGAGGACTTTAAGCTTGGTGGCCCACTAGGTGCTGTTCGAAAGAAGTAAGGTATATGCCGGCACTGGGTTTCACTTTCATCCATAGCAACCATCGACACTACGCAGATACATACTTCGTATGCCTTGTGCAACGTCTAGATTTGTCTGTCTGTCTCATTAGAAAAACAGCCATATAATGTTTCTCGGTTTCTTACTGCTGATACCTTTCTTCTCCTATTGTCCAAGATTTTGGCGGACTGAAGACGACTGAAAGTAAATAAGACTTCAAGCTAGTGGCAATCTATACACAGTACACTATATCAGTAAAAGTGGAAATTTCGCATGACTTTGGGTTTGTATTTAGCAAATACTTTGTCTTGTTTTTACGAGAAAATTTTCGGTAAATACTACCACATTTATCAATTCACAAGCTGTAAACTACAATTACTATTAAAATTCGGTAGATTCTGCCATACATCCTTTGCGGACTACGGTTTGACGAAAACATTGTCTCCATATCATGGGGTATTTACGAAGCTTGACTTAGGGTTTGGTACTTCGGGGTACGTGGGCTTTCCGATTGTGGTGTTTCCGACACTTTTATGTGTGCCGCAGGTACCGTGGAAGTTTCGACCAAGGAGTTTTGCACCGTCGGTTTTCTGACCTTAGCCTCCCCTACCGCTGGTATACGCAGGTCGTTCACCAACAGCAGAGGTATTGTCACGGTCGTCAGGCAGTGCTAACGGAAATAATTACAGCTACGAGAGGGAGGTGATGTGTTCTCAAAAATTGCCATTGCTACCTGGTTCATAGAAAATGTGCGGAGTATACGAAATTGTTGTGCGTGAATTCCGAACGGAGTAAGTGCCGAGGCCATTTGGAATTTGCAAATGTGATATATACAGTTGAAGAAAAGAACTCATAAATGCACGGAAAGGGTTAATGAAGAAAAGAAAGTATCATTTTACAAATTTTTAAAAAAGGAATTTCAAGAGTTGAAAAATAAAGGTTTAGATTTCGTTGCAGATACGCCAAATTATGACAACTCTAAGATTTCACTGTGTAAAGCAAGAAGGGAAGCTACTGGGACGATGCAGAACTCTCAAACTAGTTCTAATGTTCAACTGACAGAAGATATTTTGAAATTAACTGAAGATAATAGTTTTTTGAAAAGTGACGATGGGTCTATTCCTGACAAAAGAATCCCGGATTTCGGTTGTGAAGCGGAGAAAACCCTGCTTGAAAGTGTAACTGTACTTATGGAAGGGACATTTGACAGTTGTTCGAAACGATTCAAAGAACTGTACACCATACACGATGACATCTGAAGCACAGAAGAAGAGACGAAGGTATTTCCTGTTTTTTTTCTTTATCTTTGCCCCAGGAAAAAGTCAGAACACACATGAAAGGTTTTTATGGATTAAGTATAAGACTCCTGACTGGCCTCCGAAAACAGCAGTGCTTCAGCTTTAAATGGCTACAATTAAAGCTATGAAAACAGTGTCCCCCGAAGTATCCCTTTCCGGCTACTATCTTCACTTCAACCACTATCTAAAAAATGGTTCAAATGGCTCTGAGCACTATGGGACTTAACATCTGAGGTCATCAGTCCCCTAGAACTTAGAATTACTTAAACCCAACCAACCCAAGGACACCACACACATCCATGCTCAAGGCAGGACTCGAACCTACGACCGTAGCGGTCGCGCTGTTCCAGACTGAAGCGCCTAGAACCGCTCGGCCACATCGGCCGACAGTCATCATGGATCCGTTATATTATTATCGTGGTACGGCTGACAGGTAACGGCAGCCATTATATTTCCCGAGGTCATGCTGTTCTACTGTGTGCTTTACAGTTATGTACATAGTTCCGCGTAGTCAGCGCGTACACAACTTTCCCAATAGAGCGCGCCCCACTAAGCACAACAGCGCAGGCGCAGCGCTCGTCCGTCTCCGCACTATGAGATGGCGCTGTCTTAGAGACGGACCAAATTCTGCTTCCGCCGATCCGCGTATTAATATGTAACGCATCCAATGAGATTGCTGCTAACGTAGATCCTTTTCTCCTCGCGGATCACACTCGCGCAGTAATACCTGAACGCGCGAGGTATTATAACGAGTGTACAGACCTCCGATTAGTCAGTCTGTATTAGTCTGCATTAGTCTATAGTCAAGTTTCAGTCTGCGCCTAATAAGATTATCATATTCCTGTACATAGCCACGAAAATAAATGAATAGACACTTTGTTAAGTATCAGAGATATGTGAGAATAAGATTAACGTACCAAGACCAAAGGAACTTCAGATTGTCAATTATAAATAGCATCCAGAATTAAGTTAAGTAAGGTTTATGATTGTTATTATTTTAATAAATGAGTGTGAAAATTAATCAAGTTCTGTTTAAAGCTGGTCACCGTCAATCTGCTACTCTAAGCGTGCAAGTGGCATTTCTATCGTCTGACCTAACGGCAGAAGATAAACACGCCACGATAAGACCACGAGACATATTGCTGACACTCGCCTACTTCGTTAGAGCGACAAGTCAAATAATCTGATGGTGTGTGTACCGAAGGTCTTACAGTACGCACACCACATTTACTGCCGATATCATTTTTCTGTGTAAAATGTTTTGAAGGTAAAATAGTCCCCCATTAGGAGCTCTGGAATAGGGCAGTTAAGTTTTGAACATATATTGCATTCTACTGGTACCTTTGAGGAATGTTGAACACATTAATCGTGTAGTTTCGTTAGAGAATTTGGAAAGAGAAATCGACTAACAGAATTAAGACATAACGCGAAACAGTGAAGCACGATAGGAGGAAACACAGGATTTCTCGTCAGGTGAGTATAACTGTATCGACACAAAATCTAATATAAGTAAGGCAGCAGTAGGTCTGCTCCTGAACAAGAAAACGTCAATGAGGGTGAACTGATACAAACAACATAGTTCACAGAGTATCACAATCTAGTCAGACACAAGGCCACGCTAATCCACAGTACCATAATTATACACGCCTAAACATCCCTAGCTGTAGCACAGTTTGAAAAAATATTGCGCTGGGATAAAAAAGATATTCAGTAATAAGGGGAGACAAACATTTTATTGTGACAAGGAAAAGAAATTATGTAGGGGACTGATGACCTCAGAAGTTGAGTCCCATAGTCCTCAGAGCCATTTGAGCCAAAAGAAATTATGTAGTGGAAAAGGGAAAATAAGGAAAATTAAGAGGTGAACGTGAACTGGAGAAATGGAACAATGGAGATGTAGCTTAGTAGAATTCTTAAACCATTACAAATGCTTGATTTGACAATCGTGAAACGCGGTTACGTGGTGGTGGTGGTTGTTGGGATGTTTAAGGGGGACTAAACAGCGAAGGTCATCAGTCCCCCACGCGGTTACGTCCCTTGAAGAGATCCGGATATGCCGGAGGTTTCAAACAGACCATGTAACCATAATATAGAGAAATAGAAATCACGATTTAAAATGTAAAACTCTTCCAGGAGCAGGTGTGTAGTTCGACCATAGTTTATTAGTTATTCAGTGTAGACTGAAGCTATAGGAATGGTCAAATATGGGTACGTGTGTACAAGGCGTCACTGTAAGTTGATACAACTAGAGATTATCTAGAGCTTCAGAGGGAGCTGTGGGTAATCATGAGCAGCGGAAAAATTGGCAAAACGTAAACACCGATAATAGAACGCAAGCTACTGCAATAATTGTTAAATATGAGTGATATAATGAGAAAATGTGAATGAAGCAAATGAAACAATGGAGATAGCATAACAAGCCACATTTATAAAACATTTCCATATCCCCTCCCCTCCTCCCAGACCTATAAGAACGGAAATCCAACATTTTTTTTACACTGGCTAGGAGAAATACCACGAGATTACTAGCATCATTGCGATCAGTGCTGATAATGACTTCGAGACAGCGAAGCAGAAATTCGACGCAGTGCTACAAAGAGTCCATTCGCAAAATATTTAATAGAAAACTGGAGACATAACGTTTCACAAGAGATCCTACGAACATATAAGAAAAATAAAAGATTGCGGAAGGTAAGAACAAACAACCACTCGCTGAAACGACTTGGAATTCTGATTGAATATAGAGTTACACGGACTTTTGCCACTATAAGCAACGGAAATAGCAGAATATGTGCACTAAATTGTACCACAAAGGCAAGAGCAAAATCTGGGAACTATTCTCGAACACTGACAGGACAAAATCGAAGCATAGTGCACAAGATAATTATAAAGGATGATCCGACAACAGATGGGGCAAAATTAATTGACGCCTACACGGCTACTCCACAAACTACGCACATGTTCCTACACGATAATGCATTCCGCGAAAACCTATACGAAGAGGTCGCATTGCAAAACCCCGCAAATATATAGGTATGAAGTCAACTGAATCAGAACTGACTGTCATGCAAATAAGACCTGGCGTGAGGTCGGATGCTTGACGGCGCGTCCGGCGCGGCCCTGCCCGTTGCCGGCGCGCCGTAAGGCACGGAGGCTCGCACTAGGGCGTATCGCTTCTAGTCGGGTGTGCCACGGCCGTCCTCACAGGGGAAGTGACGCGTCTCTCATAGCCTCTCCTTCCCAAGTGGCTCTTTCCACCTTCCCGTGGTGCCAGACGTTAAGCTTCGCATTTTGCCTTGCAACAAAAGGGAGAGCTGCGACCTAACCCGATGCGAAAGCGAAGGGTGCGTGGCACAGGGGGAGCTGTGTCGAGGGACCGAACATCAGTCCCTGTGTTCGCAGGACACAGTCCAGCAAGTGCTCTGCATGCCGGCGACCTCGTTTGTCGGCGTGGGGTCGCGGCGCGGATCGGCAAGGGTGCTTCGCCGCGCCCCTGGGTAACCAGGGCGTGTTCTACCAAACCCAGGAGGTGGTGACACCGCCTGGGCCAGGTTAGATGGGTCCAGACTGCTGAACGACTGGGTGACCAGCCAGCCACCTGAGTAGGAGTGGGTCCTTGGCCGGGAGGTGGAAGCCCGGGCTAATAAGCGGCGAAGGGCGAGAGGTGCATCCGCCCCTCTGGAGTGTGGGGTGCAGTTGCCGAGGAGCGTCGCGTGAAATTGCCGATGACGGAGCCACCGACGGGGACCAGTGCGCTGGTGACAGCGCACTGAACCCAGCAGCTCCAGAGTGCCCTTGGCCTTGGGGCGAGGCCGGTGGGCGAGCTGCAGCAGTCCCCCTCCCCCCCTCCCCCCCCCCCCCCCCCCCCATCATGCCAGAGGAGCCGGTCCGGGGCAAGAGACGGGCTGCCAACCTTTTATCACTCGTCAATCAATATTGCTGACCAAGAGACGAGTGATTCGAGTGCGATTTCGAGGGCGTGTGTGTCTACCATCCCTACCTCGCAGAAGGAAGTGGGACACGATGATCAAAACGTTTATGACAGACACTGTAGAGTAAGTCAAATCTTGGACTCTAATGTAGAGAATGGCAAAATCAGCCAGGCTGCGGTCCTGGAAATAAAGAACGAGCTCGCTGCCTGGGCTATTGTTAATGCTAAGCTTGAGGGGCGTCTCGAAGAGCTTGAGAAAGAAAACGCCAGATTAAGACAACAGCCAGCTAAAACATGGGCCGGAGTGGTAGCGCAAGCCGCCACTAAGGCCCAAACAACCAAAGAAACAATAGCCAAGATCTCAAAGAAACCAGACACGGCAGTCTTTCTAAGACCCCTGCCCGGCCAGACCATTAAGAAAGTTCAAGAGATCTTTACTACCACTATTGACCCGCCAAGAGACAAAATTAAAATAAACAAGGTGAAAGCCACATAGAATGTAATAGTCATAGATCTTGCTACTGAGGAAGACTGAGATAAAATATTGAATAACACCAAACTAAACAAAGCCATCAAATGTGAACCACCTAAGAAGCGAAATCCGCTGGTGATTTTATATGATGTACCTGTGCCACTAACAGAAAGTGACATCTATGAAACAATGTACAATCAGAACTTTGAGGATATTGAATGCGAAACCTTCAAAAATGAATTTAAATTGCGTTTTAAAACGGGACCTCGGGAACGGGACGTTGTCCATCACGTCGCCGAGGTCTCCGGAAAAATGTGGCGTAAACTTACCGCTATGGGGAAAATATACATCGGGTTTCATGCGATTAATGTCAGAGACTACCTAGTAGTCCCCTGATGCCACAACTGTGGCGATCTGGACCATGTCCATGAACACTGTGACAGCAAGCCGGCCTGCTCCAGGTGTGGGGCAGATGACCACATAAGGAAGAACTGTAACAAGACTGTAACCTGCATCCCATGAACTAAAAGGGGAAGGAAAGCCTGCAACACCACTGGCAGGAACTGCCTGACATACAGGATGTTGGAACAAAGGTTAATTTCCCGAATCGACTATGGCTGAGGCCACACCTGAACTCAGGAGACCAAAAAGGAAATCCCCAAGCAAGAGGCTGAGGGACGTTCTGAGGGCAAATAATTCAGAGAATTTATTCAAAAGATTACTCAGTCACAACCTCGGACATTCACAATGAAAGATGTAAGCATACAAAGAGACCTTTGCGAACAACAAGACGCTCCCTCTCCTCCTAGCTGGGGACCCAGGTCGACCAAAGATCATTCTCGTCCACAAAGGCATCCTGTACTAGGGAGTTCAAATGGCTCTGAGCACTATGGGACTCAACTGCTGAGGTCATTAGTCCCCTAGAACTTAGAACTAGTTAAACCTAACTAACCTAAGGACATCACAAACATCCATGCCCGAGGCAGGATTCGAACCTGCGACCGTAGCGGTCTTGCGGTTCCAGACTGCAGCGCCTTTAACCGCACGGCCACTTCGGCCGGCCTACTAGGGAGTTCACTGAAATCTGACTGCACAGAAACAGTCTCAACCAAACAGGTCCAAAGTAATGAAGTAAGCAGCACAAGTCCATGCTCAGATTCACCATCTCAGAGAGGAATGGAAATCGATCCCTTACGAATATACCCCAACCTGGAGCATACACTGCAATTATCTCGACTAGAGGAGCTGGCAGTCCTCACCACCGCATTAAGACATGTGGTACGTGTCGGCCACGAATACGGGAGAGATGTCACCTTTCCAGTAATGGAGGCTGTGGACAGAAACCAACTCAAGACAATGAATCTCCCCGCCGACTTTGGGGCCCCGCGAGACCTAGTCAAAAAGGTATTCGAAAGACGAAATGAAAAATTCGATGTTGATGAATTATACAACCAATCCGTAATAACAAATGGCAGAGTAGCCCAGGACTGGTCCTAAAACTGGTCAGAATCACATATTCACACCTACTTCCCACGTGAGCCAATTAAATGTGGGTCAGATCAACACTCATAATAGCAAACTAGTCTTGCAGGAACTCCAGAAGGTGGTGGAGGAGAAGAGTCTAGATGTACTCTGTTTGCAGGAACCGTACTCCCAAGCGGGGAGGATCCCATTCATGGCTGCCAGCTGGCAACTGATACACTGTGGAGCAGAGCCAAAAGCTGCAGTCGTAATTACCAACAGAACACTCAGAGCCACAGTCGTTGCGCAGTTTTCTGACGAACACAGCAATGTCGTGGAGCTGCAAAAGCCCACAGGAGTGCTATACATCACTAACATGTAGACGAATTTCTGGAGAAACTTACACAAGTAGCCACGGCATTGCAGGGACGCAAGATACTCATGACTGCAGATATAAATGCAAAGTCCCCCCTATGGTTCAGTGGCACGCAAGACGATCGTGGACAAAAGGCTGAGGAAACGATCATGGCATTGCAACTGGTGGTTGCCAACTGACAAGGGAACCCCCCCCCCCCCCTCACCACATCTTCCGGGGGTGGGAGAGAAGGCACAAATATTGATGTTACACTGTTAACACCAAATCTCACCACAAAAGTCGCCAACTGGAGAGGGTGGGACAGAACAACCACCAGTGATTAAAACTTAATCACTTTCACTATAGGAGAAAGGGAGTGCCACTGGGACATGGGGTGGAATCTACAGCTCAACTACAACAAGACCAACTGGGACCGCCTCGCGGAAGAGTGCGACATCCCGACATTGCTGGAGGGTGACGAAAACGTGGAGGAGTACGCCGAAGAGCTGGTACAAGCGATTACCAGGGCAGTACGAGCAGCTGTACCAACCAGGAGGAGAGCCGTTGCGGCCACCCTCACACCATGGTCTGTCGAACTAGGACAGATGCGCCAGCCTGTAAGGAGGGCGAGGAGGTACTACCAGCGGAGCGTCGTCTGGGGAGAAAAACAAAGATGGTTGCAGATCTACAGAGAAAGCAAGGAGCAATTTCAGCAGGAGCTTAGGGCAGTAAGGATCAGAAGTTGGGAAAACTATGTGAAAAGCCAATTGGCTACAGACCCCTGGGGTGTCCCGTACAAACTAATACGGGGAAAAATAAGATCACCTATGGTGCTATCCACCGTCAGGGACGGGGACCGGATGACGGGCACATGGCAGGAAACTACCGAGGCCCTCCTTCGGGTCCTGTTACCTGGCGATGTGGAGGAAAATGACACAGAAGAACAGAATAGAATAAGAAGAGAAGACCTAAGGGTATATGAAAACAACACCAGAACTTACCCCTTCTCTGAAGAGGAAGTTGCTGCCCAGATCAAGGCCCTAAAGAGGGGAAAGGCTCCTGGCCCAGATGGCATTGCTGCAGAGGTGGTGCAGTTCCTTGCCCCCCAGCTGGTAGCTCTTCTCACTAAGTTATACAAGGAGTGCCTGAGACTCGGGAAATTCCCAGCAATTTGGAAAAAGGCAAACATAATCATAATCAAAAAGGGTCCAGCTAAAGATCCCACTGAAATCAAGTCGTACAGACCCATCTGCTTATTATACATACTGGGCAAGCTTTTTGAGAGGCTACTGGCAAACAGACTGACAGCACACCGTATGCTGTGCGGGATGAGTGACAGACAATTCGGTTTTCGGTCTGGGTGTTCTGCGTCTGACGCAATCGCCCTGGCTGCCGAGGTCTGTGACTCCGCCCCACACAAGTATATCGTCGGCATCATGGTGGACGTAAGTCCCGCCTTCGACAACCTGTGGTGGCCCTCACTCTTTTCCTGCTTGCGGGAGAAGAACTGTCCAGGGCTACTATACGGCTGTCTGAGGAGCTATTGTGCAGACAGGGAGGTCTGGCTATCGGCCCCTAGCGGCAAAGTCAGTAAGACAGTGACCAAAGGATGTCCTCAAGGCTCTGTCCTAGCACCTCTCTTTTGTGATATCAACATGGAACCGTTACTGGAAGACCTGAAGAGCAGTGACGATGTGCTAGAGGTCATAGCATACACAGACGACCTCCTCCTGCTGGTCGGCGGCCGTAGCCGCGAGGACTTATAGCCTAAAGTGGAGAGAGCCATAACCATACGTACATCATGGTGCCACAAAACGAAAATGACGATCGCGCCCAGTAAATCAACGTATCTGTTACTCAGAGGCCAACTGGTCAGAAACCCCACTGTAAGAATCAATGGCTCGCCAGTTCTTCGGCGCCGCGAGGCCTGATATCTTGGTGTAGTCATCGATGAGAAGTGGAACCACATCACGTATTGATACCGTGTCTCAAAAATCCTTAGTATTACTAAACAACCTCATTGGAATAGGCCACAAACGTTTTCACCTTCCACCCAATTTAATCAAACTATATTACAATAGTATCTTAACTTCAATAGTAGGATACGGACCAGGGGTCTGGGCACACAGACTCACGAGGGTCATGCCTGCTATGGCCGTAAGAAGAGTGCAGCGGAACATGCTCCTACGTTCAGCAGGGGCATACGGGACAACACCTGGAGGGGCGCTTCTAGTGCTAATGGGGATCTGTCTACTGGACATTAAAATACGTGAGCAGGCCGCCTGGTACTGGGCGAGGAAGGAGAATAGGGATAAGATTAGGGAGATACTTGGGGTTTACGCTGGGGATAAAAACGCGATTAAAAAGAGAGGGATCGAACTATGGCAGGAACAGTGGAACAACGAGGATACGGGACGCAGAACCTATGAGCTGCTTCCGAACATAGAGGAACGAGCAAAACTTACATTTTTCATGCCTACGAGAGGAATGCTGCACTTTCTTACTGGACATGGACCCTAACCAACATATCTATGTCAGTTTGGGAAGCAGCCTACACCCGCGTGTGACTGTGATGCCGTGCAAGGCACCCCAGAACATGTGGTGTATGACTGCCACCTCTTCGATGACGTAGCCATGACCTACGACAACAGCTTTCGAATAACGACACGTACCACCTACTAAGGCATGAGAACACCTTCAATGTCGTGAATAAGTTAACAGATGAAATCTCGAAAAAAGTCCTTAAGAACTTTCTAAGGGACAACGATTAAGTAGTAAAAAATTCACCAACTCAGACTCCGTGCACCTTTCCTGTTCCGCCCGGCCGGGACTTGGCCAGCCGCTTCACGGCTGGAATCCGCTTTGCTCTGGACTAGGGGGGGAGAGTGTACAAAAACCTGACAGGACCACGCACCATTTATGAATCTATGTAAAACTAGGTTAGACGTAGAAGATAGGATAAGGCTTTAGGGTAGTCTGCAGCGAAACCAAGGGGCATGGCCACTGGGATCAGCTCAGTGGGCCAGGCCAACATCTATTCGGTTTATAAGAGCACTGGCACACCTGTAACGCTGCAGGTAGCATAAGTTTCTTCGTAGATTAAGTAGAATAAGAACCACGTAGCGGTAAGAACACAATTAAGATTACCTGTACTGTAGAATAGAGAGCTGCATTTTTTCAGTATTATAATAGGACCCACTAATGTAGTTAGGTAGTGGGTTAATATGTATAATGTAATGAATTTGAATAAAGATTTTTTTAAGAAAAAAAGCCCTTACGATCCAATACAGGAATAGATGTATGAAACAGAATGGTTAAAGGTATTGTAACGTAACGTAAGGTTCTTTGAATAACTTGCCTGTTGTTTGAGAAGAGGTTTAGACCCATCTAAATTTTAGGAAACAATTCCTTCACAGATTAAGTTTATAAAGGTCGCAACGGATAACGCAATGAATTATTATGGGGCAGACAGAGAAAACTACGTCCCGTTAGCTACACTTGTGCCAAGGACTACGTATTTTAGTAGCATAATCATCAATTAAACAAATGTGACTCTATTTTCAGACGTATTGAAAAGGGATAAATTAAACGAGCACGTAAATAGTGTCAAATGATGGAATATTTATTTTGGCTAAGATTTCGCATGATAACAGTAGTCTTTTGTATTTAATAGATACGCAAAACATTCTTGATACATTTACATAAACGAACCTATGGCCTCACGTTCGCCTTAATCTGGAGAGTCCTGTGGGGTGGGGAAATCTGGAGAGCACGTGGTCACTGCTCAGTTTCGAAACACAAACACTCACGTGCAATAAATCCACATGCCGAACAAAATGTTGATAGCATTTTTGTAAGAAGTGTTGTATGTACCTCGTGGTTGGCATCGAGCAGGATTTTGGGTGGCTGCATACCTTTGCGTGAAGCGCTTCGAATCAAATCGATTCATTCTTTGCCAAATGTACGCTCGACGCAATTTTACTGATATTTAAAATACCATCACAAATAAAATAATATGGCAAGCCGAAATTGTTAAGGATTGGGCTACGATTTGACTCTAGGGACCGCGTCGTTGCGACTAACGGAAATCATCTTATTACCCCACTGATTAACTGAACCAAAATTGTAACCAGAACCTAAATGGTAATTCAAAATAGCTAGGAGAAGCAATTGCTGAGATTAGAAATTATTAAGACATTCAAATACCTTTTGTGCCTCGTTCGACGTAGACGTTCTGAAGGAACGTCTGGTCACTTACCTGTCTTCCGAACAACTCCCTGTAACCGTCGCGCGGAGCCCTATCCGAACCGCCTGAGGTGGTGGGGAGGTCCTGGACAACCTCTGCTACGAAAAACGTTTTTGCTTTATCATCTTTGCCAAGCCCTCCTGTTCCTGCTCCCTGTCTTCCACCGACACTGTTTAAGTTGGTAGAAGATTAGGAAACCCACCACTTGTCTGGTCCGTCTGCTACTTCATTCACTTCATTCACACTTGACCACACACTTTCGGGAAGGGTAAGAAATGGAAATCTCGACACAGGACGTGCTCATAAGACCGAAAAGAAATGTGCTGACCCATATTGTTTTTACAGGCATGCACTTGTCGGAGCAGACATTAATTAGTTGCATAAAGATTGATTTAATTTTACTGTATTATATGTCAGGTAGTATGGAGATTTGTGTTTTGCATTCATTTTTAGTCATGTGTTACAGTATGAAAGACCGTAGACCCAGCAAAGGATCTCAAAGTGGTGAATATACATTTTATCATTGAAAACTATCAAAAATGATAAACGAAGCAGCATCTACCCGAATCAAACACACGATTTGAGTGAGCTTTTTAGTTTATTACAAAAAGACCTGAGAATGAACGAACATCTAAATAAGACATGAAATCACGAGAATTAAAAACATAGAGTATTAACTATGAAAAGTAGATAAGTGAATTATCGATTGGCAAAGTTACCAGGTTGGGTCAGAATTAGCTCATAATCATTAATCGGAGTTTGTTGAATTGAACTCGACCCACCTGTACATCAGTTACAGATATTGTTTGTCTGACTGGAGAAACAAAAAAGGCCCTACAACTGAGAATGCATTGACGAACCTGTGAAGGTGAATATTAACATGATTTTGTAGTTCTAGTTCGCGATTTTCCTAAGATGCCGAAGCTGCAAGTTATGCTCACCATTATCAGCGGTACGATATGAGCAGATTGGTAACACTGGGTCTGGCAGCGATCAAGAACCTAGCTAGAAACACTGTGTCGACGACTCGAACATTGGACCCACTCTTCTAATGGACCCTGCTTATCAAGTTGAGAGCGATTCCTACGGAGTACCGACGTTTCCAGCGCCAAGTCCAGAGACGAAATCCTAATTTCTAGTCAGTAAAGAGCTGACTGCACCCGTATTCCAGCCGAGAATCTTGGCAACTAATCCTCTTAAAATTATATCGGTCTGCCAATGGTGTGGTTGTTTCGTAGTAACAAAATTTCCCTCCAGAAGAGGCGAAACATTAAAAACCAATACTCCAGATTTCTTCCTCACTCTTCTAAAAGACCTCTCGCTACATGTTACATGTCTCTGACGAGGCTGTCGCCTATGATTTTACCGCCCTGTGAAAACATTTCATGAGGCGCCACCCCTCTTCTCCAACTTGCGTTTTCAGACACAGTCAACCTTTTTCACGTCTTTCATTCGTGACGTATTATTATCACATATCACACTCACTCACACGTATTTTTAACGTGAATACACCCTTGATACCAGAGTTCAGGTATGGGGCATCACTCACTGAAACGTTTACAGCATAATACATTTTGAATTGTAATACCAAGTTAATTTTGTTAACCAAAACTAAGTTAAGGCACTCGCAGGTTATATAACTAAAATCTGTTCCCCCTCGTTCCCTAAGCAGGAGGGTGTGTATGGTGTGGAGGCGGGAGCAGTAAGACCTCCGTGGGGCGAGTAACAAGCCCGAAGTGGAGGCGACAAGAGTTTTCGCAGTCACTTCAAATGCTCAAGGATAACAGTTCGTAGCTATGGATTGCTGTGGTGTTATTGACACGAGGGGAGACAGGATTCATGAAAGCGTGTATTTACATATGACATTTATCCTCACATGTGGTACATTTTCGCAGAACACCAAAGAGGCAGAGAAACAAACGCACACTGCAGCGCTGAAAAGTGGTAAATCGCACACGTTCTCAGAAGTTGCAAAACGCACGAAACTTTCCGAGGTATGTCAACGAGTTCCAAGAAGAAATAAACAGGCTACAGTACGTGAAACAACACTTCCAACAATGAGTTTACACAAGCGGTTGGTATTTGGCGATTCCATATTCATGGATTTCAGGAAAGCGCTTGACACGATCCCCCAAAGCATATCATACGATTTAGGTTTCCTGGTATCTGAGTGGCTCGAAAACATTTTAGTAATAGATTCTAGAACAATATC
The DNA here is from genome assembly GCF_021461385.2 of Schistocerca piceifrons. Classification (NCBI taxonomy): domain Eukaryota; kingdom Metazoa; phylum Arthropoda; class Insecta; order Orthoptera; family Acrididae; genus Schistocerca; species Schistocerca piceifrons. Next base: position 582,192,580 of record NC_060149.1, read on the forward strand.
CTCGACAACGAGTATTCATGAGAGAGAAGGGTATCGTCAGGCGTGCCCCAGGGAGGTGTGATAGGACCGCTCTATTCTCTATAGACATAAATGATACGACGGACAGAGTGTGCAGAAATTCGTGGCTGTTTGCTGAAGACGTTGGGGCGTACGGGAAGTTGTCGTTTTAAGAGTGTACAAGATGAGTTAGATGTGATGAATGGAAGCTTGCTCTAAATGTAGAAAAATGTTAGTTAATGCGGATGAGTAAGAAAAAGATTCTTGTTACGTTAGAATGCAGCATTAGTAGCGTGCTGCTTGAACCGGACACGTCGATTGAATATTGAGGCGTAACGCTGCAGACCAGTATGAAATGGAATGAGCACGCCAGGTTGACAGTAGGGAGCGTGAGTGCTTGACCTCGTTTTATGGAGAGAATTTTTGGAAACTGTAGCTCATCTATAAATGAGGCAGCGTATAGAATACTATCCGATGTTATCCAATCTTGAGTATTGTTCGAGTGTTTGGGATCGCCACTCAGTGGGCTTAAAGGAAGATATCGAAGCAATTCCCAGTCGTGACGCTACATTTGTTACCGGTAGGTTCGATTAGCACGCAAGTATTGTGAAAGTGCTTCGTGAACTCAAATGGGAATCAATGGAGGGAATGAGACGCTCTTTTCGCAAGGCACTATTCCGGGAATACAGAGGGCCAACATTTGAGGCCCACTGCAGGACGATTCTACTGCCGCCAACTTGAATTTAGTGTAAGGTGCACGAAAATAAGATGCGAGAAATTAGGGGGCTATACGGAGGCTTTCACACACTCGTTTCTTCATCACTCTATTTTGGAGTGGAACAGGAAAGGAAATTACTAGTAGTGGTACAATGTACCCCACGCCATGTACCGTACGGTGGTTTGCGAAATATGTGTACATGTAGATTTCACCGTTTGACATACCAAATAACGGCTTATCCTTCAACGGCTCTTTATTAAATTATTGGAAATGAGTGAAAAACTACGACATGTGTGGAGCTCGGTTACAGTTGTAGAAGTGTAAAGCAGTGTTGTGGTAAAAAAAAAAAAAAAAGGTTCGTTTATTGAAGTCAGGACTTCGAAATCAAATAACGACATTTGAGTAAAGTTTCCAGTGTCTCAAATGCCACTTTGCACTAGTTGGCGTGACAAATCTTTCATCCAGCAATGTACTTCTATCTTTGGCTTATTACTATGGTTCAAATGGTTCAAATGGCTCTGAGCATTATGCGACTCAACTTCTGAGGTCATCAGTCGCCGAGAACTTAGAACTACTTAAACCTAACTAACCTAAGGACATCACACACATCCACGCCAGAGGCAGCGGGTCGCTCGGTTCCAGACTGTGCCGCCTAGAACCGCACGGCCACTCCGGCCGGCCGCTTATTACTATTATCATTTACACTGTACGTCAGAATGAAGGCAGCCGCTGCACAAGCGCTATCCATGCTGTCCAAGAGTGGTGGACTGTCGTATCAGCAGGCGATCATGGGCGAACACAGTACGCGCAATACGCAAAAGCGACGAACACACAGTGACCTGTGAACTTGTAAGCCGGGTGCAGTGGATACGCGGCTTAGAAACATGAGCTTACGGGTAAGAAGTTTTCATTTATTACAAAATGTTTTTCTCTCCGATACTGTTACAGGTGTTTAATGTTGCTCTATAGGAACTGTTAGAACATTTTATGCTGACATTTAGCTTTACTTCTTTATTATAAGGTTTCGTTGCTGCACTGACTTTCAGGCTAACGTAGGTACATTTCAAGTGTGGTGTAGGTGCTCATTGGAGAAACAGAGTGTCAACGCTACCACTAACAAACCTTCCTGTTTTGAGGTATCTCAATCCAGCGTTTCATGAGTCATCTCCTTCACAATACCGGAGAAAATTTCCAGTAAGATATTAGATTTTATGAACGATTTATATTTCCAATTTATTCCCGCACCTTTTCATTTAATCAAAATTTCCCTTGTCTCGTTTAATTCACTCATTTGGAACTATATTAAAATTTACAGGATGACAGTTATTGACTATATGAAACAAAATCGTCATAACTTCTGAACGGTTTGCGTTAGGACGTTCAAACTGCACGGTTGGCCACGGGGCATGATGGGAATTAGTATGTGCATGCACGGTTTGATGTAGCGACTGTTACGACAGAGCCGGCCAGTGTGGCCGAGCGCTTCTAGGCGCTTCAGCCTGGAACCTCGCGACCGCTACAGTTGTAGGTTCGAATCCTGCCTCGGGCATGGATGTGTCTGATGTCCTTAGGTTAGTTAGGTTTAATTAGTTCTAGGTTCTAGGGGACTGATGACCTCAGATATTAAGTCCCATAGTGCTCAGAGCCATTTGAACCATTTTGTTACGACAGATGGCCACTTGTTACGACTTCTGCAGTACTTGTTAGCAGCAGACACAGTAGCTGCGGCAAAGACTGAGACGGCGTGGAGTTTTACAATTATTTATTGTACTTTCTTTACAATTTCTCCCTCGTCGTCGCTTCCCAGCCCTGCGGATCCCTTCGACTGGCTGCTGCTGTGTAGATTCTCTGACAATGCGCGCCACGCGCGCCGCTGATCGCACTCGGAGCCTCAGGCCACCAGTGCTCCGCTGAAGTCAGGATGCCCTGTGGTTGAGATGAACTCGTCCACGCGCCTGATGCACCGGCGGCTGGGAAGCCGTCAGTCGCGATGTCCGCGAGGTCCCGTCATGGACGGACCACGCGCCGTGGGGCCGGGTTGCCGTGAGGTCCGGGCGTCAGTCCTTGGCGGCGCTTGTGACCAAGACCACGCTGCGGCCGGTCCTGCTGGAAGTTCTCGCTGTAGTTAGTCAGCCATGGTGCCGACCGAACTCGGGCCGACCTCCAGAGCTGAAGTTGACATCTGGCGGCGAACGGAAGACTCCTGCGAGCTGGAACAGACTTCCGGAATCGTCACCTACGAAGATTGAACATTCGGACACGGACCACGTCCGTCCTCAGATCGGAACTGCTTCCTAATGGCTTCTGTCCGTTGCTGCCTGCGCTCCACTATTTACATCCGGCAGTAGGACGTTTTTTACCCTCGGTCGTAGCGTCTTGTTATTACTCCCGCAGTATATTGCAGCGTAACTTAGCGTGCTGGCCTCACTTCTCCTTATTCAGCACTCTCCAGGCTTCGCTTGGAGCTCGTTCTGCGTGCGTCCTTGCGTCAGCTTGTTGGTAGACTGCAACTGTGAGCAAGGCTATCTGTGCCGCGCTTACTTCGCAACGCCTCGATCGCCGGCGTGCCTTACTTTTGCCATTCTCCACTGCATGAAGCAACGCTTACTACATGTGGCCGCAACACGACGAAGCCCACTTTCATTTGGATGTGTTCGTCAGTAAGCGAAATTGGCGCTTTTGGGGGACTGAGAATCCTCATTTCGCGTTGGAAAAGTCTCTTCACCCTCAATGGGTAACTATGTGATGTGCAACATCACAGTGTAATTGGTGCGATGTTCCTTGATGGCACGGTGACTACCGAACAGTACGTGAAGGCTTTGGAAGATGATTTCATCCCCATTATCCAAAGTGATCCTGATTTCGAAAAGATGTGGTTCATGCAAGGCGGAGCTCGACCCCATAGAAGCAGGAGAGTGTTTGATGTCCTCGAGGAGCACTTTGGGGACCGCATGCTGCCCAAAGGCCACTGGCGTGGGCCTCGATTGGCCGCCATCTTCACCGGATCTGAACACATGCGACTCCTTGTTGTGGGACTATATTGAAGACCGAGTGTTTCGCTATAATTTCAAAACCACTGCTGAGCTGAAAACAGCCATTCAGCACGTCATCGACAGAATCGATGTTCTGACAGTTTAGTGGGTCGTGCAGAGCTTGGCCAATGATGGCAGGCATATCGAACATGTCATAATATAAATCCGAATATCTTTGGTGACGTTTAAGCTTTGAATAAAGTGTGTGCAGGCCGTAGTTTGTGATTAATTTAGTTTTTATTCATATAGTTCAATAATTGTCACCCTGCAAGATTTTGCCTCCCACAAAAACTTACCGCCCTGGGAGGTTGGCACGGTTCGTGACCCCCAAGAGCCGGCCCTACTCCCGATGTCATATAAGCTTCTCAAGTAGCAGCTAGCCTCGCATCACTGGTCATCGGAAACCCTAAGAAACAGTGATCGAGGCAGTTCTCCAAGTCCTTGATTTCTTCTGAACCTGTAACAAGTCACAACTGTTTCGTGTTTTTTTTACAGCCAGGAGATGTTTATCAGCGGAACACACTTTTATCAGCGCGACCTGGACGCCTACCTACTGCTGGCACAGTTCCGTCACCCAGAATCAATGTTTTCAGCTCGACAGTCCTAAGTACAATGGGCTGAGCACCAGTCTGACAAAAGCCGAGGTGATTTACCCCAAGACAACATGAGGGCAACTTCCACCTGTCCATTCATAGTAGCAGTTCAAATGGTTCAAATGGCTCTGAGCACTATGGGACTCAACTGCTGAGGTCATTAGTCCCCTAGAACTTAGAACTAGTTAAACCTAACTAACCTAAGGACATCACGAACATCCATGCCAGAGGCAGGATTCGAACCTGCGGTCTTGCGGTTCCAGACTGCAGCGCCTTTAACCGCACGGCCACTTCGGCCGGCTAGTAGCAGTTCTGCGAAGGCCGTGTTCCCTCACCCCACAAAGGGCCGATTTCCGTGTGACATTTGCGACTCTTCTGTCCTGTATTCTCAGCGCTTCTCAGTTCTAAGAAATAGAAATAGTCAACACAAAGTTAAATTAAAGAATGTTAAAGATGGAAATGAAATCAGGGCATACGACCACTGCTGTAATCTCATTAATTTATCTAAATATTATATTACCAGACCCTTTCTTGCTCACTCGCATACCGTCGAATTATTTTAGCATATATGAATGAGAAGAGAAGAGTCGAATGGCTTTCAGCAATGAAGATAAATTCAATGGCTACCCACAGCCATGGCGGAATAGAAGAAGGGAGCGGCCCTACATCCGAAATAACAGAATAAATGACACACAAACATGACAGGTAGGAATAGCATTTCAGTGGAAGAACTGAATCAGACGCTTCGACCTTAAAAAGCTCCGTTTGAACCTGTTATACAATTAATGCCTGTTATGTTTAATGACTGTGTCAATACTGAATCCATCCATTAGCCTGGAAGTGCTACAGGTAAATCATGATACCAAAGCCTGGTAAGCCAGCATCAGGTACGCAGTGCGCTCGTGAATTTAATAGGCAAAACCTGTGTCAGAATAATTACAGACCGTCGTCCTAAACTAGCAGAGAGTTGTCTACTAACGGTTTTAATACAAGCTGGGTTTCGAAAAAATCACTCCGCCAAAAATCCACTGATATAACTATGTACAGATACTGCAGATGTCATAAACTGAAATTGCTGCATACTTGCAATATTGTTGGACATAGACTGATCACTGGACAAGATATGGAGCAGTGGATTTCCTCAAATAATTAACGAGTATGGGCATCCGCACAAAACAAACAAAATTCATGAGATCACAACTTCATGTTATGAAGTGCAGTACTTGCTGACAATCAGGAGTCAGAATACTTCATTCTGCTATCTGCAGCTCCACGTCAAGCGAACGTGTAACCAATCTCGAATGTTCTCCAACCCAGTGAAAAACGACTCCCTACTAACGACAACTAACCAGTCGCTATCTTAACGACTTTAAATGATGAATACGATAGTAGAAGTACTTCTGAGAATGCGGTACATTTCTGCAAAATGCTTATTGGTCTCGATGGTCCAGTAATTAAATAAAACAACATAGCTCGCGAGATATTCACTTCCAAAGGCGTACTACGTCTTCGCTGTAGAGACCACGGAAATCTCACAAGTTCACAAGTCGGCACTACGAAGTATTTCTATCTCTCGCGACCACGCGCAAACCGCTCCACTCTCCAAGTCCTTCCACCGACTCCGTAGCGCCGTCGCGTCCAGAACTTCCCGTGTCGTGTCTCGTACCGCCCCGAACTCCCCGTGTTCAGTGCCGTCCTCCCAGGACTACCCCTGTGTCGTCTCCGGAAATTCGCTTCCAGCCAGTCTCCCCATTCACGAGCACTGTGACTGGCTACAGCGCTCGCACCAAGTCTTCATGCCTACGCACAGTCACACAAACCTAATGAAACATATTCGAAATACTGGATTTACACTGAAATACTTGAAATTAAATAAATATTCCTACGGCTGGACCATAAACACGCTCTAACACACATTATTAAATACATAAACAAATAAATTAACATATATAAAAAGAAAAGAAGCAAAAGGTAGCCCAGGAGCCTAATGTCTCTGTGCCTTCTAAAACACAGTAAATATTTAACCAATTTTTTCATGAATAGCATATATCGGATATAAACAAAGACATAGATGAATAAATATATTTATAAGCATGCTGCTACCGTTTTATCGTGTAACTGTGGAGTACTTGTGGCCTGACGCGATCGATAGAAATCGGCCACTTTGACCTCCAATAACTCATGTACTATTCAAGTTACATGCCTGTAATTCATACCAATTTAGGTTTACACTAATAACTTTCTAAAGACACGGCGATCGACAAAATCGGATGAAGCGTTTATATTTTGGAAATTCGTTGCTGGGTGTTACTTGTATAATCTACCGTCAGATACTATACTTTAAACTAATAAAGATATTGAAATTCTGATTGCACCATCAGAATCGTCATGCAAATAATAGTAACGTACATGTTTCTTTTTGAGGTATCATGATTCATCCGGCTACTATTAATTTCTATACGAACTGTGAAATGTCTGCCATTATGGTTTCACAAAGACCGCCATCTTTGGCACTCCAGGCATAAACATCTCCTTCATGGACACAAAGCACCGTCCCCGTTACAGCGGAATACCCAGCCACGCGGCTGGACCATGCGCTGGTGCTACCCCTCTCGTGCGGCTAACGTTTGCCACCACGTGTTTACTGCCGGGCCGCGGCTTTGACGAGCGTCCTGTGCGGCCACGCCAACTTAGAATATTTTCAGGGCGTCACAATTCGCCCGCTACCTCACACCTAAGATTCGTAACTGCAGTCTAGCTTCTACACTAGTTGTAAGGAATCATTCGCCCCCTGTGTTTCGTCCCAGATACCTTCAACATTTCAAAGCGTGTAGTCCAATCAACATTTTTAAAAGCTTTCTCTAAATATACACAAATGCTATAAACGACGGTCGATTATCTTTATACTGTCTTCTAAGATAATTCTTAGGATCAGTATTGCCTCGCATGTTCCAGCATTTCTCCGGAGTTGAAACTGATATTCCATGAGGTCGGCCTCTACCAGTCCTTCCATTCTTCCGCAGATAATATGTTTCACTATTTTGCAACCGTGACGTACCAGGCTGACAGTTCAGTGATATTCGTATCTTCTACAGCTGCTTTCTTTGCAATAGGAATTATGAAGTTCATCTTGAAGTCTGAGCTTCTTCCACCAGTCTCATGCAGCTTCCATACCAGGTTTTATGCCCGTAGGTTGGACGGTGGTCTGTATTGAACGCAATGATTGATGATTCTGCAATTAGTTTGACAATTAATATTTATCACAGCTTCACCACCGACAAATAAACTTCCACGTAAGATCACATGATAACAGAAATAATCGTCCTTTGTTAATATCAACGGAGCAACACAAAGGGTATATCGTGATCTAAAGCGTGACGCAGGTCGTGACGTACTGCGGCGCAACTACACCGTAGCACTGGCTCCCAGGGAGACTGCTGATGGCTTCTGGGCGGCATAGCCGAGCGATTCGGCGTGGTGTAGAGACAGCTGTGCTCCAACAGGTGGGGCGTCGTAGGCGGCCGTTGTGAGTGGCCTGGAGCGAAGCTGGACTGCAACTAGCTGCGCGAATTTTTCTCTCCTTTACTGTTAGTTTCATCCCCCTCGCTCCATGTTAGTGAGAGGATCGGCTGTCAGCGTTTCAGTACTTCGCTCTTCAACCAAGAGGATCTTTTAAAAACACAGGGTGGTCGGAAATTCCCGTTACAGACTTATAGGGCTTGTAGAGGGGAGTGAGTACATCGTATTTTGAATAGGAATCCATATCCGGAAACGTCACCCAACGAGACTACAGAGCGTCAAAGATATAGGCGCAGGCGTCTGTAAATGTACGTATACACGGGGTGATTCCTTGATGATGTTACAGACTTTCTAGGGTGATGGAGAACGATAAATGTATTAATTTGCTTGTGGGCTGTTGTAGTGGTCCCTGATGATCCCTGTTAGCGAACGCCTGTAAACAGAATGCTTACAACCAGCATCAAATGCAAACACACGAAGCACTGGCAAGACGCTAACTATCGTCGGAGGAGGAGCGCCTGCACGAGTAAGGAGCGACAAACCGCAGAGCATAAACCTCTACCCAGATCAGGTGTGGCAGGGGCCAGACATGGCGCATATCCCACCAGGTGGAACAGTTTTGTCACGGCATATTCTCCAAAGTGTCTCGGTAATTCTTAAAGCAACTTGACTGTCCCATATCCCTTGATTAGACACAGTTCTCTCAATGCTCTTTCGAATTCTTCTCGCAGTACGATACCTCGCATCTCATTTTCATCTACTTCCTCTTCCCTTTCTATAATATTGTCTGCTAATTAATTTCGACGTACAATCCTTCTATATGTTTCCTCCACCCCTCAGATGTTATTTCTTTGTTCAATATTGTCTTGCCATCTGAGATCCTAATATTAATATAACTGCTTTCATTTTCTCCATAGGTCTCTATAATTTTCTTGTAGGCGACATATGTCTTTACAATTGTCATGCATGTTTCTACACTCTTGCATTTGTCCTCTAGTCATTTCTGTTTCCATAATTTGCATTTCCTCTCAATATCGTTTTTAGTCATCTTTATTCACTTTCCCCAGATTCATTTGCTGCATTTTTGTATTTTCTCCCGTCAATAATGAAATTCAATACCTCTTGTGTTATCCAATGCCTTCTATCGGGCCTTGTCGTTTTACCTATTTGATCGTTTGCTGACTATCTCTCAAGGCTATCCATTAGTCTAATTTTGTAATCATTTCCTATGTTTCAATTAATTGTTGTGTAATGCTCCTTTGGAAACACTCGAAAACCTCTGGTTCTTTCACTTTAACCAATGTCCCTCTACTAAAATTCCTACCGTTTTGCACTTTCTTCAGCTTTAATCTGCAGTTCATAGCCAATAATCTATGGTGACAGTCCACATCTGACCCCTTAAATGTCTTAGTGTTTAAAATCTGGTACCAAACTCTCTGTTATCTTTATATAATGAATCCGAAACCTTCGAACCTCTTTATGTGCCCAAACTTCTGTCTTGATTCGTAAACAAAATTTTTGATGTTTGAACTGTGCTCTGTGCACGTTCTGTAAGATGATATTTCATTAATTTGATCCACAACTCACGTTATCCTAGTATTCTTCTTTCTCTCCCATTTATTGCTGCTGAATTCCAGTCCCCAATCGCAATAACATTTGTCTCCCTTAGCTATCTCAATTATTCCTTTTATCTGATTATAAATTCTTCCCATTGCTTCATCATCTGCGAAGCTAGCGTATGAAGTTCCAAAGAATTTTTCGAAACAGACTTAGAATTCCAAGACTCTTGAAGAACCGGCTGCACGTGGTACATGAAGTGACACCACTTATAGTCCTAAGAGCGTCTTCCGGGCTACGAATATTTTTCATGAATACACAGTGAGGTGATAGTAAGCGAAGTACAGAAACATTTTGCTTTAAGTTGTCGATGGAAGTGGTGATTTATTCTTACAGTGGATAACCTTGTACTCAATTTCCGGTAGTAACATATATTTTTTGGAAATGTTCTGATAATAACAGGTCACATAACAAAATAGTTGGATGTCCTGACGCGATTAATGGCAGAACAGTCATATGAATCATGAATAGTTACAGCCATCAGGGAAACGTCATAGCGCCCCTCCTCCTACTTTAGAGAACTCAAATGAGATCCAGTTTTCTTCCGTTTGGGATCACTATAAGACAACAATTTGCTTCCTGTTTTGTACATAGGAAAGGAACTATTGTTGAGCTTTTCTTCTAATCCCATAATAACCTACATTATACAGTGGAATACCATGATAACACCATCTCATGTTGTTGTAGGGTGTAGTGATTGATAAATTCCTCACATTCAGAAAACAGTGAAGAGCGACTCTCGCTTTGGCTCTGTTCCTTGTATCACAGAAGGCTGAATTCTTTGTGATTTAGTCGGTGAGGCTCATAAGTGTGGAGTACTGCTTTCTTTTGCTGCTGTCCTTCATGATTCCTAAACCAGTGTTACCAAGCCACAGTTTCTTTATTTCGCCAAGAATAACTTTGACGAGAATTTTACTGCAATACTGTGATAGCACACAGACTTTGCGGTGCCACACCAAAGCTGGCAACGAAGTATGGGAAGCGCTCCTGAAGACCATGCCTCCTCTCTCAACGTAGCAGTGCCCTCACGCTGAGGTCAATGAACTGTTGAGGCAGCAAGAGCTCAGCAGTTCGAGACCTCACCTACAGCAATCATCATTATTATCTAGGACCAACGAGCAGTTAAAGTTTCTGATTAAATGTACTTGCAAATATCGAATATTATACCTCAAGACAACAATTCGTTGACTAGTGCATCAACTGATGCTTTCCTAGTCCATGGCAGCTGTAAATTATCCACTACTCCTGTGGCAAAGAAGTATATAAAATTTAAGTCCATCTTTTATGCATTTATGTAATAAAGTAAACTAATACTTCATGTATACTAGATTGATCAGACATCTCCCAGAGCAATCAAAGAACACAGGCCGGACGAAAGTAGTTTCATCTTCGTCACAACAGGCCAGTTTTCTGCTTGTGGCTCGGTATTTTCTTTTCTAAATTTTGTCTTATTGTCCATTTTCTTTTATTTGTAGTGCCCTAAACACTGAGTCTCATGTATAGAATAGTGTCCAAGTAATTCAGAATAGAGTTCATATAAACAGTTCAAACATTAAGAACAGAAGAAGTAAAAATGTTCAGTCTCACAAATGGCTCTGAGCACTATGGGACTTAACTTCTGCAGTCATCAGTCCCCTAGAACTTAGAACTACTTAAACCTAACTAACCTAAGGACAACACAGACATCCATGCCCAAGGCAGGATTCGAACCTACGACCGTAGAGGTCGCGCGGTTCCAGACTGTAGGGCCTAGAACCGCTCGGCCACTCCAGCCGGCTCAGTCTCACAGCAGGCAGTAGCAGCAACAGGGAAGTAACCGATATTGTGACTTTTACGAGTTCCTAACCGGGAGCGAATTTTGTAATATCATCTGTGTGCTTTAATAGTTTAGTTTCTTGGGTTTCTGCGTGTTAATTTAATATCTAATAGCCACAGTTCTCGCGTTTTCGTTTGCGTCGTAAAGTAAACTGATTTTGTGACACATTACAAGTTCCTAATCAGGGGCGAATTATTTAGTTTCACCTGAGTGTTTAGGTAGTAAGGTTTCTGAATCTCTGTGTATTAATCCAATTTATTAGACACTGTTCCTGCGTTTTCGTCAGTGTCTACAGTAGCGTTGCGCAGCACGTTCCGATAATCTGTTTATCTGCATAGTTTAGTTTTCCACAGTCTTTAGTAAGGATACGGACTGCGACTGTTGTGTGCGGATGCGAGCCGAGTTAGTGACACTTCGCTCTCAGCTTCAGGCTGTGATGGCTTCTGTTACACAGCTTGAGTCTGCACCACTGTTGTGGGCCGGCCGTGGGGATCCAACGGGCGTCCAGCACGTCCGAGTCCTCCGATCAGTCCTCATGGCTGTCCAGCGCAGTTACTGCTCGCAGTGAGGTTGACCCCTCACCTGTGGTCGAGTGGGAGGTCGCCCTGGGCCGTAGCAGTTGGTGAAAGACTTCCCAGGCGGCCGCACGTAACGCCTCCCCGGTTTGTCTGACAAACAGATTCCAGGTGCTGTCTGTGGCTGACATTGTTGCTGAGCCAGATGCTGTCGCCTGTCCTGTTTCAGAGGAAATCTCTCAGCCTGCAAGATCCGGGAAATCACAGAGGGTGGGATTATTGATAGTTGGGAGCTCCAACGTTAGGCGCGTTTTAGGGTCCCTTAGGGACATGACTGCCAAGAAGGGAAAGAAAATCAATGTACACTTCATGTGCATACCAGGTGGTGCCATTCCAGATGTGGAACGCGTCATCCCGGATGCCACGAAGAGCACAGGGTGCAGCCCACTGCAGGTAGTTGCTTACATCGGTACGAATTATGTGCGTCACTTTGGATCAGAAGAGATCCTCTCTGGTTTCGAGCGGCCAACAGAAGTGGTAATGTCTGCCAGTCTTGCTTGCAAGATGAAAGCAGAGCTGACCATTTGCAGCATAGTCGACAGGACCGATTACGGACCTTTGGTACGGAGCCGAGCGGAGGGTCTGAATAAGAGGCTCAGACGGTTCTGCGACCGTGTAGACTTGCACCGAAGGGTGGTTGGGTTTCGGGTTCCGTTTAATAGGTCAGGTGTCCACTATACGCAGGAGGCGGCTACCCGGGTAGCAGGGGCTGTGTGGCGTGGACTGGGCGGTTTGTTAGGTTAGAGGGTCTCGGGAAACACACGGAGGGCTTCAGTTACAAAGGGTGCAGGCCGAACACAGGAAGAACGTAGATACAGGAACCATCGGTATAACAGTTGTAAACTGCAGTAGCTGTGTTGGGAAAGTACCATGGCTCCAAGCGTAATAGAAAGCACTGATGCTCAAATCGTTACAAGCTCTGAAAGCTGGCTTAAACCGGATATAAGCTCAGCCAAAATTTTTGCGAAGAACTTAACGGTGTTCCGGAAAGGTAGGCTTAACACGGTTGGCGGTAGCGTGTTTGTCGCTGTTAGATGTAGAAATTGAAGTATATAGTTCCTGTGGGTCATTGTTGGCAACCGGAATAAAATAATAAATGGATCCTTTTACCGACCTCCCAATTGAGATGATACAGTTGCTGAAAGGTTCAAAGAAAAGTTGAGTTTGATTTCAAACACGTACCCGACTCATACGATTATAGTTGGTGGTGACTTTGGTTCAAATGGCTCTGAGCACTATGGGACTCAACATCTGTGGTCATCAGGCCCCTAGAACGTAGAACTACTTAAACCTAACTAACCTAAGGACATCATACACACCTATGCCCGAGGCAGGATTCGAACCTGCGACCGTAGGGGTCACGCGGTTCCAGACTGAAGCGCCTAGAACCACACGGCCACACCGGCCGGCGGTGGTGACCTTAATTTACCCTCGATACGTTGGCGAAAATTCCGGAGGCACGCATAAAACATCACCCGAAATTATGATAAACGCATTCTCTGAAAATTATTTCCAGCAGTTAGTTCATGAGCCCACGAGAATAGTAAACGGTTACGGAAACATACTTGGCCTCTTAGCAACAAATAATCATGAGTTCATAATGAGCATCAAAACGGATACAGGGATTAGTGAACACAGGGTTGACGTAGAGAGACTGAATATTGTAACCCCCAAATCCTCCAAAAATAACGAAAAATATACCTATTCAAAAAATGAGAAAAATTCACTTGACGCCTTCCTGAGAGACAATCTCCAGTCTTCCAAATTAATAATATAAGTGTAGAACAGATGTAGCTTGAATTCAAAGAAATAGTATCGGCAGCAATCGAGAGATTTATACAAAATAAATTACCAAACGACGGAGCTGATCCTCCTTGGTACACAAAACGGGTTAGAACACTGTTGCAGAAACAACGAAAGAAACGTGCCAAATTTAAACAGACGCAAAATCCTCCAGATGAGCGATTTTTTACAGAAACTCGAAATTTAGCGCGGACGTCAATGCACTATGCTTATAACAGTTTCCACAACGAAACATTGTCTCGAAACTTGGCAGAAAATCCAAACAGATTCTCGTAGTATATGAAGTATGTTAGTGGTAAGAAACAATCTATATCTTCTCTGCGCGATTACAATGGAGATACTATCGAAGACAGTGCTGCTAAAGCAGAGTTATTAAACACAGCCTTCCGAAATGCCTTCACAAAAGAAGACGAAGTAAATATTCCTGAATTCGAATCGAGAACAGCTGCCAACATGAGTAAAGTTCAAAAATGTTCAAATGTGTGTGAAAACTTATGGGACTTAACTGCTTAGGTCATCTGTCCCTAAGCTTACACACTACTTAACCTAAACTATGCTAAGCACAAACACACACACCCATGCCTCCGCCGGGATCAGCCGCACAGTCCATGACCGCTGCGCCTGAGACCGCTCGGCTAATCCCGCGCGGCCATGACTAAAGTAGAAGTAAATATCCTCGGAGTAGTGAAGCAATTTAAATCACTTAATAAAAGCAAGTCTTCTGGTCCAAGCTGTATACCATTTACGTTCCTTTCGGAGTATGCTGATGCATGAGCTCCATACTTAACAATCATATACAACAGTCCGCTCGACGAAAGATCTGTACCCAAAGACTGGAAAGTCACAAAGGTCACACCAGTATTCAAGGAAGGTAGTAGGAGTAATCCACTTAATTACATACCTATGTCGTTAACGTCGATATGCAGCAGGATTTTGGAACATATATTGTGTTCGAACATTACGAATTACCTCGAAGAAAACTGTCTATTGACACACAGTCAACATGAGTTTAGAAAACATCGTTCTTGTGAAACACAACTAGCGCTTTATTCGCATGAAGTGTTGAGTGCTATTAACAATGGATTTCAAATCGATTCCGTATTTCTGGATTTCCGGAAGGCTCTTGAAACTGTACCACGCAAGCGACTTCTAGTGAAATTGCATGCTTATGGAATATCATCTCAGTTATGTGACTGGATTTGTGATTTCCTACCAGAGAGGTCACAGTTCGTAGTAATTGACAGAAAGCCATCGAGTAAAATATAAGTGATTTCTGGAGTTCCCCAAGGTAGTGTTATAGGCCCTTTGCTATTCCTTATCTACATAAACGATTTGGGAGGAAATCTGAGCAGCCGTCTTTAGGTTGTTTCCAGATGAAGCTGTCGTTTATCGACTAATAAAGTCATCAAAAGATCAAAACAAATTGCAAAACTATTTAGTGAATATATTTGAATGGTGCGAAAATTGGCAGTTAACCCTAAATAACGAAAAGTGTGAGGTCAGCCACATGGGTGCTAAAAGGAATTCGTTAAACTTCGGTTACACGAGAAATCAGTTAAACGTAACGGCCGTAAAATTAACTAAATACATAGGAATTACAATTACGAACAACTTAAATTGGAAGGAACACATAGAAAATGTTGTGGGGAAGGCTAACCAAAGACTGCGTCTTATTGGCAGGACACTAAGAAAATGTAACAGATATACTAAAGAGACTGCCTACACTACACTTGTCCATTCTCTTTTAGAATACTGCTGCGCGGTGTGGGATCCTTGCCGGCCGAAGTGGCCGTACGGTTCTAGGCGCTACAGTCTGTAACCGAGCGACCGCTACGGTCGCAGGTTCGAATCCTGCCTCGGGAATGGATGTGTGTGATGTCCTTAGGTTAGTTAGGTTTAATTAGTTCTAAGTTCTAGGCGACTGGTGACCTCAGAAGTTAAGTCGCATAGTGCTCAGAGCCATTTGAGCCATTTGTGGGATCCTTACCAGATAGGACTGACGGAGTACATCGAAAAAGTTCAAAGAACGGTAGCACGTTTTGTACTATTGCGAAATGTGGGAGAGAGTGTCAGTGAAATGATATAGGAGTTGGGCTGGGCATCATTAAAAGAAAGGCGTTTTTCGTTGCGACGGAATCTTCTCACGAAATTCCAATAGCATACGAAAATATTTTGTTGACACTGACCTACATACGGGGAAACGATCACCACGATAAAAATAAGGGAAATCAGAGCTCGTACGGAAAGATATAGGTGTTCGTTCTTTCCGCACGCTACACGAGATTGGAATAATAGAGAATTGTGAAGGTGGTTCGATGAATCCTGTGCCAGGCACTTCAATGTGATTTGCAGAGTATCCATGTAGATGTACATGTAGATGTAGATGTAGACGGCGTGTGTTACAAAACTGTGAGTGAAAATGGTGTCATCAGTGTTTTCCGAGATATGATCGTAAAACTGTCTATGCCGAAACCGTGAAGGTCACATTCAAACTGTATGTTCACGCGGAGGGCAAGGCAAAGGTGAGAGACGCCGTGGCGCGGCGCACGGCTGCCACAGCTGTGCTGTCTGGACGTGTCACTCACTCAGGCGCGAGCCGAAACAAATACTTCCGCATCGCGGAATTCTTCCCTGCTATACGCAGGCCGGAGAATAACATTTTTGTTCATTTAAAAGGGGAACAAAAGACAGTTAAGTTGCATTTGGACACTGGTGTTTCCATGTCCCTGATAAATAAAGACACATATACAAGAATCTGTAGCCCACCGCTACAGCAGCCTACTTCTATTTTGTCTGCCTACAATGGACAGAAATTCCAGTCCCTGGTGCGTGTAGGCTGCCACCAACTTTCCAGAGAGTGACAAAGTGTTGATTATGATGTACTAAGTTCTATAAACACTGCAAATATTTTTGGGTTGGATTTATTTAATTTGTTCAGTTTGTGCATCCAGTACAATGTGTTAAAAGTCAGTGTTTCTGTGCCTCACACTAACGTTTATGACTTGTTTAGGAAGTTCAAAGAACTATTTGTACCAGCATGTATAAGAAGGGAAAAAGACTTAAAAGACTTTGAAGTGTGAATGACAATGCACGTCCACAAACTTTTCGAGCACGAACTGTCCTCAACCCCTCCCCCTCCCCTCCCCCCCCCCCCCCCCCCGCCCTTAACCTGTTTCTGCGAACCAATGAGCATCACCCTTGGTAATTTTGAGGTGGCCTTCATGTGGTTTACGTTTGTGTGCAGACTTTAAGCTAACATTAAATCCACAAGCAGTAGTTAGTTCTCTTTCTCTTCCATGTTCACAGAATTGATGGGCAGACTGGTATAGGACAGACACTTGTCGAAGAAAGATTTGCGAGAGGCATATGTACAGTTAGCGCTGGGTGGACAGTCCAAGCAATATTTCGTGTTAAACACTCGCTTGGGCTATTTACAGTTTCAGGGACTACCGTTTGGTAGTTCTTCGCCTCCTGCAATTTTTCATTGGTCCCTGGAACAGGTAAAAGCAAAATCTCATCTCGTACAAACGATTTAAGGGATATTGTCGTCGTAGGTCGTAAGCCTGCTGAAAAATTAGCAGATTTAGACTGCTTGATTCAAGTTCTTTATACAGCTGGCTTCAAGTGCAACAAGGACAAGTGCTCCTTCTTCGAGGAAAAGTGAGCTATTTGGGTCACATAATATATTGCCACGGTATACACCCAACTGGCCAACGGCATTCCAACGGCATTGCCGCAGTGGTAACACCGGTTCCCGTCAGATCACCGAAGTTAAGAGCTGTCGCTGTGCCTAGCGCTGTTGGCAAGCGGGTTGCACTCAGCCCTTGTGAGGCAAACTGAGGAGCTACTTGATTGAGAAGTAGCGGCTCCGGTCTCGTTAACTGACATACGGCCTGGAGAACGATGCGTTGGTCACATGCCCCTCCACATCCGCATCCAGTGATGCCTGTGGGCTGAGGATGACACGGCGGCTGGTCGGTACCGTTGGGCCTTCCAAGGCCTGTTCGGACGAAGTTCACTTTTATACATCCAACTACATCGCACTTGGTTGCCATTACAGATCTGCCGGCACTCCGCAACGTTAAGGAGCTACAATAAATCATGGGGAAGCTCAACCGTTATATAAAATTTAATTTATTTCAACCGCTGTGTAAATTTCTGTTCCGCTTAAGGTCAGATTACAATTCTAAATGGTTGAAAATTCGATTTTTTGTTGTATTTTTGGGAGGTGTATGTATCTAGAATGTTGGGACGAAAAGGTTTTTTAATCTGTGCGTACCATGCGGAGCGGCCGTGTGGTTTGAGGCGCCATGTCACGGACTACGCGGCCCTTTCCGCCAGATGTTCTACTCCTCCCTCGGGCATGGGTGTGTGTCTGTGTGTGTTGTCACTAGCATAAGTTAGTTTAAGTAGTGTGTATGTCTAGGGACTGATGACCTCAGCAGTTTGGTCCCTTAGGAATTCACATACATTTGAACATTTGAATCTGTGCGTTACAAAAACGTTTCTACAACCCATTGTTCGCAGCAGTGTTACGGCCACCTAGGAATTATCTCAGCTGGAGACGCCCGATTTGTGGTCCGCGATATTGGATTAGCGATTTTGAATTCTGAAAAATCTAAATTTAGATTTGTGCTCAGCGACATCAAAAATATTTAATAATATAAAATTGTAGTTTTTATGCAAATTGAACTAATAACATATATAGAAGTTTTTCCTAAATTTTAAACAGTTTTTTCTTGAGGAACGATGTTTCAAAACTTGTGCAGCACAAAACAAAAGCGGTTAAACGTATTAGCTTCTACCTTTGACCCCAAAAAACTAAACACTTTCCTTGGGAGCTTATACCTACAATATACGAAATTTCTTATTATTAACTATTTTATGTAAAGTCATAAAGAGTGAAACAGACCCCGACAAATCGAATGCAATGTTCGAGTTCGCACAGTATCGTAAAATTTATGGTTATTTCATTGTGGTTATGTATAAGCTCCCACAAATTTAATGTAGTACCGACTGATGTTATCCATTTCTGATTTCGGATAACTGCTGAGGGACTACACTGCACGCAGTCTGCGTACTTCAAACTCGCAGACCCTTGATCAAAGCGTAATTACAGGCGCCATTTTTAACTGAAAATCTGAAAGTTCAAAGTATGATCAATCATAATCCCCAAGCAGGCCCTTCGTATGTCTTACTATTGTCTCAAAAAAACTCCAGACTTTGCCTATCTTTTGCTAATTTTAATGAGAACCTGGCCTTAATCAGCTGCAGCAGCAAAAATTTCCTTTTGTGTGGCCTGGAGAACGCCAGAACGCATTTCGGCATTTGAAAGAGGCATTTTGAAGTCCTAGATGTTTGATTCATTTTGACCCAAGCAACTCTGTCCTGTTACCTATGGAAGCATCTTCTCTCTCTCCCTCTCTCATAAGATTGGTTATTCTGACAGAATCATTGATTCTGGCCAAAAACTCTTAACAAAGCGCAGTTTAATTATAGTCAACTTGAAAAAGAGGCACCCGCCGTTGTCTATGGCGTTACGAAATTCTACCATTATATGCATGATCTTAAGTTCTATATGCTGACAGATCATCGGCCTTAAATGGTCTTGTTCAATTCTGCTAAGCCTTTCCGTCCTCGGACACTGCAAAAGTTGTTACGTTGAACTCTGATCTTGTCCAATTATGAGTTGAAAAGGCTGACTGCCCTACATTAGAACACTGACATTTCGTCTCGGTTACTAGTCGGTACCGACACAGTGTCCGATTCGTCTGAGAAATAATGTTTTCAAATCGATTCTCACCCTTGACTTTCAGCATGTTTCCTCAGCAACTACTTCTGATACGGCTGTTAAGGTTGTTTTGCAATACGTGCGCCATGGGTGGTCTAGCAGTTAGAAAGAAATTCTCCACTCAGCAGATTGACGTTATTTTTCGCACCGTCACGTACTTTCCCCACATTAAGTGTTTTGCTCTTTCACACAGGGCACACTGATGAGCCGGTTGTGATTCCTCAATCACTACAGTGGGAAGTTCTGTCTTTATTGCACCAAGGTCATTGGGGCATAGTTCGCACAGAGAACCTCGCCCACTGTCATTGTACTTGGCAGGGCTTGGAAGCTCGTATTGAGCAAGTGACCGCTCGTTGCAAAGTTTGCTAAAAAAAACAGTCATCTCCGACGCAACGCATTTTTCAATGGCGAGGTCCGTCCGGACCATGGCAGCGCAGTCATATTAATTTTGCGGACGCTGTCTCGAACACATAATGGTTGTAAGTGGTAGATGCTTACATGAAGTTGCCATTTATTGTCCCCATGACTTCCACCACTACTGCAAGTACAGTATCAGCTTTGCCTTCTGTTTTTTGTCGTGTGGGTCTTCCTGAGGTCGTTGTCTTGGACAATGCTCCACAGTTGACATCAGCCAGTTTCCAACAGATTTGTGCTGCTAATGGCATGCACTGTCACCTCTGCACCTTTTCTCCCACAGTGTAATGGTGCAGCTGATCAGTTCGTTCGAAAATTCAAAAGTCACATGGTGAAACTCTATTCCTGCCACACACCGGAGTAGGCATTGAAAATTTTTCTGCCGCTTGCCAACGTGACTTGAGATCGCCAGCAGAATTGTTACACAGTCGAAGGCACTGTACCCTGTTATGTCTTCTGCGGCCGCCGCAAAAGCAATTCAATCCGCCAGGATGGGCAAAGTTTCTGCCACAGGATAAGGTCTTTTACAAAGTCTTTGGCGTGCAACAGTTTGGGAGCGTGGACTCATTACCAAAGCAGTCGGATGCTTTTCGTATGCTGTTCACGGTTCTACTGGGCTACTGCAGCGCCACCAAAACCAGCTGCGCCACGTATACGAGTATGTTACTGATTCTACCGCAGAATGCTTGTCCACAGACCCAGCACGTCCATGCGGTCGTCGTCTGCAGTTGCAGCGATCTCTCCACCAGTCGCGGCCGGCACCGTCCACTGTGGTGCCCAGAGAGGTGGATGCTCCGCCACCACCGCCGCTACCGCTACCGCCGTCGTGGGGACAACGAGATATGCGGGCCCTGCAATTAACTTGTGACGTCACACTAGTCGGCTTGTCCGCCACAATTCGTGAACAACCGGCTCCATCCAGGACCCACGGGAAACCAATATTTAATTGAAAAGGTGCCCAATAGAGGTCTTAACTTTGTCATGGGCTATCGAGAACTTCGAAGCATTTAAGCAAGCAGTCAGGAATTACTACATTCGTCTGAAATAGTTCCTCACTCTCCACCGGAGACGGCTGCTGATACTCGTGAGACCTGTAGTGTGACGTACACGCCACGGCCTGTCTTCCTCGTGAGCCTCTTGCCGCCACCACTGACGTCACTGGCCCCAGCTGCCCCAACCGATGAAAGAGGATGTGCCGTCCCCAGAAGGTCATCACACCGCTTCGGAAGCTCCCCTCACCGTCCAGCCGACCACAGCAGCTGCGTCTCTGCATACTACTGTACCTTGTACCCTGCGACTGGTTTTTTGGCTGATGTTTCCGAACGCCCGGTCGGTGAATACCGGCGAGCGGGCAGGGAGGCCCATCGGGCACAGTTCCCCTCCCTGTCTCCTCATCCGCATCAGCATATAGTTATCCCTCCAATTGTCCAAAGATGGTGCAGAGGTTTGGGGGGTTGAGGGAGTGTAGAGGATGATGATGTTTGGATTGTGGGGCGATCAACTGCGCGGTCAACAGCGCCCGTACAAAGTCCCAAGTTTTACTCAATTCAACCTTTTACACGGTCCACTCTAGTCATTGTCACGAATGATGATGATGATGAGGATGAAATGTTGAGGACAGCACAAACACCCAGTCCCAGGGAGGGTGGAGGAATATGGTATCGTACAGAGTTTGCATTGCCATACCAAAGTTGACAACGTGAAATCGATACCAGAGACATAAGCGAGGACTCGCTACAGTCCACAACGATGTTGGGGAGGTGCTCCTGAAACCCATGTGTCCCCTATCAGTATAGCAGTAGCCCCACGCTGGTTTTTTTTAAAAAATAGGAACCCCCATTTCTTATTACATATTCGTGTAGTACGTAAAGAAATATGAATGTTTTAGTTGGTCCACTTTTTTCCCTTCGTGATAGATAGCGCTGTAATACTCACAAACATATGGCTCACTGGCTCACAATTTTAGACGAACAGTTGGTAACAGGTAGGCTTTTTAAATTAAAATACAGAAAGTAGGTACGTTTGAACATTTTATTTCGGTTGTTCCATTGTGAAACATGTACCTTTGAGAATTTATCATTTCTGAGAACGCATGCTGTTACAGCGTGATTACCTGTAAATACCACATTAATGAAATAAATGCTCAAATTCATGTCCGTCAACGTCAATGCATTTGGCAATATGTGTAACGATATTCCTCTCAACAGCGAGTAGTTCTCCTTCCGTAATGTTCGCACATGCATTGACAATGCGCTGACGCATGTTGTCAGGCGTTGTCGGTGGATCACGATAGCAAATATCCTTCAACTTTCCCCACAGAAAGAAATGCCGGGACGTCAGATCCGGTGAACGTGCGGGCGATGGTATGGTGCTTCGACGACCAATCCACCTGTCATTAAATACGCTATTCAATAGTGCTTCAACCGCACGAGAGTTATGTGCTGGACATCCATCAGGTTGGAAGTACATCGCCATTCTGTCATGCACTGAAACGTCTTGTAGTAACATCGGTAGAACATTACGTAGGAAATCAGCATACATTGCACCATTTAGATCGCAATCGATAAAATGGGGGCCAATTATCCTTCCTCCCATAATGCCGCACCATACATTAGCCCGTCAAGGTCGTTGATGTTCCACTTGTCGCAGCCATCGTGGATTTTCCGTTGCCCAATAGTGCATATTATGCCGGTTTACGTTACGGCTCTTGGTGAATGACGCTCCGTCGCTAAATAGAATGCGTGCAAAAAATCTGTCATCGTCCCGTAATTTCTCTTGTGCCCACTGGCAGAACTGTACACGACGTTCAAAGTCGTCGCCCTGCAATTCGTCGTGCACAGAAATATGTTACGGGTGCTATCGATGTTCTCAACACCGACGTTTTTGAGATTCCCGATTCTCGCGCAGTTTGTCTGCTACTGATGTGAGAATTAGCCGCGACAGCAGCTAAAACACCTACTTGGGCATCATCATTTGTTGCAGGTCGTGGTTGACGTTTCACATGTGGCTGAACACTTACTGTTTCCTTAAATAATGTAACTATCCGGCGAACGGTTCGGGCACTTGGATGATGTAGTCCAGGATACCGAGCAGCATACATAGCACACGCCCGTTGGGCATTTTGATCACAATAGCCATACATCAACATGATGTCGACCTTTCCGCAATTGGTAAACGGTCCATTTTAACACGGGTAATGTATCACGAAGCAAATACCGTCCGCACTGGCGGAATGTTACGTGATACCACGTACTTATACGTTTGTGACTATTACAGCTCCATCTATCACAAAGCGAAAAAAGTGGTCCAACTAAAACATTCATATTTATTTACGTACTAAACAAATATGTAATAAAAATGGGGGTTCGTATTTAAAAAAAACGCAGTTGATATCCGTTTGACCTACGGCAGCGCCGTCTAGCGGGCCAACCATAGCACCATCTGGTTTCCCCCTTCAGGCTAGAGAAGTTCGTTCTTTGTAGTTTTTTCATTTGATGCTTATTTCGTGAGATGTTTGTCCCGGTCACTATCAATGGACCACCCTGTATACTTTATTCATTTACGTAGTAAAGTGAATTAATATTTCAAGTGTTCTAGTTTGATGAGTCTTCTCCCGCAGCAGTCAAAGAACCCACAGTTGTGGTTTTACGAAAGTAATTTCGCCTTGTCACAACAAATCCCATCAGACATGCATTCAATGAAATAAATTTTCGTGAAATGTTGTTAATACTATGTCATACGAAATCAACACCGTACACTGTTTCGCTGATAGGCATAGAGTGCTGTTTTGGAGAATTTCAGTGACGCCACACATCAGACTCCTCATCTGATCAAACGAATCTTCGCTTTCTTAATTTCACAGTTACTCAGAAATGATGAATCTTATTGGAGAATCATTATCTCAGTCCATATAGCAGGGGATCATCAGCCTTAAATATTTTATTTATACTCTAGCCACAGAGACAGTTCCATACAATTTTAAGTTATGTCAATAGTATCTAACTCGAAAATTATTTTTAAATGTTTATCTGCAAGCTACTTAAATTACTTGCTTTGACAACCAAACTTCTAATCCAAACGCAGTAAATATTTAGAAAGTCATATCAGCATTGGAAAATGACTCGAATAAGCGTAGGTGACTCATTTAACAGGATGGTTAAAAACTGAAATGCATGATTTATCCACTTGTGCATCATACAAATATGTCTTAAGAAGGAAGCTTAGATCTATATTTGTATACATGTTAAGCCCTAACCTATTGAACACATGTTGTGTAACGGAACCAACCCTTCCAATTTGTTATTTTAATGTAAGCATAGATCCATCTCCTGTTGAACGAAACGACACAAATATGTTATATGGATCTGCAGAAATGTTCTAGTGGAAACGTCATTCGAATTGGTTCACTACTAATCTGTGATGCTAACACAGACAGAAAGATAAAAATTTCCAAAACCAAATAACATTTTATTGCATGTCTTGAATTTCGCTTCACTATTTGTCGGTGTGTTAAACATATAGTGTCATTGGCTCCAGTTCTTCTTGCGTGTGCCGGAAAATGAATACATATTATGTTAATTCCGTAGGATATGCCATGTGGAGGATAATCGTCAGAAAGGAACTGCATGGTCTCACGATCATATATTCATGATATGGATACTACAACAATAGCGAAGAGATTTTGTACGACTCGTACGCAGCCAAATAACTGTCGATAGCTTGGGAAGGACATTTGTCTGGACACTTCACAAGACTACTATCAGGTTCCTCCTCACTAATTGTAGACTCTTAGTTGTATATTACGTCGGTGAGAATAACGTTACGTAAATGTCGATGGTATACCAAACATCATTTGTAAACTGAAATATTTATGATAAATATTTTAAACATATCATTAAAATGAGTATCAGAGGACACAATGTAACAATGTTCATTGCTACTGTTCAGCTATAAAGTCTGACACATAGAGGATTAAGTCTCGTTAGACCTTTTGAGGTCGTAGCCTTTTACCACCGCCACATTCTCAAAATATGAGGGTAAGTCAATTATTATCCACAATTGAGTTACATTCCTGCTTTTTTGGTAGTACTGTCGTTTTATGTTGATGACCCATGCTTTGTTCATTTGTGCTGTTAATCATGGCTGCTCCGCTGTCTATTTGGACCAAAGAAGAGCATCGTTCAGTGATCCGTTTTTTGTGGTCGGAAGGCATATCAGCGGCCGAAATTCATCGAAGACTTTCGGTTCAGTACGGGAACAGTATTTTGCCGCAACGGAGTGTCAACGAATGGATTGAAAAATTCCGAAATGGTCGAACAAGTGTTACGCACGGTGAAGGAGCCGGACGACCGTTTATCGCCACAAATGAATGAACCATTGAGCGTTCACGTGAAAAGATTCTCTTACACAGACGATTAACTATTGACGAAGTGGCACATCGTGTGCAAATTAGTCACGGTTCTGTCTACGATTTCATCCACAACAGACTTGGGTTTCATAAAGTTTGTGCAAGATGGGTCCCAAAACAACTCACACAGTTCCATAAACAAACGCGCGTGGACATCTGCAAAAAACGTTTGGATCGCTATGGTAACGAAGGGGACAACTTCTTAGACAGGATCATTACTGGTGACGAAACATGGATCCATCTTTAGGAGCCGGAGACTAAACGGCAGAGTATGGAATGGAAACATCCAAATTCGCCGTGCAAGAAAAAGTTCAAGACCCAACCGTCCGCAGGAAAACTGATGATTACGGTTTTTTGGGACGCACAACGTCCAGTACTGGAACATTTAGGAAAAGGGGCACAACAATAAACAGTGTACGTTACAGTGAGATGCTTAATGCCAGGCTAAAGCCTGTAATTCGAAGCAAACGCAGAGGATTGCTGTCAAAAGGTGTTGTGTTGTTGCACGACAATGCCCGTCCGCATACTGCTGCCCACACTGCTGAAACGCTCCAGAAACTCAAATTTGAAGTACTGGCTCAT
Source organism: Schistocerca piceifrons (assembly GCF_021461385.2). Classification (NCBI taxonomy): domain Eukaryota; kingdom Metazoa; phylum Arthropoda; class Insecta; order Orthoptera; family Acrididae; genus Schistocerca; species Schistocerca piceifrons. The sequence goes on from NC_060149.1 coordinate 582,218,444, forward strand.
CCTCCATACAGTCTCGATATTGCCCCTTCTGACTATCACTTGTTTGGTCCACACAAACAGGCATTAAGGGGCCGTCGATTTGCCTCGGACGAAGCAGTGAAAGAAGCGGTGCATTCTTGGCTCGCAGCTCAACCGAGAACCTTCTTTTATGAGGGCATCAGGAAGCTTGTACAACGATGGACCAAATGCGTTGAAACGCAAGGAGTCTATGTCCAAAAATGATGTTCTTGTAGCTTTCGTATTTGATTACAATAAAATTTTATAACTACTTTGCGGATGATAATTGACTTAACCTCGTATTTTCATGCGTGTCATATACTAAAGGAAAAAAATTACAATACCAAGAAGCAGTTGTGCGGCATAAACGAAAGTTGGTAGGCGCTGTCCGTGACATGGCGCCTCAAACCGTGCGGCCACTCCGCGTGGCTGGTAAACAGAGTTCCTGCTATAATTCGTTGTAACATATTTTAAAAGTTGTTTACTTCCCTATCAAAGGATGTACACTGTGATCAAAAGCTAAAGCCCCTAAGCTAATTCGTTATAAGTTTACGCTTAATTAAATACCACTCGAAATATTTTCTAAACCTGCTCTATCGTCTATTTTAAGGGTCTAGATCTAGTAACTCGAATGGATGCAACTGCTATTCACCTTATGACCAGTATTTTTCTTTAAGTTGTTATACAAAAGCTGACCACCTCTTAAAATCGTATTTGTGAGGTCCCGCTCATTGGGCTGTTTTGGCCTCTAAATGTCCCATCACAAACTGTATTTTCTTGCTGTCGTCCCACTTAAACGGGAAAGTTGCCTCAAAATAATTCTTGGGTGTTGTTCTTCTTCTGGTATGAAACTCGGGAACTTATTAGATTTATGGGCCTGCTAATTAAACTAAATTTCTCACACCATTCGTTTGGCGAACAAGGTTTACCCTCTTTACGTTCATGCAGACACAACGAACCGTTTTTGCTTGTTCCAGGTTCTGCTGATGCGGTCGTGCCACATTTCTGTTGCTTGTGCCGTTGTTCTGCAGTTTTCGCAGGGTCGCCATGATTACAATCAGATTTGGCATGATTAATCTGTAGGGGTGGCCGTATGCCTTTCCTACCTCCACCCTGTACCCTCCGGGAAGAAATCAGTGTACCCCAGCTGTCTGCGACTAGTATAAATCACGAAATAGTGCAAACGTGTTTCAAATGGGAACCAGCCCGGTATTCACCTAGTAGGATGTGGAAAACCACCTAAAAACCACAACCAGGCTTGCCGGCACACTGGTCCTCATCGTTAATCTGCCGGGCGGATTTGATCCAAGGCCGGCGCGCCTACCCGAGACCAGGAAGCAGCGCATTAGCGGTCTCGGTTAACTTGGCGGATCATGCGATCGTACCACGTGAACAATCAAAAACGGCTTTATCGCGACTCCTGCCTACATTAACATTACTATCTGTAGTATATGGAATCCTAGATGCTGCTAAGTCTGAGATCCGTTTACACACTTCCTACAAACTCGCCTCTATCGGATCTACTCGTTCTAGCAATGGTGCCTTTGTGCATTTAACTTCTTTATTTCTCTGTGTTCTTCTTCTTCTTGATTGTTAATCACTGCCATCTCTCCAAGAATATCCTTTTCATCTGCGACTTCTCTACTCTAGACTCGCGAATGTGGTCTTCTAGTCTGGAATGAGTATTCACAACCTGAGTACACAAGTTACTTAATTCTGATTTAATCTCTACGTTAGAGGTCTTTAAACTAATAATACTCTGGTAATTACAGTCTAATTTTTGGTTTAGTATTCTGGTCCACAATGGTCATCCATCCATATCCACTACGCTGTCTTCCAACATTACCACTGTCAATTTAAAACTCGGATCTATTCCATACATGACGTACAGTTGTAGTAATCCATCCAGTCACACTGACAAGGTTAAGTCTGTTTTCTCGACACAGTGCAGAACACTTTGTGGTTCGTCGACGTGAATTGCACCCACTAAATAAATTTCTATTGCAACCCATCAGTAGCTGGAGTTCCGGCCGGCTGCTACTACCCGGTCGTGATGCGCGGATCTCGTCGCTCACGATGTGAGCTCTGCGATGGCAACAACAGGACGCGTTGTTCGATGCCATTGTCGCCTGGAAGCTACTAGACGGACATGTTGGTCGAGGCTGGTGAGGGCCGGCAGCTACTACCTAGAATGGTAAATTTCTCTATCGACAGCTCTCGGCTGCTACCACCAGGACGCATGGCCTCTCGGTCGTCGCTGCCACAGTTGTCCCCACCTGGACTGTGCGCTTCGCCGCCGTCACTCGCTGGCCGAATAAGTTTCAAAATGGTTCAAATGGCTCTGAGCACTATGGGACTTAACATTTGTGGTCATCAGTCCCCAAGAACTTAGAACTACTTAAACCTAACTAACCTAAGGACATCACACACATCCATGCCCGAGGCAGGATTCGAACCTGCGACCGTAGCGGTCGCGCAGTCCCAGACTGTAGCGCCTAGAACCGCTCGACCGCGCCGTCCGACGCCGAATAAGGAAAGCAGTATTCTCTACTGTAGTCACTTGTCCACTCGTGAGCCAATCAATATCTATTCTTGCACTTCGTAATCTCTCTTCTCTTCTCGTGAGTTTCGCTCCTAGGAATTTGTGCTCATACGTCAGTGTATTCGGTTGCCACGCTCGGCAGCCAAACAACTGTCGATAGCTTCGGAAGGACATTTGTCTGATCACTCTGAAAGGATACTATCATGTTACTTCACACTAATTGTGGACTCTTAGTGATATAATACATTGTTAAAAATAATAAAACGTAAATAGGGACGGTATGTCAAACAACAGTTGTGAACTGAAATATTTATGATAAATGTTTTAAACTTATCGTTACAGTGAGTAACAGACGAGACACTGCAGCAGTGTTCATTGTTGCTACCAAGCAGTTGCTATACACTTCGAGAGCTGTCTCGTTACACCTTATGATGTCATAGCCTGTTATCACTGCCATTTTCTCAATATATTTTCATGCTTCTCACAGTTGTTATATTCCCGAAATAGTGACGAGTTTAGCAATCTGCAACATATTAGATCTGGAGACTTCTCGATATTCGTTATCAACTGTCGGAAATACACTATATTTTTACATTTTTCATTCAGAATTTATTAAATCTACTTATATAACTAACGTGTAGCGTATTAACTTGCGAGATGGGTATGTGAACCAAATATTGGTCGATTCTACGTATAACATTAACGAACTTTAGTCTCATATATTGACCATCGTGCATTGCTGCGCCCCAAGGTCCCCCCCCCCAATCCACGTTTTGGACATTATTATTTAAACAGAAATCAGTAGACGTCATACGTAGTACCTAGTTAACGAAAACTTTCAATCAGGTACGTATAATAATTAAGCTTGACCATTTGAGACTTCTTTCACAGAGGGGGTACCCCAACGAATTTGAATTACTTCAATACACTGGTTAAACTGACTTTCTCTAAGCTCGGAAGTAGAAACGCACAAAAATTCAATCATTTACTTAAGCCGATACTGTACTTGAAGTAATGGGGACAAAAAAGAAAATTTAGTGTATGCGCCTACAGCCAACAACCGTTATGTGTTACAAATGGACTTGCGAAGTTAATACGGATGTACTGAGACGGTCTGGGCGAATGTGGACACTCGGAAAAACATTGTGGCAGAGCTGATTAATGTTGTGCACACACATTGCAATGAGAGGACATTTGCTCAATTTGGGTGTCTATTCCCTGCCATGTACAATGCATTGGATGAGTTTCCTTGTGCAAACTACACTCCTATGACCCTGACGTAATAAAATCGAATCTTTCCGCTGCAAAGAGTGAGGACTCAATAACACACGAATTGTCGTTCTCTGTATGCAGTAGCAGAGCATCTGACCACGCGGATAGAGCATGATGACGCGATAAATAATGACACGGCTATCCATGACACATATTACAAAACAACCTGAAGAGTTGAATCAGAAACAGTTGCTGCAACAATACGCCGAAACTGAACAGCTTCGTTTAGAGACATTTCGTCTGGTGGCTCAGACATACTTAAACACTCGATATGATACACAGAATAAGTTAAAGACACAAGGCAATAGACAAACCCAGATGGAAAATGCATGGCAATAATGTACAAACTTCAACACTTTGTAAGCAGGCGAGGCTAGTCCATACAAATGACAAGCCTCGGGGCCATGCTTTGTACCAGAAAAAAATAAACTTGGTGATACACCAGTAGGTTCTTTATGTTACTCCGGGAGGAGGTCTTGCGGATACTATAACACACAAAATATTAGAGCTCTTTATTATAAAACATACAAGATGAATTACTTAAGTATGGTACAATACAGTTCCACAGGAATGTCATGAGCTTAACTGTCACTGAACATTAACACATCATTTGACACTGTCCCTCCCTTTCCCCCACAGCCGAGAGTATTAAAATCCTAGTAGTTAACTGCCGAAGCATTCGCAACAAAATGTCAGAGTCTGAAGCGCTCCTGAAAAACAGTGAAACTCACATAACACTAATACAGAAAGTTGGTAAAAACTTGTATTTCATAAAATTACAGTTTTGTTAATGTTGGGCGTGACAAGACTTTATGAGAAACCTGTAATGGAGCAAGAGCAGAGCGCCCTGCGGCGTCATCCTCCGGTTCGACGACGCTTCCAACAGCAAGGCGTCGACACTTGCGATAAAAAGACCACAGTTCAGAAGGTCATGTGATGTATAACGTGGGCTAAGGAGGCCACATTGGCTCCAAATTTCTCCAGAATTCTGCCCAGTGTCGTCGTGGACGAGTTACATGATCAGTAGGTCGTTACACCCGATATTACCCACATTTCAGCCCTTCTTTTGACGCCTCTTCGATGAGGGTCAGAACCGCGACACCTAAAGTCCAAATCGCACTGTTTTCTTATAAGTTGCTTTTTCAGAGTTCCTATTTTGTGTCCTTCTGTGCCGTGATCACGAGGAGCTGTGACATGAAACATGCGCGAATAAAACGGTGAAAGGTCCTTCTAAGACGTCTGAGTTCGCTAAAATCTGCGGCGGCACCCGCCCACCTTTATTGATAATTTTAAAAATGCGCCAGTACAGACAGACACTCTGACGAGTGCGCCAGGCACCTGCTGGCAGTCCATGCTGGTGCTCTTTCGCTGCTACAACGCAGCTCATGCGCCTGATAGTGGGCCATTCGGAATCGGAGGGTATGAAATGGGTTGTCGGTCTGCAGGCTCATAGGACAACGTCACGAGTTCTGTGGGTATAGGCGCATTTTTAAAATTCTGAATAATGGTGCGCGGATGCTACCGGGGGTTTTAGCGACTTGGTGGTCTTAGAGGGGCCCTTCGCCGTTTTATTCAGGCGTGTTTCAATGTCGCAGCCCTTCGTGATCACGCAACAGAAGGACACAAAATAAGATCTCTAAAAAAGCAAAAGCATCATTAGCGGATCATGTTAGACTTTCATCGGATGGCTTTGAACGGTTCCTAGTGGTTCCAACCTGTATAAAAAATCAAAAATTCCGGTTGCAGTGTGCTCCAAACAGTTGCGATCACGTTCGGTGTAGATGCAGTCCCACAATGTCCTTACAAAAGGGCTGAAACACTCGAGGGTGTCAGCAATGTTAAATGTTGTACAAAACATCTTGCTATTACTCATCGCAGTGGAACTGTCTTTTCCGAACGCGAAATATGTGGGAATCAACGCCCCAGGGAAATGGGAGGTTTCATTGACTCGCTTTCTGCCATCCCATGCAGCCTTTTCGTGCCAATTCTGAGCGGCGGTGTACGGGAAATGTTTTTCTTGGCCACTCATCAGAAACCCGTTTGATTTGAATGCTAGGCGTCGTGGTTCTGACCTCGATCTCAGAGGTGTCAAAAGAAAGGCTGAAATGTGGGTGAGTGGGGGTGTGGAGGCCTTCTGATCATGTGATACCTCCACAATTACACTGGGAAGAATTGTGGCGAAATTTGATGCCAACATGACGTCATTAAGCCAACTTACACGCCACACGAATTTTTGAGCTGTGCTCCTTATTTCGCAAATGTCGACACCTTGCTGTCTGAAGCGTCGGCAAGCTTGAGGGTGACGTCGCAGGGCACCACGCTTTTTCACCATTACAGAGGAAGGTTTTATGCACCTTTGAGCCAAATTTCAAACTTAAGTGTCAAAATGGGTGGGAATTACGTTGTTTCGAAAAAGTGATGCTTTTATTCTATTGCGCAGTGTACTTAGAGCAGATAGTTCGGAACCCCACTCATGATGGAAATATATTATATCTAATATCAACAAACAGACCGGACCTCTTTCAGTATGTCCGCATCGAAACTGGTATGAGTGCCCATGAGGCGGTTTTGGCAACAATGGTTACCAAAGTGCGAAGGTCAACTACAACAAGCAGAAATATATATATGTTCAGTAAACTAGACGAAAAAGCAGTAGAATAGTATCTCAATGCGGAACTTGAAGCTTTTAGCACTCGACAGCGGCATTTAGAGGAACTATGACTCAAGTTTAAAAGAATAGTTAATCTTGGACAGGATAGATATTTACCTAATAGAATATAACGGGAAGGACTCTCCATGGTATACAGTCACTGTAAAGATACTTCTAAAGAAACAGAGATTACTCCGTAATGGGTGTAAAATACAGCGTAGGGCTATAGACAGAGAGATGAGTAATAAAATGCATTTAACTGTAAAGAGAATAATGTGTGAAACCTTTAATAATACCGTAGCAGAATAATGTCAAGAGATCTTTCACAAACTCCAAAGAACTTCTAATCGTATGTAGAGGCTGTTAGTGGCACCAAAGTTAGGGTCCCGTCGCTTGTGGATGAGGTAGGGACTGAAACTGAGGGTAACAAAAGAAGAGCCGAAATGTTTAACTCCGTTGTCGAATGTTCGTTTACATTGTAAAACTGATGACTATCGCCCCAGTTCAATACTCTTACCTCTGAAAAGACAGCGCCATCTCGTAGTGCGGAGACGGGCGAGCGCTGCGCCTGCGCTGTTGTGCTTAGTGGGGAGCGCTCTAGTGGGAAAGTTGTGTACGCGCTGACTACGCGGAACTATATACACAACATTACGTCCAATTTCCTTGACATCGATTTGTTGTAGAATCTTAGAACATATTCTAAGCTAAACTGTAATGAGATATCTCGAACAAAGTGACCTTCTCTATGCCAGCCAGCACGGAAACGCAACTCACACTTTCCTCACACGACATACTGAAAGATTTGGATTAAGGCAGTCAGGTACAGGGTAGCCCAAAAGTCCGCCAACTTTTTAAAATGCATAAATTCATGGAATAATGTTGACAGAGAAAAAATTGACACAGGCACCTAAAATGGCATGGGGTTTTATTGAAACCGAAACAAGTTCAAAAACTGGCCAACTCATGGACCTGGGCAGCAACTAGTGAGCGACGTCGCACGAGAATTACGTATAAAATGAGCTGCAGTGAGAAACGGAGTCAGAACACACCTAACTGGTTGATACATGGCTGCTAGAAGCAGCGAATTTCATGCAGGATGGCGCTCCACCCCACACCGTACACGTGTAAAACGTCTCTTGCGCACATCGTTTGGTGAAGATCGTGTGCTGAGCCACCACATCCGTCATGCTTGGTCTCCCACGTCTCCAGACCTCAATCTGTGTGATTATTGGTTGTGGGGTTGTGATGTCGCAAGTCTACTGTCATCACCGGACCTCATCAAGGATGATAAGATACAACATCCGATGGCCGTTTCTCACCATACCCACTGAAATGATGTACAGTGCTGTTCACAACATTGACCCTCGATTAGAGGTGCTGTTGATCAATGACGGCCGACATTTATTATAAAGAATAACGTCTTTGCTAAAAATCAGTTGTTATGAAAACTATTGCTTTTACCGTATATGAAGTGCCATCTGTTGGTCATTTTGCGCACTCCTTTTTGATTTGAATAAAACCTCATGTCATTTCAAATATTTGTAACAGTTTTTACTACATTAGTGCGTGAAGTACTGTATATTTAAATTTTAACTGATTGTTGGGTCACCCTGTGGATATATTATTTCTTGATTTCCAAAAATCATTTTACTTACTGCAGTCCGGAACCGTGGGACTGCTACGGTCGCAGGTTCAAATCCTGCCTCGGGCATGGATGTGTGTGATGTCCTTAGGTTAGTTAGGTTTATGTAGTTCTAAGATCTAGGGGACTGATGGCCTAAGATGTTAAGTCCCATAGTGCTCAGAGCCATTTGCACCATCATTTTACTTAGTACTAGATCTACGCTTATTACAAAAAGTACGATTATATGGGGTACCAAGTGAAATTAGGGACTGGATTGAGGATTTTTTGGTACGGAAGACGCAGCATGTTATTTTGGCTGGAGAGTCATTGCCAGATGTAGAAGTAACTTCAGTGTTGGGAACCTTGCTTTTCATGCCATGATCTTGGGGACAATACAGGGTGATTCAAAAAGAATACCACAACTTCAAAAATGTGTATTTAATGAAAGAAACATAACATAACCTTCTGTTATACAACATTACAAAGAGTATTTAAAAAGGTTTTTTTTCACTCAAAAACAAGTTCAGAGATGTTCAATATGGCCCCCTCCAGACACTCGAGCAGTATCAACCCGATACTCCAACTCGTTCCACACTCTCTGTAGCATATCAGGCGTAACAGTTTGGATAGCTGCTGTTATTTCTCGTTTCAAATCATCAATGGTGGCTGGGAGAGGTTGCCGAAACACCATATCCTTAACATACCCCCATAAGAAAAAATCGCAGGGGGTAAGATCAGGGCTTCTTGGAGGCCTGTGATGAAGTGCTCTGTCACGGGCTGCCTGGCGGCCGATCCATCGCCTCGGGTAGTTGACGTTCAGGTAGTTACGGACAGATAAGTGCCAATGTGGTGGCGCTCCATCCTGCTGAAATATGAATTGTTGTGCTTCTTGTTCGAGCTGAGGGAACAGCCAATTCTCTGACATCTCCAGATACTGTAGTCCAGTTACAGTAGCACCTTCGAAGAAAAAGGGACCAAAAACTTTATTGGCTGAAATGGCACAGAAAACGTTCACCTTAGGCGAGTCACGTTCATACTGAGTTATTTCCCGCGGATTCTCAGTGCCCCATATACAGACATTGTGACGGTTGACTTTCCCGTTAGTGTGGAAAGTTGCTTCATCACTAAACACAATCTTTGAAACGAAAGATTCATCTGTTTCCATTTGAGCAAGGATAAAATCACAGAAATCGATTCTTTTAATCTTATCAGCTGCAGACAGTGCTTGAACCAATTTCAGACGATAAGGTTTCATAACTAACCTTTTTCGTAGGACTCTCCATACAGTTGATTGTGGAATTTGCAGCTCTCTGCTAGCTCTGCGAGTCGATTTTCCTGGGCTGCGAACAAATGCTTGCTGGATGCGTGCTACATTTTCATCATTCGTTTTCGGACGTCCAGAACTTTTCCCTTTGCACAAACACCCATCCTCTGTAAACTGTTTATACCAACGTTTAATACACCACCTATCAGGAGGTTTAACACCATACTTCGTTCGAAATGCACGCTGAACAACTGTCGTCGATTCACTTCTGCCGTACACAATAACACGAAAAGCTTTCTGTTGAGCGGTCGCCATCTTAGCATCAACTGACGCTGACGCCTAGTCAACAGCACCTCAAGCGAACAAATGTACAACTAAATGAAACTTTATAGCTCCCTTAATTCGCCGACAGATAGTGCTTAGCTCTGACTTTTGTCGTTGCAGAGTTTTAAATTCCTAAAGTTGTGGTATTCTTTTTGAATCACCCTGTATTAATAGCAATCTGAGACTTCTTGCAGATGATGCCGACATCTGCAGTGAAGTACTGTCTGAAAGAAGCTGCATAAATATTCAGTCAGATCTTGATTACATTTTAAAGTGGTGCAAAGATTGGCAGTCTTCTTTAAATGCTCAGAAAAGCAAAACTGCGAGTTTCATAAAAAGAAAAAGTCAATGAATGACAGCTGGAATCGTTCAACTCATGGAATACTTTGTTGTCATTATTTATGAGGAAAAGAAATGGAATGATCACATAGGCTCAGTCGTTTTTAACATAGATGATAGACGACGGTTTATTGGTAGAATTGAGGAGAAATGAAATCAGTCTACAAAGGAGATAGCTCACAAACCATTCGTGCGACCCATTCTAGAATATTGCTCAAGTATGTGGGGCCTGTAGAAATATAACTAACAGGAGATATTGCAAGTATACAGGGAAGGTCAGCACGGATTGTTACAGGTTTGTTTTACTCTCAGGAGAGTGTCACAGAGATGCTAGGGTCATGTCTTAAAGGCTGTTCTTGACACTTTGTAAACAGGATTTCTCGGGATTGTTTACATCTGACTTCATGATACACACTCCTACATATCGATGTCGTAGGGGTCGTGCGGATAAGATTAAATTAATTAAGGCATAAACATAGGCACTTAAACAATTATTTTTCCTGCGCTCAATAAATGAATCGAACGGGAAGAAACCCCAATAACTGTCAAATTGGGGCTATCCCGCACGGCAGGTAATGGATATTCGACAGTGAGGTGTGTATGAAGAGCTAGGCCAGCTTGCACAGTCCCTCGCGCCGTAGGTGGTGCCTACCAAAGACCCCACACGAACTGACCACCGCAGGGCACAGAGACAAGGCGAAAGCACGCTGTCTCGGTAATGGCGCAGTGCACGTCGCTGTGTTGTCTGCGAGATCCCGCCTGCCAGTCACTTCCCGACCCCCGGCCTTACATCACAATACTCCACGAAAGCTAACACGATACCTGTGTTATCGAGTGGTGTTCTCAGTTCCTGCCACGACGTCTTTGACAGTGCTTGTGGAGACTTCTCGGAAGGCTGTGTGTTTATCTCTGCACAACGCCTTGACAAGATATGGTAAGAACTGTACTGTGTAACTGTAATAAAGTTATTTATTACTGAGAACTTCGCACTTCATAATATGTACTTAAATTCAATTTTAAATTTGCGAAGAAAATAGAAGAATCATATTACGGTACATAGGGTGTTGAAAAATTTATGCATATTTTGAGAGGTCGTAATATGACAAAAATGTTCAGTAAACATAGATTCTAAAACGCGTACCTTAAGAGCTATGAGCACCTATTCATCTTCGCTATTGTGAAACACATCTCTTATACTTCAAGATCTTTGTTTCCATACGTTGAGACAAAAGCTATGAGACTTTGATCATTAGGAGAGATGTGTTTCACAGTAGCGAAGATGAACAAGTGATTATAGATCTTAAGGAATGTATTTTAGAGCCCATCTTTACTAGACATCAGGTATGGGGTCCGCAAGCGCATACTTTTCCAGAAATTGAGGAAACAAACTTATACAACTGCGCTTATTTACCCACATGGTAAAGGGTATTCGGAGAGAACGCCGATAGTGTCACGGTCAAGGTAACTGGCTGGAAAACGGAAAACCTGTGATCGAATCTCGTGGGAACTGTACGTATTTCATTTTTTTAAATTGTAGTTCTTCGTATCAGAATTCTTAAGGGTTAGAGGGTTAATAAGGTATACAACTCAACACGGAATAGCCGGATGGAGTAGCCGTTCGGTCTGGGGCGATTGCCACGGTTCGCGCCGCTTCCCCCGTCGGAGGTTCGAGTCCCCCTCCCTCGGGCATGGGTGTGTATGCTGTCCTTAGCATAAGATAGTTTAAGTTAGATTGAGCAGTGTGTAAGCCTAGGGGCCGATGACATCAGCAGTTTGGTCCCATAGAACTTACCACAACTTTCCAAATAATATCAACATGGAATACGGATAGTAATAAGGAAGGCAAACTAATTTCCCAAACGATGTGAATTAGTACAGAATTAAACTTTTAAGCCTTGTCACATGAGAACAACTCCGATTAAGAGTACTGCGAATTCCTCACGAGGGACCACAGACGCTCGTTTACAGCGAGGCACGGGACAGAACGCACGCGGGGAGAGTTATGTTGTCCCGGTTGCCTGTCTGTCATGTCATAGCTCTGAAACTCGAAGAGTGAGGGTGTCCAGCACGAAAATTGTAGATGTCAGTCGGAAATAGTTGTTTTCCGTCAGTAGGCTGCCGCGAAACTCGAGGATATATGTAATGATTTTTCGTCGTTAATCAGCCGAATAAATAAAATATGTTTTTTGAAAGAATACAGTGATATTCCGTAAATAACATATGACTTGTACTGTATGTAAGTTGTAATAATTAGCTTTTCTGTTTATGCTGTAGTAACTGGTTATTGTTTGTTGTGCCATATCTTTCAGTTGCATAATCTAGATAGTGGAAGATGTGCACCCGTCGCCCAGCGATGAAGTATATAGTTGGGAACCTGTCACAGACAACGTCAAGCGGGAACTTACTGACGCTGTTTGTAAGTGTTGCAGGTCAGATGTTTTATCAATGCACTTCTGGAAGCAGGTAGTTCTGTTTCTCGGTTTCTCGGGGTTCCGGATTGACAGGAGCGGCTATCGTCGAGCGATTTTTGGAGCTGACGAACGAAATGACTTTTGCTGGTACTGAATAACTATACCATGAAGGTGAAGCAGAAGGTGATCAGTGGAAAATATCACGGCTAGTGAATTGCAAAATGGTCATAACACTTTGGAAATGTCCACGTCGCAAGCAGTCTGTGCTTCATCTATTCCCGATGAGTATTACGAACCGCTTACTAAACGACTGAATTTCGGTGCTATACCCCTTGAAGTAAAGTAAAGACGGTAGCGCTATCCAGGAATCATCCAAATTGAAACCTACAAACATTGCAAAAGAATGGAGCAACAACAGCCTTGAAAAGATGTGTTTGAAATCTTATGGGACTTAACTGCTAAGGTCATCAGTCCCTAAGCTTACACACTACTTAACCTAAATTATCCTAAGGACAAACACACACACCCATGCCCGAGGGAGGACTCGAACCTCCGCCGGGACCAACCGCACAGTCCGTGAGTGCATCGCCTTAGACCGCTCGGCTAATCCCGCTCGGCCCCGGAAAAAAAAGAAGGATCTAAAACTGTGGGAAAATGGTATCGTTAAAGGAGGGACAAGATACGACAAATACCAGACGATAAATAAGTGGACATACAAACGATTAAGTCGAATCTTGTCGTTTGCTGCATCATTATCTTGGGCAAGGAATTTCAAATCGTAATATTAAATTCGTCAACGACACATCACTAAATACGTCTCCCACAAGGAGATAGAAAATATAGAAGATATACAGAAAGTGGCGGCTCTTTTCAGCACGCAAAGGCCGTCACTTGCGACCAGTTTTAATTGTGCTTATGTGATCAACACCGATCAAACAGGAGGCGAATATCGGATGAACGTCCGACGCACGTTATCGCATAAGGGAGAAAAACGAACCCATATCGCAGTTGGTAGTAAAAAATTACTAACACATTCGTACAAGACGCAATATGCCATCACAGCCTCTGGAAAAGTGTTGCCTAAGGTTCTCCCGTGTTTATAAGAAACAAATGTTACATTTAGCCCTCGGGTTACAGAAGAGGTCAATCGCTTAACCGACTCGTTGAAAAATGTTTACATTACTTGCTCCAAATTCGGGAAATTTACAAATGAGCTTCACAGAACGTTTGTTGAGAATGTTTTAAAACCATACGGTGCTGATAACACGTTTTGTCAATACTGGATTCCTGGGGTAGACATACTAATACTCTAACGTATGACACCGTGTTTATAGATAACGATGGTCACCCGACGTACACGGTAAATGTAATACCTCCGAACTGCACACCTGTGTGCCAATCACGTGATGTTTATTTCTATTTCCAGGTTAAAAACTTTATTTCGAGGCTTCAGTATTGCAGTGTGCTCCTAGAATCCCAGCAGGAATTACACAATAGCACGGATGCAGTAACTATTCACAGCATAATTCATAACAAGCTTTCAGCACCTATTTTTCAGGCAATGATATCGTATGCGTGATACGTTTCAAAATTAATTCCCAAAAAAGACATATTTTTAAATGTAAACCAAGTTTGTTTTCCGCTGACTCTTTGGAAGGAATAGTGTAGCTGTCGAAAAATTGCATTCATTAGCTGTTCTTGGTGCCGCGAGTATATTTGTTTCGAAGAAAAGTGAGGACACGTAACAGTGAATGAAAGAGCCATTAAGCGACCAGGAGCAGCATTTTAGTTGTTTACTATCCCAATAGGTTTGAGAAATTTATTTGCCTACCTTTTTATCATTCCTTATCGATTTACTTACCTTATTAACCCTCCTACCCCTATCAATTGAGATATGGAAAAATACGACGAGAAGAAAAACATCAGCTAGGTTTCCTCGAGATTCGAACCCGGGTTCTCTGCTGCCCAGCCAGTTACCTCGGCCGTTGCACTATCGGCATCGTTTGGGAAATTAGTTTGCCTACCTTATTGCTATTATTATTCCGTGTTGAGTTGCGAACCTTTTTAACCCTCCTATCCCTACGAATTCTGATACGGAAAACTACAATTTTTTAAAAATGAAAACCTTACAGTTTCCTCGAGACTCGAACACGGGTTCTCCACTTCCCAGCTAGTTACCATGGCAGTTACGCCAGCGGGGCTCTCCGCGAAAAACGTTTACCATGTGGGTACATAAGCGGTATTTGTAAAAGTTTCTTTTCTTGATTTCTGAAAAATTATGCATTTGTGGACACCATACCTGATGATGAAAAATGCTCTATCGATCGCGCAAATTCTGAGTTGATCGCTTTAGGAGTGATTTTTTCAAAAACGGGAGGATGTTGAACCAAAATATCTTCGATTCCTTCGTTTTAGGTCGTACACAAGCGAACTGCGAAATTAGAACAGTATCGATTGGCCATGTCTGAGGCCTTCCCCTTGTCAGTTCTATTTCTCTCTCCAAGTTATTGCATAAAAAGGCATAAATTGTAACAGAAAACACCCATCGTTGTAAGTATCGCATTTTTTTCGAGTTATTCCGTTATGTAACATCTACAACCTACAATATGTTATCCATTAAGATACTTGGTAGCTGGAAGGGGTTTATTTAGTGGAAGTCACGTAAAAGTAGCAGCAGTCCGCAGCTCGTGGTCGTGAGGTAGCGTTCTCGCTTCCCGCGCCCGGGTTCCCGGGTCAGGGATTTTCTCTGCCCCGTGATGACTGGGTGTTGTGTGCTGTCCTTAGGTTAGTTAGGTTTAAGTAGTTCTAAGTTCTAGGGGACTGATGACCATAGATGTTAAGTCCCATAGTGCTCAGAGCCATTGAATCATTTTTTTGAAGTAGCAGCACAAATAACTCTTTTTTCATTTTCTTTATCCGCCTCGGTATCATCAGTCTCTCCAACTAAATGATTGTATATGGTGCTGATTTAAATGTGACGTTACGGGCATGAGATACATATATACTAAGAAATTTCTTTCTTTCTCTGTCCTTGATAGTGCTTCAATGTATAAAATGCAATTACAAAGTAGTAGCCATTTTTGTGGAAATCAGATTCGTATGTTCTTTTTCTTTTTACGTTAACTTGCTCCAGATGATTACCCAACCCACTTCTCTACGGATACGACACATTTCAGTACCGCGTTACTACCTGCTCCAGCGAGAGGGGTCTCCTGTCTGCAACACTTGTGGTTATAGATTTCAGTATGCGATATCTTAACTGACTGTGTTTCATATTCAGAGACGATTGTAGGGACTGGCCTATGCACAAATCTGCGTGTCTATTTGGACAGGTAAAGCTAGTAGTGTGGTATGACTCTTAAGAGACTGTGTATTATCCAAACAGCTTCCTAAGTTATTAGGGAGGCGATATATATGTATTGTTCGGGTGACTATCTCAATCCGTTCTCACCCTTGTTTGTTATTTTACATTTAGTGTGATTGAGCGTGACTGGTATGGGCGAATGTGAGCGCGAAGATAGTACAGGATGAAGGCTTTTTTGCTATGCATTTTATGTTTTCTGAGGCGTACATCAATACTCGTCTGATTATCAGCGAGTCTACTAACAACATAGTTGTTATGTACCATCAATGCAGGTAAGGAAACACACACCTCGAAAGCACAATTATTGCTACGATGCAACTGAGAGAAATGGTTCAAATCGCTCTAAGCGCTATTGGACTTAACATCTGAGGTCATAAGTCCCCTAGACTTAGAATTACTTAAACCTAACTAACCTAAGGCCATCACACACATCCATGCCCGAGGCAGGATTCGAACCTGCAACCGTAGCAGCAGCGCGGTTCCGGACTGAAGCGCCTAGAATCGCTCGGTCACGACGGCCGGCCCAACTGAAAGAGAGACAGCGAAATGTTACGACATCGGAATCGCAGTCGTGACAAATGGCTCAATATCCGTTAGACCACAGAGTCTTAAGTTTCTTTCGTTTCTCTAAAAACTGGCTAATAATCAATGACGAAATATTTCCCTAAAAGAGGACACCGGTGAATTTAATCTCCACCTCTATATTACATAAGCTCGTACTCCGTCGCCGGCCGCGCTGGCCGAGCGGTTCTAGGCCCTTCAGTCTGGAACCGCGCGACTGCTACGGTCGCAGGTTCGAATCCTGCCTCGGGCATGGATGTGTGTGATGTCTTTAGGTTAGTTAGGTTTAAATAGTTCTAAGTTCTAGGGGACTGATGACCTCAGATGTTAAGTCCCATAGTGCTCAGAGCCGTTTGGACCATTTGAACCATTTTCGTACTCCGTTTTTAATGAAATTTCAGCTGTCGGGCATTAAATTCCAATCTTGCTTTTCTTGTGATTGAGTTAGCTAGGCTATCCATATGCCAAAATGACACCTGCAAGCGGCATGTGTTTCCGAAGTAACGGCCAGCGGTGGTCTACCTAGATAGCTGGTGCGTCGCCAGGCAGCGTCTGCTTGCAGCAGGACTGAGGTCACGTGTGCCGCTGACACCACGACACCACCAAGCATGGCTACTCTGGAGTCGTGAAAGCGTCGGCACGAGAATGGAATGGCGTTCTGTTGTCGTCAGTGATGACAGTAGGTTCTGTATGTATGCGAGTGACGGACAGATAAGTGAATGGCGTAGACCTGGTAAGCTGACGCTTCCACAGTGCATTCGCCTCAGACACACAGATACTATGTCAGGCTTCATTGTATGGGGGCCATCAGTTACAACTCGGGGTCCATTTGAGGTTTCTGCAGGGTAAAGTAACCAGTGCCCGTTACATCACACAGGCTGTTATCCCCGTCCTACTCTTATATATTCGACAGGAAGGTAATGTGCTTTTTCAGACCTGTCCAGCAATATCACCAGTTCTCTGGCCAAAAGAACACATATGGGACATGATCAAACGGGAACGTAGTCGTTCTCCATGCCTGCAAGAACCACTGCCGAATTGCAACAAAAGGTGCACCATGCTTGGGACTACACGTTGCTGGATGCCATTCGGCACCTTTACGATCATTTTCATGTCAGAATACACACCTATATTGCCTCCAGAGCGGGGTACACTGTGTATCAATGCGATTGTTTGGACACACTTTATTGTAACATGTGTTTTCAGTTGGTCTGAATTTGTTATCATGTACTCCTACAATGATGAACTACCTGTGCCCTCAATTCTAAATAAAGTACCCCTGTAAGAGGTGGTGTTGCATTTTTTCCAGCAGTGTACTTCTCAGTCGCTCTATTATATTTTTCTGTACCTGTCTGAGGAACTTTCAGAACGACGGGGGATATGCACCCCTGAGAGAACGTGTGTAGTAGGAATTTAGACTTTATCACAGTTCAGAGCTGTCAAAGAAACCGAACTGTTTCTCTGTTCACGGAATACACTATATGGTGATCATTGTTGCAATGTTGATACGTTGCATAAGTTCTATAGGGCTTATTTATAGAATCAAATAATTAAACGAGCAAGAAATTGATACTGATAACTAACTTTAAAATAACTGCATGCAGTTTCTTCTTCATCTCCATCTTCTTCTGATAGCAGCAAAATATGCACCTGTGGAATGAGTCAAGTGTCTTCACATCTTAGAATATGGGGATGAATGTCCGTCTCTCTAAAGTATCTTTCGATGTGGGCATAGATGTTTGGGTGTCGGGTAAGTTTCGTGACACGCGTGGACAGGGAAATTCCCAATTTGAGACTGCTTTATAAATTGTGGCCTGGTTACTGGCGTGGCGGGAACAGCCAAGCAGAAGACAGTTTAGATCTGTTACTTCTGTGGGGGGATCTTTATAATATGGAAAGGTTACAAATTTGATTCTGTAGAAATATGCAGGATAACACCCGTGTCTATTTTGCATTCCTATGACTTGTGTTGGATGTCATCGAAAAATTTTTAACTTTGAATACGATGTTCTTTTGGGAATACAGTGTTGAATCCCTGCAAACTTTTGTCTTTTCGTTTACTGAGAGGTTTCCCAGAAGCCGTACCAGTCATCAAATATCTCTTTAGTTACAGTGGTTATGAAGTCTGAATTAGGTAGACGTGCAAAGAAAGGGTTTCCTTCCGTGATGCTATCCTTTGCTAATTTGTCAACAATTTCGTTGTCTCTGATACTGGAATACCCTTTGACCCTGAAAAGTAGCACTCTTTTGTACTGTTTGATACACATCTGTGAATCTTATGTACATCTAAGACGTAGTTCGTTTTCAAGTTCCAGGATTGACATTCTAGTTTTAGGATGGAGATCGTTGTAATAAATCGATATTTTTCAGTGTATCTCAAGGTCTTTTAAAGTACGAATTTTAGAGGAAGACGAGTAATTGCTTAAGATGACTAACTAAATTAATACGTCTTTTGAGACTTGCAGTTTTCACTGGTCGCAATATTCCTTGTTCTTTTATTTAGAGGCAGCTACAGGGGAGAAGCTCTGCTGCCGCTGCGCCCTGGTGGACAGGGGGAGCTGTGTGGAGGCGATTGCTCGCAGAACTGACTGACGGGGGCTGATAGCGCCGCAGCCGGAGCCACCGCCTCTGCTTTCATGTACCCACACGCTGCAACACAAGCAACATAAAGCAGCGTCTTTCTGAGGTATTTTTAACTTGCTATTAACACCCAGGTATCACGCTAGCTGTAAAGTCTGATATGCTAAGACTCTTTCGATGTTTCACATACATTTTCTGCCTAGCTACGGATTAGAATGAAACTTCCATATTATAACTCCTTTTGAAGGTAGTGTGTGTAGGAAAATGGCACTTTTGTGAGAGCGACTGAACCATATATGTATTCGTACTTCTCTATATGCTCGTACTTTTCAATGTGCTTGTAATTCCGATTACTTTATTCATTTAACTTGCTTAACTAACTACTGAACTAAAATATACAGCAGCGAATAAACTTGTTTTTACAGCTGCCGATACTAACACAAGTAAGTGCACCAGGAAACACAGTTGCAACGGGGGATTGTGTTACCCAGAACAGCTTCCAAAAATTTTTTATTCGCCATCGTACTCTCTCGGGATCCGTAAAACTCCTGCCAATGGGACGGAGAAATCGAGAGTCTGTTCTTGTGAGGGGACATATGGATCGTCACAAAGACCAAGTGAAGCACTTTTAGCTTGGAGTCAGAGTCCTTCTGTGCCAGAGACATTTCCTTCTACCCGTCTGTCGTAGCAGAAATTGCTCAGGATGAAGCTGATACCCGTTTCAATTCAAGCGACAGTTTCTCAGTGTGCTTACTCCTCCCAGAAAAAGATAGTTCCCTTCAGAAAACCATCAAAATGGAGGCCCATAGCGTCCAACCTTGACTTAACGACCGCCGACCGCTATGGCCGAGCGGTTCTAGGCGCTTCAGTCCGGAACCGCGCTGTCGCTACGGTCGCAGGTTCGAATCCTGCCTCGGGCATGGATGTGTGTGATGTCCATAGGTTACTTAGGTTTAAGTAGTTCTAAGTCTAGGGGACTGATGACCTCAGATGTTAAGTCCCATAATGCTTAGAGCCATTTGAACCATTTGATTTAACGACTATAACCTGCGTGACTAAAGTGCAGCTCATGCAAGCAGGAATTCACTGAAGATTCTGGATACATACTGATCTTTGTCTAATGGGTTACCTACATTCTGGGACAGGGGTCAATAAGATTTGGCTTTCGACCTTGACATTTATCTCATGTCATAGTCATGCCCGTCTTCCCTCCTCTCCCACTCTCCTCCCCACCCTCTTACGATCCACCTCCCCATGCCCTTTTTCCTCTTCAGCTAATTACAGTGTAGTACTAAAATGAAACAACCAATCAAAAATCCATGGTGGTGAAACGAGTCCAACTGTGCTAGTGGAAAAATTTAAAAGGAAAAGCAAGCCACACCACTTTGTTAATGACATCTTCAAGATGGAGACAAATTTAAAATTGTAAGAAATTTGGAAAATATGTGGAAAATTGAAAAAAAGCAATAAAGATGGTGCTGAGCGGTAAACTTAAACACAAGCGCGTGCGCACACATACACACACACACACACACACACACACACACACACACACACACACACACACGCACGCACACACTATGCATAATGGACCATCTCCCTCTCATCTCCTCCATTCAGAGCCTAGTATTTTAGCTGCCATTAAAATGAAAGAGCCTGTTACAATGTAGCTTCATCTGGGCCGTGCTTAAAAGTATCCGAGAGACTTGAATTATTTATAAGAAAATACTTCACGCACTGAAAGAAAGCATCTGAAATGTATAAAATGTTCAAAATGTTGCCAACTATGTTTTCATTATTGACTTCAAAAATCGTGTATAATTATCGTTTTTTGCATCAATAAATTTCACTGGAAGCTATGTACGAGTACAAAACATACTCTTCGTAAATAGTTACAACTTAGCATTGGCTTATAATATATAATCAAGAAATTATTAATACGTAGACCTCCAAGATGAGTTTTTCTTTGAATACTGTTCCGCAAAACGCGAAATGAAAACAACTACAGGTTTAATCTCCAGCTGCAGTGGTAAAATTTTCGGAGTTCAATCTGAATAGCACGCTTGGTGTAAAATACAACAGGGCCGCAAACTAATTACTTTTGTCATCCATCTTGCGTTTCAAGTGTCATAGTGTTCTTCCAAGTATCAAATGTCTTCAGAAATATGCCAGCTACGCAAAACGGTGCAATATTGATGACAAGTATATCAATGTAATTTTTCAAGTACACATATTCGTCAAATCGGTGCTTAAAACATGATTATACTACTCCAGTGCTACTTATACGGCTATGTAACTAAAAATTAGTTGATAAAGTAATGGCGGCCAGTGGAAGCTAGGCTTACCAGATTGATTACGTAAAACTAACGTGACTAAGCTTAAACTTCAGAGAATACCTCTCACGTAAAACACTACGCGAAGCAAAAAAAAAAAAAAAATAATTGGGCATCTGATTTACCAGAAGAATGTCATTCATTTGGTCTATTACTGATATAAGACGCAATACGCAATCAAATTAAATATTTTCACATGTAAATTGTTCTCAAACACCACTTAAGAAGGGACAAAGATCATGTACGCTAGAAAAATATAACGGATGATATTGATTGACAACTATTGCTTTTATTACATCTGTCTCAGTCCTACTAGAGGTTATGTAAAATAACGACTTCTGACTACGGTTGCAATATTTTAGACTGTATTTCCTCTAATAAGTTATTAAATAACACCAAAATCTAATAAAAACACCTGAAGTGAAAACACATACACATGGAACATAACTAAAAGAGAAACAACCTGACCAAACACATCCTAGGAAGGATGAAACAAGGTGTTCTGACGATTTCACTGTGATATAGCACATAAGCTGTTTTATTTTCGTAATATACAACGAGAACCTTTCATGTGTTTACACACGTATCACAACCAAAGACGGTGTCAGAGATGGAACATTTCCAAGGAAGATGATACAGCAAGACAGAGTTGAATATAGAGAGTAAACTCTTTGATAAAATTATTTATCGTTTATTGAGTGTACACACACACACACACACACACACACACACACACACACACACACACACAACACACACACACATACGCGCGCGCGCGCGCGCACGCGTGTGCTTACCACAAAACGCGGGTATAATTACAGACCTATATAAAAGTGAGCAAAATAAAACTGAATTACTTTGCAAGCACAACAGACCTTCAAAATACACATTTGCGCATCTATATTGTCTGTACTTCGCATTACAATAAACGCAGCTTGAATGCTTATCGTAACATGCAAGTATAAATACAGATCCCTACCAAAAATAGTATTATTTCTCTATGATTTCGTACACTTTCAGAGTTATATGGATATTTAAATGAATTATTTCCACATCTAAATTGTCTGTATTACTTATTCAACCACGGATTAAATTCATCTCAATACAGAGAAATTGTATGCAGAAACACGCGTATGAACTTTACTGTAGATCCTATTTACTACTTAAAATGCACCAAGAATACTCTCACTTCTAACACTCGTCTCTAAAAGCGAAAGATCGAACGTCAGTTGGTGGGATGGAGTTCGACGTGAGTTGCACTTGGTCAATACAGGACTGTGCTGGTTTTGGATGACGCTGGAGTTGTCGTTCGATTATGTCCGGTATCTACTCGCCTGGAGACAGATCTGGTGGTCGAGCAGGTCAAGCTATCATGTCGATACTCTGTGGAGCATGTTGGGTTACAACAGCGGTATGTGGACGAGCGTTATCCTGTTGGAAAACTCCCCTGGATTGAATTTCAAGAATGGCAGCACAACAGGTCGAATCACCAGACTGGCGTACGAATTTGCAGTCAAATTGAGTGGGATAACAAAAAGACTGCTTCTGCTGTCATACGAAATCGCAGACCAGACTATAATTCCAGGTATAGGTCCAGTGAATCTAGTACACCGACAGGTTGATTACAGACCCTCAACTGAAGTCACATGTGGTAGACCCTACCCTGGTCTTTGGGACACGGTTTCGGTCTCTATAAACTGCCGCCACATCCGAGAAACAAAAGAACGGTTCACATTAAGCCATCAGACCAAATCAGTTTGCGACTGTCCTACTTGCTTTCTTTCTATGGCTTTCCACCGCAGAGAGAGTGGTAGGTATCTTCTCTGTGCCATACTGCAGTACCTGTGACTGTACTCGTATATACAGCAATTTTTGATGTGGGACTACCAGGCACACATTACCTCGTTTCATAGGTGGCCTGACGTCATCGTTGGCATGGTTGTCTGTTTAGAATACCATCTTATGCGCAGAACACGGTGATACTGACATCTGGTTGACAGTTTGATTATATCGTGAATTAGACAAAGAACGGGAAATAGCGGTATGTAGCTTCAATTTTGGACACCTCTGAACTTTTTCTAGTCATCTGAAACATAATGAGAATTAATACTATTGTGGAAATGATGGAGCGAAAGCCAATACTCTGACGACATGGCTACATTTAGCAATTATATGATGCAAATTAGGATTTACCTTGAAGCTGCGTAGTCAGTAGGCTGTTAGCAAAAGCAGTGAAACAGGCAGTCAATCGTAAATAATACTGTAGCTTCAAAAACTCTTACTTGCTTGATATGTAAAGGAAGGTAGCTCAAACTATGCTTCTTAAATGCAGAAGCTGCTGAGCCAGCTTCATCTGATGCAGCCCTCGTTATGAACTTCTGGAACAAATAGTAGGTAAGACTGTTACAACAGTCTTTGATCACCATTGACCACTGACCGTCACTGACCAAGGGTGGTGATCGTCATTGTCCACTTTCAATAATCATTGACAACTGATCATCTTTGATGAATCTGGTGATCTTCAGTGACCACTGATCCTCACTGACCACTGTACATCACGAAACAATCCAGAGAACATCACTGACCACTGACCATCTTTATTGAACACTGTTCATCAACGACCAATCTAGTGATCATCATTGACCACTAATCACAAACAGGTTATGAATTGTGGGTTACAGGTTATGGATTGCAGGTTATGAGTTACGGGTTGTGGGTTACAGGTTGTCGAGTAGGGTTATAGGTTCTGATTTATGAGGGTTATTATTTAATCAATGTCAATAAGTGAGCTGTGTGTATTTTAATAAATAATACAGGTAATTTAGCTTTGGAAATATTTGATTTGAAGCCGCACTGTGCTTCCAAAGTGTGCGAAATCTTATATACACTGAGAATTTATAGAAATTTACTCTGTTCGAATTTTAATAGGGATCCACAATTATACTTGCGTATTTCAGCAACCTACGTATATGTGCGTGTGTGTGTGTGTGTGTGTGTGTGTGCGTGTGTGTGTGTGTGTGTATGGCTGGGTGGGTAGATGTGAGTACGTTTTTGTGTATGAGTGTGGGTGTGTTTATATACTTGACGATAAATAATTTTAGTAAGGAATTTTCCTTTGCGATGTCCACTCCTCTCCCAATAGCTGAGATACACAGTAGCTGCCACCTCTTGCAGTAAGTGACACCCTTCAGTAAATGTCTCACCATAGCTGTCACCCGTAGCACATACACACCGATTTTAATAAGTTGCATATTATCTCCTCTCTTTGTAATGCTTACTTTAATCATGTAACAACATTATCATGTATTGAAGGGCTTATTTCAATGGTGGTACATTACCTGCACTTTTCTTTCTATAATGCTTCTGAAATTAATGAGCCAAACAAACAGAAAGAAAGGTTCATCTCCAGCAAGAAGCCATATGCTTGAATATTTCTGGTACCTCAACTGCAGATTTTTTAGCGCTCATTTAACTTTGGGGATTTGTATCTCAATATGAACGAAAACGGACTTGTACCACTATTGAAATAAGCCCTTCATATGACAGAGGGAATACAGATTTTCCTGTGTAACAGTAGATGATGAAAACGTTTTATACAGTGCTAGTGGTAGGCATTCTGTTCATATTGCTATTTTAAATGCATAGCAAGATTTACAGTGAACTGCGAACTGCTTTTTTCGACGCTCTAGTTGGTTACTTTGCTAATTCTCAGTGTGCCTTAGGCTGTAGGTTATACTGAAGTGCCGGCCGGAGTGGCCGAGCAGTTCTAGGCGCTGCAGTCTGGAACCGCGCGACCACTACGGTCGCAGGTTCGAATCCTGCCTCGAGCATGGATGTGTGTGATGTCCATAGGTTAGTTAGGTTTAAGTAGTTCTAAGTTCTAGGGGACTGATGACCTTCGCAGTTAATTATCATAGTGCTCAGAGCCATTTGAACCATTTTATACTGAAGTAGTGATCTAGACGATTTTAATGTTGTCAATGAGGGGACTCCATGTATCTTAGCAAGCTATACAGACAATTTACTTGCATAAATATTTAATTGAAGGTGTGTTGTTCTAACAAAGTGAGGTGGGTATATCGAGATTTCATTTCTAGAGAAGAGTTCTAGACATGAGAGTAATAGTGATAACGCGTGGTGCATTTTAAGATGTACGTTAGATCTACAATAAGGCTTATGTGCGTATTTTTGCAGCCAATTTTTATGTCTTTAAACGAATTTTATGCGTGGTACAAAGATCAAAGTATAGTCATATACTAACATATAATGCTATTTAATTAGTTTCAGTAAGCGAGCTGCGCGTGTTTTAGTAAACAATACAGGCAATAAAGATATGGAAATATTTTATTGGAAGGTTCATTGTGGTTGCAAAGTGTGCAAAATCATACACATGTCGAGCAATAATAAAATTTTATTTTTCCTGAATATTTCTAGAGGTCTGTAATTATATATGCATATTACGATAAGAATGCAAACTCTCTCTCTCTCTCTCTCTCTCTCTCTCTCTCTCTCTCTGAGTGTGTGTGTATACACGATAAATGATATGTGATTTTATCAATGAATTTACTTTCGAGAAATCGACGCAGTCCTCGTGCACAATCTTCTTTGGAGATGTTTCAACTCTCTCATCGTCTTTGGTGGTATAAAAATAATGCAGATTGGGATCTACATAAGGACAAAAGTATCTAAACACTTTGTTCTCTCCTTCCTAATATGGTCCTGACTCAGTTTGAGTTGCTTTTATCACTGTTGTGCGTGTGAGTTTGTTTTCAAATCATGTATTTCTTTAGGTACTGGTGTTCTTTAATATATGATTATAGGGAATTTAGGAGCTTAAAGGTTTGCGGAATAGTATTTAAACTCGTATTGGAAAACTACGTATCACTAATTCGTTAATTATATTGGATAACCGTACATGGTTTTTAATTATGAAGGCGTGCTGAAACTACACTCATGGAAATTGAAATAAGAACACCGTGCATTCATTGTCCCAGGAAGGGGAAACTTTATTGACACATTCCTGGGGTCAGATACATCACATGATCACACTGACAGAACCACAGGCACATAGACACAGGCAACAGAGCATGCACAATGTCGGCACTAGTACAGTGTATATCCAACTTTCGCAGCAATGCAGGCTGCTATTCTCCCATGGAGACGATCGTAGAGATGCTGGATGTAGTCCTGTGGAACGGCTTGCCATGCCATTTCCACCTGGCGCCTCAGTTGGACCAGCGTTCGTGCTGGACGTGCAGACCGCGTGAGATGACGCTTCATCCAGTCCCAAACATGCTCAATGGGGGACAGATCCGGAGATCTTGCTGGCCAGGGTAGTTGACTTACACCTTCTAGAGCACGTTGCGTGGCACGGGATACATGCGGACGTGCATTGTCCTGTTGGAACAGCAAGTTCCCTTGCCGGTCTAGGAATGGTAGAACGATGGGTTCGATGACGGTTTGGATGTACCGTGCACTATTCAGTGTCCCCTCGACGATCACCAGTGGTGTACGGCCAGTGTAGGAGATCGCTCCCCACACCATGATGCCGGGTGTTGGCCCTGTGTGCCTCGGTCGTATGCAGTCCTGATTGTGGCGCTCACCTGCACCTCGCCAAACACGCATACGACCATCATTGGCACCAAGGCAGAAGCGACTCTCATCGCTGAAGACGACACGTCTCCATTCGTCCCTCCATTCACGCCTGTCGCGACACCACTGGAGGCGGGCTGCACGATGTTGGGGCGTGAGCGGAAGACGGCCTAACGGTGTGCGGGACCGTAGCCCAGCTTCTTGGAGACGGTTGCGAATGGTCCTCGCCGATACCCCAGGAGCAACAGTGTCCCTAATTTGCTGGGAAGTGGCGGTGCGGTCCCCTACGGCACTGCGTAGGATCCTACGGTCTTGGCGTGCATCCGTGCGTCGCTGCGGTCCGGTCCCAGGTCGACGGGCACGTGCACCTTCCGCCGACCACTGGCGACAACATCGATGTACTGTGGAGACCTCACGCCCCACGTGTTGAGCAATTCGGCGGTACGTCCACCCGGCCTCCCGCATGCCCACTATACGCCCTCGCTCAAAGTCCGTCAACTGCACATACGGTTCACGTCCACGCTGTCGCGGCATGCTACCAGCGTTAAAGACTGCGATGGAGCCCCGTATGCCACGGCAAACTGGCTGACACTGACGGCGGCGGTGCACAAATGCTGCGCAGCTAGCGCCATTCGACGGCCAACACCGCGGTTCCTGGTGTGTCCGCTGTGCCGTGCGTGTGATCATTGCTTGTACAGCCCTCTCGCAGTGTCCGGAGCAAGTATGGTGGGTCTGACACACCGGTGTCAATGTGTTCTTTTTTCCATTTCCAGGAGTGTAAATGCCCACATTTTATTCTGTTGGCTGAAGTATTAAATACGATGAATATTACTCGATCGACTTCCCTACTTCGTTTATGCAAGCTACAGCCCATCGGCGCTAGAGAAGTCCTAATTGCAGCATGTAAAATGGCTGTATGCAACGTAACTACGTCTATACGTCAGAAACAGTATGTTGTAATCGAGTTTCGAATTCGAAGAGGTCGTTCCACACAGGAAGCACCTTCTCCTTCAACATGACAATGCCAGACCACACACGAGCCCTGCCTCCGACGCCCTGGGTTCGCTGTTGTTGATCATCTTTTGGTGCAGTTTCGAATTGGCACCTTCCGATTTTCAACTTTCCCAAAACGTAAAGAACAGTTTCGAGGACTTAACTTTGATAGAAATTAATTGGTGCCAGCAGAGGTGACTTTGTGCCTCTGTCAATAATGTCAAATATTCTCCAGTGATGGTGTCATAAAACTGGTCTCTCGATGGGAGAAATGTGTTCATCGTCAGAGTGACTATGCTGAGAAATACGTTTGTGGACACGAAGAATAAAAACGCAGAATATTAACAACGTTTGCAATACTGAAAAAGCCGTAAGAGTTTTCACAGGGAATTCGGAGGCATTACTTTTCAGCATACCCTCCTGTTTATGGAGAGTATATTTAATACTTGTTCTCATATTACATAGCGACCGATATATAACGTCCAATGAAATTTACCGATGCGACTCATGAGTCAGCCCATGAAAGTTTTCTTGAACGTAGTAATGGAAACATAATTGAGAATATGTTCTTCACTTTACGCAATTCAGATAGCTTTTAAGTGTGAGTTGTAGTTTTTGGTAAATAATACTAGTCGTTCTCATTCTTTTGAGTACCGCCCTGATGGTGCTACGTTGACATTGGTCCTTTCATTTTAATAGTGGCTAAAATACTACCCTCCGACTGAAGGAGAGGAGATTTTAAAATTTTTTATAATTTAAAATTTCCCTCCATGTCGATGGTGATACCGAAAACATGTTGTGGCTTCTCTTTCTTTTCAATTTTCCCATTATCAAAAGTGGGCCAGTTCCCCCATCATGGGTTATTGATTGGTTATTTAATTTAATATTACCTTCTGATTGGCTAGAGCGGGATAAGGGTACAGGAGGTTGCTTGAGGGGGGAGGGGAAAGGAGTGGGAAGTAAAAGAGTGGTGGAGGGGAGGGGGAGGGTGTATGGTTACAAAATGAGGTCAGGGTCAGGGTCGAAGGTCAACTGTCACTGAGCCCTGCCCTGAATGTAAGACAAAGATCAAAGATCGGCTTGTATTCAGAACCACATTGTATACCTGCCCTCAGGATATGCAAAAACAGGTGGGCTTTACTGCGACCATAAAATTCTGTTTCCGTAAGATATGACCAACAGCTTTTATATTTATCAGGACGTGGGCTCTCCCAACTATTAAAAATACTAGAAAGTCGTAATGAAAAGAGCTTCTGAAGTCTATAATTGGTTCCATTGTGATCACAATGTTTTGGGATTCGGTCAGGAACTTTTTAGGGAGTATGAGTGGAAGTACAGTATCTGTCGTGTAGCGACATGATGTTCTTGCCACAACACCTTACCACATTGTAAAAATAATGACAGACTGTTTTTATGACATCTGACATGGAACATGTATTGGAAAGACAGGTTAGACGCAAAATGAAGTGAGTGTTCATTGCACTCGAGACCGAAATTGAGACTGAATCCTCAGTTATCAGGATGTGAGTAGCCAGCCGAGGCGAACTTGAGTTTATCATCACATGTTTCCGCCAGCCACACAATTTCGTCGTAAGAGTTGCGGAATCAGTCAAAGGAAGCCTACATGCCATTTCGCGTTTTAATAACTGTGTATTGTACATTTCCGCCTATTGTATCGCGACAGGCGTTAGTTTTCGTGTAAGCAGTCATTTACAGTTGTGAACGTGGTGGTTGGGCAGCAGCTTCCATGTGGTCAGCAAGCACTTCAGAGTACAGAGCTCCCTTTGTGAGTTGTAATGAGCTTCTAATAACTAGAACCGACTATTTATTATTTCCTTTGCCCATTTTAGTCTAAATTTTTAAGTTTCTCGCATATTTGTGTATTCAATAACCACAGTTAGGTGCTTCAACTACTGTCTAGAGCTTATTGTTCCGCCGTCTTTGGTATGGAGAGGTTCCGTCATTGTTGCATTCAGATGCGAGATGAGCTGGTGGCCTTTCGCTCCCAGCTCCAGGCAGTGCTGCCGTTCGTAATGCAGCTTGAAGCTGTTTCCAGTGGGCATTGCTGTGTGGGAGCAAACGTGGGTATACAAGGTACGTCCAGCACGTCCCTCGTGTCTCCATCAGTCCACTACTGTGACTGACTCAGTTATGCCCGCATCAGACATGACCCCTCACCCATGGTCGAGTAGGATGTCGTTTCAAAGTGTGTCAGGCAGCGAAAGACTTGCTGGGGAACGAGAGAAAGTTTTCCCAGTACGTCTGACGAACAGGTCTGGGCGTTATCTGTGGCTGACGAAATTCTTAGCCACATGCAGTCGCCAGTCCTTCAGCAGAGGAAGCCTCTCGGCTCGCAAGATCTGGACACTCACATAAGGTGGGCTTACTGGTGGTTGGGAACACCAGGGTTAGGCGCATAATGGGGCTCCTTAGGAATATGGCTGCAAGGAGGAGAGGAAGTCCAGTGAGCACCCTGTATGCATACGGGAAGGAATCATTCCATATGTCGAACGAATGCTTTCGGATGCCATGAAGAGCACAGGGTGCATCCAACTGCCGCTGTTGGCTCATGTAAGTTCTAACGATTGGTGTAGCTTTGGATCGGAAAAGATTCTCTCTAGGTTCAAGCCGATAGCTGAAGTAGCATCTGCCAGTCTTGCTTGTGAGAGGAAAGCAGAGCTCACCATTTGTAGCATTGTCGACAGGACTGATTGCAAAATTTTGGTACAGAGCCGAGTGGATCGCCGGAATCAGAGTCTCAGACAGCTCTGCGACCGTATTGTATACCGATTAGGTTCCTTTCAGATTACGCTGATACAATAGCTCCCTACTTAGCAATCATATACAACCGCTCGCTCACCGATAGATCTGTACCTACAGATTGGAAAATTGCGCAGGTCGCACCAGTGTTTAAGAAGGGTAGTAGGAGTAATCCATCGAACTACAGACCTATATCATTGACGTCGGTTTTCAGTAGGGTTTTGGAGCATATACTGTATTCAAACATTATGAATCACCTCGAAGGGAACGATCTATTGATACGCATTCAGCATGGTTTCAGAAAACATCGTTCTTGTGCAACGCAGCTAGCTCTTTATTCGCACGAAGTAATGGCCGCTATCGACAGGGGATCTCAAGTTGATTCCGTATTTCTAGATTTCCGGAAAGCTTTTGACACCGTTCCTCACAAGCGACTTCTAATCAAGATGCGGGCCTACGGGATATCGTCCCAGTTGTGCGACTGGATTCGTGATTTCCTGTCAGGAAGGTCGCAGTTCGTAATAATAGGCGGCAAATCATAGAGTAAAACTGAAGTGATATCAGGTGTTCCCCAGGGAAGCGTCCTGGGACCTCTGCTGTTCCTGATCTATATAAATGACCTGGGTGACAATCTGAGCAGTTCTCTTAAGTTGTTCGCAGATGATACTGTAATTTACCGTCTAGTAAGGTCATCCGAAGACCAGTATCAGTTGCAAAGCGATTTAGAAAAGATTGCTGTATGGTGTGGCAGGTGGCAGTTGACGCTAAATAACGAAAAGTGTGACGTGATCCACATGAGTTTCAAAAGAAATCCGTTGGAATTCGATTACTCGATAAATAGTACAATTCTCAAGGCTGTCAATTCAACTAAGTACCTAGGTGTTAAAATTACGAACTACTTCAGTTGGAAAGACCACATAGACAATATCGTGGGGAAGGCGAGCCAAAGGTTGCTTTTCATTGGCAGGACACTTAGAAGATGCAACAAGTCCACTAAAGAGACAGCTTACACTACACTCGTTCGTCCTCTGTTAGAATATTGCTGCGCGGTGTGGGATCCTTACCAGGTGGGATTGACGGAGGACATCAAAAGGGTGCAAAAAAGGGCAGCTCGTTGTGTATTATCACGTAATAGGTGAGAGAGTGTGGCAGATATGATACGCGAGTTGGGATGGAAGTCATTAAAGCAAAGACGTTTTTCGCCGCGGCGAGATTTATTTACGAAATTTCAGTCACCAACTTTCTCTTCCGAATGCGAAAATATTTTGTTGAGCCCAACCTACATAGGTAGGAATGATCATCAAAATAAAATAAGAGAAGTCAGAGCTCGAACAGAAAGGTTTAGGTGTTCGTTTTTCCCGCGCGCTGTTCGGGAGTGGAATGGTAGAGAGATAGTATGATTGTGGTTCGATGAACCCTCTGCCAAGCACTTAAATGCGAATTGCAGAGTAATCATGTAGATGTAGATGTAGGCTGCAGATTTCTCCATTTGCCCCGTAGGGTGGTGAGGTTTAGGGTTCTGCTTAGAAGGTCAGAGGTCCACTACACACACGAAACTGCTACACGTATGGTGGGAGCTGTATGGAATTGACTGGGTGGTTACAGGGTATGTGGAAATTACAGAAAGGGCTTCAATCTCGAAGTGGACAGGACGAATACTGGAAGATGGTAGAACAGCTAAAATCATTATTGCAATTGTAGTTGTGTTAGGAAAGAACCGGAGCTACAATCACTGATAGAAAGGACTGAATCTCAAATAGTTATAGATGACTAAATTCTGATATAATTTTAGCTGACATGTTTCCAAAGGACGTAACGGTGTTGGGATGATCCGTCATAGGCCGCTGTGCGATGAGTAATAATTTTATTGCCATATTTCTTCAATATGCACAATAAATGTATGTAGCTGCAAGGCATCAGCTGTAAAAGCATCACTCTGCCTCGACGGAAATGCAGACCACAGCTGCACGAGGAAGCTTGTGTGGTCCTCCACGAGGATTGCAGGAAATACGTGTCCCAAAAGCAGAAGCACGGATTCGCAGGACCTAGCAGGCAGGTGTGGCGTGCCTAGTTCTCTCGGACCGGCACTGGAAACCTTTGAAGCCTGCCCCCCATCCGCAGTGGTGCCCTGGAGTATTGGGAGCATAGCGATTCGTGCCAACCTGTTTGGGCTGACACAGATAGCACGCTTGTAGTTTCTGCAGTTTACCGTGGGAAAATGAAACGCTTTTGTAGTTCTGGAGTGAGAATGCAGTCAAATTGCTTGGCTCATATTTGCGCTCTGACGCGAAGGACTCGGTCAATTAGTTAGACTCTGCTTTAAAGCCCGTACCAAACTCTACATGTTAAGGGATGGAGAGGAAGTTTCGGCGGCTCTCCGCTGTGCTTTGATAATTAGGGGGTCTCGATCGTCATTGTGGCAAAAGTTTGGAATGCTCCCTACAAGTAGAGTTGTGGGAGAGAGGAGAGATGTCGAGGTGTGAGAGTGGAGTCGGGGGCGAGGAGTCGGTGACGGCGCTGCTGCCCTGCCTCGGAACAATGGAGTCTGCTGCGTCTTCGCCCTGGTCCGTTTTGCTATGTTCTTTGAGCAAGTGTCGCTCTTCGCGTCTTGCACTACCCGATCTTTGCGTACCTCACAATTTATGTGATAAAGTTACGCCACTTGTGTTGCCTTCATAAACTGGATCATACTTTGAAGGAGCTAGAATCCGTTTTATTTTTGCATACTCGTGAGCAACTGGTGTTGCCTTAGTAAATTGAATTATAGTCGAAGGGTATAGTATCCATTTCGTCTTTATACCTTTGTGAGCAACTGTTGTTGCCTTAGTAAACTAGGTTATGGTTCAAGGATCTAATATCAGGTTCATCTTGTCCAATTCTGAGTCGCAGAGAACAGGAAGTCAATCGTGTAGCCTAAACAGTCTTCCAGATAGATTAGAATAATCATCGAAAGTCTAGATGGTTCCATCAGATACTAGTAATTTCCTGATGCGAAATTGTTTGCTAAAAGTGGTAAATATAAGATTCGTACGATGATAACTGAATAACAGTCACCTTCTCTTTAGATGAATTTTTGTGGACCATTGATAGAATTCAACTGCTGTTATTAAAGTGAACATTTCTTCTGTAATTTCCTTCAGTTTCATTATTCTAGAAGAGATTCAGACTAGGCGGCCCTTAAATAATAAATATAGTCAGTTCAGCTCTATGTTGTAGTCGCATTGTGACAGAGTTGGTGTTGCAATACAAGTGGTCACCTTTTGAACATTGTAAATGAACTGTTTAACTATTGTGTGATGAGCACAGCATTCGCCCACTTCGCATACTGTTCGATGCTGATATCGTCAGAGCGGTACGTAGACAGCACACTATACTGCTGAACCCCAGCACGACTTTGATTCAGGCCTCATCTATTTGATGTTAATGTCGTAAAAATGGTAGAAAGACAGCACACTATATTGTGGAGTCTCAGTACGACGTAGAAGTAGAGGCTGCAGATGTTTAAGACGCGGACCAACTCAAAGCACAAGAGTGTCGCTGTTAGGAATACACATATTAAATACATCTGGTGGCGGCATGCTTGATGCTGTTAGGAGTAGTCTATCTTGTAATGAAATTGAAGTAGGAAGTACCTATGAGTTAGTGTGGATGGAAATCATATTTGACAAACAGAATAAATTAATAATTGATTACTTTTACTGGTCCCTCGATTCAGTTGCTGAACAGTTCGAAGAAAACTTGAGTATCATCTCAAATAGGTACTACAGTCATACAATTATAATTGGTGGTGACTTCAAACTATACTCGATATGTTGGCGAAAATACATGTTCAGAGGCGGTGGCAGCTATAGAACATTGTCAGAAATTGTACTAAATGATTCCACAGAAAGCAGTTTTGAGCAGTTAGCTCAGGAGCCCACTCACAGTGTAAATGGTTGCGAAAGCATATTTGACCTTTTACCAACAAATAATCCTGAGCAGATAGGGAGCGTCATGACGGATACAGGGATTAGTGATCACAAGGTCGTTGTAGCAAGACTCACCACAGCAACATCCAAATCAACCAAAAGTAAACATAAAGTATATCTATTTAAAAAGCAGACAAAAATTGGATTGATGGCTTCCTAAGAGACAGTCTCCACTCCCTCTCAACCAACTACACCGACAGAAATGCAATCTTAACACCAAGAAGGAGTTGTGCGACATAAACGGAAGCTGTTAGGCATATTTCTACATCTGAAATATGATGTCTATTCAAATTTCGCAGCAGTCGCAAAAGAGTGGTGCCGCTATGAGGGATGCAAATCAAGTTTGGTTCAAATAAACGCTGTAACGGTCGTGAGGGTTAGTTACCTTTGAGATTTGACGTGGTGATTTCATGTTAGTTAAGAATGACTTTAAGGCGATAATGACCTCATTATCAACACCGCATTAAGTTTGAATGACGTCATGTGACAGGGCTTCGAAAAGCTGGGTGCTCCTTCTGCGATACTTCAAGGAAGACTTGATAGGAATGCAGCCACTGTATATGATTGCTGGCAGCGGTGGTCACGAGAATGTACGGTCCTAAAAGACAGGGCTCCGAACGGCCACGTGGCACTACCGAGAGGGAAGACCATCATGTTCGGTGTATGGTTCTGGCGCA
The DNA here is from genome assembly GCF_021461385.2 of Schistocerca piceifrons. Classification (NCBI taxonomy): domain Eukaryota; kingdom Metazoa; phylum Arthropoda; class Insecta; order Orthoptera; family Acrididae; genus Schistocerca; species Schistocerca piceifrons. The sequence goes on from NC_060149.1 coordinate 582,253,695, forward strand.
TTGTACTCCATCTACAGCAGCAATTTGAGGAGCACTTGGCACCACAGTGACACAACGAACTGTTGCAGATCGGTTACTTTAAGGACAGCTCTGAGCCTGGCTTCCTGTGCGTGCATTTCACTGACCCCAGATCACCGTCATTTGAGACTTTAGTGATGTCAAGAAAGAGCTCATTGAAGAGCAGGGTGGAAGTCTGTTGTTTTCCTGATGAAAGCTGCTTCTGCCTAAGTTCCAGTGATGGGCGTCTGTTGGTTAGGAGTAGGCCTGTTGATGGCCTGCAACCAACCTGCCTGAATGCTAGACACGCTGGACCTATACCAGGAGTTAAAGGCTGGGGTGCGATTCCGTAAGATAGCAGGAGCACTCTAGTGGTTATCCTACGCATCCTGACTGCAAAGTTGCACATCAGTCTCGTGATCCGACCTGTTGTGCTGCCATTCATGAACAGCATTCCAGGGTGTGTTTTCCAACGGGATAACGCTTGACCACATACTGCTGTTATAACTCAACATGCTCTATAGAGTGTAGACATGTAGGCTTGACCTGGTCGATTAGCAGATCTGTCTCCAGCCGGGCAGACATGGGACATTATTGGACGACAACTCCAGCGTCATCCAAACGAGCATTTACCGTCTCTGTGTTGACCAACCAAATGCAACAGGCAGGAAACACCATCCCACAAACTGACGTACGGTAGCTGTACAACACAATGCATGCAAGTTTGCATTCTTGCATTCAACATTCTGCCGTTTAAACCGGTTAAAATGTACCAGTATTTCACAAACTTATCATCGAAATTTCATTACTCTGCGTTAATTATGTTTCGTATTGAAGTTATTGTCAGTGTATTGCCGGTACATTCTGTTTTATACGTGGTACTATATGGAGAAGTGTCAAAAATAAAATTAGTAGTAAACAAGTAATAATTGAAAACGTCATTCCCGATGTTGCAGTTTTAATGCATGTACAGCGAAAATGCAGCAAGCGATAAACATTTTTCTTTCCTTTCCTTGAAGGGAAACCACGGTATATACAATTTTTTCAAATAAATTTCCGCCATTTGACATTCATTGATTTTACACAATCATGATTTCGGATTTGTAGCCATTCTGAAATGAATGTTGAAATGATGAACGCTTTTTTGACGATGACATGTCACAGTTAGGTCAGACATATTTTAACATTTCAACATGAACTTGAAAATAGCTATCAAGAGGAAATCATGTCAGGGTAAAGGAAATGAACAATTAACAGTCAAATGGTGGAAATTTCTTTCAATTTTTTTTCTTTCCATGGTTTTGTGGGGGTGTGAACAAGAAAAATGTCTTATAAAGGTTTGCAATTATGTGTGAAGTTTGTTGCAAGTGACTAAGTGCAGTCATTCACAAATATTGGATGAAAATATGTCTGAATATGTGGGCGACGTGGGCTCCACTTCTTTCTCATCTCTACCCCCACCCCTTTCATAGATGTCTGGTCCATAGCCTCTCAGCGCTTCATTCCATATCGTATGTGCTATGTGTAACATGTTTGACTGAAGTCGACACAGTACTTTAGCAGGAAACGTGGAGCATATATGAATACGTTTTTATAATATGTATGGATTCGTGTTCAGTCAGCGACGGCAAGTAACCGCAGCTGGCCACATGCTTCGTGTTGCATGTTCATTATTGGCTCCATGGGTTTTCGGTTCGCACATTGTTTCTCTGTTGTTAGTCAGTCATTCGCTCCCCAAACAAATCTATGGACACGTTATGTTAAAATGTAGGGTAATGTATAGCAGAAGCAATCTTATCAGTGAAATGATTGCTGGCAAGAATGGATAGTTCGAAATATTTATCGACTGTTATTCGCAGTTAGCCTTTTGCCGCCGAGCAGTGTGTCAGCAGTGCGCAAGTAGCAGCAAGTGGTTTATTTAGCGTTCTTATAAGTATAGTAGTCAAGTTGAAAATTTGTTTGAGTGTTCTTAGCGCACTTGTTTAGTTAAATCCGTTAAATCATTGTGTAGTTTCATAATTAGCAGGGGAAGATTTGCAGTTTAATATCTGTGACGTGTAAAGTCGCGTAGTCGTCTGTCATTTGTTTATTTCTTTCAAATATTCTTTGAACGTTACTGACAGTACAGTTAGCATTCTGCCGCCGAGCAGTGTGTAAGCAGTGCGCAAGTAGCAGCATTACTGCATTTACTAAGCGGTCTTGTATTTTAATAACCGTTTTAATTTTGTGTCGAATTGTTTGTGCTCTCTGTAGCTTAGTTCAGACGGTCTCTGCACATCAATATTTAGCATGGTGAGGAACTGCGACTGCTGTGTTCAGATGCGGGCTGAGTTGTCATCCCTTTGCTCCCTTTTGGACGGGGGTTTGTCAGGGACGGCCAGCTCGTCCCACGCATCCCCCGATCGGATTACGGCTGTGGCTACCCGGGATACTGCCCACATTGAGGCTGACCCCTCACCCGTGGTAGAGTGTGAGGTCGTCTCGAGGTGTGGCAGGGGGCGAAAGACATTCCAGAGGGCAGAACGGAAGGCCTCTCCAGTATGTCTGACAAACCGGTTTCAGCCTCTGTCTCCGGCTGATACTGATCTTCGGCCGGACATGGCTGCTTGTCTTGTTCCAGAGGTTGCCCCTCAGTCTGCAAGACCCAGGCGGTCGCAGAGGGTGGACTTACTGGTAGTTGGGAGCTCCAACGTCAGGCCCGTAATGGGGCCCCTTAGGGATATGGCTGCAAGGGAGGGGAAGAAAACCAATGTGCACTCCACGTGCATACCGGGGAGTCATTCCAGATGTGGAAAGGGTCCTTCTGGATGCCATGAAGGGTACAGGGAGCACCCATCTGCAGGTGGTCGCTCATGTTGGCACCAATGATGTGTGTCGCTATGGATCGGAGGAAATCCTCTCTGGCTTCCGGCGGCCATCTGATTTGGTGAAGACTGGCAGTCTCGTTACCGGGATGAAAGCAGAGCTCACCATCTGCAGCATCGTCGATAGGACTGACTGCGGACCTTTGGTACAGAGCCGAGTGGAGGGTTTGAATCAGAGACTGAGGCGGTTCTGCGACCGTGTGGGCTGCAGATTCCTCGACTTGCGCCATAGGGTGGTGGGGTGTCGGGTTCCGCTGGATAGGTCAGGAGTCCACCACACACAGCAGGCGACTACACGGGTATCAGGGGTTGTGTGGCGTGGACTGGGCGTTTTTTTTATTTTTAGGTTAGATGGCCTCGGACAAGTACAGAAACGGCAACAGCTGCAAAGGGTGTGGGGCAAAGTCAGCACATGCGGGGACCAAACAGCAATCGGTATTGCAATTGTAAACTGTCGAAGCTGCGTTGGTAAAGTACCGGAACTTCAAGCGCTAATAGAAAGAACCGAAGCTGAAATCGTTATAGGTACGGAAAGCTGGCCAAAGCCAGAGATAAATTCTGCAGAAATTTTTACAAAGGCACAGACGGTGCTTAGAAAGGATAGATTGCATGCAACCGGTGGTGGCGTGTTTGTCGATGTTAGTAGTGGTTTATCCTGTAGTGTAATAGAAGTGGATAGTTCGTGTGAATTATTATGGGTGGAGGTTATATTCAACAACCGAGCTAGGTTAATAATCGGCTCCGTCTACCGACCTCCCGACTCAGCCTTATTAGTGGCAGAACAACTGAGAGAAAATCTGGAATACATTTCACATAAATTTCCTCAGCATGTTATGGTCATAGGGGGAGATTTCAATTTACCAGATATAGACTGGGACACTCAGATGCTTAGGACAGGTGGTAGGGACAGAGCATCGAGTGACATTATACTGAGTGCACTATCCGAAAATTACTTCGAGCAGTTAAACAGAGAACCGACTTCTGGAGATAACATCTTGGACCTACCGATAACAAACAGACCCGAACTTTTCGACTCTGTAAGCGCAGAACAGGGAATCAGTGATCATAAGGCCGTTGCAGCATCCCTGATTATGGAAGTAAAGAAGAATATAAGAAAAGGGAGGAAGGTTTATCTGTTTAGTAAGAGTAATAGGAGGCAGATTTCAGACTTCCTAACAGATCAAAACGAAAATTTCTGTTCCGACACTGACAATGCAGCGAAATGTAGGAAGATCTGCAGCGAATAGGCATTTGGTGCAGGGAGTGGCAACTTACCCTTAACATAGACAAATGTAATGTATTGCGAATACACAGAAAGATCGATCCTTTATTGTATGATTATATGATAGCGGAACAAACACTGGTAGAAGTTGCTCCTGTAAAATATCTAGGGGTATGCGTACGGAACGATTTGAAGTGGAATGATCATATAAAATTAATTGTTGGTAAGGCGGATACCAGGTTGAGATTCATTGGGAGAATCCATAGAAAATATAGTCCATCAGCAGAGGAGGTGGCTTACAAAACACTCGTTCTACATATATTTGAGTATTGCTCATCAGTGTGGGATCCGTACCAGGTTGGGTTGACGGAGGAGATAGAGAAGATCCAAAGAAGAGCGGCGCGTTTCGTCACAGGGTTATTTGGTAAGCGTGATAGCGTTACGGACATGTTTAGCAAACTCAAGTGGCAGACTCTGCAAGAGAGGCGCTCTGCATCGCGGTGTAGCATGCTGTCTAGGTTTCGAGAGGGTGCATTTGAACTGGAAAGGGAAGTAATGACAGTGGCACGTAAAGTGCCCTCCGCCACACACCGTTGGGTGGCTTGCGGAGTATAAATGTAGATGTATATGTAGATTTCAGCATCTTCTGTATCTGAAACACGAATAAGTTACACAAATTGTATAGCTGCAGTATCTCGCAAAGAGATTCTGGCAATAACTTTGCGTTTATTGACAACTGGGGATTCTTTACGAGCTTGGTATGCCTGTTCAGGATATCTGAAGTATATGACAATTGTCATGGAAGTTTACATATAGTTCTTCGATTAATCAATTTCGTAGCGCAAATCACTATCGACCTATAACAGTCACCATTTCACCCATACTTTAAAATCTGAAACCTCAAGGACTTAAATGATTGTCTTTTATTGCATCCAAGTTATTGGTTCTGTAAAGACTTAGAAGTGTGAAATCTAGTTAAATAAGTGTATATTGTCTTTTGGTTCCCACAATTACCACTTTTCTATATAATTTTCTGTAAGTTGTTCAGTGTATTTGCAGTTCGAATCAGTTCTTAACAGAAAAACACTACTGCAAAGCGAATACAGGCAGTGAATGTGTCATCGGCCCTATGAACATAAAGCCTTTATGAAATTTGTGGAACGTGGTTTTTCACGATGTGTTCTGCATGGTAGCCCAGTGTGATATTCACTTGTTCCTTGTTGCAGACTGATGTTCTCATTGCCAACGTTATAGAAGTCTGAGTCTGACGAACACATACTGGGTAGGATGCAACGAATTAGGAACACGATTTATGATGTGCATTGTCCGATATCAAAGTGAATATAAAAAAGATTCTTAGAAATACGCAGCGCCAAACATCTCATTGACTTTCATTGTTTCTTGATTTAATAGAATTCAACCCACAAATAGTTAACCTATACTTTAAAATCTGAAACCTCAAGGACTTAAATGATTGTCTTTTGTTGCATCCAAGATATTGGTTCTGTAAAGACTAACAAGTGTGAAATCTAGTTAAATAAGTGTATATTGTGCTGTCTGCAGAAATAACATTTCCATCGTTCCAGTTGATGTATTAATGAACTGCAACGAATGCCTTCGAAATATCATTGGTACAGCGCTTACAAAATGCTTGTCTTGCCACTTTTACATTAACGTGACTTCACTGTTCTCCGCGTCCCCCGACATGCTCTATATACCCTCCATTGCTAGTGCAGCCACCTGCCGTCTGTGAGTGGTTATTGCACGTTGACGTCGAACGTAGCTGGTGGTCACATTAATGTCATTGGATCATGTATTTTGGGTGTTACCATGTACAGGGTGTCCCAGCTATCTAGTCCACCCAAAATATCTCTGGAACAATAACAGCTATTGGAAAATATTTGGAAACATTCTAAAACGAAAGCATATGTGTTTTTTGACACAAACTTATTTTTTTTTTTAAATGGACCTCCTACATTTTTTCTTCAGCAATCCATAGCATGACAAAGCACATACACAATGGCGTCGATTGCATCGCATTACTCCCATTACATCCCGTGATATAGAGACGCGAAGTTGACGCTTGAAACACCCGACATGCGCTGCTAGCGCACGTCCTGAGGCTCAGGCGTGAACTCCATGCTGCCCGTAATCGCGATGTGCTTGACATGTGTAATCACACCTCCATACTTATCAAGAGGTCCGAAACGAATAATACGGTCTTCTGCCGTCAACTCTCATAAGCACATAATGGTTTCCCTCTTGCACGTTTTGCGTATCTACGTACACAATATTTATCCGGCACACCCAAAATAAGGTTTGTCTAATGCGTTATATGACCCATTGTGCCTGTCGCGCAGGGCCTGGCTCTACCTAGTCAAGTGTCCAACGCAGTTCCCACTACTGCCACAGTTACCACTTCGCCTTGTTTATGATTTGCGACCCATGCAAACTCCTTTACTCCACAATCCTCCGAGCATCCCATTTGTTGTTGCTTTGGCGTGCAGTACACCGATTGCCAGTGTAGTCGTGCATCAGAGTAATCTAGTGACGGCACGGAGGTAGTACACGTTGTGAATAAACGTTGTGTTGTGGAACTTACACTGTACAGTATAATGTACACACATGAAGATATGGTAGAAATGCTGCTGATCTATGGAGAATGTACGTTGACGGGAAATACGTTGTGAGATTGCTTGTTTGTTGATAGTACTGCTAGCGAACATTATGATTATTAAGTTAATATGTCTGATTTCCACCCTACTCTACGTACCTGTGTTGTACCCTGTTGTAGGTGGACGAAATGCTGTTCAGGCAGAACGACTGTACAGAAGACGATTCCCTGACAAGCCAACGCCTTCGCGCTGGATGTTTGGTCGTCTCACATCTCGTCTACGTGAAACGGGAAGCTTAAATCCAAGACCTCGACATCGTCCTAGAACATGCACAGATGAACGTGCTGAAGTTGCTGTGCTCGCTACCATAGCTGTGAATCCTCAAATCAGCACACGTCAAATTGAACGTGAAGTTGGTGTGTCGAAATCAAGTGCACAGCGTATTCTTAAACGTCATAAATTTCATCCTTACCATGTTCATTTACACCAGGATCTTCATGGAAATGACTTCCGCAATAGGGTAACATTTTGTCGGTGGGTTCAGCAAAAACTTCTGACTAATCCAAATTTTTTTGCTGATGTTCTCTTTACCGACGAGGCATCATTCTCCAACAAAGGAATTGTCAATATGAGGAATATGCATTATTGGTCTACAGACAATCCAAAATGGCTCCGTCAGGTAGAGCATCAACGTTCGTGGAAAGTTAATGTTTGGTGTGGCATTATTGGAGATACCATTATCGGACTTTTCCTTATAAATGGCATCCAAAATGGCAGACATACTCCAGATTTATACGATACAATCTTCCTGTTCTCATGGACACCGTACCTCTAACCCGGAGAATGGTCATGTGGTATCAGCATGACGGATGCCCTGCACATAATGCCTTACGAGCACGACGACTTCTGAACCGTAAGTTCCCTGGTAGGTGGATTGGACGAGGTGGCCCAGTTAGGTGGCCTGCCCGATCTCCGGATCTTACACCGCTGGATTATTTTCTTTGAGGAGCAGTGAAGGTTGCTGTTTACCAACATGAACCAACAACACCAGAGGACATGAAGCAACGCATTATTGATGCTTGTACAGCCATCAAAGAGGACACAGTAGCACGAAGTATGGCATCCTTCATCCGCAGAGTGACACTATGTGTGCAAGCCAATGGGCATCACTTTGAGCATGAGATGCGAACGCTATGTTTAGTATGTAGTGCTGGTATCACAGTGGAAGTTTCTACAAAGGGCCATTTTACCCAGTGAAAGAAACATTTGTTTGCTACAATTTGTCATTTAACGCATTAGATAAACATAACATTGATAATTATGTGATAATAAAACTAATTGGTTAAACATGTTTACTTTCATCTTCTATGTACTACCTGAACTTCCCAAATCAAAACATTTTTACCTAAACAACGGTAAAACTTTTAGTCCACTTGCTCGTTTCACTAAAACAATCAACATGAATTTTACTATTACGAGTGAATGATTAACTGTCACTTGCGCTAGATCTACAGTACAGTAATGTTTTAACGTTGAACGGCATTACCTTTTTAGTAACGGATTAACGATAAGCGAAGTTAACTTTGTGACTAACGTTGCGGTACACAAATATGTTACAGAACCGCATCACCCCTAGCCTATGGGATAAATACCTGCTGGAATGGACGACGTTAATGCAGGATGGCAGCAGACCGTATTATTCGTTTCGGACCTCTTGATAAGTATGGAAGTGTGATTACGCATGTCAATCACATCGCGATTACGGGCAGCATGGGGTTCTCGCCTGAGCCTCAGAACGTGAGCTATCAGCGCATGTCGGGTGTTTCAAGTGTCAACTTCGCGTCTTAATATCTCGGGATGTAATGGGAATATTGCGATGCAATCAACGCCATTGTGTATGTGCTTTGTCATGCTATGGATTGCTGAAGAAAAAATATAGGAGGTCTATTTAAAAAAACATAAGTTTGTGTTAAAAAACACATATGCTTTCGTTTTAGAATGTTTCCAAATATGTACGTTCATGGTCCCCAGCCCTACATTGATACAGGTGAAAGTCGTTTTCCAATAGCTGTTATTGTTCCAGAGATATTTTGGGTGGACAAGATAGCTGGGACACCCTGTATAATAGTTGTGGTGCCGTTTAAACTCTATTACTAATTATTTTGTAAGACGTACGGAAACGTGTGTGACGTTCCGTCTCTCACGATGGTGGAATTCTGATTGACAACCAAGAGAAAAACAGAAATAGGAACAGAAAATTAATTACACCTCCCACGAATTATAAAGTATCAGTTTTCAACTATCTGACTGCGAGAAAACCCTCTAACGTCTCCTAACAATTGTTCTCCAATGGTCCTGTGCGCAACAGACAACTTAACTCGTCTTGCCGCTGCAAGTGCGTGATAAGCAATACTGCTATCTGTGCAGAGTGCAATGCATGGACTAATTCCAACAATGACTGCCATATTTTTATACATAGAAATTAAATGATCAGGAGGGGTTTGGTCAACTAGCCTTAAGCGATGTAAAGAAAAATGAAAAAAGTCAATAAAGTCTGTAGTCTATTGTATTTGCAATGTATTATTTAAATACTGACAAGCCTTACATATCTACGCTCAATAAACACGTTTGTGGCCACAACAAAGCTACGAATATTACTCTCAATAACACGTTTGCTTGCGTGGCCATCCTCGGTAGCAAGCACAGAAATACTTGTTTTGCGAATAAATCCGCCTCCCTTGCTGCAAATTTATTTATTTTTCCCAGACGCTTTTCGCCTTTTTCTTGCTCTAACGCACCCTCAATGGAATCTGTAACGATATAGTTTTGTTATTTTGAGAGTATCAAACACTTAACGTCTCGTTTTTTATGTAAATAAGTAATTACTTACAGTTTGCTGTGATCTGCGTTTCCTCTCATCTGGTCTGTAAATCGCGATACCCCTTTATTTCTAAAGAAGTTCGGAATACAAAATTGCGCTTACGTTTCGGAAATACTTTACTAAATGCAATTGACTTTTCGATACTCTCAGTAGTTACGTTACGGATTTTGTCTACTTCATTGTCCAATTCGTTGCACTGGATCCGTACGCCGTTAACTATTACAATCATAGATTTTTTTTGTCCTTCTTGTATGTATTATTGATTTTAATGATCTCATCATTTTTCGCCTGTGTTTTCTCAAGGGCTTTACTAACCAATTCAATTATTTGCTTGCATTTTTTGTCAACGTGGGTCCGAAATTCTTGGGTTTCCGTTTCGATTTCTTCGCGTTTGATTTTACATCCGTCTCTCAGCTGATAATGTTTTCCATCGAACATCTCAGTGAGCTCGGATCGCAAACTATTGACAGTATCTGTTAACATGTTCAATTTAGTTTAGATTTTCTCGTGAATTTGTTTGTTTTTCTACCAAATTTCTTTGTTTTCCTCCCGAACACATTGTAATTGCCTTTGCGATTCTTTGATTTTGTCGTCCATCATTAATTCAATTTCCCCTAATATCTGAGTAGAGAAGTTATTACTAACAGTAGTGGTTCCCTTTCGTTGAGTAGCCAACGGCGTTGAACTAGGGTTGGGCAGATGTTTTCAATAAACATCTATTTAAAGAGAGATGCAAGCTGCGATTGCTGATCAGCTTCATCGTCCTGCTCGCCGAATGTATCCTAGGCCGGCAGTTATCATAAAAGGAATTGACTACCTCCATCAAGCAGACTTAGTTGACATGACTGCATATTCGAAATGGAATTCTGGATGTAAATATTTATTAACACTGATTGATGTTTATTCGAAATACGCATGAGTTGCAGCTCTGAAGACTAAAAGCGGTGTTGCAGTTGCAAACGCACTTAAAAAATTTACGCAGAAAGCAGTCGGGTTCCAGTACACCTACGAACTGATCTTGGGAAAGAATTCTACAATACTAGTTTCAAAAAGTTAATGCAACATCTCAGAATTAATAATTGCTCCACTTTTTCAAATATGAAAGCTGCCGTAGTTGAACGTTGCAACACAACTCTCAAGAGTCTTATGTTCAGAAAATTTACTGCTCAGGGCTCATGCAAATGGATTAATACTGTGCAAGGATTAGTAAAGCAATATAATCACACGAAACAAAGGACAATTAAAATGGAGCCAGCGGAGGCAAAAGATAATAGCCTTCTATCTACTGTGTATAATAAAATCAAAGAGATCGATCCACGCGCCTCAAAGCTTAAAATTAGCGATTATTTCAGAATTAGCAAACAGCAGTCAGTCTTTGACAAACGATACATTGCAAACTGGTCATCGTAAATTTGCAGAATACGTACAGTCCAAGAAACGAATCCGAGAACGTATCTCCTCGAAGATTATAATTCTCATCCCATAGCTGGAGCATTCTACACTGCAGAGCTGCAGAAAACTAAATAACCATCAACATATCTTGTTGAGAAAATCATAAGCTCTTTCTAGCTTATGATTTTCTCAACAAGATATGTTGATGGTTATTTAGTTTTCTGCAGCTCTGCAGTGTAGAATGCTCCAGCAAAGCTCTGGTAAAATGGTTTGGATTCAGCAATGCACATAACAGCTGGATTAATTTGGAAAACTAATCATAGCATTTGCACAGTTACAACATCTGGAATACTTTGATTTACATATGTGTGTGTGTGTGTGTGTGTGTAAACATACGTTCTGGATGGATAGCTGCCAAGCTTTGCCATCTGTTAGAGTAAGGCGAGGTAGAAATATCGAGAGTCATGACGTCACTTGGGTACGGTTCGTTGCGCTGCGGTGCGGTGTTATAACGTCTGCCTATGTATATACGTCCACAAAGTGTGCCAGAAGGTACATAGAATACCTAGTTTCACTAATTAACCCAAAATCAGCTGAAAAGGTTTTGCATTAGGTAAAGGTCATCACAGTCAATAATATGCAGTTTTCCACCACTCACGTTTATTGCACATCTTTAATTTTGCTTATAACGAGAGACAGTTCTTTTACTTCTTGTAACTAAATGCAGTAACGAAATCCAGATAAGTCCCTTTGATGTATACTAGAAAGGTAGTGCAGTTAAGTAGTACAAATATGAAAGTTATGGCTCAAAGAGCATACTGATTAAAAATTCCAGGATATAAACCAAAATCATAGTTTCTCTGTATCCCCCAAACAAAAATGTATCTATACCCAAAAAACAAAATTTTTATTTTATTAAAAATAAATTATTCAATTAAACTTTAATACTCAAAAACTAAATTTAAAAAAAAATCTAAAATTCATGTAAATTTAGTAAGATGAATTTGACGACTTATTTTGTTTTTTACATCAATAAATAAAGTGTAATCCAATAATTTTCACTAATTTGTCACCATTATTAGTAAAGATTTTAGTATAACAATCTGGAAGAGTAATTTTAAATTCCTCCTCTAAAAGGAATAAAACTTTTTCACTATATTTAGCTGGTAAAATTTCTGATTTTTAAATGATGCAAGATTTATGTTTTTTTCAACTCTGATAATTTAGTGGACACTTCTGCTCAACCATTACTATTATTGTTAAGTTCAGTTTCTAGATTTTCAGTGCTACCATACATGTTCATTTTGTTTTGATTGTATTTATATAGAGAAAATTAAGTTTTTGAAAAATTAAAAAATTTGAAAAATATTTTAATTTTTGAAAATTTAAATTTTTCTGTTTTTGTCTTGTCTGTTTTTCTGAAAATATTTCAAAAGGAAATGAAAACATGAAGTTAAAACTTCTTTAACTTTTTCTAATTTTTAATTCATTTATGTAATTAAAAATTTTTAGTAAGCATTCTGTGCTGTGAATCATAAGTCAAATTCTTTTTACCACGCATAATAAAATATGCAAGTGCATCGTTAGCTATATTCTCATTAAAGTATGAACATGATTTCATTGTCGTTTTTCGATTAGTTACAACATTCATTCTTCTAGATATAGTTATTACATAAATAGGATAATTTTGAATAAAACTGAATGGACTTACATTTACATCATTATTATTTGAGCTGTTCTTTTAAAACCTCTAAAAGCATTGTAAGCTTTTAAAAAGTTATTTGGCAGATCAAGATTTCATAATTCTCTTGGAAAAATTTCATTTCTTCCATTTTTCACATAGATATGTTGTAATTTAACGTGATCGAATAAAGAAGAATCATTTAACTGTTTATTTTTTCGATTAGTTTAGAAAACAACGAAAATAAGGTAGGCATACCAAATTTGGTAGAATTTTAATAATTAGTAATATCGAGTTCAAAATTGCTCTTTCTATTTGATCCAGCAAATGCAGTTGTTAAAAAATGGAATTTTTTGATTTTTAAGTCATTCTTATTCTAGTTCAAGCAAATATTCTGGTATATATTTAACAACAGGAACACGAATTTCCATACATTTTACAACAATTTTAGCTTCTTTTAGAAGTGTACTATCATCATTAACAGTAGTCCATTGAAGACTAGAATGTTCTTGATGTTTTCTTGAACTTGAAGTAAAAATTACAATTAAATCACCCTCCCACATAATTACTTTATAATCTTTAAAAATCCACCAAATAATTCTAATGGATAAAGTAGTTTATTTTGTTTGTTTCTAATTTTACCATCATTAAGAATATGTCCTTCCATATTTAGTTCATTTGATAGAGATGAAGTTAATCAAATAAGAGTTGATGAAGAGATAAATCGATGTTCTATTCTAGGGAAAATATTGTTTCCCTTTTTTAATTCTAATAACACTGTGCAATTTTAATACAAAATTATCAATCAGTTTAATATTTCATTTACCATCATATGGTGAAAAATCTATTCCATCTGTGTGAGTAACATCAAAGGTCACATAAAATTGTGAACAATCAGGATGAATCCAGCCATTGCTAATATTAATATTAATTTCTATTTTCTTCTTTGGAAGATTTAAATTATTTATTTTATCATTAATTGGAAATAAGTAGAATTGCTTTATCAAGGGAAAATTTAGTAATTGATTTTTAAAATTACTGTCACATAAGCACCATTGAAGTCAATCAAACTATCATTTTCATCAAGTACAGTTATTTATAAATTCTGAATACTCTCAAAAATTGGAATATTTATAGGATGATTTGGCTCATAAATTATTGTTCCTCCAAATTCAGCATTTGGTTTAAATAAAGCAATAATATTAGTTCCTTGATGAAAATGATCAGTATGTTTAACAAACATTCCATGGGCTAGATCAAAATTTATATTTATTAATTTAAATGAAGTAACTCTAGAATTATTGTTAGCAATTGTTTTTCCTTTAGCTTCAAAAATTTGAGTATTAAATCCTTACCCAATACTATCTTCTTTATCTATAATTAAATTAACTTATTGGAACAGTTAATATTTTTTCAGAACAGATGAATTATCATTCAACTGAAATAATCTACTCATTTATAATTATAAAAATTGTGTAAATTAATGACACATTGGGAACCAAAAGTAAGAATTCAAGAAAAGAAGTGAAAAACATAAACATAGTAAACTTTTACCAAATTCTATTCGATGTGCAATCAAAGGACCAAGTGGTTGTGGAAAAACAACATTAATATTGATAATTATATTGTAGCATAAGTGCAGTTAAATTGAAAAAAAGTTAATTACTTGTACATTTATTCTAAAAGTTTAGCTCAATCAAAATATCAACAATTTATAAAAAGGTGTGAGAAAACTGAAGATAAAATTAATGAAAAAATTATATGAAGATGGTATCTGCTCTTTCAGAAATGTCTGAAAGAACAGATATCATTGGTGATCTTGCAGCTCTAGAAGGATGAAATTATGTTGAAATCCAGACCATTAGCTGCTTATAGGCGTCGATAAATATCAATGGGGACAGTTTAAAATGTGTACCCCAACCAGGACTAGAATCATTTAAGTCCTTGTGGTTTGAGAATTTAAAGTATAGGTTATCTGTTTCTCAGTTGAATAAGTGCACATAACACCATGAGTGGTGTGATTGAGTTTTGGGGAAGAAGAGCCATCAGTTTCATGATTGAAGGTAAATATCCTTGGATGGAGGTGCTAAATTTATAAAGACTGTTTATAGTCATGAATATTTGTGCAGAACTCATAAGATCTTTGATTATGATTAAAGATCAATTATTGCTGCAGACTTTTGGCAACTATTCCTGTTTTTTTTGTGACTTTGCTTAGCTCATTTGACCCATCTGTAGTCTTTGGCAAACGCACTGACCACACTTCCCAACAAATTAGTCCGAAAGCCTTACAGCAGTGACTTCCAACCTTACAATTACACCCAAACGAGGTCATGTAGAATCCAATAACCGCCGAAAAGTTTTGTGTCTCACTAAAGTTTACATCTGAAAAAAAAAATTGTCCTTGCATTGTATTCAGAATGGGTTTCTTAGTCTCGATGTTGCACATCATTGCCGATGATGACAATATTTAGCAACAAGCGTCACCACGCAGAACACATTGTGAAAAGTCACAACGCTCCACACATTTCATAATTTTCCGGTGACTGCTGTATTCGCTTTGCACCAGTGTGTTCTCATTAAGAATGGAGTGGAACTGCAAAGAAACTGAAGAACTTAGAGAACTTTATAGAGAAATGTGGTAATTGTAGTACCCTAAGGACAGTAAATATCACAAAAGAACAAAACAAAAATGTTGATTGACGGTGGGTAGCGAGTGGTTTGGGCTGCGATATCCATGATCGAAGAACTATGTGCAAGCTTTCTTGATAATCGTTGGTATACTTCAGATATCTTGAACAGGTACACCAAACTCATAAAGAAATCTCTAGTTGCCAGAAAACGCAAAGTTATTGTCAGACTCTCTTTTGTGAGATACTGCAGCTATACAATTTGAGCACCTTATTCGTGGTTCAGGTACAACGGATCCGAAAGCCTTCGAACGACATTCGATAAAAATTTTCGAACGCCAGCAAGCAGTTCACTGATAAGATTGCTTCCGCTATACATTCCCCTACATTTTAACACTGGTGTTACCCATTGACGTTGGTTCCTCTTTTTTCGATGACAGCACAGCACAATACATGCGGCACTTCAAATATTGGCTCGCTCCAGCTGCGACTCTGCATGCACTCCTATTGGAACCACTATGCGCGGCCCAGCTCTGCACGGCCTAGCGCAGCCCCATCCAATCTAAGCACGTACAAATGCTCTGTTTCTTTTGATGGACTGACACTACGAGAAACGTGTTCAACGCCGCGCACTCAGTGAGGGCGCGCCTTAACGTATTCAGACATTATTTGATAGAAACATTGAAAAGACTCGTAAACAATCCTTCCCTGGCGAGGAAGCTGTATAGGTTTTCACAGTCGGAGATAAATTATTTCGGTATGTTATCTACATTTCGTATGCAGCGATATATAATCTAAAGTTCACTAGCAGAAAAGTATCAGCATTGTTCGTAAATATTGGTCGATTCTTTAGCTTCTGCAAGATAGAAATAAACATAGGAAAGTTCTTTTTGACAACTAGAAAATGGAGGTGAAATGGGGTACGGAAGTTCCTTATGGAAAACCACAGAAGATTTGGAAAGGTTTCTAGAGCTGGTTGTAGGACGCATTTCGAAAAAAGACAATTTCAGACTGCCAGTTTCTGATTCCCTCAGATCTGCAATCACACTGCGCGCTGAAAATTCTTCCAAGAATGACTTGCTTAACTTCGAATGATGGTAGTAAATATCGCCAATAACGACAGGACAGCCACTTTATCAACAAGCTACAATGTGTAACACGAGAAAGAATACTTTTGCCGGATAGTTTCCACGCAACCGCTTTAGGACAGTTTTATTGTGAATACAAAATCTGTGGTTTATAATATTTTAATCGAAATGTAAAACTTCTTATGAAGTACTACTTCAGCAAGGAATGCAGCTTTGCTTCGTTTAAATAAAAAAGTTTAGCAGCAGTACTGTTGGTGACTCCGTTTTCAGCTTTCTGCTTTCCATGAATCAAACCCCATCATGGACACGATTTTTTGCATGGCATGGCGAAACAGTTTGTCACAAAGAGTCAACAACAAAGAATTGTAGCAATTTGTCTGATTAATGGATGAGTGCGTATAAATGCTGTGAAATGGGAAACGAGTCCTGATCAGGCATGTTCAAGAGACGGTTTGGCGAGCACGGACATCGTGACAAAATGCGGCGGGCAGATAAAAATATGCAAATTACGCTGTCTTTCGAAACATTGCCAGATTTTAAATTTGTCGTATGTAATTCAGTTCTGTTCTTACTGAGTAGTAATTTTAGATTATACCTGTGTATTTCATTTATGGTGTTCTTTATGTGATTATTGCTCTGTGGTACCACTACTACAAATATCAAAGAACATTACACATCTACCTATTTTCCGTTTCTAATAACATTGTTGTCAACGGGACGTTAAAAGCTAATCTCTGTTCTTCCGTCCTTCTACTTACATTTTATAAAATCAGCTATTTATGCCAAGTAGTAAATAAAAAGCAGTGCTATAAATCAGCAGTTTCTTGCCGTATAGGTGCCACTGTAATAGCAAATATTAAATATTCCACTCACCTGTTTCTGTTGAGAAGGCAGTGGAATCAGATGCACCAGCAACGCATTCACTTCCCGTGTCAGTAACCTTGGTGGGCGAGCAAATGACTTCCTAGCGAAAGAACAATGTGCAAGCTGATAACTCGGTGGAGCTATTAATAAAGATGCCGCATGAAGCAAGTGGTCGGCTGCAGCTAGGTGCCGTTGCCGAGTACGCGTGAATCCGTACGTACTATAAAAATGCATGTGATGTACGTATGTGCCTCATCTCCTCCTAAGCTTGGTACACATGTCACTTAGTCTCTGCAAAGACGCGCTATGGGGTTAAGAACCACCCACCGATCAAAGGGGAGGGGGGAAGGATATGTCGAACAGAAGTGCAGCCCAAGACGAGAAATTACCCACGTCTTATTCATCCACTATTTCAGAATGACAGCACTTAGTCAATTACAACAAATGTTCAAATAACTTACGGGTTTGCTGTCGGGTGACGTCGAACACCGCCGATATTTCGACAGGAGCACACCCTGCCATTCTCAAGGCACAAATGCAAGGAAGAAAAGATGTGCAAGCAAATTTAATACCTCGGTTCACAGAGGAGACACAAGGAAGACACCACACACAGAACAAGCGTCAACACAACCAAAGATAACCAACATGAGAATATCGATAGTTGCTATTAATAAACAGGTGAGATAACACTAATTCTGTCCCTCTGTTTTTTGATGAGAGACAGAGCCGGATTCTAAGCAGCATTTAAACAAAATCCACTATCTCTGTTAATAAGGTTGCTTGAAAGTCTGATTTCAACAGCTTCCTTAATAACACTATCCCAATAGCTGGACGTGCAAGCCAGAATCTCCGTGTTGTTGTATTCTATAGGGTGACCGGTGTCAAGGCAATGCTAGCACATCTCGAAGTCACCTTTCGTCAGAATGGTTATAGTGAGAGGCAGATCAAACTTGCGTTGCGCCATCAGCCTTCCGTGCAACGGGTGAGTGACGATAGCAACGAAGTGGCACCTAAGTCTACGGCCTTTTTGCCTTACGCAGCAAGCATTTCCAACAAGATTGGCCGTATTTTGCAGAAATATGATGTGAAATGTGTTTTTCGACCACCTTCTAAGATTAAGGCCCTGTTGACGTCCGTAAAAGATGATCTTGGTTTGCGTAAGGCTGACGTCTATCGTATTCCTTGCAGTTGTGGCACGTCATATATTGGTCAGACAATCAGGACTGTGGAAGACCGGTGTATTGAATATAAGCGTCACACACGCTTACAACAGCCGAGCAAATCCGCCATTGCAGAACATTGCCTTGACACCGGTCACCCTATGGAATTCAACAACACGGAGATTCTGGCTTGCACGTCCAGCTATTGGGATAGTGTTATTAAGGAAGCTGTTGAAATCAGACTTTCAAGCAACCTTATTAACAGAGAGGGTGGATTTTGTTTAAATGTTGCTTGGAATCCGGCTCTGTCTCTCATCAAAAAACAGAGGGACAGAATTAGTGCTACCTCACCTGTTGATTAATAGTAACTATCGATATTCTCATGTTGGTTATCTTTGGTTGTGTTGACACTTGTTCTGTGTGTGGTGTCTTCCTTGTTTCTCCTCTGTGAACCGAGGTATTAAATTTGCTTGCTCATCTTTTCTTCTTTGCATTTGTGCCTTGAGAATGGCAGGGTGTGCTCCTGTGTAATATCGGCGGTGTTCGACGACGTCACCCGGCAGCAAACCCGTAAGTTATTTGAACATTCGATTCGCGGGGAAAAGTTAAGGTCTCTTAATTACAACAAACTTTGCACATCGTTTCAATCCTACACCAAAGTTTTTCTTGCTGACACCTACCACGAAATTACGGAAAGAAAAGTATATCCCTTACTACACTTTCACTGTTAACACAAAAACCACCGCATCAGGCTCGATGTTTTAATTTATTACTCCTTCATTATTAACTGCGTTCGGAACACAATTCAAATATAGTACACCAACGTTCCGCTGAATGTATCTGCAAAGTTAAGTCATTGTACGACACATAGTTTCGGAGATATGATACCATAAACATTTAGCTACATGAAAAGGAAACTGCAGGGCTAAATGTATTAGACATACAGGTGAAATATGTGTACAAATATGTATGAAATATGTTAAATATATCTGTAATACACTGAAGAGCCAAAGAAACTGGCACATCTGTCTAATATCGCTTAGTGCCCCCGCGAGCACGCAGAAGTGCCGCGATACGACGTGAGATGAACTCGACTAAAGCCTGAAGCAGTGCTGGAGGGAACTGACACCCTAAATCCGTAAGAGTGCGAGAGGGTGGAGATCTCTTCTGAACAGCTCGTTGCAAGGCATCCCAAATATTCTCAATAATATTCTGGGAATTTTGGTGGCCAGAGGAAGTGTTTAAACTCAGAAGGGGGTTCCTGGAGTCACTCTGTAGCAATTCTGGACGTGTGGGGTGACGTATAGTCCTGCTGGAATTAACTAAGTCCGTCAGAATGCACAATGAATATGACTGGATACGGGTGATCAGACCGGATGCTTACGTACGTTTCACCTGTCAGAGTCGTATCTAGTAGCATCAGGGGTCTCATATCACTCCGACTGCACACGCCCCACACCATTACAGAGCCTCCACCAGCCTAATAGTACACTGCTGACATGCAAGGTCCATGGTTTTATGAGGTTGTCTCCATACCGGTATAGATCCATCCACTCGATATAATTTTAAACGAGACTCGTCCGACCAGGCAACATATTTCCAGTCACCAATAGTCCAATGTCGGTGTGGACGGGTCCAGGCGAAGCGTAAAGCTTTGCATCGTGCAATCGTCAAGGGTACACGAGTGGACCTTCGGCTAGAAAAGCCCATATCTATAATGTTTCGTAGAATAGTTCAATAGTTAAGCATTAAAATCTGCACCAATTTGCGGAAGGGTTGCACTTCCATCACGTTGTGCGATTCTCTCCAGTCGTCGTTAGTCTCGCTCTTGAAGGATCTTTTTCCTGCCGCAGCGATGTCGGAGAGTTCATGTTTTACTGGGCTCCTGATATTCACGGTACTCTCGTGAAATGGTTGTACGGGAAAATCCCCACTTCTTCGCTACCTCGGAGATGCTGTGTCCCATCGCTCGCTCGCCGACTATAACACCGAGTTTAAACCTACTTAAATCTTGATAACCTGCCATTGTAGCAGCGGTTACCGATCTAACAACTGCGCCGAACACTTGTTGTCTTACATAGGCGTTGGCGACAGCAGCGCCGTATTCTGCCTGTTGACATATCTCTGTATTTGAGCCGGCCGGGGAGGCCGAGCGGTTCTAGGCGCTACAGTCTGGAACCGCGGGACCGCTACGGTCGCAGGGTCGAGTCTTGCCTCGGGCATGGATGTGTGTGCTGTCCTTAGGTTAGTTAGGTTTAAGTAGTTCTAAGATCTAGGGGACTGATGATCTTAGAAGTTAAGTCCCATAGTGCTCAGAGCCATTTGAACCATGTGTATTTGAATACGGATGCGTTTACCAGTTTCTTTGGCGTTTCAGTGTATATGTGATATGTGCGTACATGGGTGAAGCTGTGGGTAAAAAGCTCCTCCTAAACCCCTGGATCGTTTTCGACCATACTTCGTACGCATGTTACTACCTGGAAAGAAATGCTTTGGGGGTAAGAACCACCAACTCCTATGGAGGTGCGGGTGACGGATAGATAGGTGTGGGACAGGATGAGATACACAGGGAGATGCGGAAGAGGGTACGGACAGACAGTGGGGACTGGAGGAGATGGAGCCAAAGAGGGGCCAGGAGGAAATAGATTGAGACAGAGAGGTGGAGGAAATGTACATGAGAGAGGAAAGGGTGAGGACAGTGTGAGGGAGGGACGATGAGATGGACAGATAGGAGAGGAAGGAGGAGACGGACTAATAAAAGTCTGGAATAAGTATATACCCGGGAAACACTAGGTACTCAGCTAGTTTCAAATAATTTCCTTAATACAGTCACTGTGGCCTCCACTGTATCACGTCAGGCGTTAATTCCCATATTTGACGTTTTAGAATTATTCGTAGTTTCCTTTCTAAAATATTATTAGACTATAGAGACACTAAAACTGATTTTTTTTTAATTTAGCTTCGTGAGTGTGCCGGCCGGAGTGGCCGAGCGGTTCTAGGCGCAACAGTCTGGAACCGCGCGACCGCTACGGTCGCAGGTTTGAATCCTGCCTCGGGCATGGATGTGTGTGATGTCTTTAGGTTGGTTAGGTTTGAGTAGTTATAAGTTCTAGGGGACTGATGACCTCAGAAGTTAAGTCCCATAGTGCTCAGAGCCATTTTTTTTCGTGAGTGTTGTACATCAATTCCACGTTTTTACTCCCAGATTATTTCATTTTCTCACTAGTGACATTTATGGCACGTCACTGCCCCTTAATTTCAATGCATAGTATAGGAAGATTTTGTCACGGGAGGCTAGTGAGTAGGTAGGATCACAAGGCAGACTCATCGAGTGACGTGCCAGATGGTCACATACGGCCGGGCGAGCAACAGCCATACCGTACTGGAACAGTGAGAGAGGGTGGGGATTCGACTACAACGCAGGGCGCCGGGTAGTTAATATTATATTATTTTTATTTGCTGTTTAAATGTTAACATAGAGCTCCAGCCGTGCTGATGACGTTGCTTGCACTGACAGTTTGTTAATAATAATTTCAATGTCACTCAATTAATCAGGAAATGATAATTACAAAATTTAGTTATTGTCAGTACTTATTGATGGAGAGGCTGGACCAATCACAAGTGCCCCTGAGAAGGTAGACTCCAAACTGCTAAGATAGTTCACTACTAGTCTACCGAGAGTTTGATGAGGAGGTAATACGTAAATCCATGTGAAAGATCTGATCTCATCTTAAGTCGGTACAGTTTGTTGAAAATTTGCCCTAGATGACGTTCTTGTGCGATGTTGTGTTAATCCAAGGCAGACTACGATTGGTTTACAAGTAGACAACAAGCGAACAAGAGTGTGAAGTTCAGCTGCGCGGAACGATGGAAAAAATTCTTAAATTTTCCTCAGAAAAAATACTTGTGAAATCTCATATCGATCCTAAAATCGTGTGAAGGTTATTATTGTGACTTCTGTGGTGCTCGGGAACTAATGATTAATGACCGGGAATCTTGTTATAAATATTAACGATTGACTGGCTCTCAGAACCTTTATCTTGATTTTTTGGCTTCTATAAACAGAAATAAAAATCCAGTAGTATCCCAGTACTTATTAATTTCAATTTTAAGGCACTAAATCCTTTCCCATTTGTCATTTCGTTATGCTTTGTTTACTGCGTGCACGCTAGAGTCTGTGGCCAGCGGAGAAGAAACCAACTGGGACGACAGCTACATCTTTACACGACGAGAGGTAAGCAAGCTGCCTCAAGTTACGCTAGGGATAGTGAGGGCGGACATAATTTACTGAAATCCATCGTGTTTGTTAATCCTGGCACATTTTTTATAGTGGGAAGTGTTATCTTCGCGATCCCACTTGATAGTATGTGAAGGAAACAATTTGTATCTTTTGGGAATTATACTTGATGTAGCCTTATGAATACTGTACACTTGTCATCCCTGTGTGTGGATGTGTGACTAAAGTGGCAGACAACAATTTGAAGGAGTGTTTTTGTTGCCCTCATGTGATACTGTTACACTTGACATCCGTCGTGGGGGGAAAATCTCTTTGAACAGCGGGTAATTTTAATAGGGTGCATTGAACCTCATTATACTTTACGCCGTAAAGGGGTAATTACCCCCAGATTGGGGAGCACTGCCTTAGGGCATACACGGTCATCTCTATACTAATCAACTGATAGACAAGTACTGAGGTAATTAACACATTTGCATATTTTCTAAATTAGCAGTAGCGTAAACTGAGGGGGTGCACTGCAACCACAAGCTCATTCACTACTGTAACAACTCAAGAAGAGTTGCCACATCGTGCATATGTCTGGACTTCAATAATTTTACTAATTTGCTTGAGATATTATAAACCACAAAGGAGCATTAATCTTTAATTGAGTAAATTGCATTCATAATTTCTTTAAAAGTACACAGATGAATTGTTAGCTATGTGTTTCTGATATCAGTATTGTTTCTAGTACGTTTTCAGTTGCCTTCATCTTCTGAGCTGTACATGTCATTCTTTGGAACTGCTTATAGGAAGTAATTTTTAAACATGTTGGCTGCTGCTGCCGACCTCTGCCCTTTGACACAGATGTGTACAGAAATTTATCCATAGGCTAAGCAGGCACCACTGTACACTTTTCCTTGCTTACGCACCGCAATTGAAGCTACTGCTCGGGGAAAGCACGCACTTCTTCAGTATCTTGAGCTGAAATTAGGCTGATCATTGCATTACACATACCGATGTTCCTATCCTGTCGACCTTCACAGAAGTAGAGCTTATACTCTGTAACACAAGTAAATGCCTCTGCGTAGGTGGCCAACTACTTGTGTACATTCTGGGGCATATGTCACAAAATATTAAAAAAATATGAATGGGAGGCAGCCAGCTGCACTGTCACTTGATCTTACGCAATGTACAAATAATTCGTTTTCACAATCGAACTGTTCATACCAATGATATACTAAAATTATCATCAGTGAAAATAGGAAATACATTCCCACGTGGTGTCCCTAGTGCAGGTAAATGGCGAGCTGTCATCACTTCTTATTAAACTCTCAAACCAGGGGAATTTCGCTCAACGCACACAGAGCTCAACTTTTATTTCTCCCACTGCTCTGAACGGGATTGGAACACTTGTGCAGAGAAAAATTTCAATGCAGTCTGAGGACATTACTGGGATAAGCGGCTTTTCGCAGGTAGCTTACGGGCATAGGCGGAGCATTACGATTTGTTTGGAATACAGTTGTGTCTGTTAAATACTGTTGTTACAAATATCGTGCTTTTTAGAGTTTTCTTCCCTTTCCTGTCGTTCATAAAGTAAAACATTCATTAAGTGAAAATCTGTGGTCTGACTATAAACTAGTGTTAACTTCAGCTCTCCATCTAACAGATACGTGTTGTTTTAGATCTCAAAAATGGTTCAAATGGGTCTGAGCACTATGGGACTCAACTGCTGTGGTCATAAGCCCCTACAACGTATAACTACTTAAACCTAACTAACCTAAGGACATCACACACATCCATGCCCGAGGCAGGATTCGAACCTGCGACCGTAGCGGTCGTGCGGTTCCAGACTGTAGCGCCTTTAACCGCTCGGCCACTCCGGCCGGCGTGTTAGATCTATTTCAGTGCTTTATGTAATTTCCTGCTAGCGTCGGCTTATGAGTTTTGTTACAAAAATCTTGCTTTTGTAGTTTTTATTCACTCCGTGTCTTGTAGTAACTACGTTCAATGAACTTCGATCATGTTACTCTACGTCTGCCTGATGCGTGGAAGAACATCAGAGGATTAAAAAACAAAACAAACGAGCTCATTGTAAGCCTAGAAGATGTGGAAAATTCTGAGGGAATGGATGTTCTGTGCGCTAGCCGAAGTGGCTGTGCGGTTCTAGGCGCTGCAGTCTGGAACCGCGAGACCGCTCCGGTCGCAGGTTCGAATCCTGCCTCGGGCATGGATGTGTGTGATGTCCTTAGGTTAGTTAGGTTTAACTAGTTCTAAGTTCTAGGGGACTAATGACCTCAGAAGTTGAGTCCCATACTGCTCAGAGCCATTTTTTGATGTTCTGTGCCTCCCTGTACTCCTCGTAACCACAGGGATGGAGAAGTTAAATATCGGAGATTACATACTTGGATCATTTTCGCGTAGAGTTAACATGGGGAAAGCAGGAGCTGCAACATGTAGAAGTATGACAAAAAGTGAAAAATATTGAAACATATAGCTTTTCTGTTGATGAGATCCAAGAAGAATGTGGTTGTGAGTTGTTACCGCAGAAAACTTCTCTGATAATTGTAACAGTCTACAGATCCCCGCTAGGAAACTTTCAGCTATGTATGAGGAATCTAGATGCATTATTGAGCTACCTGTCAAACAAGAAAAAAACAGTAGTTTGTGGAGATTTCAATGCAGATTTCTTAAAAGATACGC
The DNA here is from genome assembly GCF_021461385.2 of Schistocerca piceifrons. Taxonomy (NCBI): domain Eukaryota; kingdom Metazoa; phylum Arthropoda; class Insecta; order Orthoptera; family Acrididae; genus Schistocerca; species Schistocerca piceifrons. Next base: position 582,279,008 of record NC_060149.1, read on the forward strand.
ACAGGAAAAATGAACCAGAATTATTGGTTGAGTGTTTCAAAATAGTCAATTTTCCAACTTGTATGCAGATAAAGAGTAGGACACTACGTAGCAATATTTTTATAGACAGTGCTCAGATTGAAACAATTGATGTGTAACCAACTGCAAATGGACTATATGATCATGATGCAGAATTAATGGAAATACACAGTATGGCACTTTACAACCTGGAAGCAGCTTCATACAAACCAGTGAGGCTTGTTAATGAGAACAGGATACAATGTTTTAAGAGTAAGCTAAGGGGGATGGAATGGGATGAGGCACATGTTGAGATGCTACTGTCAAATTCAATTTATTCCACAGTAAATTTGTGTCAATACTTGAAAGTTGCTTTCCTAAAAAATTATCCAAAAGACCCATTACAAAAAAAAAAAAAAAAGAAAAACAAGCAATCCATGCATAACTAAGATAATTACAATCTCATATGAGAGAAAGAAGGAAATTTATACAAACACCAGAGTAAGTCGAGGTCCAACATTAGTTGCATACTACAAAAAGCACTGTAGTATTTTAAGGAAAGTCATTAAAATGTCCAGAAGTATGCATAAAATTACATAAATAAGTAATGCGGACAGTAAGATGAAAGCTAGTCAGTGTGCAGCGTTTCATAACAATTAAACTAAAACCCAATGCTATGATTGATAATTCACAAGCTGCAAATACGAGGGTCACTCAAAAAGAAATGCACACTATTTTTTGTAAAAATCCAGTTTTCATTCTGCATGTGTGAAAGTTTTACAGTGTGAACATACAGCCTTCCCGCTTGTTTTGAAACTTAGTTCAACCTGTTCCCTTGAGTGGCGCCGTCACAGCATGTCTTTAAGATTCCTGCAACACTTGAAGTTCGTCAGAAGCAACGTGCTGTCATAGAATTCCTGTGCTGTGAAAACGAGACAGTGGGAAACATCCACAAGAGGTTGAAAGAGGTGTATGGAGATGCCACTGTCGATCCCAGTACAGTTATCTGGTGGGCAAGCAGGTTACGCGATGAAATGGGGCACGGCAATATTGAGGATTGCCCTCGCAGCGGCAGGCCTCGTACTGCACACACTCCAGACATTGTGCAGAGAGTTAACGAAGTGGTGACTTCTGACAGACGCATCACAGTGAACGAATTGTCACGCAACGTTGGGATAGGGGAAGGAAGTGTTTGCAGAATACTGAAAGTGTTGGCGTTAAAAGAGGTTTGTACCAGGTGGGTTCCCAGGATGTTGACATTGGCTCACAAAGAAATAGGAAAAACGGTATGCAGCGAACTTCTGGAACAGTACGAGAATTGTGACAGGTGATGAACCATGGCTCCATCGTTTTTCACCAGAGACGAAGAGGCAATCAATTGAGTGGCATCATGCAAATTCACCCAAGAAAAAAAAATTCAAAACCACACCTTCTGCTGGAAAAGTTATGACCACGGTGTTTTTAGATTCCGAAGGACTCTTGCTTGTGGACATCATGCCAAATGGAACCACCATAAATTCTGATGCATATGTGATGATACTGAAGAAACTTCAAGCTCGACAGGGTCGTGTTCGATCACATTGGCAAAAGCAGGATGTTTTGCAGTTGCACGACAATGCACGGCCACATCTCAGTCAAAAAACCATGGAAGCGATCACAAAACTCGGATGGACAACACTGAAACACCCGCCTTACATTCCTGACCTAGCTCCATGTGACTATCATCTCTTTGGGAAACTGAAAGACCCTCTTCGTGGAACAAGGTTTGAAGATGATGACTCCCTTGTGAACGCTGCCAAACAGGGGCTCCAACAGGTTGGTCAAGAATTTTACCGTGCGGGTATACAGGCACTGGTTCCAAGATGGGTAAGGCAGTTGAGACGGATGGAAATTATGTGGAGAAATGAAAATATTGTTCCTAAAGGATGTATCTACACACTGTAAAACTTTCAGACCTATAGAATAAAAGATGGATTAAAAAAAAAATAGTGTGCATTTCTTTTGGAGAGACCCTCATACGTTTAATGATCGATTTCTAAACGTTGCAGCAATTAGAGGATTAAATGGTTTAGTTGAAAAAGCAAGAGGCTATATTGAAAACATCATTCAATGAAACCGTAAGCAACTAGAAGTAGCACCCATATCCTTCACTGAACTTAATATAATTATAAAAAAAACAAAAGTTCTTGAGGGGTTGACGGAATTTTAAACGTTTTCTGAAAAATTGTTGCAAATTAACAAGAAAAGTACTTAGTGATATATGGAATGCTTCAATGGCACTGATAATTTTTACAAACAGGTTAAAATATACAATTATTAAATCACTTCATAAGAAAGGTGACAAGACAGACTTAAACAATTATCGCTCAGTTTCCTTACTGGCATCTTTTTCCAAAATATTCAAAAAAGTATTACACTCAAGAATAGTTGCATATTTAAGTGGAAATAATTTACTTAACACATCGGTGTCTGGATTCCAGAAAGGTTGCTCAACTGAGAATATTGTTTATACATTCACTCATGAAGCAGTGCAAGCCTTAAATAATAATACAACGCCAGTTGGTATTTCTTGTTATCTGTCCAAGGTCTTAGAAAAACTCAAGTTTTATTTAATTGATGTCTTTACACACAGCTGGTTTGAAATACACTTGACAAACAGCATGTAAACGGTCGTGCTGAATAAGTGAAACAATGTCGGTAAGGTAGAAAATGTTAGTGTCTGGGGTAAAAAAAAAAAAAAATTACGAAGGGAGTCCCACAATGTTCAATTTTGGGTCCACTCCCGTTTCTTATTTTTGTCAATGACATTCCACTTAACATTCAACGAGCAAAATTGATACTTTTGAAGACTATACTAATATTATGACAAATCTCATTAGAGAGAAAACAACAGAAGAGTTAGTAGATTGCATTTTACAACGAATTATATAGTGCTTCCTAAAAACAGACTCTCCCTAAGTTTTGAAAGAAACACACTACATTCAGTTCCGTATAACAAAAAGGGTCACACCAATAACTGATGTAGCATATGAGCAAGAGTCAGTAAGTAGGGTGGAATGTTCCCCGTTTTTTGGTGAACATACTGATGAAAACTTGAACTGGGAGAAGCATATTACCTAGCATCTCAAACAATTAAGTTCAGCTCCTTTTGCTCTTCGTATAATTTGGAATCCTTGAAAGAAACGTATCAACCTCCTGACATATTTGGCATATTTCTACTCAATAACGTCTTACGGAATAATTTCTGGGGTTGCTAACTCATTATTTAGGAAGGAGGTACTGACTGCACAAAGGCGAGCAGTAACAATAATACGTGCCGTTCACCGACGGACGGTATGTAGGAAGCTCTTCAAGCTGCTGGGTATTATAACTACGCCTTCACAGTAAATATATTCGCTAGTGAAATTGGTCATAAATAATCCATCGTGTTGTGTGATGTCCTTAGGTTAGTTAGGTTTAAGGAGTTCTAAGTTCTAGCCTTAGTGCTACTAATATCAAATACCGGCCTTAATTTGAGGAAGAAATTTCTGAGGATGTACGACTGGAGTACAGCATTGTATGGTAGTGAAACATGGACTGTGGGAAAACCGAAACAGAAGAGAATCGAAGCATTTGAGATGTGGTGCTATAGACGAATGTTGAAAATTAGGTGGACTGATAAGGTAAGGAATGAGGAGGTTCTACGTAGAATCGGAGAGGAAAGGAATATGTGGAAATCACTGATAAGGAGAAAGGATAGGATGATAGGACATCTGCTAAGACATGAGGGAATCACTTCCATGGTACTAGAGGGAGCTGTAGAGGGCAAAAACTGTAGAGTAAGACAGAGATTGGAATACGTCAAGCAAATAATTGAGGACGTAGGTTGCAAGTGCTACTCTGAGATGAAGAGGTTAGCACAGGAAAGGAATTCGTGGCGGGCCGCATCAAACCAGTCAGTAGACTGATGACCAAAAAAAAAAAGTTCTAGGGGACTGATGACGATAGATGTTAAGTCTCATAGTGCTCAGAGCCATTTGAAGCAATAATCCATCACAATTTGAGAAGAACAGTGGTGATACCTACAACACTAAAAGGGAAAATGACCTCCAAAACCCCGCCGTCAGCGGCTCCGAAAGGAGTTCTATATGCAGCAACAAAAATTTTTGATCATTTGCCGAAGAACATAAAATGCCGGACAAGTGGCGAAGGAAGTTTTGAAATCAAATTTAAACCATTGCTCCTGGGAAACTCCTTCTATTTCTATCAATAAACTGGTAGCCACTAAAAAAATTAAGTGCAGTTGTATGATCAGGACTGAAAATAATAAAATGTTCATTAATGTAAATAATAATCATGTATACATATACTGCAAACTGTGTCGTTCCACATCAGTTCAACAAAAGAATTGTTAGACTGATCTATGGAACACGTAGCTAACTATTTTGGCTATTATGAGTGTAACAGCAAAATAATTTATCTTAAAAAAGACTGGTCATAATTTTTTCTATCTCCATTTTCTACATTCAAGAAGTTCTATATCCAATATTTTACATGTTAAAACAAGCTGTATTTATGAGAGAGAGAGAAAGAAAGAGAGAGAGAGAGAGAGAGAGCGAGAGAGAGAGTGCGTGTGTGTGTGTGTGTGTGTGTGTGTGTGTGTGTGTGTGTGTGTGTGTGTGTGTAAGAGAGAGAGAGAGAGAGAGAGAGCGAGAGAGAGAGTGCGTGTGTGTGTGTGTGTGTGTGTGTGTGTGTGTGTGTGTGTAAGAGAGAGAGGGAGAGCGAATGAACAGATATACTGTACACTGATGAGCTAAAACATTATGACAAACTGCTTAATAGCTTCTTTGTCAGTCTTTCAAAGAAAATAGATAACTGATTCTGAGTATCAGGAATCAGACAGTTTGGTGGTAGGTTTGTGGAAGTATGTGGCGTTAGACGTCTACGCACAGGTCATGTAATTCGCGTAAATAACAGGCCGCTGATTTGCGTACGCGATAGTGGCACCCGATAGCGACCCAGATGGGTACCATAGTATTTATATCAGGCGAATTTTATCTCTAAGACATCGACGTGACTTCGCTATAATGCTCCTCAAACCATTGCAGCACAGTCCTGTCTCCGAGAGACGAACAATTATGCTGCTGAAAGATGACTATGCCGTCGGGGAAGGCATCAAGCATGAAGGGATGCAGGTGGTTCGCTGCTGTCAGTCTCTCTGATTATTGTCGCAGGTTCCATGCAAGCGCAGGAGAATGTCTCACATAACATAATACTGCTCCCACCAGCCTTCTCTAATCAGGCTGCGGTCGTGGCCCGTTGCACGTTCCCAGCCGCCGTTCACCTCGTTGATGGCGTTTGTGGAGACGACCAAAGACATAGTGTAATAAAAATGTCATTCAGCCGAAGAGCCACAACGTTTCTATTGATCTATGATCGAATCCCTATGGTTGATTGCCCACTGCAATTGTAATTGACTATGTCGTTGGGTCAACATGTGAACACGTAGAGGTGTGTGCTGAGGAGCTCCATAGCACTGTACGATGAACGGGGTGCTCCGAAACATCTGTGCGTGCACCAGCATTGTGCTCTTTTGGCAGAGATGCCACAGATCACCATCTATCCTACTTTACAGAGCAGACAAGCCTCCGAAACCCACAATCTGTGAAGAGTCGTGGACGTACAACCATTTAGTGCCTAGTGATAGTTTCACTGCCCTTCTATCTCTTTCCGTAAATGCTCACGAGAGTAGCTCGTGAACATTCGACCGCCTTCGCCGTTTGCGAGATACTCGTTGACAGGCTCTGCCTTTTGTCAAAATCGCTTAGCTAAGTGGACTTGCCCATTTGAGAACCCGTCCGTGTCTGCTCTGCTAATATACATTTGTTACCGCGTCAGGTACCTCTCAACGCCACAACGCCAACGGGCGGTGTCCAACGTCACGGTGGGCAGTGGATATAATGTTTTGGTTTATCAGTGTATAGCTCGATCAAAGTGACAAAGTTCACTTTTTTCTGCGCATCCAGTGTGGCTGTTTCTGTTCTGAAGACAATCACAAGCTGCCCGTTAACATGCACTACTCGGTTTCTTTAGGAGGGTGCCAATAGTCTTGTCACTTTTCTGTTCACTTTCACTAATAGTGTCGTGTAAAATAATCGTGCCACCGAGTGAAACAATCTAAACAAAAAAAGCAAAAACACTGTTAGTTACGTTATCCACGGCAAGCGTCGTCTACAAATGTGTACGGCAACTGGCAGCTGAGGTAGCAGAGTGATACTACAACGACGAACAGAACAGAAGGTGTGAGCAAGATCATTCTCTGACTGGTTGTTGCTATCCTGTCCTGTAAGCAACTAGCTGTCATTCACTTTATTATTCTGATCCAGATATAGTTGCGCGAAATTTGCAAGTGTTTCTGCTGCAACGATTTTGTATTTGGTGTCCACCAATAAGAATTTTGATTCTGAGAGCCTTTCAAGGCAAATGCCGCGATGATTGATTCCTTAGAAAAGGCATTCCCAGATAAAAAGACTTTACTGTCTTCATTAAAGATTTTTTCACAAAGTGCGAGTGCCATGCAGTCGACTTCGTGTCGTTTCCAGTAAACATCACCAGCAGGTAGTCTCTTTTCGTCGCCCATGAAACTTATTTGCAATATTGCCAATGAGTAAGACATATATTAAACTTTTTTCAGTATTTACATAACTTCCAACGGTTCTGACGCTTTCTGATTCACCGTAAATTCTGCACGTAGGCCACACAAGTTAGAAATGACTTTATACTTTTAGCAATTAGAAGGTTTTAAATGCCTTTGCAATAGTCTCGTCAATCTTAATTTGATACTCCTTTCTGTTTTCCCCAAAAAAACTTAAATCAAATCGCTCAAACCCGTTACCATGGTATTCTGTGTGCTCTCGAAGATATTTTTTTAAATCAGTAAACATTTGGCTGCGCAACAGGCGCGAAGTTCCGTAATCATCTGTTCCTGTTAAAAATTAATAACTCTTTCCATTTTGTGGTTTCGGTGAACTCCATCTCCACAACACTTAGATCAACCGCAGTACTAAACTGCGGGAGAAAGCTACGCTCCAAGGCGGACACGTCAGTGTATCATACTTCTGGAACAGCGTGTTCCGTGGTCAACTCCAGACGTGTGCTGAGCTCCGCAGAAATGTCAACACATTCCACTTACGCACAAATACCACTCCACACGATTGTCACAAACTCGCTTTATGCTAAAGGCCCATCGGCCACGGCATGTGACTCTCCTATCCATACGAATGGTCACTCTCTACCTCTCAACTTCAGCCCTGGGTGCATACCATCCTAAAGAGCTTAGAAATCGCACCATAAGTTAATTTTACTCGAAATAAAATGAGTGGAAATAAGAAATACGACTTGTTGTTCTAGAAACAGTAAACTACCTAATTGGTCTCTATTATTATTTCTCTTTTCGTCAATAACTAAAATCTCAAATTTCTTACAGATTTTCTGAAAGCTGTTTTAACACCTGCTCATAGATATTTTATTTTATTATCTGACTCGTTAATTTCATTACGGGTTTTTTGATTTTGTATGACTTTCCTTAGAATGTCACAGTATATCTTGTAATTGGAAATCAGTCATGCATCGCCGTCAGCAAGACAAACTACAGTTGGCTAAACCAGGGCCAACAGGTGATCATGAATTACTCTGATTAACCTCAGTAACAAAACATGAAATCAGAGTCGTGTTATTTTTCATTACAAACTTGCTTCACGATAACACAAACCAGACAAAAAACATTTACAAAATTAAAATCCATTTATAATTTCACATCATCTGCAGTGACATAGGAATCAGTGAGGAAGATTTATGGGAAGGTTCATGCATGCACTACAATAGTCATATGCGATAATGCATCTTCAATCACACCAGAAGCTGTAGCCACATATTAAAGCACTTCCACCAAATAAGATCTCATGGCAGACTAAACCCCACATCGCATTACATGCAGGAATTAGAACAGGGAGGGCACGATTGTCCTTAAATACCCCGAAGAATGAAGATTAAAACTGTCCATACAGCATATAGGAATGACAGAATGCCTCATTTCTGGCTTGCAATATAACATCAAGGCGGGGCAAAGTGACGTAACACATGTTGTGGTACCCCGCAACCAAGCGCTATTGAACATGATTTGGGCTAAGGGTCGATATTCCAGCTCCTGCGGAAAAACAAACATGATTCATCTCGAGAAAACAGGGAAACATTATGCATATCAAAGCAGTTACAGCGGTGTAGCGCATACGAGCGGTATAGAGAAGGCATTAGATCGATAGTCAATGGCCATTTGATATGGACTGTAGAATCCAGAGAGCCAGTCAGTCGCCTTCAGTGTGATTCCCGAAGCAACTGTGTCAGCCTATATTGCAACCTTATTCTCCTGAATGCAGCGATGCAAGGGCCTTTTTACGTAGGTGTAACTTAAATAGATATATTGTTTGATATTCAAACGATCTATGACAGGAACTGGCAATATCAGACCATAAAGAAACTCTATGAATGAGGATTCTGAAGTTGTCTTCCCAGTGCATTGCAATATTACCTTCCAGATGATTGTTTTAGGACTGGTAGTCCACTCTCAGATCCGCATACCCAGGAAAATGATGTCCTCAAGAAAGCGTCGTTCGAGCTACAATTTTTGGAATATTTATTAACGGTGTAGTGTCAACAAGCAGGAGGCATGTCCTACGCTATCCATCTCTTGCATATTTTCTAGTGTAGAAGCGAACGCACAACTACTGCGGTTTAAGCCGAGAAGTCTACCACTTTTCTTGGGTGTACACGCGTGAGGTAGCTCAAATAGTGAACGTCATATTCTTAATGAACGTGGGTAGTGACGGGGTGACACCATACTTAGTTTTAGTTAATCAGCTAAATTTAGTGGTCTCATTTTTTATGACAAGCTTGTGTGGTTGTTTCAGCTGAAAGCCCTCGAGGTGAGAGCTGCACGATCATTAAATATCTCAAAGTGTCTTAGCTGCGGGTCCTGAGTTGGGGCAAGGTCTTCCATGTTATTATTTTACAGAGCATTCGTATGGACGCAATTGTTCGATGACCTCACTGAGTATGGCTCCCAGGCCAACTTCCCTAAAAAACGTGGACTTGGTTCACCTTTAAGGTATCAGATTGATGCCTAGAGTCTTCTGAACAAGTACCACACGCAACCGTCGTGCCGAGGCCGCGGAACCACTGTTAACCAATTAGCATGCATGGAGGTCAGTGCATGTTATCTACATTGACACTCGCAGATCTTTTATTAGAATCCTTGGATATTAAAAGACTACAAACCATTTTAATCCGGTTATTATGCTGGGCTTGTGACGGTCGACGTACTCCAGGCCTTAATTTTGACCTGCTGTAGTTGGACCTCGTAATTTACGTTCCACAGAGCCCGATCACGAGCGCATTTCAGTGCAACATGTTCTTTCATGTTCGTAATACATTCCTTAAGTTACAGCTTCCACATTTACATCAGTAATTTGCAAGTCACCAGATGGTGAATGGCAGAAGTTACTTCTAGTACCACTATCTGTTTCCTTCTTTCCTCTTCCGCTCGCGAATAGCTCTTGTGGCAAGATTGATTGTCAGTAAGCCTCTGTAGTAGCTCTAATTCTCTCACCGTGGTCATTTCGCGAGATGTATGTGGAAGATAGTAATATGTTATCCAACTCTTTCTGGAACGTATTCTCTCGAAAATTCAATAGCAAATCTCTCTGTGATACACAACGCCTCTCTCGTAGCGTTTGCGACTTGAGTTTGTTGGGAATCTCCGTAACGCTCTCCCGCCAACTAAGCGATCCTGTTACGCGCCGCTATTCGCTGGATCTTCTCTATCTCTTCTACCAGTCCTATCTGGTAGTGGTCCCAGACTGATTGACAGTACTCAAGAATCGGTCGAACAAACGCCTTATAATAAACCACTTCTTTCGTGGATCAGTGACGTTTCCTAACATTCTTCCTATGAATCTCAGGCTGGCATCTACTTCTCCTACTGTATGTTTTTCGTCTTCATTCCCCGTTTGGTCGCTCCGAATAGTTACTCCTAGATATTTTACAGTAGGTACCATTCCAAGCAACTTGTCATAAATAGTGTAGCTGTACAGTAGCGGATTTTTCTATCCTAAATATGCGCAATAATTACGTTTATTTACGTTCCAGGGCAACTGCAAGAGCCTGCAACATTTATCAATCGTCTTTAAATCAATATGCAAATCGATACAGTCTTTAGGCGTTGCTACTTTCTTATAAACAACCTCAATTCTTAATTACTGAAACGGATTTAGTGAAAACTTTTACAGAACATTTCATCAACTTTTGGATGTAAAATGAAGTCGTAGTACAAGTTGTCAGTGTATCTTCATATCGTTAAATATCAGATATTTCCGAATGCGATAAGTGTTGCACTCTGTACTTTTAGTAGCAACGTTGATATCATCACTGATTTTAGATTGAAAATTATTTAATTTGTAAGTGATTCACAAACATGAGTCATACCATGAAACGAAGACTCCAATGGATATAGGACAGCCTTGTGGCAGCCTTCGATAGTTACGTAGGTGACCTCTGTTAAAGTTATTACGAAAACCAACGTACAGCCAGAACAGAACAGAACTGCTCTTCTGGACGTAGAGTGCTGCTGTTTATACAAGCGTAAGATATTGCAGAATACCGCTTACAAACATAAGAAATTTCGAGAGCCTACCAGAACTATAAACTGTAAATAAATAATTGCTGGTGGTTGTGTTTGAACTCGCGATCCGCATCACTCCAACAAGCGACGCTGACTGTTATCCGACCTTGCATGCAGCACAGCTCCCGGGATTATTATTATCGATTGCCCGTAGTAAAAGAATGAACTAACATTCTAATATTGATACATAAGCAGATTTACCTGCAGGTATTCGAACTGGCGCAGGATTTTATCGCTAAGTCATTATTACTGGGGATATCCGTACCATGGATCCGGTCAGTTTTACAGTCTTCAGCCTTAGTTGTACTGTTCCGCTATCACATGAGCAAACACATCTGGATCATACCAGAACAAAAAGAGCATTTGCTATTCAAGCAAAGTAGAAGCTCGCTCAGCTAGGCATAGCAAACCTGAATATTCTATCACAGGACTGGAGCAATCTGCGCTCTCGTTGGTAATGATGTACAGGGCATTTTTAAATTGGACAAACTCTTAAAATAACATACATGAGAACAGAAACTTTGCATTTATACAGGATGATAAAAAAAATTCGAGTAGTTTGAGAGGTGACAGTACCCTCCAAAACAAGAAAAAAAGATTCAGGTAAACCACAGTATCTTCGGTAGTGTGAAGAACATCTTTTCTACATAAAGCTCTTTGCTTTCCATGTTTTTGGAGGGGGCAGTATGGGCCAAAACTAAAAGAAAATGTCAAGTCAGCATTGGCTCTACAATGCACATCTTAAGAGCTATGAGCCCTGGTTCATCTTCTCTACTGTGAAACACCTTTCTTCTATTGAAAAAGTGTCCACAGCTCTTAAAGTATTCATTTTAGAGCCCATGTTTGCTGGACATTTTTTCTTATTTTGATGGGTACTATCACTTCCCAAAGTATTCTACACTTTTTTGACATCCTGTATTTACTTACAGGTCTAAGCAAGGGGACAATGTGTATTGCTCAATTTGTTCAATCGTTTTCCCTGAGACTGAGTTCGGAATTTAACCTGCAGCAGAATTTAAAATCTTCAAATAATAACTCTTTGCTATCCTGAAACCTCAGAATCAGATGAAGTGTGATCAACGGAGTAACTTACTAGTTTTCTTAGAAGGCTTTTAGAACATTAGGCCTATGTGCTCAGCACACAACGATACAGTACATACAAACTAAACTTCACATACCACAAGGGGTGGATATCCCATTCCGCTTGGTGACTGGGCCACGTTATACGCTATGAAAACGAACTATATGGCACCGCAGAAAGGAATACTTCCACCGTAACCAACGAAGTAATGTAATGAAAAACCCATTGGTGTGCTTTTAGATTACTTATTAGAGAGTGATAGATTTTACGTTAATTCGTTTTGTACTCTGATAAAACCTTGTCACCAACGTGTATATTGGCAACAAACGCAGAGAGTTCGCTGTTGTCAGTGTAAACAAAGGCACTACTCCCAACCAAACACAAGGCACGCATTCCTCAATGCTCAACTTCTGAAATGATTACAATTCTGTTTCCAAACACACATATTTATTCAATGACAAACAAATACTTAAGATCAAGAGATCGTTGTACAATATTCCTGGACTGTGACAGTCCTGCTCTGAGGTCCACACCAGAATCTTCCTTGTAGCGCAGGTACTGCCGTGAAGGTGCCGTGCGTTACCGAAGAGCGGCGGATCCTTCTTCGGGCAAGTGAGCTGTGATGAGCTGGAGATGTAGCGGCGACGGCCACTGGAAATGGAATTCCGGCTGTCTCCAGATGGAACTCTCACAAAAACGTACACTCGAACGCACTCTCCTATCAAGCAGCGTAGCGCGACTTATATTCTGGTGCGCAGTGAATCTCAGGTTTGTTCCATATGAAGCGTGAAGTGAAACATAGTTCCGCTCTATTAGCGACCACTGCAGCAGACAGCTATAATTTTCTCAGAGAATAGCTTCGCCTTAGGTGTATGGCAACCAGTGTTGCTTGCGTTGTATGAGGGAAGTATAATCTCCAGGGGTTGCGACTCACGGTCGCAACAGTGGGCTTTCACCGCAACGTCAGCGGAAGCATTGCGCATGGTGCTCGGAATATACCCATTTGACCTAACAATCTGGGGGCGAGCTGCGCCATACTGACTGAAGACGACAGACTAACCAAATGAATGGGAAATTATGGGGTAAGATTTAAAGAACAAGCTCCGACTACAACAGTGGCAAGTGAAAGCATGGTAGCATTAGTGGGCAAGCAGGATTTTAAGCCATAGAGTTCACTCCTCTTCCCCCGAAATCCGGGAGGGGTTGAAAATGCTACATGCAGACCCCGCTCGAGGCATGGTGCACTTCTGAAGAGGAGATGGCTCCCGGCCTCTATCCAATATACCTACAACCAATGCACCTCGGTCAGCGATTAGCGTGTTTCTGTGGGGAACCAGGAAATCCTGAGCATATACCTCTACGTTGCATACTACACGGTGGTTATAATTGAACTTTCGCTGTTTGAAAATACTGACTCTTACAATGAAAGTTTATTATTTATGGACGATGCAGTGGAAGAAAAATGCGACACGCAATACTGACAGGTTGACGGCCGATAGGTAACAAATCAGGAGACACCAAAATGAAGCATCTATAAACTGCAACTAGTTTTAATAGTGGCTCCGTGTGTCCTAGATTTGCAAGTTGCCCTATAATAGCTACACTCTAAAGTAATACCAATAGATCACTATATTGTATATAAATGAGATACATGAAACACACACACAAAAGCCACTAGGACTTAGATTATATTACAGTACAATAGTAATTAGAATAGTATAGCAGAGAAGACGGACTTCAGGCTGCTACACCACATTCGTTCGAAGATGGTTACCTACATTCAGTCAATCACTAGGATTAGATGTCAGTATGCAACGCAGAGGTGAATGGCTCGAAATGTACCAACGAGACCCTTTTATTTGGACTGGTTCTGGTTGTGGACTCCCACGCTTTGCATCCTATCATCTTTCTTTACCTTCTAATCAAACAATCTGATGTTAAATTCTTCTAATTTCTCATTCTATCGTTATTTTTTAAGTTTTTCTTCAATTGTAAAATCATAAGTATGTATTAGGATAAAATAAAAATGCCTTTTGTACTACTTGTAAAAGTGTGAAACAAAAAAGTCACATTTAGTTTAGAAGACGTTGAGCATCGGAATTCAAGGGGTGTATCGAGTGAACCCTCTCGGTATTCGGATCGTCCCCTGCATCTGAGCTGAGGTGTGACAAACTCTGCTCAACCCAAACGACTGGGAAATGAGTCGTGGGTATGGTACTTGACAATATTAATAATACTGAAAGAAATTAAGTGTTTCATATAACTACTGAAATCCAAGATGGTACCACTTTGACCAACATTTATTTGTTATAAAAAAGGAAGACGGCAAAGTAAAACTATTATTTATGAATGAAACCGCCAGTTCTCCAAACCAATAGATAAGAAGGAACTGGACTACAGAATCTGAACAATGTTGAATTAAAATGAGAAAAATATGGTACCACAAAGTCCTCGCCGAAGGAAGGGAAAGATATCTGAAACAAATCTCGCGTTTCACCGGACGGGATCAAACACACTGTAACAACAACAACGCTGTACTATTGTACATATAATATTTTTTCTTCTGATTTTCGATAAATTAGTGTAATCGATGTTCTGATTTCATTTCTTTTTTATTTCATGTCATTGTGTTAAGAAAACTGTAAACAAATTTCGATGTGAATCTTAATGTTTATGTCAAATTTCAAGCAATATTGCAATAGAATTGAAGTGTAACAATTGTTGGGACTGTTGTAAGATGTTAAAATTGTAATTGTGCGTCTGGTCCATGCGTAGGCAATGTATTAGAATATGTAGAATGCAAAACCTCGGGTGAATACCCTGTCTGTAAGGGAGCGGTAAAAGGTGGATGGCAGGCGAGCGCGGGAAAATGCACACGGGCGCTGCACGGTATAACGGGCTCAGCAGTAATAGTCGGAGTTGGGCATTGGTCTGAGCAACACGTTCTGGATCGAGGAGGCTCTCCTGGAAGACGTGGTTTCATTGAGCCTCGGATATGCCGTTCCGACGCCTATACAGCATGGCAAAATTCCATAGGCACTAAATGGAAAAGTATTGCTACGCTATGAAGAAATAAAGTGCCAATACATCAAGAGCCATAGCTGTGATTGTATGTGTGCTCTGTGCCTCGCCATCTCGCCGCCCGCCAACCGCCGCATCGATACGAACAGGTTGAAACTTGTAGTACTGTAATCGTGTGGACCAGTGTTACTTTTGCTCCATACTGTTCAATAACAACTTAAATTTTACCAGAACTGTCCTATCATTTAATTATCCTCACAACTAACCTAGCCAGAGTCCATTCCAAATGTTGTGCAATCCGAGTGTCCCGAAATGAAGAATTAAAGTTTATGTTAATAATAATTACCTGCAGGCCTAGCTATGTTAGAATGATGTTAAGAACTTTGTTGTTAATGAACTAATAGACGAGTAACAAAGGTCTGACAAAGTTGGAAGATAATTTTGATACTGATTTAGTAATGAAGCTTAATTATTTCGAGGCTGATATAATGATACTTAAATGAGCAGAAAATAAGACAAAAAGAGTAGTAAATCATATATTGGAAATCTTGAGGCCATAATGATTTCAGTAATTAATTGTTTTAATACAGTGATCATAACAGTTTCAGGGTCCTCCCCCCCCCCCCCTTTTTATTCATTTGAATTCTGAAGTGTTCTAAACTGATTTGACCAGCAAAGTCAAAGCCAAAATAGAAACCAAAATTTATCAGTGTTTTACCTTTATCAAAATTGACATTGTGTGTGTGTTTCGAAAGTGCTATTTCTAGGGTAACCTATGCCCGATTTTAATCAGATCAATAGACAGGACGAAGTTTTGTAGTAAACATTATTGTGTAATGTTATGTATTTATGGTTTATCCATATTAGTACAGAAAGTGAAATTATCAGTTCAGTAGATTTTCTGGTTCTAAAATTTACCATATTATGCAGTGTTATTACGTGTGGTTTTGCATGAACGTACATCAACTTGTACAGGGAAGAAACTCAGTTAATGCCTAATTAGGCTGGCGACAGTATTATTAACAAATTGATAGCATCTTCTGTGTTATTTCTTGTCCGTCCTGACGTGTAGTTGCATTTCGGACTTGCTTGACGTATCATTGTTATTACAGAGTGGGTGTAAGTCTGATTTGCCTCCATTCAGGTACACGCGGTCAATTTCTATACAAAAATCCTTTCTCATAAAGTGAAGCCCGTGAACTTACCATAGTACAGGCTTTAAGGAGTATCGTGTGCCCCGAAAGCGCAGCGTTACAACACGATTCCACAGCGGACAAGATGATAGCATCGATCGTTGTTGTGTAAAGCAAAACACATGCAGGAGCCAAAATACTTGCGTAATGAGCGAGCCATGGCGCACAGTACAGTATAATTCGAAACAAGATCCCCTAAACTTTAGAACGATGCCTAATACTCACTTGACAGTATCAAACCGCAATCACATTGGCAGTGTGCACTTACAATGATGCTGCGATACAAGAAGCTAGATTGCAACTTAAGTAGTTGCAGAGCTCGAGGTTAAAGTCACTGTAGTCTGTGGCTGTGCAGATGTGCCTGCAGGAGAGTCAGATAAAGCCTCGGGTAAGAGATTGTCCATGAATCCACAGGAAGAGAGAACTGCAATGACGACCCTCAGAGCTCTGTGCGGAGAAGCCGCCATAGTCAGACCACAACGTTGTTAGACGAGCTCGCAATGGGAATCTGAGAAACAAACCTTTCCTCTCTCGTATGGAACGTTTATTTATCTATTAGCCAAACTCCGTATATTGTGTGATTAAACAAAATGTTAACAATTTGGTACAGACTTCCACTCTCGAAAAATGGAGCTCAGACCAATGCGTGTAATCTAGGGCATAGTTTTCTTGGAAAGAAGGTCCCCTGACTCCCTCTCTGCCTACTTTTTTAGGCACTTTCTCCCTCTGCTCAACATGAGGCAATTCAGTACCCTCCAAGTCCACGCAACACAAAGACACGATGGTAGTTCTTTAAAACGCAGGGTGTATATTCCGCAAGTTTAAGACTCCATGGACCTAGCGATGTTATCTTGTAAGTCGGCTGCCCACAGTCTGTTCATTTTATGAATGGCGTGCAGCCTGTGGCCAGTAAGCGATACAAAGGGAAATCTGGATGAATAGGAAAGAGCGTAAAGGAACACACTGGTCCCTTGAGCTTCAAATGATTCCTTTATTCCACGTTGACGCGAGATTTTCCGTGAAGACCATCTGCCAGACACCTGCTCAGTTTTTGCGTAAAAGTCTTCCTGCGTCGCCAAAGTGGCGTCTCTTACACAAAGCTCAGCGGACGGGTGCCTGACAGCTGTCCGTGGTCCAGTGGGTGGAAGAGCTACCTTCTGCAGCGACAAAGCTGTTAGAACTTGTAAAAGTGGATACTCATGTAGGCAGCAGCTTCCGCACAATGGACCACCATACGCTGCGAAGGCTCACGAAGCCAATTTACATGCCTATTACGACTTGTAAAGCTAATAACAAATTTTTCGGCCTGACGTAACTAAAGGGATGTTATATCCTCTGCAATCACTGGTGTTTCAATTTGAATATAAAATCTTGTATCACTTAATAGAGGAAAAGAGAAACTAACCTAATTACTGTATGATCGAGGAGGGGGTAGCAGTAATAAAAACGCAACGGTGAAATGACTTCAACCTAGCGCGTTTCAAGTTAGCTATGTGATAGACTTTAATAAAGGCAAATATAAATGTAAGTTGTTGCAACAGTGTGAGTACGGATAAGTTTTAAGGTTTCATGTAGTACATACTCTCTACTCAGTTTAATAGGAAGCATGTTTTAATCTTAGTCAGGGTAACAGGATCGCATTTTTGAGATAAAAAACCACGTTGAATTGAAGCTGAGATGCTCCAAACTGAATTTGTGACATACTTAATTTAAGTCTCAGCATAGACCCTGATTAAATTATTTATTTTAATGACCTATTTACAAAAGCGCAGGTGGATTTCTCCTGCTCGCTTTTATTGCATTTCCCAAAATATTTTATTTATTTTAGAAAGTCTCATCTCACGTTGATATAAACGAGAATGCTAATGGCCATGCTGGTGTGCAGGCTAAATTAATACATCATCTGCACATCTCACTGTAGCTGTTTCAATGTCGCTCTTACCTACTGTGCGGGTAAGAGTCATGAGAGAACGACCAACAATTTCTTTGTGTGGGCCTTGGTAAAAAGGAAACTTTCGAGTTGCTTCGGAAGATTCATTTCAACCTGAACAGTATTATGAACAGTATTACGATTTCCGGCAGTTCTATTGACTTCGTTAGTAAAATCTCACAAGTAGATTTATGTAAAAGATTTATAACTTAACTGAGATGTACAATATTATACGTCAGCACCACAACTGGGGATTGCTCAGTGCCTCTCGATTTTACTGAGATCTCTGCTTTCTGTGCGATTCACACATTGTTATACGCAAAAGTATGTTGTCCCACACTGTTTTACATGTTACGTACATTTAATGATATTTCACAAAGAGTAAGGAATTCTGTTGAGTGATCCTACAATTTTAACCTTCTCCCGATCCTTCAGCTTTGCAACTACATCCCTTCAACACAGGTTGGTGGATTTGGCAGAGAACGTTGACTATCTTTTTCCGTAGACAAAACTGTGTGCATAAATTTTCATCGTATCCATCCTGTCACTAGCATATAGGACCTGACCTGAGGTTGCTTCTTTGTTTTATAGAATTCAGTGAATTTCCCAGGAGACTTTCTCATCTCCATTATCCGAGAAATCATAAAGCCAAAACGATGAGTGTACTAGACAAACTGAAATGTCTTAATGGCAAAAATTGTTAATGGATGTGAGCATGTCTACTACAAGTTTAAATGGCCTTCGTTACATCCTTCCACAATTTTGGTTGCAGCATATACGGATCTGCACAATATTGGTACCGTAGATGATAGAAGCAGTTTATCACGAGAGCACAATGGTGGCTACTGGAGCTTAGAGAACAAACCCCGTAACCAGCATTTGGGCTAAGGCTGGAAAACTGTCCTTATCCATTTCATGGTAGACCTCATCTACATCTACATTTACATGAATACTATGCAGTTCACACTTAAGTGTGTGGCAGAGGGTTTATCGAACCACCTTCACAATAATTCTCTATTATTCCAATCTCGAAGGGCACTCGGAAGAAACCGAACACTTAGATCTTTCTGTGCGAGCTCTGATTTCCCTTATTTTATTATAATGATCGTTTCTCCCTAGTAAGTCGGCGTTAACAAAGTATTTTCGCATTCGGTGGAGAAAGTTGGTGACTGAAATTTGGTGAGAAGATTATGCTCCAATGAAAAACGCCTTTGTTTTAATGATGTCCACCCCAAATACTGTATCGTTTCAATGACACTATTTCCCCTACTTCGCGATAATACAAAACGTGCTGCCGTTCTTTGAACTTTCTCGATGTACTTGGCTCTGAGCACTATGGCTCTGAGCACTATGGGACTTAACTGCTGTGTTCATCAGTCCCCTAGAACTTACAACTACTTAAACCTAACTAACCTAAGGACATCACACACATCCATGCCCGAGACAGGATTCGAACCTGCGACCGTAGCGGTCGCGCGGCTCCAGACTCTCGATGCACTTCACCAAGGATCCCACACTGCGTAGCAGTATTCTAAAACAGAACAGACAAGTGTAGTGCAGGCAGTCTCTTTAGTAGATCTGTTGCACCTTCTAAGTGTGCTGCCAATAAAACGCAGTCTTTGGTTCGCCTTCCCCAAACATTTTCTGTGTGTTAATTCCAATTTAAGCTGTTCGTAATTGTAATTCGTAGGTATTCAGCTGAATTTACGGCCTTTAGATTTGACTGATTTTTCGTGTAACCGAAGTTTAACGGATTGCTTTTAGCACTCATGTGGAAGACCTCACACTTTTCATTATTTAGCGTCGATTGCCAACTTTTGCACCATGCAGGTATCTTTACTAAATCTTTTACAAATTCTTTTGAGCTTCTGATGACTTTAATAGGCGATAAACGACAGCGTCATCTGTAAGCAACCGAAGACGGCTGCTCAGGTTGTCTCCAAAATCATTTATATAGATAAGGACAGGCCTATAACACTACCTTGGGGACGCCAGAAATCGCTTCTGTTTTACTCGATGGCTTTCCGTCAATTACTAAGAACTGTATCATCTCTGATGGGAAATCACAAATCCAGCCACAAAACTGAGATGATATTCCATAAGCACGCAGTTTGACTACAAGCCGCTTGCGTGGCACAGTGCTAAAAGCTTTCTGGAAATCTAATGAAACAGAATCACTTTCAAATTCCTTGTCAGTAGCTCTCAATACTTCGTGTAAGGAGCAAGTTGTGTTTCACGAGAACGATGTTTTATTACCAGTGTTGACCATGCGTCAAGACGATTGTCTTCGAGGTAATCGGTAATGTTCAGACACAGTATATGTTCCAAAATACTACTGCATATCAACATTAATGGTATGGATCTATAATTTAGTAGATTACTCCCACTGCCCTTCTTGAATATTGGTGTCGCCGTGCGCAAATTTCCAGTCTTTCGGTACGGATCTTTCTACGAACGAGTGGATTTATATGATTGCTAAGTATGTAGCTATTCCATCAGCATACTCTGAGAGCAACCTAATTGGTATACAGTAGCAATGCGATAACAGGGCTACAAGACCACTTTTGATATCAAATAGATATCAAATTAATTATGCAAATTATTTAATGAATTACCCCGCCCTCTGATGACGTCATGGGTTTTCCTCTGCAGGCACGTGTCCCTTCCCCAACCACTCCTCTGGGAAATGCGCCCCCCCCCCCACCTCCACTCCTATGGCGTCACCCTAAACCCCCCCCCCCCTCTGCCTGTTGAAATGACGGAAAAGCTCGCTTAGTTTGTGTTGAGGTGTTGGGACTGGGAGGACCTCATGACAGTAGGATAATGCATAATGCATTGACTGAACAATGTGTTTAAGAATATTGTTTACTTCGGAAATCACAACAAACATCAAAATTGATGATGATGTGGGAAAATTGTTACTGATTATTTACAGTGCAGAATACTGTTTAAACAATTTGGACTATGTTAAACGATTGTCATACTTTATTTTATTCCAGTAGCATAAGGAACCACTTAATTACACTGTCACAGATTGCGCTAAACATGACTGATAGAATTTCTCACGTGTACTCCGTTCACCTGAGTCGTGGTCACTGGAAGGCGCCATGCGCTGGGCTCATGGGACCGGCCTCTGTCCGAGACGCGGCAACCGCAGGGCAGCGCTAAGCAATTCCTGTCACGCCAAAAATACCCCAGCCTTCCATCTCTTCCCTGGGCACTTTCTTTCTTTGTAGCACGCCACGGGGAGCCGGCAGCAGACCAGAAGACACGCTGCCTTCCTCCCTAGTACACTTACTTTGCGACACATGTGAGGGAAATACCCCCCCCCCCCCCCAACCTTCCCCTTGTTGCTTCAGAAGATTTTCCACATGAAAAATGCTTCACAAATTCAATATATATCACAAAACTACTCGAAATACACTTGCACAGAAAACGCTGTGAGAGCCATAGTTGGAATATTTACACAATGTTGTACTTCACACAATTTATAAAACGAATCTGACGCGCCAATACAATTGCTTCAGTAAATATTAATGGATTTCACGAATTGAATACACCAAAAAAAAAGATAGATACCGCTTTAGACAATTTCACGTGTTATATACACTCCTGGAAATTGAAATAAGAACACCATGAATTCATTGTCCCAGGAAGGGGAAACTTTATTGACACATTCCTGGGGTCAGATACATCACATGATCACACTGACAGAACCACAGACACATAGACACAGGCAACAGAGCATGCACAATGTCGGCACTAGTACAGTGTATATCCACCTTTCGCAGCAATGCAGGCTGCTATTCTCCCATGGAGACGATCGTAGAGATGCTGGATGTAGTCCTGTGGAACGGCTTGCCATGCCATTTCCACCTGGCGCCTCAGTTGGACCAGCGTTCGTGCTGGACGTGCAGACCGCGTGAGACGACGCTTCATCCAGTCCCAAACATGCTCAATGGGGGACAGATCCGGAGATCTTGCTGGCCAGGGTAGTTGACTTACACCTTCTAGAGCACGTTGGGTGGCACGGGATACATGTGGACGTGCATTGTCCTGTTGGAACAGCAAGTTCCCTTGCCGGTCTAGGAATGGTAGAACGATGGGTTCGATGACCGTGCACTATTCAGTGTCCCCTCGACGATCACCAGTGGTGTACGGCCAGTGTAGGAGATCGCTCCCCACACCATGATGCCGGGTGTTGGCCCTGTGTGCCTCGGTCGTATGCAGTTCTGATTGTGGCGCTCACCTGCACGGCGCCAAACACGCATACGACCATCATTGGCACCAAGGTAGAAGCGACTCTCATCGCTGAAGACGACACGTCTCCATTCGTCCCTCCATTCACGCCTGTCGCGACACCACTGGAGGCGGGCTGCACGATGTTGGGGCGTGAGCGGAAGACGGCTTAACGGTGTGCGGGACCGTAGCCCAGCTACATGGAGACGGTTGCGAATGGTCCTCGCCGATACCCCAGGAGCAACAGTGTCCCTAATTTGCTGGGAAGTGGCGGTGCGGTCCCCTACGGCACTGCGTAGGATCCTACGGTCTTGGCGTGCATCCGTGCGCCGCTGCGGTCCGGTCCCAGGTCGACGGGCACGTGCACCTTCCGCCGACCACTGGCGACAACATCGATGTACTGTGGAGACCTCACGCCCCACGTGTTGAGCAATTCGGCGGTACGTCCACCCGGCCTCCCGCATGCCCACTATACGCCCTCGCTCAAAGTCCGTCAACTGCACATACGGTTCACGTCCACGCTGTCGCGGCATGCTACCAGTGTTAAAGACTGCGATGGAGCTCCGTATGCCACGGCAAACTGGCTGACACTGACGGCGGCGGTGCACAAATGCTGCGCAGCTAGCGCCATTCGACGGCCAACACCGCGGTTCCTGGTGTGTCCGCTGTGCCGTGCGTGTGATCATTGCTTGTACAGCCCCCTCGCAGTGTCCGGAGCAAGTATGGTGGGTCTGACACACCGGTGTCAATGTGTTCTTTTTTCCATTTCCAGGAGTGTACATGTGCTGGAAGTCGCCGCCAGTAGACGTTTCATCGTTTCATGCTGGTACAATCACGTGTTCCACAGACAAAGGGGGGAACGTCCCTCGGTGGAATAACAGGCGCAACGAAAATACAGATGCGTAAAAATAGACAAGCGCAGATACATCGCTTAAAAATCTCGTGTAAACTATTCCATTGGAATAATTCAGCACAAATACGCTTGCGCAGTGGTAGTGGTGGTAGTTTCCTGCACACAGGATCCGCCACTACAGAACGTCCACCCGCTGCCACAGTTGGCCAAGGCGTGAACCCGGTACCGGAAGCCAGATCTCCGGTTGTCGTCGTGACGTCACTGTGTTCAGCACTGGGAGCTGTAACGTCAAGGATCATACCACCTTAGGATTTCAAATCTCAATGGTTCCAGAAAAAAATGTTCAGGGCTTTCCATCAACCGCCCTTCCTGACTGGTTTCGGCCAAATCAATGTGGCTGTATGAGCCCTACTCCCTCCACTCTCGGTCTCCTTCTGCCATCGTCAGTTTGCCTGTGTTTGCTCCTTTAGTTGTGTGCGTCAGCTTGTCGAAAATGAACCGTTCAGTGACATCGAGAAGCATCAGCGTCAGCAGCATCGACGTAGAATTGTAGAAAAAGAATCCGAACTGCCATGTAAGTAAATAATATGTTTTTGTAAATTTGTGGTTATGGCGTAGAAATCGGGAAAAATTTAGTGTCGTTAAAAATTCCTCGTCGGTGACTCTGATTCTTTTTCTTGTTCTATAACGCAGCTCCAGGATTTTATCCTGGATTGCGAGGACAGACGGGAAGAGGAAGAGGTTGGACCACAGTGAAATCTCCCTGTCGAGGTCCAGCCTCCTTTGGAAATTCCACAAATGTAACTGCCACATGAGTATAAAAAGCTTTCATGGCAGCAGTGGTGTAATTTGTTTTTGTATCGTTGGTTTATTTCTTATTTCATGTTTGTTCTTGTTGTAGCTCACATGGTGAAAATGCAGCTTGAGGTGGAGACAATGCTGGAGGTTGAGAAAATACACAAGCCACACGATGTGGAACGGCCTTCAGCAGCGCCAACAATCGGGTATGCATAGAAAAAAGGATATCTACGTAGTAGTGGCCATGTAATTAAAAAAAATATTTTTCGTCTTGTTGTAGCAACAATTCTATAGGGGGTGACCCTACTGCTTCACATGCTTTCGGGCATGCTGCTTCACTGCTTTACAGACATGCACGCACCATGTGCAGCAACGTACTACACTCTATCGCCTTAGGATTCAAGTCTTAACAGCTACAAATCTTATGTAGGGGGTAATCCTGCGGATTGCTGCTCAATGAGCTCGAAACATTTTCACGGAAGGTTGATAAGTTTTACAACGACCACATTCCCATGACCAAATCGAAGAAGGGTGATGATTTGCACAATAACGCGGTTGGTCCCGGTGGAGGTTCGAGTTCTCCCTCGGGCATGGGTGTGTGTGTTTGTCCTTAGGATAATTTAGCTTAAGTAGTGTGTAAGCTTAGGGACTGATGACCTTAGCAGTTAAGTCCCATAATATTTCACACACATTAATAAATTAATAACGCGGTTGACCGTCATATCAGTGGGCTGCTGTTACATAAGAAAGCAGAGAGTCCTCGTAGGGGCCACTGTCATCTTACGGGCAAGTTCCGTGGCGGAGCTCACTATACGTGCAATTTGAAGAACCAGCTACCAAGTCACATACTCGTTCTCTTTCATATATTAAGAGGCCATGACGCTCACTTTCTTGTTGAGCAGTTGGCTGATGTTGGCATGGAGAAAGATTGAGTCAGTGTCCTACCTGAGAGCGTTAAGAATTATGTTCCACTCTCCTAACGAATGACTCCCAGAATTACGTTCCGCTTCCTTGACACGCTACGTTTTACGCAGGCACCACTCCAGAAACTCCTTGAAACTCTGCCTCGGGAGGATATGCATATTACTCGAGATGCATTTCCTGAAGGTTCAACTTGTGACTGAGAAGGGGGATTTCCCGTACCAGTATTTGGATAGTACGACAATACTCAACGAAACCAAGCTACCTGACATAGCAGCATTCTTCAGCAACTTTACAGGCGATGGCATAACGGATGCAGAGTAAAAGCATGCCGCGAATGTCTGGCGGGAATTCAACACCATACGAGAGTACGCACGGCTTTACATGGATACAGTCTGTGCTTGCTTGCGGACGTTTTCGAGAAATTGCGGAGTCTACGCATGACCACATATTACACGGCATCTGGGTTGTGTTGGGAAGCAACTCTCAATAAAACGAAGTGCAACATTGGATTATTGACAGATGCTGACATCCTTCTTTTCTTTGAGTGAGATATCCATGGGGGACTTGGCCAATGTGTCCGCAGGCATGCGAAGGCAAATAACACACGGATGGGTGACAGGTTCATCGCATTCCTTGATTCGAGTTATATCATGTACTTGTCGAGTTACACCATGTCGATTGGTGAGTTTCGATGAGTGCCCGAAGGCGAATGCAAGGGATTGGGTGGACAAATCGGAGAAGATATGACGGCTGATTCTGATGTGGGGTATGTGATGGAGGCAGAACCGCAGTTCCGCGAGGGGGTCAACCCTAAAACTGCTGAAACCCCAAAACTGCTGACGACGCTGGGGAACAAACGGAGATACAGTACCCATTATCGTAATCTCCAGCAGTGTCTCAGCTTGGGTATGGAACTAATTAAAACCACCCAGGCTCTCTCCTTCAGGCAGTCCACCTCCTCATTGAAAGAGTATATTGATCTGAGTACGGGAGACAGAGCTTCCTCGATGTGTGACTTTGAGAACAAAGATTTTTATAAATTAATGAATAATTCAGTTTTCGACAAAACAATGGAGAATGTGAGGGAATGGCTTGAAATTTTGATTAGAACTGAATGGAATGGGCGTTGCGACGTAAGAAAATGCATTGCCAGACCAAATTTCAAATGGGTCATCATATTCAAGAAAAACTTTGTTGCTGTGGAAATGGCGAATACTGCAGTAGAGTTTACGAAACCTATTTATGTGGGGATGTGCATACTAGACCTCTCCAAAACCCACATGTACCGCTTTCATTTTATTTTGCGGAAACTCATTTCACAGATTCTAAATTACTTTATATGTATGCAGATTGCTTCATCTACTGGGTGAAGAACTGTGATCCATCTGTGTTAATGAGATATCACGGTATTGAATTAGGTCACGTTCTCATAGACTGCCAATAATCCTTATGGTCTTACGAAAGACGAGGTGAATGGATTGCCGATTGTGGAGTAAGTAGATCCGCGAACAAAAATGTATGCGTATCTCACACTGGAAGATGCCATGCAAAGGAATACTAACGGTGTACGGCATATGGCATCGAGAGCCCTGTCTATCGAAGACTATTTACGGTGCCTGTAGAGCGGTGTTCGCGGTGCTGCTCCATAACGACTGCATATGTACGGCAAACTAGCATTCGATCAAGATGTCACGAGGCGTACACTATGCTACAGTCTAAACTTGGCCTGTCGCCTCTTGACGATAAAAGCGCTATTTGTGGTGACGGGGCAGTCACTCCTGTACTCACACGACTCACTTGTAGCGAGAGAAGGGGTGGGTAACTCTGGTTGAGTGAGAGGGAGAGAATGAGTGAGAGAGAGAGTAAATGTGTCTCCAGAGAAGTATGGCCTCTTTAACATAGTGCATGTAATTGTGTGTGTGGTTCGAGTAAATATTTATTTATTTATGTGTACTATGCAAATATGTACATACACTCACATCATGTGCGGAAAAAAGCATATCAGAAAAATACACACAGATACACACACACACACACACACACACACACATATATATATATATATATACACTCCTGGAAATGGAAAAAAGAACACATTGACACCGGTGTGTCAGACCCACCATACTTGCTCCGGACACTGCGAGAGGGCTGTACAAGCAATGATCACACGCACGGCACAGCGGACACACCAGGAACCGCGGTGTTTGCCGTCGAATGGCGCTAGCTTCGCAGCATTTGTGCACCGCCGCCGTCAGTGTCAGCCAGTTTGCCGTGGCATACGGAGCTCCATCGCAGTCTTTAACACTGGTAGCATGCCGCGACAGCGTGGACGTGAACCGCATGTGCAGTTGACGGACTTTGAGCGAGGGCGTATAGTGGGCATGCGGGAGGCCGGGTGGACGTACCGCCGAATTGCTCAACACGTGGGGCGTGAGGTCTCCACAGTACATCGATGTTGTCGCCAGTGGTCGGCGGAAGGTGCACGTGCCCGTCGACCTGGGACCGGACCGCAGCGACGCACGGATGCACGCCAAGACCGTAGGATCCTACGCAGTGCCGTAGGGGACCGCACCGCCACTTCCCAGCAAATTAGGGACACTGTTGCTCCTGGGGTATCGGCGAGGACCATTCGCAACCGTCTCCATGAAGCTGGGCTACGGTCCCGCACACCGTTAGGCCGTCTTCCGCTCACACCCCAACATCGTGCAGCCCGCCTCCAGTGGTGTCGCGACAGGCGTGAATGGAGGGACGAATGGAGACGTGTCGTCTTCAGCGATGAGAGTCGCTTCTGCCTTGGTGCCAATAATGGTGGTATGCGTGTTTGGCGCCGTGCAGGTGAGCGCCACAATCAGGACTGCATACGACCGAGGCACACAGGGCCAACACCCGGCATCATGGTGTGGGGAGCGATCTCCTACACTGGCCGTACACCACTGGCGATCGTCGAGGGGACACTGAATAGTGCACGGTACATCCAAACCGTCATCGAACCCATCGTTCTACCATTCCTAGACCGGCAAGGGAACTTGCTGTTCCAACAGGACAATGCACGTCCGCATGTATCCCGTGCCACCCAACGTGCTCTAGAAGGTGTAAGTCAACTACCCTGGCCAGCAAGATCTCCGGATCTGTCCCCCATTGAGCATGTTTGGGACTGGATGAAGCGTCGTCTCACGCGGTCTGCACGTCCAGCACGAACGCTGGTCCAACAGAGGCGCCAGGTGGAAATGGCATGGCAAGCCGTTCCACAGGACTACATCCAGCATCTCTACGATCGTCTCCATGGGAGAATAGCAGCCTGCATTGCTGCGAAAGGTGGATATACACTGTACTAGTGCCGACATTGTGCATGCTCTGTTGCCTGTGTCTATGTGCCTGTGGCCTCCCGCATGCCCACTATACGCCCTCGCTCAAAGTCCGTCAACTGCACATGCGGTTCACGTCCACGCTGTCGCGGCATGCTACCAGTGTTAAAGACTGCGATGGAGCTCCGTATGCCACGGCAAACTGGCTGACACTGACGGCGGCGGTGCACAAATGCTGCGAAGCTAGCGCCATTCGACGGCAAACACCGCGGTTCCTGGTGTGTCCGCTGTGATGTATCTGACCCCAGGAATGTGTCAATAAAGTTTCCCCTTCCTGGGACAATGAATTCACGGTGTTCTTATTTCAATTTCCAGGAGTGTATATACGAGGGTAAGTCATTTATTATCCGCAATTTATTTATATTTTTGTTTATTTTGGTAGTACTGTCGTTTTACGTTGATCACGCATGCTTTGTTTATTTGTTGTTACATCTTTGCAATTTTCAAGCTGCTAGGTTAGTTTCTTTACCGCTGCCGTGCTGCTAATCGTGGCTGCTCCGCTGTCTATTTGCACCAAAGAAGAGCGACGTTCAGCGATCCGTTTTTTGTTGTCGGAAGGCGTATCAAGGGCTGAAATTCATCGAAAACTTTCAGTACAGTACGGGAACAGTGTTTTGCCACAACATGGTGTCTACAAATGGATTGAAAGATTCCGAAATGATCGCACAAGTGTTACGTACGATGAAGGAGCCGGACGACCGTTCACCGCCACAAATGAAGGAACCGTTGAGCGTGCTAATGAAATGATTTTCTTAGGCAGACGATTAACTATTGACGAAGTGGCACATCGTCTGAAAATTAGTCACGGTTCTGTCTACGAAATCATCCACAACAGACTTGGGTTTCATAAAGCTTGTGCAAGATGGGTCCCAAAACAACTCACACAGTTGCATACACAAACGCATTTGGATAAGTTAAAGACCTAACCGTCCGCAGGAAAACTGATGCTTACGGTTTTTTGGGACGCACAAGGTCCAGTACTGGAACATTGTGGGGAAAGGGGCACAAGAATAAACAGTGTACGTTGCAGTGAGATGCTTACTGCCAAGCTAAAGCCTGCACTTCGAAGCAAACGCCGAGGATTGCTGTCAAAAGGTGTTGTGTTGTTGCACGACAATGCCCGTCCACATACTACTGCCCACACTGCTGAAACGCTCCAGAAACTCAAATTTGAAGTACTGGATCATCCTCCATATAGTCCCGATCTTGCCTCTTCTGTCACTTGTTTGGTCCAGTCAAATATGCATTAAGGGGCCGTCGATTTGCCTCGGACGAAGCAGTGAAAGAAGCGGTGCATTCCTGGCTCGCAGCTCAACCGAGAACCTTCTTTTATGAGGGCATCAGGAAGCTTGTCAACAATAGACCAAGTGCGTTTAAACGCAAGGAGACTACGTCGAAAAATGATATTCTTGTAAGTTACCTATCTGATTACAATACAAGTTTATAACTACTTTGCGGATAACAATTGACTTACCCTCATGTATATATATTATCACGCAGAAGAAGGTGTAATTAGATGAATGACGAACACTAACTTCCCTTAACGAAGATTTATTCAGCACTTGCACATACAAGAGCGCGGAGCGATCTGCCTCCGGCCAGAGCACATACAGTATACACTCCTGGAAATTGAAATTAGAACACCGTGAATTCATTGTCCCAGGAAGGGGAAACTTTATTGACACATTCCTGGGGTCAGATACATCACATGATCACACTGACAGAACCACAGGCACATAGACACAGGCAACAGAGCATGCACAATGTCGGCACTAGTACAGTGTATATCCACCTTTCGCAGCAATGCAGGCTGCTATTCTCCCATGGAGACGATCGTAGAGATGCTGGATGTAGTCCTGTGGAACGGCTTGACATGCCATTTCCACCTGGCGCCTCAGTTGGACCAGCATTCGTGCTGGACGTGCAGACCGCGTGAGACGACGCTTCATCCAGTCCCAAACATGCTCAATGGGGGACAGATCCGGAGATCTTGCTGGCCAGGGTAGTTGACTTACACCTTCTAGAGCACGTTGGGTGGCACGGGATACATGCGGACGTGCATTGTCCTGTTGGAACAGCAAGTTCCCTTGCCGGTCTAGGAATGGTAGAACGATGGGTTCGATGACGGTTTGGATGTACCGTGCACTATTCAGTGTCCCCTCGACTATCACCAGTGGTGTACGGCCAGTGTAGGAGATCGCTCCCCACACCATGATGCCGGGTGTTGGCCCTGTGTGCCTCGGTCGTATGCAGTCCTGATTGTAGCGCTCACCTGCACGGCGCCAAACACGCATGCGACCATCATTGGCACCAAGGCAGAAGCGACTCTCATCGCTGAAGACGACACGTCTCCATTCGTCCCTCCATTCACGCCTGTCGCGACACCACTGGAGGCGGGCTGCACGATGTTGGGGCGTGAGCGGAAGACGGCCTAACGGTGTGCGGGACCGTAGCCCAGCTTCATGGAGACGGTTGCGAATGGTCCTCGCCGATACCCCAGGAGCAACAGTGTCCCTAATTTGCTTGGAAGTGGCGGTGCGGTCCCCTACGGCACTGCGTAGGATCCTATGGTCTTGGCGTGCATCCGTGCGTCGCTGCGGTCCGGTCCCAGGTCGACGGGCACGTGCACCTTCCGCCGACCACTGGCAACAACATCGATGTACTGTGGAGACCTCACGCCCCACGTGTTGAGCAATTCGGCGGTACGTCCACCCGGCCTCCCGCATGCCCACTATACGCCCTCGCTCAAAGTCCGTCAACTGCACATACGGTTCACGTCCACGCTGTCGCGGCATGCTACCAGTGTTAAAGACTGCGATGGAGCTCCGTATGCCACGGCAAACTGGCTGACACTGACGGCGGCGGTGCACAAATGCTGCGCAGCTAGCGCCATTCGACGGCCAACACCGCGGTTCCTGGTGTGTCCGCTGTGCCGTGCGTGTGATCATTGCTTGTACAGCCCCCTCGCAGTGTCCGGAGCAAGTATGGTGGGTCTGACACACCGGTGTCAATGTGTTCTTTTTTCCATTTCCAGGAGTGTATATACAGCTACAGAACATTCCAATAGAATGATTTTTGACATTTGTGGAAACTTCTAGAATGTATTCGAACCGAATATAGAAATTAAAATTGTTTTGAACTAACGACCCTCCACACAACAGGTCTGTATCGTAACCACGGTGCTACCCAGCCTCTTGGGCTACGTTGCTCCCTCCTTAAGAGGACAGCGTCTCGGTGTTACGTCGTCCTAGTCCGGGAACGCGTCATAAGTTCAGCATACTCCGACTCGCGATGACTGACATTCGTCCTGGCGGTGATCTTCTTAAACTTCTTTTGCCGCTACGCTCTTCGTCACCTTTCCGCTTGTTGCCAGTCGCTGGAACTTTGAATTTACCCTGGGTTGAAGGATCCTTATAGGGCTTCATTCGAAGGACGTTGACCATATCTCTGATCTTTCGTCATCTTGTGTCGGGGTCGAAATCTTCAACTTCATAAGTAACATCAGACAGCTGTCTTACAACCGTCTAAAGTCCAAAGTACCACCTGAGGAGTTTCTCGTAGAGTCCAACCTTCCGAACCATCCTAACAAAATGGTTGAAATGGCTCTGAGCACTATGCGACTTAACTTCTGAGGTCATCAGTCACCTAGAACTTAGAACTAATTATACCTAACCAACCTAAGGACATCACACACACCAATGCCCGAGGCAGGATTCGAACCTGCGAACGTAGCGGTCGCTCGGCTCCAGACTGTGGCGCTTAGAACCGCGCGGCCACTGTGGCCGGCAACCTTCCTAACAGGAGTGAAGATCCAGACGAGGTCACCAGGGCGGTAGACAATAGGACGGTGGCTCGCGTCACACCTTCGGCGATCGTTTTCTTGAGCCTGCAGCGTGCGGAGCTTCCTCAGCTCTGGTTAGCACCTGGCCGATGTAGTCGTCGACCACGTCATCAGGGTGTAACGGAAACACAGTGCCCATCGTCGTAGTCGCCTCACGCCCATGCACCAGGAAAAATGGCGTACATCCTGTGGCAGCTTGTTTGGCGGTGTTGTAGGCAAACGTCTCGAAACGTAGCACCTCATCCCAGTTGCTCTGCTCAACACTGACGAACATTGATAGCATGTCGGCCATGGTCTTATTAAGGCGTTCAGTAAGCCCGTTAGTTTGCGGATGTAGGCAGTCGTTATGTGATGAGTAATGTTGCATCGACGGTTTATCTCTGTCACAAGATGCGATTGAAAAACTGTGCCTCGATCCGTAATTAACGACCTTGGGGTACCGAATTTTAATACTATGTCTTCCACGATGAGTTTGGCTACCTCGGGTGCTTTGGCTGTTTTCACGGCTTTTGTAATGGCATAGCGTGTCAGATAATCAGTGCAAACAATAATCCATCTATTGCTACTAGCAGACGTTGGAAATCGTCCGAGGAGGTCAATACCAGCACGTCGGAAAGGCTGGGGGAATTGGTGTGTGTCGGCCAGGTGGTTTCTGAGGAACAGCTTTTCTCCTCTGGCACACTCGACAATGCGGCACATAGTGACGGACACTCCTAAATAAATGTGACCAGAAAAATCTCTTGCAGATTCTATCGTATGCCTTAATAAATCCTAAATGTCCGGCCTCAGGTGTGTCATGAAATTTCTGTAGAACATCTAATCGCAGCTGTTTATGAATCGCTGGCAGCCACCTCTTTCCAAACGGATCGAAGTTTTTCTTGCAAAGTAATCGATTAACTACCTTAAATTGCCCTTTCAAATCCTCTGACCGATTTAAGGCAAGCAATATTTGAGATATCTGGCGTCCTTCTTCTATTCACCAGAGAGGTCCTGGAGTGCAGCGGCACAGTCACTATCATCATCAAGGTCTTGATGGTCTTGCACAGGGTTTCTTGAGAGACAGCCGGCATCTTGGCGTTTTCTTCCAATTTTGTACACTACGGTAATGTCATACTCTTGAAGACGTAGTGCCCACCTTGTGAGTCGTCCTGTTGGATCCTTAAGAGCTGTCAACTATCGAAGTGAATGATGGTCTGTAACAACTATGAATGACCTTCCGTAGAGATACTGTCGAAATTTGCACATGACCCAGATCACAGAAGACATTCTCTTTCTGTAGTTGAGTATTTTCTCTCGGATTTTGTAAGTGTCCTAGAAGCATAGGCTATAACCTTCTCTTTTCCATCCGAAATTTGCACCAGAACAGCACCGAATCCGTACCCGCTGCCATCTGTGTGTAGTTCTGTAGGTGCTCTCTCATCATACAGACGGAGTACAGGGTCAGTCGCCAGTGCTTTTCGCAGCACATCGAAAGAATCTTGTTGAGCACCACCCCAGATAAACAACTCTTGGAGTGGCCTGGCTTTGATGCAAAAGTCTTTCATAGAAAGACGGTAATAAGAACATAATACGAGGAAGATTCTCACATCTCTAATACCTTTAAGAATAGGAAATTCCGTTATAGAGCTCACCTTTTCTGGGCCTGACCGCACACCTTCGTTTGACACAAGGTGTCCAAGTATTCTGATTTCTTTTGCTCCAAAGAGACACTTTCTTGGATTAAGTTCCAGTCCGCCTTGTTGGAGACACTTAAACATGACCCAAGGTCTTTTTCTCATCATCATCATCATCATCATCATCATCATCATTTAAGACTGATTATGTCTTTCAGCGTTCAGTCTGGAGCATAGTCCCCCTTATAAAATTCCTCCATGATCCCCTATTCCGTGCTAACATTGGTGCCTCTTCTGATGTTAAGCCGATTACTTCAAAATCATTCTTAACCAAATTCAGGTACCTTCTCCTTGGTCTGCCCCGACTCCTCCTACCCTCTGCTGCTGAACCCATGAGTCTCTTGGGTAACCTTGCTTCTCCCATGCGTGTAACATGACCCCACCATCTAAGCCTGTTCGCCCTGGCTGCTACATCTATAGAGTTCATTCCCAGTTTTTATTTGATTTCCTCATTGTTGACGCCCTCCTGCCATTGTTCCCATCTACTATTACCTGCAATCATCCTAGCTATTTTCATATCCGTAACGTCAACCTTATTGATAAGGTACCCTGAATCCACCCAGCTTTCGCTCCCATACAACAAAGTTGGTCGAAAGATTGAACGGTGCACAGTTAACTTAGTCTTGGTACTGACTCACTGCATTAGCTTTGCTACACCTCGCTTCCAGTTCTTTCACTATGTTGCCATCCTGTGAGAATGTGCATCCTAAGTACTTGAAACTCTCCACCTGTTCTAACTTTGTTCCTCCTATTTGGCACTCAATCCGTTTATATCTCTTTCCCACTGACATTACTTTCGTTTTGGAGATGCTAATCCTCATACCATAGTCTTTACATTTCTGATCTAGCTCTGAAATATTACTTTGCAAACTTTCAATCGAATCTGCCATCACAACTAAGTCATCCGCATATGCAAGACTGCTTATTTTGTGTTCACACAACTTAATCTCACTCAGCCAGTCTATTGTTTTCAACATATGATCCATATACAGGGTGTCCCAGCTATATTATCCACCCAAAATATCTCTGGAACAATAACAGCTATTGGAAAACGACTTTCACCGGTATCAATGTAGGGCTGGGGCCCATGAATGTACATATTTGGAAACATTCTAAAGCGAAAGCATATGTGTTTTTTAACACGAACTTATGATTTTTTTAATTGGACCTCCTGTATTTTTTCTTCAGCAATCCATAGCATGACAAAGCACATACGCAATGACGTTGATTGCATCGCAATATTCCCGTTACATCCGGAGATATTGAGACGCGAAGTTGACGCTTGAAACACCCGACATGCGCTGCTAGCGCACGTCCTGAGGCTCAGGCGTGAACCCCATGCTGCCCGTAATCGCGCAGCAGACCGTATTATTCGTTTCGGACCTCTTGATCTCTTGATAAGTATGGAAGTGTGATTACGCATGTCAATGACATCGCGATTACGGGCAGCATGGAGTTCACGCCTCAGCCTCAGGACGTGCGCTAGCAGCGCATGTCGGGTGTTTCAAGCGTCAACTTCGCGTCTTAATATCTCGGGATGTAATGGGAATATTGCGATGCAATCAACGCCATTGTGTATGTGCTTTGTCATGCTATGCATTGCTGAAGAAAAAATATAGGATGTCCATTTTAAAAAAAAAGTTTGTGTTAAAAAACACATATGCTTTCGTTTTAGAATGTTTCCAAATATGTATATTCATGGGCCCCAACCCTACATCGATACCGGTGAAAGTCGTTTTCCAGTAGCTGTTATTGTTCCAGAGATATTTTGGGTGGACATGATAGCTGGGACACCCTGTATAATATGAACAACAGTGGAGACAGGTTGCAGCCTTGTCTCACCCCTGAAACTACTCTGAACCATGAACTCAATTTACCGTCAACTCTAACTGCTGCCTGCCTATCCATGTGAAGACCTTTAATTGCTTGCAAAAGTTTGCCTCCTATTCCATAATCTCGTAGAACAGACAATAACTTCCTCCTAGGAAACCGGTCATATGCCTTTTCTAGATCTATAAAGCGTAGATACAATTCCCTGTTCCATTCATAACATTTCTCCATTATTTGCCATAAGCTAAAGATCTGGTCCTGACAACCTCTAAGAGGCCTAAACACACACAGATTTTCATCCAATTGGTCCTCAACTAATACTCGCACTTTCCTTTCAACAATACCTGAGAATATTTTACCCACAACGCTGATTAAAGAGATACCTCTGTAGTTGTTACAATCTTTTCTGTTTCCATGTTTAAAGATTGGTGTTATTGCTGCTCTTGTCCAGTCTCATGGAACCTGTCCCGACTCCCAGGCCATTTCAATTATCCTGTGTAGCCATTTAAGACCTGACATTCCAATGTATTTGATGTGTTCCGACTTAATTTCATCCACCCCAGCTTCTTTATTGCACTGCAATCTATTGACCATTTTCACCACTTCCTCAAATGTGATCCTATTTCCATCCTCATTCCTATCCCATTGTACATCGAAATCTGAAACATTACTGATCGTATTTTCACCTACATTGAGCAACTCTTCAAAATATTCCCTCCATCTGCCCAAGGAATCCACAGGATTCACAAGCAGTTTTCCTGACCTGTCCAATATACTTGTCATTTCCTTCTTACCTCCCTTTCGAAGACTGCTAATTACACTCCATAATGGTTTTCCAGCAGCTTGATCCAAAATCTCCAACCTGTTTCCAAAGTCTTCCCAAGATTTCTTCTTGGATGCTGCAATTATCTGTTCGGCTTTGTTTCTTTCTTCAACATAACTTTCTCTGTCTACCTGAGTTCTAGTATGTAGCCATTTTGGATACGCCTTCTTTTTCCTTTTACAGGCTGCCTTGACTGTGTCATTCCACCAAGCTGTTTGCTTCATCCTACCTTTTCACACTACTGTTCCAAGACATTCTTTAGCCACTTCTAGTACTGTGTCCCTGTACCTTGTCCATTCCTTTTCCAATGACTGTAATTGACTACATTCAACTTACTGGTACCTATCTGAGATCATTGTTATGTACTTGTGTCTCATTTCCTTATCCTGAAGTTTCTCCACTCTTATCCTCCTACATATGGACCTGACTTCCTGCACTTTCGGCCTCACAATACCAATTTCGCTGCAGATTAAATAATGATCAGTGTCATCAAAGAATCCCCTGAATACTCGTGTGTCCCTCACAGCCTTCCTGAATTCCTGATCTGTTATTATATAGTCAATGACAGATCTGATTCCCCTGCCTTCCCAAGTATACCGGTGAATGTTCTTACGTTTAAAAAAGGAGTTTGTGATTACTAAGCCCATAATGGCACAGAAATCCAAGAGTTGTTTCCCGTTCCTGTTGGCCTCCATATCTTCTCCAAATTTACCCATAACCTTTTCATACCCTTCTGTTCGATTTCCAATCCTGGCATTAAAATCACCCATGAGGAGAAGACTGTCCTTGTCCTTTACTCTAACAACTACATCACTGAGTGCGTCTTAAACACTATCCATCTTATCTTGATCTGTCCCTTCACAATGCGAATATACTGACACAATCCTAATTTTCTTGCTAGACACTGTCAAATCTATCCACACCAGTCGTTCGTTTACATACCTTATTGCAACTACGCTGGGTTCCATTTCTTTCCTGATGTAAAGCCCTACACCCCATTGTGCTATTCCTGCTTTGGCTCCTGACAGGTAGACCTTGTATTCTCCCACTTCCTCTTCTTTCTCACCCCTTACCCGAATGTCACTAATAGCTAAAACATCCAGCCCCATCTTACTTGCAGCCTCTGCCAGCTCTACCTTCTTCCCAGAGTAGCCCCCATTGATATTAATAGCTCCCCACCTCATTACCATTTGTTTGCCGAGTCGCATCTTAGGAGTTCCTGGTTTGTCAGTTGGAAGTGGGACTCCGTCACCTGCAAAGGTCCGAGCACACCATGAACCATGAACCTTTCTCTATGTTCATTAAATGTCTCTAAGAACACTATAATGTCATCTAAATAACAAAGAGACATCGTTCATCTCAGGTGCCTTAGAAGATTACCCATCATCCGTTCAAAAGTTGCTGGTGCATTACACAAACCAAATGGCATTACCTTAAATTCATACAGGCCCTCAAGGGCGATGAATGCAGTTTTCTCGCGATCAGCTTCATCTACTTCGATTTGCCAGTATCCCGAGTACATGTGCATGATTGAGAAAAACGTAGCCCCCTTCAGACAATCTAGTGTATCGCCAATTAGTGGAAGAGGGTAAACGTCCTTTTTAGTTACCTTATTAAGCTTCCTGTAATCAACACAAAAGTGCCAACTGCCATCCTTCTTACTGACGAGGACCACTGGTGCCGACGATGGGCTGTGCGAAGGCTGAATGATGTCATTCTTCATCATTTTCTCTACCTCATCGCGAATTATTCGACGTTCCGCTGCTGACACATGGTTTGCCCTCTGGCTTATTGGTTGATGGTCACCAGTACTACTCCGGTGCTTCACCGTCGATTTGTCTAATTTGCCCTCCACCTGTGGGTTGAAACATTCAGAGAACTCTTGAAGAATAGCAAGTAGCTTCTTCTGTTTTTCCTTAGTGAGATCTGGTGATAGTCGAGGTAGAAGATCTTGTCTTGTAGTGGTAGCGATAATTTCGCCCACAGACTCGGCATGGAAGGTGTTTATGACGCTCAGTTGTTCTTCAGTTAACGGCTCAGCATTTGCTATGCACATGCGTCTTGGAAGGATCTGCGGTTCTTGGCGATAGATAACTATCTACAATTCACCGAATCTGTTCTTAAGCGAGACGACAGTCGCTGGGGTGACCAAGTTATTCTTCAGTGGTATGCTTCCCTTACATTCCACTAAAAGATCCATGGGTGGAGGCATGGCATGACACGTGACAGTTACCTTTCTAGCGCTGACTGCAGGAATGATCACTTCATCCAGCACACGTAGTCTCCACACACTCGGATGCGCATCTTTCTGTCCACAGTATCTCATCTCGTCTAGCATAATCTTCGAGCGACCACAATCTATAGTTGCCTGAGAAATTTTCAAAAAGTCCCATCCGAGAATGACGTCAAGACTACACTCTTGTAAGACGATGGATTCTAAGGGCTGTGTATGGCGAATTATACCCACATGAATGGTACATCTTCCTGTAGGTTTTACATATTTCCCATTATCCACCTACAGCAGAGATGTTTTGCTGTCGACGAATACGGTTTTCTGCAACTGGCGACGGTCCTTCCCCGAAATGACTGAATATGATCCTCCAGGGTCCACAAGAGCTTGGACTGGTCGGCCATCCATGAGGATATCGACGTAGTTTCCTATCATTTTTGTAGTGATCGACGGCGGAGGATTTTTCTCTTCGGCGGTCTCACCTCCAAGGAAGGTCGCACGCTTTAGTTTTCCACGTTGCGGCGGCTAGGTGATCGGCTGGAGCTTCTAAACGGCGATGGATACCTTGATCAGCGTGTTGGGGAGAGTTTTCTCCAGCGGCTAGCTTGTGGCGATGGTGACCTACGTCGTCCTGCACCCACAATTTCTTGTTCATCTTCGTCGTCCCAGAGTTGTAGCGCACCACATGTCCCGATCTTCTGCAGTGGAAACATTTTGGTTGGTTATCCTGGGTCCTCCAAACGTCAGTCTTCCTTGATGCTCAAACAGGTTCCTTATGCGCCATTGTAGGAATGTAACTTCACCTGGGTCTCGACTTTTCACCGTTTTAAAGGGAAATGAAGGACGAGAGACTGGGTTCAACGTATGTTCCACTTCCTCCCGTATGACCTCTTGAAGTGTCTCGAGTTTTTGCTCGCCGTGCAATCCAAGTGCCTTCTGAACTTCCTCTCTCACTATCTGACGAAGAACACTTGTGAAATCAGTTGCTTCTTCCATCACAAACATCGATACGACGTTTGGCAGCCGTTCAAACTTCTTGTCAGTTGCTTCCTCCATCACAGTCATCGATACGACATTTGGAAGCCGTTCAAACTTCTTGCATGTAATTCTTTTTGAGGCATTGTCTCGATATACTGGCACCATTTTATGAAGTCGTCTGCTGTCGTAACCTCCTTCATGAGTAGGGCTTGATACATGTCCTCAGTAACACCCTTCAAGAGATGTGCAACCTTATCTCCCTCCTTTATTCTCGGATGCACTATTTTACACAGCTCTAAGACGTCTTGTATTTAGCATGCTGTAGTTTCTCCTGGACGCTGCGCCCTGTACTTTATAATTTACCTTCAGTCTTGCACTTCTGTCGTTGTGTGTCGCCGAAATACTTGCGCAGTTCCGCCTCGAATACTTCCCAGCTTATGAACTTCTCCTCCTTGTTCTCATACCATTGCTTGGCAGTGCCCTCCAAGTAGAAAAATACGTTAGCCAAACACACGGTGTCATCCCATTTGTTAAATTTGGCTATAGACTCATATACCTTCAGCCACTTGTTTGGATCTTGGCCATCGTCACCAGCGAACCCGGAAGGATGTCTCATGTAGTGGCACACAGTTGCTGTCATCGTAACATCCTCTTCTTCTTGTGTCTCCGATATATTGCGATGTGTTGAGTATGGCTTGAACTCGGGTTTCTCACCACGTGAACGGCGGCTCTGTCGTGGCCTGATGGGAACCACTGTGTCATCGATAATATGCGCTATCACAAGTTCAAATACCCAGCGCCTCCACCAGAATAGTGTCACTTAGAAGAAGGTGTATTTAGATGAATGATGAACACTAACTTCACTTAACGAGGGTTTATTCAGCACATGCACATACAAGAGTGCGGAGCGAACTGCCTCCGGCCAGAGCACATACGGTATATATACAGCTACAGAACATTCCAGTAGAATGATTCTTTACATTTGTGGATACTTCTAGAATGTATTCGAACCGAATATAGAAATTAAAATTGTATAGTCCAGGTGAGTGTTGAACTCACGATCCTCCAAACAGTTTAGTATCGTAACCACTCCACCACGGTGCTACTCAGCTTCTGCTAAAGCAAAAACGTTAAAAAAATTTAAACAATATATATTTGTATATATATTTATTCATACACAGCGTACATACACTGTCTAAATATATGTATCTACGCACTATGTGCGTCACTTAGATAGAATATTTATTTAAGTCTCATTTACCGCTAGATGTCCAAGTGTGATTTGTTTCTAAGTGTACACAGTCCATCAGAATTACTGCTCAACTTATGCTATTGGGACTGTGGAATTAAGTTGTAGTAAAACATTTATTTCTGCATTAGTTTTTAGCGTAGATTAACAAAAAATTGTAAATATTGTCATCTAGTGCTACTAGAACGAAAGCTATAAAATGTATTCTCGACGAGTGTTACTGTTGTAGTGTGTAAGTTAAAAGTATCAGTGTATTGAAATATCAGAGTCAATTTGTATCTCAAGATCAGAACTGTACCTCAAGAACTGCACAGTCTTTCAAAAACCAAACTGTATCTGTGTGAACTGAATACATGAAAAAGTTTGTTACTATTCATCTTTGTTGCTGTTTTTTTATTTTTATTTTTTATTTATTTTTTTTTCCAAAAACCTGTTCCACTGAGTATGTAAAGGATGTGCATGACACGAATGACATCAGCTTTTCTGAAGGTGGGTGCTATTAAGGAGGTGAAGTTTAAGATGGAAGATAACAAGATATACATAATGTGATCAAAGGTATCCGGACACCTGGCTGAAAATGACTTACAAGTTCGTGGCGCCCTCCATCGAGAATTCTGGAATTCAGTATGGTATTGGCCCACCCATAGCCTTGATGACAGCTTCCATTGTCGCAGGCAAACGTTCAATCAGGTGCTGGAGGGTTTCTTGGGGAATGGCTGCCCGTTCTTCACGGAGTGCTGCACCGGGGGGAGGTATCAACGTTGGTCGGTAAGGCCTGGCACGAAGTCGGCGTTCCAAAACATCCCAGACGTGTTCTATAGGATTCCGATAGGGACTCTGTGCAAGCTACTCCATTACAGCGATGTTATTGTCGTGTAGCCACTCCGTCACAGGCTGTGCACTATGAACAGGTGCTCGATCGTGTTGAAAGATGCAATCACCATCTCCGAATTGCTTTTCAACAATGGAAAGCAAGAAGGTGCTTAAAATATGAATGTACGTACGCCTGTGCTGTGATAGTGCCACGCAAAACAACAAGGGGTGCAAGCCCCCTCCATGGAAAACAGGACCACACCATAACACCACCGCCTCCGAATTTTACTGTCAGCACTATACACGCTGATAGATGACGTTCACCGGGAATTCGCCGTACCCAGACCCTGCCATCGCATCGCCACATAGTGTACCGTGATTTGTCACTCCACAGAACGTTTTTGCACTGTTCAGTCGTCCAATGTTTGCGCTCCTTAGATCAAGCGAGGCGTCGTTTGGCATTTACCGGCGTCATGTGTGGCTTATGAGCAGCCTCTCGACCATGAAATCCTAGTTTTCTCACCTTCCACCTAACTGTCATAGTACTTTCAGTGGATCCTTATGCAGTTTGGAATTCCTGTGTGATGGTCTGGATAGATATCTGCCTATTACACGTTATAACCCTCTTTAACTGTCGGCGGTCTCTGTCAGTCAACAGGCGAGGTCGGCGTGTACGCTTTTGTGCTGTACGTGTCCCATCAGGTTTCCACTTCACTATCACATCGCAAACAGTGGACCTAGGGATGTTTAGGAGTGTGGTAATCTTGCGTACAGACGTATGATACAATTGACTCCCAATCACCTGGCCAGGTTCGACGTCCGTGTGCTCTGCGGAGCGCCCCATTCTGCTTTCTCACGATGTCTAATGACTACTGAGGTCACTGATATGGAGTGCCTGGTAGTAGATGGCAGCACAATGCACCTAATATGAAAAATATATGTTTTTTTTGGGGGGGGGGGGGGCGGTGTCTGGCTACTTTTGATCACGTAGTGTATAGAATGGTTGCATGAGCTTACGTCTATCATCCAACATGAATTGTCTCATTGGAACTGGATGCACATGACCGTGTCTATTTCCCAAGACATATGGCAAACATGTCTAAAATTCATCTCCTGTGCTATGATGAAAATCACTGGGCAACACTGTATACTATCAAAGCGGAACAGGGTCAAATCACTTAAAAAGTACACACGTATTATAAGGTAAAAATACATTTATTTCTCATCCAACTTAAAAGTAATATCACATTTTCTTAAACAGTCACAGCATCACTATTTTC
The DNA here is from genome assembly GCF_021461385.2 of Schistocerca piceifrons. Lineage (NCBI taxonomy): Eukaryota > Metazoa > Arthropoda > Insecta > Orthoptera > Acrididae > Schistocerca > Schistocerca piceifrons. Next base: position 582,321,840 of record NC_060149.1, read on the forward strand.
ACATATATACTTCTTGAGTCGATGGAGAGTAGAACACCGATTGAATTCCAGGTCTTGACTAGCAGCAAACTTGAAGCTCCGACGCATGCATGAGATCTTCTCCTTCCCCTTCATGTCGATGATCGTATCCGTGTGGTCGAATAATCGAAGCGACATCACCATACCTTTAGAGGGTATGCCAGAATCATCCCAGTGAACTTCCTGGTAGACATATGTTAACCACTTTGGACTCTGTTGCATTTTAGCGAACTTCACATCCTTGAACGACCTCAGTGATGCAATGTTTGCGAAGAATGTCTCTGTTATTCTGACATCTTCGATGTACGATACGAATGCAACATCCATGAAAATGAACTGTCTACTCTCATCACCATAAAAATCCTAAGCGTCTGCATTGATGTTCACACCTTCAGATGGCATTGTGGAATGCTCTGGCTGTGGAGTTGCACCTGTTCATTGTTACAGCTTGTTGCACAACACTGGTGAGTGGGCAGTAATTAATCACTCGGTCATCTAGAATAGAACATACAGTGCAGTGTGTTTAGGAAATTTACCGAACATTCAAACTCAGTTAGTACATCTATAGATGCAGGTTTAGTTATCTTGTTCTGTTTTGAGCAGTCTGTTATTATTATTGGCCCCAGTCCTTGAATTTCCATGGATTGAGTAGCCATTCCTCCTCTTCATAGTATGAAGCACGTAACCTTGCCTACATGTCATAAGCTACACTGTATACATTTTAATCACACTACAGGTATAAATTATCATATGGACAGAATTCAGAGTTCAGATAGACTCCGGGATTAGTTAACTCGCAATTATTAAATTTGGTGGAATCATTAGCTATGCCCTCTGTTCTACTGGTTTGGAACTCAAGTACAGGTGTCGGCAGCTGAGCAGAGGATTTAACAGACCACGTTTGTATGATTGCAGTTGGTAACATTGAATACTCGAAAACCTCCCACGAATGAAAAGATAATAGGATAAATACATCGGCGTTCAGAACTTTTAAAAGTTTCAAACGCAGCTTATCTGGTATTGTGATGTGTGCCATTTTCCATATTACTTTATTGACGGTTATTTCGTTCTCCTCTTCAGCTCCTTGATTGTATGAGTTATCTGCTGCAATCTCTACCAGAATAACTTACTGTTTAGCATTCAGAACATTTTGCTGCATGTCCTCTGAGTATCCCATAAGCAATTTTGAAGGTATACACACAGTAAATCTCTTATGCTGTTTTTGGTGAAACAAGCATTGTATCATTTGAGAGATAAAGAGGAGAGTGAGTGTGTCGGGACTTATCCCAGTTCACTCCTACAAGTGCCACGTCACCATAACACGTCTGTGCGTAACATACAAGTATTGCACTGTTACCTGAGAGTGACATTCAAAATTAAAGTACCTTTTCCAACCTTGTCAACATATGATTCAGTATATTAATGTTCAAATTGTTAAATTTGAGTGATCATATGAATATAAATACATAGTTTTAAATAAAAAAGAAGTGGCGCTAAATAATAAAGCTAAAAAGCCAAAAATTGACCAGAATGTGCATATGTATGTCAAAATCAACTGTTAGAAGTCTCAATTTATTGGACCAATAATTTGCTGAAAATCAGTGTTTTTACGAAAAATTGAAGGCTCTAAATAGTAGACTTGGAAATAAGACAATTGGTATGAAGCTTCAATTTGATATAAAAATATTAACTATAGGACCCCATTAAGCTGCCTCTAATAGTTTTCGAGTAATTTACTGAAAACTAAATTTGGGACTAAAACCCCTTATTTATAGTACATTAAGTATCATTTCTATTAATGATAGAAAGTGTTGATTACAGCATCCGATAAAACCCATGAGGTAATAGAGCTGTAACAAGTTTGATGCAAGTACCAATCAATACAAGGTCTCTTAAAGATGTAGTTCAGAGGTCATGTTCTACTGTCAGTTCCATTCCAAAAATTCTAGGGGGCAAAATTTAAATGCAGGCGAGCTAAAGGTTTTTTTATAATTAAAGCCAACGTAACTCCATTCATACAAAAATTACGAAGATTCTAAATTGATACACAACAATGTTACAAAATGATATGTGTCTGCGAAAGCGGCCATTCAGATGCTGTTGCTTGGGGATAGAGCAGATGACGGCAGGTGTTGCCTTCTGCCGTCAGCTGCGCCAATATATAAATACGGCATGAGGAGCAGAGGGGACTTCACTTCACACACAGCCACCATATGGTTCACGTCAGTCGAACGCCGGCTTAAGTACTGTGTCGGATGACGTCACAGCCATGTTGCAACTAAACACATGTTTTTGGCACGAATAGGAAGTGAACTCGCGAGGACTGTGCACCGACATGGATTGCTTAGATTTCGGGGAAGTAAATGTTTATGTGGTGACATTGTTTTCCACTTTTGTGGCAAGCAATTAACTTTTGAGTATTAAAAGTCAGAGCGGAAGATCATTTCATGGGAATTTACCGTAGAGGTCGCCTCTGAACTGCTACTAGCTCTGTTTATGACAGGAACTCTGTTATTATTATTATTATTATTATTAGGAATATTACTATGTTCTGCGTGTGAGCTTTTAACAGATACATTAATCAGTTAGAGCTCAAAACTTTCATTTATAATCAAATGGTTTAAATGGCTCTGACCACAAAAACAGTTTTCAGGCTCTCGTGAAAAGAAGGCGCCGCCGTACTACCACATGTTATATCCACTGGCTCGTTACTGAACCATCCAGCATTTTCTAAATCGTTCAAATTCGAGGGAGATGCGGAGACATACTTTTTAAGAGTTGATGGAGGGTCAGTCTCGACATCGTTAATTTCATATGGTACTTCATGAAACAGGAATGCTAAAGCATAACGCGTAATGTTCGATGCCACTGTAGAAGTACTGGTACTGCTTCAGATGTAGACATACAGTGATTTCCTCGCCGCGAAAATTGAAAAGGTGATTATCTTGGTTCACAGTACATAGCTACAATTAGTACAAAGCCTGAACTGTAAGTGGGAGGTAAATAGCGTTTGTAACAGTCTCAACGATCTTATTATGTGTGCCCACTGACGGGAAGAATCTGTAAACTACATGAATCAATCTGTTGTTTAGATAAGAGTTTGTTGCAATGTTACACACAACACGGATTATGCTGACAGGGAGTATATCCACTGACTGGTCAGATCTGCTGAATTTATTAGGACCCTACTTCAAAACCTGTCCTTTTGTGTAACCCAGGCCAACAATACAAGAACAAATTACAATTCTTTATACTCACGTGGCAATTCTAGATGTGGGCTTTCCACAGGAGGCTGGACCTGGACAGGGAGAGTTTGCTGTGATCCAGCCTTGTACTCCTCACATCTGCCCTCGCAGGTCATGATAAATTCCTGTTTACTCTGTAAAACAAGGGAAAAAACTGAATTACCAAGAAGAGTTTTTTAACACACACTAAATTTTCGCCGATTTCTACACCATAACCACATATTTATTTATTTTATTTATTTATGCATTTATTTTACCTGGCAAGATTAGGGCCTTCAGGCCCTCTCTTACACCTAACCAGGCATACTCAGATTCAACAAATTTCAGTTTCTACAGAACATTAAGGGCATATAACATGTTATACAGTATTAATGTTAAAGAAAAAAAATAGAGATTATAAAAGTAGTACAATGATAATTATAACAATCAAAAAATAATTATAACAATCAAGAATAATAATAATAATAATAATAATAATGACTATGTATATGAAAGTAAACATATTTTTCTTTTATGAGTGTCAGTCCTATTGCTAGTTGGGAATTTTGTCGTTATATTCTTGCAGCTTGTGAGTTATTCTCATCAAGCAGAGACATAAGACGATGGAATGGGGTGAAAGAGATATAGAAGAGGTAGATAGGTTAGAGGAAGAGAAATAGAATGATAAAATTCGAAGCTATGATGGAGAGGAGAAAGAAAAAGATGAGAGGGGCACAACAATGGTGGCTATACCGTCCCTAATATGTAAGTCTTAAGTTCCCTCTTGAATGTTGAGTGGTTTTGGATAAGACGCAGATCACAGGGGAGCGCGTTCCATAGTCGTATGGCTGAGGTGGAGAATGACACGGAGAAAGATTTTGTGTTATGTAAAGGTACAGCCAAGATGCTAGACGTATCCGATCTGGTATTGCGGTTGTGGAATGATGATAGGTGTTTAATGTGAAAACATAAGTATTGGGGGCACCAGTGGCTAAGAAATCGATGAAGTAAGCACATCGTGTGGAGATCGCGTGCCTTATGTGGGCGTATCCAACCTAGCTGGGAGTATGAAGGACTGATATGATCATACAACCGTATATTGCATACGTATCTAACGCAAGCATTCATCACTAGCTCGAGGCATCTCGAATTTTCACTATTTCTGCCGTGTTGAACTACATCACAGTAGTAAAGATTAGGCAAGACTAGTGTTTGGACTAATTTTTGTTTAACATGGGTTGGAAATATTTTTCTAAATTTTTGAATTGCATGTAGGGAGGAGAGCGATTTCCGGCAAGCTGTGACTGTTTGTTCTTCCCAGTTTAGGTGTTCATCCAAGATTATTCCAAGGTCTTTTACTGTTGTTTGGTATGGTAGTTGGGTACCATTGAGGAGTATTTGGGGGACTGTTTCGCGGAAGTACCGACTGATTAACTTTGGATGAGATATAAGTATGACCTGGGATTTCTTGGGGTTTAGTTTCAGACCTAGGTTCTGTGCCCATCGAGAAACAGAGCAAAGATCTGCGTTCATACTCGCTACTGCGTCAGCAATGTTCTTGGGGCTTGCACTTATGTACAGTTGGATGTCGTCGGCATATAGATGGTAGTTGCAGGAGTGAATCACTGAAGAAATATCATTAATGTACAATGAGAAGAGTAATGGACCAAGGACGGAGCCTTGGGGAACTCCAGAGCGCACGTTTTTCCATGATGACTTTTCCGACCCACAAATGACTTGTTGACTTCTGTTTTTGAGGCAGCTGTCAAACCAGTGTATTGCGCTGTTTGAGAAATTCAGCTGCTTCATTTTAATTAGTAATACATCAAAGTCAACTGTATCAAAAGCCTTGCTAAAGTCAAGCAGTGTTAGGATGGTAGCTTCACGTCTGTCCATAGCATGTTTAATGTCATCAGTTACTTTGATTAATGCAGTTGCTGTACTATGGTGCTTTCGAAGGCCTGACTGATATTTGTCGTGGATGTTATGAGTTTTGAGGTAATCCGTCAGCTGTTCATGGACAATATATTCTAGGGCTTTAGATATTGCAGGAAGTATGCTGATCGGCCTGTAGTCACCTGGCGACTTAGGGTTGTCAGTCTTGGGTATAGGTTGAATTAAACTTTGCTTCCACTCAGTAGGATATGTACTACTGACAAGAGACAGGTTGAAGATGTCTGTGATAACTGGAGTAATAGTGTTTACGACGTTCTTAATCATGCCAATGCTCATTCCATCATTTCCTACTGCCTCGGAAGAGATTCTCATAATTTCCTTGTGTACTGTGCCGGTAGTGACATGTTTTAGGAAAAACTTGTCTATCGAGAGATTGATATCTTGGGGCTGTTAATTTGTCGCTGCGTGGCAGTTTACGGCTGTTGAGAAGAAATCGTTTAATTCTTCTGCAGACGCTTGATAAACAGCGTCAGATCTTCGCTTCCCTATACCGAAACTGCGCAGCTTTTTCCACAGTGCAGCAGGTTTTGATATGCCGCATACGACAGAGCGGGCACGTCTGATTTTGGCATTCCTCACGCTTTGCTTGGTTCTATTTCGGAGTTTCCTATAAGCTTCGTACGCCTCGGGAGTTGGGTCACGCTTGAAGGCCCTATGTGCAGCATCACGTTCATTCATTAACTGGCGTAATGCAGTGGTGAGCCACGGAGCGGGAGCTCTCTTTACCTTGACAGTGCGTTGAGGAGCATGTTTATCATACAGTGCAATAATTTTGCGACATAATTCCCGAATTTTTCCGTCTAAAGTCGGTTCATTGCTTATATCATGCCAAGGGATGTCTGAGCAATCCTTTTGAAGAGCGTCATGGTTAACATTTTTTAGGTTTCTGTAGGTTACCAGATGAGATTTTTCTTTGGTAGTATGTACTGAGTAATTTAAGAATATCACGTCATGAGCAGAGAGCCCTGGAGCGGATGTCTGATTGGCGCGAATTATTTACATAAACAAATTATTTCCTTACGTGGTAGTTCATATTCCTTTTCTACAATTCTACGTCGTTTCCCGCAGACGCTACTGCTACTCTGAGTGACTGAATGCTTTATTTCCGACAAACTCAAGCACACAGCGAAGGAGCAAACACACAGTTAAATTGACGATGGAAGAATGAGGCCAGGAGGGGAAGGGGTAGAGTTCATATAGACACATTGAACTGGCGGGAACCAATCAGGAAGGGTGGTTGATGGAAAGTCTTGAACATTATTTTCAGGAGCCAGTGAGATTCGAAATCCCAAGGTGGCATGACCCGTGATGTTACAACTCCATGTGCTGGATGTGGTGACGTCACAACGACGACCGGAGAGTCGACTTATGCTCGCGGGTCCACTGTTTGGCGAACTGTGGCTGATAGTGGGCACTTCGCGGTTTCAGTTTCCGATATGGGAAAACTACTACTACTACTACGACTACTACTACTGCTGCTGCTGTGTAACGGTGTTTGAAATCATTTTATTTTAAGGAATTGCTTAAACGGCAATTTTTACAGAATGTATCTGCGCTCATTTATTTTTACACATTTTTATTTACGTTGTATGTGATATTCCACTGGGGGAGGTTTCCCCACTTTGTCTGAAGCACACGTCTTCTGACCCTGACTTCCAGGACAGCTGTATTACACATGAAACTGCTTAAAGCAGGGTCGAACTATGTATTCAGCTTGTGAAATCCATTAAAGTTTCCTGAAGCAAGTGCATTGGGGCATCAGATTACTTATAGAAACTGTGTGAAGCACAACATTGTTAAAATATTCAAACTATGGCTGTCATAGTGTTATGTGTGCGAGTGTATTTAGAGTAGTTTTGTGTTATTCAATGAAGCGCCAAAAAAACTGTATAGGAAAGCGTATTCAAATACAGAGATACGTAAACAGCCAGAATACGGCGTTGCGATAGACAGTCCCTATATAAGACAACACGTGTCTGAAGTAGTCGTTAGGTCGGTAACTGCTATTACAATGGCAGGTCATCTTATTTGAGTAAGTTTGAAAGTGCTGTTATATTCGGCGCACGAGCGATGGGACCCAGCATCTCCGAGGTAACGATGAAGTAAGGATTTTCCCGTACGACCAATTCACGAGTGTATCGTGAATATCAGGAATCCAGTAAAACATCAAATCTCCGACATCGCTGCGGCCGGGAAAAGATCCAGCAAGAACGGGACCAACGACTGAAGAGAATCGTTCAACGTCACAAATGTACAACACTTCCGCTAAATGCTGCAGATTTCAATGCTTTATGGACAAGTGTCAGCATGCGAACCATTCAACGAAACATCATCGATATGGGCTTTCGGAGCCAAAGGACCACTCTTGTACCCTTGATGACTGCACAACACGAAGCTCTACGCCTCGCCTGGGCCCATCAACTCCGAAATTTTACTGTTGATGACTGGAAATATGTTGCCTGGTCGGACGAGTCTCGTTTCAAATTATATCGAGCGGATGGATGTGTACGGGTATAGAGACAACCTCATGAATCCGTGGACCTTGCATGTCAGCAGGGGACTGTTCAAGTTGGAGGAGGCTCTGTAATGGTGTGGGACGTGAGCAGTTGGAGTGGTATGGGACCCCTGATACGTCCAGATATGACCCTGACAGTTGAAACGTACGTAAGCTTACTGTATGATCATCTGCATTCATTCATGTCCATTGTGCATTCCGACGTACTTTGCCAATTCAAGCAGGATAATGCGACACCTCATACGCCCAGAATTACTACAGAGTGGCTCCAGGAACACTTTTCCGAGTTTAATCACTTTCGCTGGCCACCAAAGTCCCCAGACATGAACATTATTAAGCATGCCTGAGGCGCCTTGCAACGTGCTGTTCAGCAGAGATCTCCACCCCCTCGAACTCTTACGGATTTATGGACAGTCCCGCAGGATTCGTGGTGTCATTTCTCTCCAGCACTACTTCAGACATAAGTCGAGTCCATGCCACGTCGCGTTGCGGCACTTCCCACTTCCGCGTGCTCGCGGGGGTCCTACGCGATATTAGGCAAGTGTACCAGTTTCTTTACCTCTTCGGTGTATTTTCAGTTTGTGAAGCAAATTACTGAATTAATAATTCCTGTGGCACATCTTCCCAAGCAACATTTGCGGAGTTTTGTGACATATTCGTTATATGTTATTGACAAAGTTCCGCACATTGCTTAAACACCAAATTTAATGACTCCCAAAGCAGTTTATGTTCAAGAAAGGGAAGGCTTGGATATTTCCAGCAAGTGTACCACTAATAAAGTGTCTCAGGGAGGAAGGGAGCATGGCTTCTGACTGCTGCTCCACGTGGCGTGATCGCTGCGCCACAGAGAAAGAAAATGCACCAGAGAAAAGGACGAAGACTACGATGTTTTCCGTGTGACAGAAATTGCTTAGCGCATCTCTGCGGTTGACGCGTCTTGGACGGAGGACGGTGCCGCTTGGCCAGTGTATGGCTCCTTCCGATAACCACGACTCTGGTAGATGGAGCATGTGCGAGAAAGACTTTCATGTATGTTTAGTGCAATCTGTGACAGTCTAATTGGAAATTGGAAATTTGTAGTTAGGTCTTATCGCACTAAACTGCTGAGATCATCGGTCCCTAACCTTACAAACTACTTAATCTAACTTAAACTAACTTACGCTAAGGACGACACACCCACCCATGACCGAGGGAGGACTCGAACATCCAACGGATGGTGCCGCGCGGACCGCGACAAGGCGCCTCAGCCCGGGCAGGTACCCGGCTCGGTACAGCGTAGTTATAAGGTTCCTTTCACGATCAGCATAAAAAAGGTACCGTAATTGCTTAGAATTGTGTAAATTGTATAAGCAGTATTCTTCACTGTAAATATACAGTAACAATATTCCAACACCAGCAGAGAAGGCTTTGATCGTGTGGCTCTGAGTACTATGGGGCTTAACTTCTGAGGTCATCAGTCCCCTAGAACTTAGAACTCCTTAAACCTAACTAACCTAAGGACATCACACACATCCATGCCCGAGGCAGGATTCGAACCTGCGACCGTAGCGCTCGCGCTGTTCCAGACTGTAGCGACTAGAACCGCTCGGCCACGTGGCCGGCTTTGATCGTGTCTCGCAGCTAGCTTACCTTATATACGACCAGAATATCTTTTGATTTTTTGCCAGATTTCGAGACAAAGTTTCGTTGTGGAAACTATTATAGGTATTAGCATCCTGCATTCAAGTCCGCGCTAAATTTCTAGCTTCTGTAACAGATCGATAATCTTGGAGATTTTGCGCTAGTTTAAATTTGGGATGCTTTTCTCGCTGTTCCTGCAATACTGTTCTGGCCCGTTTTGTGTACCAAGGGGGATCAGCTCCGTCGTTTTTTAATTTATTTGGTACAAATCTCTCAACAGCTCTGCGTTCACTACTCCTTGTATCAGTTTTTACGCTCGCTGTTAGCTCAGGATTATTTGTTGTTAGGAGGTCAAGCGCGTTTTCACAAGCGTTTATTATTCGAGTGGTCTCATGAACTAACTACTCGAAATAGTTTTCAGAGAAAGCGTTCAGTACAATTTCGGACGACGTTTTATGCGTACCTCCGGTTTGAAACATGTATTTTCGCAATTGATGTCCTCACCACTATAATTGTATGAGCCGGGTATGTGTTTGAAATTAGACTCAAGAGTTTAGACTGATCTGTGAAATCGGTAAAAGGATCCAAATCTTATTTTAATCTGGTTTCCAAGAATGACCTCTGCCGATACTAACTCACAGGAATTATTTACTTCAATTTCGCTACAAGACAAAGTACTCCTAAAAGCAACAAACACGCCACTGCAGCTTTAGCCAGATTTCATTGCCTATAACGATTTGAGGATCAGTGCTTTCTATTAGCGCTTGGAGCTCTCGTACTTTCCCAACACAGATACAACAGTTTACAAGTGTTATACGGATGGGTCCTTGATCTACGTTTTTCCTACGTTCGAACCTGCACTCTTTGAGACTGAAGCCCTTTTTGTGTTTTCTCCTTACTCTCTAATACATAAAACCGCCCAGTCCACGCCACACAGCTCCTGCTACCCGTGTAGCCGCCTCCTGCGTGTAATGGACTCCTGACCTATTTAGCGGAAGCCGAAACCCAACCACCCTATGGCGTAAATCTAAGAATCTGCAGCCTAAACGCTCGCAGAACAATCTGAGCGTCTAATTCAGACCCTCTGCTCGGCTATGTACCAGAGGTTCACAACCGGTCCTGTCGAATATGTTGCAAATGGTGAATCTGCTGTCATCTCGCAAGCAAGACTGGTAGCCTTTACCACTTCTGATAGCCGTTCAAAATCAGAGAGAATCGCATTACGCGACATGGTTACATATTTAGTTTCGTTGTGCCATTTCCATGATATATCTCAGTTACCAGAAGACTTATTTACGACAACAAAAATCACATGGTGAAACGGCATCCAAGTGACCGGAGCGCAGAAGGCAACGGGTACGTATCCACCCTACCTATTAGAAACGTCTAACATGTTTCTAAATTCAACGGGTTACGATAAATCTTATGTACTGATCGCGTTTACAAACTAAAATTTTATGAGACTTTAAATACGAGCTACGAGGGGCACTGAATAAGTGATGCAACACGGGTATTTGTTAAAGAAGGTTCGTTTTATTTACGATTCCAATACCCCATATTATTCTCCTCTGTTTTGGCTACAAAACTCTAGTTTTGAAAATTATCTCCGTTCAATGCGACGACCTGATGCCAAATTACTGACATGTCCTTTATGCCCGCATTCTACCACTCTATTGGTCGACATTGGAGCCAATGACTTGCTGCATCAAAAAGCTCCGCATTATCAATGTACTGTTTCTCTCAGAGGGCATTCTCATTGGGCCATACAGAAGGAAATCGGAAGTTGCGAGGTCCGGGTTGTAGGATGGAACAGAAAGAACAGTCGAATGAAGTTTTGTAAGGGCCTCTTGGGTACGCATACTTATGTGATGCCTCGCGTTGATATGAAGAAGGAGAAGTTCGTTTGCATTTTTGTGGCGTCGAAGACGCTGAGGTCGTTTCTTCAGCTTCCTGAGTGTAGCGTAATACGCTTCAGTGTTGATCGTTGCATATGAAGGCGGGCATCAAACAGAATAACCCCTTCAGAGTCCCAGACGACCGGAGCCATGACTTTACCGGCTGCGGGAGCGACTTTGAACTTTTTCTCCGGAAGCTAGGTGTTGTTGCGCCACTGCATGGATTGCCGTTTTGTTTCCTGTTCGAAGAGTTGAATCCATGTTTCATCGCCTGTGACGATACTCGTGTAAAAATTTTCACGATCAGCCTCGTCACACGCAAGCAGTTACGCAGTGATGGTCCGTCGTTTCTCAGTGTGGTCTTCTGTTATGCGTCGAGGAACCTGGGGGACACACCTTTGAGTACTCCATCTGCTGGAAGAATGTGTCAGCACTATCAACAGAGGCGTCGACTTGTTTAGCAAGGTGTTTGATTGTGAGTCATCGATCATCTCAAATTAAAGTGTTCGCACGTTCCAACATTGCAGGAGTGACAGCTGCATGTAACCGGCCGGCACAGAAGTGATCGGAGAGGTTTGCGCGACCTCCTTGCGATGTCAGAAGCCAAATCCAGCGATTCACCGTTCTTTTCTTCACCGCCAGGTCTCCGTAGACATCCTTCAAGCGCCTATGAATATCTATGATGCTCTGGTTTTCTGCCAAAAGAAACTCAATGACAGCTCTCTCCTTGGAACGCAACTCCATTACAGACGCCGTTTTGAAGGCTATGTTTAGCGCCGCCACCTATCGGAACTTCATCAAACTATAGGAGCCGAAGCGGGAATATTCTACGATGTTCCTCAACAAATTCTGACTTTTTTGAAGCGAAACTGACTGAGAGAAAAATGTTTCATTATTTTTGTAACGCTCCCGTATACGTAGCAGGGGAATTGCCTTGACTGTGCAACTGTTTTCTATTAGAATAAATGAACTAAACGAATTTGGTATCTTTCAAGCAGAGCTTGGTTCAGTCGAGAACAGATGACATGGGACTAAATAAAACATAAGTGTCATTCGCTCCGTATCCCTACGTGCCAAACGGTCCCTCTACTGTTTGTAACCCACAGCAAAAGTATCTAGAACACCCGAGACACCCTAAATCAGATACAGTAACAAGGAAACGTAGTGACATGGTGCCGGAGTCCCCGTCGTGTCGAAGTACAAGCGAATGAAATAGCTGTATAACAGTAAACTAGGTTAGTGGGGAGCTCCGGTTTTATTTTTTTATTTTTTATTTACACGTCTAGTTCCATGGGACCAAATCGAGGAGCAAATTTCCAAGGTCATAGAACGTGTCAGTACATGAAATTACAACGCAAAAGTATTAACAGATAAAAGAAAATGTTTATGAACGCAAAAAAATTCAAGCTCTAAGTTAAAGTAAACCCAATCAACCATATAACAGAAGAATCAGTTTAATTTTTCAAGGAACGCCTCAACAGAATAGAAGGAGTGACCCATGAGGAAACTCTTTAGTTTCGATTTGAAAGTGCGTGGATTACTGCTAAGATTTTTGAATTCTTGAAAATGGGTGCAGCAGTATGCTGCACACCTGCTGCACAAGAGTTAAGGAAGTGCGATCCAAATGCAGATTGGGTTTCAGCCCAGTATTAACAGAGGGAAAGCTGCTAATCCTTGGAAATAAGCTGATATTAATAACAAGAAACGACAGTAAAGAATATACATATTGAGAGGCCAATACCAAAATACGCAGACTAGTGAACAGGGGTCGATAAGAGGTTCGCAAACGTACATCACCTATTCCCCGAACTGCCCGTTTATGAGCCAAAAATATCCTTTGAGAATGGGAAGAGTTATCCCAAAATATAGTACCATAAGACATAAGCTATTGAAAATAAGCAAAGTAGACTAACGTTCGTGTCGAACCATCACTTACTTCAGATACCGTTAGAATAGTAAAAGTAACAGCACCAAGACTTTGAACAAGATCCTGAACGTGGGCTTTCCACGACAGTTTACTACCCATCTGAACACCTAGAAATTTGAACTGCTCAATTTCACTAACCATATGTTCATTCTGTGAACTTTAAACGTCGCATTTGGTTGAATTGTGTGTTGGAAACTGTAAAGACTGAATCTTACGGTGATTTAGCATTAGTTTATTTTCTACAAGCCATGAACTTAGGTCATGAACTGCACTATTTGAAACGGAGTCAATATTGCACACAATATCCTTTACTACCAAGCTAATGTCATCAGCAAACACAAATATTTTAGGATTACCCGTAATACTAGAGGGCATATAATTTATAAAAGTAAGGAACAGAAGTGGCCCCAACACTGAACCCTGGGGCAGCCCCATTTCATCGTACTCCACTCAGACCCCACATCACAGCTGTCTGTTGTTAAAGTAAGAGGTGAACCAATTGTGAGCTACTCCCAGTATTCTGTAATGATCCAACTTCTGGAGCAATATTTTATGATAGACACAATCAATTAATAAATCAAAAAGTATGCCTAGCTTTCGAAACCTTTTTTTTTATCGATCCAGTAACTCACAGAGAAAAGAGAACATAGCATTTCAGTTTGTACAACACTTCTAAAGTCGAACTGGATATCTGATATCAAATTATGTCATGTAAAATGATCAATTATCCTTTCATACACAGTCTTTTCAATAACTTTAGCAATCACTGATGCCACTGAAATAGGTCTAAAATTGTCTACGTTATCCCTTTCTCCCTTTTTATAAAGCGGCTTTACTACTGAGTATTTTAATCGTTCAGGAAACTGACTATCCTTAGAGAGAAAATTACAGATATAGCTAAATATAGGGCTAACATATGCAGCACAGTACTTCAATATTCTGTTACGTGCTCTATCATATAGATGAGAATTCGTAGTCTTCAGTGATTTAATTATTGACTCAATCTCCCTCTTGTCAGTATCACAGAGGAGTATTTCAGACATCGGTCACGGAAAGACATTTTCCAAGAGAGTTACATGGTCCCCTCTAGAAACAAAATTTTTATTTAATTCACCAGCGATGCTCAGAAAATGACTGTTTAATACTGTACATATATCTGACTTATTACTAACAGAAATGTTTTTACTACGAACTGACTTTATATCATCGACTCTATGCTGCTGACCAGACACTTGCTTCACAACTGACCATAAAATTTTAATTTTATCTTGTGAATTAGCTGTTCTATTTCCGTACTATATATTCTTTGCCTTCCTAATAACATTTTTAAGCACCTTACAATACTGTTTGTAATGGGCTACTGTAGCTTGATTGTGACTACTTCTAACATTTTCATATAATTCTCGGTTCGTTCTACATGATATCCTTACCCCACTAGTCAGCCACCCAGGCTACCTTTTACTGCTAGTACACCGTATAAAACGCTCTAATGGAAAGCAAGTTTCAAGCGTAAGAGAAATGTTTTAAGGAAAGCATAATATTTGTCATCTATATTATTGGCACTATAAACATCCTGCCACTCTTGTTCCTTGATGAGGTTTAAAAAACTTTCTATTGCTGTTGGAATAAATTTCCTAAATATTTTGTAATTATATGTGACATTTGTTTGAGTACAAAAGCCTTTTAGTGATAAAATTTGTGCATCATGGTCTGAAAGGCCATTCACCCTTTTATTAACAGAATGCCCATCTTATAACGAAGAACGAATAAAAATATTGTGTATAGCTGTTCTACTGTACTCCTGCACCCCAGTTGGAAAAAACACAATCTGCATAATGTCATATTAATTTATTAGAGCCACAAACATTCCTTTTCTTGCACCATCGTATACAAAATTTATATTGAAGTCGCCACATATAACTTATTTATGGTACTTCCTATAAAGTGAATTAAGAACCCTCTCTAGCTTGAGCAGAGATGCTATGAAGTCAGAGTTAAGAGACCTATAAACCTCAACAATTAGAAGTTTATTTTCACTAAATTCAATTGTCCCTGCACAATATTCAGATATCTATTCAGTGCAGTGCCGTGTTAGTCTGTGGACTCGGATGTAATACTGTTTTTTACGTACATGGCCACTCCCCCGCTCCGCAAAGAACTCCTTGAAAAACAGCCAACCAATCTGTACCATGGTAAAGGAAGCCTCTGAGTTGTCAAATTTTTTAAGTGGTGCTGTGATATACTAATAATGTCAGAGTCAACATCTGCAAGCAGTTCACTAACTTTATCTCTAATACCTCTTATATTTCGATGGAATTTGCTAATTCCCTGTGCTTGGATACCTGACGTCTGCTGAAGGTGGTTCCTTAGAGGGACTTCCTTCAATTGTCCCTGCACAATATTCAGATATCTATTCAGTGCAGTGCCGTGTTAGTCTGTGGACTCGGATGTAATACTGTTTTTTACGTACATGGCCACTCCCCCGCTCCGCAAAGAACTCCTTGAAAAACAGCCAACCAATCTGTACCATGGTAAAGGAAGCCTCTGAGTTGTCAAATTTTTTAAGTGGTGCTGTGATATACTAATAATGTCAGAGTCAACATCTGCAAGCAGTTCACTAACTTTATCTCTAATACCTCTTATATTTCGATGGAATTTGCTAATTCCCTGTGCTTGGATACCTGACGTCTGCTGAAGGTGGTTCCTTAGAGGGACTTCCTTTAAGCAGGCGTACCTATCAGCGGACTTCAGTCTAAAGAAGTTGCAGCTCTAACACCAACTACTACAGTAAATTATTCCATGAGTGATCCCAGCAACACCCACTACACTGTCACCTGTAAGTTTTCCAGCCTCCCCTTCCCATACCTGTTGAGGTGCAGACCATGCCTAGTGAAATCTGATCTGCTGATAGACTCAACCGGCACCACTGAAATGTGAGCCATGTCCTCCGCCATCAGTGCCTTCTCCAGCCCCATGTTAAGACGCCTAACAGCTGCATTAAGATAAGGCCGATCATGACGCTGAAACAATTGCACGAAATGCATATTATTGCCACCAGTTTGAGTAGTTATCTTTACCAGGTCACCACCTAAATGATATTCCGCGTCCCTATGAAGACTATTCCCTGCATCATACACTATCACAACCTAATACTCTTTCGTAAGATTCCTACATAACTCCCCCATGCTGTCAGTCACCTGCACTAGGTTACAAAATACTGGTGACGTGGTAGTCACTCCCCAACACTTCTTGCAATTGCTGGTCTACAGCTCTACCGTGCGAACTATCTAACAGCAGAACCTTCTTATTTCTGTTAGACTTCACAACTGACTCAGGCCTCCTAACAGCTGAAGACTGCTGCATGTTTCCTACACGTACAGCTACTAGAAGCTCCTCTCCACTCAATTCTGACAGTTGGTGAAATCTATTGTACGAGGGTTGTCCAGAAAGTAAGTTAGTAAGTTCCAATCGGTCGTTAGATGGAAACCACATTGAAAATAAGAAACATTTTATTTGCAAGAGTTCGCTACACTTTCCAGATACTTCTCTACATAGTGGCAGTTCTGACTCATAGAAGACAGCCGCCTGTGCTTTCCGATAATTCTCTACGCTGGTCTATAGCGGGTAGCCTGCGCCCAAGTGTTGTCTTCGTATATAGCGTTTCATGTGAACAGAGATGATACTCAGGACGAGCCAATTAGTGCTGTGTTGTGGGTGATCGAAAATTTCCCATGGAAAAGGCTGCAGGAGCGTCTTCATTGCCCCTGCAGAGTGCGGCTTAGAATTTCCATGAAGAAGGAAGTGCGTGGCAGTTGTGTTAGGTGGGCTACATTCATACGGCGAAGCCTCTCAGCGGGCCCTCCTACTTGGCGGGAGACATCGTTGTTCTAGGCACGTGTACTCGCTTATAGTGCGCTCACAACTGAAAAGAGCGTCTTGATGCGATCGACAGCCATACTAGAGATACTATCCAACACATATGTGCAAAGCTTCATAGGGTTTTCACTGTGGTGTCCATTTCGCGACCAATCGGAACTTACTTTCTGGACAACCCTTGTTATACGAAAAGTACAACTGTCTGAATACCTTCTCCTCCTTGAACATTTTCCTCGGAGGTCAGGTGGTGTGGCACCATTCCATGGATTGCTGTTTTGTTTCAGGTTCGTAGTGATAAACCCATGTTTCATCGCCTGCGACGATGATCGACAAAAATTTGTCACCAGCACTCTCGTAACGGGCAAGAAATTTCACACAGAAGAAAATTGAAAGCGATCACGTTGGCCTATGCAAGCACGGCGTAGCGCTTCTCAGTCTTCCAGAATAGTAACTGACGATAGCCCGGCGCTACTCTCTCGCGGAAACATCAGGAATGTTTTTCAACATTTCGCCGAATGGGCAGCGTCCAGCATACATTTAAACTGCCTGCTTTGCGTCGATAGCTATCACCTACCCAGTACCATTCTTTGTGGGCCAGATAGTTTTATTTTTTGTAGTTACCTGACATTGCCAGAAGGAGAACGGTCTCTATATCAAGGTATAAATGCTTCAAAAGCAGAAGTTTTACGGCCCAGATCGCAGTTGATACATATCGTGAATTGTTTCAGTAAAGTTATATTGTCATCTTCAGATCTCTAAGAATTACAAATATCTGTAAGTTTAATAAATGCAGCACGCTGTCGATGAGGTTCCGAACACTGTGCCAATGAGGAAAAGAATGGCTCTGACTGACGAATCATAAGCTGTGGTATGTGAAGGCAACTGATCACCTGTGCCGCTAATCTTTCCCGTCACTTGGATGGGATGAGGTTTTATTGATTAGTCTTTGGACAGGACTCGTCCCCTGGCACATGACCTGTTGCTCCGTACCCAGTGTGCGTTGCTTGTGGCATAGAGATTATAGTACTCTACATTTTCATTGAATATCCTCTTTTCTCATAAGAAGTACAGAGGTTAGCTTACCTGTGAATATGATCTCTGATTTAGAAGGCGAGAAAACAAGTGTTAGAGGGTGAAAACTCTGCAAAAACCTGACCTACTTCAATAATTTTTTGGAAAAGGTTTCCAATTGATTACGAAGCAGGATATCTTTCCCAGTCCTTTCGCACCCAGCAGCGATATTTGCTGCAGCGGTCAAAACACGTTTCAGAAAAGGAATTCCTCAGTTCAGACATTACAAAATGAATCCACCGCAAATACTTGTACCTAGCACCCGAAATGAAAAAAGTGAACTAAAACCTATCAGGTTCAGTACACTAGTGAAGGAACAAGCCCCTTCAACAATGAACTTCTGTCGCAATGTTTCCAGTCCTACAGATGGATTGTTGCCAAAGTAATATAAAACTTCACTGATAATATGGATCCAGTTTCACACCGGAAAGTAAGGAATTTCAGTCTCATTAGGAGAAAGTGAGACTTCCAGCATAGGCAAGACATTTCTGCCTGTGTTTACAGCAAACACATTTTTATCTAACGGCCCGACGATCTCAGTGGAAAACAGATTAATATGGAATATCGATCTTCGTAGATGCATACCTTCTCTAGCCAGTATTAACCTACAAGTAGTTCAAAAAATGGTTCAAATGGCTCTGAGCACTATGGGACTTAACTGCTGTGGTCATCAGACCCCTAGAACTTAGAACTACTTAAACCTAACTAAACTAAGGACATCACACACATCCATGCCCGAGGCAGGATTCGAACATGCGACCGTAACAGTCGCGAGGTTCCGGACTGAGCGCCTAGAACCGCTAGACCACCGCGGCCGGCTACAAGTAGTTGATATTACAATGTATTTGCAGCACATTGTTCCCTTTATCACATCCGCCCCCCCTCCCCCTAACCCCTCTGCAAGAATCATGCTCTGCTGAACTACACTGCGCAACACAATTATAGGGTCGCTTCTTGAAACGACGTAATTCCCTGTCATTGCGACGCAGAAGTTTGAAATTTGGCTCAAAGATTCCTATAACCTTGTCTGTAATGGTGCAAAATGTGGTGTGCTACGTTGTCACTCTCTGGTTTGACGGTGCTTCAAACTGTAGGGTGTCACCTCATGAGATTGAAAGGCCAGAGCTCAGAAGTTCAGTTGAATTGTTAGGTGGATTAATGTTAACAAATTGCCACCAAACTTCAACAAAATTCTGCCCAACTGCACTGTGGACGTATCACATGATGCGAAGGTCGTCAAACCCCTCTTACCCACATTTCACTCTTTCGTTTGAGGCCGCTAGGATGAAGGTCTTCACCACGAGCGGCTCTCCCCGTCGGAGGTTCGAGTCCTCCTTCGGGCAAGAGTGTGTGTGTTGTCCTTAGCGTAAGTTATTTTGAGTTAGATTAAGTAGTGCGTAAGCTTAGGGACCGCTGATCTCAGCAGTTTCGTTCCATAAGACCTTACCACAAATTTCCAATTTCCATAAACACGACATCCAGTGTTGACATCACGCGGGTCTCTTAAGGCAACCAAGGCAAACATTTCAACGAAGCGCCGCACTGGCCTCAGTCAAACCACCGCTTCCCTTGAGGCGATCATTTTCACTCCTTTCGTGCCCAAAAACGACTGTTCAAAACCATTCGACGTAATTTGCCCGTGGTATGAAGCGGAAAATGATGTTTATGCCTTTCATCCCTTCTTTTTCGCATCCTCCTGTGGTGGGTGCGTGCAGTAGTGCGAGAATGATACGCATATAAATGAAATGGCAGAGTGTCCTATCAAGACCCACTAGTTCCACAACACCCTTGGTGCCACCCGAACACCTTTGTTGGTCACTTTAAAAATGTTCATATACTGCGGTACACATATACTGATCTCTACCTGCAGGTTGGACAGACAATTCAAAATGGTTCAAATGGCTCTGAGCACTATGGGACTCAACATCTTAGGTCATAAGTCCCCTAGAACTTAGAACTACTTAAACCTAACTAACCTAAGGACATCACACACACCCATGCCCGAGGCAGGATTCGAACCTGCGACCGTAGCAGTCCCGCGGTTCCCGACTGCAGCGCCAGAACCGCTAGACCACCGCGGCCGGCGGACAGACAATTGTCTCAATAATTGCGCCTCCTGGCCGCCTGCAAAATCAGAGGGATTACCTGTCCAGCTGCCAAGAAGAGATCTGTAGATGGACGCCTCTGTACCGAGACCTTTAAGACATGCCCAAAAAAAGTGCGCACGTGGCACTGAGAGTGTTACCGAACGTTTGGGGAGGGGGCAGCAGATCTTAGAGGAGCCCATGTCCATTTTATGCATGTGCAGTTCTTTGTCACATTACACCAGCAGGGGGTCAAGGGCGGTGTGCCCTCCTCTGTATTGTTGCCAAATTTATTCAGGATGGCGGATCCAAGAGGGCGGCGGTAGATGTCACAATGTACCAATGACGTCATGGCGTTAAGTACAAATTTTGACGATAAAATAGATCAATTGGCATACCTTCACTAACCTAACCCCCTCCCCTTCCCACCTTCCCTTCTTCCTCCCTTCCCCCCTCCCTAAGAAAATGGCAGGAAGTTAAAATTTTGGCAGAAAAAGGTCACTTGGGCTACCTCAACTAAACTAAGAAAATGGAGGGAAAATTTTGGCGGGAACATAGGTCACTTGGGCTACCTGTGCTAACCTAACTCATCCAACTGCCACGTCATCCTCGAAATTGATGGGAAAAGAACTCAGCCGGTGCTAGGCTGCTGAATAAGATGGACGTAAGTCTTTATTTTGCACGCAGTCTGTATTTAAACACTTTGAGTTGTCATAGGCGGTAGCTCCACCCAGTGTGTTCACCATGAGGTCCAGAGCCAATTTCTGTTCTCTTTTCCTTGTGTTTCCTTTCCTTTTTAGTGCGTTTCTCCTCCTCTTGTTTTGCCTCTGTATGTGAGGATTTGTAACTGCGTCAGGTCTGTGTCTTTTAGCCGTTCTCCTTGTTCGCTGTCCGTCTTCGTCTCTTCTCCGCATGTGTTCCTGTTTCTATGCGTTTGGGCGCTGATGACCACGCTGTTTAGCGCCCGAAAACCTCAACCCACACACACACACACACACACAGAGCCCTACTGATAAAGTATGGAGTACTGCCACCAGAGGGCGCTGTCGTCCCATGGCAGTCCGGGGAAAAATGGCAGGAAAAGAAATCAGCCTGAGTCCAGCTGCTGGGGAAAGGAAAGACTATACTTTATTTGTTTTGGAACATTTATTTAGAGATGTATTTGACATAGTATATTTATTACATTGATACAAAACAATCGCACTGACATGCTTGGGGTCCCACTTCGTAGCCTACAGACCTGCAAACTACTGGTAAATCACCGAAATAATGCAGCACACTGATCTACAGACACGCAAACAACTCGTAAATTGTGAAAATAATGCATGTAAAAGGCTCTGCCAACATGCTTGCTAATCGTCACCTGTGGAAATTATGCATTGCACAGCCTGCACACCTGCAAACTACTCATTAATTACCGAAATATTGCATGTGTAGCGCTATGCAAACACCCTCACACGCTCACAACAGCCGAAAATAATGTAGTGCGCAAACACTCGTTGACGTAAAAAACGATTTCGAACTATTGTCAACCGCTACGAATCAGCGACCTGATGGAGCGTTCAAGCCGGTCTCATACGCGAGACGCCTCTGGGGATCCGTTGCTGGCACGATGCCTTTCTACCTGTGGTTCAGCGAAGACCTAATTGCCAAGCGACTCACCCTCGCAGACACAGCTAAAAGATTCACAATGTTATACTGATGTCACACGTCTATGTAAATAACAGCCAAGTCACCCACTGGATGCGTTATAAGAATCTGTTGCAATGTGTCCCAGAGTAGCACAGGCTGCATTCTCTCTAGTGATCCTGACGGGACATGCAGGACTCCTCCCATTGCTACATGTTTACCCAGCCACCACGCCCACCTGCCAGTCCAGCGCAGGTCTAATTGCCGAGCAAGAGATGTCTGCTTAGTAACTAAAAGCTGTCAGTGTTATAATGCCGTCACATATCTAATTAAATAAGAGCCAAGTCTACCTCTCTAAAATCGTAAAGTGCTGGAGAAATACACTCCTGGAAATTGAAATAAGAACACCGTGAATTCATTGTCCCAGGAAGGGGAAACTTTATTGACACATTCCTGGGGTCAGATACATCACATGATCACACTGACAGAACCACAGGCACATAGACACAGGCAACAGAGCATGCACAATGTCGGCACTAGTACAGTGTATATCCACCTTTCGCAGCAATGCAGGCTGCTATTCTCCCATGGAGACGATCGTAGAGATGCTGGATGTAGTCCTGTGGAACGGCTTGCCATGCCATTTCCACCTGGCGCCTCAGTTGGACCAGCGTTCGTGCTGGACGTGCAGACCGCGTGAGACGACGCTTCATCCAGTCCCAAACATGCTCAATGGGGGACAGATCCGGAGATCTTGCTGGCCAGGGTAGTTGACTTACACCTTCTAGAGCACGTTGGGTGGCACGGGATACATGCGGACGTGCATTGTCCTGTTGGAACAGCAAGTTCCCTTGCCGGTCTAGGAATGGTAGAACGATGGGTTCGATGACGGTTTGGATGTACCGTGCACTATTCAGTGTCCCCTCGACGATCGCCAGTGGTGTACGGCCAGTGTAGGAGATCGCTCCCCACACCATGATGCCGGGTGTTGGCCCTGTGTGCCTCGGTCGTATGCAGTCCTGATTGTGGCGCTCACCTGCACGGCGCCAAACACGCATACGACCATCATTGGCACCAAGGCAGAAGCGACTCTCATCGCTGAAGACGACACGTCTCCATTCGTCCCTCCATTCACGCCTGTCGCGACACCACTGGAGGCGGGCTGCACGATGTTGGGGCGTGAGCGGAAGACGGCCTAACGGTGTGCGGGACCGTAGCCCAGCTTCATGGAGACGGTTGCGAATGGTCCTCGCCGATACCCCAGGAGCAACAGTGTCCCTAATTTGCTGGGAAGTGGCGGTGCGGTCCCCTACGACACTGCGTAGGATCCTACGGTCTTGGCGTGCATCCGTGCGTCGCTGCGGTCCGGTCCCAGGTTGACGGGCACGTGCACCTTCCGCCGATCACTGGCGACAACATCGATGTACTGTGGAAACCTCACGCCCCACGTGTTGAGCAATTCGGCGTTACGTCCACCCGGCCTCCCGCGTGCCCACTATACGCCCTCGCTCAAAGTCCGTCAACTGCACATACGGTTCACGTCCACGCTGTCGCGGCATGCTACCAGTGTTAAAGACTGCGATGGAGCTCCGTATGCCACGGCAAACTGGCTGACACTGACGGCGGCGGTGCACAAATGCTGCGCAGCTAGCGCCATTCGACGGCCAACACCGCGGTTCCTGGTGTGTCCGCTGTGCCGTGCGTGTGATCATTGCTTGTACAGCCCTCTCGCAGTGTCCGGAGCAAGTATGGTGGGTCTGACACACCGGTGTCAATGTGTTCTTTTTTCCATTTCCAGGAGTGTAGTTAGCTGTCGCTTTTGTAGGAGCATTTTGATGTCTCAGCCCATCTGCATGGAAATTCTTGTCCTAACTGGACCCGTTCACGAAAATAGCCCAGAGTAATGCCAAATGCATTCCTCCTGATGGTCCTAACGTGGCACCCCGTCCATCACGTGTTACCCTTCCTTGAAATCGCTAAATCGTGCTTTCAAAGCACAAACGTTCTCACCGCTATGTAGAGGCTCCTATGTCCCGGCAAAATTGATATCTTGCGAACTAAAGGAGCATTCTGATCGGCCCTTACTGAATTTACCCGCCAAATTACTGATGCTTCCTGTGTGAGCCTTTATCTTTCTGAAAATGAGACTTTCAGTGGCAAAGCTATTTGTACAGATCGCCATATTGCACTGACAGTTAAACCCTGCAAAAGTGCGCTACAGATTGTCAAATACAGAAAGACTCTTGCACAATTACACTGCTCTACCACTGGGGATGGAACCTTGAATATTTCAGTATGAAACTGATCCCCATGTACCATATCGATGTAGTAAACAGAAGATTCGTGTCCTGTGCCATACAAAATCGCCCCTTCTGCTGCATGCATACAGCCATCGACCACAAGACACTCCAGGACAAACAGCATAAGCACATGGGCTGTATATATTCCCCATAGCACTAGATATTTCCCACGAGGTCGAGTGGTCATCAGACACAGGGGACCGAAATGACTCTCTCAACTGTTGTACAAAGTCGGGGTCTTCTCCCCAGACTATGGGATTACAAAAACATGTGAAATTTCTCATGGCCTGGCAGAATATCATACCATTTACGCGATACTTTTCGATATCAAGCACATAGCAGTATCGCTCACACAGTATAATTCCAACGATATAGACAACCAATTATTTCTCTAGAAACCCGAAACTTTAGCGAGATGGAGCATGCTGTAAACCACTGAGTAACTAGAAACTTTTCTAGTCTACAAAGATCTAAACATGAAAACTCGAAAAGATTAGAGGAAATTCATATTTCCACTCACAAATACCGATGTCGGTGATATAACAGATTCCAAACCATCCTTATAATCAACTAAGGTATTTCTTATATCTAGAGAATGAGCAAATATGGCTCACTGCCATCTTTCACCTGCTATATGCGCACACCTCAATCAATGTTCTCTCAACCAGATAAAGACAGGAAATGTGGGGAAGCAGTCAATCAGATAATTCAAATAGGAGAGAATAATGGTGCAGTGCAAACACACGTCCATATTGAAGCTTCTCAAATTTCCACCTGATCACGAAGGCTGCTCAACATATACTAATTATTAGTTCGCTATGCAACCGTCTAGAGGACGACACGGTTAGGTCAGGTGGATTCCTGCATCCCAACAGGCCTCTCCATTCTGACAGCTCCTGCCGTCAGGTGGAAACATGAATCATTCCCGCCACAAGCCACTGCCGCTGCATGCCCTGCACCCTGAGACAGAATCGTCCTAGGAAACCGCAGTGTTATAATTACCAGGTTCCTGAGAAAGGCAATTCTCATGTTTATTTACTCGTTGACTCTATTTGAACCTACCGGCTCCTGATTCGTAATTAATAATTATGCTAAAGACGCATTTACAAACGAACGCCGTACTAGGGGCCCTCAATAAGTGATGCGACACTTTTTTTTTTGAAATCAAGTTCCAACGCAACTATTCCCCACAAAACCGTATTTTTGAGCACAAACTCCGTTCAATGTGTAGCATTACACCACTTTACTGGAAGGTTATCGACGTTGGAGCCAACGTCTTGCTGCAGCAATAATCTCACCATCATTCATGTACTGCTTACAGCGGAATTCATCGTTCACTGGGCCGATCCGTGTTGCACGGTGAATGAAGAAGAACAGTCCAATGAAGTGTAGCGAGCTCTTCTGGGGCGCACAGACTTGTATTTGCGTTGTCATGAACAAGGAGCAGCTCGTCTGCATTTTTTGTGACAACGAACAAGCAGCACTCGTTTCTTCCATTCGCTGATGATAGCATAGTACACTTCAGAGTTGATGGTTGCACCATGAGGGAGGACATCAAACAGAATAATCTTTCAAAGTTCAAGAAGTCCGTACTCATTACTTTTTCGGCTGAGGATGCGGTTTCGAACATTATCTTCGGGGGTGAGGTAGTGTGGCGCCATTCCGCGGACTGCTGTTTCGTTTCTGGTTCGAAGTAACAAACCCATGTTTCATCACTTGCGACGATGCTCGACAAAAAATTGTCACCAACACTCTCGTAACGGGCACGAAATTTCGCACAGAAGAAAACTGAAAGCTCTCATGTTGGCCCATGCAAGTACCGCGTAGCGCTTCTCAGTCTTTCAGTGTTCTGGAAGACTGAGGAGTGCTCAGCGCTACACTCTCGCGCAAACCACTCGAATGTTTTTTAACGTATCGCCCAACGGGCAATGTCCAGCATTGATTTAAACTGCCTGCTTTGCGTCGAGAGCTATCACATACCCAGCTAGTTTTCTCTTTTGTAGTTACCTGACATTGGCAGAAGGAGAGCGATCTCTGTATCAAAATAAAAAGGCTTCAAAAATAGAAGTTTTATTGCACAGATCGCAGTTCTTACGTATCGTGATGACTGGTTTCAGTAAAGTTATACTGTCGTCTCCAGATCTGTAAATATTACAAATATGTTACATGATTTATAATTAACATACGTAATTTCGGCGTCTCCCCCCGTCGGAGTTTCGAGTCCACCTTCGGGCATGGGTGCGTGTGTTGTCCTTAGCATAAGTTACTTTAAGTTATATTAAGTAGTGCGTAAGCCTAGGGACCGATGACCTCAGCAGTTTGGTCCCATGGTCCTTACGAGCACAGAATTTCCAAAAAACGTTGACACAGTTTTACATACCTTCGGACACGTGAATTATAAAGCCCTACGTTTGCCACATTTCCATCTGGTAACGGGAAACATGGAGATAAACTGTGATATTAAAATTTTTATATAAAAGAAAGCACTGAAAAGTTTTTGATGACTCCGCTGTCGTACACTAAAATAATGTTTACCTCACAGAAAAGACACTTCCATGAAACACTAACTACTTTAAAATAAAAGCCATAACTGTATTAGCAAGGCGCAGAGGTGTCAGTTACATTGGATAGAGTACATCCACTGGTGCTGGATGTGTGTCTGTTGATAACCGGCTGCGTACTGCCGGAAAGTTGTCAGAACAGCTATATAATACCGCAGAGTGCGACCAGGTGGCAACAGCCTCGTTCATAACAACATATAATATAGGAACACCGCTAAGCTACAGAGAAAGTAAACCAATTTGTTTACATTACAACTTACAAAATTACAGAGTATGCAGTAATTTTTCTAGTTATACTGATAGAAAAATATTTAGTGGAAGTAGTGTGCATTTCTTTATGTTTGGAAACACTTGCCAGCATCAAGTGATACTAAAACTTGAATTTAAAATACAGTGTTAGCAGTATATACATACACGCTTCTTATATACAACACAACAATAAAACACTTTAAGATAGGTGATGTCGTACAATTACAAAATCTTCGAGACGATAGCAGAAGAGTATGAGGAGTGTAACCATGTACATTATAATATTGACAATATGCACAGGGTAGAGCTATGATTATTAGTGTCTACATTTTATACCAGATGCAGCAAGGTAGAGACAGTAACAACAAACTAACTTTAAATAATGTGAGAAGATTCGTAAGACATGTATTAAAGCTGTTAACATAATTAATGCGTAAGTTGCTGTAAAGTATGATATATTTCATTAAAGTCTTTACTGGGCTATGACAACGTGCGAATTTACCTGAAGTGCTGAGGAAAAAATTAGTTATTATACTTTACAAAACTGTCATAAAATGTTTCAGTGTTGGTAACATAAGAAGCAGAAAGTTGACTAAAACGTAAAAAAGACAAAGACCAAGTATATAACAATGGTAATAATAAAACATGCCGCGCGGGATTAACCGAGCGGTCTAGGCGCTGCAGTCATGGACTATGCAGCTGGTTCCGGCGGAGGTTCGAGTCCTCCCTCGGGCATAGGTGTGTGTACTCGTCCGTAGGATAATTTAGGTTAAGTAGTATGTAAGCTTAGGGACTGATGACCTTAGCAGTTAAGTCCCATAAGATTTCACACGCATTTGAACATCTGAATAAAACATTAGTGGAACATGAAACCGTAAAGAGAGCTAATCTACCAAATACGCTTACATACTAAAATGCCATGTGTAAGTTATACGGACTTAAAAAGCAATTCGTGACCTAGGTCATAGATCGGTGGAAGTAAGGGTGATGTGTAGGCTACTAACGTGGATTATAATGAGATCACAACAAGCCTTGCAATGATTCGTATTAAAACACATACACTGCTGAGTCAGAACATTGTGACCACCTACGTAATAGCCGGTATGCCCACCTTTGGCACGGATAACAATGACGACGCGTCGTGGCGTGGAATCAGTGAGGCCGTAGTAGGTCGCTGGAGGGAATTGACACCACATCTGCACACACAAGTCACCTAATTCCCGTAAGTTCCGGGGAGGGGCGCGACGAGCTCTGACGTCAGGTTCAGTCGCATCCCTGGTGTGTTCGATTGAGTTCAGACCTGGCGGGTTGGGGGGGGGGGGGAGGATAGCATATCAGTTCTTACTCGCAGCTGTGTTCCTTGAACCACACTATCACACTTCTGGCATTATGACATGGCGCATTATCTAGTTGAAAAATGCCACTGCCGTCGGGAAACATGATCGTCATTAAGGGCTGTACGTGGTTTGCGGCCAGTTTACGATATTGGCCGTCGTGCTACCTTGCACAAGCTCTACTGGACCCACGGATGCGCACGTGAATGTTGCCCAGAGCATAATGGAGCCGTCACCAGCTTGTCTTCGTCCGGAAGTACAGTGTCAAGGTGGTGTTCCTCTGGGAGTCGACGAATTCGTGCCCTCTCTTCGACATGATGAAGAAGGTATCGGGATTGCAATGTCCAGTGCCGATGGCCACGAGCCCATTTCAGTCGTAGTTCCAGATGCTGTGTTGTTAACACTGACACATGCATGGGTCGCCGAATGCGGAGGCCAATCGTTAGGAGTGTTCGGTGCACTGTGGTGTCAGACAAACTTTTATTCTACCCAGAATTAAGGTCTGATGTTAGTTCCGGCACAGTTCGCCTTCTATTCTGTTTTACTCGTATGCCCAGTTTACGACGTCCGACATCTGTAATGAAGGTTGGCTGTCCAACCCCACGACGCCTGAATGTGGTTTCACCTCGGTTTCAGCATGTGTTGACACTCACCACAGCACTCCTCGAACATCCGACTTGTCGTGCAGTTCCCGAAATGTTCGTTCCGAGCCACCGGGCCATGACAATCCGCCCTGGGTCAGACTCAGATAGGTCGAGCACTCTCTCCATTCTACACACGGACAGCACTCTCACTGATACTACATGCACCGTGCGTGTGTCTGAGTAGCAGTCATTTCTCGCCAGGTGACACTGTTATCGCCTGGACGGGTTTATATCGTTAGTAGGTCGGTGGTCATAATGTTCCGGCTGATCAGTGTATAACACAAGGATGACGTGAATATAAAAATTACAAGAACGAAAGACAAGTGTTATCTAATGTATTCTGTAGAGGAGTACGATACGTAACACGGCGTCTGGGTTGACTAGATCACATGATATGCGGGGTAGAACGTCGCTATAGGTATTATGTTATACAGCCATTTATTGAGTTAACATAACATATCAGAAAACAACATGGACAGTAAACAAGAGCGAAACCATGCCATCTTAAACACTGTCAGGTAACTACATGGGACCAAACGATACGTAACCAGGGTAGAGGTCATGGTAGTAGCGTATGTCCGTCATAACGGCAAGGAACAATCTTCAAAACTGCTCGAATACAGCATCGTAACAACATAACCTGATGGGTTCTCATGTTTATGGAATGAAGAAAGTAGAACAGCACTATGTTTAACGGTTAATGTGAACTTGACTAAAATTATTGATATAAAATATACCAAAGTTTTGTTCTCGAAGTCTAGGAAAGCTTAAGTATAAAATGTATTGGGATCACACGAAGTATAGCTCAGTTAACTTGGTAGCGAACTAAGTGGAAAGATGGTAGAGACAAATATTACTTAAGGTATACAACTAACAAAAGACATGATTCTAATTATTAGTTAAACATGCCGAGACACTGGTGCTCGAGATCTAAGTGAGCTTGTGTTTATAGTAGACATTGACATAGGACAGAATTCTTATTTTTGATCCAAACTACCCTCTTGGAGCTCTAAGTCTAGGTGAGCTCAGATATGTGAAATTGACACGACCATTTAGAGTACAGGTTAAATGAGCGGGATTCGAATACAAGCACGGCAAAGTCAGTGGCAAGATTCCCGTATGTTTAACAACAAACATCAGACCAAATTCTAAATGTGCAGGTGAAAATGCTAACACTTGGTGCTTGAAGTGTAGATAAGTTATTGTGTAGACTATGTTAAGCCAAGACATAATACAGCTGCGGCTAGTGGATGGCACACATATTGTGAAAGAAATAGCACCAAAGATTTATTATATGAAGAGCGATTACAGGCTCAGTGAAATTATACTACAAAATATCGTCAAAAATATTAAAAATGGTTTTCTGATTTTCTTCTAGTTGGTGATTTAATAGTTTATGCTGCACGTAGACGGGAAGTGCCGAAGTGTCATCCTCAGCTAGCTGCGAGCGGCCCGCTGCGCGACTGGTGTGGTCGACGAAGTAGTCGTCGATTTCGCAATAAGCACATTATTTAGTAAATTAGAACCACTTTTCCGAAACTGTTTGAAATTCCATCAACATCACACGACATTTTGTTTTTAAGACTTTTTATTAATCTATTACGAGTAATTTGAGTGAAGAACTTTGTTGCCACGTCTACACCTACACAGATACTCCGCCGCTACCGTACACTGCGTAGCGGAGGGAACCCTTTACCACTACTAGTCACTTTCTTTCCTGTTTCACTCGCAAATAGAACGAGGGAAAAGCGACAGTTTATATGCCTCTGTATGAGCCCTAATTTCTTGAATCTTATCTTCGGGGTCTTACGCACAGTTTATGTTGGAGACAGAAGAATCGTTCGGCAGTCAGCTTAAAATTCCTGTTCTCTAAATTTTCTCAGTAGTGTTTCTCGAATGGGACGTCGCCTTCCCTCCAGGGATTCCCATATAAGATCCCGAAGCGTCTCCGTAACAAAATGGTTCATATGGCTCTGAGCAGTATGGGACTTAACTTCTGAGGTCATCAGTCCCCTAGAACTTAGAACTACTTAAACGTAACTAACGTAAGGACATCAGAAACAATCATGCCAGAGGCAGGATTCGAACCTGCGACCGTAGCGCTCGCGCGGTTCCAGACTGTAGCACCTGGAACCGCTCTGTCACCAGGGCCAGCGTGCCCATAACACTTAAAAATTGTTCGAACCCACTGGTAACAAATCTGGCAGCCTGCCTTTGAACTGCTTCGATGCCTGCCTTCAATCCGACCTGGTACGGATCCCTAACACTTGAGCAGTACTCAAGAATAGGTCGCACCAGCGTCGTATATCCTTCTATAGTTCTATAGTTAATTCGGCGTAAATTGATGCCCGGTAGTTGCAGTGGACTGGACGCGGCAGCTTCGCTCGCCTACCTCAACTAATTACGTAACGCGATATTGTAAACGCGTCAATGTTGTCACAGCTCTGTAGACGGCTACTGCTTTTATCTGTAACTGTTAGCACTTTGCAGGTGAAAACTGACAACAAAACTGTGAACTGTCAGGGTCTACAGTTGATTAAAATGTTGTGGACTGAAACTCTTAATATATTCTCTTGCTTCTTCAGCTGAACCATTTAACTGCTACGTAACTTGTGAATTATCGGTCACTATGTTGTCACTTAGTTTAGTTGTTTCGGTATCTTGAACACTGACATACTGTCCTCTCTCCCTCTTAACAATAACCTATACAGTTTTAATCTTATTGTGGGTATTATTAATTTGTGAAAGGAGTTCTGGACATTTTAATGACTCTTCTTAAAATATTACAATATATTCTGTGTATGCTGGTTATGTCAGGTCTGACTAATTCTGGCCTTTTTATAGTCTCTCTCTGCCTCTTACAAGTGATTTTGATTCCCTTAGTTACCCATGGCTTACTTCTTTCTTTTTTTTTGTTTTAATGGATTTTCTGCATAACTCTTTAGGAAAGCAACTTTCAAAAATTGACGCAAATGTCCTATGGAACAACTTGAATTTCACTTTAGGATATCTTTCTATATATACCTCATCGAATGTCACCTCTTTTAACTTACTCTTAAATGATTACATCCTGTTATTAATAGGAAGCACTACTTTGTATGAACCTGCCTCAGGGCTGTAAGGTGCTATAAGGTCCGATGAGCTCAAGACTGACAGTACTGATTGCAACAGGTTATGGAATTCAGTGGGGGTTTTCCTTGTCACCCCAGAAACTCGGGACTTGGGAACGTTCACAAATGTATTTAGGGACCATTCTTTGTGCTGACCCATAAATTTCTGGCACTAGCTGTAACACTCAGTCGTGGCTGCTCCCTCACTGCTAATAGGACTCCAAACATGATAACTATGATTCGGTCTTGATTCCCTCACTCTTTCCACTTAGATGTCGTACTTAATTATACGAGGTTTGGATCCTAAGTAGTGGCAACTATTTATTCACAACCAATACAAAAGAGTTACATGTTTGCACTTGTTACTGTTCTTCAAAGTAGTCACCATCATTGTGTAGAACGCGTTGCCAGCGATGTGGAGGGCGTAGTATACAGGTAGCTGAGCCTGTTCTGTTGTTGGTGCGAATGGAGCGGTCTACTGCCTGTCGAATCTCTGGAACAGTTGTGAAGCGAATGCTACGAAGTGGTTCCTTCATCTTCGGAATCAAATCAAAGTCACAAGAACTTAAGTGAGGGGAGTATAGTGGATGGTACAGCACTCCCCAGTCCCATAGACCGAACAGAGCCGCCACAGCTTGCGCTGCATGCGCCCACGCATTGTCGTGTAAAATGATGGGTGGTTTGCGCAGAAAGTGTCGCCGCTTCTTTCGCAAAGCTGGTCGCAGGCGATGCTCCAAAAATGGCTCCAAAAACGAACAGTAATACTGTGCATTGACGGTCTGCCATGGAGCAACGTAATGAGTTAGGATAACACCATAACTTTAGACCGCTCCATTTGCACCATCAACAGAACAGGCTCTGCTAACGGTATACTGCGCCTTCCACATCACTGGCAACGGGTTCTACACAACGGTGGTGACTACTTTGAAGGACAGTAACAGATGTAAACATGTAACTCTTTTCTATCGGTTATGAATAAATAGTTGCCACTATTTAAATTCCAACTCTAGTAGCTTTGTGGATATCTAATTGCCAAATGGTGAACCTTATCTATTGTGTAATCGATTTGGGTTCAAAGATTTATTGACATTGGTGTTATAGAACGATCCCATTTGAGATGTTTACTCTCGTTAATTTGCCGGCTACCTATGTTATGGTCGGTCCCTGCACGCCCACCCAACGTTAGTTGTGTCTGGTCTGGTTGGTTGGGTCAGTATTTTATGGCCACTACTCTGGCTCCCACCCTAGACGGCTTTTCCATTTCGATAGAGAGCAGCAGCCTTGTATCTACGACGTGTTTCCTGCATAGCTGAAACTGTATGCAACTGGTGCAAAAGCTAACCTAATAATTGTTCAGTTATCAAAAACTAATTACCGATCGTGATTTTGAAACAGTATAGGCACCATGTACTCGAAACCGCTCAGTTTAATTGGATAGTTAGCAATGCGACAGTAGCAACGCCGAAAGACAATCTCCAGATTTGAAAATCTCTGGAACCACGTAAATGTATACAAACAGAGAAAAATCTAAATAATAAACTAATGGAAAAGGAGAAATCGCCCCAATGATCAGGCTATTTCAAATAGTAGAAGTCACAGTAATTCTTTTATTTATTGGCGCTTCGTAAGCTGCTCGTCTGGAATATACAGCAGCAATACGTGAAGAGAGAGTTTAGGTTTACTACCGTGTGCTTTCCCTGAAACCTGCCAGATCCAGCATTCTCTTCTTCCTCCACAACACACTAACTGTAGCTATGCTGAAATACTTCATTCCATGTAAAGTTCAGTACGGAGAGACTGAATAGATGCTACACTGTTAACAAAGATTACACATTTCTAGTGAAACTTTCTCTACATTTTCTAGCTTGTTCAAACGCTGTTTTCTTTCTTTTTTTTTTACTTATGATTCTGAGTGTTTCACCATGAATTACACATGCCTACCGATAGTATATTCGTGGGCTAATTATGTTCTTATTGGTTCCATCAATATGGCAGCAGATGGATGCGGATGTGAGCACATAGCACACTTAAGATTAGGCTTAATTTTTGGAGTACCCATACCATCGGCACCATTACGTGACACACATGCTAGCACACACTATCAGTAACTACTTTTTAACGCAAAATACAACTCTTTTGGAGACACATTCCGCTCCCTGGCTTCGACGAGTGAACCAGCAACCGAGACTCTCTAACAGTGAATCCAAAGTCTTCTTACTAACGCACCAACCGCCACAGCTTGCACGCCAAAACGAATCCAACGTTAACTGCGCTAACGTTACTATCGACGCCAGTGAGAATATACGTACTCTAGAACCCTGGTACCAATCAAATCAATTTTATTCAGACTGAAATGTTATGTAGAAACGGGAATCCATTAGGTTTTAAATCATTTACCAAGTATTAACGGAATAACTGGTACTAGTATGTTTTTTGCAAATCTGATGGATGTTACTGACTTCTTGACGAACTGGACGGCGTAGCTTCCTCGGCGTTAGCAACCGCTACATATTACAGTCTGACGAACTCCTTACCATTCGACGTCTGTTTCATTTGCTTGCTGTAAAGGCTCTTTAAGATGAGTTTGGTGGTGGAGAACCAAATGGAATAGGTGCGAGAGGATCGGTAGTAGTACTTTTAATCATTCAAAACTGCAGTCCATGTCTCATTTGGAGAGCCCCCGTGAATATATATGTAAAACGATGCCTATTGAACGATGTTCTTAAGCCAACCGCTCGTGATTTTCATCGAGATCCTTAGCACATTACGAGCTTCGCAGAATTGCCACGAATTAATTCACACTTTTACGTAGCATGTCGTAAACACTATTCTTGCTGTGAACATTCCATACTATGTGTGCACTCGGAATCTGTTTTTGAAAATGCCCACAACTGCACCACTGCACTCACGCTCCAATCGCGACAAGCACGCCGTTTTAGATTTCTAAAAATGGTTTTACTATGACTCCAACTCACTCACGCTCATGCCCCATCATTTCCACCATCCACCACAGGTACTCAACATATAGCGTGCCGTTGTGCGCCTTCCTGCGGTGTTTTATTCGGATGTTGGTTGTTCCATTTATCTTCCTTGGCTGGCTTCCACACATCTTTTATCAGTCAGCACTGTTCCAGAAAACTGTATCATTTCTTACAATAATATGACTTGAATTTCTATACTGCATCTGTCTGGCGTACTTTGTAGCTTAATTTATATCGCTCCGTTTGAATGTCTCAGACATTTTTAACTTGAACTCTCTTATCTGCCTATTCGCTGACTCCGCCATTCAGCGAACTCTCTTATTTTGTTGTCCTACAGATGACACAGTAATGACTGGCTTATGCCCCAAAGCACTCCTCCACACTTCGCCATGGAAAGTAAATTAGGAATTCTTTCTGAATGAAGCGTAATTATTTACACAATCATACCCATCTATAGTCTTGTTTGTTGAAACAGTGTTCAATTTTCAGACTTTTGCGCCATTCGAGGCCATTTGAGAACATCCTGATGGGTGGGAGGAAAACCGCTTTTGGCCGTATCCTGAAGCATCTATGCTAAGGCTAGAGTTGTAGGACTACCGTAGGTTATTGTACATAAGTGTGTAGTTTCGCTATTAGCTTTGTACGTAAGCACAAACTGTGGTAGTTTCCCTAGTAGTTTTGATCAGAAACTGAATTACCTGTACCATAGATGTGTTGCATACTTACCGGGTGTTACCTTGTTTTGATTGTTTTGTTTGCATTATGCGACTAGTGTCTTACTAGATTCCCCGAGAAACTGGAAGCGGTGAACCGGCTTTAAACTGACTGTGGATATATAAAGGGCCTTGTAACCTACCGAACATTTTTGTTCTATAGTTAGCCCTCCTGTCAGTTACTTAAAAGTAAACAGTATTTCTAGAAAAACTGAGACTGTCATTTTTTAATTCAGGTTTTATTCGAACGCTGTTGATTTGTAACGTGGAACTGAGGGATGTGTAATACCAATATCGATATTATCTATACTTACCTCGTATAATTATTTTGTCTACTTTTACTTAATGTGACATATGTATAAGCATACTCTTTGTTGTAACATCTATATGAATATTTTATTCATTACTTATATCATTGTAATTATTCTATGGATATAAAATTAAGAGTTATATTACGTAAAAGCATGGAATGTTGAAACTTCACTTGTAATACTGGTTCATGCATAGGGAACTTGAAATTGTAAGCACGTAAAATCTGGAGGGAAGTCTCTCCGTCATGGAATCCGCATGGTGGGAATAGAAAAGGTGGATTTGGGGATCGGATTGTAAGGCAGCGTTGTGGCAAGAGTTAGTAGATGGGTAGCACGCAAAGTATTCGCTTCTTGTGTTCTGAACGAGGCAAGAAGAGCAGTAAGATTATTAAATATAGGCCTGGATGTGGTAGTAATTTGGTTCATTATTCACGGCATACACTGATTAGCCCACGTACTACGAAAATACGACGCTAAGAAGGGAATTTTCGGATCCTCGGATCCTATTACGCAGCGAGAGCCGTGGATACTGCTCCAGTCTTTTTTTTTTTTTTTTTTTTTTTAGTCACAGGAAATTGCCACAGCCACCAACTTCGTCTCAAATAATCAGTTGTATACTGAATAACTTCATGGATCAGTTACTAAGTCTGTTATCAGTAAACTTTGCGTTGAGCAGCACCCATACTGTATTCTCAATTCATTTACCTAGGCTGCGTACTATTCCAAGAGCTGCGATATTTCCGAGTATCCTATTTGATGGAACTTAATGTAACTGTTTTCTCTAACAACATTTAATAACATTTGTGTAGTAGTAGATTCTCTTACCATTCAGTGAATCTTGTTTCTGAAGCACTCCACGTGATTTTCATAGAAGGTCAGCAAAAATTTCACTAAAATACATATTTATAATATTTAGCTTGAAGACTGATCTTACTGAAATCTCAGTACGGTAGGATCTACTACAATTACCTGCAAAATCTGCGATTTTTCATAATAATTACTGGCTAGTAGACTTGAAGGTCCAGCATAAGGTTTAATTATTGCGCAGGTTTGGGAGTACCAGTGTTTATATTTTCATGTGTATATAGTTAAAAGAGTTTCTCATGTTATGTTTTGGCTACAAAGTTCAACTTTGATCTCAGCTACTGGTCGATTACTTTCTGAGCCCCCACGCTAGTTATTGAGCCAACTTTGCTTTCCACATGCAATAATAGCACAAATGAACAGCAACTACAATTTTATAACATTTTTGTTCTAGATTTAGGAACTGGCTACAATTACTTAAACTGTAACATACCTAGGGATCACAAGTCACATTTGAGCCATATATTATAAAAAAGTGAATAATCCTTAAGAAAACAAATAGTAATCAGAATAGAGAGCATGATTTTACAATGACAGTATTTCTCTCACAACTAAGCTGATAAAAGAACCTCGTGTCCAAGCTAGTAGTGGTGCACCATCAACAATCATGGTTGAATGATAATTAGCTGTTTGCTTTAATATACAGACAATAATTGTTACCGAGAGCCGATTGTCGCCAAAAGGTTTTAATACTCCCGCTGTGTAGTTCATGTCGAACCTCTGGTACATTGCTTGCTGAAGAGTGTGCTACTGCCTCGTGTCCCGCAAGCAAAAATATAATTTCGGTATCAAGTCAAGTAAACACCAATAATTAACTACTTCATGAGCAGTGCAGCAAAAATATAATTTCGGTATCAAGTCAAGTAAACACCAATAATTAACTACTTCATGAGCAGTGCTAGTACTCGGTACTACTTAGCCTAATCAGGCTGGTGACCGTAATCTTTCACGTTCTTGCAGTTTAATTACAATTTATAGAATCTTGGTTCGAATCCCATTTGTTTTGCTATTGCTTCTTTTTTTTTGGTTTTGTGGTAAGTTCCTATGGGACCGAATTGCTGAGGTCATAGGTCCCTAGGGTTACGCACTACTTAATCTAACTTAAACTAACTTACGCGAAGGACAACACACACACCAATGGCCCAGGGAGCGCACGAGCCTCCGACGGGGGAAGCCGCGCGAACCGTGGCAAGGCTCCTGAGACCACGCGGCTTTCCTCGCGGCATTGCTTCATTTCAATAGTAATATTTATAGGAACGAAAATAGTTTGATGCCTTAACCATTACACATAGTCAAATAAAAATCCTTTCAAGGAGCGACATTGTCAGCATATTGCAAATTAAGTAAGAACCTGCAAAGTTATGCTTGGTTTTTCCCGTGACAGGACTAGACTGTACCCTCTATTAGACTGTCAGAGGAGAGTTTTATATTTGTCGTTGTCACCGCGTGATAAAACTGTTTTGGCTTGTAATACACTAAAATACAGATCGCAGACCAGTACTAAGAGCGAAACAAACGTATTACGAGCACTGAATGTCCAGCACCATTTACATGCAGCCAATTCAATAAAGCAAATAACAGGAAATCTTACAGGAGTTCGGGCGGTAAACCGTAACCCGTATTCAGTATTATAATGGTACAAAAACAATCGTAGAGTAAAACGAGAAAAACAAGAGAGTGCAGGGCATACCAAGAAACAACATGGAGTCCGATAGCAGTTAACGAAGTGAATCAGACAGTAGCCAATGGACGGAACAAACGGGGAAAGTTACGGGAAAGATAATGATTACGTAAATGAATCACTTGATTCGATAGGAACACATGTAATAGAATCAAATCATGAGGACTGGTAGAGCAGGGTAGCGAAAAACCACTGAACATCAATGATCTGCTTAAACTTTTGAGAACATAAACTAAAGCACAAAGTAACCGAGTTATTAGCATTGCTTAGTAACTTGAGTGGTCTGAATAATCAAGCCACAGAGTAGTAA